>NC_079970.1:0-4800000 GCF_029852145.1 Microplitis mediator | reverse complement strand
TCCCCATTTTCGGGGTTATCCTCGAAAAATATTTGTCACTGTAACTTTACAAAATATATATTCGCTTTAAGCTACAGAGCTGTAATTCAAATCTAATTAGTCAAAATGAAGCTAATTTATAATCAACGCAGTTTTAAATTCTTTATGATAAAAAAATAAAATAAAAATATCCCATTGATTACACGATAATTCATTTTTTAATCAAATCATAAAGGATTAATTTATTTTTATCCTTCTTCAGAACAAAAGAAAAAAAAATGATCTATCAAACCTTGAAAGTAATCGGAAGCAATTTCAAGGATCATGTTCTCGAGAGCTTCAACGAGGGAGGTTTATCTTTAATAATTTTATTTTCAAGCCAGACCCCTCTTCTATCATTTTCTTGACGCTCTCCAATCCTTTCACCCTCCCTATAGCCTGTGTTTTATTTTCTTTTATTTTTTTCTATTCTTTTAACCAACTTCTCGCTCCCTCACTCGAGCTTTTATATCCCGCGTAAGGCATAATTACCCACAAGAGAGCCAGCCGCATTAAATATTGTATTCCTTGCGAAAATATAACCCACACACTAATTTACACACAAACGAATGTACCCTAGACAAGGAGAACGCCGAGGATAAAGCAGCCAATGATGAGAAAAGAGAGTATCAAGAGGCAAGAAGAAGAGAAAGGTTTTGGTTTCATCGGTTCAAAGCCTCCGGGCTACAACCAGGGATTAGGAGTAAAGTTACGTCAGACGTTTTGTGGTGGCTAACTTTGCATAACATTTTTCTTATATTTATTTTTATATTTCTTTTCTTCAGACGGTTCATTTCTCATGAATTTCAGGTTTTTCTTTCACAACCAGCCCAGCCCTAAAAATATAAATGATTAAATTCATCAAGTCCCACTATTTAGTGAGTTACCGTAGCAACTCTTGACTTAACGCTGATTACCCAAATGCTAATTTTCAAATGAGAGTAATATACACACTGGCACCGAGTACAACCACCAAAATAGTGATTTAGAGATTCAGAGACTTAACATTTATCAGCGTGTCTCGTTAGCTCCTTGTGCGGTGCCATACGTGCTTCTGAATAGATTGAGGGTCACGTACTCTATATATGCATGCCCACAAACGTGACGTCCAACTTGAAGTAGATATCTCAATTATTTAACTTTACCGAGTGAATTTAACCAAAGATAATAAGAATAATTCGGATAATTTTATCTATGGGTGTGCATAAATTTATAATAATCATTAGCGTTTTCTGTAATTGCAGAATGTCTCGGGGGCAGGCAAACTGGTCAGACGATCCCGAAGACACCAACGGCATTGCCAGACAAAGTCAGCCTGGCCAGTCGACTCAGCCAACTCAGCCAATTCAGCCGCCTCAGCCAAGCAGTTCCACGAGAGCATGCACACCTCAGCACACCGATCAACATCTTCCACACACCTACGGTGGGTTCAAATTCGGCCTATACGGATGGCGAAAAAGATGCCTCTATTCACTAGTCCTCGGTCTTATGATCATGGTCATCTTGAACCTCGCACTCACACTCTGGCTGCTTAAGGTCATGGAATTCAGTTCGGTGAGTTTTAAATTTCTGCGACCTAGATTTTCATATCGCTGACCTTATGAATTATTACTGAGGCTTAAAATAAACACCGCGAGTGAAGCTTCATGTGTCGCCAGTGTTGCGTTGCATTACGATGTATGACAGTAATGTGTGCATAAATAACATAGAATATGTCAATATCGAAACGCTCATCACAATTTACTTAATCGAAATACACAACAGCACTTTACTATTTTTTTTTTTTATCCTCTTAATTAACAAAACTTAGTCATTTAATTAAAGCATAAAATAAAGTTTTATTAATTACTAGGAAACCTGTGGGCAATAGATCAATATTTAACACCGTAAAACTTTTTGACTTTAGGTTTTTTAATTTTCAAAGTCACTGACGCTTGCATATTTTTAAATTATCAAAGTTGTATTAAAAAAAAAGGACCTATAATTACTAGTAATAAATATAATAGAGTAATAAAAATAAAAAAAATACATAAAGCCAGATACAGTACAAATATTTTCTCTTACAGTACGAACAATAACTTTTCGACAGCTATTAAAGCTGACTTCTGTCTTGCGGCTTAAAATTAGTTTCACTCGAGTTACCACTGCGAATAACAGGGCCAGGGCGAAGTAGTCAGACTCAAGCTATTCAACCTCTGACTATCTAGAGCGAGTGAGCAAGGGAGCAAACGAACGAACGAAGGTCTCACTCCCGCGAATCAAAAAAAGTTTCCGAGTAAGGCGATAGTTAATATAATTTCATGTAATTGCCAGTCCCGTTATTTCTCCCCTGAATCCTCTTTATCGTTCCTCTCTCACGATTTATTTACGAAACTACATTATCTGAACTTGTCTATTAATTTTTACAACCGTCTTCGCGCCAATAAGTAATCACTAATCATCTATTATTTTAACAAGTACCCACTGTTGTATATTTAGTGTTATATTTTTAACGTTGCATTCACAAATAAAAAGAATGTTCGAATATCTCGAGAAAATCGAACATTATCCAGGTCATCGGGTTAGAGGTAAATTTAAAAAAAAAAATCGGTCTGTCAGTTGACCCTGCGGGCCAGCCCCAAAACTTCCCGCTGTTTTCGAGCTCGCTGAGCTCGAAAACATTATTGTGAATATATTTTCGAGCTCTTCGAGCTCGCAAATACTTTTGTATGCCATTGTTTTGTAAAAAACCATTTTTTAGCATTTCTTTCTTCCACGATATCTCGCGAACGAATCAACCGATTTTGATGGTTGAGGTGGCAATCGACGCGTTTTATCAAGTTCTAAAGCTGGTCGAATTTTGAAATTGATTTACTCAGCCGTTTTTGAGAAATTTCAAAAAAACCAAGGAAAAAATTTTTTTTGAATTCTTTCGTCAACGGTTTCTCTTGAACGAATGAACCGATTTTGATGGTTGAGGTGGCATTCGACGCGGCTTATAGAGTTTTAGAGCTGATTAGATTTTGGAATCAATCCATCGAGCAAATTGGAAGTTATCCAAATAAAACATTTTTGAAAAAATTTTATTTTTGAAATATCTCTGAACGCACCCTACCGATTAAGTTCAAATTTCTACGGCCTCAAGACATTAACAAGCCGCGTCGAATGACACCTCAACGATCAAAATCGGTTCATCCGTTCAAGAGTTATGAATATTTACATACATACATACGTACGTACGTACGTACGTACGTACACACATACATACACTCGGACATCATCGTGAAATTAGTCAGGATAGCTTCCTAGGACCTCGAAACGTCGACATCTGATGGAAATTCGATTTTCGTAAATCGGACCGAAACCAATAACTTCCCGAATTTTTGAAAATTTACAATTTTCTTAGCGGGAAGTTAAAAATAAAAAACAAGTATTACTCCGATGACGTTTGACCCAGTAAAAATAACTGACATATATTACAATTTAAAGGGAATATATAAAATATATATTTATATGAATAAAGAATGGATTGAAGTAAAGAATGAAAAATGATTAAAACTGTAGAAATGTCAGAGCGGTTTATTATCGGTGAAATATTGTAACTAAATCGCGTATAAGATTATTATTTGAGGAAAATAATAAAATAAGAAAAAATAAATTTATTGAATTTGATGAACATCCCTGGGGATTACCCCGAGAATTTTATTACCTGGTACAGGTTTATATACATTCAAAGTGAGCAAGGATAAGACGAAGCAAAATCTTTTTATCCATCGACCAGGCAGTCAGGCAGCCGGGCAGGCAACCAGGCGACTCGACGACTCTTTCTCGCCTGATATCGTCGAGAAGCTCTTTCGGTATTATCGAATTTATACGAAATCGAGAACGTCTATCCACGATCTCGTTCAATGATCCCACGATGGAAGACTAAATTCGACGGGAATTGAGTATCAATCCGTAAGTGAAGAGAGGCTGTACCCACTAGTATCACGAAGAACACCCCATGGGAAATGTAAGGTCTCTAATACTTATTTTTCTTATCCCCTCTATTGCTATTTTTCGTGCCTTGTATGACTGCACCTTGTAGTACCGCCTAGCCGACACTTTTTACTTTCTTTATGCTTTTAAACCTTCGACTCACTTCCAAGATCTTTACTGCCTTAAGAGCATTATTATCTTGTTTCTGATAAAATAAAAAATAATATAATTTTCCATTCTCGTATATCACTTCCATATGCCCTTGTAATATATTTATAAATCCTTCGAATCGTGGTCGCGTAAAAAAATTAATAAATCAATGAAAAATATATAAAATAGTTATAATAATGATAATAATAAAAAAAATAATACTTTATATTCATGAAATCATTTTTTGCTATTTAAATATCTGGGGATTTGACAAGCTGAGAGGATGAAAAATAAAATAAACTTATGCAGAAAAAAGTTACATAAATTTTCGTATGCAAAAAAAAAGATGCAATATATTTCGACGGTTAAAATTCTTCGGCGTTCATCCTTTCATATCCTATTCGCATGTGACAAAAGTGGAAAAGTTAACTGCCGCAGTACTAAATCTACAAATACTTAATATATACATATATAAATTCATTGACAAAAATTAAATCACCAGGATTTGGAATAAAAATATTTCGGTATTTGGAAAATTCAACTAAGACCCGCTCGGAACTTAAATAAATCACCGCAATAATGCGTGACCCAGGTGCATAATAATAAACATTTATAATTACTTAAATAATAAATAAATTTATTGAAATAAAATATTGCAAAATGCTGATATAAATTTAACTACCGCTGTTTCTCATAAAGTTGGTGCAAGTACCTATCTTAATACCGATCTTAAATAACCAGCAATTACTGCGCCTCCAGCCCGAAAATCTTGAAACATTCTCTCCGCATATTCAGTTGCCCGGGAGTCGACATTTTCACATACACACCAGTATGGAACACACAATATAATGTTATGCCGGCTAGTATGGTATATTGGCACTAACGGCTTACATGCATGCCCATGCCGAGTAGATAGCCCGCCTACTCTAATACCAAGGATACAAAACCAACTCTCATATAAACCTCTACCTCTACTATCTGTATAGTTCATTCAACCCATGTACAATAGACACTTTACCCACCTGCCGAGTACCAATACAAAGGACATATATCTATTAAAGCACCTAGAATCACCAACTACCAGCACACACTCAAATACATCCAGTAAGGCGCCATTAATTTTGAATATACAATCCATATCTATAAAGAGCCAGCGCACTCGTAGAGCCGATAGATATAAATGATGAATACTTTAGCGGAAAATTTTGAATTTTGCACGGCTCGAACGCCAAGTGGAGAGGTTGCGCTTGGTAGTGACTTGTCAAGGTCATGCGATTTCATCACATTAAACTGTATATATTATTTTTATATCACACTTACACGTTATGAAAAGCACATCAATATAAAGAGGGAACACTAATAAGCCTAATACTTTTTTTAAGTTGTCAGATACGTGTTAATATGAAAAAAATTTATCGCGGACGTCCGTTAGTCTGTGGTTCAAAAAAAGATCGTGGTATGGATACATTGTAAATAATTCTCGGAGTGAATGCGGATTAAATCCGGAGTGAATGAATTTCTAATTATTCACTCCCCTCAGAGTGAAATTCACTCCGAAGAGGAGTTTTGGAAATATCATTAATAAAAAATGACTCCACTAAATAAAATCGAAGTAAAAACTCGCTTATTATATTACTGAACAGCGGATACACACACACACATACACGCAAATACATACTCGCTGACACACACACACTCGCACACACACTGTTTAACAGTTAAATATAAATTTATTTAAATGTAAAAACTCCGGACTGGAATGAATTAGGAGTGAAATAAAATCCGGGTCACTCCGAAATCACTCCGCTAAAAAAACTCCCAATTCACTCCGCATGCGGAGTGATTTTTTTAAGACTCCGAATTCACCCCCAATTTTTTACAGTGTATATCTCGAAAATGACTTAATTTTTTTTTCACAATATTCAGAATTCTGCAGAGAAGGTTTCTTTCGAAAATCACTACTGTAGTCCTTATAATTTTTTTATAATAAATCATTACTGTTAAAACCGTCAGTTTTACATGTAAACAAACACGCACTGCAACCATTTATATGAGGAATGTTCTCCATATCTTATTTACTTTTTTTGTTGACTAATTACCGCATATTTAGCATGGAAATTTCTATGAAAAAAACCTGAGTGATTAAAACTTTTTTGAAATTCAATTTTTAAAAATATAACATTAGCGTTCGAGGTGTAGACTTTTGGATTTTCCAAATCTTAAAATTTTTAAAACCTGTTTGTAAGCCTAGAAATATTAACAAACATGACTTTTAAATCTCAAATCATGTGCTTGGAGTGGTTGATGTTTATAAAGACGAGCACCTGAGGCCGTAAGAGTACGAGTGACTCTCGCGGGTTAAGTAAAGAGTCTTGTGTCTTATGCGAGTTCTTAAAAAAAGCTCAACAAGTTTTATTGTTGTTATGAATCCTCATATATACCCACATGCAAGTCTCATTTAAAACCTGGTAATTACTTAAGTTACTTGTGAGCATTACATGTAGAGCTTTTATTATACCGAGTAAAAAAACGCAACTCAAGTACGCGTATTATTAATACTTAGAGTTTAACCTCTTTGGTGGATTTAATAATAACCAAAAGCACCGGCTATAATAAAAATAAAAATAAAAAAAATAAAATTATGAATGTCTGCATTTGGTCAGACGTTAAAAGACTCACCTGTAGCTCGAGACAAAGATTAATTAAAAGATAGAGAGAATAGTAATAATTTAATGCGCCTCCAGGTTTAAGGTTCGTAAAAAGAACCAAAGACAGAGTGGAAAGAGATGGGACGGGAGAGGGTGTCCCTTCTGGACTGGGAAGAAATATATACATTTGCGAAAGCATGGATATGCTGGGCTTAATGATGCCCTCGAGCGACTCCGACGCCAGGCGGACCCTCGACATTTATTCAATTGTCGCAACTGCAAGATAAAAAATATTTATCATGAATAAAATAAGGCTAAGTGGTTGAGCGTACAGACATGCAGACGATTATTTGTCTCGTTATTACACTATTTTGTCATTCGTTTTTTTTTTAACTTGTTTACTTACTTACTTTTTAATTAATATCGAGTGTGTAATTATCGATATATTTTTGCAATCAACTCTGGTCATTTTAATTTAAATGCCATATTAAATGTGATATTTATATAAATTCAAATATATTCAGTGCTTTGCAATCAGTTCAATTAAATTAATTAAACAATTTTAATAAAATATATTTATCAGACAGTATTAAAAGTTTATTCACTGAAACAGTCATTAAATATATTTAATGGTATTTCGTTTACTATTTGACTTTTTATTCCTCATGTAATTACAACTACTAATCCTTTTCAGTCACCCTGCACAACTGCATGTGGACTAATCTACTCCATATAATTATCCAGAGTCGGACAGACTCTCCGTCTAACTTCTCACTCGAGTAATGCAGCTCTAGTGTTTATACAGGTACTGCATTACTCACTTACCCTCGCCCCCTTACTCTTTCTCGTTCCCTCTATGCTTCTCATTCATTCCAACATATATTTTATACCTATTCATGCACTATTTCTCTCCGCAACCGTAGACACTTTTGCGTTATTTCATCGTCACACCCCGACTCTGGATTAAATCTGTAAAACACACGCACACTCACCCTCTCCCTCTCTTTCTTTCTCTCTCTCACTCACCTGGATCCTGTTAGTATCGTCGATGTATGAAATTGCTCGTAATTACTCACGCTATCCATTCCAACGCGAACTTCCAAACTAACCACATTTTTTTCTTCTTCTCGTCTTTTCATTCATTTCCATTAATTAAAATTTATTTAATATACATAGTGTAAAAATATATTTAAATAAAATATTTCATGGCTAGACTGAAACCCGAATCGAAATATTAGACATAAGTTGAACGTTCTTAACGTTTTAAAAGTAAATTGAATGATTGTTTTGTATTTTGGTTCGTAAAAAATTGGTAATTTCATGAGCTATGATTTTAGTTTAATGGTAACATTAATTAATTTATTTCAATATTTGTAATCACAATTTTCATAACCTTGATCTTATAATATATGAACAGGTATAAATAAATAGTGTTAGAGATAGAATTATGAAACTGAAAAAAATTTTTTTTCAAAATACTAATTTTTTATTTAAGAGCCAGAAAGGCGGAGGACAAAATTTTAGGGAATTGGCGTGATTATAATCCAGGAGTACAAAATCGTTGAAAAAAATTTTTCGGTACACAGTAAAAAATATTGTGTTAAAATCAACACAATTTGTGCGTTAGAAACGGTCCACATAATATTTATGTTATTTTTCAACACAAAATTTGTGTTGAATTTCAACACAAAATATGTGTTAAAATTTCAACACAAAATTCGAGTAATATAAGAAGTAACTTCAACACTTTTTAAATGTTAATGGTGACACAAAAAAAAATGTTAACTTTTATATTTGTACCATGGATTATGTTTAGGTTATCAAAATTGTCAACAATTATTATTTGACATTGAACTATTTTGTGATAGTAAACATGATCTTAAAGTTATTAGCATACAGTTAACAATTTTTGAATTTTTTTATCAACAAATCAATTACGAAAAAAAAATAAAAATATGCGCATGTAGAAAAGTAAAAAAGCTACAGATTCAATTTTTTAAATATTTTTTATTTTTTAAACTATACGAATCATGAACTTTGTCAACTTAATTTTTTTATGTCCAATTAAAAATAAATAAAATTAATGTCACAAAAACAATAACTAACCAAGCAAAACTGATACTTAATGATGCTTTCCGCGTGAATAGAAGGAAGACATTTTTTTTAACACAATTCAACTGTCGTTTCAACACTTTTTTTGTGTTAATTTTAAAGTAACACTTAATAAATGTTGATAATATCGATTTTTGTACTAGGTAACACTTTTAAAGTGTTGAATAGGAGATCGATTGAAAATTTTAAAGTAACACAAAGAATTGTGTTGATTTGACACAAAATAATCAACACAAAAAATTTAACACGGACCGTTTTTAACACAAATACACAATATTTTTTACTGTGTACTCCAATCTACGTTCTGAATAAGTTGAAAGCTGTCAAATTGAGTTTTTAATGTCCAAAACGTTCAATTTACGTTTAAAACGTTGAAAACGTTCAACTTACGTTTAAAACGTCAAGAACGTTCAATTTACGTCTAATATTTTGACTCGGAAAAATAAAGTTAATAAAATAAAAGTGACGTATGAAAATTTTAGTCAATTTTAATAATGGAGCAATCGAGGTGCGAGATGATGCTCAATTAAACTAGCAAGTAAGAGTACTTATGTTTAAAACTCAAGCTCCAGTTTCTCTTATACTAAATATATATGTATATATATAGGATGAGTTCTGGATAACAACGCTGTGAAACTAAAACGTTAAATGCTCGTGAAAGTCCAACGACTATCGCTATTTCACTCTTAGCTGCTGATTTTTTTTTTTTTTTTCGAGTTTAACTCCTCGCAGTTATTGTTATGACCGGTCGTAAGACTTTGAGTAAACTTCTTAACGAGGAATGAGCAATGAACGGCCGAAAAATTATAAAAAAATTCCAGGATAATTGAATTCAAACTCGACTGGATTTTCCGCTTTAAATTTATTTATCAAAACCAGTTTTCTTTTATTTATAAATGGAAATTTAAATACTTTATTGACTAGTAAAAATAGTGGAAAATATTTTACTGAATGGAAGCGAATTTTGAAAGAAAAAAAATTAAATGATGATTTATAAAGAAAAAAAAAAAATTAAATGGAAATAAGTGGAAAGTGGCCTATTGAATTTTCGTTCGAGAGCGACGATAATCCGTGGCAGCGTAACCGGACATACAGTCAATTAATTCTCATAATTATCGGTCATCATTTGATCGAGTGTATTCATGTATGTGTAAATCCGAAATCATACCGGCAATCTGACGTGAGATATAACTGATCGTTGAATAAATAATCATGCAAACTAATAAATAATCCTCCGAATAAATCTATTTTGAATTATTTATTACTAAATATATCTTATAAGTTATTTATTTCTTATGAAAAAAAAAAAAAAAACGTTAATAGTCCGCCGTCCTTTGGGTCCACTGTAAAAAATATCTAAATAAATCAAACGATATAATGGAATGTATGGGTAGGAATCGATCGTGCAGATAATTGTGGTACTTGGAGTAGAATAGAATCGCCGTCAGTGATATTCCGTTGGAATAGAGCGACCGTATAATTTTCTGAACAATTTAGCAAATCGTTGGGCGGCCGTTAAATATCCCCGTGTACAAAGAAAGTTAACTGGGATTTCCAAGTTTAATAACATCAGAGTCGTGGAAAAATAATATGTCAATCATTTTTTTTTTGGTTTAAAACTCAATGCCCGATGAGAATATTGACAGTTAATAGCGAAGATATTTTTTAGTTCACATTAATTTATGATAGAATTGAAATTAATGAACTAGAGGCTAATAAAGACGCTAATGCATTTAAAAGTAAAGGAATAATTATGGTAACATAGAAAAATATATATATAATGTATGGAAAATATATATTTTTACCTACGGATTGTTCCTATGTTGAAATAGAGATTCTTACTATGACAGCATAGAAATTTTCTCTATGTGAATATCAAGAAAATACCCACTATTTGTTTCCCCGTGTAGAAAGCATCATAATAAAGAGAAAACGTTTATGTTGTGTAGCATTAATCCCAAAAGAAGAAAAGTTACGGCCCACTTTCCGTAATAATAAAAAAAAATCGGTCTATCGGTTGACCCTGCGGGCCAGCCCTAAAACTTTCCGCTATATTCGAGCTCCTTGAGCTAAAAAAATTAGAATCGTCTTAAAATAAATTCTATGGAAATCCCATAGTCATCCCATTCAAATTCCATATATAATTCATACTCAGGACTTGATGTTGTGAAAAAAAATTAGATTCGTCTTTAAATAAACAGTGTCATCTGTCTGATGTCGATTACTCAAAAAATAAATTTTTCCCAGGAAGTTTTGCATTTTTTTCTACTAGAGGGCATTACAATGAACAAAAAACGTTTATATTGTGATGGCTTTTCCTAACAGAAAGAAAATTAGAGACCATTCTTCATAAAAAGACGTAGATAATGTCATCTGCCCGCATCTGCCCGATATCGATTACTCGAAAAATAAATTTATCTTAGGACTTTTTTGGGTTTTTCCTACTAGAGGACATCATAATGAACAAAAAAATGTTAATATTGTGCTGAATTATTTCCAACAGAAATAAAGTTACGGGCCACTCTTCATAGGAAGCCATCCTCACTCATCCTCATTTGGGTCTGAACTCAGAAAATTAACTTTTCTTTGGGCTGTTTGGGGTTTCTTCTACTAAAAGATATAGTAATAAACAAAAAAAATGTATATTGTATGTACATATTTTCATTTTTCCGTGTAGCGAATAAACAGCAAGACTTCCGGTATACTTTTCTGGCTTACTTCCAAAATCATCTTGTCAATGATTTCTCTATACACTGTCAACTTCCCGCGGTTTTTATTATAATGTAAAGCCCAGAGCGCACTGTTATCTATACTATAGAGTATATTACAGCTCGGTCGAGATAGATGTGATAGTAGTCGAGAGTTCGAATTGTCAGACTATTCGTGTGTTTGAATTTCATCGTGGCAATTGCTTCCAATCGAGTAACCAATCATCGGAATCCAATACAAACTCAATAAATCTAACTCTCGTGCCATGCAGGGATGATCGCAAGCTACATAAGAAGCTATTGTCGATGGAACAAGTCATATGTCATGACCCACGGTGAACAAATAATCAACCTGTCCTAATTATCTCTTTTCTTATTTTTTTAGGAAGGCATGGGCTCGTTAAAAATCGTACCAGGCGGCATCGAACTCAGGGGCCAGGCCGCTATTCTGGACGCTCTCATTGCCTCAAGTGTAAGATCAAGAAAGGGGAGGAATCTTGTGCTCGAATCATGGAGCAACTTTACAGCCTCTGCCAGAGCTCGCGATGGCCGACTCTTGGCACGATTTACACTCAGTAAGATTATGCTATACTCACACTGAAAAAAAAGTTTAAGTCCTATTGGTATACACTTTTTTAATGAATTGGTATTGCGAATATGATATAAAAAAGTTTAAGTATTATCGCAATACTCTGTTTAAGTGAGTGACATATTTTCCATACAATACTATAGCAAGTCCAGAGAGTATAGTAAAAAAAGTTATTTGGCATTTTTTTTCCCCGTGTTTATATTATACCTTTAACCTATACATCGTTCTTAAGGGATAACGGTAACCGATTTTCAATTCAATTTAATTTACGGACAAACATTGGAAACCTAAAATAGAGAGTCTTTAGCGTTTTTTAAAGCCTTCACAAAGAGCTAGAAATTTCGTATTTTCAAAAATTCTAATTTGTCTCCGAGAAAAATTGTTTTAAAATTCTCATTTACTCTACGAGTGCAACAAAGACAGTCCCGTTTGTTTTTCTGAGTGTGAGAAAGAGGTCCGGTACCGTATCCCCTTAAGAGCATTAAAAAGATTATTTACATAATTGGGATTAAAAACCCGCCCGGGTCAAAAATAAAACTTGGTTTAGACTTGGTCGTCTTAAATCGTGACTAAGTGAGACCAGTTAAGTCGAAACCAAGGCGAACTCACGCAACTCGCCTTGGTTTCGACTTAACCGGTCTTACTTAGTCACGATTTAAGACGACCAAGTCTAAACCAAGTTTTATTTTTGACCCGGTAATAATCATTTATGGATTCTTGGGTGAAAAATAAATTAACTGAGTGGAATTTATCATCCTATCATCGAGTGTTATCAATAAATGGGTTTATTGTCATTTCTTTAATCCATAGCAATATTTAATTCCATAACCTTTCTTTTCTAATTCTGTAAATTTATGATTGTAAGGATTTAAGTGTAGTGTTGATATGAGTATTGCGGTGGCGCTAAAACTCGGTTTAAGCGTATGACTTAAACGAGTTTATGTGAAGTGCTTAAAAATATTGCGTTGAGACTTATATTTGGTACAAGTATATTCGCAATACCAAGTATTGCGATATCACTTAAATTTATAAGCGTGGGACTTATACTTTTTTTTCAGTGCAGTCTTTACTCTCTCTGGAAATTAAAAATTTCTTTGAATTATTAATCTGGTTAAATAATTAATTATATTTTGAAATTAAAGGCGAAGATCGAGTAGACTGCGTATCAAAAGGCTTCCGGATAACGGATCCCAGAGGCGGTGTGCTTTTCTCAGCAGACCGAGACCAAGTTGTCGTAGGGGCTGCGACCTTGAAAGTAACTGGGGTCGGGGGTGCTGTCTTTCGTGGAAGTGTGCAGACTCCATTGGTGCGAGCCGAGCCCGGGCACAGTCTGAGGTACGAAAAAAAAACTAAATTAATACAAAAAATGAATAACTAAGTAAAAATTCTCTAACTTCCGCGAGTTTTGTGCTATTGGGTATCGCACCAAGTGATTACAATAGGAGGTTATAAAAATATGAAAAGCTTTTATTGGATTATTCAGCAGATCTGAACAGTTATGAGTAAAGAAGCATAAATTCAATGAACCGTGAGAGAATAAAAATTGAACATTTCATATCTAGCATCATTCAACTTACTACCCGGTGATAAAGTTCTCATTTCTTGGTTCTCGTTTCTCGCTTCGTCATTCTCCAGCACATAAAATAGCTAGACTATAGACGATGAACGCCACCAGAGAGGAATAACAACGCATCGTAATACTCACGAATCCCTCGATCCAGCCACTCTATCCATTGGCACAAAGCCATTCACCTAAGAATCCCGAACCCAAACTCACCATTGCATTCTTCCTACTCATTCTCATCCCCTACCCACACCCCAGATATCTTTTCTTGTGCATTCATCCTTCTGTATCCCGGCTTCCTCTCAATCGTCAGATCTATCTATACATCATCCTCTATATATATATGTATCCCAACAAATATTACCTCTCTGTACAAAACAAAATAATAGTAGAAATTTTTTCCGACGGATATAAATAATAATAAATAAATTATTAATTGACTTGTATTACCGTCAGCATCAATGTGGAAATTTACTGGGACAATAAACCTTTTCTCGGCGTTAAATTATATTCATAGAATTGAAATTTAGTCTCAGCTGTATGTATACGTCGCACAGGAAATACTGTGAGGAAAATGTGTGCTTGAGTTCGAGTTAACGGGAAACAATTGGATCGAGACTAGCAGACTACGAAAACGGATAACATTTTCTATAGTATCTGAGCAACAAAACGACCGGTAGTATCAGTTTTCACCTTACGAGCGAGTTTAATTATCAACACATCCGTTAAGTCAAATGAATACCGAGCTGTATATATGCGGAGTTGCGTTAACTTGTTGTTGTTTTGATGATTCTGTTTTATTATCAGACATGCTATAACACACTTGTTCTGTTTGCGCGATAAATTCATTGTTCCGGAAGACAATTATTAGTATATCTTGTGAATAAATTTGATTGCCAAATAATTAAAGTAATATTTGTCTGTTGATAGGCTAGAGTCAGCAACGAGAGCACTTGAGATAAAAGCACCGGAGCGAATAGTAATAGAATCAAGGGCAGGTGAAATCTTAGCATCCTGTCTGTTGGACCTGACGCTTCAGAGCATCGAGGGCGCTATCAGACTCGATGCTAAATCAGTCTTCCTGAAGGATCTCAAAGTGGGGACGCCCGTGCAGAGACACTCGACCAGAGAACAGCAGCAGCAGCAACAGCAACAGCAGCAACCGCGAAACGGGAGATCTTCCAGTGACCAGAGGGAATCAAATATCTACCAGCTCTGTGTCTGTGCCAGCGGCAAGTTGTTTCTCGCGAGACCAGAAGGTGTCTGCCAAGCAGACAAAACCGTCTGCTAATGTCGACTGAAGCGATCCCTCGGGGAATTTATTGTTTGTTATTTATTTTTCTCGGGGGAGCGCGCCACTTCGCTAACTAAAAACTCATCGTTTTGTATGCATAACGATACTCTGATGGAAAAATAAATCCTTGATGATTTAATATCTTCAATAATATATCGTCTTTTAGATTTTGCTAACAACAAACAAACAAACATACAAACAAACAAGTAAATAAACAACACAAACTGTTGGTCTAAGAGATTATTATTTATAAATCAATAAGTGTTTTGATACACAACTGTAAATTTTAAACAAATAATATTTAATGACGAATGAACATTAGTATAAATAAATTAATTTAATTAAGTAATAATATATAAATAAGAAATATATATATATATATATAAATATAATAATAATAACAATATTAATAATAATATCTTGGAGACATATCTGAGCACTGAGTGCTCACGTTTAATGCCGTTATGGCACCGAGCCTACCCCACGATGTATATCTTGTATATCAATAAAACGAAATTATAATTAAAAAATTTGTTCTATTTTTTTTAATTATTACCACTTTATTATAATCATCACGTTGGCACTTGACTGCACTTCAATGTCGAAATGCCAAGACCAATCAAAGGTAAGTTTAAAAAGTTTGGAAAATCCAAAAGTGCACGCCTCATAACGCTTATTTAATTTTAAAGTCAAAATAACTTGTATTCCTCAATTATACTCCTCAATTACAGAGTAGAACAAAAAAAAATTTTTTTTACTATCACGCTACTGTTTATGTCAACATTTGACGTCAAAAAAATAGAAAGAAAGTAAAAAAGAGTTGTGCAAAAAAAAAAGCCGTCTGAATGCAGCACCGGTAAAAGGCCCACAACGGCCACAACAGAGTATATCTATATATATGAGGTTTTCAAAAATATCCGTCAGAAGTAGCACCAGTGGAAAAAAACATACACAGGATTTTGTATACAAAAATGCTATCAGTCATCACTTTTAATTTAATATTTAAAAAACGATAGAAACTACGATAGTGAATATCGAAAGGGTTCATCTTGAGAAAATTCTGAACAAAATAAAAAAAAAACCGCTCTCGATACGATAATTTTTTCGGCAGTTATTCTGACTACATCCCAAAAGAGTTAATACATACAGACATCCGGACGTCCAAGTAAAATTTTTTTCAAACTCGTTTTTTCTTTAAAGAGTATCAAAAATTTTGAAAATTAGATTTTGATGTTTATTAGAAAAAATGGATGCTAATTTGTTTAAGTATACGACAGTTTAAAAATGCATTATTTGAGTGGACGTAGCAATATGTATATATGTATATTTTGTGAAAAGTTGATAGTCTTGCATCAAGCAGTGAGACAGTTCTCCAAAGCAATCTCGCAGTAGCCGCTTAAGGAGCTTTGACGTCGAGGTAATTTTCTCGGAATTCGAGATTAAAATTGCATCTAGAAGAAACAAAGTGCGGCCAAGTATACTAGAGGTAGAAGTAGCAATAGCAGTAGTTGAAGCTTGGGCGCACGAGGGGACAATTCACATAAAAGGATATTTTAGAGAATGACATTGAGATTAAGATAAAGAACTAGGGATATTCAAGTTGACATAAATTAACATCAGTCGAATGAAAACATTAAACTCGGTTGAATGAATAAATGAGAGTCTACAAGGATCATGAATTATATAATCGTTATAAAAAGTTAATTTAAAAACATACTGAATAATAAATTATCAACAGAGACATTTTTATTTTCACAACTGTCTCGTCTTGCTCAAGCTAAATTTACTTGGAGTTCAAAAATTTTTTGTTCTTCCGGGTCAAAAATAAAACTTGATTTACCAAGTCGAAATTGGGAGCCGTTTTTCACAAGACAAACTCGACGGAGATACGAAATACATTGAGTTTCAACCTTGGTTTTGACTTAACTAGCTTACTTAGTCACAATTTAAGACGAAAAAGTTGAAATCAAGTCGAAACTGACTTGATTTAGACTTATTCGACTTAAAATATAAGGCGAAAAAGTCAAAATTAAGGTGAAATAATTTTGATATATTAAGGCGAAAGTAAAGCGAATGACTATCGTGCTCAAAGTAAAGACGGATAAGTTGAAACTAAGATGAAAAAAGTTGAAAATAATTTAATTTAAGTCGAAAAAGTCGAAATCTTATCGAAAAATCGTCGGCGAATCGATAACTTCAAAAGAAAATAAGGCGAAGCGAGCCTGAATAAAGTTTTATTTTTGACCTGGGCTAGATCGGGAATGTCGTTGTCGACTAAATTTACCCTATTTAACTTTTTGAAACAAAGTAAAAAGAAACGTAAAAATCCAATAGCATGTAAAGTCTGATGTAGAAGTGACACTTGATTGGAAGAGTTAATGTATACGCAGACAATGGAAATTTTGAACGGATTGTATGGCGAGTATCAGTAGGAAGCGTGCTCGGGGATATAAAGTGCGGGGAAAAGAGTATATAGAGGTTCACAGATCTTGTGAACCGTGAAATTGTTGGACGGGGTACGGGTACGTCCGATAAAGCTTTAAATACGAATTAGTGGCTCCCGGGGTACGTGGAAATGGGTGGTACGTACCGCCATGCCGCTTTCTCTTTCCCCGTGCGCACGTACAAAGGACACTACATACACAGGGTCATACTCTAACAGAAATTATCTGTCTCTTTTTATCTCCCGAATCCTGGGTATTTCTGTCACACTGTAAATTCCGTAAACGTATCGTCCGGATATTTTCGTCGTGTGCAAGCACCAGGGCGTTATATAGTTTGTGCATTGGGTGAGAGCAGGAAGTCACGGTTCGTCGATCAAGCGCGACGAGTAAAATACAAAATTCGATTCGAACTCGACGCACGTCCTAGTGTATTTATAATTGCCAGCAAGCTTATTTAGACCATGGGATATCTAGGTAACGCCCGAACGAACGTGTGGTTTTACGGTTTACGTTCATGCAAATTGTTCCACGCGATACAATAATACACCTTTTACACCATTTCCATACATTCTACATATCTGTAGATACTCAGATTAATTATATGCGTTTAAATAAAATGCTCTTCATAAATTTATTTGTACATGGAAAAGAATAAATTAATAATAATTATCCTACTGAAGCTGGGATATCAACCCGGGTCGAAATTTAGAGCCTATATAGGTCCCTCTAGCCCGAAATAGATCTGATTGAGAGCCCTGTAGTCCTCTAGCTCCGACTTTTAAACCAGAGGTCCGAAAAATCACTGAGAGGTCCGATTTTGAACCTTCAAGTCCGACAATATTAGTCTTGTAGTAAATTTCGATTCATTATAATTAAATTATTTATGATGATATAAAAAATTAAAGATTTTTTAAAATTAATTGTAAGCATTATTTTTTTAACACACAACGAAATTTATATGAAATTAATTATTATTATTATTATTATTATTATTATTATTATCATTATTATTAATTTATTATAAAAAATTGAACTATTACAGCATTTGCTATATATTTTGATAATTTTAATTGAAATTATTGTAACCATTGTAAATGCAAATAAAATCCAGAATAACATAGATTATTATTAATCATAATATTAATAATGCTAATGATATTAATAATATGAATATTATTAAAAATTGTTCTAAATTGAGATTAAAATTAATTATTTATAAATGTAAATTACTCAATAATCGCAATGATGTATGAAACTCGATTGTTATACTATACAAAAATTGTAATTAAATGTATAAAGGATGGCAGCAAGGAGCTTAGACTCCATGGCCAAATAAACAAAATTTCTATCTATCTATCTATTATTATAACAATAAAATAGGGTTCAGAGGTTCAAAATAGGACCTAATTTTAATTTTCATCAGATCCTATATTGAACCCTAAAGTGCTGAAAACGGAAATTTGTAGCCCTTCAGGGACCAAAATCGGACCTAATTTAACATGGAAACAGACTCTATTTTGAACCTCCAAGTCCGAAATAGATCCGACTTTAGAAGGTTCAAAATGGGCTCTAAATTTCGACTCGGGAAACCTTCAAAGATAAACATAAACTCACTGAAAGTACCAGAGACGGCAACTTTTCGTTGGCATTAGTATTAGTTTGTTTGATAAAGTTGCTTTAATCATATTTGTACATTTCCTCGTTTAACTTGCAGCCTATTTATTTCCTTTTGCACAACACAAAATTCACTTTTATGTAAATTATCCAACTGACTCTTAACTCGGAAAAGACAGATGCATTAGTAGCTAAAGGGACGGAGACAGAAAGGGCTAAATGGATAAAAGGATCCAGTGGAATTACTCACTCATCTGGTGGTCAAATATGCGATCCGTGTTTACATGTGATAGAACAATTTCCACTGGGTAAGTTTATAATTTAATGCAAAGTGCGCCTGGACGAGCTGTCTCGTCTGTTATGTTGCGGGACATGAAATCCTGAATAGATATGCAGTGCCACTGCCCTTGATTGCCCTCGAGGCTGCTCAACAAACTTACCCCATTTCAATTACATTTTAATAAATTTATAAATATATAACTATACCCTCATTATCCATTTTGTTAATAAAATATATTGAGAGTGATAAAAGTAATGAATGTTATATTTAACCCAGCATATTATAATATTCAAATGAAACAAGGGTATTAGGTACTTGTGGTTGGTTTATGATTTGTACACAAACATATTGCACACTCGAGGATTATCTCTAGATCTTTGGGTGCTGATGGTGCATTTATTTTAAGCGCTGATGCAAATTAAGTATATAAATACATATATTTATATAGTAACGACGGAAGCAGGCTGTTGCTTGCGTTAAACTCTCGAGGACAGAGCAGAAGAGAAGGAAGCGTCATGAAGCCTCAACTTTACTTACTATTCGAGCTTTACTATCTCTACTTACAGTCTGAAAAGCTGCCGGAGATGAAGAAGAGAAGGGGTAGATAAGTGGAGTTGGGCGGCAACTAACGAACGAAAGTTAACCAGAGGAGAGAAATTGTCTGTGTACAGCAGTGAGGGTGAAGGACACTTGTACCTCGAGGGCTCTCCGTTCGATTAGAACCGCCAAATGGATAAATTAACCCCTTGTCACACTCCAACTGGGATCAACACACACTCGTATCAATTATACTTTATATTAAATTTAATTACAGTAACACACTGTCTTACTTTTTCTTTACTTTGCTTTGAATAAATACTTGGCATATTATTTTTATAAAGTGCTTAGTAAATTTCACTTACTGCCAATTAATTAAATAAACAAAGCGCGGGATAAACATGTTGGGTAAAAAAAAAAGTTATCGTATAGGTTATGAAGAAAAAGTACAGCAGTAAACTCTAAGTATGTATACTGGGGGTTCTAAATTCCTGAAACGACCGGATGCAATTTAATGCACCGTCGCCGTGTTATCATCTCCCCACTGATGCAATATCTTTCGAGTCTCTTCGCCTTGTCTAGTTAGTGTAGAACGAGCTGTTGATATATCCCTCTTACCCTGCATTTATACAAACACTGCACACACTATCAGACCACTCTGTCTCACTTTGTTTCCCCATCTAAGACAAGTCCTTATCCTCTCTTACACCTGGAGCCGAAAACCCTTTACTCTTTCCCCATTAATGTACCATCACTTCTCCGCATTCTACATACAACACTCAGACTCCCCTCTATCTCAACTATGTGGATCCCATTTCTCTACTACCAAATTACATCCCAAATAGTAATTTTGTCCGGAGGAACCCTGCAGCCAACACATTATTTCCCGTTTCGTGGTATAGAAACAAATTAACGTTCGTCAAGACACAAAGCAGCCACGTCATCTCTTTACGATCTCATTTATTTTTAATTATTGGGGCTAATCAATTTTTTTTATTCTACTAATTCACTTTTCCTTTTAAATTAACAAATTTATCTCATCTAGTCAATAGAAATCATTTGATATTTATTTATCATTATCACTTTTTTTTTTCTGTAAAATAAATGAGCAGAAATGAGGGCAATTTGTAACTATAACCAAGAACGACACGCACTTTTTCATTTACCCTGTACTTGCCTGATTATACTCGGTACCTACTACTTACATCCTCATGTAAGTGTAATGATTTTTTCTACAAAGTAACAAAACTCTTTACTACGACCGTGATTCGTGATCGTTTGCTATTTTTTTAACGCAAATAAAAATATCGATTTGCTAGAAAAAAAAATAATAATAATAACCGTAATGTAATTTATTCTATAATGACATCCTGGAGAATGAGAAAAAAAAAACACGTCAAACTCGATAATAAGTATTATTACAGAATGAAAAATAATATTTCCTACATCATTATTTTAATAATATTTTTCTCATTTAAATTTTCTACTTTCATTTTCATTTAAATTATTATTATTTTTTGATAATTTATGTAAATGAATTTCGCAATGATAATGATGAATACAATTGCTGAGAAAAGAGCTTACGGTATCTCGCAATCTATTGTTTTGAATAATAATAACCGACAGCCGGTGGCATTGTAATTGCTCGCTAATTGAAAAAATCCGGGTTTAAAAAAATATCCACCCCAACTCTGACAGTAATACAACATTTTATTATATTTCATATATTAAGTAAATTCATATTTATTGTAGTATTAATATAATACCTCAGCAATGTATTATTTATAATTTAATTATTTTATTTTAGTTTATTAAAATTGACGTAAAAAAAGTTATTATAAATTAAATCAACCATAAATTGACAGAGGATAAAAATTTATACTTATTTTAAACGTCAAGCGGATGCGCGAGATACTAAACTTTGCAATATAATTAACTTAATTAATTATACTAGAAGCAAGTTAGGAAGAATCGATGCTTCAGACGTGAAAGATGCAACACTTTGTACTCTTTGGGAGTTGATAAAAGACAAACTTTTATACATCCTACATTCAAATTATTAATCATGTTTCAAACTATTTTTTTTTTTTCCACTTCAATTACTTGATTGTTCTTAATGTCTGGTGTTTTACGCAGCTGGAATAAAATTTACAGAGTGACACATATTTTTATACACTGTAAAAAATCACCCGGGTAAGTCCAAGCGGTGTAGGTGTTAAAATTGGCAGTGTTAAATTTTAACCCCAAAAGCGGTGTGAGAACAAAGCCGCCGCCGGTGTTAAAATAAATTTTCTGGTGTTAAAATATTTTACTTTGAGAATGTGTGCATATGTGGGCGCGTATGGGTGAGTGTGTGCGCTCGTGAGTTTGCGCGTGTGTGTATGTGTGCGTATACGCGTGTTCGAGTGCGTGTGTGTGTTTCACGATATTTTTTGCGTTTCATAAGCTTCCCAAAGCTAATACTCTGAGCGAATGCAGCTTAACCCGCTTTTACACCGCCGAATTACGCCTTCTACACCAGTGTAATTTCATTTTAACACCGCTCTTTTTACAGTGTAACAAATATTTTATTTAAAATAAAATTTTGATTTAATTAAAATTGAGCTTCGCGGTGTAATTATGAGGTCTTTTATAGTTTTACCGGCATAAAATAGAAGCAAGTGCATTCAATCAATCAAACGTAGGCAAATCGAGCGTTTCATTGAAAAAAGACCAGCGGTGGAGAAAAAAAAAGATGAAAGGTCGGCGTAAGTGAAGAAAAAAGAACCACGAGAAGGAAGGTAAAAAATAAAATAAAACGAGGAAAGAGTAGAGAAGAGAAGAGAAAATAAAAAAGTGTAGTTAAAAGGAAAGGTAAAACGTGTCTGATTTTCAAGCGATTTTTCGTTTTGCTTTGGAATTAAAAAATGTAAAAAAGCTGTAAAGGAGAAAGGTCCAAAGGTGGGATTTGAACGAAGAGATCTAAACGATCAGATGAGAGAGACAGAATAAGCAAACGAGTGCCACCACAAATCAAAGACCTGGTGACAGTTAATTCATAACTCACGAGCAACCGCCACCGAAAACCCCTACAATCTCCACAGCATCTCTGAAGCTCTGAATAACGAGAATTTACGCTCCGAAACCCAATGCATACCTAAACACTTGACAGCTTCAACACTAATTGTCAAATCTACTTTAACAAACCCTTTTTTATTTTATTTATTTCGCTTGCTATTGATGTCTCAATATGCCCGAGGGAATTTATCCTTTTTTTTTATTTCATTAAAATTTTCATCCAGACATACTTTGTTAAATAAATTGAGTTAAGTATAAGAAATATCAATGTAGATGTCAATTTGTTGTGATATAAAAAATCTTTGAAGATTCACGAATTGACAGCGATCAGTAACTTGACTCGACAATAAATGTCTGTGAGTTGTTTAGTATTGTTGGTAAGCAAAACGTTTCTCAAATTCTCAATGGCATTAGATAACGTAGAAAAGCTCCGACTAATGGTCTGTTGTCGTATGCCGGAAGTTTCGTAAGTAGTCTGCCAGTGGTGTCGTTCAAATATTTACGAGGCTCTTTCTATTTCAGCTTCGCCAGAGATCTTTCACTCGCTCCCTCTGGCTCACGGACTAGACCCCGTATGTCTCTTCAATGAATTTATATACAACCGATTTGGTACGATCTGTAGAAAGACTAAATGCCTGTAAATAAAACTCGACTGTGTTAATAAAAATTAAGGAAAAGTCGTCTTTAAATATTGAGTAGATAAATAAATAAATAAAATTACCTGATGGCTTAGTGAGGGAGAGCGGGGAGAGATGTACGAATGATTCGCGCAAAGCATAATGCGGTTTGTGACAATAAAAATCAATGAAAAACATTTTAAAGTCTTTTCCGGAAGGACATTTAAAAGTTTTGTTGAAGCTTTTGAAAAGCTACTGATTTTGCAGTTGCTAACTCTTGCTGGATTTTGCATGCGGAAATGAGCTGAGTCGAGTTTGAGAACGCGACGCTCGTAATTTTCTCCAATAATGAAACGATGGACTGGTATATAGTAACTGCGGAGATAAAGAGAGAGAGAGAGATCCAGAAAGTCAACTGGGTACCCTAATTAAGTCGAAATTTCCGGATCCTTATCTCAAACCAAAAATTTGCATACTCTTTAATTAATTAACATTTATATTCAAACTATTCATTTTTCATATTTTAAATGGATTGCAAATCATATTCGTTACTTAAATTTCCATGGCAATCACCAAATTTGTCGTTTTTTTTTAAATATTTAGTCTTTTTTTTTTTTTTATGGTGATCTATTTTGCTGATATAAAAATAAAATCGGGGATCTTGAAAATTTGTTTTATTTTTGTAAAATAGATACTTAGAGTGTAAAAACCAACCCTTAAAAGTTTTCTATATATATATATATATATATATATATATATACATATATATTTTTTTCTACTAGAAAAGAAAAGTCATAAGTCTATTCCAGTTAAAAGTTTAAAAAATTTTTTCCTGAATAAATGATTTTTTAACTGCTTTAATGACTTTGATAACTTGTTTTTTTTCTTTAGATTAATTTAAAAATATTTCATACTTAAGAGATATATGAACATGCCAGAAAAAATATAAAACTGAAGAGGTAAAAAATGAAGTTGAATGATTTAATCTATTCGAACGACTTAAATCCATAAAAATAATGAATAATAATCTATAAAATAAGAAGGAAAAATATTAGACTGTCCATTAAAGGATTACTTTAAAAAGCATCGTAAAATAACTTAATTACCATATTTATAAAAAGCCACAGGATATGATGTTCCATTAGTTAGTAATTGTTTTCATCGGGGCGTAAGTAAATTACTTTGGTAGCAAGGATCAAGGGTAAATAGAGAGCGTCAGCCCGGAGAAATATTAAAGAGGAATTTCGAAAACGCACGTGCCGTTGAGTTAAACAGTAGCGTTAGCACAAAAGAAAATAAAGTAAAACTTGTTTTTTTTCCTCGGCAGAAAGCTTCCCGCAAACAAACCACGCGTTCAATTTAACCGTTTCTCTCTTTGTTTATTTCTTTTTTTTTTTTTTTCTATTTTTTTCTGCATTCTTGTAAGTACACATTTTATAGACAAGCTAAAGTGATAAAGAAGATAAAAAAACAATAGTACGGTTGAAAGGAGATTTAGAGATAAAGAAGGCTTTCCCTAATGGCGAGGATCACACGTTCCATAACAGTCACGTGAATACCACTTGTCAAATCTTTATCGTTCCACTGCCTCCGTGCTACTCACGTCAAACCACTTTAATTCATTTGAATAATCATTATATGCACCGTCATTCTTCTCAAACTAATCTGTTATTTAAAGTTTTAACCACTGCCTTATTTCAGAGGTACCATATATTTTTCCGTATATTAATAATTTACACGGTAAAAAATCGGAAGTGATTACAGATTTTATTTAAATCTGAATTTACTCCACCACTCGGAGTCTCGGAGTTTTTAAAAAAAATTCACTTCGAGTACAGATTAAATAGGGAGTTTGTCTTTTCAGTAGAGTGATTTCGGAGTGGTCTGGATTTTATTTAAATCCACATTCACTCCGATTCGGAATTTTAATATTAAAATAAACTCTTTTTTGGAGTAAATTTCACTCCGGCGGGATTAAAAAAATAAACAGTCGTCCGGTCCGCATTCACTCCGCAAATTTTTTACGGTGATAATAAAGATAATAACCCATACAAAGTCGCCAAGCTTCGAAATTTTCCCATAGATCGGTTGATGCCTGGTTTGTAATGATTGGCCAATAAATGACTAACTATACTGGCCCGTGCATGGTGACATCGGTCATCAATCGGCCATCTCGATGGAAAGTCTATAGAAAGTGTCTGGGAAGTGTCTGGGAAATGTCTGGAAAGTGTCTGGGAAATGTCTGGAAGTGTCTGGGAAGTGTCTTTCGGACACATTTCGACCAGATACCTGTCAAAAACTTGCCAAAAACACTAATTTCACATAATAAAACATTTCTGCTTATAAAAACGGCGCACAATTAACCGCCGTTTGTTGGCCAACGGTTTGATCGAGTGATCTTGATACCAAGCTTTGGCCGATGATTGATTGCCACGATTGACCAATGCTTGCGACTGCAAGCTTGGCATACCGTTATCATCCGATATTTAGCCGATCTTCGGCCGATGCTTGAAAATTGGCAGCCATTCACGACCCAGTAATGGGCCGATTCTTTTTTTTTGTATGGGAAATTTAATAAAATTAGTGTAAAAATAAAATGACATGTAATTTAAAATTTTCAATTCACTTCAACTAATCAAACAATACATAAATAAATACTGTATTGTAAAAAAAGCTCATAGCTGAGTGGAAGTAATTGTCATTGGAGATTACTCTCAATGTAAATAATTAAAGTCGGATGTTTTACGTTGAAATGAAAAACATTTGAAACACAGCCAGCAAAGTAGCGCACAGAGATTAAACGAAAAAAAAAAAGAGAAATAAATTTCCCAATATATCGGATATCGAGCAGTACGATGACGGTAATAAAAAAAATGTAATACATGATTTTCGTAAAGTTTCTGCTGAAAAAATTTAGCTAGAGACAATGAGGGTGTTTTTTTATATTTTTCTTTCTCTTTCTACTATTATTATTGTTTGTAAATATCTGCGGCCAGGAAAGTAATTTTTTAGTTTGTGTGTGTGTGTGTGTGTGTGGAAAGGAAGCATTGGAAGAAAGCGAGTGACGTTTTAAAACGCGGATAGTGGAAGTAACCGGTCAGACTAGGGTGAGAGTAAAGAAGCTTATAGTGATGAAGAAGAGCTAAATGTAAAGCAAAAAACTGTAAAAGTACATAGACAGCATTGTTCTGCCTTTGTTTCCTATCGGCAAAGACGAGTGAAGAATGTAAAAATAAAAAAGTCTTGCAGACATAATTCTTTCTCGCATTCTTTTTTGGCATTTGTGGTTTTATGTAAAGCGCAATGATATGTAGTAAAATAATATATTATTAATTTATACTTTTATATAAAATCAATAAGGAGCTTTTAGCAGCTTAAATTAAAAATGGAAATCGAGAATCAACTGTCGTGTAATATGTCAATTAAGAAGTAGTTGTAAAGTCAATAATAATTATCCGTAAATGTTAATTTAATTACTTTTAACATGATTTCTTATTATTTATATCACTTTTTTTTTGACAGAATATTATAAAATGACACAATTTTAAACTTCAGATTAATTATAATTTGTACTTCTGTTTTAACTGCGGAAGGTTCCGAAACTGACGTTAGTCTAATTATAATAAAATATATATATATATATATATATATATATATATATATATATATATATATATATATATATATATATATATATATATATATATATATATATATATATATATATATATCGCTACTAGGTGACGCGATCGATAAAATTCGACAGTTTCCGTCGAACATCGATTATTTCATTTATCCATCTCTACCACATTGGTGGGGACAATAAGTAATAGACCGTGGGATTGCACACACGCATCCAGGCTTCTTACTTTACTGTATACTTACAATCACTGTGTAACTTCCGTTTATTTAAATAAAACATTTGTTTAAATTAATTAGTTGGTTTTAATAATTTATATTATCACCTCAACCACTAAATATATATATATATATATTGAGTAAATTAAATATTAAAATACCTGAAAATAACACGATGCATCAACTCCGTAAATGAAGCATGATTGAATAGAATAATTAACGAGTCACAAGTAATTCGATGATAGATTTAATTCAGGCTAACGTTAATGGGCCACATAATTTTAAAACACATACTAAAATAATATCCCGGAATTATTCTCAATAATTTATATGATATTATAATAGATGTATACACGAGTACCTCAAATAACGGGATGATAAGTCAACTCGGTGGCATGTATTCAAGCTCATAGAATTTAATAACGAGCAAGCAGCTCGCGGAAAAGGAGCCGGAGTGGATACACTTCGCGAATGTCCCCCTTTTATCAACCTTATATATCTCACATCTAATACATGAATGTAATCTTGGACCATCTCATACGTTAAGAAGACGGGGGACAAATTCCGACGACTAACAAACGTTCTTCCTTACACACCGTCGTACCATAATAATTTTCTTACTATGCCAGTGTAAGGTTTAGTTACTCTTCTCCTTTGCTGCCTCACTCCATCTGCTCAAAAGCCTTAACGTCATTGCACCCGTGTGCCTCATCCTCATCCTCATCCTCGTTTTCATCGTCGTCGTCTCCGTCGTTACGTATCCTCTTGAAAACTCAAGTCTCTTTCTCTCATCCCCCCAGACTACTGCTGGTACTCCCACTGCTTCCAACTAGTACGGCAACCTACAACGACATAATTCTAATTTTATTACCGTATCCAGCCGCGCGCCCGTTTCGGCCCCGACAAATTTATGGGCTATTTTTCTTATTAATTTTCATAAGTTCGACATGTGAGCCCAGAGGATAGAAACCTCCTTAAAGTTTACGTCGCTCTTGACAACAAATAGCTTGTGCTCAGCAAGTACTAACCGACGAACCAAAATCTTGTACGACATTCCTCGTAAGCACCAACATCTAAGCTTATTGAAAAGACCCTTTTTCCTTTCCTACTCCCTAACTGTACGTTTAAACGTAAATTCATCACTTTACATTACTTGATGTGTACTAACTCGAACATCCGACTAACTTTTTTAATGTTACCCCTACTTTTTTACCTCCAAACATTCTTTCCCGGGTATTCTCGTAGTGTGACATCAAAATTGCAACTTTAAATTAAAATTCCAATCCTACGTTTACTTTTATAGTCCCTTCTTGTCACTTTTTATTAACAAGATATTAATAAACTTTTGGAGAAAAATTTTTATCCACAAAGGCAAGTGCCTCGCTACGTAAAATTCAGACCGATATCTTTTTATTATTTTATCTCTCTCTCTCTCTCCTTTTTTTTAAAATTAAATTGAATTAAATTTTATGACATTTTGTACTTTAGCCAAGAGTAATTTCAGCCAATAATCCTACTCCGATGTACAAGTGTCATTGCATGTGTTGTGAGACCTATGGTCTCTAGAAAGAGCAGGAACAAACTATTGCGCTGTCAACAAAGACTGTTGTCACCCCATCTATCATAGATGAAAGTCGCCAGCCCCTATTTAAAAAAAAACTTTTATATTCTTTATACTTTCTCTCACTATCTCTCTTCGCAGTTTACTTGACGACCTATATACATGAAAAAAAAAAAAATCTAAACCCTCGTTCGTACCACTCGCCTTCATTCGATACAACCCTGACATTTTGATCGTAAAAAATAAAGAAAAAATCCAGCTTTAATTTCTAAAGGACTATACTTATCTTCTCGTACTTAAATGCCGTAAAATATTTATGTTAAAACATAACTGTAAAAAGAGCGGTGTTAAAAATGGACTCATTTTAACTCCGCCCGGTGTTAAAATGAAATTACATCGGTGTAGGAGGCGTAATTCGGTGGTGTTAAAATACTGGTGTTAAACCGGTGTAAAAGCGGGGTAACCGGTGTAAAAGCGGAGTAATACCGGTGTAAAAGCGGGGTAAACCGCGTCCGCTTGGAGTATTATTTTTAAAGATTAAAAACACAAAAAATGTCAGTTCTTTATGAAAATTAATAAAAAATATAATTTATCAACAAGTATAGTGATCGAGTAAGTAAAAATATTCACAAATTAAAATATTTTAACACCGATAAAGAATATCTACACCGACGGCGGCGTTATTTTCACACCGGTCTAGAATATTTACACCGGCAGCGGTGTTATTTTAACACCGGAGAATTTTTTTTAACACCGGTACAGAATATTTACACCGGCAGCGGCGTTATTTTCACACCACTTTCGGGGGTAAATTTAACACCAATAATTTTAACACCTACACCGCTTGGACTTACCCCGGTGATTTTTTACAGTGTAGTAAAATATAAATATAAATATAAAAAATTTAAAGATTAAAGATTGTGGCAACAAATATTAAAGATACTTCTGTATCACCCAATGAAAACATATCTCTGACGACGATAAATTTTATCGTGAGCTAGCCAATATGTTCTGCTTTTCGATTTTCGATTGACCATTCCGTAACGTCCAGGTCATCGGACACCTCCAATGCTGTCCTACATCACTATAAATATCTGTATCTGTATTTTATTTGTTGACGACTGCAAGTTTGCCCAAAAGTTTTCATATGTACGGTCATTAATCGTATCGTTATTTCAGACTTTATATAGACATACATATATTTATATCGTGAGATTCAGTGTAAAATCTCGGCTTATAAATGACAGAAATTAATATTGAACATGACAGAGTTTATCTCCAAGCAAAGCACTAGTTGGAATAGTTTATCCGTCAAACAAACATATCTAAGTAGAATACTGATACTTTTTGAGATGATAGATATTAAAATAACTTTTATAAAGTATGTGACTGTTAATTACCAGAGTTGCGGACCAAATAAAAGTTAAATTAATTATTTATGTGAAATGAAATTAAAGGAAATGAATTTGCGCGAGGAATTTTATTAAGGAGATGAAGTTTATAGACGACAGTGATGTTTAAAGTATTTTATAATAGATATAGGAGTATAAGTAAGTGGTGGTTGGTAGTATAAATGGCAAGGTGTCCGTTTTAAACATTAAACGTTAAACTATGCTAAAAAGATAGAGGTAAGAATTTACAAAATGAGAGATAAAGCCTTCGGATCATTTAGTGAATTAACAATTATAATTAGTGATTAGGATTCTCGTCGTTAGCATAAGTGCCCGTCAGTGCTATTGCTGCTACTGGAAAGTTTGAGTGCTGGAAAATCCCGAATCAAGCACCAGATGGAATAATTTCGTGCGGTTGCCATCCGAATGTCTGGGGGGAATAAAACAAAAATTATTTAAACAAAAGGAACTAAAAAATGCGAATTAATTAAAGAGATGCATTCAACTTTTTCACCAGTGAAATTCCACTGAAACTTTATCAATTGATTATTTTTATAGTATATATATGTCCGAGTTATTAATTATAAATTTATTGGGTATTATGTTGATAATTAATATCATTACCATTTTAATATGATTCATAAATTTAAATTGTGATTACAGTTAATTAGTTTCGAATAAAGTCGATAAATATTTAAATTAATTAGCAGCAGATTATATTCATCATCGATTGTCAAATTATTTCTTTCGGTGGGTACGTAAAATTATGAATGGTAAAAATTTTGTTTTCTTTAAATTATATACACTTAGAAAATTAAGTAATTGTGTTTTTTATGCTAAATTTTTCATTCCAATCATCTAGAATGATTGGAACATTTTTCAATCCAAAAACAGTTAGTGTCATAATTTTTTTTAATAGAATTAATAATTATTGGATGATAACTTCTGCAATAAATTTCGTAACAGTTACTATCAGGATGGTAACAATTATAATTTCTGATGGTAACTGTTATCGTCTGGATTATAAATATAACTATTTAAAATAATAATAATAATTAACTCTAGTTAACATACACGGAGAGAAGAGAATGGTAATAATTATCATTCTACATGGAAACCAGTTCTATTTTTTAAAGCATACACCCAGAAAATTAAGTAATTGTGTTCATTATCCTAAATTTTTAATTCCAATCATCTAGAATGATTTGAAAGTTTTTAAATGCAAAGATAGTTAGTGTTAGAATTTTTTTTAATAGAGATAATTATTATCAGGATGGTAAAAATTACCATCAGGATGATAACAGTTACTATCAGGGATTGTAATTAATATTATTACGATCTAGATGATTTATACAATCATCTAGATAATATTCACTACTATCGGATTGATAGTAAAAATTTTACCATCACTAGATGATAATTCCTATCATTTAATTTTCTGAGTGTAGAGAAATGTTCTTCCTTAACTTTTATGTGCTAGCGTTTTTCCTAGAGACTTCTTTGAATCCTAGAGAAACCGGAGTGAATGCGGAGTGAATTCGGATTTAAATTAAATCCGTATTCACTCCCGATTTTTTGCAGGGTAACAATTATAATTTCTGATGGTAACTGTTACCATCAGAAATTATAAATATAACTATTCAGAATAATAATAGTAATTAACTCTAGTTAACATCCATGATCGTAACAATTATCATCCATTTGGTAAACATTACGATCTAGATGATTTATACAATCATCTAGATAATATTCACCACTATCGGATTGATAGTAAAAATTTTACCATCACTAGATGATAATTCCTATCATTTAATTTTCTGAGTGTAGGAATCGATACTACGTAGCATGGGAATGATTACCATTCTTCTGGTAATATTTACAATACTACATAGTAATCATGCTACGGGTAAATATTACTTTGTAGCATAGTAATCAAAGCCATGCTAGAATGGTACTGAGTCCCATGCTGTATAGCGTGAAAGCAACTTAAATATTAAGCGCTGCTGTATAGTATATACAGGAATGTAACAATTATTATAAATATGGTGAATATTAAAATCTAGATGATTTATACAATCATCTAGATAATATTCACTACTATCGGAAGGTAGAAATTTTACCATAACTAGATAGTAGTCTCTATTATTTAATTTTCTGAGTATATTTATCCCAATGTGGGATTTTTTCAAGGATATCTTTGATATCGATGATGAAAAAGGATAAAAAATTGATTATTCCACGGATTTTATTTTTTCAATCAATTTAAAATAATCAGATTAAATATTTTCAAATTTATTTATTGCAGGCAGGAAATATTTTTCACGCGCTTTCCAATTACAGAATAAAAAATAAAAATTTATTAAAAGTTTGATTAAAAAGTATTACAAAAAATTTATTTCAAAAAAATTATAAAAATTATACGATTTTTTGTCTAGACTTTGACAACAGCTTTGCCAACATTTCCTCCGCGGAGCATGCCGACAAATGCATCGACCATTTTGTCGAATCCCTCGGTTACAGTTTCGCGATAGACGAGTTTTTTTTGGCGAATTAATTCGAGATTCTTGACGATTCCTTCGTTCCAACGATCATTCCATCGGCTAACAATGAAACCTTCAATCTTCAATTGCTTAGGTACGACCGCCGGTTGTATTAAAGTGCACTTTGGTAAATTATTAGGGTCGGCATTGTACGCCGAAATTGAACCGCAAACTGATACGCGCCCAAACTCATTCATTTGATAAATAACAGAACTTGATATTTCTCCCCCGACCTGTGGAGTTCAAGGATTCAATAATCAACACGATAATAAAGTCAATGTATTAATAAATAACTCACGTTATCAAAGTAGCAGTCGATACCCTTGGGCGCAAGTTTTTTCAATTCATCAGCGACATTTTGAGTTTTATAATTTATTGCAGAATCAAATCCCAAATCTTCGGTAATCCATTTGCATTTAGCATCACTGCCAGCAATTCCAATAACTTTTAAGCCCAAGTTTTTTCCCAATTGTCCAACATGCGAGCCAACAGCCCCAGCAGCACCGGAAACTACAAGAGTTTCACCGGCCTTCGGTTTACAAATTTCCGTGAGACCAAAGTAAGCCGTATTTCTAATAAAATTATAGAGTAAATCATTTACGTGGCTAAAAAAAATTATTGTCATTGATTTATGTAATCACCCTGGCATTCCGAGGACACCGAGACCAAGCGATGACGGAAGATCGCCGAAATCAGTCAAAATATACGGCTTTGATTTTAATATATCGTCGGATACATTCACATTCACGATAGAATGAGTTCTCCATCCTAGACCAGCAAATATTTTCTTCCCAACCGGATAGTTCGGATCTTTAGATTCAATTATTTTAGCGACTTGACCTCCGATCATCGTTCCATTTATCGGAATTCTATTTCCAAAGAATCTCATATAAGGATCTACGGACAAATATTCCGCTTCAACCAAAAACTCTACAATAAAAATTTTCATTAAAATTTTCTTCCAAAAATTTTTATGGGCACTCAGACAGTGCTCCCCCCCCCCCACCTTTTATCAATTAATAAAAAAAAATCAATAAATAAAAAATCAATATCAATTATCAATTTATCATTATCAATTAATAAAAAATTCAACATCAATCGGAAGTTAAAAAAAATTTGAAAAATATATTTAAGTAAAATCCTCATGTCAATTTTATAATCAGAATTTTCGAATTTCATAGGCTCAAATTTATTCAATAAATTTTGTATGACTCCTAATTGATGATTACTGTAAGTAATTTTTTTAAAATTCTATATCTCGGCGAAATTGTTCTTTTTTCAATTAATGCTATAATTTTTTTTTAATCAATTGATAAAATTTTGACGCGCTTGACAGTTAAGTCATTGAAGATTGTCTAGTCGTCCGAAAAAAAATAACAGTCAACCTATTTCTTTGCCTGTCAAAAAATCAGTTATTTTCAAAATTTTTAATCCATTTTCATAATATCGGACTAATAAAATAAATTAACCATCCGATTATTCACGGAAAGATTGAAACCCGCCTGGTTACTGTTCTGCACCCGACTCAGTACAGTGCTGGAAAGAAATGCCCGATTGTGGTGCAGCACACTAATTACTGTGCGGGACCTGACTGAATCGTGTGCGCATATCACTCAGTCAGGTTCTGCACAGTAATCAGTGTAGTGCTGCACCACAATCGGGCATTTTTTTCCAGCACCGTACGGGTGCAGAACAGTAACCAGTCGGGTTCCATTCTTTCCGTGTTAGACGAATAAATATTTATCATTCATACGATCAGCGGACGTTTAGACACCGAATTTTTAAAAAGTCAAGGATGGCTGTCTGAGAATTCCCTTAATTTGAATTAATAATTAAAAAAAAGTAATCACCTCCATCTTTAATCGGTGGTAATTCTTCTTCAACAATTTTAAAATCTTCCGGTTTAGGTTCTCCATTGAAATGTTTTACGAGAATATATTTTTTTGCAACGACCATGACGGAGAATAAAAATAAAAAATATAAATATCAAAAAGTTATGGGTCTTATTAACAAGACTCGACTGATGATGGACTTGCTGGCACTTTTAGTCTCAAACTAACGCTCTGTGTATATTAGCATTATATATAAGCATTTATATTTATTATCCAGTGCGAAAAAAATAAATAACAACAGACTGCTAATCATGCAAATAAACTCAAAGTAAAACAACTCAATAACGGATTTAAAATTTAAAAAATAAGAATACAGACAAAACATATTTTTTTTTTAATAAGAGATATATTATCCATTATTTAAATTCATTAACTCGCAGATTAATACAACACTTTTTCTCAATTTAATAGTAAACATTTTATTTTTATCACGCTCATAACGATATAAATAATCCAATATGTTAAACAACATAATTACAATTATAATTAATACTTTGTTTCTTAAGAATCATTAAAAAAAAAAATCCGATGATAATTCATGCGCAAAAAATAATCAATTACTTATAATTTATAATCTTAAATTAATATAAAAATAATATATGCGCAATTGCATTAGCGAGTACACTAATAACTATTAAATTTATTTAAATAATAATAATAATTTATAGCTTACAAATAATAGAAGATAAATTTATTTGGCAGTGACAAGTTTGTTTTTTATTATTATTTTATACACCTATATAATTATTCAAATATAAAATATGTACAATTCAACAATTAATAAGTAGTCGAGGTCTAATCAAGGCTTACGGCCGTGTTTTTACTCGTTACTTTTAATATTCTATCAGAACTTTTAGAGGTTCTTAGTCTTTCTGCTGGCTTGAGTATCTCAGCAATTATTTTTTCGTCGCTAAGTTTTTCAGACTCGTCTGCCGTCGGCTCTGGTGATTTAAAAGATACATCTACTGACTTTATTTCACTGGTTAATTCAGAACTCGTGGCAGCCGAGGTTTCTGACTCAGCTTCCGGTATCGTTAATCTACCATTAACTTTTCTCTTTAACGGACTAGCACTCAGTGTAAATTTATCTGTCGTCAATTCAACTACTGGGTTCTGCACTGGATTCTCTTCCGTTCCAGTCGGTATTTTTAATATTTCCTTCGGCTCTTTGTACAACTGAAAATATTCATTTATTTATTTAATATTCGGACACAATAAATACCCACTAATAATAAAAATAATAATAATAATAAATCTCACTATATCAAAAGGTGCATCGAGAAATAATTCTTGAAGAAATCTACGTGCTTGCAATCTATATGTTCCGCTGCTTAAACGCGCAGTCATTTCAAAAAAGAGACAAGTGTCCTATTAAAAAAAAAATAATCAATTATAATTACATACAATTAATAATAATATACACTCATGCCATAAATTAAAAATTTTTCGCAGCCCGTGGACTCTCTCAAAGAAAAGAAAAAATTTAGAAAATTTTTGTCTCACGATATTTCTCATGTTTGCGCAATGGCTGAGTCTAAAAAAATTTGATCAAAATGCGTCGGAATTAGAGGTTTCAAGCTACAAAATGATTTTTTTTTCGATACTATTATTTTACAGCCTTGCAAAAATCACTAAAAAATTTATAAAATTTTTGTTCTTTTAATTTATGGCATGAGTATTCATAAATATATTTACTTTAAATTTATCTGGATAACGTTGTCTTAATCTTAGCAAAGCCTGACGACTGTTGCGATGCCAAACAGGATTTGAAAGACGCTGAGAATGTCTCAATATATCTCTGTAGCAATTAAAAGAAAATAAGAAAAAAAAAAATTAAACTCCGTCCTGATGACAACTAATTACCAAAAAAACTTACTTTTGTATTCTAACGTCAGCGTCAGTGGGAGGTGTCCGACTACCAGCATTGTTATTGTAACATGCTAGACATATTTCACGGTGCTCTTGATCGATGTCATACTCAGTGCTGTTTTCTTCAACCGAATTACTAAAATTAGTGGTTGTTTTATTACTAGCGTCATCAGGTACATTTGACGAATGCCAACGAGACATATAAGGAAATATTGTTGATAATTTTTTCGGAAGACTTATGCCCATGTAGGGTCCATCGCTGAGATCTTCTTCCCGCGGTGGGGGTGGGGGTGGAGGTGGCGGTGGAGGCGGGGTAGTATTGGCCATATTGTCCGTCGTCCAACTGCGGGATGTTTCGCATTCCGAGAGACTTTGCAACGACAGTCTCCCGTCTGAGCTGTACATCTGCAGTACAAAAAATTTAATTAACATAAATAATTTACAAAGTTATTAATTATTGACAGAAACTTCACCTCTAGACTACTTTGAGAATAACTGGGCCTTCGGTGTCTCTGCAGACTTCTAAGCTTCGCGTATCCTTCAGCATCCTGCTGGCTCAGTCTTTGTATACTTGAAACTGGACTAGGTGTCTCTCCTCTCTCTCTGTAATCGCCACTAAAAAAAAAATTTTTTTAATACTTTTCTTATAATTTGAATTTAAATAAACTTACGGATAAGCATAACGTTTGCTCTCAATATCAGTAGCTGCACTTTCTGAACGATTGCGCGTTCTGCGAATGGTGAGATCTGGGAGTTCGGGTTTCCCATCACTCAGACTACGATGATGTTTTTGTATTGGTACAGGGCTTGAGTTCGCAAGCGGAACACTTTGAGGTATAACAGGCCAGCAGTCGCCCCTCCGGTATCTGACACAAGGCCAGTGAAGCGCAGTAAGTGCATCTGCGCCAATACGCGTCGTACTTATAAGACTTAAGACATAAAATGCGGTAGCACGTACTGAATAATGATTACATGATTCAGCCATCGACGTTATCATTTCAATTATACCAAGATTTTGAAGCTGCTCAATACCAGCCACCGAGGTACTCGCGTGACCTAGTGCCCAAAGAGCTGATTTAACTTTCAATATTCTGTCGTCAAAGCTTTTATACTGATCTGTGTCTTCGCGGTAATAACTTCTTTCGGGTGTTGTACGTTGGGAGTCATCCATACTCAATTTTCTACGTATTTCGATCAACGAATCTGTCTTACGCGGCGTGCGGCATTCATTAGTTTCCATAACTTCTGAATCAATAATCGTCTCAAGACGATTTGCCGACTCAACGACGTCCTCGGTACCCGATTCTTCGGACATTAAGTAACTGTCGTCGATAAGAGGACGCCCGGTACTTTTAGTTCCCTTGGAATTCACATCACTGCTGTCAAAAGTACCCAGATCTGTGCGGAACCTCTGAATAACTCTGGCGAAACGTTGCAGGACATTCCTTCTTATTATCAACTGGACACCCGACTCATGCTGCACCAACTGGCCAATCAAGTGCGGAGGGATGCGTATGTCATGTGGCATTATAATTACATTGGTTGATCTTCGTGGGTAGTTACCATTTTCATCACGATGACGACGAGTAAGTGAATCGTGAATTTCCCCGTCAACAAGCTGGACATAGCGCTCGGCAAAACCCCCGGACTTGGTCCACTTCTCGAGCTCCTCGACATGAGACGGGAGTTTTGTGAAACTTGCCGGCAGTGCGTAGAGACGAATGAAGAGCAAGTAGCCGCGGACTCCCAGATGCTCGAGCCACTTTTCCCAAACGCGATTCTGGTGGGTCAGCTGAAATAAAGCCTCCAAGTATTCTGGATCCTCGCATATTTCGTTCATTGTGTCTAGTGCTGCCAGCGCAATAACTTTACTCTCGTCAAGAAGTCTATCGATCAGTAGCGACAAGGCCCACTGGGATGCATCAGTCATTTTAGCCCTGAGTATAAGACGTAAAAATTGTGTGGCATAGAGTCTTGTTTGTTCAAGTGTAGCTGTTGATATGATTTTACTCAGAACTTTACGATTTAATCCTTCTCTTGAGTAATCAAGAGTTGATATAATAAGTTTTACATAGCAATCGTGATTTGTCGTTATTGCCAAAGTTTCAAGCTTCTCCAATAGATTAAAACTTTTAAGAATAACAGTACCCTTTGCTGAATGACTCAGTTGACCGAGAAATAAAAAATACTTTTGACAGCACGTTGTCATCATATGACGAGGAGAAAAAATACAATCGTGAGCACTTGTTGAAGTACTTATTGCACTTATTTGTTTAGCAATATCATCAATAAGTTCATTTAATAATCTAGTGCCTTCCAACTCTTGCATTTCCAATAAACAATTAACTAAATCACAACCAGCGAGTGTTGTATTACGTGCTAATAATGCATTCCCCTGTAGTTCAACTCTGCTGAACCCATTTGACGAGGGTAAAAAATAATGAACAAGACGTTTAATAAATAATTTATGGTCTGAATCATGCGGTACGTGAATTGAGTCTTCTCGTGACCGTAATATTGTACAGATAACAGACCAATTCCATCCATGGAGGTCTTTATTACTCAGAACATGTGAATCCTTGAGCAGTGGCGTTGTTGACGATGACCGTTTCAACCAGTTCGTTTTGCTGGACACCATTTGGTTACGGATTGGAACTGATGACTGTAACCATGTGCCAGGTTGACGAAATCGCTCCAAAAATAAACTCGAAGGCACCGGTTTCTTGCGCATCATGACATGCATTCTGTTTAAAATAGCAACCGCTCTCAGTGCTTGATGATTTCCACGACTCGCATGCTCCAATAAACTGGGAAGTGGTGGAGTTAAATTGCAAATATCAGTAGGAAGAAGTGAATGTGAAAGATGAAGTAAACCACCAAGTAATACGCCAGCTCTTACAGATATAAATGTGTCTGAGGTGACGATCGTCTCGACAAGCGCGCAAGGCAACCGGAATTCCAGCAAAATGTATATAAGCAGCGATAAATGTAACTCTGCAATATTTGGACAGTGCAAAGCAAGAGACGGCAGTACTACTCCTCCTTCAGCGGCAATAAAACCCTCAGATAGTTTCCAGCTCTCCCGATATCTGCATGGATCGACTGCAGCCAAGGCGACGTCCGGTTCGTCAGTCCATATTGGCAAAGGAAGACCCAGAAGATCGTAAAATAATTCCAGCACTGCGCCACGCACCTCCAGCTGCTCAACGTGCATAATATCAACGATAGCCTTCAGTCCCGCGCTGTCGTTTGGGTTACAAAAATGCAAAATTCCAGCGTACGAACGCAGTACACTCAGCAACGCATGTTTGCTTGCTGTAAATCTCGTTTCACGTTTATCCCGCGGTTTTTCTTTAGCCAGCGAGTGTAGTTCGCTGTAAGGCGCTGCGAGAGTCATCAACGACACGGTATGTCGTGTTTCCGGATGTGATAATAAACACAGAAGAATACCAACAATGCATTCAATCATTGTTGGACTGAGATCAGTCATAACAGCTCTCGTTATAGCACCAACACCACCGCAACTTATAAATAAATTTAAATTTAATACTCCTAATTCACATAGTACTGCTAAAAATACGTGGAACAGACGATCTTTTTCTTCGAATCCTCCGTTGGTTAGACTTACGAGACATCTTCCCAAGACACAAGTCAGGTGCTGAGGTGCCAACATCATCATTTTTCTGACAACACGCAGTGCCTGCATTCTCTCAATTTCATTCTTTAAATTAATATCCATACAACGCGCTATAAATACTGGATATTGTAGTTTGGTTATTGCTAATACGTGCTGTTCTGTTTTCAATAAATGTCTAATTGCTCGTAAAGTTGCAGCACGTACTTGTGTTGCTTCATGATAGAGTCCCACTTGTAAACTATTGAAAAAAAAAAAAAAAAAAAAAAATTAATAAATAAAATAAACATTAATTACGTATACAGGAAAACATATGACTGATTCAGTTCTTAAAATAATCCAAAAATTATTAGACGTCGGCCTAATTCGGTATCATGACTGAATGATCTTGAAGTTAGCAGACAATTAATAATTTTTGAATTTTTTTTTCTACTGATTAATTACAAAAAAAAATCCAAAAATATGCAAATGTAGGAAATTAAAATATCTATAAATGCAATTATTTGAAATATTTTTTTTTTATTATTTATAGTGATTAAAAAAATACAAAAATTATTAGACCTCAGCCAAAGTCAGTATCATGACTGTGAATGTAGCAGACATCAGACAAATTCAAAATTATAAATAAATACACTGTGAAAAATTCGCGGAGTGAATGCGGAGTGAATTCGGATTTAATTTCACTCCGGATTTTTTACAGTGTAGACTAATAATTAATGAAATAAAATTTTTAAAAAATGCGCATTTAAAAAATTTTCAAATTAATAAGTGTATTTTTTATAAATATTTTTTTTTTTTAATTTTTTCCTCTATTTATTTATAATTTAAAATTTTTCTGATGTCTGCTAGATTCGCACTCGTCAAAAAGGATGATCCTAAAGTTGGTAGACAATTACAAATTTTTGAATTTTATTTTCAATGAATTGATTACAGAAAAAAAAAAACTAAAAATATGCACATGTAGAAAATTTAAAAAACTACAGATGCAATTTTTTCAAATATTTTTTTTTCTACAATTTATCGTTTTAAAAAAAATCCAAAAATTATTAGACGTTGACTAACTTCAGGATCATTCAAAAAATTATGATACTGAAGCTAGCAGACGTCTAATAATTTTTGAATTTTCTTTTAGACCGTAAATTTGAAAAAAAAAAAATTTGAAAAAATTGCACCTGTAGTTTTTAAAATTTTCTACATGTGCATATTTTTTTTTTTTTTTTTTTTTTTCTATAATTAATTAGTAGAAAAAAAAATCAAAAAATTAACAATTGTCTGCTAACTTCAGTGTCATCAAAAAATTCTATGATACTGAAGTTAGCCGACGTCTAATAATTTTTGGAATTTATTTTAAACAGTAAATTATAGAAAAAAAAAAATTGAAAAAATTGCACCTGTAGTTTTTTAAATTCTCTACATGTGCATATTTTTATTTTTTATTTTTTTGTGATTGATTTGTTGAAAAAAAAAATCCGAAAATGTTTAATTGTCTGCGTTAGCAGACTTCAGGACCATAAAATTATTCTTAATAATAAAAATAGTAACTTACCACCGGAAAATGTCTTCAGTACTGTATCCAAAATCACCGGAGTCATTTTCGTCAACAAGCCTTACAAATGCATTTAAATAACCCAACTTTACAGCAACTGATACTCCTTGTACACAAAGATTCGTTAAAACCTCCTTTACATTTTCACCCAGCTCTGAAAAAAAATAAATTATTTTAAAATTAAACTAATCAGATAAATAAACAAAAACTCGTTGTTATGACAGACAGTACGCAGTATTATTTTTCTATATATATAAAAGTACACATAATATTTGAAAGTAAGGTTACATGACAAACCTTTTGACGGATCGAACTCAATGATGACTTCTTGATCATGACGACCTGAAAAATTTATTTGTAGTAAATAAGTTTGTTAAATAAAGATATTATTAATTAAGTTAATAAAATACTTACTGCGAGAAGGTCTGCTGGACCTAAGACTTCTACCCCACATCGTCCAATTGGCCATTTTCGCGCCGGTCGCTATCCCCTGTCACTATTTATTTTCTTAGTCCGTTTAAAATACCCAGTAACCTCGTAACATGTCATCTTCATCACTACAAACCACTAAAAGGGGTTTATTATTATGTTTTATTATTTATAAACCCAGAGAAACTTTAAAACTTATCAATCTTATCATCAAAGTGTCACAGCAAACTAACAGAAACACCAATCGCCAGCGAATAGTACTAGATACTACAGATAGCTATAGCTATAAACTATAAATTACGTGCGGTATGCAAGTATATATGTGTATATATATTTAGTATTTCGTAGTATAAAGTATTGATGCAAGTGTGTGTCAGACGCGCAAATATATGTACGTATTTTTACCTTTGGGTAAAATGTATGCGCTTGTGTGTAAATTTTTCGTGGCCTACTGGCTATACTGGCTATTGGCTGGATGTCGAGCAGCGAAAGCGAGTGGTGGGGGAAAGCTGGAAGATGAATGAAAATGGAAAGAAAATAGTTATTTAATTTTAAGTAGATGGCAGGACTGTCGTTTTACGATGCGTAAATTTTTCGGCAGCCGGCAGTTGCAGCTTGTGCTCGTCATCGACTTAAATTTTAATTCGAAATTCGAACGGGAAGCGGATCTCTGGTTGAGGAGTAACGGTAACAGATTTTTAATTCAATTTAATTCATGGACAAACTGGAAACTTAAAATAAAATGATCCTGAAGTTAGCAGACAATTAAAAATTTTAGGATTTTATTTTGAACAATTAAAGTTTAAGAAAAAAAGAAACTGAAAAAATGCACATGTAGAAAATTTAAAAGACCATAAGTGCAATTTTTTAATTATTTTTTTTTTTTATAATTTATCGTCTTTTAAAAAATCCAAAAATTATTAGACGTCGGCTAACTTCAGTATCATAAAATAGAGTCTTTAACGTTTTTTAAAACCTTAACAGAGGGCTAGAAATTTCGTATTTTTGAAAATTCTAGTTCATCTTCGAGAAAAATTGTTTTAAAATTTTCATTTACTCTACGAGAGCAACGAAGATAGTCCTGTTTATTTTTCTGAGTGTGAGAAAGAAGTCCGGTTGCGTAACCCCTTCAGGATTCCGATTGAGTTTAATCGGAATGAATCGGTTTCAATTGGAAAAAAATTCACAAAAATAAAAATATCATTTTCCGATTGAATTCCATTCAAAATTTTTAATCAGAATAAATCTGTTTCAATCGGGAAATAATATTTTTTTTTTGTCGTGCATTTTTTTCCCATTGAAACCGATTCATTCCAATTTAACTCAATCGGAAAAAAATGCACGACAAAAAAAAATATTTTTTCCCAATTGAAACAGATTTATTTCGATTAAACTCAATCGGATCCCAGCGTATTTCAATAAGAAATTTCCGATTGAATCGGATTTCTCAAGGAGAGGTCGCAAATTTTAAATACCGTGTTTTGTTTTGGTCGACTTAAATCTTCTCCACGATTTTTTTTTTATTTGAATTTAAATAAAAAACACACAGTAAACTCTCACCTATCCGAATAGATTAGAGTTCTTATAAGTAAATGTCGCGGACGGTTTGTATTGATGTTTATAAAATTAATAGTCGATGGGTATGAAATGTAATTGCTTTAGGTAAGCGATGTCCGGATAAACGAGGTCTTACTGTAGTAGCGATATAATTTATTCATACATTGTCTTAACATATATAAGTTAACTATTAATCAGTATTGTGACTAATACGCAATCATCAATTCGTGCTATTTAATCAATGAATAAAATTCATGATACGAAACCGCTAGTAATGATCGTAATAATATCATAAATGAACAGTCGCTATTGTAAGTATGATAAATAAATTAAATGTTGATTCTAAAGCTTTTTTAATTTTTAATTAAAATTCTGAACAAATTATTCCTTTATAATTAATCATAAGTGATTACTCATATCACTAAAGTAAAGAGTAAATTGGATAGGCAACTTGTCTACCCATTATTTATAAGGCTTCGGAATCTCACCAGCTAATTATGGATATTAAATAGGAAATTTAATTGCATTAAAACTGAGTAATGTTTATTAAAATACGTGAGGTTAAACAATCTCTGTACGGTTCAAAACTCCAGTTGATTCTGATTGGAGCATAAAGGTGCCTCATAAGCACTGCGATTGGTCCGATTTACTTTAAATTGGAGTTTTTAATCAGGAACGGCGGTGACCTTTAACCAATAGATTACTATTTACGTCCATGATTTTTAAAACAATAAACAATTCTCGAAATAGATTCTAGAATATAATGATGTAAACATTAGGCATCGTGGAATATGCCCCTACTGCGTAATAATATCTGACTGTCCAGACAATAAACACTAGTTCAGGCATCGTTATGAGGTGAGAACATGCATAGTGTTTACATAACTTCTAGGCATAATAGTGTTCAAACAACCTGACGGTATAGTGGTGTCAAGGTGTCTAGACGCAGTGAGGGGAAACCGGGTATAGTTGTGTCATGTGTTCGTTATCACAGAGGTCCTAACAGAAACCAACAAACGAAAGACGAATATCGATCGGCTCCGAAGAATCGTCGTCGAAAGGTAGGTCATGCCTTTTCCATTCTTAGTCGTCGATCGATAAATCGATCGCCACATACTTGGTCTTCTACTGATCTCAAGTTGAGCTTTTGCATACATGTGTTATTGTCATGTGAGCATACATGCACATCCTTATACCTGTTTAGGTCTACAAAGATGTGATTCATCTTAAGCAATCAGTCATCCAGTTTGAGTATGAAGTTGCATCTCTAATACTTATAGTGTTCATTAATAATTATGTTGGTTAGAAACATCTTAACCCGTCAGCACTTCCGTTATGAGCATTCTGCTCACAGGACACTATTCAAATTTTAGGATATCGCTGCAGTGCAAGCGAGACTATAAAAAACATGGGAGTAGTGAAGGGTAAAAAAGGAGATTGAATGAAAACACTAAATTCAAAAACATATAAAATCTTTATTTCACAAATTTAGTGCAGTTCTAAACAGAGTAGCAGTGATTAGGAACAATATAGAAAACGTTTACAGCGATTCCTACTTATGATATTTTTTTGCTAAAACTAGTGTAACGTAACTAAACATTAAGACATTATAAAACAAATAATCATTTACAGAAAAAAAACTATTAAATCTCTGTTTACGAATATTAATTACAGTTTGTGGCAACGAAATTGTGCCGTTAGCATGATACTCTGATATGGAAATATCCATAGCACAAAATACTGCAGCTCTGCTAAGACCAGACCTGCAATGCACAACTATAGGAGGCTTATAACTAGGACAGTTATTTTCTAACAAGTCTTTTTTAAACGCTTTGTGCATTCTTCTTATTGCTAAAATGAAGTCAATGAACTCAATAGTGCCTTGAAGAGTGGCCAAGTTTGACCACTTTTGACAAGTAAAGTGAATAACTTCATGAAATAACTCAGTACCATCACCAGAGGTCGTACCATCACTAACACTCAGAATCGTCACCGTATAATGTGGAGCACTCATAATGTCAACCGTTTCAATTTTGAATTTACCAATTATTTTTACACCTCCATTATCACTGTTCCAATATCTGTAGCATATTTTATCATCACTTTCACTGGTTTCACACAACGTAACGATGATCCGTGTCCTGTGCATCATTATCAGCCTCCAGAAGTCAGCAGCAGTATTTTTCATAGGGTCCTGGGTGCAGACGAATTTCCTCTTCTGCTTCCAACCGTCGACATAATTTGCGTTGATGTAATCTCCTGAGTTATCTTCGATGGGTAGAATCACTCTGGTGTGCTCGTAGCACAGCATGTTTTCTTCTCTATTTTTTGATTTATTTTCTTTTCTTCTGCATGCATCGAAACCGCCATAAAAGTTACTTTCTTCTCGTCTTATTCGTTGATACTCCTTCCTCAGTATCTCCGTGATGTTCTTTCTTCTCATTAATTTTATGAACTCCACCCGATTGAGAGGCTTGGAGTTACTGCAGCCCATGATGTATATAATATATTAATTTGCTGATTAATAATTTTGCGATCGTAATATAGTAACTTTTTCGCCACCAACGTGTGCTCCCTAAACTGTTGGGCAATGAAATGAAATCCAGCCATACAGAGTTCGCCTTTTATACCCCCATTCGTATGGCATATAGGTCCCATTAGCAGCTAACACTCAATTAAATTGTGTGCTATCACTTACTGGTGATCTATAGAAGAGAATGCCCTGTTAATTAATAACATGTGTTGCTCGATGTACGTCATGGCAAAACGGCGACACTGAAATTAGGCATGATATGATTTGGTTGTTTAATTAACGAGCTTTGACTCAGTTTTTAATTAAATGTGATTTTATGATTAAGCTAATTCGTTTTCTGATTATGCTTTTAACTTAATTTATCACACCCTAATGCTTTTTGAATTACTGTTGTATATAATACAACATACGAACATTGATTGGCATTGAAAAATCAACGTCAAAAGGAAGTTGATCCCTTAGCGATTTTTCAACGCCGATCGATGAACCGATCACCACATATGTGTATATGAGTATATATACTTGGTCTCCCTGACTGAGCTCACGTTGAGCTTTTTTATGTACGTGCTTGCGTTATTGCCATATGTGAGCATACATACATATCCTTATACCTGTTTAGGTCTACAATCCTGGAAAAATATATATGTGAAAATTATATGCAACAAATATGTCACATACATAACATATATGTGCGCAAAAAAAGCTATGTCAACTAACTTTTCAGATAAATGTATGCATAGATGCAAACGTAACTGCTTACATACAATTAAAAATATATAATACATATATTATAAATAAATGCTATATAAATGGAGATATATATGTGGCCATATAATTAAACACATATGTAAACATTTATGCCGATATATATCGAGAAATATATGTCGACATATATACAGACGTAAATGTAGACATTTACACAGACATATGTGCACATATATGCAGACATACATGTCTGCGTATACTCCTGATGAAAAAAGGTTTTATACAATTATATATATAGACTATATATAATCGGATAGAAAAAATGGCCCGATCCAATTGTATACAATTCTATATATTGCAATTATATAGAATTGTATATAATTTGTATAAAATTGTGTATAATTATATAGACTTGTATACAATTAGTATAGAATTCTATACAATTTTTATACAGTTGTATGCAATTGGATCGGGCCATTTTTTGTATATAATTTTATACAATTGTATAAAATCTTTTTTCATCGGGCTTCGACATATATGTACTTATATGTGTGCATATGTCCTTTATATTTTTATATAAATGTCTAAATATACTTATGCGCATATCCGTAAGTATATATTTTACATCTATCATAATATATATTTTTTTATATAACTTAAATATATTTTGGCGCAAAAAATATATATATTGGAATATATATATTTCTTATATATTTGCATATATTTTTCGCATATATATATTTCCATGCGGGAAGATGTGATTTATCTTAAGCGATCAGTCATCCAGTTTGATTATAAAGTTACGTATGATGTTCGTTAAGTTGTCCGTTATATGAACCATGAGACAACGATACCCGGTCTCCCCTATTCTTGCATAGATGCATAGGCACAAAAAAGTATTTTAATAGAGGCTTGTCTATTATATCATTCATGTTATTAATTAGTATAAACCAATTATATCAAGTGTTTTATGTTATAAAATGGCGATTCCTATCATACTAAATATCGCACTCTTTCGCAGGCGATACAAAATCACAACAATGCATTCCGCTCTTGGGATGTGAGATACAATATGTATGCAGGTTTAATTAATTTTTAAACGAGTGTAGACTGTATTCTGAGTTTTAGAGTTGAAAACTTTAAAGGGTGAATGGGTTAATTTAAATAAGTACACATTATATTTAAGTGAAAAAATTTAATTTTAATTACATATAAAAACTTACACTTTTAAAACTAATTTACAATCAATTTTCGTGCATTATATTTTTCTACAGAAAGTAATGTAACACAGCGAAACATTAGGAGATTATAAAACAAATAATCATTTACAGAAAAAAAACTATTATATCTCTGTTTACAAATTTGAATTGCAGTTTGTGGCAATGAAATAGTGCCGGTTGCAAGATATTCTGACATAGAAATATCCATTGCACAAAATACTGCAGTTGCACTAAGACCAGAGCTGCAATGCACAACTATAGGAGGCACACAATTTGAACCAGTTTTAACAGGCAGTTCTTTTTTAACTCCTCTGTACGTGAGTTTTACATCAAATAAAAAGTTGAAGAAGTCAACTACACCATCGACACTGCAGAAATCTAACCAATCTATACAAGCAAAATGTATCACTTCAAGGGGTTCTTTACCTCCATCACTTACATTGAGTATCGTTACATTGTAATTCGGGTAAGCCATCACTTTAACGGTTTTAATTTTAAAGTTTTTAACACATTTCACACCTCCTTCACAAATGTCCCAATACTCGCAACACTCTTTGTCACTATTTTCACTCAGCATGACGATGATCCGTGTCCTGTGCATCATGATGATCCTCCAGAAGTCAACAGCAGATTTCCCCAAAGGATTCTGGGTGCAGATGAATTTTCTTTGCTGTCTCCAACCGTTGACATAACTTGCATTGATGTAATCTCCTGAGTTGTCTTCTGTGGGTAGAATTACTCTGCTGTGCTCGTAGCACATCATGTATCCTTCTCTGTTTTCTGAGTGATTATTTTCTCTCCTTCTGCATGCTTCAAAACTGATATCCAAGTTTCTTCCTTCGCACCTGAGTTGTTGATATTCTTTTCTAAGTATTTCGGTGATATTCTTGCGTCTCATTAGCTTTGTAAATTTTTCACGATCAACGGGTGTTGAGTTGCTGCACCCCATTTTTCACTGATAGTTACTATAACTTTTTTAAGAGTCGTAACTAAGTTGGCGCGAACTTTATTTTCGCTTCAGTACGTCAGGTATGTTACAGTGTCCGGTAAGGACTGAACCGCGCTCTAGTGAACATTAACCTTTTATATCATATCGCACCTACACAATCAATTATCAGCTCAATTAGTTGTCTAGACTCCATGAATTGCTAGAAATAAGAACCGATTAGTATCAATTTGCGGTTTGACACATAAATGATTTTATCACTAGACCATGGACTATTACTTAATTGATAATCTGTTACTAAGTTCAATAAACCCAACGGATCATCAAGACCATTTTTTTTTACGTTCCCTGTCCTGACTTAAACTTTTACTGGAGTGATTACCTGATATTCAAAATCATCAAAAATCATAGAGAAACCTGATGCTCCATTCCTAGCGCGAAGCATGCTGATAGAAGGATTAGTATTCTTAGTATTTAAGAAACCATTTCTTAAATACTAAAAAATCTTTTTTAAATGCTAAGAAATTCTTCTATCAGTGCATTACTTACACTGCGCGTCTTTCTTAAAAATGGTTATTTATCAGTGAGAACTTATCCTAGAAAAGTCAGATTGTGTGAACACCCTAGTTACTAGACACCAGTAATGTATATCCACATCAGAACCAACTGAACTATAGTACTTAGACAGAGCATGTAGACTAATTACTTAACCTAGGGCTTGGTCATCTGATGTCTTGTAACACGAATTGTGATAAGGGAGACCGGGTACTATTATCACAGCGATCATGACAGACGAACGGAATGCGAACATTGATCGGCATCGAAGATGATCGGCATCGAGACAACCATACCCGGTCTCCCCTACATCTATATAAATATAAAGTAATCATTAATTATTGGGATCTGATGTGCGGTAGAGAGATCTTAAAAAATGAAATTATTAAAAAAAAACAAGTTTCCGCTTATTGTGTTATGATACCTATATTTACATAGATATGATGTATTGTTTCTCGAATTTCTATGTAATTTAGAGTTTCTTATATAAGAAAAAAATTGTGCCACTCATTCGCAAAGGACTTAAATTTTTATACGCCCTTTTGGCTTTCAAAATTTTTGCTTTAAACTAAGTCTGCAAAACGACAGGTAATAAAAAAAAATAATGCACCCCCTTGGCTTCAGGAAACTCCCGAATGCCAAAAGCGCGTAAAACGATATAAGTCCTTGAGGAATTAATAACGCGATATGATAATTAGAACCAATTAACAAGACCATAAAGTTAAACAACCATACCATAGCAAATCTGAATCAGGTAAATTACCAGAATCTACCCTGAATTATGGTATTTTACTGCAAAATGCGGTTTGCGATAGTTCAGTATAGCAACGCTAAACCGTGGATAGTCCAAACATTAGATTTGTGCCGTTGTCATGGCATTAGACTGAACACATTAGTGGAATTGTCAAATAGGCAACCTGTGACGCGTGACACATGATACCCAACAAGACAGGCCCCAGACGACAGGCCATTAACTAATTGATCAACTAGAACAGCCTTGGTGGGCTAAAACAAATTAACACTAATCTATTCCCACTTAGGTCTATATATTTACTAAAATCATTTTAAATAATCTACTAGCAGTAAATGACTGCATAGTATTACCGCACTGATAAACCGTAAGAACGCTTATTTGAATATAAATTAAGACCCAGTACCCGATCAGGGAACTAGTACCCGATCACTCAGGTAATTGTATATCTATATTTACTTATTTTGACTAAGTATAGATACACAAACACATGGAGTAATCAAGTACTAGTTTCCTAATCGGGTACTAGGTCTTTTACCTTAACTATTTTTATTTACGACTTTTAAAACGTTTTGATAGAGCATGACATTGTATGAACCTATATACAAGCATATACAAACACATACAAACATATATGAATATATAATGAACCAAATATGAATCAATGCTGTTCGGTTATAACTACATCACATTGTTCATATACATTAATGTCAATATATAGCTACTTGTTTAGTGAAGTCATAAATTTGGAACAAAAACGACTAGTGAAAAGCGCGAATTATCCTTTAATTAGGCGCAAATATTTAGATGCGCATGCATGGTAAATTAATTTTAAGCTATATTATAATCCCCTTAGATGATTACAAAAAAAATCTATTTGTGAAAACAAGTTAAAAAGTACTTTAACTGGAAATATCTTTCGACTCGAAACGGCCTCCAACTCGGAATTTCTTCCAACTCTAAATTTTCTCCAACTCGAAATATTTAAACTCAACAAAACTTCGTAATTATAAAAAAATGCATTAATTAATAATCGAAATTATTTATGTTTTCGGCGGAAGCCTATCCAAAAAAGGTATACCCAGAGCCGGCAACTCATATTCAAATTTGCTCCAACCTTACTAATGAGTCTGAATTATTCTAACGTACTAATTTTACTTTACTAATACTATAATTACAATCAAAACATGTATTTAATTGTAATTGTAATTGCTTTTTAAATTGCGGACAGAAATAATTCATGATCTATAAGAAATAAAAACGTAAATGCATTCAATCAAATTTGAAAACAAAAAAGTTAATTATAAAAACATTATTATAGTAGTAAAAAAGGGGAGTATACATATATATATATATATATATATATATATATATATATATATATATATATATATATATATATATATATATATATATATATATATACATATATATATATATTCCTCTTCATCACTTTACTAATAAAAAGTATTGAAAGAAAAAATTTTTTAAAAGAATATTATTATAGTAGTAAAAAGGGGGAGTATATATATATATATATATATATATATATATATATATATATATATATATATACATATATATATATATTCCTCTTCATCACTTTACTAATAAAAAGTATTCAAAAAAAATTTTTTTTAAGTGTAAAGTTTTTCATTTCAATGCACCTATGACTCAATAATCAAACATTCGTAACAGAAATTCATAACTAATGATATTATATATTCTTAATACACTTTTTCGTGCGTCATATATGAGACATAATTAATAACTACTAATAATACGACACTGTAGTAGTGATATAATTTTTTCATACAGTAAAGTACCGCATATCCGAACTCAATTTATTTATCTATTCAATTATCTACGCTATCAAATATTATCCACGATCGTTTTTTTTATACACTTCCTCATAGCTTATCTGCAAAGATTTCGTGACAATTTGTCTATAGATTGACTGTTAATTATCTAAAACCGTTTCGGATACGCGGTAAGTTATATTCAATTTCAAGCCTCTTGAAAAAGACCGTCGCGCTGCCAGTCAGTTTAAATTTCCCGGGCACTTTGACAGTTACATAATCATAATAATAGCAGTAAAAAGAGGTTGGGTTTCGTGTTATTGTTTACACACGTGACATAAAATAACTCGATATCTATAAATTCATCACAAAATTATTAGTTATTATACAATTGATAGATATATTTATAAAATGAACCAATGAACTCAGTACCCGGACCATCAACATGCAACCAAACATTCAATAATTTAAATGTCAAACAAAAAGGGATTCCGAACCACGTGCTAGAAAAATTAGCCGAAGATTTTAAAAAAGAGCAAAAATGTAAAACAATTTTTTTACCTGACAATTTTTGGTCGTAAATTCAAATAAACAGAAATAAAAAATACTTGATTGCTTTGTAATTATTAACCATCAGTTTCAGATTCATCACTCCTGAGTCTTTATTCAGCATTCGGTGATGTCTTTGACAGAGCACTAAATTTATATGAGTCTAGCAAAATAAGTAAAATAGTAGCCGTTGATTCAAATGCTCACGGTGTTTGGAAAGAAATAGATGCCGGCAGATGGTTGATTGAAGTACAAGGATTCTCTGGAGAAGCTTACATTTTATTTCCTAACATAAATTACTGTCAATGTCCAGCATTCAAGTACTAATTTATCATTATTTTATTTTTGAATCTTATATGGTAACAAAATAATTTTAAATACCTCAATACATTTATTTATTGACTTCTAGGTACCAGGTACTAAGAGATCAGTCTGATCGAACATGCAAACACGTGCTGGCTGCTTGGTTGGCAAGTCTTGAGTCAGATAAAATAATTGAAAAACAGATAACTCGGGAGCAATTTAAAAGTTTGTTACTGTACCAAGTTTTGGAGAGACAGTAAAATGATGTCAACACTAGATAATTATAAATTCGTTGCCAAATTGGGAAACCTCAAGACACTAGTCCAGTTATTGCGATCAATTAATTTTAAGGAGGTGACTAATTAGCTATTGCCCTGATTAAAAATTTCAATTGGAAGTCAGATTTAAATCGAAACTAATCGAATTCAATTGGAATTTTTAATTAGGGAGACATAATAAGTAATTATCAAATAAAACTTTACAGTGGGCTACCTGTTGCTGTTCAGAAAATGGTGTAAAAGTAACCGTCGAAGACAGCAAATGTCTCCAAGGGATCGCTTACATTCCGAAGATAATATTCCAGGACTACAATCTCACTGAAGACGTGATATTTAAAATAAATCTCACTGTTCTAGTTGAGTGTCTTGGGATGTTTTGGAGCAGCATTTCAGCTCAAGGAGTCTCTGTTATGCTCCAGCTCATGTACAAAGTAAATAATTATTTTACAATTATTATTCTATTTAAATATAATCATTTATTCCAACTCCAGGATGTGGGTCATCCGGTATCTGTGTTAATTGAAGAAGATGGCATTCTAACAGACTGTTCGCTAAAAACTCTCGAGCCAGATGATCTTATAGACTTCAATATAGAGCCGAGCAACGTTCTCAATAAAGTTATTTTGAACACCGAAATATTACGTGACATCTGGAGTGAATTGGATCCCACAACTGATGTAGTGGCGGTAATAAATAATTTTAAAAATAAACGATGATAAAATTAAATAATGAAAATTTTTTTTTCCAGCTGCTACTTTCTCCAGATGCTCCGTATTTTAGGATAAGCACCAGCGGTATTGCAGGTGAATGCCACATCGAAATACCCCACGACACTGATTCCATTGAAAATTTTCAATGCAAAGCAGAGGCCACTTTCTGCTATCAATACTCGTCAATAAAACCAGCAATGAAAGCACTCAGTTGCGCAAATAAAGTATCAATAAAAACTGATAACAGAGGGCTATTGGTATTTCAATTCATGATTAAAACTGATGATGGTCATTTGAGTTACATCGAGTACTATGTAAATTATTTATTACCATTAATTACTTTTTATTTTGTTCATTTATTTAAAATATCTGTATATATTTTACAGCTGTCGCCTGTTTTTGATGCTGATGAATAGGCACGAGATTTTTGCCTTATTTTTTAAATGAGTAGTTCAAATTTTTGATATTGCGGGAAAAATATCGGTCTTGTTAAAAAAGTTTTCGAACAAAAGTTGTAGGAAATTTAATTTTCTAAAAAAAATGTCTCTTATGATTTTTTTATACGATAAATATTTTCACCGTAATTTAAAAATTAAGATTTATAATGAATGATTCAAAATTTGATTAATTATGAAAATCTTAATTTTGAAATTACGGCTTTCTTATTAGTCCTACAAAAAAATTATAAAAGACATTTTTTTTAGAAAATTAAATTTCCTACAACTTTTGTTTGAAAACTTTTGTCATAAGACCAATATTTTCCCCGTAATGTAAAAAATTTCACACCGCTAATTATTAATTATTTTAAAATTAACGCAAAAATCCTGGCCCTACTGATGAATGAAAAACATCAAGAGTTTGTTTAGTTTTTTTAGGAGCAATAAAATAAAAATAAGACAAATTATTTATCAAGATCTTAATGTATTCAGACTAGAAGATACTGTACATTAATTGGATATTTATTTAAATTAATTATATCTCGCTTCAGCATTACAGAACACATAACGATGGAATCATTTGTTACAACTCAGCGACTATGACAATATCAAGCTCGGGCCCACTGGCCATTAACTCTCCTTTTATTAATTAATTATTTTTTTATTTTTGTTAATTACTTTGCACTTTATATGATTAATATCGATTGATCCTCCGTGTAATTAACTAGTAAATGACAATTGTACGTTAATGTTTAATAATTTAATAATTATTTAAGTTACTCTTAGGCATAACAAGAACTATCAAAAGATAAGTTATTTACGATGAGAGTGTGATATGTTCTTGCTACAATTAATTCGTCACAGAGTACGTATTACGTTAGCAAACAATAATAATAACAAAATATTTTTTTCTATATAGATTTAAGTTTATAATTCATTTTTTTATTTTGTTACCTTCAATAGACGTTATATTAATTTAAGTAATATATATAAATAAAAATAATCATTTATCCATTTTTATTGTTATTTTTTTTTAAATTACACTATTTTATTAAGTCTGGATCAAAATATATATTTTTTTTTTTCGTAATATTTATCGACACATACAAATATACATATTTCAGTCAATCTTGTTTATTATTTTTATTTATTATTTATATGTATGAGCTTTAAGCTTAAAAAATTACGAGACTTCATTTATTATTATTATTATTTTTCATATATTCCACTATATAACACATTAATATACATTTATATATCTAGGCCATGATATACTAAATAATTAAAAAAAAAAAAATTAACTTTTTTAAAAAATATATCAGGTAGAAAATAAACATAACAATTTATACAACGAAAATTAAAAAACTTGAGACATTTTTACACAGAATTAATAAAAAAAAATTATTATTATTTTCGTTAATTAAAAAAGACAAATAATTAGTAATAATAATTAATGACGTATCTGTGACTCAAATTTTAATTTAAAAAAATATATATGTATGTATATATATTTATTAAGTACTTAAAAATTTAATTGGCCCATTCGTCTGTTCACTGAGAATTTTCATTTAAATTTAAATTATTAAAAATGACTTATGCAGCATTGAAAAAAAAATTTATTTACGGTTTAAAATATTAAGAGTATTTGTTCTTTTTCAGGACTCAACAAATTATTGTGACATTACCAGTCTCTTGGTTTTGTTATTTTTCGTGGCAAATAATAACTAATTATAGTAATAATAGATTTAAATTAATTAGCTATGGCTTTTCGATTATAGTACAATTATTTATAATTATTTAAGGACATTCCCAGACAGATTCAAATAAATTATAATTGCGTCATTACTGGGTAAGTGCATAATATTATTTTTCTACTTAACGTTTTCTATTAAGGCCATTCTCAAACAGTACCCCCTATTTTTTGAAAATTTTCAATGACTTTCAACTGTCATAAGCGTATCAAATTTTTATCAATTAATTAAAAAAAAATTGAAGCATTAATTAAAAAAAGGACAACGTAGTCGTAATTTCGCCGATATATAAATTTAAAAAAAAAATTATTTACACTTGATATCAATTAGGAGTTAAACAAAATATTAAATAAATTTCAGTAAAATCGTCATGTCAATTTTATCATTCGAATTTTTAAATTTTGTTGGCTAAAATTTATTCAACAAATTTCGTTTAACTCCCACTTGATATCAATTGTAAGTAATTTTTTTCAAAATTCTATATCTCAACAAAATTACGACTACGTTGTCCTTTTTTCAATTAAGGTTTTAATTTTTTTTTAATTAATTAATAAAATTTTAATACGGTTGACAGTTGAGTCATTGCATATTTTTAAAAAGTGGGGGGCAATGTCTGAGAATGCCCTTAAAAGTTTAAAATTTTCGCGCGATCACGAATACGCCGAAGCGTAAGACTTTTTCTCACTACGCGGGTATTTTTTTACGATGCTCTAACGCGGATTCTGAAGGATGAAGGGCTAATTAATCAAATTTTAATACGATTATGACAGAGGAAAGTCATTCAAAATTTTTGAAAAGTGGAAGGGGACACTGTCTGAATATGCCCTTAAACAAATAAAAAAAATTTGAATTACATTCAAACATAAAAAAATATAATAATAAAAATAAAAAATAACATATTGAAAATATATATGATCTATACACATTAATATAAATTGATTAATAAGCAGGAGGCAGTCTTAATTCGGAGCAATGTCGTTCAATAATGTATAATGATTTGTATAATTGATTGATTAAAAACCAAGCGGGCAATAAATATTTCGTTCACATAAAAAGCTGCCGCGAAATTGAAAAAAAAAGTATAGTATGTACAATTTAAATGATTCGTAAAACTATTATTCTGGATTTAATCTCCATCTCTTTTTGTCACCACATTAAATGATGAAAATATATAAATATATATATGTATATAATTTCTGTAATTCCAAGCGTCATTGAGTAACATGATTATTTTAAAATTTCATTATTCTTTTGGCTTTTTCAAAATATGCTTTCAAAGATTATGTATTCAACAGTTTAAATATTGAGCTGAGGCTTGAATGCAGTCGAAAAAAATATCGTACGCGCATTCGATTTGGGAAGCGGCAGTCTTACAGGAAAAGTATTTAAATAAAAAACCATTTACCGCGACTTTTAACTTCAATCGTATACAGCGAAGTTTCATTGAGCTTCAAGTTTTTACCTTAATAAATTTACCAGTTTTTAAATTACACCAACATTTATATTCATATCGATAAATCCATATCCACAAAATATAGCTTGAGAATATAGACATTAGAAATTTTAAAAACTCAGTCATTGGATCCGACCGAGTGAATTGATTTAAGACTTTTTTTTATAAGCTATTAATGCAAAAGGTTTTTTTTCGAGTAGTAATAATATTTATTCAGGTGGACTGACCAAACGGTATCCCGAGGGCAAAGTGCTGCGAATCCAACGTCAGAGAAAACTGTAGGCGTTTTGTACAGCTCTATTGCTTGAGGATGCTGAGGTCGATGCTTGTTGATCCACACTGTTATTAACATTGTGCTGCTGCTGCTCGAGTCTTTCCAAAGACTCAACTCTTGTCCTTATGGATCCGCCATATGTCTGGACCTTAAATCATTTATCAATAAATAAATATAAATTCAAACAGACGATAAAATAAAATATTTACATACTTAAATATCACTCTATTCTACTCATCGTAAATTAAAAATAAAATTTAGATGCGATATTATTATTATATGAGTTTTTTTATAGTGTGTGAAAGCGAGCCCCTCACCCACGGTCAAATAAGTCAGTCATATATTAAATGACAAATAGAATACTTGATTTTTCTTTATACTGCAGATATAAGGCATAGAATGGGGATGAATTTAAACTGGTTGGTTTAAACTGTCAATTTCGTGTGGCATTCACCAGTTGACTGGATTGACAGGAAGCATTTAACATTTTGTAATGTCAATTATTGTGTTAAATCCACCAATCAAATATGGGGCATCGCTTTTAGCGTATTATCTACTCACTGTCTGTTGATCAGACTTGAGACTGTGGGAGTCGGCCGCTCGCGCTCACTCAAGAGGTGTGAGACTTCCGCTGCTGACTCTTACTTCTCTTGACTCCGGTACAGCCAAAGGTCTCCTCTCCAGAGCTGGGTTTTGTTGTTGTGCATTTGTATTAATTACTGGATGTGATGATAATGGACGTAATGCGTGATTAGCAACAACAAATTCTGTCAGCATAACGTCCGCAGTTCCGCCTGACTCCAGAGGTATTGCATTCTGACGAAAATGATCCAGCATGTCAAGTATCGCGGGAAAACACAGATGTTGGACGCGACAGTGACCCTGATCATTTAGTGTCATTCTCAAGTGCTGTGTAAATAAATTTATTGTCATTATTTTAAGATTAACTTTGACAAGTAAACCTCATTGCTCTATACAAAGTAATTAAAGTATAAATAAGAAAAAAAGGATAAAAAACCTTAGCTCTTCCTTGAAAATTAAATGTTAATACAAATTCTCCTTTTCTCGTCTCACTTTGTCGCACTAGAAAAACACCATGACCATTTGCTGCATTATGCAAGACAAGTTGTGCTGCGTCTGATCGTGGTAATGTACCATGAAACCATGGATATTCTCTTAAACTAACAGCCAAGTCTGGTTCCCCTTCATTACCACTCACTAAAAATATCATTTTTTGAGTAACAATAATAATAAAATAAATGTTAATTTATTTTTTGTTAAATAAACTGTACATACTTTGTTCGATTTCTTGCTGAGATGAGCACAGCTCGAGATTACTATTGCTGCGGGTTCGAAGTCTAGGAGGCAATTCTGGTGGATGAGCCAGATCATTACCGTGATCGTATCCCGCTCGTGAGGTTTTACTTGCGGAATTGGCTCTTACACGATCACCATCTTGTCCTGAAGCAGAACCATGGCCCAGACCATCACCCGCTGAATCATTTGTCGTTGAATTTAAAAACGCCGAACGCATGCAGTATTTAATGGTAGCTAACCACGATCTCATGTCCGCAGAATCGTGTGCTTCGATAACAAATTCAGCATTTTGGGTTTTCAATACAAATGTATTTTCATGGTCTGGCATTTCCAAAGCCGTTGTTTCCCGTGCTTCTGTTATAGCCGAACAAAATACCCCACCACGTGGTTTTACAGCTTTCGGGGGTGAATAAAACTCCAGCATGTAACCGCCAATGGCCTTTATAAGCGCCAAGCGTGACTTTTCCCATTTTTGTGTCCCGTCCGAATTTTCTCCCATCAACGTATTGACGACACCCTCTTTCCTGCACTCGACAACTATTTTTGACAGCTTCGACTTTGTATGTTTGTCTTTTCTGCTCTCACTGTGTGACAGTTCAACTTCATCACTCTGCTGTTTATGAAAAAACCCCCGGCCTTTTTTGAATCCCTTGAAGGAGAGACGTCGAAAAAATGGTTTATGTACAGGTTTTGGTGACACAACCTCGCCATCGCGGTCTGAGTAATCACTAAATTCTTCATTTGATGATGCTCGTACGGGTGCTCGATTGTTTTGACTAGTGGAGTTGGGTATCACGTGTCGTGTGTCGTGGAATGATGGAGATCTGAAAAACATCATTACCAATTAAAATATATTGTTTTTTTTCCCGTATACGCAAGTAGATGAATAAGTAATAATAATAAAAACGAAAGGAATTTTGTTATTGTGAGCATTGGAGTTGATTGACGTCATAAGCTTAAAAAAAGCGCTCTCATCATCCAGAGTAAGCAAAAAAAAATACATACAATAACAGTGATAATAATAATTGAGGACAGACCTGGCGCTACGTCTGAGGTACTCGTGTTCAAAGTGCTCGCAGAAGGTCTCGACAAATTTACGTAAAAAATCACGATGCGAGAGGGTGGTCCGGGCACTTTCTGGCAAATTCAGGCTGACGTATGTGCAAAACGCCTTGGCGAAATCAGAAGCCGCTGCGCGGGCGTGTCTGTCACAAAATTCAACCCAGTCATCGGTACCCTCAACTGCTCCGACTGCCGCGGCTGAGGAAGACGTGACGACGGTGGTGGCCGCTGACGAGGCGTTGTAAACATTCATGCCGTCCGGCAAATAACTTATTTGTGTTTATCTAATATTACTTACAATATTATTATTATTATTATTAATTATTTTCACTGCCCGATAACAACCCAGTACAGTTAAATTTTATGGATGATAATTATAACTGGGTTTGGAAAACCACAAGCGGGATCACTTGTTCGCTCCACTGTACGACTACTTCATCTGTGAATTAGTAAACCACCACGGACACATTGTTGGGAATTTAAATATACTTATCTCAGACACATAAATTCCACACGTATTTGTCGTATACGATATAAATATAATATATAACTTGAGAGGTTGATAGCGAGCATCAAGATCAAGCACAATAAAGTACTTTGGTACTACAACGCCAACTTGCGCCAACTATTCAGCGTCCAATCGGACTGCACCTGTTCAGTGTTCACGAGGATCAATCACTGGGAGGCGAGGGGGAGAAAACAGAAAACTCAAAGAGTTCTCTCACTGTCTCTCGCTACTCGCAAATCCCAACTCTCTTTTTCTCCTTTCTCTCTCTCTCTTGTTCCCAGTGTGTGGTACCTCTGGTGATAACCTCCCTTTTGGTTGTCTGATGAGCAGCCGAAAATTTGCGCTGCTCTGCTCTCTCACTCACTCGCTACTTCATGATGATCATCTGCGATTGCGTCCGCGGACTACTTTTACTTCTTTTTTACCAACCCCATTAAATGATGGCGCTGTCATTTCTTATTTTATTTTTTATAAATACAAATTCTGTCAACTGAAGTAAATATTTCTAGTTTTTTTTTATTTTCATCACTTTTATTTTATTTCTTCAGTGATATTAATAAAAATCGAATTTATTTTTTTTTTAATTTCATAATTTTTCCCGCGCTTTTTTATATTTTCAGAAGGTAATGTAGATGAGATATATATATATATATATATATACATATATGAGTCAAAAATTTTTTAGTGTGTGAGTTCAGTAAACGTTTTTTTATCGCAAGTGTCCGCACGTGCTTTTTAAAATTATAAGTCATTAATTTTTAAAAAAGAAACAAATTATGAAAGAGATAAGTAAGTAGCAAGTGATTATTAATTCAAATATTTGAATTTTAATTGTAAAATTTCCGATTGTTGAGTTTCAATAGTAGCTTAAAATTGTAAACAAAAAATTACAATGACTAACAAAGATTTCCTTTGTTCTGTTTGTCAACTAGTGGAAAGAGATCGGGACATGATGTTCCCGGAAGAAATATGGGAGGAAATATTTAAAAGAATAGACGACGTTGATGATTTGATAAAACTTCAATCTGTTTGTTTGAATTTTAATAAATGGATCCAAAGAATATTGGATCGTGATATTTACTGGAAGAAATACTGTCAGGATATTCCAGACGAGTGTGGGTACGCGATTTTAAATAAAGTATTCCCGGATTTAGTGCACAAAGTTGATGTTCCTTGGCAAGATGTCGTTGATAATTACGGGTGGCGTAAAATTTACATGTCTCGGAAGAAATGGAACTCGTGTTTGAAACGCAAACCGTTTATCGATTCTGTTAAAAATTTTCCCACATTTTCAAAATACGAATGCATCACATGCACAGCTGTCTGGGGTAATAATAATATTTATATCATTTAAATCATATAAATTATTGATATTTTATTTATTTTCAGATGATATTTTGGCTGTGGCTACCAGCGAAGGACTGATATATTTTTCCAGAACTTATAAACCAGATAAAGTTTTTTTTCAAGCCGATCACAAAGAACACGTTCATCAAATTAAATTCTGGTATACTGGTAAGTATTTGTTTGATATAAAATAAATTTAATATTTTATAAAATTTACTACCAATTTTATTTTAGATAATCAATTGATTGCTGTTACATCCTCGATATATGAAAGAATAAAGTACTGGAATGTGACAGAAAAAAAAGAAATAGACACTAATAATTGTTACAGAGGTACTATTATCAGGTAAATCATACACGTTATCAGTATTTTAAATATATATGACTAATTAAAAACAACTTTATTCAACAGCATCAACCAAAATGGCTGTTACTTGGCGTACAATAATTATTTAATACTGACAAAGTATTCCGATGCGAATGAATCAATAATTCCTCATGTAATAGCTTCGAGTGATTTTGATGATAATGAAGATATTATTGCAACTTATTCTCCAAATAAATTTGTAATTATCTTTTATTTATTTTCTTCACAATTTTTTAAAATGTTTATATAAGTATTAGGGGTGCGCGAATCGTGTTCGAATCGAATAATACGTTAATTGTTAAATTAGTTTTATTTTTTCAAATTACTTGATTCGAATCGAGACAAATCTCATCAGCTTTCAAATATTCAATGGAAAGTTTAGTTTTTTAAAGTAATTATTTCGTAGATTCGTGTCAGCTCTATTTACTTCAGACAAATTTGAATTATTAGAAAAAAAAATTAAAAATTTAAGTCGTTAAAAATAAAATTTTTGAATTATTCGTTGATTTTCAAATCATTTAAAACTTTACGAATTATTCGATTCGAAATTTGAACTCACCCCTAATAAATATAACACTCCTAGTATTTATTAAATATAAATGAATCATTTTTAGATCATAATGTTGACGATAAATAATTCCGTTATTGGTAGACATGTAGTGTACACTCCAACGAACAAATACGAAGTTGATGATTTAAACATTTCGTTGAACTTAGACCTGGAGAATAAAGTCACGCAAAAGTTTTATGTACTATCCATTGATGTTGTGATTGGTTTATGTGGTAAGTAATTGTAATCACGAAATATAATAATAATTATATTTAATAATAAATTATATTACTAGGACACATGCTGGCTGTCAGTGTCGATGATAAACCTTGGAAAGTTTACAACATTTTTAAACAGCTGCTATGCGTTGTTACTGCGATTGCGTGCCATGCCAATATTTTAATTTTGGGCTACGATTCAGGTAATTTTTTTTTTTATTTTAATTTACGTTAATTTGCGTACAGAAAATTTAATCGATATTTTATTGTTGTAGGATTTATTCATATATTTCGTCTTAAAAATCTTAAAGATCTAATAGACTTTGATTTTACAACCGAGGATTGTAAGAAAATAAAAGTTGATCGTGACCCCATAATTTCATTGGAGGTCACTGACATTCAAGATGAACAATTCGTTATCGCTAGTACTGATAAAAACCTCCACGTTATTAGATTTTTTAATTCAACTGCCAATTAACTGATTCTTCCAAAAATTTATAGTTTAATTTTATTTAATTTTAATCAGTACTACCAAAGCATGATAATTTATTTTTTTTTCTTAATTACAATTTTAATCTTCGAATTTTAGTCGATTAATATTAGCAATAAATTAAATTGATTAATTATCAATTATTTTATTAATAAATTTCTAAGTGATTTAAAATATCAGATTAATTATTTAAACTTTTGTATTGAAGTTATCAAATTTTTGAAAAATTTGAAATTAATAATTATTAAATAAACGTTATTTTAAAAATTACAATTTTGTTTATTCCGATCTTATTTAATTAATGATAAATATTTTAATGTTCAATTGAATGAGTATAAATATAGCGGACGTAAGACAATTGATAAATTTGAAATAAATAAATTAATTGAAATAATAAAATTAAAAAAAATGCGCATACAGATTTTGAATTTATCTAAAAATGCATTTTTTTATTTTTAGTCTGCTTAAATTTTTTCTAGAATTTAAAAAATTCACAATTGTCTGCTACATTCACATCCATTCAATTGACAAGTAAGTGATGATTTAGAATTTAAATATCCCGGCATTAAAGAGTAGATTGTTATCAACAAGCGATACAACAGTAAAAATTTTGACAGTCCATCTATGAGCGTTTTTGTAAACTAATTGAAATTACCGCCCACGCAAAAAATCGACACTGCATGCATAAGAATGATATCGTGGTCATGTCATGTCATAAGTAATAAATGATTATGAATAAAAAGAGAAGCAAGATTGTTATACATATCGTTTACGTAAATTCTCTCAGTAATATAAAATGACAGTCTTTAAATGAATTATTGTGTAATATACAAAGCAAACTGTCTATATGTAAATTTAAAAAATTATATATAAATGTACATTTGATATCTAAATTATATCAGAGAAAATGATTACTGATGAAAAGTTATTTTTTACAAAAACAGTTCAACATTTGGCAAGATCATTAGCTGCTATAAAACCAACACCATGGGAAAAGGTATTTATTTATGAGTGTCAATACAGCAGGCATCAGACAGTTTACTAATTTGAATAATGGAATTTTTAAAAATGATTTTTTAATTAACTTAATAATTTTTATTACCCGAGCAGCACAGATACAACTTTAAGATGTCTGTTAAAAGGACAAGAAAAATTTTATTTTATCTCAAAGCCGTGTTCTTAAATAAATAAGACGTCCAGATTTCGCTCCTAGGAGTCAGAAAATTTGTAGTCTTCTTTTTCCGGTCATTTAAATTAAAAACTTAATTGACAATTATTTTTAATTTACTTTTTGTCCTTGTGTCAAGTCTTTGATACAGATATTTTTTCGGTGACATAAAATTCTATTCGCTTATCAACGTTTTGGTGCCTTATCGATATGTAAAAAAAGCAGCCTAAAAACTGCCATCTTATAGATGTCAGAAAGTCAATTGCGTTACTTGGGTACTTAAATTTTATTTAGATTTATTTCAAAATCTAAAAAATTGCCAATTATCAGCTGCACTTACCCTCATAATCATTTATTTTATTATATATTTTTCAAAGCAATAAAAATATCTGATAAGTAATCCAGTGATTTATTTAAAATTTTAAAAATAACTCACTTGAGTCACTTACGTCATAGTTACTTATAAAAATTTTTTGCAAGTAACAATAATTATAGCTGATTATATAGTAGACTTCTAGTAACATGAATTTCAATGAATAATTTTAAAAAATAATTATTTTAATAAAACAGGTGAACCGGCTATTCAAATTATGTCCTCAAGAATCAGCTCAAGGTATATTCCGGATCGACCAACGTGGACAGGACGCAGTGATAGCTCTCGGTATATATTTTTTGGAATCCGGATTGCAACACAGAGATCGGATTTTGCCTTATCTACTTCGTCTGTTGCGTGGGTTACCTAAAATAGTATGTCTCGACGAAATAAGAGTGACTCCTGGTGAAAGAATACCAGTAACTGAAAGGTTCAGTTTTTGTTTGAACACATTGTTGAGCGACGTCGCTGCCAGATGCGATCCAGTTTGCGAGGAGATAATATCAAATCAAGTCGAACTACTTGCGGCTCTGACAAATCTTATCCGTGGATGCAAAGAGCAAAATGGATCAAGAGGAATGCAAGCTAAAGTATCACTCTGCAAATGTCTCGTACCGATTTTGATAGGATTGGCGCGGGCAATGGGCCGATTTGCGTGTGTCGATCCTCCATTACTGTGTCGTATATTTCCACCCCGCGGTTTACCAACAAAAGTATCCGGCAATGAATCACCGCCTAATAAACGCCACTTGAGTTTTACTAATTTTCGTCCTATCATACCGCGTTCCTTGAGCGGAAATTTGAATTCACACTTGAGTATCGACAATGCGCAAGTTGCGTTATCTATTCCGGATGACTATCAAGCTGGCAAAAGACCGTCACTGCAAACTTATACGTCAGTGCCGTATGATCCATCAACTTATTTTTTCACTCGCTATGGATCCAGCTTCAATCAATTTCCCCAAATGCGGTGCAATGAAAGCCCTGAAAAACGCACTGGGTTATTATTTGGTATTGTTCATTTACAAAGTGTCCTAGCACTTGCCAAAAAACTTTTGACTAAAGATACATTGGATTTTCTTGACGAAGAAGCACAACAGGTTTCATTTTTACTCAACAATCAATTATGAAAAATTTTCAAACTAAAATTAATAACTTTTTTTATTAACCAACAGGTCTATCATTCTGCACAAGTACAAATATTTCCTTATCGTTCATTCAGCGAGACAATGAATCTGGTGATGGTCGCTCTTTTACGTGAACTTTTGCAAAACCAACGTGATTTACCCGCTCCCTTTACTAAAGACGTCCAGGAATTCGTCAAAGGACTCTTTCTGTCAGGACAAACTGAATTGCAGTCTCGTCAGCACGATGCCAGTGAACGCGAAGACTTCGATACTAATTTTCGAATTGTCAATCGATTCAAAGTAAATGTTATGGCCAACTCTGCCTGCGTTGATTTACTAGTTTGGGCTATTGGTGATGAAACCGGTAAGTTAATTTTCAAAAATAATTATATATCATAATAATAATTTTTAAAAATAATCAACCGAGTATTTTTAAACAATTTTTCAGTGTTTATTCAAAAAATTATTTAATTAAATGACATTGTCCAATTCAGGTTTACGTCGTTTGTCTAAATATTTATGTGGAAAAAAAAATCAATTGTATTTTTTACAGCTAATGGAGAGTATGATTTGAGCGCGCTGTACGCAGACCTAGGTTCCATGCTGATTGGCGAGGGTATCAAATATTGTCCCTGTTTTCAAAATCGCGCATGAATTTTTCTATAATTTAATTTTTTCTTATCTCAGTACATACATACTTGCTTTAAAAACAAGATTACTATGAATACAAATATATATAAATATATATCAGTTTGATTGCAATAAATAATAACAATATTTGTGTCTTTAAAATTTTCTTATGGTGTAGTCTGCGTGCTGTGTAATTAATCCAACTAATCTAAAATTGATTGAATATTTGAACTACTTGTACTTTTATCTAATAATTATTTTATTATCACATTAATAAGAAAGTTATTTATTTTATTTAAATAGGCGCGGATAGTCTTTGCAGCCGGCTGACGGAAAAAATAAATTCAAACCATGGGCCAACATTAGTATTAGCACACATGCCGTTGCTGATGGTGTGTCTCGAGGGTCTTGGAAAATTGGCCCAGAAATTTCCAAACATCGCAATCACGTCGACGTACAATCTCCGTGATTTTTTGATGAACCCATCCCCGATTCTTGTTAAATTACACGTCCAACTCAGCGAAAAACAGGCTAAAGACAATCAATTTCGAGCATTAGTTCAGGGAAAAGAATTAGAAGACTTGAAGCTCACGATATCACCATCACAAGCAGCCTTTGAAAAACTACGAGACGCTGCTATTGGTAATTTATGCATCGCCTTGGAAGCTGCACAGCTGGTCTACCCGAATTGTGTACCTGCGTTAGTCAGCAGTGCATCAACTCGACTGTGTAGTCTTGAAAAAAGTGACAGCTCTGAGCGGCTGACAAATCAACTAGTCGCTGAAAATATTATGATAATGCTTGGTCATGTTGCTGTCGCCCTAAAGGACACTCCTAAAACAACCAGCAGCATTTTGTCATTCTTTGAGCAGAGTTTTTGCCGCGACCCCAGTTCTCTGGACAGTCTGATTGTCGACCAGCTTGGCTGCATGATAATAGCCAAGTGTGAAGCCCGAAGTGAAATAATGAAAATGTTTTCAGTATCACTGGAGTCCAGTTGTGCGGCGTTCGCTACAAACGTCGATCGTAAACAGTATCGACATGTCACCGGTGCTGTTACAAATGCACTGGCAAATATAGCAGCAAATTTACAGGGTGAAGATGAGCTAGACAAACTCTTGCGTCGTCTGCTACAATTATTTGTGTCAATGGGTCTGGAGGGTAAACGGCAGAGTGATAAAATGACGACAAACACAACAGCACTGACGACAACAACATCCGTCAGTACAATGAGCAAAGACACAAGTGTTGCTGGTAATCTGGGAGCGCTTATTCCCGTGATAGCGATACTTGTTCGTAGATTACCACCAATAAGACAACCAGATCCACGTGTTTTGAAATTATTTAAAGATTTTTGGTTGTACTGTGTTGTGTTTGGTTTTGTACCAGTGGAGCCAAGTTCCGCAAGAATATGGCCAACAGAATGGTACGAAGGCGTAAAAGAAATTTCAATAAAGTCACCATATTTAATTGCTAAAACAAATGCTAAATTAGAAATGCGTGAATTACAATATACATCTGCTGTACGTAATGAAAGTGTATCAATAAGTGAGCTTCAAGATTTACGTAATCAGATTTTACGAATGAGCATAAGATCAAGTGATGTTGCGGCTTATGTTGCTAAGATGCAATTCGCCCAAATAACGCATCTATTGTCCGTTTATTGGGTCGAAACATTGAGAGTTGGCAATAGTCCGGATCCAAGTTTACAACCGATAATGGAATATTTGAGTGATTCTGATTTACAAAAAGATAAAAGCGGTATGTGGCATTGCATTTGCAGTGTTGGTGATTCAGTATTTGCTAAATTTAAAGATGTGATGCAAAAAAAACCAAAGGATGAAAGACGCGAACGTGAACTTGAAAATCATGCGCAATTTCTTCTAGTCAATTTTAATCATGTTCATAAACAAATACGACGAGTTGCTGATAAATATTTAAGTGCGCTTGTCGATGTTTTTCCTCATCTTTTGTGGAACTGTCGGGTACTGTGGAGTATGCTGGATATATTGCAAGTCTTGGCTTTTTCACTTCAATTGGATCCTAATGAAGAAACACCAACACTCCATATACCTGGTACTCCTTACAATATACATTTGATGGATACGCTGGAGGCAAGGGCTAAAATAGTTGATGATTTCGCTGCCAGGTGCAAAGAAATAATTCAAGAAGCCATGAAATGGGCACCGCATGCCGTGAGATCACATTTACAGGAGTACATTAATCAAATTCCCTCATCAGGAATGTGGCATCACACAGGACTTGCTCTGGCAACTGATTCAGTACTTGAGTTTATTGATTTAGCGACACCTTCAACTGGTCCGACTAATACCAACTCAATGGACAAAAGACGTGACAACAAAAGTGCCAGCTCTTGGTTATTATCAATGATGTCCAGGCGTTCATGGTACGCTGGTGAAGTAACGGGAATGCTGGCTCTCGCACGTGCAGAATCACCCAGCACTGAAACTGCACCAGATGAAGGCAGAAGTATTGTCATAGATCGTGTTATATCAGCAGTAAAACACACATGTCAAAGTCGAAATGACAATTTACATCAAAGTGCCTTGTGGCGTGCTACTGCTCTTTTAATTTCAATGCCCGGTCTTCATAGACGACTGCTTCACGTTGTTGCTGGTTCACAGATTGAACTATTTACTCATACCGCAATGTCTACTGCTGTTGAATGCTGGCAGTGGCTTTTGACAGCACGACCAGATCTTAAGCTTCGTTTTCTTCAAGAAATGCTGTCAGCTTGGCAGCACACTGTTGACAAAAAAATGGGTTTATTTTCACCGGAAAAAGAAGAAGTTAATCCTCTGGCCGTTTATGAAGGCTGTGAATTAGGACCTAATCCGCCTTACGTTAAACCACACGAAATATGGATAACATTTATTATTGAATTGATTGAAACAGCCAAATATTGTTGTCAAGAAACGGTAGAAATGATTGCAATGCTCCTACATCGTTCATTACCGATGGCTGTTGGTACATCAACCAGTGGATCTGGTTTAAATAGACACATTGCTGCGGTTGGCGCGCGTTTTAAATTACTCTGCTGTGGACTATTGCTTCTCCAAGGCGACACATTACCTAAATCACTGAGTAAAAATGTTTTACGTGAACGAGTTTATTATAATTGCTTAGATTATTTCTGCCGTGAACGTCAGACTCCTACCCAAGAATCCGATCAACTGCGTGAAGACATTGTCACATTGATGCGCTTCTGGCAGGTGATGCATAGCGATAAAAAATATCTGATGATGACCGGAGAAGCAGACTTTGAAATGTTGATTGAACAGCAATCAAGTTTAGCATCAATAGAACCAGCGACACCAATGAACTCACTGGCACCTACCTCACGGGATATGATGAAGCAGCAATCAAACACTTGGATCAATACAGTTCCTCTGTCATCCAGCAGCACTGCACTGGGTAAGCGCAGCAATCGGAGCAAAAGAATACTCCATAGTAATGTAATAGTAAAAGATTACATCAAAAAGCGTAATCTAATTCTGGAATTGCTGGCTGTTGAAATAGAACTATTGGTTGTATGGCACAATCCAGGTGGTAAAGCAGAATTGAATATTCCTGGTGAAGCCTCGATTGCTGAATGGCGAGCTAAGTCAATGAATGAACGCTGGCGAGATTGTACGCGTCTTGCTTGGGACATCAGTCCAGTCTTGGCAGTATTCTTACCCGCTAGGTTAAAAAATTCCGAGACAATAGTGAAAGAAGTCTGTAGACTGGTGCGGCTTAAACCAGTACCTGTTATGCATGTTCCTGAAGCTCTTCAGTATCTCGTTACCACAGATACTCTATTGAATGACGCGCCAGAATTAGTTTACATGCTGACTTGGGCTCGAGTGTCACCAATCCAAGCACTCGCTTATTTTTCACGTCAGTTCCCTCATCATCCCATCTCAGCCCAATACGCTGTGCGTGTTCTCGGCAGTTATCCAGCTGATGCAGTCCTATTTTATATTCCTCAATTGGTACAAGCTGTGAGACACGACACCATGGGATACGTTATTGAATTTATAAAGGCTATTGCAAAAAGATCACAAGTGGTAGCCCATCAACTGATATGGAATATGCACACAAATATGTACATGGACGAGGATAAACAAATAAAAGACCCTGATCTTTTTGACATTCTTGATGGATTAGTCAAGTCAATTTTGTCTTCATTGTCGGGACCAGCAAAACAATTTTACGAGCGCGAGTTTGACTTCTTCGAAAAAATAACAAATATATCTGGAGAAATTAGACCGTATCCAAAGGGACCGGAAAGACGGGAAGCTTGTTTGAAAGCTCTTCGTAAAATATCCGTTCAACCTGGATGCTATCTTCCCTCAAATCCTGAAGCTATGGTTATTGACATTGATTACAACAGCGGTAACCCTATGCAGAGGTACGTTTTATTTATTTTATTGTTGTAAATTTATATTAAAATTTATGTTACATTCTGGGGGAATGTTAGTTCGTTTAATTTTATTAGGTAATTAAATAAAAATTAAATATTGCCCAGATGGACATCATTGGAGTCGATAGACTCCCGTGATGTAACTGTTCGACTCTCAGTTTTTTAAATTTTACTTCGTAGGTTTTAAATTAATTTGAATATATTTTTAAATGAAACATTAAATTTGAACTCAGTCAGTCACCGGGCGGAGCTCCGGTGCCTTAGATATCGTCGGCTGACTGTTCTGCATCCGCAGATCCAGTACAAAAAAATTATAAAATTATAAAACGTCCAACGTCGCTCTAGCAAACGTCGTCGAGGCCCGGGTCTCATCCTCGTTATGAGTTTAGACTACGAGCCACGACGGTGCTCGCAGAAATCGCTTATCTTTAGTTACTCTGTTGAAGAATTTTTCTTCATCAGTGACCAAAGTTTTATTATGTATAATTTTTTAAAAATTACAACGTGACATTCAAAATTTATATTTTCAGCGCTGCAAAAGCACCTTTCTTAGCGCGATTCCGAGTCCAGCGTTATGGAATAAAAGAGCTGGAGAATATTGCAATGGCAGTATCAGCCAACGCCAAAGTAGAAACCAAATGTGCAGGATTAGAAACATGGCAAGCAGCGATATTTAAAGTTGGTGATGACGTACGACAAGATATGCTGGCTCTCCAAGTTATCAGTATATGCAAAAACATATTCCAAAAAGTTGGATTGAATTTATTTCTCTTTCCTTATCGAGTTGTCGCCACAGCTCCTGGGGTATGTACTAATATTAATTATAATAATAATAACAATTAAATAGTATAAATAAATTTCTAATAATCCAATATTATTTAATGACAGTGTGGTGTAATAGAGTGCGTACCAAATGCAAAGTCTCGTGACCAGCTGGGACGTACGACAGATTTTGGAATGTACGAGTACTTTTTAGCGAGATACGGGTCAGAAACAAGCAAAGAATTTCAAACAGCTCGTCGGAATTTTATTAAGTCAATGGCTGCCTACAGCGTGATAACTTATTTACTACAAATAAAAGATCGACACAACGGAAACATTATGCTAGACGACGAAGGCCATATTATTCACATTGACTTCGGATTCATGTTTGAAAGTTCACCTGGCGGGAATCTCGGATTCGAACCTGACATAAAGCTTACTGATGAAATGGTACTTGTTATGGGGGGTAAAATGGAAGCTGCTCCATTCCGCTGGTTCATGGAATTGTGTGTCGAAGCATTTTTGGCCATCAGGTAAAATTCATACCAACTTGTTCTGTAAATAAAAAGAATAATTATTTAATTAATTACATTAATTTATTGTTTTTTTTAGGCCTTACCAAGAAGCTATTATTTCTCTAGTCTCTCTTATGCTGGACACCGGGTTACCTTGCTTCCGTGGTCAAACAATAAAATTATTACGCAGTCGTTTCGCCCCGATGGCTACTGACCGGGAAGCTGCTGTTTTTATGCAGAATGTTATACGCAACAGTTTCCTCAATTTCCGTACCAAGACTTATGACATGATACAGTATTACCAAAATCAAATTCCATATTAAATTATTATTGTGTCTACTGAGTTTTTTTGGTGACAAGCTGTTACTTAATTCATTAATAAATGTATATAATATAAACTCTGTGTGTTATCGCGGCGGGAAACGTGATTTATATTTTAAATTAATGGGATATTATAATTATTATTATTAAAATATTTAAATTATTTAATGTGTGACTAATAAAATTAATATTTATTGATAATGTACTTGACATTCCAATTATGAGTGAATTATTTTTATGTAATTGCATTTCATTTTAAAATTACTCTGGATGTAAAATTTTTTTTTCAATATTTATAATCACGACATAATTGTTGAATTTTGTAAAAAAAAACAAAAATATATATATATATATATATATATATATATATATATATATATATATATATGTATGTATATATATCACTTAACTGTTTATTGTTGGAAAAGTAATAAAATGAAACTTTAAATTTATATTACGATTATAGTTATTTTAAATATAAGAATATTAATTATTTAATTTTTATTATCTACATTTAAATAATTACATTCTATAATTAGTTTTTTTTTACTTGACTCATAATTTGTCGTCGAACGGACCCACAAATTCTGTTTTAGGAGGATCAGCTAGTGGAGGGTCGTAGACTTTATTTGGAGTGACAGGTTTTAGTTCTTGAGTTGCTACGCTCGATCTAAAAAAAATTAAATAATTTTTTGATTTTTGTTAAACAATAAATTATAAGAAAAAAATATTTGGAAAAATTGTACCTATAGTTTATTAAATTTTCTACATGTGCATATTTTTATTTTTATTTTTTTTTTTAAATTAAGTGATTGGAAAAAAAATTCGAAAATTTTAAACTGTCTGCTGACTACAGGATCATTTAATGATACTGAAGTTAGCAGACGTCTAATAAGTTTTTGATTTTTTTTTAGACGATAAACCATAAAAAAAAATATTTTAAAAAATTGTACCTGTAGTTTTTTAAATTTTCTACATGTGAAAAACAAAAATTCAAAAATTGTCAAATGCCGGCTAACTTCAGGATCATGATCATGATCATTTATTATGATCCTAAAGTTAGCAGACAATTAACAATTTTCGAATTTTCTTTTCAACAATTTAATTTAAAAAATAAAAATATGCACATGTAGAAAATTAAAAAAACTACAGGTGCAATTTTTTCAAATATTTGTTTTTTTTATAATTTATCGTTTTTAAAAATTATCAGACGTCGACTAACTTCAGTTTCATTCATTTATTTTTTATGAGTGCGAATGTAGAAGACATCAGACATTTTAAGTTATAAACAAAGAGACTAAATAATTAAAATGATATTTATAAAAAATGCAGTTATTAATTTCAAAATGTTTTGAATACGCATTGTTTTTAAATTTCATTTTATTGATTATTTCTGACTGTGAATGTAGCAGACATCAGACAAATTTAAAGTTATTAATAAATAGAGTAAATAATTAATAAAATAAAATTTTTAAAAAAAGCGCATTTAAAAAATTAATAAGTGAATTTTTTATAATTATTTACTCTATTGATTCATAATTTTAAATTTGTCTGATGTCTGCTACATTTATACTAGTGATTATTTACATGATACTAAAGTTAGCCGACGTTTAATAATTTTTGGATTTTTGTTGAAACGATAAAATAAAAAAAAAAATATATTCTAAAAAATTGCGTCTATGGTTTTTTAAATTTTCTGCATGTGCATACTTTTAGTTTTTTTTTTTTTTGCTATTGATTTGTTGAAAAAAAAAAAATCCAAAAATTTCAATTGTCTGTTAACTTCAGGGTCATATTATTTACTCTATTTATTAATAATTTTAAATTTGTCTGACGTCTGCGACATTCACACTCATATTTTTTTCAACAAAGCAAATAAATAAATAATTGAATAATTATCAATACCCAGAAGCAATCAATTTTCCAGTAGTTAAAACTTCTGGTGGTTCGACTAAACGTCTGGCATCTCTTGTGTAATAATAAACTTTGGAGGTTTTGTGAAATGGACCACCAGGAATGTTCGGTGGTGGCTGAGTTCTTGATGCCAGTTCATCAGCAAATCTCAAATGAGGAATGAATTTTCTCTAGATTAGAAAACAAATTACATAATTTTTAAAAATTATTAAAATGTCAAATAATTATTATTTTGAGGTTACTAAAACTTACTCCTCGAATTATTCGTCTGAGTAATTGAATAGCGGGTCCTACATCTCGGTGCGGAATTTTCCCAGACATTTTAAATTTATTGTTCAATCACACGATAAATTATTATAACTTTTAAATTGAAGCCACATCCAATATTGTTTTTTTGTGAGCACTGAGTTCGTTCTTTTAGAAATTTCACTTTGTACGCATGCGTAATCAGTGCGCTCGCCTTTTTTTTCGCGCGAGATTTCCCAAATTCAAACTTGTACTATTAATAAAAAGTAATAAATAAATAATTTTATTGATTTAAATTAACAATCAAACGATTGGGCGAGATAATTAACACTTTAATTTAGTGTTGTTTGGTTGTAAAAGTATTAATTCATAAGTATGAGTACTAAATTATAATTATTTATTTATCAGTACAAAATTTGTTTACTTTTTTTATTATTAAATTTATGTGAATCAAAACGTAATTGTATTTTATTAATTTATATATAAAAAAAAATTAATTTGAATTTGAGCCGGCAACAGTTTCCAAAGACTCTTGAGTTCTGAAACAATCACTGACTATTTTCCACTTATCACCTTTGGCAGTGACTAAAAACACCTGATTGAAGGGCTTCGATGCTTTGTCATTATATTTAACTTGTCCTCCAACTTTAACTAGAAATGTCAACTGTTCTTCAACTGCTGGACCTAAAATAATAAAATCATAAATATCATAAATGTCGTTAATTAATAGGAAAAAATAAGTAAATAAATAAAAAGAAAATTACTTGTCACAGGTTGAGCATCTAATGACGAAATAGAATGATTCGATACTGGCAAACTTATCCAAAATTTTTGTATCTCTTCTTTGCCTTCAATTCCATTTCCGTTCCATATCAATTGAGCTGTGTCAAGGTACAATCTTGCGATATGCTATAATTTTAATTTAATTATTACAATAATATTTTACTACAAAATAAATCCAGTTAATAATTTACCCTGATAGCCACTTGCTCAGCAAGTTCTGCAGTGAAACATTTTCGGCTGACTTATCAAGTTTCTGGCAAGTCTTGGCTGGATAATATTTGCATGCAAGTTGATGCAAATCGACCCTGATAGCCAGAGTTTCTGATCAGAAAGTTGGTGTACATAAGTTACGACCAACTTGACAAGTTGTTGACAACTTATAGTTGTGTAACTGTTGACTATAAGTTGCTCAGAAACTTGGCGATAATCTACTGCCGCAACCTGACACCAAGTTTCTGAGCAACTTGTAGCCAAGTTGGCGGCAACAGTTACACGAGCTGAAAGTTGTCGACAAGTTTCTCGAAAAGTTGCCAACTTATGGAAATGCCAACTTTTGCGGCAAACTTGGCTGTCAGGGTAACTACCGTAAACTGAATGTAATTTGACAGAAAAACTTGCCGCCAATTTTAAGTGAAATTTCAAATCAACTTAACGTCATTATCTGACAGTAACATTTTAAGTCAAATTGAATTAAAGCTGGGCCGTACTAAGCGAATTTTTGAATTTTACTTTTCTTTTAATTTATTAATCAATTTTTATTACAGAAATTTCTATAGCTTCCGAAAAAATGTGATAGACAAACTTTTTCGGAAGGTTTTCATCATTCGAGCGACGTAATTATTCAAAACGTAATTAGAAAAGTAAAATTCGAAAATTCGTTTAGTACTGCCGACCCTTAAAGTTACAGACAATGCAACTGTTTGATCTCCAACATTTGATGTTAAGTTGACTTCAGAATACTTCCGTAGCCCAAGTTAACTTGCGGTTGGTGGCTATCAGAGTAAATAACAATGACAATAACTTACATGAGTGTGAATGTAGCAGACATCAGACAAATTTTAAATTATTAATAAATAGAGTAAATAATTAATAAAATTAAATTAAAAAAAAAATGCGCATTAAAAAAATTTTTAAACTAATAAACGCATTTTTTATAAATATTATTTTTTTAAATATTTACTCTATTTATTTATAGTTTTAAATTTGTCTGATGGCTGCTACATTCACACTCATTATTTACTCTGTTTATTTATAATTTTAAATTTATCTGAAGTCTGCTAGATTCACACTCGTTAACTTACATATCTTCTTTTATCCAAACTTTCATAATATAATTTCGTAAACTGTTCAGCTGTCCTGCAAGCTTCATCAATTTTGCTTTTCAGTTCCTAAAAAAAAAACAAATAAATTTATTGTTACAATAATAATTGTTATTTTAAATAAAACAAATGATTATTTTAATTATTAAAATAAACATAAACCTAACCTGATCCATTTCTTATTTGTATTTATAATTATTTTACAAACAAAATTTCTATAACATGAATAATTTATTTCTCACTTTATAAAATTATTTATAAATTATTGGACAGTTTTATTAATGCTGTACAAACAACAATGATAATAATTTAGCACATGTGTCTCTCCACCAAAGACCAAACACAACAATGTTATTTATATTCATATATATAGTATATATAAACATACTGTACATGTATTGATCAATTGATCTGACCAGCTGATGATAATACTGATGCAATATTTTTATATATTTCCAAGTTAACAAGTGTATAATTCTTAACTTTTATTTATAAGTTTGATTTATTTGATAAAAATATATGTGATCCACGTTGACATAATTGGGGACACTCGTTTTTAAATTTTTTATCTGCACTCCAACGACTTAATCGTTCCCAAAATGGGTTATATTGAATTTTTTAAGTGAGTATTGTTAAAAAAAAACAAAAAAAATAATTTATAATAATCGTTTTTTATATTTTACAGAACTACAATAACAACAGTATTTAAAATAACAGTAATCTATATAACTTGTATATTAAAAACAATAAAACTGCTTCCAATTTATTTCAAAAGAAAATTTACCAAAAAAGAATTTGATTCCAAAGAGATTGTTGGAATTTTTCATCCTTACTGCAATGCAGGAGGTGGCGGTGAAAGAGTTCTATGGACAGTCGTCAAAGCTCTCCAAAAAGAGTAATTTATATTTTATACAATAATTTATTAATTATCAGTGGTATCTCTAATTTATTAAAATTTATTTAGGCATCCTGATGTACATATTGCGATATATACTGGTGATCTCGAAGTAGCGCCAGAAGAGATGATTAATCGTGTGAAAAGAACATTCAACATAAAAATAAATCCCGTTGAATTTATTTATCTGCACAAACGTAATTACGTCGAAGCTGAGATGTATCCGCAATTTACTCTCCTGGCACAAAGTATCGGGTCATATTTACTTGGACTCGAGGCTCTTGAAGCACTTCAGCCAGGTTTTAATCATTTTTATCTACTCATCATCATCATCATCAATACGGAAGTTTGTGCTCAATAATGAGAATAAAAGAAAAGAATTTGCGCGAATTTCTCTATATCAAAATGTCGATCGCGAGCAAATTTACGTGAATTAAATTAAAAGATATATTCAAATATCGAATGTCATAAAAGCCCTCGAAATTGAGGTTGTGAAAAAAATATGTCAATAAGACAATCAGCAAAATAATTAGCAAGACCACCAGTAAGATCATCAGCAAGACCGCCAGTAAGACAACGAGCAAAACAAGTGTCTAGCTGATGGTCTTGCTAATTGTCTTGCTGATTGTCTTATTGACATATTTTTTTTCACAACTTCAATTTCGACGGCTTTTATGTCATTCGATATTTGAATATATCTTTTAATTTAATTCACGTAAATTTGCTCGCGATCGTCGTTTTGATATAGAAAAATTTGCGCAAATTCTTTTCTTTTATTCTCATTGTTGGGCACAAACTTCCGTACCCTGCATCATCAACCATTATCCTTCAATACGTAATCTTATTATTACTATTTTATTTTTTATTTTCATTACAGATATTTTTATAGACACCATGGGATACGCATTTACTTATCCTTTATTTAAATATATTGGGTGCTGTCGTGTTGGATCCTATACTCATTACCCAACGATATCAACTGATATGCTGAGACACGTTTATCGTCGAGTCATTTCTCATAATAATCGTAGAATAATTGCCAGCAATCCTTTCTTTTCGATTGCTAAAATTATTTACTACAGATTATTTGCCATGGTAAGTGATAATTAATATTTTAGTCTATAATAATAATTCATTCATTCATTTATTTATTCATAATCAGTATAAAAAAAAAAAAATTTAATAGCTTTATGGTTTTATGGGTCGACGCGCGGACGTCGTGATGGTAAACTCGTCATGGACAGAAGACCACATTAATGCGATATGGAAATGTCCTTTGAAAACATTTCGAGTGTATCCCCCGTGTGACATCGAGCGTCTTGTGGAGTTGCCACTTCTAGCAGACGACCAAAAAGGCGATATCGTGAGAATAGTCTCGGTAGCACAGTTTCGACCTGAAAAAAATCATCCGCTGATGCTGAGAATAATGTACGAGCTGAGGTCTATTGTCAAAGAAGAAGTTTGGGAGAGAGTTCGTTTAATACTCGTTGGTTCATGTCGCCATGATGAGGACAAGAGACGTGTTAAGGATATGGAAGATCTTTCTAAGCATTTGGCAGTGGATGAGAACGTTGAGTTTAAACTCAATATACCTTACGATGAGTTGGTTGATGAGCTTCAACTGGGTACCATTGGATTACATACCATGTGGAATGAACACTTTGGTATCAGTGTCGTCGAGGGCATGGCTGCTGGACTTATTATGGTCGCTCACAATTCCGGTGGTCCTCGGTAATTTATTCATTCATTTTTTCATCTAGTTTGTAAAAGGAATTTAAATTACTAAGTGATAATATATTTCTTTCAGAGCGGATATTATTGAAACGCAACCAAGCAGTCAGACTGGATTCTTAGCAACTGATGCTGAAGAGTATGCAGCCATAATTGCTAATATTATCGAAATGGATCAAGACACTAAAGACATTATAAGAAATGCCGCGAGGGCTTCAGTCAATAGATTTTCTGGTGAACAATTTGAAAATGAATTTATTCGGATTATAAAACCTCTGGTTAAAACAAAATAAAAGTCTTTATAAATATTTTATATTTAATTTAAATAAACAAAATTACAGTATTTTATCTGATAATTTAAATTAATTAGCAGCGTTTGTAAGACCGCAGCCATCGCATTCAATAATATTTTGTTTCGAGTCACCGGCATCCTGATTTGATGTTACTTGACAACGAAAGCCGCGATTTCTTAGCATTAATTCAGCAACTTTGATTGCTGTCTCCGTGTGCTGTGTGAGCTGTTGCTTACCCAGCAATAATCTCGAACGACCGTGTGCTAAAGCCATTAGAAGCACCATCTAAAAAAAATATATTTTTTTATAATCCTTCAATGATAGCAACAAATAAATAAATAAATGAATGAATTTACTTGGTCCTGCATGTGCTCATCAATACAAGAACCATCAAGAATAGGCTTGACAATTTGCTCAGCAGCTTCAACAGCTGGATCTGATTTATTGTCACGGCGATTTGAACCGAGTCCAGAGCCTCCAATAACAGATCCACTGTTCAGTTGACAGACGACACTACAAATTAAATTTTTTATGTTAAAAAATAATTACACAGTTTAATAATTAATGAAAAAAAATAATAACTTTATGCCAGATCCATTGCCAACAGCCATTTCCCTGTCTTCTCGATATGACTCGATATTAATTGACGGAACTGTAATATTATTGTCAGTCAATTTCCTGTGTATCGTGTTTTTGGTGACCTCTGCCATGTTGTAGGCTTCCTAAAATAAATTAAAATTTAAAAAATAATTTTAAAAACTGTCGTTAAAATACTCAACAGATAAATGAACTGATCCAGCAACATAAGCCCATCCTGAAATACTTTTTATCTCACCCTGGTGCAGCATTTCTACAGAATTTAAACTTTTTACTGGCGGTATTCTAAGATGAACTTCTCCACCTCCTTTTGGATAATACCCTCTACAATAATATATAAATAAAAGTATATAAATAAAAATATAAGTAATTATTTTTACCTCTTTAAAACAGTAAAATCAAAATCAGCCCCTAGTTTATTCAACCAAGGCCGGAAAACTTCTGTAAGATATTCAATGTGAGGACCCATCGGGACATTGGTCCCTCCTTTGAGTATCAGAGTAATCGGCTCACCAGGAGGTAGAAATAGTGCTATTGGTAGAGCGACTTGAGCAAGCAAACAAATGCAGCCAGCGGTCTGGGTGTCGGCATGAAAAGTTCGTTTCTCTGTTTTACTTATGACTCCTGGAATAAATTCTAAACGCGTTGATCCGGGGTACCCTCCTTTTACTTGGGCATTGCACATACTCTGTGCAATTTCAACTCCTGATAAATTTATATGTTGTATTATAATAATAATATATTTTGATATTTATAAATACACATTTTACTAAATACCTTTGAGATGCTGGGCAGCCAGTCCCGGCTTCGGACGTCCAGCTCGTATATTTTCAATTTCTATAGGTATTTTATAGAGCGCACTCAGACTCAGTGCTATTCTGAGTACTTGTCCACCCTGTGAATAATTACACCCAATAAAACTCCATATAAATATTCAAATATTTTTTAAATTACTTACACCTTCTCCCAGACTTCCGTCTATTTTTACTAATCCCGACATTATTTTATGCAGTTTTACAATTTTAAGCGGCACTAATTTTAATTACATTCATTACCCAGATTAAAAAATGAAAATCAAAAAAATTTATACTGATAAATTATTTAAATGTCTGGATAACCGGTCAAAATTTAAAGGCTTGTTTATTTGCTAACAGAATTTAAAACTGTTTACTGTAATTAATTTTACGATATGCACGTGTGCGGTCTGTCTTAATTCTCTTTATAAATTAAATATAATTACGCTGATATATATTTCCGTACGCATCCCAGTGCTGAACTCCCACCACCTTTACTCATCTCCATTATTTTACTGATGATTTTTTTATTGTCATTATCATCAGATAAATAACTGCTTTGAACATAAAAAATATTTAGACAGGTTATATTTTGATTAAAATTGATTTTAATTTTAGTTTATTATTTAAAAAAAATTTTTACGAGATTTTTATGAGTGTGAATGTAGCAGACATCAGACAAATTTAAAATTAAAAATAAATAGAGTAAATAATTTAAAAAATAATATTTAAAAAAATGCGTTTATTAATTTAAAAATTTTTTGAATGCGTATTTTTTTCAAATTTTATTTTTTAAATTATTTACTCTATTTATTTATAATTTTGAATTTGTTTGATGTCTGCTACATTCACACTCATGAGATTTTTTGAATTATTGTCGGCAATGAAGTTTTCTTGTTGAATCAGCTGATTTGTATACTTTGTGGTCCATTAATATTTCATATATATATATATAAAATATCATATATAAGTTATGACAATACTCTAGTTGATGTAATTAATTGTTATTAATATTTCTGACAAACAAAAACGGTAAGAAATTTTTAAATTTATATTTGAAATTACCGCTGATTTTTAAATTATTGTTAATATTATTTTTAATTTTAGGAAACATGAGACGTAAGGCAGGAATAGGAGCGATTCATAAACAAAAACTCGAGCAAGAAAAGTATAAAGACAAGGGCACAGCAATTCAGGAAAATCAGTTTGAACAGATGACCAAACACATGGAGATGTTCAGAACAAATCTTGAAGAATTCGCTACCAAACACAAGAACGAGATAAAAAAGAACGCACAGTTCCGGCGACAGTTTACAGAAATGTGTGCGTCAATAGGAGTCGATCCTCTGGCATCTGGAAAAGGTTTCTGGTCAGTGCTGGGCATCGGTGATTTTTATTACGAACTAGCAGTACAGATCGTTGAAGTTTGTTTGGCAACGAATTACAAGACTGGTGGTTTGATTTCACTTGACGAGCTGAGAGATCGATTGATCCAAGCCAGAGGCAGGCGGAAGGAACACCAAGAAATAACTAACGAAGATTTGTTGGCAGCAGCTAAAAAGTTGAGAATATTCGGCAGTGGTTTTTCCGTACTCCCTATTGGCAGAGGAAAGTACTTGGTACAGTCGATACCTGGTGAACTGAGCATGGATCATACAGCTGTGCTCCAACAGACGAGTATTACAGGAAATGGTTATGCCTCAGTGTCACTGTTAGAGAGTGAACTGAAATGGGAACGTGATAGAGCACAGAAATCACTTGATCATATGGTTAAATTGGGACTTGCTTGGCTAGATGAGCAAGATGATAGTGAGATACTTTACTGGTTCCCCAGTTTATTCACAGCTTGTGTTGACTCTAATACTTGTTAAAAAAAAATAACTGATACTTATAATATAATATTTTTAAATATAGTAAGTAAGTTTAAGAAAAAACAACAATTTACTAAACAAAATCATTTTATTTTGTACGAAGAAAATACTTTTCACTTTATTTACAGATTTAACACAGCTTGCAGTTGAAATAAACTTAAAACTTTGTCACCTCGCACCATCACCATGATCAAATCTAAATAAAATATTTTAATGGATTAATATGTAAGTTGATTAATTTTTTTAAATTATTATCTATTTACCTTTGGCTTAAATGGACACGTTGTACAGTGGCAATCTGTTGCCGATAAGTTATTAATTCCTTATTCAGTTCTTCATTTTCATTTTTCAACATATTTACTTTCGCTCGGAGTTCTTTGTAACGGCTTTGGAATTTAGTAGCCAGCGATTGAGCCTCTTCCTTCCACCTTTAATTAATTAATAATTAAAAATGATTATGAACACAGTTTTGTATTTAATTATAATTTTAATTACCTATTAGATAATTTTTGATGAACTTTTACGTATTTCGTTAACTCGGTTATTTTGTCTTCATATTTATCTTGGATGATTTTTAAATTTAACGATTTCTCAAAGTCCATCGACGAATTGTTTTCATTATTAAGTCTGTAAAAATTAAGTTTTATAAAACAAAAAATAAATAATTTAAATAACGAGTAATAACTTACGTCGATTGATTTTTGTATTCGTGAATATTTTTTTCTAACAGATCAATTTTTTCCATCAGAGAACTGGCTTTGGCTGTTGACCTATCAGCTAAATCGTTGGCTTTACGTAAATCTTCTTGGAGCTCTCGTACTCGCGAGTCCAATAGCCGACGTTCATTATCACGCCGCGTTATCTCACGATCAAAAGTAATCTGCAGTGCTCTCAATTCATTTGAAATACCATCACGTTCTTCAAGAGTCCGAGTAAAACGTTTCTCAAGACTGGCATATCTCTCAAAAGCTTCTTTGGTTCTGTCCTCAGCCTCTTTGACCCGGTCCTCCGTGTCTCTTGCACTGTAAATTTGATTTCTTTTCAACCGATCTTGGCAACTAGCCAATTTTTCTTCAAGCTCACTCACTTTATTGTCAGACTGTCGAATTCTCTCTTCGTACTTTCGTCTACAAGATTCTTGACAGTTTTCAATCTTAGACTCAGCATCCTTCAATTTTTGCTCCAACTCGACAATTTTTGAATTCGATCTCTGTAAAATATCTTCATAATTACATTTAACTTTTTGCAATTCCTCTTCATACAATCTAGACTCTCTCTGTACCCGATCAACCAGCGTTACTTTGTCACGTAACTCCGCTTTCAGCTCTTTGATTTCAAATAAATATTTTTGAATATTTTTTTCATAATTACCCTTCAATTCAGTCAACTCTTTGTCTAAGCGAGCGGTAAATTCTTCAGCTAAATTAGCCAATCGGTTTTCTAATTTTGATTTTTCATCAATAACTCGAGCTTCGCGCTGTAGAACTATTTCTTTTTCCTTCATCGCCGTCTCTATTAATTCAATAGCTTCAGCGACTTTTTCTTTCGACTCTAAATCCTTAGAAACTAATCTACTGGCAACTGCTTTCATTTCCATAAGCTCATTATCAACTTTTAATTTAAGAGTCTTGATACTCTCAACTTGTTGCTCTGCATTACTACAACCAGCCTTCAAAGTCTCAATAGTCTTGCGGTAGCTTTCATCTTTTAACGTTAATTCATTTTCTAAATAAACTATTTTATTTTCTAAATCAGTCTTTTCATTTTTAAGCTGAGTCAATTTATCTCTTGCAGATTCCCACAGAGTTTGATGTTTTGTAAAATTATCTCTTACTTGAATAAGTTTAGCTTCTAATACTTTAATAGCTTCTGAATAAGCTTCCTTTACATTATTTATTTGCTCTTGATAATATTTACTTGTTTTTCCATCGGACGGATGAGTTGCTTTCAGTTCTTGCTCAAGTACATCGACAGCATTTAGTGACATTTGCCATAATTGAAACATTGATTCTTTCTCCGATTGTATTATTGATATTTGTTTTTTTAAATTATCTATACTTTCTTGATTACCAACATTACTTGGACACTCTCCAGTATTATTCGAGTGTCTAAATGACTCACGCGCTACATCTGATGCATTTTTATTTTCCTCCCTGAGAATATCTATCTCTCCTCTCAATTTTTTTTGTTCAAACTGTAATATTAATTATTAATAACAATAATTTATTATTTTAATAATTTTTTAGAGGCTGTTACAGGATCAGGTGACTCAGTTTATATTTATTATTTTTTTACGCGACGTTGCGCAATAATTCATTCTTCAGGCGTACTACAATAAATAATTGCAATTGGTACATGTACAGGCAAACGTAATACACAAAAATATCATAATACCACCATGTGTAATATCGCGTCACTAATTCCAAAATGACATATATTTTTATCCGCCCTTTTGGCTTTAGGACTCTGAAGCCAAAAGGGCGGATAATTTTTTTTCATTGCCAATTGTTTTGTAGACTTATTTTAAAGCTAAAATTTTTTTTTTTTTTTTCAAATTTTCAGCTTTGGAATAAGTTTATGATATGATTAAGAATTAAAAAAAAATTATATATTAAACTTAAGGACTAAAGCCAAGAAGTGTAAATGTAGTAGATATACAATTTTTTAATTGCATATAAAAAAATTAAGTAATTAAAATAACAAAAATTAAAAAAAAATACATGTACTGAATTTTGAATTGTCTCAACATGCGTTTTTTTTATTTTTAATTTACAAACATTTTAATTTATTATTTCAAAGTTTTAAAAATTGTCAGATGTCCGCTAACTTTACTATCATAGCCAAAAGGGCGTATAAAAATATGTCCTTTTTTAATTACTGACGCGATATTAACATTATCAGTACATAAAATTGCTCTGCTATGTCATTGTAAATATTTTTCATAGCAGTCTTCTTAAAAAAAAAACTTAGTCAAAAATTTTTTCCCATAAAAACAGAATTTAGATAATTTGTGTTTACGATTACCTGTACCTGTAATTATTTTTTGTAGAAAAATAAAAAAAAAATTTTTCGATCGTAAAGCACGAGTCGTACAAAAGAAGCAGTAAATTATTGCGAAACGTCGCGTAAAAGAATAATAAATATTAACTGATTCACCAGATTCTACAGCAGCTTCTGAAAAATCATTTATGTTTAAAATAAGGCTCTGAATAAAACTAATAATAATTATTATTATTATTTACAGATCAATGCAATAAATGGATAACTTACTTTACATGCCTTCAGGTCTTGTTGAAGGCCTTCAACTACAGTTTCATATTCTCTAATTATTAAATTTCTTTCATCAGCGCTAAAAATTTGAAAAAAAAAGTACAAAGAAAGTGTAATTTTAATTTATAACTCATGTGTAATAAAATATTTTTACATTGATAAATTAAATATGGTTCTAATTACTTACCCATTTTCACATACTCTGTCTATTTCAGTCTCCATCATATTAATTTAATTTATAATTTCATAAATTCAAATAAAAATAAATTATTAAATCTTAAGTATCCATAAAAATATACAATAAAAATTTATGTTAATCTGGTATTTATTTATAAGTGCGTAATGCATGATTTGAAAGTGTAAAATAATAAAAATAAATATCTATATATTTTTATTTGTTTTGAGTGAAAAAAAAATAAAAGAAAAAATTATAATAATCAACCCCAAACAACGCAGACGTCAAAGTGTACAAACATTAAAAAAGCCACCGTCTCATGTCTCACTTGAACGAGTGCGCTCGTTATTTATTTTTCAAGTAACCAACATTGCGGGATTAACTTTTATAAATTTAAATTCATGTACACGAGTACCAACTACGTCACCTGTAAAAAAATTAACCGGCGAATATGTCAATTATTTTAATTAATTTATCGATTTACAAAAAGTATTTAAATTTAAATAAACAAATTTCCCAAATAATAATTTTTTTATGAGTGTGAATGTATGGTACAGAAGTTAGTTGACGCATGATAATTTTTTAATCCTTTCAAAAACGATAAATTATAAAAAAAAAAATATTTGAAAAAATTGCACCTATAGTCTTTTTAATTTTCTACATGTGCATATTTTTATTTTGGTTTATTTTTTAAATTACTGTTGAAAAGAAAATTCGAAAATTGTCAATTGTCTGCTAACTTCAGGATCATTGTGAATGTAGCTGACAGTTGTCAATTTTAAAAATTTTGAAATAAGCGTTAAATTTGAATCTAATAAAATTTTAAAAAATGCGCATTTATCGAATTTAAAAACCAGTATGTGCATTTTTTTATTTTTATATTTTTAATTGTTTAATTCGTTCATTTGTAATTTAAAATTTGTCTCATATCTGCTACATTTACACTCATGTAAATGTAGCAGACAATTGTCAACTTTTTAAATTTGGAATAAACCCTGTTTAAAAAATCTCTTAGAATCCAATAGATTCTCATAAATTCCCAGAGATTTTATAAGAATGAATGAGTTCTATGAGAAGTGCTATAGTTAAGTATAGGGCCTTATATATACAGCTGTAAGAATCTATCGGATTTTCTAAGCAGGGAATGAATAAAATGTAAGTAGAGTAAAAATAAAAAAATTCATATTTAGATCAATGCAAAATCCGTACTTGCATTTTTTTAAATTTCATTATTTTAATTTATTTATTTATTTGTTTTAAATTTATACTGATTGATACTCATATTTTTATTTTAAAATTACAAGTAAAAAACTAAATCATCAGTTGCCGGTTATTATCATCAGCTGATATTAAAAAATCATCTATTAAATAAAAAGTATCGTTGACTCATGACTGAGACATTAATCAGTAAGACGCGAAATGTCATCAATTGACAGTCGAGTATCAATGGATTTACTAGTAATAATAGTATTGTTGTATGAAATAAAATATTAAAGTTCAAGGTCATTTTTTTAATTAGCTCCGGTGTATTGCTCTGTCGCTGCGTCGCCCGGGTCCCGGGTCCAGGATATTAATGAGAAGATGGCGCTTCAGTGGGGATCATAAAAGCCGATTCGCGGCTAGCTGGTAGCTGGTATATGGAGGAAGGTGTCTAGATATAGAGTCCGGCTATCTACTGCACACAGCTACCGTTGTCGGTCTGGGTCTGGACGGTTTGCGTCTAAAGGAGTAAACACCAGCACACTCTGTCGAGTTTGTTTTATTATTTTAACATTATCAGTGTTTATGATAATATCAAGTACATTGTTGAGCAAATGGAGCTGAGTGGTTCGTTTGTCGGTTAAAATGTGTCCACTGTCTAATAATCTATAGCAAGTGTGTGATGTGTTCTAGGTGAAGACGCGAGGGGTAACGTCATAAGCGGGGCAGAGGGCGGTACTCCAAAGACCCTAGTGCTGTTGTATGAGTGGACTGGAGTGCTGTTGAGAGGGAGAAAAGGAGGGAAAACATTAATACTATAAATAATTATCATAGTAACAATAATAATTTCAATAGCAATAGCAACAACAACAGCAACAATAATAACAAAATATATATAAATTAAAAGGTAAACTTACAAAGGTAATAAAAAAAAAAGTAACAACGTAAAAGGGTGTTGTGTTGCAAAACGCGTTGATGTGCGTGAAGCGGGCGCGTGGTACGCTCGGCGCGGCGACCACAAATGAGCTCGGTAATATCATTAGCCTCGGCGGCGCCACAATTCAAAAAAAATGTCAAACATATCACCGTCACAATTACTAATAAATGGTGATAATGATATTGTAGTTGCCGCAAATTATCAAGAATTCCACGTGGTGGACACTAATCGTCTAGACATAAGTGAGATTGGAGTTGCGTCTGATCTGGGCGCAGTTGTTGAAGGTGTAACGTCAACCTCAACATCCTCCGTTGTTGTTGTTGACTATCACAATCATACAGAGTTACACAGCACACCATCTTCCACATCGTCATCGTCCTCGTCCTCGTCGTCATCCTGCTCATCATCTTCCTCGTCAACGTCACTGCTGTCACTCACCGATCCTAATATTTTGACACACAGTGCAGTTGTTGTTAATTCCAGTGCCGGTGCCAGTGCCAGTAATAACAATAACAATAATAGCAATAGCAGTAGTAGTAGTAATAATAATATTAATAATATTAATAATAATAATAATAACAACAGTAATAATAATAACAGTAGTAGTGCGGCGACTGCTGCATACAACATGGTAGCGGCGATGAACGAGCACTTGTCGTCCTCATCAGCGACCAACAGCGCACGTACTACGAGCGCACAAAACGAATTTATAATAACCAGTGGACACGGGGTTACTGACAACGTTGAGGACGTTGTCGGCGACAAGCCAACCTCCGCTGGCATACTGACTTTTCCCTGTGACTTTGATCACATGTATGCCAGCATGACAGACGGCGGAACCCCAGCTGTAGCTGCGACCGCGACATCGGCCCTCGGCGTTAGTCCTCTCAGGGGCAACGAGCCACGTCTCAATGATCTTGCAGAGGTCAAGCACCTCAAGGAATTGTTATTACTCCATCTTGACCTTATACAACAGCAATCTGAACAAATTGTCACTAAAGATAAACTACTGGCTGCTCTTAGACAGGAAAATGAGACGGTAGGATAGTCAAATAATTATTTATAGACAATCAGCTGATTTTTATCTGTCACTTTAAACTTTTTTTATTTTTACTACTCCAATTAATGATCTTTTGAAATATTGTTATTGTTTATTTTTTTTTATTGTTCATTTTCTATCAGTTTTTTTTTATCCAACTCCAAAAATAATTTTCATTGTTATTATTTATAACTTTAAGTGTCAATCCAAGCTTTGATTTTGATAATTCCGCGTGATGGCGTTATTTATTTTTTTTTTTTTTAAACGGTAATATAGCAAGTGACTGTACCAAGAGAATTTAGGCGCGGAATGAACGTTCAAAGAAAAATACCGGTACTGTCAAACACAAAAGCTAACCATATTTTTTTTTTTATTCATACTGAGGACGTTGTTGTGTTGTGTTGTGCGATGATTACTTATTGTAATTAAGGTTATAAATATGTATTATTACAAAGGAATAAAATTGTTACAGCTTAAATTGCGGCTGGAGCGCATGGACAGACGCGTTAATTTACAAAAATTGCGCTCCGAAAGTACGGAAAATTCAATAGCCTCGGATATTACTGGACCATGCTCGCCACCGAGTCTTCATGCCGTCAACATTGTCACACCACTTATTGTCAACGAGCAGCATCATAAAAATCTTCCTGAGTGTAATAATAGCCCGCAGTACAATGAGAGTTTTAAAATACGACTAAATACCAGCGGTGGTATTACGACTGTTAAGCAGGAGCACACAAATGACAATTTGAATAAATTAGAAGTTAAGCCAGACATCGGTGGTGCTGGTGGTGGTGACGCGAGGCTAGAATGGGAGAGCAAAAGAAATAAGAGAAAATCGGATCCAATACCTTTGCAAAGTACCGGCAGTAAACGTAAACGTGGGGTGTCATGCTCGTCGACAATCAGCAACGACACGACATCAACTATTCCTGACACTAAAAATTCAACGCACGATCCGAGTAATAGGAAATCTGATAAAAAAGGTAAATCAATTATCAAGAAAGAATCATTTTTAACAACTGAAGAGCATTATTACACTGCTCTGGGTGATCCTCATTATAATTTGAGGACGAAACCTAAATTGGAAGACGATCCAAATAATTTAGAAGTACCGAGTTGGAGAATAAAAGTTTACACCAGTTGTTATACTATGGAAGGAACGGAAAATTTGGATGATGAAATTTTTAATAAACGTCATTTGAAACTGGAGAATGATGAGAGAAGAAGAAAACGATGGGATGTACAAAGGATAAGGTATTTATAATATTATTTATTTATTTATTTATTTATGAGTGTAAAGTAGGCAATGGTGGACTAATTGTTTGAATTATTTGTCAATAGGGAGCAGAGGCATATTGAAAAATTAAAACAAAGGCAAGAGCGGCAAAACCACCAGGCGACATGTTACAATACCAATCACACTGGGCCATGTCCATCAACTGCTGAGGAAGAAGTCATTACGACACTTTGGCCGGATATGGACCAAATACAAAGTCTTCAGGTTGATCCTGAGTTACCAGTATCTGCATTTGGCGCTCCCGTGCCCAGTTTTACTCCTAGGTAAGTAATTTTATTTTTTTTAATATTAATATCTTGACATGGTTCCATGACAACTGATCCCAGACAAGTAATCACACGATAATGGATCCCACTGACAAATTCATAAAATAATTAATTACTTTGACATAAGTAATTAAAATTCACTGTTGTAAATATAAAAAGTTAAATTATGTAAATTAGTTGTTGATAAAAATCAATTGACGATCAATTGTTGATGGGATCAATTTGTAGGGATCACTTGTCGTGGTATAAAATTGTTGGGATCAGTTGACAGCACACCTCTTGACATATATGTTTATGTTAATTTATTTATTACAGTGAATTCTCTCTTCCGTGGCTCCATTCTGCGAGATCCAAGAGTCGGCGACCCAAACGATCAACTAGTAGAAGAAAATCTCGGAGATAAGCATTAAAGGACATTTTATATTTTGTTTTATATCTAAACATTTCTTCTATCTAGTTTATATATTTTAGTTTATCAAATCAAAATTTTAATTTAATTATCTTATATCTCTCACGTATTTAAATTTGTACTCACGATTCCTGTGCTAAATAGGCCACCAAAGATGTTTTTGTATGATTCATTTTTTTCTGTCTTTTTATACTCGAAAAAAAAAAAAAAGAGAAAGAAAGAAACTGCGTGACAGGATGAAAGTTATCTAATTTCTTTTTTTAATTAATTTTTGACACAGTCGCTATGCTTAATAGCTGGAATTTTTTTTTAAAATTATTTTTATTATTGAAACTGTTTTATAAATAAAATGAGTAGATGTTTGATACATGTTAAATAAATTTGATAAATATATATTTTGACTTAGACTATAATTTAAGAGAAGATAAATATAATTTTTCTTTCCGTAATTTTATTGAAACATCAAATGATTTATTTATAAAATTTCGTCTTCTATAAAATTAAAAAATATATTTTTTGTATGAATGTAAAAATTGTAGAGAAAGTAATCAGCATATAAAAAAAAATAGTAATTACAATAATAGTCTAGGATTAGAGACATGAGTTACAAAGCCCCAATTACGAGCCTTATTTGTTTTTATATAACATTTTATTATGACAAACTATAATTTAATTATTAATTACTACACCTGTTGTAATTTTCATTCGTTTTATATATCATTTATTTTTTTAATTTTAATTGGGGACAAATTGTAATTAATTATTAATTAAATTAAAATAGATAAAGACATTGAATACAGGAATATAATTATAGTTTACTTTTAAATTTTGGGATCGGCATTGTAAAAAAAAAATTATTTTCATGTTGAAATATTTAAAAAAAAATTTAATTGACCGTCCAGTTATTAAATTATCGTCGAAAAAAAAAAAACTATTTAACCCGAGGTTTTGTGAGCCTAAAAAGTACAATTAACATGTAAATAAAAAATTTTATAAATGACTTTTATTATTTTATCTTTTATTTCTATTAAACAATTATAATTTCTTAATAGTTATGTTATAAAAATTTTATTTTATTATTTTATTGAAAATTAATACGTTAATAATAAATGATTAGGTATTTGTACGGCGTATAAATATCAACAAATTACAATAAGTAAACAACAAAGATATAATAAAAGTATACATATTTATAATTAATGTAAAAATTTTAAGGAAAAAAAAAGTGGAATTTACTTTCAGATCTGTCTCAATAATTTACCGAGCTGTATTATACTATTGCTATATATATTTTAGAAATAAAAAAAATATATATAATAGAATAAATAATAATCGTATGCGTAATGTGAATTGAAAATAAAAAAATTTCATTTATCCCTTGTACTTTTAATAATGGAGATAAATAAATTTGAATTATTGTAAATATTTTATGACGAACGAGTTAAGACAATGATAGGTAAGAAATTAATCTGGTTAATGGATAATAAATTAAAAGTCTCGGGTAATTAAAAAAATTAAAAGCATTTTCTGTGAACAATTGACGGTCCAGATTCATCGTACTCTTGTTTAGAAATCCACATCTGTTGGAATGTACTGAGACTTGCCAGGATAGAGCCACCAATCCATACCGAGTACTTCCTCTCCGGTGGAGCGATTATTTTTATTTTCATGGTCGAAGGAGCAAGCGCTGTTATTTCTTTCTGCATTCTATCAGCGATACCCGGATACATTGTGGTACCACCAGACAGAACTGAATTTGCGTAAAGATCTTTACGGATATCAACATCACACTTCATTATAGAGTTATAAGTTGTTTCATGAATCCCGCATGACTCCATACCGAGGAAGCTGGGTTGGAACATTGCCTCAGGGCATCGGAAACGTTCATTTCCAATTGTTATTACCTAATTAACACATAATTAATGATATAATATGATGTATAGTATAATATCATGGCAATAATTATTTAAAAATGAATACCTGTCCATCTGGAAGCTCGTAACTTTTTTCAAGAGCACTTGATTCCGCGGCCGTAGCCATTTCCTGCTGGAAGTCAAGAGCGACATAGCAAAGTTTCTCCTTGATATCGCGTACAATTTCACGTTCGGCAGTGGTTGTAAATGAGTATCCTCGCTCAGTGAGAATCTTCATCAAGTAATCCGTGAGATCTCGGCCCGCAAGATCGAGACGCAAAATCGCATGCGGCAATGCGTATCCTAACATAAATTAAATTTGTTATCGAGTAATTTTTAGTAGTCATAAAAGGACATTAAGTGTAATAAACTTGTATCCTTGTACTGAAAACGTGTTTCCATAAAGAGCCGTACTGATCTAAAGGTCAAACCCCTATTTGGTAAAGTAATCTTAAACTTTTTTTGGCTCTATTCACATTAATAAATAAATATGAGAAAGTTTTTTACGTGAAACTTGGAATTCAATTGTCTGAATGAATGACTGAATTAATGAATGAAATAGTATAAACATATAGGATACCTTCATAAATGGGGACCGTGTGAGAAACACCGTCTCCGCTATCCAAAACAATACCCGTAGTTCTTCCCGAAGCATATAGTGACAGCACAGCTTGAATGGCGACGTACATTGCGGGTGAATTGAAAGTTTCAAACATAATCTGGGTCATTTTTTCTCTATTTGCTTTGGGATTCAACGGCGCTTCCGTTAATAGGACCGGATGTTCTTCAGGCGCGATTCTCAACTCATTGTAAAACGTGTGGTGCCAAATTTTTTCCATATCATCCCAATTAGTGACGATCCCATGCTCGATCGGGTATTTAACTGTCAGCACACCCCGTTTGCTCTGGGCTTCATCTCCAACGTAACTGTCTTTTTGGCCCATACCCACCATTATTCCCTATATCAAAACAATAAACCCATAGTTTTTTTCTTCTTCTCAATATTTTACAAAAGTTATAAATAAATTACTCATACCTGGTATCTAGGTCTGCCGACAATCGATGGAAAAACAGCACGGGGTGCGTCATCCCCCGCGAAACCGGCTTTGCACATCCCAGATCCATTGTCAACAACAAGAGCTGCCACATCATCGTCACACATCTTGAATTATTTATTAATCAACACTCAAACAACAACACAAACTGATCGATTTGTATTTATTATTTTTTTTTCAAATAATCGCGGTATTAATTGACTAGAATTATGAAAAATTTGAACGAACCGCGATGGTGTGCGAACGTCTTGTTTTAAAAAGCAGTAATATATGTGCGAGTGAAGCTAACGCGCGGTTCTTTATATCAACTCCCCTCTTAATCAACGGTGTTTTTTTTATCTTAGCATATATGGACAAACGCTCGTACACACGTTGCTCTAAATAAACTTACAGCCTTTTATACATTTTCAATGCTATATCATTAACGTTTTTTGGAATCTTATATTATATATATATATTTGTACAAATTTCTCCGATTATTATCAATCTCTTCACATCAACACAATAGACTTTTCACTCCTTACTTAAATGATAGTGCTATTTGTCGCATTACCATAAATTCTATTTCTATATATATTGAGATTTATATATTTCAATAAAAAAAAGTATATATTTTTTTGAATTTAAGTAAATGCGCGCGCTAATTACTTTTGATTACTGTCGCCAATTAATTATCAAACTTGTTGATGCAGACTGACTGAATCCTGTGATAACCAGAGCATATAAAGTTTATATATATTTTATTTAAAATCTTGCTTTTCTTCTCCTCAGTACAAGGCTTTGTCTTTTTCTTAATCAACAACTTGGGCGACTACATCACGAGAGAAATTACATCGCTAAAATTTAGTTCACTGAAAATCTTCATTAATATCATCATCATCATCATCATCATCATCATCATAAATAAATAGATTTAACAATCGGTGATGAGAAAATCACGCGAACTTTTGTCGAGTAAAAAAAATTTGGAAATTTAATTTGCTATCATAAGTTTTCCTATTATATATATGTATAATTATTGATATGTATCACTTTACCTTGCGTTAAATTATCCTTGACCTCAATTTAATACTGGTAGTCTAGTAATATATATAACTATAACGAATTTGTATATAAATTGGCAATAATGACTGTAGAAAATTGATTGATAATTAAATTGTTTAAAAACTAAATTTATACTTTGATCTGATAAATCCTTGCCATCAAAGGACACGAGTGGTGAAGGTAAACTACTTAATACTTAAGTTTAAATCATTGACTCTTCAATCGGGTGTCGAGACAATTTACTATTCTTATTTTTATGACACATCCGTGTTTCGTATGTTTAAAAAAAACACTACCATTAAATTACTATACTTTTTTTAAAAATAAATCATCAGTGTCAATGTCATTTTTAGAAAAAAATTAAACGATCAATAAGACGGTAATTAGTCTCTATCTTAAAGTGTTAATTGGATTGAATAAAGTTAATTATAAGTTAATAAAAAAATAACATTCGATTAATGTGTGAAACGAAGTATCCAAGTGATGAATGAAAAATTGTTTCTTCTTCTTTTTTATTCGCTACAGTTTTGTAGTTGCAGATGAACTTCAAGGCTGTTTAAATATTTCTTGAGAGTCAACGGTGATCATCGTTCCATAGGATGCTTATGACGCACATTTTAACATCATTATGGATTGCATTCCTTAATTAACGGTTTGGTCAATAGCATTAATTAGGCTGTAAAGTAGTAGCGTGTCTAGTCTATTTATATATAATTTCTTATCAATTTACTATTTACTTCCTTATATTGCTCGCTGTCGATGACACTAATACCCAGATTTAATTACAAATAAATAAATTAATAAACTATTTTATTATTAAGTACAGGAATAGGAATTTTTTTATTATTTTAAAAGACACAACGTTTGGATTTATAACAAAATAAAGTTTTATTTATCCCAAAGACCAATTTCTTTCATACGCGTTTGGAAATATTTTTCAAGTGCGTTCGCACATCTGTAATATTCAGTATCAGGGCTGTTGTACAAACGACAATTTGTAAATATCCTCGTCATGTCTGCGATGAAGAGTCTTCGGGTCACGTAATATCTGGCTTTCAATCGCTCAGTCATAGTTTTAAGGTCTGTAATAAAAAAAAAATAATAATTAATTGTAATTAAAATACTGTTTTAAATATAAAAAATAATATCTTACCCATTGGATATTTAATATGATCGTAGTAATCGGGAACGTCATTTTTATCTACAGGTTTGAGGAATGGCCATGCAGTGCTGTGGTTTTTAACGCTATTTAAAACACTTTTCAGTGCATTGTAGAGGGAATCTGTGATATCAAGACAAGCTTCCATAGGTTCCGGGCCCTGGCTGCCTTTGGCGACACCCCGTGTTCTTGTTTGTGCGTAATTTTTCCATCCGGTTTCCCGGATGCCCGGTATAGATTCAACAGGAATACCTCTGACCCCCTCCTTGAAGCACGACAAGCCCGGATGTACTTTTTGGATCTCCTGTTGTCTCTGCTGAATCAACTTCTTTACTATTTCCTTCTGCTTTCTGATAACAGCCGTGAACTCTGTGTAAACTATTTTTGCATTAAGCTCGCAATGCATCAACGTGGCACCTTCGTAATCTTTTATGTATCCCTGATACATAGCACGTGGTAATTTAATATCTTTGCTGAAGCCTTGTTTTTTGAAGTAACCGATTGCAAATTCATCGGCAAATGTCAAAAAATGAAGGATATTATTTTTAATATGATAGTCTTTCAACATATTCATCAAATGTGTGCCGTAACCTTTTACTTGTTCTTGACTGGTAACAGCGCAAAAAACAATTTCGGTAAATCCCTGAGTTGCAAACATTCTAAAACAAATTCCACCAATTGGCCTGCCGTCTTTAATCAGCGCCAACGTCTTGTGTTTTGGATCGAACACCAGCTGCGAGATGTATTCCTTGGGCATTCGAGGTAATTGATGGCTGAATACATTGTGGAGACCTATCAGCCAGAGCATTGTCTGCTTGGACACCGGTTGAGTCAAACTGTTGCCAATAACATGAAACTCAATTATTTTTTTGGCTTCCTCCAGCTTAGCAGTTTCGTCTCTTGGTACATTTGGCGGGAAAACAGCGTCCGGACCGCACATATAATTTGGGTCATTTATTGTGTCCAACACAACAGCAACCGTCTCCTCAGGCAAATCCTCGAATGCTTCTTCAGTTCGTTTTTTCTTACTCTCAGATCTGCCTTCAGCATGCGGTCGTTTATCGCCCACTCTTTTAACTCCAGGACTTATATTTATTGTCGTGAAATTGTCTTTATCATTAGGAGTCAATGTTACCTTTTCAAATTCACCTGTGCGTCGTCCAGCGTTGCTTTTAGAATCAAGTGACAGATGCAAATGATACGGCGGTACTTGTTTAAATTCAGGATCCCAAATAGGTGATGTGTTTGAGAAAATTTCACCCTCCAGCATAGACAGAAATTTAGGAAAATGAGTCAACACGAGAACACGTTTGTCCGGCGACATTTTATCTCGTTCGCTGTGACATTTATCCATAAGTTGACGGCATACAGATTTAAATACTGCCTGTAACATTGTTTTACCAAACACCAGTGTAGTATCATAGTGAGGCAGTGAATCACAGAATGCTGGTACATGACAATAAACAAGCCATCTTGTATAATTTATTTTGTACGGAGTTGGATCCTCAAGATTAGCAGACAATCTACGGGCACTTGGTGTCTCAAAGTTCCAATGATTAAGACAATGAAGAAACATTTTCGCGAGATCATACATTGCTTGCCAATCGTGTTGTGGTAAATGACTAAATTTATATAAAACAAAATTACTTATCGCTTTGGCAATACTTGGTCGTTCAAAAGGCGGTTGTCCAAGAGGTGCTTCCACAGCTGGTTTAGTCATGGCCAGTATGTTTCTTCTTAATAATTTAAATAAATAATAGTAAACCTTTTTGGTGTCTGGATCTTCCTCGCGATGCATACCCATAAATATGTTGTCAACATCGACCACCATACCCAGTAATCTATTGATCTCTTCGTCAGACTGTTTCTGTAAATGACTAATGTGATTGTCCAGAGTATGAGTGCAACTTCGACAGGGATCAGTGAAATTAGTGACTGGTTGCTGTTGCTGTTGCTGTTGCTGTCCCAGATCTTTCTGGGGTGACTTTATCGGTTGCTGACTATTTTTCCACCCATTGCATTTACACTCTTCTACTTGGCAGAGGCTGTAATTCGCTAGTTTCAATAATTTTTTAAGCTGCGGCCAGTTAAATACGTGCTGTTTGCGTTGTTGGATACGCTGGAGATTATTTGAACGACTGACTTGGTCTGGTGGACGTGGTGAATTAACATTTGAGCTTGTTGTCCCTGAGTTCTGACTCGTGCTACTGACAGACTGACCTGCTTCTTCAGTTGGTACAGCAGCCGTTACTCTGTTTACTTCTTCCGATGACATTTCTTTATTTATTCAATCTGCTGTCATTTATTTAAATATCCGACACCGTGGAGAAGAAGATATTTCAGTTTTTGTTTTCATATATATTTTATTTCAGAGCAGCATTGGTGAACTAAATATAACCTCTTGTTTATACATTTTCTGATATTTAATTCTGTTAATTTTTTATTGTTTACTTACGATATTTTCTAAGTAGATTTTACATTCAAATCAATGATAGAGAACAGATTTATTTAATTAATTGTTATTGTCAATAAGTATTTTTGATACTTATTACTGTAAATAATAAAACTCAATCTCAATGTGTATTTATCACGAAGTTACTGTCGTATAGCAAGCAGAGGAGTAGTTTTATTGAAAGTGTGTGATTTTACCATCATTGCAAAACCACGAGCAAGTTTAAATTCTATGAATAGATGGCTCTGTGGTAATCAAGAAGGCGTCGAAAAATTCCCAGGTGTGCCAATTCCCACCTGGTTGGCAGCACTGTCAGGATAATGCTGAATTATAGATGTCGATAACGACATTTACAATTTAATTGACCGATGGTTGCAATTATTCGTCATTTCAAAATTTAAAATTAAGATTCTCAATGCAGAGAATCTAGAGCACAGAGCAAAGTAAAGGAGAATTATGATGACCTCTGATCGGAGAAACCCAAACAAGTCCTGAGAAAAATTTATTTTGGGACTTATGATTCATATGAAGATTAATGATGATACTGAAGTTAGCAGACGTCTAATAATTTTTGGATTTTTTTTTTAGACGATAAACCATAAAAAAAAATATTTGAAAAAATTGCACCTGTAACTTTTTAAATTTTCTACATGTGCATATTTTTATTTCATTTTTTTGCAATTGATTTGTTGGAGAACAAAAATTCAAAAATTTTTAAATGTCTGCTAACTTCAGGGTCATGATTAATGAGGATAAATGAAGATGAATGAGGATGACTCTGCCCATGTATTTTTATAAAGAGTGGCCCGTAACTTTACTCCTGTTGGGAATAATTGAACACAATGCTGATATTTTATGTTCATTATGATGTCCTCTAGGAGAAGAAACCCTAAAAAGTCCTAAGAAAATATATACAAATGTATATGTTTGTATACAATTATATAGAATTGAATATAATTATATATAATCTATACGAAGACATTATGTGATTATATTCATTTGTATACAATTTTGTATAAAATTGTATATACATTGTATACAGATTGTATACAATTAGATATAATTATGTACGATTGTATACAATTGGATCAGGCCATTTTTTCTACCCAATTTATATATAATTTTATACAATTGTATAAAATATTTTTTCATCGGGATTCTATTAGAGGTATAGACAGTTGGCACGGTTTTTAAATTGATAATTTACTTTGTTGATTTACTGCACTGAGAAGAGATTTTTCTTTGGACAATTAAATTGGTTTTGTTGAATTCTGTTAAGCTAAAAATTATTTGGGACAACTAAATTTTATTACGTCAATATAATCTTTTTTATCATTTTTAACAAATGATTTAATGGACTCTATTTGAGCTTGACCTCATACGGGCCTCGAAAATGAGATAAAACAGGCCAAAATGCTGATTTTAGCAATATACCCTTAGCATATTATTAATTATATTTGAACAATAAAATTAATTAATGAGCCAAATTGAAAAAAATTTTCACCTTTGATCGATTTATTCGTCATTTCAAAATTTAAAATTAAGATTCTCAATGCAGAGAATCTAGAGCTCAGAGCAAAGTAAAGGAGAATTATTATGACCTCTGGTCGGAGAAACCCAAACAAGTCCTGAGAAAAATTTATTTTGGGACTTATGATTCATATAAAGATTAATATTCTGAACGTTTTTTGTTCATTATGATGTCCTCTAGGAGGAGAAACCCTAAAAAGTCCTAAGAAAATTTTATTTTTTGAGTTATTGACGTCAGGCAGATGATACTGTCCATGTCTTTTTACATAGTAGCCCATACCTTCCTTCTTAATGGAAAAAACTCCTCTGTATATCAATATTTTTTTTATCATTACAATGTCTTCTAGTAGGAGAAACAAAAAAGTTAAGAAACAAAATTATTATGACTTATAGGAGGAAATATATTATTAATATTTGCAAGTTTCACGAGACACGGTAGTATTTCGCGCCAAGTACACGTCAAAACACATATATATGTATATGTGTGAATTATTACTACTATCACTACGATCACTGCTACTTATGACTGACTTGTTGAACCACGAAATTAAAAAAATTTACCCGCCGAAAAGTTTTATAAACAAAATTACATTCGCATCGTTAAAATATCAAACTCATAGAAATATAAGTTACTGTTATTTTTTAAAAATACAAGTAAAATCAATTATATGTCGAGTTTATAAATACACATACTCTTAAAATTTTCTTTTTTTTTGTGTATATATAAAAATAATATCATTAGGCCTCGGGTTCTTTCATATCCCGCACCTTAGTCAAATTCAAATTTTAAATCAAATTCAAATTCATTTTTAAACTAGTCAAATTCCAAAGTCGGTGACGGGATGAATCCCAGGGCTAAAAGACCTCACACTTTTTGTGTGAAAAATTTTTTTGGCAATCGCTGGGATTCGAACCTACGCTTGGTCAGTGATCAAGTTCCAGAGCCCTAAGTCTATCTTAAAAAAAGTAGGGGGAGAGTTAAGTGACACCTATTGAATGCAGTAATAATCGTCTGTCTCGATCTTTCTTCATTAGTCGTCAGTTTCTCATTGTGACTCTGATTAGTGATGTTCCGGTTAGTGATCGAGATTCAAATTTCGATTATTACGCAATAAAAAATTCCTTCAGAAATTGAAATCTTTATTGATTCACACAGCGATGGATGGTTTACCAATAATCGATTTACCGATGCTGATAGGGTTCTTTGACAGAAAAAACTACCAGTTTGATGAAGAAGCAGTAGAAAGTATGCTTTTGTTTGATCTCGAAGGGTAATAATACTATTCTTATTTTAATGCAACTTTATTTTATCTAACAATCGATATATTTTTATGCATTTATTCAAAAATAATATTTTTAGTCACGGACATCAAGTAGTTGGCAATATCAAAGTAGAACGCAAGGGAGATATCGCGACTCTGGAAGCTGATGTTTCATTTTCTGAAACCGGATATTCCTCTGTTACCATTGAGGTTAACGAGAAGAATTTAACGATAAACAAAGCAGCGTGCAAGTGTGTTGCTACTGATAAAAGTATTTATTTTGAATAAAATGGTTCTATTTATTTTTTGTCATTATTGGCATTACTATATATTTTACTCGTTCATGATTTTTTAGATCTCTGTAATCATGTACCTTTTTTACTAAAGTGGTTGGTTGCTAAATCCGAAAATAATAATCGTCCGATTAGTTCTCATTCTACATCGAAAAAAATTCCAGTATTTGATGACACTCGTTGCTCACAAAATCTAGCATATTATCTAGACAACCTAGATCTGAACGAAAATGCCCCGGTAACCAAGACGATTTATAAACCTGAGAGATTTGATAGAGAATCGGCTGAAATTGACTTCTACAATGAAATTTTGGACGATACTGATCCTCATTTCATGACAGAAATTTCAAGCTGTTCTTTATTTTCAATGAAATTTCGTTACGATACTGAATATTATGAAATAATTACTCCCGACGGGTTTATCAGAGACGCGAGAGCGAGTATCAAAGAAGAAACGTGCCTGGAGATAGAAAAGTACACGACATTCAAACGGTACAATCGGGTTTGGCGCGAACTGATGTTCGGAAGACTCACTCAAGTGGACTTGAGAAATTTAGTTGAGAACCCGGCATACTTTCGTACAAAACCACGAATATTAGATATTTTGAATTTGAAAATTGATCATCATTGTACTGAAAAGCACACCCGAATAAATCAAAGCAAAAAATTTAAGTGCCAAGTTCTTGACGCTATTAGCGGGCGCATCGATAAGCCGATTGATAAAGCTGGCTTAGTTTTGAACAAAAATTATCCGGTTTTTTTCGCAACACCTGACGGTATCGGCGACAATTTCGTTGTGGAAATAAAACGACCTACCAGTCATATTTTTATTGAAAAATATTATCGAGAAGATCAACTAACAGACGCAGCTAAAGCTGAGATCCAGCTGCAGATGCTGTTGTCCGGAAAGAAAACTGGTTATTTTTGTGTTGTTGATCCATATTTTAATACTTCTCGTAATATTGATATCGTCCAAGTTGAGTTTGATCCAGATTTTATCAATCCTATTGTTGATAAAGCCCGGACTTATTGGATAGAAAATTGTTTTCCGAAAATTATAAAACAAACATACGAACAATTAAACGAAAGTTTTTGACTTATTGTAGGTTCTGAGTAGTTGGCGCCTATTTCCCATAAAATTTTTTTTTTTTAAATTTATTTTTTTCTAAAAGTTTATATGCCGCAATAATTTTTAAAAATTATTCGTATTTTCTAGACTAGGCTTTAGTATCATGAGTACAATTATTGATTAATTATCTCAATAAAAAATAAAACTGCTGGTAATTGCATACTTTGCCATAAATAATTTAATAATTAATAATTTTTTTTATTAAATAAGAGTTTTCATACATGAGCGTTAACAAAAATTATTTTCTGTTATTACCCTAGAGTAAAATCATGGCGATTTTTTGTAAAAGTTTAAACTAATATTTGTTTAGTTCAAACCTTAAATAAACATGTATTCTTTATATCATGAGTAATAAATTTCTTTCTTACGACTGAATGTGAACCAAAAATTTGAATCATGATATGCTGATAAGAGGATAAGAACAAGTTAGGAAGTTATGAAACTGTTTTTATTGCTGATAAATAATATAAGAGAAGTGGATACGATTGGGAGGTCAGTGATAAATTAAATAAGACAAGGAGGACCAATAAGTATAACATGTATTTTTTAAATTTCTTTATAAATTTCTATTACTTATTATTTATGTGATTAGTTCTATATTTTCTATGGGATTTCTCTGGGATTTCCAGAGAATTTAACTTGCGATAATTCTATTTTTTTTTTACAACTCCGAATGCTGGGTCTATATTTTCTATGGGATTTCTATGGGATTTCTCTGGGATTTCCAGCGAATTTAACTTGCGATAATTCCATGTTTTTTAAAACTCCGAGTGCTAGGTCTATATTTTCTATGGGATTTCTCTGGGATTTCCAGAGAATTTAACTTGCGATAATTCTATTTTTTTTTACAACTCCGAATGCTGGGTCTATATTTTCTATGGGATTTCTATGGGATTTCTCTGGGATTTCCAGAGAATTTAACTTGCAATAATTCTATTTTTTTTAAAACTCCGAGTGCTAGGTCTATATTTTCTATGGGATTCCTATGGGATTTTTCTGGGATTTCCAGAGAATTTAACTTGCGATAATTCTATTTTTTTTTACAACTCAGAATGCTGGGTCTATATTTTCTATGGGATTTCTATGGGATTTCTCTGGGATTTCCAGCGAATTTAACTTGCGATAATTCCATGTTTTTTAAAACTCCGAGTGCTAGGTCTATATTTTCTATGGGATTTCTATGGGATTTCTCTGGGATTTCCAGAGAATTTAACTTGCAATAATTCTATTTTTTTTAAAACTCCGAGTGCTAGGTCTATATTTTCTATGGGATTCCTATGGGATTTCTCTGGGATTTCCAGAGAATTTCACTTGCGATAATTCTATTTTTTTTTACAACTCAGAATGCTGGGTCTATATTTTCTATGGGATTTCTATGGGATTTCTCTGGGATTTCCAGCGAATTTAACTTGCGATAATTCCATTTTTTTTAAAACTCCGAGTGCTAGGTCTATATTTTCTATGGGATTCCTATGGGATTTCTCTGGGATTTCCAGAGAATTTAACTTACGATAATTCTATTTTTTTTTACAACTCAGAATGCTAGGTCTATATTTTCTATGGGATTTCTATGGGATTTCTCTGGGATTTCCAGAGAATTTAACTTGCGATAATTTTATTTTTTTTAAAACTCCGAGTGCTAGGTCTATATTTTCTATGGGATTCCTATGGGATTTCTCTGGGATTTCCAGAGAATTTAACTTGCGATAATTCTATTTTTTTTTACAACTCAGAATGCTGGGTCTATATTTTCTATGGGATTTCTATGGGATTTCTCTGGGATTTCCAGCGAATTTAACTTGCGATGATTCCATTTTTTTTAAAACTCCGAGTGCTAGGTCTATATTTTCTATGGGATTCCTATGGGATTTCTCTGGGATTTCCAGAGAATTTAACTTACGATAATTCTATTTTTTTTAAAACTCCGAGTGCTAGGTCTATATTTTCTATGGGATTCCTATGGGATTTCTCTGGGATTTCCAGAGAATTTCACTTGCGATAATTCTATTTTTTTTTACAACTCAGAATGCTGGGTCTATATTTTCTATGGGATTTCTATGGGATTTCTCTGGGATTTCCAGCGAATTTAACTTGCGATAATTCCATTTTTTTTAAAACTCCGAGTGCTAGGTCTATATTTTCTATGGGATTCCTATGGGATTTCTCTGGGATTTCCAGAGAATTTAACTTACGATAATTCTATTTTTTTTTACAACTCAGAATGCTAGGTCTATATTTTCTATGGGATTTCTATGGGATTTCTCTGGGATTTCCAGAGAATTTAACTTGCGATAATTCTATTTTTTTTAAAACTCCGAGTGCTAGGTCTATATTTTCTATGGGATTCCTATGGGATTTCTCTGGGATTTCCAGAGAATTTAACTTGCGATAATTCTATTTTTTTTTACAACTCAGAATGCTGGGTCTATATTTTCTATGGGATTTCTATGGGATTTCTCTGGGATTTCCAGCGAATTTAACTTGCGATGATTCCATTTTTTTTTAAACTCCGAGTGCTAGGTCTATATTTTCTATGGGATTCCTATGGGATTTCTCTGGGATTTCCAGAGAATTTAACTTACGATAATTCTATTTTTTTTAAAACTCCGAGTGCTAGGTCTATATTTTCTATGGGATTCCTATGGGATTTCTCTGGGATTTCCAGAGAATTTCACTTGCGATAATTCTATTTTTTTTTTACAACTCCGAATGCTGGGTCTATATTTTCTATGGGATTTCTATGGGATTTCTCTGGGATTTCCAGCGAATTAAACTTGCGATAATTCCATTTTTTTTAAAACTCCGAGTGCTAGGTCTATATTTTCTATGGGATTCCTATGGGATTTCTCTGGGATTTCCAGAGAATTTAACTTACGATAATTCTATTTTTTTTTACAACTCAGAATGCTGGGTCTATATTTTCTATGGGATTTCTATGGGATTTCTCTGGGATTTCCAGCGAATTTAACTTGCGATGATTCCATTTTTTTTAAAACTCCGAGTGCTAGGTCTATATTTTCTATGGGATTCCTATGGGATTTCTCTGGGATTTCCAGAGAATTTAACTTACGATAATTCTATTTTTTTTAAAACTCCGAGTGCTAGGTCTATATTTTCTATGGGATTCCTATGGGATTTCTCTGGGATTTCCAGAGAATTTCACTTGCGATAATTTTTTTTTTTTTTACAACTCAGAATGCTGGGTCTATATTTTCTATGGGATTTCTATGGGATTTCTCTGGGATTTCCAGCGAATTTAACTTGCGATAATTCCATTTTTTTTAAAACTCCGAGTGCTAGGTCTATATTTTCTATGGGATTCCTATGGGATTTCTCTGGGATTTCTAGAGAATTTAACTTGCGATAATTCTATTTTTTTTTACAACTCAGAATGCTAGGTCTATATTTTCTATGGGATTTCTATGGGATTTCTCTGGGATTTCTAGAGAATTTAACTTGCGATAATTCTATTTTTTTTAAAACTCCGAGTGCTAGGTCTATATTTTCTATGGGATTCCTATGGGATTTCTCTGGGATTTCCAGAGAATTTAACTTGCGATAATTCTATTTTTTTTTACAACTCAGAATGCTGGGTCTATATTTTCTATGGGATTTCTATGGGATTTCTCTGGGATTTCCAGCGAATTTAACTTGCGATGATTCCATTTTTTTTAAAACTCCGAGTGCTAGGTCTATATTTTCTATGGGATTCCTATGGGATTTCTCTGGGATTTCCAGAGAATTTAACTTACGATAATTCTATTTTTTTTTACAACTCAGAATGCTAGGTCTATATTTTCTATGGGATTTCTATGGGATTTCTCTGGGATTTCTAGAGAATTTAACTTGCGATAATTCTATTTTTTTTAAAACTCCGAGTGCTAGGTCTATATTTTCTATGGGATTCCTATGGGATTTCTCTGGGATTTCCAGAGAATTTCACTTGCGATAATTCTATTTTTTTTTTACAACTCCGAATGCTGGGTCTATATTTTCTATGGGATTTCTATGGGATTTCTCTGGGATTTCCAGCGAATTTAACTTGCGATAATTCCATTTTTTTTAAAACTCCGAGTGCTAGGTCTATATTTTCTATGGGATTCCTATGGGATTTCTCTGGGATTTCCAGAGAATTTAACTTACGATAATTCTATTTTTTTTTACAACTCAGAATGCTAGGTCTATATTTTCTATGGGATTTCTATGGGATTTCTCTGGGATTTCTAGAGAATTTAACTTGCGATAATTCTATTTTTTTTAAAACTCCGAGTGCTAGGTCTATATTTTCTATGGGATTCCTATGGGATTTCTCTGGGATTTCCAGAGAATTTAACTTGCAATAATTCCATTTTTTTTAAAACTCCGAGTGCTAGGTCTATATTTTCTATGGGATTCCTATGGGATTTCTCTGGGATTTCCAGAGAATTTAACTTACGATAATTCTATTTTTTTTAAAACTCCGAGTGCTAGGTCTATATTTTCTATGGGATTCCTATGGGATTTCTCTGGGATTTCCAGAGAATTTCACTTGCGATAATTCCATTTTTTTTTACAACTCAGAATGCTGGGTCTATATTTTCTATGGGATTTCTATGGGATTTCTCTGGGATTTCCAGCGAATTTAACTTGCGATAATTCCATTTTTTTTAAAACTCCGAGTGCTAGGTCTATATTTTCTATGGGATTCCTATGGGATTTCTCTGGGATTTCCAGAGAATTTAACTTACGATAATTCTATTTTTTTTTACAACTCAGAATGCTAGGTCTATATTTTCTATGGGATTTCTATGGGATTTCTCTGGGATTTCTAGAGAATTTAACTTGCGATAATTCTATTTTTTTTAAAACTCCGAGTGCTAGGTCTATATTTTCTATGGGATTCCTATGGGATTTCTCTGGGATTTCCAGAGAATTTAACTTGCAATAATTCCATTTTTTTTAAAACTCCGAGTGCTAGGTCTATATTTTCTATGGGATTCCTATGGGATTTCTCTGGGATTTCCAGAGAATTTAACTTACGATAATTCTATTTTTTTTTACAACTCAGAATGCTAGGTCTATATTTTCTATGGGATTTCTATGGGATTTCTCTGGGATTTCCAGAGAATTCAACTTGCGATAATTCTATTTTTTTTAAAACTCCGAGTGCTGGGTCTATATTTTCTATGGGATGTCTTTGGGATTTCCAGAGAATTTGACTATGGGATTTCTCTGGGATTTTTCTGGGATTTCCAGAGAATTTAACTGGCGATTTCTGAGACTCTTTCAATCGAAAGTAACAGATAATACCGGAGGAAAAAAAATATTAGAGTCCTAGATTGAGCAATCTTCATCGAAAAAAAAATTTCTCACCAAATATGAGCTCTTAATTCCAATGCTAAGTACTTGCCATTAGATTTCACAGATTTCCCATTTAAAATACACGTAAATTAAATTATTTTTTTTTTAACTTTCTAATACTCAGCTGCGTTTCATGATATCAAGGCGGTTTTGGTCGCAAATTGTAGGGCATTTGGTGTTCTTCAAAAGTGCTCATAGTTACTTAGCTGTAATTCCAGCTGTTTCACTTGTGTCCGTTGCGGAACTCATTTTTCCTATGAAATTGACCTTTATTGGCTTGCAGAACATAAACCAATGAAAGTACATCAAAAATGTTGATAGAAATTTTATAGGAAATTTTATTCCCTTCGAAAAAAGTCCTACGAGTCAAGTCGCTAAAACCGAGTTGTAATCATTTTAATAATTTGAAAAATATAATATAAAAAAAAAATTATAATTGATATTTTTATTAATCAATTTTTATTTAAAATAACAATTCGAGTATCTTTGATCGTTTAAAAAAAATACTTGTTTAGAAAATTGAAAACTCTACACGAGTATTTTTTTGAAATTTCAAAATTTTTGTTTTCTTTTAAATTACAAGACATTTTATTCGAAAACGGTTAATTTCCAGATTAAAAAATTGGAAAAGTGAAAAATAAAAAAAATACTCGTCTAGATTTCGAAAAATTATATATAAAAATCAAAAAGTAATGAGGTTTGTAAAACTTTATGATTACAAAATAAGTAATCTTAAAATTTAATTTCAAATTGTACCTCGAGTATTTATTTTTTGATCTTTTTATAAAAATACTCGTCTAGAATATTGAAAAATCTACACGAGCATTTTTTTTTAATTTGAAAATTTTTTTTTTTTCTAAAGTTATAAACTTTTTCATTTTTAAAATGGCGGGTGTCGGCTAACTTCACGGTCATGACTAAAAAGTATACTCGAAAGTTTTCATTTTCATCAATTATTTATTAATTATTCTTATATTTATTTAAATAATGGTTGTACTCAGAATTTGATAAATTGTAGTGATGAAATTATTAGAAATAAAAATATATTTATCAGATAATGAATGATAGTAAAGTATATACATACATATATTTTTTTAATAGAGGATGATTTCAATTTATTATAATAATAATACTATATTTTTATTGATGTTAATGTTGATTTTAACTTGAATCGTCCAGGCAGCACCAATCGCATCGCAAGAATCAATTTCACAGAATTGCCGGCAATGATGGAAATTGCGATGCAGGTATTTTGGTTTTGAAATCATTCCTCAAGCACTCTTCGACCTTCAGCGCTTCTCTGTATCCCGGAAATAAATTCTCATACTGCTGTGGATCAGCTAAACTCTGACCGGCTTTTTTATTCACAGCCGACAATTTATCCTTCCACAGCTTTACTACATAAGATATTTTACTGGGTGCGTAAGCACGTGCAAAAAACGCAGCCTCGGGAATGCGATCAGTTTTTATTAAAATTTCAAGACAATCGTCGACTTTGCCCAGCAGGAAGTTTGACAAAAATGATATATTATTTTTTCCACTTTCATCGGCAGCTTGCCCGAGTTTTTCAATCATTCCGGCATTGCCAGTACTTGTTGCCAGTAATAGTAACCCACTAAAATCTTGTGCGTGGTGTAGGCATTCTTGTGCAAGTCTTAATTTCCCTTTTTGAGTGGCGAGTGAGGCCAATTGTTGCCACTTTTGCTGGCTGCTGGCTTCTTCGGCAAGAGTGTGCGCGGTCTCAAGATCACCAAGGGCGAGAGCGAGCTCAAATCTGTGCTCGGGATCCGTGGAGACTTCGAGCGCTTGTCGTTTGAATCCTTGTTTCTCCAGGAAATGAGCTACTCTAGTACGGTGTTCTTTGGGTACTGTCGGCAGAACGCGGTTAGCTGTCTCGAAGTCTTTGCGCATAACCGCTGTCTGATACTCCAGGACCGAGAGTAAGAGTGAGTAAGACACTATTGCTAATTCTTTGTCACATAAATACAGACGATTGTCTTTGGGAACGTATCCAAGGAGATACATGGGACGGTCTAGATGGGAAATAGTTACTACTTCCCCACCAACGAAGTAATTTATGCGATTTACACTGTTAGTGTAGATGAAACAGTCTCCGATCCAGCAACCGGTTTTTACTACTTCACTCATTTCCGCAACCATTTCAAATGCGTCTTCGATATCTTCGGCATTCTCGTCGGCGTTTGCAACTATTTCGCTGTGGTACTTGAGTATAAAGTACTGATCGGTGGTAGCGAGAGCTATCAGTGATGCATTTTCAGCCCAGTAAACGTGGGTCGGTTGAATGTCGATACGTCTTATGAGTCTTAGGTTTTCCCAATCAAAGAATGACAGCCCAGAGACTGATGACACTCCTAAAAGGAATCCACCAAATATTCCTGTAAAAAAAAAAAGTTATAAATCGATAAATCTAGTTATAAATTTTTAAGTGATAAAAATAAATTACCATCAACACCAAAGTCTGGTTTCAAAGTTTTCTTTTCCTTGAAGTTCTTAAATACTTTAACAACTGATGAGCTTTCACGGACAGCATACTGACTAGAATCAGCAGCCCAAACAAACTCCAGAGCTTGGCCAAAAGCTTTGTTTCTCAACGCCATTGAAGTATAAATAATGTATTCTCCATCCCCGCAGACGACCAGGAAACGTCCATTGGGATTGTGTTGGATTGTCTGAGGATAAATTTCGCAAGCGCCCATATCTTTGACTGCCAGCGGCAAACGCTCTCCATCTTGTACTTCTTCTCCCATAGCTTTCAAATTAACCTGCTGTATTTCGCTATGTCTCGCCCAAACAATTTTACCACCCATCGAGTCCATCGATACGGCTGGCTCTTCTCTTCCAACTTTGATCATCACGCTTCCTTCGTCGTAACCTATCGCTACATTGTTGGAGCCGCGCATACTGGAAATAGTCCAGACCCGCTCGAACCCATAGTTGAGTGAGGATTCTAATCTGTAAGTACCCGCATGCCATATTCTCACCGTCCCATCTTCGGAACCCGTTAAAACAATAGGAAGCTCGGGATGGAAACATACTGCTGATATATTTTGTGTATGTCCTTCAAGAGTCTGCACACATGTTTTGTTTTGGTAGTCCCATATTTTGACGTATCTGTCATCAGCACCAGATATCAAATACGGTTTATCACCTCCGTGATAATAATCAACGCAATTGACTCCTTTCTCATGACCTTCAAGAGTGAAATTGGCATTTGACGATCCAAGTTGCCAGACTTTGACTGTTCTGTCGAGTGATGCACTTGCAAATGTATTGTTGTCTTTTGGATTAAAAACTACTTGCATCACATAATGAGTGTGTCCCTCAAATATTTGCTGTCCACGCCATGACTTTTCCCAATTCCACAGTTTTATCAACATGTCATCTATTAATTAAATTATAAAATTTATAATATTTTTTTTAACTTATCAATTACTTTATTATTATACTAATTACAAGTTTTTAATCAGATTATTTATCAAATAATTCTCTCATTGATTATTAGAAGTTGCCAATCTTTTTTTACAGAAATTAATATAATATCATAAAATTTATCAGTAGTTGGTTTACCTTTTGGTAAAACTCCAAAGCTCTACTTATTTTTTTCGTTGATAAGATATTTTTGACAATATGGAGAAGTCAATAGATAATCAATGAGTAATTGATTTGACATACAATTGAATGAAAGACATATAGACTCCACGTTGCTAATTTTCTTATATATTTAGGATAACTATAAATACTTACCACTGCTTGTAAGTATAAAAGGTTGTGTCGGATGTACAGCAATACATCTGATATAATCACTGTGTGCTTCAAATGAATGTACACGTTCCAATGTATTGTAATTGAACACGCGAACTTGCATATCATCTGAACCAGTGACAACCCAATTTTTCCTGGGTACAAATTTTGATGTTCTTACCGGAAGATCACATACTTCAAAGGTTTTTACCAGTGTCTGTGTCTCGTGGTTCCAGATGTTTACATTTCCTTGGTAAAGTGAACATAACATCCAGGGTTCTGTTGGATGGAGATCGACACTCTTCACTCTGTCAGACCTGGCGGTCAATTTGCGTTTTATGTCCAGTCTCAGAGGCTGAAAAAATCATTTTTATTATTATGGACGGATTGTGATCAATTTTTATTGTACAGTAGATAATTTAAAGAGGTTATATTGTGGGATTTTAAATATTTATGGTTGTAATTAATTTTAAATTAAATAATTTAATAATAAACTCGTACCATGTTAAATAAATTCAAAATTTTGATTAAGAAGTTGAATTAGAGATGATGAAATTTTGAGGAATAAAATGTGTGGCAGTTTTGACGTGTCTAAATAAAGAGAGGAAGTGAAATGTTTTTTTTATAGGAATTATGGGGAGGAAATTGTTGAAGAAAGTGGATTTGAATATTTCAACATGTACTTACCATTGTTAATTATTTTGTGGCGGATAAAAAAGCTGAAATATTATTTATCTTGATAAAATATATATTTTTAACAGATCTAAACAAGACACCGCTGCCATGAAGTTAGGACGTGGCTATGGTGGTTCTAAAAACTCTGAGTAAATCCAAGATTATAGTAAACGATGAAAACTAGCGTTCAATGGTTTTGAATGTTTTCATCAACAAAATGTATAAAATTTCCATGTGTACGTCATTTCTTACACAAAATCGGCAGGAAAGGTAGGGACGAGGAAGTATTGCTACCATCAGAACACTGGTTTATAGAGTTGAAGATACTTTAAATAGATGGCGCTCGATGATGAAAATTTAAAAATATCGCGGGAACCGGTGACCATGGCCGAGCGGTCTAAGGCGTAAGAACTAGGCCTCTCGATCACTGGCCAGGCGTGGGTTCGAATCCCAGCGGTTGCCGAAAGAATTTTTCACACAAAGAGTGTGAGGTCTTTCGGACCTGAGGTTCGTCCCGTCGCCGATGATGAATTTGATCTGGTTTAAATATTGAATTTGATTTGATGGAGATGTGAATTTGATTCGTATACGAATTCGACTCGATTGGCTGGATTGGGAATGCCCAAGGCCTTAATATACATATATATACTGAAAAAAAAAAAAAAAAAAAAAAAATATCGCGGGAACATCAAGTCGGATACGTCATAGGTAAAATTTCTACTGCGTATTATATGGAGGGTAAAAGTACCTGTCATAATACTGCGGAATAACTAAAACTCTGAATGAACTTTTTCTGGCATTGGGAAATTCTTGTGTTGAAAACGCAAGAGCTACAGAATGAATTATTGCAGCTCAGGATTCGTACAGTAGCAAAGTGATGAGTATTTTAAGATACATCTGGTCATGCATTCTTTTGTACGTAGCCCCGATTGGACCAATTGAAAGTCATTCGTATTCAATCGGAGTTTTAAAACAGGAACTTACAAGCATACGAATGCGCAATTGTATAACAAAATTCTATTCTCGAGTATTTTTTAAAAAAATAATATGCTAGTATATTTATATACAATATATTTATGTTGTAAAATAACTATAAAAAATATGATAACTAAATAAAATTATATTGTGCATTGAACCCTTCAGAAACGAGAAAACTGTACGCTACGCTCTATTTCCCAAAAAAACGTTCGTTAGATTTGATATTTTTAGTCTGGAGTAGTAGATATCATATCTCTAGCTTTTCAACAATTATCAGTCAATGAAACCCTTTCTCCAGAACCTGAAAACTTCATATTTTCTAGCCGGTAATAACTTTAAATGGTTTAATTTTGTCCCGTAGCAGCTAAAAACTACAGATTCTTGATCTCTCGGAATAAAAAAGACGTAAATTTCAAATTTAAATGATTGAAACAACCACGTAAACGAAAATACCGCATCATCAATTGCATGAAATTAACCGAAAACTATATAAGTATTGAAATTAATTCACGAGCTCAATGATAATAAAATTTTAGTACAATACTTTAGATATTAAATGTATCATCACTTGATTGTATTTTATGTATTGTCGTAAATTGCTTTTGAAATAGATTAAAATTGTATTGTATATAATATACAATTACCAACGAAGTGCAAGAACAAAACAATAATTGAAAAATCACTGAAGATAACCCATCGCGATTGTAATTTCTCATGGTGTAGTCTACTTCTGAGTTATAATGATTATAGAAAAGTACTAGGCGTACATGTATATATATATGTATACATATATATTTACAGAAGCCTTGAGTTAGTTTTTACATGCTCCCGATTCGCAATTACACTTTTGGCTCATTAGTTTTAGCATTTCTTACTTTCGCGATCCAGCAAGTAAAAGTAGGTTGCGCTCGGAAAAATATCTACTCTCATGTCCATTACAGAGAATAAAATCACAGAATAGAATTGCTTTCAGATTAAACAGTATATACATCTGTTTAATACATTCTTATTATCGCTTAAATAGCATACACTCAAATAATGTCACGGTTTATTTTCATAAAATCACATCTCATCCTTTCCACAAATCATCGTATCAACAAAACTTTTGACTTTTTTTAAAATTTTTTCCCACATTCAATTCTTTTTTTAAAAAAGATCTTACATTTTTTAAAACTTTTACAATGGAAAGTAAATTTTTTTGTTTGTTTAATAAATAAATTTATCATCATTAAGGACCTTGTTTATTATATCAAGTCTATGACGTCTTTTGTTACAATTGTTACGTATTATTCGTGTGAATTTATGATTAATTACAGACGCGAAAACAATGTACCTGTATTTAAAACTTTTACTTGTACTCACTACTGATACGGAAGTAAAACTTTTTATTTTTTATAAATATAAATAAGTAAATAAAAAGAGCATTATAAATTTACAGACATTTTTCAATCGGCCATGAGTTTAACATACAATACCAAGTTCATATAATATTTATATTTATACTATCAAATTGTATGTAGCAGCAGTTCATCTTCTTTTTAACTTCCGTCTTAACCAGAAGACATGTGTATTGTTTACGTCTTATCTGAGTCAAGGCTGAAGAGGTTCGTACCAGATTTAATTGCATTTTTCTGTTTGTTTCTTTCATTCCGTACATCATTCAACATTTTATTTGTTTGCCAGTTTTGGTTGTAACTCAATTACATGTTTCATCTAATGCTTTTGTTGATAAACTTCTATCCTGATTTTTTTTTTTAACTCAGTTTAGTATTTTATTAATTGCTCACAACAATTTATGTCTATTAATGTAATTATTTAATTATGTTATGACTTTCTGCTGTTGTATGACCTTTGATACTTGAATCATATATATGTACTTTAATTTTCAGTGGATTATTTACGGATGTATCACGATTATTTTTCAGGGTCAGTGAATTTTATGATCCTGAAGTTAGCAGACAATTAGTAATTTTCGGATTTTTTTTCCAACGAATAAAATACAAAAAAAAAAAATCAAAAATATGCGCATGTAGAAAATTTAAAAAACTATGAGTGCAATTTTTTCAAATATTTTTTTTTTAATAATTTATCGTTTAAAAAAAAGTCCAAAAATTATTAGACGTCGGCTAACTTCAGTATCATTAGTTTTTAATCATCCGTTAAATTTATGATACTGAAGTTAGCCGACGTCTAACAATTTTTGAATTTAAAAAAAAACGATAAATTATAAAAAAAAAAAACATTTAAAAAAATTGCACTTGTAGTCTTTTAAATTTTTTGCATGTGCATATTTTTAGTTTTTAGTTTCTTCAAATTTAATTGTTCAAAAAAAAATCCAAAAACTTTTAATTGTCTGCTAACTTCAGGAAAAGTCCAAAAATTATTGGACGTCGGCTAACTTCAGTATCATTAAATTTTGATGATTTTTTTTTTCATTTCTTATTTTTATAGTAAAATCCAAAAATTTTTAATAAAATTCATCATGGAAATAAATTTGTTTTTTTTTAGATTAATTTTTAAATTGTAAAATTGTAATAATAAATTTTTTTTTGTTATTATTTTTACGAATTAAAAAAAAAAATCAAAATATTGATATTTTTATAAAGAAAAAAATAAATTTAATTAACGACAAGTGAGATATATGTTAATAAATCAATCTGCATAAAAATAAAGTAGTTAAATAAAATTAAATTACTTAAAATAGTTAGCTGATGCAATCTTGAATCTTTAATTTAAAAAAAAAAATCAAGGCTGTGACCTAAACGACGAATTTGCTTACAGAGTTCGTTCAACGGACTCTAAACGGGTCATATCATTTGTAAATTCGTATATAGTGAATAAATAATAATCATTTAAACAAACTCGTGATATCAGTTAGCCATATATTTATAACTATAACCCAATATATATGTATATATGTGTATATAAAGCCCTAAATGTTCTCAATTACAACGTCAATGAATTCTATATCGGGTTACAAGTTACATCGACGCGAATTATTGCAGAAAAAAAATTTCTCAGTCACATTGAACACACAAATTAACAGCACAATTGTTTTACAATTCAATTGAATTCAAGTGTTTATATATTTATAGTGTAATGAATATAATCAGCATCTAATAAAGATTTTTTTTCTGAAGCCTACTAGGGTACTTGACATTTTGGATGAGAGATCAAGTTCATTTCCTTACTTATTATTTATGAAATAGTATATATACATTCATATTTGTAAATATACATGTATATTTTATTTAATAAACGAATAAATTCATGATAACTGGCGTAAAAATTTATTTCAAAGATAAATAAATCATTTCTATTTTATTAATTTAATTTAAAATATAAAAGCTCAAACAAATTAGCAAACTTTCACTCAATTATAATTATCTCAGCAGTTAAAGTTCAATTAAATATATTAGACTTTACAACAGTGTACCGAGTGATGTTTTATGTATATATTACTATACTAGTTAATGCTGTATTTAACTCTCGTCATAACAATAAAAATATAATTGTCTTTTAAAGTCAGCCAGCAGGAGGTCGACACGCGTGCCAAGTTCGCGGTCTTCTGTGTTGTTTATTTACACATACATATACATTTATATACATATATATGTTGTGATTCTTCGAGGAGGATTAAATTTTATGAATGATAATGCAGAGATCAGAGGAAAAATATAATAGAATGTGATGGAAAAATTAAATTATTGTAGATTTTTATTTTTGACGTCAACATTGTGGCTCTGTAATGCGAAGTGTTATTTTATTTTATTGGCTTTACGTCATGACTGTGTTATGGTTCGATGTTTGTAAATATTTTATAAAATTTATTTAAAACACAAACATATTTTCAAAGTCAGGCGACATACTATTTTTAATTTGTTCATATAGTAATTACTTATTTTAATTATTTTGTTTTCAAAGTCTGTGCGACCGTTGGTTTGTCGTTATCGATTCAAAAATTGCGATCTAAAAGATATAGTGATATTTTATTGATAAATTAATAAATTAATTGATAAGTTTTAAGATAAACAAAAGTCTCTTACAGTCTCATAAAATCTACAACAATTGGTGATTTAAAACTTTTTTTATTTCATTTAATTGACCGTGACCGAATTGCTATCTCAAGACAATTATTTTTTTTACTAAATGACTGCTATTTAATCTTTCTCAGATGAATTATTTTTTTATCTCCCTGAGAAAGTAAACAAGTTGAATCAAATTAATTCTTGTGTATACATCCTTGATTGTAATTTATGTGGACACATATATGTATATATATTGATGTCAAATATTTGACAGACTATAATTGGTGACAAATGTGTCTATAAATAGACCGGATTTTAAAAATTAGTTATGATTAATTTAAGTAAGCATATTTATTTATATAAATAGCCATATGATATATTTTTGCTGTCGTGGGCTTACGTAAAAAATTGTCATGTTTATTTTTTTGAGGCTTATGTAGTAAGTAATTTTTAAAAAATGATCTATTGCCCAATAATTATGACATTTTTTAAGAAACAAAGTGTGGACAGAACATTATGCTAATAACTGAAGTATAAAAGAATGAAATTATTATGCAAAAATTTAACGATTAAATAATTGTACAATCTCTGTTAGCTCATAATCAAATCATTACTTTATCAGCGAATAACTTTGTTGAAGGAATTCATCCGTTTCTTCCGCTAAATTTATTGCATCAATTATCATATATACATATATATGTGTATAAAGTTATTACTTTTTATGAGTGAACTTGATACTTTTTTAAATTGTCTATAATCATGTAATTTAAATTTTTAATAGTCAAATAAATTTATTTGCTTATTAAATTTTTAAATTTTAAAGTAAGTGTCTGAATCACTGGTGATTAATTTTATTATATATAGGTTTGGTTACACATAATAAATTATATCAACAGTAGTGGGTGCTGTATCCAATGAACCCAGACGCTGCTTGATAAAATAAGTGTGGATATAAATAATAATAATGTATATAAGAATACTAATAGAGTGAATATTAAAGAGAAGTAATCATTAATTTGTGTCCATATCCTGTAACTCAATGCTCAGTAAAAATGTCTCCGAGTTAACATGAACTTTAATGTGTCATGTCTTAGTCGTATCGTACTTGGTTCCATTGATTTTATTTTTATGTCTTCTTTTATTCTCTTATTACATTCGGGGACACGGACATGAGTTTATCACTATTCACATCATTGTTCATCCATCACTATATATTCCATACATTTATTGTATGCCATTGTATACGGATGTTTAATTTTATTTCTCTTCCTTAAACTCGAGGTCTTTTGGTTTAATCAAAAAATCCTCTTAGAATAATAATTATTATATTTATTTTAAATAATTCATTATCTTGTTCCGATCTTTGTTTGAAATTAACGATACAATTTAAATTTATTTTCAGAAATTTGATTTGATTATTCAGTGAAAAATTTATGATCCTGAAGTTAGCAGACAATTAGTAATTTTCGGATTTTTTTTTTCAAAAAATGAATTACAAAAAAAAAAAACTAAAAATATGCACATGTAGAAAATTTAAGAAACTACAGGTGCAAGTTTTTCAAATATTTTTTTTTTTACAATTTACCGTCTAAAAGAAAATCCAAAAATTATTAGATGTCTGCTAACTTCAGAATCGTAAAAATTTAAATTACGTCAATTATCAATTTCATTCACGCAAAATAATTTTAAATGTTTAAATAAGTAAACATATGTTTATGTTATCTATTATTTATTATTTATATTGAGATGTGGATCGAAATACGCTTTCCCGAGTTTACATGCTCTAACGCTTATTACCCTATGTAATTTTCCTATTAAAGCATTACTACTTTTACAATGAGTTCTAATAATACCGTTTTCTTGACATGATTTATGTGATAGATGTGTAGGTGTGTGAATAAAAAAGATGGATTATTTGATAACAATTACTAAGATATTTAAATTCAATTATCTTATATTTTCCATTAGATTTTTTTTTATTTGAATAAGAACCTGTTTTTTTTTTTTTCTTTTAATTATTCAATAATTTTATTTATCATTTTTTTTTTTTTTATAAAGACAAGGACATAATTACTAACCCCTGATCGATTAGGTTTGCTACTGACATAATACTCTATCTAAATATAATATCCATCGATCATATAAATTATCTACGCTACTGATTATTATTATTATTATTGGCCGTAACATGACATACTTGAAGTGGTTGGAGTAAACTTTTAGAAATGCTGCCAATAAAAAAACCTTTGTCTTATGATTTAGCTAAATTAATATATCAATTGATGTAATTTTTAGCTCATGATTACAACACGAGATATTAGTGACAGAAGTTAATTATTTAATGATAAGCTCTGATAATGATGATGATATTGATAACATGTCTTGATAAAATGTAACGACGTATTTGAATGAATAAATTATTGGTTACTAGATACGAATAGCTTTTGAAAGAGAATCTATCTAAATATGTACACTATAAAAAAACGGAGTTCGAAGTGATTACGGATTTTATTTCAATCTGAATTCACTCTGTCACTTGGAGTTTTTTAAAAAATTACTCCGCATAAGGAGTAAATAGGGAGATTTTTTCAGCGGAGTGATTTGGGAAAGATCTGGATCTTATTTCAGTCCACATTAGGGTGGTCGTTAAAAATTAAATTTTCTCAGACGCCCCATAAAAAGCTTCTTTTTAGTGAAAAAATACCTGAGGAATTTGGTTTTTTCGTTCTCCTTAAAATGCTCAATTGATAGGATATAAAAACAGTTTTTTCAAAATATCTTCATAAATACAAATTTTATAAAAAAAATGAATATGACTTTTTTTGTCAAGAATTTAATTTCCTACAAAATTGTTCCTATAGTTTTTTTTTTTATCTGCACATTTCATGAGATATTTGAAAAAATCCGCGATTGCATCGAAAAATGAACTTTGATCGTCCTGCGGCACGTGTTCTTTTTACTTAAAACGAAAAAACCAAATTCCCCAGGTACTTTTTCACTAAAAAGAAGCTTTTTATGGGGCGCCTGAAAAAATTTAATTTTTAACGGCCACCCTAGTCCACATGTACTCCGATTCCGAGTTTCGATATTAAAATAAACTTCACTTCGGAGTAAATTTCACTCATTCGTCATTTATTTCGCAATCACTTCGGATTTAATCCGTGTTTACTCAAAAAATTTTTTACAGCGTACAGAATTACTGATTGAAAATTAATTTATTTGAAATTTATCTTATCAGTAGAATGATTGATTACTATATATCTGTTAATCTACTGATCCATTAATTATAGAGGAGATGAGCAGATTTAATGACAATGTGATAGTGTGATAATAAAAAATTGATGCACTGTTAGAGTAAGCAGTAGTGAATAATTGTATGTTATTATTTTTTAATTCTAGAGTAATTTAAAATGGAAAAAAAAATATTTATTGTTGTGAGTTTGATAAATTTAACGTTACTGATGTAAAGATTTAACGGTTTGATAAAATGAATTGAAATGTGTTATTTGTGTCATAAAATTAATTTGATGATTCGTGAAAATTAGATTTTTTTTGTCATCATTGTTGCAGTCGAGTCATGCTTTATGTTGGACTAGATTTCTCTGCGTATCAAGAAAGATTATGAAGTTTAACAAAATTGTAATGAAAAATATAAAATTATTAAAATAATTAAATTTATAATAATTAAGACTGTAACTGTTGTTTTAATTTTAGAACGAAAGTTTAAACTTTAATTGCATTGTGATTTTTGTTTTATTTTCATTACAAGACAGTTTATTATAAATTTATAAAAATAATTTTTCATTAAAAAATAAAAATATGTAATTTTTCAGACGTTCAAAAAATATTTATTTTAGTTTTTAAATTTTATGAAAAATAATCATCTATTTGGATAAGAAAATTTTTTTCATTCTGAACAAATTTTTGTTCGTGTGAAGAAAAATTTAAGTGGATAAATTTGGTAATTAATAAAATATGAATTTTTTTTTTTTTCCATAGTAAAGTAATTAAAATACATTTTCAAAATTCAAACGGATTTACGATAAAACTTTTATTTATAATCTAATGAGTCTATATTGAATAAGATTCACATCTGCGCGTTGACAAATAATAATTCGTCGAATTTCGGTAACGTACGTAGTAACTCGGATTTTCCGTGGCGTAGATCGCCCAACATTCAGTCGAATCTTTTCACTTCTACTTCATGCCAGAAGGATGCTATGCGTCTCCTAATGAATTTTAAAATTTTATATAAAAATTATTTTTTCACATCCGAAAAATCTCAAACGTAATTTTTTTGTGTTAAAAAAAATTGTGGCAATTAAACATTTATGATTACTTCTAAAAAAAAAAATATTATGCAAGAACTAATCAATGATGACAGTGAAACCTGCGATTCGATGTTTCTCAAGGTAAACAAATAATCAAATACTTAAGAAACGATAAATTTCAATATTTTGATATCTAAATGGATAAAAAAAATTAATTACTCCGAAACTCTTGATTTGTGTCATCAATAATAATAATAATTTTGAATTATTAAAAATGTCAAGTATTTAGTAAGACGAATTGTGTAACGACCTAATCATAATATAATGATAATTTTTAGTGAGCATCAATTGTTGATATATATATATGTATATGTATAACATACAGATTAACAGATATATAAACTAATATCTTTAGTGAATCAATATACGTCAAAACAAATAAATCAGTTTACTGTGGAAAGCACGAGAGTTGTAATATCTTACTATACTATCATCCCAATCACGTTTAGTTTTGCGATTCGTGCGTATATTTCGTGAGAAGATGCGAATGGGAGGCTGAATAACGCGCAATGTCATGCCGCGGTCGTTAACAGCAGTATAGTGAGAGCCTCTTTACTACATATATAGTAGAGCGTGCGCTTACTAAGTTTCAATTCAGTCTCTTTCAACCCACGCGACAACACAAGCTCGTGATAACCAAAAGTATTAATAGTAAACGTGTACTGATAATCATTAGTTTTTTTTATTACCGCCATTATATTTTTTGAATTTGAAAATTTAAAAAAAAAAAAAAAGACGCGGTAATTAAAAAAAAAAAATACAAGTTCAATTTCACTTGCGAGGGTGAGTGAAAAAAAATAAATTGTGAAAAAATTTTAATCTTGCAATAAATTATCATAAATTAGTTTGATATTTATTTAATTAATGATTATACTTAGAGTTTGATAAATTGTAGTAATGCAATTATTAGAAATAAAAATATTTATCAGATAATGAATGATAGTAAAGTATATGTACATACATATATTTTTTATAGAGGGATTATTTAAATTTACGATGACTATAATTGTCATTTTTTATGCTTGGGTTTATATTTAATTGACTTTAATGTTGATTTCTCCTTAAATTCTTCAGGTAGCTCCGATCGCATCGCCAGAATCAATTTTAAACGACATGGAGCCAAGTAACATATCAATTGTCACTTCAAATGGTCCTGCTGATAGCAGTATTGGAAAGTCTAAGACAACAATAAGTCTACCATCAGCAACAAAATTTAGCAATGCCGCGAAAATCAAAGCTCCTTGTAAGTAAAAAAATTTATTATTATTTACAAATTATTAATATGTGCATAAAAAAAACAATAATTGTTATTATTATCGAAGTAACCAGTGACAGAGTAATCAGTAAATAATACGATTTAAAACATTAATGACATTGTCATAATTTTTAATCGCGATAATTAATAGTCTTATCTTGAAATTTATAGCCCGTGCGTTTAAAAGTTCTAATTAAATAACAACATCATGCCAGTAATAAATAAACTAGTCTCAACTTCAAAATATATTTGCAGATTTAAATAACCTTGGCTAGTATTTAAAATAGTAATTATTATTTTTCATTTATTAATATTTAAGTAAAAATAAATTGAACGATTGCCAAAATAAATAAGAGCAGTAACGGTAAACACATATAAAGTTTTTTTATATGTTAATAAATGAAAGTAATTTAAGGTTTTGAATTTAAATCTTTTTTAAAATACGATAAATAAGTCACTCGATTTTATATACAGTTTACTCCATCACAGAATACTTAATAACAACTGTATCTTTGGCACTGATCCCAGTTCTCACTAGAAAGCAACACGAGTTTTTTTATAAATAAATGATAAAAAATTATTTATACCTAATGTTCGATCAATGATCATTGTTTTCAAACCCGTCCAGGAGGCTCGTCTCGAGTATTTATTAACAATAAACAAGGACTCAATCAAATAATTGGCTCTCAATGTCAATAACTTATTAAGTAACTAATTTGATTAGAGTGCCTCTAACTATTTATTTGCTGTCAATTTAACGATTAATTTTTTCGTTTTTCATAATTTTTTATATTAATTGGATATCAGTAATTATTTTAAGTAGCACGATATGTAAAATATGAAATTTTTTAAAAGTCCATGACCGATTCTCTAAATATATACCCTTTGCTAAATATTTCCCGTTAGTATTGATCCACTCTGGATGCTGCGTTATATTTTATATATACACATATATACACATATCTATACTGTATACTATATATATATATACATAGTCTGGCGTTTTAAATTATATGCGATAACCCAAGAATTAATACTGATTATATATTTATATATAATCTACATTGCGGAAGTAAAAATATCTTGTAAATTTATTAATTAGCAATTTTTTTTTTATATTAATTTCTGATTCAATTCATCATTTTTTTTCTCGCGGTATTTTATTGCAGTTTCAAAATTTTAAATAACGCGCTATAAATGATGATATGTTACATATATTTACATGACACAATTATTGCAAAACAATATATGTATATATCAGTAGGTATTACCTATTTTGTTTATAGTTCATTGTTTTGTAATAATTGTGTCATGTCAATATATGTAACATATCATCATTTATGGCGCGTTATTTAAAATTTTTGAAACTGCAATAAAATATCGTGAGAAAGAAAATGATGAATTGAATCAGAAATTAATATAAAGAAAAAAATTTTCTAAATAATAAATTTACGATGTATTTTTACTTCCGCAATATAGATCATTGTCTTTCCTCATTCATTTGTTTATAAAAAATCCAACTTGATTTTCTAAAGATATTTTGTTTTATTGTTCTTACAATAATAGGTGTTTTGCTAACACCACTATTATTATTATTACTTTTTTTTATACATTACTTCACAATGAAAATGAAAGTTTTTTAATACCCGATTGTTTATTTGCTTTAATAAAATTTCTAACTAGACTATAAGAACAAAAAGTATATATTAATAATGAATTTCCAGATATTTTAGATTTTTAAGTATGAAAAAATTTAATTATACAGAAATTTTTATAGCAAAAGATTGTAACTTATTTCTTAGAAATTAATTTATCGAATTATTTTTTTTACGTGAACAGTAGTAATGAATAATGAAAAATAAATAATTTTTTTTATCCAAGAATTCTTTGACGTTTGTTAGATAGAATATAATTTTTAGTTATCATAATATTACACGTGTGAGTCTGCTAAACAATAACCTTTAAAAATAAATTATGCAATAAATGTCATTTCAATTATCTAATATAAATAATAATAATGTGTCATACTTTTGATATTAAATTGCATTTTTTTTTATCTACTAAATTCTTTTGCCTGTAAAATGTTCATCAGAATTCAAAATTTTTTAAATATTTTACAATCATTTAAAAATAAATATTTGAGTTACACATTTTTTATTTATTTTGAAAGTTTTTAAAAAAGTATATGGATTGAATGAGTGAAAATTATCAAGGCATGTAGTTTGAGATTTACGAGAGTGTTGAAGAATGAGAACAAGTTATTTGTGCAAATTTTACAAACAGGTAGTTCACTTATGATGAAGAAGCCATAGGTCATTCACCTGTGGCCTGTTAAACTTGACCTACTGTAACACTTGCTATATAATATCCTATATATATATATACATAAATATATATCCTAATATACTAAATCATATGAGTATCTATTAAATTTACTCGAAAACAATATAAATGTATTATTAAATTGATTAATTCAATTAATCATAAAATTATTTATAAAATTTATCGGAAAAAAATATTAACACGATAATAAATTAATAACTCATAACTAATTAATCAATCAATTAAAATTATTTTTAAAGAAAATACTTGAAGAGTTTTTTTACAATCGTTGAAATTTAATTTAAAAAATTTTTACAATAAAAATTTATATTTATTATTCCAGGTGTTGAAATTAAACAGAAAAAAAGTAACACGGTATTGATGTAAATGGAAAGAAACTGTTGATAAGATTGTTTAATAATATTGATAAAATCTGCTTGCGACAATAAAAAAAATTCCACGTATTAAAAGTTTTATTACGGATGATTTGTTAATAAAAAATTAAATTGCAATTAATTTGAACTTTGCAATAAATTTAGCGGAAATAAAATTACAAAATTGAATTTACAATAAACCCGGAAATTTTAAACTATTAATCAAAAGTTAAATAATAACGATGGTTAATAGTTATGAAATAATTGTGCGATAATATTAAATGATTGAATAGTTGCATTACGCTATTGTTTTAAAATGCGGTAATATAAACAATTATGCAATAAAAAATATGCGGAAATTAGTATCTAGTAATTTAATATTTATTTTATTTTATTTGTAATCTAATGATAATTTATGAATATTTAAATTTAAATAATGATAAGAGAAATCCTCTTTAGTAACTGATGAAAACAAATCGATATCTGCTGCGCGTGCATTTACCGATAAGCGATTAAAAATAATAAATATTTTTTTTCTTTTTGAAATTCAATAATTAAATAAAAATAAATTGCCTGAATTAAAATGAATTTACAATGAAAAATAATAATAATTTCACATCATAATATATAATTTAATAATTTTAATAACTCTCTTTGCTTTCATGATTCTTTTAATGAGTCTAGGATAATAATTTTCTATGTACTATCTACTACTTAAAATAATTAAATAAAAAATAACTATACAATGAGACTGTACCAAAAATAAGTGAAAGTAACTTTCATTCGCGTGCAAAATAGTAAATTACTAGACAAATTATTTTTAAATATTATTGTTAGTGTTGTTTGTTGTCTGTTTTTTATGCTTATTAAAACTCAAACTACGTAAATTTAGTTGTTATTCACATTGTCTAGAGCAATTGTATGACATTTGAATAATTAAACCAGACAATGAATACATTTTTTTTTATTTACTAATTTAAAAATCGCTTTTAGTTTTTTTTTTATTAAAATTATAAAATCATAGCTGGCAATTTAGAAGTTGTTGTAAAAATAAAAATGTCAAGTTTGTTGGTAATATTGTACTTGTTAAATTAAAAAATTAAATTACATAAGATAATTATGTGCGGCTATTGCAATTTAGTCTGCGGGTACCGCCTCTTAGTGATAATTTGCATAAAACCACTTGCATATTTTCATTTTCACATGTTAATTTTATGTTGACCTCTAAATAATGGTTATATGCACTAATATAGCAATGATAATAATAACAATTAAATATTATGGCCATTAAATAATTTAATGTTTAGTAAATATGTGGTAATAATTACAAATTTGTTAAAGGGCTTAAAAGCTTGTTCGAAGATGAGTGCTCTGCATGGGAAACAACTAAAAGCGGCTTAGCCGAATTAATTGGAACAGCAATGCTAGTGTTTCTAGGATGTATGGGATGTGTTGGAAGTTTAGGAAGCCAACCTTCCTCACTTCAAATATCTTTTACTTTTGGACTTGTTGTCATGCTTGTTATTCAAGTAAGTCACTTATAAATCATTTATACAGCGTAAAAAAACGGGAGTGAATTCGGATTTCATATCAATTCAAATTCACTTCTTCACTCTGAGTCCCGGAGTTTTAAAAATAGATCACTTTGCATACGGAACGAATGGGGAATTTTTTTAGCGAAGTAATTTCAGAGTGATGTGGATTTTATTTTAATCCGCATCTACTCCGATCCGGAGTAAATTTCACTCCGCGTTTACTCCAAAAATTTTTTACGATGTAATGAAATTTTCACTCAAATTATACATGGACCAAATTTTTATTTTAAATTATATGGTTTCATGTCAACCGGAATACGTTTGCTACTAAACGCAAATTAAAACAAAAATGATAAAAATTAATATTTACATTGGGTTAGATTATGCCGACATAGTTCATAGTTAACGTGGGATTATTTGCATTTGATATAATTAAAATTTTTCCGTGCAGTTAAAAAAATATTTGTTTTATAATTTTTACAGAGCATTGGACATATAAGTGGCGCTCATATTAATCCTGCTATAACAGTTGGAGCAGTAGTCATGGGGAAAATATCATTGACCAAAGCATCTGTTTACTTTGTCGCGCAATGTCTTGGTGCTATACTTGGTTTTGGTCTTCTTAAGGTAATTTAATTAACTAATTAACAATTATCATGGATTGGTAATATGATAATAATTATTTAAAATAATTTAAAAGGTCGTAACACCATCAGATGTTCTCGTGAGTTCACTAACTTCATCAACGGAAACATTCTGTATAACAGAATTGCACAACAAGATACCAGTAATTCAAGGATTGTTGGGTGAAATAATTGCGACGGCAGTTCTTATGTTTATGACCTGCGCAATTTGGGATAACCGCAATGAAAAAAATACAGACTCAACGGCCATTAAATTTGGATTGACGATAGCTGCATTGTGTATGGCACTTGCTCCGTACACTGGATGCAGTTTGAACCCGGCAAGATCACTGGGGCCCGCAATATGGAACAACTACTGGAACCACCACTGGATCTTCTGGTTCGGACCCATTGGTGGTTCTTTGCTTGCTTCTGTTTTATACAGATCAGTATTCTCACCCCGTCAGTGTAATTTGCCTGAATGTGCTTCCATTAATACTTCTCAAAAGGCCGAGGTAATTAATTATTTTATAATCATTATTATCACATTTTATTTACTTGAAAATTTATAAAAATTTTTATTTGGTTTTTTTCAGATCTGAACCCAAAGTGGAAATTAATAAACTTGTGATTATTGAACTCAGCAGAGTTTTGTTTTTTATGTTGAAATTGTAAAAGAGATTTATGAAATATCGATTGACGGTATTGAGAATGTATGAGTGAGATTTTATAAACAGAATAATGTTAAATGATAATTTATAAAAAAAAGCAATGGATAAAAAAGAAAATGATATAAGCAGTGAAATGCTTTCATCAAATTAAATTTTTTTTTTTTACGAAACAAACATATTTATGGTACTATTTTTACGAATAATTTGATAATCATGTAAAGTAATTGATCAGTATACTTGCCGGTGTATTAGATATTGAAAAAAGACTTAGACTTAATGTCTTGTAATTAAGAAATTTAATGATTTTATGATTTAGTATTAATGGTTGATTATAAGGTAGAGGTACCGTTTGTGGCCACTGCTCCATTTTTGGACATTTAATCCTTTATTTTAATTAATGAAAAAGTGTAAAATTAAATTTGCCTTTTAATAGTGGGATAGAAGTATCTTTAAAAAATTAATTATGTTATTGGGTCTTTTACAAATTATTTTATTTAAATTTTTCAAGTGTCCAAAACTGGCTTCAGTGGCCAAAAACGGTACCTCTACCCTATGTATAATTATTAATTTAAGTCGTGTAAGTTAATATTTAAATTTAATTTAGATTTAGCTACTAATAGACGTTAAATTATTTTTTCAAGTGATTGACGAAAAGTATTTTTCATTAAACGAAGAGAAAGTACTTATAGGTTGTTACTTAATAATAATTATTATTATTTTTTTACTGTTTTCATCACCTTGTGGTTTTTTATAATACTTTGTAAATAAACTTTTTTTTTATTTAAAGATCTCAACACTATCATTGACATATCAGTTGTTGATTCAAGGAAATTATTTTTTTTAAAATTTGACTTATACACAAGAGATTCTTATTGAAATTTTTTTTATGTAAAAAAAATTTGCATGAACTCTTGTTAAAAAAAAAATTTAATTTATTATTTTAAAATGTAATAAAATAAAATTTCGAATATCAATCGCATGCCAAAAATTAATTATAAAGTGATTGAAAATTTTAAGTTTTATTTAAAAATTTTTTTTGTTAGAATAGGGAAGTAAATTTCGATAGTTATAAAATGTAAATTAACGTATTTTTAAAATCTGTTTTAATTAATAGATAAGATAAGACCAGACAAATATAAAAAAATATAATTGTAGAAATATTAAGTCCCTAATGTCCATATCAATAAAGGTTTCGACAATTTCCTTATTCGTCTCTTGTGCAAGAATTATCAATCAATAAAAAACTTTAAATCATTAGAAAAAAAAATTTACACGAAAACAAAAAAAATTAATAATATAATAGTACCTGTAAGTATATATTAATGAAATACTAAAAATATAAAATTTCAATTAAAAAAATGATATTATAGACTCTAGATATTAATAAAATAAACATATCTATGTAAAGATTTAAGTTCGTTACGACTGCTAAGTAAATAAAATGAATTATCATATTTTATAAAGGAGATGTAATTAATAATGAAATATATATATTTAATATACATATTTTTATAGTGTTTTTGATTATTTAAATATTCCTTCATTTATTTCGAAATAAATTGCGAGTAAAAAAAAAAAACATTAATTAAAATAACACGCAAGCATGTGAGAATGGACATGTTTTATAACTTTATCACCGCGTCTAAAAAAATATGAATAATACAAAATTAGCATTTAAATTGTTAAAACAAACGGACAATTAGATAATTAACGAGTGATAATAAATGCGTGGTTTTAACAGTCTTTCGTTATATTTTAAGTCAATTAGTGACTGTTTTGCATTCGTAATCCATTCATTTGTCATTTGTCATCTACTGTTCTGCATTACACACAAAACCATCTCTAATTCGTACAGTAATTTTATTTCATTATCACATTTACCTCTAGAAATTTATAAACTATTAATAATATTATGGCTGTTACTTGATGATTTTATTAATTACTTATTAATTCTTATAAAAATCCAATGAATTATTACTGTATTGAGTAATTGATTAACTAATTCGCCGAAGCATTACATAAATACTTGATTCAATAACTATTATGCTAATTTTTTATTTACTATTATTATTATTATTTTTACTATTTTCGTCACTGGTAGAGTTGCTAGTGTGTGTTTATATTTTCACTAGCCGACGTGTTACGATTAAACGTATGTGAATATGGTGGGGCGCGTTAAATCGGTTAACCGTGGGTGGTGTTCTTTCATGATAAAACTGACAACGCGAGCTGGTACTCATGTGGTATCACGAGAGTGTGACAAACGACTTACACACGACTTACGAGTAAGGCGCGCGAGACTTGGGAGAGTTCATCTGCTACCTTTGGGATTAGCTCCATAAATCAGGAGCAAATAACATTTTTTTATTATTATTTTTAAATCAATAGTGTGTCAATTTATTGACAATGTCTAATCGTGACAGTAAATCCAGTAAGTTTTTTTTTATTTCATTTTATTTTAATCATTTTTGTTGTCGATTAAATAGAAAAGAAAAACACTAAATGAAATAATAATAATAATTTAATTAAAGTAATTAGTTTTTATTGTATGAAGAGAACTCATTTAAATGAGACTATTGAATGCATTGAGTCTGGAAAATTGGGCAGTGATTTAATTGGGCAATGAATTGTACTTTAAATTCAAAAGAAATCTCGCTCGTAAAAATGAATAGTAATCATTAATGAATAATAATAATAATAATAATAATGAAGATAAAAATAAAACTTAAGATGATTAAAATAATTTGAATAAAAATAGTAAAATATTTTAAAGACTTTCCAATAATTATATTTATTTTTAAAATTTAAATCGGGTTATTAACTTTAGAATATTAAATCGGTCGAATTGGATATTTCTGAGCAAATTACACTCGTATGTGAAAAAAATATAAAATTAACACTCGTAAATATAGACGTGAAATAAATATGTCTGGATTATTTTTTTTCGCGCGAAATTTTATTTATAAATTAAAAAAAAAAGAGATTATATTTATATCTTTATTTATTGAGTAGCTGGTAAAAAACAGTATATAGAATAATTAACACTAGAATGAAGTGGATGAACATACACATGAACACACATTACACGTAATACATGCCAGTGGTAAAGGCATATTGAGTTTGACTTGAAAGTTATAATGGTAATGTGTGTGAAGCTTTGGTTGTGACCTCCTCGATTATGCATGCATTCGACGGCTTTCAACTTCCCCTTTGCATCGATTCTCTCTCGTTTCAATGCTCGGTATAGTCCGACCCCACCGACCTTCCATAAGCATATTCCAATATACCAAAACCCAAAACCCATCAAGCCAAAGCCCAAGTCAAGCGAATCGGTGGCTAGTTTACGAAAATGCATCAATATGAGTAGCCGCATGAATTATTAATATCAATGCATTTCAATACCTGCTTTAATGAGTAATTAATACTAATTTATTTTAAATATACTGAAAATTCTACTACGGATTCAGACTACCTACCAATTAGATAAGATCGTGTTCTATTAAATTTATCAGATTAAAGAATAATAACTAACAATTTTATATTTAAGTAATTTAAAACAATTGGTAATAGTGATTAGTTAATTTGTTTTGTTACCGATTCCTATCCAAGGTTCATTGTTCTATTCTATCTAATAGAGAGATTGCACTCACATCCTATGTCTCAGTTGGATAGCATGCTAGCTAATCAACGCCTAATCTCCGAACACAACCGTCGCGAAATTAGCTACTACGTCAATTTATATCAACATGAAAAAAAATAAACTTTAAAAATTAGTGTTTGAAATTATGACCCGGAACCCGGGTGTCAATATGGGGAATTTGAACATTTCAAATAATAAATTTTATAATATGTGTCGTCAATTTTCTAAGTATCAGCTACGATTTTTAAAGTTCAAATAGTAATTTTTCTTGCATAGACAATAAACTTTCATACTTATCCTGTAATTATTCACGTTTTAATCATAAATGAAAAATTACTATTTAAAATGATAGTATTTACTGATCACTTTATCATTCTACTACTTGTCGTTCTCAATTTATATAGTTCATTTTTTTCCGTGAAGTATCGTCAAAGTTTTAATTTAAAAACTTGTATTCACTATTTCATTTAACGACATATTGAAAAAACTCTGAAATTTATTATTCTATTGGATTGTTCTCATTGATTAAATTTGTATTTAATGTCAACAGATAATAAATATATACATATATATGTATGTGTGTTATTTTAAATTTTTGCTTAAAGTTTATCATTATATAAGATGATATGTCGCGGATCGCAGATATATAATCTGCAATAGTTGTGTAGGTCAAAGATTTATTTTAGCGTGAGGATAAAAATAAATTTTTCGTATTTATGCTACTGCACAATATAAATATATGTACGTTGTATTGACATAAGGTAGAAAACTATACTATCCAATGTCAAATCAAGTAAATATATGCTCTTGAATTTAGTTTAAAAGAATGAAAATATAAAAGTACGCGAAACTATTTTTAGTTTTAACGTATTATTTTCCAAGGCTTTAGTAATGATCGCGTTTAAAAAATAAGTTTTATAAAAATTGTTGTAGTTTGTAATTAAATTTTTTATCCGCTTAATTTAATTGAGTATCGACTATTATCCTATGAATCAATTAAGTTAATTTGTCTACCGACTATAAAGGTATATATTTTATATGTATAATAGATATAAATAATTGATTATGATTTTTTTGTGGTATGTTTTATGGGCAATAAATAGTAGTGCGTAATTATAGAAATGATTCTTGAGTTAATTGAAAAATTAAAAAACTGATATGCATCGTAAAAAGGTTGCTAGGCTGTATGCTTGAGTGCCCATGTCGAGCAACACGTGTATTTGATATAAATTAAAATATATGTACAGTAATTATAGCGTTTATGTTAAATGCACGTTATGTTTAATTTAAAATGTGTGAACGCGGCGTTTGATTTATAAGTTTATTTATATTTGATTTTGTTTATTTTTTAGATTTTATAAAATAATTTGATGTCTTAATAATTTTTTTTTTTTAATAACACTAATGGAGATAAGAATAACTTTGTTGACTGATAAAGATTAATGTGTATACTTAATATAATCAATGATCTTTTGAAGGTTTATATATATATACATACATATAAAATTTATTGTTTAATCTGTGGATGCAATTACTCGGTTTTAAATCACACCCGTTTCAAGTATTGCAGGAATTATTTATGAGTTGTTGTTATACATAAAATATATATATAAGTATCTATATCTATATATTATGTGTACATATATATGCATTAATATTGTATTCTCATAGTTTCCGACTCGAGAAACACGCTCGGGATTCAGGACACAATAAATTACCGGTCAAATACTGGGTGAATGTTGAAAGTATCCAAGTAGCATTGAGAATATCATTACAATTGTTTAGATATTTAATAATTAATATACTTTTCATTAATTGAATAAATTGTTATATAAAAATAACTTTTAATTTATCTTACGCTTACAAAGTTAAATAAAAGTTATTAAATAAATTATAAGGAAATAATAATAAATAATTTAGTTTTGTTGATAAATGGATAAGATGAGTTGCGTTAACTAGTAAATCAAATAGTTTTTAAATTTTTTCTGATAGATAAAAATTTTTAAAATTATGAAATGAAAATGGTTTTATAAATATTGTGTACTATGAGAAATGACACAGAAGTTCGCGGTCGTCTGATAATTTTTAAATTTTTTAAAAAATGACAGATTATAAAAAAAATATTTGAAAATTTGCATCTATAGTTTTTTAAATTTTCTACATGTGCATATTTTTATTTATTTTTTTTTTCAATCAAATTGTGAAAAAAAAAAATTCAAAAATTGCTCTGATTAGAAAATACAATTAATGACGATTAAAAATATTTTAATCGTTTTGAATCGTCATGAATCGTCAATTGATGATTAAAGATTAAATTTTTAATCATTTTTAATCTTCCTGCATGACCAGAAATTGTAATATATTATTTTACGATTAAAGACGCTTCATGACGATTAAAAATTTCAAATTGTCACGAATCGTCTTCAATCGTAAATTAATATTGCAATTTCTGGTCCCGAATGAGGATTAAAAACAATTCATGACGATTTGAAATTTTAATCGTCATTAATCGTTTTTAATCGTCACAAATCGTTTTGTTTAATAAGGGTAGTAAGCGTCTGCTAACTTTAGTATCATATATAAGAAGTACATTTTTTACGATAACAAATTTTGAAGAATGATAACTTTGATGATCGATATTATTTTAGGATTGTATAAAATGATATATGGACATGGGGATATGTGGGACACATTTCTTAGTGGTATGGCTGAGTTAGTTGGTACAGCAATGCTAGTATTTCTTGGATGCGGTGGATGTATTGGGAGTTTGGGAGTTGTCCCGTCACATTTGCAAATAACTTTGACTTTTGGTTTGGCAGTTATGATTGTTATTCAGGTTCGTATGTTTACTTTCAAGTTATTTTTAGTTTTTTTATTTTACTTTTGTATTTTAAAAACAAATAAACTCTTACTGTTAATACGCAAGGCCACAAATAAATAATTATTTTTTTAATTATTGTAATAAAGTAAATAAGTTTATCGATTATCTAGATTTTTTTAAAAATAATATCAAATGATTGACATATTTTGATAATCTATTTAAATATGCTTTTTAATATCATTTGTTTATCGATTTAATCAGTTTAATAAAAATAATGTGATCTCGCGATGACTGGTAGGTTAATAAAAATAATTTTTATTATCTGGTTCATGTCAACTTTAGATTGCAAAATTTTCTTGCAATTATAAATATAGATAAATAACTGCTACTGTCAATATACGTAAACATAACTTGGAATTTTTTAATTAAATTTTTCTTTTTCATTTAATTAAAAAAATTTTTTTTTTTTAATTACAGTGTTTCGGTCATATAAGTCATGCCCACGTGAATCCCGCAATGACGGTTGGATCTGTGGTATTGGGAATGAAATCAATATCCGAAGCTACTGTGTACATTGTGGCACAGAATCTCGGTGGTATTTTGGGTTACGGACTACTCAAGGTTATAATTTAATCATATTTTGTTATTTATATTAATTTGTGCCATGGCAAAAAAAGAATAACTGAATTTATAATGATACTGATCTAAAGATAAGACAGTACGAGCAACCCACAGTCACTACGTGACTGCCTGAGTATCACTGCTGAATTTACTTTCGGATGTTTTCATTAATTCGCAAACCAATCGATTTCAAAAATTGTGTCAATTATAGGATTTTTAAAAAATCTACACGATCTAATTTTTTTTGTGTCGTCGATACATTTTTTTTCTAAAATATATCAACTAAGATGAAAAATACAAAAAACTGATTAAATTTCGTGGGTTTACCACAAGCCTGTTGCCTTTTATTGATACGAAAAAAACCCAGTATCTAATCTTAGAGTTTTTTTTAATTTTTATGCCCGTAATTTTATAAAATCATTAATTATTATCATAGAGACATGGTATAGACTAAATTTTTCTTATTCTCTCTTTATAATATAGATATTAGATGTCTATTCAGTGATATTTAGCTATATTCAGTGATAGAATAATTAAAGTATTAATTTATTTATTTAGAGAAGATAAATACGATCGTCTTTTTTTCGCGCCTAATTTAAATGTATTGCGAATGATATAAATAACTTTGTTTCACTCAATACTTAATGAAAAAGAGTTTGAAGTATGAAAAGGCACAAATTCAAGTTGAGACCTTTCTAACGATACCAAATTTGATAACATTAACTTATTTTATCATATAGATATGGCGGGAACAAAATTATTGATTCAAATATAATCCATTTATCTCAGAACAGGATTTTAAATATAATTTGCTATTGTAGCTTTTAATTAAAAATTTAAATACTTCAATAGCATTCGGTAAATTTTCACGTCAAATTGTTTTCAATAGTCAATAAATAAAATTAGTCAAGATAAATTTTTAATTACTCACAGCTCAGCACACCAACTGGTTTATTGTCATCCGGTGATCCAGAAGCTGCTTCGACGTTTTGCGTGACGATGGTAAACCCAAAAGTTTCAGGTGCACAAGGTTTTATGGTAGAAATGATGGCAACGATGACATTGATGTTGATAGCATGTGCAGTTTGGGACAGACGCAATGCATCCAATACAGACTCAACTGCAATAAGATTCGGTCTAGGCGTAACTTGTCTCGCTACTATTTTCGGACCATACACTGGCTGCAGTATGAATCCAGCACGATCTTTTGCTCCAGCCATTTGGAATAATTCATGGTCGGGACATTGGATTTATTGGTTTGGACCCATTTCCGGTGCTGCGATAGCTGCTTCTCTTTATCGTCTGGTTTTCGGTATCAAAGCTGATAGCCAAGACATACTAACATCCATTCCCGAGAGTATTCATCTGAATTCTACTGATCCAGACAAATTTGAGGTAAATTATACCTGTAATTTTAAAAAATTTTAATTTAATTCCTCATTGCAATACAACTATGAGCATTTTTAACTGCAACTACTTACTATAGTATAACTAATAACAATAAAGAGTCCCCTCGGAAAAATAGTATTAAATCCTCGTGATAAATCCTCTCATGTACCCACATCGCTACCAGAATTATATTCGGTATATAGAGACAATTTAGCAGATAAATTTAATGTTCCGGGACTATTGTTCGATATAAATCTTAAAAGACGACTTTTCCTTAATCTTATCTTTCTCTGCTTTCTCAAAGATGGATTTATCCCCCATTCTATAAACATAAAGATGTATATCTATTAATTATCTTTTCTTAAATACCACTTAATTTATTGCTACTCATATCCACAACTCATCATTTAATGATATAATTAATGGACGTATTTAATAATTATGTATTTTTGTTTTTATGCAGAGGGCTTGATGCAATTTTGAGAATTTGAAACTAAGGTTTTAAAGTTCTCTGTAGTTTCGTGCAAGCATCTCAAGCACGTAAAACAGAGTAAACATGATCAAAGAAGTAAAGCGAAAGTACACAACAATATCTCGAAAGTTTAGTCTTCCACGCATCTTCTCTCTCATCTGAGTATAAGACATTATGCAAAGGAGATTATAAACGGTTGAATCAATAAATACTCTGATAAGTTTAGTGAACTATATATTATATTAATAATAATAATAATTTTAATAATATTAACTTATCATTATATGTGTCATTTGTCTCTTACTGTAAAAAATTTGCGGAGTGAACGCGGATTAAATCCGGAGTGAATGCGGAGCAGATGACTGTTTATTTATTTACTCCGCATGGGAGTTTATTTTAATATTAAAACTTCGAATCAGAGTCAATGCGGATTTAAATAAAATTCAGACTACTCCGAAATCATTTCGCCGAAAAGATAAACTCCGTATGCGAGGATTATTTTTTTAAACTCTAAGTAACGGAGTGACTTCGGATTTAAATAAAATCCGTAATCACTCCGAATTCACTCCCGATTTTTTATAGTGTATTTAAGTTTTACTACAACTTATATTTAATTTATGAATAAATCCTGATTTATTTTATGTAAGTTAATAAACCCTCTTGTCAATTTTTTTTATGCATACTCAATCAAATATATTTTTTAACATACTGCATGCATTTATGTATAGAGTAAATATTGTCAATCATTTATGGATTGTTAATGTAAATTTATTTTGAAAAATTTTTAAAATAAATTTTTTATATATTTATAAATAATAAAAACAATGTAAATAAATTTAACTTAATGGATTTAATTTAAAAAATTTTTAATGTGAACATGAGTGGATTAAAGTGGATGGCGTTAAAAAATGAACGTTTTTATATTTCAAGTGTCTCAGGTTTCCTCATTTTGCACGTGCAAGTCCGTGACATAAGCTTGAGGGAAAAGCGTGATGGTTTTCCCTAGTGTCCCTTTTCAACCCTCATGACATTCCACGACTCCCGAATGGTTACGGTGCATTAACTACTATATGTGTGCATAAAGTACGTATATATAATATATACGAACATCAGAACACAAGCATTTCCGATCAGATTGTGTGCGCTACTATGTCTTCTCTGTGATGCCAACATCGAACATTACATTAGCGTCATTCTGACGTGATTCAATACGACAGTGTACTTTGCTCCACAGCCTAATGGTCTATCAAAATATATTAATGTCATTTGAATACCATTAAAAATTATTCAACCCTCTAATGATTAATTTTTTAACTTCCCTCTAAGAAAATTGATAATTTAAAAAAGAAAAGGGAAGTTATTGGTTTCGGTCCGTTTTCGTAAACCGAGTTTTCAACAGATCTCGACATTTTGAAATCCTAGGAAGCTATTCTGACTATTTTCAAGATGATGTCCGAGTGTATGTGTGTATGTACGTATGTACGTAGGGCTACCTTCGATGACAATAGTCACACATGGTCCGAAACGTTCCGTATCTCTGAGATACGGACCTCGAGAAAATAATTTTTGTTCTCGACATATTGAAAATAACTTTTTCGAGCTCTGAGCTTGAAAACAACGGGAAGTTTTGGGGCTGGCCCGCAGGGTCAACCGATTTCCAGATTTTTTTATATATTCATTTACTCATAAGGATTTTTTTAGTAAAGTTTACCTAAAAAGTTTGGTACCGTGAGCACATTTAACCAGCATTAAAACTTTTAGCAGCATGCACACTATCAAGAGCTATATTTTATAATAAAGTATATAGTAAAAATTTAAATACTTTCTAGATGTCCTCAACTTTTTAGATAATTTTTTATAAAAAGGAAAATGATCCCACATGCAACTTGAATTATTTTTGCTGCCTACTAAGTCCCCTAAGCTACTGGAAACATTCACGTCATGATTTATTGTTATAAGTCTTCATTTTCATTTCTAGAAAAAACAGCATAAAGAATTGAATTCCTCATGCTAAGTCTAGAGCTTCAGAAAATTTTCCCAATTATAAAAAATAACTTTTTCAGTGATTATTCAAATCCAGTGGATTTAAAAATATTTGTCATAATAATAAACTTTTCAAACAAATTCCTTTATTATTAGGGTATATATTTATAAAAAATGTTTTTTCACTACTCAGCATGAAGGATAATTTTATGCGAAAACTTTATGAGACGATATATACTTGCGCAGGTTATCTTCTGTTCAGTACTCAAGATCTACAGTAATAACATTCGTGAAGGCACGTATTCGTGGTTCTGTTCGTACAACAGCATCTGTCACTACTGGTTTTCAAGATATTGGAATAAGTGAACAGACGGCGCTCACGAGTGTGGTACATTTTCATTTAGTATATCCGCGGGCTGTGTGTCCAAAACTTGTACCGTATGCCAGGTGAAAAACGGAAAATATTTATTAAGCTTTTTCTCTACACCATGTACTCATACATAAATATATATATATATATATATATCGATAAATATATCTATACATACATCGTATAAAATACATCGAGTACCTTTTAATGCTTCGAAAAATAAAACTCGAGTGTATATCTATTCATTCAATCGATCTCTCATCACATTCCGACTCAACGATTTTATATTTAATTTCTTTTTTTTCTATTTTATACTCAAAGTACACTTTGAAATTTTTTCAATCATCTGTTGAAAATCCATGCGTTTATTTGATTAACCAGGGAACCTCAAATCATCGATTTCAATGCGCATTACTCTGCGGTATTTCGAGCTGAGTATTTCTGATGAATCATTTAAATTCCTATCAATTTAGATATTTTATAATTTATTTAAAATTTCCCGAGTCAAAATATTAGACGTAAATTGAATATTTTTAACGTTTTGAACGTAGATTGGAGTATCATAAATTGAAAACATATTTATCATAAAACTAAAACTCATTTATACTTCCAATAAGAAAACATAAGCATATACCAAAAAAATTTTTTCATCGATTTTGTACTCCTGGATTAAAATCACGTCAATTCCCTAAAATTTTGTCGTTCGCTTTTCTGGCTCTTAAATAAAGAATTCGTATAAAAATTGTGACAAATATTGAAATAAATTAATTGATGTTATCATTAAACTAAAATCATAACTCATGAAATTACCAATTTTTTATGAACCGAAATACAAAAAAATCGTTCAAATTACGTTCAAAGCGTTAAGAACGTTCAACTTAGTCTAATATTTCGACTCGGGTAGATATATTTTTTTTTTAACTCAAATTTTACGTTAAATTCAAAAATATTTAAATAATTAATCCCTACACTATTCAAACTCGACAGTTTATGTATCAACTTTAGCCTTGGGTTCATTTTTTATTTCTAATAGAAATTATAGAGAAGAAGCTTACAACCCCAATAGACAAATTGCACATTGACGACATTGACAATACAATACTGTTGCAACTTTTACTTGCATAAAAGCTTTTGCAGCACAGGCGCGATATGCACCGACCACTCATGGAGATTATTTTTTTATTCTACGGACAAAAGATAAATATTCGGCATGAAATGGTTCGTTACAGATCCAGCAAGTGCGTTTAGTTGATCTGGGATAAAAAAAGGAGATTTGAGCCCGTGGAAAAAGGAAGGATGTAAAAATAAAAAAAATTATTAAAGTGTCACCAGTTGGTATCAGACGAGCTTTGAATTGTTAAAATGACAGGACTTTAATAAAAATGCTAGAGGAAATGAAAGAGAGATGTGAGGTTGGAAAAATGACAAAACGAAGCGAAAAAAAGGCAATGATAAAAATGAGGTGCTCTTGAGACGGCAGTAAGAAAACGGAAGGGAAAACTAAGGACAGTTGAATTGGCAAAGTATATACATATAGAAAAAAAAAAAAAGTAAGAGACGACGGATGGTCATGTTTCCGTTTCTAAAGAAAAGTAATATTTCCGTATGATTTATATGCCGGACGTCGTCGTTCTCGTTAATAATTCAATTTTCAATCTGGTCTTAATGCTCAACTTGACTACTTTTTCCAAGTTAAACTTTTGTTTTTTCTATTACTTTCTTATTCTTATTCAAGTGACTTTTCCTACAGATTCATTTTGTAAAATGTCACATCGGACTAAGATTGAGTACAACTTCATCCTATTTTGTTATTCCAAGTAAACAAAAGCATTTATTATTTAAACCTTTTGATTTTTCATTCCAATAAGTCAGAGAATATTACTAATAGCAATAACAGTTATTCATTTTTTCAATATATAAATGTATATACATAAATAGATTAATATTCAGTACTTACGTGCAATGCATCAAGTAAGCTGATTATTGTATTCGGAAAAGCAATTTCACATTGACGTCGTAGACGTCAGTTTCTCAGCCAATTGCCGTAAGACTAATTGAAACTAGAGTACCTTGTCACCGAGGTCGAGAATTAATTTTACTAATTAGTAATACGAACTTTAACGCTGTCATATACCTAGCAATAAATAATTTAATTAATCTTCCAGTTCCCAATATATATATACTAATAATTGACATCAACGCCTTCAGAATAATATTTATAATTGTTTTAACTTTAGATAACAATATTTAATAATTAACTTTATAAAACTTTCTGGCATTTATTAGCCAACAATTTGCTCCAATAACGGCTTTGTTCTTTTCATATCTGCAATAAATTCAAGTTTACTCGGTTGTTAAAGAAGAAAAAAGAAGCTTTGGTGTGTTTGCGGTTAGTAGCGCCACGGATTTTTTTCAAACTATATTTAAATAAATAACATTCCCGCGCTTTTTATACATTCTCTCAATCAGGTGATTTTTAAACCTCTCACAAATTTAAATTTACATTCTTACAAATTACTAATTACTCCAATAATTAATTTAAATAAATAATAATTTAAAAACTTAATCTTCCTTTTTAATTTAAAAATTTAAATATTTATGAGTGTGAAGTAGCAGACAACAAACAAATTTTAAATTGTAAATAAATAGTAAAAAGAAATATTTATAAAAAGTGCACTTATTAATTTCAAAATTTTTTAAATACGCATTTTATAAAAATTTTATTTTAGTATTTATTTACTCCATTTATTAATGATCTTGAAGTTAGCAGTCAATTTAAAATTTTCGGATTTTTTTTTCAACAAATAAAATAAAATTCAAAACAATGCACATGTAGAAAATTTAAAGAACTATAAGTGCAATTTTTTTAAATATTTTATTTTTATAATTTATAGTTTTGAATAAATTTCAAAAATTATTAAACTTCAGCTAACTTCAGGATTATATTTATTAATAATTTGAAATTTGTCTGATACCTGCTACATTCACACTCATTAAATATTTAAACTTAACCAAAAATATTTAAAATTTATTTTAGTCCATTATTTAAAATTCTTCACACTGATCCTGTTTTCATGCACATTCTTTTTTTTCCCCCACTTTTATAACTCTACCCATTACCACCACCACCAGTAATTTATACCCAGAACTCTACTCACTTCACTCTTCACTTAGGATTTAAACTCGTCGGTTGTCGCTTGTCGGTTGTTGGTCGTCGGTGTCAGTAGGGTACATAAAAAAACGCCACGGATGAGCCAGTTCCTTACATTATATTTATATTTATACCTATATATCTCAGATTAAATGCTATTGTACGTAAACTTCTATAATACCTGTCTTATTCCATATAATATAAATATCTATTGTCCGTAAGTTTTGACACAGCCAAAGTTAAGTGATTCTAAATCCTCTGTTCTCAGAATTCAGTACTTGGTACAGTAATATAACTTTTTGCAACTTGTATTTTAGATTTTATATTAGTCTCTTCTTCTTAACTGTACCCTGTAACTTTCAAATACTCACCCCAAGTCTTTAAAAGTTTCGAGTTTAAATTAAAGCTACCGGTTGTAAACAATCTTTTAAATTATTTGGGTTTGCACCAGTGTAAATACCGAGTACAGAGTAGAGTTTTTAAAAGTACATACATTTGAAGGAGATATATATTAGGAAAAAGTAAAATAGTGATCAGTGTAACGTGTTAATAGTAATGAGTGTGATACAAATATACAATTAAAAGGTACAGAGGTAGGAGTAAAAAGTCTCGTGGGTGTGGATGCGCGTTGGTTGCGGGATTTGAGTTGTGTATAAGCCAGCAAGTAACTTCCAACGGAACGGCGCCACTCGTTTCTGTTATTGACAGCGGGCGCGCCGTCTCATGCTGTTGCTGTTCCTGTTGTGTGTTGGAGCAGGAGTAGACCGCGAGGACTGAAGAGTAGAGTAGAGTATAGCGGAGTAGAGTTGGGTTGAGTTTAATTTAACTGAACTGAACAGAACAGAGTTGAGCCGGTCGAGGCCGACGAGCTACGAGGATTTCCCTGCAGACGAGCTACGAACTAAACGCAAAACCGTTGCTGCAGACACTAGACAGTGGAGTTGCTTTTGCTTACTCGCGTGCAAGGTTAGGTCCTGGAACTTGAAAATAATATTTATGAGGCTGCATAAATAATTATTAATACGTGACGTTCGTGTGTATTACTGGTGGTGTGTAAGTTATATTTTTTTAAATTATATATGTGGATATTTATACATTTAAAGTTATTAATTTAGTGTTTGTATTCGAAGGTATTTTTGGATGACTTGTTAATGGCGGGAAGTTTTTATTTTTTTTGTGGACATGTGGCTGCTGTTTGAATCCTGTCAAGTTCAGGGTAAGTTTATTTTTTTTGAATTTTTTAATGTTGATAGAAATTATTAGTAAAGATGGAGGCGGTTTTTTTTTAATTTTTAAATGGAGGAATTTGAAACGAAAATTTCGCGCCACTAAAGCCGGTAATTTTTAGTAAATAAATTAAAGTGTGGAACTGATCGATAATTCTCAAAGAGAATCCTTGGAGCTTTTTAGTTTCTCAATTTGTGTCCGTAAACAACCTTAAGTTTATTTTTGAACGAAAAAAGTGTTTTTTTTTCTTTGAAGTTTATTTTATTCATTATGTATATTGAAAGCCGGTAGTTTTTTATTTTTTTAAAATTCTATACTAACTTGGGCCATCAAAGTCATAAAATGTTCCACTCCCAGCATTGGTTTGCTGAAAATTTACGAAACCGACTTTTGCGGTCGGAGAAATACGTGCAATGGCTTTGGGTCATGCTGGAATAGCAGCACATACTCCAATGCAGTCAGCACGAGTCTACTTTTTTTTATTTTTTTTTTTTATTTCTTGTAACCATTTTTTACTTCACTTTTTTTGTTTCCTTTCTTTTAATCTTTGCCCCCGTGTACAACTAATAAACGAGCTTTAATGTTACGTGTCGAGCAAGAGAAACGAGAAAATGGGAAATGATAATTGCCATAAATTTACGAGTTGCCTTTTACTTTAACTCACATCTCGTTGAATTACTGCCCTAGCATCATGTGCATTCTAATAGATATATAGGTAGATAACTACTCGGATCTCTAGTACATAAAATAAATAAAAAGATTTTTCCGGTTCGGATTTTATTCTATTTCTGAAACATAAATCCCTAATTATTCTTCAAAATACTTAAGGCCATTTTCAGACAGTGCCACCCCACTTTTTGAAAATTTTCAATGACTTTCAACTGTCATAAGCGCATCAAATTTTTATCAATTAATTAAAAAAAAATTAAAGCATTAATTGAAAAAAGGACAATGTATTCGTAATTTCGCCGATATACTGATTTAAAAAAAAATTATTTACACTTGACATCAATTAGGAGTTGAACAAAATTCGTTAAATAAATTTCAGTAAAATCGTCATGTCAATTTATCATTAGAATTTTTAAATTTTGTTGGCTAAAATTTGATATCAATTGTAAGTAATTTTTTTCAAATTCTATATCGCAACGAAATTACGACTATGTTTCCCTTTTTTCAATTAAGGTTTTTATTTTTTTTTAATTAATTAATAAAATTTGAATACGGTTATGACAGTTGAAAGTCATTGCATATTTTTAAAAAGTGGGAGGCACTGTGTGAGAAGGCCCTTAAATTATTATACACTAAAAAAATCTCCGAATCGAAGTAAACTCGGATATGTAAATAAAACCCGTAATCACTCGAAATTCACTCCCGATTTTCCGCAGAGTAAAAAATACAATTTGAAAAATTAAACCCGCAGTAATCAGAAAATATTTTATAGTCAAGAATGCGACAACTTGACCTTTACCACAAAACTTCCGCGGTTCGGTTTTTGTCCTTTTTATATATTTATATACATATATATAAAACGCGACGTGAGTTTTAAAACTCCTGATAAAATGCCCGCGTATTCAGATACTGGGAAGGAAAAACATTTTAGTTTCAAAGTGAACCCGGTAGAATAATGTTTGTAATTGAAATAAAGTTGATATGACTCGCGAAACAGATTTATGTCAGTTATAATATGTAAGACATGCATATAAATTATATTACATTATTCACAGTATTATGGAAACTAGATGAATGCAATTTATTTAACTTTGTGGTTACACATTATGTTTATTAGTTTGTTTTATTTATTATATACTCTAACTTCATTTCTTTATGAAATTTTTTATATTTTTTTCGAGTCATACTTTCTGCTATTACGCATACACGTAGCGGCTTTTATAAACTCCATTAAAATGATCCAATTGCGGGTCCATTTTCTCACATTTAAAGTTTGTAATATTTCCATACTTTGGTTTTATTATCTGGCCATCGTCGTAGTCGCAGTCTCGATTGCATTGCAAAAGTGGGTTTTCGTTGAAGAGTCTTATGACTAAACATCAAATCGGGACGTGCAACCGCTTGGATGAATATTCAAAAGGCAATTCAAATTTCTTCCTTAATTACCTTCAGATCTATTTAAACTTCCCCTCGCTTTGTTCTTCTGAAGAGCATATACATCTGTGTATGTATATATATTTTGCTTTAATAATACTGCTGTACTAGTTTTCCAGTTTCATTTGAGATACTTTGCCTGTCTCATTACGTTATCTCATATCATCAGACTTTTGTTCCTTGATTAATGTATGCAACAATTTTGAAATTGTAATAACGTTCAAGAGTCTTGTCGTGGTATGTGAGCTTCCTATAAAATATATACATACAGCCAAAAGATTATGGGAGATAATAAAGATGATAAAGCTTAGTTATAATTAGTTCTCGAATATGATTAAATTTTAAGGTATTTACTTTGAAATCTCTACTTTGTTCTTATTTATCTTTTGTATCTCCTAAGTATGACTATAAAATTGAAACTTGAAAACAAAATGATAAAATTCCTCTATTCTTCAAAGAGATATTTTTAGTCTGCTTTTTTAGATAAAAATTTTAATTTGACAATGACTTGGGCAGAAAATTATAGAAAACTATCAAAAATTTTTGTTTTACACTGAAACAATTTTTTTATAATGCAATCAATTTAAATATTACGGTAGATAATATTTTTAAAAAATATTGGAGACATTTTGTACTGAAATATCGTTTCCAAAAATTTTAATTAATTTATACCTTTAGTAAATTAATTTATTGGATAACTTCGCAGTCTGTTAAATAATTAAATCGCAGTCTAGAAGTTGTTTTCACCAGAATAGTTAAATAATTTAAAACATTTGAATATTCAAAATCTGTAGTAAATTTAAAATAGTAAATAGTTGAATTTAAAGTTAAATGTTTAGATTTCCTTCGAAGATGTTTACTCTTTTATCGTGTACTCAAGTAAAATAACTTTTTTACTGTTTCTCATGAAAAAACAAGTTTCTTATCATCATTTTATGTACATATACATTTTTTAAAGAGTTTGGTGTATATTTTCTTTATTTTTCTTTCATGAAAACTGTTAGCAATTTTTGTAAATAACTTATTTAAATTTTCTGAACTATTCCAAAGTTTATGAATGTTTTAAAAATTCAAATATTTTCATTTAAATCGACCATAAATATTCATATTGGGTTAAAATAAATCGAGTTCAAATCTTCCGCTAATTATCAGTTATATTTTTGTAGAATAGTTTGAAACTAAGTGGTTCAAAAATTAATAATCTTGAAACTTGTCTCTTAATTTTAGTTTCAAATTTGTTTTAAATATTCAAGTATGTACATAAGATAACTTTCTATAATGTTAAATATTTAACCAACAATCAAGTTATTTATTTAACGAGTTGGAACGTGGCTTTGTCTCGTTTTTCTTCGGTTATCCCAAAAGTTTCATTTAAAATTTTAATGCTCCGTTATTAATATTTGATATTTTAATGCTGATAAACTAAAACACCTTGAACTTTGTATGTATATATCATGTCTGAGGTTCACTTGCTGCGGTGGTATATTATAAACGTTGTTATTATTGTAACGAAATTTGAATTACTAAATTTAACCGACGACATTTAATAATAACTCCATCTTGTTTACCCTTAAGCCATATTCCGTCGATTTAGTTTTTCCTGTTAGTAGATAAGAAACGAAAAAGATTAATGGGAAAAGACAGAGAGGAAAACTGTAAAAAAATAATAGATGAAAAAAAAAAAAGATTTATAAAGGACTTGAAACGAGGACTTTGGCCTACGAAATTCCACGCGAATTTTCTCGACAAAGGAAGTATATACGTGTCTGCAGCAGTGTAGCAACGTTTGAAGATAAAAAAAACTATGCCAGATAGGTGAAAAAAAGTATTTTTTATTTTTTCTCTCTACACTACTGTGGAATTTTACTACTTTTATTTGTCAGATTGTCAAGGGTCTTTTGGGCGTTACACAAGGTCTTATACCTGCCATGTAGATTTCTGACAAAAAACTGCTTTGTCTAGCTTTACTTATACATCTAACACTATACCTTTGTATAACACTTTATTTTAAATTTTGAATAGCTTTAATTTACATTAAAAAACAGCAAACGGTGCTCAATCTCCTATAAAAATTATTTTGAGTTTGATAATTAGAATTTAGAATTTCGTTTATTAATGCCAAGGCACAGGCTAAATGGCAAATTTCATCACATAGTAAGTACGTTTATTACATAAGAACCATATAGTTGTGAGTACATAGTACAACTATATAAAATAGGAATATTTTAGATTTGGTTTACAATTACATCGATATTCATTCGGTAATAATTATTAAAAAACACGGATTTAAGGTATAGAGTCTTAATTTTACTTTTACTTAGTTCAACTAGTAATTTTACGTATTGCACTGAGTTTATCCTTATCACAGTCAATAGGTAATCAATTTTTGACTTAGTATACAGCATTTGAGTAATTAAGGGAGACCACGAGTGTAAAATTTTCAAAAAATTAATTTTGTTTTTCTCATATTTCGATAGTATATACCTTCAAAAATAACAATAAAATTTCAAGTGCATAACTCAAATAGTTTTTTTGAGTTACCATCTGAAGAGCAGCTGATTATCGGTTTTCAAAAATACATTTTTCAAAATTTCTGCAGTTTTAACTCGAAGACAAATAATCCGATAGATTTTTCGCGTGAAATTTGATACTTTTTTTTTAAAACTCCGCCATTTTGTTAAATTTAAATTTTTCTTTTCGATCGAGGGTCATGGTACGGGAAATACCTTCTAGTTTAATAAACTTTTTGGTTTTTCTGATTTTATGCACTGTGAAGGTCGCTGTCACTGCAGTAGTGGGGATACTTTTATGATATATTCATTATATATCCACAAATATATCCTTAAAATATTAAAATATTCCATGCAGTAGTTTTCTTTAAAAAAATTCCCAAAAATCATCTCTTTTTCGAGCGACCACACTAGTGGTCCGCCTTAATATATTCATTGTTTTCATTATAAACAACCTTTTGTTATTTGTAATGTAAATTGGCCGGTTAAAAAAGTCAAATAATAATAAACAGTAAATTATAAATTAAACTCGTGTTGGATAGTATAGAAGGGAAGAGAAAATATGATAAATAATGAGGGCAATTGAAAGGATGAGTATGAGTATTTAGTAAATGAGACGTGAGTTAACAGGTTATAAACTAGTCATCCAATTATTTCAATTAGACCACTTATGCATACTTGATGGTAACAAATGTATTGAGTTTATAAAATTTGTGTTAAGTTACAAACTTCTTAAGTAATGGAAACTTTATCAGCGCATATATATATATATATATATATCTATAGATAAAACTTCCATTACAAAATGTCTCTGAAGTTTTATTGAACATTTAAAAATAACCGCGAGTTAATTTCCACGAGATAAATGAAGATGACGAAAAAAAGAGCTGGTGGTTTTTTCTTTTGATGTTTGTCATAATATTTAGGTCTATATAAATTGAGTCACGTACAAATATTTCAGATGAGGATATAATTGGCTATTTGAGAGGCATTTTTCTTGATTTATTTTTCCGTTTACAAAGGAATAAAAAAAAAATAAATATATAAATAAAAAGGGAAAAAGGAGTAAGAAAAATAAAAAAAAGTGTGTGAAACAAAGATAAAGAGTGAAAAAGGGAGCAATAGCGTGCGTGTGTATATATGTGTAGGTTTTATACAGAGGAACGGGTGGTTGGCAGTAATAACGAGGGAGTTGCCAGCAGTTGCCAAGTTACACATCGCAGACTGGCGTGGAATAAAATTGTCTGGACTGTTGGTAGTTGGTACTGCTCTGGTGCATGTACTGATGCTGGTGATGCCGGTGCCGTGGGTAGCTGAAGCCGGTTTTTATTTTCACAAGCTGCTAAGTTTCAGAAGTAAAGGTGGGCAAAGGGAATGGTGAACGAATTAAACAAAGAGACGGCATCCTGCACACCTACCATCACGTGCATCTCGACGTGCATTGACCGAAAGTTATTGTGACTTTTAAAAACACCACGAGAGTTGGTTTTGCCGAAAAACTCCTGCCCGATCACGGTGATTAGAGAACATGGATACACACTCATTAGACATTCCAGTGTGCTGGTGTTTATAGAGGGATAACACATGAAATTTACACACGTATATATACATATATGTTGAGATGTGGATTGTTGTGAGCATCTGCTTGCAAAAAAGTTGTTTCTCGCTGGTCCATTGGCGTAAACGAGCCACTATACACTCATTGCTCAGACAGGCCAAGAGTTGCCGGCCCACCGAGAAGGAAAACAATTTCTCTTTCTCGCTAAACCATTTAAACGGTAAATTACCTGGATCACAAATTTGCAGAAAAAAATAAACCACCTTGTTTTTGTTGTTAATGAAAATTTTTTCTGCTAATTCTAGAGATAGAGGGAATAGATATCGCTGTATTTAAATAAAATGATCATTAACAATCTTTCGGTATCGTTTTATTCGGCGAAAAAGTTTTCGCAATGAAAATGATTGTATGAGGATTAAATAGTAATAAAAGTTGGGGCGATAATTTACGATGAAATAATTGAGTTTTGGTGTGGTGGATGGAGGAGAGATAATTTTATTTCTTTTGGCTGATTTTGAACTTTCTTTGGTCGTCGTTGCGGGTTTTCGAGCGAAGCCAAGTGACAGATGGTGAAGCCGATAGCAGTAGTGAGTTCTGGTTGGGTTTGGGTACGGTAAGAAAATAAGACTTCTTGCTTCCTCTGTACATTTAATACTATATACACACCACACACCAGTGAATCGGTTTAGTTGGCTCACCAGACAGCTAAAAGTATACGCGGCAATTAGTATGTGTGGCGAAAGCCACATTAAAGCGCACACCATATCCGTGTGCGGTCTCAATGGATTCCCTTTTATTCCTTTTTCAAAGATATGCTCAAACTTTACCTTTTACTTTTTTTATCTTCTTTCCTATAGACATTCTTATTATCTCTCATCGCACGTTTTACAGAATGGAAGAAATACCTATTACATTAGTGAGATCGTCACACTCTTAAACATTTTTTTTTTTTTTTTCCCGTACTAAAATTCAAACAAAGAACTTTTGTCGCGGCTTGGTTATATGTCATTTCATTTCATTCTATTTTGTTTGTTTTTTAATAAATTTAAAGAGCAAAAACAAATTTTTTTATCTCATCTTAAAAAAGAAAAATTGAACTTGTGGAATTTTATTGCCGGGTCACATTGAAAAACTTTGAGATCGGTTTTCCGAGCTCCTGTCTACGCCTTGTAGATGTGAATGTGCTGGAAGTAAGAAGATATAAGGATGCTTTTGCTTCTTCTCTTCTTTACTCTACTGTACACTATACATAACACTGTACTACTACTTTACTACGCGACTCTGTTGGATTTCTCTCGTATTTCCGGATTTCGAATTAACTTTAGTAAACTCTAGCTGAAGTTGAATTTTTATCTTCTCGTTTTTTACTTATTTTTTCATTAAGTTGAAATAAAAATATTACATGAAAAAAAAAAGTAAATGAGTACCTCGTAATTACATAGTGAGACTTTTTGAGTAGTCAGCGAAATACGAACAAGTACGTACTACAAAGTAAAGAGCCGAATGTTTTTCGTGTATTACAACATAAATCTCACGATTTAACACTCATCTCCACTCAAATACTTTTTATCCAACTATACTACTTAAATTCCAAACAGCGTAAACATTTTCATTGTTACTTGTTTGTTATTTTATTATATAAATTTATATGTCTATAGGTAAACATATAATACCGGATTTATGTACATTTTATTCATTTGATTTTAAAAAAATGAATAAACTTGAGTTTTACCGTTATCTCGAATGAAATATCATCAGCTAATATATGAATACAATTTCGATATTGCTTGTAAAAAAGTAGAGCGCATTTGCGCTTGAATAAACAGAACGAATCCGCTTACTGTTTGAATGTTTGATGCCAAATCCTCTTTGTGTTCATTCTTGTAGTATTTCTCTAATATCTACCTGCATATATATATACATATAAATATCACTGAATTTCGCTGAAACAATAAATATATTTTTCGTATTTAAATTTCCCTCCATAAAATTTATAGGAAGTAAATAATATAAATTAAATTGTTGATGATATTATTATTATTATTTATTCATTTTATTGACCATGTAGTCGAAACTACTTGCGGCCATCCAAAAAGATACAATAATTACAAAGTATAGTACATAATTTTAACATAAAACATAATAAACCTTAAATATAATAAACTTAAAATTTTAACCTATTGACAATATGTCAATATAACAGTTTAACGCTCAATCATCAAATCAATACTCAACAATCAGCACAACAATAATCAAAACATTACGTTTTTGAGTTAAGAAAATACTCGTAACAAGAAATACGGAATTCATTCAGTGTAGGCTTAGATGTACAATCATTAGGCAGTTGATTCCAAACTTTTATCGCCGATATTAAGAACGATTTCTCATACTTAATATGATATTTAATTTATGAACTATTTTTTTCCATATATAATATAACTCAATGTATATTCCCGTGGATATGCATAATAATAATAAGTAATAGTCAGAGGAAAGAAGAGAAAGGTTTGGTAAGGGATATCTAGATATTGCTTAGCAACGAAAGCTGATAGCTAACAGTAGATCGACATATATGTATATCAGTTGCACTTTCTCATGTAACGTGATATATACATATATATACATACATATCAATGCATGTTCTATCCCTATATTTAGCTCGTTTTATATACATATACATATATATGCATTATATATGTATGCACTTGATAGAACTTTGTATGAGCGTAAACTCTGTATGCACGTAAACCGCATGGGGGTCTAGTCTGGTGGTGCTACTGCTGCATATATTCGCATATGTGTTTTCATTAATTCACGTGCATATATTGTTCGCCGTTTTACTGGATGAATAAATGAATATATTTAAATGTGATAAGGACAGCTGTTTGTTTGTTTCGCACCTGGATTAGGTCCATGATTATAGCCGTCGCGAATTTCGTTAATACTTGATTTATTATTTTACATTTATAATAATTAATTAATAAATTATTAATTACCGTTAAATATTCATGCATTGATTAATAAATTATAAAAATTAGGTCAGGATTATAAACTTTGTAATATGTCAAATTAATTTCATGCAGCTTCGTTTAAAAGTGGACTTTGTTAGCTCAATAAAATATGAATGTCAGGTAGGCATTTTTTTTTAACTGTTTCAACGCCAATCCGGTAAAATGTTCATAAAAGTATGAATTTCAAAATTATTTTATTATAAATCTTCTGAAGAATAAAGTCCCGAGGTTTTTTTTTATTACAGTAGTTGGGGGAATGTTTTCAAGAAACGGCTTATTATTTTTATTTTTGTCTCATTAACGTCGCGAACTAATTGGTAGTAAATTTATAAATTGGTTATAAATATTGTCGAAAAGAAAGGATATTTTATTTTAATATAATAGCTCATTAAAAATAATATAATGGCCTTAAATTGATACCGACTTTATTTCGTGGATTATTTTTTATAACTTTTCAATAAGCTTTCACTGGAAAAAGTAAATGCTCAATAATTATTTAAAAATTGTTTTATTATTAAATTTTTTTTTTATTTCCGGTGAGACCGGTTACTGCATGGTTCTTTGAACTCTCGTCCGTAGATTGTCTCTGTTGTTTGTGTTTTCGTTCGTTATATACACGGGTTATAGTTACAGTTGGGCGGATAGTGTATGGTTGCATAGAAAGACTTGGTCTCATCTTGTCTGTCTGCAGTCTTTAGAACGACTGACGGAGACGATGACCCAGCGATCCGGCTGGTCCGTTTATGGCTCTCTTTTCTTGGGTCTCATGTCTGCACTATATTACGTGTACGTGTCTCTGGTTTACCACTAGTCTAATAGAACATGCATGTAATATAGTCGGTTGCTTTTTCATTATTACCCTTTTCCTCGCATGATGCGTATATAATGTGCACAAAAGTGCATTGTTTAGTAGCGTAAAGTCAATGAGATGTCGAGCAGAAAAAAAATAGTACTGTGATACTGTAATTTGATGCGCTTGTGACTTTTATTTCCGCGTAGAACTTTTGTCATAGATATATATTCTAGTTTTTTTTATTTCCTACATATCAATTTTTTTTTTTTTTTCATTATACTGACGGTTAATTGCTCCATGTACTTTTTTTTTTACTCGTATTGTATTGCCCAATTGAAAATATTATTTTATTTGCGGTATGCGATATGGAATGATTGCTATTTAATAGCAGTATGACAGTTTTAATTTCCATTTTCACAGTGCGGTTTTTTACTCTCTGTACTCTGTTTACTTTATTACTTTGACAACGTAAATCAATTTTATATTACAATCAAATGTAAAACCTCATATTTTCATACAATATTTTACTTTTACTACATTCGCATTTTAAATCTGTAATAATATTGATAAATCAATCAGAATTATTGATTTTAAAATTTAAATGCTAGTTAATTTTTTTTTTTTTTTTACAAAACCAAACATAAATATTTGTTAATTTATTTATGTGTTTATGTAAAAAACGTATTTATAGAACATAAAGTTTTGTCTACAAAGGCTATTTTTTATTCATTTAAAAAAAATTAATCGAATAAATTGAATTCAAGTGAAAAATTAAATGAATACAAGCGCCGACAAGCGTTCGATTTATAATATACCCTGGGTAATTAATAAAATATAATACATTATTCTTCATTGGGTCTGTCATTCTCACTTATACGTTAATGTTAAACTAACACATTATGGAGAATAATAGACGCCGGCAAGCGCGCGAGTATATGCGGAAATACAGGAGCTGCGGGGTGTAAAGGGACCCGAGTGGGATGTAAAGGGTTTGGTTGGTTGGTGTGTGCAAACAAAAAGCTTTTCATGGATTTACCCCAGAGGCCATGTATACTTACCCTCGTTCGTTGTTGACATACGAGTGGCATTCGTTCGCTGTATATGCAGCTTCGTTTTCTCTTTTTTTAAATTTATCTCCTTTCTTTATCACTCTCTCACTCTCTTTAACTCGCTCTTAACCCCTTACCCTTAACATTCATACACTCAGTGATTGAATTTCATTCTGCAAAGTCCGCGGGACATATTTATATATACATATATACCTCAATATTGAGTATACTGCAAATATGTAACCCTTTTAATAAAATAATAGTTTGCCGTATTAATAACTCATATATTTTTGAATTTATGAGTGTTTTTGGGTTATGTCCGATTTCGAACGCATGAAAAAATTTTTGAAGGCCATATTTTATTTTAGTTTGACTCTAAGCCCCCAAATTTGGAGAAATATGAAAATTAATATCGTCCACTGCGTGTTTGAATAAAAAATATATGACAGCTTTAAAAAGACTATAAATTTATGGGTACTCCGATTGTTAATACTCGTATAATTGAATGTTTTTTGTTTCCATACTTTTTTGTTGGCTTTTCCCTGTTCGGATGATGTTTTATCACACTTTTAGCAGTATGAATTGCTGTAATTTTGCGGAATTTGTAGGGAGATAAAGCGGACTGGGGGTTGGAACGAAAATTATAGGAGAGTATAAAAGATAGAACACCATACCATGAGTTTAATACTGCTCAAGGCAAACCACTCTCGAATTCGTCTCGACAAGGCCGATAGTACCACACGAGACTCTTTTGAGTTCATTGCCATTTTATTTTATTACCTTTTTTTTTAACTTTTATCTCTTCGTTATTTTACGTTGTTCGTTTTATATTCAATGACACTGATCGTTCGATTGTCCCTCGCAAAATAAATCATTTTAATTTTTTTCATCGTCTGCATAATGGAACAAAATCACTCGGATGTTCGATTCTCAATTTCACCCACTTCTGAAAATATCCGACTATTCTGTGATTTAGCATAATAATAAATTTAATTTTTCTCAAAACTTAAAAAATTAAATGCATATAATCCACATAAATTTAAGAATTTGTACGAACACATTTAAGTTGCGAATATCGACTCAAATTTATACACAGTAAAAAAGGATTCGTCAGAATTAACATATACCGTGTATAAAACGAACGTTTTACACTTATTTATATGTTACTTCAACATGCTGTTAGTGTAAAAGAAAGTTACACACGTACACGTTAAAAATAAAAATTTTCCAAGAATTCTTTTGTGATGGTCGAGATTATTTTTAATATATTTAGTGTGTTGATTTGATAGTAACATATAAAAAGTGTTACATTCGAACACGGAAAAAAATGATTGATAGTAATTGTAGTTCAACTTCCAATTATTTATATTATGTTCAATAAGTAATGTCGTTTCAATCAGTAAAATTATTATTTTAATGTTTAAGCTGCTATAATTAACAGTTGATCGTTGAAATGTACTGCTTGACTATTTGAAATTACCACTTAAACCTTAAAGAACTACACGACACTTGTCAAAAAAATGCATCTGTTATTAATTTCTTACGTTCTACTCCATAATATTTACTAAGATTCGGTCTGGGCGCCGGTTGGTGAGAATCTGAGTATTAATTACTAATATTTTTTTTCCGTGAATAAAATGACATTTTTTTGTGTTAAAAAATAAATCGATTGCGACATTTCAAACAAGATAAATACTGTATGTTGAATTGACACACAAAAGTGTTAAAAATTCAACACTCAGAATTTTAACACACGTTTTTTTTTACACTTTGACGATTCGTTTTTTACTGTGTAGTTAATTTTTTTTTATTATATTTATATCGGTACTTGATAACATATAAGGTTATAAATATCTTTATAAACTTTGTTATGATTTGACGTTAAATTTTGACACTTTACCCAATTGCCGATACGTCTATAAACGTAAATAAAATTGGAGAACAAAAAGGTCAAAATGTCACCGTAGCAAAATTTAAAATCGATTAATAATAGTTTCAATAATGTATAGCTTACAATATAAATTTGAACTTAATTGATTAGCTGATAAAAAATTTACACAGTAACATAATTTTAGAAAGTTATTATTCTATTAAGTTTGTTGCGGACTCTATATATATCGTTACATAATATAATGGATGATATATATGAAATTATTGGTAACAAATATCAAAACCAGGTCAAGCAATGATCAAACCGTTTTGTCGTCAACTCAATTGTGAGGTGCATCTTTCATGAGAAGACGTAGTGTTGAATATGATACAATTTCTGTAGGACTTATGTAGTAAGTATAGTTGTGTGGGTGTAGATATCACGATGAAATAATATTACATTCGTATTTGTATAAGTATCCTTGGATAAAACGAAGGATAGGAGCAGAGAAGTATAACTCGTTTCAAGTGCCTCAAGGCATTTGGGAACACGTATTCCTGTAGTACAGAGAGTTGGACTAGTTATATGCATATCACGAGCTACGTCAATTTCAAATCTGATATATTCAAGTTCGACTTCACACACTTCTCGCAATTCACCGTTTCTATTTTTTTTTTTTTTATATATCCATATACATATATATTTATAATAGATCATGTATGATCTTTTATATAAATTATCGGTTATAATGCAACTACATCACCTTTAAACACGATACTTCCAGCACACGAGCGAAAATTTATTATATAATGACTCAATAGATTACGAGTTGTGTTGTTTTTTTTATTTTTATTGTGTATCGGACTTGGAAATAATATATTTGAGTATAAATTTATAGAGATATAATAAGTGTACTTTGAAATGATAAAGTAGTGAAATATTATTAATGATTAATGATCAATAATATAAATTATAGATCATCGTTATTGCGATTTAAATATCGTAAGAAATGAATTTCGTGTTGACTGAGTTTTGATGTGTACTTTTTCATTGCGATATTATTATTCTGATGCCGAGTGTATTAAAATGCAGGAGCATGATTTTAATAGAAGATATTACGGATCATAAGACTCCTGTCGTTCATATAATGCTGTAAATATTTGAAGAGGGAAAAAATGAAAAATAAATGTCTTATTTATTTTAGCTTTATATTAAATTTTTTATTTGGTTTTATTATGGAATTTATATTTTACAACTCGTGGAATATCCTTTCAATTTTTTAAATGTTTTATGAAATATTAATATTTGTAATATTTAGATTGTCTGTTAAAAATATGAAATTGATCAGACATTCTTGGTAATTGAAATATTCAGTTTTAATTACCGAGTGACATCTGTAAAATTATTTTTTTGAAATTTAATGAATGACAATATAAATTTTACAATGAATTTTTTTCACGTTGATTAAAAAAAAAAATTGATCAATATTTTTAATCAGTTGTTCATCCAATCGCAATCCCAAACGATTTAAAGTAAACATTTATTTCAGAATATAAAATAGTTTTAGTTATTGGACAGGAGGGTAAATAGATTTTTTTTTCAAATGACCGCATTCAAAAAGAACATATGTAGTTTCATAAAGTTATACAAGAATTTAAGGTATTTGACCACATGGTTAAAAATATTTTTAACATTGGGCAAAATTTTTTTAACATTTTGTAGCTATTAATTTTTTATTCTCACATTATTTCTCTCTTGATATCTTTCATACCTGCTATCATTTGAATTTTATAATGCTCCCATACTATTACGGTTTCCACGGTGCTTTATATTTCCCAACTTTATGAGCTGTCTTGCGGTCACAAGTTAAATAGTCAAAGTATTCTTATGCAAACACGTATTGTACAGGAAAATTCAACCCTTTTTTTACCTCATCATCATTAAAACACGGCTACTTTGATATACGTATATGTATATGGTGTTATAATGAGAAACAATAATTGAAATTTGTACATTCTTCATTTTTTTGAACTATCGTAAAGAAACAAAAAAAAGAAACAAAGCAGTCGAATAACCATTATTGAGAATTGTTGGAGCGTTAAAACGTCGCTAAGTGTAAAATTCTAGTGTAAAAAAAAAAGTAGAGCACAGAGCGCAAGCACGAGCGTACTCTGTACTCTGTACGCTCTTGTATGCCTGAATTGTCGGGAAAAATAGTAATCGACAGCAAGGGTGAGAGTAAAGAGAGATAAAGACAGGAATCCGCTTGGCAATTTTATCCCCTGGGGAACCCTTTCCGTTCTCGTTATCTCGATTCCGGGTATCCGCGTTCGATTCGAGCCCAGTTACGCGGAAATTTCCTGAAAACGACGACCAGAAAACTCCTCAGGGTGGATATACCCGCCAGCTTCTTGTCTTGGCCTTCTTATATAACGTCTAACAATTTATCTGTCTATATATATTTTTTTTTATTCCTTCATCCATTTCATTCTTTCATTTTAATCCGGGTGCGTTATCTCGCAGGGATGATCCCCATGACGCTTAGGGACAACTACCATTATAGTCTTTATCGGTTTGATTGCTCGTTCTACTTAGTTCAGTTAATTAATCTTTTATATCTTATTATTTTCTGAAAATTAAATATTTTTATTTCAGCTGATATCTTTATCTCGTTTTCAACCTAAGTAGGTTTACTTTATTAATTATTCAAATAACAACTTGACAAAACGAACTAAATGCTTGATTCCTAATTCTGCTAATATCCCAAATGTTAATGTTCATACTCTGTACAAAATCGGGAGTGAAATCGGAGTGGTTGCAGATTTTACTTCATTCCGAATCCATTCCGTCATTTTGAGTTCCGGAGTTTTTAAAAAATTACCCCGCATACGGAGTAAATAAGGAATTTTTTTTCACCGGAATGATCTAGATTTTATCTCAATCCGCATTCACTCAAAGACGGAGTTACGATATTAAAATAAACTCCCTTTCGAAGTGAATTTGACTCCGAAGGGAACCTAAAAAAAATTTTTTTATGTAATTACATGGAGTTGAATATGAATTGATTGGTAAATATTTTCGTATAGTAATTTATCCTGAATACTTCTGTTATATACAATGATATCTGAAGGCTTGTTTCCGTTTTTTATAAATGTGATATCCGATGACAGAAAGAAAGTAATTATAAATATTGTATACTTTTAATTTCTTTAATGAATTTTTAAAAAACCTATACACAAGAAGCAGTAATTTCTCTAATTTAATTAGTCTGTCCATTTTTAATTACACTTTTTTTGCATTGTCTCGCGTTCATTCGACAGTACGAGAAGAGAAGTTTACCTTTGTAAAACCACCGCGCGCTTCCTTTAATCCTCTTTTCTCATTTCATTTCTCTGTAGCCTTTCACATCCGTTTTTTTTCTGTCGCGAAACTTTTTACCAAAGAAATTAAATAGTAAAAAAAAGTATATATCTATATATACGTTTTTAAAGTTAGTGAAAGGCCCGGAAAACACTTTCAATAAATAGACAATAAAAATTCAATTCTTTTACAAGAATTTTGCGATTATTTCCATGTTTCATAAAATATTTCATAATAATATAAAATCGTGAGAATAATTTCCCGGCTCATTATTTGCGAGTAATTACTTTATTTTTATTTATATATTTTTCAATGGTCATTACGTGATTTATTATTCCCGCATTGTTTTCATGTTTATATAATTATTTGAATAAATAAGTTACATAAACAAAGCAAATAATTGTTTTTAAATTGTATGTAATTACTAAATTACATGGAATTTTTTTTTAAATTATAAGACAAAATATATATAAATGATATTCTTCCCTGTTTATTATCCTTGTAAATTACACTAATATAAGTTCACCCCATTACCATAATAAATAAAGTAATTACGCCTTAGAAAATGATTAAAATTAAAAAAATTTCGATTCGTAATTATAACGATAAAATTCATATTTTTTTTTCAAATCTTTATTTATTTTAAAATTTTGTTTTCGTCTTATTCTGCCCTTGTCTATTTCTTGTTCGTGTTCTTGATCACTGGAGAGGCTTTTCCAAGCAGACTGACGTATTTGCAGGAAAAGAAAAACAGCATCAAATAATAGTAAGCTTTAAATTGCCAGAACAAGTATCTCTACACACTACACTCGAACCGATTCGAATCTTCTTCTTCTTCTTCTCCTACTTCTTCTGAGTCTTGTTTTTCCTGTTATTCTTGAATTCGTCTATTTTCTTTTTAGTCCACTTACTTTATCTTTTTTCTATTTTTCACTCCTTACGTTTTCTTTTTATTCTTATCTTCCACCACTCGCCTCAACGAGAACGTGATTCAGCGTCAGCGTAAATTGATTGTATTTGTTCTCATTTCATTTCCCCAGACTCTGTTTGTATACACCGATGCTCCTTGGCACTTTCTTTTTGTTTTCTTTCATTTTTTTTATGTATTAAATAAACAAAAATAAATCAAACAATAAAATCAATTAGTTCATTATTCAACAGCTTAAATATAATAAAACTAAAATTTTAATTAAAATAAAAATAATATTTAATTTGTTACAGAAATAAATAAAAATTAATCATCAAGACAGCAGAAGCAAAAGCAACAGAGGCAGCCGTAGCTAGAGACTTCATTTACTTTTAGGTAAGTAAGTACATATCTAAATCCTTTAGTTGGTGATGCTGAACAGTTGCACTCCTGCGTCGGCACCAGCTCAGCCTGCTATGGTTAACTTAATTTACAACCTCGTTTTCGTTTCCTCGTTCATTAAATCTCACGACCGTCTCTCGTTAGACTCGGAGGAGTATTCGTGTCAAGGATTAAGGTGACATGTAATTTTCACGACAAACGATGTGCCTTTTCAACGGATTATACCTCAAAAATACATTTAACACAACAAAAATAAATTAAATTAAAAATTTACTTACATTCGCTTACTCTAGTTGCGCTAAAAAATAACTATTCAAAAATCTGTTGACATGTTTCTTACGGCATAATTTCGTTCTAGTACCAGAGCTTATATTTTCGTGACTTTGAATATTTTTCACAAGATTTTGTTTACTTTTATTTTATTTTACGGCATTTTAGAATAAATTTCCCATGGCTCAATTTCCTTATTCATTAAATCAACCGGTGTACACTACGTTAGCCGTCTCGAGTTCTATCATCCGGTGTATATATAACACTTGGGACATTAAAGGGACTAAGGAAGTTTGCCTGTGGTTACGGATTAGGGAAAAGTGCATTTCACTTACTATATATATACATATATATGATGTCGTGGTCACTTGATTCTTACTCTCTCACACTTACTTTCTCGGTTCATACTCTACACCTGGTTTACTCTCAGAGATCGTGGCTCTGGAGTTAATTCACTTATAAACTTTCGCAATCAGACTAGTGTCCATGGCAATATAGTGTCACTTTTAATATAATTTTGCGGTAGACTAGATAAAACCTGAGTTTTAGAATCTTAACGTAGGTGAATATTTGATAAGTTGATAATTTAATAATATTTACCAGTACAATTTAATGAAAGAAAAAAAAAACACAGTAATAGATGTCTAACGGTGACTATAAACAACAGTTATCAAAATTTCAGCATCTTTAATTCAACCATTGCCCCAGGAATTCATTTATGGTTTCGTTACATCCGTTTTCGATTCCCTTTTGCATCCGTTACTCAGTATATTTCTCAGACAAATGCTGATATACCTCTGATACATTTAACCCAAAGCCACATGTCTTGTACACAAGATTGCACTAGAGTTTGATTTAATCTCGGGCTATTAATATTTCGAGTTTAATTTGCACCAACTTCTCTCTCCCTCTTTTTGATGATAATCCAAGAGGGCTGCGAAAATGCGGTCTTGTAAATTCTCTAGCACGAGATTGCAATGAAAAATTGCTTCTGACTTAGATATATTACAATGTCTTCTAATAAAAAGAATTCAAATAATTTTTATATATTTTATATTTTTCATGAATGTTTTTTGCTCACTTTTTTTCTCTAAATTACGTTATTGCAAAAAGCTTTTTGTAAAAAGAAAATAAAATCCGACGAAACTTTTATTTGAATCTCATCAAAATTTTATCATTAAAAAACTTGAATATTTTTTTGAAACTCGGTAATTATTTGAATACGTATTGTCGTATATAAATTCAACATCAAAAACTCTCAGGGTTTGCGATCTAAATTGCGATTGTAGTTCTTACTATTTAATTTAAATGTGAGCCATATGCTTATGAGCTTACAATATTTTCGTAAAGTTAGTATTCACTAATACCGAAATTAGGTCATCTCGTTAACTTAGTTTCCACATAAAATAGATAATTTTACGTGAATTATTTTTTAATTAGTATTATATTTAAATTCCTGAACTTTACTTCAAATTGTAACCACGTAACTTTAATTTAAACTCATGTATTTCATAAATTTACTCATAATTTAAACTTATCTTGCGGATTTCCAAAGTACTTAGATTAATTAACAAGCGTCATAAATTTAATTAAAACTGAAAAATAAAATTTCTATAGTCTATTAATTAGCATTTTGTTCTCAAATTAAATTCTATACTTATACACACTGAATATTCAGTTAATGTTATTTCGTCTCAATATATAAAAATATAATGAGAGATTCTCATAAAAGACCAATGAAAAGTGATCTTTATTTTATCTTCATATCATAATATATGAAGATTTTGTCTGAACGTCTACATAACGTCGTCTCTACTGCAATATTGTATAAAATAATAATAGTCTTTAGTCTATAGTCTGTTCTATATACGGTTGTGATATACGTGCAGCAAAATTTATCGATTGTGTCTATAACTTTTGTATTATATTACTTATTCTACTTAGGTTATAACTGAAACTTTTATATCTATGCTATGCTCTTGATTAATAGAACATGGACAAGTTTATTGGCGAAAGAACGGCTCTTTTCATGTCAAATTTTTTTATTAAAAAATTTTGTTACGGCATTTTTAATATTACCTTTAAAGTAATATAAAAGAGAGTAGATATTATATATTACAGTTAAAACGATACTCACGAGAAGTAATAAAAGATAAAGAGATATCATTATAGGACAGAATACTAGTATATGGTTATAGTTTTAGTCTTGCCCTGGTTATTTTCATAGTTTAGCGTTTACGTGATAGATAGAAACAAGAAACATGATAGTGGGCATTGCTTAAACACTGATTTTCTAGGACCCTCGGGTCGTCGAGCTGGTTATAATCCGAAGGGAAATAGAATTCGCCTGATGAGCACAGTTGAGGGAAATTAATTCACAAATTGCCGACCCCGAAAAGTTTATGTTGTGTTTGTTATGTTGTCTGCTTAGATGAAGTTGAATGTAGGATAGTGTATACTGTGTACTAGAGTGTGTACTGCTTATGTACCTTCATATTGTAAATTGTGATGTACTTACTCTACCTTTCGTTGTTGTTATACTTCTCATTTATCTTTTTTATTATTCTTATTTTTATATATGTCTTTTGTTATCATTATATATCGTTTCTTTCTCATGCTACGCGTTTTGACCTGTGCTGGGATTCAATCACTAAATCATTCTCTAATCATCATTATGGTTATTATCGTATTCTTATAACGGATTACTAATTGCCGTGACCAATTGTTCATTTCCTACTGCGTGTTTTGTTCTGGTTATAACGTGTCACTTATTTTTTTTTCTACTCTACTAATTACCATTATTAACTCATTTAACTGATGTAATTCCATAAAATATAATGTAATACTAGCATGCGAAACAGATTATTAAATTTAAACTGATAACTATATAGAGAAGTGGCTTTTTTTATTCCTGCTAGAAATTAAATCATGGGAATGTAATCGATTGTTTTCTAAAATGAACTTTTTTATTTTCGGGTAAAATATTTTTAATATTGAGTAATTTTGTGTGCATTTGGATTCTCACACGCTCAATGTGACCTCGAATACCATAGCACTCTGGTTAATTTGTCACGAATCATTAACTCGATATTGAATCCCGCGTGTAATTTCATTCCCAGAGATCCGTTTAAATGCATTGTAGAAATTTCTCACGACCAATCGAATTTATTTGCGTTTACTAGAGTTTATTTTTAATACAGATAATTTGTCATGGATCCAGACAGCTTTTAATTCAACAAATAAACAAAAAAAAACTAATTAACACAAAGATAATTTAACAGTTTAACATCAATGCCAAAATTATTAGCTTCTATTTAATAAAATTTTTCTTTTTTTCTTTTAATTCTTAAAAATAATCTAATAACGAGTAAATAAAAATGAAAGCTTGTCTATAAAATATTGGCGGCATTAATTTAAAAATGATATTCAAAAAATAATTATTTTTTTAACTCACTTAACATTTTATATCTCTGTGATATTTTTTTAGTCCCTTTAACTTGTCTTCTCCTAGATTCATTATACTATCAGTACGTCAGTTTCTTTGTGAAGCTGGTGCTGCTCCTCGAGCCTTTTTACACTTTTCGTTTCTCAAAATTTTCCATTTAAAATCTCTGAGGCGTTACAAATTATTCAACAGTAATTTTACCCGCAAAACTTTGGCTTTGTTACTTTGACAAACTTTTTTTTATGGTTACCAAAGATAAAAGAGCTCCGTGAGTTTACTTTCAAATGATAGATATAATACTTTTTATAACAATTAAACAATCATTAATTATATAACTATTCAAGTTATTCTAGTTCCTTACCATTTATTTTATTATTATAATATTTCTATTACACTATTTTTATTTGAATTTACATAAAACGACTTATATGTGTAAGATAAAAAATATTTTATACTTTTAGTAAAGTTGTAAACCTTACGCAAAAGTGACGTTTACCAAACATAGTACTGTTGGAGAAACTTTGTTTTATTTCTGTTCTGCAGTTTTTATACACTGAGAGAAAAGTGCTTAGTAACCTGAACTATTCAGCGACAGATATAAAAATATAGTCTCCCTAACCAATTTTTATTGTTACTGGAACTATATACTAGTGTGGATCAGCACGAAAAAATAGTTACATTAACTAAACTTAAGAAACTATTTTTGTCTCATTATGGTCACTACAAAACTTCAATCTTTTTAAATCAAGGCTTAGTAGTGAACACAATATTACCTTTATCATTGGGTCAATTAACATAATATAGATACAGTAACTATGTTAGCTTAGTGACTGTATGATAGTTGGTAGAAATAATTTTAATAGTTGACTCAACTAAAAGTTTAGTTGTCGTCACATAGAACTGCATTTATTTAGTTTCTTTTACTACTGACAAAAGTATCAAGCGTACTATTTCATCTTAGTTGTCTAAACAATCAATTTCCAGTTAATTTAATAATTATAAAATATTTCTGCTGACTAATAATCAACTGTAAAAAAAAATTCAAGGGGAATATAGTTATGGATACCCTTAATATTTAGTTTCCCTGGCTATAAATTCCGATCCTAATGCCAAAAGTGCGTACTGCAAAATATACGCCTTATTGGGTCTGCTGAGCCAAAGAAGCGTATCAAACATTTCTTTTGCTTATCAATTCCGAATTGTTAAAAATGTGAAGATGGATTAAAAAAGTGAAAAAAAATTTTTTTTTATACCAAAAGGGCGTGTAAAAATTTTTTGTTGTCAATCAATTCGGAATTATTTATTAAAATGAAAATCAATCAAGATAATATATACATGTATCTTTTCTCCCAATAAATTTTCCTTTTAGCTTAAACAACTTTTTATTTTTTTTTTTTGGTTGAAGCATACAAAAATTCTCGCTTAAAAAAAATAGTAGTTATTCTGAGAAAATTTATTTTTTTCAAACTAAAAAATGCAATTGTTACTAAAAACTAACATATCTTGCTACAAAAAATATCTCCTATATTGAGAAATTAAAACTCTTTAAATAAGTAAAAATGTTTCGATTTAAGCGTAGGAATATGTTGACTTGAAAAAAATATTTCGATTCGAGATAAAAATTCAAGATAAATTTTTACTTGTTACAGAAGTTTTTATTTCTTAAAATTAGATATTTTTTTGAAGCAAGATGTATTAGTTTTTTGTAGCAATCTGCACTTTTTTGTTTAAAAAAAATAAAATTTCTCTTAATGAGTACTATTATTTAGCGGAAGAACTTTTCATGCTCCAACCAAAACAGAATAGTTGCTTAAACTAAGGGATAAATTTCTTGGGAGAAAAGATATATATGGAGGAGAGGGAAGTCACCAGAGCAAGGCAACAGCATTGGAAGTAGTTCGGTGCTCGCCACTAGATCGCGCCCACTTTTTGTAGTGTCCCTGGTAAGAAACTTATTTCAGAAGTATCATATTCCAAGCTTGAGAACATTTCTGGCATTAGTACTTCTCTGTCATTTGACAGAGTGACTAGTAACCTTTTTGATTGTAATATAGTATGTACTAAATTACATTATGACATTAATGTTTAACATTAATGTTTCCTAAAATAATTTTTGTAATAATAGAAAAACATCAAGTACATTTAATGTAATAAAAAAAAATTTTTCTGTATTTATCACATAAACGTTGGCTAATAAAAAAAAAAAGAATTCAGTAACAATAAAACAAAATTTGCACTACAGATCGCTAAATAATTTTGTTTCTTGCAATACTAAATTATGGCAATGGTAACTATGAATGTTTAGTTACAATAAGTCAAATTAGTACATTCGCAGAAAGTTCGATTTTCTAGTGTGTACATCTAGACACAAATACTTATTGCTACTATTATAAATGATCTGAAGAACTAAGTGTACATTATTAATATCACAATAATCTTAATGTTTATTAGACTAAGAATAAATTTCTTACTACAATATAAATTATAGTTATGTTAACTTTAAACTGATAGTAATAAAAACTTTCCCTAAACTAGTTATGTTCATTATTGCTATCTTAGTATATGTAACTAAAAATAGTAAGAACGACTATGTAGTCGTAGAGCACTTTACTGTGGCGTATTAGTTACTGAAACTGACTTCAATAGCTGAGTCGTCTGTGAACTACGATTCCTTAGTTCAGAAAACCGTTTTTTTCTCTCAGTGTAACGCTCTTAAAATACCCTATATAGGAAATATATATATATTTCTTTGTAAGAAAATTTACCTGTTATGGCAGTGAAATTTTCTTCATACATTTTGGAACAAAACAATAAACTATTCAAATTGAATTCAAACACTTCAACACAATATATAAAATATATTACTGAAAAATACTCGTAGAAGTACACGGAAAAATTATTCTCGTTTGAAATTCTATGGTGTCATAGCAAAGCCGAACTATATTGGTCACCGGGCGGAAATCGAAATAAACATATTGCAAAAATAACTATGACCATAGTAAAATTTCCAATCTTTACACTGAGAAAAAAAAATACTTTTATTAAGAACATTTACTTGATGCAAGAACATATATTCTTGATAATTTTTATGAGTATATAATTTTGTCTCAAGAATTCGTAGAATTGAAGGAAATAATTTTCATTTAATTCAAGTAAAGCTATTCTTTTGTTTACTCGTAATATAATATCAAATTTATATAATAACAAAAGTAATTTTGATGCTCTTTTCTCTAGAAATAAAAAAAAAATAATAATACAACAAATATTTTGAACAGATTTCTTGAACCAAGAAATTCTTGTTTGGAAAATAGTACTTTTTTTCAGTGTACAATAATTTGTGATATAGCCATTGTCAATTTTACTATGGCCATAGTAATTTTTGCAACACATTTATTTCAATTTCTACAGGTGGCCAACATGGGCCAGCTTTAGTATGACACCATATCATTTCAAGCGAAAATAATTTCTTCCTGTTTAAAATGTCTCAAGATTATAGAAAAAGAAAAAATTTTCGTTTCCATTTCAATTCTTCAGCACTTGTTCTACTCGTCTTTCTTTTATATTTATGTATATATATATATATATATATATATATATATACTATGTGTTTTTCAGTTTACTATATAAGTGATGTTGTCTTATAATGATTTGTCAAAATAGAGTTCCTAAGCATATTTTTTTTATTAACAGTTACTACAAAGTGTTGTTTCGGTTACGTTTTGTAATCTTCGGCTGGAATCATCTGACCCTTTTCAAAATTTTTTAAAAATATGACATGACAATTCAAAATTCATCCACAAGTATTAAGAAAATTTTCATGAAAGATTTTCTTAGATAACGTCTAATACTTTTTCCCTTCTCATTATATATAATTTTGAAAAGCTATTAATTTTTCAGTTTGTTTACGAATTTTAACACTGATATCTTGAATTACCAAAATTTTAAAAAAAGGAAGTAAAGGAACTTAGATCGGAAATACCAACAACTTTTTATGTATCTTACTTGTATTAGAATTGTCTATTCCTTTTAGTTTTTAAAACTATACCTTTTATATAATTTAGTTAAACAACTTTCTTGATGTTTTGGCAGTTTTATAATGAAGTTTAATGTAGAGTTTGATCGCCTGACATTTCGTGATAACTTTTAAATCAAGTTATTCGATTATATTTTCCTAAAACTCTCATAATAAAAGAAGTTTATAAGTAAATTATAACTCTCATAATATTCAAAATTATTTTTTTGAATCCATGTGTTTTCTAACATCTTATATATAATTGCGATGAATCATCGGTGTTAAAAATAATCTTTTTAATAAAACACGTAATTAGTAAACCCAGAATTCGTGATGATAATGTATAATTATCTTCAATATATTACGAGGTTCTGTGTGAGCTTAAATCAGAGCTATTTATCAGTCCATAAATAACAGTAATTTAGTGATAAATTCATAAATTAAGTTTAATCAACGACGGTTTCGTTTAATAACATAGGTTAACTTATCTGTAACTTTATCTATTAATTTACGATCAACGTTTAAGGTCACTAAATAAATCTATTTATAATCATTAATATCATAATTACATTATTGATTTTTATAAAAACCGTTTGAGATTTTATCTAGCAAATTACTAAAGTGTATTGTTTGGTAAAAAATAATTTAATTATAATTGTAAAATAAATTTATTTATTTAAACGGTAGTGTAATCTATATGGTAATCCCGATTGACTCATACGCGTACATGCACGCACATCCATACACAAAATTGTCACGTTTGTCGTAACTGGTGTTGGCATTACGACGTAACGAGGATTAGGTATCGGACAACCGCGGATACTGATTTACGACTGTTGGTCACGCTATAGGAAACGGTAGGCCGCGTATGGACGCCAGGGGATGTGTGATGGCATTTCTCGGTGGTGCATTTACTGGGTGGCACGAGGTATCACTAAAGTATACACAAATTTACCAGATTAGCGGGCATGTTAAACAAAAACTATTATACTATGCCTTGTACATTATCTTTGTTTTTGTACACAGAAAAAAATATTTCTTGAGATAATTAAAAATTTTTTCGCCAAGAAATCCTTTTTTTCTGGGCATCACTACTTTTAAAATTTTTTCAAATCGTCCAATTTATTGCACATTTGCACCCATACAGCTTGGTACTGTCAGAACATCTAGCCAGTAACTAAATTTTTACCATGTGTTAGTAGAAATCGCACTTCATTTACATGCTATCGAGTAGTATATTTTACAATATGCATGGGAAAAATTTATATATTTACTACATGTCCTCACAGCATCATATTTTTTGGGTAATTTTTACTAAAAATTTCTCTGCGTGGAGTCATTCAATAACTCTGGCACTTCACATTGCACATTTCAAGCGCGAAGCGACAAATATGTTCTACTCTCCCTTGAAAATTGTTAATTTAATTTTAATTCGCTGGCGTCAGTTTGTTAGTGTGTGTGTCGAAATATCAGAAAAGGTGCAATAAATCAATTGTTATCTTCTCTACTTCTATTAATGAGTCCTAGTAACGCCACATATGGTATTTTAAGAGAAATAGAATTTTTGAAGGTTGATAAAGTAGATTTTTAAAAATTAATTGCAATCGAAGTGAAAACCACTCGACTAAAGATGAAGATAACAATTATCAACAGTTTATTTAAAAAAATTTAAGATACGATCTAAAAGGATGTCAATTTGAGATCGATTAAGGGCAGTCACTTTGAGATCTCAGCATAGCTGTACTAGTTTTCCCTCACTGAACAAAAAATAACTAAATTGTTTTTTTTTTATTTTTCATATGATCTCCGGGGTCAAATAGTTTTAAATTGAATATATATAAGAAAATGTTCCTTCTTTTTATATTACGTTCATTAGAAATGATCGTTGATGGTCTAGAAGCCTAAAAAAGTGTTACCTGCGGTTACATTTGTCCTCATCGTCTCAAAAAACTTTCTTCCTAACCGCGTTTTAAAGTGACATCTTTATCAACAAGAAATGACTTTCAAAAGCTTTTATCGTTGAAATGTTTGTAAAATCTATTTCAATTTTAATGACGATCTCGTACTTACTCTATATTCATGATGTCTTGACATAAATTGTAAATCTTAAAACAATTTCCAAAGGGCAACTATCAAAGTCGTAATAAATATTCAAATTGAGTAAAAACATGATAAACTTGTAGAAAAATATTTGCGAAGAGTGTTACAGAGAGTCATTAAGTAAGATTCTATGGAAATAGTTGTCACAATGTTTAGGGCGTCAGGGTTTATGCTAATAGAAATGGTTGTGGAGTTCTGTACACATACAGTTCTACAACTGCTGCTATAATCGGAATAGGAAGATCAAGTAACAAGAGCCTTTGTGGCAGTATGGCACAGTAAAACTAGTGCGCTTGGACTGCACCAAAGTGAAATTCTCTCCAAAGGACTTACCCCTTTAAAGTTAACGAACATACCTTGAGGTTGCTGGTGCCATTTTAACATCACGTATAATACCCACCAGCATCCACTGACTGCATCACAACTTCATCATACTCCTTACATACATACATACATATATATTCATTTTCAAGTTTCTGCAATAGACGAACTCTGCTTAAGCCTCAGAAGTATATATATATATATTTATATATACTTCTAGTTCTCTACAAGAATATTCAATTATAAATTGAAATAGAATAATATTATCTAATCAAAGAATTGAATTTTTGATGTACCTGAAAATCGGAACGTTTTTCGCGAAACGAAAATCAAAAAACAAAATGACAATTAAAAAGTCTACTGGATCTAGAATTTTGAAATGTTTCGTACACGCGCTAGTATGTCAGCCGAAAATTGCAGGCCACCCCCAACTACCCCTAAAGCAGTCAAATTACATAAATTTTCATTTTGGTTGCGCGAAAAACGTTCCAATCTTCAGGTACATAATTTTTGAAGCTTATATAACAATAGCGATTATTTCAAATAACTTAATCCTGGAAATTTGGACAATAAGCGAAGATGTTACCTTAAATAAAAAAGGCATGAAATGTATGAAGCCTCTTTTCCGATTACTTGATTGGTCGAAAGCAAAAAATATATACAAACGACACTAAAATATACATTTAAATAAATATATGAAAAACGACACGCGCGCGCTTGCGCGCGAAAAATGTACGCTAGTATTATAAAATTTGCAACGTTTCGCTGATTTATTTCAGCTTCATCAGGCGAACTAAGAACCAAAAAGTTCTCCTTGCTAATACAAATATTTGACATGTGAAACAAAAAACTAGGCGAGGATGTTAACCATAAGAGTATTTATTGTTATTTATTTTTGTTTCATATGTCAAATATTTGTATTAACTAGGAGAATTTTTTTTGATTCTTAGTTCACCTGATGAAGCTGAGATAAATCAGCGAAACGTTGCAAATTTTATAATACAACATCTTCACTCATTGTCCAAATTCCCAAGATTAAGTTATTTGAAATATTTTGATTATGAATGAGAACTTGAATATTAAGAGGATATGCCATCTATTTTCTTTCTCACACACATGTGAACGGACGGAACTGTCCTTATTGCACTTACATTAGTTTGCGCATCGAATGACATATTTTGTTTAATAATTTGGGTCTTTACCTGTGAAAACGGTTCATTTGAAATTCACCTGGTACACTCTCTTAATAGAGATTATATTCCATTATCTCAGTTGATTTTACACTGCATTAAATTTTTGATCATTATGCACATAATAACTTTTTACTACTATGATTCATTTCTTAAAATGTTATTTATATGACATATATATTGTTCATTACATTTAAATTTTATCAAAAAAATTTTCGTAATTTTTCAAAATAAATGGTAACATAAAAATAATAATTTTAATAATCCCAAGAAAAATTACTTTATACTAATTTTATTCGCGCATTTATATTCCGTTTGATAAATTTTTTGTAACTCGTTTTCCTTTTCTTTCCTCAAGAGATATTGCCTTGTTGAAATTACTCTTGAATATCCGCAGGGATATTCAAACGTCTAATTTCATATCCTTTTTTATTTTTTATTTTTTCATCTTTAGTTGTTTGAGAGTTTCTCATCTAAAGTATCAAATAAAATATTTTTATAAATTTATAATAAACAAAAGCTCTTTGTTCTCAAAGAGAGCGTCAGTTTATGATTTTCTACGCCGTTATACTTAACGAAATTGAGTTAAGCAGCTTAATTAGTAATTCTAAAACGCTCAATAAATTATTCAAAATAATATAGGCTATTTTAGAGACAGCTATCGCTCGATTTTATGAAATAATAATAATTAAGTTCATTATTACGTAAATGGTACTTAAATTATTTATTGCATGAATTTTATCTCAAGTAACTGGGTCAATTTTTCTTTTCTATGACGTCGTGGTAACAGAAGTGTAAAAAAATAAGACAAGTATTATATAAAGGAAATGAGCTGAAAAGAGTTATCGACAAGAAAAAATAAATAATAAAAGAAAAACTTGGAAATTAATTTTTTTTTTTTATTTGATTTTGTATCGACCTCAAATAGGTCAACTTTACACTGTGACTTGATAACAAATTACAAACATAGATACAGAGAATACATTATTGAATATTGTACATGTAAACATACAAATATTTTAAATTATCAACAATTAATATATCAATGTCATACATTTATTTAACTTCAGTAATTTATTTCATAAAGTAACATTTCAATTTTATTTAAATTTACATTTTACATATTTACCCTACGAAATTTAACCAACAAAGTAATTAATTTATACAAACATTTAAATACCCTCGTATTGCAATTTGTGCAAATGAAATATCAAGTCAAATTCAAAACTAGTAAATTAAAGTTTTTATTTTGGTTGTGTATTTACAACAAAACGAATTATTTTGTATGATTGATTCTGAAACATATTTTAAATTAAAACATTAAAAATTAAAATAACCATTTTCTTTTATTATTTTTTTTTTTTACTCAATATGTACACTGAAAAAAAAGTTTATTTGAGCCAACTAAGATTTATTTGAACCAAAGATATCGTATATTTGGATATGGCCAAATAAATATTTAATTGTGAGAAAGATATAATATATTTGAGTAGTTTAATTGCGTGAAATAAGTGATTTATTTGCGGTAAAGAAATGATCCAATTCAAATCATCCTTCAAATATATGTATAGTATCGCCAAATTTTAGGTTATTTGTCACAAATTAAAATCTTTACCACAAATACATCAATTACTTATCACAAATAAATGATTTGTCATTTTTTCCGTCAAATTATAAAATTATTTGAATCAACTGTCATATTTGTTGTACCCAATATATTTATTTGTCATTAAGAAATATTTAAAAAAAAAGGCACAAATAATTTGATTTATTTGGGACAAATATTTCTTTTTTTCAGTGTAAGTATTGTAAAGTTTGAATCGAATTTTGAAGAGTAGATAAATTTATTAAATAAAAAATTATATTTCTCAAGGTGAAAATCTTAAATGACACTTTGAGAAAAATATTAAATATTTTTATTTATTTATTTTGATTAATTTAGTAGATAAATTTTTTCAACACATTTTCTTATTTTGTGTTTCCAATAATTTAATCAACGGTATTTCCTATTTATTAATGACACTTTATATTAAATATAAGTATTTGTATGTGATATATGTTATATGGAATTTGTAGTTTTCGTGTTATTTTCATAAATGCCACGAAATTCAATTTTTCTTTGTCGAATCTCATGAATTATCAGCCAGAAATGAATTTCCTATGATTCTACATATTCTATAGATTATATTCAAATATTTATAACTTTCGAAGATTTTAAAGAAAGTCAAATAAATAATTGATTAAAGTGTCACTCATTTCAGCTTTACCATATAAATTTCGTTCTTTCAAAAGCTTTAAATAATAAATAAAATTTACTATTAATGAATTTAAAGTAATGAAGAGTATAAATAATTTTTGTCATGACACCATCGAAAATTAATCACACTTTACCGTGCTCCATTTTCTTTTTTTACCAAAACTTTCAAATAATTAATTTTTTTATCTCTCTTAATGTCGAACAATCTTTAGCACTCAGTGCAATTATAAATTAACATTTTACTCAAAATTCATTTTTCATTTAATTTAATCAATTTTCCAATAACTAATCAACTTTTTATCGCGAATTTTTTTTCTATTTTTAAGAACATGACCCGGTAAAAAAATTTATAACACAAAGAAAGGACATTTTTTTTTTTAGGGTAAAAAAAATAAAAAAAGTAAAAATTAACCAAACAAAAGCCAAGATTACTTTGAAGGTACTTTGGAACGATTAACTAACTTTTGAGAAAGTCTAGCGAGCCAGGCCAAATTACATAAATAAATCAGGTGTTAACTACCCTAGTAGGAGCATAGTAGCTAATATAACTAGGTATTTGACTATACAGCATAAACATGAAGCTAGTATCACTAACACATGAACCTTTGCCGTTATTAGAGGCAAGGTCGGTGACCAATTCAAAAGCTCCCAACGTAATAACAATAACAACATCACGTACAAGCTTGGTGGATCTTTGCACACTGGGCTGTTACTGTGTTACTCCTGATGCCTAACCACTAGGTTATACTCTTGGGGTATAGTTGTAAGTACGCTGGCGTTCGTAACCCACTACTTATTCGCGTATATACACGTGCGGCAAACGTTTCTCCACATAACAACCTTACGACACATGTCGTGTGGCTGCACTTGCAAGATCCTCTTGTTTCCTAACTATGTACCAACCCCTCCACCGACTTTCGTACATAAATGATGTAGCATTTATTTTTTTGTTCATTTATAAACTTCAAATTACTGCTTGTAGACTCAGCTTAATAAGAAAACTTTTTTGAATTAACAAATTTTGAAACTCAGATATTATTTATCGCATTTTTTAGTTCAAATGTTGAGATAATATTTGTTCAGTGGATTGAATAAATGTTGTTTTTTCTTATGAGGGTAAATGATTTATACTTAGTGATGTGCGTTGAAAGTAAGAAGTGTTTGCCGAAAAAGAGGGTGTGATTTCAGCAGGGATTTAAGTTGCGTTAAATCTAAGCGTAGAACGGGAAAAAAGGGAGTTATATAAAAAGGTTTCTCAAGGACAATTGAGTTAGATTTGATCTTTTCTATGGCTACATATATTTTTTTCATCACATTATATTGACTTGTACGTGATTTTTAACGAAAAAATTTTGATAAAAATAATAATCTACATTATTAAGAAAACAAGAAGAATTTTTTGACAGCCGTATTCAATAATCTGAAATTTATAACCCGAAGGTTCTTGTTTCATCACTTTACTACTTAGCATTTACAGGCATAAAATTAATTCAAGATGACGTATAAAATATTGGTTATTAAAAATAATGTCGCGAGTTTATTTTCAGCGGATTTAGGGGATGTTGAAAAAAAATTTTAAATTTCCCGCTTACACCCGGATAAAAAAAATAACGTAAGTTTGACTTTTTTGACTTGAATTCATGTGAACTAAGCCAAAACTGAGTCAAATTTGACTTTTTTAACTTACATGGATACCAAGTAGGTCAATTTTACCCGGGGTAAAGTAATCAAAAGCAAGTCGAAAATAGATGAAGAAAAAGTTTGATTTTCTTACTTTTGGTTAACTTGACTTACGTAGCATTCATTTAAGTCAAAAAAGTTAAATTTTACTTGAATTTGGCTTAGCTGACTTAAATTTAAGTCATTTTTTTTTGACCCGGGTAATTTTTATCTTATTACCTCGCTACGTTTTGCAAAAGAATGTCAAAAATAAATAAGCATTTGCTTCCCAAATCTCAAAAATGAAATTTTCAAAAAATGAAATTGAAGTAATAGTTTAAAAAAATTCAATAAATCTAATTGTTGTACGCGGGCAGTTTCGTAGTAACCTCAGATTACTATTAATAATTATATCAATAAAAATAATTTACACGAGAAAATTGACTAAAAATAATAACCCTCGTATGAACATAAAACAGACAACAAATTAATGTAATTATAAAAGCAATAAATGATGATAAGTTAAAATTAGACTAAGAACGTGCCTCGGGGCTTGAGTGTTAATCAGCACCAAGAAGTACGTAGACAAGTGTACACGGTATAACATAAGGAAGTAGAACGTGATGACTTTTGGCTGAATACTGTCGGCGTATCGTGATGCAAACACACGCATATTGTTAACATGTGTAAATTACATATGAGGAATAAAGATGGGGAGATTAAGAGAAAGAGATGTGACAAGATAGAATGATAGTTTCGCGTTAGATGTCGAGTAGACTGCATGAATGACCGTCTGCCATGTTTCTCGCACTCCTCCTTCTGGCTCGTTGGTGCGGAATAAACGTCGTGCGTCATCCCTATGAACTCAGTAAAGTAGTTCAGCCAAGTTGTATCTCGGTTTATGAGACCGTCGTCCAAATGAGTGAGCAGAGACTACCGAATTGAAGACAAAGATGAAGTGGAGAGTAAAGTATATGCCACATCACTGTCTGACCAATGCCCTTATGACCTCTCGTCTGGGCTGTGTGTCGACCTAATTAAATTCTTCTTCATCTTCGTCTTCTTCCTCTTCTGCTTTATCGTTTTGATTCTCTTTTTACCCTTCTTACTATTTTACCTCTCGAGCTTTTCAATCTTAAAATTGAGTTTCAACCACTTAAACCTAAGAATTGAAAGGAAAACTTGCAGTCTATTTACCCTGTAGTCTGAGTACATTTTATATATTTTTAAAAAACTTTTTTTATTTTACAATAATTCATTTTCTATAGACACACAACTTTTTTTTTTTTTTTTTTTTTACTAAAGACAAATTAAATTAACTTGTTACAAATTTATTTAACGCCTTAAAAAATAATATTTTTTTTTGATAAATATTAGTAATAAATTCAAATAAAAATGAGACATATATGGAAGTGTGAACTCCCTGAGGTATAATACCTATAAGTTATAATAATGGATAGTCAACAAAATAAAAATTCAGCGTTTTAACTTTAACAGCCGATCAGGGAGGCTATTTGTCGTTTGTCACATGTGTTTATTTAACATTTTAAAAATAGCTTGTCTAACTAATAAAACATGATAGACAAACTTATTTCTTATTAAATAATAATAACTTTTATAATTATAGTGAAAAAAAAAAAAAAATAGTAAAATATAAATTGATTTACCTGATGTACAAAAGAATTTACCGTAGTTTGTAATTTAGCAAGAGTACTTTTACAAAGTATTATATACAGAGAAGCCATGTTACATTTTTTCATCATCAAAATAATAACAACAGCAACAACAAAGAGTAGTAGTTCTCGTGTTGCTTACGTTCATAGGTTTTCCCGGGTGCGCAGTAAAACTCCATCTTCGAGTAGACATACGAGGGACTCTGGTCTTAAATTCAAGCTCACTACTAAAATATATACTTACTACTGCGAGAAACACTACTGATGCTAGTATACTCATGTTAGGACTTAAATCACCTGGTCACTTAGGTCGATAAGTCAAATTTATTTCTTTATTATTTTTTATTACTATTTTTTTTTTTTTTTTTTATGTCGATACATAAATTAGATCTTTGTTGCAAACTAATTTATCTTTTTTTAAACAAAATTTTCTTATTATTAATTGCTCTATTAAAGTTGATAAATTGTCAAGTGATAAAAAAAAAGTACAATATAAAAAACTACAATCAATAATGTATAACTCAGTTGGCGACCGTAATTGACTTACGTTTTTTTTTTTTTCATATTAAATTATTGTAAAATATTGGTATAAATTTTATGTTAAATTACCGACGATTGAAAATTTAATTACATGAGTAAAAAAAAAAAAATAGTCTGCATAATAAAAACTGAAATTTATCTCATGAATTAGAAATCCAATTAAAAGGTTATATATATATTTTTTTTTAATTTTTTAAATGTGAATAAAAATTTAAACTGTTAATTAATCAAAGTGCGCGGGTGATGTAATTATAAAGCTAACAGGTAAAAGTTTAAGGATAAAAAAGGAGCTATCACCCACTAAATAATCCTTAAGAATATTAAAAAAGTTTAAAGTAAATAACAGGAGAGATCCGTCATCTCAGTTATCTGATAGTTGATGTACCTTCTTAGGTGCTCGTTGTTTTTCCTTACACCGTGATAAAGAGAAAAGGATAAAAAGAATAAAAGGGTGAAAAAAGATAACTAAGTACAGAGCAACTGGCGCAGGTGTGTCGGACGTGGATAATTGGCACGTTAATGGACGTCGACATGCGGATCAAAAGGGGGTATGAGTACTGTTAAAAGCGAGTACGGAATAGAATAGAATGGACTAGTGAGAACCGTAAAACCGTTGAAAAGGCTCATCGTTTATATATGTATCTATATACATATATATTATTCTGCTGTACAGTGAGTGCATAATAATTATAATAAGTATAATGGTAATGAGAAATTTATGAATTTAGTTCATTTATTTTATTTGTCATTTAAATTTAAGTTTTATTGTTTTTTAAATTTATATTCATTATCATATAAAATTATTAAAATTTATTAGAAATTTTTGTTTTTTTAAACACTGTAAAAAATGGAATAAGTCCAGGCGGTGTAGGTGTTTAAATTTTCGGTGTTAAATTTCAACATCGAAAGTGGTGTTAAAATAACATCACCGCCGGTGTAAATATTCTCTACCGGTGTTAAAAAAATTTTCCGATGATAAAATACTTTACTTTGTGAATATTTTTACTCACTCGATCGTTACAGTTAAACTACTGGTGTTTTTATTAATTAATTAAATTGTTGGTGATCAAAATAATGGGCGTAAAATAGTGTAATTTTTAAATAACTTACGTATAACATAAAAATTATTTAACTAAGTACATAGCAAAGTTAAAATTTTCTCCAGATGATATTCCTTAAATTTTTATATTTTTTTATACGTCATACATTTTTTTATACGTGGAATTTTTTTTCCCACTGATTTAACACCACCAAATTACACCTCCTACACCAGTGTTATTTGATTTTAATACCACGTGGTGTTAAATTAAATCCATTTATAACACCGCTCTGTTTACAGTGTAATTTAAATAGTTAATAATTGTAGTAGACAATTAGAAAAAATAATGGCAAATAGGACTGTAAGATAAACTGAAATCATTAGAAAGTGGATGAAAAAAAAAATGAAATTACACAATAAAAGAAAATGATTAAGTGACGGGTGTAAATCAAGTGATAGTTGAGAGCGAGGCGGGAGAGAAAGGAAGATAAAAAGGTTGAGACAGTAACAATCACTGTAACAAAGACAATGAGGACTTCCTGCATACTTACAGTGTACACGAGTACAACGTGGTGCTCTTGACTTCAGTAACCCCTCAGTTATAATTTAACTGAGCGAAACAAAAGACCGCGGGTACGGGAAGAATACACCGCTTCCCGACCTATTTAAATTAATCTTTAACAATCATTCACTTTATATTCATTTTTCGTAATACGTCTTCTGCTTGTTAACATTCTGATAGATTTATTTCATATATATTATATTACACAATTATAGCGGCGTTATAAAACATTTAAATTTAATTATTGCCGTATTAAATTTTATTAAAAGTAAAAAAATCAATTAAATGATGAAGAATTAACTAAATAGTTTGGATGAAAAAAGTTTTAGCTGATAGACTGAACAGACAAGTGTACCTTTAGGCGTTTTTCAACAAACTCATTTGCCGTTCGCTTTTTACGCAAAATCGAGTTATTCCATTCTGTTTCGTCGTTGAATTTACTAGGCAATCAAATTACTATAGGGGAGAGATATTGTATCAAGTTATACATGTATACATACACAACATATCTCTATATATATATATATCTATATCTATATTTATATTATACAGAAGAGAGGCAAAATACGAAATTTCACATGATCAATCAATTTCTAGGTATGAATACAGTTTGATTAATGTTGAGATTAATTAAATATTGTGATTATATTGTTACACTGTTATTTGATAGGCACCCACTTATTGACGATAAATTTTTTATTTTTAATCGAATTTTTTAAACAAAAATTAAAAAAAAAATTAATTATTAAAATTATTAAATTAGTAATTTTACTAATATTCAAAACAAATTCATTATGAATAAATCAATAGTAAACTGTGTTCTATAAAAGATACTTTTGTTTGATCGACATCTGCCACCGAAAATCGAAAATTCAATGGCGTACATCATATCAATATTTTTTTTTGCCATATATGTCTATTCTTTTTTCTTATATTTTCTTTAACCTTTATCTTTTTCTGCACCATCACTATGACGGTATAGAAAATACCCTATCACATATTAATGCTGTCTCTCTCGCACGTGTGCTCACTCGTCTCACTTTCACACATGTCTGACTCATACTTTCTTCACTTGGTATCACCGTATCATCGTCTACTTCTACTTCTCCCCCGTATATACATACATACATTTATTATATTATATATATGTATACATATTTTCGTTTTTTTTTTTTTTCATTTTTTGCTGCTATACTACTATACTACCCCTACTCGACAAAATTTCAACCCTCAGTGTCTCTGTGTCTATATGTCTTTCTCTTTTTATCTCCCTCGGTCGCACTTGTCTGCGCCACGAGATTATCGGCACATGCGCTTTGCAGATATCACTGCGAACGGCGTGTCAAAACCATTGCATTCTACTCACCAGTAGTACGTTGTGGCTTGCCCGAACGTAAACGTCTTATCTACTAATATATAATAATTACCATAAATATAAATTTGTATACGCGTCTGAAAGTTTACTCAGTTTACTCGTGTTTGTTGTCCCTGGTTGCATAAATTTATCTCGCATTATTAATGGTGTGCTCTATTTGGTTGACATGACAAAGTGCATGATTGATGTGGGATTTTGTTGACTAGTCGACGTGATAAGGTAACGACAAAGTATATAACTAGTGAATAGAGGTGATGTTATTACTTGTATTGATAAAAATAGGAGAGTGACAGAAGGACAGAAGGTGAAACACGAATGGGTATGTCATTCTCTGGGGAAATTTTTCCAAGAGTTGACTCTCTCTCAACTTTTTGGAGTTTATTCTGTAGCTAGTGTTGTATAAGAGAACACGAGCTGTTACTCTATTGGGACTTTTCTGCATGACTTTGGGGATGTCTCAGTTACTCTAGGGAGAATCCGAACTAGAACATACAACTTTTTTTTTTTTAAATACATTATTTTCAGTGTAATTTATTTCATTTATTTATTACTGTTTTAAAAAAGTTTATTCGTGTATATTTTATGTTAAAATTACTTTTTTAATTAATTTTAACTCATGGACTAATTTTATAAATTTATTTGGATTATTTTTTTTAATTTATTCATTAATTAGAATCTAACAAGGGAAAAATTAATTGCAATGCTTGAAGGAGATATAAATAGGGAACTGTATATATGTTGGAGAGATTGAAAGACTGTTTAAAGAGAATGAATGTTACAATATTGATTGTCAGAAAAATCCTGACATCGCAATATATGTATAGATACTAGGTTAATTTAAGTATGAAGGAGTATAAAAATTATTGTAACGAAAATGTGATTAGTGAAGCAAGGAGTGTGGTATAAGATAAAAAAAAGAGAGTCCAAATATGTAGAAAAATAAGTCAAAGTTAGTGTAAATAAATGTAAATAATTAATACAAGACAAAGATACAGTTTTGTAAAACACGCTATGTGGTACAGATGAAAACGCTATTCTATTCTAATTAATTAAAATCATGTTCTGATTAATTAAAATCATGTGAATTAAAAAAAAAAGAATTTGAAAAATTAAAGATTTTATTTTTCGGAACCGCGCATTCACTCATATCTGATGTGAAACAGTCAAGAAAGTCACGGGCGTGTACCTTGACTTAGAAAAGTTTCTTACTGTCACGTGTGTACAAATGAATATTTTATCCATAACTAAAATGAATAATAAAAGTAATTTTAAATTAACTTTTATTGTTTACATTAAACATTTTTCTTCGATTACCATTTTTTTTTTACAATGAAAAATTTAATAAAATGGCCACAAATATTTGCAATGATACTTGAAAAAATAAAAAATTATTTTATTACAACATTTAAAATCGTTTCGGCAAACATTTAAAATTAACGTGATATAAAAAACAACCTGTATTTTATTTTAATTTTTCATATATTTTTAACGCACTACATTTCATTTAATTTATAAAAAATAAAACACTTGTTGTGAGTGTTTGGTAAATGTAAATAATGAAGTACATCGATGAAGGATACATAAAAAAAATAAAAATACAAAGCACGACTTACCGTGCGATAGTTGATGTTTACAGACGTGGAGTGCATACAAACTAAAAAATTTTTTTTTACACCGGAAAACAACCGTAAAACCGTTTGAAAAATTTTCTCGAGTTAAAAGCCCTGTTTTTTCAAAGCACGTGCAACTTTCTTTGGGAATTTTCACTCTTTACGCTACACTATTCTTTTTCAATAGACCAACACACACACTTTTACGTTACGTTACTATTCTCTGTTACTATATACGCTCTGATAGTTTTACAAAAGACTTTTACCGACTTTTCATTATAAAAACCTTCATAAATTTTCTATCAATATAATTAAATTACCATTCACTGAGGCAATTAATAAACTTATATATAACGATATATTATATTTTTTTGTTACAGACGCTCAGTTTTTCCGGGAAATTTATTAACACCATTGATACAATTAACCGGCAAGTGCGAGTGCAAAAAGTATAAGAAGAAAATCTTGATAAAACGAGCGATTCTTTTCTCGTAAATCCAGTGGCGTAAAAAGTTGTTTAAATAAAAATAATAATGATAATACTGGAGCAATTTAAGTGAAAAGAAAAAGGAAGAAAGTGGTGAAGAAAATAAAATAAAAAAAATAAAATCTCATTATACTGTCGGCATCTTTTCAGTGGAACTTTTCCAGAAAAGACGAATGCATCGTTTTTCTTACTCCAGTACTCGGATTTTTTTAGTTGCCATCCAAGGACTCAGTAGGCAGAGACGTCGTCGTAGAGTGAATCGCGATAAGTATCCTCGACACGTCGCGGTCGCTTCTGACGTCCGTGCAAGACGAAATTGGTCGTCTACGTAAAACCATTGGACAGTCGAATTTTTCATTTTTCACTGCTCTACAATTTTCCTCCTATTCTTTTCTGTGTATACACACATATATATATATAACGTGATATAGCTGCGTACTTTACTACAGAACGAGATTTTCTCAGCAATCTTTTCACAATATCCTCTTGTTGGGAAGATCTACAGTCTCTTGAGCACCAGAAATCTTGGCGAACTGACCAAGTAATCTGGCGCAGATAACAACATGTGAATTGTGTATTTCGAGGTAAGATTACATTGAAATATATTTTTATATTACACATGTCTGTTGTACCCTCAATAACGTCTGCTGAAAATACCTCTTATATTTTTACATTAGAAAAACAATTTTAAAAAAGTCGAAAACGAAATACCAAAAAATATATGGATTTGAATAGACGAAATTATTTTTCACCTTTTATTTGAATAAAATAACAGACTTCAAATTTACGAAAGCAAATAATTTTTTATTCTAAAAACACAAAATCTATTTATTTTTACATCTCTCTATAATTACAATGGGCTTAAAACTAATTAAAAAAAAAGGGATGTTAATTTATTTTATTTAAATTCATAGGCAACCCATTTATTCAGCCTTGATTTATAAATATTTATTAAAATTAAAAATAACAACAATATTTATTAAACAAAATGAATAAAATCAAGTAAAACCGAACAGTACGACTATATTTTCTCGTGTATGATTTTCTGTCTCTCGCGTGTAATTGCGGCCAGCGGATATCGATCAGTAATAATTTTTCGCTGGGCATTTAATCAACTAGTGAACACGCTCTCGTACCCACGTAATTTAGAGTGTCAGAAGAAGATAAAGAAAGATGATATAGAGGGGGCTGTAATGAGAATGAGTAGACAGTATTTTGTTGGGTAGTTTATGAGAGCCGCGGGGACAAATAATTTAACTTAAACTTAGCCTCCGTTGACCCACATCCATACTTCAATAACCGTTTAACTAAAGTTTAAAATCAAATCAAATCGAATAAATCAAAATTCAAAATAACTTTTTACTTTTTTGATTACAGAAACAATCAACATGAAGTCCTGAAACAAGAAATTTAAATTCTGAACCGTTGAATTCAAATCCGAGGCTTTAAAAATGCCTTGATTCGGAATCAAATAAAAATTACAGACATTTAAAATAAATAAACGGAAGTTTATAAAGTGAGAACAATAATATTTGTTCTTGTGTTGCTTTGTAAGAAAGTACAATAATTCAAATATGTACAAACTTTTTCGGCGTGGCTCCGGCCGCATGTTGATACTGTGCGTGGTGATACTGTCACTGCTGGTGTGTTTGTATTACGTAAGTCAGATACAGGCGCCGTCAACGGGTCAAGCGCCAGCGCTTCTTGCAGCACCTGTGGGTGTTAGATACGAGCAACGGTCACCCCTCACTACCCTTGTACCTGACTACAGTGAACAACCTGACGCGAGAGTTTCAACGTCCAATTGTCCGCTGACACAGCCCCGAAATGCTGACATTGACACCCTCACTGAATTCGCTAAATTTGATTTCCAGGTGAGTCTTTGCTGTTATTTATTAATTATTATTTAATGTTTCAATCAAAAAAATAATTTACAATGGCGCCATTAGGTACAGGGAAATAAATATAAAATTTCCTGCACTTTATTTTCGTCACCTTTTCAATATTTTATATTTCATTATACGGTTTTTTTTTTGAATTTTTTTTTTCGATGTATTCCACTCGAATACATGCGGAGCGAATAAAATAATTACGAGTACGAGCTGTGGAAAAGTGCGGAGACAGCGGTATACCGAGCTGCAACTCGATTAAACGTCGCCTCGGGCAGCGCCGCGATTCGTTTTAATTACGCGCGGCCGGTTCTGTGGGACGACGTGACACATTGGCGTACGTCGGGAAACTAAACGAAAGGACGAGTCGACTAGGTTGCTCCTACCATTGTCACTGTTGCTACTACTGGTACAGCAACAGCAGCAGCTTCTCGTTTAGGTTGTACCCCTTGTTCTGATGCCGCTACCGGCGTTTACGTTCTGCGGAAACTTTCTGTCTCGTCCTGATATTTTATTAGTACACGTACAAAATACCTATCGTATATTGTATCAAAGAGACATCAAAAGAAAATTTTCCCTCATTATCAAACAAACTTTATCAAAGTATTTTAAATTTGTTTTAATTAAAAAAATTTTTATCTTAAAAGAATTACTTTGGTTTTTTTTTTAAAGTTTACTGAGAGAAAACAAAAAAGGCTATTTTCTATTTGTAATGTCTTAGTTAAAAACGCAAAGAAAACTGAGCGGAAGTAAGTGCTCTTGACGAGCGTAGTGCCGGCTGTCTTTGTCTTAAGGCCTCGGTAAAATTATTCCAGTTGAGAAGAGCGATTACAGAAAGAACCAGAGAGAAAGAGTATTATATATACATATATCTATACAAGAGTATATAAAGAAGAGTTGAAGGGAGAGAGGCGAATCACCGTGAAAAACGTTGTCGCACGAAAGACGAGCTTTTTACCTTACAGTCTTACACTCCTTACACCCCTACATCTTTATCATACTCATAGAAATCATATTTTTTTATTTATTTCTTTCTTGTATTATTATTTTCTTTACCGTGTACTTTTATATACTCTTGCTCTCTTGTCATCTCTCTAGAGCCAGAGCCAGAGCTTGAATTTTAGTTTGAGTTTGAGCTTGAGCTTGGCATCGTCACTGCGACTGAGAAATGCCGCCTACCCGCCGTGAGCGGAGAAGTGCTACGAATGCAAATTGGCCATACAATTTTCCCAAGCACGGTTCTTTTTCTTACCCTTATTCTGTCGTACAAGGTACGAGTAAAAATGACGCAACTAAATATTAAAGAAGATGACGTACAAACTCGGAAAATTTATTCACTTTAATTTCCTATTCATAGATAAATATATATATATTATTTATTTTATTATTACAAGCAAAGATTCGTTTACATGCACGTCTATTGTAAACTGATGCGCAATTGGTTTAAACAAAATCAATATTATTGCAGTATATTTATATACATATATATTAACTGAGCTATCGGCTATAGAGGTTACTGGTTAGTGGACTAAAAGCGATGGTCTACTATGCAAACCACTCCACTCTCGACCCTCTGTGCTCATGTGCTCTCTTCTCATCTGCACTCTTTGTTAATCGTTTCCCGCACAGTCGAGACTGTAATGGGTTGATATGATGTGTCGCTTTATTTGCGTTCGTGTGTGAAAACCCGGCGATCACTAGAAATAGTCCATTTGCTCGATCAATGTTGGACATAATACAACACGTTCACTCGATTAACGAGTTACCCTTTCATATAAATATATATATGTATCTAATTGTTTCATATTTACTCGATTACTTTTTTTTAAAACCATATCTTGTATCATGTATGATACAATCTTCTGTATTCTATATTCCTTTTATTACTCAGCTATTTATCTAAATAGCTTTTATCGTTACAGAAAATTATATTGATTAGCTATTTTATGAAATGATAAAACTAAAACTGTTTTTAAAACAAGATAATGAGTTCGGTAATAGCGAAGTAATTGTTTGGATGTCTGTATATTATAAATATATATATTTTAAAATAGTAACATCGCGTGACAGTTATTCATTTACTGAAAATTCGTAAGGGATTTAAATGTTGAGGACCTCGGGAATAGTTGACCTCGATTCGTACGTCATTTTACAGTACAGGTTGAGTTTTATACCGGAAATTGGTAGTCTCGTGAGGTTAATTCATTTAAATTTAATAAAATATGAATTTTTAAAAAATAATAATCAGTACTTTTAATGCGATAGAGAGCGAATGTATTTTAATTTCAATGGAATAAATTTTTTTGATCATTAAAACTTGAATGGAAAAAAAATAAAATAAATGAAGGAAAAAAAAGTTTTCAATTTGAGTTTTAAAAGTAGATAATGAAAAAAGTTTATCTTATTGTTTATTACAAAACTAATTTACAATTGTATATTGGAGATAGTGATGGAGATAGATCAAAGACAGATCTTGAGGTAGAGAATACTGTAGGGTAGAGGAGTGTTGACTATAAACTATACAGACACAACACGAGGCAATTTCGATGAATTTCACACGGACCATTCAATCAATTGTATGTTTTAGCACATCTCCTTGCAAAGCAATATAACTGTAAACGTTTGTAATTTTCGTCTATGTAGATTAAGGTTTCACTTCAAAGACTGTTCGAACTAATTGGAAGATGAAGGAAATTTAATACTATTTGATGTTATTACTATTGAATAATTACTAATAGATACATGTGTGTGTATGTGTGTTGTGTGTGTAAGCTACTCTTTCCTCAATACCGAGTCTTTTGCTTGTTAGGCATTTTGGGGCCCGTAGCTTCTGATGTCACGAGCTATCCCTAGCCTGTGACATAGTTCACCCCCACTAGAGAAGGCCCTTCTCAGAAGGGTCGAGAAAGACATTGAGATGAATGCAGAAGAGACATTCTGATAGGACCCTCCGAGAGGACCCAACGTGACGTCATCTATCAATATGTTAAACTATTAGTTGTCAAGTTCAATAATGTTGAATTGTTCAATAAATATTTGATTCTCTTTCCAAAAATTTTTTTACTGTTAACGAGGAAAAAAATATAAATTTCGATCACTCTTCATTGGAGTAAACGCAATTAAATAATCAAGAGGAAATTAACTCGGTTCAGTTTTTAAAGTACACCAATAAAAACTCCGTTAAATGTAAGCTGTTGGTCAGAATCCAAGTCTTTGTATTAATTGTTAAATTTATTTCTTTTAAAACTATTTATCTTTTTGTTCTTTATCAAAATTATTTTTTCTTCGTTTGATAACGACATACTTGGCAGTAAGCTTGTTTTAACTGTCTAAATAGTCATTGAAATTCGAAATTACTCTACAGGTGATTTAAAAAATAAAATAAAGTTTTTTCTATCTGAGATAAATTTCATTTCGAATTAAAAAAAAAATTTCATAAAAAATCGAATTCACGCGAGATTTGAAAAAAAATTTATTTTATCTCTATACTTATCATGATAATCGGTTAAGTATTTTCAAAGGTACTTAACTTTTATTGGAAATGAGAAACGGACAGAACGATTTTATAAGTGTTCCATTACGGACACTAAAAATATTATTACCTAGTAAATGGTAAAATAAATCCAATGTCACTGTTATGAATAATTTTTTTTAATTTTCCACTAAATTTATTTAATGCAGAGAAATCAAAGTGAATAATAACTTTAATTTAAAATAAATATTTAATTAAGTTGAAGAGCAGAAAAAAAATTATTTCTTGTCCTATTTGATCAAACTTTTGAACCAAGACGATTTGAATCGATTTAACGTTATAGCCATACAATCTTGGCTGTGGTTTTAAAATGAGAATTTAACAGCTTTCCTCCCTCCAACCTTTTGAGCGTATCCGACATGTGGTTTTCTGGAAATAAACTTTAGTGGTGTCCTTGTAGATTGTATAGTAGAGTGCCGCACAACTCCTTAGTGCTTTAAACATTGTAATTTCTCTCTTGAGACTTGGAAACCACAACGTCTCTCAAATTGCTGCTAACTCAAATATAAACATATACAATATACATATTTACATATACATATATAAATAATTACATTTATCGTATATTAGCTGTCAAACGCGGTCAACATTTGTGTAATTTATCTCATATTATATATAAATATAACTTACAATATTCGATGTTTGATTATTTACCATAGTCAATTCCGATACCCTGTTATTTGGATAATTTATTTCGGAATTTCCATTCGAAACTACTGAAGTCGTATTAAACTGATCTGTCATATTATGTATACATATTTTATGTCAATTGTAACATCGAGTGCTTTGATGTACAATATTTAATTGAGGATATTAGATGCTATTGACAAATTCTATTAATAATTATAATTATAAATCAAATATTTGATTATAATACGTTTTACCTAGTAAAAAAGGATTCGTCAAAGTGTTGAAATTTTAACACTCCCGAGTATTAATTCAACACACTGCTATTTTTTTGCTTGACAAGCTTTAATTGGTTGATTCTTTTAACTCACAAAAATGTTATTTTATTCGAAAATATCACTTTTCAAATGTTACTCTTGAAATAACACTCAATATATGTTAAAAATATTATCGACCATCACAAAGTAACACTCGGAAAATTTTTACTTTTATCATACACGTGTGTAACTTTTTCGACACTCACGAGGTATGTTAAAATAACATATAAATAAGTATAAACCGTTTGTTTTACACACGATATGTGTAGATTTTGACGAAACCTTTTTTACTGTGTACATCGAATAAGTTTTTAATGTTAGCACCTGGCGAAAAAATAATTAATTTTAATGAGATACGCTACCAGACCTCTTTCTCACACTCAGAAAAATAAACGGAACTATCATTGTTGCACTCGTTGAGTAAATGAGAATTTTAAAACAATTTTTCTTGGAGACGAATTAGAAATTTCGAAAATACGAAATTTCTAGCCTTCTATTAAGGTTTCCAAAAATATTAGACTCTCTATTTTAGGTTTCCAGTGTTTGCCTGTGAATTAAATTTATTGAAAATTGGTTACCGCTACCCCTTAAAAATATTCAAATAAAACGATTATCGCCTGGCGCAAGTGTCATAAATCTTGATTTCAAAGCATTTGAAAAAAAACACAGTTTTTTATTCAGTTTTTTTTTTTTTTACTAAAATTGATGAGTGCCCAGTTTTGTCTGACCATTTTCTGAATATCGTTTTTTAAATTATTAATAATGATGATGAATAAAAATATTTAGTTATTTTTCATCTCTATTTTTGGTCCGGATCCATATTTATGAATATTAAACACTCGATTTTTTTTTGTATACAAAATACTGTATAAATATCGAGATTGCTTGAAAAAAATAAATCACTGAATATTGAAATGTTTTTTTTTTTTTATATCGATATTATTATTTATTTATTAATTTTTTTTTCAAATCGTTGACAATCGTATTCAACAAATGCCCAATTAATTTCACATGAATTATTTATTTACTCCGTAATTTATTCCAGTGCCATAAAAAAATTAACTTTTATCAAAATTTTATTACAGTCCATTCTTACTGTACTTTTTATTAAATCGCGGGAATTATTTCAAAATTACAATTAATTAAAAAAAAAGTTATGACTTAAATCCAATAAATTATTCAGCAAGCAGCAAATCTTGAATAATGAAACATAATTAATAATTTACCGCGATATCAAATCCTGATCAGTACTTGAAACAAAAAAAATTTTAACACAATAGTATTTGAGTACAATGTCATTGAAATAGTAGATATTATCACAAACAGATATTGTGTGAATTGTTATTGCTGCTGTATCGTTAAAGTTATAAAAGCGTAATGTATAAGGATTCAAGCTCTCGTTCTCCTCGACACTTTTGCTTACCCGGCACTCATGGGATTTCCTTTTATTAGCTCGAGAGCCGTCGAAATTGAAGGAGGTAAAAATCGAGTATTAAAAAAATGAAAATGGTGAAAATGAAAACGATAGTGAGAAGCATCTATTGTTCGATTATGACGAACAAAGCCATTTGAATTATTCCATCAAGACGAACAATAGAATAACTTGAGTCCGTTTCATAGAATTTTTAACGATGCCTTTACCTCAATCACCACTTTTCTTAGATTTACGATCCCACTTTTTTCCATTTACGATAAAATAAAATAACTCGGGAAAAACCAGTCCCAACTTATTCTTCAGTCAAGATATAAATCCTTCCTTCACTATATTCTTTCACCTGCTATGGTATTTTATATTATATATATATGTATATCTGCAGATAATGATATACTTTTATATAGCTGAGAATAAGATCGTCGACTTGTTCGGAAGCGTCTGATCTCTCTTTAGCTCCTTGTTCTTCGTATTGAAGATATCTTTGACGATTTATCACTGTGTATGATACTAAAGCCAGAATATTTCTTACATTTTAAACTTTTTTCCTGACAATTTTCCACAGACATGTACAGATATCTATATATGTATTGGAGTCTTTTCCATCTCATAAAGTCTACAGTAATGTCTTCATTTTTAAACTTTTTTTACTTCTCCATCTCCGCATCTACGGTCGTTGTCTTCCAAGTTATCTTCCTTTTCTTTCATCAGTTTTTCGCTCGACTTCTCGACAGTTTCCTTCATGGCAACGGAGAAAAACACAGAATAATAAAACGATTAAGCGAACCGAGACGACATTCGTGTTCATAATTTTCGCCTGACTTGCTTTTTCCTTGTCGTTATACTTAGCAAACCATTTCTTTAATAAACTCAAATATAACAAAAAGAATATTTATATATACATTACGTAAAGCCATTCTGCTAAATGTATCATTTGCTTTTTTTTCCACAATGTGATTTATTTAAACCGCGGTTTTATCCTACTAAACCGCAGAGGAAAAATAGTCTTGTAAACAACGCTTACATGACTGAAAGTATATCAAGTTATAAAGATATTTTTTGCAAAATTTATTACACAGAAAAAATTTTTTGTGAAAATTACTATGACTGAACAAAATAGAAAGGGTTTAAAATTATAGTGATTCCTCCTTTCTCAAGAGTGAAATATTACACATGCGATAATAAAAATTACTTTGTCACAGGTAATATCTTACTAACATTTGTCCTATTAAATCAAAAGGGACAAAGTCATTTTTATAACGTCAACTTCATTTCACTACATTTATTTTAATATTTATTTAAATTCTTATCATTATTTTAATTAAAATCATAATTTTTTTAATTTTTTAATCAATCATTCAATTAAATATTTTAATTCGAACGAGTAGTTGTTGTTAGTTTGCATTTTAATTCTAAGAAATTATCAGTAGGGGAAGGGAGGGCAAAACGGGATACCCCCAAAATTTTATATTCGAGATGGTTTTTAAACATTTCAAAATCACTTTTGTAAATATAATTGAGTGTTGTTTTGAATTTTTTTTGCCAAATTTTTTCATAAATCAATTGTCAGTTGAAAAATATTAATGACTTTTGTTTTATGATAAAAACTATTAAAAATGTTTCTTTCTTTCTTTGCATCTAATAGGGGATATCGGGGCAAGACGGCCCACCTCAAAAATTAACCAAAATTTTTTGTTTTTGTTTTCTTTTGATTATCACAAATTTAGATTATTTACTCATTTTTAGCCCGATACGTGAAACTTGGGGCAAAATGAACCACTCAAAAATTCTAAAAGAAAATGTATTTCATAGTATTATAACCTAGTCATGATTAATTTAATAGAAATATCATTTTTTGGTTAATTATATGGATTTGGATTAAAATAGAGCATTTGAAAAAGTTAAAAAAACCAATAATCAATTTTCTACAGAAGTGAAAAAATGACTCGTATTACATCAAAAAAGGTTATTTCGAGTAATATTAAAGTAAATACAGTTGTTAAAGAGAAAAATATAAACATTTGTTACGCGGGAAATTTTTTTACAATTAAAAAAAAAAATTTTTTTTTTTTCATTTTCTTTCGGAGGGGGCCGTCTTGCCCCAAAAAAAACATTTTTTTTCAGGAGCTTCACCAAAATTTTGGTGAATTGAGTTCAAGTTGGATAAGAGTAAATCGACTTGATGGTTAAAAGCCACAAATAATAATAACCGGCTTAGGTGGGCCGTCTTGCCCCGGTCTCCCCTAATCATGTAAAATATAATTTTTCTTCATGTAAATTACTTTTAAAAAAATTTAACTTAATCACATTTATTTAAAATCCAGAAATTTTTTTTTTATATTTTTTAAGGGGTACCCCTTTGCTCGCAAAACTGAAAAATTGTTTTTTTAACTTCCCGCTAAGAAAATTGTAAATTTTCAAAAATTCGGGAAGTTATTGGTTTCGGTCCGATTTACGAAAATCGAATTTCCATCAGATGTCGACGTTTCGAGGTCCGAGGGAGCTATTCTGACTAATTTCACGATGATGTCCGAGTGTATGTATGTATGTATGTACGTACGTACGTACGTACGTACGTTCGTACGTACGTACGTACGTATGTAAATACCTGTATCTTTTGAACGGATGAACCGATTTTGAACTTTAAGGTGTCATTCGACGCGGATTGACAATATCTTGAAGCCGAGAGAAAATTGAGCTTGATCGGTAGGGCTCGTTCAGAGATATTCCAAAAATAAAGTTTTTTGAAAAATGTTTTTTTTTGATAACTTTTAATGTGCTCGATAGATTGATTCCAAAATGGACTGGGCTCTAGAGCTTTATAAGCCGCGTCGAATGCCACCTCAACCATCAAAATCGCTTCATTCGTTCAAGAGAAACCGTTGTCGAAAGAATTAAAAAAAAAAAATTTTTTTATTTTTCCGGAAATATCACAAAAACGACTCGATAAATCGAATCCAAAATTTGATCAGCTTTAGAACTTGACAAAACGCGTCGATTGCCGCCTCAACCATCAAAATCGGTTAATTCGTTCGCGAGATATCGTGGGAGAAAGAAATGCTAAAAAATGGTTTTTTACAAAACAATGACATACAAAAGTATTTGCGAGCTCGAAGAGCTTGAAAATGTATTCACAATAGTGTTTTCGAGCTCGTTGAGCTCGAAAATAGCGGGAAGTTTTAGGGCTGGCCCGCAGGGTCAACTTATAGACCGATTTTTTTAACGGTAACTGAAAATTTTTTCTATTTACTTTGAATATCATTAAAAAAAAAAAAGATTTAGTGTATTTGAGTCCTCGAAAACTTGGTATTTCCTTAAGTACCCCGTTTTGCCCTTTCCTCTCTTAATAGTCAGTAAAAAAATTTTATTTACTATGGATAATAATTTTTTCATTAAAAAAATTATTCTTTTACTATCCACTGCAAGCGCTATAAATTTTAGTATTAATTTCCCGTGTACGAGAGAAAATTTTAAGCATTTTCACTTCATCTTCAGACTTGATTATTTAAATTAATCAATTTTCTAAAAGCATCTCGAGCCGATCCGTCGAGGTAGTACACTGACACTTGACACAAAATAAATTTCATCAGTCGCCCTTGACTTCAATTAGAATTTTTTTATATTTTTTTCATCTATCAGTCATCCTCCCTTTGCTTCACTGCTATACGGGCGTTTATTGGCTCACTAATACTCTCCCGACGAATCACCCTTCTCTACTATTACTACACCGCATTATATACATTATATATGATGTACACTTCTTACGGTTACTCGACGTAGACGTCTTTACTCTCATGATTCACGAAAGCTTGCACTCTGTCGAAGTGAAGCTAAAGAGCCCTATAAAGAGCCCCGAACTGTTTGCTGGATAATGCAGTTCTAAGACTCTCAGAAACGCCTCAAAGAAGAGCACTTGCTTTTGTTCTGCTCCTAATCTACTGTTTCATCAATAAACTCAAAAAAAGCTTTCCTTTAATCTTGAATTTTTAAAAAATATGGAATCCATTAAATATTCTGGCATAAAAGCCATCAACTACTTTCACATATTCCATTTAAAAATATTTTAAAAAATAATAAACGGCGGGAAATAATTTTATTAAAAATAAAAATACGTCATTGTTGAAGAGTATTTGATTTTCCAAGGGGCATTTACTACTTCACTCGATCCAATCATTCTTCTTTCAATGAGCCTCTCAAATAACTTTCTATACCGCTTGAAAGACGACGATCTATTTTCCACATTATTTTTTTTTTTACTTTTATTTCGTGAAAACGTTCTTGGTCCGACTTTCTTTCACCAGCATCTGCCTTACGTTTACTTATGTTAGAGTATCTTTTCGCCACACCCCTTTATCTCACACAACAATAAATACGTATCCACACACACTCACATATACATATGCACACATGTACAAATATACATATACATATATACACGTCAATAGTGTCGATACAAAACCAATATCTAGAATCTAGATGCATCTCAACATTGACGTCGTTGAAAGAATATACCAAGTGCATCGAGCTTTTAAAGAAATTGAAAATACTATGACAGTACTTACTCGATATATTTTTCTTCAGCACTCGAATTTAATACTCACGGATAAACATTATCCTCAATACTATTTCAAATTTAATTTAAAACTGTTTTTAAAAGATATACATATTTTATCAATCAATAAAATATTATTTTTTAAAGTTAAATTAATAAATATATACCTGTATTATATATTAGGGGTGTGCGGATAGTTTGAACCTACGAATTTTTCGTATCGAATCGAATAATTCGAAACTTTCCAGATTATTCGAAAATTTTATTTTAAACGACGAAATTGTGATATTTTTTTTAACAATTCAAATTTTGGTCAGGGGTAAATATAGCTCAGACACGAATCTACGAAATAATTACTTTTGGTTTCTTTGAAAAACTAAGCTCTCCATTTTATAAAAATTCAATATTTGGAAGCTACACGGAAAAAAAAATTGTAGTTGCTACAACAGCAGCTGTACACTGTAAAAAATTTCGGTGTGAAAATGGACCCGGAGAACTTTACACGGCCGTGTCGTGTAAAATAACGGTGTAAAATTCTCTTGGAGTAAATTTTCCATCAGTGTAATTTTGACACGGTGTAATCTACTTTTTTTACACGATTCCGTGTTACTCGTTATAATTTTAATTAATGAGCAACAAATAATGTTGAATATTTTCACTACTTAATCAATAACTATTTTAATTTTATTTAGATATTAAATGGTATTTATAACATTTAAATATTTTTATGATTATTTTTCTTAACGCAAAATTATCATAAACTACACATTTACACGGTTGACGGTGTAAAAATTTTAAATTCACACCGCCTAAATTTAACACAATATTTGGTGTAATTTTCACACCGAAATTTTTACACTGAGACATTTACACTACACCGGGTTCAAAAAATTATTTACAGTGTAGTTGAGGTTACTACAAGTTGGAGTACTCGCAACTACAAATGTTTTACTACAATATTATGGTTAGAAGAACTACAATTTTTTTTCCGTGCATAATCACAATTTTTTCGATTTGAATCGAGTAATTCAAAAAGTTACAAATTATTCGATTCGAACACGATTTACACACCCCTAGTGTATATAAATATATATTCCCACGATTAAGTGTAAAAAAAAAAATAATTTAAGTTTTAAATTAAAAGAGTGAGGCAATAATATCGTTTGATTTTTTCTCGCGTGTACAAACGACCGGTTCTACGCGCCATCGAGCATGTCACGAGGGTTACTCAAGAGACTATTGAATCCCGAGATTCAAGAGAAGAGAGTTCACCATTTAAAATAGTACTGAGATTGTATGCTCACTCGATACACATATATGTAAATATATATGTACATATAAACACGTACATGGACACATGAGAATAGCCAAGTGGAATTCGGGCTGAACTTTAGCTCTAGTGGTTCTCCCCTATACCGTGTGGTCAAAACTTGTGCCCATGATCAAATGAAACACAAAAGTTCATGACAGTTGGAGTTCATCCCTTTTGTGATAGCGTTAGCTCAAATGATCTACATATCAAACAGTTACTTGTTAAAAATCAAGGGTTCATATATCAAATTTTAAATTATATATTTTTTGCATAATCAGATTTAAATTAAGTTCCAATCAAATTTATTTTTTATTCAAAATTTGGTTATTTACTTTTATAACTTTTGATAATAATTTTATAAGAAAATTCAATATCTTAATATACAGATAAATATATATATATAATATTATATTGTGGTTAAAAATATATCACATACATATGTGTGCTAATACTTTGGGAATTTTTCCAATAAAGCCTGGTTGTTCGGACATTTCTTTCATAACCGATGGAATTTATTACCGCATACTTCCTCGACCTTTGGAATCTTCGATAAATTTTTTTCATCAAAAGCTACTTTTTATCTAACACTTCTGATATAACTAATAAAAATTTTTTATTCTTTACAATTTCTTATAAACTTTCGAATTCGTTCCCGGTATTTTTATTTATTTGCCAGCGGCAGTAACTCAATATCATGAAGTTTATTTTCATTACCTAAATTTGGCAAATGAAATTTTTGAAAAAAATATTAAATTTCTTAAAGATAAATTTTTATCTCAATTTAAATTTTAAATTCAAACTTATATTCAAATAATTAAACTAATTCGTTCTTTGAAAATATACCATACAAAATAAAACAAAAATAATAATAACATCTCGGGTGTATTTTTATTTAATTCTTCTTCCCGGGAATACTTTTAATTAAAAAGTTATAAGAGTTTAATTATATATTTTATTATTTTTTATTTGACTTCAAATGAATTTAACGAGTTCACTATTTCCCACTATAGAAATTTTAAAAAACAAACTAACAATTTTTTAACTTGAAATTTTTTTACAAAAAAAATCAACCGACAGATCGATACATCGGCGAAAAAAAATTGTTTACGTTACAAAAATAATGTTTGTGGATCCTAAAAAATTCTATGTCATCACAAACTTTTAGCGCTGGAACACACACACACACACACACACGTGTCACTCAATTTTTTCCCGCATATTTTTAACATGGCTTAACATGAAGCTTTACATCCAGCATGTAAATAAATAATAATTCTTTTGATGTTTTCTCCCAAGTGCTGTGGAGACGAGCCCGAGAGAATTGAACGCCGTTGAGTCGGGAAATTACTCGGGGGGCAAACACGGAGGGATGAAAAAGGGCTCGAGGGTTCCGTGGGTTGGTTAAGGTTGCGGGGGGCTTGCAGCGTCCACTCGAGTGAATACCCCCCAGCGAACCGGAGATCACCGGCGTCCCTGCGGAGAGAAGAAAATAAAGACTGGGGTGTGCATAGAATATGTCGGTTGAGGGACAGAGATCGAGGGACTGGAGATTTTATATAAGAGCCAAGGGGGATAAAGTTCCCTCTACTCGCGCTCGCGTCCGGAACGCGTCTTATCGGTCTCGTTGTGAGAGTCTAGAGTAAAGAGAGGGCTAGAGAGTAGTACTGTACGCAGTGGAGGGTAGTGAGGGTTTTTATGAAAGCTTCGCTGAGAGCCTGAGACAGCAGAGAAGTGAGGGTTACTCACAACCTACTACAAGATATATAGAATGCCTTAAAAAGAGGGATGATACGTTTCCATGTATTTTTATATTTTTTTTTATCCTTCATTTTGTCCATTTTATTATTATTGTTATTATTATTTTTTATATTTTTTTATTCTCTCCTTTTACCTTTGCTTATTATATCCCCTTGTATTGTCTGGGTTTTATTCCTTTTTCTCAGTTTCATCCCCTTTGCCAGCCGGTTCGATATGAGAAAGCTCGTGTTGTTCAACGATGCGACGATTAACGAGCTTAGAGAGGCGACAGCCATTGTATACATATACAATATAATATATATATATAAACATATATAGCCGGCGAGGATATTTATATCTATTCAGCGGCTTTAATTGACTTATGTGTCTTCGTATCCTCGTGCGAGGCTGCTTCGATTCTAAGAAAACTAATTAAACTCCGCGATTTTTTTTTTTATTTTGTGTAAATAATCAGCTTTATTTTTACCATTTTTCTTGTCATTATAATAATTGTTTGATAAGTGGTATAATTAGTGAGTCGTTATTTATGGGCAGCGATGCATGAGGACGGTGTCATCACTCGTCATTGCTGAGATAACATAAACCCGTCAGCCAAGATTCTGACGTATGACTAAAGTCATTTCGTATCACATATGAGCTGGTATTATTTAAAAAATAAATGCCATGATTATCATCATTTTTTTTTTTACAAAATAATTTATTCGGCATTTAAATTTATTTATAAAAAATAATTTATTCGGCATTTAAATTTATTTATAAAAAATAATTTTATTAAATCATTGTTTTAAATAAAACTGTTGAAATAAAATTTCAATTTCCGATAACAAAAAGGTGAAGAAAAAAAAATAATAATTTTTAGCATCTGCGCGCATCTCATTCGTCTTCGATTTAGCAGGCTTTCAATTTTCTGTAGGCTAGAGGGCGTGGTCCTTACCACCCCGGAACTCGCGTGATACCGTGAGTCTTGATAAGCTATGCACTCCGTCGTGCTTTGCATTATTACATTTTTAAAACCCGTAAGAAGGACCGAGGGAATGAGGGGTAAGAGAGTTAGCAAGAGATAGGCTTTTAGAAAAAAAATAAAAATATAAATATAAAGCAAGAGATTAATAATAACCAAGGGGAGGAAAAAAAATTAGTCGGAAGTATATTAAAAGAGAATGATTAAAGGTATTATACCCTCGGCTGTTTCGTAAATCACCCAGCTTCCTGTGAATATTTTAATTTCTTTATTACACTGAAATAATACGTGAAAACGGCAATTAATCAAATTTATATTTATAATACCGTTGAATATTCCACAGCACGCAGCTTAAAAAATTTATTTGTTTGTATTATGTTATTTGATGCAAAATTGCTATATCAATATAAATATATATGTAGAATTAAAAAAAATTGATTAAAAATACATTCGTCGCGTATTTTATTTGCTAATAAATATTGATATGAATTTTTAAACCGAGTACACAAGAGATCAAAATATTTAGTGACTTTTAATTAATAACTATCGATTAAAATTTTATATCTAGTCAATAAATAGCTGAAAATTCAATTTAAACATGTCTCATACACTCTGAAATTAGCGATCGACAATGTATGACCAGATTCAATTACTTTGGACTAACGTAACTTAGTTTTCAGCATACTGTGCACTCTATATAATAGTTATGGCTCAACATATAACCTCTAGAATCCCTATATCCTCTTTCATCTTTGTGCTATTGGATATCACTTTAATTTTACAATCAGTAGCAGCAGCGGCGGGAGATAAAACCATTTAAAAATTTTTTTTTTATTACTTTCCGATAACCCGTAAACTTTGATTCGCAATTTAATTTAAATTGATAACAAAAAGAAAAAAATTTGTGGCTTACGGCGACTGTGGAAACAATATTTTTCATTTATAATTAAAATATTATAGATAATGTTCGGAGTTTTAACTTTACGCGGGAATTTAAGTCCCGAGAAATTGGATGGGATTTAATGGATAGTGAAATTTTTTTAAAAATTATTATCGTTCTTTGGTGAATGCTCGTTCACACGGCAATTTATATGGAGATGGTGAATGAAGATGCTCTAGTCTCCTGGCGTAATAATTTCTAGTGTCGACTTTTAAAATGTGAGGATAAATGGCCGCCACTACCACGCTCGTTGAATCACCCGTCGCCCTTTTCCTAGTGTATTCACTTGACTCCTAGATATTATTGAAAAATTGTCGGCAATCACGCGAATTTTTATAAATTTTCTTTTTTTTTTATTTTCACTGGGTTTTTTGTTTGTTGCTTTACGGAGGGTCAATAGTAATTTTCGTCCAAGCTTTTCTCTCAAACTAAACCTCATAACGCAAAACTAAAAACAAGGCTTGATGCATTACTCTATAAACTGGCAGTCTACGTTTTGATTTTTGAAAAATATTCATTTGTTTAAGAGAAAAACGTGGACAAAGTTTCCATTTACTGCGCAAGTGCAACAAAGATAGTTCCGTTTGTTGATTTGAGTGTGATAGAGAAAAAAGTTCAGACCCTTCTTAAAGAAATTAGTAAAAATTTTTTTTTTTTAAATTATGTACACGGAAAAAAATGATGCTCAAAATTTTAATAGTTTGTAGTTTATTTTTGACTTAAAATTAGTATATTCGTATACTAATATCAAACCAGGATCATTATATATTACAAAATGGCTATTATTTATACTAAAATTTGATACACATAGAAGAGAAAAATTTGTAATTTCGTATATTAAAATAAACATGAAAAAGAATCAATTGTTATCTACAATTATTTGTTACTATTCAAATAAACATAGAAAAATTAAAAAAATTTACCACTTATTCGATTTATGTATATGATAAATTAATTTATAATAACGAATAAATAACATTTTATATTAATTATTAGTCAATGGGATAGAATTTATAAAATAAAAGTTAGTAGCTTTTGCAATTTTTCGGCTGGAAAAATCAGTATCTAAGATACCAATTCTTAATTTGACCAATCATTACTTTTGAATAGATGTATGCCATAAATTAATGAATTTTCACTAATAAGTCACGTATTTACATACCTAAAAGTGATAATATTTACTTACTTTTTGGAATAATTGATAGTAGTTTTTGGTAATCTACAAAAATTAGTAAACTACTTTGCATTAAGTACATAATAGTACTAATTATTGATGACAGATTCCACTTTTTACTATTGTTTGTTAATTTTTAATATTCTGTTTTTTCCGTGTACTCTCTAAACACGAATAAGTGAAATAAGTGAATATTCACTAATTCTAAGTGCAAACTGAACCACTAATTTCAAAAAGTGGTTCAGTTGGCACTCAAAATTAGTGAATATTCACTTATTTCACTTATTCATGTTTAAAGAGTAAATTATTATAGTGGTAATTTGAACGATTTATCTCGAAAAATAATTATGTGTACTTGAAAATCTACTAAACATGTAAAACATATTTAGCGATTTAATTTAAAAGTTGTAAACTAAAATCGCTCTACAATATAACTTGATTTTACAGAATACTCTAAATACAGTGACTTTATTAAAGTAACTTTGTGTAAAATGTGTTAAAGTGATTATTCAAATGATTGAAGGTCGTGAGAGATTGGCTTTTATCTTTTCATTTCACTTTTTCTTAGCGTCATGTCTTTAACATAAAATGCTGAATTTGCTTCACTCATTCAGTGGAAAAAAATGAAATAAAGCATTATAAAAAGAATGAAAAGAAAGAAAAAAAAGTCAAAGTAAACCACTCTCCTGCGTTAAAAGGCGAACCGCGTGAGCCCTTCTCTCATTTCCACTTCCCGGTCTCATTCTTCTTGCGGTAAAAAAAGTACATTTTTTTTTTTTTTCGCTACTACTGCGTTCACTTGCGCTCCATTCTCGCATCTCTGGAAGTAATGCTTTGAACAAGTGCGAATGGATAAAAAGCTAAAAGTGTCAAGTCAATGGAAATTTTAAGCAAAAAATTCATACGTTTAAATTCAGTTACACTAAATACTGACTAAATTTAAAAAAAAAAGCTCAATAAAAAGTTTTTTAAAATTTTATTTATCATCAATTTATTTTGCTGACTAGTCAGTTAGCGTGAAAAACGTGTCAGCTAAATCAACGGAAAAAATTGAGCGATACTAAATAAAACAAGTGATCGAAAAAAAAAAAGTTTATATTTTATATTGAGACGGCTGATGGAAGAGAGATCATTAACAATAAAGATCGGAATCACAATCGATTGAATTGAGCGGAAATTGAAAATGCATGAGTCCACCGAATAAATATAATATAAGGTCAACTCTAGTGGTAACATCAGTGTGAGTTAATCGATTCCTTGTACAGCACACGGGATTTTATTCTTCCTCATTCTTTTTTTTATTTTTATTCATCCCCTATTCTTCTGTTCTCGCTCATCATTCTACATTTCATTTATTTTTTTTTCCGTTGAATTTTTTCCACCAATTCTACTGCATTCTCGTCAGTCTTCAATCCATATCCACACCCCATATCTCATTTGATCATTCGTCACCATTTTCACACTCTCAGGTCAGTCCGCATATAAAATTCATCGCAAAATTATGTAATTCATACAATTCTATTCAAATGACCAAAAAAACTGATAAATTTTAAATCATTTTTTTTACACCCAAACCATTTTTCCAGAATTCAGAAATTATAAAAAGTAATGAAAAATAAATCTTTCTCTAATTTTTTCAAACCTCTATGCACAGATTAAAAAAAATCGAGCGATTAAAAAACATGGCGGGCATAAAAATTTTTTTTCTTGGCTAAACACTTTTCCCAATAATGAACGGAAAAAAAAATGGGCATTACTGTCGATAAACATAAGAGCCACTTTGAATAATTTCCTGATATCTCGTTTAAGTGATGTAAAGCGATGTCAGCCTCGATAACGATAACATCGATAATCCCAGGCTTTAAACCTCATACGCGTTTACTGTTCATTATCCTTACACATTGTAACATATATATATATATATATATATATATATATATATATATATATATATATATATATATATATAGATATTGGTTAAACGTTCCGTAATATAAGTCTAAATACATTAAATTACCATGGAGAAAACAAAGGAAATCCTTCCGACGTGCTTATGTTACGGCCCCGTCGTGTCCTTCACCCCGTGAGCTCTTCAGTTCTTGAGCCCTTCAAGACTTAAAAGTAATACAAAAGGGTTAAATCATAAAAGGGTTTCTATCTGTGTCACGTTACCAGTACTAACACTTAACTACATCTAGACTATTATATACACAATAGTATAGAGAAAGTACTCGGTACAGTAGTTGAGAAATAAAGGACGCATGTATAACCCTTTTACCCTTAGACGCGCACCCACATACACACCAGCATCCAGTATGGTTAATGTTATGCAAATTCATCTCACTTAACCTCATTTAATTCAATTTAAACTTTCCGTCTCGCACTTGCCTGAATACTAAGTACACCGTTATTTAAAAATTTTATTCACTGTCTACTTGTCTCTTTTCTTCTTTTAATTATACTTTCTATGTTACAATTTCGTTATTTGTTTTCGTATTTACTCAAGTATTTTAAAACAATTCTGTTCACTCGAAAATAAAAGCGATCTCGGTTCTCATATATTTTTAAATTAAAATTAAAAACTTCATTTTATTTAATCGTGTCAGATAAAATATTAACTTTTATTTATTTTATCGTCAGTATTTCATTTTATCCGGCATTATTGGCTATAAAAGTGTCAATAAGCGGATAAAAAAAAAACCAAGTGTACATCATGATTGGACTGCTCGTCAGAAAATAGTGAAAAGTTTCGCCAAGAAGGTTAACGATTGGATCGTTCATTCGTTGGCTCGTTGTAACATGAGAAGAAATGAAAGTAATCTAATTATCGAAAAGCTATCGCGTTTGATACGTGAGTAGAAAAAAACTCTACAATATCTGCTCTATATTTTATATATAAACCTTTGTTCTAACACTTTATACAATTTTTCACTAATTAATAAAGTTTTCAATGGAAACATTTAAAAAAAAATACCTGATAAACTCCGGTAGAAATGTTTGAAAATTTCAATTTATTCAACGTACAATTGGCTTTGAAAATTAGTATTTTCTTTTTTTAATCAAAATTAATAAGCATAATTTGATAAATTCATAAAATGCTTTTGAAATTCCGGTATTTTATTTATTTTTCAAATAATTTACAAAAGCAGGTATCCGAACATTCTTGATTTTAATATTTTAATTTTAAATTTGAAGTTTTGCATTCCAAAAATGAATTGTATATTGAATTTCGTGATCCGATTTTGATAAAAAAATCTGGAAAATGGTTGACCCTTCGGCCCAGCCCTAAAACTTCTCAACGTTTTATCGTGAATACATTTTCCAACTCTTGGAACTTGAAAATTTTCTTTTACACATCGACTGTTTTGAGATCTTGAACCTCGAAAAAAGTAATGTCTTGCGTCGAAATATGAACCAATGACAATTTTGTTTTTTCCGTACTTCTTAATTTAGGTACCCGCGGGTAATAAGGCCTAAGCGATAGAAATGGTATTTAAAATAATCGCCTCCGCTAAAGGCTACTTTAGTAGAAGGGTCTCGCATAGAGATACCACGTTCCCTGTCTTCTATATTCCATCATCCGTCATATACTGTCGTAGCGCAGAAGAAATTATAAATAACAATCTAGTCTTCTGACTCTTAAAAAGTATTGTTGCTAAATTTAAGTGATGATTTATCTCGAATACCAATTTTGTTAAGTATAGTTTAACTATTACAGTTTCATTAACCCGTAGGTCTTATTACCCTATCGTAGTAAAATAAGGCCTTACTTCATTATATTTTATGGCTAATGTATTGAAATAAAGATTAATGATAAATTTCGATAATTAAATGCAATATTTTCGATTCTATTTAAAATCTCCCTTAACTAGGCTTTATTACCCACCGGTACGTTATACCGACCTATTTGATCGAATACATACAGACACTCGAAATTTAAACTGAAAATAGTCAAAATAGTTTTCTAGGATTTCAAAATGTCGACATCTGATAAAAATTCGATTTTCGAAAATTGGACTGAAAACAATGACTCGGAATTTTTAAAAATCGTCGGTTTTCTCAACGAAAAGTTAGAAATCCACATAAATTTCTATTAAAATTGATATAAATCAATTCCTACCCATGAATTTAACAGTATATACGTAATATTAAATTTAAAAAATAAAATTACCTTAATTATCTGTTTATAAAAATAAAAGTAGTTGATTTAGTTATCGAAGACCTTTATGGCCATTATGGTATTACTTACGCTACGAAGCTCACCGTAATGTGAAAAAGTTTACCTTCTGTGTTTTTTTTATTATCGGTCTTTATAATGATTCAAGTTCACGCTCTACTCAGAGAGGCCAAAAAAGTAAATAAGAAAAAAAAGTAAAAAGACCCGAGTTAATACAACCCGCGTGGTGAGCAATGGCACTTCATTGGCAGACACTGAAGCCAGGTTTCCCTTTGGTGACATTAACAATCCAGACGAGACGTTTTGAGAGTGGTCACTTGTCGGGTTACGAATAACGAGGTAACTAGGACTATAGGGACCAGAAGGTCTACGACCTACCGTCAGACGATGCCGAGTATCTAAAGAAATGAGTAAAACGAGCCAGTACACGGTGAATAAGCTTATTGCACAAATCCCCCGGCAGACTTGCCGGCTTAACACGAGCAGATAAAGAAGAAGAAAAATAGTATAAAGTAAACAAAAAATAGCAAAGTAAAGTGAATAAATAAATAAGCCGTTCTATTTGTCATGTCACTATTCGAATTGAATTTTTCGAGTTTACTTTATATATTTTTTTTATTCGATTTGTGACCTTTTTCCTCAAGTACTTGAGAAACTTTTTTAAAAGTTTTAATACTAAGAATCTCTTGTACCAATTCTCAAACCTAGTAGGATGCAGATACTTTTTTTCGCACACAAGGTATCGAATTTTCACTTAGCGATCGTCTTGGTGTTGTTGTTAAACTTGTGCATATATGGATTCGATAAAAGCTTCTTCGGGAATTCGCTCGAAACAAAAAAGATCCGAGTTTTAAAGTTGTCGGAAAGAAACTGGAATGAGAAAAGAGAGGACTTAGTATTATTGGTTGTCATTTTTAGCACTAGGGTCGATTGAATTGGAAAAAACTTGGTACCCATAAATGAATTTTTATGATAATGAATAAATAAATTACAATAATTTAATTTGAATTCATGTTGGGTTTTAATTATTTGTTTGACAGCGTAATAAATATTAAATTAATATGATTTATAACCGGAGTATTTTGATTATCGAGTAATTATGATAATTAGGAAAATGATGACTGGCAAAACAACCAGCCCCATAACAACCTACAAACACCCTTCGAGTATTATAGGGTGACCGTTTATTTCCTCCCTCGAAAATGCGATAACTAAACTTTAACTTCCCATGGGGTAGATTATAAATGCCGTTATGGTATTGCTAGGCCTTTCATTAAGATTCTGATTGCAAGGTTATTTATTCAGCTCATATACATATCAATATATTTTCATTAAATTTTTATTTTTTCACGCTCTATTTTATTTTGAATATTTTAATTATGTAAAAACGCGATAAACCAATCGGTCAATAAATCAGTTCCATAATTTAAATGGTAAATATTGTTGAATACCACAATTGCTTTAGTAAAAAAAAAAAGTTATGAATACATCGATTCGATTTGATTTTAGTTTCTGTTAAACGCCAGTTTTGTAAGCAGACAAAAAAATAACTATCATGACATTTTTTAACAAATCGTTCACAAGCTATAGGTAATTTTTCAAAAATTCGGCTTCACATATTTTTGACTTCAAACAATCGAAAAGTCTATAGTTAATATAGAAATTTTTTTTTCAAATTTGTTTTCGATGGATTAATAAAAAAATATTTCAATGGTCAAAAATAAATATTTTAAATAATTTTAAACACTTGATATGTTTTAAAAATGATCATTTTTTCTTTTAGTTGTGATAAAATTTTTTCAAATAAAACAAACAATTTTTTTTTACGAAAAATACACAGAGAATTTTACGGTATTTTTTACATCGAAAATTTATAGGAAAATTACTATAGTCATAGTAACATGAGGACAGTATGGAATTATTGCACAAATTACCGATACTATAAATTTTTTATGCAAAAAATACCATATTGATAAAACTATTATTGCTAATTATTAATTTACGCCAGACTATTAATCACTTTTTCGTATCATGAAAGAGTAGAAAATCATAAAAAATCTAAACTATAAATAAGAAAAAAAAAGTTTAATTATAAATATTAATTTCCATTGTTTATTGGCTCATTAAACCCCATTGACATAGAGGTTAAAAGGCATAAAAAGCCACCAGCATAAATAATAAAACTGTAAGCAGTAAAAAATGAAACTTAGTAAGCTTAAAGCTTACTTTAAACACCACTAAAATATTTTTAAAAACAACCAACTCGGATTATTTTATACACCGCCTCAATAGCTCTACACACATAACACCAGCTTCAGTATCTTTAATGTCAGGTTTTTACCCATTAAGTGCCTCATCTCACGGCAACATCCCAAAAAGAACTAAAAGTAAAAGTAAAAAAAATAAAATAAAAAACCTCGAGTGTGATAAAAGATAGTTGAAAAAACTTTGGTTACTGCCGAGTCGAAGCTTACTAAGGCTACAAAAATAAAAACCTAAATAATTTATAAAAAAAAACTCACTGCGTGTTTCTAATGACTCTTAGATTGTTCAGCTGTCCTCATTTATAATTTATGAGATACAAAAACAAATTTATTTTTTTTTTTACCTTACATACATTATTCTCCATATTATACATAAATTAAATGCCTGAATACATTCATTTATCAACGGTTTAATTAAACGATCACATTTTACATAAAAACAAAACTTGTTTCCAGTGATCGATTTCTGAAGATCAGCAAAAAAAATCACAAAAACATACTTCTGAAACAAATCTTCAAGGTTTATTTCAGCACCAAAAACTAGGCCATTCAAGAAATAAAAATCTTTAGCCAAACAAGGATTCAAAAAAAAAAAAAAATCCATGTAAGGTAAAAATAAATAAATCCTTCTCAAAGTTTGAGTAAAAAGTATCTGTAACAGTAATAATAATATATAAAGCATTTCGTGGTCTTTAACACTATATAGCTATTATTCAAGAGCAGTTTGATCCCGTGATGGTTCACCTCTAGCATAGGTAGTCAGCCGGGTGTGCAGTTGAATGAATTTCCATACATTTCCCAAGTACAGCGTCCTTGTCGACATTGCACTGGTGATAAATCATAGTTACCCTATCTCCATCTCAACTCACGGTCGTTTTATCGTTTTTGCAAGCACGAGAGTACCTTCTCGTACATGTCAGATGTGCCTCTGAGTTAGCACACACACTACAGTTAACACACCCTAGCACACCACATATCACACTCTACACTCTTATATATGCATTAGCGGAATAGGATTGAAGTGGTGATGGCAGTGGTAAATATATATGTAGTTATATTACATAGAGTCGGATGGAAACCGGGATGGGACGTCTGGAACTGGGACCGCGATCGGAATTGGGATCAGGATCGGAATCGGGATTGAAGCTGGGGTTGGGGGTTAGATGTGGAGTGTAGGAATTATACCCAAGTATAGTTTAACGTAAGAGAACTGGCTGAGAGCTAATGGCGATCGAATTACATCTCCTGCTGACACACCAAGAGTCTCGAAGCTGTTTAACACATGAATGCGTCTTTGATGACAAGTAACGAGCTCATCTCTCTACTCGGATATATTTAATTGGCACGACGGGTTTTACTGTATAACAGTATACACTGGGTTGCTATTGGAATAGTGATAAAGCTTCATTCAATTAATATTTTGAAATTATATTTAGTTCCTTATTTAATTAAACTTTAAACTTAATTTATATAGTTAAGTTTCCAAGAATAATAATTGAGAGATAATTTCTCGGAAGTATAATTGAAACGAAAGATAAATACAATAGTCATTCATTAAGATGGGGATGAAAATATTTTCTAGGATACTTTTGTTCATCTTTCTTAGGCTTCAGACAAAGATATTTCCGCTTTTAAATTTATAATCATTTGCTTGGTGGAATACACTGTCACTCATTAAAAAAAAATCAGGTCGTTCTTTTTATTGTGGTATATTTATATCAACAAATCGATCTTCACTTTTATATTTTTATTTTTGTGAAAAAAAAAAAAAATTTTTTTTTTTCATTTCATGCACGCTTCAACAAAGCCGAGATAATATAGATATATTTTTTTACTGCTCATTGCTTTTATCTAGGAAGTAAAATAACTACAACGGCGTATTTTACTTGTATGTCTCATTGAAAATTTTCGCCACGTACACGACAATAACCGTGTAACTGTGAATACAACTTGTAGCATTTTTCCGTCCACGTAAATCCGTTGTAAAAGCTCGTAATTAAAAAAAAAAACATCCTTGAATTTAAAATTTTTTATATTTTTGCCTCATATTAAATTTTTCATACTCTGTTTACGACTTTACACCCGAGATTGTTTAATTAAGCAGAATTTTTTTTTTAATACGAAAAATTTCGTGGTACAAAAAAGTCATACGAAAACGCGGTTATTTTTTTTTTTTTTTAAATAAAAATTTTTTGTAAATCCATGATTGTCATGGCGATTATTAAGAGCTTAAAAAAGTCGATCGGTTGACAAACGGAAGCCTCAATAATCCGTACAGATGTGTTCCCGGTGGGACGGAGAGCCATGGATTACGTGGATGACCTCAGGCAAGCGTGATTTTTATGCTCAAAAAGCCGTTCTTCTATCGACGAGCAAAAGGTCGGTTATACATCTATGTATACATCTATATATCCCTCTTACTCTGTCCTATCGACTCAACAGGAGAGCCAAAAGTTTCCCGAGAGGCTCGTTAAACCGTATTGGATCGTTGAGAAGAGAGATAGCGTAGCGTAAGCTAGTTGGCCAGGATCTCAAGCCATTTGGGTACTTCTCATGAGGGTAGTTTGAGCCTTGATCTTATTCTACACACCCATTATATGTATATATGTATATTACTATAGAAGTATTGGTTCAAGACCGAGACCAAGACCAAGACACCAACAAGAGGAAGAACATTTCGATAGCAGTAGAATACTACGATATACACTTCTGGTCGGTAGGAATTTCCGGATGATGCTCTATTGTCCGGTCTTCCGTGTCTCGTCCATTATCAAATTTCTCGGACGAATCTCAGTCGCGGCGCTTAAATCGTCTGGAAAGCTTTTAAAACTCGGTTTTGAATGGATTATTCGCATTCTCTCTTTGGAGCCACTGTAGACCTGCTACCAAACGTAGTCTACTGCACCAAGCTTTCTGCTCCAATGTAACGTAATATAACTTCCAGATCCTTACTTTTTTGAAATACCATCGAGTGTGTATCTATAACCCAGATCGTACTCTCCAGAGAAACGAACAATCCCCTTTTTTTTATTTTCGGTTTTTGTACCCAGTTTTAGCGTGGAAATGTTTATGGAACTGAAAGAGTCTTGGGGATTCTTCGATATTTTTCTGCCATGCACATATTTGTTATGGCTATAGATCTAAAGATCGCATTATCTAGTCAGTAAGATAACAACAGTACAATAGAACTACTGATCTATGTATTTTAAGACTTCGAAATTAATTTTGTTTATCGAAATTTGGTCTCGTGAAAAAAAAGGTTGAATAGTATGACAGTAAATTTGGTTATTAATTCACAAAAACTTGACTCTAAGGGTAATATGATACCGTGCATTTAGTGAATAATTAATTAGTTATAATAAATAAATGTTTTAAAGTAAATGTATTATTATTTTGTATGTTTAAGCCCTCGTGGATGAGAAGTCGAGAATACTGGGACGACAGTTTTGAAGCACGGTATGCAGAACTTCGTAAAGACCCGACAAGGCCACCGCTCAAGGTAATTATTAGTAATATAAACTTATTTAAAACTAAAAGTTAAATAAAAAGGATAAACACGAGCAGTAGCAGACAGAACATTGTCGTCAACCAACTCAATGATAAATATTTTCTTAAGCTTTGCTAAACTTTTTCTTTGTCTGTCTCAACTTCCAGCAAACTCTTCTGCGCCCTTCCTTCCTCATCGTCTTACTATTTTTATTTTTTATATATAACTACACCTTGTCTAGTTAACACCCTTAAACATCCATAAATATTTTTTTTATTCCCGCTGTAGAATATAAATCATTTGTTTTTTGTCCTTAACAATATCTCTGGAAAAATAACCAACTTTAGCTTCCAGTATTATGTTCAACTCGTGCGTCACATTGCGTGCTTAACAATCATTAAACTTTTTTTTAAATATCTATATCTTTGTTACAAGGATAAATTTTTTGAATTCATTTCTCGCAATACCATTAACTTTTTTTGGGGTTACTGTTCTCTAGGAATAAAAGTGATTATTTTATTATTAATTAACATAGATAATATTAATTAATTTATGGGCAAGTGTCTACACAAAGAAAAAAAAAATTTCTTGGCGTGATACATTTTTACTTACCCCAAAAAAATTTTTACTTGCCCTAAGAAATTTTTGCATTGTAAATTGAAAACGGAGATTTTCTTGGGGCATGGAAAAATTTTTTTGAACCAAGAAATTTTTTTTAGTCCTAAGAAAATTTTTATTTTCACTTTATAATTCAAAATTCTTCTTGTGCTAAAAAATCTTTTTTTTTGTGTGAATTAATAAAAAAAATTTCGTGCACCAGAAAATCCTTTTTTTCTGTGTACGGTCATTAAGGATATAAAATTAACATGTAATATACCGCCCCGAGTATGATCCTGAAGTTAACCGACGATTAACATTTTTTGAACTTTTTTTTTCAACAAATAAATAACAAAAAAAAAAAACTAAAAATATGCACACGTAGAAAATTTTACAATTTATTGGTGCATTTTTTAAAAATATTTTTTTTTTTCATAGTATCGTTTTGAAAAGAAAACCAAAAATTTTTAGACGTCAGCTAACTTCAGTATCATCCCCGAGTAGTTTAATTATAAGTTTTTAGTCTAAATAATTTCGGTTCGTGATTTGTAATGAGAGCTTTTAGGACCCAGATTTAAAAAAGTAGTTATTTAACAAATGCAGTTTTTAAATTTGAATTCCGTTTTTTTCTAATTCTATATCGTTATTCCGTGACTGGACTATTATTATTCAATAGTAACATGAAGCGAAAATTAATAGCCTTGAACTTGAGACTCCAGTTTCTATGTAACGATCGTGCTGATGCTGAAGTGATTTAATATTTTGTCATTGATAAATTTGGAAATTAAAAATACAAATTACCCTTGAAGTTGTAGTCGACTCAAATTATAAAAATAAAATTCTGAACTTTTTTTTAAATTTAATTCACATAAATACAAAATCGAACGATTTAAATGATACCTCAGAATCAGTCAATTAAAAAAAATTACTTTAGAGAGAAAAGTGCAAGACCAATCCGTTTATCGATGGCAAGTACTCGGTTTTAAGGATCAATGAAGAAATTTCATTGTTGCAAAGGTTCCTCCTGCTGAACTGAGCTATTTAAGTATCTCCTAGACCGTAATCCTATCAATAAAAAAAAATTTTTCTTAAGAAAAAGTGCAAGACTAAACCGTTCAAGGATCAATAAAGAATTTTCTACCGTTCCAATAGTTTTTGCAAAAAAAATAATCGATAACGACAACTGAGTCATGTTTAATATCCACTATCGATGTAATCTGTAGTCATAATCGATTTTTTATTACCAGAAGTGTTTTAATTGAACCTGTATGAAAATACCATATATGCACGGAAAAAAATTAATCGTGAATGCAACATGATGCAGTCATGTTGCATTCACATGATGAAATCATGTTGCATTCACATGATTTGTCATGTTGCATTCACATGATAGTCATGTTGCGATAACATGAGAAAATCATGTTGAATTCACATGATTTGTCATGTTTCGGCTACATGATAATCATGTTGCGGTAACATGAGAAAATCATGTGGCATTCACATGATTTGTCATGTTGCATTCACATGATAATCATGTTGCGGTAACATGAGAAAAATCATGTTGCATTCACATGATTTGTCATGTTGCATTCACATGATAATCATGTTGCGGTAACATGAGATAATCATGTGAATGCAACATGATCTTCTCATGTTACCGCAACATGATTATCATGTGAATGCAACATGACAAATCATGTGAATGCAACATGACAAATCATGTGAATGCAACATGATTTTTCTCATGTTACCGCAACATGATTATCATGTGAATGCAACATGACAAATCATGTGAATGCCACATGATTTTCTCATGTTACCGCAACATGATTATCATGTGAATGCAACATGACAAATCATGTGAATGCCACATGATTTTCTCATGTTACCGCAACATGATTATCATGTGAATGCAACATGACAAATCATGTGAATGCCACATGATTTTCTCATGTTACCGCAACATGACTATCATGTGAATGCAACATGACAAATCATGTGAATGCAACATGATTTCATCATGTGAATGCAACATGACTGCATCATGTTGCATTCACGATTAATTTTTTTCCGTGTGATAAATATATATGAAAAAATATATAATCAATATGGGACCATATAAGTGGCCAAAAACGATATATATTTTCTTATATATAATATAGTAAGTTTTAATATAATTAATTATATACGTAAGTTTATAAGTTAATATATGTATTATATATATTTATAATCATATATGTAAACTTATAAGTTAGCACATTTATGTATTACATATATTGATAATTATATATGTAAATTTGTAAGCTAACACACATGTACATATATATTTTGAACACAATATTTGAATCTTATAACAGAGAGAGGAAGGCAGAAAAGAATAGATTTTATTTATTCTTACATATATAGGGAGGCTTATATGGTTCTATATATCGAAAAATATATAAAGTTAAATACATGGTACATATATCATGCCATATAATGATGAATTATATATGTATTCTAATTTGTTTCCATATATAAATAACATTTATTTTTGAACACATTAAAATTATAAATTTTCAAATATATAAATAATATATTGAAGTTATAGGGAAATATATGAATTTATATAACACAAAACATATATAGAAATATAATAAAATCGGCAAAAATCTATATATAGTTCTATGTAAGATATATTTATATCTGTAACATATATTTTTTAATATATGTTCATCATATATGATGTTTTCATGCGGGAAGTTGAATGTAAATAAAAGCTTAGATTTATTTACTTAGTAATTAATATGTCTGGTAAATAATGAAATTAAACGTCATTATTAAATTATTAATAGTTAAATAAATTAAATTACTCAATCGGATTAACATTTAACAATCGATGCAATAATGGTATATATAAATTTACATTTTCTCATTGAATGCAAGTTAACCCCGTAATTCTCGTGAGTGCCGAACTCCCACATCACCAAAAGAGTGAAAGAGAGAGACAGAGAAATGAACCCTGTGCAACACTAGAGAGTCATGGAATAAAATTTACGAGCATTCACATCGGAGAGGCAGTTCGAAAAAAAATGACCATGAGTTAGTAGCGAACGCGTGGGTGAACCTCTGTGAGTTAAAAAGATAGTGATAGAGAATCGGACACGTGTCAAATTGTTTGTGGTGATTCTACTCAACGTATCACCCTCCAGAGAATTTTCATTTTACATTTATTTTTCTACTTGTTTTATTTTATTAGATTTTTTTTTATTTTTAGCAATTAACTTACGCGAAATTTACAGGGAAAATATAATTTAAAGTTCTCTATCGCTAAAATATAAATGACAGGATAAAGTTATTGCTTGTGTGATATCAGAGATAACAAATGTCGGTGAATAAGTATAAGTGGAAGTTTTAATAAATAAAAAAATTTATATTTATAACTGGGAAGTTGGATTCATGGTGTTCTGTTTGTAAAATGAGAGAAAAATCTTTTGATCTCACGATCCGAAAACAATGAGTCTGGTTTATAAAGTAAAGACATGCTTGAGAGCACACAAGAAAAAGAGTTTATTCGCAATGATAAATTCAGCTTTATGCTGTAATAAAATTTATTCTATTCTAAATAAATACACCGAAAAAAAATTGGATTATATTTTATTCCGCTAAGGTACTGTAGCTATCGCAATTCTTTGAAATTTAAGTACTTAAGTCAAATTTTTACAAAAAAAAAAAAAATAAATTTTTAGCTTGATCTCATTGGCTTTTGTGATAAATTCAAAAAACAAATAAATTTTATCTAGAGCAATTCAATAAAAGTTTCAATGCTGTACTAAAGAAAAGTAAAATATAAATTTAATAAGAGTAATTTATTTTATCGGAACAATGACGTCGTTAAAAGTTTAACTGCAGCTCGAACTGCTAATTCCGATAAAAATAGATTAAGTAAAGTACATAAAAGCTGAAACTATAAAAGACCATCTCGAGAGGCTCTTAGTGCGATGCGTCAGATTATTCGCTGATCTGTCAGATATTTATCAACGTCCGAAAAATATTCGTGACTTTTAAGAATACAAGGAGTATTAGCATTTGTAGTAGTAGACGATGTTGTTGTTGTAGTAGTATTCAAGATTCAAAAGTCCTCGTATGTAATGTCGAAGATCCTGAGAGTCTTGTTTCGTCGTTTGGTCGATGCTTGGATTTGTTTCCTCTATTATTTTTATTTTCCGTTTGCCCTACTCTAATATTTTTTTCTCCTCTCCCGAGAGACAAGAAAACTCGCTCGCCTCCTGTTGTACGGATAAACCTCCGAAAGAGCTCGTGAGCTTATCTAATCTTTGTTCCCGTCTCTTGATTCCAACCGGATGAGCCAGATCTTTAGGTTTTATTTTTATTCCGCAATCATACACCACCATGTTTTAAATATTAATAGTAAATCTTAATACTTCAAGCTCTTATCTGTTAAAAGCTTTTTTTATTTCAAAAAAAAATCCTTGTCAAATTTTTTTTTTCTTAAACTTATAATGATCTATCAGGAATATATGATAAATATCTTTTTTATTTAATGAATAATAGCATATTACACACTAAGGAAGGAAAGTCGGACATTTCAACCCGCGTGCACTTGAAAGTTTGAATTTTTGCCCCTGTTTGTAAGAAGAATAGCGCATGCGCTAATTTTTTTTATTCGTTTTTTCACAAAAAAAAAGACCGACTTTCTTCCCTCTAAACAGGGCAGGAATGTAAACTTCCGGTGCAGGTATGATGAAAAATTTATTAGTCTTTCACTGTGAAAAATTCCCAATAAATTTTACGATGGGTGCATAGTAACACCGGACTATAAGAAAACTGATTCAAAATTTACAAGTGTCCCATAGTAAACGTATGCGCAGACTACACGATTGTGGCCTATGCGCATACGTTTACTATGGGACACTTGTAAATTTTGTACCAGTTTTCTTCTAGTCCGGTGTTATTATGCACCCATAGTAAAATTTGTTGGGAATTTTTTACTGTTGCTATAAAATTGAAAAATTAAAATTAAAATCACAATAAAATGACTTTTATTTATTATTTAATTGAATATATCTCTTTGATGAATATTGAAGCATTGAGAACGTTCCTGAAATCATTGATGAGATAGTGAATTCCAGACTAGAGAATGGTCGCTCATCATGGCATTGTCGTGGAAATACAATAGTGGGCGTTACGCTGGTCCAAAACACGGAATGACAATTGAGTTCGCGATCGCGAATTTAGAGCGATTCGTGTAGAGTATGTCGTCTGTCGTTACCATCACCTGTATTCTCTCCACATACATACATATCTATATACATATAATATAATATAATACATAGCAGTACATATGTAGTAGCAAATTCTCATTCTTTATGCCACTGCAGTAGTAACAGCCTTACTAGTCGGACCACAAAGACTCGTGCTTCGCATAAATCGATTTACACGCCTCAATTATACTAATTGCACGTACTTACATACTTTATGTAACTTGAAAAAAAAAAGGGAAAAAAGTAGCAAAGCCCCTCGTAAAGTGTACTTACTGAAAATAAATATTGGCTGTTTGTTACGCGACAAATTGGTTTGATTTTCATTTTATTTGCACGTTTATTTATGCGAATATATAAATTAGCATACATTAATTACTGTTTATCACGAAAAAAAAATTTTTCAGTGGACATGAATTAAAAAAAAAATTAATTTATATCATCGAATATATTGTTTAAGTTTTGTTGCTGTTATTTGTATCGTGGCTTTGAAAACTTGGATTGGAAACGTTCATTACGCATCGCGGTTCCCTTTGAATATGACGGTGATCATTCAAGCATATTTCCCTTTATGTGCGCTCATTCAATGGTAAATTACTCGTTGATAATTAATTTAAAAATTAAATTTTAATTTATGCGAAAAATTATAATATTTTTTATTATAAATAAACAATTTAAAGTTTAATATTTTTATCTATTGTCGTTTGAATATTCCGCGTCATTATAGTCTACTAAAAAGTTTTTGTTCATATTGCGACGAGAGAATTCTTTTAAAAGCTTGTGGAAAAGAAAGGAACATTTTTTTATGGTAGTAATGTATATTTTATTTCCAAGGCGGATATATGCCGGTGTAAAAAACTGCGGTAGTTTCATCTTGTTAAGAAAAGATTGCAGAAATAGTAGCGTATTTATGTGCCAGGGACCGCGTCGCACTATGATAAAAAGTTAAGAGAAAATGAGAGTGTAGACAGTAAGCTCGCCTTATAATCGAGTTTCCTAACAGTAAATGTCTAAATAAATTGATAAAATTCGATTTTTTATATCGAAAATTTATAGAAAGTAATTTGTTATTTTTTTTTTTATTTTTTACCGTCAAAAAAATTTATTTTCCTATTTATTTAAAAAGATTGTAATGAGAAATAAAATTACGATGCAAAAAAAAATGATAATTTTAATAAATGGACAATAAATTGCGATCTCAATATTTTTTCATGTTTAGTTGGCCGTTTACAATTTAACTCTCAAATGGACCTCGTGTACTAAAAATGTCGAAGTATGTCAAGGATTACTTTACAACTAATAGAAATGAAAAATCGATAAAATCCTTGAGGTCTTGAAAATTTATTTAAATTTCATTTTATAGCACCGATATTTTATCAAAGAGCTTTGAGAGTTTGTTTTTAATTTTTTTTCTCCAAACAATTTCGTTTTATGTAGACGGAAGGGGGGTAAAATGTTGACGCTATAGATAAAAATTGAGCAAAATTTTTGTGTCCCATTTTACCCGTTCGTCCATATTAAATTATAAACCATAAAAAAAATTTCTTTGACACTCGTTTATAAAATAAAGAAGAAACTAGCAAACGCATATTGACAATAATTTTTTTTTTGATAAGTAAAAATAATAAAATTTTAACTATACTTAAAAACTTTGTTTACTTAACTGCTTATGAAATTATGCAAAGTACTGTAAGTAAATAAAAAAAAAGGATGGTAGATAATGAGGATTTTTAAAAAGTATACGAAATGAGATGAAATTTTTCTTGTGTAATTTTCTTCTCTCATCGCTGTCTGCTCCTGTCTACTAGTCTAAGTCGTTGGTGGCGCCAGAACGCCGAGGTTTGCCTTATTCTTGAGAGATCGATCGGCTCTCACCGACTCTATTTGTAGAACCTCAACAAGAGTCTTGTCTTGGTCTGAAAACAACCAGAAATCTTATTTTATCCCGTTAAAAGTACCATCATTTAATATCCAATCACCACAACTTAATCATGCTTTTAAAATTACAATGCAGGTTGAAAATATATCTCTACAAATTTCCATATTCATCCCTCACATTTAATTGACATTCTAAAACCACTACCGAATTTTGTTATTTTACTATAATTGTTGGAATATCAGGAAATGCGTGAGCTATGCAAAAGGAATTAGAAGGTTTTATTAATCACTGTGTTACTTTATTAAAAGATAATAAACTATTACAAGAGAAATGTTTAAATGTATAACTGAATCGAGAATATTTGTAAATAGCAACCCGGGTCATAATTTCTAGCCTCAATCTAGCCTCATCGAACCCAAGTAGGCCTCAATCCAGCCTCACTGAGTAAAGAAAGCATTTTGAGCCTCAAATAATGCTCACAGAGTCTCAATGAACCTCAGATAATGCCCACAGAGCCTCAATGAGCCTCAAATGGTGATCAAAGAGCCTCAAATAATACTAATCGAGTTTAAATTACATAGTCGAGACTAGGTTCATTTGAGGCTCATTGAGGCTCTGTGAGCATTATTTGAGGTTCAAAATGCTTTTTAGGAAGATTTCTTTAGAAATCGGACTATTGCAATGGGTCTCATGATCGAATTATCAAAAAATTTTGCCACCATATATCTTATTTTACCTATTAGTCGATTAGTTTGGAAGCTGTGGGTGTTTGAAATTTTTTTTTGATTTTCATAAAAATGAATTTTCTGTTTTTATACTTAAATAACTTTTGAACCGAAAATAATAACTCAATTCTGTATAAAATATCTCAAAATTTGGACGATTAGCTTTAATTTTCACTGCAATACTTGATTTTTTTAAACATCTTTTCTAATAATTTGATATCGAAAATTTTACAAAAAATAAAAAAAGCTTATTTTTGCAGCTTAGTCTTCTAATAACTTCTAAATGATAAGGCATAACTCATTTCCTTCAAATTCATGTTTAAGCTTACAAAATAAGTATTAATTACACTATTGTAGCTTTATTGTATTTACATAAGAAATCTACCTCTCCATTTCGGGTAAGGCCGGATGGCTCTTTTTTTACTCAGTGAGGCTGGATTGAGGCTTACTTGGGTTCGATGAGGCTAGATATTATGACTCGGGAAAGTATGAATGAATTTAATGTGACGTATTGAATGGTCGAGATCTTCCTTCAGACTGATCGAGTGATGGTCATCGGGTCATCGGAAAAGGTCGCAGGTAACAAAATATTGCCCTTATCCTCTCTGTGTTTCCTCTCTACAGGCCTGTGCGTTACCAGTCATTTTTCGTTGCTTATTTCAACAATAATGAAACGCGTAAGAACAATAAAATTATTCAAAATGAAATTACAAAAATTATCATAAAATAATATTACAATATAATGAAAACAAATTTATATAAATACAAATCATGAATAAATAATTTATCTAAAACATTCACAGACGTTATTTAATATAAAGTACTCACAGTTAATTTCAAGAGTTATTCTAGCATCACTCGCGTTCCTTTAATCAACATAGAACTCATCTCAATTCTAGCGTAATGACTTTAATGAGATCGACTTGAGCTATATATTTATTATGAAACAAACTTGCGTATATACATTGATAAGTAAAGTTTCTCAATGTGCATTATTATATTGATGTTTCTCTTTCCATCCACAAATGTATAATAAATAATAAATACCAACGATAACAACAAAACCAAATAGAAAGACACAAAGCTTCAAAGAATATTGCAGAAATTCTCATTAAAAAAGTTATAAATTTTTCCATTTCATCTCCAAGTATTTTTTCAACCGATAAATAAACTCATATATAATATATATGTGTATACAATATACTGAATAATGTATTGAGAAATAAAATCTACCGACAGAAATGGAAATAGATTGAGAAATTTTGTCGCCCTCATACTCACGTATGAACGTAAAAGAACCGCGAATTTTTAGACAAACACAAATGTACGTGTGTATAGAGCAAAGGTACGCGATGGTAAGCTCATTTCGAGCAAACAATTCCACGTCGGTGTCGTTTGGCTTGAAAATGCAGATATATACGGGCGACGTGAACACGATGAAAACGAATGAAGAGGGTTAGAATCCTTGCCTCGTTCTCGTTCCTACGCGGCAGAGCTGCTCAATAATCTCAAACATAAACGCTTTATACACCAAAAGATTCATTCAAATGCTCAAGTATATCATTAACGAAGCAAACATTGCGAAAAGCCTTTTACTCAATACCATTTCATAAAATAAAATTAAATTATAAATATTATTTCCCGAGGAGCCATTTAGCCTCACGTTCTTCGATATATATATTAGCCGAAACTATCAAGTTTACCACTGAAACATTACCAGTGACCTTAATGACCTTAATTCAAGTTTAGTTAGCCAAGTAACGAGCTAAAGTCGTCCCTCTAAACGAGAGTTCTCCATCTGCTGGTGCAGTTTATAGAATGACGTGGATTCTATTACTATAGCCAGAAACTCGGCATCTGAATAACAAAACTAAAGTCCTGCAGGTCTCGTCAAGGACTAAAAGGTGCTGGTGCAGAAAAAAAATAATTGAAATACATTATAAGGGTCCAGAGACCAGACCGAGGGCGTGAGTGCAGAGACATGACACTGACAGCGACATGTTTAAATGTCAGCTTATGCATACCAATAAGCGCGTCCTTGGTAGACATAAGTCTGTTCATCTTGTTAATGTACCAGGAACTTTGTTCACTTTGTTCAGGCTGGCTCAGTTTGTTCACTTTATTCTAGCTTATTAGAGGATACCCAAGGTTTTAAGTCTATATAATAGTAATTAACTGGGCTCTATCCCCATTACTCCTTTCGGCTCACAAAGGCGTTTAGTTTCTAGGGTTTTGTTTACACCTGCAAATGAGCCAAGAATATCCGGTCACACTTGTGCCCTTTATCCTTTATTCCCTCTACTCATGCTCCTCTTATTTCTAGTTACAAACAACCGGAGCTCTTGACTAATAAACGACAAATTCTGGCTTCATATTTATACGTATTAGTTTACAATTTATAATTATTGTTATTACTGTTATTATTATTATTGTTATCACTTTGTTGCAGGTGATACTGATGCCACACAGCCACACTGATCCCGGATGGCTGAAAACTTTTGAACAATATTTTCACAGCTCAACACGTGGTATTCTCAATAACATGGTTACGAAATTGCAGCAGTGGCCAAACATGACATTTATCTGGAGTGAAGTTTCGTTTTTATCATTATGGTGGGAAAGGTAAAAATGATATTTTATCTTTTAAAGATAATGACATTAAATATCGTTATTACATAACTTGAAATATTTATTTAAAGCTACTTATCAATAATTATAAAACTTTTAATAACCAAGTAATAAATCAGCTCTTTTGATTTACAGCTAAAATAATTTGAATTTGAAATAAAGTTTTAATTGCTGATGGTAAATTTAAGGATTTTGAATATAACTTAAATGTCAAAAGATATTTTCGCAGATTTTAAATTTAACTTTGATGGTAAATAGAATAATTTTGAATTTCAAATAGCTCATTCATAACTGCTTCATTAAAAATAATAATTGGGCATTTATAATTCTGCTGGTAGAATTTAAAATTAGTTTAATTGGAGCCACTCAAAATGAGACAATTTAAAACCAATAGCGTGTGTACTAATTCGGCTGTCAACTTGGTTAATTAGAATGACATGTGATTATTGAGAGGTTTGCAAATATGAAATGAAATACTGACAGAAATGAAATAAAGTCAGAAAATAATTTTCATCAAACCGGCGCAGAATGTTCGGATTTCTGCCTATTTCAAGGGAAAAAACAATAACGATCTTTTTATACTACAAAAAATGAAATAAAGATGAGGATGTTTCATTGATGCATCAGAAGATCGGAAAGTTTTTCGCGGAACGAAAATGAAAAGTAAAAAGTCTACAAGATCTAGATTTCTGAAATGTTTCGCGTAGGTGCTAGTATGTTAGCCGAAAATTTCAGCCACCCCCGATTGACCCCTAAGTCAACTTTAAGCAGTCAAATTACATAAATTTTTTTTATTATCGCGAAAAACGTGCTGATCTTTAGGTACATGTCTCTTTGTACCCTCAAACAAAGGCTAAAATTCAAATTTTCTGTTACAAATCTGGTAAAAAATATTATGCATGCCTTAAAAGACTGGTAAGATGACTAAATTATCCGGGTGTCACGCTTAAATAACCATGAAAAAATAACTGTGACAAAATATCCGACGAAACACACACAAAAACTATGATAAAAAGGCGGTTATTTTGTCATTTGGTTATTTTTCGTTGGTTATTTTGTCGCGGTTATTTTGCCTTTGGTTGAACTGTTACGCAACCCAAACAAAGGTTAAAATTCAAATTTTCTGTTACAAATCTGGTAAAAAATAGTATGCATGCCTTAAAAGACTGGTAAGATGACTAAATCCGCGTGCTTGCCACTTTCGCTTACCGACTCGGGTCAGTAATTAATTACATACGCGGACTAAAATGTCCTACTTTTCACCCTCGGTAGACAATATCCTATTGGAGTTGTCAAAAATAAGACGCTAAATTGCACTGGTCTGAAATTGCTTTGTTTTGACTGCCTAAACAGGCAGTAAAAGAAGTATATTATTTCCAATGTCGACAATACAAAAATTTAAAGAATTTAATAATAGAAGTGATGAAACGAAAACTTGTTTTTTTATTTAAGACGGATCTTTAGTTGACAAAATAAAAAAGATAAAGACTTAAGATTTCACGGTTAAGTTGAGTTTATCGTTCAGTTACATCCCTGTAGTCTTGGTGGCTTCATAAAGCAGCTAAGCGTCTTATCCGTTGGCAAAATTGCAGTTCAGAGCGTAACGATGGACGTATCGTAATAGGGATTGTCGTGAAATGAACTATTAAAAGAGTTTGAAGCGTGAAATATGAGTCAAGATACTGGCAAGCTATGCGAGAGTATTGATAAACATAAAATAGAGTGTTTTTTTGTATAGAGTACAGAACAAAGATGTATGATCTGTCGAAATTTTTCTTACGACTATTGGCACATTTCTATATTATTATTACTATTATTATTGTTATCTTGAAATCATATTCCTATAATACGATATCCACTTGAAAAATATCAAAGACAATTTTCAATGAATTGTTTCGGTCTCATTGCCAATAAGTTGAAACAAAAAAACGTGAAAAAGTACAAATGACTTTTCTCCCGCCGGCTGTTAAATATAAATTTTTTTATTTTTTTAATTTTCTGCTTACTTTTTCTTATCTTTTATTCTAAAAATAAGATCAAGTGAAATACAAAATAACTCAAGCAAAAAATCTCTTTGACCCTTTGAAATCTTTTGTAATTTAGCAAAGATTAAAGATAGAAAATTATTTTTTTTCTTCACTCTTTTGTTGTATTTGCTTTCATGTAATTACGTCAATTGAAGCAATGCTAATTAAATTATCAGCTTGTTTTACTTATCAACTTTTTCTTTTTTTAATTAACATTATTATTATTTACAAATACAGGCAATTAACTGATTTCAATTAAAATTCAATGGTACTAATTAAATTTATAATAATGCGATTTCCAATAGAAATTATTTTCAAAAAATAGTGTCCCGCTTCATTTCAATTAAAGAAAAAAAATTTATCTCTTTAATTAAATTACTTTTGAATATTTTATTGAGTTGATTAATTGACATTTAGGTCTGATTTCATTAAAAATATTACGGGCTATAAAAAATAATTTGAAAATTCATCAGCAGTAATAGCCCACAATCTAGTAGGTCTTGAGTTTTATAGTCAGTAAGCCGTAAAAAACTAAATATTGACATTAATTTTCACCTTTCACCCGACATTACTGTTAAATTTTATCGATAAATGTTTAAGCGCAGTGTTTTTATGTTGTTTCAGTGCTCACCCGACGAAAAAAGCGGTGGTAAAACGTCTCGTGAAGGAGGGTCGCCTCGAAATGACCACCGGGGGCTGGGTGATGACGGATGAGGCCACGTCCCATATCTACGCGATGCTCGACCAGCTTATAGAAGGTAACAATAAAATAAAAATAACTAACCGCCCCCATCAATCTGTGATTTAAGAGCCCGATGTACATTACCAGGCTATAAATATAACGCGCAACACATGTATCACTATACGCGAATTGATTGTCAGCTAAAAATATGATGGAGTACAAGAAAAGAGTAACAACTCGATGCTAAAACTTTTTTTCTTTCTCTATCTCGCTCTACTTTTTTTTTTTATTATTTTTTGTTCACAAGAGTTTTCTATACAACAGTCTACTAGTATTGACATGCCCATAGGGAGAATTGATCGCTTTTGGCATCGCGGAAAATTTCTGAGGGTACAAAACGCCGGGATGATCGAACGGTGTTTACCCTGTCACTTGTCAGTGGATAAGCGTAAGCTACAAAAGGAAACTAAAGGTAAAGAAGAGAAATAAAAGTTGTAGAAAAAATATACCAAAACGAGAAAATGTAATATGGAGAAAAAGAAAAAGAAAAAGAAAAAAAGAATAATACGTAAACGAGTAGTATAACTTGGAAGACCCTTGTCATATGTATTTTATCGCTGTGGGTTTCTATCACTAAAAATAAACCTTATTTTCCAGCGAGTCGACGAAAGATACGAATACATATTTTTTATTGTCCCTATAAAGATAAATCGAGGTTGAATGAGCACTGCAGTTCTATTGATTCGGTCTATTGATCTTTTGAATGGAGTCAATAATATTTTGATTACTATTCATACTTTATATCAAATAAGATTTTTTGTTTTGAATTATTTCCCAGCAGATTTATTACACGGAGAGAAGAGAATGGTAACAATTACCATTCTACATGGTAACCAGTCCTATTTTTTAAAGCATGGGAATGATTACCATTCTTCTGGTAATATTTACCATACTACACAGTAATCATGCTACTGGTAAATATTACTTTGTAGCATAGTAATCAAAGCCATGCTAGAATGGTACTCCCTCAAAATGAATCAGTGAAAAGTACTTCTATCAGTGAATGATCACTGCACGAATAGTCCCAAGTATATCACTAATTCAATCAGTGATATACTTGGGACTGATTCGCAGTGAATATTCACTGACTTGCAGGTTTTTTCACTGATTCCATGATGTATAGCGTGAAAGCAGTTTAAATTAAGCGCTGCTATACAGTATATACGTCCAATATATAAATTATGGCATGACCATAATTGTAACAAACGGCATGTGATTGCGATTTATGAAAAAAAACATTACATTTAATAGTTTAAATTTTTTAAATCAGTTAAAAATTTATTTATAGCCGTCCTGATGGAAAATTGGGATTTTTTCCCACCGGGTTTTCTTTCCTCACTCTTTAAATGTTGGTTTGGCACATGCGCACATTTAAGAACGCATGCGCACATTTAACGACGCATGCGCTCATTTAACGACGCATGCGCTCATTCTAATATTATGGTGGTGGGGGAAGAAACTGGTGGGGAAACAATCCCAAGCTTTAGTTGGGACCACTATATTATTAATTAAATAACCTAATTCTTTAATTATAAAACCTTATTTTAATATTAACCTTACTACCTTGAATTGGAAGCAGCTTCATTGAAATTGTAATAATTCCAATGTAGCATAGAAATGATTACCATCCTAGCATGGCTAGCGTTACCATTCAAAATCGGACAAACGACTATGTCAAATAAATAATACGGCTAAAAAACTTGCGTTACCATGCGACATGGTAATAATTCACTTCTCTCCGTGCAGTTTGACTGTATAATTTTAAATAAAATTTAATTGAGGGAAAAAAAATAGAAGAGCGATTGGTTCATTAGTAACTTGGGTTTATTGAATAAAATTAAGCGTTGAAAAAAAGAATAATGGATCGATACTAGTGTAACAAAGTTGATTAATTTGAAGGCTCATCCGAGGCGGCAATATTGCGCGTCCCGCTGGTGCATTATCAATATTCTATAGAATTTGTTAGTAGGCACAGTAGCTCAAATCAAACCAGAGAAAACGTGGCCCGGAGGGTGAGAAAACAACCCAGCAGGCTTATATAACGTCCGTATCGTCTGGGTTTCGCATACATCTGCAATTATAATGTAATCAACCAGACTTTGGATTATTCTGTTGCCTGGTCCATGGACGGCGATGGAAATTCCCGTTGCGCTATTTGCGTTCGCCAGCGCCCAATGAGCTAGACGCGCTCCACCTGGTACCTTTTTGTGCTCCAGCACTTTTTCGTGTTATCACACAAGAATATATTTATCTCACCGGTGTTTTATCTTCTTTTTTTCTTTTGCCTGAAAAAATTTAAAACATTGAACGCGAGCTGTAATAAGATTGAGATAATCTTCCATCTCATGTCGAGATTTTCTCATCAAATTTAATCTAGAATTTTGAAGGGATTAAATGAGAAGCCTGAATACTCACGAGGGTGGATATTGCGGGCCAGAGATTCAAATAAAATGTGGCAACGTAAAAATAAAGTAAAATAAAATTGAGGAGATGGTGATAGAGGTTGAGGTAGAGACGAAAGGCGAAGATGGAAAAAAGGAGAAGGAAAAAACGAAAGTAAATAAGACATATTCATAGGATAAAAAAATAAGTTTTAAAGGAAGAGGAAAAGATAGAAGTAGACGTAGAGGTAGAGGTAGAGGTAGAGGTAAAAGAAGAAATTCTGTCTAAATGACAAAATATATCCAGACCCTTCAGAGACTCTACTCATATCGAATGCAATTCAAGACTAATGGTAGTGAATCCAAGACCCCAGACACTCTCATCCAATTCTCCCTTATACGCGGTGTGTGCTTTCGTTGTACCTCACGTCGCCCATTCGCCTCATTTGCATTGGAATGGATCTACATTATCCATGTATAGTATTTCTGTGAATTTCCTCAGCCTATTTTATAAAGTCAAACACACGTCACGTATAATATACCTACTGTCTGATGGATTTTACATATAATATATCATCATTACACGTGTCTTCGTTTTTAAAATGAAGGAAAAAAAAATAAATAAAAAAAGGAAAAACTGGTTACATTTACATGGAAATTTAAACGTATTACTAATACTCGACTAGAATATCGAAATAGGCATCAGCTCACCAGCAGTTTCAGTTTCACTGAAATTTTTTATATTTGCTATTTTTATTTAATTCGTTATCTGGCCTGTAAAAAATTTTGAGTCCACGGTGTGCTGTGAATAATTTGGGGCTTAGATTTTCAACACTGCCGGTGTGAAAATTTCACGACTGGTGTTGAATTTTCAACTGCGTGAATTAGAACGATTACACCACCAATGGTGTAAATGTATGAGTTATTTATTTAAAACTCTCGATTACTACAACACTAGGTTTTGAATTTTCATTTCAAAATAATCTACATCGATGATGATAATTACTGTAAATTCACACCCAAAATTTGACAGTGTACGGAAAAAAATCGGTAGTGAATTCGGAGTGATCTAGATTTTATTTAATTCCGCATTTACTCCGAACCAGAATTTTAATTTATAAATAAACTTCACTCCAAAGAGATTAAATAATTAAACAGTCATCTGCTTCGCATACACTCCAAATTTGATCCGCGTTCACTCAAAAAATTTTACAGTACAGGATTTACATAACACCCAACTATGAACAATATCTCTAAGCACTTACAATAAAAATAATAAGTAGCTTACAAATATCGATAGAGAAAATTCTATCGTCAGTATTATCGGCAAATTATAATATTAAAGTTAACTCGTAAATTTTTAATCTAGTTTTCAAGTACCAGTAATACGTCTGCCAGATGCGATATTGATACCAGATTACAATATAAACTGAAGTTTCAAAGATTCACAATCTTCTTATAGCTTTCGACCTTTTTTTAGTGTATCCATAAAAAAACACCCGAAAGATCGCTCAGATTTCACTCATTTCCAATATATCTTGAATAATTTTTTGAAATATTTCACCGATAATTATAAAAATAAAATAAATTTTTTTGAGAATGATGGAAATCGCAATTTTTATTGAAAAAATATTTTTCTGATTTATATTGAGATCTGGAAATGCATCGAATACGTTGAATATTTTAATACTAAAAATTTTCCCTCCGTGGCACTCTTATCTTACGACCGACTTTAAAATTCAAAATTTTATTTAAACTTGAGTAATAAATTTATGTTTTGCTTCTTGTGTACGCAAAGAAGAAAAGGATAATAATATGCATTTTTAAATACACAATTTTCGAGCAGTTGTAGTGGGAGAAAGCTTTTAGCTTACACAAAATTTTTTACGCTCCTTTGGGAACATAAATGATGAAGTAAAAAGAAGCTAAATAAGATTAGCAAAATAAAAGAAAGATAAATAAACTAATAAAAAAAATGGCGAAAGAATGAATGAAGTATTATTTAATTATTAAAATTCTCTCGGGATTTAATTAACTAGTGTTTTTAAGTAAGAATTATAATTTAATATAATTTTGAATTCAAAAGTTGAGTTTACTTTTACGACCGCCGAGAAATAAAAATAATATACTAATTACAAAAAAATAAAAGTCGCTCGCACCTTTTTTAAAATCATATTACACTTTTATATTCAGCTGAACACTTGCATAAGTTTATTTTCCACGTACTTTCGACAAATTAAACACAATTATTAATTCTCATGTTCTCTGGACAAATTAAACACGATTAATTATCCGTAAGTAAGTCGAGAAATAAAAAAAAAAATATATAAAATATAAGGGATGAAATAAAAAGCTTTTTCCAATTCTTCCTTACCCAGAGCCAAGTTAATTAAGTACAAGTACATTTTTCATTTGTCTTCCGAGAACATTCTTTCTCGCCTTTTCTATTTTTATTTTATTTTTTTTTTTTTCATCCTATTTTATTTCTTTCTTTACTTCCCTGTCTTGTTTTCCAAAAAATAAAAAAAAATGAAATATAAATCCCAACGACAAAGCACAAGCGAGTGTCATTACGTTCGGCTCGCTTGTCTGACGATAAAATTTATCACTACTGAATCTACTGCTATTTATTTTTTTCTATTTTTAACTTTTAATTAATTTTATATGAAAGACATAATTAAAGAAAGTAATAAACTGTCCCGTGTACGTCCAATTTAATTTTCAAATAAATAAATTATTTATATTTTTTTTGCACAACTTAATTGCGAAGCAATGATGGGTGTTCTGCTAACGTTTACTCAATCCCAGCTGATTCACTCACATAAAAGTCATATTTTCTATATTCAAATATTCTCGACTAGAACAAATTTCATACCATTTGAAAGATAATTTATTAATGAATAGAGCGAGGACATTTTCCAGTCGCTTTTTTTAAAAGCGATGATTGAAAACAACAATTTTAAAAAAAATTTATGAAGCCGTCAGCAAGCAGGGTTGCCAAATAGAGCGATTTTCCACAATTTAGGCTATTTTGAAATTCGTCTGTACGATTACTAATCGTTTAAGAATGAAAAAGAAAAATATTTACTGAATTTCTTACTTTGTTCTCGGTTTATTCTCCCAAGTCTTCATAATTTACTATAATTCCCAATAGCCAAATTTGGTCACCAGAAAGTTGATATCTGTGGATCGCGATCAACTTGTCGACAACTTGACTAATTTATAATATTCGCCGTTGGTTATTTATCAATATATTTTCAAAAATAAACTATCTAAAAATTAAAATGTCTGTTTATTTAAAATTTTTAACATTGGGCGCTTTTTATTGTTAGTGTGCGCTCTTTCTGTGAGGTCGCGCTAATTTCTATTAAACACTTCTGGCAACCCTGTCAGCATGTACGGATATTGGTAAATACAATAACTAAAAAAAAAACGCAACAGATTGATCTATTTTATTTTTTATTACACTTGAATTTTTAAATAGAAACCCCCTTTTGAAAATCGCTATTCAAATCTTTTTACTTTAATTATAATTGATAAATAAAAACTTAAAACCGGCAAGTCGTGAAAAAATTTAGCTGCCATATTTTTTTAATACTTTCTTGGATACATGAGCGCCATCTATTAACCACCTTTTGAATAAGCAAGTGAGTTGCGCACGTTTGGATTTTCAAACTTTTTTTGTAATATAATTCATTTTTTGAGCTGCAGAGAAATTTTTTTTTGTCTACTCTATATTAGCTTTTGAATATTTCATAAGATCTAAGGCCAGATTTTAAACTAATTGGATTTCCGTCGTGTACTAGAGCCCAGAGTACTAATTTCGAGACTTGCGATCAGAAGAGGTCATAAATTTACTTATAAACCAAGTTTTCGTTATGTCTATATACATAGACATCTTTGTAGATGTGTGTAAATATTTTCAGGATAAAAAAACAAGCAAAAAAATAGTATTAGTACTTTTATAAATAAAAGTAAAAAAAGTTAAACGAGCGGTTTAAAAATAAGAATAAAAAAATCCATGAAAAAAAGTAAATAACATTTAGAGTATTGGAGATTGTAGTTTCTCAACTGACCTAGTGGAAATGTGTTATGTTACTCTCTAGAGTACTTACATACCCTGAAGACATAAAAAAGATAAAATAAAAATACTTAAAGTTTTTTTCGAGATTTCGAACGTGTATTTAATCAATTTTAAATTCAAACAATTTCAAACTTTATTTTATTTCTTTAAAACATTTCCTCATCAAATAAATGCATTAAAAGTTGTTTTCATCTGTAAAATAAATATTAAAAATTTTAGAAAACAAAAAAAAAGGTGTTTAAAAATTTTGAAAGAACTTGTCAAATTAATATGCTTTTGCTTTATAGTTTTCTATGAATAAATTATAACTCTTAAAAAAGTGAAAAGAACGAGATGAGCGAACAGCGAATAGAGATACTAAAGATAAAATTTATAAAAAAGTTTGAATATTAAATCCCAGATTTATCATTTTATACTTCAATGTTATTTAAAAATAACATATTTTTTATTTTATTAATTTAAACTTTGTCGAGATTAAGATCAATTTAACTCTACATAGTCATTATATATCTTTCAATTTATTCTTATAAAAATTCATGATAACAGTTTTAATATTTAAAATTAAAATAAATATAGTACAGAATAATGAACTTTTGATTGAAAATATAAATCCGTTATCTAATAATAGATGTCTTGGACAATGGAATGACAATAGAGTACAGTAATATAGTAGTATAGACTTGGAATAACCGCAGCAGGCAGTGCTATTAGGCTGAAACACCCTTGGTTGTGACCACGGTATTCACCAGTAGAGCTTGGACCTGTACTAGGATTAGCATAATTTAGCCAGCTGCGTAACTATGGAATGTAATGTACGGCATTCTGACATTACCTACAATACTATATAGTCTATATACGTTGATTACACTCCCTCTATTAACAAATCTGCTGGTTAGCCCAAATTAATTTAACCCATTTATTTAATTAATTTCATCATATTGCTATACTTATATATAGTGATATAATTAATATTGCATTAATCATTATCAGTATAAATAATGATAGATAAAATTTTATTAATCTATATTTAAACGAAAGGAACATTATTAAATCACTAATTCAAAATTTGAATTAATAATGAGCATTAAATTTAAACACTGGCATTATTCTATATCTACGACCTTCTTTTTGGATACTGGTTAAGTGCTTTATCATTAATTAATCTCAGTATGCACTATATCTTGCTGCAACAAATTAATAATCACAAATTTGAATAAGTAATACAGCATGAAATATACTCGGTATCACTTTAATTAATTTTTATTACTTTTTAAATACTTTATGAGAACTATGTCATAAATTTAAACACTTTCATGCGCGATTCAGCAATGAATTAATTAATAATTTAATAATTTCTGCTAATAGTTTGATCAAAAGTATCATTTCCGACATTATTTTAATGAATCGTTATATTTGATTTGACAAAAACGGTTTTTTTTTTTTTATTTACTGACCAATTTTAGTTCTGTAATCCATTTTACGGCAGCAAATTACTCTTTAACTTAAAATTTAAACTCATAACTTTATTGAAAATGTAACTGCCCAAATTTTTTGTATCTAAATTATGCCCTGATTATTTTCGAAGTCATTGAAAAAAATTTTCCAACATTTTTAAAGCAGCACTACCCGAGTCGAAATTTAAATCGTAAATTGAACGTACTAGACGTTGAGAACATAAATTCGACCTTTGAAGACGGAAGTAGCCGTAAAAACGTATTTTAGACGTAGTTGATGTACGAAAACGTAAATAAAACTATATCAGAAATATTTAATTGCCAAAAAAATTATATCTAGCAGGCAGAAGACGAGAAATAAACATTTTTAGCAGTTTTTGAAAAATATTTTGACCCTTGCAGGAGATAATTCTACTGATGTCTCGTGAGCTAGTTAGAGAGTATAGAGTCTAGAGTTATTTCTTGCTAGGCCCCAAAATATTTTTCAAAAACTGCTGAAAATTTTTATTTCTCGTCTTTTGACTGCTAGATATAATTTTTTCAGCAATTAAATATTTCTGATATAGTTTTACTTACGTTTTCGTACATCAAATACGTTTAAAATATGTTTTTACGGCTATTTACGTCTACAAAGAATGAATTTACGTTTTCAACGTCTAGTACGTTCAATCTGCGATTTAAATTTCGATTCGGGTATGTCCTACAGCAAGAATTTAATTAACAATGCAAACCTTGAACTAATAGCCGCCATAAAGTATGACAAGCAACATTAACTAAATTAACCTTCCCAAATAATATGAAATCAAACGATCTAAATCAAATATTCCACGTACGGTAAATAGTTAAATCTATTGATTATACAGGATTTTGAGCAAGTTTACTGCTTACGGATAAAACGCATACGGATGAATCGTTTCCGTTGAATCGATAGTGATCATTTGTTCCGGGTAATTTTGTGCGCACGTCGGCATCGATAGCCAGAGTTCGCAAGTTCACCCATAATAGTTGTTGTATACAGGAATATGTACGTGTATCAGTGAAAGCCAAGGATCGAAAACGCTTAGAATAAAGTGCTTTAGACGAAACTATCGATCAAGAATAGGTTTCGTGCAGCAGACCGCGAAATAGAAACTCAAGATTCAGTAATAAAGGAATGCCGTGCTCGAGACAAGAGCACTCGATAACGGGAGATATACACGAGATAATAGATCGTATCGAGCCACAAATCAACAACTTTTGCTTACTTTTACATACGTAAATACTCGGGTTCTAGAAATATCGATAAGAACTTTAATAATGTCAAATGTCATTCAATTACGTATCATCTGTTCAAACATTTCAAATTATTTATTTGAATAAATATATATATAAATATATAAAGGTAGAGGAGATCAGGACAAGACGGGCCCCCTTAAAAATATGCCAAAAAAAATAATCGTTTTGTGATTGATAATGCGGGATCTTAGTCTTCATCACGAAAATGCCACAGACCCGATTTTGTCATATTTTTGAGACATAATTCCTCAATCATTGATCGACACACTTTAATAATTATAGAAAATATCATAATTTGAGAAACATAACTTACAGTCACTAGGAAATATTTTGTAACCGATAATACGGCATCTTGACCTTTCCCGCGGAAGCTCTGCGGTTCCGATTTCGTCCTATTTTTGGGACATGACTACTCAATTATTGTTCGACAAACTTCAATTATTATAGAAAATATCATAATTTACATAAAATTTATGACTTTTTTTCTGTCAATTTTTGGAGAGATGGGGCCGTCATGCCTCGGTCTCCTCTACATACATATATACATATATATAATTAATTATTCGCAATTACTTATTCTGTAGCTTTCAAACTCAAACTTTTTTCTTCACGGTAAAAATATTTTGATAATAAATTATTACTTTTTTTCCTCTTAGGGCAAGTAGATCATTAGAATTTTTGAAGGACTCTTATGTCAAGCCAATTTATATAATAATGTGCTGCAATATTCAGTAGGAAATTATTATAATTATTATTATGAAACGATCACGATTTATATGCACACAAATAACTTAATAATACCTCGAATGCTTGAACAATTTGACGTTATTGAGCTTTCGACTCATCTCTTGCTTTAATATCCGAGCCAGTAATAATTATGTTAGTGCTCATATGTCAAATGTAATGAGATATAATTAACCACATGTACCACTAAATGTATTTTAATGGTTTGTACAGATGCATTACTATAGAGTTTCCAAAGCATTAGACTGTTTAACTAGCCCTATCCTAAATAATCATTTTCCCTTTCTCATTACTCATTATCACTATCTACTACCTATTACATTTATATAAATTAATATTTATGTCCTTATATGAAATTCGTGATAATGAAAATTCATATGCATAATTTAAAATTAACTTTTATAAAATATATTTATTAATTATGCGGTATAATAGGGTACCAAAAATTTCTCATGAGACCTCTGTTGTTTAATAAATAACTACATTCTGTTGACTATCGACCATACACAGTTCAAACTAAACTGAAAGCCAGCAAGTCGTCTGGTTAATAATTTATTGACGGCAATCTGTGGGTATGTGTGTGTGTATTTGTGTGTTTGTGTGTGGGGTAAGGGAAAACAGAGTAAACCAAGAGCCAGAATCTACAAAAATAAAAAGGATAGGGAATAAAAATAAAAAAACTAAATCTCTAGTCACTGCGGAAACTCGACGATTATTGATTGACGATTCAAGTACTGTATTGAACAGAGGTACAGAACTACGACAAAGTGATTTGTTCTCTCCTCACTTGACTATTCCCAATATTTTTACTTTTTTTTTATCTCGTTATCTCATTTATTTTATTCCCTATGTATATCACCATTTACTTTTCATAGGTTTTTATACAAGAGAAGGTTAGTAGGAGGGGGGGGCGGGGGGTAGTGGCAAAACGGGCCCTTAAAAATAGTAACTAATTTTATTGCTCTGTTCTTATTTTTTTGCGGTCAAATAATTAGTTCACATCCATAATCACCCAGGCGTTAAAAAAATCTGTGGGGAAAATGGGTCGTTAAAAAAAAATTCAAAATTTGAATTTAAATAATTCATTATACGATTCATAAATAATTAGAAATTTTTATTATAAATATAAAAAAAAATTCGTTCCCGTGGCAATCAAATGAATGTAAATATAAAATATATCAACAAAAATTTAAAATTATTAATCAAAATTGATTGTTCTATTTTATGCATTCAAATTAATATAAATAAGTATCTAATATATTCATTCAATTATCGCCATACGGGTTATTATTATTCCAAAGCTGTGTAATCACGTCATATTTCCCTGGTATATTGATTGGATTTACCTTATTTTTATACATTTCATAACTTGATTAAATTTACATTCCTAATTAATAAATTTAATTACAGAATATAACCATTTTTATTTTAAATTTTTTCCCATTCCGCAATTATTTTCATATTTCAAATACTAAATAATTATCATTGTTATTAATTATTTAATGTGACATCTTATAATTATAGAAACCCTTAAAAATAATTTTAAATATGATTTTTTTTATTTCCGTCTCTTGATTGGTTTATTAATAAAAATCCTATCGAACTAATAAATTAATTAATCAGATAATATTAATGTTGACAATTTTAATTAAGTAATGAGAATTATTTATAAAAATTAATATCATCTACATCACATTTTAAAAACATATATGTCACGTCAGTCACAGTGGAATTAAAATTAATATAATGAAATGAAGAGAATAAAAAAAAGTTGCGGTTGTGTGCTGATTACATTACTGATATTTTATAGAACAAATAATAATTCTTGAGGTCACCCAGTTTTTAAAATCCATTAGATTACATTTAACGATTTATATCTTCATATATTTATTATTCATTTATATTTACTGTGGTATAAATTTATCATAGTGGTATGCTCTTGAATATTTCGATAATTCAACGTTTACCTCAACCTCTATTTCATTTTTTTATTTTAATTTATTTTATCCTCCGTCTCTTCCTCTTCATACTCATCCTTATCCTCCTTTAGTAATGCGACCTCCACATTTTCGCATTCTACTGCGGTACATTGTCCAACGATAGTAATTCAACGAGACGTTCTAATTAGATTTCACTGCTTTGGTCGAGAGAACTCTCCTCCACTCACTGATGCACTTCACCAACAGTAGAATAGCCTCTGACCCTTAATTTTCAAAAATTTTATATTCATATCTAAATATAATTTATTATAAAAATATAAGTATAATAACAACTAACATAAACTAATAACCAACTAAAAATAATAATAATAATAATAATAATAATAATAATAATAATAATAATAATAATAATAATAATAATAATTCTTGTGAGTAAATTCAATGTTATAACAGAAAGTAACCGAGAAAAAATAACGATGGTTTAGTCCGGGAATCGAACCCAGGTCTTTTGAAAAAATAAAAACAAAAATATGACCATACGCAATGCAAAACACAAATAATAACGAGCAACCTGCAGTCAATACGTGACTGTCCAAATATCTCTACTAAATTTATAAATTACGCAGAAAAAAAGTATTTCTTGCCGCAACAAAATTTTAATTTGCACCAAGAAATTTTATGCATCATCAATTGAATACAAAAATTATCTTAGGGCGAGAAAATATTTTTTCGGTCAAGAAATCATTCCTTGCACCAAGTAATTTTTTTTAGTTCTAAATAAATTTTTGTTTTTTATTCACAATGCAAAAAATTTCTTGGGATAAGTAAAAATTTTCTTTAGGCGAGTAAAGATTTTTTGTGTCAATGAATCCTTTTTTTTTCTATGCACACTTTTTTGGCTTTGAGAAGCTTCCTAAAACCTAAAGGGAGTAGAAAAATCTGTCATTTTGGATAAGTAACGCGATATAAATAATCAAAATTATAGTATTAAGTACATAGGTTACATAAAAACTAAATAAAATGACCTATTTAAGTATATTTTTGGTATATAATGTTCGGATTGTTGGCTGATGTTGACAGCATCTCTCATCCTGGCTGCTCTTGATTTTTTGTATTTTTTAATTATTTGTTTATAGGGTATAGACTAAGTTATATTCAGTGACAGTCAGTCATATTTAGTGACAGAATAATTAAAGTATTAATTTATTTAAAGAAAATAAATACGATCGTCTTTTTTCTCGCGTAATTTAAATGTAATTCGAATGACATAGATGAATTTATTTATCTCAATACTTGTCAATTAAAAAGAGTTTAAACTATGAAAAGGCCCAAATTCAAGTCAAGGCCTATCTAATGATACTAATTTCGATAACATTAACTAATTCTATCATATAGATATGGCGGGAACAAAATTTTCCTTATTCTCTTAATAACATAGATAATAATAATAATAATTATTATTATTATTATTATTATTTTATTTATTAAATATTCTGTTGTAAACAAAAATATTAAATTATAAAAGTTAATATCGCGGTTAAAATAAAATAAAATAAATTTCCACATAATTTAATATTAAAAAAATAATTTTTTTCATAACATTACAGTTTTTATCTCTTCCGTTAATTATTGTAATGATAGTCTTTTGTGCTATTTGTTTTTACCTCGCGTTTTTTAAACAAACAATGGACCGCAGATCAGTTTTTCGTGAGCATTACTCGGCAAAATTACCAGTGAATGTAACGTAAAATTTTAACAAACACTCACATATAGATCTGCAAGTAAAGTTTATGTTCGACCTGGAAAAAATTAAAAAAAAAAAAAATAGATGAAAAATAAAACGGAGGTAAAAAAGCACGTGCCGATTTTAAATTTATTGTCTCAGCGGACTGGCCATCGGGAGAAAAATAGTGAGACCACAGTTTACCCACTTTTTTACCCATCTACATTCTCATTTTATTTTACTTTTTTTTTACACAAGTTAAATTTTTATTTTTCTCATACTCGAAGTTCATAATTTTTTTTTTTACAGAAAAATATTATCCTTACTCTGTGAAAAACGATATTGTTAGTTGATAGAGATGTTTAAATATTGTCGGTATTAGATATATTGTAACAATAATAACTCAAGTGGTTTGTAAAACTATTTCGTAACGAGAAATCGGTGTAGACACTTGAGTGATTGATTCGAGATTAGAAGCGTTCTATTGAAATTCCAAAGAAGAGGTTTTAGTAACGATGGAATATCTGCGTCTACTTGTAAGTGTGTTGGCAAGCAAACTAGTAATAGCAATAGCCGTACCACCAGCATTAGCTAGCTTGAATACCCGCATCTTCCTGAAACCTAGTTCAGAATAGCTCTAGCTCTAGCTCTAGCTGCGCTGAGTTGAGTTGAGTTGAGTTGAGTGTTTGTAACTTGCATTATATACCATGAGCAGGAGTTCTGAATTAACTTGGTAAATTCCTTGAGAGAACCACTGATAAATAGCGACCGATTACGCGCTGTCGACCCCTAACCACTGAACGAAACATATAGATTCCAGTAAGCTCGAGATATCAATACATTTCCTCGTCATTTAACTGCAATGACCGATACCAAAATTACCTGGATGTAAATACATATTTTGTACTCAAATATTTAACCATTACGATGCACAAAAAAAAAATAATTCTTGGTGCAAGAAAAATTTTCATTATGAAATGAAAACAAAAATTTTCTTAGGACTAGAAAAAATTTCTCCAAGAAAATCTTCGTTTTCAATTTATGATGCAAAAAAATTCTTGGGACAAGCAACGGATTTCTTGGGTTGAGTGAAATTTTTAGCGCCAAGACATCCTTTTTTTTTCTGTAAAGTATTTAAATGTTGGAGATGAAAATTTATCACCGAGTCAGACGAAAAAAAAGTTTTGCAAAAATAACTTTATGGCTGAGCGAACGGAAAAGAGTGGAAAAATCTAGCGATTCTTCTTTTCTGGAGAGTAAAAAATTACCCGTGAGATAGTGAAAGTTATTGTCATATCATAAGTAATATCTGACTAAAAGTCACCCTACTGTGAGGGATAAATTATATTTATAGCAGGAATATAATAATGAGAAAATATTTTTATAATTATGTTTACTGAATCTTTTAATTGAATAATGACTTTACTATACGTCACTTGAATAAGACATAGTCAGAAAATTTTTTATACATATTAAAGCAATATTTACAATTGTGATGATTTTTCATTGTAATTTTTGAATGTAAATAACAATTTGTTAACAGAAATAGTAATTGTAATTATTCATTACGGATTGTAATTTTTTATCTGGAATTTTATACTCTAATTATTAAAAATTTTTCAGCTTCAATTTATCTCGTATACTTTCATTTTATTAACTGATCTTCCTGTACCTACGAAATCTATGAACTAAATTAATGTTTTTTTCTCATAATAGTCGGAAATTACTCAACAAAAGACCCTGTTTGGAAGACATATATATACCGATGTATTGACTATATGAGACATATATGTCACATATACATTTTTTCATAGGGGAGACCCTGTTGTAAATTATTCCTGAAGTATTAATTTTATTATTATTAATAAATAAATCAATAGTTTGACAGTTTCAGTCAATTAATAACTTCGTCTTTCTATACATCAATTGTCAACGTCACTTGTCAGTCAAAGCAGTTAAATTTTTCTCGTGAACATAAATAAGTTAGCGATCTAAGAACCAGAGATAATAATAAAATGACTAACTAAACAAATTTACTGAAATATTGAAACTGTTCTCTAGATAGCATAATTTTGATACTAAATATGGTGATATGTAATCAAGTAGAGATTAAGCGACAAAATTATTTTAAAAGATGAATTATACGTATATCATTTAGCCGGTAATCCTGTGAGGAATTTCTATTCAGCTTAATCTTCGTCACAATCGCGTGCAATCCCGCTGACACGCGATACCACTATAAGATCGCGGGATGCTGTCGACTTTGCTTGCCAGAGACTCGGGCTCCGGAGGATAGAATGGATTAAACTACATATATATATATATATAGTCTCAGACAACTCACCAGTAACCGCGAAAACTTTGAAGCTGATGAGCTGTAGAGTATTGCGAGTGGATTAAGAGGTTTCTGATGTGTCTTATCCAACTTTGTATCAAGATTGCTCGACATCCCATACATACTAAGTATTTTATTCATAAAATAGTCTTTTTAAATTTTAAAAACTCTATAAAAGATTAATAATAATAATATATTAATTCTACATGATTTCCGGGCAATTTCCTAAAAAAAACTTGTGATTTTTCCGATAAGCCACGACGGTCGGATGGGTTGATGTTCATTGATGAGAAACAGAGAGTGATATAGCAAGTATATATGTATATATATATATACATATTGAGAGAGAGAATGAGTAGAGCGAAACTCAGCAGAGAGTAGAGGCTGTTCGTTGAGCGCCGGATAATGGAACACGTCTCTCGATCCGTGATAATTGGTTATCGATTGACAGCCAGCGCAAACCGTTTTCGATAATCCCCGAGACGCAGGCGGATGTATCAAACGGATCGGTGAAAAAAATTTCACAAGTGCGTATACACATACCCATACAGAGACACACATATGCGATTTTCGGTCATGAATATCCCCAATATATAAATACAGGCGCGGAAGAACAATTGCCGGTGTAAAATATTTTTTGTTGATTTATGTAAAAAAATAAAATAAAAATGAATTTACCATTTAAAACTTTAAAGTTAGTAGCATTTGAGCTAGATGAATGTTTGATCCAATGATTTGTGGACGAGATTTACGTAGTATCAGTAACACGTTATCTATTTTATCTATCGGAATAAAAAAATTCAATTTTTTAAATATTTTTATTGTCTATGGACAAAAAAAAAATTAAATGAAATAAAGTAAAACACATTAACAAATGTTAATTAACGCAAATAACTATTATCAAATAACATATTTAATATTCTCATTATTGATGATACAATTAATTTTATAAATATCTCTGCTCGTTAATTATCGGCCAGTGCACACAAATTAATATTTCATTTCACAACAAATAATTATTCACGTCATGCAATATGATATTATTTATATTACTAGTGACCAGGAAACATTAAATCAAATTACTGGCCAGTTTTCTCTTGATTAATATTTCAAATTAATGAAGTAATAAAATGATAATTTATAACGAAATGTTACTGGAAAATACAGTTATTAGTGAGCACGTTATTTATGATTACAGGTCATCAATGGTTGAAATCTAATCTCGGAGTATCGCCGCAGTCGGGCTGGTCAGTGGATCCGTTTGGACATGGCGGTGCTTTGCCGTACTTACTGAAAGCCTCGGGTGTATCTGGTACAATAATCCAGCGGATTCACTACGCGTGGAAGCAGTGGTTTGCCAAGAAACAGTACGGCGACTTTATCTGGTTACAACCCTGGGATCAGATAGGAGCCTACGACATGTTAACTCACAATCAGCCCTTCGATATTTACAACATCAAGCACTCGTGCGGTCCCCATCCTCACGTATGCTTGAACTTTGACTTTAGGAAGATCCGTGGTGAGTATACCGAGTACTCAGTACGTGCTGTTGACATAACCCCCAATAATGTCAAGCAGATGGCTGAATTACTGCTCGAACAGTACTCGAGAACTGGTTCACTGTTTTCACATAACGTCGTTCTAATGCCACTTGGAGATGACTTCCGGTACGATCATCCTATCGAGTGGGATCAGCAGTACACCAATTACAAGATTCTCGTTGATTACATAAACAGCCGAAAAGATGAATACAATGCGGAAATTATTTTCGGTACACCGAAAGACTATTTCAGAGAAATCGAAAAACGGATGCAAAAATTTCCCACACTCAAGGGAGATTTTTTCGTCTACTCAGACATTTTCAGTGAGGGCCGACCCGCTTACTGGAGCGGCTACTTTACGACAAGACCTTATATGAAGATCCTAGACCGCGAACTTGAGGCAAATTTACGGTCTGCTGAAATATTGTACACGGTCGCGCTTAATGTGGCACGACAAAGTGGCAACGATATTAAATTATACGAGACATATTTTGAGAAACTCGTAAAAGCTCGGCGTAATCTCGGGTTATTTCAACATCATGACGCAATAACCGGTACATCTAAATCATTTGTTATGAAGGACTATGCATTAAAATTATTTGAGTCTATATCAGACATGACAAATGTACAGAGTTTTGCGATACAATCCTTGACTGCGACTACATCCAAAAGTAATATTATTTACGTTTTGCCAGAAAGTGATCGCGATAGCTTTGAAAAACTTCCGAAAAAGATACCGATAATAATCAACGGCCGTGAATCCAAGAAAGTTATCTTGTTTAATCCGTTGGCTCAGCCACGACAAGAAGTTGTCAGCGTTAAAGTTAACTCTCATAAAGTTCGCGTACTAGATCCATCGAAAAATCCCGTTCCGTACCAGATAGCGCCGGTTATGAACGCAACAAGTATAACCCACGACGTATATGTTTTACTATTTGTAGTGGACCTAAAACCTCTGGCAATAGCGACTTATCATATTGAGCCAATAGATAAAGTGCCCACTGAATCCCTGTCAACTGTCTACTGCAATAGATGCGGCAAAGACAACATATTTCCAATAAAATCAATGCCCTCAAGTGACATACAGTTAGAAAATCATCGTATGAAATTGTTGATTGACGGGCAAACTGGTTTGTTAAAACGTGTTACTAAAAAATCAACCGGTAAAGTAACACAATGTACAATACAATTTGCAGCATATGCATCCGCTCAATTTCACAGTGGAGCGTATTTATTCATGCCAGATCCAAATTTACGTGATACTGACAAAGATATTTTGGAAGCATACACGCCGCATCAAAAAATTTACATCATATCGAGTAGTTTGAGCTCGCGGCTAACTGTCGAGTACGGAAAATTATTGACCCATCATATAACAATATTTCATCACGATGGCCCTCTAGCAGAAGCCATACACATCAGAAATGTCGTTGATTTTGAAACTCCACCTAAAAATCGTGAAACCGAAATGTTTATGCGAATACAGACGGATTTGGTAAATGGTGATCCTCCGGAGTTTTACACGGATGTAAACGGCCATCAGATGTTGAAGAGAACTAAAATAGAACGAATTGGAATCGAGGGTAATTATTATCCGATAACGACAATGGCTTATATTGAAGACAGTACTCAGAGATTAACTTTGTTAGTAAACCACGCGCAAGGCGCAGCCAGTTATCAGCCAGGATGGCTTGAAGTTATGCTGGAACGCAGAACTTTGTATGATGATTCACGGGGCATGGGCGAGGGTTTGCTGGATAACCGTAAAACGGTATTGAAACATTGGTTACTTCTTGAAGATATAACTGGTGATAAAGACGAATACTCAAAGCCTTCGTTGTTTGCAAACCACATAAGTAACTTTCTTAACTATCCTATAAATATATTTATTGTTGATAAAACTGAAAGTGATGTGATTATTAAGTCTGAAGTTCAGTTAATAAGTAAGAGTTTACCGTGTGATTTACATCTGCTTAATTTAAGAACTAATCATGATCAAAAGCTCCCGCATTTTCCGGTGAGCAGTGCACTGATGGTGTTACACAGACAGGGTTACAGTTGTTCTGTTGGTGCAGACATTACTTTAAAACATTGTCCGCTGAGTGATAAACCTCATCCAGCAACAAACTTTTATAAATTAAACCGCGCTAACATAACGCGCATGTCATTGACGGGTACTTTTGTCAAAAAGTATTTGAAAGATGGCTTCAAAAGTATTAATCCAATGCCGATGGAAATAGAAACTTACAATGTACATTTTTTACAGTGACCAGGTAGTTAGTGTTGATAATTTTTTTTTTAATTTATAATTATTTATTTGAAAAAAGTATTTATAGAAAAAATTATATCGGACGATGGCGACAATATTTTATTGACAAGTGAAAGGTTTTTCTGCACTGTGAAAAATTCACAACAAATTTTACTATGGGTGCATGGTAACACCGGACTATAAGAAAACTGGTACAAAATTTACAAGTATCCCATAGTAAACGTATGCGCATAGGCCACAATCGTGTAGTCTGCGCATACGTTCACTATGGGACACTTGTAAATTTTGAATCAGTTTTCTTATAGTCCGGTGTTACTATGCACCCATAGTAAAATTTATTGGGAATTTTTCACAGTGTCCTGAGGTATAGAATAAATATTTGAATATTTGAATTACTCGATGAAATTAAAAGTTTTAATTGAGATTGGTGACACGAATCGTAATCCGTGGACAATAGATCCGCGACGTAAAATCCGCGACATGAAATCCGAAGATATTTTGTCCGATAGACAAAGTATCCTTGGACTAAATATTCAAGAGACAAAAAATCCGTGACAAAATATCCTGTCGATAAATCTTATTCAGAAAAATATATTTTCAGTGAAAAAATAATTCATAGTTTTCGATAAACGGGTACTGTACCATTCCAAGCATATGTGTTGATCTATTTTTAATATCACACACTCAAATTTTATGTGAAAATATATTAAACATTTCTGATAAAAGGGTACCGTACTATTTATATTATAAGATATTTTGTCGGGGATGTTTTATCTATCGAGTATTTAGTCCGGGGATATTTTGTCGCGGATTTAATGTCTTCGGATTACGAGTGACGGAACCTTGAGATTTTAATTGCAGATTGATAATTTCTTACTATAAATAAGATTATTTTATTATTTTATTGTAAGTTAATATTTCCATGGCTTTGATGTTCCATTTTACCTCGCATATGAATTATGACTTACGATTTATTATTATTATTTTTTTTTATTATTTATTTATCTACGCATTGATAGCGCTCTCTTGTGTGCATACGGAAATAATGGTAAAGATAATGATAATAATAATTATAATATTAATAATAATAATGAGATTATGATTATTGTAATATTGTAAAATTGGTTTAATTTATTTATAATAGTGACGACGTTCACAATGTTCTTCCAATTCTTGAGTGGATGAGAAGGACCTTTTGTAAAGTGTATTTTCAAAAGGATAATATTATATAAATATATAAACATATACTATATTATATATAAAATTGTAAATAATAGAACTAATTTAATGACAAAGAATTTTTTTATGACTGGAAGAAATATTAATTTTTTTTTGTGCAATTTATATATATTATATATATTAGTTATATTTTGAATTAGTTGGAAATTGTAATGAAAAGATGAGCAATAATTATGAATAGTAAAATTAATAAATATAAATCTAATGAAATCTTTTAACCAAAAAAATACTTTTTTTTTATATTTTAGAAATTATAATTAAAAAATATATTATAACATTTTTAATTTCCCTGGTAGATCTAGATTACGGTAAATTATCGTAATTTACGGTATTAGGAAGAATTCCTGTAAAATACGATATTTCTCCGCAAACCCAGATCGCAAAATGACGTCTTAATGAGTTCTGAATGAATTCCTATTTTTGATTTAGACGTCTCATCAACATCTTAAAGAAGTTTTTAAGAAGATCTCAAAATGTCGAATGAACCACCTAGCGAATTCAGTAAGACGTTTTTAAAAAGAGTTCTTTTTTCTGACTTCGCAAATAAGCCTTCAGTATGAATTTACCATGGCGTCTTTAAGGAGCTCCTAATTTTGACTTCATAAAGAAGTTTAAAAAAGAATACATTTAGTCGTCACAAAACTGACGTTTTATTTATGGAGTCTTCAAGAACTCTCAATTAAGAGTTCTTAAAAATGACACCTTTGAGAAGTCATTGTAAGACTTCTTGAGGACGCCTTCAAAGACCAAGTAAAGCAGTCATTCCGACTTGAATGCTGTCTGGGAATTGCGGTATTTTACAGCATTACGCAGTAAATTCCGGTATTTTACAGTAACGGTACAGTAATTCCCCGTAAATTTGCGGCAATCCTGCGGTATTTTACCGCAAATGTGTATTAACATTGCGGTATTTCACCGTAAAGTGAAGTATTTCACTGTGTTACGGTAATAATTCCACAAATTGCAGTAACTTACTGTATTCTACTCAAAATTGCCGCATTTTTACCGCAAATTACCGTAACTATGGCGAATTTGAGTAAACTACGACATCTTATGGTCAAATTCGGCAATTTACCGTAATTCTGATCCACTAGAAAATTGTGTATATATCTATAAAAATATATGAATTTTAAAAGGAAAAATCAACAAAACATAAAATAATTTACTCAGCCCAATAAATCGAGCGTAAAAAATAGATAACAAATCACAATAACGCCAAAATATTCATGATTTAAATATTGAGGTTATATATGACATCATATATTACATCGTAACCTCACATACATTCGGATGTATTCGGAAACATTCGGCAGAGTTGTTAATTCATAATTAATATCTTTATTAGACATAAATTTTAAGTGATTTAATTCAAAATTAATGGACAAAAAAAATTGATATTTCTCATCTTTTCAATTTTCCAAATATTAATTTTTTTTTTTTAAATAAAAAAACGTACACGTGATAATCAAATGAAAAATTATATTGATTGACAGTTGGTGTAACTGGATTATTGAGCAAACAAATATGACAATGTTATATAAATAACATGGATACAATAAAAATAAAAATACATAAATATATATGTATATATTAATGTGTATATGTATTCAATGAACACGGTAGCTGTAAAGTTATCAAAGATATAGATTCTTTGACATAAAAATTCATTGGATCACTCGTACGGTGTGTAAACGAGTATATTGTACATGAAAATAATAATAAAAAATCTAAAACAAAAATCATAAATGCAACTCGTGAAATACATGAACTGAAACTAAAAAGTTATCAACTATTCAGTCGAGAGATAGTGTGTGTATACTGTCGGATTGAACATTGATTTGAATCACTGGTGATGTATTTTCACAAACTTTATTAACAGGATTTTATTTACATCACTCTTCTATCGCACTTCACTATCAATTCATATTTATATTTATTATTATTACCGCGACAAAGTTTTTTTTTTATTGTTGAAAAAAAAAAAAGAATCATAAAATTGGCGCGAACGCTTTAATCTAGAACAATCTTTGTAATAATGTAATATAAAAAAAAAATTTCTATGCTCTTTAGAGAAAAAGTAAAAGAAAAAGTAAATAATAAGTCTGAAAGAAAGAATGAATCAGAGAAATATATTAATAGTTATAAATTATATAGAAATATATAATGTAAACTTGAGGGTCAAAAGAAATGTTATATATAAATGAATTATATATAAATATAAATATAAATATAAAAATATATATATATATTTCTAACTGGTTGCGATTTTTTCATCGCAAACAGTCGATAAGTTAAAATTATAAAACAATATTCCTTACGTTACAATGTAACTACAATGTAACATATTTATTGAAATAAAGATACCGAGTCGTATTTTACAATATATAGACTTTATAAATCATTTTTTCATCCATTTTCATTTGCTCATTATTATTAAAACATTTATAATTGAAGGCGAAATTAAATAGATGTCCCTACAATTAAGTATAAATTTTTACCATGTTTTTGATGAGTGGCCATAAAATATTCAGTACCATGATTTGTTTTTTTTTATGCATGATAGTGATCCTTCCACACTTGTTTGAATAGTGCCGCCAACCTGAAAGTCAACTGGCAGTATAATGGCTGGGTGGACTCCTATCCTTTGACTCCTAAGATATTTAAATAATCCTATAGTTTAATTATTAATTAAGATAAAAAAGACATAAATCGTTTATTTGAGAAACCCCATAAGTCAAGAAAACGAAATTTTTCAGGAAACACATAAAACATTTTTTTGGAAAAGCTTGACATTAAAATAATAAATAAATAATTGAATACAATAATGTTAGCGTTTCTGAAAAAGGTTCCAACAAGAAAAATTAAATTTTTTAACTGAAACTACTTAAAAAAATTATTTAAAGTTGATTGACTTATGGGGTTTCTCAACCAAACGGAAAAAAAAGTTGTAAAATCATTGTTTTTTAAAATGTTTCCACTCAAATCATTTATTACACTGATAAAATGAAGTTAAATATGTATTTGAACTCTGAGACTCAGAAATTACAAAAAATTATAATTAATTTAAACATTTTCATTAGTCATATAACAGTCAACAATTAAACAACATTTGAAATTAATTTCCCAAAAAAGCGCGAATTTTAAATAAAAAATAAAAAAAAATTATTTCTGTAAAACTAAAACTGCATATGTTCATTTAAATCATTGACTTCTGGGGTTTCTCAATTAAATGAAATTGCTGTCACCCGGTTAATTTTTTTTTAAACGCTGATTTGATGCATATTTTGATTGATTTCTATGGAGAGACATCCAAAGAACCCAAAAATGCAAAAAACCCAATTTCGTAAAAAACATGACTTATGGGATTTCTCAAATAAACGATTCACATGAAAATTATGTTAAGTCTCTTTTCTGAACACCTGATTGGCTGGAAGCTAAGGTTTGTATAAAAATATACACAATTAACACAGCAAAGTACATTAAAATAAATATATGAAAAATGACGCAGGCATAAAGAACATGAATTTTGGTAATTTTGACGGTAAAAATTTTTTTTCTGGTCTTGGGCAACAATAGATCAGAAAAAATTTTAGGCAGCGAGTCCTGTTTTTCTATAGAATTTTGCTGACGGCCAATTTTCTCGAAAGTCGAGGCTGAAATGCCTACTTTTGGCACTCGAAAATAATAGCAATGTCTGGAAGATATTTTGACAATAATAAGGCTAGAAAAAATTTTTAAATTTCAAACTCGTTAGTGTCGTCACTCAGCAGCATAATACTCTTCATAAAATATTTAAAAAAGTATGCAGTAGGTAAGTTTACGATTAAAAACATCAATACATATAATTTATCCCACCGGTTAATTAATTCAGTATCATATGTAATTACGATCTTGTTTATTAACTTCTTTTACAAAAGTCACATTCCATAAATAATCGGATATTTATATCATTAGTCAATAGCATGCAATTTAAGTTTATCGATTATTATTGTCACGTAACAATTAATGTCACGGCAAGTATTATTAACTCAAAACTGATATAATAATCAATGGAGTAATTATAATTTCATAACAACCTGTCATCAATTTAAAGTACAGTGTATCTGACAATTTAATCTAAAATCAAATTACTATTATTATTACAATCATAACTACCACTTTTTATCATCATTATCATTATAAATAATGATAAATAATAATAATATGTGTCTCAGTATTAAGTCATCGAAGCGGATAGACATATCGACTTTAGTAAAGCATAATTGAATTCGAAATAAGCTCATATCTGTAAGTGAGACGGTAAGTACCACTGGCAATGAGGCTAAACGTTCTCTGCTATGAGCGATAATTAAATTACATTCTCCTCTCAACCCTTTCCTTTACTACCCTTGCCCTTACCCCAACTACCCTGTACACGTACTGCACTGTACTCAGTACTCTGTATTACCACTTACGCGTACTTGCGACTTGAGTACGCGACATCACCCGCATACTATTAAACTCACTACCCCTATGATTTAATTAATTTATAAATTTAAGTAGACTATTTTAATAATTTTTATTTTTTTTTATTAACTACCAATGAGTTATACAACTTGCAATTATTTTTTATTGATACTATAATCGCCACTTTAATTTAGCAAGAGAATTTTTTTATTGTTTTTTTTATTTAAAAAAAAAAGGATGGGAAAAAAATGAAATGAAATTTATTAGAGAAATTTTTTTATTGTTAAAAATGAATTTAAGATGAAATTTTGTTGAATGTAAGTTTGTTAGTTGTAAGCACTAGCGGTAGTTTTTTTATTTCCTGAAAGACGGATGTTCAGAGTATGATCATCTGTACGTATGTAACTCCATTCACAAGTAAACTCGATTTACTCGACTTTTTATAGCGTCAGAAAATATCGTGATTTCTACTTTGAAAATTTTTCTAAGAGAATGTAATTTTTTTTTTTCAAACTCAATTATTCAACTGTTAGATTAATGGCATTGTCAATATAAAATGAGTATAGTTTAATTTTAAATTTAAAAACACTTGAATAATTCAAAAAAATTTTCAGTACACAGACGGTGACATGAATTATTTTTTTTTAAACCCGAGTAAGTGGAATAAAATCATGAATTTTATTTTTATTCAGTTTTTTAAATAATTTACGCTGCGGATTTATTTCTAATTGAGTAATTTCCAAAATTGGCAATTAGTAAAACGTGGAGAAATAAAAATAATAACGAAGTAGATAGAAAAATTTATTGATGCATTAATTAATAACGAATTTTTCTCGTTAAAAAAAAATAACTAGTTTTCCTTCGGTAAATAATAAAAAAAATTTAATGAGCTGCTATCTTACTCTAGTACGACTTGCGCTTCGCTACATTTATTTTTTTTTTTTTTTTTTTTATGTAAATGAAATAATTCAAAATTTCAACTCGATATATTCTGAGATGACACTGCGTATTTTTTTTCCAAATATATAATTTTCGCTAAATTTTTTTAAAAACTTAAAATTCAATAAGACATTCCAGTAATCAATAGATATTTTAAAATAATCTAAAACTGAGTGACCTAAAAAATTAAATAATTAAATGAGCGATGAAAATAAATTTTATTTCCATAACTTGTTTTTAAATTTTCAAGAAATAATTTATCGAAACTTAATAAGCAATGAAATACAACGGAAATAAACTTTTTTTATAATTTTTTTTATTAAATACTTAATTTATGAATGAAAATAAAATGAATTCAATGAAAAGATTTTCCATTTATATCTAGAATACAAATGAATTTCCAAGATGATCTGTCGCTAAGAATATATTTCCATTCGACATCTTAAATATCTACATATGTCATTCTTTATTTTTGAATATCCGCTATTTATTTTTTATAAGAATCGGAGTTTACTTAAATTTAAATCTCTTTAATAAAATATGAATCTAAATTTAAAAAATTTCAGTGAAGATTCATAAATATCGCTGTTGAGACTCTGAAAATAGTTGACGAAGAAAAAAATGCTGCTAAATAAGAAATTTAAATGATGGATAAATTTTTAAAAAACTTCCATAACAAAATTTAAAAAAAAACATCAGTAAAGTCAATTACTTAGTTGAAGTAAAGTAAATTTGAATTACTTGAGTAAATTTAAAGTACCTACTGCCATCTAAACTGAGACAACAAAACTTTATACGATAAATAAATGCTCGCGAGCCAATCGATCACACAACCGGTTTAAACTTCATTACCATTACCGCGATTTTATAAAACAACTTTTTAAATCACTTTGATTGTTAATATCTACATACACTCTATATCACACACACACACACACACACATACACACACACACATACATACATACACATACACATGAATAAATTGCAATTCTTTCCGGATCAGCTTGACCATTTAGTTACGGTCAATGGTCAAGGATAAAAATTAACTGATGCGGGTAGAAAAATTTTAAGTATTTAATTCGCTGACGAATTGTCTCATTATTATAGAGAGATTTTTAAATAATACCCTGATTTAAAAAAATTATTTGAAATCATTCGAAACAATTTGAAATGATTTAAAATAATTTGAATCGACTAATATCTAGGTATACACTTATCATGGGTTAAATCATTTTTTTTAATAAGGGTAATAATAATAATAATAATAATAATAATAATAATAATAATAATAATAATAATAATAATAATAATAATAATAATAATAATAATAATAATAATAATAATAATAATAATAATTTATGGTGAGTTTACTGAAACGACCAGTTTTTTTTCATTTCGTTTCAGTAAACTCACCATAAAATATAATGATTCTAGGCTATATAAAGCATTTAGAATTTTTCTTAAATATGACAGCAAATTTGGAATACTTGCTCGAACATCATGATATGAAAAATTCGTCGTCAATCAAAATATAATCTTTCTCTACCAAATTTTTCCTTTTTCTTTTTTTAATTTTTTCATCTTAACATCATTTATACGGTCTAAAGTAGAATATACTTGCATCAACTTTACTGATGAGCCCAGCAAGTATATTCGGAGCGAAACCGTTTTAAAAATAGTAAATTCAAGACTTTGATTTTATTCAATAAATGTATTTTATTATAGTGCGTACTAATATTATTAGTCCACATGTATTTATGAATACGATGAATCTAATCTGAAAAGTCAATTAACAAAAGACCAGGAAAGCCGTGATTCCTTTAACAAAAAATAATAATAATAATAATAATAATTTTCAACTGTTTTTATTATTATTATTTTGGTTTATTTGATTCTTTGCCGTTTAATTGCAATTAACCGGCCAATAATTACAAAAATACTAATAATAAAATAATAATAATTACAATGATCTATGAAAATTTACTATTAAAAATAAAAATTTTAAATTCTAAGTAAATTAAATGTCTAGAAACAAAAAAATTATGATAATTATTAACAAATGATTAGTCACGTTTAAATTTTATAAATTATTATTATTTTTTCTTACGTCTATCGCTTATACGGAAATCATTAGCATCAAAGCAAACATAAACACACGACCTCGGCATATTTCATAACTCTATTCTTTCTAAGATAACTTTTACAAGATTATTTATCAGTGTATTTTACTTTGCTGTTCGACAACGAAAAAAAAAAAAAAAATTACGTGATATCGATCAATTTTTTATACATAGAGCATTAATTTAATTTTTTTAAAAATGCTCGACCTGAGTAGTGACGAGAACCGTGACATTGATAATTTAATAATCCATGATCAATTACCATTAATTGCTCATCGATGCAATCGATTACGTGAAAAATAAATCTCTAAGCTTATAGAACTCATTTTATAGTAAAAGAATTATTGATGGGTATATTTTGATATCTGAATGAAAATATATATGTAAACACTTAAAAACTATAAAAATAGACGTCAGATCATCGAGGTCAATATTTTGTTATCGCTAAAAAATAAAACAAAATATTATTATTTCATACTAATGTAATCGACTTCTTGTTGATTCATTGAATCATTTGAGTTACGATTATTACAATAAATTGATAAGAGACATTTGTTTTTTTTTTCCTACTCTCTGACGTCATTATCTATTTTATACAAATTTCCTTTACGTTGATACGCAATAAATAAATTATTATCTTCCTTAATTTTTTAAATTATATATGATAATAATATTAATATTATTAATTATCCAAAATACGCTTAATTAATGCATACTAATTATTATTATTATTATTATTTGAACATTGGCAAAGTAATTTTAAATCAATAAAATTTTATTTTTTTTTGCCATTAAATTAATAAAATATTTATTAGAGTAAATTACCCAGTTCCCAGCCCCCTTTAAAATTAGCCCGCCAAAATTTTCTTTTTAAATTATCGGCTAAAAAATCGTTAATTTAAACGTTTATAATTACTGATAAATTATCACACAAAAAAGTTACAAAATAATTAAATGTGATGAAAAGTATCAGTAGTCAGTAAGAAAATAAACAATTTATCTTAAAAGTGTTTATTAATAGAATACATAAGAAAGAACTGACCAGCGGGGACTTTACTTTGTATAGAATAAAAAATTTACAAATTTTAATTATATTCAAATTAATCAACACTAAATTTTTTTACGCGCGCAATAAAAACTGTAAGTGTAAGGTAATGTAATAAAAATAATTGAAAACACGATCATAAAAAAATTATAAAAGTTATTAATATAAATTATAAATAAATTTATGATCCTGAAGTTAGTAGACAATTAACAATTTTCGGATTTTTTTTCAACAAATTAATTATAAAAAAAAAGAAAAGTGAACTAGTACCCGATCACTCATATATTTGTATATCTATAATTCCTGAATTTGTCTAAATATATATACAAATATATGAAATGATCGAGAATTCGTTTCTAGATCAGGTACTAGGTCTATATTTCAGGCGCAATTTTTTAAATATTTTTTTTATAATTTATCATTTTTCAAAATTAAAAAATTATTAAACGTCAGTTAACTTCAGTATGATATGAAATTATTATTTCTTATAAATAAACATTAGAAATTAAATTTTATTGATCATAAAACAACAACAAGAACAATAAAAAAAAAATCAATGACGCATTGAATTTTTTATCAGACCACGTGTCTACATTCCCAAGTGACAAGTATCTAAACCTGTTACAAACATATTAATTACGCATACATATATCTATATATATACATGTAATTTATAATTCAATGTAAAATAAGTGAGATAGATTAAAAGTGAAACGATAAAGTATAAATTAAGAATGATTGCAAGCTCGGTGATTGGCTGCCGCAAGAAGGCTCGACTTATGCATTTAAAAATAAATTAACATCTATTGCAGTAAACTCTCTTGCACTTAACATTTATTCCTCGTTCTACATACAACACTCTCTCACTACACACTTGACACAACATAAACCTCGTTCGTATAATAAAATACATACATCCAACAAAACTCAAACAGTAATACTGTAAAGTTAAATTGAAACCGGGCAGTGCACTCGTGTCGTCTCGTGAGTAAAGTCTCCATCCTCTCTATTAATATTTAAAGATATTACATCAGATCACAAACTAAATCTCATCCTCATTTAACAACAATTTTATTACAACAAATTCAAAATCCATTTGCTTGAATACCCCCGCTCTTTTTTAAATTCAAAAGTTAAATTTTAAACCGGCGTTTAAAAAGTATATCGCTGCGTACTTTTTAAATAATTTGAAAGTTTAATTCTGTCATACACTACATTATTATTATCATCTTTATTACATTACCGAACACTACATAACAACACATATATCTACACATATCTATATATAAATATATATATATATTCACACATACGCGCTACTAACATCAAATTTGATATTCGAAGGTTATCGTAAATATATAACATATGAACACGTGTAACACAGCTATTATTATTATAGTTATTATTTAACAAATATAAAAAACAATTGGAACAATAAATATATATTTAAAAACACTATAGTAAATATATTAACTGTAATAATTAAAATAACAACAAGACAAGTAAGCGGAACAGTTTATTAAAATACAAGCGATTGCTGTGAAAACGACGTAAGACATAACCTAAAAATTCCGACGTAATAAAAGTCATTAAAAAACATATAATAACAGCAAGTAAACACGTAAGTTTATTCCTTGAGTTATTTTAATATATTTGGCAGTAATATACTGTTATAAATATATCTTTATATTATTTATCAATCGTAAATACATATGTATATATACTTATATATAGATGAATAAATTAATAAAACATAAACAAAGTAAATATATTGCAAAACATATTTATTATTTATGCATAAAAATGTGTAGTGATAAACAATGATAGTGATAATATATATTTATATATATGTATATATTTATATAATTAATTATCAATTGATTTAAAGTTTTAATAACTGGGATCATATGTGACCTTGGCGCTAATTTTGTTAACTTGCTTACGGGTATTCTTTATTTCTTACTGACTAGTAAATATATATGTATATATATATTTACATATATTTGTGAGTTATAGAATGAATAATTACTACTGTTATCTTTGTAATAGATGTATTTAAATTGTTTTATTACTTTAGTTAGATTGTACATTAGAGATAATAAAACAATTAGACGGTTGCGATTGACTGATAACAGTAATTATAATTAATTTATTTATTGAATTGATTATTGATAAATTAACGTGTGGCTGGTGTGATTGTTTGTTTATCTAGTGAATAGATTACTGGATAACTGAGTGAGAAATGTTAGTAATATCTCGGAGGTGAAATGTCCCGAAGTCTGCCAGACAGAGTAGCGGGGCTGTATTATGCCCATGGTCTTTTTTGTTCATCTCATCCTGTTGCTGTTCTTTCATTGGCGATATCTATTATATTAATATGTTGGTAAGATAAATTGGTTTTTTTTCTTTTAGTAATTATTTTATTTAATATCTGTACACTGTAAAAAATTTTTTGACGCGGTGTAGTGCAAATGATGGTGTAAAAATTTGTATGTACCTAAAGATCGGAACGTTTCTCGCGAATCGAAAATGAAAAAAAAAGAAATGAAAAGTAAAAAATCTACTGGACTTAGATTTCTTAAATGCTTCGCATGTCAACCGGAAATTGTAGAACACCTCTAACTACCCCTTAAGTCACCCTTAGAGTCAAATTACATAAATTATTTTCATTTTCGTTGAGAGAAAAACGTTCCGATCTTCAGGTACATAAATTTTTGTACGAAAATTTTACCAAATATCGTGCTAAACTTAGCCGGTGTGAATTCAAAAATTTTTATGCTGTCATGTGTAAGTGTATAATTTTGCGTTAAGAAAAATAATCAAAAATATTTAAATGGTAAAAAGAAAATTAATATAGTTATTGATTAAGGGGATTCTCAGACAGTGTCCCCACTTTTTTTAAATTGTTAATGACAGCTGTCATAATCGTATCAAAATTTTATCAATTAATTTAAAAAAAAAGTCTAAGCCTTAATTGAAAAAAAGACAATTTTGTTGAGATGTAGATTTAAAAAAAATTTACTTACAGTTGATATCAATTAGAAGTTAACCGAAATTTTTGAAGTAAATTCCAGTAAAATTTTTAGGTCAATTTACATTTCAAATTTTCTACGCTAAAATTTACTCAACAAATTTCGTTTAACTCCTAATTGATAGCAACTGCAAGTAATTTTTTAAAAAATCCTATCTCGGCAAAATTGTCCTTTTTTTAATTAATTAATAAAATTTTAATACGCTTATGACAGTTCAGTCATTGCATTTTTTAAAAAGTAGTGAGCACTGTCTGAAAATGCCCTTAAGTTATTAAAAATTTTCAATGATCATTTGCTGCTCATTAATCAAAATTATGATTAATAGGGAATGGTCTAAAAAAACTAGATCACACCGTGTTCAGAAAAATTTATCGAGGGACATTTTTACACTAAAATATTTAATAGTAATTAATTGTATACTTAATATTTTTTAGTTACCCGATAGTAAATCTGCCAATGCCTGGCAATGCACCCAAAGTAGTTATCAATACGACCGTGACAAATGGATCAAATAAATCGGAAAGTTCATTGCTATATGTCCAGCAAGTGTCTCTGAGAGTTGGAGTCGTACCATGGGCTGATGATCTCGCTCTGTCTGATGCTTTTAGGGCGCCGCTTTATGAAGTTTTTAATTTACTGGAAATAATACAAAACTACCAGGATCCAGAGACGTAAATAAAAATATTCTATTGTTACTCTGTTATTTTTAAATATGTATAATTATTTTGTTTTTTAAGATTAAAAACTCTTGGTAATATGTGTCTTCACATAGAAGCTATAAAAAAAAGAAACAATAAAAATCCTGAAATATTACCTGAGTATAATTGTCTCGTGCTGTCACCTGCAAATTTATGGCAACAGAGTATTGAAATGTTCAATCGCGATACTGATATTTTAGGCACAATATTTTCTTACCAGGTAAAATATATTTATTTTTTATATTAATTATCATCCATTAATTAATTTATTAATAAAAATAGTTAATCAATCTAGTGACCAAAGTTATTCACATATAAATTTTTACAGAGTTAAATTAATTGCGGGTTTTTCTTTGCCAACAGAATCTTCAAAAGGGTAAAATAAGTCTCGCTGAGATGGTTTTTGGTATGAATTTAAAAGAAACTGGAGTCAGACGTTATCCCGTCCGAGTAAGACAAAGAATATTACAATACGCAGTAACAATTTTTCTTAAAGAATACAATCCTAGGTAATAATAATATATTTTTTTATAAATAATTATCAACTATTGATAGCTAATTTCCGTTTTTATTCATCTAGATTTATCAATGGCTTAAAAAACCGCCTAACAAATTACTACAGTCTCCACCAATCAAAAAACAACAGCACAAGCTTGCCTTCCGACGAGACACTTGATATATTCTATCCCGGGGAATTTAATTACAGCGATTTTTTTCCGCTGATGATGACATTTTTCGCGTTGTTTTTTTACGTGTACTTCTCAGTCCGTAAAATAGAATTAATAAAATCAAAAGTCGGCGTGGCATTTAGTGCAACGATAACCGTAATATCCTCGTTATCAATGACCGTAGGAATATGTTTTTTCTTTGGATTGACTCTCAGTCTCAGTGGCAAAGAAGTTTTTCCATATCTAGTGATAATTGTTGGCCTTGAAAATGTCCTGATTTTAACAAAAAGTGTCGTCAGTACGCCAGCTCATTTGGACGTAAAAATTCGCGTCGCTCAAGGACTGTCCAAGGAAGGATGGTCAATAACAAAAAATTTATTAACCGAAGTGACCATTTTAACAATCGGTCTATTCACATTCGTACCAGCAATCCAAGAGTTTTGTATATTTGCGATTGTCGGTTTGCTGAATGATTTTTTTCTCCAAATAGTTTTCTTTTCCACGATACTGGCTGTCGATATTCGCAGAACAGAGTTCTCAAGTGAAAACACCAAGTTTCATTTTACAAACTTCCCTTCAATGCGCAAGCAGCAGTTCACGTCAACGATTATTAATCACAGCAATAACGGCTACAAGAAGCCAAATATAATTCGTTCAAAGTCACACCCACGTTTGAATGGTATGACTTCATCAGGGCCGACAAATGTAATAGCGCCGACTTCACAAAATACTTATACGCTTGTTAAAATACCAAAGCGTCTTAGACTAGTACACTTTTGGGCACGGACACGAATATTCCAACGCGCATTTATGGTCTGGATGGTCGTATGGATAAGTATGATAATATATAACTCGGGAATAATCGAGCACTTGATACATCTCAGCGATACGCTGAAATCAGACTCAGAGATGTACGGCTACACGGTCGACAGACCGCGAACATTTAAAAATTATGTTGAGCTTAAAACCACAAAACCCGTTGTCACGACGACAATATTACCCAGTATACTCAATAATACAAGTAATAATAATAATTACAGCAGTAATAACAACATCAGTAACAGTAATCGAGCACACGATAAAAATAATATAACAGAAGAACTAAATAAATTAAAACCTGTTGATTTTCCACCATGGAACCGTCTCTCGCTCTATCACTGGTCATCTATTCTTGCGATGTATAATATATCAATTGCCGGCGAACGTATTACTGTACTGCCGACAATAAAAATAGCACATACTGTTAATCCGGAAGTTGCTAGACAGATAAGTAATCCTGATGATATCCAACAATTTCAGTGGCAGAGTTTGGCTACCGCTGCTCTAGATCCTTTAGACTTTTCTGGTTTGTATTTATTTATATATTTACTGGAGTACTTAATTAGTTACCAAGTTTTTAAATATTTAATTGAATAAAATTATATTATAGATATTGAAGTACCGACGAGAGAAAGCCGAGGGTTTAATACAGACGCGCCATTTGTACCATCAAGTCCGATGGAGATATTTTTGGCAGCGTTGCTGTGTTTAATAAGCGTAATTGTCGTTGCTTATACAATGGTAGTGTTGTATAGGTGCATTTGCACCCGTAATTACGCCGAGTGGAGAGCAAGTTGGCATCAGCAAGAAAAAACTCAAGACTCATCGACGCAACTGGTACTGGAAGCTTTGCCGCTGGTGTTAGACGGGCACGCGCAGGAGATTGAGTGTCTTGCTACTGATGGCAACACGATTGCCAGCACCTGCCTCGCTGGACATATTAAAGTTTGGGACGCAACTACCGGTGACATGCTGGCTCACATAGACCGTAAAAAGTTCTTCAGCACTCCCCAACGTGACACCGTTAACGCGACACCAGAGCCCGATGAGTTGATGTCCGATTACGAAAGTGGTTCCCCGCCATCGCGCGGTGAATTTGACTCTCATTCATTTGGTCTTTATTCCGCAGCAGCGGGTCCACAAAAGTCACCTGGATCAAACAGTTACCAGCGTATTGAGCAAATAAAAAAACGTCATTCGACTCATTCATTAGACTACGAGTATCATCAGATAAATGAGTTTTCAAATAATGAAAAACGTAAATCACTCGGTCGATTATCTAATCGCGGAGCATTTGAATTTCCTGATTTTCGTCCACTTATCAATACTAAATTTAGTGTCTCTCCAGTGCCTAAACAGAATAAAAATTATGATAATGGCTTTGACTATGGTGATAATTACAAACAATTATTTGACCAGCATATTAAGACTCTCAATGATATTGATAAATGTGCTAGCAGTGAATATTTAACAGGCAGTACATCAACACTGAATAATAATGACTTTTTAACAGACAGTGCTACGTCATTAAATACAAATAAAACAACTCAGTCGTACAATATTGCGCCTATTTGGTGCATAGATTATCAAGACAATATAATTGTCGTAGGCTGTGCTAATGGTGCTCTAGAATTTTGGGAAGGCGCCACTGGACTATTTAAGTGTTTCTTTGATGACGGGTCTGGGTTAGGTATATCAGCTGTAAAATTAGTTTATAATAGAGTTATTGCCGCTAAATTAAACGGGTCAGTGGACTTTTTGGAGCTGGAGCAACACAACGAGGGCCATCATGTCGGCTGGGGATTTACATCCGGCCGCAGGACCCACGTGAGAACGGGGAGCGCGGGCTCTCCGATGGATATTAATAATTTACAACCACCTGCCAAAGAAGATTTTAGGTGCATAAAAAAAGGATCGCATCGCGCGCATCAGCAGGCCATCACTGTGTTGGACAGCGAGGGCGGACGTGTGGTCACTGGGAGCCAAGACCACACGCTCAAAGTATTTAGGCTCGAGGATCTCGTTCCTATGTACACTTTGCACGGCCACTGCGGTCCGATATCGTGTCTGTTTATCGATAGGATAAGTCCTATGACGTCTGGTAGTGGGTCTCAGGACGGATTACTCTGTGTCTGGGATTTACTTAATGGTAATTTTAGTTTTATTTATTTACATTCGATTAATATTTACTTATTTAATTGCTAATACGGGATTTCCATTGTATTACTTAATAGGTACATGTGTGTACAGCATACAAGCACATGATGATGCAATAGCAGCAATAACTTGTTCAGCGTCATACGTAATTAGTATCGGCACTGACGAGAGACTTTGTGTTTGGGAACGTTTTCAAGGTCATCTTTTGCATACCCTACCAGCACATAGGGCTGCTTATAGTCTTCAATTAGTTATGCTGACGCATCAATTACTTATTACAAGTAATCAGGTATGATTTATCATCAAAATTTTTAGTTAATTTCAATTAAAAATTATTAAATTCTTTTGCTATTTGAGTAAAACAGGAAATAAATTTTTGACAATTATCGAGTCATTTAATTTTTTATGGTAAACTAATAAAAATTTTCTCTCCATACCTGCACTGGAAATTTAAATTCCTGTTCTGTTTAGAAGGAAAAAAGTCCTTCTGTATTTTTACTTATTGATAAGGCACCAAAATGTTGACAAAGCGAAAAAATATCTGCTTAAAAGACTTAACACGTTTGGAAAATGATAAAAATTAGCGCATGCGTCATTGTTCCAACGAACAGAGGCAAAAATTTAAACTTTCACGTGCAGGTCTGGTGAAAAATCGCGTACACTCCATAGAGAAATCTAGGAAGTCCCGATCCACGTGTTTGCCACCCCCGCCATCAACTCGAGTATACTACTAAATTTACCAACTTAATTAGTCATTTTTTTTTTTTTTGTTAATTACACAATTACTTTGGAAAAAAATAAATTATCACAGATAAATTAATACAGTAGGACCTCGTTATAAGACCGCGCTATAAAACTCTTTCCCTCAGTTTGTTGAAACTCGCTCGAAACGCTTCTCCCGCCAACAACTCAATAAAAGTTTTGTGCCGAAACCTCGCTATAAGACTAACGACAATTACGACTAAAATCGAGATGAAATGTACATACATAAAGATTTTAGATTGAATAATTTATTCTCATAAAGAATATTTAAAATTTCGTGGTATCATATAATTAATTAACAGAAAATAATGACAAAATTCTGTTCATTTATGATTATATATAAAATAGATTCACAGATACACGAATACAGAAATAAAACGGTGATAGTCTTACAGCGAGGTCTGGGTGCAAACGCTGTTAAGCACAATAGCGGGGATACCTCAATTCTAATAATTTTTTCTCCTACAGCCCCGAGCTAGTCTTATGACGAGGTCCTACTGTATTTTAGGTACCGTCACTTATTATCCGAAGACATTTTATCCGATAGACAAAATATCCCCGGACTAAATACTCGATAGATAAAACATCCCCGACAAAATATCTTATAATATAAATAGTACGGTACCCTTTTATCAGAAATGTTTAATATATTTTCACATAAAATTTGAGTGTGTGATATTAAAAATAGATCAACACATATGCTTGGAATGGTACAGTACCCGTTTATCGAAAACCATTAATTATTTTTTCACTGAAAATATATTTTTCTGAATAAGATTTATCGACAAGATATTTTGTCACGGATTTTTTGTCTCTTGAATATTTAGTCCGGGGATATTTTGTCTATCGAATAAAATGTCTCCGGATATTTTGTCGCGGATATTTTATCCGCGGATTACAAGTGGTACTACCGTATTTTATTGTTTCGTAAATAATTGAGGTATTAAAAAATAAATAATGAGAATAATTACCAATAATTACAGGACTCTCTAGTTGTCTGGGATGTAAGAACAGGTGAGCCAATGAGAGAAGTAAGATTAGGCCACAAAGACAGTTGTGTTTATGTTAAACAAATGCTGGCACTTCGAGACAGCATTGTCTGTGACTTTGGTCGGCAATTATGTATTGTCAGATTCCCCTTGGTTTCTGATAAACTAGACTGAGATCATTATTTGTCAGTGTATATAGCTAGCAATTTACTTTTAATTGTTTAATATAATTAAACTCTCATCATAATTATCATCATTATATTTTTTTATAAAACTTATTGTTCACTCGGTAATTGTTTTATTTTTTCCGATTCATAAAATTTTAATTTTCTTATCACTTATTAATTTTTTTATTTACAAAAACGTCTCATTATTCTGTACCGTGTATGCGCACTGATATAAATATTTTTATAGTGACAGTTTATTTTTTATTTTATTGTCAAATGGCTGTGCAGAATAAAATGTTTTTTTTTGTTGATGCAAATTGTTTAATAATAAATTTAAAAATTTATCGGATATTAAATATCAATGCAATGATTTAGAGAAATAAAATAGTTTTTTAAATAAAAATATATGTCGTGTAAATAGTGAAGAAATAAATAAATAATGAGGCAAGATCGATATTGTTTAAATAAATAAATTTTATAAAATATTAAGTGTAATAGATAAGTATATTAATTTGTTAATTAAAAGTTGTCTTTATTATAAATTTTGAAAATTTTAAAGTGGGGAAAAATAAATTAGTCGATATATTTTTTATTAATTATTATTAGTGTAATTTGTTTTGAGGAATTGTTAATTAACTAAAATTATGCGCATCACGTAGACTGATGCAATTGTCTGTGCCTTCACTACATCCGTCATTGTAGTTATATTGATCATTACATATATAAATAAATTAAATAAATCTCGTCGACGAAAAATGATTGTACAGGATAATAATGTAGAGAAATTAATTTATAATTAAAGACTTGTAATTAATATTTTTTTATTGTCGAAATACATATATAAATATTAGAGGTGGGCGAATCGAATCAAATTATTCGTAAATTTTTGAATGATCTGGAAGTTTGTGAATTATTTTTGACTTAACAAATTACCTGATTTGAATCGAGAAAATTCTGATCAGCTTTCAAATATTCAACTTTTATTTAATGGAGAATTGAGTTTTTTAAATTAACCGGAAATAATTATGAGTGTAAATGTAGCAGATAGACAAATTTAAAATTATAAATAAATAGAGTAAATAATTAATGAAATAAAATTTTTAAAAAATGCGCATTTAAAAAATTTTGAAATCAGTGCATTTTTTATAATTATTATTTTTTTAATTATTTACTCTATTTGTTTATAATTTTAAATTTGTCTGATGTCTGCTACATTCACACTCATAAATAATTATGATACTGAAGTCAGCCGACGTCTAATAATTTTTGGAATTGATTCAAATTTATGAATTATAAAAAAAAATATTTTATAAAATTGCACTTGTAGTTTTTTAAATTTTCTACATGTGCACATTTAAAAACTTTTTTTTTTGTAATTGATCTGATGAAAAAAAAAATCAGAAAATTTTTGTCTGCTAGCTTCAAGATCATAAATAATTATTCCGTAAATTCGTATCTAACTTCTGTTTACTTCTGATAAAAATTTTAATTTATGGAAAAAATATTAAAATTTTAAGTCCTTCAAAAAAAAATTTTTGAATAATTTGAAAAAATCGAACTCTACGCAGCCTCCTAATAAATAATGATACTGAAGTAAACCAACGTCTAATAATTTTTTTATTTTATTTCAAAACGACAAACTATAAAAAAAATATTTAAAAAAATTGCACTTATAATTTTTTTAATTTTCTACATGTGTATATTTTTTTTTTTTTTTTTTTAACTTCAGGATCATAATAAATATATATAATTATTTCATTTTTAGAAATAATATAGACGTTAAATATATTTCAAATACAGTCTTGTGTTTTAAAATAAAAAATACTGTGATTAAATAATTTCTTTTTTCTTATATAAATACAGAGCTTTGATAATTATTCTGCTGATTTATTTATTTTTATTTTTTAATTTAAAATATTTAAATAAGTAACTAAGTAATTAACATGTAATTGTAATTAATAGTGTAGAGACAAAATGATAAATTTTTTTAATGGCGGGTTATATATTTTTGTATGTACATTCCGTAAAATAGTTTATGAATAAATATCAATATCATATATTTTAATAGTAGTTTGTAATAAAGGTGTAATAAATATTTCCTTTTTTTTAGTAAAAGTATACGATGCTTATATAAATAAATAAATATGTTGAATATAATTAATCGGTCTGCAGATATAAGAATTTTTATATTTATTATTTTTATTATTAATTGAACAATAAATTATTATTGTAATAATATATAAATGTGTTAAAAATTCATTGTTAATTATTTAATTCAGAGGAAAAACACTTAAACTTTTTTATAAATTTCAGCTCATTATGAAATAAGAGGAAAAAATAAATATGGAATTTTATTATTTATTTAAATGAGAATTTTTAATGAAAATAAATACGGAAAGTAACTGACGAGTTTCAATGTATATATAAAGTAAATGTACTTGTCATAATTATAATTAAACAATTTTTTTTTCGGCAAATATTTAAAAAAATAATAAAAATTAATCAACTGTCAAAATTTTTTGCAGAAGAAAAAATGATACTGAAGTCAGTTGACGTTTAATAATTTTTGAATTCTTCTAAAAACGATAAATTATAAAAAAAAAATATTTTTAAAAAATGCACTTGTAGTTTTTTTAATTTTTTACATGTGCATTTTTTTGTTTTTTTTTTTTTTAAATTGATTTGTTGGAAAAAAAAATCCGAAAATTTTTAATTGTCTGCTCACTTCAGGATCATAAGTTAGTAGACGTCTAATAATTTTTGGATTTTTTTTTAGGCGATAAACTACAAAAAAAAAATATTTGAAAAAATTGCACTTGTAGTTTTTTAAATTTTCTACATGTGCATATTTTTAGTTTTTTTTTTATGTATTTTATTTGCTGAAAAAAAAATCCGAAAATTACTAATTGTCTGCTAACTTCAGGATCATAGAAAAAAAAAATTTTTAACTTGAATTTTAAAATAAATGATGATACGTAAAAATAACAATTTATCCTCAAAAAATTTCCATCAGGAAAAAGAAATGCGGTAAAATTAATAAAACATTAGTACGGATAAATCTTTTTTAAATTAATTTAAATCTCTATTCCATAGTAAGATTACCTACTACTTATCACCGATTAATTAATTCTACGTACTTGTAAATTGAAATAAAAAAAACACAATAATTATGTTTTTTTTTTTTTATCAACAATTAAATACATCAGTAATAAATTCTGATTAAATTTATAAAATATACAAATTTTTATCATTAAATAATTAATATTTTACTCGATATATAATAAAAATAAACAGATATTACTTTGTAAATTTTTATTTAAACATTTATCAATCTCTTTTTTTTTAAATAAAATATCTCTTAAACTGAATTAAAATTACAATTCATTTAATTTAACTGATAATTTTTAAATTGCAATAATTTTTTCATTAAAAATATCATATCCTCAATAAAGTAATTGCAATAAATTACATAATTATTATTAATAATAATTTAAAATTAATAAGCATCAATTTTCAAAATTTATTTCTTCCTCCATATTTTCATATATCAATAAAATCATAACTCAAACAGTCCATATTTTTAAAATCTGCATTAAATTTTAAAAAATCTTTTTTTTTATGACATAAATTATCTTAATAATCTTAAATAAATATCCTTATTATTCAAAAAGAAAAAAAATAAATAAACAATGTCATTAAAAATGGGGTTTAATTACAATAATAAAAAAAATATATAAATTATTTAGAAAAAAATAAAATCTAATAAACAATTGTCTGATATCGTAATGCAAATAAATAAATGAAGCGAACGAATCTAAAGGATTAAGAGCAGACATATAATAAAATAAATACAGAGTGTATTGACACGAAGAAAAGGTGCAATAAAGTAATGAATGGAAATGATAACATTATTAATATTAATTTAAGTAAAATAATTTGAACGTGTTGCGGGTGGGAGAGAAGTGGGATTTTTCATCAGATAAAAGGAGGGAGAATTATGAAAGTATACAAATGTTGGTTGCATTTAGTGGTACGGAGAACTTTTGTGTTTATTAGTTATTAAACAACCGACTTGTTGATACCAAGTGCATTAAAATTAAAATAATTATAGCAGTACAAAATATTTATTTAAACTGTCATATGATCAAACTAATTGTCGGTTACATTTATTTATTTATATCAAAGATGTAAAGAAGGAAACTACTAATTATTTATTTAAATAATGAAATTTTTTTAAAATTTTTATTTAATTTTAAATATTATTTAATTAAGGGTTGAAGTGTTCGTTATTTTATATATTAAAATAATTAATAATGACGGTTGCAGATATTCCAGATGTCGATATAAGGTATTTATTTTGAATTAATCACTGTAATTATTTATTTGAAATTAAAATTTAGGTTTCGTTATTTCAATCGATTGGAAAATTTTGTTTTATTGTTATTTCAAGTGAAAGTCTGGTAATATATTTAGTCATATAATTTATATATAAACATATTATATTTATATTAATCGGGTAACAGGTTGTTAAGATGTTTTGGTTTTTTATCAATAAAAAAATTAATTTTATTATTTATCGGTGATATTTTAAAATTAATGTTTGGATAAATAAATTTATCTAATCTGATAAATTTTAAACTGATATTTAGAATTTTATTTAATGATATATTTGTAAATTGATTTATAGATGTGCTAAATATAATAATAATAGTTGAGTTACATCAGGTGAATGTTTATCGAAAGTGAAAGTTACTTCCTATTGATACTTTTGCCATTTATTTTCTTCACTTACTAAATTTACTATGCGACACATGACAAATTTTCAATTTAAAAAAAGAAACCAAATTATGAATATTATTCATTTACAATTATATTATATATATATAATTACATGGATTAAAAAAAAAATAAAGACTTTTTTAAATAAATAATTAAATAGTCGCGAAATTATATATAATCGAATAGTAGTAAAATGTATGTTTGAATAATTGTATAAGTAAGTTTTGTAAATAAATTTACAAATTATTAGTTAAATAAATATCGTGGTAGCAAATAATTAAATAATTATCGTAAAAACTAGTGGCCGTGTCGTCAAAGGAACAGGTTGCAAGTTTGATGTAAATATTGCAATTAAAATTTTTTTAATTATTTGTAATTGTCATTAATTTTTGTCGGCGTTAAATAATTGCATGCTGAGTTTTTTCCTACAATAATAATATGACATTTGTTTTTTTTTGACAGTTAATTTAAATTCTGGTTTTTGAGATCATAGTCCTTGAAAATACTCAATAATTTACTGACCTTACCAGTGTCTAGGGCAATTTATGTTACATTTTTTTTTTTGTAAATACAAATAAATAAACGAGATAAATTTTTCTAATTTATATAAGTAATTATGAAAGTTTATTGCTTAATCGCGATATAAAATATTCAATATTTATTTTATCGGTCATAAAATAATCATCTCGTCATTTTATTGATACATAAATTTTTCTTAATTATTTCTTATTATTGATTGACTATTATTTATTATCAACACTTAATAAATGGAATTTTTTTTTAGCCGAAAAAAAAATTATAAAATGTTTTTAGTAAATTTGAATACCGTGAACTTGAAAATATTTTTTTTTGTAGTATGTATAAAATGTGAAGGCTGAAAAACGCCAAATATTTTTATCAATAATCACACCTGTATTTAACAAATAAAATTATCTATTTTTTCATAGTGATTTATCACTTTTAAATTTTTACCTCGTGATAATTTGAATGTCGCGCCGTTATTGAAATTTAAAAATTATAAATATTTTTTTTTTCTTATTAAAGTTCATCGACTACTAAAAGAAAAGTACAAGTTTCACTTAATTGTAATCCCTGACACAATTTTTTTTTACAAGTCACTATTATTTTTTTTTTCTGTATTCAATAATATTCCATCAATTAAATAGCCTGTAATCCGTTAAAGGAAATAATTATTTTAGTTACAGCCAATTATTTGATCTCAACTTTTATTATCTTAGTCAACAATCCATAATAATAATAATAATAATAATAATAATACTAATAACAAATAGTAAATATTCAACTTTGCGTCAAAAAAATAATTTTTCATACTAATATATAATATATAATACTAATTAATAATATTGCAACTCTTTTTTTTATTTTATTTAGTTTTTTTAATGGATTATTATTTAATAAAACCGTAATAATAAGATTAATTACATATTATAATAAATAAAAATACAATGTATCGATTTTTTGATCCGATTTTCCCAATACACACATACATATATATATAATACTTAAAATATCAATATATAATAATGATGAGAAAAACATATATCCGCTTATCGGCTTAGTGTAAATTTATTCTGGAAATTTTATCGCTTAAATTATAACTGAGATTTATTTTATCTAGACATAATATTTTTTTTAACGAAATATTTTATACTGCAAATTAAAAATAAAATTCAATCAATATTATGATAAATTGAAGTCTTTATTATTTTTCAAAATCTAAATTATCTAAAATCAATCAATCGATGATAAGCGAACTCAGTTTTAGAATTTTATCTCCTGTACTTTAGACTATCGCTAGTAAAAATCTTATATTGATATTTGAAATGAACCAATTTCCTGGTAATCAAAGAGTCCTTTTATCTCTGGCGAACACACAAGGTCCTCTCAATATAAATAACATTATTTTCTATGGTATACATGAGACTTATGTAGGTGAAGGTGAAAACTCGAGAGAGAATCGGCTGCAACAAAGTAAAGTGAATGGTGAATTTGAAATCGTAATTTAAATTAAATTAGGGTTACTGGTATATTATGTAAGAGCTGTAAATGTTAATAATTTCACATACAATTATTCATGATTATTATTGTTTTATTTAATATTTAATTATCTAATTATTGCAGACATGGGAAAATAAATTCATCCGTTGAATCAAATGGGACTAATGAAAAATTAGAAATATCTAAATTAAGACAAGCATTACCACAAATATGCGCAGTGAGCGCGAAAAATTTACTTTTACTTACCTTCGGATCAACACTTGGTTTCCCAACAATTTTATTGCCGGCATTACAAAGGGATGATTCTGACATTTTTGTTACACGTGAAGAAATCACGTGGATAAGTAATTATTTTTTTTGTCATTAAATTTAATAGTCAGGTGCTTAATAATTATTAGAATCCTTTGAAACGAGTATTTTTTTTTTTTTTTTTTTTTTTTTTATTCAAATACTAAAACTTAAAACGTGTGTAATTTTAAAACAAAGTCTTTTACGATAATTTCTAAAAATACCTTTTTTGTAGAAAATTTAATTTCCTACAAAACATCTCCTTATACTTTTTCATATAAAATCCATTGTTCAGCTGAAAAAAATATTCAAAGCCAATCTTATCTATTTTCAAATAAAAAAAAATTGCTCTATTATTTATAATAAATGAATAATTTTTTTAGGCAGTATAAATTTGTTCATGGTACCACTGGGATGTTTGATAAGTGGACCAATATCCCACCACTTGGGTCGTAAAAGAACCATGCTCATAGCCAACATACCCTTCATAACAGCATGGGTGATATTTTACTTCGCAAAATCTAGCCCCTTTATTTTTTTAGCACTTGCGTTAACCGGACTAACAGGTGGGCTCTGTGAAGCGCCGGTTTTGACGTACGTTGCTGAAGTAACACAGCCACATCTTCGTGGCATGCTGTCAGCAACTTCATCTATGGCTGTTATTATAGGGGTATTTTCACAATTATTAATCGGTAGCCTCGTTGATTGGAGAACAGTTGCGTTAATTAATTTAACTTATCCCGCAATGTGTTTTACTGCGCTCTGTTTTATGCCAGAAAGTCCTTATTGGCTCACAGGTATTTGTCACCATTAATTCTTACATCTACAAACCCTTAATTTACATTTTGTATTAATCGATTATCAATTAATTAAATTTAATAGGCAAAGATAGATTGAAAGAAGCTGAAAAAGCGCTCTGTTGGTTACGCGGTTGGGTAAAACCCTCATATATTACCGAAGAACTTAAAACAGTTTACGAAGTTTCGAAAAGATCAATCAATGGAGACGAGAAGAAAGAGTCATGGTGGAAAATATTTGGCAAACGCACATTTATATCTCCATTTATATTGGTAACTCTTGCATTTTTCGTGTCAGCATTTGGAGGTGCTGCGACACTGCAAACATTTGCTGTATTTATTTTCGCGTCTATGGAAGCTCCGCTCGATAAATATACGGCTACCGTTTTCCTTGGACTTGCAGAGCTAATTGGTACAGCTGTTTGTGTGGTAATAATTCACTTTTCTGGTAAAAGAATTATTAGTTTTGTTTCAATTGGCGGAACGGGATTGTGTTTTTTGACATGCGCTATTTATGATTGTTTAAATAAATTTGAATATATCGATGCACATATTTACACGTGGGTACCTACGACTCTGCTGATTAGCTCAGCATTTTTTTCACATATGGGTATACGTCTTCTTCCTTGGATATTATGTGGAGAAATTTTTCCAGCTAAGGTATTATTATTATTATTATTATTATTATTATTATTATTATTATTATTATTATTATTATTATTATTATTATTATTATTATTATAATTACTATAATTATTACACTGTAAAAAATTAGCGGAGTAAACGTGGATAACATCTGGAGTGAATATGGAATGGATGACTGTTTATTTATTTAATCCCCTCGGAGTGAAATTTACTCCAAGATAGAGTTTATTTTATCATTAAAATTCCGAATCGGAGTGAATGTGGGCCTAAATAAAACCCAGACCACTCCGAAATCACTCTGCTGAAAAGACACTCCCTATTTACTCCTTATGCGGAGTGATTATTTTTTAAAACTCCGGAACTCCGAGTGAATTCAAATTGAAATAAAATCCGTAATCACTCCCGATTTTTTACAGTGTATTATTATTATAATTATTACAAGGTATTTTTGGTGATGTATTAAATACATCAATCAATTTATTGTTAATAGACTTTTAAATATTTTATTTGTTCCATGTCAAGATGATTTAATAATTTTATGATCTTTAAGAGTAATTTAATAAATTAATTTTATGAATAATAATTAAATAATAAAATAATTTTTTAGGGACGCAGTACTGCAACAGGAGCAGCTGCATGTACAAGTTATATATTTGCATCAATAATAAACAAAATATTTTTGTACATGGTGGATTTAATGTATCTCTGGGGTACATTTTTGTTCTATGCATTTGTCAATATATTTGGTTTCGTTGCTATTTATTATTTATTGCCAGAGACTGAAGGTAGAACACTAAAAGAAATCGAGGATCATTATGCCGGGATCGAGAATTTGAATAACAAACCGACTAAAGAAGTGTCCAAATTTAAAGAAAAATGGGCCGTATCCAATCCCGCGCTGGTTGCCGATGATCTCGAAAGTAAACTCTAGTATATTATGTAATAATCAAGTTGTTATGTACACACCGTATGTTATTCTTTACTTTTTATACCATTGGTATGCTAATTAATGCCATTTAATGTTTATAAATAGAATATGCCATATTTTTTATATTGTAAAGAATATTATTATTGTTAACGTTCGTTAAAATTTTCTCGAATGCTTTAAAATATATTTTTAATTATAATAAATTTACGTCGTAAGTTCTCAATGCGATCTGAGCTGTGATTTTTAGAGTATCTTGGTATTAAATAAATAAAAATAACGAAACTAATCATGTAAATTTTAATTAAGTTAATTAATAAAAAATATTTGAGTAAGTTTCCATAACAATGAATTTTATTTTTAAATTTTTATGATGACATAACAATTTTTTTAATGAGGATTCAAATCAAGTTAAACTTTTTTTACTTGACTGTTTATTAAATTTCCAGGCAGGAATCTCTGCATTGGGTTTGAAAAATTTCGCAACCAGTTTATAAAATTTTTCATTACGTAACAACGAAATTATACGAAATATTTTTCGTGGGATGTAAAGTTGTAACTCATGATTTATTTTTTTTCTTGTTGTTACTTTTTCAACTTTTTTTTGCGCGTTAACTCTCAGCGTGTATTTACTCTTTGGCTTACTCACGCTAATTAAAAAAAAAAATACTCATATACTTCAATTAATTAACGTCAATTATATAATGTAATTAAAAAATTTTATACTTACCGATTTTTCGAGGGATTATTTTTCGTCGCAGATTTAATAATTTTTAGAGGCTTGTCTTGTTTTTTATTATTTATTTTTTTTTCTAATTGCGCTAATTTTTGTGCGCTATTATCATTAATATTATTATTATCATTATTATTATCATGAGCCATATTATTAGTTATTATTTATTGAACAGTTTGTAAATACTCAATCAAGAAACTTAAAAAATTTTAATCATATTTTAAATGAATGCAAAATGTCAATTAAATTAAACAAAACAACTGATAGTAATAAAAAATTTTTTTAAAACGACAATCGACTACAAATTATTCAGAGCCAGTTTTTCAAATCAATATTTATTCTATTTATTAATTTAAGTGTAAAAAATTTTATATTAAAATTTTACGTTTGTAAATTTAATATTAGAAATAAAATTACTTTTTACTTATCTATATTTAGCAATAATTATTTAAAAGTCCTAACTAGTAATTAAAATTTTTAAATAAATAAGTAACTACATATTTTTGATTAATACCGGACTATAATTTAATTTTAAAAATAAAAACATATATATTGTTTTTAATTTAATTGATCAGAAAAAATGACAAAAAAAAACATTCAAATTTTTCGCGGCAAAATTAAAAATTTTAATTTTTATGAAACAGCTGCCAATGGAAGCATTTCGAAATGCGCTACGAGCGTGATTTTTTTTTTAATATTTTGAATATTTCTATCATATTTCTGCCGCAATTTTATTTCGATTTACGATTTTTAATTATTCTCCAATTTCTAATAATGTATTTTTCAAATATTTAAATTTACCGCGTAAGTAATAAGAATAATTAATAAATTATTGATGAAAATAAAAAATTTCGAGTATACTTTTTAGTCTAATTAATATAATTATCCACACAAATAAATTTCAATAAAATTATTAAATTTCAATTTTGAAATTTCGCGCCACTGCGCGTCAATATATTCGACGTTCAAATTTTTGCTAAAGTGGGGGTGGTCGATGAATCGCAAAATCGATTGCTTTGTATCAACTGACGGTTCGATAGCGACAGTCAGTATCATCGACAATGGCAGTAGTAGTCCAGATCCTTCTTTGTTCTTTACGTTTGAATTGAAACAGTATCGCAGAGGCGTCGTGTAAAATTGTGCAGTGATTGTAAAATTTATCTTTTATTAATATTAATTGTGCAAAGTATCTGTGGTTTAATTGAGTGTTCAGTGCTAGTGTAAAGTGTTGCTGATGACTGATGCTGACAACTTCCAAGTTCCTGAGCAAATTCATCTGGCATCGTCTGGTGGAGAAGTAGCAGTTAAGTGACGTTTTTTTAGCTGCAATGCACTTGGAGCAATTTAATTCAAATCTCCAAGTGTATTAGGACACCCTTCTGCATATTATTTCCCCACCAAGGTTTGTTCAAACACTTGCGTGTTTTTTTATTAATTTTTGCACATTTCTCTATCATATTCTGCCGCCATTTTATTTTGACTTACAATTTTTAGTTTTCTCCAATTTTTTACAATTTATTTTTCAAATATACGCTATAACTGCTCGCAGCGCATTTCGGAATCCGCCCAAAATGACAAAAAAAAAATTTCAAATTTTCCGCGGCAAAATTAAAAATTTCAATTTCTATGAAACAGCTGACAATATAAATGATTGGGTAATTGGCTGAATATATAAGCCAATAGAATTGCAGAGATGTTTTGACGTCATTACTTTCACTTACATGTGAATATTGTTTTGTAATGTGAATTGTAATTCAAATTGTGTTGTGTTGTGTTGAGTTTCTTCTAACCTATAAACTTATCTTTGGATTTCCGTGTGTTTACATGAGGATTATTAATAAAAACAAATTAATTTTAAGCTTTTAAAAAATAGTAAATACTCATTAGCATAAAAATAAAGTGTGTTAATTATTTTTATATATAATTAGTAAAATGGAACAATTACATACAGCATTGACTGCAATAAAAGTGTTAAGATCAAGTGTCGGTCAGGTATTTGATTGTCTTGGTAATGGATTGAGATCTGATCATGGAGAAGAAAATAAAGAAACTAAATATTTACAAGAGCTTCAAGAATTATTAACTGCTGTAAATGTTAATTTACGGTAATTATAAATCTACTTAATTATTATTAAGAACGAATTGCTCGCAAACTCCAAAATCAAATGTCATAATTTGTATTGTCAAAAAATTTGTATAAAAGTCAAAAACTGGGCACTTGTCTTAAATTAAAAAAAAAACGTACTTTTGATTTATTAATTTATAATTAAAATCCGATAGCTCAGTTATTTTTTGATCATTCAATTTTTCAAAATTTAATATAAGTAAATTAATTAATTAATTGTTAAGTCTTAGCATGAGTGAATGTAGCAGACATGAGATAGTTTAAAAATTTTAAATAAATAACTAATTTAATTGAAATACTGAAATTTAAAAAAATGCGCGTACTGATTTTTTATTTATCTAAACACGCATTTTTTAAATTTTATTCTACTTGCGTTTTTTTTTTTTATATTCTAAAATTTAAAAAATTGCCAACTGTAAGATGAATTCACACTCGTTTTCCAGCAGATATTTTTTCTGTGATATAAATTTCTGATCGCTTTGTCATCATATTGGCCTCTTTTATCCGTAAGTCAAAAGACAGCCTCAAAACTTCTATCTTATAAACGTCACAAAGCAAAGTGGCCCAAGTAGCACATAGATACAAGTGACGACAAAAAGTAAATTACACCCTGGTAGAAATTTTTCGGAATTTTCTGAAAAACTCAGTTCTAAAGATCTAAAGACTTTTTCAAAGTTCTAAAGACTTTTTCAGAGTTCTTCAGAGAAAAGTCCGAAAAATTTCCACCAGGGCAAATAATTGTCAAATAAATCATCTAAACAATTTTTCAATTTAAATAACTTTTTTGGGACAGAAAAAAGAACATAAATTTCCTATGACTTCTCGGACCAAAATCTGTATATTTTATTTATATAAAAAAACTTGGCTTTGAGACAAGAATAATTCGTCTTGTTCTTTCAAAAAACATCTTTGCGACATCTCAAAACTGTCTCTGTTACTTGGGTTCATTTATTTATTTATTTATTCAAAAATTTAACAAATTACCAACTGTCAGTTACACTCACACTCATAAAAGTATTTATTAATAATGAATAATTATTAACACAAATAATTGCAGAGACGTTGAGCAAGCAGTAGGTACATTAAATCCCCCACCAGGTCCATTTAATTTAGCAAGTACAACTTACTTGAGTCAAGAGACAACTCAGGAAAGACAAGCATTGTATGGAACTCTAGTTAATAGTTACAAATGGACGGACAGAGTTCACGAGTACAGTCACATAGCACAATCACTTTTGAGTACTAATTCACTCAAAAGGTCTTACATAAGTACCAGTAGATCTAAGAGAGGACGTATGCAAATTAGTTCTCACAATGTACCACCTCAGTAAGTGATTATTTACTTGACAATAAACTAGTTGTTTAAATTAATCACCGTCACTAGTCATGTTTAATGTCTATTGTTTATTTTAATTATTACTAGACAAGTTGATGCGCTCATAGCAACACTAGATCGTGTGCACAGTGAGATGACTGTCACGGTATCACGACCTTATGCGTCTAATGCTATATTACATGTTACTCTGGGTCACGTTTTGAAAGGTGCAATAGCATTCAAAGGACTGATGGTTGAATGGGTTATTGTTAAAGGATACGGTGAGCCTATGGATCTTTGGACAGAGTCGAGATACAAAGTATTCCGTAAACTCACTGAAAATGCACATGCTGCTATGCTGCATTTCCATTCGCCAGCTTTACCTGAGCTTTCTGTTAGATCTTTTATGGTAAATTAATAAAAACTATCATAGATTTTTTTAGTTTTTATTTATTAATTATAATTAATTACTAATTACTTATTATTTATCAGACGTGGTTTGGAAGTTTTCATAAATTATTCAGCGACCCTTGTAAAAGATGTGGGTTACATTTGCACAGTGCGTTACCACCAACGTGGCGAGATGTCAGGACACTTGAGCCTTATCATCAGGAATGTAAACCTTGAGTTTTCTTATATTATTGAATAAGTAATAATAATTAATGTATAAATTTAAAGGATGTGTTTGCAAATAAGAAATAAAATTATCAACTTGATTTTTCCACAAATGATTTTTTTTTTTTTATTTATTTTCATTTATGAATATATTTTTAATTTAAAAAATCTGAAGAATTGTTGACCCTGTGGGCAAACCCCAAAACTTCTCGCTGGTTTCGAGCTCGGGGAGCTGAGAACTAAATAGATTTTGAAGTCAATCGGTCGAGTAGTTTACGAGTTCTACAGAAAGTACAAATCAATTTTTAGGTTTTTTTCGTATAACTCATAAACCACTTGCCCGATTTGTCTCGAAATCTAATCAGTTTTAAATCTTGATGAGCTCTTTTGATTGCCGCCAATTACAAGATATCGTCGAACAAAAAAAGTTTGCATACACACACACACGCACACACACACACATATTCTCGGACGTCCATCCACAAATAACCAAAATATGTAACTTCCTAAGACCTCAAAACATTGAAATCTGATGAGAATTCGATTTTTAAAAATCTGACCGAAACCAATAACTTCCCATTTTTTAAAAATTTTCAATTTCCATAGCAGGAAATCTAAGAAATTTCTATAGATCTTTCAAAATAAAAGATTATTTCCGCATTACCTTAATTCTCTGTCACTTAAACAGATCTTATAGTCACTAAATAATTTAAAAATAAAAAATTGTCTTTAGTTAAAAAAAACTGAATAAAAAATCCGCTGTCTCACTAATTAACTGCTCCCAATAATTATAAATTAAAAAAATAAGTAATAAAATATATATTTCCATAAAATGCATTAGTCTTTAATGTATCTTTATTCATTGAATAACAAAATTGACGATAGTATAAAGTTGAAGGATTGGAGATTTTCTTTATAAGGAAATTAGCATAGTCACTAATTTTTTTTTCTCTTGTTACTATTCATTTTTTTAAATGTCTTAACAGATACTACTGGTTAATTTCTTTTTATTATTATTAATTTTCTTACGCATTTAATATTTTTTTTATTCGATACATATTGTAATTTACGTAGTTTTAAAATTTATCAGGAGTTGGTCCTCATAGAACTTTCTCCAAAAAAACATTATTTAAATTTATCAATAAATAAACAAACAAACAAACAAATAATTAATTAATCAATCAATAATATTTATAATAACGATCTTACTGATCGATCAACTATTAGTTACTCCAAATAATGATAACTCGGTTATTATAAATTTTAAACCACTCTGCACTGTACACAATTATTTCTAGTTACATAGCAATCTATCAGCGTAATTTATATTTATAATTATTTTAATTATAATCACAGAGCTTTTATATGGATTGAAAATGCATCAAGATCTTTTTGTCTAAACTCATGGCTTATTATTTAATAATTATTAATCAATTATTTAAAAACTAGTTTTATTTCCACTACACTAAATAGATCCAACGTTTTATTTACAAGATTAAGTGAAGAACTTTTATTTTTTTAATCATTAATTATCGATCAATAAATAATAATAATCCATCACACTGTCATTTTTTTTTTTTAATTAATTAATCAATTAATTAATGAAAATTTTACAGTGCGTAAAGTGAAATTACACCATTAATAGTAATTACTTATTATTATTATAAAATTTATTATTTATGAACGTATTACCATTGACCACATGTGTAATTGCAGTATTACCTTAAAGCGTGCATCATTTTCATTCATTAGCTCTGTAATTATTCCTATATATTTATCATTAATATTAATAATAATAATTATTATTATTATTTAATATCTAAATTGAGTTTTACATAATAACTCATTATTATTATGTAATTATAACTAAGTACATTAACATACTGTACACATTCACATGGAATATTTGGCGCTTTTATTTAATTATGTCATTTTTAAATCATTTTTTTTTTTAATCATTAAAGCGCAAGTCATTTGAATGGCAGTGAACTTATTATATTTGACAATTTAATTTATTAGTTTTTATTTTTATTTAAGTAATCACTTGCTCGATGGACTGATCCAAATTTCTTAAGGCTCTATCTAAATTTATTAATCAATTTTATTTATTTATTAATAATCAATAATCATTTATACCAAAAACAAAACTATTTATGCAATTATTGCTCGTTTATTACCTAATTGTGGTATGCAAATTTACGCGTCTAAGAAAAATGTGCCTCGGACTTAATAAATATTATTATCATAATTATTGTTATTACATTATAATTATTTTACACATAACTTTAAATGTCGATGACATTTATTGTTAATTGTTTGAATATTCTATACGATATATCAGTAATTTAAATTAAAAACCGAATTAAATTTAAATTTGAATATTTATATATTAATGCAACGTTTAAATTCATTGTATTTTTCATTGTATTTATTTAAAAACGATTAGCTGTCGTTCGTTATAATTTAAAATTTATTTATTTATTTATTTATTATAATCGTAGCTATTCGTCGTTTTATAAATTGTACGTTTTTAATTTATTTAATAAGTGAAGCTGCTAAAAAAAAATTTATCTAATGCGTTTATTTAAAACAAATTTATGAACACGTGTGTACTCAAATCGAATATAAGTTCATTCGATTTATAAAATACATATGTATATATTTAGGCCCAGTTTTTTTATCTGGGTTGCAATTATTATTGCTGGTATATGTATATATTGTTAATATATAAATATACTAGTGATATTAATTGAAACTCAGAAAAAACCCCGGTTTGAAAAACTGGCCCTTAATATTTTTATTTAATTTTTTTTGTCTATCGAATGGATACGCTAGCGATTAAAATTTATACAGCCGTATTTTTTAATTTTAGTTTTTGGTAAATCCAGTGTACACACTTTTTTTTAAGGACATTCTCAAATATTATCCCCCCCCCCCTTTTTTTTTTAAATAGCTAATTATCTTGAACTGTCATGACCGTATTGATATTTTATCAATTAATTGAAAGAAAGTAGAAGCATTGGCAAAAAAAAGACAAAGTTACGATTCACTGAGACATAGATTTTGAAAAAAATGACTCAGTTTTTATCAATCAGGAACTAAATGAAAATTGGTAAATAAATTTGAGTAAAATTTTGATGTCAGTAGGGCAGAGGTACCGTTTTCGGGCACTTTAGAATCAGTTTTGAACATGAAAAATTTAAATGAAATAATTTTGAAAAGACGCAATGACGTAATTAATTTTTAAAATGGATACAAAGATATTTTTATTACTCTGTTACATTGGAAATTTTATTTTATAATTTTTTATTAATTAAAATAATGATTTGTATGCCCAAAAACGGAGCAGTGACCACAAATGCTACTTCTACCCTATCATATTTCAAACGTCAAATTTTATACGCTAAATTTCGTTTAACTCCTAATTGATACCTACGTAATTTTTTTTCAAATCTATATCAAGGCGAAATTGTAACGTCATTTTTTTAATTAATGTTTTAACTTTTCTTTAATTAATTAATAACGTTTTAATGCGGCTCTGACAGTTCAGTTATTGTTTATTTTTAAAAAATGGGGACACTGTCTAAAAATTCCCTTAACAACTCAAATTCTTTGATTATATATAACACCTTGTATTTATGTGGTTCATATATATTTTTATAAATATATATATATAGTTATTTAAATTATTTTTCAAAGGGCTGACCTATTATTAAAAAAAAAATTCTATTACTGCAACAATTACTCATATTTGTATCTTAATAAAATGGGTTAATAAAATAAATATCAAATCAATACAATAAACTGACTTTTTAAATTCAATTTAAGTTTAAGTAGATAAATTTATCTTGGTCAGACATAAATTTTTTTTTTCAATTTGCCTACTAATAAATTAATAACCAGTACATAAATACAAGACTGTTAGTTCATAATCATAAATAGTAATTGTTTTAATTAAACAGTACTATATTACCCTTTGGTTATTTGATATGAGATTGCGAATCAATAACATCTTCATTTAACAGCATACTCATTATAATTTCAATTAAATTTTTTCAATCAACATTTACTTAATTATTAATTAATTAATTAATTAACCAATAAATTTATCAATTAATTTTTTTCCTCCATTATTTTAATATATTTATAATTATAAATCACAGATTTTAAAATACTGTTCATCAATAAATATATAAAACAACAATAATTAATAAACTAAATAAAATTAATTACTCTAATTACCATCGAGTAATATAGTACACAATTTATTATCAAATGAATAAACAGTAATTGTTTGTTATTAATCTAAAATGAAATTTAAGTGATTACAATTATATACAAAAAATCTATGTACATATAATGGAAGGTTTACCAATTACATAATTACAATCACGTAAAAGGTTATTACTTATCTCATTATTGTAAAATTTATCGAGATTAATGAACAATCGTAATTATTATTTGTGCACTGAAAAACCTTCCGTTACACCCACAAGTCGCACATTTTTATTTAAATTAATAAAAGTCTACTTATAATTTAAATTTTTAAATTCACCGATTCAATTCTCGCGCCAAATTTTTTGGAGTCTTTTAATAAATTAGTTAACTTGCACTCAATGATAAATAGGCATAAAAAAATTATTATTTTCATACCGTTAATTGTCCATTTAATTTTTAATTTATTATTGACGTTTCATTGCTGATGGTATTTTTTTTTTTAATAAAACGTGACGTGAACACTTTTGGAGAGACAGCAGTCGGAAATTTGAACAACTACTATTGCTATTAATAATAATAATAATTATTATGATTATTATTAATAGTGAATTGAAGAAGTAGATAAATTTGTTTGATGTCTGGTGTTAATTAAATCCGACTCGATATTAATATTCCATTGTATATTGTTAGCATTTGAAGTGGCGCGTCTCAAACTATTTCTTAAGAATGAAGCGCAAGCTTTACTGCGTTCTGTTATTAAATCGTACAGATGATTCTCCAATGTGAGACTATTTGTACTCAATAGCAGTGGTATTGGTGTGTTCATTATCATAAAGTTCCCAATATTAAGAGGAGTTTCCCATTGTCAGACACCGCTGTTCGGAAAGCGTGGCGGGGGAAGCGGGGGCGGTGCCCTCTCCGGCTGAGCGGGAGCGATGGAAGAGCGTTCTGATCCAGCTGCAAACACAACTATAAAATATTTTTTAGTTATATTTCATTTTTATATCGTTTTATTAACGATTTTTTAAAATAAATGTCATTTGCTTTTAATTTATTTCGGAGCTGAGCTTTAAATTTAAAAAATTTTTTTTGACAGAAAATTTATTTTTTTAACTTTGAAGTAGTAGAAATTATTTACTTAAATTCAATATTTATTTTTAACGTGAATGAAAAATTTTTTTTTTTTTTTTATTGATATTTATACTGATAGATAAAATTTTATTTATATTTATTTTTTATTTCAAAAGGTAAAAATGAAATTTGAATTTTTTTAAAATATTTACTGTCCACTGTATCGGGGTATTTTATGCAATATTTACTCTACTAATATTTAACGAGCTCTCAATTGATTTATTATTTTTTCAAAGCAGACTGATAGAATTTTTATATTACTTTTTTTTAGTGTGTTAACCAATATTGAATTTTTCCATTGAACTTTCAACTTGATAAATTTTTTTTTAAATTTTATTTTTACATATTTATATCAGATAAAAAAATAAATATTTCCAGTGGTTTTGGGATAAAAGTAAAAAAAAAAAATTGAGAGATTTTAATACTAGTATTTTAGTAGATTATTTAATACAAAATATTATTTTTCTCAAAATAATTTTCTTTTGTAAATTCATTAATTTAAAGTACAAATTATTTATTTTTTTATTTTATGTTTTTTAACAAAAAGTAATTCTTTAAAATAAAAATCATGCTGATCTATCAGATTACCCTAAAAAAAAAAGTTTAACAAAAAAGATAAAATAGCCAGGCCAAATGTTTAGTTAATTTTTTTTTTTTTAATGAAAGTTACTCAATATTTATAACCTAGTGGGGCAAAACGGTTTAACTACAATCAAAACTCGGCCATAAAAAAAAATTTGAAAAACGGGTGACCCTGTGGGCAAACCCCAAAACTTCCCGCTGTTTTCAAACTCGAGCTGAGTCTAGATTATCTGTAAAATTTCTATAAAATTTCTTAGACGGTAATCCTGATCGAAATTAATGAAAATTTTATTCAGTGACTGCTATCTTTTTTAATTAAGAAAGGGGGGGGGGGAGATTTTATGAAAAAATATTGAAATGGTGATCCGTAAAGCTGAAACTGCCCCATTTCCCCTGAACCCCATAAATAAAAATTTGTCACCCACAAAAAATTTTTTTTTTCTCTCCAATTGTCCAAACTATCAATTTCAATAAAAATTATACTACCAAATCAAAAATAACAAAAAAAAAAAATTTAACGAGACTTTTGGCCATTCTCCTTTCCAAAAATATGTAAATAAATATTACTAACCAAATATATATAATATTCTATGACAAAAAGGCCATAAAGAGTTTGATTTCCAACTCAAAAATAATTTTTCCACTTGAGAATTTTAAATAATAATGAGTCATGCGTTGCCGTGCGTAATATTCATGCATCGATCACAATAGAGTATAACTCTATATTATTTCTATAACCATTAGACAGTACACACATTTAATATATTACACAGTACACAATATCACACACAAATACACTAATTTACTGTTTAAATAGTTTCACACTTACTACAGGGTCACAAATATACACAACCCTTAATATACCCCTTTAACAATAATTACTTCTCTTATATGTAGTCCATTTATTTATATATTCATAAATATAATTATATTAATATTAATAATAAAAAAAATAATAATAATAATAATGATAATAATATAAAACACGTATAGCAGTCTTAAAATCCGTTGAAATAATTTTAAACTCTTGATTATATATTTATTTAAATTAAACTACTACATAGGCCAGTGTTTGTCGTGTGAAAAGTGACATACAAAATGATCATGACAAATTTTAAATAAATAATAATAATAAGAATGTGATGTGTGATTGTGAGATGATTTAATTGGATTTCAATCTACACTTTGAATAAATACATTTACAACAATGAATCTAGTGAGTAATAAATAAAAAATTTTAAAAAATAAAAATTTTTAATTATTTTTTATAAAAGAATTTTTTTTTAGTTAATATTTATTTTTTTTTTGTTTGATTATTTTATGATACAAGCAAAGAAAAATGATGCTTGCAAATAAAATAAATAATTATTACGATTACAATGATAGTAATTATACACTGCGGAGTGAACACGGATTAAAATTCTCTTAAGAAAATTTATTCCATAAAAGAGTTTATTTTATCATCAAAATTTCGAATCGGAGTAGATGCGGATCAAAATTAAATTCACATCACTCCGAAATTATTAAAAAAAAAACTCCATTTTTACTCCATATGCGATTTTTTTTAACTCCGGAATCACTCCCAATTTTTTATGTACCTGAAGATCGTAACGTTTTTTGCCCTACGAAAAAAAAAATTTTGAAAGTAAAAATTCTACTGGATGACTAGATTTCTAAAATGTTTCGCACGTAGATGCTAATATGTCAGCCGAAAATCAAAGCCAACCCTTAATTCCAAAATTACCCCTTAAGCAGTAAAATTTAATCAATTTTTTTAATTTTCGTTGTTCGAAAAACGTTCCGATCTTCAGGTACATAATTTTTTACAGTGTAATAATAATAATATTAATAAATATAACAGTGAGACTACGAATGAATAAATTTATACAAACATACAGAGAAGATCATGCATTAGTGTGGGATATTAATTAAAAAAGGATTTTTGCAACATTTAGCAAACGATTCCTCAAAGCTTGTAGACCACATTGCTCTTTTTGGGGGAGGGGGGGACACAAATCAAAATTTGAGGCTTTTTTTAGTGATCGCGTGACAGTCTAATTTGGTTTTAAAACAATTTATGAAAATTTATTTATATATAGATATATGTGCTCGGTGATTTGACAAGTGATTATGTTCTATTTGCATTGCGTGATAAATTTATTATATTTAATTATAATTTTAATGTAACAAAAATTATTTATTATTTTTTTTTAGAGAGAACATTTTAATAAAGTGCGTATCGCTTGTAGTGAAGTAAATAAAGCAACTTTGCCACTCAATAGACTATAAAATTTACCAATAATCGAACAGTGCTTCGTCACAACGTAACATCCACTTTCCCTAATGTAAAGTAAACTTGTTTAAAGGCGTGCTAGCTACCGTGTTACAGTATTATTTAATTTTCCTCAAACGATAATAAAAAGTGTACTCATTTTTTTATTTATTTATTATTGATTAATTTATTTATTTGTTTATTGAATATTTAAATAATTTTTTTTTTTTGGTTAATAAACTTTTAGCCTTACCGAGATTATCGTAGGTTTTGTGTATATTATATCAGTGGCAAGTTGTTTTAAACTTCTAATGTAACATCGTTTCCTTTTTGCGCGTCATCTAAAAGTCAGGACTAATCAGTGGATCATTAAATGTCTGAGAGTTTTAATAATAATTAACTTTTCATTAGTGTTTACTTAATTATTTTAAATTAACATTATAAATAAATATAATTTACCATTTATTTATTTATTTTTTTGGTAAATAATAAAGAATATTAAATTTAATTAACAAAAAGGGAAGTCTACGGTTTCCGTGGCGCAGCCAAATGATCGCGAATTCTTGTAGAACTCGACGAAATTAGACTTTTTTTAAAATAGCTATAACTTCTTCAAAGATGGACTAATTCAGACGTTTTTTTTTCAAAATTTTCGTCTTCCAATGCACTTTCCAAAAAAAAATACGAAAAAATTAAAAATATTAAAATCTATGAAATATTTAACTTTTTTAAAAAAATCTCATTTTTCTCGAAATCCATTTTTCTCAAAAACTAAGCGAGATATCGAAAAATTTTATTCTTTGAGAAAGTCTTATTTCGTCGAGTTCTACAAGAATTCACGGTCATTTAGCGGCGCCACGGAAACCATAGAATCTCCAAAAAAAAAACACTACTGAAAAGTTATTAAAAATTTTTAAAAAAATAATTAATGTAATTTAAATTTAAAAAATCATACCACTAATTGTAGTAATAAATAATGAAGTTCAGCCTTTAAATTCTCTTGAATAATAAAATCATCATGTTATAAAATACTCTCAGATGGTCGCACTAATTACTAAAAAATTTATAAAATAAATAGAAAGAAAAATTTAAAAAGAAGGTGTAGGGCTCGAAATAATAATAATAATTTGAATAAACAGCTAGAGCCAGGTCTGAGGAATAGTTTGCCTTGTCACTGGAATATGTGATAGTGACAGGTGATGATGATAAGACTGTTGTCGGTCAGGTTGACAGGCCTTACATGAATCAGGATGTGGCTTCTCCTCGGCCACCATCAGGGCTGCGCTCTCCGCTGGCGGTATGTGACCCTCTAATGCATTCGTACTGTTTAGCATGCTCCTGTAAAACACCACGCGACTTGTCCTAATTTTCAACTTTTTAAATTTTACGTTTTTTTTTATTTTATAATTTTTTCTGCCATTTGTCCTTCTACCGTAACATTCTTTTAAACGCAAATATACATTTTTAAACCGGTAACATGCATGTCAGTAAGTAAATATAAAACTGCATGAACAGTTTTTTTTTTTTTCAAATTTTTCATATTAATATTTATTCAAAATTTAATCATTTCACAGTTTCTATTACGTTTAGAATCACTGGCCTGTGTAGTAGAAATGTTGTGAGTTGTAATTATTATTATCATTAATATTATTATTATTATTTTTTTTCTTTATTTACATTTAAAAGTTTAATTAAACGTCAACTCTATTTTTTTAGACGATAAAAAATAAATAAAACATTACGATTTAAAATAAAAAATTAGACAGATTTTGGTAATGCCGAAATATTCATAAAAAAAAAAACTATTGAGTAATGCAATCGACAGGTTAATTAATCAATGGTAATAATAATAACAGTAATAACCTTTTAAAAAAAAGTAAATAAATAAAATCTATTTTCGAAATAATAAAAATAAAAAATGAAGTAATACTTGTAATTGAATTTCCATGTGCGCGGAAGTTTCGTTATTTTTCTCTATATATTTATAATTTGGTTACTGGTAATAATAGTTTCCTCTAATGAAATTACGGCCTATCGAAGTTGGGTATGCGGGTGATGGGTGCTCGCGGTGACGTCAGACAGAATCGTTTCCCTGCTAGAATTTGTCGTGAGATCTTCTTGCCTGCAATATATATAGTATTACAATATTACTCGGCTATTTCCGGCCATCAAGTACATCTTTTTTTATTTTATTTATTTTTCTTCTTTTTTTACAACTACTTCGTCTTCTTCCTTTTTTTCTTCCTGTCTTCCTTTTAATCTTCATGTACTTTTTTTTATTTTCTTCAATTTCGTCTATTAAATCTCTTATTTCATTTAAACGTCGGCAGTTAAGTCTCATTACTCAGGATGGCTTCTTCTCATTTTTTTTATTTTATTTTAAAACTAAATAAATATTCAAACTTCCTTCCAATTATATCTTCAAGTTATTAATTCATTTTTTTTTTCTCAAACAAATTTTTAATATCGAATGTTTCGGCAAAACCTATTGGTACTTGACAAGTTGATAATTAAAAAATAAAAAATAATTTATTATTTAATGGAGACTGCTACCTTTTAAATTTTAAATAATTTTTTTTTATTAATTCATTTATGAAAAATTTTTTAATAACAAACTGACATTAGTCAGCAATTTTGTTCATAATTAAATAATTTTTTAAATTTCATTCCACTTCCATTAAAAAATATTTTTAATTGAAAAAAAAAATGTCATTGAAAAAATATGATAATTAAATTGATTAAATATGACAAGTATTTGAATTCCATCCTGAATTTTTCGAACTCATAGGAGTTTTTAGTTATTTTAGTTCACGAAAAAAACAGCGGAAGTGAACTCGATTGATTAAATTAAATCAATTAATAAACTAATTTTGAAATGTATATTTAACTAAAACTAATTATATTATAATGCACTTCCGTTTCAAACATCTTCTATTTTTTAATAACTTCTATACTAATTTCAGTTCTATTAAAAAATCTTACAAACGAAAGCCTTGAGCTCTACTGTCACTTGAGAACTTTTCTCTGATTATTTTATCTACAGATTACACACTACACTAATTTCGTATAGAAATTTTTTCAATCTACAAGGGACATTCTAATAAACAAGCCGACTACTCTGTTATTTAATTTAAATTTTTATAAAAATATTTAATTAAATTTCTTTTATATTTCTACTGTCAGTCGATCCGTTTTTATATACGCAGACGCGATATCTTCTAGAAGATGACATAAATCAATTTGATTATTTTTGTCATAGCTTTTGAATTCTGTACAAGAGGATCCTATTGAATATCACAGTCACCCTTCTCATATATTTATAATTGAATAAAAATAAAAATTCCTCTTACTTACTAATAATTAAAATTTTTTAAAACAACAAAATTAATTAAAAAGTTTACAATTTCGAAGTATTAATTGTCGCAAAAAATTTACCGCTAACATTTTTTATTAAAAAAAAATATCGAGTGATTATCCCCCTAAAATATAAAAATTTATCAATTGACTGAAAATCATTTTATTTAAAAAAAAAAATTAGTGGCCATTTTGCCGCAGCTTTTTCTATTATTTTAATGGCTTAGTCGTTGACAAAAAAAAATATTAATAAACATGATGTACTTTCAATAGATTTAAATTGAAAGGCAGCAATCCCCACTATAAAAATGCATCTGTTTTTTTTTTATTTCTATTACTTTGGATGCGATATTGAATTTTAATTGTCACAACGACCACTGAACAAAAAACAAAAAAAAAAGTACTGTCGTAATAAAGAATTAAAAGATTTACAGTAGAGTATATATTGAACCGCAACGAAAAAAAATTACCACTATAAATTTTATTGCATGACGAAGAGTTGAGGCGAAAAAAAAAAAGTAGATGCATTAGGGTAATTAAAGCGCTTGAAAGCATTTGGCGATTGACAAAAAAAAAGTAAATAAAAATTTATTATTGTTTATTTTTATTTACGAATAAAACGCTTGTAACGATTAAGCACTGACATGCAATTGCACATAGTGTTTGTAGAACAAATCGTGCCAACTATCCGTCGACAATTGTTCAGTAGTTAAATAAATTTATTAATTAATCTGTAATAATAAAAACGAGTCCTTTAATTCAGCAGTTAAATAAATTTTAATTATTAAATTATAAATCTAAGGTACAGGTTAATAATTAGGAGCATGCGATAAAATGCTAGGCTCCAGATAGTTAAGTGTGTCGGGGCTCTCATGTTGATGAATTAATTTTTTTTTTTTAGTTTTTTCTTGTTTTTATTATTTTATTATTAATAACGTCATTGACGTTACTAATTTAATTTAAATCACACAATAGCCCTGAGTTACTTTTGCAGAAACTGTGAAATGTATATTCACGTTTATTGTAAATAAAGAATAAGACTTAATTATTTTTTTTATCACAATTGTTCATGCAGCTATTTAATTAATTTTTTTTATTCATTTTTAGTTTTAGTAAGTAGTAATTAGCTTTGGCGTTTCAGAATTAATTTTTTAATTGGCATTAATATGTATTCAAATTTTATAGTAATAATTATACAGTCCAGTTGCGTTGTAAGTCCGCCGACTTATATTTCTTGGAAGACATTTCCCCTCTATGACTACGAAAATAATCATGTACACACTCACACGCTTGCAAAATAGGGGAAGTCTGAGTTACGGTTTTCAACTGCTGAGCAGAAGTGGGGGTACAGGAATTCTTAGAATTATATTCCCCTACACCCCTTTAGGCGGACTTATAACGCGATTCGACTGTAGTTATAAATAATAATAATAAACTATTGGGTTTTTTAATAAAATTACATGCGATATTTAAAATCATCTTAAACTTACAAACGTCGAGTTTTAGTCTATCGGAATTATATTTTAAATATTTGATCAATTGAAATAAATTTTCTTTAATAGGCTGTAAAAAATCGGAGTGAATTCGGAATTTTATTTAAATTTGAATTCACTTCGTCACTCGTGTTCTGGAGGTTTTGAAAAAATCACTCCGTATATGGAGTTAATATATTTACTCCCCTCTATAGGGAGTTCGTTTTTCCGGCGGAGTGATTTCGGGGTGATGTGGATTTGATTTAAGTTCGTATTCACTCCGACTCGTAGTTTTAATATTGAAATAAACTTCCTTTAGGAGTAAATTTTACTCCAGGATTGAATGAATACACAATTCGCTATGTATTCACTCGGAATTTAATCTGCGTTCACTCCGAAAATTTTTTACAGTATAGATAACACGAGTCAATAAAGTTATTCGTTATTTTTAATGCTAAATAATTTTATTTAAATATAAAAAAAAATCTTGAAAATATAATTCCTTTTGATGTTAAAAAAAAAAAACAATGTATTTAATCATGCGTGAAAGTTTATTGGTATAAAGGTATAAAATAAAAATAAAATAATATATTGAGTAACTGAAAAGCCGACTTCGCAGAAAATACAACTTGTTTATTTATTTATTTATTTATTTTCACTTGACTTACCCATAAAGTCTGCTGTCCCGTAAGCTGCTCCTGTGTCGAATAATACAGACAGAAAGTACAGTTACGAGAGTATATCATAAATTTAGTATTTAATATTTATTTCCTTTAATTATTAAAATAAAAATAACTTGAAGCTTTCTAACTCTATGTTACTGTCCGAGTGTTATTACTATTGCATTTATTGAACGTGTTTCGAATTTTATTGTCGATCAAATCATTTGAGGTAAAAGACCTAGCACCCGATCAGGGAACTAGTACTCGATTACTCCATCTATATATTCAGTAAATATAGATATAGAAATACATGAGTGATCGGGTACTAGTTCCCTGATCGGGTACAAGGTCTCTTACCTTACTCTGAAATATATTTTATAATTTTTTTTGCCACTAACGCTCAATGCGACAATCGCTATCATCTGTGTTCAAAAACTTCAACATTTTTGGTAATTGTATAAATATGAAAGACTTGAAGAAAAACAACCTACACTTTAATTTTATTACTACTGGTCTAATTCACTTAAGAAGGGTCTAAACTTTTTTCTCTATCATATTCAAGTTAACGTACGGTACTATCCTTGTTGCCCGTGCTCAGTAAATGGGAACTTTGTCCACGTTTTTCTCTTAAAAAAATGAACATTTTTTAAAAATGAAAACCTAGATCGCTAGATTATAGAGCAATCCATCGAGCCTCGTTCTTAATTTTTTGTTTGAGAGAAAAGCCTGGACAAAAATTACTCTAGAGTCTAGACTCTCCTTCCCATACGAAAAAAATATATATCCGGGCAAATTGCATATATGAGACGTATCTCTCATGTTAATAATAATAATAAATATAAATAATAATAATAATAATAATAATAATAATAATAATAATAATAATAATAATAATAATAATAATAATAATACTAATAATTATAATAATAAAATAAAAATATAAATCAAAATTATAAAACAAATACGATTAACAATAATTATTTATTTTGTATAAACAATATGTTAAATACAATTTATTTGGACTAAGTACACATCAAACATAATTAAAATCAATAATAATAATAATAATAATAATGATAATAAAAATGATAATAATAATAAACATTTGATTGAAATTTCATTAAAATGTATTGATAATATCAATAACTCGTGATCTCTGTACAATTGTGCTTAATATATTTTTTTAAAATATATACTTTATCTGTATTTTTAACTATTAGAAATAGGATATATCGGATAAAGTTATATGACCGAGTTAACAAATCACTTGAACAAATTGTTAAAGGTTTACAGAAGCTGAATATCAATTTGCACTGATCGAATTTCAGTTAAATTATTATTTGTAGTATCAAAATTTATTTAATCGTTAAATCTCCATGTTGAGATATGTGCATTTATTTTATTTATTTAATTACTATTAAATTAGTATTGAGTGGAGAAAATTTTATGGCCCGATAACTAATATTTAATATGCGTTGTATATTTTATTTATATATTTAAAAAGGACGGAATTGGGGTATGAAAAATTTGAATCACTGAATTTTTATTCTCGACACACAGAACCGCTCAATGATTTATGGTTGAAAAAAAACGATTTTTTTTGGCAAGCAAAGGCGATCTTAAAAAATAGCAGCTACAAAATATCACATCGAGAGGAGTTGTCACTTTTTTATCTTTTGCACTTGAGTGGACAAACAGTAACGAAAAATAGCGCAGATTTCTAGATTAAAGAGTAACGCGTCGAACCTTAATCTTTATTTGCGTGTAGAGTTTTCGTTTCGTGAGAAAAAAAATTTTACAAAAATAAATATAAACCGTAGGAATAAATTTTTCATGTTTAGCTTCGAGAAAATCTAAGCGTTCGAGAAAAATCATAAAAAAACTTTTTTTTTACGTTTTATATTTTCCAATAAACGGTTTTTTTGTTTTCTTTATCTGTTTTATTTTCTTAGCGTCCTCATTTTACCCGACCCACATTTTTATTTATTTTCTGATCGGTAGAAAAAATTTATGATTTCCGACGTAAATTCAAAAATCAACAATCAAAATCACAGATGCGACATTAATTTTCCGTGTTCCAGATTGCGATAAATGCATCAATACTTGACCGTTTCTCATGTTAATTAAAAAAATAAATTTCTTTATACGTCTAATTCTCAATAAAAACACAACACGATTTATTATTAGATCAATTTCAAGTTGCGTCATAACGATCAAAAATTTTAAAAATTGAATGAGGGTCAGTTAGAAGTTAAAAATAAAGAGATGTCATTTAAAATATTAATAATTCATACTTTTAAAATGTCTCCATTTCGTCCCTATCTACTCTATAATTTAAAAAAAATTTAATCATAATCCTAATGAATAAAAAATAAACTATTAAATAAAAAATAACTTAAATTAAAATGATTATAAAGTAAAATGAATAATGTAAATTGTGCTCTTCTGCATTGATATGTTTTTAAGGTATCGATTACCATAAGAGTCGATTATATATGTATATATAGCACATATATATGTAAAGTATGTAATAACAGTTGAAGTTAAAGTAACAAACTGAAAACAGTTCTACTCAAACCGTTTAAAGTGGGTGATTTACATTTATGGAATTTATGTCTAATGTAATAATAACAGTTATAGTATACTATAGTAATAGTAATAATTGTATCAATAATATAACTTTAGTATTTCAAATAAATTATCTATCTTGTACTCCGGTAGTATAAGTATCGGGTATGAGATTTGATAGCTTCTTTCCGTCATACCTGTCGTGGTTGTGCCTAAAGAGAGCCAAAATCTCTTCGAAGGTCTTGTTTTTAGTTTCCGGGACCTTTTTGTACGTAAAGATCCAGAAAACAGCCAGGAATGCACTGAACGGTAGGAACGTATAGTTATCAAGGCAAATCTGTGGGAACAGACGAAAGAAAAAAAAAGTAAATTAAAATTTATCAATGGGCGGGTGAATTATGAATTTATCCCTTTAAGCTTTTAATTTAAATTTATAAAGTAAATTCAAGTGAAATTAAAAATTTACAATTTATTAGTAATGAAAAAAAGGCTTAAAAATTAATCCCTCGACTCATGAATTAATTTTACACTCGATCCGCAGAAATCTCATCATTTTTTTTTTCCCTCCACAAAAAGTGAGGATTAATTTTTAATCATTACATCGCATTAAATATAAATGGAAACTTTTTGTGCGTTTTAATATTTTTGGTATAAAAAATTACTTGTACTTTGTCTATATATATATGATATTTATGAGATAACTTACCATCATGCTTGGAAAACCGATACCGACGACGAAATTAGCCATCCAATTAACAAGTACAGCAATGGACATGGCAGCTGGACGTGGACCTTGTGAAAATAACTCAGCAGTAATCATCCAAGGTATCGAACCAGGTCCCACGGCGAAGAACACTACGAAACTAAGTGTCGATACCACTGATAGATAAGACATCCACCCGATCATTTCCTGTACGTAATTGAAAAACTCCTATCAGGGCGTAGAATTAAGTTCTTCTTTCCTGAGCAGCTGGAGGAGCCTCAGGATTCAGAGTCATTCAGTAATAAATAAATAAATAATAATAATAGTAAAAAATTAGCCATGCACGTGCAGCTCAATATCCTGAACTTTTGTGTTGTGTCGTGATTATTATAAATATAAGTCAGTTTATATTTAGGTGCGATATTTTTATAAGCGGTGTCAGTGTTTATATTTTTTTTTAAAAACACTTTTGTTACTTAATTATTTTATTTTAAATTCATTTTGCCTGTGAGGGTTTTTAAAGGGGTGCAATTTTGTTTTTCACGTCGGACAATTGACCTCATAAAAACCCGCCTTCTATAATAATAATAAGTATAATAATAATAATAAGAATAAGAATAGAAAGCCAGTATCTCATATGTATATACAAAAAAAAAAAAAAAAAACGTTTTTACTGTTAAAAGTACGTATAATAGTAAGTTGAATGCTTCTACTCTAGCTCTGACAATCTTGAATGAAAGTAAAAAAATTTTTACGAGCTCTTACATAATACGTATTCAATATATGTATACATATGAGTATATGTATATATGTATAAAAGTACTTAAATGTTGAGTTTATTATGCAAGCATCAGAAAAGCCATCGAAGCACGAATGACTGTGAGTTAGTATCAAAAGTAACAGGTTTGAGCTTTTTAAAAAAAAATTTAAATAAAAATATAATATCTAGAATTTTAAAAAATTATTTAATTTTTCTCCTCCAGACTGTCACGAAAGAGGTCAAAAGGTCGGTCGGGAGGGAGGGGGACAGGAAAATAAGGCTAGTGGGAATGCAAAATTAGCAAACAGTTAAAATAAATAAACATGCAGATTGTTATTGTGTTATCGTAATACTGCATCAACAAAACCCAATTATTATTATTGTACGATAAAAATATTATATGTAAGAGTAATATGTAACATGTTATATGTTACTGACGTTTGTTGTCGTTAGTAATGATGTCAACTGAGTATGAAAATAAATAAATATATATTTATTTTGAATAAAATTGCCGTAATAAAGCGCATGCAGGTAAAGGAGATTATGGAGTCTTACATGTATGTAGACGATGATTTTACATATATAGATATTCATTATTATTATATTTTATTGTGCTGTGTATGCACATGATAATAATAATATATATTTATAGATATATGAGATTACGTTATATTGACATTAACATATATATGTAAGTATATAGCTGCATATTTTGTGGTATGAACTCTCACAGTCGGTGGTGCAGCGGTGCCCCACTCCAGCTGGGTACAAAGCATTTCAAGTACCTTGCACTCGAGTGCGTTGTGTTGAAGCACGAAGAGATTAGTATTTACAGCTTTTTAGCTTTTTTTCTTTTATTATTATTATAAATATAGGTCAGGACTTCCGATAATGCTTCTTTTTTAAGTATTGAGCTTCAATGCTCCAGAAGCATATCGAATGCCCCGGCTTATCCTTAATACATATTGCCGTAACCTTTGTACATTTATTGTGATCTTAAATAAATTGTTATTTTATTTAACTAGTCGAGGGAGAAGAGTTTTATTATTCTTATAAATATTAAGTAATCGATCTTAAATGTTATCCAAGTGGAATATTTATTTCGAGACACGATTTCAGTTATTTTGAGACGATTGATTCGATTGTCTGATTGTTCTTTGACGTTATTGAAGCGGGCATCAAATTAAAATTTCAGTTTGAATCTATTGGAAATTGACAGCAAAGCATAGACATGATTTTATATAAATAAAGTAAATGTTTAATTATCTTATTAATAAAAATTTTTTTACTTAGGGGCTGTAATTTTAGTTGATGGAGGAGATGGAAAATAATTTAAAAAATTTGACCCGTGTTGAGATCAAAGGAATGAAAATTAATAAATTAATTTTAAAATAAATCGAATTTTTACAGCGCGATATGAATTACAAAAATTTTTCCGATCTTCTGAGGTAAATTAACTTGAAAGCTTAATTTTATTTTTAAAAATAATTTTTCTACGTCAATTGGTTCCCGTTTCATTTGAAGATAAAACATAAAAGACGACTTTAACTGAAGACTATCATAACTCAGTAAAAAATCGTACTTGTAATTAGCTTTTTCTAAAGCAGAAACTCGAAGCTTTTAAATTCATTTAAGTAATTAAAGCAACTAGTTTTTTTTAAACCAGCGTAAAAACAAAATAATTGAATTTTATTATTTCCTCAGGCCTGAAACTTCTCAGAATATCATCCGGCATAAAAACTTTTTAAAATATTTAAAAGTGCCGCTTTTAGTACATCTTTAAAATAAAATTATCTTCATCTAAATACATCGAGACAAATTTTAACTCACAATTTCTAGTTTTGTTCATCGAACCCAAGTGAAATTACACTACAAAAATTAAAAAAAAAAAATAACAATAATACTACTCTGAAACTAATTATCAGATAAAACATTAAACCGTTTAAAGAGTATATTATACGTTAACTCGACTGTATTAAATGTACTCGACACATGAACATTTAATGATCTCACATAATAATAATAATATAAACTCTTCTCCCTACATCCACATTAACATACGTATAAATTCTCGTATGTACTCATAATATAAAAGTAGTACTTTTAATAATAATAATAATAAAAAAAGTGGATAAGCGCTCACTTACCTTTATAAGGAACGAAATGGTGATGAATATGGAAAATATAAACATTCCACCCAGACCATAAAGATGTAGTGTTCGTCTACCGGTACGATCCATTAGCGGTATGGATACTAACGTCATACCAACCATAATAGCACCTATACCAATGGTTGCGAACTTGGCACTTTCGTCAGACAATCCAGCGTTTCGGAACAGTATCGTCGAGTAGTAAAAGACCTAGACAAAAAATATAAATAAAAGATGGCACATAAAATGTAAATAACAATGAGTTGAGCTTGAGCTTAAGCTCAAGCTTGTTATATTATTAACAAAAGACAAAGTTTGTGTTGTGTAGACTATATAATACGTAATATAATGAAATAGTTTTGAGAAGACTTACAGCATTAATACCCGAAAGTTGCTGTGATAGTTGCATGACCACACCAATAACAAGAGGAGCTCTTAAAGTTGGACTGCATATAAGCTCGCCCATTGAAATTGTTGATTCAGCCTGTTGAGCTCGTTCCTCAGCCCTCATTTCTTCTATATCTTCTTCAACTTGGTTGCTAGCTCGAAGTTTTCTTAATGCTCGGCGCGCCTCCTCTTCCCACTGTTTGGTAATGAGCAAATATCTGGGCGAAGAACAAAAAAATAAAACGTTTGTTTATAATCAATGCTCGAGTTAGTGCAGAACACAAGATATTTGGCAATGATAATTACGTCAGCTCTAGATTGCATTACCTTGGAGATTCTGGACAAATTGGCAGTAACAGTAGTTGTGCAATAGGCGGTATGACAGCCAGCCCCAGTAGAACAGGCCAGCGATCATTAGTGCCCAGAATTTGTTCGATACCCAGTACTTGGGAAATTAAGAGACCGATAGTAACAGCCAGCTGATTAACTGTGCCCAATCCACCTCGCAAATTTAGTGGTGCTATTTCCGATATGTACATGGGAACTAGTGACGTATTCAATCCACAATTAATACCGATAATAAGACGCCCCAGAAATAACATCTCGTATGAGTGAGCCGCTTTGGTGAAGCCCATCAGACATGCTCCGACTATTCCCAGTACATTATTTAATAGCAATCCCCCTTTTCTATAAATAATTTTCATATATATATTGCTCAATATTTTTTATATGATCCAAGTCTTTGACAATTAAATCTATTGACTAAAATTAATATAAAAATTACACTGGAAAAAATTCTGAGCTCGCGGTGTGAAAATTTTCAATACCGCCGGTGGTAAAAATACGACGCACATTAAATTTTTGGCTGTGTTAATTAGAACGATCACACCAAAGGTGTAAATGTTAAATACTTACACAGTAAAAAACGAATCGTCAAAGTGTGAAAAAAAGCGTGTGTTAAAATTCTGAGTGTTGAATTTTTAACACTTTTGTGTGTCAATTTAACACACAGTAATTATCTTGTTTGAACTGCCGCAATCGATTGATTTTTTAACACACAAAAATGTTATTTTATACGAAAGTAACACTTTTTATATGCTACAGTCAAATAAACACACAAAATATGTTAAAAATAATCTCGACCATCACAAAGAAATTCTTGGAAAATTTGGTACTTTTAACATGTACGCGTGTAACTTTGTCAACACTCACGACATGTTAAAATAACATCTAAATAAGTGTAAAACGTTTGTTTTACACATGTTATATGTTAATTTTGACAAATCCTTTTTTACTGTATATGTTAATAGAATCATTAATTTATCAACTTCGAACCGTAAAATACGCCTGAGTCGAAATATTGGACGTAAATTGAACGTTTTTAACGTTTTGAACGTAAATTGAACGTTTTTAACGTAGATTGGAGTATCATAAATTGAAAACATATTTATCATAAAACTAAAACTCATTTATACTTCCAATAAGAAAACATAAGCATATACCAAAAAATTTTTTTCATCGATTTTGTACTCCTGGATTATAATCACGTCAATTCCCTAAAATTTTGTCGTCCGCTTTTCTGGCTTTTAAATAAAGAATTCGTATTTTGAAAAAAAAATTTTTTCAGTTTCATACTTCTATCTTTAACACTATTATATCTTTTTACATATGATATCAAGGTTATGAAAATTGTGATTACAAATATTGAAATAATTGAATTGATGTTATCATGAAACTAAAATCATAACTCATGAAATTACCACTTTTTTATGAACCAAAATACAAAAAAATCGTTCAATTTATTTTCAAAACGTTCAACTTACGTCTAATATTTCGACTCGGGACCTCATGATTTTTGAGCGAATAACAGCGAACGGTATGAAAGATAACACTCAGTACATCTCTTGATGATTGACACGAAAAAATTTCACACCGTCAATTCACACCAACGCTGTGTAAAGTCCTCGAGGATCATTTTCACACCAAAAATTTACAGAACATGGTAATCATCATCCAGAAATCACGAGCAAGTTACTTTGAAACTTCCGTAAGCAGTCCGATAGCCTCCATTTGTCCTGCTCTATTCCTACTTTTCTACAATTGGCTCACTTCCGTCCAATCAGTCAGGGCGAAGAAACTTAGAGATAGAATATCGTAAAATGAAAGGCTTTAATAGTAAGACTCTAAACGTAGAAGTCATAAATCGGTTTCAAAATAACTACCGTGCAACAAACTTTCAAGAGATTAAGTATTTTGATGTAATTTAATATTGACGAGTAATTTATATATAAATACTTGTAATCAGCTTACAGTCAACTATTTTAAATATTCTGACAACGTCATATTAAAATTTATATTTATTCCTGTCAATAAATTAGCGATGTCACGCTTTGGATTACGGCTATGAATTAACAAAATTCAATTATAAAAAAAATTTTATTTTCTTTTTGTTTACCTGCCAAATCTGTTAGCAATAATGCCGCCGCTAAATCCGCCAATCATTCCTCCGATTGCAAATATACTAACTGCTACTGAGTACAAATTTTTAACAACATAATCAGGCATATCTTCACCATATCTATCTTTGTAGACATCTTTCATAAAATTAGCAATATTCTGCAACAATTATTATTAATATATACTTTTTTTTTTTTGAATTATTTATTATCATTTTGCTTTCAAGGGGTTTAAACTTTAGCAATATTGATGATTTATGAATGTATAATATAGATATACATATATATGTATGGTAGATACTTGAGAATGCCAATAACTTACCCCTTGAGGTGCATTTATTACTCCAGTGTTGTATCCGAACTGAAGCATTCCAAAGACCGCAGCGAATATCGCGTACGCTAGGAAAAATGTTAATCCCTGAAAAATATTATGCACATTTAGCTTTTTAACACTGGTTATAGATATATTTATTGGTGAGATTATTAAGTACAAATATAAATAAAAAAAAGCATAAATAAATAAATAATAAATAACAAAGTTTTATTGAGTTTCAGAACATACAGCCGGGATAAATTTTTTTTAGGGTTTATGTATCTTTTAAAAAGGTCTTTTTAATGACTGGGCATTAAGTCGGAGTGTAGTTATCCCCTGTCATCATTTATTAAGATATAAAAAGATAATAAAGCTTACCGTGTCCCTGAATATAAAAATCTCTCGTAAAAATTTTTTTAGTAAAGAAAAAAATAATAAAAAAAGTCTTTACATTAAAATTTATCTGTATGTTCCAAAGGGTTAACTCTCGAAAAATAAGTAGTTAAAAAAATAAAAAAGTGATATAGAATATACTTTTTCTAAATTACTTCATTGAAACATATATATTTAGTTTACCTCGGTGTGGATTTAATTTAAAAGTAAAAAAATGATAAAATTAAATAAAACAATAAAATAAAAATAATAAATAAACTTTTTATTAAAAACACACTACAGAAATAATAAAATGAAACAGAGTAAAATAAAAATGTAATAATACAACACGTAGATAAATATATATATATATATATAAAACCTGTTCCAAAAGTCTGAGTTTCCGTCTGTGAGAATGTTCCTCGAGTCGGTCCACGTACTCCCGTAATTCCTCAATTTCCTCCTTGACTTGCTGCACCGTGTCCAGTTCGTGCTGCAGACAACGCGTGACAAGAACAATATTCTTTACCACGGGCAAGCCAATGACTCACGTTCAATATAAAAGTAATGCCCAATACCGGGCCATGCATAACAATTAACAATAATAGTAATTATTGTCGGTTGATTGAATAAAGCACTTTTTGGGCATAGTGCTGAATCGCAAGCCCCGAGTGCCAATCATACCTTTATCGCAACCATATCCCGTTTGACTTCGCTGACCTCGCTCTGACAGGACTCGACGCTCTTGGTGAGTTCCTGTAGCTGAGTACGTATCTCACAAAGAGCCACTGTTGTCTCGAGCTGACGGTCACCCCGCTGCTGAAGCTCGTCCAGCTTGGCGCTCAAGTTCATACTCATCACGCTGACCTGTTTCTGCAGACTGCCGGACATACATTTTCTCACGTTACAATTATTCATTAACGATAATAAATAAAAGTCATTCTCACAATTTTACATCCCACGTTTTAATATTTACTTATTTTTTTAATTATCTTTTTTTAATTATTACTAAGACCCGAGAAGGTGTTGAACTTTGTCGCGAAAACTGCCGAGCTTTTGCATCACCGACTTCTCTACAACATTTCTCATCGCATTTACATTTATTTAGCTTCTCCACTCATTGCTTACTTTTTTTTTTTTTTACTTTTTTTTTAATTTAGCAAAGTGCACTCAGCTCGGCAGCTACCAATTTCTCTGCTTAAGATCACATATCCGTTATCACATAAGACAACACAGACATCAGATGCGACTAATAAAGCGTGTCTCTAATTATTATTTTTTTTTTTTCATTACTTGTAGTGGTATTAATTAATTAATTAAAATTAATTAATTGTTAAAATTATTATTATTAAATATATTTGCGAGGAGTGAAAAGTGTTGGATTTATTTATCTGTGCACTTTGATTTATTTTTAATGAAATGACTTAATTAAAATATTTGATTACTGGTAAAATTAATATTTACATTTGAATACATATATTTGTTAATTAAGTTTGATTAATTTAGTGTGTAAATTTCACCAGGAATCAATTTTTATATATTTTGAAATTCCATTAAACGGCAATGAGCAATTGCTTATTGTTTTAAAGAATTGTTAGTGATATTTAAAAAAATAAATAAATAATTAAATAAAGTTTAAGTATGTAGTGAGTCACGATGCGGGTAGTGCTCGTAAATTGAGACATTATCGTGATAGTGAACAAAAGTGTATTAAGGTGCTTAAAAAAAGTATACATTTTAGCTGCAATTACGAGACGGTTACAAGGAAATAAATTATCACGAAGGCAGATTTTAAGCTCTGTTTTAATATCTGACAGCTGAGCTCTGATTCACGTTTCGAGGCATGGAAAAAATTTAATTCCGAAGCTTATTCATTTTTATTTAGATTTATGATTTAATATTTAACTTTAATATTTTTATGCAAAATGAATTTAGGTCTGAATTTCATCTCGAAACTCAGATCGTGACACAAATATGACTTTCATCATGAATTTGTATCAAAAAATTTAATCACGACAAAATTATGACTAAAATTTTGATCCAAGTGATCCGAAGTTCACTCACTAAATTAATTTTACAATTGAAACTGATTTACGTAAATCGAATACTTGATAGAAGAAATTTATTGGTTGTTTTTGAATCGATAAATTTGACAGAAGATTTAATATACTGAAGATTCAATTTTTATCGAAGCCATCCCAAGTCCAGTTTAAAAACGTAATGGATTTTCAATAGATTTTCTATAGATATTTTCAAATTTGAATATAATTTACCAAAAAAAAAAATTATTTATGAAATCCGTTACTCAAAATCTATTAGATTTACATTAAAAACTTTAGTAACCTTCGTTGAATAAAATTAAATTTTAATTTAAACCAAAAATTATTTCACTATAAAAGTTATTTTATCATAAATTCAAATATAATTTCAACTTAACATATTTGTAAATGGTAACTTTTAAATCTATTTAACCTGAAGACGAAAATATCTAAATAATTTTTTACCAAAAACAAAAAATCGATTTTATTAACTCGTAACTTGATTAGTTACTAAAAATCAGAGGGATAATTAAATCTGACAGCGTGATAATTTTTTTCCTAAAACTTTTTCGTGGAGCTAAAAAATTTACCACTAAGCACCAAGTGTACCAAACAAGACAACTGTACATAAAATACACCGTGAGTGAGATTTAATGTTAGTAAATCAATAAAAAAATGATCAATTCCAGCAAACCAAAAACAAAATTACCGATTGCATAATAGCGTAATGACGTGAGCAAATGATTAATGACTCGTATACTAAATATACAGCAGTAATAGATAGATAAAGAGATTAAGATAAAGACAAATATAAATATAAGTATAGATATAGGTATAAATATAGTTATATATATATGTAGACATAGAGATAGATCAGTGACGATGTTATGTACCTGGGAGATAGGGAGACCATGGCTGTGTGTCCGAAACTACAGTAGCCTCTAACGCCTGTCAAAACCTCTTTCTTTCTTTCTTTTTTCTCTTTCTCTCTCTCAATTTCTCACTTTTCCTCTTCACACACTCGGTATACCAGATCAGATAGTTATCAATTATGTTTTTTATTGTTTTCGTCTTTATTTTTTAAGTGAATAATTGTTATTTTATTTTTATTATTATTATTATTATTATTATTATTATTTCCACGTACAGTTTAATACGTATATGTCAACACACGTACTTGCGGTTTACTTATCGCAATATGATACTCAATTCTCTCTTACGTCTCGTACAGAATAAATGTCTCGAACACAGTAGACGAGTATTGTATCGATGTCCAACCACGAACGAAGCCTGGCTGGTCCGCGAGCTCGCGTTCCCACCTCTTATAGCACTGTAAGCTTTACCTAGTTTAGGAAACACAGTCGTGGTTCAGTTTATGATGATTTTGATGACGTCGATCGCAACCAATGACCAGTCGAGGGCGATTACTTTTCTACTCTACTACTCATAATTTTTTTTTTTTAATTATTATTCATTATTATTAATTATCCATCGCTATCGTTATCGTTCTCGTCTTGTCATTGTCAATGACTTTCATATCCATATTATTTACTAATAATTTTTTTTTTTTCTTTATTTATTTATTTATTTAAATTCATCTTTTGCGACGCGCCGCCAGCTTACTCACCCCTGCCTAGATGCCCGTGTCCAAAAGTTCAAAACTCGCTACTGTATTGAAATGATGAACCCCATCACTTGATTGATACACACGCGGTTGATGAGTTGATTGGCCAAAAATAATTTACAAAAAATCAGCATGACCTCATGAGTGATTTCGGGCGTAAGTATAAACAAGTTTCGAAACATTCACTATCTAAAAAAATTTTTTTCTCTTATTTTTATTTGTATTTCTTAGTCCTAGTTATCTATATATAATATATATATATATATATATTAGGATGATCTGTTATCAAATATAAATTGAAAAACTTGTTTTTACTGACGACCATGAGGGACATGATACTAAAAAAATGAACATAAGCAATCAAGTGGTAAGCCTGCGAGCGTCGCAGCAAAATTAAAAATAAAATAAAACATAAATAACGAAATACAAAACAAATACACCATATATATATTATTATTATTATTATTATTGTTACTGTTATTATGTAATGTTATGGTCTAAAAAAAAACACGCATTTTGTATTGATAAAAATTTAAAAAAACTTATAAACGAAACGATGAATTTGTTCGTGTTTAATATATATGTATAGTAACATAATAAATATACACAAAATGGAATCTATGTAGCGTGACGTAACAAATATTATTGCCGAAGCATTGCATTCTCATAAATAATTATAAATCCTCCTCGGAAAAAATTAATTTTAAAATAAAAATAATAAAAATCCAAACTCATCCTCTACTCGTTAAAAACAATAAAAAAAAATGTGTCTCTTTGTTTAGTAAATTATTTTGTTCAGTTGATAATTCTATAAATAAGTGGTCAAGACGCGTGATTTAGAGGACATACCTTACAAGCAACTCTCTGAGAGTAGCTTCATCGTCCTCTTGTATTTCTTCCTGCGTCTCATCACTGAATACACCGCGTGGAAAGTGATATCTAGGTGCGGGTCTTGCGCCAGGACGCCGCAAACTGCTGGTGTAATGATGATAGTGATGATAGTGGGCAGCAGTTCGTCCCCTCGTCAGCTTGAATGAGGCTGAAGCCTCAAATGGGGCGCCGTGTAAAGACTCCCCGTAGAATCCTCGTGTGGCATATTGATCCTCCACCCTGGGGCTGCTATTTGTACCACCAAATTGATCACGCAACTGATGATGCACTGATCCCGGCAACTGCGTTGTTTCTGTGTACGGTTGCTGATGTAAGTGCTGCTGATGCAGTTGTTGCAATTGATGGTGTTGAATTTGTTGATGTTGGTGTTGATGCTGGTGATGCTGATGATGCTGCGGATGCTGATAAGTTGAAGAAATACTGTGATGACGGGTTTGAGGTTGCGGAGGTGTTTTTTCACCAGCTGATGCTGAGCGGTCTTGGTACACACGACGACCAACACTTCCGGCACGCTGGAGCGTTTCCTGACTACTCACTTTACGTTTTGTCCGGCTGCTATGTTCACTAGTACCTGATCCTACGCTACGGCGTTCAGGCTCAATTGATGACGAGAGACCTGATATCTCCTCGTAAAGACACTCCGAATCCGGATCACCGCTCCACAAATTTATTGGCTTGAAGCCGCGTGAATCGGCCATCGTATGTGCTAACACGATAATTTATTATCAAATACGATGATACTGATATGGGGTTTGAAGGTAATCCTTTCGCTGATAATACACGATTTAAATAATTGTTTATACATTACAGTGATTTATCATCCTTTTAAAACCTTTTTATTGTTATTATTGCGGTTAATTAATATCCGTTCATAAAATAGATTAATGCTGTAAAGATACGGCTCTCGTGATGCGATAAAGATAATAATTAATGATATTTTAAATTTATCATCTGGTTAATTAAAAAAATAATATAATAATTCAATTAAAAAATTTATTTATCTTGATTATCAAAGTAAAGATTTATTCTGAAAATAAAGTCTATTAATTAGTTTATTAAAACTATTAAAACAAAATTATAACTAATAATTAATTTAGCGTTTTATCATTGGTTAATATGAATTTATGACAACGAAAGGTTTACCTTGAAGTGTTAAAATTAAATCTATCAAAGTTTTCATTTAAAAAAAAAGTAATCAGAGTTTCTTTTTTTTTTTTCAATAGCAATTAAAATATTTATGACTCAAAACTCAAGAACGTATAAAAGATTTTATAATTCGCGATGTGTAACAACAGAAACGCGTGGGAAATTTAAAAAAGTCGTCAAGGTAAAGTTATTTTTTCTCAAGAAAAATATTTATTTAAAATTTTTTGCTTTCATAACGATCCGGAAATGAGTCTTGAGTAAGAAAAATATTTTGTTATTATGAAGGATTGTAGACGATGAGGAAGACTGGAGGTGGTGTTGCAAGGAAGGGAGGAATAATTAAAAAAGACTCACCTTAAAAAATGCACAATCCATTGTGGTAGGTTATTACAAACTGGCTGGCGACACTTGTGTAGCCCTCAACCTCGTCTACGTCGTAGATAAGCTCCGCGACGTTCAAAGGTAGACGTTTGTGCGTCTCACCAAGTCCCGCGGCCACTCGACTCGTCTCCAGCCGCAACAATAAGCTTAAATTTAAAACAAAATTACTTTTTTATATTATACAAATTATATTTATTGTTGAGTACAAATTTTAACCCGAGCTATTATTCATCCCCGCTGTGTACCACATCCCAGATCCTGGATTTTAATTATTAATTTTATTGTTATCCCGAGACACTAGAGTCTCCTCATTAAAATAAATTAATCTCACATGCATTGTTCGACGTATAATAACCCATTAAATATATATTTCATACAAATACAATTCAATGTTTTGTTCATATATTTATTAATTAGTCGATGGAAATTTTAAATTATTCAATTACTCATTGAGTTATCGCTAAATGTAGTGGGTTATTTTTATTTTTATTACTTTATCACCGATAATTATTTCCATTCAAAATATTTACACCTCAATAAATTTAAATATGCGAAATAAATTAATAACTTTATTTTTTCACACGTTAAAATTTTTTAATACGCAGTAGACTATTGAAAAAAAAATAATAGGGATAAAAAAAAAATTCAAGCAGACATGAGCAATTTTTTCTTCCTCTAATAGCGATAATAAACTCTAGGAATTTTTGCTCTCATCAGCAGCTAAGCGAAGAAGCTGTGTTCATATTTATATATATATATATATATGGAGGTATATATTTATAATGGTATGTGTACATAGGTAAGCTATAGTTACGGAATGTTTTGAAAACGTAAAAAAAAGGAGTAAAAATGTTGATTACCACAGAGTTGATACACACCAGAGGACATTTTAAATGTAAAAGATAAGTCGCGCTAGAATAGAGATGATCCCCGGTGGTGTTGTGGTTCAACGTGAAAACGGATGACACGAGACAAACAAAAAGAAATAAAACCTGAGTATTATCAGTACCGGCAGTTTTCCACGCAATCGTTCTCTTTTTTCCGCAGTGCCATCGCTGTTTAAAATCGCTTTTTTTTTTTCATGACATTTTTCATACTTTATTTATCAGTGAAATTTTTTTTACGCTTTAGTAAAAAAAAAAAAAAAAAAAAATGATTAAAACTTTTTGATAAAAACAAATATCCACATATTGGCTGCGATGAGTTACGTGATAGTTTTACGAACTATGATTACATGTAATTATTTTTTAGTTATCTTATCACAGCGTATTGAGTAAAAGAATAATTAAAACTAAAATTAAGCAAACAAATATTTTTTATGGTAATTAAAAATTTTTATGTACTAGTGGCATTATGATGATTAAGGAGAGAATTTGTTAATAAGCAAAGTGTTTAAATTTTATCCAACGAGTAGCTTTATATTTTCTGGCTAAAATTTATCTTTACTTTGCCCGGAGTATAGTCGTGAGCAAACTGGTGCGTGAGACAAATTTTTAAAATGACAATAACTGGATTGAAAGACAGAAATAGATAAAAGAGAAGAAGGCGGGAGAAGGGAGATAAAAAGAGAGAGAATATTCAAGGATCGTCCAAGCAAGGAAGAGAGAAAGTTAACATTTCAACCTCGACTGTGAGTACTCTTTGAAAATGTCGGTTCAAGCATTCATTTGCGCCTGTTTCCGCGTTAATCAACTTGCTAATAATTGTCCCATTGAATATTCATACTTTTGATTTGAAATATATATAATAACTAACAACGGTTAATTACCTCCAGTATTTAATTATTTTCCTTTTTTCCTTTTTCTATCTCACACAAAATATTTTAATATTACGTACCACGCAAATGATAATTATTCCAATAGATTAACAAAGACGCACTTCGATAATTGCCGGCTGAATAGTAATATAAAATTACGTAAAATCTGAATAATTTATTGTTTCATAACTCCAAGTAATTTAGTCTAATTATTTAAAATCACAATTATCTAACATTTTTCAAAAATCTCAATCTCTAAATTATCCCGATCATTGAAATCGACCAGCCCGCACTCTGGACACTTTTTAAAAAAATTCAAATGAAGAATTTAAATTCAAAGTCGTTTACTTTTCACAGCGCGTAACTAAATCCGTGTTGTCTTGTTGGTACATCAGCATCTACTAATCAGTGTGCAGCGCTTCAAGTCGAGAGTTGAATAAAAAAATGGAAACATAACAGGCATATCCCTTCTCTTATCTGCTCCATGCCATACATACATGCATATATATATATATATATATAGATGTATATATATGTATATATACATGCGATAATAACAAGTCCAAGTAAAGTAGACAGAAACACGGTGGCGTAAGTCAAAGAGGCCACGAGACTGACTAGCTGACTAACATGTTGACTGGATGTCCTGTCCACCAATAAATTAATTCTACACTTTTTTTTTACTTTCAATGTCTTACTATTACAATAAGATCTAATTTATTGACCAACTGACCAATTGTATATGTAATTTATTATAAATTTATACGCTTCAGTAATTTATTATCATGCAGAAGGTGAATAGCCTGATTATTTATTGAGGTGTTAATGTTCATTGACCATTAAATGCTTGGCTTATACTAACGATCCATGCGGATTTAGGAGATCGACAGTAGAAAATTTTATCAAATTATTTTTTAAAAATTTATTTAAATTTTATTTATCACTTTTATTAATTGTTTGAGTGGTAGAATGCAATTATTTTATTATTATTATAATTATGGTTGTGTCATATACGTCGTGATCATGAGTAACATGACTAAGATTATATCAAAGTCGAACTAACACATTACCGTAGGCTATTGCCGGATTATGATATAACGAGAGAATAAAAAAAAAATTTGAATGAAATGAAATTTTTTTATTTTTTATTATGAACTTAAATTTATTACCCGAGTTATTAAAGTTTATGAAAATTTATTATTATTATTTTAAGAAAAATTAGTTAAGAGAACATTTAAAGTTTCGAGACGAAGTGAAAAGAGTAAAGATTTTCTCCAAAACTAAAGTTAGAAAATAAAATTTTTATCTTGACCAGAGGGAAGTGATATTTTAATTAAAGTAAATTATTTTCTATTGATAATTTTCTAAACTTTCCAGGCCTGGTGACCTCAAATAAAAGGTACAAGAAAGAAATACCTCGAGGAGTTTCAATAAAAAATCCATAAATTGTCTACTCGTCGATTCAACGTTCACGAGTGAGCGCCCAGCAAGACAATTTACTCGGACGAGTTCATATATATCTATATAATGTAATGTAATATATAATGTATATTATACAATATAGCTATCGAAAGATTTATAAGTAAAGAATTCAAGGATATCCTCGATGAAAATACTTGACACACGAGAGTATAAAGTAAGCGGGGATAGCATTATCCCGGCTATCTTATTGTCAGTTCTATGCTCTATGCTCTGTATATATATACATATATATATATATGTATGTATATATAAAATTCATACATATACATTTTAATGCACGATACACTGTCAGTTGCAACATGACCATTTATCATGAGAAAAAGTAAATAATAAATATAAATATATAAAAGCATCGGCATCATTAATCTAAAAGTATGAATACCATCCAAAGTGTGTTAGCATAAGGTGAAAATCATGATATATATACACAACTTCTTGCATACCCACTACATCTATACTCCTTTTTTTTCGCTCTAGAGTAGAGCAGGTGCAGAAGAGGTAACACTAACTACTAGCACATATTCATAAGCCATATCCTCATATATATATATATAGAGACTTAACAACTGGTGATGTCTAGCACATGCCTAACACTCGCGTGATATGATGCTGATGCTTTTGGTGCCGGTACTTGCATTAGCTGGATAGGAAGCCTACACCTATCTACCAACCACGGTAACCTCACACTGCATAATATAGAGACATTCCCAAAGGGAACGAGAAGGGAAAAGAGATGACATTATGTATGCAGACGAATAATAATTATTTTTAATTTTTATATTTATTATTTTTTTGGTAATCCATTTTTACACTAAAAAATTTTCGGAGTGAACGCTGATTTAATCTGGAGTAATTACGAACCGGATGACTGTTTATTTATTTAACCCCTTCTTAGTGAAATTCAAATTCCTCCGAAATCACTCCGTCCGAATTTACTCCTTATGCGGAGCGATTTTTTATCAAACTCCGGAACTCTGACGGAGTGAATTCAAATTTAAATAAAAAACGTAATCACTCCCGATTTTTTTACAGCGTTCTTATTGTTAATATTAAATAATCTATGGGTTTATTTGACTTAAAATATATATTTATAGTTCGATAAATTACCAAATATCTATATGTTTTTTTTGTATTATCTAAAGACACGGTAGCAGTTGACAGACATATAGAGACGAAAAGCACGCGGTTAAGACCATTGGGATTTCAGGAAGGAAAACTTCTTGCCTTATATATACATATATATAAAGATATATATGTACAAACTCCCTCAAGTTTAATCTTGACTGGGATTTTGAGATCGATAACACGCCGTGGTAAAGCTCCACTCTGGGTATAGAAGAACCAGAGTTTGTGCGACGCCTCTAGCAACGGAAAGAGAGTATGTACTAAATGTGTGTACGTGTATTGTGCGCGCGCACAAATGTTTATGTTTAAAACTATTATAACTAAAAATAAGATAAAATCTGAGTAACAAGTTTTTATAAAGAATTACTGCCGGTTAATGCCGAGCTGACAGTTGTAAAAATAATAAAATGATATATAACAGATTAATCATATTGCTGTGATAATTTAATTTATAATAGAGAAAAAATATGATATTACTTTACGGATGTGCGGATGTACGGATATACGGGTGGACAAGGATTTATGGCATGCCCGGGTGGACATAAAATGTACTATAATAATACTTTTTATAACTTTATGACTTATTTATTCGTAATTTTGTCGAGTGTTGATGGATGAAGAATGATTGGATAATGGGCGCTAAAAATTCCAGGGAAGGAGGGCACGACCTTGCAGGGTGCGCTCAATTTCACGGTAATTGACACGGAACCGCTGTGCCGTTTAATTGGCCGACGATTAAACTACGCTTGTTTTTTTTTACTTATTTTTTACCCTGGTGAAATAGTATGTACACGATTAACAAAATTCAGTGAGTGAATTTTCCTATTATTTTTTTAAATTTATCATTATTATCATTCTTATTATTCCTGGTATTTTTTTTAAGATTAAACATGCACATAAAAAATTTCTTCTATCTTTCGTATGTGTCTGCTCGCGTAACAAACTACTACTTTTTTAATAAATTTTTTCATGCATAAATAATTTATGAATGTATCATGTAAAAAATATAAATTGAAAGTATGTTTATAATGAGTTTCATAATGCTTCAAATTAAAAGTTTTACCTAAAATAATGTAGAATATAATATAAAAAGTTTATTTACCACAAGATATATGAAAATGGAGAAAAACTTTTAATATCAGTATCAAGTGGGCTATTAATTAAATATTCATTATTACTTTCACTAATTAAAATAAAATATTTTAATTTACAAAAAAAATATAAGGGAGCAAGATGGGTACTCCCAAAATTTTGTTTTTTAAATTTCAAAATTATTTTTGTAAATATAAATGAGTTTTATTTTTAATTTTTTTTTGTTAAACTTTTTAAAAAATCAGCTGAAAATTTTTCTTTTCATTTTGAATATAAAAAAAAAAGATTTAACGTATTCGAGTCTCCGGAAACTTAATATTTCTTTTACCCCGTTTTGCCCCGCCCTATATTATCATTATAAAGAGCAACTTTGATATATTATGCTAATAGACATCTTAAGCGTACGAGTGATTTTATCTTACACCACATATATGCACATATATACATATATAGCGGTAGCAACGGGATACTTTATTGATGGATGACGTTCAAGAGTGACAACAGCGGCACACTTGAACGAGCAAGTCTCTCCTCATATAGGTACACATACATATACATATAGAGCTATTTGTATATGCATTATATAAAATACATCACGTCTCACGTAGCATGTAGTGAGTTAGTGATATGTGTAGACACATGTAACCCAAGATAAGAGGATACATAAGGAGTGATGCGCAAGTGAAACTCAATGTAAAGTAATGGCGTGGATTAATTCTCCGAGCTTCACTCACTTCTGCGTATATAATTATTTGAAAATCAATTATTTCCAAGCTTCGTGAACCACAAGAATCGAGCGGAATAGAAATTCAGTACAATATACACAGCAGATAACATTAACATAACATCAAAAGAGTACAGGAGGAACACTAGAGAACACAAGATACCGGCCAAGATTCTGCTCGATTTTACTTGAATGCAGCAGACGATAGAACAGAAGAGCTTATCTTAGATACTGTTTTAGATGTGGGTTTGTGTATTCTCCCCGAATAACAATCTCGACTCATAAACATCCCCGCTAATGTTCGATAACTAACAGTCGTGTTAAATATGGATGTGTGTATGTATAGATGAGTAGGTAATTGCATTATATTACATTAGTTGACCCCTAAACGAGCTACCAAACTCTGCATACTAATTTTCCCTCCACGGTTTACACAAACTACTACAACTACATTTACATCTACATCTACATCTATGTCTACATCTACTAATACAATTTTATTACTGCTATTATATAGCATACATTAGATATTGCATTAATAGAGGGCGTAGCTAAATTATTTCGGGTCACCTTTCTCGCATAAGAGTCTTCCCATTCGTTTATTATATTAGTTTGGTGCAGTGTAATCATGCGGTTACACTGCTCCTATCCATACTACACTTCTACCTCTTACCAAGTTAAGTGTAAAACAGTAAACTGTTAAATGTGTTATGCCAGAGAAAGAGCTTAATGCAAGTTAAGAGACCTGGTATGAGTCAGTGTACGAAAATGATAGCAAACTGTTAATTAATATCGTGACTTAATGAAATATATTGTATTATTTCCAGCTTTATGCCGAAATATTTAACTATTTAGCATTTATATTAAAGTAAATATTTAATTACGAAACACGATAGTAAATTTAATAAACGTGTAGAGCAAATTACCACCGCCATATATATTTTTTAAAATTATTAATTAAATAAATAAATAAAATAAAATGTGTTTTTAAAACCGGCGATAGCTGGTGGATGAAAATTACGTTTGATGTAATTACAGATGTACTACTGAAATGTATAATACTGTTTAGATACGATCTACTTGGGTAACCTTCCGGTCGTTAGGAAATGTTGATTTTAAGGTCTCTGCAGTGTACTTGCAGTCTACATAATACTGGGGGTATCTCATTACCAGAAACGTGAGCAAAATTAACTTTCATTAGAGGACTCAGATCGTAAGGATTATATCCGTATCGTCCTAATTCACAACATATTAAACTGACCTTTTTTAAACTGCTTACTCATCACTCGACATTACATTAATACACTAAAAAAATTCGGGAGTATTTTTTTTTAAAATCACTCCATAAGGAGTTTGTTTTTCCTGTGGACTGATTTTGGAGTCTGGATTTTATTTAAATCTGTATTCACTCCGAGGGATTAAATAAATAAATAGTCACCCGCTTCAAATTCACTCCGATTTAATCCGCGTTGACTCCGAAAATTTTTTCCAATATTTATAAATATATATAAATGATGGGTACGTACATGCATATCCAATATAAAATTGGGTTCAGGTTTATTACAATAAAGCCAGTAGCACACCTTCGTGCAGTTCGAAAATCAATTATTTCACTGGCTATAGTACATTCATCGTAAACGTTTATTCCTCCGTCTTTCACCCTTAACCATTTGTTCTATTTTTTCTTTATCATTCTCGCAATTACTTTTATTATATTTGCTCTCCCTAACTCACATCCCCCAGCCCCTGATTCTTTAAATATATATATATTTTATTTACTAACCGCAATAAATAATAATCAACAATAAATACTATATTGATAAAGTAAATAAAAAAAAAAAAAATGTACTGACTGGTGAACTGAATTGAGTGATAATGTAAACATATTCTTGATTAACTTAAAATATTTATCTCCAAGTAAAGTTGACCTAAAAAATTATAGACAAATGTTCATAAAAATGTCACAATAGGTCAGATGAAGAGTGAGTGTGTGGGTTAAGATATTTATTTTTACCAATAATTGGTGATGTCGGAATGAAAATGGAACGACAGATAGGTGTCCGCAGTCACCCGAGGTCAATCAAACTCTGACGCGCGATGGGCAATCGGACATCACCGATGCTCTATATATATATATATATAAAATCCACTGTATACTATATTTAATACCACACTCTATATATATCTGCTCTCTGGTTTCTACTCTCTACTCACTAACTTCACTTTGCTGAAACTCCCAATCCACCAGTTTTGTCGCAGGACAACTTAATCGTGTTCTATTCTCGCTCCCTCATTCCAACCTACATTACATATATATATATATACATACCCTCTTAATGATATATATATAGTATTGCCAATAGTTTGCCTATTCTCACAGAATATATATTAGTAGTTTAGTTGTAATGATACAAGTTATATCTCATATATTATCCATAATCAATCACTCCTTAAATCACTTTAATCTCCCATCATTTATTCATTAGACTAAAGTCCACCTAAATATTATTTCGTAATCTACAGTATTACCATATAAAAGATACATAATAATTTAAAAAATACTTTAGGCGTGTCCTCGTTAATAAAAGTTATTAATTACTTATCAAATTTTGAGCGCTGAATTTTTTTTATTAATGTATAGATATTTATATGAAAGAATATGTAACAAAAAAACCAGCTAAAGTAATTTAAACTGCCGACGTTTTGTCTATAGAAAGGTATCGATTGGTTTAGTGAACTCGTAACACTTGTATCCGTGATTTCACGAGGTCGTTTCGATTGAGTCTGCAAATCGAACACACGATTCTTATATTTTAAGACAAACTTCCCCAGTCATGTTACCCTGTAAGCTTTACAGCCGATACATTTCAAAAACTAGTAGAATTAATAATAATAATAAATAACAAGGTAACTAATAATAATAATAATAATAATAAAAAAATACATATGTATTTTAAAAAATAAAATTTTATAGAGCAACACCCAACTCGCCCTCTGGATCCAGTTCGGATCTTGTGCGTCACAACCTCTGTCTCGATAAAAAATAACCGATAATAATAATAACTTTGCTATTCATAGAACCTGTATAAATTATTTAAATTTATTTAAAGTTAAATAATGAATAAATAATAATTTAAAATCCAAGTCTTACCCTGTGACGTTGATTTTGTCCGGACTAGCATTCCCGTGTAATTGAGGCCGCGCTTAAACTGGGTGTTTTAACCTGGTGGTGTGCTGTGATGGAGTTGACAGGAACTGTTGAAACACCCGCGACGGCTGTCAAGACACTACTGATTACAAGTACAGTAACAACTACAACTGTATGTAGACTGATGATGGTTATAATAACAACAACAACAATAGTTACAATGGTACGATCATCAGCATTTGTAATAAGTGGTGGTAGTTGTTGTGGTTCTAATAGATAACTGACGTTGGCAGTGACAACTTTTGAATGACACGCTGTTGTTGTTGTTGCTGGTGGTGATGCTGTTGTTGTTGTTTTTATTGTTGTTGTTGTTGTTGATGCTGCTCCAAAAGTTATTTCGAATATCTGCCATTGTAATTCACTGGTTTTAATTACTTTAGATAATGATATTATTAATTTTAAATAATTAACCGGCGCGCAGTGACTGTTGTACTTTGACAGATTTAAAATTTCTGATAATTTCGCGCAATTATTATTTATTTTAATCGTGTCACTCCAATCACGACCGCTTTCGGTTACACACGACATCGTAACATTTTTGACAAATATCTTTATCCCATCTATATAAAATTTATTAAATTATACAAAAAAAAAGTAAATAAAAAAAATCACACACCGGATTTGGTCACAGTATCCTCGATAGTTTAAATAATAAACTCGTGGAGCGAATAAGGGGTTGACAGGCTAAGCAAAAAAAAACAAGTCAATTAAAATGTGTATGGAAATAATTTTCGATCATCGGGGGTTGTTATAAATTTATAATTTATGATAAAAAGTAAATAATAATAAATAGTTAAATAATATGATCGGATGTACACACGGGATGAAAGCACACACGAAATTGAAAAGTGGTAGCAGAGAGTGGACGGGAAAGGCGGTGGTCCGTCCAACAACTCGGCCACTCTCCCTGTCTAGTTGACGTCCGGCTCGACGGTGGCGACGGCAGGAGACGACGCCCCAACTCGACGGTATTCTCTCTACTCGACTCGTTTCGACGTAAAGCGCGAGCGACGCTACTACTCACCCCGTGTAGACCACTAGACTCAATATATGTATATATATATGTATATATATTAGTGGCAGCGGTAGCGGCAGCGCGATCCGAGCGTACTCGGGGTGATTCGCGCAGTGCTGTGCCGTGTACACGCATGTTGGGTTTATTCGTGGGTGCAAACCCCTACGCGCAACCCCCGACACACGACCAATCCCGTCAACCCTACCGACTCCTATATATACACACATATATATGTACATACTTACACATACACTCTCTATCGATACCGCGACTACTTGGCCCCGGCTAACATTTTTAGATTCATCCGTAACGATAAAATATTTAAATAAATAAAAATTTTTTCCCGTAACATAAGACGGTTTATTTTACCCCGTGGACAATTTTAAATTACGAATCAATAATTGCTGAGTAAATAAATAAATAAAGTAAATAATTAAAGATAGAAGGGTTTAAAGTGGGGGCGGGGTGGGAGAAATGAGGAGGGAAAATGAGAATGAAATAGACGCGGGTTCCACGAGCCCTTGTAGGCGACCTGGAATCATCGGGCATGCCGCGGTAAAGTAGGCGGGGGGAGTTAAGGAAGCCCTTGAAATCAATATCCAGCTGGTACTGCCACCGCCAGTGCTACCGCCACCTCCCTGATCCCGTACCTCTCATCCGTCGTCGTCGCGCACGGTCCAACCCCTCTTCGTGTACTCCAGCATAGCCCTCTCTCGTATATACTCGTAATATATTCTCTCTTTTTCTACCCCGAGCTTTTTCAAGAGCTTTCTCTTACTCGTATTTTACATCACATATGTATATATATATATATATATATATATATATATATATAAAAGGGGTACTGCCGTATACATATTACTCTGAAAACTCTCGGTGGTAATGTCATATATATATAGATATATACATATATGTGTATAGTGGTTCACTCATTCCCTCATATCAAAATTGTTCCTCGTCCTCGAGCCATTACGTCCGTCTCGCTTCCGCGGCGGCCAACTTCTTGATATTTATATTTATATCCGGTGCGACCTTCGGTAAGCCGCATTGCAACCTCGAGCTTTAGGTAAATGCAATTGTGTGACCATGCGCCACGTTTTTTTTACTTTAAAATACATATTTTTTTTTTTTTTTCTTATTTCAGGTAAATTATTAAATTTACAAAAATTCATTAAATTTTTAAACTCTGCCGCTAAATTAAATAAAATAAAAACAAAGCGAATATTAGATTTTTTAGTCGTTTGATATCTAAAAGTAAAGGCTACTCGTTACTCGTTACTGCTGCAAGCTACTTGTGTTTCTTTTAGCTCTGAAACAAAACTTGACGTGTCGTTTACAACGTTTGAAGTTTTGACGTTATTGCCGGGGGATGAAAAAAATTTTATAGCGCATCGTGGTTTGTCGCGAGCTTACTTCTTGCTCCTATTGCTTGCAGTAAAACCAAGAGAGCTAAGTAAGAGACGGATAAAAAAAATGATAAACGAGTAACGGAGGAATATAAGAAGGAGCAAACAGGACAAGAGTTTCAGTAAAGAGAGCAGATGAGTATAATATGAAGGAGGATGAAGCACATGAACGGATACCGTTGCTACCGACAGTGCTGCAGTGTCGCCCTCGCATTATCTGTAGCCTTCATCCCCCGGTTCCCAAACCTCACCCTCGGACCTGCCCCGTTAATTTCTTTCTCTTTCATAGAGATCTCATACACGCACGTACAATGACGCAAAGCGCAAGGCCCGACGTTGACCTACTATTGAAGCTTGCATACATCCGCGATGCACCCGCGTCCTCCAAGAGCTCTAGCTTCACCTCTCAAAAGCTCTCTCTCCCGGAGACAGTCTATTCCATTCACTGTTTTATTTTTTACCTTCACCCCCCATCTCTCCCCTGAAAATCATATTCTATCACACAGATCTGTATATATAATATACATATATATGCTGATGCAGAGTCATAATAATGGATAAAAAAAAGTAAAGAGATCAGGAAGAAGAGGGAATAGAATTGGATATGGTAACAAAAGCGAAATGATTTGATGGCTCTTGAAAAATGATATTTTAAAAGAGCATTTTTTTTGCCAATAAGACCAAGTGTCCTCGAGATATTTCAGTTTACCCGAATACTTGCGGATAATTAGCGTAAGAAAAATTTTTTAATGCCTGGAGTAGTTAAATCAGCGGTGATTGTGATGGTGGTGGTGGTGCTGCTGCCGCTAACTACCACTAGAAATGTAACAACTTGAACGAGGCAATTCTTCGATCTGATTCAAGATCTGACGTCATAGAGTCCTGCGGGTATGACCTCGATTCGCGTATAAAAACCTTGTGCCTCTAACGCAACACAGTTTGCTAATAATAATTAAAATACGTCTTACATAAATTAATTTGTCGCTGGTGATTATCATTAACTATCGTACAATTATTTGTATTTATAAATAATAAATTTTATTGAATACTTATTTCTTTAATAAATAACATTGTAACTCGCTTATATATAGTAATCAAAAATGTGATAATGATAACACCACTCTAAGATCCTTTGCCAAGCTAGTAATTACTCCTAGACAATTATTTTTATTTATTATTATTATCGTTATTATTTTCTTGTCAATTTCCAGTGTGCATACAGTTCGCTAAATTATAGTGCAATTTGTTCTTGCTTCCAATGTCGTACAATAATATATTGTTCACTGTATCTCGTTGTTGAATCTTCAATACACATATATATCTAACAATAAACTATTACTGTTTTATTTATTTATTTACTGTCATTATTTTTTTTTTTTAATAATAATTCCACAAATATTTACTTGACTTATTTACACATTTATAATAAAAAGTCAATCGATGCTTTTTAATATTTATCATTTTTTTGTATACTTGATTAGCTAAAAACACGCCCGATATATTTTTTTTATCACGAATGAAAGCTAGTGAGTGATTTTAATTAAAGTTTATTTCATATGTGTAAGTGATTGTGATATGAAACTAAAGTTAGCCGACGTCTAATAATTTTTGAATTTTTTTCAAAACGATAAATTCTAAAAAAAATATTTGGAAAATTTGCACCTGTAGTTTTTTGAATTTTCTACATGTGCATATTTTTAGTTTTTTTTTGTCATTGATTTTTTTTCAACAAATCGATTCCAAAAAATTATCACATGTAGAAAATTTAAAAAACTGCAGGAGCAATTTTTTTTTTTAATAATTTATTGTTTTGAAAAAAATAAAAAATTATTAAACGTCGACTGACTTCAGTATCAAGTGATTTTACTTGACATTACCAAATAAATTTAAATAACAGACTTATTTATAATTATTTCAAAACGTCTAGTCTTATTTTATATATTTATGAATTATAATTATCATTATTATTGAGACTGTAAGGTATAAAAACTTGACTTTTGAATTAATCATGAGTTAGTAATGACGTGCTTGACATTAATTATTTTTCTAGTGTACAATGAATTTTTACTTTGTAAGCTAAATAATATTCTTTTTTAAAATAATAAAACCCATACTAAGTTATTTATTTATTAATTAATTAGCTATTAAGACTAGTTGGAAGAAACAAGCGGATCAGCAAATAATTTTAAATAAACTCATCCCAATGTTAGTAATAAAAAAATTAAAAAAACAAAAAACTACCGCCATAATATAAATGTCCAGATAATTTTGTTAATAATTTATTAAAATTAATTGGATATAAATAAAAATTATAATAAATTATTAACAATAACAACTAATTAATTAAAATGATACTGAAGTTAGCCGACTAATAATTTTTGGATTTTTTTCAAACCAATAGATTTTAAAAAAAAATTATTTGAAAAAATTGCACCCATGGTTTTTTTGAGTTTCTACGTATGCATTTTTTTAGTTTCTTTTTTTTTGTGAACGTAGCTGACGACTAAATTTTCAAAATTTTAAAAATTAAAAAAATACACATTTATAAAATTTAAAAATCAGTATGTGCATTTTTTTTATTTTTAAATTTTCAATTGATTAATTAATTTATTTGTTAATTAAAATTAATCTCATGTCTGCTACATTTACATTTTTTTTGTCATTGATTCGTAAAAAAAAAAAATACAAAAATTGTTAATTGTCTGCTAACTTTAGGATCATTAATTAAAATAAAAATTACACAATTAAATCTAATAAATATAAAAAAATTAATTAATAAATTCAAACATGCAAAGCAATTAATTTATAAACGTAACTAGATGTACATATATATCTTATATCATTCCAAATACTCTTAGTGATTTATTAGATAAACAAAAAATAAATAATAATAATTACATATCTTGTTAATTTAGAGCATCAAATAATAATTTACTGTGTAATTTTTTTTTTGTTTAGTAAATTAAATAGTAACCAATAATTCGGCATTAAAAAAATCAATCAAGTGTCTATCGGATTTAAATTTTAACATTTATTTATTTTATTACTAAATTAACCAAAGCTATTTTTTATTAATTATACTGACAATTTCCACCTTTAGTTCTGTCAAAAAATTATTATCATTATTATTTAAATTAACTGTCTTCTGTTGTTCAGCTGATCAAACATAATTATTTTATATACACTGTTTAATTAATCAATAAAAAAAAAATAATAATAATTATTAAGTTGGGCCTCAGTTATCAGATCCTTTAAATATCAACACGTATTATAAACATGCGTTAATCTTTCGGACACGAATATTAATTAACTAATTAATAATAATAGTATAGATCAAGTCGAAATATCAACAATAATCATATCAACATATTTAACTTATCAAATTGCCGACATGTACTTTTATTATTATTATTTTTTTTTCTTCACTTTATTATATATTTTAATAATAATTTTTAAATTTATGAGAAGCGCAAGTTATCAATTTTATTTTTTTCATTTCCTCTCACTTTAAATATATTTTTATTTATATATTTTAAAACTTTGATCCTAAGCGACGTTTTTTTTTATTTATTTCTACAGTGAATACAAAAAAAAATCAAACTCCAATAAGATTCCTTCTCTTCCTACCGTTTGTTAATGAAAATAAAAATAAATAATTAAATGAATTGAAAAAAAAAGAAAAAAAAAGTCTGGTATTAAAAAATAAATTTTAATTTAAACTCGAATAGAAACAACTAAAATTTATAATTTTTGTTGCTCTATGGATTGTATAAGTAATAATAAAAATATGTTTTTTTTTTTTTTTTTTATAAGAATAAACTAAAAATAATTATTGCGATTGATAATGGCATTGAGTGACAGTTAAGACAAAGAAAGGAGAGAAGGCTCAGTAAAATATATTTGGGATAAGAGGTGCGCTGATGTATACACGTTGGGCAAAACAACTGCTCAGATTAATTTCCCAAGAAAATAACCGACTATCATTATAACAACCGCTGCAATTGCAAGGGTAGGTGTCATATTCAATTGTGGATTGCTACGTTCTAGTGAACCAGATGTCATTCGTCCTGACGTTATATTTCCACCTTTTTCCATATTTCGGTATCTCAATAGTTCTTCCTATTTTTATTACAAATATATAACAATAATTTATAATTTTAATAATTTATTATACACATAAATAAATAAATAAATAAATAAATTACCTTGAGCTGAAGACATTCCTGCCTCAAATTACTTTCTTCTACCCTCAAATGATTAACTTCTGCAGCAGCTTTCATTAATTTTTCTTCATACTCAATCAGTTGCTAAAATAAAATAATAATTATTATTATTATATAAAAATAACGTAACATTTAACGCGCTTTAGTTTGTTTACTTCATTTACTTTATCGATTAAGAACTCAAAAGCTAATAATAAGTATTGTAAATATAAAAATAAAATAATAGTTTACTTTATCAGTCAGTTTAGCTCCGTCACCAGTGGCTTTATTTTTTCCATTAACTGTACTGGACTCAGTTTTCGACTGAGCTGGAGCTGCGGTAACTTTTCCTGATGTGTTGCTGCTAACTGGATTCTCAAATACGCATTTTAATTTATACTCCATTACCAAATCTTCATTGATGTCTTTCCACTGTTGACATTTAAAATAAAATCAATTTAATAGGATCTACTTAATGGTTGTTGACATATTTGTACAAACATACAAGTATATAAATAAATATTTACCACATCGTGGGCACAGTCGTCATTATCACCCTCTTGTGCTATAACTGTTTGTACCATAAACTTGTGTTTATTTTTTTCAGTTGGATCAAACTCGTACGGTTGTAAACAAACTAAAAATAAAATTATTATTTATGGTCGTCAAGTTAGCAGACAATTAAAAATTTTAAAATTTTTTTCTACGATTTAATTTAAAAAACTAAAAATATGCACGTAGAAAATTTAAAAAGCTACAGGTGCAATTTCGTTTTTAAAAAAATGTTATTGTTATTTATATGTAAAATATATATAAAAAAATATAAAAACCTGCTATTTCAGTAACTTCTTTAGCTTTAAGTATACCACTGTTGGGTCTTACGCAGTATCTCTTTGGAGCCGTAGTCTTTATTTTAAAATATACTTTTTGATTTGTTGGGTTTATTAATTTTATGTATGAAGTGACTGGTGAACCTGTAAATGGGCCTACAAAAACAGTAAATAAATAAATATTAATAATCTATATAAATATATATAATAAGTTTATGAGTGAGAATGAATGATAGTAAAGTTAGCGGACATTTGACAATTTTTAAAACTTTCAAATAATTAATAAAAATAAAAAATGATACTGAAGTTAGCAGACGTCTAATAATTTTTTGATTTTTTTTTAGACGATAAACCAGAAGAAAAAAAATATTTGAAAAAATTGCACCTGTAGTTTTTTAAATTTTCTACATGTGCATATTTTTAGTTTTTTTTTTCTTCAAATTTAATTGTTCAAAAAAAAAATCCAAATATTTTGAATTGTCTGCTAACTTCAGGATCATAATAAAAAAATGCATGTTTAAAAAATTAAAAATTCAGTACATGCATTTTTAAAAATTTTATTTTAAAAATTAGTTACTCTATTTATTTATAATTTTAAATTTGTCTGATGTCTGCTACATTTGCACTCATTGAGTATGAGCGTAGCTGACAATTTGAAATTTTTTAATTTTTGAATTAACAACTAAAATGTAAATAGAAAAAAAAACTAGAAAATTCAAAAATTAGTACGCGCGTTTTTTAAAATTCATGTGAAATTTATAAATGGTCTCATATCTGCTTCATTTACATGAGTGTGAATGTAACTGACAAGCGGCAACTTTTAAATTTTTGCGTAAATAAATAAAATGTAAGTGGAATAAAAATTAAAAAACGCGAATTTGCATAAATAGAAAATCAGTACGCGCATTTTTTAAAATTGAATTTATTTATTTATTTACTTAAAATTTACAATGTCTAACGTCTGCTACATTCACTTATAATAAATTTTATATTTAAACTTTTTGGAGTAGTGCCAGTACTTGGAATTATTTAATTAACATTTATAATTATAATGATAAACAAATTAATTAATAAGGAATTTAGATAATAAACTTATAAATTTAATCGTATTATCAACGCCTTATTAATAATTAACGAAACCTAGATTATATCTAGCACATCTAATATCAATAAATTTCTAACTTCTAAATATAAATGATCAATTTAACTGATATTATAATCGATATTTTTCATCAAACGAGTTCCAATAAATCTATTAAATAAAATTACCATATTATAAATAGATATTTTATTTAATAGACTAATCATTAAAACATATAATAAATATATAAAATAAAAATTTACTAATAACAATAATAATAATAATTATTATTATAACAATTGAACATATGCAGAGTCACGTATCCAATAAATAAATTACCGGTTTGACAAAAAAAATTAACCGCTAAAAAGTCATAAACATTCGGATGTTTGAAAATAAAAAATAATAATAAATCACTAATAACAATAATAATAAATATTTGAAATATTACTATCGATATTAAGGGAAATAACGAATAATTAAAATACAATAGGATAAGAAAATTCTAATAAATCGCCATGACACATTTTTTTCGCATCATGACCATCAGCTTATCGACAATAGTTGATGCCGTAATTTTAATCTTAAATAAATATGAAATTAAAAAAAAAAGTTTATTGAAAAATTCATACCACGGAATCGAAGTTCACCCTGGGGTTCGATAGTCAAAACTTGCTCCGGCTTGGTCATTTTCTTGAAAGTCTTTGAAAAAATATAAAAATATAAAAGTTTATTTCTCGTGAATCACCAGTACGATCTTCAATGTCTTACAATATTTATCTATATATACATATACATGTACCTATACTTATAATACATGTACATATATATATAGACTTTTTATTTACATATATACTGAGCTTTACATATGTATAATACCTATGTGAATATAAATATATAGATATACCGCGTGTGAATATTTTGTGGATTTATTTTTTTCCTGTTCTGGTGTCTGCTGGTTTTATTGACACTTCCAAATTACTTTTCTTAATATTACATACAAATTACTGTTATATATATCTATGCTGATATTATACCTTGTAATTAATATTATATTATTACTACTGTGGAATAAATGTCATAAATAATATATATATTAATAAGTATTTGTTATAAATAAAACACTCGCACTTAATTATTTTGTCCAACGATTCCGTTAAAACTAATTCTCTGCTTTCGTTAAGTTTCAGCCTTCACACACGAAAATGTATGTAATACAAAATACGCATGCGTCATTACGGAAATTAACAGACTGAACGTATGTGTACGAGTTACGTCACTGTACGCCATTACAACTCTAGTCATACCAACTACTCTTTTTTTATTTAAATATATGTTATATATACGTGTTTAAATATATAAACTACTTAAATCGTATATTTTTTTTATCACAAATACTTTAATTAATATATTTTTTATACTTTCATTCATAAAATCATATATTTTTATATTTTAACGCTGACACTTTTTTAACTTCCCGCTAAGAAAATTGTAAATTTTCAAAAATTCGGGAAGTTATTGGTTTCGGTCCGATTTACGAAAATCGAATTTCCATCAGATGTCGACGTTTCGAGGTCCTAGGAAGCTATCCTGACTAATTTCACGATGATGTCCGAGTGTATGTATGTGTGTACGTACGTACGTACGTATGTATGTATGTAAATATTCATAACTCTTGAACGGATGAACCGATTTTGATCGTTGAGGTGTCATTCGACGCGGCTTGTTAATGTGTTGAGGCCGTAGAAATTTGAACTTAATCGGTAGGGTGCGTTCAGAGATATTTCAAAAATAAAATTTTTTCGAAAATGTTTTATTTGGATAACTTTTAATTTGCTCGATGGATTTATTCCAAAATCTAATCAGCTCTAAAACTCTATAAGCCGCGTCGAATGCCACCTCAACCATCAAAATCGGTTCATTCGTTCAAAAGAAACCGTTGACGAAAGAATTCAAAAAAAATTTTTTCCTTGGTTTTTTTGAAATTTCTCAAAAACGGCTGAATAAATCAATTTCAAAATTCGACCAGCTTTAGAACTTGATAAAACGCGTCGATTGCCACCTCAACCATCAAAATCGGTTAATTCGTTCGCGAGATATCGTGGAAGAAAGAAATGCTAAAAAATGGTTTTTTACAAAACAATGGCATACAAAAGTAATTGCGAGCTCGAAGAGCTCGAAAATATATTCACAATAATGTTTTCGAGCTCAACGAGCTCGAAAACAGCGGGAAGTTTTGGGGCTGGCCCGCAGGGTCAACTGACAGACCGATTTTTTGTTTTCTGATAACCTTCAAATTTATTATTATTTTTTTTATTATAATAATTATAATACTCGGATTAATTACCTCGGATATTGAAGAGCTAATATTTATTTTTTAATTGATAATTATTAACTGATAAGTAATTATTTTGAAATAACAAAATTTTTAAGTCATGACCCTGAAGTTGGCAGACAATTGAATCATTTTTCGAATGATACTGAAGTTAGCCGACGTCTGATAGTTTTTAGATTTTTTTTAATTTGACAAATCATAAAAAAAAAATATTCAAAAAAATTGCACTTACAGTTCGTTAAATTTTCTACATGTGCATTTTTTTATTTTATTTTTTTTTGTAATCGACTTTTTGAAAATGAAGATCCAAAAATTATCTGTTAACTTCAGCATCATAATTTACGAGTGTAAATGTAGCAGACATCAGACAAATTTAAAATTATAAATAAATAACGGAAATAATTTTAAAAATAATATTTTAAAAAATGCACTTATTAATTTTGAAATTTTTTAAACGCGCATTTTTTTTAAATTTTATTTTATTAATAATTTTAAATTTATCTGATGTCTGCCACATTCACACTCGTAAAAATTTATGATACTGAAACTAGCCGATGTCTCATAGTTTTTGAATTTTTTTTAAGCCGATAAATTATGAAAAAAAAAATATTTAAAAAAATTGCACTTGTAGTCTTTTAAATTTTCTTCATGTGCATATTTTTAGTTTTTTTTTTCTTTAAATTTAATTGTTCAAAAAAAAAAATCAAAAAATTTTCAATTGTCTGCTAACTTCAGGATCATAAAAATTTTCGGTTTTTTTTTTAAATTGATCAATTAAAAAAAAAAAAAAAAAATTCGCATGTAGAAAATTAAAAAAGCTGTAGGAGCAATTTTTTGAATATTTGTTTTTTTATGATTATCGTTTTTTTAAAAATTCGAAAGTTAAACGGCGGCTAACTTCAGTGTCTTAAAAAGTTGGTGGTAGAGAGTTGACTGATTGGTGATAAATTGTCTGGTTAATTTGAGGTTTTTTGTAAAAGAAGATGATGATTGGATGACAATAACAAAGAATTTGAATGATGGACCAATAGGAGCACTTTGCTGGCAGCATTATGCTGGACAAAGCACGAAGCACGTGTTCTTCATTTGATTTTAAGATCTGCTAGCAGGAGTTGCTAAGCGATATTTGTATCTGTTGACGTGATATTAGTTTTGAAATAATTATAATTACATTTATTATTTATTAGCGACAATGAGTAACAGTGATTATTATCCTCACCCGAATACCAATGCTGATATTTATAGAAATATGACAGCTGCTGATAGACCACCTGTTCCGGACAAACATATACAATTTATAGCAGTAAATGGTATGGGTTAGGTTATTTTAGATTTTACTTAAACTTTTATAATATTATATTTATTTATTTCCTTCACTGTACGACTGAAGTTAGCCGACGTCTAATAATTTTTTGATTTTTTTCAGTGATGAATTATAAAGTAAAAATATTAAAAAATTTATGAGTGTGAATGTAGCAGACATCAGACAAATTTAAAATTATTAATAAACAGAGTAAATAATTAATAAAATAAAATTTTTAAAAAATGCGCATTTCAAAAATTTTGAAATTAATAAGTGCATTTTTTGTAAATATTATTTTTTTAATTGTTTACTTTATTTATTTATAATTTTAAATTTGTCTGATGTCTGCTACATTCATGATACTAAAAATTTGCGCCTGTAGTTTTTTTTATAATCAATTAGTGAAAAAAAAAAATCCGAAAATTGTTAATTGTGTGCTAACTTCAGGGTTAGAGTTTTTATAGACTACATATTTTTAAACATTAATTTATTTATCTTCCTAGTAGTTTAATTTTTGGTTTCTTTTTTTTCTCATTTTTTTTATCATTTGTTGCTCAGGTTCCATGATAACTGATCCCAGATAACTGATCCCACAGACTAGATCAAACTGACAACTAATCTTCTAATTCATCAAGATTTTCATAGCCTTCATTATCATCATCTTCAAAACCTTGATCATTTTCAACCGAATGTCAATGGGATCAGATGTCGGTGGGATCACTTGTGTTATAAAATTGTTGGGATCAGTTGACGGTACAACTGTTGCTCATACTCCCTAGGATATTTCACAATTGCCTTCACCGGCTCTTCACTTAACGCTTCTATTATTTCCTGAGCCAACTGTTCTCCCTAAACATTTTTACCGCAAAGTTCTGAATATACAAAATAATATTTTTTAATCTAGATGACAAAACCATCGTCGGCGCCAGTAGTTTGACAGATCGCTACTGGAGCGGAACCGTTTGGTATTTCAATGGCCCGACGAATTACGACAAAAATGACGCGTACGCTGTCACGAGAACAGAGAGCGGTGTCTGTGACGCTGTTTTTTTAGATAATTATAAATTTTTGATTGCCGAAGACAGCGGCGTTCTGCAGGTACTTGAAGTCGTCAAAGCTCCTGAAACTCTTGCTCCTGTACTACAGTGCTCTGGTTACGTATGCCAGCACGATGACAGTATTACTTCCTTGGCTGTTTTTGATAATAAAACTCATTTCGTTACGAGTTCAATGGACTGCTGGTAATATATTTTATTTATCATAATATATAACCAATAAATACTATTATTTATTATTTTCTTACAGTATAAAAGTATGGCAAATATCTGATCTGTTAGCTGAATATTCATTTTTAAATGCGCATACTAATTCAATAACTTGCGTTGATGTAATGCCTAAGAATGATTGGATATTTGGTTCAACTTCGTTGGATTGTCAAGCATTTATTTGGGATTTGAGACAATCAAAACCTGCTACATGTATGATTTTTTTTATTTTTACTGTAGTAAATTTATAACGAGGTGGCACAATATCTAAAAACGTCACAGACAATTATAAATAATTTTTTTATAATTACGAGACTTAAAAAATTGTCAAGAAATTTTTTATGTAGGATAAGAGCACCAGTACCCAGTCCCTAACCAGTAGCCAGCCAGTCATATACTTTAACATTGGCTCAAAATATGTATAGATATAATTTAACATGAGGTGGCTGGCTACTGGTTTAGGGCTGGGTACTGGTGCTCTTATTCTAATCATGAAATTTTATAACCATTTCGATGGCTCCCTCTGATTTTATCTCAAAAGTGACGTCTTGGACAAAAACATCTCATATTTTTACATTGAAATAGTAGTGACAGATGTAAAGAGGAGTCACCATTTTCCATACCAATAATAATAATTTTATTTAAATTTGCATGATAGGTTTACATAAAAAAGAAGGAAACGGCTTGACAGCATTAACTTGGGATAAAAATAACGAAAATATTGTAGCCATTGGTTCACAAAGCGGAAGCGTTACTTTAATTGACATTCGCTCTCCTGACAATGTAATCTGCGAGACTCAAATCTTCCTGCGACCAGTTCATAGACTTAAATATCACCCTGAAAAGTATGAAATTAATTTTATTTAATTAGTTGATTGATTAAAACAAAAATTTGGTTGCGATTATAAATGGATTTACTTTTTTTAGAAATAGTTGGCTTGCTGGTTGCTGCGATGACACGGTTGTTAAAGTGCTGGACCCGACGAAACATTTGAGTCTAGTTTACCAAGACGACCGGCACAAAGATTTCGTCCGTGGTCTCGCGTGGCTGCAAGACGAATTATTAACTTGCTCATGGGATGACACAATATTGAAACATACAGTTTTATCTGCTGACCAATAAATTTTAAATAATTATATTCGCACAGAGTTGACTTGACATAAATAATGTCCAGTCATAACTTGATAAAAGTACAGTCGAACTCCATTAACTCGGAACTTCCCCTCAATCTTGACCCCCACTACGAGCCACGCTGTCTCCCACCCGATACTACATTTGTATGTGTCTGTCTATATTTATCTATATATCATTCATGTAGATGTAAGAGCGCATGCGTTGTAGTTTCCTTGTAAGGAAGAAGGGTCATCCGTTAACTCGGAAATTCCAAGAAATTTCCTCTCCTCCGTCAACTAATCGTTCGAGTTAATGGAGTTCGACTGTACGAGTATGTAATTCTTTAAACTGGGTTGTGAAGTAATTTAATCGAATGAAAATTAATGACTCATTAGATTTTTAATGAGCAATTAATTCAAATAGCATTACAATTATCAGTTTCTCTTTTTAAAACAATAGTATATTAATTAACTCCATTTTATCTCTTAAATAATTTACGTAAATATTAAAAATTTTTAAATTATTAAATAGTCTACTTAAATAATTTAAAAAATATTTCACAGATGTAATCTTGTGCTTATTAAAAATACTTAATAAGTTAATAAATATTTATTGAATTAATTATAAAATAATTAATTCTACTATAGCATTAAAAGATATTAAAGCAGTTACCAAAAGCAATTACTCACAACTCAAGTTTCCAGTACTTTAATTAAATTTTATCTTTGTACTTTTTTTTTGACTTTTTATAATAATTTTTAAAAATCCATTCCCATAATAAATTTTTTTTAAAAAATTATTGTACTCGAAAATAATTAAAATAGGATAAATAAACCAACTATTAATTAAATTGTTAAATATTTATTTTTTTTCTTTTTTTTGTCAACAGTTTTGTGATTTTTTAAAATCTTTTATTGTAACATGGGTATAGTAAAATTTAAATCCTGACATATTTTTTTTTCAACACACAGATTTATTAAAAAAAAATATTAGAACTACTTTTAATTAAAGAAATATAATAATTATAATAATATGTTATTATTATAACTATTAAATTATTAACTACTATACGTTTACTTAAATACCAAGAGTACATAAATGATTTATTTTTATTTTTTCTTAAGCTATAAACATTTATAAGAATTCATTTAATTTGTAAATAATCAAAAAATTTGTCACAATGATCTCACTATTACTTTTTAATGTTCCCCAATTTTTTTTCTCTTATTTTTAATTATAAACCCGACCTCCCACTTTATCTATCAATAGTATTGGCTTTGAACTTTAAAATTTAAATAAACAAAATCTTAAATTACAAGTAATTCATTACGTTTTTTTTTTTTATTTTGACCATTAGCTGAAATTATTGATGGTCGATAGGTAAAAGAACGGAGGAAAAAATTAACAATTTTAAATGATTTGTTTAAATCTATTGTACACTTTTTTTTTTTAAATGAATCAGCGTCATCTTGAGCACATATTTTATTATATATTTTTTTACATTTATTTTTAAATTTTATCCAGCGCGTTTATTTAAATAAAAGTAAAAGGATATTTTAAGTGAAATTAAAATCTGGATGCTAAATGACCCCCTAGTGAGTGTCAGTTTTCGAGAAAAAAAAAATGATTATTTTTTACAGCTAAAAAAAATTCCATGCAATAAAATAAAAATTTAATTTATTAAAAGTAAAATGTTTTAATGAATTTAAAAATAAATTTAATGAAATGATTGATAAATTTTTATTTTAAAAACACGCGGAATGCATTATTATAATATTCAATAATTGTTAAACAATGGAACAGTCTTATTTTGGGAGGTAAATTGAAAAAATAGGAGGGACTTGGGGGGTCATATGTGTCAACAATTTTCTCTTGTTACCATGATTATTAATTATGTACAATTTATAATTCATATTTTCTTATTTTCTTAATATTTTTTTTTCTTTATATCATTTATCAATTTTTTATTGTTATCATTCGGCTGTGCAATTATGTTAAATCACAATCGGCAGAATTCGCAGTACCAATAATTGCCATTTACTCCTTATTAAAATATATATAAAGTTAATTATTAATAATAATAATAATAATAATGTGATTATTATGTCGTCTTTTTCTTTTTCCCAGTATTATGCTTTTTTACGACCAATATCTTCAATTATCCATCGCCCATTATGCATAACATTTTATTTATTAATTATCATTATTATTATTTTATACCGTGATTTCATTTTTAAACAAACACGGTATCATAATTACTTCCACGCGTTTTCTTGATCGTCAGTCGTGATGTCACCGTACTGCCAGATGTTGCGATGATGTTTCTTGGCGTCTGATTGAGCATCCAAATATTCCTATAATTTAAGATTTGAAAATTTTATTTTATTTGTAAAAAAAATTTGAAGCCTTTACTTATTTTATTTAGGGACATTCTCAGACAGCGCATCCCACTTTTTATAAATATGCAATGATACTGAAGCCGACGTTTAATAATTTTTGGATTTTGTTCAATAATAAGTTAAAAAAAAAAATTGCACCTTTAGTTTTTTAAATTTTCTACATGTGCATATTTTTAGTTTTTTTTTTTTTTTGGAATCGATTTGCAGAAAAAAAATCCGAAATTTATTGTCTGTTAACTCCAGGATCATAAATATGCACTAATTTTGAATTTCCTACACAGTTTGAAAATTCTAATTATAAAATTTAATGGAGCCGAATTTGAGATTTGCAATTTGCGATTTCTGACGTGGGAAAGTGAGGAATAATCGTAGAAATGGATAAGAAAATTCATGATTATCCGCATCCATCCTCATACATTCTTAGTAAACAGTTCAAGTTTTCGTACTTGAATGTAGTAAATTTCTTATTCATTGTTTCAAATATTAATTTTTTTTTTTTAAAAAAAGTTTTTACTGAAATTTATTTTCAAAATTTCATTCAACTCCCAATTGATATCAACTGTATGTAATTTTTTTTTTAAAATCTATACCTCAGCGAAATTGATTTTTTTCAATTAACGCTTTAATTATTTTTGTAATCAAATGATAAAATTTTGACGCGCTTATGACAGTTGAGTCACTAAAAATTTTTAAAAAGTGGGGGGCACTGTCTGAGAATTCCATAAATATATTGATTAAAATACTAACAGGTTTAACGTTAACTCTTTTTTCTCTGTTAACAAGCAGATATCCATCTTTAACAAGAGCTTTAACAATATCTTCGTTAGTCACAGGATCAACTAAAGTTGCTGCTAGTACACCCGAAGAGGATTTGTAAACAATAGATAATAACAAAGTTTTATTCTCAATGTCTTCTTGGAATGCCGTGATTGCCGCTTTTTGATCATCGACCTAAAAATTTATTTGTTTAATAAAATAATTATTTAACATACAGAGAATAAAATTAAAAAAAATACTAACGTCTTTAGGAAGAGCAACGTAAGCCGCAACAAATTCATGAGCGTAGGGTTTGTCGCTAGAATATTCAGCAGGTAGAGGCGCAACTTGCGTCACATTAACAACCTCGCGGTTGCCGTAATCAACGTACAGTACACTGACGTTAGAACCGGCAACTTTTTCAACTTTAGCGCGGTACCATTCTCCGTCGCCGGAAAACTTGGCAGCGACTAAGTCTCCGCGTTTTGGAGAGAATGCGCCCGGTAGAGGAGGATTTTCTTCAAGTTCTTGACGTAATCGTGTGAGTAATCCTTCGACTTGGCTTTTCTGGTCGACATACTGAGCGTAAAAGTGTAAATCTTCAGTAACTTCAGAGACGACGACCTCGCGGGTTTCTATTTTACGTTCGACAACTTCTTTTTCTTCTTTAACTTCTTCCTCTTCGGCCTCGACTTCAGGTCGATCCCAGATGTTGAGTTTCTTTGCCTTTGCCCGTTCCTCCGCGGCCTTGAGTGACTTGATGTACTCACCGTGTTCGCTGAAACTGGACACCTCTGCGAGTCCTTCCTCGACAAGAGCGACAGACATATTAACACCCTCGACAAATAACCATCCAATGAAACCGCTTCCCTTGGACTCCATGTTGTCGACTTGGATTTCAACGTCCTTTTGGAAACACTGTTCCTTCATGAAGTTGAACGCTTCTTCGGAGTATTTTTCTCCTTCAATGATACCGCCGCCAGGTTTTGGTCGTGATCTACGTGGGGCTTTCACTCCAGCGAGTAAAAATGTTATCAAACAGTGCTCCTTAGGTAAAAATAGTTTCAAACGCGATCCACTTGTTACAAACTCAACGACGGCTTTGGTACCACGTGTTCTTTTCAATGCAGACAAGTGACACTTGGCTTTGGCAGCGTCATTCGATAGATCAATAATCCTTTGCGGAGCAGTATCTTTCTTAGCGTGCAAACCGTTCTGGGATTTCTCGGCTTTGCTTTCAGCGGCCAACAGTTCATTGTAATGAAGCGGACGTTGGTCGTCGTTCTGCTTGTATCTCACGACAGTTGCGAATCCCTTGGACACCATCGCCTCAGCGATATTTACCTTTCCGACCATAACAGTGCAGCAAATTTTTTCAGGGTACTGATCTTTAGCCGGTTGCGTGTAATCTTCAATAACTTTAACTTGCTTGCGAATTAGTTTCTTACGTAAAAATTCACGGGCATCGTACATAAATGGAATATCATAAAGGGGTCTAAAGTCCTTTGAACGTGGAGCGTTTTTGTCTTCGCCAGCTTTCTTTTCACGCTGAGGAGGACGAATGCTGCTCAAAAATATTTTTTTACTCTCGCCATTCTGCGTCCTCACTATCATTGAATCAGCGCTAGTTATTTCGACTACCACAGCGTTGTACTCTTTCTGCGGTGCTGTTGGTTGCCAGTTCTGCCATAAGTGAAGCTTCCGTTCTTTGGCGGCTTTCTCGGCCATGTACAATTTGTCAACTCCGGACTTGGTGAAGTTCATCGTCCAGTCGACACATTTAGCAAAGCCTTCGCGTAACAAATGCTCAGCAATGTTACCCGCTGGATGTAAAATAGTACCAACAAAATTGTTATTGTTTGTTGCCTCAAGAATAACTTCGACGTCTCGCTGCAGGATACGCGTCTCAACAAAGAACTGAGCTTGCTTGGCAAACGGTTCTTCGCCTTCTGTTTTTATTTGCGGGCAACGGATACCCGATAGCATCAGAGTTATGTGATAAAAGTCTGGCAAAAGAAATACTTTGTAAGTTGAACCGTCACGCACGTGCTCAATTATCGCTTTGACTGGTTTCCCATTGTATTTATCAACAATAGCACGTGGGTTCTCAATGGTCCATTTGACATCTCGAATATGCTCAGAACTTGGGCTTCCAGACCACTTTCCTTTACCAGCAGAACGCGCCGCATCTTCCAGCTCTTGCAGACGTAATTGAGCTGGACTTGGGTTACGGACATTGTCGCGCTTTACTGTCGCTAGACCTTCAGATACTAAAAGCTCAGCTACATTTTCTCCAGTGTTTTTATCTAAATAAATAATTAGTCTATTAATTAAAACTATCCCTATATTTATTTATAACAGACAATAATAATTATTATTATTACCTTTTCCTATCCAAACAGAACCATAAACTTTAGTCGCACTGACATTTTTCTCCTCAGCAAAGACAACTTCTTGCGCAATTAATTTTTTACGTAAGAATTCTCTAGCTTCCCATGCCCATGGCTCGTCTCTGATATCGTCACCACTGCGACAAAAAAAAATTTTAATATCTTATACATTCATTATTACTACTACCCAAAATATATAAGAATCTTACTTGTTAACTCCTCGACGTCCCAATTTCGGAGCAGTAACATTAGACAGAGCGATAGTTTTCTCCGGAGGTGGACCCCCACGAGGTTGTCCTCGTATCGTAATCGTATCTCCAGAAACAATCTAATAAATAAATAGATAATTAGAAATCCATTGAATTTAAAAATTTCCTTTACTCATTTTTAAAAAAAATGTCCGTATTAAAAAAATGTAAACAAACTGAGTATTTATTTAGTCAGCATTTTATTTATTTAAAAAAATATCACGTTCAACGTACTCCCATTAAATATAAATATATATATGTATATATATATATATATATACATATAAATATACATATACAACGCATCAATTGAGCACGTGGCACTCGGAAGTATGACTTAATATTACTAAATATTATTTGAAAAATAAAATAATTTTTTAAATGAATTCAAATAACAAAAGTGAATAATATTTAATTTAATTAATTAATTATTTTAAACTTTTTAATTACTCAGTCATGACCTCAAAAAAAAAAATTTTTTTTCAGGAATTGCTTGAAAATTACTGTAATTAAAATAATGATAATTATTATGATTAAAAAAAATTGAAAATAAGCAAAAAAAAGTTATTAATAAAACCATATGTCTGATACCCGTACTCGTGATCCAGCTGGTGGAAGTAACGAATAATTTAAAAAAGAACCAAGTTGATAAATAATAAATAAATATGTTATACTTATATTTATAATAACAAATATATGTGGTATTAATAATAACGTTTGTTAAATAATTACCAATTTAACGATGCCGTGTTTGGTATCGTTGCTAGCAGTGGTGCTGTTGCTACTCATGGTGATTTATATGAATAATTATTTAAAAAAATAATTGAATTATGTATTAAAATATCAATGTAATATAAATTGAATGTAAAAATAGGTTATATGATTGTTTAAATAATAATAATAATATTATTATTGTTAATTAAAAGAATACGTGGATGAGTTTTGTTCAAGAATAATTTGGCATGTTGAAATAAAGCAACACTACATGTACACTCTTGTAGCACTGGATGATTTTGTTGGAGTTGGAGTTAAATTTTACTTGCTGGCTAGTGGCTGTAGATCTGGTCACTGTCACTGTGTTGGTTTTACTCGTTGCTGTTCCTATTCACTCGTGCACACGAGTTGTCCCGTTTTCCGTCACCACCAACACCACGTATTACAAAAGGTGAACGCGAGCGCAATCTACACATATGCATTTACCGAACCAAAGCTTGGGCCACGATGCTGATGTGGCAACACGCGACACTCGCCGGTCTACTATCATGCCATCTATATTTTATACATTTTTTGTTATTTACTATCGTGTCCTTTCCTATTTGTTTTATTATCTAATCCCTTTGAATGATGGTGTAATTTAAAGTTGAGCTTGGGAGGAAGGATCAAGTTGGAGACGGATGACTTCATTTTTTTATGGTGTAGGAAAATTTGAATGGATGAAAATTTATGGGCAGAAAAAATGATTTTTTGGAGCAAGAAATATTTTTGCTATATGAACTGATGAATAAAATTTTTTGTTTTTAATTTATAATACGGTACCAAATATTGAGCAGGCTCCAATTAGTGACTGAGTACTTGGAGTTTTTAAAATTTTTAAATTGTGGAATTTTTAAATTATTGAGTCTGGGTACCCAGTCATTAATTGGAGCTTGGTTAATATTTGGTACTGTTACCCTAGTCGGATCTAGACACGATTAAAACTTTAAATTTTAAAAAATACGGAATTTAAAATTACACTCAATGCTCTGCCTCTGGTGATTTTGAATTTTTGATAATTCTACTGAACTTGTAATCCTGGATCCTGGGTGACAAAACGTAATTTTACATCCTGGATCAGTGGAGTTAATAATTTTTATATTAATTTTGCATCCCAACTTTTGATTCCTACGAGTATTTTGTAGAAAGACGATGGTCTACTTTTTCTTAATTTTATAGAAAATATTTTTTTTCTAAGGAATTTAAAGGATTTGAAAAATTTTAGTCAAGATGATGAACTTGTTGGAAATTTTGTAAATTGACTTGGTCTAGAAAACTCGCAGAAATTTTATCTTCTATGAATACTATTGAAATTTGAATTCTTTTCTTTTCCTCCCTTAAAAAATAGACAAATTGATTTCATAGTGTTATTAATATTGAATGACTCTGAAGTTAGCAGACAATTACAAATTTTCAAATTTGTTTTCAACAAATTTTTTACAAAAAAAAACAAACCAAAAATGCACGTGTAGAAAATTAAAAAAACTATAAGTGCATTTTTCAAATATTTTTTTTTTATAGTTTATCGTTTTGAAAAAAAATTAAAAAATTATTAGACGTCGGTTGACTTCAGTATCATCTTTTTTTTAATTTTATATAAAATATTTTTGTTCTAAGGAATTTAAAGGATTTGAAAAATTTTAGTCAAGATGAAGAACTTGTTGGAAATTTTGTAAATTCACTTGGTCTAGAAAACTCGCAGAAATTTTATCTTCTATGAATGCTACATAAATTTGAATTCTTTTATTTTCCTCCCTTAAGGGGATTTCTCACACTCAGAAAAATAAACGGGACTATCTTTGTTGCTCTCGTAGAGTAAATGAAAATTTTAAAACAATTTTTCTCGGAGACGAATTAGAATTTTTTGTAAATACGAAATTTCTAGCCCTCTGTTAAGGTTTTAAAAAACGCTAAAGACTATTTTCGGTTTCTAGTGTTTGTCCGTAAATTAAATCGAATTGAAAATCGGTTACCGTTACCCTTTAGAAAAAGACAAATTGATTTCATATTTTTATTAATATTGAGAATTAAAATTTATCTTGACTAAAAATTTTAATCAACTATCATACAATAGCCGTTGGGTAAAATAATATATATTATATATATATATATATATATATATATATATATATATATATATATATATATTTAATGAGTAAGAACCTATTAAAATTAATGAAATTATTATATTTATTAAATAAAATACTTAAAATATAATTATAAATTCATTTGAACTTGCTTATGTATTAAATGTTAATGAACTTTTGTTATCTCGTATCAGCACAAGAATTTTAAAAATCATATTTGTATTTTCTTCAGGTTAAATTAAAACGTATAACGTTTTACTTTAAATTCATTTATTTATCAACACTCGCTTTTAAAATTAATAATCACTGAATCTATTGAAAAATACATAAAATTTTTTTTACTGAATTATTTTAAAAATGATTTTAAGTTTAAAAATAAATATTATTTTCATCTTATGAACTGTTTATTTTATTTTAAATGTATAAATATACTGACTTTTGCATATATAAATACATACAGCAATTAACTCTTTAATTATTAAATCATTATGATCAATAGTAATTTTTGAAAATCATTTACTTGTTTATATACAGATTAAATCAATAAACCTAATTCATTAAATAGATCATTTTCTTTTATCTTTCACTTTTAATCCGAAAAAAATATATATGTATATATTTTTTTTATCAACGTATTGAAGAATAATTAAATTTATTAGTATTCTGTGTAAAAAAAATTCGTTTCAAAAAAATTCTAAAAAAGTTCGACAGGTGGAACTTCTAAACTTAAGACAGATTTTAACTTTTTTTGAACTTTTGTAATTTTGAGAGTAAAAAAAAAAAAAGTTTCCCTAGGATTTTTATGAGCGAATTTTGAGTAAAAAAAAAGAATAATTTTAAAAGTTATTTTTACTACAATTTACCCTCGTTCCAAAAAAGTTCTTATTGGAAACCAATAGCCTCATAAGGTTCCATGACAACTAATCCCCGACAAGTGATCACATGACAATTGATCCCACAGACAATTTGGGATCAATATAAGATATTTGTTTAATTATAAGATATTTCATAGCATATTTATTATAGATCTTCAAATAAATTATTTTTTATTATTGTGAAAATAATAAATCAATCATCGATGGGATCATATATCCGTGGGATCATTTTGTAGGGATCGCTTGTAGTATAAAATTATTGGGATCAGTTGACGGCACACCGCCTCATAAGAATAAAAAAACATTAATGAAAAGTTTCAAATTTGAGGTTCTAATCTGTCTCAGTTTATAAGTTCCACATGTCAAATTTTTTGGAACGAATTTTTTTTACACGGGATGAAGTTAAAAATGTAAAAGTAATTAATTTATCGTTGTACAAACACACATTGTCAGAAATAACGATATCGATTACCGGTCACTGTAACGTCAATGGCGAGGATTTGAAAAAGAAAATTAAAATTAAGATAAAAAAAAAAAAGAAAAAAAAAATAATAGTTAACAAAAAAAGATCAATATTACAGCAATGTCATAACTAATTAATTAATTAATAAATCATTAATTATAAATTAATGATATTCTGGTACGGAATCATAATTATAAGACGGCTGATCATTACGATTCTCTGGAATTCTATACTTCTCTTCAACTTCATTGTCGTCTTCATACTTTACTTGAGCGAAGTAAGGTGTCGTCGATGTATAAGAATTATTATAATCTGGATAATCTGTAATTAATAAAATTAATTAGTAAATTAATTAAGTTATTTGTCAAAACAATAATTATTTACCGTCAAGAGGTTCTTCTTTGACACGAATCTCTTTAGTGTCTTCATCAGGAACACGCTCGCGGTCTTTACGGTCCCGTCGTTCGCGGTCGCGCTTATCTCTCTTACGTTCGCGATCGCGGTCACGGTCAGTGCGGTCATTACTACGTGACCGTCTGCGTTTACGATCTCGATCACGGTCCGAACGATCTCTATCCCGTTCACGTCTATCACGTGAACGTTCTTCCCGCTGTATTTCCTCTACTTCTGGCTCAGCGCCGCGTTCACGACTACGTCTACGTTTACGTTCCCGAGATCTACTTCGCGATCTTCGTTTACGTTCACGCGATCTTCTACGTTCTCTGTCAATACGATCGCGATCACTGTAACAAAATAAATAAATAAGTAATTAAATCCAATGACCAATACTATAAATCTTTCATAAATAAAATAAAATAATTACCGTTCACGATCAAGTCCACGTCCAGTTGCTTCACGTTCACGTTCCAATCGGTATCGCTCCCGTTCCCTTTCATTATCCTCCCTACCAGAATGTTTGATATTGACATCAGGACCTCCTCTACGTGTACCACCAAGACCACCACCAAGTCTACGTGGTAGCCATCCTTTAACTGTTCTTGCACGTTCAACATCCACCAACACTCTGCGGCCATCTATTTTCTTACCATCCGCATGTTTATAAGCAGCTAAAATTATTCAATTTAAATATATAGTTTATTTGCTTACAACAGGTACCACCTAATCAGGAATCAATTTATAAATTTAATAAACTTATCAATCAATTCATTTATTGTCCTTTTTTTTTTTTTAAATAATTACACCTTAACGAGGTTCACTTTCTTCAATATTTTTCATACCAATGACTTACTACACTGGTCGTATTAAATTAATAATAATAAATTACCGCGGTTTTGTACTGATGATACTGTAAATGTGTACCTTTTAAAAAATTACCATAATTAACATTCCTAACAGATAATATTATTTATAACGACACGGTAAAAACGCTAATTGGCTGTCATCTTACCCAATGACTGCCCTTATTTTTTTTTAAATCATTTAATTGTACACAGATACTCAATTATCAATTACTTATTATTAATTATTGTAAAAACACTTTTAATAATTTTTTTAATTAAATATAAATTTATTTATCCTTAAGATTTTTTATATTTAATTATAAATTATTAACGTTTTTTTTTTTTGGGGGAGTTTAATAAATAATAATAATTAGTAATTGAAAACAGAGAAATAAGTGTAATTATGTTGAATTATTTTTTGATAATAATTATATCAGATACAAAATATACCTACCGCGACTACTTACGTACGGAAGTTAACACAAAGCTTAGAGGAACTTTTTAATTGTGAAATTCAACAACTTGTAAGTAACTCGCGATCAGAGGATAGAGTAGACCATCGCGTACTATTTCATTGGAAAGTTGCCCCAAAGACTTCTTCATATGTTCGATCTCCATAGTATTTTTATATTTATTACCTGGTGCGCTTTATATATTTTTTTACTCATACTTTATTTACATTTTTATTCAATTTACTTACGACCACCGTGCGCATTTTTTTTTTAATGTAATTTAAATGATTTTATTTTTACTATATTATATCAAATCAACATCTAATTTTAAGTCGATACTATTTTGTGATAAATAAAATATAAAGAATAATTAATTTTAAATAAATAAATAAATAAATAATGAATCTAAAGTTTTATTTAAAATCATTTACTCGTTGATTCATTCGCATCATTCACACTTTAGTTAATTTCATTTAATCTATGTACGTACGTTAAGCCGATTTTGTGACGAATAAATTAGTATTCTAGATCGAAATTGATGTAAATCAGGACTTTTATGATTTTGTTTTATTTATTAGATTAATTAATAAATACGTAATCAAATAAACTCGGAGATAAGCGACAGATGTACGTTAATTTGGGTTAAATGGCAAGAGTAATTTATCTAAATATTTTATCTCCGTACTCACCTACTGTTTATATATTTTTTAATCGTACGAGTAATGACTGTTATTTTGACAGCCTGCTAATTAGTTAATGTAATCTAATGTTTTTATAATATTTGGTCTCATAATTTCTCTAGTCACGAAAAAATTTTTTTTTTAAATTTTATAAATTAAGGTAAGAGACCCAGTACCCGATCAGGGAACTAGTGGTGTGCCGTCAACTGATCCCAACAATTTTATACCACGACAAGTGATCCCTACAAATTGATCCCACCGAGATCTGATCCCATCAACAACTAATTTACATAATTTAACTTTTTATATTTAAAACAGTGAATTACAATGACTTATGTCATAGTAATTAATTAATAATCAATTATTTTATGAATTTGTCAGTGGGATCCATTATCGTGTGATAACTTGTCGGGGATCAGTTGTCATGAAACTGGAACTAGTACTTCATCTTGTATATCTATATTTAGTAAAATTTAGTAAATATATATATAAACAAATCATGAGTGATCGGGTACTGGGTCTCTTACCTTACCTCCATAATTTTTTTTGTCAAAGTCTACTCTGATTTTTAAAAAGTAAAATAATTACTCGAATAAAAGTATGAAAGAATATACTTTGGTATGCGTTATTAATTACTTTGTATATTATCGCGTTTGTTTAAAATTTATAATTAAAATTATAATAAAGAAACTAATGTCTGTAACTGCTGATAGATATGTATAAAACTAAATTTGTTTAATACCGAAGACAAAATAATTATTGAAGTCTGTACTAAGATAAAGTACCTGTTAGTCACCTACTACTATGTGCCTATATTTTTAAACACTGAAAATTATTTCATTTCTTATTGACTAAATAGCCTTCTTGTAGAGTTTATTATTTTTACCCTAGTAAATTATTTCTTTAGTATAGAAACCCAAGGGAGCTGATGACTGTATTTTTGATAAAAAATTTTTTTTTTACGACATTTTATTATTAATTTTAGCATCATAAGAACCTGTACCTAGAGGCGTAACTCTACTCTATAGACCACGATCCTGAAGTTAGCAGACAATTAAAAATTTTCTGATTTTTTTTGAACAATTAAATTTGAATAAAAAAAAAAAAATAAAAATATGCACATGTAGAAAATTTGAAAGACTATAAGTGAATTTTTTTTAAATATTTTTTTTTTATAATTTGTCGCTTAAAAAAATTCCAAAAATTATTAGACGTCGGCTAACTTCAGTATCATCTATAGACCACCGTCCATCTTACGGCTCCAAAATAATTATTGATAAAATATCATGATAGAAAATTAATCAGCAAAATATAAGCAGTTAGTCTCCTGTGAGTTTTCATAAAAATAATAATTCAATTGATTGAAAATAAGTAATAATCTATTTTATTAGTAAAATGGCAATCGGATACTTGACCAAAAATATATGAAAAATAATTTATTGGAAGGCAACTTGTAAAGGGTGCAGTAAGTGAATTGTCTACTCTATATTTAAACCAAATTTTATAAAAATAAATAATGTTTGAATCATTAGACAAACATTCAAAAATAAAATTAAATTTCCATCGCTGGATTCCCTGAACCTCTTGATTTACCGCGAAGCCCAATGATCAATTTCAATGTAGAATGCTAAAATATATGTAACCGCGACGCGAGAGTTAATCAAGAAAAAAATCATAATAAATAAATAAATAAGTAAATAAATAAATAAAATAGACGTCCGTATAGTCTAGACTCATTCAAACCGCAGTGTAAAAATATTTATCATCATCATAAACCAGGGTGATAATTAAATAGACTCTAGCAAACGTCGTTGTATGTTGGATCTTACCACACATACAAACCTATAATTTATCAGGCAGGTTCAGGGATTTTGCATGGAATAGTGAACGGCACTAGTTGCCGGCAGCGGCCGCCACGCTGTACCAAGAACAAGATAAAAACTCTGTATTAATCAAAAACAGCCAATAATTTCTTATATTTTTTGTTGTTGTTGTCAATCGTTCAGCATTTAATTAATTGCTTTCAGAGATGCCTGCATAGATTTATCGCGGAATTCCCCCGGTAAACATTTTTTAAAAATAATAATAACAAACCCGCCCACCCTAGTTTCTATCTCAGTGACGCTAAGGCCAACTTCCAAATAGTTGGATCTATTAGACAATCTCCAGTTTATTTTCTTCGGAACTTATTTATTATTTTTATTGTTTACTTACAGTGCATGTCCCTTTCGTGTTCATACTCAATGAATGCGTACCCTCTTGGTTTTCCATTGACTGTATTGTGGATGACAACAATCTAAACAAATAATGATAATATTTAAATTAAAAATCACATCCATGATTTAAATATAAATATATAAATATATATGACATTAACAGGAACGTGGATAGTAATAATACGTTTATTCTTTATCACATTTTGAATTTTTCAACGTTCCGGTCTGTTAATTGACCTTATCATACATTTAGAAAATAAACACATGTTAGGACTGATGCAGAGTTATCCAACGCTGATATGCAATACTATGAAAATCATAATAAGTAAAACGCAATAAACATTAAACTATAATGCACTTTAAAACTCATTACAAATTAACCAAATCCATTAATCATAAAAATTTTTAACAAATAAAAATAATAAAACGTCTAATTAGCAAATTGTCTAACTCCATTTCAGATAATCCAAATAATTAATTCCACATGTAGAATATGTATGATATTTTTGTCTGGGTTACTCAAATAATATTTTTTCTGACTATTACTATCTGAAAATTGCCCAGAATCACCTACTGAAAAATATCAAGTTAGACAATTTGCTAATTAGAACGTCGATGTGCTAAAAAATAAACATTTTATTACCGTCCACGTTCCTGTCAATGTCATATATATTATTATCATAATTATTGTCATAAGTAACAAATAATTAACACCAGTAAATTAATTAATTAGTACCTTCTTAACTGGCCCATAAACTTCAAACTCTCTTCTAAGTTTTGATTCCGACGTATCATAGTTCTGAAATAAAATAAATTTAAATAAAATAAATTGAATTAAAATGTACCAGACATCAGACAATTTAAAAATTTTACTTTATCAATTATTTACTCTATTTACAAATAATTTTAAATTTGCCTGGTGTCTGCTACATTCACACTCATATTAAAATTTGAATTAAAAATAAAAATACATACAATTCGTGCGACAAATAAAGTTTTAAATGGATCAGCAGTAACATTTGGAATAGCTGCTGGATCCCATACTGCTATTTCCTGTTCAAGTTTGTAAGCAACTTGCTCAGCACGTTCACGTCTCCGACGTTCTAGACGTTCTTCACGTGTTTCCACCCGGAGTGGCGGGGGTGTATCTTTTGGATCCTGTAAACAATCATTGTTTGATCAATCATTTATCCTACACGCTAATGTCTAATTAACCTTAACGATACTTAACTACGGGGAGTTTTCAACTCAAGTAAAAACAGTTTTTGAATAAATAATAAATAATTTACTAACCTCAAAGTATTTTAGAAATGATCCGACGCCGAGATATCCACCATTCTTCTTTTCATGCGGAAGTTTGCTAACTGGTGGTAAATATGGTATTGGATCACGCGGAGCAAATAGTGCCAGCAAATTTGGTGGCAAAAACTGCGTCATTTTTAATATATAATTAACTAATTACTTCAAACGATAATACACATTGTAATAAATTAAATACTAGTCGAACGAACAGATCAGGTTACTTTGTTTTAATTTAATACTTTTGTAAAAATTATTATAAAAACTGATGTCGTGGTAACAGCAGCCAAGCCCCGTCCCGTTGGTCGTCTGTCCTCGTCTTTTTGCGTTTTCTTCCTCAATCTGGTGCGCATGCGTACGATTTATTTTACTCCATGATTCTGAAGTTAGCCATGAGTGTGAATATAGCGGACATAAGACAATTTATAAATTTTTTTTTAAATTTATGATCCTGAAGTTCGCAGACAATCCAAAATTTTCGGATTTTTTTTCAACAAATCAATTACAAAAAAATGAAAACTAAAAATATGCATGTGTAGAAAATTTAAAAAACCACCGGTGTAATTTATTCAAATTTGTTTTTTTTTTTTAAATTTACTGTCTAAAAGAAAATCAAAAAATTGTTAGACGTCGGCTAACTTCAATATCATTTAAATTTCAAGTAAATAGATAAATAAATTGAAATAATGAAATTTTAAAAAATGCGCGCGCAGATCTTGTATTTTTCTAAATATGCATTTTTTAATTTTTATTCAACTTACGTTTTACTTTAGTATTACAAAATTTAAAAACTGTCAACTGTCAGCTACATTCACGCTCATGGTTACCAGACGTCTAATAAGTTTTTGAATTTTTTTTAAAACAATGAGATCAAAAAATAAAATATTCAAAAAATTGCACCTGCAGTTTTTTGAATTTTCTACATGTGTACTTTTGGCTTTTTTTTTTTTTTTAAATTGATTTGATGAAAAAAAATCAGAAAATTGTCAATTGTCTGCTAACTTCAGGATCATTGTCCTGTCACCTGGCGGAAAAAAATAAAAATCCCACATGGTAAATTATCATCTCAACTTATCTGTAATCTAATCATCTCTAATTTCTAGATAATAATAATAATTACATATGCATAAAATTATCTCGAGTTTTCTACATATATATGTATATATCAACATACATATCATTTATGAGCAAGAGCAAGTTCCAGGTTCGTAACAGTCAGTACCTCCCACCAGAATGGCGCATCAAAGTTTCTTCTCCAAAACGTTTATAAAAGACATGATTTAAAAAAAAAAAAAAAGTTTATCAATTGGTTTATTGTTGACAAGTAATATGACAGTAAATAAATGAAATAAATTGACGATTGACAGTGAAATAGACATGAGTGCTCCGATGTCAGTGAGTAGTGCGAGCTCTTCGACAGCACCAGGTATGGAAACTGTGGTAGCGGTAGCACTGGGTGCTCTGGCTGCTGTATTTCTTGGTGCCTTGTTTGTACTGCTGGTTATATGTCGTCGTCAACGTTGTTATTATGTATGTATCTCCTTTCAAATTTAATTTATGACGATGATTGATGGTAATTGATAAATTGACAGAAACAGAAAGACGCAGACTTGAACTCAGACTTGCTGGAAGTTGATAACGGATGTACTTTGGGCCTGGATGCTTGGGAAGGCGAAGAATGGCTTGCTGGTGCTGAAAGGTATTACTCAACAATCAACATTCATTTGTTAAAAAATACAAATATATTTAATTGTAATATGATTAGATGGGTTGATGATGCTACTGGATTAGCTCCACCTTGCATCGCTGTATTACGGTCATGTCATTCACTCGCTGCAAGTCTGACAGCTATTGCTGGAACTGTCAACAGCAATACTGTACCTCTAGAAATTGTTGATGTAAGTTGATGTTGGTATTGATGTTTATTTTTCTGTCTTACAAATAATTATGTCTGATGATCAATAGGTTGCGCGACGTATTCCACCACGTGTTGATGATGTAGTACGCAGTTTGTATCCACCATTGGATGCAAGACTCCTGGAAGCGCGTGTCGCTGCTCTGGTACTGGCAGTAACTCATCTCGCGCTTGTTACCAAACACGGTGTTCCTAAAAGTCAAGCTAGGAAATTAGCATTCATTGATCAAGCGCTGCAAGACATGGATACTCATCTACTGGTACTGAGAAATGCTGCTCTAGCTCAGGAAACTACTTGTTCTATTCCTGCATCTACACCAGTTTAATATACTTCATTTATTTCTTAAATATATAAATATATATATTTTTTATCTCACATTAGGGTTATTCTCTGACAGTGTCCTCACTTTTTAAAAATTTTCAATGACAACTGTCAAAATGGTATCAAAATTTTATCAAAAAAATTACTTGCAGTTGATATCAATTGGAAGTTAAACGAAATTTTTTGAATAAATTTTAGTAAAAAAATCTTAATACCAATTTTATAATTCGAATTTTCAAATTTTGTAGCCTGAAATTTATTCAACAAATTTCGTTCAACTTTTAATTGATAACTGTAAGTAATTTTTTTTGATTAATTAATTAGTCAAATTTTAATACGCTTGAGTCGTTTAAAATTTTTAATAAGTGTGGACACTGTCTAAGAATGCTCTTAATTAATACAGTATTTTATATTATATTATATTATATTATATATATATAATTTTTTTTTAATTAGTAAGCTAATTAATTATTGATCAAAGAAAATTTTCAAAACAGAACAAAGTACTATTGACTCTCAAATTTTTGTATATATATATATATATATATATATATGTTGACGTTTTTTAAATATTAAAAATATTTTCTAAGATGTTTATAGATGTATAAGATAAAACAAAGTATTGTCTTCCAATATAAATAAATATATATGTTGACAATCAATTAAACGCAATATTTAAATCCCTCCGGCGTTATTTTATTTTAATTTAATTTACATCAATTTCAAAATTTTATATATTTAAATACTAATTTGTTGATTTAAGTGCAACTTTTTTTCATTAAAAACTTGATAATTTTTTTTCACGTGACAAGCATTGATTTTTTTTTTTTTTTTTTTATTTAAACTTTAATTTATTAATGAGCTAATTTATTTATTATTATTAAATAAACTTATTGTGGTTTAAAATTTGATTGAATTCATAAGATTTTCGATTAAATAAATTACCTAAGTCAATTGACACGTTTAGTTACGCTACATAGTAGCGTATAAAGTGACAATGACGAGATGTAATACTTAAATTGTCGTTAATTGTATGTACTCTCTATCGAAAGTTTATGGTGGTATAATAATCATAAGTATATTAATATTAATAATAATAATAATAATAATAATAATAATAATTATAAAAACACGATGGAATTGATTTAATCGAATTGAACAGAGAGAAGAATCGGATAAAAATATTTATATTCAACGTATGAACATTTAAATTAATTATTTTCCACGTCCCAGTAACTCTTTTTGTCGCGTTTGATTATCCTTCAGTACTTTATTTTTCAAATGTTCCTTGTAATCCAAAATATTGCCTTGCCATTTAGTTACCGCACCATTTTCACAGACCCAAATTTCTTCAGCGACCTAATTTATGAAGAAAAATATTTATTTATAAATGTTTACTTTACATAAAAGCCCATTCATAAAATACGTCACGCAAAATTTTACTTTTTTACTTTCCTCCCTTTTGTCACACTGTCACATTTTCTATGATCCCCTTATCAGTATTGCGTTACAAATGATCCCCCCCTCCTATTATGACGTCATTATATACATCGACATATTTATTTATACACAAATATGAAACTAATGACTTTCTGTCGTAAAAAAAATAAAACTTAAAAAAAGGAGAAAAATTCAAAATTATTGGATGAGCGCGAACGTCACGTTTTTTTTAGATCTCCCGACCCATGTTGCATCTTGTCAGTTGACACCCCATCCTCCCCCAAGAGCGAACGTATTTTATGAACGGCCTTTAATATAAATAATGAATTTAAAAATAATTTACTTGATTAATAAGTCTGAAGTCGTGAGAGACGAGAACCATTCCACCATCGAAATCATTTATAGCTTCAGCGAGTGCGTCGATTGTCTCCATGTCCAAGTGATTGGTAGGTTCGTCCATCAATAATAAATGCGGTACTTGCCAAGCCAGCCAAGCGAACACAACACGACAACGTTGTCCATCAGATAATTGTCTGATAGGACACACCTGTAAAAAAGTATCAATTATTAATAGCCATTATTATTAAGAAAATTAAAAATATTTGTAATCAAACTTACTTGTTGACGACCAGTTAAACCATAGCGACCAATAATTTTACGCATTTCCTCGCGCTCTTTAACTTCCGGAAATGATTTCAGCATGTAGTCCAATGGGGACATATCTAAGTCTAATAATTCATGCAAATGTTGGTGGTATCTAGCGATACGAAGATGGCTGTTCTTTCTAATCATTCCACTAGTTGGTACCAGCTATTAAATAACCATAGTATCATTAGTAATATTGTAACGATTGCGTTAATTATTTACTATAAAATAATATAATAAACTTACGTCTCCATAAAGTAGTTTGAGTAACGTACTCTTACCAGCACCATTGGGACCGACAAGAGCCAGTCTAGTATCAAGATCAATACCGAACTCCAAGTTTCTATAGATCCAAGGCGAATCGTCATTGTACCGGAAGCTGACATTCTGTACCATGATAACTGGAGGCGGTATACCACCGCAAGATGGAAAGTAAAAGTTCAATACTTTATCAGTTGATACTTTTTCGGTAAGACCTTGCGCGACCATTTTCGCAAGAGTTTTTTCCTTAGATTGGGCCTGACGCGCCAGTTTAGCGGAACCGTGACCGAAACGCGCAATGTAATTTTTCATATGAGCGATTTGGTCCTGCTCCCACTGATACTGCTTCGATTGATTTTCCAGCAGCTCCATACGTGTTTTAATAAATGCTTCATAGTTACCAGTGTAGTACTTAAGTTGTTTTTTATTCAAATGAATGATATTTGAACAGATACCGTTTAGGAAATCTTGAGAGTGTGATATTATAACGAGAATACGTTTGTATGTTTTCAACTCTTCTTCAAGCCACACACAGGCGTCAAGATCTAAATGATTTGTCGGCTCATCGAGCAACAGCAAGTGAGGCTTGACGTAAAGAGCACGAGCCAAAGCGATACGCATACGCCAACCTCCGGAAAAATCTCGCGTTGCAGTGCGCTGCATTTTTGTTGTAAAACCGAGACCGTGAAGCAAATGGGCAGCACGGGCTTCGGCAGTGTCTGCAGACATGTCTTCAAGACGCTCATAGACGTCCATTAGTTGTTCCTGAGCGTCTTCTTCTGGACAATCTATCAATTCTTCAGCTAATTTTTCTAAACGCACACGTTCTTCGTCAACTTCCATGACACATTGCAGCGCAGTTTTGCTACTAGCGGGCATTTCACGGGACAAATGAAATATATCGATGGCTTCAGGTATTGGGACTTCCCGATTACCAATAACTGAAAGCAATGTCGATTTTCCAGAACCATTTTGTCCTAGTAAACCGTAACGTCTTCCGCAGTTTAGCTCAAGCATGGTATCCTGCAGAAGCTCGCATCCGTGAAATGTTATTGAGAAATTAGATATTTTAATATCACGACTACGTGGATGTGACGCTAAACTTCCAGTGCAGGCACGAGCTTCAGCATTCAGACGCGCATCTGCTTCTAATTTCAGGCATAGTGCCTCTAAAAAATTTTTTTTAATAATAATAATTAATTACTGTAATTACTTTTTAAAAATTTTAAATTTATTGATAAATAAATAAAATAATTTATATCAAAACGATAAATTAAAAAAAAAATATTTTTAAAAAATTGCCTCCATAGATTTTTTAATTTTCTACACGTGCATTTTTTTAGTTTTTTTTTTTTTTTGTAATCGACTCGTTAAAAAAAATTGTTAATTGTCTACGAACTTTAGGACCGTAAATTAGCCGACGTCTAATAATTCTTTGATTTTTTTAAAAGCGATAAATTTTAAAAGAAAATATTTAAAAAAATATGACAGTAAAGTTGGCGGACATCAGACAATTTTTAAAATTTTAAAATAATAAAATAAACTTTTTTAAACAAAAAAATTAAAAAATAAGCTTGTGGGAAATTCGAAAATCACTACATGCATTTTTTTATCATATCAATTTAATTGTTTAATTTTTTATATGTAATTAAAAAATTGTCTTATGTCTGCTACATTTACACTCATAAAAAAATTGCGCCTACAGTTTTTTAAATTTTCTACATGTGCATTTTTTTTTTTTAAATGAGCGATGAAAAAAAAATTAGAAAATTTGTAATCGTCTGGTAACTTCAGGATAATTTAAAATTGTAAATGTAAAATTATCGGTTACCTTCAGCACTCAATACTCCATTAGTTCCGTTCTCGTTGTTTGATGATGCATTGGTCTGATCCTTTCCATCCTCCTTGGTGGGATTGGTCGACACTGGTTTCTTACCAGTTTGTCTAGCTTTGGCTGCTTCCTTTTTCTTGGCCTGTTGTTTTTTTTTAGCGTCCGATGGCATCTTAAATCTAAATCATCAGGACTTAATTAATCATCTTAAATATTAAACCATAACCTTCATTATGAATTAATAATTACGAACTGTAATTATAAAGATACTGAATAATTTATTACGTAAGATAATTCAAGGAATGGAGAAATTTTTTCTTTTTTTTTACAGAATGCTCTATAATATTCTAGTATCTAAGCGCTTTAAAATAGATCATTTAAGTGCATGCATAGTAACAAAGAGAGCACGTTGCTCGATATCAGTATAAATTAAATGGTGAAAATTATTTCGTGACCTCCTACAGCGATTAGAGGATTTTTATTTAATTTTTAATCTTAATTGTTTTTAAAAATTGTTTTTTTGTTTATTGCTATGGAGAAGGCTCGGGAAATTATAAAACTGATTAAATAAAATGGTTATTAATAATTAAATGGATTGTGATGTATTACCTGGTTGTGCGCCAAAATGAGAGATTCTGAAAGTTGAGTTTTATATATCTGAGAATATTTAACTTCACGTGGATTTATGGATGATAAAAGAGAGAGTTGAACCGTCAAAATGACGTTAGAGTACGCGGATATTAACAGGAGATGTCAGCACTAGAAAAAATGAGCGGTTTTTTTGAAAATTTTATTTAAAAAATAAATGAATTTATAAATATGATTTTTTGAATTAAATATCGATGTTCGAAAAAAAAATTTGAAAACTGATTGACTTTGGGGCCAAATTCAAAATTTTAAACTGTTTCGGAGTTGAAGAAGGGAAAATGTTGTTTGAGATTTGAAGATCTTTGAGCTGGGAATTTTATTTTATAAATGGGTTTGGACATCAATTCAGAAGTTGATTTATATGAAAAGTTAGATAAGCTTTGATTTGAATCTGAGCTTTTTTTTTGAAGGAGTTTCTGAAACTATACAGTATCAATTGAAAGGATTGTAGCGGTGAAAAAGAGAGCTTTGAAGACGGAAACTGATATAATTTTTGGAAATTTGGGATTTAAATAGAAATTTTTAAGAAACATAAGTTTTGGTAACATGACTTTTGAATGACATAATAGCAATTTCGATCGAGTTATCCGACCAAAAGTTGTAGAAAATTTACATGTATATTACTATACATATATAACGCATACATATATCTAAATATAGACACTCGTCGGTTATCATTAGTATATAGAAAAAGTAAAAACTGTTGCTAGGAGTTTAAAACTTCAAACGACGACATCTAATGAAAACTCGAGTTTCGAAACTTGGATTGAAACGAGTAGTTTTCGTATTTTGAAAATTTGAAATTTTCTTAGCGGGAAGTTAAAAGTTTTAATTAACTTAAGATCTCAGTTAAAAATTAATTATTTATAGTTATTAATAATCAGAATATTTGTAAATTATTTTAATTAATTAATTAATATTATATTTTAATTAAATTATTTTTTTTAAAATTGGACTTGTTGTTTGTAGTAATTTGAATAATTTATGTAATCAATATTATTAGTAATTAATGCCAACATTTGGTAAAATATATAATTTATTGAATTTGAAATTAATATTAAATTAGTTCAATAAATTTTGTACGTGATTTTACATGTGAGTGCGTTTACTTGCGGCGAAGTGATTAATTTGATACAAATTAAATGTCATTGAAAACACTCATAATCCTGTGGAGTCATACAATTATATGTAATTATCCTGTAATAAACTTTGAATTTAGTGTACTATCAGGATTATAACCAAGTTAATGAATTGGATGAACATATAATAGATTTTTTTTCACTATCGATATTTAAATTAAATTGAATTAATTTTTTGAAAGATCTGTCTTATGATTTTGATAAGAGTGTGAATAAATGTCTAATTAAAATTTTAATCTTTTAATTGATACTCTAATGGTTTGATAGAGGGTAGATTCTATTTTTAAGTACCCAGAGAAAGTAGAGAAAAATTAAGATAATAAATCAGTGGGACGGGATTTAAACAGCTTCAATTTTTTCTATTTAAGTGACGTTGGAGGAAACACTAAACTCTTGCTGTGAAATTTATCGAGATGGTTCAAATTATATAATTTTATTATAGACATTTTTTTTTACATTTTTAAAAAAATTTTCAATGAATTATTAATGAAGTATACGTACTATAGGGGAGAGTCAGACAAAAATTAACATTAAGAAATGGATGCCTTTTTTTCCGAGTGCACAGAATTATTTTATTTTTCATTTGTATTAAAAAGTAGTCGTCTCTTTTTTCTCTGTCACACTCAAGTCGACAAATCGTACTATCCTTGTTGCATTTGCGCAGTAAATGGAAACTTCGTCCACGTTTTTCTCTTCAACAAATGAACAATTTTGAAAAATAATAACGTTTGCATTTAATGATTTTGTTTGAGAGAAAAGTTTGGACAAAAATTATTATCGACCCTCCGTAAAGAAAAATGAGAATTTTCAATCGCAACTTTTTTACTAAAATAAAAAATATTTTTTTAACTCATCAGCATTAGTTTCTAGTGTAAATTGTTTTACTAATTAATTTACTTATCTAGTAAACACAATTTAATAATGATCAAAATTTAGTACCGTCATAAATAATAGAATAATTAAATTTAAAAAATTTTTGTATCAGTTTATCTTACTCTAGATACTGCGTTTTGTTTCAATTTTCCTTCTATTCATTTCAATTAACTAAAAATAAAAAAAGTGAGTTTATTAAGGTAGGAAATAAATAATAGCTGGAAATGGGACTGCAATACAACGCAATGTTGAATGTACTCAGAAGCATGCTTACACGGAAATATAATCCATCATATTCGTCACTGTTTTACAAATATGGTAATCATCGTCGCGTTTTAACGAATTAAATTTAAAGCCTCATTCAAATTCGTCATCCATTCACCAACGAAAAACGGTTGTAAGTTAATTAATTTACAGTATTACGCTACAAAAATATTAATTCAATATTTATTCCAATAGATCGATACCATACACCGGTTTCCCGTCTTTACAATATGATAATATTGATTAATATATTCAAAATTTATAACAATTCACAGTTATTGTTTAACGCTTTACAATTTCCGATGGATTTATTTATATATAGATATAATTAATAAATATATTGTATAGAAATGAATAGAGATTAAAATTTTAAATATATGTAACAATTCTTTTAGTAATCTACTGTTAATTAATTTTGATTTTTTATTCTCATTAGAGTAAAAAATTAAAATTTTAAATTGAATCTGGAGATAATAGAGTTAAAAATTATAACAGTAACTGAATTAGTTAAATTAACCGAAATTTTTGATTGTTAATTAAAGAAGCTTGAATATGACTCCATTCATAATGTAATTAATTTACTTTATTTTATAATATATAATAAAATTTTTAATAAACTTTTTATTATGATTTCAAGAATTTAATTTCATTATTCGCTACTTTTTTTTTTTAATTTAAAATAACTACTAAATTAATAAAAAGAATTTGCAAAATAACTGGAATGTCAGACTGTGTCATGGTAAACTTAAGAATTTTACATACTTATTAATCTGCATATTTAGTAAGCTAGGAATTTATGCGGTAACAAAATTTCAAAAAATTTTCTATGTAGAGACCTTTTGTCAAGAAATATGTACATACTTTAAACAAATTGAAATTAAAAAATAAATGAACAAATTTTAACAAGACAAAGATCACACCGCAAAATAAATATATCAAAAGTTTATGCAATATATGATATATATATTGACTTGGATTAAGCTTAATTTTATGTACAAATTAATTGCCAGGCCTATGTACAGGTGTACGCGCCTCTATAGGTATTAAGTTTGTATGTAAATATTGTATATCCTGGTATATAAATAAATAAAATAAAAAAATATATAAATATATGATAATTGGTTATAAAATAAAACAAATATATACGTAGTTTAATAAAAATAAATAAATAAACAGCAATAATATTTTACAGTTAATCCGATTTATTTATTAAAAATTATTTTAATTTATTTAATGCTATTAAAGCTTCTGAATTGATGTAGAAACCAGATAATAATTTACCCATAAAAATGCCACTTAGTAATTAAAATTTTTATATAAATTGTTTTCATTGATGTGTAATTAATAGAAAAATTTTAAAAAGATTAATCAACACCGCAAATTTGTTTATTTACCTATCAGTAGATTTTGATGAATTAATTTATTTTTTGAAGTGAAAAAAAAATATATGTATATATAGAAATAGGGCATGCGCAAAAGTTTAAATATGAATACGAGCAAGTATCATGATACATTTATACAGAGTACACATTAGTTTTATTAGTAGTGGTCGGTTTAGTTATTTGACATTCAGATCATACCGTCAGTTGCCGACTTTATCCGTGGATAACTCGACAACTCAACTATTATACGTTGAGTGGTGAGTGCAGTCTCACAGGATTCGCGCGGCTTTGCCTTGACTCGCGACTCGTATCGCGATCACTAGCCTCAGTCGCGTTTTGCGCGTCGACGTGCAAGTGTGTTCTGTTTTTTCCGTACGCTTCTATACTTTTTATCAAAGCCGCTTACTTTTCATTATCTTATAGTAATTTTAAATGTTATTTTGAAAATATTCATTAGTCTGCTTTTGTCAAGCATCCCTCGTAGATATCAAAGACGTTTTATCTAAAGATTTCATATGAATATTTTTTATTAAACTAATTTTTTTTATTTTATTTTCTTGTCTCTCTAAGCTCGAATGATAAAGAACTTGGTTTTATTTTATATTTTTATTAAAAAATGCTGTTAGTGTATCAGACTGGAGTACAAGTCTCAATGGACACTATTCATGTTGAATCCTTTTGTTGTAGGATACAAAGTACAATGATATTTTGTGACAAATAAAAGAGAAATATTCATAATATTAAACTATAATTTTATAAAAATATAATATTGAGTGATACTAAAATTTAATATTAATTCGATTTTCAACTCGACGAATGTCCATTTTAATTTTTTTTCATTGAAACAAAAAATTTTTAATGTTATAGAAAAATTTTTTTCACTTTTCTTTATTTGTCTACAAACAATTATGAGATAAATAAAGAGTAACATTTACTATTTTTTCAAATAGGTAGTTTTTTTTTTAGTGCAACTACACTTCGCTCAGGATCCTTGCAAATAAATGTTGAGAAAATGTAGAGTAGAAATTTCTTTGGGTTACATTTTTTTTTACTACTTATTTTCCGACAAGTTTATTGTCATTCGTGTCGAGTTAAATTTTTATTTTTCCCTCAAAGGATATCCTCGCGAAAGACATTTTCACGTTTTATTTTATATTGTTTCCACTATTTTAAAATTTTCATTTAAATACAAATAATAAAATAGAATAAATGCTACTGTCAGTTTACTCAATACAGTTGATGTTGTGTTTGACACTTGAGATGACAGTTTCGAGCTTTTTCTTTATTTCAACAATAAAATTAAAGATCAAACGCGGCATTAGTTTAAATATCAATAATATCTACAGACAACAGGAAAATTATTCCAATATTTTGATTCCTATTCGCAATAATTCGTTCGTATTTTAAATAATAAGTTTGAAACTTCTTGAAATTAAGTTGATAAGAGTATTAAGAAATTTTAACTTTGAAAATAATAATAATTATTGCAGAAAAATATAAAAGTGATTAGATTAAATTTAAATGTTCGGCTACTCGGTATTAATTTATTTATTTTTCTATAAATAATAATGATTTTTTTTATCATACTTGCGATGTATAAGAATTATAATTAAAAAAAGACACGATAGATATGAAATAAAAAAAAAAAAGATTATTGATATCACCATTGAATAGTGGATAAAGATTTAAAGAGTGTCGTGTGATTTATATGAAAGTCATAAAGTAAAAACATATAGAGAGAAATGAAATAAAATGGTGACACATGTCTTCTTAACGGTCGTAGATCAAGTTCACAAATAATGTCCTTATATAGAGGTTACCCACATTGAATGCTAGATTTAAAGATTGATTATTATTGTGTGTTAAAGAAAAGGAGAGAAAAGAAAAAAAAAATCTGTAGAAACGGATCCTGTGCTTAGAAAACGCGTCTTTGCCTTGAGATAATTAAGATGTAATTTATATCAGCCCGTATGTGAAATAATTTATCGGTCGATATTGTGGAAAAAACAGTAACTTGTTGTACAATATCACCTCATTACTACAAAATATATATAATTATTAGACTGCAATTTTCCAACGACATTTTTTTCATGCTCATTATTGAAAATTGTTAAGTAATCACAAAAAAAATTATCGCAAAGTCAAACTGCAAATGAGAATTTAAAAGAGATTGAAAATTCTGTGATATTTACGATAGCAGTAGAAAAAAGAAAAGAATTTTTATTTCATATTTGTTATTTTTACCCTATGCAAATATTTCGTTCTGACTTTGATCATACATATGCTGTATAATTTTTATTTTCCCGATATAGAATTCGTAACTTGAAAAAACATTGAAGCTTCTTCTTATTTTGAGTTTGTTCTAAAATACCCGGAACTTCTTTTAATTTTTCAGTCTATTGACTTCAATATCCGTTTTTTTTGTAGGCTACAGAATACCAGAAAAAATTTCATTGTATTTTTTTATGTAATTTCGAAACTTCAGTTTGAAAAATGTTTATTTCTGTGTATATTTGAATTGAAAAAAATTTCGACTTTTAAAAATTCAAATTTCGGGCTGTGATTTCTAGAATTTTTTTTTCTTATCATTACTAATTGATTTCAAACGGTAGGCATGAAAAAAACTTATTTATGCAAAATGACAGTCTAATTCATATTATTTCAAAATTTTGATCTGACTCAAAAAAAAAAAAAGTTTCATTTTATGCTGTCTGTAAAAATTAAAAATTAGACATTTAAATTTATTTTAGTTGAAGATAAAAATTAATAAATTAAGTGCATGCAGTTGTAATAAAAATTTTTCTTCTTTATCTCAAATGTATTCCTCCATAATTATATTCACGTACTTGAATGGTATCAAGATTTTCGTGTTAAAACTTTTGTACAACACTAGACACTTTACAAAGCTCTCAGTAATACTGTCAAAGGACATTCGGTTGAATAAGTTTGTCAACTTATAAGAAGTTATAAAGTGCCGCATCATAGGTAATTCAGAAAATTTAACAAAGTTTCAATGGAATTAAAATGCTTCAATTCACGCTATTAGAAGGAAGAATCTTCAATTACAAAACTTTCGTCACATAAAACAAATATATGTGTTACATAAATTAATAGTGAAAAAAAATTTTCCAAGTGTTTTCTTGCAAATAAGTGGCAATGGCTAAGAAAATATATAAATTATATATCTATATATAATTAATTGCAAATGTTATTAGAGTATTTTAGTGATTGGAAGTAATAGTTGGGAAAGAATATTATAAATCATAATAGCAATAGTGAGAAGTTTGAAAATAAAAATAAAAAGGTGGAGGTGCTTCTGGCGAAAGAGGAAGAGACGGAAAGAAGGTGATTGAGGTAGAATGGGAAAAAACCTAAGGACGGGAAATGAACTCAGGACAAGATGAGGAGAATCGATTGGTGATATCACTTGAGCCACGTTCGATTCTGGCTCGAGACACAACTAAGACAACAGAGAGAGATGTCTACTGATGAAACGGTCGCCCTGTTGTCCGGCGACAACGAGACCATTTTAGAACTTGATAACGAGATTCTTGACGTTACCAATGTCACCGAAGAACGCTATGATGTCACATACGTTATGCCAAATACTTCGTCCATGTTTGAGGTCAACGCCACCACTGAAATTGACTCTTTCTACTTTTACGAGGTTCGTCATTATTATGATACTCGCTTTACTCATATTATTCATTCATTCATTCATTTTTTTATTTTGAAAGATTTTACGAGTCTTGTATTAGTGAATAAATTAATTTAAGAAGGAGGGGAAAATTAAATTAAATACTTTATTTTATTTACGTACGATAAAAAAAAATGATGAAAAGTTATTTTACGAAATTTTTTTCTATTTAAAATATTTCGCGGTATAAAAAAAAAAAATTATAATTTTTTTCGAAGCAAAAAGTTTTTAAAATTATAGAGGAAAGCTTTCAAAAAAATATAAATAAATAAAATAAAAAAAATTAATTAGATCAATTAACTTTTCCGTGAACTTTGGTATCACTTAAAACTCATTATTTTATTTTATAATTAAAAAGTTGTTAATTAAATTGTATGGTATAATTTAACATTTTACAATGACTTTGAAATTATATAAATATTAAATTACATCCCACGAAATTCAATGGTGAAGTTGAAATATTTAATAAATATGAAATAATTGCAGTTTGACTTTGGTAATAAAATGTCAATTAAATATTTAAATTACAGGCTGAAAAAAAATTAATTACTTTTGCAATGCATGACTATTTTCAATATGCTATAAAATAGTAATCATTTTTTTCAAATTAATATTAATTTATTAATTTTATAAATAGTAATTGAAAGATAAATTTTTTTTTTGTATTTTTTCCGTTAGCTATCCTTGTATTTATTGTCGGTATTATTGATATTATTATTATTATCCTTAGAGTTAGATTTGCTCGGAGCAAGACACGAAACTTGATATCAGATCAACACTTAAATATTGTTATACATTGAATAGGAATGATACTAGTTGTGAAGATAAGATGATTAGATTATAAATAACGATGTAATACAGGACGAGGTTGCGATCCTCAATATATATATATAGAGCCTTGGATAATATTCCTTGACGTTGTTGTCCATCATAACAAACATTCTTTACTTGACTATGTTACACAGTAAATAGAAAAAATTTATATTCACAACTCCTCCATGAAAATTTTTTTCATGAGTCAAATAAATAAAACGAATAACAAAAAACATCAAAAGAATATTATAGATAATCCCTGATTAAACAACTGAATTCGATCGAATTAAATTTTTAATTCTATTTAATTCAGATAAATTGTGTTAATTCGGTACCTAACTTTAAAATGAATTTTGTCTAATTCGGCAGGAAAACCAGAATTTGTCCAAATTAAAACGAATTGAAATAATTCTATTCGGTTTAATTCTGATTAATTCGAAAATAATTCTCCAATTTCTGGTTTTGAATCCGAATTAAACCGAATTTGAAATTTTTAAATCGGTTTTATTCTGTTTGATTCAAATTCAAATTTTCAATTCAGTTGAATTCTGTTTTGCAGAATTCGACAGAATGTAACAGAATTAAAATTTTTAATTCGGTCGAATCCAGTTGTTTAATTATGATATCATAATTACACCAAAAAAAAAGGATTTCTTGACACAAAAAATTTTACTCGCCCCAAAAAAATTTTTATTCCCCCTAAGAAATTTTTTTCATCATGAATTGAAAACGAAAATTTTTTTAGGGTGGATTTTTTTCTAATCCTAATAAAATTTTTGTTTCCATTTCATAATGAAAAATTTTTTTTGCGCCAAGAAATTATTTTTTTCTGTGTATAAATCAATATTTCAATACTGCAAACATTTAATACTTTCTTACGATACGAGCATTTTTTAAAAGTACGCAGACAATAAGTTTATAAGTACAGCGTTTTTAATATACGGAAGATCAAAGTTTAAGTTATAAACAAGATTCTTTAAAATCATCGTTAAAATTTATTTTTCTCGAAAGACGTCAAACAACTTGCCCGGTAATGTTTTGTAAAAGATAAAGAAAGAAGATGAACTATGAAATGGACAAATTTTTATTAACTTGCGATAAGGAATTTAATATTCATGATAAATCGGAAGTTGAGTTTGTTTGAGTTTTATATGAAATTTTTTATGAGTAAATCGATTTTTTTGTAATAAAATCAAAAGAAATATTTATTTTTTAAGATTATCAAATTATTAGTTATCAATAAATGTGTAATTTTTTAAGTTTAAAAAAGTCAAGTATTGATATTAAAAAAATTCTAATTATTTTGATAAAAAAATATTATTCAATACTTGTTTACTTTAATGATCAAGCTAGGATTACTATTTCAAATCCGCGAGTAAATATTGATTTAAAAAAAGTTTTAGTAGATTAATTGACTTAACAACTCGTTACTGCTGCGAATAATCTTCTTAAATGAATGTAATTAAAGAAAAGTGAGTTTCATGTGAGGACTTTTTAATTAAATCGTCTGTAATCTGATAGAATGAAAATTGAGACAAAGTATCGGTTAAAAGAGTCAATATAATTGTTTGAAATTTATAATCATCAATTTTATAAATTACGATAATAGTTTCAATAATTTTGTGCAGATAAATATACGCTGTAAAAAATTAGCAGAGTAAATCCGGAGCGGATGACTGTTTATTTATTAAATTCCTCGGAGTGAAGTTCACTGCTAAAAGATTATTTTAATATTAAAACTCTGAATCAGAGCGAATGCGGATTCAAATAAAATCCAGATCACTCCGAAATTACTCCGCTGAAAAAAGAAACTTTCAATTTATTCCGTATGCAGAGTGATTTTTTTTTAAACTCCGGAACTCCGAGTGAATTCAGATTGAAATTAAATTCGTAATCACTCCGGATTCACTCCTAATTTTTTACAGTGTAATGGGTATAAATGAATTTCATTTTGCCAAGTGTAATTATTTAGCGTTGTATCAATGATTAATGTAATTACACAGGCATAGACAGTTATGAATGTATAATTTACCGTATTCAAATTATTCTTCTATCATGTAAATGCACGGAAATGCAGTATAAAATTTTTTTTAACTTTGAAGAAGTTAATTCAATTATTTGATACGCTCTAAAAATAAATGATAAATGAGCGAACAATTATTCAAGACTGTTTTAATTGTCTGTTAGGTAATTTTAACTTTATACTTCAATTACACAGCTATTTATTTTCGTATGTTTCTGTTTTTCACTACGCGAGCATGAAAATAAATGAGAAAATGAAAAAAAGTTTGATAGTAGTAAAACAGTTCATTAGTCAGACACACTCATTTTGAATTAAAATATTTATTTTAGCTGCAATTATGAAAATAAATTACGCGGCTTTTTAATTTATGGAAGCTATTAAAAAATTTTGATTAAAATTAAAAAACGTTTGCGGATGAGTTTCCGTTTATTAATGAAAAGAATGACAAATTTGGTCTCTCTCATGTCAAAGACACTTTTATTGACTTGGGACGCCCACATTTCATTTGAGTTTTGGCCATTTTGTCTCTTTGTGATCCAAGAGATTCAACAACGGAGAGGGAATGTCATACAGATGAATGACAAGAACAGAAAAGCTTTATGCTTTTCTTCTTTTACACGCGTTGAAATGAACAATTGTGTTTATCTGGTGATTTAGGTCCCGACGTCTCTTATTTTCTATCTGACCACTCCAATCTTGAACAGACTTGGTTTGTTTTTATCGCATTGTTTCTTTTTCTCGCCTTTTATTTTTTATTTTATTTTATTTTTTTTACTTTATCTCTATATATATTCTTTGGAAATCAGTGAAACGAATAAAGTTATATCACGTTATATATGCTAGTTTTTTTTTTCTCTTATTTTTTCACTTACTTCTAAGTGAATCGCGGTGGAAAATTATGAAAAAAAGTTCATACATAAAATCAATCATAAAGAGTTTTACACATTTTAAAATTCAAATGCGACAAATATTTATTTTTCAAATTTTTATATTCAATTTTGTTTTAAATAAATTTCAATAGAAAGTAGTTATATTGTTTTCACCATTTTTTTTTTTTGTGATTTTTAAATGCAATTCATTTCAGTACATTGCACTTTATATACTTTTCCATATATTTAAAAAAAATGTAATAATTTAGGGGAATACTTGACAATGGTTAAATATACACGGAAAAATTGTTCTTGTTTTAAATGCTATGGTGTCATAGTAAAGCCGGGACGTGAACACCTGTCAGAAATTTAAATGAACATATGGAAAAACTACTATGACCATAATAGAATTTACGATGGTTGCAGTAATTTGAGGTAAAATCGTTGTTAATTTTACTATGGCCATAGTAATTTTTTCATGTGTTTATTCAAATTTCTGTAGATGGTCATCATTATCCGGCTTTACTGAGAAACCATAGGAATCCTAAAGGGAATAGTTTCTCCGTGATAGAATTTATGGAATAATATTAGAAGTAATTATTGCGACTGATGGAGCAGATCATTTTCATTCGACTGAGGTTTGATATCAAATTATTTTGAAGAGAGTAAATTGATAGTCATTGACATTCAATCGAACGATGAAGCTCGTAATTATACCCACGTAATTCGACTATCCCTTCTCATTTTACCATAATGAAGATATTTAAAATAATTACTTTTCTGTTGAAATTTATTTATTAACAATAAATAAATTAAGATAATATACTCTCTAAAAATGAATGAGTGAAATTCTCGAAAATCAGTGGATAGTCACTATTTCTACAGCTATAAGTATACCACTAATTCAACCAGTGGTATACTTATAGCTGGTTCCCAGTGAATATTCACTAATATGAAGTGAATTTAACTGATTCATTTTTAGAGAGTAAGGGACAAAGGAGGGAGAGCCGAAATACTTTTGAAAATATAATTGAGCATTATTTTGAATTTTTTTCGTTTAACTTTTTCAAAAATCAAAAGTGTCAGTCGAAAAATGTCAATGACTTTTGTTTTATAATAATAATGGTACACTGTAAAAAGAGCGGTGTTAAAAATGGACTCGTTTTAACTCCGCCCGGTGTAAAAATGAAATTACACCGGTGTAGGAGGAGTAATACACCGGTGTTAAAAATACCGGTGTTAAATCGGGGTAACCGGTGTAAAAGCGGGGTAACAGGTGTCAAAGTGGAGTAATGCCGGTGTAAAAGCAGGATAAATTGCGTCCGCTTGGAGTATTAACTTTAAAGATTATAAAACACAAAAAATGTCAGTTCTTTATAAAAATGAATAAAAAATATCATTTATTAACAAGTATAGTGATCGAGTAAGTAAAAGTATTCACAAAGTAAAATATTTTAACACCGGTAAAGAATATTTACACCGGTGGCGGCGTTATTTTAAAACCGGTCTAGAATATTTACACCGGTGGCGGCGTTATTTTAACACTGGTACAGAATATTTACACCGGTGGCGGCGTCATTTTCACACCGCTTTCGGGAGTAAATTTAACACCGATAATTTTAACACCTACACCGCTTGGACTTACCCCGGTGATTTTTTACAGTGTAATAAAACTATTAAAAAATTTTTTTTCTTCCTTTGCATCCAATAATTATGTGAAATATAATTTTTCTTCATGTTAATTACTTATAAAAAAATTTAATTTTTATATTTCCATTGGATACCATGGTGTTCCATTTTGCCGCAAAAAATAAAAAATTTTTTTTAACGGCAGCTGAAAATTTTTTCTATTCACTTTGAATATCATAAAAAAAATATTTGAGGTATTTGAGCCTCCGAAAACATTATTAACTTAAGTACCCCGTTTAGTCCCCCCCCCCGAAATATTTATTCAAAGTCATAAATGTTAACTAAATTTTTCCGTAAATTAAAATTTTAACAGTGGAATTCTTTCAATCATGAGTTATATTTTTTTGGTTGATGTCAAATTTTATGATCTAGTTTCAATTGTACTTTATAATCATGAATAGTAGTATAATATAGGTTAACAATCATGCAACTTTTTTATAAATTTTGCACAATTGACCCAATCAAGATAACTATTTATAAAGTTTTATCGTATACGTACACGTGTCACAAAAAGCTCAGCAAAGTTAATTATAATCAAGCGTAGGTATGAAACTAAAATAGTTCACAAATTTATTTGTAATTATATTAAATTTTTGGCATTCAAATATTAATTGTTAATTATTAATTTTAATTGTTTATATGGGAATTAAATTTGCACAATTAGAAAGAAATTTAATTACTAATTTTTTTTAAGTGTGAATTATAAGCTAAATAATTTAAAATAATATTCTAATGAGACATTTACAAAAGTTTTAGATAACCGTATCATATTCATAATTTCCGTGTTTTTTTTTTTTTTTTTTTCAAACGATATTTAATAACCGAGTAATAGAACAAGAACTTGTTTTAAATACATACAATATTTTACTTGCATTATTGTATATTGCTATTGGCTTATCTTATATTTTACCATTTTCGAGGTCATGAAAAATTCACGTTTACTTATTTAGATATTGTGAGTTTAGTAAGAAGTGGTTATGATAATAATTAATAATTAAATGGTTATATAAATAAATAATAATTTACTCTGTATTTAAAATTTATTACAAAATCTTCACATTTTTTTATTACTTGTAAAAATATTAATATAATTTATCCATTGACATTTGATGATAATAAAATATAAAGATATTCATCTATAATTATACTTTTATATATTTTTTTAATTTCAAGTGTAATCAATCATCATGTCAAGAGTTAATAGATTGATCGCGATTTAAAAAGCCTGAGGATTAAATTTTATTTGAGTAGTGAAATGAAAAAAATTTAAAATACATTTTTGACTGTATATTGAATTCGCTCAAATTTTACTTTATCTAATACAGTAGGACCTCATTATAAGACTCTTCCCCTCAATTTGTTGATACTCGCTCGGAACGCTTCCTCCATCAACATCTCAATAAAAGTTTTGAGCCGAAACCTCGCTATAAGACTAACGACAATTACCACTAAAATCGAGATAAAATATACATACATGAAGATTTTAGATTAAATAATTTATTTTCATAAAAAATACTTAAAATTTCGTGGTACCACTTAATTAATTAACAGAAAAGAACGTCAAAATTCTGTTTATTTATGATTATATGTATAATAGATTCACTGTATAATAGAGTAGAGTTGAACCGAATGCATAAATAATAAAACGCAAAACAGCAATAGTCTTATAGCGAGGTTTGGGCGCAAACGCTGTTAAGTACAATGGTGGGGGTACCTCAATTCTAATAATTTTTTTCTTTACAGCCCCAAGCTAGTCTTACAACGAGGTTCTACTGTATGAAGAAAAATGTATGAAACGTTTTATATAACATTACGGTATAAAATTCTAATACTTATAAAAATACCGGCAGAGTACTACGGCATGAAGTTGTAACTTCACGGAAAAAAATGATTGACAATAATTGTAGTTCAACTTGTAATTATTTATGTTATGTTCAATAACTAATGTCATTTCAATCAGTAAAATTATGATTTTAATGTTTAAACTGCTACAATTAACAGTTAATCGTTGAAATATACTGCTTGACTATTTTCAAATTACTACTTAAACCTTAAAAAAACTACACGACACTTGTCAAAAAAATGCATCTGTTATTAATTTCTTACGTTCTACTCCATAATATTTACTGAGATTTGGTCTAGGCGCGCTGTTGACGAGAATCTCAGTAATATTTACTAATATTTTTTTTCTGTGAATTGTAGCAATTAAAATTATTTTATACATCGTTTATCTGAAAATAATGATCACTAAGCGCTCAAGGTACTTATATATACAAAAAGCATTATAAAGTACAGTAATGAACTATTGAAAAGAATGAAGCATTCAATATTATCGTGAAATGCGTGCTGATTGTGGAATGCTATTTGTATGGTTATTGTTTTTTTTTTTTTTCATAAAATAGTTATACAGATGATCAGCAATAACTAATAAAATCGATGTAGTTTTTTGCGTTTTATAAACTCGCGGCTGGCATTGCTGAAGGTTGTTCAGGTGCACGTATTCTTTTTTACGTACATAATTGTTAGCAAAAAATAAGAGTGACATTGGACGAACATTGAAATACATATTCATTTAAGTAAAACACAAAGTTATTTCATAAATATAATAATTATAACCAACGTAATTGAATTTTTATCGACAACTAATTGAATAGCAAGATGTCTTTTCAGTGTTTTTAATCAACGCAAATCAGTTTTTTTTTCTTTTTTTCATTGAGTCTGTTCACGCAGATAATTTTATAGGATTTTTTACATCAAAAATTTATAGAAAAATTACTATGTCATAGTAACATGAGGACAGTATGGAATTATTGTACAAATTACCGATAACGTACACGGAAAGAAATTTTCTTTAAAAATTACCGTTAAATTCACTGTAATCGTGGGACATAATGCAGCGCTTTTATTTATTACCATTTTTGAAATAAAAATTACAAAAAAATTTATTTATTTTGTGGTAGACTTAATAAAATTGACCGAAAAACGAATAAAATTTACAGTAGACTACGGTAAAATTTGTTGAAAAAAAAAAAGTTAAAAATTATTTCACTTACCGACAAATGTTTACACAGAAAAAAAGGATTTCTTGACGCAAAAACTTTTTACTTGCACTAATAAATTTTTCGCATTATGAATTGAAAACGGAAATTTTTTTGAGCCAAGAAACAGATTTTTGAAGCGAGAAAAAATTTCTTGCACCAAGAAATTTTTTCTAGTCCTGAGAAAATTTTTCGTTTCATTTCATAATGAAAACTTTTTCTTATGCCAAGAAATTTTTTTTTTCTGTGTAGGTCGTGCCATTCGTCCCACGATTACAGTGAATTTAACGGTAATTTTTAAAGAAAATTTCTTTCCGTGTAGAAATTTTGAAAATACATCGAACAGAATTTACAAGGTGCATTGTAATTTAGACAAAGCAACAGATTGAATTTTATCCAAAAAATTTAAATTTCTTAATCTGTTGCTTTGTCAAAATTACAATGCACTTTGTAAATTCTGTTCGATGTATTTTCAAAATTTCTTCGTTATCGGTAATTTGTACAATAATTCCATACTGTCCTCATGTTACTATGACTATAGTAATTTGCTATAAATTTTTGATGTAAAAAATACCGTAAAATTCTCTGCGTGTGGTAAAAGTAGTGGTAAATAAATTTTTATAAATGTTCATACAAACAAACAAAAAACCGGTAAAATAATAATTCCGTTGATGAACATATTTTTTACGATAACTCAGTCTTGTATTTGACTTTTATTTTGGTAATAAATATTGTCATTAAAAACTTTCAGATGACTAAACCAATTCTAGAGGAAATTTTATTGTCCATAGTGCTTTCTCATTTTTTTCTGTTTTTTTATTATTATTACGAGATAAAAGAATATTTTTTTTACAAACCAAGGGTTTTTTTTTTATTTCATTCTTCATTATCGATTACAATCCAATTGTCCGAATAGTCCATGTGTAGAGGATGTCGTAAATTTCATTTCATGACGTCGAAATGACATTTCTGCTGGGTTTATAAGCGAGTCTGACAAATCCGGGATTTCACTAGAGAATTTTATCTGTTTGATAACTCAACATTATACGCGGGTAGTTTATATTCTATATATATATATATAAACAAAAATATACCGAATTGTAAAATTTATCATAAATAAAGTCACAAAATCGGCATTAAAACTCATAAGACTTTGTCTCAATTTTTATCACTTTTCTTAATCAATCAGATCAATGAACTGGAAAAATAATAATAGATCAGAGTTTACCTTCATTGCAAAAATAATCTGCAGATTTTATGATATTTATAAATAAATGTTAATATTTTTGGTGACTTTATTCGCATAACCGGTCAACTATTTTCTTAATTGGTCTAAAGAGGGATACAAAAAAAATACTTTACTATAACCCGCTACGAGATTTAATGATAGATAAACAGAGCAAAAGATCGTCACGTTTCGATAAGTATTATATCGCCCGAATTGAGGATAAGTGGTTAAAAGTGTATCACAAAAGCTTTTATCATGATAAATATCCATAATATAAAAATACAAGTTACCAATTTATTCATGAATTATTTATTACCGGGCAATTCTGTTAATTAAATTCTATTGTTGTGTTTTTTTGAATTTTATTTTACATTACAACGGACGTAAAAAAATGCTGAATTATTTTTAAGGAGTCATTTTTTTTTATTTACTCTGGAAAAATTTATCTCGAGCTAATTTAAAAATAGCCCACATAAATTTTTATATTTTTTTTATATTTATACAAGTTTTGTAAATTATGTTATCAATAAAAAGCGCAAAGAAGTTGAATATTAATAATTTAGTGAGTATATATATCTTTATTGTGAATAAAGTTAACAAACTCGTAAAACAAACAAGACATTCTTACATTAATATTTCGATCAACTAAATTATATAAAAACTTTTCTTAACTTTGAAAAGTTTTGCTGGACCACCGAGTCTAACTTGTGGATATATTGGTACTTATATTTCAATCTAAGTACCTACGAGAAATAATTTTTAAATTATTAGTTTTGCACTAAAAAAGAACTTATACTTTTACAAAAAAAAAAAAATTAATCTGCAGAAAAAGTTAATTTCTTAATAATTACTACACTGTAAAAAAATTGGGTAAGTCCAAGCGGTGTAGGTGTTAAAATTTTCGGTGTTAAATTTCAACACTAAGTGGTATTAAAATAACACAGCCGCCGGTGTAAATATTCTTTACCGGTGTTAAAATATTTTTCGGTGTTGAAAATATTTAACTTTATGAATATTTTTACTTACTCGATCTCTACAGTTAAAAATTATTTTTTTTATTAATTAAATAATTGGTGATTGAAATGATGGGTGTAAAATTGCGTAACTTTTTACTAAATTACATAGAACATAAATAATCTATATAAATAAAATAATAGAGGTCTGCAGTTGTGCGCGCATCCCGGAAAAAACTACTGGATAGATTTCAATTTAGTTTTCTAAGTTTTATTTCTTAGACATTTGGCCCTTACCTAAAAAAAAATTATGGCAATATCTTCATTTAATATAAAGTTATTATAAAATGCCCAGCGAACCGGGCAGCAGCTAGTTATTTAAATAAGTACATAGAAAATTTGAAATTTCCTCCAGACAACATTCATTACATTCTTCTATTTGTTTATATATAATATAAATTTTTTTTTCTAATTTCTGAACGTGGAATTTTTTTTACACCGATTTAACACCGCCAAATTATACCACATACACTGGTGTTATTCAATTTTAACACCGCAGAGTGTTCAATTGAGTCCATTTTTAACACCGCTCTCTTTAGAGTGTAGAAATATCTATTCTAGCCTCAAAAATTATCGACATGATGCAAAAAAAAAATTATAATTCGTTAAATCTTCATATTCGTGACCGCGACCGTGAAAATTATCAATACTTTTTTTATCAACAAATGATTAATAACAATTTGTGACTCAATAAAATTTATCGTGAGCAATATTATTTATTTCTGCAAGTGAATCAATTAAAAATGACATATTTTATAAATTAATCAACAAGTTATTTATGAAAAACAATTCAAATTTTTTAACTTGAAAAAAGTAATATTTTTCATTGATCATATACCATATTTTAGATGCAGTAATTTTATTTATTTTAACGGGGAGTTATGAACAAAAGATGTTAAACAGCTAGAAGCGAGAAAAATATCAGACCTTGGAGGTAAAAGTTACTACACATCAATTCAATATTTCAGGGTGCGATATTGCCTCTGGAGTTGTTCACGCGATTATACTGAATCATGTATAAAATAAAAACTCTATATAATACCTAAAGGTTAAATGTGAAAGTAATACATATATATTTAAAACCTTTCTTGTTGAAAACTTGCTACCAACCGCAACAGAATACAAATTATATATTTATTTAATTTTACTAACTATTTATCGGGTGTTAACTCAAAAACTTTAAAGTAATATTTCTGTTGAAGAATTTAATTAAATAAACCACTTAGTTGAGTGCATAAGAAATCATCTATAAGTTTAATAAAAAAAAGTTATATATTGTAAAAATGTGCACAGCGCATCGCATAAATTACTTTAGCTTATTTTTTTATCAAGTGTTAATAATTTATGTTAAATATTTTCACTCTTGAATAAATTTAAAGTATTTTGTATATAAATTTAAAATTCATGGATTGTTGATTTTTCAATTTTATTTTACTGCAATATGAAATACATTTTTGTCACCTGTAAAAGATAAAAATCCTTCTCACGAGTATATTGCGGTCTTTAGAATAAAATGCACGAGATGTCATGGACACACGTGAATGAACTTATTATACCCATGAAATATTGCTTAAAGGTTCAAGCTCACATTCAGATAATAATTAAATAATCAGAAAAATATCCGATAAAATATCTATTAAAAAAAAATTAATTATTATAATTATAGCTCTCACTAAAACGCTTGATATTTTACCGATCATTAATTATTATTTTAATGATTAAACTGTTGATATGAATTATTTTTTTTAGGTCAGAGTTAATGACTGATTAATTGAGTAAAACAATTGATACAAAAAAAATTTTAATTCTTCGACGATCAATATAAATATTTAGACAGCCGTAATAATTAAAAAAAAATCCCCCATTGTACAATATGATTTATTTTTCATAGTAGTGATCATTTATTTTGAACTAAATTGATTCATTTAAAAAGAGAATCGATAAATTTAATAAAAAAAATTCAAAAAAATCGAGACATTAAATTGTCAAAAATATTCCAAATAACGCATTACTAAAATAATTTCCTTGGGTTGTATTTAAAAATACATGGCCAATAGCACTTTGTAAAAAGTAAATAATAAAAAAAAATTTGACATGAATTTATAATGTCACGAATATTTAGATTGAGAGAAACATTCACAGTTCCATTTTGCTTGCTATAAATACAGAGAGTTAATTTTTTTTTTATCTTTTATTATTTTTACTCGCAAGTTCAGAATGAATCAGACTGTGCTACATACTCATTAGAATCTCGTTAACCTATATATTTTTTAGTATTGCTTTGCACAACGCCTAAGTCTAATACGAATTTTTATTTTGTTGCTTCTATATATATATATATATATATATATATATATATATATGATGTGTGACTGTCGAAAATTTATATCTAATAAACAGTGTACAAGAGTTTTTTTTCCTTTCTCTTTATATTATTTTCAGGACTTGGGTACTTAACTTGCTAAGTCTCTTTTTTCTTCACTCTCGAAAGTTAAGTGACAGAATGTGTGGTAGAAAGATGCGATGAGTCAACGGAAAAAAGTATCTAACATAAGTAAAAAGAATGATACAGCCAGGGTTACTTTTTTATACGAAATTTATATTCTCATATGTAAAAAATAAAAAAAAATAACATAAAAAATTGATTTATTTGCTATAAATTTAGTTTATATTATTTGCGGTAATCAACAAATTTCGTAACTAGCAAAAATATTTTCCGCGTTAATAATTACTAATAAGGATATTTTTTTATTTTTAATTGTGTCACTTAATTATGTTTCAAGTGACGGTAAATATATTTAGTGTTGACGACGCAGTTTAAATTACTACGTTAGAAAATAATTATTTAAATTTAATCGCTAAAAAAACAACGTCTTACACGTGACGTTGTATATCGATCGATAGTTCATTTACTATCGAACAATATGCAAAAATCGTTTTATAATATTGACATGTTGTAAATATTTTTCACATTATCACATTATTATTTCAAGTTTGCATGCATTATATGTATATATATATACTTAGTTTATAATTATTGCATGTCGTTGAACCCGGAAGATTAAGATAACTTGTTGATACAGGATTCAAGAACCAAGTATTAAATTTTTATAATGGTATAATAATTAGTATACGTAACGCTTAAAGTTAAGAAAATTATGAGGCCATGGATAACGTGTATTTATCACAAAATTAAACGCCCGTAAGGGTTATATTCAATGAATTATTCACCAGTCTGTCAATTATAAGGATCGACAGAATTGAGTAAGAAAATATAAAAAAAGAAATTTGACAAAATAAATATATATATTCACAATAGGAATAAATATAATAATTACTATTATATAAGCGCAAATTTATTTCTGTATAATAAAATCAACTTTCTAATTTCAAAATAAAAAATACCATTATTCAAAATCATGATAAATTATCAAAGGATTATTTTTCTCAGATATTAATTTCATAGCAATTGTCTTAGAGAGTTTGGTATTGGCATAGAAATAAATTTGACTCAACAAATTCTATTCATCAATTTGTACAATGATTAATTTAAAAAATGATTTATGAAAGGATTAATACGGCAATTATGAGTTGAATTTTTTTTTTTTCGCTACAACTGTGATGACCACAGCACATTATGTACATTGAACTTATTTCTCTGTAAGTGTATTTACTGTATACACATTAATTAATTGTAATGTCATGACATAACCGGGATATATTTTTGTCGGTGTTTCTTTTATCTATCTGGCCTTGCTTTTTTAATCTCAAAGTGATTTATACTGCTAGTAGGAGTATTACTATAATAGAAGAGATTATGAAATATACTCTCTGTTAGTCTTGCAATTTTTTTATTATTTTTTTACATCTGATTTTATTTTGTCTCACTGATGATTTTCATTTTTTCTTTTGCAGACAGAACAATTTACATTACTGTGGTTATTATTTATTGTGATAGTTGTTGGTAATCTCTCAGTGCTGGTGGGTCTGTTAATAGGAAAGCGACGAAAATCACGAATGGACTTTTTTATTAAGCAACTGGCCATCGCTGGTATGTATATGTATGTATGACAATGTAACTAGTTATAAATATAATAATTATAGGGTAGGAGGGGGCAAAGAGGACCCTTTAAAATTTTCAAAACTTCAAAAAATATGGGGGCAAAGTGCACTTTGCCCATGGGCCCCTCAAAATTTTCTATAGGGGAGGGTGGGGCAGAGCGGCCCCCCTAAGCCAATTATTATTTTTTGTGGCTTTCAACCATAAGATCACTTTACTTTAGTCCTATTTCGAACAAATTTATGGACATTTTGCCAAAATTCTGAAAAAAATTTTTTTTTTTTTGTGGGGCAGAGCGGCCCCCCTTCAAAAAGTGATAAAAAAATTTTTTTTTTTCGTTTTTTTTTTTTTTAAATTGTTTTCATCATTAAGAATGTATTTCTTTCTCTTGACAACTATTTTTGGTTTTATATTACTCGAAAAAATTTTTTAAAGCGTAAAAAATCGTTCACGCTCGATTACCTTAATTACTAATGGTTATTTAATAAAAAAAAAAATCAATTCTATAATTTTACTTTATTTCAAAAATTTATCGACTAAAAAAAAAAATTAAATTTTCATAAATTTTTAGTGACCAAATTTGCCTCTTACATAGAGAAACGGCCGAAAAATATGAAAAAATAATTTTTTCGCTGGTCCATTTTGCCCCAGGTGTTATGCGTAGGACTAGAAATGTGGAATTATGATAATTTTTTTTTAATTTGACGATAAAAATATGAAAAAATCACTTTTTCAAAATTTTGGGCTTGTCCATTTTGCCCCAAATGTCATGCGTAGGGGTAAAAATGCGCAAACATATCGGATTTATAGTAATTAGTTGAAAAAAAAAAAATTTTTTTTTTTATCAAAATTTCAGGGGGGCCGCTCTGCCCCACCCTCCCCTACACTAATAAATTCAGGCAGATATAAGCTTATCGAAATTTCTTATGCAATGAGGGCTAAAATAGACCACCAAAACTGTTCATTAAATATAATTTATCAAGAAAGTTAAAGATAATAAATTTACGTTTTAAATTTATATCGCAGCAGACTATTAAAATGATTTTTTCTTTATCCCTTAGTCGAAAGTACGCACTTCCCTCCCTAATTTTAAGGCCTAAAGTCTCATTTCCCTCTCCTGGTGGAGTTACACGCGCCCCACTTATATCGCCGGGAGCAAAAAATTTTTTCGTGCCTACGGAAACAGCCGGCTGCTGCCATCTACTGAACGTCTACCACTTTATCAATAAAATTTTTGACGATAACATCATAGATCGTTGCTTTATTTATATATATGTCAGTGTTTTTGTGTCTCGTTGTTTGTGATATTTTAAGTAAACAGTGTACTTGCAATAATAAAATGACTGAAAAAATATCATCTGATGACTTTATGGACGAGGATGAGGTGATAAAAGATTTTGATGCAGAGGCGAGGTTAATTATTGAAAGTTTATGTATTCATTTATATATTTTTTATTGGCAGGGAAAAAAAACTTGTTCATAGGCATAAATTTATTTCTTTCGAAAAAAAATAATTTTTTTTTATTTTTTATTTTTTATAAGTATAATTATGTCTTTTTTTTTGTTTTGTTTTTGATGCCTGCCCCCGCCGACCAGACGCACTCGCTTCGCTCGTGCTTTCAAATGTCGCGGGGCAGGCATCAAAAACGCAACAAAAAAAAAAGAGAGACGGAAAAAAATTAAAGTTTTATGTATGTCCGAAAGAGGCGCGTCAATAGGGAGCAAATAAAAAAAACATGGCCGACCTGTCAGCTGAAGGCAGAACGTGGTTGTATTGTTTATAGTATTCAAAAATGTAATTAATAAACGTACTTTCGACCAGGTATAAAGAAAAATCGTATACACCACACGGGAAGATAGTTGAAAGCCCTACCCTGTGTGTCATGATGCCCTCGGCTTCGCCTCGGGCATCTTATCACACAGGGCAGGAATTTCAACTTTCTTCCCTTGTAGTGTAATATACTATTTATATTATTAAAATACAATTGTTTTATAGTTATTTGCAAATACCACACGTGTAAAGAATAAAAAATATCAAATCCGAAATTTTTTTGAAGGCCCACTTTGCCCCTAATTTTTGATTTTTCAATTTTAATGGATGCAGCATAATGAAGTGAAAATAAGTATCAAGGGTCTAAAAAGAAGTAAACGCATAAAAAAAATGAATGATATTATAATTAATTTCCTTAAGGGCCCACTCTGCCCCCTCTCCCCTATAACTGACATGTGAATGTTCACTGCAATAATTGATTTTGAAAAATTTGTAATTACTTTCCGCGCGAAATTTGAAATATTAAATTTTTCGATACTGGAATTTGATTACGTTGTTTGGTATCGTATAAAGTATCCTTTGATCTAAACTGTCGAGAATGGAGCTTGGCTATATATTATCAAATGAAATATTCTCTTTGTCTTTAACATTATTAAATCTTACACAGATTGATCTTTGTATGTTACCACGTGTAGAAACAGTCATGCATTTCACAATAAATTAGAAATCGCTTGAATAGTTAGAGATTTGCATCCCACATATTCTGTATAAACTTCATCTAAAGGATATCAACTGTAATAATATTATACAGATTAAAATTTAATCTAATATCAAAATAACTGAGTTAAGTTAGTTTTTTTCATGAATTTTTGAAATTAACTGTAGTGAAAATATGACTAAATTTAATTTTAATTAATTTTTTGACAGTTTATTCAGAATAAAATTAATTAGTTTCAATTTAATGTTAAGAAGTGAAAATTCAATTTCATTGTCGCTTGATACCTAGTTTTAAATTTAATTGTAAATAAAATTAAAGTACGAAATTTTATATAAAATGTATAAGTACTCTGTCTTTGTTGTCAGGACAAACAGGGCTTTTTATTAAATCCTTTTTTCATGCTGTAAAATTGTGACATTGATTTTTTTCATTTTTCATAAAATAATATGGAAAAGAGTAAATATTTAGATAGTTACAGTATGCTAATAAAGTATGCAACTGAATATATACGCGTCGATGATTTAAAAAAAAAAAAAACCGCTTTAAATTTTTTTGTAAGCAAAATTGTCTGAGACATTTCAATTTTTTTATCATAAAATTTATAGACATTATCGTTTGATTTAAAATTTATTATTTAAATGCAAGTGCAGCGCATACATATTTATTTAAATTCAATTTCAATAATGTTCACCTTTGTATTTTTCAATTTGTCTACATTTCCAGCTCTGTAAGCATTGAGCCAGTAGGATTTCTGAGTGCAATATCTATCGTCTCGTTTTCTTCAAATCTATTTATGCAAATCACTTTATGGAAAACTCTGATCCAAGTACTATTATCTTGATCATAAAAAAAAACTTTACACAACCACACACACATATATATATATGTATATATAATTGAAGCGTATGAAAAATAACTTTCAAATTCAAATTATGTACGACAAATATACGGCTCTGTATTTAAATGATTTGCGAAACATCAAAATCCTATCAATCATCAGTTTCGTTTGAACGATATTTCAATAAAAATGTGCATGGACCATGACGTAAAAAAGTAGAAAATACAATGTCCTGAGAGCTAACGTGATCGATAAAAAAGCAGAAATGTCCTACTGAGAGCTCTTGTAGCTTTACTAAAAAGCTTCTATAATTTTTTTTTACATCAATTTTTATATCACAAAAGAAAATGTCGTTTTTTTTTTCTTTACAGATTTACTCGTCGGTTTAATTTCAGTACTGACGGACATTGTGTGGCGAGTTACGATAATATGGCATGCAGGCAACATCGCTTGTAAGCTCATCAAATTTTTTCAAGTGGTTGTGACGTACAGTTCAACTTATGTGTTGGTTGCACTCTCGATTGACAGATACGATGCCATTACCCGGCCGATGAATTTTTCCGGAAGCTGTGAGTGCTCATCATTACTCTATATTTTTATTTAATATTTTATCACTGTCAATTTTTTTTCTTTGTATATAAGCTAAAAATCTACTCGCATTTTTATTCGAGTAGATGCTATAAATAATTATGTACTTTTATAATAAATATACACTGTAAAAAATTCGCGGAGTGAATGCAGAGTGAATGAATTTTTAATTATTCACTCCCCTCGGAGTGAAATTCACTCCGCAAGGGAGTTTTCGCGGAGTAGATAATTTTTTATTAATTTAATCCCTCCAGAGTGAAATTCACTCCGGAGTGGAGTTTTGTAAATATTATTAATAAAAAATAACTCCACTCAATAAAATCGAAGTAAAAACTCGCGTATTATATAATTGATCAGCTGATACGCACACACATACGCACACACATATTTAGACACACACGCGCACTCGCACACACACACACGTACACATTTGCACACATGCACACATTGTTTAGCAGTTTAATATAAATTTATTTGTATTAAAACTCCGGACCGGAATGAATCGAGACTGAAATAAAATCCGCGTCACTCCGCTAAAAAAAAACTCCCAATTCACTCCGCATGAGGCGTGATTTTTTTTAAAACTCCGGAACTCCGAGTGGCGGAATTAATGCGCAGTGAATTCGGATTTAATTTCAATCCGAATTCACTCCGGATTTTTTAAAGTGTAAAAGCTTTAAATTTCATTTAATCAAGAAAAGACAAACGTTGTCCCTCATATTTCATATTTTTTTTTTATATTTATTCTATTAAATATATTATCTTCTGACAGGGTGGAGAGCAAGAGCTCTAGTTGCATCTGCTTGGGGATTATCTGTGGTATTTAGTATTCCAATTATTTTTCTTTATGAAGAAAAGCTTATTCAGGTAAAACTAAAAAATTATTTATCTTCGCGCTTTTTTATTCTAATGTTTTATTTACTAAATTACCGGCGATATTTAATTTTAATTATTCTTTTCAATTTAAGGAAAAAAAACAATGTTGGATAGACTTAGGCTCGCCTATAAATTGGCAAATTTACATGAGTATAGTTAGTTTCACATTATTTATAGCACCTACTGTAATTATTTGTGGTTGTTACTTGGTAATCGTAACAACAATTTGGACACAAAGCAGCGCGTTACGTCAGAGCCCGATGCGCGATGACAGACGGGCATCATCTAGGGGATTAATACCTCGGGCTAAGATCAAAAGTGTGAAAATGACATTCGTTATTGTTTTCGGTAAGTATTATTTTATAATTGAATAATAAATATCAAAAATTGAACAATACTAGTTGTAATGAAAAGTAAATATTTACTTGAATTAATGTGAAATAATATTTATTTTAAATTCAACTCCGTTAGAATATTTATATTGTAATTTTAACGTACAATCGAGACAGTAAATATCAATAAAATGAAATATAGTACGGTATGATAGAGTGAAATTATTTATAAACGTAAAATAAAATTACGATAAATTAAATATGCACTTTAAAAAATTTGCGGTACACAGAAAAATAAGTTATCTTGAGTCAAGAAAATATTTTGGAAGATAAACGTTTTCGGGAACCAAGTCAAGATTTTCTCGAGCCAAGAGAACTTGTCTTGGTTAAAAAAAATTCGTTTTGGTCGGAGAAGATTTTTATTTTATCTGAGAAAATTTAGGTTTCCAAAAAAATTTTATTGAATCAAGAATATTTACCTTCAATCGAGAATTTTTTTTTTCTGTGTATCACTGATAGAAGAATTTTTTAGCATTTAAAAAGATTTCTTAGTATTTAAGAAACCATTTCTTAAACACCATTTTTTTGTATTTAACAAATATTTCTTATTAATTATGATATGATTTCTTACTATTTAAGAAACGATTTCTTAAGGCATGATTTCTTAACTATTAAGAAATTTCTTGAATAGTAAGAAATATTTGTTACATAAAAAAAAATTATGTTTAAGAAATGGTTTCTTAAATACTAAGAAATTCTTCTATCAGTGTATGAATGCGGAGCGGATGACTACTTATTTATTTAATCCCCTCCTAGTGAAATTCACTGCAAACGGGAGTTTATTTTAATACTGAAACTCCGGTTCGGAGTAAAATTCACTTCCTAAAGGCCCATATAAAAAAATTGTTGAAAAACGTTAAAAAAGTGTTGACTATTCTAAACATCAAAACGTGACACAATGACGAACCTTTTTTAAATTATTTTCAAACTTTTGAAAATACACAGAAAGAAACAATTGACTTGATACTTCAAATTAACGTTTTTCAGTGCAAAATATGTTCAGAAAAAACTAGTTTTGAAGTATTTCTAAACGTTTTTTGTATTAGCATAGCTTAATAATACAAAGATACTTATTGATTTCTCTCTTAAATTTTCAAAAGTTTAAAAAACGTTCAAAAAAAGTTCGTCGTTGTGTCGAGTTTTGAATAGTCAACACTTTTTTAACCTTTTTTAAACAATTTTTTTTTTACACGGGGGAGTTAATTTTATTATTAAGACTCCGAATCAAAGTACTGATGTGTATAATACTGATTTATTTTGAATGTAAAATAAAAAATGCTTGTGATACCGCAAGTTATTTTATTTTAAGCAGAGACACGTGCTGTAACTTTTAATGCACTTTGTTGATATGCCGACAAAATTCGATGCTCATATTTTATGGGACGTTTTTATGTGACATTTAAGATAAATATTATTATTTATTACAATATTGTATTTACGCATTTACATAAAGTTAATTTATAGGAATAACATTTTTGAGTAAAAAGTTAATAAATTATGTATAATTTTATTGTGAAAACATGAAATATAAATTCAAATACATGCTCTTTGAATTAATATATTGCGCATCTAGAAAGAGTTACCTCTAGGGATTGTGTTTATTCTATAAAAAAAAATGATCTAGTTGTTATTTTTATGTTTGTTTCTTCAACTCAATAAGGACACCAGTTATTTATAAATAGAAAATATTTTTTTTTGTTTTATTAATAATAATAATTATTATCGTGGCAGAGTATTCTATTTTTTTTTAATTTATTTTATACCGCGATAACAAATATATTACAATGAAATATACAAACAGAAATCCGATTATTAAATACCTGAATTCAAAGCATCGAAGAAAAAAAATTAAGCCATGAAAATCCTAAAACCGATGCGGAAATTCGACAAAAAATATTTTTATTCAAACGTTTTTTAAAAAATATCTATTCATAGGGTAGAGGTACCGTTTTTGGCCAGTTTTGGACACTTGAAAAATTAAAATAAAATAATTTGTAAAAGACGCAATGACAAAATTAATTTTTAAAATGTGTTCAAAGATACTTTTAACCCACTATCAAAATTGTAATTTTATTTTACACTTTTTCATGAATTAAAATAAACTATCAAATGTCCAAAAATGGAGCAGTGGCCACAAATGGTACCTCTACCCTACTCATCAAATTTAACTTTTGACTTTTTGCGAAATGTTTTTCCGTGTCCATAAAAATTATAAAAATTTTAAAATAATAATTTTTTTTTTTTTATGCATTTTAGTTTTTGTTTTATGTTGGAGTCCATATATTGTGTTCGATTTACTTCAAGTATATGGCTATGTACCAAAAACACAAACCAACATTGCAGTGGCAACATTTATTCAAAGTTTGGCACCATTGAATTCAGCAGCGAATCCAATAATATACTGTCTCTTCAGTACACCATTTTGCAAGAACGTACGGTAAGATCCTTTGAATAGCATTATATAATAAATACCTGTAGGTGTATGACTAATTACTCACAGTAAATGCTAATTCGATAGCTGCATAAATTACATTTACTTCCATTGACAAGATGGATTTGAATATGCCTAAAAATAACTACTTATTCAAGTCACTTGATATTATTACTTACAACACTACCCTTTGATGTTCCATAAAGGGGAGTGGGTAATTATCTTTTACCTCTTTGAAGTACGATACTAAATTACCTAATAAAAAATCCATAAAAAAAAGTCATTTAAAATCTCAATAACTTTCAAGCGGTACCACATATTCTCTTGATTTAAAAAAAAAAATTCCCCATTAAAAGTCTTTACTTCTTTTTTTTTTGTTGCAAAGTAAATAAACTCAACGATACAAAAAATAATAATTATGTTTATGTTTATATCAGAATGATCGTAAATTTGAGTTAAAATCACAGAAAAAAATACAATCTTTAAAATAAAATGAGTTTAATGTTTATCATAGCTTAATATTTTTCGTTTATCTCATTAATTTAAATTTCATCGCGGCACCTAAACGCAAAACTTATCCAATATCCGGGTAAACATCCGTTTAAGCTTTAATCCTTTTACTTGGGCTTCGAGTCAGTTCCAAAAACTAATTAACATTTCATTAATAGAACATTAGATTAAGATGGATAATTATAGCGTTTAAGTGCTTAGGATTCATTTTATAAAAAATATTTTTCCTTTTTTTTAATTAATGGGAAAAAAAAACTTGACAAATAATTTAGTTATTAAGTAATATAAAATCTTCTAAATTTCTGATAGCGCGAAGTATAAATTAAAGGAAATGAATAAAAAGTTTTTTCAAAGATTTTATATAATTAACTAAGTAAATATTGAATAACTATTGGTATTAATTAAACGCAACTTTCATCATATTTCTTTGCTTAAAAAAGAAAAGTTATGACGCGATAAATATATTTTGTGTTTTATATATGTACGAAATGAATGAGTAAATAAAAATTTCATTTTTTAAAAAATTTTTGTGTTCCACCTAACGGTAGAAACATGCAGGCGGTTTCCTGGGTTTCGGGACGGTGCTGTCCGTGTTCATATAATTGCTTTAGCGCCAGTAATATTCGGAGGGGCACGACGAGAACGACAACAGTTACAACATCATTGACTGCTCATTCGTCAAGAAGAAGTGGACATATTTCTATGCTTCATTCAGCGTCTAAGAAACACGTCATGGTATCCTTTGTCTAAATTATATGAATAGTATTATATAAATAAATATATATGAATATACCCTGAAACGTCGATTAAATATGTATAAAAATCGTAATATCAATTTATAAATCAACTGTCTTTATAAAATCATCTTCGAAAAATTTCATTGTGATTCTTGATTATATAGGGGACGGGGTGGGCAAAACGGGCTACCCCTAAACTTTTATAAAAAAAAAATTATATTTTTCAAACATTCCGAAATCACTTTTGTAAATATAATTGAGCATTATTTTGAATTTTTTTTTGTTAAACTTTTTCAAAAATCGAGTGTCAGTCGCAAAATGTTAATGACTTTTGTGTTACGATAAGAACTATATTCAAAAATTTCTTTTTTTCCTAATGTATGCAATAATTATGTATACAGTTAAAAATATTGTGTTTTTGTGTATAAAAATTCAATAGTTAAATATTTTGTGTCAATTATTTGACACCACGTGTAAATTTAACTAAAGTTGAATGTGTTATCTGATCTCATCAAGTTTTAAACCGGTGTTATTTTTGGACAGAAGTATAACGTGTTAAATTAACACAAAAAATTGAGTGGACCGTTTGGTGGGACATGTGATTTGTGTTAAATTTAACAAAAATTTCAAACTGTGTAAAAAGATTTAACGTATTTGAATCCTCGAAAACTTAATAATGCCCCTTCCTCCCCAATATATATACATTTTTTTTTAATTTAAAACAAAAACCAATAATATAACGAATTGATTTATTTAAATCAATATAGATTAATTAAATCAGATTTTATTTAGAGAATATAATTACTGCTCTTATGTGTACAATACAAATTATATAATCTCTACTGCAACTGAATTAAATTAATTTTATATAATTTATATAATTGGGTCTAATGAATTTATTTGAATCCATTACTTTCAATTAATTTAATTCTTTTTTTTTTTAAAGAGAAAATAAAAACATGATACTTAAAAATATTTAATTGTTGTACCTTTAATATACAATACGTAATATCACTACCAGTATTTTTAAATTTAAACTACTTTAATATATTGTATAGCATTGTTCATTTTATTACAAGTACAAAAATAATAATCATTGTAATCAAAATAAAAGTGGAAAAATAATACGCTCAAAGTATAAATGTAAATAATATAAATAACGTTTAAAATGATATGTCATATTAATAGAGCTAATGTTTGTTGTAAAATAATATTAACTAATTGTTTTTTAAACAGTGAATTATGAAACGATTAATTAAAATTTGAATTACGATTTAATTATTGCATGGTAATATATAATGAATTATGACATCAATTATTTACTATCAATATTGTCGTGTAATTGAAAATATTATTTGTTATTTATTTGTAAATTAAAATGTATGTACATTTAAGGATAAATAGCATAGATATTTGTTATGTACCTGGATATTTAAGTAATTATTTTAAAATAATTTTTATGTTTTATTATAATTTCTGTATTAATAAAAACGTATGAAAATTAAATCATGATTTTATCTTCAAATTTGAAATTTAAAATAGTTTATATTAAATTTAATAATTTTTTCAACTAAATCGTTCGCATATTTTCTTTGGAAATTTCATCGTCAATTATTTAACTCTGTAATTATACGAGTGATCTCAATTACCCTGATTAATAACTACGATTTAATATTTATCTAAGGATAGGAACATTTTCCGCTCAACGAAAATGAAAAAGATTTATGTAATTTGACTGCTAAAGAGTGACAGAGGAAGTTCCGGAGGCTGAGGGTGACCTGAAATTTTCGGCTGACATACATGTATATACTAGCATCTATGCGAAACATTTCAGAAGTCTACATCCAGTAGATTTTTTACTTTGCATTTTTTTTTTATTTTAGTTCGGCGAAAAATGTTCCGATCTTCAGGTACATGATTGAATTCGATTGAAACTCAACTATTTTTGGACTAAATCTAATTAAAATTTTTCGGTAGGCTTCAATCGTAGTTTTTAATCAGGATATTTAATATTTAATAACATTTGAATTACAAACAAACGAGAGTAGTTGTTACTGACAGCTCATTATGAATAAATTTGAAAAAAAATTAAGTAATGAAATTGACTAGTATATGCAAATAATACCATAAAAATAAAATTTTAAAAAATATTTTAGTTTAATTTATGCATTTGATTTTAAATTACTACTTTTGAAGGGAAATATTATTATTTGAATAAAACAATAATTTTTTTTTATTTAAAAAATTGAGAGGTGGCAATGTTTGAAATTACCTCATCAATTCAAAGCGGAAATTCACATATCGATAGCAATTCAACAGGTTAGTTTATTGGTTTTGTTACTTTTTTCTCTTGTACACTCTTTTGTTTTTTGACGGAAAAAAAATGTAAGTTACACGTGTCGTACAAAAAAAAGTTGAAAAAAGAGGAAGAGAAAAAAAGTCAGATGAAATTGCCACTTCAGGTGAAACAAAAATCTCAACTTATTTTTTTTTATCTTCAACTCTCGTTTATTTTTATACTTTTTTAAACTAATATAATGTCAGAAGTATGTTACGATAATAAAAATTTCAAAAAATTACTTTTTGTTGTGGTAACATTTTGTTTTATAAAGTATAATTTTACGAAATTAAATGATTGCTTTAGTTTTTAATAAAAGTATATTAATTTATTTAGACAAAATGAACGATAATTTAATAAACGAGGGTAATTTTGAGTTTAAAAAAATACTTGAAGAAGACCGAATAAAAGTAATGCAGAAACGAGTTATTGGATTATTTCATGAGAATGTTAATTTAAAGGAGCAGTAAGTAGGCAGTGGTTTATTTGTAGTAAAGTAAGTAAATTTAAATAAAATTTATCATAAATGTAGAGTATCCAAAGAGTCACGTAAAGTTAAAGAACTTGAAGATAAATTTTTCACTGTCAACTCAAACATTTTTAATAAAAATATAAATTCAAATCAACAAGTAAGTAAACTTTTATGAATTTATATTTTTTTATGTATAATTTATAGCTCACTATATTTTTAAATTTTAAGTACGTATATTTGTGCTTGTAGTATGAAAGTAAAATAAAAATAAAGAAAAATTTAGAAAATTTAAAAGAAAGAAAAGTAAATTACATGCCATGGGCATTTTGCAAGTACTGTATAAAGAAACTTCCAAAATTAAATGCAGCTGAATCCTTTGTTTTGATTACTAAGTGAGTTATATCTCTGAATATGTTTTAACTTTAATTACGTCAGTAGCAGTGAGTAATTTATATGTAATACGAGTGTGTAAAATTAATGCTAACTTTCTGATGAGTTTAAACTTTTGAGATATTTATCAGAGCAGAATTAATGTCTATGGAAGAAGAAATGAATAAATTGAGGGAAGAATTAATTTTTAAAGAACAAACTTCAATTAATTATTTGGAGCGAGAACAAAATAATTGTCAGCAATTAACGCGTCTTGCACAGGAGATAATTATTGTGAATCAGTTGGCTGAAAATCGTTATCAGGACCTTCGGACAATGGCACAAATACTTGAAGTATTTTTAATAAACAATAATATGTATATATAGACGATTTTATAAATTTATATTAATTATAAATTCTTATTATGTTGGAAATAAATTTAAGGAGAAAGAGTATGAACTAAAAAACGCACTAAAAGAAATTATGGGGCTGAAGAAAATAATTGTAAAACAGGAAAAACGTCGAAGGTAAATAACTTTATGTTTTCATTAATTAAATGTCAATCTCAGTAAACTAAATAAAAAAAATGAATTCACGGTAGCATGTTTTGCCTACGTATTTTCAAGATCATTATTATTTCAAGTTTTATAAAAATTAATAAATAGAAAAACATTTACTACAAAATTACACAATTAAGATTTTACTGTTGTCTCAAAAAGAGAATTTCATTCATATAAAATTTTAATCAGAGCGCTTGGAGACGGTGATCAGTGCAAAACAACGCCTGTACAAATAAGTGAAAGAGAATGCAAATGGATCAACACAATAATGCAACAGCTATCAAGACCTCGTAAACTAAAGACAAAAGCCGGTAGTCAAAATAAAGATTTTAATAACGGAAGTAATAAAAGTTCAGTTAAAGCAATAGCTGTAACTAAAAGCAGCTTTGAATAATTGTACCTTTGAAATTAAAAAGCTCACAGCACAATTAAAGTGAACATTAAACTTGAATATGATGCAAATTTGAGTAAATATAATTAATTTCTTAATAGTTATTATACTTCTATCAACTATTTATTGTGGAATGACAGATACATTTAGTGGTTTTGCATAAGTTACCTGTTTTTGAAATTATTATAATTACTGGTTCAATTTGTATGGACAAAACAGTTAGCATATTCTATGCACTGTTTTAATAAATTATTAACGTTTGTTTGTTGTGTAATTACTTTGAGTACGTAGTTTGGTCAACTTGTTTGTTTGTTTGTTTGATTTTCTGTTTTAAGGTGGGTGGGTGTGAAGGTTGGTTAAATGATTGCGCACGAACATATAACATTACTTAAAGTTATTGACATTTGGCTAATTAATTAGTTCAATACGATCTCATTAAAACTTCTCGCATAATTTGATTATAGTTTCTACCTGTTACGTGTATGCCAGAAATTTTAAAGCGCATCAATACTAACTCATTTAATATCATTTTGTGTAGAGTTTTCTACAAAATAGTTCAAGATAAATCATTTGTTTTAACAGGGGTTCGCACTTTTCTCTCTATTACACTCAAGTCCACGAACGGTACTATCTTTGTTGCACTTGTGCAGTAAATGGCAACTTTGGCCGAGTTTTTCTCTTAAACAAACGAATATTGTCAAACAATATAAGCGCACTTTGCTAGATTAGACAGTATGTAGTAGTATGTGCGATCTGTATTTTGTATTTAGAGATTTTGTTTCCGAAAAAAACTCAGCCGAAAATATCTGATAACCCCCGTTAAAGACTGAGGAGTTCCGGTAAATATTATTTTTATGTACATGAGGTAAGAGACCTAGTACCTGATCAGGGAACTATAGTAGTATTCGATCACTCCATGTATTTGTTTATCTATATTTAGCTAAATTCAGTAACTATAGATATACAAATACATGATGATCCTGAAGTTAACAGACAGTTAACAATTTTTGGAATTTTTTTTTAATAAGTCAATTACATAAAAAAAAAAAATAAAAAAAATATGCACATGAAGAAAATAAAAAAAAATCTATAAGTATAATATTTTGAAATATTTTTTTTTTAATTTATTGTTTTTAAAAAAAATCCCAAAATTATTAAACGTCGGCTAACTTCAGTATCATAAATACATGAGTGATCGGGTGCTAGTTCCCCGATCGGGTACTGGGTTTATTACCTTATGTACATGTAAAAAATTTCAATATTGATCAAAATTAGATTAATTATGCGTCGTTTTGTGCGAAATTTCCTATAGGAAAAGCCCTTAAGGGCTAGTTTTTCAAACCGGGTTTATTTTTAATCCCGGGTCAACTTAACATTGCTGGTGTATCTATATATTATTAATTTGTAAATATACTAGCAATATTAATTGAAACCCGGATTAAAATAAACCCGAATCGAAAAACTGGCCCTAAAATATGGAAACTAATTAAGCTCCAAAAGTCCCAGTAATTCTGAGGAAAGGCCCAGAACGTCAAAAAATTTTATTTTTTATCGTATACCAATTAACGATAATTGATAACAAATATCAATAAGTGGTATAATATTTTATTTTATCAGTAACAGATACTGTTTACACTGTTCGTACTTTGTTTAATAGACTTTTATTATTATTTAGTCTGTTCTATTTAATTTTTTATAACTTTCAAAGTTTATTTATCACGCAATTTATAAATTAAAAATATTCATATTAAGTCTATTGGTTATTTTTGTTACATGCGCATTGTATAATTAAAAATATGTTTATACTTGAATAATAATTTTTGCATGTATAAGTAAATATTTTTATCAGCAATGTCATTGTCATTAACTTTTAAAATTATGCTAATCGAAAATTATAAAAATAAATACCTGAAAATTACTGGTAGCTTCTAAATGGGAAAATGAATAAAGAATAAATAAAAATTTTTGTTTTTTCACTCACCGGCTCACCACTGGTCGAAAAATTAATTCTGCTTTGACACCACGATGGATTTAATTATTTGTCATTTAAATTTTAATTTTTAAATAAAAAGTTATACAAATGACTTTTAAAATTGTTATTTATGAAACCAAAAAAATTTTGGTTTATTACTTTTTTTATTATTATAATTATTTATAACATTAAATCACTTTCACTTGTATTAAGCACACATTAAATGTGCAATTAATATAATAATTATTTAATTAATTAAAAAATAAATTTAAATGCGCGGGAAAAGCAAAGCTTCGTCGCCATGACCATTTTGAATCTCGAGTTAAACTCGAAGCGATACAACTTCACTTTGTTAAATAAATATATTCAAGTCACTTTAAACTCACATTAATAATCCAAATAATCACAATAATTATATCGAAAATTATTAATATTTTTAATTAATTAATTAATTAATTCAACTAAAACACTTTATATGATTGGTACGCAGCTAAAAGTTTAACCGGACCGGACAAACTGAACGTTGCGTCCAACACTAGTGCCATCTGTGGGCAGATTAAAAAAATTTTAGCCGCTAGAAGAAAGTAGTGGGAGCAGCGCGTCAGCTCTACGCGCATGCGCCAGCCGTGGCGGGGGGAGCGTCGGTCGAAGCGGGGGGAGCGGTGGAGGGAGCGTCCGTCAGTTGAATCGTTGGGGGGAGAGGTGGAGGGAGCGACGCTCTACCGGACATTATGGAATCTTCAGTATCGATGCAGCAGCCAACGGAATAACATATAAATTAGAACGCATCACTTGTATCTAAGTCTACTGTTCGGTTAATTTAAATAAAACAAAACATTTTTGAGCCGTTATCGGAAAAATATTAATTTAAATACGTACTAGTGTCGCTAGTGATTCTAAATAATTTATTGTCCTTTAAAATAAACAGTTTTATAGTTTAAAAATAGTGTTTAAATTAAATTAGTTGTGATTTAATTTTTTTTTAAATGTTCCGAGTGTAAGGGAAGTAGTGAAGTAGTGAAGTTATGTGGTGTTGATGAAGATTGCAGCAGTCTGGCTTCTAGCAGTTCTGCAATGATCCTGACTTCAGCGGAGTAGTAGACTCATCATCTAGCGTCGTACGATAGAGAAATAGCAGTTAAGTGATGTTGATAGCAAGTATACACTTTGAATAAATTATTTATTCGAGTGTATAAGGATACCCTTCTGCATATTATTTCTCTGTCGAGGTTTGTTGTACATTTAAATTTAAATGCTTTTATTGTTTTACTTGAAATATATTTTTTTAAAGTCTTATTAATTTTTTTGTGCTTCATAAATGCACAATCATGGCTGATATAATTTTGTGATTAATTTACAAGTAATTTTTTAATGCGTCTTCTAAGAAATTTATTATTTTCGAACTTGGAAATCTTAAAAATGCTTTTTTTTATTTGAATAAATGAAATCGCGATACTAAAAATAGTAGACAGCAGACAAACTTTTAATTTTTGTAAAGAAATTAAATATTAATAGGAACAATAATTTTTAAATGTATACAGAAAATTTTTTTTAAATTTTTTGTGTGCATTAGGTTTTTTTTCTGTTATTATTTTATTCGATTATTAAAAAAATTTTAAAAATTGGCGGGCATTATCGATTTCCATTTTGGGTGCATTCGGAAATGCTCTAGCTCTAGCTCTAGCCAAGCGTTGCCATATCGACACAAATAATTTTTTAGAAAATGATTAAATTTCAATTTTGAAATTTCGCGCTAAGTTGGCGCTACTGCGCGTCACTGTATTCGACGTTCAAATTTTTGCTAAAGTGGGGGAGGTCGATGAATCGCAAAATCGATTGTTTTGTATCAACTGGCGGTCCAATAGCGGCAGTCAGTATCATCGACAACTTCAGTAGTAGTCCAGATTCTTCTTTGTTCTTTACGTTTGAATTGAAACAGTATCGCAGTGGCGTCATGTAAAATTGTGCAGTGATTGTAAAATTTATCTTTTATTAATATTAATTGTGCAAAGTATCTGTAGTGTAGTTAAGTGTTGAGTGTTCAGCGCTAGTGTACAGTGTTAAGTGTTCGATGGTAGTGTAAAGTGTTGCTGATTGCTGATGCTGACAACTTTCAAGTTCCTGAGCAAAATCATCTGGCATCGTATGGTGGGGAAATAGCAGTTAAGTGACGTTTTTTAGCTGCAATACACTTGGAGCAATTTAATTTAAATCTTCAAGTGTATTAGGACACCCTTCTGCATATTATTTTCCCGCCAAGGTTTGTTCAAACACTCAAGTGTTTTTTTTTAATATTTCAAATATTTTTCTGCCGCCATTTTATTTTGACGTACGATTTTTAGTTTTTCTCCAGTTCCTAATTATTTATTTTTCAAATATTTAAATTTACCACGCAAGTAATAAGAATAATTAATAAAAATAACGAATTTTAAGTACATTTTTTAGCCTGGGTGCATTCGGACATGCTCGAGCTCTAGCTCTAGCCAAGTGTTGCCATACAGCACGAGCTAGATCTAGAGCATTTCCGAATGCAACCTTAATTTTCAATCAATAAAATTTTAAATCTAAACATGAATTTTCTGTCTATAAATTTTTAAACAAAAAATATTTCGGATGTTAAAAAAAATTTATCGTTCGTTTTTATGAATGCGAAGTTGCTGACAATTGTCAATTTTCAAATTTTCGAATAAATAAATAAGATCTAAGAAGAATAGAATTGAAAACTGGTACGCACATTTTTTCTATTTCATTATTTGAATAAATTTATTTATTTAAAAATTTATAAATTGTTTAGTGTCTGCTACATTCAAACTCATTCGTTTTTTTAAAATTTCAAACATTGAGATTTGAAATATCGTTGCAGCCATTTCGCCCAGATGGCGCCGTTTTGTTTTTCAAAATTAAACGTGTATGTAAAAACCGCCTTTAGCTCCGTCGTTTTGCTTGCGGTAAAAAATTTACCAAACATTTTGTTTATCAACAAAAATTACATGCGTCAGTACCAGATGTCTGACATCACAAACAAAAAAAAAATGGCACACGCACTCTCCTACTTTTTCAAACTATAAATTAGTCATTGTCATATCATTTATATCTACGAAACATTTAACTTACTGAGTTAAAATAAAAAAATTAGTTCTAATTATATCTACATACATCAAACAGTAAACCAACTTCCAATAAAATTACATATATTTGTGCAACAGTTAAAAAACACCGTTCAAAAAATGTTCAAATTCAAACCTTTCCTTTTAAAAAAAAATCCAGTGGCCGGTTCTGAAAAACCATCTGCACGCAGGTTAATACTAAATACCAATAATAATAATACGATAACATTTTATACTTATTACGCCGTACAATATGTCTGGAGTTACAATCTATCATCGCGTCAGTATAAACTCTTAGAAGCGATTAAATATGACGACAATAGATTACCTCTCAATAACAACAAAATGATCGGCATTACTTCTGAAAACAATAATTTGATAATTTGCTGGATGAGTGGTCATTTACGTTCATCACCATTTGTGTATTTACACACGTGGAACTTGATAACTAATCATGCTTATACGGTCGTTACTAACAATAGTGACGTAATATTGAAATATGGCGCGTACCCGAGAAATTTAATTCGTCATGGCGATTATTATTACACGATTTCCGCGGATGAATGTTATAATAAAGGATTTATTTTCGGAGTTTATCGATTGCATATCGCTAGTAATTCATGGGAGTGTGTGTACGACTTAAATGAATTAGATTCCGATTCAAGTCCGTTGACAAAAGTCCCAAAGACATTAATTTGTGATGGAAAAATGATTTACTGTTTGGTATTTACGGAGTCGGATGAATCGTTACCGCTGTGTAAAATATCGGGATTCAATTTAGTCGATTCTAAATGGTATATTTTAGACACTATTGGTGACGATAGTGCCGGTAATTCTTGTTACCCGATTCAGAGAAACAATTTTGATGTTACTCAGTACAAGGATCCAGATACTGGTGATACCTATGGTATTTTATCAGGTGGGACTAATTATACGGATGCCTTTAGTGATATTTGGAAGATAAATTTGAAAACTTTAACATGGACATGTCTTGGAAAATTTGGACTAGTGTTGCCTCATCCGATAGATTTTCATTCAACGACTGTCACTGCGGCTGGAAGGCTTGTACTTTGTGGTGGCGACTATTCGTTTGCTAAACAAAATGTATGTTTATTTAATAATAATAAAATAATCAAATTTAATTTAATTTTTAATGAGTAATTATTACGGAAAAATAATTATTATGTTAATTTTTGAATTACCCAATTATAAAATATCCAAATTTTACAGTACAAATTAAGCCCGTCAGGGATATTTTTAGATGACAACTTGGACTAAAAAATTTAATTTTTTTATAGTGGAGAAACAATCCAACAATTTATTCTGCTTGGTTGAGAGTTCCAAAACTTACGGATATTTGTTGGGATGCAGTTTTACATTATTGTCCAGATTTACCTTTGAAATCTGAAGAAGAAATAACATCATATGGTATTCCAATAAAATTTTTTCACTCTCGAATCAGTTAATAGTTTATTTATTTTTAAAAAATTTTAATATTTAAAAAAAATACAACTATTGAAAGTACAAACAAATTGTCAATTAAGTAAAATAATTAAGACTGTCAATAAATATATAAATTTTAAATAAATATTTTCAACAAATAAACTTCAATAAATTTTTACCATCCTTCAAAAAGTTGCTGTTCAGCGTTTCCGTCAAATTAACGTCAAGTTCTGCTGTTCTAAGTTTTGATTCAAGTATCAGTACAATACCTGATAGCAAAACTCATTGGTCAGAAACTTGGTGTCTATTACTTGCGATAGTTGACATCAAATTCGGCCTTTGTAACTGTTGACTACAAGTTGTGGCCAACTTTCTGATAAAATTAAAGCCAAGTCGTCAACTTTTGCCATTAACTTTCTCAAAAAGTTGTCGTCAACTTACAGAAATATAAATTTTTACGTTAAACTTGGCAACAAATTGCAGCAATAGTTTGTCGCATACTTGCCGTCAAATTGGCTATCAGGGTACAGATAATAGGAATGAAAGTTGACTTAAAAAGTTGCCTTCGAGTTACGGAAAAAAAAAATTTGAGAGCAAAAATTAATTTGAATCTGACAAAAAGTTGCGGGAAAAATTTGAATGAGCAAAATTTAACTTACAAAATTGATGCTAGTTTATTATGACGGCGCCACATATTCTTTTCCTGAGCTCCCAGTGATCCTCAACAATTCCTTAATCCGCTTGCATTTATTTTTATAAGCAGAAATTCGCCCACTTCATTTTTCATTTTGTCAATAAAATAAAAATTACACATATTAAAAATGTCTGGGCGCGAGACGATAGATTTGTCTCCTGTTCAAAAAGAAATATTAGAACATCGTGCAGCGAGACGTAATAAATTACGTTATGAGTATTTGAAACAAACTCAAAATCCTTATCGTCATGGGCTGGGTATTGGAGGTTGTGTTGTAAGTGTCTACTTTAAAATTAAATATTTATCTATTAAAACAACGATAAGTACAAATTTTATTACAATAATATTTATTTAAATATTTTAATTTATTATTCATTTTATATTTTACTTGAAAGGAAATTTTAATTTCAAATTTAAATTCATTTTACGTCTATTACATAATGTCATTTTTTGTTTTTGTTATTTTATTACTGTCCTTAAAGTGAAAGACTCAATTATTGACACAGTATCAATTATTAATACTCGATTTTCATTAATTATTTACTTTACTTCCTCTAATATTTTCAGCAGTCATAAATATTTTAATATAATCTTCAAAATATTGAAAATTTTAAAATATATACTTCTAGTTTGTAATAGGTATAAAAGATTGAAAAAAACTACAATTAAATTTCACGACAACTCTGAAAAGAGATGAGTGCAAATGTAGCAGACATCAGAAAAATTTAAAACTACCAATGAGTAGATAATTAATAAAATAAAATTTAAAAAAAGTGCGCGCTTAAAAAATTTTTAAATTAATAACTGCATTTTTTATGAATATTTTTCTATTAATTATTTACTATACTTATTTACAATTTTAAATTTGTCTGATGTCTGCTACATTAACACTCATTATAAGATGACAGTAAAGTTGGCGGACATCTGACAATTTTTAAAACTTTAAAATAATGAAATAAAATTTTTTAAACAAAAAAATTAAAAAATTGGCTTTTGAAAAATTCTAAACTCAGTACATGTATTTTTCTTTTACTTGATGTAATCAATTTACATGATTATAAGACTTGACAATTATCGGTACATTTTAGTGATTATTTAAAATATTTTATATTTATTATTCAGTGTAATGATCATTAAAAAAAAAAACACTGATTAAATCAGAAGCAGCAAGTAAGAGTACGGACTTAAAAAATTAATATTAGAGATAATTAATAAATTATAATGCCTCAGATATCTCTTACAGTGTCAATAATGACAGTGTTACAATTCTACTCAAAACATCTCTACTCAAGGGAAGTTTCCACAACTCTAGTCACTCGCAACTTTACTCAGCTTCAACTCTACTCAGTTATATCTTTACTCAGCTTCAACTTTACTCTCAAAGAATAGCTTTTCAACGATAGGCTAAAGTACGTGAGTAATGTAGCTGAGTAAAGTTGAAGCTGAGTAAAGATATGACTGAATAGAGTTAAACCTGAGTAAGAAAAATTGTGAGTAGAGTCGAGGCTGAGTAAAGTTGTGAGTGACTAGAGTTTTAGCTACTTCCCTTGAGTAGAGATGTTGTAAGTAGAATTGTAACACTGCCTCAGTAATTGGGTCTTTTATTTTACTCAAGTAATTTTTTAATTTAATTTTATTATTGTTAAAAATTAATAGCTAATGTTTTAATTTATTAAAATAGGAAGATGTTGGAATAAATCGTTTCATGGCAATGAAAGTATCAGCAACTCATTTTTTCAAACCATCATGGAAAAATGCTGGCTTTATGACTGCAGTTTGTGTGATACCAATAGTAGCTCTCACATACGGTTGTTATCACGATAGGGTATTTTTCCATTTTTTTATTAAATATTTATACTTTTTATAAGTTTAAATTTTATTAAATGTATAATAGCTCGTTTTTTTTCCTAACAGAAAAGCAAAGAACACCGATTGAGGACTGGTCAAGTGAGTTACCGCGACCGGGAATACAAATTTAATTAAATTACAGTTACTACAGAAGTACACGTGTATAATAATAATAATTGGAACAATAAATAAGTAGAAGTAAAAAAATTATATACATAAAAATTTATTTGTCATTTATCTTCAATTAAATTTTAAATACACAATTATAGTTATTATAATTTAATAATGCTAATGATGAATGTTTATTTGTCATCAAGTTGCTTGTCTCGTGCTATTACCGAGTCATCAAATTTCACCATATACGTTGTACCTTTATGCCAATGCGCTGTTACTTTTGCTGGCTGTAAAAATTTATATTAATAAATAACTTGAATACATTTAATAGACAACTCATCGATAAAATTATCGATTGATTTTTTATTCTTAAAATAAATTTATAAAATTTAACAGATACTTCAAATAGAATTATTTTGATCTAAAAAAATAAATTTTGAAAATTTATTTTATGAAGCTTTAAGTCCTAGAAGAATTAAATTTTTTTCTTCTTTGTATTCAATTATTTAAATTAATTGAAATTAAATTAAGTGAATTTATTTAGCTGCCAAGTGATTTGTAAATTTGGTAGTAATCTTTAATTCTTTACTGTGTTAAACTACAGCTTTACGGACCATAAGTTAATACTTAATTTTCTGTATTGAAGTACTTACGAAACCAGAGTCACATAACACAGCTTCGACAATACCGGCAACAAATGACGCACAGTTTAAACTACCTTTGTCTTTAGGTACTGACACATATTTATTAACCAACGATTCTTTTTCGATAATATAATATGTACGTTCATCGTCATTTGCGTGCTCCAATTTATCAGCTTCGCGGCCAAACAACGATTTCCACAGTGTACTCTTTACAAATAATAATATGTTGAGTAATTTTATTTCACGTTTTCCATTTTTATCTCGCATTATTAGTAAATCTGTTACTCGGTGGCCAACATCTGCTCCAACTTCAGCAAGTCTAAAATATGTAAAATTTTAGATACTGACATAAAGTAAAACCGTTTTTCTTAGCTCTACAATCAGCAATTTTATTAATGACCAACTTTACATTATTTTTTATTTACTTAATTAAACAACAAAGTAAATTATTAATTTCACATCATTCTGTCTGCAATTTTTGTCATTTTGTATTGTTTATATTTTATTTCTTCATTTGAAAGACATAATTTTTTTTAATGTCTGGTACTTCCAGTATTATAAATAATTGTCGCTATATTTTTAAATAATCTGTCATTTTTTTACAAGAACAAAAATTTCTAACGTCTCCGATTATCAGTATGATCATATTTTATGAGTGAATGTAGCAGACATCTGATAAATTTAAAATTATTAATAGATGGGGTAAATAATTGATAAAATAAAATTTCAAAAAATGCACATTTACAAAATTTTCAAATCAATAAGTGCATTTTTTATAAATATTATTTTTTAAATTGTTTCCTTTATTTATTATGATCTTGAAGTTAGCAGACAATTAAAAATTTTTGAATTTTATTTTCAACTAGTTAATTACAAAAATTAAAAAAACTAAAAATATTCACTTGTAAAAAATTTAAAAAACTAAAAGTGCAATTTCTTAAAATATTTTTTTTTTTAATAACTTATGATTTTGAAAAATTCCAAAAATTATTAGACGTCAGCTAACTTCAGTATCATTTATTTATTTATAATTTTAAATTTGTCTGATGTCTGCTACATTTATACTCGTCTACATTCACACTCATTAATTTAAAATTTTCTGACTGTAGAGTTTAAATAATTATATTATTTATTAATTAAATAAATAAATTACTTACTTATTTTGTAATTCAGGTACAGTATAAACACGATTTTGACAATATTGTACTAATTCAGAAAATAATAATGCATAACAACTCAAACTAACCTCACCTTTACCTTTACTCAATGATTTATCAAGTATACTTGTCCTAGGACGTACTGCTGATATTGTCATATTATTCAAATTCATTATTACAAACTATATTTATAATAAATATATTATCACAACTTAATTATTATTATTAATTCCCAATAATAAAATTCAATAAGCGCAAGTTTTTACGAGCGCACTTGCCAGAGCTGTCATAACAATCAGCTGTTTCAGATGGCGTTTGACAGTTGTAACAAAAAACAACCTCCTGTGTTAAATAGATAAACAATATATTTTTTGAATGTGTAATAAATGACTATTAATTTATTAATTAATTAATAAAAATGTCCGGGCCACCGATAAAACCTCCGCGAGGTATAAAACATACCAAGGAAACGGTAAGTTTTTCTTAATATAATTGCAAATAAATATATAAATTAATTATTTAAGGTGTGTTAAGGTTATATATTTATAATTGTAACAATTGTTTTTGTTATTTAATTTTTTTTTAGAGTGGTTTATTGATATCTGTAATAAGAGCATTGTCAGCAAGTGAAACAAATGAACAGAGAGAAGTTGAAAAAGCTAAACTTGAAAAAGAATATAAAAGAAGTGATCAAAAACTTGATGAATTGGTTTCACTGCATGATCAAGATCTCACTGAAGTTATGAAAGTATGTATTTTTAATTAATAATTATTATTATTAATTATTATGACCAAGAAGTTTGATGATACTGAAGTCAGCTGACGTATGATTATTTTTTGAATTGATTCAAAATTATGAATTATAAAAAACAAAAATATTTTATTAAATTGCACTTATAGTTTTTTCAATTTTCTACATATGCATTTTTTTTTTTTTCTAAATTAATTTGTTGAAAAAAAAACCGAAAATTGTCAATTGTCTGCTAACTTCAGGAATGATCCTGAAGTTGGCAGACAATTCAAAATTTTCGGATTTTTTTTCCATTAAATAAAATCCAAAGAAAAAAAAAACCAGAAATATGCACATGTAGAAAATTTCAAAAACTATAAGTGCAATTTTTTAAAATATTTTATTTTTTTAATTTATCGTTTTGAATAAATTTCAAAAATTATTAAACGTCAGCTAACTTCAGGATCATGAAGTTTGCAGACAGTTAACAATTTTTGAATTTTTTTTTCTCAAGAACTCACTTACAAAAAAAAAAACTAAAAATATACACATGTAGAAAATTAAAAAAACTACAAGTGCAATTTTATAAAATATTTTTTTTTTTTATAATTCATAATTTTGAATCAATTCAAAAAATTATACGACGTCGGCTTAACTTCAGTATCATAAATTATTAATAATTACTTGTAATTTTTATAGATTTTTAGTAATTTATCTGAGCGAGTTACGTCATCACGTGAAAAAATTCATACAGTCAAAGAAAATTTGAATGCTTGTAAACAATTGTTGAGATGTAGACGTGAAGAATTGATGAAATTATGGCTAGAAGGTATTGAACATAAACATGTATTACATTTATTAAATGATATCGAAAAACTAAAAGAAGTACCGGCGAAACTGAGTAATTATTTGAATAAAAAATTATATCTGCACGCGACTCAGCTCTTGGTATCAGCATTGTCAATGGGCGATGGTAATCTCGAGGGTGTTGAAGCCTTGAGAGAACTGAGAATGGAGTTGGAGACTAAAAAGCAGCAGCTGCAATCTAAATTGCTTGAAGAATTGACCAGACACTTGTATGTTGAGACCACTCGCGAGGTTTTGCTCAAGAGACAGGGATCAGGACGTGACTTCCAACGTGGTAATGAAGCTCGGGGCTCTAGGGGCAATAAAGTTAAACGCGCATTGCTGGACGTTAGTTATCCAAACAGTCAACTGTCACGGGGAGCTAATATTCAACAGGAAGATCTGACTAATATTATTGAAGATGAAAATTCATTAAATCCGGAAGAAAATTCCGAACATTTCATTGCTATTATTGTTGAATGCTTAGCGTTGTTGAATAATATTCCCGAAGCCATTGACGCTATCAAGAGTCGAATGCAGACTGAATTATTGAATATCATTGCACGTACATCGGACACAGTAAAAGCTAATGCTGGTAAATCGATGGCTAAATCTGATGTAAATGGCGTGCGTATTAATGACGTTGATATTAAAGACAGTAATGGCCAATCAGCGTTGCTTGAATTATTACAAACGCTTTTTGATCAATTTAAACTGATTGCAAATGCCCACTCAATGGCGTTACGTAGTTTTTCTCATGTTTGTAAAAAGTATAATGTCGATGTACGTTTGTATGAAATGCCTGATGTCTGGAGTAAAATACAAACAGTCTTACAATTATTACTGACGGAGTATCTTGATATACAGAATGTCGTCGATCGTCCGTTTCAGTCAACAAATTTTTCAGAAGCTACCATTGATATCAATACTTACTTCGCAAAACGTAAACCTCAGAGACAAAAAAATGGCGCTTTATTTAAATTTGACTTTTCTTTACATCCTAAAACTTTGAATACTTATTTAAAGGATCACAAAGTTAATAATTTTAGTTTGACAGTAAGTAAATTTTATTTTATTATTTAATTAAAGGGCTAAAATAAAAAGACATGAAATTTTTATTCATTATTTTTTTTTTTTTCAAGACTAAAATAATTTAAAAATTTTTAAATTTATATTTGTTTAACCCGTGTAAAAAAAATTCGTTCCAAAAAGATTCAAAAAAAGTTCCGCATGTAGAACTTCTAAACATGAGACAGATTAGAACTTCGAATGGAACTTTTTTGAAACGTTAGTAATTTTAATGGTAAAAAAAAGTTTTTATAAAAAAATTTAGAGTCAAAAAAGGACGTTCTTGGAATTTTTTATGGACGTTTTATTTGGTTCTATAAAAAATTCAAAAGAAGTGATTTCGAAAAGTTCTTGAAACGCCTTTTTTAGTTCATAAAAAAGTCAAAAGTGGTGATTCGGAACTTTTTTGGAATGTTTTTAGAAAGTCTTTTTTAGCTTCCGAAAAAGGTCAAAAGAGGTGATTATGGAAATTTTTTTAAATATCCATATAAAATTCCAAAAAATTTCCAAGAACGTCCTTTTTTTACTTCAAATTCGCTCATAAAGACTTTTTTATTTTTCCATCAAAATTACTAACGTTCCAAAAAAGTTCTAATCTGTCTCATGTTTAGAAGCTCTACATGCAGAACATTTTTGGAATCTTTTTGGAACTAATTTTTTTTACACAGGAAAGGACAATAAATACTAGATGTTTTAATTTTTTTCAGGACAACGTGTCGGCAAAAATATCAAAGCGACTCGTATGTGAACCAGATCCTAAAAATATAACATTTATATTCCGTCCTATGATGCAATTTATCGAAGAAATAGAGCGCGCATTAGAAATTCAACCTGGTAATTCGTGTACTTTAAATAGTTTTATAGCTGACTACATAAAAGAAGAATTTCTTGGTCGGCATCATATAATGGTAGCGACGACAATTGACGCAGCGACAAAAGCATCAGATGCCTGGCAAACAATAACGCCGCCAGAATTGATGAAAGAATTAGGATTAGCACGACCGTTGTTGCAATCAACTGTAAAAGTTGAACAATGTTTAGCCGAGTTACGAGCACTGATGATTGCTCTGCCACTTCAAGGTGAACACTTTTGTACTCTGGCTCTAAATATTTTGCACAATTATCGCGAAACATGTCAATCAGCGTATCGTAACATCACATTATCGGGCAGCGAAGAACGTAAAATATGTTCAGGCGCCTGGTTAAAGGACGACGATATCAGTAGATTTATAAAATCACTTCCAAACTGGGACAATATGAAGAGTGAGTCAATCAGCGATAAACGTGGAAAGATAACACGCGGTTGGTCAATGCGTCGACAGGAGACTCAGGATGAAGAGAGTCCTGAAGACGTCCGTCAGCGTAATTTACGTGAAGCCGAAATTCTTGCGAGTAATTTAGGCGAAGGTGGAATTAATTCCAGTGAAATTTTATCGGACGTTGGTCAGTTACGTTGCCTAGCACTTTTACAAGAAAGTGTTGAGTGGTTTGCGTTGTCAATACGTTCACTTACTGCTGAATTGAAACAGTCTAAGAGTAGTACCGACAGTCAGATTTTACTACCACGCGTATCTGATTCGCTTGTTGAATTACTTGAACAAGTAGCCGTTGAATTTGAAGAACTTGCTAACACGTGCATTCTTCTGTTGCATCTTGAAGTAAGAGTTCAGTGTTTTCATTATTTATTGCCACGTGGTGAGTACAGTCATCTCTGTGACGGCGTTCAAGATCCTCAGGAAGCTGATCCTCGTGTACAAGAACTCAGTCGTGTTCTACAAAATATAGACGAGTCGTTGCAGTCAACACTGCATCCGAAAAAGACAAAATATATTTTTGAAGGCCTTGGTCACTTGATAACTAAAATATTAATAACATCCGCCCAGTATATTGATAAAATAGATAAAAGTGGGATTCAACGCATGTGCCGGAATGTTTTTACACTCCAGCAGACACTCACTAATATCACGATGGCACGCGAACTGGCGCTGGATTACGCAAGACAATACTTTGAACTTTTTTACGAAACACCTGATGATATTTTGAATAATATACTTGAGAATGGACCACAATTTTCAGAGCTGGAGTATATAAATGCTTTTCAGTTGATTGCTAGAAGTCAGACGCAGTATTCGTCAATGAGTAAATATTTAGAAAAATTATCTGAGATTCTTGGTGAGATTGGGGCGTCAGTTTAGTTTTATGGAGTTTATATTATATTATTATAATAAATATATTGTTGATTGGATTGGTAATAAAATTGTTATCAAAAATTATTTATTATTTATAAACCTTTTATAAATTATTACAAGTTTTTAATAAAAATAATACTTGAAGATAGAAAATTTAATTCCATTAAAGTAACTGAGGTAATGATGGATATTTATTTATTTTTAAAATTATCTTTAATCAGAATCACTGTTGTAGAATTGCGTTGGCTTACGAGCCGCTGGTCGTTGAGTTGATGTGGTAAACTGACTTGATGGCTGGAGAAATTGATCGAAGTTTTGATTTGATGCCTATAAAAAAATGATAATAAATAAATAAGATAACAATATTTATAGTGCAGTAGACTACCCGTCGAAAGCCTGGTCTGGGGGAAATTTTTCTGGAATTCGTCTTCTCACTACCGTGCGTTTAGTTTTGTTCTCGACTACGTTATAAGCCTGTTTTATTTGATATTCTTTTAAATGTCATTTACATTTTGTTACATACGCGACTGTCCCGATTTTCCTGGTGCTTATGGCGCTAAAATAAACACTTATCTTTTTACACTGATAATAATTATAATCACTTCTGTATACAGAAGTTTGTGCTCAACAATAAGAATACAAGAAAAAAATTCGCGTAAATTTTTCAAAGAAATTTCTAAAAGATATATTCATATATCTAATGCCACAAAAGAATGTTGAAATTGAGGTCGTGAAAAAAATATGTTAATAAGACAATCAGCATGATAATTAGCAAGACCATCAGCAAGACAATTGTCTTGTTCGTTGTCTTACTGGCAGTCTTGCTCATTGTCTTGCTGGTGATCTTGCTAATTATCATGCTGATTGTCTTATTAACATATTTTTTTCACGACCTCAATTTCAACATTCTTTTATGGCATTAAATATTTGAATATATCTTTTAATTTAATTCACGTGAATTTCCTCGCGATCGTAATTTTGATATAGACAAATTCGGGCGAATTCTTTTCTTTTATTCTTATTGTTAAGCACAAACTTCTGTACCCTGATTATAATGATAACGGTATTGATTACAGTAATAATAAGAATAATAATTTTATAGATCAACTTAATACTCAATAAAACTTTTCAATTGTAACAGAAGCTTTGAATGTAATTCATGACAACAATTATGAATAATAAATTATATTTTATCTAATAATGATTAAATTATTCTCCGCGAAACATCGATAGTAAATTTTCATCATTTATTTTGATATTTTGTTCCTATTGTTAGTTTATAATTTAGACAATTTTAACGGAGGCTTATAACGGGTTCTCTGGTACGAAAATCCTTAGAGTGGTTAAGTGGGGGAAGCTGTTTGGACTCAGTAATTCCCGATTAAGGGGAAGAGGCTTATGAAGAGCAGGCTTATGACGGGTAGTCGACTGTAAATTAAATTACTAGTACCTGATTATTTTGAGCTTGAGTAGTTATAGTTAAAGGACTTCTGGCTGTTGAAGATCCAGAAGCAGCGCGTCCTCTACCACCACGAGTTGTTGCACGTGTAGTTTTAGCTCTTGTACCTCTACCGCGCCCGCGACCGCGAGTAGATACCGGAGTAGACACCGGAGCAGGATCATCTTCAGTATCCAAATTCCCTAAATCATCTAGTGCTTCTTCTCCCCCAAAGCTCTCATTTAATCTATTACGCGCCTCCCGGTCATTCAACAGTTCTTTGAATTGATTCATTTCATCAGTCGTATTCTTCCCAAGACGTTCACTTCGGAATTTTTTAACTTCAATGTTGTAATCGTCGCGGTTCAATTTTATTTGCCGACCAATAAAGTGGTCAAGAGTCTTCTTTACTTGATAACTGAAATTAATATTTCGTTTTAATCACTATATATTTTTTTGGTGGCGAAGCTGAGAAAGTAATTAAATATTTACTTGAAGATACTTAAAAATGCTTCATTGTCATTAGCTTTTACGCATCTATCTAATGCTTCATTCATTCCTAGCAATGAGAGCACCCGTAAATTCTCATCATTTTTTATGAAATTTTTTTCAATTTCATTTTGAACGGCAAGTGACCAGTCTTTATCAGCCTACATAAATAAATAAACAAAAATATATGTGATAAAATTAGTATATTACACATCGAGGGAAGTAAAGTAAGAAATGTCTCAGATCACATGTAATTGTTGGCCGAGGCGAAGCCGAGGTCAACAAACATGTGATCTGAGGCTTTCTTATTTACTTCCCGAGGAGTGTATGCTATTTTTCTCCTCGACAGAGACGGAAAGCGGCAACTTCGTTTTGCACAGCGGGACGAAAGTTGACTCTTTCCGCCCGTCGAGGAGAAAACATATTTATATGTTGAATCTTAAAGTACCTCGTGTTGAAAACATTCAGCTAAATCAGCAGCAGCATCTTCAACATCAAAATCTAAATTTTGTTTAGAATTTTGCGACGCTCTATCGCGTCTAAACAAAACTAAATCTTTAGCATTGGCAACTGTGTCGCAGTATTTACGTGAAATCCTGCAAAAAAAATGTTCAAATCATTTATTAAAAAATATATTATAATACATAATTTAAGAAATACTCACAACATGGGATCAAACTGTTGCGTATCATCGTGATACGTGAGTTTCAATCGAAGGAACGGCATCGTCGGTTGATTAGGATGACCTGTTAGAAGTTTTTTAACTTGCGGAAGCATTGTATTTTGTATGTAATCATCAACGTATTCAAGGATACCGTTCAATGAACTGTCACAATATTTTTTGTTAATAAGATCTGTGATATTGAGTGCATCAAAGACAAATGGTCTCACTGTTTGTAATTTTATGTCCTTAACGATAAAACGTGTTCCATCTATTTTCAACAGTCCCACGTGTTTTGGTTTAGCTTCACCTTCAGCTAAAGACGTTGCCACTGAACTTCCTGTCAAATAAATTGCAATTGATGAATCATTTGAATTTGAATTAATGAAATAAAAACACTGACAATTAATTAGTAAATTTATTACCTGGTTGTGTGATGTAATATTTTTCACCATCGGGTAGTGTTATCTCTTCCGGTGTGAGACGACACTCGTGCTCGTGGCCCCAAAAAATTAGATCAAAGAATGATGGCAGTTTATCTTCTGGAATGTATCCGTGACGAGTGTGTTTAGCACGATTTTGATGTAACACAAGAATGTTGACACAGTGTTCAATATTTTTCGGCCGTAGAAATGTGACCTAGAAAATTTTAAAAATTATTTTACAATTACATGGAAAAAACAATATAGTAGTGGAAATTTTCTAGGATAGTACTGAGTACTTTCTGTAAAAAAAAATTTCACACACGGAAAAAAAAAATAGTAGTGGCTAGAGATAGTACTGAGTACTATCCCGGACAGTAGTGGATATAGTCTAGATAGTAGTAGATATAGTCTAGATAGCATACAGTAGTCTGAAATTTTTTTCTTTATAGAAAGTACTCAGTACTATCCCAGAGAGTAGCCACTACTATTTTTTTTTCCGTGTACTGTATGCTATCTAGACTGTATCCATTACTATCTGGATAGTACTGAGTACAGTCCCAGACAGAATTTAATGATGATTGTATAAGTAATTAATTTTAAAAAATTTTAATTATTATTATTTGATGATTAATGATTCATACCAAGCCATTGCTGAATAATCTAGACAATCGTTGGTCTCCAATGAAACTAATACCATAAATAGCGACATAAGTATCACCTTTTTTAAATACCATTGGTGAAACTGTTAGATGAGTTAGATCTGTTGATTTTCCAAAGTAATTAACGAGTCCTGATGCTGCAAGTATATCCAATGTGCTTGTACACTCGAAACCTAAAAATTTATAATTATTATGATCATTTAAAATTTTTATAGGATACTTTAAGTTGCTAGAATAATTTTATTTATTGAATAAGTAACGTAAAAGACCCATTACCCGCTCACTTTTTCTTGAAGTGAGATTGAACCACTCAATATAAATTGCTAAATGCAATGAAAAATCTTTTCTTTTTTTTTTTATAGTTTTTCAACGTCATCTGAATTTAATTTAATGAACGAGCGTTACTAGACTGAGTACAATTTTGAAAATAGTCACAATTCAAATTTACAATAAATTATAAAATACTTTGATACGTCATATTTTAATAAATTTAGATTTACAAATTATTATTTATCAATGATAATTTTTATTTTTAAATTAATAGTTTTCCAAATCGGGTTTATTTTTATACGGGTTTCAATTAATAATCCTGCAGTTTAAGCAGACAATTAACATTCGGATTTTCTTTCAACAGATCAATTACAAAAATATCAAAGAAATAAAAAAATGCACATGTAGAAAATTAAAAAAGCTACAGGTGCAATTTTTCAAATATTTTTTTTTTTTGTAATTTATCATTCATTTAAAAATTCAAAAATTATTAGACATCGGCTAACTTCAGTATCATTCAAATTAAAATTACTAGTGTGTTTATACATTAATAATATATAGATATACCAGCAATTATAATTAAAGCCCAGTTTTAAAAACGAGCTCTTGAAGTGAGCGACTAAAAATACTGATCGGGTTTAGGGTCTTTTACTTAAATTAATAAATATAATTATTTAATTATAAGTAATAAAATATACTTGGATTGTCATGATTTCCATGAACAGTAAAAATTGGTAACCCAACATTCAAATTATCATTTTCAAAATTAAGACCTGTCGGATTCGATAGCGTTTCCGATGGATCGCTTAGAAACCGAAATTTAATTGTTCTGAAAAAACAGAATCAATAAATAATCGAATATTAAATAATTACAGACATTGATATCGATGATATTAAATAAATATTTACCGTTCGCCAAAGCAATATTTTTTCAATAAATTAATACATTTCAATACAACATTCTGCGATGGTGTACTATCGTGGAATAAATCGCCACCAAGTAAAATAAAGTCGACCTTTTTCGCTAGAGCAATTTGTAAAATTTCTTCGAATGTCGTAAAGCTGTCATTCCGGTCCGCTAAAAAAAAGATTGTAATTAATAATTTTTATTTATTGACACCGCGTAAATAAATAGTGACAGTACTTTTTTTCGAAGCGCGTTCTTCATAACCTAGATGACAGTCAGTAGCGAGTAATATTTTGAAAATATTTTCACTGCTTGACTGACTTGTATTTGAATCTGGAGTTGACATTTTACCAGCAGTTTTTTAAATAAATTAATTATAAAATTACGTTTCTTTACGACTTGTCAAAAGCAAACTTATTCAAGACAATGAATTTTCCCACATGTTTATGATGAAGTTTAAATTTGGGAATTGCGTATTATTGTCGGGGGATAAATTTTTACCATCACCGAAACATGTAACCGAACTACTGTACCCACATATCATAAAATACAGGAAAATACTGAGGAATATTTTTAAAATAAATTTGTAGATGGCAGGAGCGCGGGAAAAAATCAAACTTGTATTTTTTATTACACTCAAAGCACTTGAATGGTAATAAAACAAAAAATTTAAAAATTCAACTCATGATTTATTTATTACCATAATTTAAAATCACGTAATAAAACTCAAACTAACAAATAATACTTGAAGAATTTTAAATATTTCTTTTAAAAACCTGTATGACAAAAGAATTTTCTTATTTTTTTTCAAATTTTTATTTTAACGCGCCGTCACTTTATTATAATTATCATAAATAGCAATAATAAATTAAACATATTTCTTTTTTAAATATATTACCAATAAATCTTTAACGAATTTTAGAATATTAAAATATCCTTAGTATCATTTAATGGGCTTTAAATTAGCTCATCAAATAATAAAATTAATAATTATATAAATACGAGGCCTATATAAATGTATGATGGGTTTAAAAGCCGCATAATATATACACAAGTATTTAGAAGCCGGTTTTAAGGGGTCGCTCGGTTGGTTATTGAGCCAAAAATATAATAATATTAATAATAATAATTACTACAACTCGTATTCGTAGTCAGACATAAAGTTTATTACCTTAGCAGTTGTGAAAGCTATGTACTTCTCACCATTGCTTAAATTAATAGCTTCTAATTAAATTCATAACAGATTTACTATTCAATGCCATCAAATATTTACGTTTGGAAACATTAACACGGGCATTTTTTCATTTTTTAATGAAGCTAGTAAATAATTTTTTAGCTTCTTCGTAAGTGTGAATGTTAAGTTTTTTTTTTATTATTATTGTTATTATGAATAAAAAAATATTTGAATTAAAATTAATCCGTGTAAGGTATACCTTTCATAAAACGAGCTATGAAATCCCTCCTTCCCTATTAGCTCTGTCACAACCGACCATATTTAACGCTATTTGCCACATTATTATTACCCGCTACCTCTATAATTTATTGTCAGTATCACAAACCCGCTTTTCCTTCTACTATACAAACTGTATAGATACATATATATCATAAGCATTACTCGGAGAATAATATATATCTATTTGCTCATAAATCATTTGTTATCGAAAATTTGTAGTAATTAATTTAATACATTTTCATTTATTATTATTATTATTATTATTATTATTTAATAATATAAATATTGCGATGTGGTCAGGACATTAGTACTCTCATATTTTAAATATTATGGATGTAACGATGAGGAAAAGTGGAAAATGTGATAATTTTATGACACTGAAGTTAGCCGACGTCCAATAATTTTTGGATTTTTTTTTAAACAATAAATTATAAAAAAAAAATATTTGAAAAAATTGCACCTATGGTTCATTAAATTTTCTACATGTGCGTATTTTTATTTTTATTCTTTTTAAATTAAATCGTTGAAAAAAAAAAATTCAAAAATTTTTAACTGTCTGCTAACTTCAGGATCATATAATTTTCATATTTTTATTATATTTATTTTAAAATTATAGTTTTATTAATTACAATAAAGTCATGAACTATAGAAGTATTCTACTTATTTAGAAATGTCAAAAATTATTATATTGTCTATTTTTTTATATGAAATATAAATTTTTGAACAGTGGAATTACACAGAAAAAAAAGGATTTCTTGGCGCAAAAAATTTTTACCCGTCACTAGAAAATTTTTACTTGCCTCTAAAAATTTTATGCATTAGAAATTGAAAACAAAAATTTTCTGTAGTGAAAAAAAATTTCTTGCGTCGATAAATTTTTTCTAAGAAAATTTTTTTCTTCAATTCATAGTGCGAAATATTTCTTGCTCTAAGAAATTCTTTTTTTCTGTGGTCTTAGAAACGAAGTTAAAGCTTGTGAAAATATTTTATTTGTTGTATTTTCTTTCGATTCGCTTATTTGTCAGTGAAAAAATGACACGTGTTTTTAGTCACGATAACAAGCGTGCTTCTATAAGCATACAAACAAAAATAATTGTAGTAAAATTATTTTAAAGAATAATGGGCCCTTGTTTAAATTTCTAAAATTAATTGTCTAGATTTACATTAATTGCCATTAGTATTCAGATTTTTTCGAAACTAAAAATAATTTTTTTTTCATAACAGTGAAGAATTTTGTTATTTTTAAAAATTTGATCCAAAGTAATATAATTTAGTGCATCTAAATTGTTCATGTAGCGTTAAATATATCATCAGCTCCAGTTTACCCCAGGTCTTCCTGCAATAAATTATCATTGTACTTCAGTACACACCTTATTAATTTCACCATTAATAATAATTTAAAGAAAAAAAAAAAAAAATCAGAACCAGCTTTAGTATGATGAAGTTGAGGCGGACTGCCTGGAATGATATTCCACTGAAATTTATACAGTGTAAATGGTTTTAACGTTTTTTTAAGTAATAGCAATAAGTTAAGCCAGTAATCCGCGAGACAATGGGATCAACAAAAAAAATATTAAATAAACAGCAATATTCTTATATAATAGGTAGAATGAACATAACTAGCTAGTGTTAAAAGAGCGCGAGAAAGAACGAAGTATAAAAGTTATAGACAGGCTGGGATGCAGGCCGTTTGCAGCTGTAGTTTTTGGCCATTGTCATCATCACGTATTAGCTACACTAGCTCTCTTTCTTTATTTCCTCTCTCCATATACCACTATTATATGTTATTATATTAAACTAAACTTACACTAGACTACACTACACTACACTAGTGTATACAGTATATACAGATCGACTCTTTGCCCTTCTCTTAGCTTACACTCATCTCAGAGTCAGCCTTTTCACGTGCAAAGCTCACAACGATGCTGTTTGCTTTTCTATTGACTTGAAAACGGATGAGGACGAGCAAATAACGGGTATATGGAGCGTGTTGAATATATTTCATTCATGTCATAGCGAAAATATATAAAAAAAAAATACGTATCACAAATGACATTACTGCTTTACTTGAGGGTCAACTCAAAAAAATAAAAAAAGAAATTTTAACAAACGTCCAATGGATATTAGGTGTATTGAACTATGACAAATTGAGGGTTAAAAAAAGTTAACATGCATATATTTACATGCTCACATATAGGGGTGGGGGGGGGGGTAAAACGGGGTACTCGGCTGCCCCATTTCAAAACACAATAAGTGACAAATTTTTCGAAATCGATTTTTGAGTATTTTTCGTTCAAGTGGAGTCTTGTAAACATGATTCGATGCATATTTCAAAATTTTTATTTTTATCAGTTACTGCGTTTTGAAATTGGGCAGCCGTACTTGAGGATAAACTAAATTTTTGAGAACCAAAATACGCTAAATTTTTTTTTTTTTTTTAATGATATTGAAAGTAAATAGAAAAAATTTTCATTTGCGGGCAAAATGGGGTACCCTCTAAACAAGGTGATTAAAAAAAAGTTTCTGGATATTAAATGAATTTGATTAAATTAAATTTTCTTGTAAGAAATTTACCTAAAGAAAAATTACATTTCACATAATTATTCTATACAACGAAAGAAAGCAAAATTTTTAATAGTTTTAATCATAAAATAAAAGTCATTAACATTTTTTGACTGACACTCGATTTTTGAAAAAGTTTAACAAAAAAAATTCAAAATAATGCTCAATTAGGGGAAGGAGGGGCAAAAGGGGGTAGGATAGGCAAAATGGGGTATCCCCAAAATTTAATAAAAAAAAATTGTATATTTTAAATGGTTTTTAAACATTCCAAAATCACTTCTGTAAATATAATTAAGCGTTACTTTGAATTTTTTTTGGTAAACTTTTTCAAAAATCAATTGTCAGTTGAGAAATATTAATGACGTTTGTTTTATGATAAAAACTATTAAAAATTCTTTTTTCTTCTTTTGTATCCAATAAACATGTAAAATATAATTTTTCTTCATGTAAATTACTTACAAAAAAATTCAACTTAATCAAATTCGTTTAAAATCAAGAAATTTTTTTTTTTACCTTTTTTAGAGGGTACCCCACTTTGCCCGCAGAAATAAAAATTTTTTTTTTCAACGGTAACTGAAAATTTCTTCTATTTACTTTGAATATCATTAAAAAAAAAAAAGATATAGCGTATTTGAGTCCTCGAAAACTTGGTTTTTCTCTAAGTACCCCTTTCGCCCCTCCCTTCCCTATATTCACAAAATTAATTTTGGATTGTTTAAAAAATTTTTTTTACAAAATTTCGTACCCCGTTTTGCTCACCTTACTCCGCCCCCACATGTACACATATATTCTAAAAATCTAAATGTATGGCAATAATTATTTGATGCGGGATTATCAATAATGGAAATTGATCAGATTATGATGTATCATATTAGTTTACAGCTCAAATGAATTAGTAAGCTATATATATATTTATACATATGTATAAATATAAGTGTATATATTTATTGGATATACATATCTATATGTTTAGCGAGATGCAATAACAGAGCCACGCGCCAGATGGTTACGCGATAGCCGAGACTACGAGTACCGATATTACGACTCAATCACTCCCCATCGATCATGACACATATATTACATTATTACTGTACGGTTTTCAGTTATTACCGTCTGGCCATATTTCGATAGACGTCACAGAGAGCAGCTTGTTCATCGGCTTTCATATACATTTGGATTATATACTCCACTTATTACATATAATATCTTACATTATATGTATAAATATACACACGCATACACATACGCATACAAATTTTTATTGCCACATATACTTAGTATATAAGATGTAATACATAATATGTAGTATAAATGCTTGCGCTTAATTTGTTTGCTCATGCTTTTAGGATATTTAATATTAATAAGATCTATTTAAATCTGTCAGTGATAAAATAATACAATTACACAAGAGTAAGGATTACGAGACATTATTTACGGCAGATGTGAACTTGTGACAGATGAAAGCGGTATTTATATAATGAGGAGCTTGTAGTTAAATGCTTGAGAAAAATTGATAAAGATATTTAGCTGTTATTTTAGTGACAAGTATAACAACTGTCGGTACTCAGGTGTCGCTAAATAAATTTAATAACTCACAGCATTCATTATATTTTTGTTATTTCATATTATAGATTAAATGAGACAGTATTTTTGATTTTTTTTTCTCAGTTCAAACGTCAGGTTACACTCGTTATTCTAAATGACACCGTAGTAATTTTATTTTATTTTGTTGCTTAAAAATCATAAATGGAAACTCGTTAAATGGGGAAATTAAAAATCCATCGATCGTAAGTGATGACTGAGTCACACAAAGTCAGTGACATTGCGGTTCGGCATTTAATTTGTAGAATAGGAAAAGAAAAAAAATTTAGTAAAATAGATTTTTAGTATTTACTATTATGTGAAGGGTATTTTAGTGATGTGACTGTAAAACGAGTAGCAGAGGATGAGGATGAGGATGAGAATATCCCACGGAGTGACCGGACGTGACTTAGTGACTCGGTCTATTCATTGTGCGTTAGTGATGCCTTTTAGGATGAAATTTAACTGTTAAATCCCAGTAGCTATTGAGGACAGGTGCGCCACCCTCGTTTATTTATAACTAAACTAAAATGACTGGTATATAGTATACTTATATGTATATATATATACATGCATAGCTTTGTCGGTGATGCCTGCAGTTTCATTCATAAGAATCTATATAGTACGCATTCATTCATGAATTTAAGTTCTTTAGACTGTATATACAAGTCGACTGTAATCCCGTTTTACTATTTTACTATTTTGTTGTTGTATAGAGTAAAAGTAGTATATATATACAATTGGATTGACAGTAACATAATGTTAGTGTCAATGAAGTTCCTTTGAAATATATTTTTACCATATTGAAAAGTTACTCGTATTTGATTATTCGTACATCGTTTTGTTGATAACGATTACTGTTGAGATGGGAATATTATCAGGGAACTTAAACTACTTGTGTGCAGGTACAACAGGTTTTCAGTATAGTCCTCGGGGATTTCATATATGAGACTCGCGCATGGCCAACGTGCGTGTACTTATCTGCAGGTGTTTAAATGTTAATCGGCAATGGTCAAATACAGAGTCAATTTTTATATTTATCACTAAATTAGTTGTAGGGGAGAGGGGGGCAAAGTGGGCCCCTTAAGGAAAATAATTATATCATTTTTTTTACGCGTTTACTTCTTTTCAGACCCTTGATACTTTTTTTCACTTCATTATGCTGCGTCCATTGAAATTGAAAAATCGAAAATTAGGGGCAAAGTGGGCCCTCCAAAAAATTTTGGATTTGATATTGTTTATTCTTTACACGTGTGATATTTGCGAATAACTATAAAACAATTGTATTTTAATAATATAAAAAATCATTTTAATAGTCTGCTGCGATATAACTTTGAAAATAAGAAATTTCGATAAGCTTATTAACCGTTTGAATTTATTGATGTATAGAAAATTTAGAGGGGCCCGCTTTACCCCTATATTTTTTGAAGTTTTGAAAATTTTAAGGGGCTCACTTTTCCCCCTCCTCCCCTATCTATGATTTAATTTTCTTCGTAGTTCTATAAAAAAATTTCAAATTTTTAACAAGCAATTTTAATTGATATTTTTGTGGAGTATATATATGAAAAAAAATAGTAAATCTCTGAAAATAATTGTATACTGCGATGCAAGGCAGGGTCTGTCTCGGATATGTTTGATGGCAATAAAAATGCAGAGGTAGATCTAGAGAAGGAGAGTATAGTACTAGAGTGTAGATGGAGGATATGAGGCCGAGTAGCGCACGTTTGGAAGACACCGAACGAATGGCAAACGTACCCATTGGAATATTAAAATAATCTGTGATTACTTTAATAAATCAGAGTAAAATAAAAGTTGTACCCTCCTTCAGCCCGCGCTTACAGTAGCAGCAGTAGTTGCCGGGTCGTCAGTTGACGTCCGGGCGGTCTGGGCGCAGCTTTCTTTTCTCCTCTTCCAACAATATATATACGCCTTCATACTCTTTACCATCATCTCTCGCATATCTGGTGCTCACTCACTCGTTCTGCAGTAACTACACTGCGAGGACTACGAGGACTACGGCGACGAGGCAGAAGCTGAGCCAGTCACAGATGTGACTGTACCCCTAATGAGCGCGCTATTTTTCACGAGTATTTTTATCCCGTTTATTGGCCGCCCGCTTCAACAAACTGTCGGCTGGATATTAATCATCTGGCTCTTACGACTTGGAGTTTTATTTCTTCCAAGGATAAAAGTGCGAGGGCGACGACGAGTAGAGCCGTGTGATGCTTCTTATACACCACCGGGGGCAACTTCTCTCTTTCTCTTCCTACCGCCCCCTTGCCTCCCTCTCTCACTCATTCTCGCTTCTTCATTTTCATCATTATTATTATTATTATTATAAATAAAATATTGAACCTGCTGATACTCCCACGTACTGCGCTACTACATGACTACCAGAATGAAACCCAGGTATATAAACCCGGGTATATTTTCATTCACACCCTCAACAAAAATCTATATCTATTCAGAATTCACTCCTAATGCATCACACCACGGCAATTATCCGTCAATTTGTCTCTCATCTATCTTATCTATATTTTATTTATCTTTTTATTAAAAACCTCATCGGCCATATATTTTTCTTCAAATAAATTTTATTATATATTATAAATCGTTGTGCATGATGGACATATTTCTAAAGACCGGTTTTAAAAATATTCAACAAAAAGAATAAAATAAAAAAAGACCTCGTAAACCATTAGCAAGTATCTCAATGCAAGGGTTTATTTGTCGACCATAAATCGTTATAATGCACCCTATTGCATGCGGTATACATGCCGGAGTATAGAGTAAGTATAGAGTAGCATATTAGGTGGAATATAATAATACACACGGAAAAAGACTAACTCGTCGTCATAAATGCATATGAGTATTTTTTCCTTTTGACTCGGTTTCGTTCTTTCATAATAAGCTAAAAATGTATGAATGAATGAATGAACGAATCAATGCATCAATGCTAAGACGAAAGTATTTCCGGCCAAGTGTTTACAGGGTGGGAGGAGTTATGGATGCTGGATGGAATGGACAAAGAAAAGTTTAAGCCGGGTTGACCATTCATATTCAGCACTGAGTTATTTTATTTTGTGTCTTTTTAGATTATGTGTATATGTATATATTTATGTATATAGTTTGACATATTTTAGATGGTAATAGATTAACAGTAAAAGTGTAGTAATATTACCGGAAAAAGTATATAGATTTTAATTTATGAATTGAGGATGTGAAAAATGTTATTTTAAAAAACGATTAATTTAGTAGTGACTTAGTCTGTTCGTTTTCCGTTTTATATATTATGTAAGTTACATGTAGACCACACATTCATTAACACAGTGGGACATACGTTCCCCGCGGAGTTTGCTGTTTAGGTTTGTTATTGTTGTAGAAAGAAAAAATATAAAAACATAATAGGGAAGCGAGTTTTGTTGGATAAAAAGTTTTAAACTAAACACAGGCACCTGTAAAACTCGCTGCTGAAGTGAAAATTCATCGGGATAGTCTTGAGTTTGTTGTGAGTGAATGAGAGAGAGAGACTGGATTCTGTCCAGCGGTGGGTGATGTTATTTTAGACAACAACCCCTGAAGACATTGCTCTGTACTGACACGGATACCGATGTCATGTCCTCATTTTAGTCTCGTTTCTTCTTTTTATATTTTTACTATGTTTACTCAACAAACAGGATAAAAAACATATATCTGTGGCATTGATTACGAGATTGTAATAAAAAAGAAACGAAAATACTTTTTTTTCAATAGTATTTTTTGTTTATCCGCCTGCAGGCTGCAAGCAATTTATATTTTATATAAATATATCTTTGATTTTAAACAACTTTAATAAACAATTTTTTTTCATCATAATTATTTGAAGAAGGTTAAAATAACTGAGGGAAGCAATTTAGTGAGAGAAGTTGATACTGTTGTGACTTAGTCCGGAGGTTAAATAAATTTTAGAAAATTTATTTTATTATATGAGGGGTTGCGGGGTGATTCCGATGTATGCTGCCCGGAAATCTATAATACTTTGAGAGACCGATGGAAATTCATCAAAGAAGATTACGACTCATTTATCATCAGACAAGATGAACGAATGAATGTAAAAAGAATAAAAAGTTTAAAAAATATCGTGAAATGTTTGGTTTGTATGCGCTATATTGCAGTACCTAATCGTACTGTAAAGAAGATGGATATATGAAGGTAGTATTGTAAAATAACGTCATGCGTTTTGCTTTATTGCCTCGGAAATCCAATAAAAGTCCCAATAATAATGCCGGATGTTTTCCCGATGCACCATATTTGATTTAGTGTCGGCCATTTTGTGATCACATATCTGCCTCGTAAATCTCGACGCAGTGGCGCCACCGCATAAAAATATCAAACGTCGATGCGCGCCGGGTTTCAACCCCAATCCTATGTAAAATATTGCTTCGCGATTCCGCGCGCCGTTTCGCTTTTTCTCCCCCCATCTCTCTCTTGCCCTCTGCCTCTTATCGTCCCGTCTCGCTCACTCTTTTGCTCTTTCCCCATTTTTATCATTCTACCCTCCTCGTTTTAACGTGTTCCAACCCGCTTGTATGTATATACACCACCCGAATCGAGTTATTTTCATCGTTTTTTATTCCGGGAAACAATACTGGATGCATTTCTTATCGGCAGGACAATGCAATTAATCAAAAAACCGAAATTTTATGGGTAATATTGTAAGTTTATTGAAAATGATGGTTTACTTTGCGGAAGACGTTATCTTAAAAATAAAAAAATTGGCGGGATATGGCTGTGAGTCGGGTATGTTGTGTGGCGTGTAGGAATAGCGGGTGTTGTCTGTTTTCCAAGGGTGTCTGAATGAGGCAGTATATCGTGGTTATTGTCTATTATAAGCGCACGGCGGCCATCCATGCCACAAAGTTACTTTATGATATTGCTGACTGCGTGCTGGTGCTTTTGCTTTCGAGCTCTTTCTTGGCTCTCTAAGATGCTGTACTCTAGACTGTATCCAACACCAAAGTAACTTGCTTATGTATATGTATAATACATAGACATGTAGAATCATTTGAGTTGTATATAAAGAGAATGAGAAGGAGAGTACGCAGAGGGTAGAGAAAATGAAGCACATAATACCTTGATAGTAGACCCCAACATATCAGGATAAATGACTAAATCTAACCTACGTGTCATTTCGAATAAAATTTTGTAGCAGTAGTGGTAGCAAATGCACGAGCAATTGGTAAAGCTTTTAATGGAAGCGTTGATTGGTACACAATGATTGGATACATGAGCGACATCCGGACGCCAAAAGGTCGTTAGTGGATTGTATGCTGGGGTATCTGCTGGCCACTGCTACCACTACAACTACTGGCTGCTACTGGAAACTAAACTCGTGAAAGCGTCATTGTTGTGTAAATGAAACAAAAGCCTCATTTATCTCCGGCAGTTGGATTGAAATTAATTGAACCGTTGGCAAATGAACAGAATTGTAATAGAATAGAATTGAATTCAGAGGTTTTATCTCTGAGAGTTGATGTTACTCCGCGTTTATATATAAATACATATAAATATAAATTCATTCATATAAAAGCAGTAAATGTGAATACCAATGTACTATATAACCAAGACAGGGACTGAATTACAGCCTGGTTATATGTGTACAAGTTTCCTGTAGTCCCGCACGTTGCCCATAATAATAATAATATATCTGGATGTCATATCTATTGAAAAGGGATACAACGATGAGTAAAATGATGATGCAGCTTTTGAACGAAATGAAATTAAATGGGATATATATAGGTATATGTGAAATGACGAAATGAGTCTCGCGGCGCGCCGAGTAACGACCAATTAGATAACAAAACGTCAAACAATAAAACCCGTCATGTTTATACCGAAGGGGATAAAACTCGGGGCATTTCTATTCGCCGTTCCTCTGCTTCTGCTCCTGCTGCTGCTGCTGCTGATGTATATGTATATATATAACATATATGATGCTGAGGCCAAGTGCTATAAACTATCCGTTATATACGGATATGGATGGAAATAATGTGGCCGCTGGTATTCGCGTGAACCCTGCATCAGACTTCCAAGTATCGTATATATATATATATATATATACATATGTAAAACTGAACTGATGCGAAAGAGCAGATCGGAATGGCATATATAAGCCTGGCACACGAGAGATAAGCTTACCAGTGTCCTGATGTGATATTTTTGTAGGATACACTTTTTTTTGACTTTCCAATGTGTGCCCCAGCTTTAAAGTTTTAACGTAATGACAGCAGTGTTTTCCAACACGCGTGTCAGGTGTTATCAGGCTGCCGAATCGCAGCTACCGACCGATATCGCAACTCGAGGGGTGGTATAACGAAATAAAAAAAGAGCAAAAGCGTGATAAAGCAAGTTGTGTTTAGCTGTCGGTGGTTGTGGGTGAGGAAACAGTTTTAGTGTCGGCGAAGAGAGAAAGCAATCTGCACCCTATAGTGTATAGGCTGTAGGGGGAGTTTGAGGTTGATGGAGAAAAGGAGGCAGTCAGTTGCTTGCTTACTTTACTGTGTACTGCCACAGCTTTACAGTGTACTGATGCCCACCCTGAGTCCCGGTTGACTTGGGGATCAGAACGGTTAATTGGCATGACAGATAGAGGGTGCGAGAGAAGTTGTCGCTTAGTAACATTACGCCACGATGAAACTGATATGCGTTACTTCATCCCCTTAAATACTTTTCTCGTCTTATTCTCTCACGCCTTTCGTTATTATTGCTATAAATGCATTATTATAATTTTATACTGATTCATTTACACACTTAATTTATTTAGGCCCTACGCCTAAATGTGTTCTTCATGTGCATTTAATTTTACCGTTTATTATGCTTATATTAATAGTCATTAAATAAATTAAACCAGCATTCAAATTGTGATTTTTGAAATTACTCGACTGATTTATTTCAAAACTTAATGAATCTGAGCACCAACTTTTTTTGTTCCTTAAAATTTATTGAACAAAAAATTACTTTTGATTAAATTTTTGACATCTTGTAGTTTTAAAGAAGTTGTTGGACGTGTTCTTGATCTTCGTTTTAAAAAAGTCCTTGGACATATTGACGAGCTTTTGCGTAGTTATCAGATTAGTTTCAAAGTTGCTAAGCTTTCTTTTGCAATCGATATCCCGGGAATTTATGGACTGATAAGAACGTTTTAAAGAATCTAATTACTTTTTTTTAATATCTTACAAAAAATCGGTAATCTAAAAGTCCGAATTCGGCGGCACAGTCGTATTATGATTAATACGTTAAAAAAAAAAAAAAAAAAAAACAATAAACAATTAACATTTTTCAAATCTAAAAGCAATTCTGAAACTAAATCACAATTTGTAACTCATAAGAAATCAAATTCTCGCAAAAATCGACTTCAAATCAGTACAAAGTGATGGGAAGACCACGGGGACATTTCACTGTCTTGAGGCCTTAATACTCTAAATTTTCATAGAGAAAAATTTTTTTTACGGAAAATTATTTACAGATATTAATTAATAAATATCATAATGATCAATCATACCATAAATAGTTTTATTTTATTTTTTAAAAATGAGGTTGAAAAAAATAAATTTTCTTTATAATTTTCAAACACATTAAATTTTTAAACGACGATAAACAGTATCTTGTTAATTTAAAGTTAGTGAAGCATATAAATCATTTTCTGTCATCATATTAAACAACCATAAAATTTTCATCCTCTTCGTAGCCCTTCTTTCCGACCAAATAGACTGTTACCAAATTTATAATTTCATTTGAGTGGTACATTTAATTTTATAAACTTTAAAAAATTAAATAGAAATTCTAGTTTCACAAAAAATTAAATCGATTTATTTTCGATTTGTCAATGTTTTGCTTTATCTTAAAATAAAATATCCACAACTCATAACACGATTAGCTATAAATTAAGTATAGAATTTTACGTGTACTAGATTTTTCACAATTTGCGTCGAAAAAATTTAAAGTGAAACTCTTTCCGCTCAAGAACTTGCCGCAATAAATTATAATATTCTGCCACCTATGAATGATAGTCAATCACATTTTGTAATTTTTTATAAAAAAGTTTGTGGATCGAGATTTGTAAATAACTACACATCCAAACATGTCTATATAATACTAAAGTAAACTCTTGATGTTATACACATAATTTAGTCACACATATATAATATCTATCAGTATATGTATATGTGTAAGCTGTATATCGGTTTACAGTAGTTCCCTTCTCCATAGATCACACAGCGATGCCCCCGCTGCTGACTTGTTATTAAATTAATCCTTCGTTTAGCCAAATTGATGCATTGATATCATAGAGCACTCATAACTCACGCACCCTACTACTCTCTATTCTCTTCCTCTCTCTTACCATTCTGCTCTATACTCTCTACTCAATGTTTCTATACACTGGCATCATATCGTTTTACTTGTTCCCCTCAAAACAACACGCCCCCTCAAGCTATATGTGGTCCATTCTCTTACTCAATGCTCATTGCCGCCTGTCCATAAAAAGAAGTCCCCCTAAAAAAATAAAAAATTAAAAATAATATTGTTATTTTTTCATCAACACAATTTTATTTATGACTCAATTTAATTATTACCCAAAAGTATCACTTGCGTGTTTCCGTTCGATTTTTTTTTTATTTTTTTTCTGTAAAGAATCAAAGAAAAAGTAAAAGGTGTAAAAGATAAATCGGTTTGAAATGACTTGAGTGTCTACCCTCAACTGGACAGATTGCCGTCCGACAAAGTGACCCGTGTGTGCGGTCTAGTCATGTGTCTCTCACTCTCAAGTGTCTCAAACGCATTATCGGACAACTGTGGACAGTCACTGACCATTTGTACAAGAGTTAAAGCTCTATATACTACAGATAGTTGACTTCTTTTATTTCAAGAATATTACATAGCTATTGTTTTCAATTCACCAGCACAATCCAAAGAATCTTATATATGTCTTTTTTCTTTTTCAATGAATCCTTTAGTTTTTTTTTTAACTGACGTCTGTTATTCTTGGATGTCATCCAACTTGGGCTATCTGGTATTCAATTTTCCAGCATGTCGTACGATCTTGCTCTTGATGTATCCAAATGTGTACATATATATCGAAGAATGTGATGTGATGCACACACCCACACACATCTACACACACACAGACAGACTAGAGAATAGAGTGTCGGGTCGAGTGGTATAGCTTATATTATACTATACTCTAGATCAAGAGTATAAGGCATAGCATATTAGAGGCCGGCACAAGGGGGTGACTTGGTGGTGGTGGACTATAATAACGTATAAAGTAATTAAGGACATCGGGCGACAGCGGGTGAAGAAGAGGAACAGTGAGAGTGGAGGTAAAATTCAAGGGACATCCGAGACACTCAGATTCTCGTCGTCGTTGTGGTGTTGGAAAACGTGCGGAAACAGTGTGCTGTTTGTGTGTGTGTGGGGTGAGCACACGCCGGCATGGCGGACAGGTTGGGGAATGCGACATTTACATAGTAATTAAATCGCGGGAGCAAGTGGGACCACTGGGGGAGATACTGGCGTTTCAAGCCATTACAGACGCATTAGATTGCGGTAAGCACTTGTTTATGGCCCCTCCCAGAGTTTCTATCCTAACAGAGCGCTTTACTACACTCGATTCCCGACCGCTTTTGGAGTAGTATGCTCACGGTAGTACACTCGCTTCATGATCATCACACTATACACCTGATCTCTGCTGTCATTCTTGAGTACTGCATTTAGACTAGAGTGTCAAGTCGAGATATTTCAACTTGGAATTTCATGTCGTCCATAAGCTCATCAATGAGTTTTTATTTGTTCTGTCAAACATTATACTATCGAGGAAATATAAAATAGTTTCAGTACGCAATAGTAATAATAATAGAGGAAGCTCAAATTAGTTAAATTTTGCTTAAGCAATTATTCTGTTGGTAAATCCCAAAGGTTTTACTTTTGAATACCACATTGACTAACTTATCTAATCTAATTTAAATGCGGCGGGCAAGAGTTGAGCCAAGTAGTCCTACACTTAAACGTGTATGTCTGCTACCAAATGCACACCCAAACATATTCATTGTCTATGTATATATATATATATATATATATATATATATATGTGTAGGTAAAATAAATGGTCGGATGGTGTGCGGGCCGCGGATGGGGTGGTTTGCGGACTCTGAGTAGAAAGCTCGTCCTGACGCGCGGTGGGGTTTTCGAGGCAATGGATGGAGGTACCAGCTAGATTCTAGGTGTAGCTATAGGTATACGTAGGTTATGGAGAATAAGAGTGAGGTGGGTATGGAGGCACCAATGGGGTGAAATGAAGAGATAGGGAAGAACAAGAGGACGAGGAGAGAAGATTCAGCAAGGACGTGTAGCCCAAGTACTCTTCCGTCGAGGGGCTGAGGGGCTTGGAAATGAAGTGAGATCGCGAATGAAGAGAAGGGTATTCTAGTTTCTGGATGGCCGGGATAGGACGCCGCTGAAGGAACGACGAGATGAGAGGGATGAGAATACGAGTGTAGAGATGATAGCAAAAGAGGAGGGGATGGGAAAGTGAGTGGAGTTGTGTGCCGCGTTGACTAAGGCAAGTCTACGTATACCAGGTCCGTACAAACCGCCGTGTAACGTACGAAATTGAGTGCTGAATCCGGGATTACATCGGCGACTGCTTCTACGGTTGGGGAAGAACAAAATGAGAGAGTGAGAAATGGAATGATGCTGGGGACATGAACGAAGATGTTGGTTAAACGACTGCTGTCTTTGTCTTTTACTCTGATATCCTCTTATACCCCTCACTCTTATACTCTTTTACTTTATATAAATGTATGTCTATATATATAAATATAGAGGTTCAAGTACTAGCAGCCATTTCACAGAGAAGAGACTGCGCGCTTTACCACCTCGCGGATTCGCCCTCTCTCTCCCTCATGTGTTCTCGATTTCATTTCTAGTTCTTTTTTTTTATGTGTGTGTTCTCTCGTCGGATTGCTTTTTTATTTTTCCTTCTTTCTATCTTTTATCCACCCTTGTACCCCACGAAAATGTCGGCGCTCTCTCCGGCAAAGCAGACACTCTTGAATAATATCGCGGCAAACGGAAACAAAAGTTCCTTCTTATTTTATTCTATACTAACCCAAAGTGTCTCTCAATTTGTAAGTGACGCATAAATCTGTCTATTCGTTTTCCCGTTGACTTCTATTCTTTGCTTTTAACATTTCTTTTATTACCATTTCCTCTCGTATTTTTCTAAAGTACATTATATCCATTTACTCTGTGGTTATTTTACTAAAAATGTTAAACTATATTACACATAAAAAAATAACCTATGATTAATATTATTTTAAATAATTTATAAATTATCTCAGTATAAAAATTCAAGTCCTCGTATTGATTATTCATGAATTTTATTTATTTTTTTTTAATGAAAAATATCTTCATAATAAGCGATGAAGAGAAGGTAAAAAATAAAATAATATATAAGCTGGTATGTTGATGCTTTTGCCTCGGCATTGTTTTCTGGCGACACCATTTACATTTTTATTAAAAAACATTCGCAAGTCTCCAAGTGTAGCAGCCACGGCGGCTAGAGAGATAACGGATGCGAGATGACGGAACATTCAATTATCTTGGTAATCCTACAATTATAGCCAACGGATTTACTAGACTAGTGTAGTATAGAGCGTGTGTATAAGCCAACCGTCCGAGAAAGACGAAAGATACCCGATGGAATTCACAGCACAGTCGCAAGCTCAAGGATAATGTTTTACCCAAAACCAAAACCCTATTTACTTATATTTTCTCTACTTGTTTGATATGAGATTTGTCAGCGGTATTAATTATTAAGTCATATAGAATTATTAAATTTAATAAATATGTACTGTAAAAAATCGGGAGTGAAATTTGAGTGATTACGGACTTTATTTAAATTCAAATTCACTCGACTTCACGTGACTTGGAGTTTTTTTAAAAAATCGGTCCGCATACGGAGTAAATTGGGAGTTTATCTTTTCAGTAGAGTGATTTCGGAGTGGTCTGGATTTTATTTAAACCCATGCAGGAGCTGCCAGAGTTGAACAACGGGGTCCTACTTGGCCCAGCACTGGGAACCTAGCTTTGGCACATCTATATTGGCCCATGCTTGGCTTAAGATTGGGTACTCAGTTCTGGCCCTTACAATGATTACCCGGCTTGGGCCAAGGCTGGGTAACCTACACAGAAAAAAAAGTCATCTTGAGTCAAGAAAATCTTTTTGAAGACAAACATTTTCGGGAACCAAGTCAAGATTTTCTTGAGCCAAGAGAATTTGTCTTGGTTAAAAAAAATTCATCTTGGTCGGAGAAGATTTCTACTTTATCTGAGAAAATTTAGGTCTCCAAAAAAATTTTCTTGAATCAAGAATATTTACCTTCAGTCGAGAATTTTTTTTTCTGTGTAGCCTTGGTCGTGACAATGATTACCCGAGCTTGGACCAAGGTAGGATTATCCAAGTTTGGCTATACCTATGGTTTAATAAGTAGATCATATAAATGTATCAGTCCAACATTAGTAGGTTCGTCCAATAGCTATCCTAAGCCCGGAGCCCAGCAGAATTTTCACCGAGTTTTTTTCATATCATTTACCTCCTTTAGATAGTTTAAACGTTAATGATCATAAATTCTACGAGGTTAATAATAATAAAATTTGTTTTTAATTAAATTTATTCGTTTCCTCGATGCATGGGCAAGGCTTGGCAACAATGTCTGGGCCAGGTCTGGCAATCAAGCATGGGCCAAGGTTTTACATACTTGGGCCAAGCCTGGGCCCGTCGTACTTTTCTCTCTGAGAATCCGCATTCAATCCGATTCGAAGTCTTAATGATAAAATAAACTCCCATTTGGAGTAAATTTCACTCCAAGGGGATTAAATAAATAAACAGTAATCCGCATTTACTCCGCAAATTTTTTACAGTGTAATAAATTATTTGTTACTATAAATATACGTCGTTCGTAATGAAAATTAATAGATCGGTACGGGTTAATTTATTTAGTGAGATAATTTAGTGGAGCATCACTGGGATTTATTCTGTCGAACGGATCGAATCAAATGATTGGTGTTATCAGGAACAAACACATACATATATGTATGCATAAAACGAACATTTATCTATTGATCTACATTTTAATTCTCTTCAAGTCTCAATTGTATCCGATAAAATGTATACACATGGGTGTGTGTGTTCCAATTTCAGGGCATGTCATATTTTGATTTGTACGTATCTGAATGATAAGAGATAAATAACTAATTTATTGATTCATATATATATTTTTTTTTATTATCTTGTGTAAAATTTAAATGTAAGTTTTGATTGAAAACACATCCAACTGGATAACAAATGGGTATTGAGTTGTTATCAGAAAAAAGTTATAAAAATTTATTGTTTATTGATTTTTTTTTTATTTAATTATTTTCCGGTTTATATTGCGATGGAAAATTATTAGATTATTCTGATATTTATTGCAGAGATGATGATAATGGTAATGACGATGATAATAATATTCATGTGATTTATAATGTTTTTTATATTTTTATAAAATATATAAGATAAAGCTAGGGCGGTTTGCTTATTGGGTATTGTTACCCATAAGGGAGTTATCGAAACGCCCAAATGTTATTGTCGGAAGGAGCACACGGATTATTAATGCTCAGTCGACAAGTCGTAAAGGGCGGTACAGAGTAAAGAAAAAAAAATGAAGAGTAAAATAAAAAGTTTAAAAAAAAAATAAGCGGATGATAATGCTGGGTGAATTATAGCTGCTCAGTATTAAGCTCGCGCGGGCGCATTTGCAACGAGGTGACAGCCCAGGGCCCAGGCACCAAGCCAGAGTGTGAGTACGCTAAGTAAAGCCAAGTAAGGGAGCTAGGGAGCACGAGTTAGTTAAAAAAAAATATATATATATATATAATGATAATAAAAATGGAAATGAAAAACTAAAGAAAAAAAAAGAAGCCACTAGGGGTAGCCAAGAGACGTTTATTAAATTAGTAGCCCGTTACCTAATGCTAAACGTTTTAATTTTTAATAATTTTTATCTATCTTTTTCTTCCTTACGCTGTAAAAAGAGCGGTGTTAAAAATGGACTTGTTTTAACTCCGCCAGGTATTAAAGTGAAATTACACCGGTGTAGGAGGCATAATTTGGCGGTGTTCAAATACCAGTGTTAAATCGGTGTGAAAGCGGAGTACCCGGTGTGAAAGCGGAGTAATATCGGTGTAAAAGCGCGGTGGCGTTATTTTAACACCGGTCTAGAATATTTACACCGGTGGCGGCGTTATTTTAACACCGGGGAATTTTTTTTAACACCGGTACAAAATATCTACACCGGCGGTGGTGTTATTTTAACACCGGTCTAGAATATTTACACCGGTGGCGGCCTTATTTTAACACCGGGGAATTTTTTTTAACTCCGGTCTAAAATGTTTACACCGCCAGCGGCGTTATTTTAACACCGGGGAGTTTTTTTTAACACCGGTACACAATATCTACACCGGCGGTGGTGTTATTTTAACACCGGTCTAAAATATTTACACCGGTGGCGGCGTTATTTTAACATCGGGGAATTTTTTTTAACACCGGTACAGAATATCTACACCAGCGGCGGCGTTATTTTTACACTGATTTCGGTGTTGAAATTTAACACCGCCGATTTTAACACCTACACCGCTTGGATTTACCCCGGTGATTTTTTATAGTGTAAAAATAATCCATTTGTCTTTGAAACTTGGGGCTTTAATTTTTTTTAGATTTCTATTATACAATAAATAATAAATTTATGCCCAGTCCTGGCTTATAATCCATATAAAACGTATCCGACAAGTCTTAGGAAGGTATGAAAACCCCATTAGTGCACTGCCACAAAATGGTTAACCGACATACGGTAGAGATGATGCAAATGAGAGAGTATCTGAGCTCATATCACATCCATATGTCTCTCGAATATAGTTTTAACTTATTGGCTCGAGCCATCGCTGTATTGCTTAAACTTAACAAACTTCTTTGGCTCTTTTAACTGGCATTTCGATTTAACTGCATATGTGGCTTTAGAACGGATTACTCTGTTGTGTAGCCGCAAAGGGGCTCATACTTAAACCCCATATCTACCCGGTTTTCACCCTTTATTATTTATACTAAATATATACAACAAACTATAGCTAAATATACATATACAAATACACAAAAAGATATGATATAATATATAATAAATATACTATTACAAATACATATATATATATGATTGTTGCGAAAGAATATAAGGATTTGATAAACTAGTATAAAACGTCTTGGTACCTAATGCTTTAAACTTAAAGTTAGACACATTAAGACCGATTGCTGGTTATTATTATAATATATATTTATGTGTAACAATGAAACGGATGAAAACCCGGCAATAAAGGTGAGTGAGTGAATGAGTAGCTACTGTATACCGTACACTGTATTCTGTATGTATTTTATTTTATTTTATTAGTATAATACTCCCCTATTATTGCTTTTTATTGTTATTATTATTACAGCGGGCCCAAATACGTGGCTGAGCATCAGCCAGCGTCAAAAGTCATCCAGTAAAAGCTTTATACCAAAGCAGAACATACAAGGACGCCCATACAGTTGACCTGTGCCGCCTAATTTGACGGTAAATTCTATTGTAATGCCCCGACAGATTTGTGTAGGCACGCTTGAAAACTCAGGGGTATATGCTGGATAAAAAGGCCCAGTTTTTCGCACACAATACATCAGTGTGACTTTTTTTTTATTCCTCTTTCCCTATGAAATGACCAACGTCACAGGATATGTCAGGATCTTATAAAGAAAGTTAATCACAATGGACTATATACATATATATGTATTGGTTTATTGTTAAACAGTCTATACTTTGAAGAGATCTTTCAGGAAAATTTTTCGCCACTTATTATATATAAGTTGATTTTTTTTTCTTGACAAGCTCGTAATCCGATAAAGAATGTTTTGTATCCCAGTAAATGGAATTAAAAAGTTATTTTTAATATTATTATTATTACTATAGTTTAAAATTGATGAATTGATAAATGGAAAAATAAGATACGAAGGATTGTAATAAATATGATAGTGTAGAATCGATGATCGAGAAAATGAGGACTAGGGACGTGCGGTATCGCCAGCTTGTAGAGATTAGTAGCATCTGCCAGTGCGTTGGTATACCTTCGTAGACCGTCTACTATTTTTCTCCTATATATATACATATATATATATATGTATGTATGATTTTTTTTTTAACAAAGTGTAGGTATCAAAATGACAGATAAGTGATCGAATGTACGAAGTTTGAAAAATATCAACCACAATAATGATGTCGGCTTTCCGCGCACGTACTTGTCCGATCGATCATCGACTGGTTATTATTTAAGCCGCACCATGACGTCATTAATATCTCGTTAGGATTTACACGAGGAACAATATATACATATACATATGTATAGAGATATACGGTATGGGTGTGTATGACAATGACAGTGTCATGTGTGCGTCCATCCATCAACGTGTCTTATTATTTTCCCACAGTTTTACGTTACATAATATAATGTATAACTTATATAATAAGATTTTATGTATACAAAACTATGCGTTATTATTTAACTATTTTTGTATTACAAAAAAAAATTTTTTCAAATGAATATCAAGTCATCAAAGTAAATGAGATTATTTTATTTATTAGAAAAATTATAAAGAAAATAATTCTGATGGGCATAAATTAAATTTAAACGGGAATCTAATATCGTACTTTTATCAGCGTAGTAGGTGTTGGTATATAAATATATAAAAGTATGTGTCGTGTTTAATCGTTCCATTTGCACGGCTATTGACTCACGGCAATTTGTAGAGGCACGACGACAGTCCGTGATCGTCGAGGGAGTTTTATACCGGCGCCCGTGCTGGCACACTGTTCTGATGCATCCATCCCGCAGTCTAGTCTGGTCTAGTCTCTTTTCTCTTCTCAATGGGACTCATATAACGCTTGAATGCTCAGACTCGATGATATTGGGCCCCTGAGAATATACTAGTCACTATATACTATGAGAAAAGAAAAGAGAATAAAATGGAAATAAAATTTATAAAAAGACATTAACGTTTAAGGAGCATGAGTGAGACGAAGATTTAAATAAAGTCAAAGACCTAACAGCTGTCATTACGGAATTATTTTTTTCCTCGTCATTCACGTAACTTATGACGCTCAATCGATATATTTTAAAAATAAATATAACTATTTTATTTTTTTAAAATTAATTGTCAGCAATCAGACCAAATCAAATTGAATATCTGTTAAATAGAACGGAGGTGAAATGTCTTAAGTAAAAATGTGACGTATCAAAAAAACCCCCTATTACTAAAATCACAACGTATATTATTATATATATATATATACATTTATATATAATATAAACGAGGGGAACAAAAAGGAATTGACATATCCTAAAAGCTATTGCAAGCATTTGCACGATGAATTATCTACAGTTGACTAACTGCATACCTAATCCATTACATTAGGTAATAATAGTTGTAATAAGTCAGTCAGAAAAGTTAACGTCATTGATTCATACACACATGCCTCGGTGCCGTGTGTATATTTTTTTTTTTCATAGTCGTACATATATAATATAATATTATATGATAGTGACATTGGGTACGCTCATTCTTTACCTGCCAACTCGTTAATAAAATTTGATGTCCTGGAAAATTAGCTCTCAATTACCTACTTCGTGGGGTCTCATTATTGTTCTTCAGTCCCCTCGCACATTCATAGGCACACATAATAATAACTATTGTATATCCATAAACCTGAATCGGTGAAGAAAAAATAACTTATTCTGCTCCCTATTGAATACGTAAATTCAATTGAAAAACCAATCAGATCCGCTTGTGTATGAGTTATGACATATTGCATTGAATTATCTCGACAAATGGATGAAATTGTGTAGGGGAGGGTGGGGCAGAGCGGCCCCCATGGGGCAGAGCGGCCCCCCTGAAATTTTGACCAAAAAAAAATTTTTTTTTTTTTCGACTAATTACTGTAAATCCGATATGTTTGCGCATTTTTACCCCTACGCATGACATTTGGGGCAAAATGGACAAGCCCAAAATTTTGAAAAAGTGATTTTTTCGTATTTTTATCGTCAAATTAAAAAAAAATGATTATAATTCCACATTTCTAGCCCTACGCATAACACCTGAAGCAAAATGGACCAGCCGAAACTTCCGAAAAAATTATTTTTTCATATTTTTCGGCCGTTTCTTTATGTAAGAGGCAAATTTGGTCACTAAAAATTTATAAAAATTAAATTTTTTTTTTTAGTTGATAAATTTTTGAAATAAAGTAAAATTATAGAATTTATTTTTTTTTTTATTAAATAACAATTAGTAATTAAGGTAATCGAGAGTGAACGATTTTTTACGCTTTAAAAAATTTTTTTCGAGTAATATAAAACCAAAAATAGTTGTCAAGAGTAAGAAATACATTCTTAATGATGAAAACAATTTAAAAAAAAAAAAAACGAAAAAAAAAATTTTTTTTATCACTTTTTGAAGGGGGGCCGCTCTGCCCCACAAAAAAAAAAAAAAAATTTTCAGAATTTTGGCAAAATGTCCATAAATTTGTTCGAAATAGGACAAAAGTAAAGTGATCATATGGTTGAAAGCCACAAAAAATAATAATTGGCTTAGGGGGGCCGCTCTGCCCCACCCTCCCCTATATATATATATGTATTATAGTAATTCATTTATTACACAAGATGTATGATTGCAGTCTAGAATGAGTAAGAAAAATATGTTTAAAGATTAAACAAATAAAAAGTTGTAATAAAAAATGGTGGGTTCGTTATTTAGTGTAAATACTGTAGAAAAGTAAAGTTATCTAGTAGTATTAGTGTTTTCAGAAAATAAGGTACACGGACATTAACTCAAGTGTTAGTTTGTAAGTGGTACAAGTCAACAGTAACGTCCGGCAAAGTGAGAATAAGGATTGTGACGTAATGTGTGTGCTGGAAGCATATATACCACTTTATTTCTCTTTTACTCTATCTCTAGTGTAGCTCAGTGCTCAGTTACAGTACACTAGTATAGTTACAATAGTGATATGTTTGTAAGGGGTTGGTTGGGTTTTGTTGCGCGCGCATTCACCACTCGTCTACTCTTGTTTTATTCAGTCGGGATCATAAATTACAAGTTTAAACACACAATGAAAGACATTTAACAAGAAGCTAACGCGAGATTGAGAGGCCACGCCCCGCGAACGCGGTTAACTTCCGTAGTAGCGGGAATCGCGGGCTCCAATAGAAACTCTCGCCCCGCCTACTGCCGGCTAAACGAGGCTTGGATGCTGAGTTGGTGGTAGTGTGGAATCCCAGCACGAGTTGGTATTATGTAGCAACCGATGGACCACGGAGAGAATTTCTTCCCCTGTCCTCATCACAAACACTGGCTCGTTTAACGGTAGCCGCCTATTGGATCACGCGGCTGTACAAGCGAGAAACGCACACGCACACAGTCGAGAACTGAGACCGTGAGCGGGGGTGAGAAGTCTCGAAACGTTTAACCGTACCGGTGGACCGGATTCTCGAGGATGCACCTCGCATTCCACTCGTTCCACTCGTACGTGTCGCGCACCAGACGCACTTCCGTCATCGCGTTCAGACAAACATTTTTATCGTTTTGAATTAAACTTGATACTGTATTATTAATAATAATAGTAATTACAATACTAATAACAACTTTTATGTGCATAAGTGTTTAGTGATTTAATGACTTGTGACGTATTTAAACGTGAATAGTGTACAAATATATTATTTATTTAATAATAAATATCTAGACATATTTATTGTAGATATTTTCAGTGAACTTTGTATATTTGTGGTGGGTTGATATACTACTTGAATAAACTGGATATTGCATCGACAGCAGCACCTTTAGATTACTCAGGATTCGGTCGTACAGATTGTTCATCACCGGACAACGATCGGACCACGTCATCAGCGAATTATTATGCACGTTGCGAGATGGTGTGCTCCGTGACCAGCGCCGAGAGCCTCCGTAATAGCGGTATAACAGAGGCGACTCGTGTCCATCATCATACTTTGGATACGTCACCCCATCATAATCATAACAATAACAATAACATTAGTAGTATTAATAATAGTAATAGCAGTAGTAATAGTAATCTAAACAATAATCATCCACTGGTACTTGGTGTGAGAGATCGGGCTGAAATAATAGACGCAATGTCATCATTGAGTGATGCACATCGTCGCAATGGTCACTTGGATTCCGGTGACCGAAGTTCGTCGGCTGGATCCTCTTTGGGCTCTTGTTCACCACCGCCGGCTTCAAGTCACTCGCCACCACCACCGCGGCCACCCTGGCTGCACGATTTTCATGCCGCGGCATCACCCCATGTCCTACAATTTTTAAATTTAAGCGCCGCCGGCGGTGGTATGCTCGCAGCGAGCCAACCACTTGCTGCGCTGCACTCTATGGCCGAACGCAGTCACCAACACCAGCAACAGCAGCAGCAATTGCAGCAACAGCAACACGCTGCCCAACAGCTACAACGCCAGCAGTCAATTAATTTATCGGCGGGGCAAATAAATTCGACCCCACCGCAGGGTCAGGCCTCGCCAACGGGCAGTGGGAAACACAGCCCGGCAACTTCTGTCACATCCGTGGGCAGTAATCCACATGGTATTGATAATATATTGTCACGACCAGCTGCCACACATCCTCAGGTACCATCTTCAGCGGCTCATGCGCTCGCATCTACCCCAACTCATCCCCAGCATTTGGCTGCACCAAGATACGGCATGCATGCTGGATTCACAGCATCTGCAGGTTTGTTTAGATTTTATCCTTTTATAAAGTCATCATTTATGTGATTTCATGTGTAATTATATTGTCAATTATAATAATACTGGAATTTCTTTAGGTCTCGGGCAATTTCAACAACGAACAGAAGCACGTCATCCAGCAGTTTATTGGCCTGGGCTACAAGGTCTTGTTAGTGACCCTTTGGCATGGCGAGCTCGGCTACATTCGTGTAAGTTCCTAATATTGTTTATTATACTTAATATCTATATTATTAAGGGGATTCGCTACCGGACCTCTTTCTCACACTCAGAAATATAAACGAGACTGCCTCTGTTGCACTCGTAGAGTAAATAAGAATTTTAAAACAATTTTTCTCGGAGACGAATTAGAATTTTTGCAAATACGAAATTTCTAGCTCTTTGTTAAGGTTTAAAAAACGCTAAAGACTCTCTATTTTAGGTTTCCAGTGTTTGTCCGTGAATTAAATTAAATTGAAAATCGGTTACCGTTACCCCTGAAGAGGATAAAAAAAATTTTGTTCTCTTCATATCTCTACACTAAAATTAGGCAATGTTCTGAAATTTGGTATCTTTGGAAACTTCTTGACTTGAATCCTTGCATGTTTACAGTTTCAAATGATTTCATGCAGTAATTAGTTCGACAGCTCAATTTTTCTGAATTATTTTACAAATATTTAAATTTCGCGCTTAAAAATGTTCATTTGTTTTTTCTTGTATCTGCCGATATTTGAAGTATTTGTAGTTATAAAATTGTCAAAATTAATAAGTAAATGATGCGGTAAATACGTAGATTCAAAAGATATCTAATAAACTTAGCAGTGACTATCGTAGTCACGTATAGAGACTGCAGATTGCTAGTAATTATTATTTTGCTACTTTGCTGTTGAATTAAATTATATATATATTTGATCATGTTGTACAAGCTCGGAAGAATGTTAACAGAAACGATAAAGTAATACCGTAAAACCGCGTAGATTGTATACTTAAATTGTATATTATATGGCAACACGTGACACGCCGCCCCCTCCTAGGCTTTGAGAGCATAGATCAAGTCGGTGGCACATGTGCCGGAATTTCAAGGAGGGTGGTGATTTCATATATATATATATATATATATATATATATATATATATATATATTTACTTGAAATGTGTGCGTGACCACTGGGGGTAGATCGAGCAATGTGCTTGCGAATCTGTGTGGTTAGGCTCAAGAAATATATATATATATATATATATAAAAGGGTATACGGTAAGCACCAGACTGTGCCGTCGGAAACAAAATATCATGTTGAATATGATGAGATATTTGCTCATTTTTTTCGTTGTTATTATTATTGTTATTTTTGATTTTTATTGCTGTCATTATTTAAAATTCAAATTTTTTTTTTTATTATGAAAACCGGAGAGAGACATCGATCATTTTAATACTTCTATTTGTTGGAAAATATGTTACTTTTTTTTTAATTTAATTTAAAACGGCTATAAATTATTAACTAGATTTACATATAATTATCAAAAAAACATATAGATATGTAAACACGATATGTCAGATTTATAATAGAAATTTTTTTAATGTGACACTATTTGTCAATTTTAGTCTAGGTAATATAAATAGAAGATAGAGGATCGTTTAGTGAGACATTGAGTTGGATTTTATAATTAAAAAAATTTAAGTGAATGAAAAATTGATAGATTAAAATACTGTAGTTATTAGTTAATAATATATGAGATAATAGATCTTAGCTTTGTAGCGTTAGGTTCATTTTATAGAGTGTGTGGGTGTGTGTGTGTGCGTTTTTCATCGTCGATCGAGTGTGATACGAGTCTCATGAGGCCAAAACGATCGCCACGGGAGCAACACCAGCTATTTATGTCTCTAACCGAGCGAATCCTTGATGGATAAAAAGAGACTTGGACCCTATACGCTTTCTTATATATATATAATATATATACAAAAGCTGGTTCACTCGGAACATATAAACGTTATCATAGCACGAAAAATCCCCAGTAGAAGACATCACATTTCTCTCTCGTTCATCTCAATTCGCTGTATTCTTGCACTTGAAAAAAAAACGAAAAAAAAATGTTATTGCCTCGACTTGCTGACACGAGTATTCCCTTCGATTTAATTTAGCAATATTGTCTCTTTAAGTGTAGGGATAAGCTTTATTTTTTTATTATCATTATCATATTGAATAAATTGTTATTGAGATATTTTTTATGATTTACGAATAGAGGTATTAAAATTTAAATATTATTTATCTCAAGGATTATTAAAAAATATATTAATAGGGAAAGAGGACTTAAGTATGAAATAAAAAAAATTTACACTTTTCATCGCTAAAATAAAATCTATTTAACATTTTCATAAAATAATTCAACCAAACTCTTAATTAAATTTTTTATTTTTACTTTTTTTATTGATAATTATTTTTAAGTATTTTACCTCTAATCCAAGTACCTGCAATTCCAATTTAAATTAAATATAAAAAAAAATTTAATTATTAGATACCCGTATTTTTAAACTGTTAATTTTGCCCTACTGTTCCATATTTTATTAAAAAATGTCTTGAGTACAAAAGTAATTTTAAAAATTATAAAATATATCTTCTTAATTATACAGACTTAATTATATCGGAAAAGACATTTAGTTCGATTTTCCATAGACTTAATTCATGGCTAGTATTCAAAAGTGTGGGAGAGAGAGAGAAAGGGCAAAGGAACAAGAAAATAGGGAAATATTTAAGCGAGGATTCCCTAGGTGTAGGAATGTGGTAAGCAGCTCGTTAGAACCCTCTTCGCCTACTGGCCATTATTGCCTCGTTCAGTATTCCGTTACAAATTGCTTTATTAAATGAAAGTCCCGCAGACCACGTTGTTCCAGTGTTACCCACCGGAGAGAGCTTAATACAGCAAAAGCCCCCTTTTACAGCCGCTGTCCTTGCTGTTATATTCACTTTTTGCTCTCTTAAAACTCTTATGAACACGTTACGCGCACACCGCTATCCACTGCCCATTTGAATACTTAAAACACTCGGTAATTAATCATTAACTGGAGTTTAATTTGTTAAATTAAATACTATTAAATCATTGATAGTTGGTCTTTAGTCATTTCACTGTAAAAAATTTCAGAGTGAACGCGGATTTAAATCCCGTGCCGATGACTGTGATTTGAATATTAAAAGTCCGAATCGGAGTGAATTCAGATTTAAATAAAATCCAGATCACTACCCGAGTCAAAAAACAAATTCGGATTTAAGTCTAAAAGTTTTCAATCAAGTTTTTGAGGATCAATTTAGAAATTTAAGATTGACAACAGAATAGAAAGTTATCCTATACAGAAAAAACAGATATCTTGAGTCAAGAAAATATTTTTGAAGACAAACGTTTTCGGGAGCCAAGTCAAGATTTTCTTGAGCCAAGAGAATTCGTCTTGGTTGGAGAAGATTTCTACTTTATCTGAGAAAATTTAGGTCTCCAAAATAATTTTCTTGAATCAAGAATATTTACCTTCAGTCGATAATTTTTTTTATTGTGTGTAGTTTAGTCCTCAAAGTAATAGCTAAGACCAATTTTACAACTTTGAGGACTAAACTGGAATAACATAATTTGGATTAGAGCCTCAAAATACTTAAAACATACAGGAATAATTTTATCCACATTTGAACCTCGAAAGTCTCATTCGACGTATTCTCTCCCCTCCCTTTTCTATCTAAAATTTTTAAAAGTCCGAAGTATAACTTTTCATTCGTTGAGGATTTTGAGGTCTTGAATTATTCGCATTTAGACCTCATAGTTTTCATTGAGGATTTTGAGTACTAAAGTAGAGTTACTTTCTGGGCGGCAAATAAAACATCAAAAGAATTGAGGCTTTTGAGGACTAAACTAGAATTTGTGTTTTGACTCGGGTCCGGTCACTCCACTGGAGAAACAAATTCCCTATTGACTCTGTACCTGGAGGATTTTTTTGTAAAAACTCCGAGTGACGGAGTGAATTCGGATTTAATTAAAATCCGTGATCGCTCCGAATTCAATCCCGATTTTTTACAGTGGGGTCATTGGTCATTAGTCATCAGCGAATCCATTGATTAGTAGTTGGGTTGATAATGTGATAAACATATAATGTGATGTACAAATGTATATCTAATAGTGTGTAACTGGCTTGAAATGCAATGTTTAAATATCTGTTTGAGTACAAACTAAATCCTTTGATAGGAGCTAGTTCATGAGCGTAAATTTAACAGCCACAAATTGTGGATATAAATGTAGTCGCTTACGAATACATAATATGTTGCACAAGCACAAGAGGAGTTGAGGCACAGTAGGAATACATTAAATGCCGCCGGCATATATTCCCAACACTCTGAGCATACTAGAGGTCATACCACTATTGTGCGCACGTTTATAATTTCTGTTATGCGGAAAACCACGTAACAATTATAAATAACCGTTGCGCATACAAATATTATTATAATATTCGTTTATTATCATATTGACCAAACTAAATTAACTTAATTTTATGTTAAGCTTTGTATACATATATATGGTCTAAGTACTTTTAATTAATTAAAATAATTATCTAATTTTATTATTACACTGGGAGAAAAAAAAACTTTTGGAAATATTGTAATTTCTTCTTATAAGAAATTATGCTATTGGAAATTTTCAATCTCATACACTGTAAAAAATTTACGGAGTGACTGCGGATTTAATTTGGAGTTAATGTGGAGCAGATGACTGTTTATTTATTTAATCTCGGAGTAAAATTCACTCCTAGAGAGAGTTTATTTTAATATTAAAACTCCAAATCGGAATGAATGCATGCGGATTGAAATAAAGTGCAGATCACTCACCTGAAAAAACAAAATCTCCATATTTACTCCGTATGCAGAGTAATTTTTTTTTTAACTCCGGAACTTCGAGTAAATTTGAATTTAAATTTATTTATTTTAATCCGTAATCACTCCGAATTCACTCCCGATTTTTTAGTGTAAAGTTTTAGTACAAAAATTTGATGACGTCATTTTCTTCATCGAAAAAATCTGAGCTCAGCTCGAAATATGTCGATCTTTTTTTCTGGAGTACTGTAAATAAATTTCGATTTTCTAATAAAGAGCAATAAATTTTTATTAATTTACCACTTAAGAAAATATTTTTTTTACAAAAGTTAATTTTTTTTTCAGTGTAATAAAAAATTTTTTAATAAAAAAATAAACTGATAACTATAAAATAATAAATTCAAAGCAATTGAAAAATAACTGGTATATTATTTAAATTAAATTATTAAACTCTGACGCTTTAAGTTGAGTAAGAGGAATAAAAATAAAAAGAATAAGGGTTAAGTTAAAAAAGTAAACTCAGCGAGCTTTTAGAATGTATTCTTTGTTCTTGGTAATAATGTTACAAGGATTTTATGAGGATTTTCTCTTAGTATTCTCTAGAACAAAAGTACTGGCTGGCGTAACCCCAGCATCCCAAGCAACCACTTTTATCGCGCTTTCTGTGCACAAACACTATCACCACCGACACCACCCTCTTGTACACACTCAAGAACCAGCTGAAGATAATTACATTTTTTTTAATTAGCACATCTCCAAGCTCAGGATAATTATTTGTCTCATAACTGCGTGTGGTGTCATGATTGCTTGTGATTTTTTTTAACATTCTCTAATATACATATATTACATTAAGATAATTTAATAATAAATATCACGCGAGATAAATTGTTATTGTAGTTCAGTGGTCAGTGGGTCTGAGTAGCGTAGAGTCGATGGTTCGATCCCATCTCATGGTAATTTTTATCTATCATTTTTTTTTTCAATTATTTTCAAACTTTCGCCATTAAAACTTTTCTGCGATATCCTCACATAATTAATTTCATTGTTAAAAAAATTTAACTCGTTAAATATTTATGACACAACACTGGAGGTCTATTATTATTACGCAAGAGCAAATCTGAATAATAACATGATAAAATATATATTCAAAAAAATTACATACCTGAAGTTCGGAACGTTTTTTGCGCAACGAAAAAAAAAAAAAATGCACAGTAATAAATCTACTGGATGACTAAATTTCCAAAATATTTTGCATATAGATGCTGATATGTCAGCCGAAAATCTTAGGCCACCCTCAAACGGAAGTACGCCTCAAGCAGTGGAATTACATACAATTTTTTTCATTTTCGTTCCACGGAAAACGTTCCGATCTTCTGGGACATAAAAAATTAAATTACGCTGGTCTAAGATAAAAGACACTTGAATAATAATAACAAAAATATGATAACGTTGAAGGATTATCGGTGTAATGAAATTGTAATATTTCAGTGTCACAGCAGCTGGGTTGTCAACAAGCGATGTCAGGAGCTGTCGGCGGTGGTGCTGGTGGTGAGCACGATAACGGCAAGAAGAAACACACAAGACCGACGTTTAGTGGACAACAGATATTTGCCCTCGAGAAGACATTCGAGCAGACCAAATACCTCGCAGGACCAGAGCGCGCTAAATTAGCTTACGCTCTGGGAATGTCTGAATCCCAAGTCAAGGTAAATTTTTCAAAAAATATGATATACACTGTGAAAAATTACCAATAAATTTTACAATGGGTGCATAGTAACACCGGGCTATAAGAAAACTGATTCAAAATTTACAAGTGTCCCATAGTAAACGTATGCGCAGACTACACAATTGTGGCCTATGCGCATACTATGGGACACTTGTAAATTTTGTACCAGTTTTCTTATAGTTTTCTTACAGTGTTACTATGCACCCATAGTAAAATTTGTTGGGAATTTTTGACAGTGTATAATCACATAACATATGTATTTGATAGAAATCAATATCCCTAAAAGTATATAAAATAAAAAAACGCGACAAGCTTATATCATAATAACACCTGTCTACACCGTACACGAGTAGTCTCTAGATACTCGTGGTAAAGCAAAAAAGCGTCATATTTCCGCACATTATTTTTTTTTCATTTCATATTATATATATGGCCTGTATATTTTTAAAGCTCTATGGAGCACATGTACGCAGACATAGACATGATATAAGCTGAGAATCCCAGAGTCTCAGTCGGCCGCGAAGTCTCAGCAGGCGCCGTGGGCAATATGGGCGTTAGTATATGTGGGTGGAAGTTCTGATGCTGGTAGTAGTGTGATGGTGATGCTGATGGTGATGGTGGTGGTGGTGTTGTAGATCGAGCGCTCTGTCTCTACTCTACTACTCTACTCTCTATATTCCATTTCAAGCAGTATTATACATCTCGCTCATGCTCGCGACTGCTACCAACTAGAGCAAACCGCCGCGCTCGGCCGGATGTAGCCCTGTCATTGGCTCGTTCCACGCCGCCATATTTACATTTTTATTGAAAGCTATAAGTCTGCATCGGTGAGTGATGGCTAAAGGGGATGAGTGCGGAATTGATGCTGAGTGTATGTGTGTATGTGTATATGCGGTAAAACGATGAGAATGAGAGAAAGAAAAAAAGCGAGTGAGAAAAGAGTATGGTACAGGAAAACTTGAGGACGAGACACACTCTGAGCTGAACGAGGGTCGGCATTCAATTACCTTGGATTTTCTTGCTAAAGTACGATTCATTTATAAACCATCTCAACGTCCGAGATTGCTTGGGATATATACAAAAGCTCCATCATCAGAGTAACGACGTCGACACGCTGTCGTTCCTTATATGAGCAGCATCCAAAATCCGTCGATAAAATTTTATTTAAACCAAATAAAATACCTGATGTATGTATTTGCGTACGGACTGGGTGAATGATTGACGTATAAATAAAAGGCATATAAACAATGTAATAAAAAAAATGGACATCGGCACGCGTCATTAACTACCACTTGGTTATAATAATAAGTGAGTAAGTGAGTGAGTAAGTGAGCCAGCTACTACACTTGCTGGCATTTATCTCTCCCCTATTTGAGTTTAATACGGCAGACTAAGAGGGGGAGTGTCAAAGAGCCATGACAGCCGAACGATGCGATATCCCGAGGGCTACAAGTGCGTCTATACTACTTGCTGTTCTGTAACTATAAACGATACAAGAGATGTGCAAAGTTACAGCAACACCAACAGCATCAATACCAATACCAATGCCAGCAGCAACAGCAGTGCTGCCAGTATTAGTAATACATATTATACATGTATGTGTGTAAAAGGAGGGTGGACGGCAGTTGTTTACGGCGGGGTAATCTGCTCGTCGACGGATACCAATATCGATGACGTCAATTAGTACGAGCAGGGCCCTGCTCACCCGGTTTTCCGACGTGTGTGCTACCATATCGCTGACGGCGTCCCTTGCCTATACTCGCGAATATACCTCGTTCCATGTATCATCATGCTTTCCTATATATATTTATATATACATATATACGTAGTACGGCAATGCGTGGCATGGCACAGTATGATAAATCACGCCAGCAGCCGTTGTTTCCCTTCATTCACCTCCCACACGCAGCTTATTCTACTCCCGAATGAGAAAGAGAGGAGTATATATATGTATATATATATCTTGTTAAAATATGTTATTATTTATTTAAAACAAATGGTAATTTATTATATATTTTGAATCGTCTATAAGCTTGGTAAAGACCCGAGTCGAAATATTAGACGTAAGCTGAACGTTCTTAACGTTTTTAAAGTAAATTGAACGATTTTTTTGTATTTTGGTTCGTAAAAAATTGGTAATTTCATGAGTTATGATTTTAGTTTAATGATAACATTAATTAATTTATTTCAATATTTGTAATCACAATTTTCATAACCTTGATATCATAATATATGAAAAGATATAATAGTGTTAGATAGAAGTATGAAATTGAAAAAAATTTTTTTTCAAAATACGAATTTTTGATTTAAGAGCCAGAACGGCGGATGATAAGGGAATTGACGTGATTATAATCCAGGAATACAAAATCGATAAAAAAAATTTTTTGGTATGCTTATGTTTTCTTATTGTAAGTCTAAATAGGTTCTAGTTACGTTTTCGATTTATGATACTCCAATCTACATTTTGAATAAGTTAAAAGCTGTCAAATTGAGTTTTTAATGTCCAAAATGTTCAATTTACGTCTAATATTTCGACTCGGGGATAATTGAGTTATTTAATTATTACCGTCAGTAAGAAATAATTTAAACACTTAGATTTATAGATAACTGTGAAATATATATTCTCCACGTACGAATAGTAAAATGTATAATAATATTATTGATGGTGTATAACACGCATATCGGTGAAGCCATTTGATCTCGAAGCAGCTTGATCGTGTGTGGAGCTTGAGCATGCGAATAAGCCAGTGAGTAAAGAGAATGTGAGTAAGAGAGAGAGAGAGAGTAGATTTGATGGTATATAGGCGAATGTTGAAGAGGGCCAAAAGCAGTGAGGAGGTGAGGGTATATAGCAAGCGAGAGGTAATACAAGAGGTAACATATCGATATGGGGCGCCGCCACGAGAACAGAATACAGAAGAGCGCATTATCGCCCATATCCCATATCCCAAAACTATACCTTATTCTGTCATTCACCTGCACACATATTCTACATGTTATATATAACTTTGCACCACACGTTTCTTCGGGTTGTATTTACGTCGTCCCAACGATCGATTTATAGATGGAACAAAATATTTTTTTGCTGATTTCCTTTTTTATCTTTTTTGGTCACGTGGTGTTACGATAAGTTTTTTATTTTTTTTACCGCAATGGATGAGAGACTTGGGAAGATTAAGTGTAAAAAAGAGAGTGTAGAAACGAAATGATGAGGATGAGGACCTAGACGAGTTTCATTATTACTCGAGTTATTCTCCGTTGGGGTGAAATCCACTGGGCCGCAGAAAAATTTATGAGTCGAACGATGAAATCGGGCACTCTGTTTGAATAAAGAAGTAGCAGACGTAAACGACGTGGAAATACTTTAAAATTCAAGTCTGAATGTCATATTCATCACAGATCATCGGACAGTCTGATATTTATACATTTTATTAAACGTAAACTACTAAAAAAAATATAGAAAATTTTTTACCAAAGTTTTCAAGTACTGCCGCCCCATCTACGCCAAAATAACAAAAATCAGATAAAAATAATAAATTATAGTTCAGACATTGTGATGTAAAAAAAAAATAAAAAAAAAAAGAGATGGAATCTTTGTCATGATAAATTTTCACCGACTATCAATTGGGATATCGAACTAAACGTTATCTATTTAAAATTCTCGTGTTCCAAAAAACACGTGAGCCCAATATCGAGGCTTTAAAAAGAGCATCAGCAGGATGGTAAAAACCGGGATAGAAAACAAATAACTGATATGCCGCAACCGAAGAGTGACGATCTCGCGGTTTTATACTCGGCTTTAGAGAACACAATGTTACGGCTTAGATAATCTTGATTTAATAAATCTAACAGTTGGCCCGTACGGTTGTTGTAGCCGCCGATGCCAGAGTTCCCGAGCACCGAGGGTGCAACAACACACACCCTCTGATGATGCCGATGCGTACGGCAACGCGTGCGTAACTAATATGTATATAGTTGGGGAAAAAAAATATATATATAAAAAACCACATCGGTAATCCAGCATGCAGGGGCTAAACATTTTTCCAGCCGCAGGGTGTTCAGCAGCATCAGCCTCAGCAGTATAAGTAGCCTTCAGTGATTTGCCGATCTTAGTTTTATTTAACGATACCTTCTTTTTTATTTAATCAATATCGTGTCTTATAATTAATTCACTCATTTTATTGCCTCCTCATTCAATAAAATATAATGTATAAAAATATGACAAAGCACTACACGCCCTCGTCTACCTCGAAACTCGTCGACAATAAAAAAATTACCGTGTGATACGAGACTAATAATGTATGATGAAGGTTTCCCGAAACCTTATAGAGAGATTTGTGGTGTTGCCAGCTAATAACGGTGGTTGATATATCGAGTTTATTGCGTACCACTCGAACGTGAAACATCGAGAGTGCCACAACTGTGTCCTACACACACCCAGCGGACACAGCACACCCCCTTTATATTATATATACAACTCTCTGACGGTGTTACTGCTACTGCTGCTCTTGCTCTTGCTCTTGCTACTGTTACTGCTACTGGAAAAGAGGGATGATGAGGGAGAGGAAAAGTGTGTGCAGTGTATAGCTGAGGCTACTGGTGAACTACACTAGCCAATATAATCGGCCATACTGGAATATTTCTCTCTTTCTCTGTATTCTATGTGGTATGTGTTGACTAGTGAAGCCTTTGAAAATTTATTGGCAGATCAACTTGGGCAATACGCCTGACCCAAGAGGATTGAATATAAAAAAATTATGTTCATCCAGATTGATTGCTTTGATATATATATATATGTATATATATATAAAAGTATTTGACAAATTTGAGACTATTTATTTAGTATCGATACCCTCGGGCGTATATATCTTAAATCTCGAATGTTAAAAAAATACCACGTGACATTTTGTGGATTGAAGAGACAAATAAATGTATTTAGCTGAAAAGTATATTTGTCATAAAAATTTATTGCTTTTAAAGTTTGAATAAAAAAATATATCTGTTAATATTTTCAGTGAACTCTTGAAGAAAATTAATGCAATTAAATTAAAAAGTAAATAGAGGTTTTATATAGCCGTGTAAACATTGTTATTTTAAAAACTGTAATCTATAAAAATTTAAAAGTCTCTAATTTTGTTGAGATTCGCTGGCGTTCATGTCATGCCGTCTTGAGTGTTTTAATTTTCATCCGAGCAGCTATTAACTTTTACGATAGCCGTTTACTTTTTAATCCGTTTAGCTCTCCACCAAGAAAGCGAGACATTTATATCTTTAATTTAACCTTTCTCTGGGCGCTTGGTGGTGCTGAAGAGGGCGGAGGTCTAGGGTAGTGGATGCTAGTCTAGAGGGCACAGGGCGCAAGTTTACTAGTGTGTAGTATATATATATAGTGGATGAATGCTGGTTTACTGTATTGTACATATATATGTATATATATCCGAGAGTAGGATGCAGACACACCAAGGGCTCTCTGTAGCAAGTGAAGTAGTTTGAATGGGGGGTGAGGTGGTTTGTGGGTGCAATCGGTACAGTTCCTGGCGTTACTGTACTCCCTTGAGGCCCGTTACGTTAATTAAATACATTGTTGTGGGGACAGAGACGACTCCCGGCATGTATTTCGTGTACTTTATGTAGGTGCAAAGAGTCTTTTACCCATGACAATGATAAATATATAAGATTGTTCACTTATTTATTAACTTACTTGCCATCGTAATCTGCTTAATTGTCTAAAAGTCATTTTTAATTATAAATATTTAACATGAAATTGTTTTTTTTACCAGGTTTGGTTCCAAAACAGACGGACAAAGTGGAGGAAAAAGCATGCGGCCGAGATGGCAACGGCCAAGCGACGTCAAGAAGAAGTTGAAGGTGTCGTTGCAGACAACGAGGACGGATGCAGTGACGGTGAAAGCGAGTCGACCGGTGATACAGCCGCCAAGAGGCTCAGACGAGAGCTGGAGCAACAGTACGGACCGTGAGAAAAGATGATACTTGGGGGTGGAAGGCGTGGCCGTGGACTGTAGAGGCGGGTACAACGACGATATTGGGGTGCGAGCGACGTCCAACGAGGGAAGAAACTCGTCCACCAGGAACAGCTAAACCACCAGGCTAGCTTCTCAACACCAATTGCTATATTCTACTGATGTACGTCGAACCAACGAGTACAGTTAACAAGAGCAAGAGCTAAAGCAAGAGCAAGAGCAAGAGGGTTTCCAACGACCCTTTTTCTTTATTTTCTCTTTACTTTTCCTTTTTGTCTCAACTGTAGAATTTTTTTTCTGCTCCTTTATCTCTCTGTCTCCCGTATCCCGGTTCTCGCGCGACACGACTTTGACTCGCGGGGATCAATGATGCTGATGCTTTTTTTTTTCTTTATTTTTTCTAAAGAACGAAATCTTTAGTTTTACTTGGATTGGTTACTGTGGGGAATCGTGATTGATACCTCAATAAAGTTTTTTAAGATTTGAACCTCAAGGTTTGTTGGCAAAGATTTAGGATTTTAAGATTAAAGATTCCCGGATTAAAGTGGAAAATAAATAAATAATTATTTATATATGATTGTTTATTTGATATTTACACAGATTTTGATATAAATTTAACTGTTGTTCAGTCAGAGTAGTTTTGTTTTTAAATTTGAATCTACGTTATGCAAACTGGGTATAATTTTAAATTTGTATATAAATTATGTAACAATTTATTTCGAAATCAGTGCAATACATTCCATTACCGTCAGTAGTACTGTCTATTTGAATCGCGGGTGAATTGATTTAAAAAATAAATATATATATACGTAAATAAATAAATACGTGGGAGTGAAAAATGGTGAAGAGTTTGCTGGATATGACGTCTGGCTTGGACACTAAACTGTATATTCTGTAGATATGATAACTGTGATTGTGATATTTGGCGTTTTAAATGCAACCTCGATGTAAGTAGACGTAGCGAAAACCGTTGTAATATTACTATATTATATAAATATATAAATATATAAATATATTGATCTCGGAGGGTTAAAAATATAAATATAATGATGTCGAGATTAAATTTTTGAAAGACATTACCTCGATTTTAAATATATTATGGACTTGTGTGCTGACGAAACTCTTTAATGCGGATGGGTTTTAAAGAGTAAAGACTTGGGCTACACTCATTTATTTATAATCAACTGTACAGTATTTGGAATATAAACCGTTAATTATATGTAGCGACAATCTGTATAAATTAATTGATTAATTAAATAAAAAAGACACTGTATAAATTATACATAAATGTTACTCATCGCTTATGTATTATATCTCTGATTTAATAAATGGCAAATATATCCTAAATATTTTGACTTTTTTTATTTATTTATAATAAATATTTTTAGGTAAGAAAAATAACGAGTGATAGTTGACGAGAAATAGATAGAATTTATTGGATAAAATTGAAAAAATATTTTTTTTTACCGACAAGTGGACTGGCGCATTTGGGACGAAGACGTTTCGTCACTACACTTTGTGCATGTTAATAAATAAAAGTTCAAATTTTTAAACTAAAAAAAAACAGAATTTTCATTAAAGAGACAAGTCACAACCAATTGTTATTTTGTTGTTGATCAAAGTTATTCATATAAATTAATGTTTGCTTATTTAGGACTCTAGATATTTCAACCGGGCTAATTTTTAAGGGATTTTTTCAAAGTGATTTTTTTCTGTTACTCGATTTTCAATAAACTGATCCAGCCGATTGATTACCTGCCATAAGCCTGGTCTGGGGACCGTAGGGAAAATTTTTCGTGAAATTTGTTTTATTGTTTTATTTTGTATGATTTTAAATTTCATATTTCTGTTTTATCACACGCCGTTATCCCGATTATTCTACACCGAGAAAAATGTTGGCTCGAAACCTACCAATTTTTGTTATGCTGTCGACCAAACTTGAAACAGGAATCGAAGCATTCAAAAAATTATTACACTTATACGAAAAATTATTATGCTGTATCACGATACTTACGACGCGCAAGAAACTTATCGATAAGTTTGAACAAAAATTACTTTCATACATAATTATAATTGTGATGCGGCATAATAATTTTTTATAAGAACATACCGACTTGTTGGATGCTTTACTTCCTGTTTCAAGTTTGGTCGACATCATAACAAAAATTGGTAGGTTTCGAGCCAACATTTTTCTCCGTGTAGTGCTTAAATCTCCGCGAAATATATAGGGGAGGGTGGGGCAGAGCGGCCCCCCTGAAATTTTGACCAAAAAAAAAATTTTTTTTTTTTCGACTAATTACTATAAATCCGATATGTTTGCGCATTTTTACCCCTACGCATGACATTTGAGGCAAAATGGACAAACCTAAAATTTTGAAAAAGTGATTTTTTCATATTTTTATCGTAAAATTAAAAAAAAATTATTATAATTCCACATTTCTAGCCCTACGCATAACACCTGGGGCAAAATGGACCAGCCGAAACTTCCGAAAAAATTATTTTTTCATATTTTTCGGCCGTTTCTCTATGTAAGAGGCAAATTTGGTCACTAAAAATTTATAAAAATTAAATTTTTTTTTTTTAGTTGATAAATTTTTAAAATAAAGTAAAATTATAGAATTGATTTTTTTTTTATTAAATAACAATTAGTAATTAAGGTAATCGAGAGTGAACGATTTTTTACGCTTTAAAAAATTTTTTTCGAGTAATATAAAACCAAAAATAGTTGTCAAGGGAAAGAAATACATTTTTAATGATGAAAACAATTTAAAAAAAAAAAAACCGAAAAAAAAAAATTTTTTTATCACTTTTTGAAGGGCCGCTCTGCCCCAAAAAAAAAAAAAATTTTTTTCAGAATTTTGGCAAAATGTCCATAAATTTGTTCGAAATAGGACAAAAGTAAAGTGATCTTATGGTTGAAAGCCACAAAAAATAATAATTGGCTTAGGGGGGCCGCTCTGCCCCACCCTCCCCTAGTAAGTTTTTATCATTAATTCGTCTATTTTTCCTATTCTTAGTATAAAATTTTGACAATTTTAACGGAGGCTTATAACGGGCTGCCTGGTACTCAACTCAAAGAGCGATTAAGTAGAGAAAGCCGTTTGGACTCAGTAATTGCTGATTAAGGGAAAGAGGCCTATTTCGGGCAGGCTTGTATCGGGTTGACTGTATCACAAAAAATCTTAATTTATTTATTTATAGCAATTATCGTTCAAAATCTGTAGTAACAATGGCCGTTTGATTTTTAAATATCGAAGAAATTGAAAGCTTCAATTATGAATTTCTAAAATTAATAATTAAAAAAATAAAATTATTATTAACTCTGTTATACCCGAATTATTGTAATTATATTTTACTAAGACTTAATATACAAGTCGTTGATTTAATAATAATAATTAAAAGATGTAAAGTAACTTAATTAATTTAATAATGAGTCGGAAACTCATAAATTTCTATCACATAATTTAGAACTATGTTTCTTTTTCCATACTTATTTTGTCCTGTTACCATAAATACATCATAAATATTATTCCACAAGCAAAAAAATATTCTCCGAAAAGTATTTATACTACAATAAATAAAACGTGATGATACCACGACATATTGCTGTTATTATAAACTCAGAAATATTAACAAAAAATTAGAGACTCATCTCGTACAGAAGTACAAAAAAGTGAAGTTGTTTTCTCAACTGGTTGAGTGTCATCGCGTGTCATTGAGTACACCCTCGTGATGCGGATATCCTTGTGCCACAAAAAACTCATCAGGTCAAAGCCCAAGATCACAATATTTTCCATCACATCCAATCTTGCATCCATCTGTCCTTTTTCAGCCTCAAAAAATTTATTTTTACACAGAATCCAACCAATCATTTGACAAACAGAAAAAGAACTTGGATATAAAAAAAAAAAAACGGACCTTAATAGCATGATTGAATTGAAGTCATTCTTCCAGAAGCTTATATAGATTCTTCACATCCCCTGTGTTAACAATCCTCCCTATCTGACATCAGCTCAACACTACCGACATCCTGATTAAATGCTTACAATTGTAGCAATTGCCGTGACGAAAACTTTAATTCCAATTTACTTCTTTGTCCTCAGTGTCGTCTCCATCAAAAACAATACCAATTAACTACTAATATTACTAAATTAATCAATTAATTAATTAATTAGTAGATCAACAAGGTTGAGTTAAAAAGCAACTGTACAATCGTAACAATGAAAATCTAATCATAATTAAAGCAAAGTCACAGATAATAAATTTATCTGTGACTCGAAATCAATTTACTAAACTGTAGATTAATTTAATAACAAGCTGAGAGCACAACTACCACGGGGGTTATTTCCTCGCTCTTGTCTAATGCTTTTGTATATATATATATATATATAGAGAGATATTGGTGGACAAGTAAGAGCAGGGCAGGAAAAGTCGATCGTGAGTATACATGACAGGGGGTTGGAGGACAAGGGGGATTGAGCCACATGAAGCGTAACAAGGGGGATAGTTACAAAGTAGGTGCCCCCCTAGTACAGTATACCGACCCCATCTCTATCTAGTCACCCTATACGACTATTCATTTGGCTAACAGGCTGTTATGATTAAGTTTGCGCGAGTGAGAAGACCATCAAGTTACATTATAGAAATAGAAACTACGTAAACTGCTGGAAGTACTACTGTTACTCGTATCTGGGAATGGGAAACGACGGACTGGGAGAAACTGAGATATGACAAACTAGAATCGTAGGACTAGAAAAAGATAGAGAAACAAGTGCCATCATGTCTCTGCACTTGGATTCACTGTTTCTATTATTATTACTACTATTATTATTATTATTTCTTCAAACTTTCTCCCACTTATATTCTTCCTACATCAGTAGATCCTTTCTTCATCCCCCGGTTAAATGTTATATCTGGTAGCAGTTTCGTCTGCAGTACGAATTAAACTACTGCGTAACTTATCCCATTCCGTTTACGAGTAGAGGATTCATCTGGACTTGGAGTAGGACGTCGACTACGACGTCGGCTGGTCTGGAGGGGAGATCAAGAAGGCTAATAATGCATAAAGACAAAATTAAAGGGAGGTGAAAGCAGAACTTCTCTGTTGTGCTGTCATCTATTTACATTCGACGCTGCCTTGTTTTAAACGGGTGTTTTCAATTTCTCGAGTGCTCTCAGCGATTTAGAAATACGTCGCGACGTTTCTCTGCATCTACTTTGATTCTACACCAATTGCATTTTTATGCTTATCACATTTCATTATCAAATATATAGATGTAGGGGAGGGTGGGGCAGAGCGGCCCCCCTAAGCCAATTATTATTTTTTGTGGCTTTCAACCATAAGATCACTTTACTTTTGTCCTATTTCGAACAAATTTATGGACATTCTGCCAAAATTCTGAAAAAAATTTTTTTTTTATTGTGGGGCAGAGCGGCCCCCCTTCAAAAAGTGATAAAAAAATTTTTTTTTTTCGTTTTTTTTTTTTTTTAAATTGTTTTTATCATTAAGAATGTATTTCTTTCTCTTGACAACTATTTTTGGTTTTATATTACTCGAAAAAAATTTTTTAAAGCGTAAAAAATCGTTCACTCTTGATTACCTTAATTACTAATTGTTATTTAATAAAAAAAAAAATCAATTCTATAATTTTACTTTATTTCAAAAATTTATCAACTAAAAAAAAAAATTTAATTTTTATAAATTTTTAGTGACCAAATTTGCCTCTTACATAGAGAAACGGCCGAAAAATATGAAAAAATAATTTTTTCGGAAGTTTCGTCTGGTCCATTTTGCCCCAGGTGTTATGCGTGGGGCTAGAAATGTGGAATTATAATAATTTTTTTTTAATTTGACGATAAAAATATGAAAAAATCACTTTTTCAAAATTTTGGGCTTGTCCATTTTGCCCCAAATGTCATGCGTAGGGCTAAAAATGCGCAAACATATCGGATTTATAGTAATTAGTCGAAAAAAAAAAAATTTTTTTTTTGGTCAAAATTTCAGGGGGGCCGCTCTGCCCCATGGGGGCCGCTCTGCCCCACCCTCCCCTATATCGATACTGCCATTCTAATAGGGCGTATCCCACAAAATTTGACATTTTCACTTTTTTTTAAAAATGGAATCATTGTAACAATGTGCAGCTTATGTCAAAATTTTAAGGGTCAAATTGTTCAGTTAGTATTTTTAAATAAATATTATAATATGTCGTATCCCACACGCAGACTTTCGCGCCATTCTAATATGTCGTATCCCACATTCGTATAGGTTCAGTCACGCTTAACATTTTCAATTTTAAGTTAATTGTAAGCAAGCAATTCACGACAGTAATAAGAAGGTAGGGGAAGGGGGGGGGGAGCAAAACAGGGTACCCCCAAAATTTGATAAAAAAAAATTTTATATTTTAAATTTTTTTTAAACATTCCAAAATCACTTCTGTAAATATAATTAACCATTACTTTGAATTTATTTTGGTAAACTTTTTCAAAAATCAATTGTCAGTTGAAAAATATCAATGACGTTTGTTTTATGATAAAAACTATTAAAAATTTTTTTCCTTCTTTTGTCTCCAATAAACATGTAAAATATAATTTTTCTTTCTGTAAATTACTTACAAAAAAATTCAACTTAATCAAATTCGTTCAAAATCCAGAAATTTTTTTCTTTTACCTTTTTTAGGGGGTACTCCACTTTGCCCGCAGAAATGAAAAATTTTTTTTTTCAATGGTAACTGAAAATTTCTTCTATTTAATTTAAATATCATTAAAAAAAAAAGATTTAGCGTAGGGTAGGAGGGGGCAAAGTAGGCCCCTTAAAATTTTCAAAACTTCAAAAAATATGGGGGCAAAGTGGACCTCTCAAAATATTCTATACGTCAATAAATTCGGACGTATAATAAGCTTATCGAAATTTCTTATATAATGAGGGCTTAAATAGACCATTAAAACTGTTCATTAAATATAATTTATTAAGAAAGTTAAAGATAATAAAATACGTTTTAAAGTTAGATCGCAGCAGACTATTAAAATGATTTGTTATATTATTAAAATAAATAGTTTTATAGTTATTTGCAAATATCATACGTGTAAAGAATAAAAAATATCGAATCCGAAATTTTTTGGAGGGCCCACTTTGCCCCTAATTTTCGATTTTTCAATTTTAATGGACGCAGCATAATGAAGTGAAAATAAGTATCAAGGGTCTAAAAAGAAGTAAACGCGTAAAAAAAATGAATGATATTATAATTATTTTTCTTAAGGGGCCCACTCTGCCCCTCTCTCCCCTATTTGAGTCCTCGAAAACTTGATATTTCCTTAAGTACCCCCTTTTGCCCCTCCCTCCCCTAATTCAAAATTATTTATTCACTACAAATGCCTGTATTTTATGAAAAACATGAAAATAAATTTATAGGTTATACCAATATAAACATATTACAAATAATTTTGTTTTGCCGACCGTGAAACGTTTTTATCGTCTCCTGAAAAATTTCTCAAATGTGGGATAAGGCATATTAGAATGGCAATATCGATATATATTTTGACAAATTGTTTGTAAATTTTTTTTTGTTTCTCAAACTTATTTACTTCAGTGAATCGAAAATCAACAGTTGTTTTTGCGATATCAAATTTAAATTTATTATTAATATAATTAATTGAACCCGAGCCAATTTCAGTTGACTTTCTGTGTCGTAAATCGAGTAAACTCCATTTAATACTGAAATAATACTTAAATTTATTAAAAACAAAATAATAAAAAATGTAAAAGTATATATTTTTATTGATATCCAGTGGAATCTAAATTTTATGATGCACTAAAAAACTAAATAAATTTTTGACTCGACATGAAAATAGTTAAAAAAAATAAACATTACAAACTTTAACGACGGGGATTTAATTTAAAAAATAAAATAATGATTTAAAATTATTATGATAATAGCATTGAGCAATAATGTACTTAAAGTAAGTGTTGAGAGAGATCTTTGGCGAGAAAAATGATTTTTGGTTCCATTAGTGATGTTTTATCGCAGTGTCAGCGGGTGTCCTGCTACGGCCATTAGAGTTTCCAAATCCAGGACAATAAATAACAGTCATGTGCACATTTAAAAGGTACATACAGAGGAGAGTTGAGGTTTATATGACCCGAGACCCGATGAGAGTGTACAGTGAAAAGGGGTTTTGGTGAAGAGCCCGAGTAAGAACCACACACACTCTTCTCAAAACTACTTGCCAAAACTTATGCGCACACTACAGCATTTCAATCCGAGCATGTGTACATACACAACACATATTTTCTTAAAAGATAAACCGATTACGTCGTATGCTCTTGCTCTATCCAATTCAAAATAATTTCCGTCGTTAAATTTATCTAAACCACTCGAATGATTTAACTCTGTTTGTTATTCTTACAGCATATAATCTTTCTTCATTATTAAGCCATTTCCTTAAGTCCATAGCTAGTTTTTTTTCCACAGCAATACTCATTTGAATTGTTTTTGTATTCAATATATATAAAATGTTTTATAGAAATAGGGAAAGAGATGAGAGAGCAAGAGAGTAACGATCCTATTGGATAGATATCACGATGCGACATTTTTATGCTTCGGACGGGGCGCCATCGGCGAGATTTACTGCCAGTCGCGGTGTTGTACCAAGCACACCAATGCACACCGGCATATAACCAAATAGCTGGATACGTGTACTGATATATGTATATATATTTAGATACAATCCAGACAACAAATAGTATTTGTAAATGTTTCATAGGCAAAACGGGCACAGTTTAGGAACGGGTGTGCCTACATCGAGTACATCATCCGTATAAAATCGAAAAACATTCGGCGTTATTATATCAACTATTTTTTAGTTTATTGGATGAAAAATAAAAAGTCAAATAAATAATAAATAAAAAGAAAAGCAGTCGTGAAAAATTACACTTACTGCGGTCAGTATTGGGAATAAAAGTGAACCCATTTATTTTATTTAATAGACAGAATATATAGATATATTTGTGGCAATAGGGTCGATAAATATCAGTAATGTAAAACAATTTTATTGAATTATTGTTATTATTGTCTTATCTATGGTTGGATATGATTGTAGGGAGGTTGGATTTTTAGATGAGAGAGAAATAAAAAGATTCGCCAATAATAATGTATTATAAGAGTTAGAAAAGTGTATGGAGTATAATAGTATAAGTAAAAAAAATTTTAGCGATTGTGAGAGAGCATGATTGCGAAAAAGGGAATGCGAACCAACACGACTTTTATATCCAGCTCTTGGATTTTCATATCGTTTTATCGTTCCTACATTCTCTTTTCCGTCATGTTTATCTTCGTACTGTTATACAGACTATTTTCTCAGTGTCTGTATGTCTGTCCTCTTCTCGCTCTTTCTCCCTCTCTTTTATAAAATTTTTTTTTATTCTTATTCTTCAACTCACTTACTTCCTACTCGAGCAATATCATTCTCATTCATTTTTATCTTCCACTCGGTATCCCAATCTTCTACTCTACTCTCTGTTACTATGATCAGAGACCGGCGTTACTGCTTCTTCCTTTCCATTCCCCTTTTTACTATTGACTCGCAAGGGTTTTTATATAAACGCGCGCCCCCTAAGTGGCTCATAATCTAATTCAGCTTGATTATTTATTAACAAAAGGAACAAAAAACATTACAGGAAACTTTAAATTTTTTAATCTAAAGATCAATAATTTGAATTTTATTGTCGCGAAATAAGCTCGTAATCTATAAATTGGTCGGGACTTAAAACTTGAAACATACATAACGCTTTTCTTTCTTTCCTTCTTTTACTCTTTTCCCAGATTTTTTTTTTTTTTTTCCCAGTAACAAGAGTTTTCGGACGAGTGGCGTGATTAATATTACGAGAGTTTGCGTAACTCGTAAAGTTTAGCATACGTAGTTAGAGTACTTACTAACGCTGGCTCGTGGCCGTACGTCCTTTTCTGCTCACCCTCTTCCTCCCTACCCTGTTATTCTTAAACCCACCACCCGCCAATCTCGTATATACTACTTAGATTGCGGATATAGAAGTGTAAAAAAAGCTAAAGAGAGGAAACGAGAACCCGTATATAATATATAATACAGCTAACACCCATGGTTTTAAAGTTATAAAGAGGGTTGGGAGGCGTATACACTGGCCCTCTCTCTCTTTCTCTTATTTTCTCCCGTATATAAGAGAACCCATCGACACTGTAAATTTATAGCCAAGTTAAACCGTTAATATCTGCTTTCACAGGCATTAAATCAATGGAAAATATTCTAATTGGAATATGAAAAAAGTTAGTGTTGCCTGGCAAAGTGCCTCACTCGTCGTCTACGTGCTTCTCTTTTCACCGGGGAAAAGAAATCCTCATACTTTTTACATATATATAAACCGAGACGCGAGAATTCAAGAAAGAAATCGACGAGGGTGAGAGATCATAAAGTCTCAGGCTAAAAAAATCAAATTATATCTGCCTATAAAGTCTTATTGTATTCTCTCAATCTATGGATATACATTACGATAAATATATATATTTATATATACTTAGTGTTTGAGACAGAGTAAGAGTAATAAGCAATTTGGTTGTAAATTTGTGAGCTCGCGTATTGCACATCAAAACACCATGTCACCATTGTCCCACGTGTACATGCGTTCAATCTAGTTCCACGACTACTGTACTCCAGCTTTTGGGTATATATACATATATATATATTGATAAACACAAATGCTGTATGCTAATTGGCTGAATCACGATGTATTGCGGATGATATTACTGGGTATAGCCATGGAAGTATTATCGGATACTGATGCAAACATATATATGTATAATATTATTATATAGATATATGTTTCTGCTGTCCGGATTCAATTGGCTAACGCTTCATAATAGCTTCGCACTGACCGATAATATGAAAATTATCATAAATGTCACAGTATTGTGTGTACACTTGATTACATTTTCTGTGATCGATATAATGATACACCATTATTCAAAGATAAATCTATTTATTATTATTATTATCATAATATTTTAATATTCAAATAAAATTTATAAAAGAAATGAATTTTATTCTCAAATCCGGAATTTAATGAAAGCAAGTTTTCACTATATTAAATACGTGACTGAGGTATTTTACTCGATTCTACATGTAAGTAACAAACTGTTAAACTTTTAGTGTGAAAAAAGTCTATGAAAGACTTATTGATGTATTTTTGAAAATACCCGAGTCAAAAAACAAATTCTAGTTTAGTCCTCAAAAGCCTCAATTCCTTTGATGTTTTATTTGCCGCCCAAAAAGTAACTCTACTTTAATACTCAAAATTCTCAATGAGAACTATGAGGTCTAAATGCGAATAATTTAAGACCTCAAAATCCTCAACGAATGAAAAGTAATATTTCGGACTTTGAAAAATTTTAGATAGAAAAGGGAGGGGAGAGAACACGTCGAATGAGACTTTTGAGGACCAAATGCAGATATAGTTATTTTCGATACGTATGCGGAACGGTAGGGATTCTGACGGCTTGAAGTGACGTTACGAGTTTGAGGAAATGGGCGCTTTCTTATCAAGACCGGATAAAGTACGAGGTCTTGATGAGAATGTATCCATAGCCTCAAACGCGTGCCTGCACTTCAAGTCTGCCAGGGTTCCTTTGAGCTTTGAGCATAAAGTATCGAACAAAATTTTTTGTCATATCAACGGCGGAAGTTGAATTTGAGAGAGAAACAGTCAAAAATGTTTCAAGTCGTGTAGGAATGTAGAGATAGATAGAGAGAGAGAAGTTACTTTTCGATACAAGTTCGAGGAATGTTAACCAAACTACAGATTGCCAGAAATCGTATAGTTTGCGCCCTCTGCATGTTGCTTGAAAATTCAACTTTCGCGGTTGATATGACAAAAAAATTATTCCTGTATGTTTTGAGTGTTTTGAGGCTCTAATCCAGATTATGTTATTCCAGTTTAGTTCTCAAAGAGGTAAAATAGGTCGTAACTACTACTTTGAGAACTAAACTAGGATAACTTTCTATACTGTTGTCAACCTCAAATTTCTAAATTGATCCTCAAAAACCTCATTGAGAACTTTGAGACTGAAATTCGAATTTGTTTTATGATTCGGGTAAACACTTTTTATTTTTAATTTGGGATTCAGTAAATCGAGAGCGCAATATTTGAATCGTCGATCAAAATCAACAAGATATGGAAAAATAATTAATAAATAAAATAATAATGTAATTAATTCCCGAAAAATAAGGACAGAAAATCATACGCGAGATCCATTAATAACAATCGTCAGATTCAAATCGTAAGAATAGTTCCCTCGGGAACTAATGGACTACTGTCGTCTCGCATTATCGTTATCATTGCTCTGTTGGACAGACTCTGTGACGGCTAGGACGATGACGTTAAATCCCCACATAAACCTCGAATAACATTTTTCATGCAGATTCAGAGCATACAAGTTGAGTTTTACTAGTTGAAAGTAGACATCAGACATTAGAATACATCCTAATACTAAGCCGAGTACAAAGAACAGACCATTCGCTATTAATGATAGATAACTTTTCTGTTGATGCTTTTTTGCTTGTCATCAAACCGAGAAGAAGCTTTCGGTTCGATCGATCATGTCACTCGACCTATCGTTACCTAACCATCGTTAAAGCCCTTCTTACACCACTTCACACTATCTCAATAATTTATAAATCATTACACCAGACATTACATTCAAAAAAGTTATTATCGTGGATTCGAATCAAATCTCTTCGAGACTTTTTTTTATGTTTTTATCGTTTTAAATTTTTCACAGCACGTAAAACACATGAGTTAGGTGTAAAACTACGAACCGAGGGAATATGTTAACGTATGTCTCACGAACAAACTAGACTTTGAATACTTTTCTTAGCGTGATTTAACAATCATTAGTACAACACACACATGCATGTCGCGGATATAAAGTGTGACGCGTTTAGTTATACACAAGATGCCTTTTTGAATTTATATCTATAAAATATATACCTTGAGTTTAGTCAAGAGAGCTTACAGACAGTATTTTTGATGGCTCACAAAGTGTTAAGTTAAGAGAAAACGCGATAAAGAGGGTGAAAAGCACCGTAACGGAACAAAATATTAGCCAAGTAAACTTTGTACTTTCTCGAGCAGCAGATGCTTTGAAAGGAAACCTGAACCGAAAACCTAAACTCGTGTCTTTGTGATCTAAACACTTGTTTTACAACCTGGAGAAGGATAATAAATTTGAAATTATTGAAATTTACTGTATATTTCTTAAAGGAATGGCAATAAATGTGTGAGAGTTTATTAAATACAATAACTGAAGAGTATGTCTGTGTAGGAGGAATCTAACATTGTTCCCGAGTCAAAAAACAAATTCGGATTCTAGTATCAAAGTTCTCAATGAGGTTTCTGAGGATCAATTTAGAATTTTGAGATTGACAACAGTATAGAAAGTTATCCTAGTTTAGTCCTCAAAGTAGAAGTTACGACCAATTTTACCACTTTGAGGACTAAACTGGAATCACATAATCTGGATTTGAACATCAAAAGTCTCATTCCACGTATTTTCTCCACTCCCTTTTCTATCTAGAATTTTTCAACGTCCGAACTATAACTTTTCATTCATTCAGGATTTTGAGGTCTTATCCGTGTAGAGTTTTATGAATGGCTAACTATCGGGCCATGATTGGGTGCCAAGCATACTAGCCTGGCACAGTAATGGCAACCAAGATAGGCCGTTTAACGGGTAACGGCTGAAACCTAACTTGGGCCCGGCCATGGCAAACTATCATCAGCCAAACATAGTCTAGAATGGCCCAATGATGATAATTAAAGACGGCCCATAAATAATGAATTTTGAATTTAGAATACAACGCAGAATCTAAAAAGTAAATTTCTTCAACAATAAAACTTGCAATAGTTTAAACTGAAAAATTAAACTGAAGATGTTATTGAATATTTATTATAATAAATCAACATAAATAAAATTTAACATACTTATATGTAATCATTACTACATTATTTATATAATTAATAGTCTATCACTATCACTACTAACATCACAATTATCACTAGCACAATAATTAAATTCACCATTATTTTCGATCACTTGATCGCTGTGATCAATAGTATTTGATAGTGATTCATAACTTGGAGTTTCTAAATTATAACTATAGTCATAATTCAAAATCGATAAATTATTCGCATTTAGACCTCATAGTTCTCATTGAGGATTTTGAGTACTAAAGTAGAGTTAATTTCTGGGCGGCAAATAAAACATCAAAAGAATTGAGGCTTCTGAGGACTAAAATCGAATTTGTTCTTTGACTCGGGTTGATATTCTAAAAGAAATATATTTTTTATTTATAAACAGAAATGATTGAAAGCCGCAGATTCAGATTGTTGTAACTGTATATGAAATTTAGAGAATTATCCGCTCAATCAGTCAATCTTGTGTTGTCATCTTGGCGATATCTGCGTGATTCCCGGCTCGGAAACACGTGCCGACACGTGACTGCTGTGTAGATAGTGCGTGTTACGTGGCATAACGCGTTTTACCCCACTGTTATTTATATAATTGTAACTTGGGCTTGTTCGACACTTTGTGAGATGCGACAAACATGAAGATAACTGATTGTATCTTTAGTCACGTGTCTTTATCGCCGTTGTATTAAGTTTTCTCTGGTGTTCTGCATATATATTAGTTTTAAATTTGTTTTCATTGAGATTTAAATTTACTATCTTTTTAATGACACACCCATTTTAATAGATACATTTTTTTCGCATTGTTAGTTCTGATTCGTAAACAAAATGACACCCGTGGGATTTCGAAGTTTCTATACATGAAATAAATTAATATTTAGATGATAATTTAAACAGACCAAGTTTGATTATAACATTGATGGTATGACGAAGGTGGAAACTTTTTTTGTTTTGTTGGTTAAGAAACTTTTAGTTATCAATTTTACAAATTAAAAAAATTTATGATTGGGGTATTAAATTGTGTTAATATTAAAAAATATATATAGTTAGTTCTAAGAAAATTATTCCTTACAGGAAAAATGCTATAGACTACTTCTCATTAATATTCTAAGACAGAGGTACCCACCTTGAACTTCCGGCGTCCTCCCTGATCTTACACAGAAAAAAAGGATTTCTTGGCGCAAAAAATTTTTTCTTGTTCTAAGAAAATTTTTACTTGACCCAAGAAATTTTTTTTATTATAAAGTGAAAACAAAACTTTTCTTGGGGTAAGATAAAATTTTCTTGGAACAAGAAAAAAATTTTTTAGGCGAGAAAAAAATTCTTGAGCCAAGAAAAATTTTTGTCTTCATTTCATAATACAAAATATTTTTTGCGCCAAGAAATTCTTTTTTTCTGTGTACGAGACGCCATAAGTAAAAAAAAAAAAATTTCTCGGGATTTTTTGGGTTTCCTTCTACTAGAGGATATCATATTGAATAAAAAACGTTAATATTGTGTGGAGTGATCCCCAACAGAAAGAAAATTTTGGGCCACTTTCAATGAAAATACATAGACAGTGTTATCTGCCCGTATCTGTCCGACGTCGATTACTCAAAAAATAAATTTTTCTCGGGACTTTTTATGGTTCCTCCTACTATAGGACTTCATAATGAACAAAAAACGTTAATCTTGTGATAGGTTATTTCTAACAGGAGCACAGATACGGGCCACTCTTCGTAGGAAGACATGGACAGCCTCATCCTCATTTATCTTCATTTATCCTCATATGGGTCTGAACTCAAAAAATGAATTTTTCTTTAGACTTTTTTGGGTGTTTCCTACTAAAGGCCACTATAATGAACAAAAAACGTTTATATTGTGATGGGTTATTCCCAACAGGAGCAAAGTTACGGGCCCCTCTTCACAAGAAGACATGGAGAATCTCATGTTCCCCAATGTTCCCCCACCCTCATATGGATCTGATATGAAAAAATAAATTTATCTTACGACTTTTTTGGGTGTTTCCTACTAGAGGCCACTATAATGAACAAAAAACGTTTATATTGTGATGGGTTATTCCTAACAGGAGCAAAGTTGCGGGTCACTTTTCATAAAAAAACATAGACAGCGTCATCTGCCAGTCGTCGATTGAGAAAAAAATTAAATTCTTTCTAAAAATTTCGTGCTTTCTTCTACTAAAGAACACCATAAAGAACGAAAATCATATATATTGTGTAGAGTTATCCCCTCTAGGAGCAAATCTACGGGCCATTTTTATAGGATCACCCACACTGGTACCAAAGATTCAAAAACTGTTAGCCGGTAACCTTCACTATGTTCTCCTCTTAATACCATTGTTATTAAATATTTTTCCAGCCCCATCACGAATATCTCCACACTCTCCAACCCAACAAATCTATTAAATAATCAGTAATCCATCTACATAAGTAAACAAAATACTCAAGACAAGTTCAAGGCTGGTCATTGCGCTTTCCTTATTCAACAATAGAATTATAATCCTCAGTAGTCTGTGTCTGCTTGCGCATATGCTGGTACATAACTTGATACTAGTAACCACACATTTATAATGACAATGCATAAAAATAAAACTTGGTGGCAGCAACACATATATATAAAAAAAAATAAAGAAAGAAAGAGTGAATAATAAGAAATACAACAGAACGTGCTCGTAAATTTAATAAACATTAAAAGCACATTACCCTTCTCTAAAAGAAGTTGGATGGTCATCGTGATGTGCAAGCGACCATAATCTCGCGTGACAAAAGCGCGGCTCGTTTCTTATTTTTCCATCCTCCTTATCCTCATTCTCATCATTTTTATCCTTATTCTCAACTCCACACTAAAAACTACTCTTCCCACCCAATCTCCCTTTCATTACCATCATCATTATTCTTATTATTCCACTCTTACGTCCTCACAATACAACAATAATCCTTTTTTTAAAATCAAGATTAATATTAATATTAATATTACCACTGAATAGCCAAACGAAACTAAGCAGGTCACTTTTCATTCAACTTTTAGACCTATAGCTAGCACAACTATTAAACGTATTGAGTCTGAAAGATCACAATAAGCCGACATTATAAATTAAAATAATAATATAATAGCAAAATACATCGGAGATGAGCGTGAGGGCTTTAAAAACTCGCTAATGATGACCAAAATGAGCCTCTGTTTGATAATGATGCAGTAGCTAGGAGCTATATACATACCCGAGACTCAAGACTGATGATGCCCACTCACAATTAACAATAATAATAAACGTATAAGTTAGTAGGCTGCTAACAAAACAGTAGCACGTTTTAAAAACTATCCCGCGTAAAAATATATATATATTTTTTTTTAAAGACTCATTATTATTATTCTACTTCCTATTCATCACTCAACAGCAACATCAACAATTATTACAATAATAATAATAAATATACACCAACAATAAATAATTATCATAATAATAATGAGACATTGCTTTAAATTATCTAACAATAAACATCTTCAGCTCAATTAATAATAAAAATATGTTATTATAAAGCCAATGAGATGATTAATGGACCCGTTGGCTATTTTTTACTTTTTCATTTGACGTATGAATAGAATATATATATTGGGATTACGATGAATAGAGAAAAAAGAGAAAGCTGCAGATTATTATCAGCATCATATGATTCTTGTAATGAGGTTAATGATTATTTATCACAAGGAGTCATGCTGAAAAATTATATATTAATTGTATTTTATATTTTTTTTAAATTAATTAATTAATTAAATGTGACAGTTATTAGGCAATATATGTTTGGATTATTCTCTTGCAGGAGGTCTCTGTAATCTATATATATATGAACAGTAGTAGAATATATGGTGACCACCTAATTAGATACACGAATCATATTATACCCTGATGTGACGTCAGTCTATCCTATTAACAGGTTAACTCAATCTGCATTTCATTGATATGCATTTCAATTACAGTATTGTGATATTATTAATTTATCGATCCCTAATTCGGTATGAAGACAATTAGACTAATTGTCTCTACTTGATTTCAATGTATATATTTATTGTTACTGTTACTATTATTATTAATATATATTGTACATGATTAAAACAGAGGAGAGAGAAGCATTGATAATATTATCATGTCACAGTATGACTTATGTGTATTAAATAATAATAGTAATTTATAGTCCTGTTCAAATCGAATTATTGTTTAATTAATTACTAATGATAATTTATTTATTTATTTTTTTTTTTTTTTGTAAGCTATGATGATATAAATAGTAGTTTGTTTAGCTGAACCAATAAGACGTGTTTTGTTGGATAAAATATTTAGCATAATCAATTTAAAGTCAGATAAAGTGAGTGGAAGCGAAAAAGTTTGAATGATTCGCAACTGATTTGCATTTGAAATAAATCCATTTTATTGTATAAAAGTTATTGTCTGTGTGTGTGTGTGTGTGTGTGTGTGTGTGTGTGTAAAGTATATATTTGACATTCTCACAAGAGAATATGAGGCTTTAGTGGCGATAAAAAGAGATGGAAATAATATAACGTTTATATATATAGGTATATATAATAATATAAACGATGCAATAATATATAAAACACAAATGGTGAGACGATCTGGGAATCGGGATGGTCAACCATTTACGATGGTATAAAAAAGGCAACCTCGGCAGCAACACGATTCTCGGGCTACTGGCTTACACTTGGACTGGGCCCGTGTAGCTCTCTCTAAATTTATCTGTATAATGGACGATATACCCCAAGGGATGGTACCATCTGGAAATATCCCTTCATCCAGCCACGTGTGCCATACAAATTGAATTCTTACAAGTTTCAATGATATGGTAATGTAAGGACAACTTGCCGACCGGACACTTGCTTCGCGGACGGGTGTTTCCTTCTATTCTATATCCTTACACACTCGCTTACACCCTCGTGTCTAATTTTTTTTTCAACCTTCGGCAAAACTTTTTTCCTTGTTTTTATTCACTTTTTTCGTTTACCTCATCCTGGAATATTGTAAGACAACTTTTATCAAACGTAATATCATAAATTTTACTACCATGATTTTTAAAATGGATTTACTTAATTTTTTGCTTTGTTTAATTTATTCGACTGTCATGATAAATTTTATTGGTTTGATTTTGGGAACCTTGACCGTATGAGTAAATTCAGTGACAATTAATTATGAGTCACTCTGTTTATTATTGAGTTCCATATTTAGTCAAGGCAATTTTTGAGTTGAATGAATTTTAGATAAAGAGATTTGGGATACCCAGAAATGAGCAACTGCAGTTAAGAGAAAATTATCGACTGAGCGGATGAAGGGAAAATTTCTGTCATTCCATCGGCTAGTAAATTTCTTAACCCAGACAGAATTTCGGCCGCAACTTGATGTAAACTTACAGCAGGAATTTGACGTCAATATTCCTGTGACTTGTTGGCGTAAGCAACAATTGATGGCTTCTTGTTGCTAAAGAATGCAATAGTTGGGTGAATAAGCAGTCGCCAACTTAACGAAAACCTTCTCTGTCAAGTTGCCTTCATATTGCGGCCTCAAGTTGTCGTCAACTGTGAAAATTGAAGCGAACTTGTAGCCAATAGTCGGATGGTCAAATGTTACCCTCAACTTGACAGCACATTAACTGAAACTGTTTTTCCGTAATTTAGTTACAGAGAAAGTGTTCTTATCTGGGTACAATAAACATCAGACGGGTAGTAAGCTATCGGTATCGGAAAAGATCAAATCCTAAAATGTACAAAGCCAACTCTGACAGCCACCCTAACCGTAAGTTAACTACAAGCTACTGCCGTATTCTAAAGGTAACTTAAAGGAAAGTGTTAGCGAGCAAGCAGTTACCTTTAAGTTGACAGTAAATTGTCTGTTAACTTGAATTCAATTCGAAGTGTCTATTGGCACCATACACGGATCAGTTCCGTATACGGTATAAAATCCACGGAAATATATACAGATACAAATGTCAAATTTTTCATATCCGTAGATGAAATCAACGGAAGAAAGAAAATTTCCATCTAGTGTGAAAAATTTCCGTGTCTTTAAAACTATCCCTAGATCAATCCGTGAATAACTAAATTAACCACTGCTTGATGTTCTGAATAAAGAAATCAAAGTGCAGATATTCCTTTCAAATATTTAATGAAAAAAATCTATAAAAAACAAAATATGTTAAAATATAAAAAAAATATATTTTTCATATAAAAAATATATAAATATATATATAAAATATGTATAAAAAATATATTTTAAATAGCTAACTTTTGGCCGATTTTCGTATATATATTTTAGATATTTTAAATGGTATTTAAATATATTAAAAATATATCTTGGAGAACAAAAAACATATAAAAAATATATTTTTTTTCTAAACTTTATATATTTTTGTCCTAAGTTATTAGTTTAAATAAAATTATTTTTTTTATATATTTGAAATATATTCTTAATATATTTTTTTTATGTTTTTATACATATATTTTTTATATGTTCTAAGATATATTTTTAATATATTTAAAATACATTTAAAATATGGGTCATTCCATCTCAATTCAACGACATTGCGACGGTGAACCTTTTCGATTTTTTTGATTTTTTAATATGTTTTCATACATGTAGAAAGAAGTCTTGAGCTAAATTTTTAGCTCTTTATCTCCACCCCTTCCGGAGTTATAATTTTTGCTTAAAAAGGATATAACTTTGACTATAGTTGTGATAATATCTCGCGTCATGGGGGGTCATTTTGTTTGATTTTTAACGCTCTTTCTGAAAAATAATTCAAAATCAGAAACAAAAAATTTTGTAAGGTTTTTTTTAGCCATTTTTAGTTAAAAAATTAGTTTTTCGTACAATGGGACACTTAATTTGTTTCAAAAAAATTCCTGAAATTCTATGTTGAAAAACAAAATTTTCGAGTCATAACCCAAGATAGGCATCAAATAACTTCTAGTAAAATAAATTAGAAACCAATTTTTTTTCAAGTTACTTTGATTGATTTTCCTTCTCAGATCACAGAATATTTTCAGATAGTCTCACAATACACAACAATACTTTTTTCTGAGTATTCTCAGTGGAAAATATAATATTTCACACGAAAATGTATAATTTAAGTACTTTTTTTTTGTAATTTATTGTATCTTTTTAAATTTAAATTTAAATATATCAACCGTACGTACGTATGATGTACATCATATTATTCACATTTATTACTCTCAAATCTACTACGATATTATTGGTAGTACTTATCTGATATTAGTTTGAGATAACATTTTGAGACTATTTCGAGAAATTACGTGATTTTAGAAAAAAAATAAATTAAAATTACAGAATAACAATTGTTTTTTAATTTTTCTTACTAGAAGTTATTTGATGCCCATCTTGGGTTATGGCTCAAAAATTTTGTTTTTCAACATAGAGTTTTGGAAATTTTTTTGAAAACAATTAAAAGTGTCCCATTGAACGAAAAACTAATTTTTTTACTAAAAATAGCTAAAAAAGCATTACAAAATTTTTTGTTTCTGATTTTGAATTTTTTTTTCAGAAAGAGCGTTAAAAATCCGACAAAATGACCCCCCATGACGTGAGATTATCATAACTATAGTCAAAGTTATATCCTTTTTAAGCAAAAATTATAACTTCTGGAGATAAAGAGCTACAAATTTAGCTCAAGACTTCTTTCTACATGTACCTATAAAAACATATTAAAAAATCAAAAAAATCGAAAAGGGTCACCGTCGCAATGTCATTGAATTGAGATGGAATGACCCATATATATATATTAGGGGTGTGCGAATACTCGAAACTTCGAATTATTCGAGGCGAATCGAATCGAATTGTTCGATTCGATTCGCCTCGAAGATTCGAAATGTTCGAATAGTTCGAACTATTCGAATCTTCCGAACTATTCGAATCTCTCGAACTATTCAAATCTTTCGAACTATTTGATATTCGACTCGAATGAATTTAGCAAACAATGTTAAGCGACCTTTTTTTGTAGAGCATTAAACTTCCTTCAAGAATATATATTTTGACTAAAAAAAATTTTAATATTTCCGGTAGTTACAAAAATCCAAAATAGAAATAAAGAATTCAAAAAACAAATCAAAGTTTAAGGCACGGTTACAAGGAAACGCCTCGTTGTACGTCAATTTACTAAGAGAGATTTTTTGTAGGTAATTCAATTTCCTTTAAAAACATGCATTGCTCAAATTTTTCAGATTGATGATTTACGAAATTTGGGTAAAAAATGAAATTTCTGTCAAAAAACTAATAGTCGTAACGATACACCTCTTAATATCAATATTAAGGGCTCAAACTTGCACAATAATTTTTTTTGGTCATCAGAAATAATATTTTCACAGTATCGAAAAAAGAAAAAAATAGTCGATTTTTTTGGCCCAGTCTAATATATATATATATATTAGGGTGCTTCGTTTGAGATGACTATTTTTTTTTTCCAAGTCCCATGTCAAAATATCATTGTACACATTGAAAAAAAAATTCTCACCAAAGATGAGCTCTTAATTTTAATTTTAAGTACTCGCTAAATGAATTTGGAATTTTCCCATTTGATTAACACGTAAATTTTAATTTTATTTATTCAATTATATATAGCTTTACGGCATTTCAAGATATTTGATTGACCATAGGTGGAAATCACAGAGGAATCGTTCCTCTTTGAAAGTGCTTGTAGCTAATTTATGTTTTGTAACCGAACTCGCCGGTAAAAAATCTTAAAGCTAATTTTTTCTCAAATTTCATGGTTTCTTTTATTTTACTCACCAACCATAAGCTTCACAACAAAATTGTACATGACTTCTTTTGTAGGGAATTTGATTTTCTACAAAAGAAGTTATGTAAGCCATTACCGTAGAGCTAGTAGTTTTCGACATAAATCCAATTAGACATCTTAAAATTTGAAAAATCGCTGTTTTATCCAAGATTTTAGTACTGTTTGATAAAATTGTGGCCGAAGAAATATATGACATATCATGGTTAATATATCATCAAAAATATGTCATGTAAAACAAAACTGTCTCCTACTACATTTCCTCCGTCTTTTCTTCATTTAATCCAATCACCTCTGTTTGACCATCGGAAACTTTTTTAATTACTTTCTCTCTCAGTACAAAGATAATTGTTTCATACTCGTTATATTTACATATGAATGTGTAATATGTATTATTATATTTTGTTTTCATACATTATTTGTGTTTTCAGCAATGATTTTACCAAAAAGTACTAAAATCTTGGATAAAACAGCGATTTTTCAAATTTTGAGATGTTTAATTGGATTTATCTCGAAAACTACTAGCTCTACGGTAATGGCTTACATAACTTTTTTTAAAGGAAATTAAATTCCCTACAAAAAAAGTCCTGTACAATTTTGTCGTAAAGTTGATGGTTTGTGAGTAAAATAAAAGAAACCATGAAATTTGAGAAAAAATTGACTTTAAGATTTTTTACCGGTGAGTTCGGTTACAAAACATAAATTAGCTACAAGCACTTTCAAAGAGGAACGATTCCTCTGTGATTTTCACCTATGGTTTATCAAATATCTTGAAATGCCGCAAAGCTATAGATAATTGAATAAATAAAATTAAAATTTACGTGTTAATCAAATGGGAAAATTCCAAATTCATTTAGCGAGTATTTAAAATTAAAATTAAGAGCTCATCTTTGGTGAGAATTTTTTTTTTCAATGTGTACAGTGATATTTTGACATGGGACTTGGAAAAAAAAAATAGTCATCTCAAACGAAGCACCCTAATATATATACATACCCGGGAAAAACGGATTAGATCTTTAAATTGTCTCTATCTGACGAGATCTGGCCAGATATAATCAGATCTGGCCATATTTAACTAAAAAATAATCTTTTCAGATCTGACCAGATATAACAAAAAATTAATCTTATTAGATCTGGTCATATCTGGTCATATCTTTAAATTGTCTCTATCTGACGAAATCTGGCCAGATATAATCAGATCTGACCAGATATAACTAAAAAACAATCTTATTAGATCTGACCAGATCTGGTTAGATTTTTAAATTGTTTCTATCTGGCAAGACATGGCCAGATATAACTAGATCTGAACAGATGTATTCAAACAGATCTCTGCCTAGATCTTTCAGTTGCTATTTATTTTATTATTATCCTAGATAAATTTTAAATGATTATGTATAAAATCCAGATGCTATTATGGAATAGGAAAGATAATTATTGTTAATTAGATATGTCTTTTATTCTCATTCTACGCTTGAGATAACATTTTTAAACATACACTCAAAAAAAAAAATTCTCGACTGAAAGTAAATATTCTTGATTCAAGAAAATTTTTTTGGAGACCTAAATTTTCTCGGATAAAGTAGAAATCTTCTCCAACCAAGACGAATTCTCTTGGCTCAAGAAAATCTGGACTTGGTTCCCGAAAACGTTTGTCTTCAAAAATATTTTCTTGACTCAAGATATCTGTTTTTTCTGTTTACACTTATATTAAAAATTCCTAAACTTAAATTGTATTAATGAAAGTAATACGAGCTAAACTTGTTTACACGTCAATAAATTTGACCAATGTGAGATCTTTGAGTTATAGCTCAATCTCAAAATATTTTAAACTTAAATAAATAACTTTATTATTAAATTTACTTAAATTATTAAATTCAATCATTAAACATTTTACACATTTATCATAGGTCAATATAAAAATTAACATATATATTAAAATATAATTTGTATTGTAGTAATAGACAATAATTAGTCAGCAATTTTTTTAGGCTTCAATTTAATAATTTAAGTAAATTTAATAATTACGTTCAAAATAACTGTTTTAAACATATGAATAAAGATAGTAAAAAAAATTGTTTACGCGTCAACAAATTCGACCAGTGCGAGACTTTGTCACTACTCAATTTAGAAACTTTTTAATCTCAGAACGTTTAAATAAAAATAATAAAAAACAATTCTTTATGCGTAAACAAACTTGCCCAGTACTAGATCGTTGAGTCAGTACTCAATCACAAAATTTCCTAAACTTAAAACGTATTAATGAAAATAATAAAAGCTAAATTTGTTGGCACGTCATCAAATTTGACTGGTACAAAATGTTCGAGTCAGTACTCAATCTACATATTTTCAAAGTTTAAAACGAGTCAATAAATATAATAAAAGCTAAAGTTGTTTACACGTCAACAAATTTGACTAATGTGAGATCTTACACTGAGAAAAATCTCAGTAGTTGCTACAACTAAAAAGAGACAACTATTTTAATTTAGTTGGTGTAATAAATTTAAATAGTTTTTGTAACTATTTATTGTTTAGATGACTTTAAAAAAATAGTTGAAGTAACTAAACTTTTTTTGTTATTTATTTTTAGTTATTGCTAATTTAAAAGTTTAGTAGTCACAACAAAAATCAAGTAGTTAAATCAACTATTATTAGGAACTCAATCTAACTAATAAAAAATCGTAGCAATAAGTATATTTCTTTAACTATTTTCAAATAGTTGATTCAACGGTTTTTTTTTATTTGTCTCCGTATATCACTAAAATTTTGCTGTTAATGCAACAATTTTTAAATTGTAGTAGTAAAACATTTTATATAGTTGTATGCAACTATTTTTATTAAATTGGAGTAACTAATTTAAATAGTTATGATAACTATTTATTGGTCAGATAACTTTAAAAAAATAGTTGAAGTTACGAAAATTATTTTGTTATTTATTTTTAGTTATCGCTACAATGAAAGTTTAGTAGTCACAACAAATACTAACTAGTTGAATCAAATATTATTTGGTACTAAATCAAACTAAAATCGGGACTTAAAAAAAATTTCGGTGTTAAAATAATACATTTTTTCGATATGATCTACATATATATCGTTACATTTGCGTTCGAAAAGTGTTTTTTTTTAGCACCGTAATCTTTTCAGTCCTGAAACTTAAAATTTTTCTAACTCTGAAAAGTTTAAGTTGTTATAAGTTCCTGTGCCCAAAATGTAGAAGACAAAAAATTTTATAAAAATTTGTGTATATCAGTCGATTTGGAATTTCGTGACATGAATTTCTGTTGTATAATCAAAAATTTTTTTTTTTAGCGTGACGTGAATTTTTTTAAGTCTTGAAGGTTAATATATGAGCGAAAATAATATTTGCCGTAACTAAATTAATTTTGTTGCTGTAACAAAGTGAGTACTTGTAGGCTTGACTTATAAGTTAAGTAAGGTAGATGGCTACTCATCGGCCGCGTAGCGTAGCGGTACATTGCCGGTCTTGTGTGCGTAGGGTACTAGGTTCGAATCCTTCTTAGGGCGAATGCGAAATTATTATTTAAGCGTAGGAAGGCTCTTAAACTTTCAAGTTTAAGTGTGTATGTGAGACAAATTTGACCAAAATATACATAATCCACCTCCCATTACAAAAAAAAAAAAAAAAGAAAAAAAAACCTAATAAACCATTAAAACTAAACATTTTAAACGAAAAATAATTTTTTTTTTTAAATCCACTGAATTTTCATCGTGAGAAAAACTAAGTTTTTTTTGTTAGGACAAATATAATTTCATCATACTGATGAATAAAAATTAGTTGTTCTCATAACTACATATATATAATAAATAACTACACAAAGAAATTTTTTTTAAATTTTGCTCTCGACTATCTTAGAGGAAATTTAATTCTCTACGAAATTGTCCATGTCCATTTTTATTCTAAACTCGACAGAAACGAAGTTACAGTGGGCCGAATAGGAGGAATAAAATAATTAATGAATTAATAACAGAAAAAAATTGATTATTTGAACTTATCAATTAATTAACTCAATATACTTCATAATTCATCAAAAATTTTTGAATTCAACATTATTTCGAATTAATAACAAAACAAAATTTACAATAAAACAGAATTAATTATGATTATAATCAAAAAAGATAAATTATAATCAAAAAAGAAAAAAATAATCGTATCTCCATTACATCCACGGGAATTTTATCCGTATCTCTATTACATCCACGGAAATTTTATCCGTATTTCTAACTATTGCCGTTTAGAGACACGGATTCCTTCCGTGGATGGTGCCAATAGCAGCACCGAATTCAATTTGACTACAAGTGTTACTGTCAGGCAATGACTTTAAGTTGATTTAAAGTTTCACTTCAAATTGACAGCATGTTCTTCTGTCAAATTACATTCAGGTGACGATAGTAGATTTGCATCAACTTGCACGCAAGTATTATCCAGCCGAGGCTTGATAGAAAATTATCGTTAAGTTAGCCAAAAACGTTTCACTGCAGAACTTCCCTGATAACCAGGGTTTCTCGTACAAAAGTTGGTATTCATTAGTTTGCGACCAACTTGACGACAAGCTGTCGACAACTTTACCATTTGCAACTTTTGGCTACAAGTTACCACCACTTTCTGAGAAAGTTGACGTCAGTATGGAGCCGCAACTGGAATGCAGGTTTATTGAGAAAATAAGAGGCAATTTACCGTCAACTTATTGAATTTCTAACTTTTGCCACCAACTTTCTCAGAAAGTGTCGATCAACTTTGGAAGTATCAACTTCTGCGGGCAACGTGGTGTCCAGTTGCGGCTGTAGTTTCACGTCAGTTTCTCTCCAACTTGGCTATCAGGGTTGCTAAGCAAAAGTGTGGCTATCAGGGAAGATTCCTTCCCTAATAGCCAAGTTGATGGTAAATTGGTGTCATCTATTGCCACGATTTGAATGCAACTAACTGCAAGTGTCCGACATAATCTCTCTGACAAGAGATTTTTGCTATCAGGGCAAGATAACGAAACTGAAAAATCATTGAGAGAAATTAAAAAATAACGAGATTAACTAGAACACGAGCTGAAAAAATTGGGGCAACTGAATTGGGTAATCGAAATTGCTGACCTTGAAAATAATGATAAAAATACGCGCTCTTTTGATTATTTTTTATTAATTAATCTGAGAAAAGTACCAATTATTAATTAATTTAATTGATAATATCGCACGTGCATACAGAATATTGAATCGTAGATATAATGAGACTGACCTTGCAATGATATTGCGTATCAGTATTTAGATAAATTAAAAATGATTTAATAATTGCTGTTTACTTAATTATTTTTTTCCTTACACGCGATAAACTCATCGGAAAAAAGAGTATATAAGAAGACGCCAGTTACACTCTGCATCTAAAAGATAAATATACTTAGTACTATTGAACACTGATAGCAATTGATCTCTTTCACAATAGTTTCAGTCAATGGAGAAAAACGTTAGAGAAAACTCATTGAGTATAAACGATTAAAATCGGAATTATTAGTATTCTATTGAGATTTTTGAATTAATTGTTTATTTTTGTTGTTAATTACAATAATTATACTGTGAAAAATGGCAGTGATCACAAAATACTGGGTTCTGGACAGTTTGATTTTAGTATTTGGATTTATATTGGTTGCATATTTATATATGACACGAAAATTCAAGTACTGGAAAAAACGTGGAGTGGTCGAAATAGAACCCACTGCGTTTATTGGAAATTTCGGCGACTGTTTGACGGCTAAAAAAAGTGCTGGTGAATGGTTAAAGGGCATGTATAACTGGAGCGTTGGTTTACCGTACATGGGTTTTTATGTTTTTGACAGACCGTTTCTGTTAGTACGCGATCCTTCACTGATTAAGAAAATACTCGTAAAAGATTTCAATTACTTTAACAACAGATTCGTTAGTGCAAGTCCTCATGACCGTATCGGTGACGCAAATTTATTTTTGATTAAAAATCCACAGTGGAAACTTGTGAGATCTAAACTTACGCCGATTTATACTTCGGGAAGACTGAAGAAAATGTTTGAATTGATGGATGCTGTTGGTGACGATTTGATTACGCTCATGGAGTCACTCGAATTGGAAGGTAATTACTTATAAATTACATACTTTTTCAGGTTTGACTAATTTGAAATGTTATAGGCAGTGGAAAAAAGTTGGAACTGAAAGAATTATGTGCAAGATTTACGACAGACATGATTGCAACAACAGCGTTTGGTGTTAGAGCAAATTGTCTTAATAATCCGGAAGCAGAATTTCGAGAAAAAGGGCGGAAAATATTTGAGCCTTCACTGTGGCGTAATTTTGAAATCACGTCACTATTTTTTGCACCACAATTAGCGACACCTTTTGGGCTCAAATTCGTTGTAGATGAGAGCGCTAAATTTTTGCGCACCACGTTGTGGGATGTTATCAATGAAAGAGAGCGACTGGGTGTTAAGAGAGGGGATTTGATTGATTTGTTGATCGAATTGCGGAACAACAAAACTGAAGTATTCAATAATGAATTTGGTAATTTTCCGATAAATTAAAATTGAAATGATTATTTGCCTTTGACGGTGTTAATTAACATTGATTATAATTTTTCTGCTAAAGATTTTGATGGCGATAATTTGTTGGCTCAAGCTATCGTATTTTTCAACGCTGGTTTCGAAACTTCTTCATCAGCATTGAGCTTCACGTTGTATGAAATCGCACTGCAGCCAGAAATTCAGGATCGATTGCGCGCCGAAATCATGAAGGGACTTGAAGAGACAGATGGAAAAGTCACTTATGATTTGGTATGTGATTTTTATTTTATCAGTCATCGAATGGTTATCAAAATGTGTGCAAATAATTTTAGGCGACAAGCTTGCCTTATCTGGATATGGTTATCTCCGAAACACTGCGGAAGTATCCTACTCTACCCGTATTAGATCGCGTGGCCAACGACAACTACAAAATTCCCAATTCAAATCTCGTTATAGAAAAGGGGACACCAGTCATGATACCCGTGAGTGGTTTGCAGTATGATCCTGAGTACTTTCCTAATCCTGAAAAATACGATCCCGAGCGCTTTTCAGAGACCAATAAACAAACAATTAAACCAAGTACTTACTTACCTTTTGGAGAAGGTCCACATAATTGCATAGGTAATTTATGTCATGAAATATTTTGTGCTCATCAAAAATAATTATTAATTTGATTCTAGGCATGCGCATTGGATTACTCCAAGTAAAACTCGGTCTGCTAAAATTACTACCGAAATATGAATTTACTCCATGTGAAAAAACTTCAATACCCATGCAACTGAATCCAAAATCTTTATTTACAGTATCTCAAGGCGGTGTATTTTTAAAAGTTAATAAAATTTGATATCTCAATTGTCACTTCTTAAAATTAATAAAATTTATTATTCAAAACTATTCAACTGACCCTAACTGAAAAAAATATCACTCTTATCCCCGTCATTCAGTTATTACTTTAATTTATTCTAATACTATTAATCACACGCAAGTCTAATGATTCATCCTCAAGATTTGAATACAGTAAAGTAAATTAATCATTTGCACAGTCACTGTCTTGAGTAATTGATGTAATTTGCAAGACATAAACATGGCAAATAAAAAATCTCTTATCATAAACGCTACAACAAAATTTTCCGTCAACATACGGATAGTAAACAATTTTTTATACGTCAACATCAGATTTTTTGTGGCAATAAAATACTTGTCGGTTATTTAAATAATTATGTAAATAATAAAATGTCTAGTGTTGGATAAACAAAAAGATTTTTGACGAGTGGGACTTTAGTTGTCTCAGCCACGAAGTGACAATATATTTATTGGATATCAATAAACATTTACATTGTTCACTGTGTTATTGAAACCGTTTTTTCACCTCCGACAGCTCAATCAATTTTCCCATCGTTGAAATTTCGCAGACAAAAATTTCCCGCATTAATAAACTGAATATTTTAAACATAATTTAGTTTTCTTCTTTTTTATGACATTTTATTAGACGGTAACTTTATTGGTGGGAATTTTTATTAGGGAATTTAATGTCTAGGAAGTTAGAGTCAGTCACCGATAAAAAATATAATTTTAACGTCAATCCAAATAGATTTCTCCCACTATAAATCCCGTGTTTGTGGCGCTGCATTATGGCTGGGCAACTGTACTAAATTTTTGTTATCAAAAATAAATGAAATAGCTATTTAAAAAATAGAAAATTATATTTGAAAATTCTAAAAAAATCAAATGAACAATAAAACCAATTTTCATAGAATAAATCATGCCACCATGGTGCTACTCGTATTTATATTTAATAAATTATTATAAAAAAATACAAGAATATAAAAAAAAAAAGTAGGCTCGATGTATTTTTTTATTTAGAATTTTTCGGTTTTTTCATATAATTTTTAAGCACTTTAATTAATTATTTATTTGGGAAAAAATAATTACTTTTAACCAGACACATAACAGTGTCGTACAAATATTTGACATTATAACGGGTGCAAAACCGATATACGTGACGTCATAAAATTCTTTACGAATAGTGGTAAAATTTAATTGATGTAAGATCAATCAATTTTTTCTTCCCCTCCAAGCGGAAACCGTCAACTTTCGACCCGCTGCACGAAACGATGCCGTTATTCGCCTCCGCCGAGAAGAAATAGTATATTACACACCTAGAGCAGTAAACAAGAGAACCTCAGATCACATGTTTGCGGGCTCGGCCAATGCAATTACATGTAATCTAAGACATTTCTTACTTTACTGCCCTAGGTGTGTAATATACTAATTTTACCGCTACTCGTAAAATTTTTTATGACGTCACGAGTACCCATTTTGCTCCAGTTAAAAAGTCAAATATTTGTACGATACTGTTATATGTTTAATTAAAAATAATTAGATAGATAATGAGTTATTCCCAAATAAATAATTAATTAAAGTGCTATATATAATCGAGTATTAAATATTTAAGTTTATATTAAAAATATTCTATTAGAATTTTTGAATTAATCGTTCATTTTTGGAGTTAATTATAACAATTATATTGTGAAAAATGGCAGTGATCACAAAATACTGGGTTCTGGACATTTTTATTTTAGTATTTGGATTTATAGTGTTTGCATATTTATTTATGACACGAAAATTTAAGTACTGGAAGAAACGTGGAGTGGCCGAAATAGAACCCACTGCGTTTATTGGAAATTTCGGCGACTGTTTGTCGGCTAAAAAAAGTGGTGGTGACTGGTTAAAGGACATGTATAACTGGAGCGTTGGTTTACCGTACATGGGTTTTTATGTTTTTGACAGACCGTTTCTGTTAGTACGCGATCCTTTACTGATTAAGAAAATACTCGTAAAAGATTTCAATTACTTTAACAACAGATTCGTTAGCGCAAGTCCTCATGACCGTCTTGGTGACGCTAATTTATTTATGATTAAAAATCCTCTGTGGAAACTTGTGAGATCTAAACTTACGCCGATTTATACTTCGGGAAGACTGAAGAAGATGTTTGAATTGATGGATGCTGTTGGTGACGATTTGATTACGCTCATGGAGTCACTCGAGTTAGAAGGTAATTACTTATAAGGTGTATACTTTTTTAAGTTTTGATAATTTGAAATGTTATAGGCAGTGGAAACCAGTTGGAATTGAAAGAATTATGTGCAAGATTAACTACGGAGTTGATTGCATCAACGGCATTTGGTATTCGAGCAAATTGTCTCCATGATTCGAAGTCGGAATTCCGAGAAAAAGGACGAAAAATGTTTCAGCCTGGATTATGGCGTAATTTTGAAATCACATCGCTATTTTTTGCACCACAATTAGTTACATCTCTGGGGCTCAAGCTCGTACCAGATGACAGTGCTAAATTTCTGCGCACCACATTGTGGGAAGTTATCAAAGAAAGAGAGCGCTTGGGTGTCAAGAGAGGGGATTTGATTGATTTGTTGATCGAATTGCGAAACAACAAAACTGAAGTATTCAATAATAAATTTGGTTATTTTCCGATAAATTAAAATTGAAATGATCATTTACCTAAGACAGTGCGTTAATTAACATTGATTATAATTTTTCTGCCAAAGATTTTGATGGCGATAATTTGTTAGCTCAAGCTGTCGTATTTTTCAACGCTGGTTTCGAAACTTCTTCATCAGCATTGAGCTTCACGTTGTATGAAATCGCACTACAGCCAGAAATTCAGGATCGATTGCGCGCTGAAATCATGAAGGGACTTGAAGAGACAGATGGAAAAGTCACTTATGATTTGGTATGTGATTTTTATTTTATCAGTCATCGAATGGTTATCAAAATGTGTGCAAATAATTTTAGGCGACAAGCTTGCCTTATCTGGATATGGTTATCTCCGAAACACTGCGGAAGTATCCTACTCTACCCGTATTAGATCGCGTAGCCAACGACAACTACAAAATTCCCGATTCCAATCTCGTTCTAGAAAAGGGGACACCAATCATGATACCCGTGAGTGGTTTGCAGTACGATCCTGAGTACTTCCCTAATCCTGAAAAATACGATCCTGAGCGCTTTTCAGAGACCAATAAAAAAACAATTAAACCATGTACTTACTTACCTTTTGGAGAAGGTCCACATAATTGCATAGGTAATTTATGTCATAAAATATTTTGTGCTGTTCAAAAAAAATAACTAATTTGATTCTAGGCATGCGCATTGGATTGCTTCAAGTAAAACTGGGTCTGCTAAAATTACTACCAAAATATGAATTTACTCCATGTAAAAAAACTCCAATACCCATGCGACTGAGTCCGAAATCTTTATTTTCAGTAGCTGACGGCGGTGTATTTTTGAACGTCAAAAAAATACAATAACTAAATCATAAATTTCAGAAACTAATAAGCTTAACAACTCAACTCTATTAAGCTGACACAAGTAAAAAAAAAGCATAATTCTAATCCACGTCGTATTATTGTCGCCATAACTACACTGAGAAAATTAAATAATAGGTATTACTATCTAGTTATGGTAAAATTTTTTACCATCAATCCGATAGTAGTGAATACTATCTAGATGATTGTATAAATCATCTAGATTGTAACATTCACCATATCGACGTTCTAATTGTCGAACTTAATATTTTTTAGTAGGTAATTCTGTGCAATTGTTAGATAGTAATAGTACGAAAAAATATTATTTGAATAACCTAGACTAAAATATTATATATAGGGTAAGAGCACCAGTACCCAGCCCCTAAGTAGTAGCCAGCCGGTCATATACTTTAACATTGGCTCAAAATATATATAGATATAATTTAACATGAGGTGGCTGGTTACTGGTTCGGGGCTGGGTTCTGGTGCTCTTACCCTATACTAGATACGGAATTGGTTTTTACATGAAATAAAAAATTTTTAATTACTTTTTTTCGCATAAATGGAGGATTTTTTAAAATGTAGTTAGACAATTTGCTAATTAGAACGTCGATATGGTGATTGTTACAATCTAACGTACCTGAAGATCGGAACGTTTTTCGTGCAACGAAAATGAAAAAACTTCTGTAATTTGACAGCTTAAGGAATAATTGGGGGTGGCAGCAATTTTCAGCTGACAGACTCACGTCTATGCGAAACATTTCAGAAATCTAGATTGAATACATTTTTTGCTCTTCACTTTGTTTTTTATTTGCGTTTCACGAAAAACGTTCCGATTTTCAGGTACATACAATCTAGATGATTTATACAATCATCTGATAGTATTCACTACTATCGGATTGATGGTAAAAAATTTTACCATAACTAGATAGTAATTCCTATTTAATTTTCTCAGGGTATAATTAAATTACATCAAAATATAATTAATTTCTGTCCTAGCCGATGATTTAATAATGAAAATTGAATGAGCTGAAGTAACTTTATTAAATTAATAACGGCTGAGTAACTCATAAATATTATCTCTATTCGCCGGTAAACATCTCCCTCACTACACGGCAGATATTTTGGATCTAATTTGCATATCAACCCAAGCGATATCTTAGATACCTTTTAGCATATTTAATTATTTACTTGCAATTATGCTTCTCCATGTACACATATCAAACACTACATACTTTCTACATCAACATCAGTACCGACCCTTCTAACTTTTTTTTATTTTACATGACGCAAAATTTTTGTTGATCCTACAAAAAAAATTGATCAATTCTTTAATTTAAATATTAAATTAAATTAATTAAAAAAAAAACAAAGGTATTTATTCGGTCATGGACACGTAAATTACTGCATGTAAAACACAAACAATTTAATTATATATTCATATATTATATAATTAATTTTATACATTGATAATATTAATAAATATTTCATTACCACATTTATTTATAATAAATTTAATTATCAATTAATTGATAATTTAAATGTTTTACTGTTAACCTTTCAATTAATTATGATAATTATTTCTTAATAATTAATATTTAATAATTGTCGCTCGCCAGCGAGCTAACCAATTGTTTAATTACTTAATAATAATAATAATAATAATAATAATAAAATTAATAATACATTATGTAGAGTAAGATCCTTAGATAAATATTATATTATTGATTGAAAGGTTGTAGGATCAAATTAACAACACAAGATTGGTTATTATTTCGCGACGTTTCGTGTCTTCATCGAAACTTCTTCAGGGTTTGGGTTTTTATTATATTTTTTTATTATTTTACAACATTATCATCAACTACTGTTGTCTTGTAATTTTATAAGCCCATTCTAAAATGCTGTATAGAATTTACCATCGAACTGTAACTTACTGTAATTTTTATACAAATGAAATACGACAAGTAATTAATATAAGATTTGACTACATCGAGAGCACATATTATGCTATGTTATATTAAGAATTAAATGATTTCTGATTACTGTGTAAGATTTAATGGATTTATTAAATCCATATGATAATAGGTAGTTTAAAAAAGTCACTTAAATATTTAAATTAAAATTAACTTAAATTTACGTGATAGGAGAGTGAGATGTTGGAATGCTTAATTGGCGGGAACTTAGTTGAGGTGATTTTAGTATTAAAATCAATATATTTAACACTTCCCGATAAGATCCCGATAAAAAATGATTTTGTATAATTATATATAATTATATATGAGTCCATATATAATCATATATGTTTGTATTTCTCTGTAGAACGCCTGAAGAAGTGTCAATAAAGACACGAAATGTCGCGAAATAATAAACAATCTTGAGTTGTTATTTTGATCCTACAACCTCTCAATCATTAATATGAAATTAATAATATTAATAATAATAATAGTAATAATAATAATAATTATAAAATGAATAATAATAATAATGATAATAAGTTAATATTCATATCCAATGGCATTAGTGCGTTTGTTTTTTATTAATATTTTATAATTATAATAATTAATAATATATTTTACTTAATCATTATCATTTATATATATATTTATTATATATTACCTTCAAATATTCACGAATAATAATATATTTAAATTGATTAATAAATAATTATTGATATCCCGCTCGTTAATAACGAGTCTAGACTACAATTATTTACATATTTAATTGTAATCTTAATTTATTTAATTTTTATATTAAATTCAAAACAATAATTATGTTTTTTAATTTTTGTTCCTTAGAAATAAAAAAAAAAGTAAATACTCGTCATAAATTTTTTTTTAATTACTCGGTAAAGATTTTAGTATTTTATTATTTTTACATTACAATGCAGATCATTTACTTGGCAATATTACACTTTTAGTAATTATGTAAATAGATTATTTAATTGGCTTGTTATTTACTTATTTATTTATTTATCTATATATTATTATAAATAATAATTTAGTACCAGTTTAAATTTAATTGAAGAGGAAGATAAATAAATAATGAGAGATAGATCAGGCACAGATAGTGTTATTAGTGTTATTATAAATAGTTTGTTATTGTATAGTTTAGTTACTTTAGATCCTCACTCGTTATATATTTAATTAATAAATACAATTATTATTCATCTATATAATTAACGAGTGATTTGGTCTAGGCCCGGTTAGTAAAGTTAATATGCATATGTTACTTTGTTTGTTTTAAAGTAAATTGAAAAAATTGGTCGTCAAGTTTGATATTTATTTATTTTTATTCTATTAAATTACTAATTTTTTTAAATTATGTAAATTAATATGCAGTGGTAACAAAAAATATAAATGAAAAATCGGCAAATTAACTGTTTATTTAAATTTAAAAAATGCCCAATACATGGGATTTTATTGACAAATAATTATTAATAATAATAATATGTAGTAGTAATAAACAATAAGACTAGAGTTGAACAATACATGCGTTTAAATATCGCCGTAGAGAAACACTGATGGAGTATAAAAATATAAACATCTAAAAATCAAATTGTGATAATAATTATTTATTTTAAAATAATAATAATAATAATAAATGTTTCTTTGCTTATTATTTTAAAAATAATAAATTTACAACTTAATTTATAAAAACATTTAAATAATAATAATAATAAAATTAATATTAATTATGATTAAAGTAATAATAATTAAATAAAAGTAAAATAAATTTTTTTTTAACACTAAATACTTATCGAAAAGACAATATAGGTCATTTTTATTAATGATACTGAAGTTACCCGATGTCTGATAATTTTTGGATTTTTTTAAAAGCTACAAATTACAGAAAAAAAATATTTGGAAAATTGCACCTATGGTTTTTTAAATTTTCTACATGTGCCTATTTTTTTTTTGTCATCGATTCGTTGCAAAAAAAATCCAAAAAGTATCTGCTAATTTCAGAATCATTTTTTAATGATACTGAAGTTAGCCGATGTCTAATAATTTTTGGATTTTTTTAAAAGCTACAAATTACAAAAAAAAATATTTGAAAAAATTCCACCTACGATTTTTTAAATTTCCTACATGTGCATATTTTTAGTTTTTTTTTTTTGTCATTCATTTGTTGATAAAAAAATCCGAAAATTATCAATTGTCTGATAATTTCAGGATCATTGTTTAATGATACTGAAGTTACTTGATGTCTGATAATTTTTAGATTTTTTTAAAAGCTACAAATTACAGAAAAAAAAAATCTTGAAAAAATTGCACCTATGGTTTTTAAAATTTTCTACATGTGCATATTTTTATTTTTTTTTTTTTGTCATCGGTTCGTTGAAAAAAAAAATCCAAAAATTATCTTCTAATTTCAGGATCATTTTTATTGATACTGAAGTTACCCGATGTCTGATAATTTTTGGATTTTTTTAAAAGCTACAAATTAGAAAGAAAAAATATTTGAAAAAATTCCACCTCTGCTTTTTTAAATTTCCTACATGTGCATATTTTTAGTTTTTTTTTTTTTTTTGTCATCGGTTCGTTGAAAAAAAAAAATCCGAAAATTATCTGTTATTTTCAGGATCATTTTGAATTAACATATTTGATTATTTATGTTTAATATATATCTTCTCTTTACGCATTTTTACTTTTGATTAACCAACTATACATAAAAACATTTACATGGAATAAAATAATGATAATTACAATAATAGTTACAATTAGTTCATTTAAACAAACGTGCTCAAGATAAATTTATTATAATTATAATTATTATTATTTTTTTTTGTTACACATTGCACCGTCATCATTTTTTAAATTCAGTAAACAATACTGCGATTGAGAAGCACACATTTAATTTTTTTTTGTTTTTTGTTTTTTTTATTATTATTATTAGAGTATATTTATATTTATATATTTTTTATTAATTATCTGTTTGCCTATCTAGCTACTGCTTTACTCGATACATTGAGATAATGGATGTTATTATTATTATTATTTTTATTATATACGTTTTTTTTTATGGCGATTTGGATTTTTTTAAAACTTAAATAATAATATTTTAATATTTATAATGACGATCATGTAAGATCGGACTACGGTAAACAATAAATAAAATCTACAGCACTAACATCTCGCATTCGCGATTCCTAATTTTAAACATTTACTCCAATAGTTACACAAGACAATTTTTTTTTTTTTTTTTTTAGATATTCCCAAAGAAAAAATAGTAAAATAATTATTCAGTACATATTTATATTATCATATTTATTTTACTGAAGAGTAAATCAGCTACTGATGGGTTATATATATTTTCAATAAATAATATTTATTTATTTTTTCTTTGCTTACGTTTAATAAAATTTATACTCTTTATTTAAATAGCCCGCGATTAAATACTCCAGTGAAAATTTAATTTTCCATTTAAAAATAAAACAAAATGTCGTTTAGTCAAAGTGTTTTAAATTAAAGCCACTGGTACTGAAAAAAAGAAGAGAGAGAGAGAGAGAGAGAGAGAGAAGACTTGTCTTGAATAATTTTGATTAATAAAATATTTGGAATAGCAAAACAATAAAATAATGGAAGCATTCCAATGATATTTGCTTCTACCCGTAAATTTACCGTCGGTTTAATAAATAAAAATAATAGAGGACACTTTGATGCCGCGATGAGAGAAGGAGAGACATTAATGGAGAGGATGAATAATAAAGTTTTTAAATTTGACCGGTGCAGCAGGACGAGTGCTGGGACCACCACTCAGTGAAATTCTGTAACCTCGCGGTTTTGTTTCCATCGAGCGGAACTACGTATCACTTGACCTCTTCGTGAGTTGGGGAGTGTAACTGATGTGACGTTGGACCCGCAATGTCACCGTGTCGTTTAGGGCGAAAGCTCGCGGTCAGAGACGAGATCCAGCTGGGCGACTGCTGGTTCGAGTTCTCGTTGAGGGACCCGCTGTTGCTTCTAGTGCCGTCGATACTCATGCCCGACTTGAATCTCGAGAAGAGACTGGGGGAAGATTTCTTGGTGCTAGATGGCGACGCGAATACGAAAGCCTTCTTGGTGGTCTTGGCGCACTCTTTGTAGAGCATCGAGTCAAGGCTCCCTGTGTGCTGCATCTCCTCAGACTTTTTATCCTCCAACGATCCCAGAATCGCCACTTCATTCTGTTTGGTTATTTTGGATATGTCCTCCATACTCGCGGAGCTTCTGCGTATCTCAACTTTATCAATATCCTCATCGACAATAGAGGAACTGCCGGGATGGACAACAATGTCGGGCTTTGACTTTGTCACAGCTCCCGTTCTGACATTAATCTCACTAAAGTTTAATTTCTTTTGCTCCTTAATGTCCTTTACAGTGGATTTGGTAATCGACATTTTCCCTTCTGGATTTGAAAGATTTCTTTTGTGTTTAACAATCGAGCTATCACAGCTGCTGTCATGAGCCGGAAGGACTTCTAAAGACGCAGAGGGTCTTTTTTCTTTAGTAAACACCATTCTCCAGCTTTTAGTTCTCCCATCATGAGATTTACGTGTCTTCGGAAGCGTCATCGCCCGCTTGTCCATACTCGTAAGTGCAACAACAGTACTACCACTACTTCCACCTCCACCTCCACCGCTATTACTCGAGTCTTTGGTGCTTTTAGTCAAATTACAACGTTTACAAATTAATATAGAACTACTATTTGAAGAGCCACCACCAGCACAGCTACTAACACCAACACTACCGCTAACAACAGAGTTACTTTTGCTAAGTGTTTTAGTTACAACATGATGATGATGATGCTTGGACTTAGTTATTGGTGGATCCTTAGAGTCAAAGCTAATACTCAGACGATCTGTTAGATTACGCAGTCTTGACAAAAGTGACTTGTGATGATTATTTGACGAAGATGATTTGTCATCACAACAGCAACGTAAATTAGCATCTGTCATTACAACTAATTCTTTACGATTTATTCTACCACTACTACTACAACTAGTATTGTTATCGTCGACGTCAATGCTCATACGTTTATTAGATTTATTATATTTTTCTAAAATGCTACTCTCAACAAAACCGTTACCATTTTCTTCAGACAATTTACTGTCATCTTTATTATTACGCGCCTCAATACACAATATTTCATCCCTTTCAAACTCCTCGAGTATTCTCGTGTCTTCGCCTGATCTGGCGCTTACTGGGGAACTCATATCGCTGCTGAGATTCTCGCCGCGGCTCTTTCTACGCTCGCGTTCGTGATCCCTCACGGCTTTTGCTAGATCGTGGTTGTGATAATCCAGTGAGGATTTGTCCCTACTGCCCTTCCTACTTCCGGGATAACTTTTACGACCTGTCGAGGAAGGCGCGACGTTCCCCTCGGTTGATATTTTGAACTTTAGTGTTTTTTCGCTTATTTCCACCTCAGTGGCAGTCTCCGGATCCGAGCTCTCGATATTTTCTAACTCTTCGAGCATCTGGTTGTCCGCTTCGTCTTCGATTGAACGGGAGCGCGATCTTATCGTACCTGCGGATCGCTTAGACCGCATGCTGTGAGAGGAAGTCGACTTTATTACGCTGGACGATCCGGTGTGAGATGAGGACATCGTTGACTCGCCGAGGTCGACGATACTTTTACGGTGATGCCGCTCATCTTTGGCAGCTTCATTAAGACGCCGGTAGTAGTCCAGAGCATATTTTACCGGTGACACGATTAGCTCCTGAAAAAGACGGGATATTTTCTTAATAAATTTATGTACTTGATAAATTAATATGGATCAAAGAGACTGCTACTTTTTAAACAGAATCTAGAAGCAATTATCTTTCAAAAACTCTTTTAATAATAAATTAATTATTTATAAACTTCAAGAGACTTTTTTAAATAATAAATTAATTTTTTTTATTGCGATAAAACTAAAAAATTTTTTTTTATGCATTCGCGATGAAATAAAGGATAAAAAAAGCTGATGGCATGTCAATTAAAAATTTTTATTCAAAAGCACAATCACAACTTTATTATGATTAAAAAAATTTTTATTTTTAATTTCGAATTGGTCGCGCCAACTTTTTTATAACTAGAAACTTCTGGTCGAGCTCAGAAAGTTCCTCGCTTCTGTCCCTAGTTGTTATTTTTTTAGACCCCAAATATGTATGCCATGAAAAATTCAAAGCGCGGTAAAGTAAATCTCCTCAGAGTTTAAAAATATTTGTCTTAGACTTTCAAATTTTTTCAAGAAATTTTAGATGGCCCAAATTACCCCCTGGTCGATTTTGTTCCTTGGCACGAATTAAATTTTTTTTTTGACAAAACTATTTAATGTTTAAAAAAAAGTTTACAAAGAAAAAAAATAGTGATTTAACGATAGATATTTTATAAAATAAAGAGTTAGATAATATATAATACCTGAAGTTCAGGAAATAGATCACCAAGAACTTCAAAGAGTGGAAGAAGAACAAGTCCAATAAAGCTGCATTGTGAGGATGGTTTAGTGACTTTGTCGCGATCCATAAATGGTGTTACTGGCAGTCCCTCGAGTTTCTCTGCGTCTGATTGTTTAAAGAACTCTTGTAGCAATCGATCGAGCCAGGGCTCTGCCACATCCATTGGCCTTGCCTCGTTACTAATGTCCGCGACTTTTATTAATATCATTGATAACTGAAATCGATAATTTCATTTATAAATAAAACCCATCGCGCCATAAAAAAAAATAAACAAACCCGGGTCAAAAATAAAACTTGATTTAGACTTGGTTTACCAAGTCGAAATTTGGAGCCGTTTTTTACAAGACAAACGACTATTTTACGGAGATATAAAATACATTAAGTTTTCGCCTTGGTTTAGACTTAACTGGCTTACTTAGTCACGATTTAAGACGAAAAAGTTTAAATCAACTCGAAATTGACTTGGTTTAGACTTATTCGACTTAAATTTTAAGACGAAAAAGTCGAAACTACACTCAAAAAAATAAATGATAAATTTTATTCAGATTTTCAATTCATTTTTAATGTTTGAACCATAAACCTGCATCGAAGATGGTAATTCATAAATAATATAATATTGAAAGGATGATTATCTAAAATATATAGATATGAAAAAAAATGGTCACTCTTAGTCTTTAAATTTTATGGTTTGAAATCATCAGTAATACTTTAGGTTAATTCTTTCACATACATTAAAAGCTTACAAACACAGGTAAAATTTTATTGTTTCAAATTATAAAAACTGATGCGCTCAAGATATACTTTTTGACAATTTCAAGAAAGTAATAATTATATACCGTTGTACATAAAATCAATTGTTCGACATTGAAAATTTTATGTATCATACTGAATGATTTTTTGCTTTTTTACTATAAACTTTAATGTTCCAAACATCGAATGTTGAAGCTGAAACGTTAAATTATTATAATTTCATTTTTTTTTTCTACCAAACAGTAATTTCTATTACTTGTAACATGATTTATTTACATATAAATTTTAAATTTCAATATTTATATTAAGATTATTATAATTTATTTTATAAAACCATGAAATTACTGATTGAAATGATATTAAATTGTGACCAGATTCTAAATTTTTAGTTATCAATTACTAATTTTTATAATTCATTTTTTTGCGTTTAAGGTCCCATACAAAAAAATATATAAATAACATATATGTCACATATATATTTTTTCGTGTGGGGTGAAATAATTTTTATATATTAATTTTGATTTAGCAAGTCAAAAATAAGGTGAATGACTATTGTGCTCGAAGTAAAGACGAATAAGTTGAAACTAAGATGAAAAAAGTTCAAAAAGTTGTAATAAATTTAATTTAAGTTGAAAAAGTCGAGATCTTATCGAAAAATCGTCGGCAAATCGATAGCTTCAAAAGTAAATAAAGTGAAGCGAGCCTGAATCAAGTTTTATTTTTGACCCGGGAACAAATAATAATAAAAAACGCATCCAGTAAAGTTTAATGACACGATAATATTACCAAGTTAATGTGCGCCCTGTTTTGATAATCGAATTCCTGAACAACGTCCGTGAATTGCCCGAGTATCTCGTTGTGTCTGGCCATATCAGTAGCGAGGATACATCTTATAATACCCTCCCGTACTGTGCGAAACGTCGTGGCGTCAAGAGACGCGAGTATATTGCACTCAGGTGCTTCGAGGACACGGAATGCGACTGAGCAGTGGTGATTCTCTAGCGGCGAGATATCATTGTAACGCAACGCCAGCTCTGTACGTGCATTTATCTGATAGATGTTGTTGTATCCTGGATGGTCGAGGTCGTGACAAATGCAGGAAACGATCAGTATCAGGACCTCGAGGTGGCCAATCTTTGAGGGGAGATCCACTGCCCATGCTATCGCGTACATCTATAGTTAATAACACACACATTTTATTTTATCTTAACATTATTTTAATTTATTGCTCATCATGTTCTTTTAAAAATTTATTTATGGATTATTGTTATTATTATTACTGAGGACGCTAATGCTAATGACGGTAGATTAAGATTAATAGTATTGATTTTACCATTTGCGCGACACAAAAGCAGTGCCTGAAGTTGTGAAATGGCACCTCATTGTAATTATTGTAAACTTCATAGAGAAAATTTCTCAATGTCGGTAAGGGAATGTTGAATTTCTGTGGCAACTCCAACTCAACGAACATCGTTTGTAACATCAACAAAAGCTCTTCATCTTCCCACTGTCGGGCGTCAAATGCCGGAGAACGGAGCCATTCACGGACACTTGATGATACTGATACATCACTGAAAATATACATACATATATAAATACTACATACTTTTATGAAACTAATTAATCTCTATTCATGTACTCAGAAGTTTATGCTAATTGAAGTTATTAAATAAATCTTAAACGCTGAAAAAAAACTGATAATAAGTCCTATCTAAAGGAGAGTTTATAGTCATTTTTGACCGAGCTTTTGTCTAGACGCAAAGTCAAGAACGAGGCTCAGTGCATTGCTCTATAATCTAGCAATCTAGGTTTTTATTTTTCAAAAATTTTGGTTTGTTCAAGGGTGAAACGTGGGCAGAGTTACCGTTTAGTGCGCAAGTGCAACAAGGATAGAACCGCTCGTGGACTTGAGTGAGATAGAGAAAAAAGTTCAGACCTTTCTTAAAGATTTTCATATTTACATTTGAAAGGCTCTCATCTTTTTATGTTAACTTTCTTATCCGAGATGATAATCATTTATATCTCAGGTGGCGAAGTTTACAAATTTTTACAAAAAAAAAACAAAAAGAAATTAGTACTATCGAAAAGTTTTAGACATGTAAATCTATCTATTTATCTGGCTGAGTGTCTCGAAAATGTCTGGATTTAGGTCTAATTCCATCAGAATACTGAAAGTTTCCATATAGATTTTCCAGAGACTTTTCCTATCAAGATGACTGATATAAGAAATCTCTATCAAAAAAATCCATGTGGGATTGCATAGGAATCTATAAAGCAAAGTATAGATTTATTTAAGAATCCATGTAAGGAACCATAGGTATCTAGATTCCCATAGGAAACTGGGTACCTGGATTCCCATCTAGAACTTGGATGGACATGGATTTCTTTCTGAGAAATTTATACAAAAATCTGGGTTTCTATATAAGTAATTTCTGTAGAATCCGATGTCCTTGGAGATCAGAATGTTTTACGCGGAACAAAAATAAAAAAATAAAATGAAAAGTGTAAAATTAACTGGATCTAGATTTCTGAAATGTTTGGCATGGGTGCTGGTATGTCGGCCGAAAATTGCAGGCCACCCCAACCCTCAGAACTACCCCTTAAGTCACTCTAAAGAAGTCAAATTACATACATTTTTTTCATTTTCGTTGCGCGAAAAACGTTTCGATCTTCGGGTACACACAGAATCCGGCTGCCCTGTCATGACAAAACGACGTATCTCAAAAATTATAGTTTCGAGAAAATAGCGTTTAAAGTTTTAACAGAATTTGAGTACAATTTAACAGAAAAATTAATTTCTGTTATGACAAAACGATGTAACTCGAGATACGTTTTTTTATATCGTAAGAAACTAATGCTAATTTTGATAAATAGATGAAATTGTTATGACAAAACGCTTTAACTCGAAGAATTAGATTTCCAATGCAAAAAAGATACGTTTTTTTTTCATTTCTTTTATACGCACATTTGATCAATATTATTGGCATAATTAATTAAATTAGTAAAATTTTGATGATACCCTATTATTAAGTGACACTAAATAAACCTTTTTAGCTTTGTTACGACAAAACAGCGTATCTCGAGATACGTCCTTTTGTCATAACAGGGCAGCCGGGGTATCTAAATTTTCATGTCTATATACAAGTATATAAATCTATGCTGGATTCCTTTAGGGAACCATATGGAAATCTATCCGAAATAGGCTGCATTCCCATATGGATTTTTTTGGTAGGGATAGGGGAGGGGGGTAAAGGGGGTAGGGTAGGCAAAACGGGGTACCCCCAAAATTTGATAAAAAAGAATTTTATATTTTAAATGGTTTTTAAACATTCCAAAATCACTTCTGTAAATATAATTAAGCGTTACTTTGAATTTTATTTGGTAAACTTTTTCAAAAATCAATTGTCAGTTGAAAAATATTAATGACGTTAGTTTTATGATAAACAAAAAAATTCAACTTAATCAAATTCGTTTAAAATTCAGAAATTTTTTTTTTTTACCTTTTTTAGGGGGTACCCCACTTTGCCCGCAGAAATGAAAATTTTTTTTTTTTCAACGGTAACTGAAAATTTCTTCTATTTACTTTGAATATCATTAAAAAAAAAATACTTAGCGTATTAGAGTCCTCGAAAACTTGGTATTTTCTCAAGTACTCCCTATTGCCCCTCCCTCCCCTACTACTATCTAAATGGTAATTATTACTGTCGGCAATAAAAAATATGACTCTACAAGAAGTGAATGGTTCATATATAAGCACGATAGTGATTATCACACACAATATGACACTCACTCCCTATCGCAAGATGCTAATAGTTATTATTTTTTTCAGGGTGTGGGGAACAATTTAAATTTAAACAATTAATCGACTAGGTTTATTGTTTAATTTTTAGTTACCATAAATTCCAAAGTTGTAAAGATGATAAAGAGGACTCGAGACGGAGGCAGAGAAAGCAAAAAAAATAACTTAAGAAATGTGTAAGGCCGAGGATCTTACAATTACAACGCACGTTGATAATCACGTAATTGCTGGTCACATATGTATATAGATAGTGTACGAAGCAGTTAAAGAAGAAATTGCTGGATAAACTTCAATATTACTTTTTGTTTGATGCTTCTTGTTCTTGGTCTGGCTCCTGTTTATTTTATTTTTATTTTTACAATTTAATTTTTTTATAAATGCGCGGTATTTATTACTGACGCGGATGGATTAATTTTTTTGGGTGATGGCGCCAGGAATCAGGATTCCAGTGTTTTTCATCGCCGTCATATCTCTTGAGTGTAATAAAGATAAATAAATCTGGACGGTAATATAATTATATAGATATAAATATACATATATGAAGAGAGTTAATGACGAGTAATAAATTGAGGAAGTGATGAAACTTGTAATTTATTTATCAGTAAAGGAATTTAATAAAAAATAAAAGGTGTAAATTTATTTATATTTATATCTAGATTTTTTTTTAACTTTACAACACTTATGCTCGCGGAAATAAATCCATCTTTGTCAATAGATCCGGGTCGTGTCACAATAGTAACTCGCAATATTTTGTCGTCGATAGTATCGCGACGAATAGACATGATGGAGATAGATAGAAGTAAAAAAATAAAAATAAAAATACATATAAAAGTCTACGGAGTAGGAGCATCACAGACGGAAGCCATCCATTTGTGACAAGCGCTCGATGCATAACGAATTTTTATGATTGCTCGATACACACGTACGTTCGCTCTTTCTACTCGTTTCTACTCTGCTTTTTTTTTTTTTTTTAATTTTTTTCGTCTATTTCCCATCAATTCTTTTTTTGACGTTTTGTTTCTACGGTTCCATTTTTCCAATGCGGAATTTTTCATAATGCATCCTTGAGCAGACTGAAAACTCAATCGGGTCGCACGTTTCTCTAGGTATTGTTGCATGGTAATAATAGAGATATCAATATAATTGATTACAGTGCGGGTAATGCTACAATAATTTTTTCACTCAAGATCAGATCATTATATCCATGACTTTTCATTCACGTTCTAATAATCTTTTTGTCTACTGTCACATACAATACATATTTCCACATTCTTGTGCGCATGTGATACTGCCGCCAGTCTTTGTTCTAATTGACAGACTGCAAACACATTAGTCATAAAAAAAATCAATATTTATTAACATTTACATGCGATCACTTGCTACCTGTTCAATTTAATCAAACGCAGAATAAATATCAGAAACTTTCTGTCAAGTCAACTAACTATTTTTTAGTTCAATTTTTTTTTTTTTTTATGTTTGTTTGTTATTGGTACGTATTGAAAAGAGCTTTTACATGAATATTTCAAAAATATTCCAACACATTATTTTGTTGAATAGAGATATTTTCAACATTGCAATAGAGATCGATATTTTTGTGCTCTGTGAAGTCGTAAAATTTTTTCATGACTTTGTTTTCGATTTGAAAATAAAATCGTGTAAAAAAAAAATTAGGGGAGGTGGTAAAAATTTTTTGCTAAAATTGACCATGAAAAAAAATTGCAAAAAAATTTTAGACAAAATTTTTAGAGTAATTTTAAATTAATAAAATTCCAAGAGGTAATTAATTAAAAATTTGTATTCTAATTCAAATAGAACTTTAATTAATACAGTGACTCTAGGCGACTTTGGCCTGACAGAGTAATTTGGACCCTCAAAAATATATTTGGGTTTTATTCTCACTCTAATTAAGTATCCGCGGGTTCCAAACCTGTTGATTAGAGTGAATGCTCTAGAACTCGGGCATTTAACGCAGTAACTAAACTTTAAGTAGGTATATAAGTATATAAGTATCAATTAAAGCGAATCAACTATCATTTTTATTTCTTAACAGGCTGAAGTTATCCGGATTAATTGTAATAAAGGTTGCAATGAATTTATTCAGCGCTGATGTTAATAATCGATGCCTATTAATAATCTGCCGTAGTTTGTTCAATAATGGAGTTTTAATATGGACATACATGCAACTCGCGATCGAAAAAACTTTTATTATCATGATAGATTTTTTTCTAGCTAAATTGATTTATGACGTGATCATAAATTTTCGATGAAAAAATTTTTGTCCCTTAATAAATTGATTGTATTTGATACTAAAAAAATTTCCATAAGCAAAGTTAATTGAATGATGTTAAAAAATGGGGTAAAGGGTGGAAATAAAAATAAAAAAGTTAAATTGATTACTTGAGTCGTGTATAGATATTTGTCAATGCAGGTACACTCAAGTTTAGAGTGTAAATTAATATCACAATGTTCGATAGTGGAAACTGGAAGTGAAGTGGTTTGTGGGCGAAAATTCATGGCCACTTGACATAACAAGAGAGCAAGTAGAGAAGGATCAGGAATTGTGTGCATGTGTAGGTGTACTTGGCCTACGCATGTTACGATACACGAGCACTTGTGGTGATCATCAGGATCCAATAATTAACCACTAATTAGCCTGCCGAATTTCAATGACAAACTAATTGTAAATTTACACTAACCAATAACTATTTATAACATTATGTATATATAGGGTAGGGTGTCCGTTATTTACCAACTTAATTTTATTTAGAGCAGCATCCGCTAAATTTTTTGTTTATGAGCTAAAAAAAATTATCAGACCCATATAAGCTCTTAATATTCATATTAAACCGTGCCCTAAAGACAATACATTTCCCATTTGAATAACATAGGGCTTTGGCGCGTTTTACATTTAATTTTTTTCCTCCTAAGCAAGTTAATATACAGAGATGAAAGATAGATATTTTTGTAGGAAATTAAACGCTCTACAAAAAAGGTCTCTTATGATTTTTTGATAAATTTACTGGTTTAAAAGTTATTCAAGGATAAAGTTAAACTTGTAGTAATTTATTTGATTTTTTTACTTTGATCGCAAAATTATTGACCGCAAATCAAGTTGGTAAATAACGGACACCCTAATATAGAGGTAAATCGGGACCGGGTGGGCAAAACGGTTCACCCCAAAAATTTTTAAAAAATTACTTCTACACTGTAAAAAATTCCTAATAAATTTTACCATGGGTGCATAGTAACACCGGACTACAAGAAAACTGATTCAGAATTTACAAGTGTCCCATAATAAACGTATGCGCAGACTACACGATTGTGGCCTCCTTGATTAAAAGAAACGATTTGCAATGTTAAATGCCCATAAGAAGGGCGATTCAAAAGTATTCAACGTATTCAAAAGCATTAAAAAGTATTTAAAATTTTTTTTTTCTAATCGTTTTAAATCGTTTCTTTTAATAAGGGCTATGCGCATACGTTTACTATGGGACACTTGTAAATTTTGTACCAGTTTTCTTATAGTCCGGTGTTATTGTGCACCCATAGTAAAATTTGTTGGGAATTTTTCACAGTGTAGAAGTAATTTACGACTCTTATCATCATTTTTATACAGTTTCAAGTGCTCCTCAATTTTATTCCAGTAATTCTTCAATTGACTCAATGTATTGTCAGTCACAAAAAATACATGCATCGTTTTTTTCGCTACATTTAAATTTTATATAAGTTATTTATCTCCACTTTAAACTCTGATCTTGAAGTTAACAGACAATTCAAAATTTCCGGATTTTTTTTTTTTAAATCAATTACAAAAAAATAAAAACTAAAAATTTGCACATGTAGAAAAATAAAAAAACTGTAGGTGCAATTTTTTAAAATATTTTTTTTTTTATAATTTATAATTTTAAAACGAGTCCAAAAATTATTAGACCGGCTGACTTTAGTATCATCGAAATTCACTGGGATTTTTTACAGTGTAATAAATAATAAATAATAACTGTATATAAATATATATAATTTAAATGTATGAATGATATGTGGTTAAATAACATAGTAGCTGATAATATTTTAGTATATTGGGTAACAAATTGACTACATGAATACATTTTGATCCCATTATAGATGTCATTGAAATATGTAGCCCATGTTCGTGTAATTCTATCGATAATTTCCTGTAATCAGATTAATAATCCGTGTTGATTATTCAACAGTTGACATCTATTTCATCATTAGTTTATATATAATATATATTATAATTTTAATCACTCGTGTATGTTGTAATAAACTGAGAATTTTTTTTTCATTTGCGTCATTATTATTTGACAAACATAAAGAGATTATTGTCTTCATACGTCAATGACAATTTTTCAAACGTAAATGATACGAGAGATGAATGCTTACATCAGAAAATACTCCCAATCATTCAAACGTACAGATAATTTATTTTTCTTTTTTACGTAACTTGTTTATCAAGTTTGAGCCTTATCATTATCTCTATTTACTCTTCCCATTAAATATTTACCATCGATTTCATGCCTCCACGAATTAGTTTATTCTCTTATTTTAAAACTCGTTATTCATCATACACATATATAAATATATATATATTAATTTATACGTAAATTTATTTAATTGTCGATTAAATTTTGGAGTAAATTGTTTATATATTTATTGTAACGCGGTTTAGTTTAAAATATAATAGTAATGATCGTAAATTAATGAGACTGTGAAGCCGGGGATTAAGCATAGAATGTATTTTATATGAACAATAATAAATTGAGAGCTTGTACAAGAGAAAATAGGAAAATGAGATAAAGTTATTGCTGTACAATTTAATAAATTATTTCGAGTACTTCTCTAGTATTTCCTCATGATTGCTTTTCAATTGCCTGTCGTTTAATCAAATAAAAATTTAAATACGTTCTAAATGATATATACATTGTACCGAATGTGAAACTGATCTTTTGAAATATTTGAATAACTAGAAAATAAATGCCTTCTTCTCTTGTTTTATTGAAACGCGACTAGAGTCAGTCAGTCATATATTGACAGCATAACAGCATACATCTGTATATCAATAAATTATATCTCTCTTGCCGTTTCTTTTACTGCTGTTAATTGTGGTGTTATTATTTCTATTTTAAGTGTGTTATCATTGTAGTATAAGTAATGTTATTTTAAGTTATTAGTTACTACAATATATATGACTGGAAATTTTTTTAAATTAAAGTATTTTTGGTAACTGGAAAAATTAATGGTACACTGTAAAAAGAGCGGTGTTATAAATGGACTCATTTTAACTCCGCCCAGTGTTAAAATAAAATTACACCGGTGTAGGAGGAGTAATTCACCGGTGTTAAAAATGCCGGAGTTAAATCGGGGAAACCGGTGTAAAAAAGGAATAATATCGGTGTAAAAGCGAGGTAACCGGTGTAAAAGCGGAGTAATACCGGTGTAAAAGCAGGATAAACTGCGTCCGCTTAGAGTATTAACTTTAAAGATTATAAAACACAAAAAATGTCAGTTCTTTATGAAAATTAATAAAAAAAATCATTTATTAACAAGTACACATTAAAAAATATTGTGTAAAATCAACACAGTTTGTGTGTTAAAAACGGTTGACACGAAATTTGTGTTGAAATTTTGACACAAACTTTGTGTAACCCCTTTTTAACACAAAGATTATGTTAAAATATCGCCCCAAGAGGGCGCAAAGAATCCACAGTACCACACAAAATGTGTTAATAAAGAGTGTATAACGCATTTTTTATGTTACAAAATAAAGTGACACAAACTTTTTGTTAGTTTAACACACTACAATTTTTGACACAAACCGTTTTCGACACAAATACACAATATTTTTTTACTGTGTATAGTGATCGAGTAAGTGAAAATATTTACAAAGTAAAATATTTTAATACTGGTAAAGAATATCTACACCGACGGCAGCGTTATTTTAACACCGGTCTAGAATATTTACACCGGCAGCGGCGTTATTTTAACACCGGAGATTTTTTTTTAACACCGGTACAGAATATTTACACCGGCGGCGGCGTTATTTTTACACCGCTTTCGGTGTTGAAATTTAACACCGCTGATTTTAACACCTACACCGCTTGGACACCCCGGTGATTTTTTACAGTGTAAAAATAAATACGAAAGCCGACGTATAGAGAACTGTAAAAAATTGGGAGTGAATTCACTCGGAGTTCCGGAGTTAAAAAAAAATAGATCTGCATGCGGAGTAAATAAGGAATTTTTTTCAGCAGAGTGATCTTTTTTGATTTTATTTAAATTTGCATTCACTCCGGATTTACTCCGCGTTCACTCCGCTAATTTTTTACAGTGTGGATTTAAATTCTAATAATAATAATATATAATAAATAAAAAGATGTTTTTTTTTAATAGCAATAGTATTTTAAAAAGTACTATTAACTTGAATGTGAAAAATAAAAAAAAATATATTTTAAAAATCTATCTCCATTGTTATTTTTACTCATGTCTCTAATCTTCCATTCTATTATTCATGCATCAGTAGCCTCGTGAATAATTCATATGCCACTACTGCTATCCGGAAGGACTTTAACGATAGTCGTGTTCAACCTGTGACGCACTATTTTCAAGACTCTTTCATCTTTTCTTGCTGGAAATATTCCTTCCACAAGTAATTTCTTTATTTTTAAACTTTTGTTTCCGGTAAAGATTAATCAAATATTGAAGACGGAGTAGATTCACAGAAAAAAACTTAAATAATAATAATAATAATATAAAAGAAAAGTTAACTCTCATTAAGTAACCGACAGATCAGAATGACGTCAGTAAAACTTGTGCAAATCGAGATTAAGATTTTCCGAGGGATGTTATAATTATCCGAGTATTAAATCTTTATTAAACTTTTGCATTCGGCTAGAAATATATGAGAAAGATTAAATATATATTTTTTCTCTCGTAGTCATTAATGATCTTGTCAAATGTCTTTCACTATACTCAATCAATCAGTGTTTAAAAACCATTTGTCTTGTATATATATATGTATATATTGACGGTTTATATGCTCGACTGTACGAATTCGTTCAATCACTTTCAACCCATAATACTCACGACACTAAACCTTAAATTCCGTATCATCTAATCAATCATTTAATATTATTTATATTTATTTTATTTATTCAATTATTTATGTGAAATAAAAATATTTAAATTTATATAAAAAATATATTGACAGCAGGATTAAAAATAAATACCCTGGATTAAATTTAAATCCCAGCGAAAATAGGCAGAGTTTTTAATTAAAAGTCGATGAGTTGTTGATTATTAATCAGTTGATTGATGAAATTAAAATTATTAGTTATTGATTAGAAGAAAGCCGATGCTGTGTCACTAAATACTCTGTAGAAAATCGGGAGTGAATTCGAAGTGATTACGGATTTTATTTATATTCGAATTCACTCTATCACTTGGAGTCTCGGAGTTTTTTTTTAAAATCACTCCGTATACGAAATAGAGGAGACCGGGGCACGACAGTCCCCTTAAGCCGGTAATTATTTTTTATGGCTCTCAATCTATAGGTCAATCTAATTTAGTCTTTTCTCAAGCAAATCCATTAAGGTTTTACAAAAACTAAAAAAAAAATTTTTTTCTGGGGCACGACGGTCCTCTCCAAAAAAAGCTTAAACAAATTTTTGTTTTCTTTTTATTGAAAAAAAATATTGTAACCACAAATATACTATTTCCATACCTTTATAATCCCATGGACTTCACATTTATTAAAAAAAAATTTATTTAGCTGATATACATTTTGATTTTAACCACAATATAATCTATTGACCTAAAAGAGATTTAATCAATAAATTTTTCAATTCATTTTAGTTAAAAAAAAAAAACGTTTTTCTGTAGCGAATTTCTTTTTGGTGATCCATTTTGCCCCAGATATCGCAGATCAGCTTAAAATATCTTTAAAACATCAGAGGTATCATTTTCACCAAAAATGGAAAAAAAATTTTTTTACAAAATTTTTGAGGGCGGCCGTAGCGTCCCGGTCTCCCCTAAATAGGGAGTTTTTTTAATGAGTGATTTCGGAGTGGTCTGGATTTTATTTAAATCCGCATTTACTCCGATTCAATAAAAAAAACAGTCATCCGCTCCGGATTTAATCCGCGTTCACTCCAAAAATTTTTGACACTGCATGTGTTGTATGTTAATGAACAACATAAAAATGATTTAAATTAAAAAATGGGATTGTTATTTAAATAGACATTGAGATAAAATATCATTATTTATACTCGCCATGATTAAAAGGAAATGAGTGACGTAATATAAATAATATAGTCTTTGGTTTGTTATTCCATTAAAACTTTCCTGTTAGAGATGGAGCGGATAATTTTCATTTCTCTTTTAGCTCCGAGCCATATCATCGGGTTTTCATTTTCACACACATCTATACGTGTGAGTATGTTTGTATGCACGTATTACATATATTGTGTGTAATAGTAACGATGGAAAATTTACAGTTAATTTTATACTTAAACGTAATATCAAAACATTCATCTGGATTAAAGTTACTCACCAGATGTTGAGAAACTTTTCACGAACTCGACGTTTCACGCTGTCACTCTTACGTCTGTACTGCAATCTTCTACATGCTTCTGAGGAAACTGGCTCTGGAAGTTGCTTATAAAAGCCTGGGGGAATTAAACAATCACATGCATAAGAAAATTGACAGATGAAATTGAATAGATGTAAATTTAATATTCAAGTATTTTCAATAAATGACAAGAAATTTAAATATATTTTTAAAAATATATCTCTGTCCCTTGTCCTCTTGACGTTACTCCAGACTATTTCCTTGTTATTTGTATTAAATAATTATTTTGATTTAAAATCAATAGACAATTTATGTTAAATAAATATATAAATATTTTTGAGTCTTGTGTGGAAATTTTTAGAATTTAATACGAAAATAGAGATAAATATTAAAAAAAATTTAGTCGAGATTTAAAGGTACAAGTTCGTGGCTGTCAAAAGATACGACGAATGTGACGACGTGCACACACAAGTGTAGAGGGACAAATATTTATTCAGAGGCACGTTAATTTCTGGCAACGTTTTAATGTTTATACACCTACTGGTATATATATTCATTTGCCTTGAATTTAAGTCGTCTGGCTGCCTCATCTCAATTCAATAATTTTTACAATTACCATATGTTTATTTATGCGATCTACTATTATTATTATTATTATTGTTTTTTTTTTAACTAAAGGAAATATCTATTTTTAATTTTTGGAGGTAAAAATAGTTCGTCAAACTAAAATTGCATGACTCAACTGCGCATGTCAGGAAAAAAAGTATTAAAATATAACAATATTAATTTTTTTTTATAAATATATTAAAAAACGAATTTTAATGAAAACGAAATTAATCAATTAATTGGATATTTATAATTTTATGTATTTACGTGACGAGTAGTCTTCCGAACAGACCGACGAACCAATTGTTAATTTAAAATTCTATTAAATTTTTTATGTAAAAATTAATCTATTTATAATTTTATGTTTCGTTTATTAATGAGCTTCTAATGATTTATTTATTTATTTGTTCATTTATTTATACTTAATTACAAAAATTAGTACAAATAGTAATGGCTCTAGGATTAATCCCGATAAAAAAAAAAAAAAAAAAAAAAATTTAATTTAAAAAAAATGAAATAAATGTTTACTGTTGCTAAGAATAAAATGAAAGGAAGGAAACAATTATAGAATATCATATTTATTTCCATGATTATTTTCCGATATCAAAATTTTGGAAACTGTTAATAGCAAGGACTAAGTAGCAAATATCAACTTCGACTCCGCCGTCCATCTTACGGCATTAAATAAATTAATGATATATATTTTTAACAATTTACTTACATTGTATTAATTAAAAAAATAAATTTATAAAATTACAGGTTGTAATAGTTATGAAGTGTACAAGATTTTATTTTACTAGTCGGAAATTCAAATTTTAAACACTAAGTTTTATAATTTGTTAAATTGATTAAAACAGTGCGATAGTTTTTATACGGATTAATATATTATTTTTAGTGAAAACAATATTTTTTACTGGTATTCGAAAAAAATTTTTTAGATCTACCGACACCTACATTGTGCACTTTAATGTTTTTTTTTATTTTTATGAAACTGCGTAAATTATAGATGAAAAAGGAGAGTAATCAAAATGAAAATTACGAATATCGATTCAAATTTTCCAATTCTCAATAGATGAAATTTTTTCCCATCGGCTGTAAATTTAAAAACTGGGCAATTATTTATCAAGGATTCAAATTATAATGATGGAATTACTATAGTAATATAAATTGAGAATGACAAGTAATATAATGATAGAGTGATCAGTAAATACTATCATTCTGAATAGTAATTTTTTCATTTATGATTAAAACGTGAATAATTACAGGATAAGTATGAAAATTTATTGTCTATGCAAGAAAAATTACTATTTTAACTTTAAAAATCGTGACTGATACTTAGAAAATTGACGACATGTGTTATAAAATTATTATTTGGAATGTTAAAATTCCCCATATTGACACCAGGGTTCCGGGTTATAATTTCAAATACTAATTTTTTTTCCGTGTATGTAAATTAAAATTTATCACTGATACTTTATCATCAGTTACATGGTTTGCTCGATTTAATTATTCTAATTAATTTTTTGTATAGGTTTCAATTTTTTTTGAAAATATAAATTTTAAATTTTTATAGTTTCGTAATTTGTCTTTTTGAATTTCGATCATATTTAGGTATCTGTAGATCTAAATTACTATTTCTGACTAAAATTAGTGTATAAGAATAAAAAAGTATAAATTATAGTTGAAGTAATAAAACATTAAATTATTTATTTCCCGTGTCCAAAGTATAAGGACTTTTTATAATAAGATCAAGAAAAATAATATTGAAGAGTATTGAAAAAAAAATAACGAAAATATAAGCTTACCCAGCCAACTAAGGTGCTCAGTAGTTTCGAGTTTGGTTTTGAAAGCATCCATTTGACGTTTAAGCTCCCGTAGAAGATGAGCCGGCTCAGAAGACGCGACCGCCTGCTGCGCTCCAAGTTCACGTTCCAGTGCAGCAACTCGCTTCTCTAATGCTCGCAACAGGTCAGCCTCGATCATCCCCACAGATGTTGGGTGTGCTCCAACGACCTTCAATGAAACGAGTATAGTTAAATGAGTTTCGATACCAGAACCGTAAAAAATATCCTACTCATTTTGAACTTTCTGTTATAAAAATTGAAAATTTTCAAAAAAGCGAAGTTATTGGTTTCGGTCGGACTTTCGAAAATCGAGTTTTCATTAGATCTCGACTTTTTGAAGTCCTAGGAATCTATTCTGACTATTTCCAGATGAACTTCCATGTATGTGAGTGTGTGTATGTGCGTAAATTAATTTTTGTCATACGATATCTTTGGAACGAATCAACCGATTTGAACGCACTTGGCGGCAATCAAAAGGGTTCATCAAGACTTAGATCTGGATAGATTTTAAAGTCGATCGGCCGAGTAGTTAACGAGCCTACATACGAAAAAACAATAATTTTTAATTTTTTTTTGAAATTTTTTTCATATAACTCGTAAATCGCTCGACCGATTTGTTTCAAACTTCATCAGATGCTAAATCTAAAAAAGTACTTTCGATTGTCGCAAAGCACGTGCTAATCGGTCGATTTGTTCCAAAGATATCGTACGACAAAAATTACTTTCTTTCAGCGAAATGGACTTTCTTTTGGTCCAACCGTTTTTTTAACTCAAAGAGCTCAAAAATTCACAAACAGTAACGTTTTTGAGCTCTGAGCTCGTAAAAAAAGGGAAATTTTGGGGTTGGCCCACAGAGTTAATCGTTTTTCAGATTTTTTTTTCTCAACTTAATTTAAACCTTTAACTTTATTATTTTTAGCTTTACTACTGCTTCGTTTATTGTACTAAAGCTAAGCTATTTGATAAAGTTCAAATGGACAATTGTCTGGGTACTTTGTGAAATACGTGCAGGATAACGAGACAATATCCAACGTGCAAGGAATCACTGATCCACTTCATTGTTTGATGTCAAGTCATTTTATTTTTATTCTCACCAAGTTTCTTATTTTTATTTTTATTTTTTACGATTTTTTCATTTTCATTTAATGGATTTTATATTTTATTAATAATGAAGCTTGAGAGTTTATGGTACATACAAAATAATAAATTATTACCTGAAGCACGTACGGTGTGTCTGGGGTGTTAGCTGGCAATTGAGGTGAAATATTCAAAAGTTTGTCACCCTTTCGTAGTTTCACGATATCCAGAGGACCTGCTTCTGCTGCACTTCTAAATAATTCTGTAATTTTAAATATTTATTTTATTTAAAAAAAAAAAACTAGGCTACTATTTATGTTAATTTACAGTCTAATTATTTGTTAAATTTTTTAGTAAAAAATTATGACCCTGAGGTCAGTAGACAAAAAAAAAACACTAAAAATATGCACGTATAGAAAATTTTAAAAACTATAAGTGCAATTTTTTTAAATATTTTTTTTTATAATTCATCGTTTTGAAAAAAATTCAAAAATTATCAGACGTCGGCAAACTTCAGTGAAAAATTTGTATTTTAAAATTATCATTAAATAGAAATTTAAAAGTTTAATTATTTATGATGATTACAAAAAAAAGGAAGAAAAGAAAAAAAATAATAGAGCTTTGGACAATAAAAATAAAATAAAATTGACGACAAAGTAAACAATAGCGTAAATCTTTATAAAAAATCTACCGACGGTTATCCCGAGTAAAAAGGAATTGGAGCATTTTCGCAAGCAAACGATGAAAGGATACTATGGATACACTATATTTATATACAAAAGTAAAAAATATATAAAGGAATAAGTTTAACGGTGCGACATTTGTACTGTTGAATTTTCTCTCAGTAGTATAAACTAAAATTTACACTGCGTCGTGCAGATATACTAAGCATAAGAAATATGAGTGCTATTTTCTGAATGAGAAAAAGTGAAACGATGAATAAAAGGAAAAGGAAAAATTTTAAGAAATAATATCAAGATGAAGACGCCAGGAAACTCGTGGACGGAAAATTCCGTCTCCATTTTAAAGATAAGAATGAACAAGTATGAAAAGAAATGAGGTCGAGTATCTCGGTCTTTATGTTTTTACTCATTTTAGTTATAGTTTCTACCTTTTATTATGACACCTACTAATATGACACCTATTGCATAGTACTGGAGTAATTTTACCGTCTTAAAAATTATTTCTTACGTAACGTTTTTTTTATTACCATTTTAGGTATTTTTTCAACGACATACTTTTTAAATTAAATATTTTAATTAATTTTTAATATTTAACTTGTGATAAATTAATCTGGACATATTTTTTTTATGTACATTTAATTTTAATTGAATATTTAATTAAGTTTCGGCGCCAGGTTCAAATATTAATAATTAATTTCAGTTAAATATTTTTTAATTTATGTATATAAATTTGAATAATTTGTTTCATTAAAAATAATCGAGCGCAAGGATCAAGTATTAAGTAGAAAGGATCTTTATATGTCAGACATTAAATTAAATAAACTTTTTTAGTCATATTACGTTACTAATACCACAAGGGCGTATTTTTTTTTTATTACTACTCGTTTTGTAGACTTATTTTAAAGCTAAAAATTGAAATAATTTAAATTTGAAAGCCAATAAGGCGTCAAAAGGTTTCAAAATTTTTTTTCGATTATTGGCTTTAAAATAAGTCTACAAAACGAGTGGTAATAAAAAAAAATTACAAGCCCTTTTGACTTCAACGGTTTTTTTAAAACCAAGAGGGCGTATAAAACTATGAGTCCTTTTAAAATTACCACCGCGATATTCTGTTTACCTGAAGGTCGGAACGTTGTTCGCGCAACGAAAATGAAAAAAAATTGATGTGATTCGACTGCTTAAAGTGACTTGAAGGGTAGTTGGGGGTGGCTGTAATTCTAGGCTGGGATACCAGCATCTATATGCGAAATATTTTAGAAATCTTGTCATCCACTAAATTTTTTACTTTCCAGTTTTTTTTTTCGTTGCCCGAAAATCGTTCCGATCTTCAGGTACACGGAAAAAAAAGTAGTGGCTACTCTCTGGGATAGTACTGAGTACTTTCTGTAAAAAAAAAATTTTAGACAGTACTGTATGCGATCTAGACTGTACTCAGTACTATCCAGAGAGTGGCCACTACTATCTTTTTTTTTTTCCGTATACATGATGTTTTAAAAATGTCTGACAATTTTAATGGATTTGAAAATTAAATAAACTAAAATATTTATCAACTCGCATTAATAAATATATAAATAAATAAATGAAAAATATATTAAATTTAAAAATTCATAATTTTGTTCATCAGTGACAGTAAAATCTTGTTTCCAGCATAGAAATTATTTAACGACACGTATTTAAATGTAAATTTATGACGAATGCAAATAACAGCTAATGTCCTTTTTTACTACAGTACTGCTCCAACTAAAATTACTCTTTTCTCCGTACGGTTGTTAATGTATCTCATCTCATTGCACACAATACATATTAATGCTCATGCAATTTTATTTTCCCTGTGCTTTACTTTCCATACACACAATTTAGTTACGTGTCAGAAAATTTAATATCCAGATTTAAAGCTAAAAAACGTCAACATTAAACATAAGTTAATTTTTTATTAATTTATTTTTTAAAAACCCACAGTAGCTGCAAAAAGTGTTGAAGTTAATAACAAGAGTAGTTTACTGAGTAGTTAATTGATGTAATTGCGACTTTTAAGGCTCACAGGAGTGGCTTTTGTAAATTATCGGCTGTATTTACGGGGTCCTTAGCTTGCCATTCTAAAGAGGCTTCAATATATATAGAAAAGTGACTCAAGCTTATACTTGTTTGTAAAATATATATGATGGGTTGCGATATAAAGTAGAATTACTGCAATTAACAGTAAGTAATATCGACATATATATTGAAGAGTGAGACTGAAAGAGACTAAAGATTATCAGAAGAAGAAGAAGAAGAAAAGAAGGGGAAAAAGTGTCCTTGATTGTTATAAGCCGATATTATTGTTGTATATATTCAATAAAATACGGTATATAGTGTATCATATACAAGTATAAAATCACTCAATGTTACATGTATACTTGCTGGGTGATTTAATCGACAGAGTGTCCGATCTTGAGGGAGACTTCCGAATAGGAGGAGCCCTCGGAGACTCATTGTTGGTTATCTTTGCCGGTCTTTCATTGCTTATAATGGAATAATGGCTTTGTGAATCATGAACGTATGGTGGACGATTATGTTTTTTTATTGCTCGCCCCGGGTCAATTTATTCATTATTTTGTTGAGGCCAATATCATTGCCTGTATGAACTTAATACACTCACTGATATTAAATTTATATTATTAAAATAATAAATGTTTATTAATTAATGTGTTTTTTTTTTTATTTAAAATTTACTAAGTGATAAACAGAAAAAATAACTGCTCGGGACATTTATTATATAATTTATCGATGCATGTTCAGTCATCATGTTAAATGTCAATCAATTTATCCCGATGATTTAAATCCAGGAAATTATTTTTCCACAGGAATTTTTATTTTCACGATAAACGCGAAGTAGGCCCTCGATTTCCCGCTTTCCATCCGTCTGACGCTGGGTTTTTTTTTTTTTTTTATTTTCAAATCAATCAATCGGCTCGCTTTTTGTTTTATTTATTTTTTCGATGTCATTTAATTATTTTTTAGCTTTATTTTATTCACAACCTTTTTTACAGTTTAAATTGAACGCCCCGTGGACAGATATCGCGAAATTGAATGCTGCCGTACCTAGTATAATTTTGTGCTCGTTTTGTTTGTTAACACACAATTAATAAAATACAGTTGTCACTTTTTATTTATATTATCATCGCTTACATAAATATTTTATGAAAAATAATCAACAAAAAAATTTAATAGTATTTATTTAATCGACCGATCGATTAATTGATTAGTTGATTAAATACAAATAATGTTTGTTTTAAAACCGGGCTTACATTTTTATTTTTTATATTTTCATTGTTAATTTTTTTTTTTTAATATTTAAAAATATTCATATTTCCTCTGTGCATTTGTTATTTTTAATTTTCATTAAGCCTCGCTACTGAAAATTGAATTACAAAGATGAGTTAGCAATTCATGGAAATGCCTTTGACAGATAAATATTCATCATTCAGATAAAACGCTAGCTAGCTTTCTAGTTAACCACTTTTAACCCACTTTGATTGTCAGTTTGTACGAAAAAAAATAAAAAAAAAAAAATTGATTGACGTCGATATTTGAAATTAATACTATCACAGACATTTCCCTTGACATAATGGTTGCAATGCGGTTGCCATCATGGTTTTAACTTTTCTGATACGTCATGGAATTCTACATACATTCAGTAAATAAATATATTTATTAAAGTAGACTATAAAATATTTTTAGTTAATTAACTATAGAAATATCAATTTAATTATATTTTTTTTTCGGCCGGACAAACTCGAGTATCCAAATTTTTTTTTCTCAGTTTCAAATGGGAATTTATTAATTTTATAATTATTTCTAACAAGTGTTGGGGGTCGCGACGTCACATTTTTTAAGAAAAGGTTGCAGTGTACAGAATTATGAAAAGACCTGACACAGTTCTGATATCTGCAGTTCGAGAAGGACGTAACCGAAAAACTTTTTCCAGCATATTGTTGAATATTATAACAAATTTTATTATAAATATCTTGTTTTGGAAATTTTAAATGTTATTTACCTCAATTCAGGCTGGTCATCATATTCTGAACCAGATTTCAGCGCCTCTGGTAAAAATTTCTATATTTGGGTTACGTCCTTTCAGAATTAAGTTAACGATACAAGAATATTCTGCCTTTGATATAAAAATTTGAGATTTCCATGAACTCACTATTCATACACGCAGAGAATTTTACGGTATTTTTGCATAAAAAATTTATAGAAAAATTACTATGTCATAGAAACATGAGGACAGTGTGGAATTATTGTACAAACTATACAGATACTGTAGAAATTTTAAAAATACATCGAACAGAATTTACAAAGTGCATTGTAATTTTGACAAAGCAACAGATAAAATTTATACCAACTGCATAGTAAAATTTATTAGGTTAAATCAGAATATTTAGTATGCAGTTGGTATAAATTTTATCCGTTGCTTTGTCAAAATTACAATGCACCGTAAAATTCTCTACGTGTATTTATTGTGCTCTAAATTTTATAAGCAATATATTTTTAAATAATTTTGCCCCTACTCCATTTTACCCGAAAGTATAAAAATTAATATTTTCAAAATCTATTGGAAAAAAAAAAAAAAAAATTGAGCGTAACCAGAATAAAAAAGTGTATTTCTGCTAGCGCACGTTGCGGAAAAAATTTCTAGTTAATTAAAAATAGATTAAAGTGGAATTGAAAAATTTTCAACAGCTTGTATCTTTTCCAATAATGAATACAATTAATAGTAGAGAAATATCGGTTTTTTCTTAATTTTCAACCTCTAACTCTGCGGTGTCTGGTTAATAATTGTTATTAAACGTAATTACTTGGCAGCTGGTAGTGGTACAATAAGCGCATAAATCCTCCTGGGGTTGAAATATTGGCAATAGACGATACTATGTAGTAATATATATAGTATAGTATAGTTTATATAAGAAGTCGGTCGGCGTACAAAAAGAAGAAAAATTCCACGAGGAAGACAAGTATTTAATGTAATTTCTGGGCAGCATATTCTATTTGTCTATTATATAGTATCGGAATTATATAAAATATATATAGATTGTGTAGAGTGTAGAGTGTACAGTATTGAAGTAAATTTTCTTAGGGAATCTTATTGATAAGTTTATCGAGGGAAGCAAAAATAAAATGAGAAAAAAAATCTAAATTGAGTTAAAACGTGAGTGGAATATTTAATCGGATAATAATAAACGTGGGAATTTACTTTTACTTTGTTAAATATAAATGAAAAAAACACTAACAAATGTTTCATTAGATAGCTATCTTCATTTTTATATAAATTAAAAACACACATATGATAGTGACTATTTAAACAATATATGAAAAGCTTTTTTCCAATATTTTAAACGTTTTTCATTTTTTTCTTTCACTTATCAGATTATTTTCATCAAACCTTTGTTTTATCGTTTTTTCCAATAAAACGCAGACTTTTAATTTCCGTTATTTCCCGTCTATTGAGTTCACGTAGGGAGGAAAAAAAAATCTCAATTATATTTAGTAGCGAAAAATTTAAATAGATATAAAGACAAATGTGTTATTTTATATTTTACTATTTTTTTAGTTATTTTTATATTTATAACTTCCGATTCAAATTTATATTAATTATTCTCAGATAGCGAGTAAATAGTCCGTCTATTTTTAGCCATGAAAATGTCGAAATTAGAGAGAATTTTTTTTCTCATCCATTGGCTTTTGAATTTATTATCCCGACTAAATGCGTGGATTTCGTGTTGTCGGTATAAATTTCATGAATAGATGTTAATAGTAGTTTGTATTAATCGATTTTGATAATACATTTCTGTACAGAAATACATATATATATATATATATATGTATATATTTATTAAATAATGTATCGTACAGAAATGCAGTAATATATAACGGAATATTTATCATCAAGGGAATTATTTGTATAGGATGACTCAAAGCTTTTTGGTACAATCAATCCAAGTGTTGGACTCGAGGGAATGATTTTGCAATTTTTTTAAAATTCAAGGCTGGTGGTGGAGTCTTTTATCATAAAAATACCCGACAAAAAAAAACTAAACGATTTACTACGTTCGATTTATCATTTAAACTGTAATATTTCAAGTACATAAATACTAATAAAATTTTTTTCTCACCTTTAAGTTCTTTGTTTGTAACTTGATCAGGCCTAAAGCTGGCAATTTCACGACGATCGCCCACAATAAAATGAATATTCGTATAATCGTCATCGGTATCGCCGGTGCCGTTTCTTGTTTTCTCGAAGTCCATGGCCAACCTTTTGGTGGCTGTATTGTGTCTGTTATCGTAGCAAACCACTTCGTAGGGCACCAGCGTTCGTAATCCTGTTGCTGGGACTGGTACGAGAGCAGATAGTGGTGTGGTTGGTACTGCCGGTGATGATGATGGTACAAGTACCGACAGGACGTGAATTTTGTCAATGATATCAGTATTAATAATGACAACAGTGATAGCAACGACAGCAAGAGTGTTGATGACAGCGACGACGATGACAACGCCGTGAATAATGATAACGATGATGCTGTTGGTACTGGTGCTAGTGTTGGTGATAATGATGATGATGGCGATGATGATGATGATAATGATGATGGTGATGGTGATATGAGTAATGGTCTATCGTGGTATCGAATTAATTGACAACGGGGGTGTCGGGTGACGCGCGTCAGCAGCCCGTGCATCCACGCCGGGCTCATCGTCGCATCGCCGTACCGGCGGCAACCCGGCCACCCCCAATCACCACTGACACACGTCCACACTCCTTCACCAGATGATGTTGATGCTTATATTGATACTGATGCTGTTGCTCTAGCTGCTGTTTACTTTTTTTATTTCCGCGGCTTTTTCGTCTAATGTTACTCGTGATACTGCTCTCGCTATTGATTATCCCACCACGTATTCTCGGTATTAATAATATACGGGAATTATTTATCAGTAATCTCCAATTATCTGCATGGTCCATATTCTGGAAAATAAATAACAAATTACAACTTTATTTTTTAATTTATGTAATTATTTTATTTTTATAAATTATTAGGGGTGTGTGAATATCATTCGAATCGCATCGAATCGAACAGTAATATTCGACTAATTCGAATTATTCGAATAGTTCGAGTTATTCGAATAGTTCAAATAATTGTTCGAATAGTTCAATAAATTGTCTTGTGCTCGTAAATTAATCGATTTCGATGGAAAGTTTGTCTTGTTCGGGTGTATTTGACTCAATTTGAATATTTTTTTCATAGAATTCATTACTAAAATAATAAAAATTTTATTGTAAAAAAAGTGTCATCCGGTCATATCCGAGATGAAAAGGTAAATTTCGTATTTTGATTCAAAAATTTTACATAAATTAAATAAAACATGCTACACGGCAAAATTTTTTTAATTTTCCATGTCAGACAGTCTGCAAGATCTCTTAAAAATTCGATTTTCGAAAATCGGACCGAAACCAATAACTCCGAATTTTTGAAAATTTACAATTTTCTTAGCGGGAAGTCAAAAATGTTGATAATTACGACGAATACGAATTCTTCTTTAATTTAATAATTTGTTTATTATTTGGTTTGAATTCAAATTATTCCAAAAATTCGAACTATCCGAACATTTCGAATAGTTCGAATCATTCGAACTATTTGATTCGATTCGAGACGAATAATTCGTAAATTCGAATATTCGCACACCCCTATAAATTATGGAAAAAATTTTGATAGCAAATATCTATATATAGACACTAACCCTTAGGAGTTTAATATTGAGACAAAACTTAGCCCTAAGCTATCCCGCGATATTTGCGAACATCGATGCCAGCTGAAAATTAAACGCACGATTGTGTGGAAAACATTAAATTATTACGGTTCGGAAAATTCGAGTTCGATATCAATAAATTTATTGATGATCATTTTGCTTTTAAAATAAAATTAAGAATTTATATAAACTTTCGGGACACAGCTTTTGTGTGCTGCTATATCATCAGCTAGAGAAAATTTATAATAATAATAATATAGTATAGATATATCATAAGAAAGGGCTGAGAAAATTCATATGGAAGTCTCGGCATCCTCGAGACCTTTTACGGATGAGTGGGAATACGGTAGCTCACTCAACCGTTAATATAATACTATTATACGGACGTGTATTTTCCACGAACTATAGTGAGTAAAATGCATCCAACTACAACGTAATCTTATGAATTCTATGCTGCTACACCTGCTTCGTATAACATTAACTGCAATTCACATTAAAATATACCGACTAGACACAATTAGCTGTATGTGTCTTAGCATCTCAATACTCCGTTAATTGGCATAAGTAAATTAATTAGACACGTATATTTGTTTTTATTGTACTGCAAATTATAAGCTTGATACAGTAGCAACAACAATAATAATAATAGTAATAATAATAATCTATATTATTAAGGAAATAAGGAAAATTTTGTCCCCGTCATATCTATATGATAGAATTAGTTAATGTTATTGAAATTGGTATCATTAGATAGGTCTTGACTTGAATTTGTGCCTTTTCATAGTTTAAACTCTTTTTAATTGACAAGTATTGAGATAAATAAATTCATCTATATCATTCGAATTACATTTAAATTACGCGAGAAAAAAGACGATCGTATTTATTTTCTTTAAATAAATTAATACTTTAATTATTCTGTCACTAAATATGACTGAATGTCACTGAATATATAGCTGTATTATTTATATTGCGGTACTTATTCCAAAATGACAGATTTTTCTACTCACTTTTGGTATTAAGAAGCTTCTCAAAGCCAAAAAAGTGTACATGGAAAAAAAAGGATTCATTGACACAAAAAATCTTTACTCGCCTATAGAATATTTTTACTTACCCCAATAAATTTTTTGCATTGTGAATTGAAAACAAACATTTATTTAGAACTAGAAAAAATTACTTAGTGCATGAATTATTTCTTGACCAAAAAAATCTTTTCTCGCCCCAAGAAAATTTTTGTTTTTAATTGATAATGCATAAAATTTCTTGGTGCAAATTAAAATTTTTTGCGGCACGAAATTCTTTTTTTCTGCGTATCTTATAAATTTAGTGATATTTAGGCAGTTACGTAGTGGCTGCAGGTTGCTCGTAATAATAATAATAATAATTATTGTAATTATTATTATTATTAAAATGCAATTTTAATTAAAATATGATTCTTAGTAAAAGACTTTGAATGTTGATCTTTAATTTACTTGACCTATTTATATATATATATATATATGTATATACGAATCTGAATGAGTTAGTTGGCTCGTTTAAACTCCTACGAAAACCAAATGAGAACTAGATTTCACGTGTGCATTTGCGTCGAATGATGACAAGAACACCACGACGTTACTTGTGTAATTAAGTTATTTAAATTTACTTCATTCTCTTCGTACGTCAATATTCCCTCTCTTTTTATTCATTTATATTTTTCTCTTCACTGCTGCACAATTGTATTTGACCCACCGATATCGAGTTTTTTTTTTTACCGTTTTATGTAAAAAAAAAATATATATATATTTTTTTTCAACATCTAAATATTAAATTAACTTTGCTATAAAGTTTTCCATTTGTATAAATAAAATATAATGACGTGATTCTCTACTCGAGAGTTGTGTTAAAAAATTTTATTAACATTCAAGATTAATTAATATGCATGGAAAAATATTCAAGTAAATGAAAAATAGAATGACCTATTTTATATTTTCCACTTGATTGCAGTTAACGATAGATTTTAAGTCAAGCTTTTCTTTAATATGTATTGAATATATTCGTCTTTATACGATATACTTATTGACACTTTACCATTTTTACATTTTACGTCACATGGTCAAGTATCTCTTGCAATCCACTTGACATTTTTTAGTCTCGTAATTTAATTTTTTACCAAAGTTATAAAGCCTCTAGCGCAGAAAAATTTATGAAAACGGTTGTAAATATATAGAATGTACGGAAATAAATAAAAAATAAAAGAAGAGGAATCGATAGATTTATCTTTTGAGCATGAGGCCACAGAAAGAGCCTGCTGTGGCATAAGAATGAGTAGAGGGAAAAAAGGAAACGTGCTAACGAGCCTCGGTCAGCATTAATTGTAACATCCTCTTGATGGCGTGTAACACTTCCGTTGCGCCATTGCCTCGGGTCTCAAACAGAGGAAGCTGCTAAGACGTCCTCAACGCCTACGCTCCAAAATGACAAAAAGGTTTGCTTACTTTCCTCTCATCTCCCATCTTTATATTTAAAGTACCGTCGTTACATTTATTTAATTTAAGAAGTATAAAAAAAAAAAACAACAAATTTGTTTAATTGGATTTCCAGTAAATTGATATTGGAATGATAGCATTGAAAAGAGTAAAAGAAATTATTTACAACTGTGTTAATTGGCTCAGTTTCCTAAGCTCATTAAAGTATTAAAGTTATCGACAAATTGAATTGTTTTACTTTTTAGTTTTGCGATATAAATAATAACATTATATACGGTTCACATCTCAATCCACGTAAATAAAATTATCCCGTGAGAGTTGGAATAAATTTAGTAATTTTATTGAACGAGTTAGAAACCGAATTGCGTTAACGTCATGTCGATTTAAGTTTGTTATGTCATTTACGTGAAAATCGATTTATATCCTCACTATTTTGAGCCTTTTTTATTTTATTTTTATCATTTATTTTTTTTTTTTTATTAGTAGAGCTCATTTTTCATTTTACAAGTGTTGGCTTGAATTCATTTTTTATGTCAACTATAAACATTTTTTTGATGCATAAATGTATAGGGGAAGAACGGGCATAATAGGACCACTAAAAAACTAATGGATTTTTGCGCATTTGAATATGAGGAATCTTCCATTTGAAATGATAGAACCAAATTTCCGTTGGAATAGAAAAATTTTTTCCTCAGCGGGTAAAATGGATCATTCTCAAAAAAGTAAAAAAAACTACTACAATAAAATTGTTTATATTTAATCTAAATAAGAAAAGAGATTTGTAATACTGTGAGTAAATAAAAATGCCGGAAAAAAATTGTTGGAGATTTATAACTTATATAAAATTTAAATATAGCGAACTAGACACCGTATGTATTTTTTTCTGGCCAATAAAATATTGAGTTCACTGAAAAATTCCTGAAAAAAATTGTTGGAATAATCACTACACTGTAAAAAAAATTTTGGACCCGGTGTAGTGTAAATGTCTCGGTGTAAAAATTTTTGTGTGAAAATTACATCAAATTTGGTGTTAAATTTAGGCGGTGTGAATTTAAAATTTTGACACCGCCAAAAGTGTAAATGTATAACTCATGATAATTTTGCGTTAAGAAAATTAATCATAAAAATATTTAAAAGTTCAAAATTCTGTTTAATATTTAAATAAAATTAATTGAGTTATTGATTAAGTAGTTAAAAATATTCAGTGATCGTTAGTTGCTAATTAATCAAAATAATGAGTAACACGGAATGGTGTAAAAAAATAGATTACACCGTGTTAAAATTACACGGTTGGAAAATGTACACCGAGAGAATTTTACACGGTCATTTCACACTACACGGCCGTGTAAAGTTTCCGGGTCCGTTTTTACACCGAAATTTTTTACAGCGTACATTTTTCTAGTGGTCCGTATTACCCACCTACTTCCATTTTGCCTGCCCTTCCCCCATATATAAAAGTTACATATCGTCAAAGTATGAAGACAAGTAAAAGAATTAAGTCAAATTCAAAGCGTGTCAACCCGCGTAATCGAGGCGTAAACTTTTCATGCGGGCTTATAAACAAAAGAGAATATATTGAAAAGGACATAGAAAAATATATTAGCATACAGCTCATGAACAAGGGATGTAACCCACGGATTAAAGTATCAAAATTTTTTTACTCATTTATTTTAATTATTTTTAAATTTAGTAAATTAAAAATATTTAGGAATTAAAATTTATTATTATTTTCTCCAAACACTAAGACCGTTGTTATCCCCTTGGAGGTACTTATAAAATAAATATGAAAATATATATATTTTTTTGCTATTTATTTTTCATTTTCCATTCCGGATGTTTAGGTAAATCCGATTCATTCTTGAGCTCTTATGGTCTTTTCTGTAGTATTTAGGATAGTGCAGTTGCTTCTGGGAGTTTATGTAATGCTTTGCAGCTTTCCTGAGCTATAGAGCATCACAGTCATACATAAGCCTGAATAGAGGAGTCGTAGAGACCCCAGAATTATTGATTCAGTAACTTTGACCAGAGGATGTGTACAATTCCTGGTAGAAGTAAACGAATGAGTGAGTGAGTGAGTATATTTGCTCGATATCATAGAGATTATATCTTCAGAGGATTCATCAAGTATGGACTTGAAATGAAATTTCAAAGCTTATTTTGTCAAATGAAATTTATATGTAAATAAAATAATCTAGGATGAAAGATAAAAATTTAATAAAAATAATATTTGATTGAGTTACAGAAATTTTTGAAATGAAAGTCTTGAAATTTAAGTGAAATAAAAAATATGAGGTCTAAGTATGACTTTAATATTTTTCCTTTAGTAAAAATTTTATTTAACTTTATTACTATTTATATTTATACTTATGTTTATTTTTTTATTTCAAGTAAAGTGCGAAGTTGCAAACATTATTTCACCCTTGAAGAGGTCGAATAATTTATTTTCTTATTTTTTTAATCCCACTTAGTTGAGCTCTTTGGTTGTTGATGCAAGGGATAATTACCTGCGGAATTGCGGTTATAAAGAAGAAAAAAAAATATAAATAATAATAAAGTTAAAAGTAAAGTGTCACATTTCGTTGGGTTTTTTTTTCTAAATGGAATAAAGTTTTTTTGCGAAACAACAGCAAACACGACCTCGTCTTTTACTAAAATGCTTATGAGATGTGAAAAAAAACATAAGACATGATAATAAAAATAAAAATAAACATAAATAAGTAATACTGCCAAATAATGACAATAACTCGTTATCGTTTAATGAAATTTTATTTTCATCAGTTAATTAAAAATATGAAAATTTCCCCGCATGAAAAAAATGTATATTTTTATTTCATATACGAAAATATATAATTATATAAAACGGCAAAAATTTATGTACGTTTGATTATAATGTTCATATAAATTGAAAATATATTTGTTCTTATAGCATAAACTATGAAAGAAAATATATATTTTATTATAGAACATTGCATATTTTCAAAATATAATTTGCTGATTATAAATTCTAATATAACGAAATATAATCGAGACATATATTTTAAAGTATAGTAACTGTTATAAAAAAAAATAATTTTCATTATACTTTTCCAACATATCGCATTATAAATTGGATAATATACTTAAAAATATATAATATAAATATTTTTTTAATCGGCAAAATGAACATTTAATTTATCAGTTTAACACAGGAAAGAAAATAAAGGTACAGATTAATAAAGAAAGAACAGATATCTCAGTACATATTAAGTAGATCTGACCATAGATGTTTATATGTAAGTGTGCGTTTCAATCAGGGGATGTCAACCTACGACTCTGACTATAAAAAACTGAATTAAATTTTTTTAGGTTTAAAACGTGATATAGGCTTGGAATAAACCTTTTAGACTTAAAATTTTATGTCGACAATATATATTAGCTTATATATTAACATTATAAAATTACTTGTGTGTTTATAATATAATTTTCAATATATGGAGTTCATATCGCTTGAATATATGCCAAAATATAATATTATATATCAAATTTGAATATTTTGAAAATATATAATTATATAATTAAAACGGCGAAAAAATAATTATTTTAAAATATATGACTCCTTATATAAATAATTATATTGTAATATATTAGGGGAAGGGGGGGGGCAAAGGGGGTAGGGTAGGCAAAACGGGGTACCCCCTAAATTTTATAAAAAAAATTTTATATTTTAAATGGTTTTTGAACATTCCAAAATCACTTCTGTAATTATAAATAAGCGTTACTTTGAATTTTTTTTGGTAAACTTTTTCAAAAATCAATTGTCAGTTGAAAAATATTAATGACGTTTGTTTTATGATAAAAACTATTAAAAATTTGTTTTCTTCATTTGTATCCAATAAACATGTAAAATATAATTTTTCTTTATGTAAATTACTTACAAAAAAATTCAACCTAATCAAATTCGTTTAAAATGAAATTTTTTTTTTCTTACCTTTTTTAGAGGGTACCCCACTTTTCCCGCAAAAATGAAAATTTTTTTTTTTCAACGGTAACTGAAAATTTTCTTCTATTTACTTTGAATATCATTAAAAAAAATAAGATTTAGCGTATTTGAGTCCTCGAAAACTTGGTATTTCCTTAAGTACCCTCTTTTGCCCCTCCCTCCCCTATATTATTCGGTATAATTTTGGGACATAAATTTTTTTCATACGGGTCAAAATTAATTTTTTTTGTAAATTAAAAATATAAAATTTAATGTCGAGGAAATAAGTTTTGTTGAAGTTTTTACATTATAAGTTTTCAAGAGCAATCGTGTTATAAGAAACATTGGTAAAAATAAATTGTAATTAAAAGTTATTCTATCGATTGAAAATTTCAGTGGTGAAAAAATTTTCAAGTTTATCTGTTTATTTTATTTACTACTATTTTTTGAAAAAGTTTTTATATAGAAATATTACGTTCGTACGTTATATTGAATTTTATAGACTGCATTAAATTCTCGTTATAGTGATAAAAACATTTTCCAATTTGTTCTCGTTATACAGCAGTTCAAATAGTTCCCACAAGAATAACTCTAATATATATATTTTTCAATGGAGGTTAATAAATTTTCGGACAAAAAATAAACTCTTTAAAAAAACATAACTTTTTATTTAGTGAACTGAATAAAAAGTTATATTTCATACCACCTGCATCGAAATTACGAATTTCAATGCCTATTGAGTCAGTAGAAACAAGCTAGTTTCAGATCACACGAATTTCCGGGATGGAAATCATCGGTTTCTTCCCGAGGGCATAAAACTTTTAGTTGCTGCCGGTTAAATTAGTTTCTGACTTTATTTCAGTCCGGTCAGAATCGTTCCGAATAGTCACGTCATTTCAAAATATGCTAGTGGTCTTAAATTTGATCATTTCGACTGGCTCCAGACATTGAAATCCCAACGAAATTTCAATGCACGTGATCCTGAAATACTATTGTGCGCATAGATAAAACGAGATTTCGGATTTCGTGAGGTGGCCGAAGTAACTTTCGGCTGAAATTGTCTTGTTTCATCCCGGGACATAATATATTGTTGTATTATTGACTAAAACTTTAAAAATTTATATGTAATCTTGTTCCATAGTAAAATAAAATAAACATTATATGAAGTAAAACAAAAGATATAAATTTTCTAAGGCCAATGAACTACAATCTTAGTATCAATATTGGAGGAGTTTTTTCGATATTTCAATAGACCCGAGATAAGAAAAGTGTCATCTTATCCAATGGGTTGAAGAAATTCAAGAAGATTCGAGAAAGTATTTTAACTTGTATATGCCATTCAATTCCTCAGTATATATATATGTGAATATAATATATACATATACGTCTAAGCATTTTTTCCGATTTGCGTCGCCTGTATTCAACTCGGTCAAGCGAATAAATCTTTTGAACTTGATATAAAATATTTTTAAAAATATTCTATAACTTTGAACCGCTTAAGAAACGATACCGTCATATTTATTTATAATAATAATAATATTAATATTAATAACAATTATTATTATTGTCATTGATTACAAAGTTTGAAACAAATACATGTGATAAATAATGAATCCTCATGATTATCAATTCATAATTAATTACAATAATTGTTGAAGCGAATAATTCGGTAGAAAGCAGTCATGTGTGAATCGAAAATGTAGAATATCGATTAATAATTAATTAAATTTGTGATAATGTACATTTCGGCGTTAACGCGAGTATCTAGGATGTTACTAGTATGTACATATGTGTTGTAAAGTTAAATGTACACGTTAATTTAGGATTTGTGTGTATATGTAACATAACTAACTGGAACATATGAGAGTTTGTCTAATTAACAAAAGGGTAAGAGTAAGTTCAATTGATAACACAAACATACAATGTATATTTTCGAGCGCAATTGAGTTTACTCGATGTCACAAAATAGAATGACGATAATTAACTTTACAATTGTATCCTGAAAGTTATCTAGGATTTTCATCCAATTAAATATTTAATGACAACAATTATTTTTATCATTTGCTCAATTTTATTCAAATTCAAACTATTTAATTGTCTTCTATTTATACACGGATAATTTTTCGATAAAATTTACCCTGCAATTTAAAGTAAACCTCCCGTATGAAAATAACATATATGGTCAAAATATATGTAAAAATATATGATAAATATCAGAAAATATATGTGGCGAATTTAACTATATTTTCTGATATATTTTTTTTTTGTATTAAAAAGTATAATACTCATCATATACGAGTCCGTATATGTTTAGCATGTATAAAATATATATGTCAATTATATACAAAAAATTAATTTTTGTCGTATATGAAAATATATATTCTTGTCATTTACGAAAACTATATTTTTATCATACATAAAAATATATATTTCTATCATATACGAAAAATATATTCTGATTATATATAAAAACATATATTTATATTGTCTATGTAAAAAAAACTTTCTTATTCGTATGATCAACTCCAATTAAATTAGATCTAAATTTTAATATACTCTTTTAATTGCAGTTAAAATTTTCAAAATTAGTTAATTTGATGCGAATATGCATACCCATATACATATACATACACCGAATAAAATATATGCTTAAATATAACAAAGAAAATATATGGTGCCATACATAATATAAATTATATTCTACCATATATTTCATTTCATATAAAAATTTTATATTTTTTAAATATAAAAGGAAATATATCAATACAATATATTTTAAGGTAAATGTAAATGTATATATAGCTTAATATAAAAAACATATAAGTTACATATATGGAATACATATATTTACTACTGTATATAATTTTATATCAAATCGGCGAAAATCTCTATATGATTTTTTATAATATATCATATATTTTTTTGTTGCAAACATATATGATTTTATATATTTCAACCATGTATCGTTTTTTCATACGGGCTGGGTCGAAAACAAAATAAATACGGAAAGAATAAAAACAGATTCGTTTTCTTTTATTTTTTAACCTTTTTGATTTAAAAATTACTCGAAATTTGGTGTTTTTACCCCATAATTGATTACTACACTCTAAAACCAAGTGTGTAGTCAAAATTAACACACTTGCCAAATAACATTAAAACGCCATAAGCAATCTATAGATATTTAATACACCGTGAAACGTGTTTTAAATGACTACAAAAAACTATAGTTTCACTTATGGCCTTAAACATAGAACACATTAAATATGTGTTAAAATAATACACTTGTAACACAGTTGGTATTAGAGTGTATCTAGAAAAGGACGAGTAATTATTCATGCAGGTCCAGTTTTACTCACAATTAACAACTAAAATTTATTAGATAATTTTCCCCGTGTACTTTAACTAAAATACTTTTAATAAAAAAAAAAAGTATGAGCCAAAAATGCAATTTAATTTTTTTTATTAAAAATCGATAGAATATAAAATTTATTTCGAACTTTATTGCATCACTCAAGCCATGAAATGTAATAAAAAAATACATTTGCTGTACCTGGGATTAAAATTTTAATGCAATTATTAATGTAAAGCAAAAAGAAAAATAAAAAATGAATGGGTAAAAAAAAAAAAAAATAATCATATTATTGTTTGTTATTTCTAGTTTTGTTATTTTTATCTTACACATGTGTTGTTATTTTTTATAGTCAGTTCACTTATATTTAATATGTTTTCATCGTCAACACGTCAAACTGTTTTAATGGACTACCTCGAATGTCGCTCAGCAGAGAACAGGGTAATATCGATTCGCGGTTTACAGCACCCAACCACAAGATTGAAGCACGCAAACCCATTTGCTACCTCAAAGGTCCCTCCGACAATAAATTTAATAGGGACTTTTCCACTATAAAAACCTTACCAACCGTTGTGTATCACTTTTATTTATTAATTCCGTGTATCTGCGTCATTCTTATTTATTCATTTCATTAAATATTACATCTACACTTAAATATACACGTATATGTGTGTATTTATACAGCAGCGACAAAAGACGTAATAATAAAAAGTAATAATAATTTTAATTTTAATCTAAATATATCGCGATAACACTAGACTATAATTAAGGTCAATTGTTTATTTTTAAATCAGAGAGGTCAACCTCAAAGCATACATAATACACCCTACAACTTGGTAAATTTACGTTTTCGTGGTTAACTATAGGGACAGAATGTTCTACAACTACAATTTTGGTGTTAGATGTCAAGCAACTAAATAAACAAGTAAATTAAATTTTTTATCACAAAATTTTTTAATTTATTTTAAATAATAAAATTTCTTTTTTATCAAAATTATGGTGGGTATCAAAAAAATTAAAGCATATGAATGAATAATTTTTAATGACTTTACGTCGATTAAAAAAATTTATGAGTCACTCAAAATTAAGCCCCTGATTTGGAAACTTAAACAAAAAATCAATAATGAGTTGTGTATATTTTTAATTGAAGTTTCTTAGTGTAGGGTAGAAGTTACCATTTGTGGCCACTGCTCCATTTTTTGACATTTAATACTTTATTTTAAATAATAAAAACATATTAAAAAAAAATTTCATTGCAATAGTGTGATAAAAATATATTCAAACACATTTAAAAAAATTAATTATGTTTTTGAGTATTTTACAAATTATTTTATTCAAAATTTCTAAGTGGCCAAAACTGGCCCTAAACGGTACTTCTACCCTATAGTTTTCATCGAAAAATTTTTTTAGAATTGAATCAAAAAAGGATAAAAGAATTTATATGGGGTAAAAGTACCGTTTGGGGCTACTGCTCCATTTGTTGATATTTAATACTTTATTTTGATCAATGAACTAGTACCAAATAAAATTTTCATTGTCACAATGTGATAAAAATCATTGCGTTTTTAACAAATTATTCAATTTTAATTTTTCAAGTGCCCAAAATTGACCCTAAAGTGGCCAAAAACGCACTTCTACCCTATATTCTATTAGTAATAAAAAGTAAAATATAGATAATTTATAAATAAATTTGACATCTAATGCAAACACATGTGAATTACGTATTCCCTCAAATTTTATAGATTTTTTAAATTTCAATCTCATAGATTTATTTTAATTCAAAACTCTAAACTAATTTTGTGATAGCCGACCATCTTAATCACCCGGTTAATTTATACTTTGTTAGACAATATCGTATAATTGAATAAAACTAAAACTGAACACTATAATAGACTTAGTGAGATTGCAACCGACTCCGTGATCTACGAGATAAATTTCTTGTTATAAATCAGATATTCAGAAATTTATCATTTGCTTATTATACGAATAATGTTTTCATGTGTACAGTTTCTACGACAAGTTTTTAAATTGATAACTCATTTACAGTGCACTGATAAATTAAAAAGTTTATAACGAGCTGATTTAGTAGATAATTTGCAAGCGGAAAAATGGCGGATCGGAGATCAAAAATTTGAGGAACAGAATGACATCAATTAACTAAAAAAAGAACGTATAAAATTTGTGCGGGTTCGGTAGATAAAATAACGGAGATATCCGTGACATAAATTCAATCGGAAAGTGGACAGGTTTGCAATACAAATTTTTATTGCCCAAACCGTAAAATCCAAACAGTAGAATCATAAAAGGTTATACTCTTCTTTAGAGAGCCATGGACTTGTGTGTAAAATGATCGAATGTGAAACATTACATACACATACATATATATTGTTGTATGTGTGCGTGCAATAAAACACGTAAGGTCATGGCTACTGGTTTTATTGATGATAATCCGGGTTTGTGGCAGATAAATGTTTCAGCCTAATTTCTTACAAATTGCCTAAATGGATATATTTCAAGCTTTCATTCTACAGTTCGACCTTTTGTAAACCCAAAAAAAAACAACAGCCAAAAGTATATCGCAGCATTTTGTCAAATTAAAGAAATGAGTTAAAGTCTGACACGATATCGTGCGTTTTAAAAATATATCGAGCTGGTGAAAAAAAATTAAATAAATAATAAATATAAGCTTAATGAAAAACTCACGTCCTTGTACTTTTGATTGATTTGTCCTCGCTGAGTTCACAAGTTCTAATAGTCTCTACGTGATCTCACTCTTTTTTAATTAATTTACCGTAACACTTTTTTTTTAATTCGTCTCTTATTGTAATAAAAGAAAAAAAATGACTACTTCTTTGTTAAATTTAAATTTACATAGTTACATTTACAAAGGTGGGTCACTGAGAAGTAGGGCTTTTGAAACCTTTTGTCACTAAAGTTTTTTCCCTTCAATCCACTGCGTCCGTAAACTCGTCGGTATAATTAATTTTCTAAAACTAAAAATAAATTATTTTCAACCTCTGAAAATTATTTTGTGTATAAATATTGATTTTCATAGATTGCTCTAGGAATTTCTAACTAGCAAACAACAAAATTTCCATTGGGATCATATAATTATCAATTAATGACCTTGGCACATTCCCAAACGCGTAATGTTGCATTTCATTTGTGGACAGACGGCCACAAAATAACCGCGTAAATCGAGAATTTCCGAGCAAATATAGGTAATGCTACATACTCACCACCAATTTCAACACTGTTTATCTTTATTTAAATTATATTCAAATGTACACTCTTGTTAATTCATAGTTCCGAATTAGTAATTACAATTACTACCTATTATCTGACAGAATACGCAATTAAATTAACATTTGATGGTTCAAAAAAAAAATCTTAAAAAAATAAAGGATCACTTTTTGGTCATTTTCGTTTAATGTTTGAAATATGTGTTACTAATTTTAAAAAGACATATTTTTATACGCCCTTTTGGCTTTCGGAAACTCTCTAAAACCAAAAAGGCCATTTGGAATCCGAAATGGAAGTAGATTTCTATATATATATAATTTAATAATCACCTATCAAAAATTTTAAAAGATATAAACAATGGCATTATCACCATAGCACATGAGTCAATTATGTGACTTTGAACCTTTATTTAAAGTGGAACAATTATTGTAAAACAAAAAATAAAAAAAATAAAATACAGCTTTTTTTATCTGCTATCTAGTTCTTTTTACATAATAAGTAATAAGGATAGATATACCTGTTAAAAAGTTATTTGCGAAAAAAGCCGAAAAAGTATGATTTTTCGTTATTTTTGGAATTTCAAATGTTCACTATTTCTAAACTAGTTGACCGATTTTGCTCATCTTCGAACTTAACCATGATAATCGTTCATAGAATAAGTGTGCCAAGTTTCATTAAGATCCGTTAAAAATTGTGGCCACTATCGTCGCAACATGGCGCGTTACATTACATATACATACATATATAAACTTTTGAACCAATGGTATTTTTGGAAACTACTTGATGAATTATGATAGATTATGGCAAAATTCTTTGAAAATTCCACCATGAGGACAAATGCAAAAGATAGATTTCTATGAAATCTACTAAAAAGGCGTATAATTTTTTTTCATTGCCAATCGTTTTGTAGATCAATTTTTGAGCTAAAAATTGGAGAAAAAAATTGAAAGCCAATTGGGTATTTAACTTAAATTGTATGGCCTTTTGGCTTTCCAATTTTTTTTTTTAATTGTTATTTTTAAAGTCAGTCTCCGAAACGATTGGTAGTAAAAATAAATTATAAGCCCTTTAGGGTTTAGGAAACCCTAAAGCCAAAAGAGCGTATAAAAATATAAGACCTTTCGGGATTAGTAACGCAATATAATGAGTGTTGAAAACCTCTCCATTAAATTGTATAAAATAAAAGTATTTTATAATTTTAATGACGATTACTGTTATTATTATTTTTCATTTAAAAGATATTTTTCTTTTGCGGCGATGCTTTTAAACAAAGGAAGGAGCGAAAAGCCCAGATCCGGCTTTTACGCCCTAGTACAACTGAGCATTTCCGCAATTTAAACCGGTCAACCTGAATGGGTTGTCTCTTCTTCATCTTTTTCTCTTTCTCTCATTTATTTAAACTCGCGAGACTATCCTCAGACAACGCCCACGTTCTTAAACTTAAGAGCAAAAGCCTTCCGTTTTATACCGGCTATACGCAATACCCGTCTATTTCAAACTCTTTTCAAGCCCTCAACTCTCACTTACACACCCACAACAAAATAATAATCTCAAGTACTTTTATATTAATTGAAAATTAAAAAGTTTTAATTTTAATTTCCGCCTTCAACACAATCATTTTTTTTTTATTATTTATTAAAATTTAAAATCAATATAAATTTTAATTTTTTTCTCAAATGTCAACACCTTAAGGTTCAAAATTAAGTTTTTAACATGAAATATTTTTGTGTTAACTCTGATAACTCCTACAAAATTACTACTTTAAATACAAAAGTAAACAGTACATTCATTTGACGTCAGTAGGTTGTAAAAAAATTTTAACTTGTGAAAAAAAAAGAATAAGAATAAAAATTAGTACGATTAATTTTATCAAATGAGATCTCGGAAGGTCAAAGTCTTGCGTTTGCTGGTCAGAAGAAAACAAACACTCGTTAACAAGACACATGAGGATAAATTGAAGAGATTTCCTGCCGCGGTTCAAATCGTATGCTCTCTGCCCTTATAGGCCTCAATATATATATATATATATATATATATATATATATATATATATATATATATATATATATATATATATATATATATATATAAATGTTGAGTACAACCGACTGGGCCAGAGATTAATTTATCAAATTAAACGTCCTACAATTGCGTTATAATGTTATATTAAAGTAACCGGGAACTTTTAGTTACTGCTCTTTGCTTGATCGTTTTCATTGTCGTTGTTGAATAGTCTATACTGTACTACTCATCATATCGCAACTCTCTGACAAACTTGTAGCTAGATCATATGACAACACTGCGACAATATCATCAAACAAACTCTATTACAAGCTTTTTTCATATCTCATTTTTTTATATTACACCCAGAGACTACATATCAGATGTAACATTTTTTTATAACACTCTTAGAAAATAACAAATATCTTTATCACAAATTAAACTTTGAGGAAGAGACCAAAAAATCTTTAGAGATAAAAATTACTATCAACAAACTCTAATTATTTTTATTACCCAATTTTTATTTTATGTTTATATTTGTTATTAGTTTGTTTTTGTTCATCGGTATTTAGTGGACGTACGTCATATGATAAATTTAACAAATGCATCTAACTAATGTATATATGAACATGTCAGATAAGTTTGCTTTCACAATAATTGATTGTTTGATCAGTGATTATTTTTGAAAACTCGTGTTTCCTTATAGTTTTATAAATATTATTTTACATTTCTATTGTTTGTTCAATTAAAACACGTTATTTTACAAGATATGTGACAATTTTGTAATTAATCATATTTGACATCACTGTAAAATTATATTGCTATCAATGAAATAACATATTTTTAGAAATTAATTATTTTTAGATTTTATTTTAACAGATTATTCGTAATCTTTGTTTGATACGCGATTACTCTATGACGGAAAATGTTTTAATTATTAGTAATGGAACTTAATTTTATCTAAAAATATTTTTAGTAAATATAGGCAAGGGTAAACATTTAATTATTTAATCCTCAATCCGTGGAATTTTTTGTTTTTCTAAAATTTCAAGGAAAATAACCAAATTTTAAATTATCATGAAAAAAAAAGAAATTATTTTATTATCAAACAAAATGGGGATATTCAAAAAAATTTGGAAAAATTATTTTCACAATGTAATAACTGCCGGAAGTCAAGAGTATTCCCGAGTCGAAATTTAGAGCCTATATAGGCCCATCTAGTACGAAATAGATCCGATTGAGAGCCCTGTAGTCCTCTAGCTCCAACTTTGAACCCAGAGGTCCAAACATTCACTGAGAGGTCCGATTTTTAACCTTCAAGTCCGACAATATTAGTTCCGTCATAAATTTCGATTCATTATAATTAAATTATTTATGATGATATAAAAAGTTAAAGATTTTTTAAAATTAATTGTAAGCATTATTTTTTTGACACGTAACGAAATTTATATGAAATTTATTATTATTATTATTACTATTCCTATATTATTATCAATTTATTATAAAAAATTTAACTATTAAGAGCATTTGCTATATATTTTGATAATTTTGATTGAAATTATTTTAACCGTTGTAAATGCAAATAAAATCCAGAGTAACATAGATTATTATTAATCATAGTATTAATAATGCTAATGATACTAATAATATGAATATTACTATTATTACAATAAAATAAGGCTCAGAGGTTCAAAATAGGACCTAATTTTAATTTTCATCAGATCCTATATTGAACCCTAAAATGCTGAAAACAGAAATTTGTAGCACTTCAGGGACCAAAATCGGACCTAATTTAACATGCAAACAGTCTCTATTTTGAGCCTCCAAGTCCGAAATAGATCCAACTTTAGAAGGTTCAAAATGGGTTCCAAATTTCGAATCGGAAAGGCAATCAAAAAAAATTTCAAAAATAAATTTCAGGCATCTCTAACTTTTTAAAAATATTTGTGATAGCAATGAATTGCAATTAAAAAAAAAATTCCAAGTAATCTATTCTGCCCAACTTTCCCTAATCGATCATTTTAAACTCCATTTTTAATTATTAAAGATTTTTTATCGCTTTCATTTACTAAACATCCAAAGTCGAAACTGATTCAATTATTTCAGTAAAAACTTAAAACCAAATTTTGGAAAAAAAAAAAAATTGACTATTACTAATAAAAAAAGTAGTTCTTCTAGAGAAAAAAAAATAGTTATTCACAAAATTAAATAATACAAAAATCCTCAAGGCAATTTTTCTTCTTTTTTTTTGGTAAAATTAAATTACAAAATATAAGTAAACATATTTTATTTCGATGTAATGAACTGTAATTTGTTAAATAAAGATATTTGCGACCCTCGTAACTTTGGTAACACTGTGAAACACGATATAGGGAAAAGCATCAGCAGACAATCTGCCAGAAGGCATTGCCCTTGCCTTAATTTTCGAGTCAAAGCAAAGTAGTCGTGTCGGTGGATCGTTACAGTCAAACTTTGCTATCTTGAACTATACGTACACGGAGTCTAATTAGAAAGTGGTCTAGCTATACTCTATACTAATAACTCGAGACTATCAATCGAATACGCTACTGCAGTTAATAATTACCAAATAATTATATCTATTCACTAAAAAAAAAAAACCATATATACTATTCGTATAAAATAAAAATAAATCCCTCTAATATTAAATCATGAAATGTAATTAAATAACAGTTAAATGTACATTAGATATAAAATATATATTTTTTGTGGTAATTAATAAATCGATAGCTAATTATGAGACATGATATATGAGGTGATTAATTATAAATTGTAATATAAATTAAAATTTGATTCATTTCTATTTTTATTCATGAATCGAATCAGAAATAAAAGAGCGTAAGAAGAAATAAAAATAATAATAATATTCAAAGAGTGTAGTTTACAGATCGGGGTCGAGATGCAAGTCGAGAATTTTTCTCGAATCGAATTATCGATTCCACTCGGCTAGGTGGTCTCTCTTTGCTTTGCCCTTCTCTCGGGCATTTTTTGTATTTTTATTTTTTTATTTTAACCTGTGTGTCAACGTTTCCTACATACCAGTAATACACACATACATTTGCCCACACACATCAACATATACCTTACAACATATATATATGAAGATAGTGTAATCAAGAATGTGTGGCTGGGTTCAGAAGTGTCCGATGGGAATCCAGCGTTAGTTGGGTAGATAGACGATGGGTTTAGCACTTGGCTAGGGGATAGTGTAGTAGTGCTGAGGCGAGCAAAGATTCAGGTTCAATGACCCAAAAAAATTAGCTCCGAGCCATTCGATTTTATTTTTTTCCGCAAATATAAAAATTTAAGGAAAAAATATTAATGACAATTTTCCTTTGTACTAAAAAAAATTTGTTCAAAAGAGAGTTAATTTAATTGTGGAAAATTATGCGGTGGAATAAAAAATTTGTGGTAAGAAAGATTAAAAAAAAAAAATAAAAAACGTGAGGCAAAAAAGGTGACACACTCAAGAGTGAACTTGAGGTGCACTTGAAGCAAGTTCATCTCATTTCAAAGCACGAGTTCCAGTTTAACCTGTTAAGATCTTTAACAAGTTGAGCACTCATGCAAATTGTAATCTTTGCAGTCCAATTAGTACCAACGCCATGGTATTAACAAAAGAAAAGGAAATTTTTTTTTTACAATAAAAATATTTTATAACTTTTACTATTATTATTATTGTTGTTGATTCGTTATATTTATTCATTGAAATGACTTTAATAGTTCATATTATTATTATTAATAATGAATGAGTGAACTCTACCATACTATCATGAAATATTAAACTCAATAATTATTTTCTCTTAGAGAACATACATTAACTCAATTCTTTTCAGCATTGCAACAAAAATTAATTTTAAATAAAATGACGTTAAAAGTTTTCGTTTGGACCTTTGCCACTTATTTGTACCAAGAACGTACGTGTTGGTTTGAAAAAAAATACACGTGTGATATTTTATGAATTTTAACTGATACTTTCATTGTTAAATAAAGACTTGCGGGATACTTTTTAATAAAAAGAAAAAAAATGTAACTAAAGTTGTACCGGTTGGTAAAAACGTGATCGAACTTCCATCAGTAACACTATCGGCTTTACTCAACGATAAACGAATTGTTCGGGCTCACTGTTTGCAGAACACTCTAGTCGGCGGCGCACTGAGAATGGGTTGTACCACCAAATGGATCCCAATAGAAACTATACTAAATGGAAACGGGGAGTCGGAAATTGAAGTTGAGAGAATTCTCTTAAGAGCAATGGACACAAGGAGACTAATCGATGTACATATATAGTCAACTTGTACACTACTTTACTTTTTGTATTGCAAATCTATAGATAAATATATATTTAATAGGTAATATCAAGTGTAAATATTATTTTTTTAACTTCCCGCTAAGAAAATTGAAAATTTTCATGTCGATGTTTTGAGGTCCTACACTGATAAAAAAGTTGACTTGATTCAAGAGCGAAAATCTTTAACCAAGAATATCACTTTGAAGAAAATGATATTCTTGAGTCAAGAAAAAAAATTCTTGAGCCAAGAGAAATTTACTTGAACCAAAAATAATTTTTTGGCTCAAGAATTTTTTCTCTTGACTCAAGAATATAATTTTCTTCAAAGTAATATTCTTGGTTCAAGATTTTCGCTCTTGAATCAAGTCAACTTTTTTATCAGTGTAGAAATCTATTCTGACTATTCCCAGATTGACTTCCGTGTGTATGTGTGTGTGTGTAAATTTTTTTTGTCCGACGATATCGTTGGAACGAATGAACCGATTTGAACGTACTTGGTGGCAATCGTCAGGGCTCACCAGAACTTAAAATTGATTAGATTTTGGGGTAGATCGGTCATGTAATTTATGAGTTATACGAAGAATGTAATTAAAAATTTTTTTTATTTTTGGTTTTTTGCGTATAACTTATAAACTACTTGCCTGATTCGCCTCAAAATGTAATCAGTTTTAAGTCTTGTTGAGCCCTTTCGATTGCCACCAAGAACATTCAAATCGGTTTATTCCATCTAGTGAAGGCATGACTTACCGGCCTAACAAATTTTTGAGCTCGAAGATCTCGAAAACTTCTAAATAATAATATTTCCGAGCTCCCTGAGCTTGAAAACAGCGGGAAGTTTCGGGGTTGGCCCGCAGGGTCAGGCGGTTTTCAGATTTTTTTGTTTAACGTGAGTGTAAAAAAATGTTTATGAAAACTAACAATTAGAAGGTACACAGAAGTTTGAATTAAGCTCTTAAAATATCTAAAATGGCAAACCGAGCGCAGAGAAACATCGAGTTAAGTAAAGAGGGAAGAAAAGGATCGCGTTGCCAAAGTGGCTCAAGTGTTGGGAATATTGTGCAGTAGTTGGGCTTTCAAGGATCAGGTTGCACAAGCAAACTCTCAAGTGCTCCTCTGTCTTTATATTTTTTCTTATTTTGTAATCACGTCATTTTTATTTTTGATCTATCGTTTACGATATCAAGTTATTTTGATACTGTATATTTTTTTCTATCTAAAAACTAAAAAAAAAAATTATAAAGATATATGGAGACAAAAAAACGTATCGCTGTGATTGAAATTAAACGTTTTTTATTCTTGAGTAAATGAAAATTGTGACAGAGGGGTACAGAGGTCACGAGCTAGACAATTTGTTACTTCTTATCACTTGACCGAACATTTCTCATTTTACTTTTCTCCGTTCTTCCCTCTCTTATTCTTTATCCTCTACACAATTTCATTTATAATATACACGTTATCAAACAGCAGCCAGCGTTAGCGCTCAGCAACATCCTACAACTTTATATACTCTGTGTTTTATCACTTCAGACAGTACTAAAGTATTTATTCTTCGTTTCTTCAATAAAATATAAAAAGCGACGGAAAATGAGATAAAATAAAATTTTTTTTATCCTTATACTCAATGTAAATTTAAACTATCTTTGAATAAATACAGAAAAAAATTACGTTCAAATATATGTAATCACCAGTGACGAGATAATTTTTAGTTTCAAAACTATGAATACATCAAAAACTTTTTATTACTTTTTTTTTAACTCCAATGTATACGAAAGCTCATTAAATTTTTTTTCGACATAATTTTTTAATGACGAAATTAACAAAGCTCGTTTGTGTAGAAACTTATTCAAAAGTTACGTACTCACAAAAAAAAATATGTTTGACTTTAATTTTAGAAGTCTTAAAATTTTATTTCGAAATAAAAATAATTTATTCGAAAATGTTTCATGTCGACCTACAAAAAATTCGTTCCATGATAATTTCGAATTGTTTTTTTTAATAATCATCAGAAACGATAATTTTAAGTTTACAAATTATTAATAAATCAAAAACTTTTTTATTACTATTTTTTTTTTCAACTGTAATGTATACGAAAGCTCATTAAATTTTTTGCCCACGCAATCTTTTAATGCGAAAATTCAAAAAACTCGTTTATCCAGGATATATTTTTTGCCCTTATTCGGTAAGAAAAAGGCGAATAAAACTTTTATATTTGGGATTCTCGACAAAAAAAAGTTCCATACTTTTTTTTTTATATAAAAAATTTTTTAAATGAAATTCATTTATTATAATAATTATGTCGAATTTTAAGTAAATTATTTATTAAAAAATTATTTTTTTATTTATTGAGAGCATCTAATTTACCTTCTTCATTATAATAGAGAGTATAATTCATTCGCGTAAAAGTCAGAAACTTCATATGGGCTAAATGGAACATTATCTGGAGGAACTCCAAATCTTTATTACATCGTGTAAGAAATAATTGTATGGGAAGAACCTCCATCATCTCACAACCGTACAAATCAAGTAATTTTTACACGGTTAAGAATTGGTCATACCAACATGACACACAATCATCTCATGACACGAGCACCCGCCAATAAATGCCCAAAATGTGAATCGACACTAACAATCCAACATCTTTTAGTAGAATGTCCAGGCATCACAGACAGGACCATCAAGCTACCAACGGAAATAACAAAATGTTTAAATGACAAAAACAATTTAATTACAGTTCTAAACCTGCTAAGAAACTTAAAATTGCTCGATAAGATCTAATTTTGACACTACACTGTTAGAAGTATTTATTTGAGCCAAATAAGATTTATTAATAGTTAAAAAATGGCTTATTTGAATAGAAAGAAATTACACATGAAGTTAAGGTTATAATCTTGAATGGAATGAGTGTGATTGTTAGTCAAAATTTATTATAATATTTCAATTTTTTTATATCTTTTGTATAATAATTTTTATCCTCAATCAACATTAATTGTGTGTATTATTTTCTTTAAAAAAATTAAATTAAACAGTCCTAAAAATTATTTGTCATAACCTTACTTAATTAACTTCATGTGTCATTTCTTTTTATCCAAATAAGCCATTTATTAACTATTAAGAAATGGCTTATTTGGCCCAAATAAATCTCATTTAATAAATCATTTATTAACTATTAATAAATATTTATTTGGCTCAAATAAATACTTCTAACAATGTATGTAAACTGTACCATATGTATATTACTGAATTCGCTCATGACTATTGCTGTTTATGCGACTTTGAAATAAATAAAAAAAATAATAATTATGTCAAATTTTAAGTAAATTTCATTTTTATGAGTCTTAATAAATTTTATTTTTTCAAGATTACAAAAAAAAATAATTTTTTTATTTATTGAGAGCATCTAATTTAGCCCTAAAAAATTCACCTTCTTCATTATAATAGAGAGTACAATTTATTCGCGTAAAATTTTAATGAAAAAAAAAGTTATTTAACTTATTTAAATTCATATATTCATATTTTTCAGTGACCCCGACTTACCCCACGTTTTCAACTCACATAAAATTTTTCTTATTTAAATAAATCATTCCGACGCTGCTAATTAATTAAAATCTTTTTAAAAATAAAATTATTCTTTCATAAATTTTAAAATTTCCCAATGTTTCATCCGAGCGAAATTAAAAAAAAATCTGTATGAGAATATTATTGTTCGGGTTTAATGTCACATAGATATAAATGTACACCACCCACGTATGAAAATAAAACTAAGGCTACCGTCGACAAACAAATACGCTGAGATTACTGGCGATAAGTGAACTGAGAATTCTGCCAGCTTTTATATTTTTTTCTCTCCCTTCAACTTAAATATCCTTCTATATTCTCACTGTCATTACTTTGAGAAAGTTTTTTTTATTTTTTCATTTAACAATTCTTATCTTTTTAGGTCTTCATAGTAAATGAAAAAATTTTACAACATTTATAGACATGCGCTCTGTAATTTAATTAATCAGTGGAAATAGAATAGACCAAATATTAAATTTCAAAATTAATGTCAACATGATTTTAATAATTTTTACTTGTTATTAAAAACTTTTATATATCAAGTCGAACTATTCATCACATTTTTTTTTTCATTAATTATAATGTATACTTAGAAAACAGATTTTTTTTTTCTTTTTAACCGTAATAATTTGAAAATTAATCCACTAAAAATGATACTGTCGCCACTTGATGTATCATCTGAGATATGATTCCAGATTACTTTTAATTTTAATAAATAGTTCATTAATTTTTTTTTTTTGTTTAACCAAAATATCTAATTACCTAAACGTCAACAGGAAAAAAACCAAAAAAAAAATATAAATTTATTTTCAAATGATATTTATGGCGAAGCTGTAGATTTTAGAAAAAAATTTTTCGAATAAAAAATGTAGGAAATTTAATTTTCTTCCAAAAAGGTCCTGATAACTTTTCATGTAGATTGTATAGTTTTAAAGTTACAGAGAAAATAAAAAAAGGGAATAGATTTATTCAAGAAAAATCTGGTAAAATTTATTCTCTTTTAATTGTAATTACATGAAAATAATTAGAGTTACGTGAAAATATCAAAAGACCTTTTTTGTAGAGAATTCAATTAGCTACAAAAATATTTATATACATTTTTGTCATATCTTTGTAAGTTCAGCCATAATTTTCATTTTTCTACAAAAAACTTTGAATGTAAATTCAAAATCGATTATGAAAAAATATATATGTTAATAAAAATATGAAATTGATGTCCGGAAATGCGTGGGAGGATACTGCTTGTTATAGTACACATAATTTAATCAAGTATTTATTAAATATCGAGTGCCAATAAACAAAAAATAATTAAATTTATTCTATGAATTAATTAATAAATTAATTAATTTTGTTATTAATAATTAAGTTTAAATTATATCCAGCTATAATATGCAGTACGATAACTCATTATAATTCGTTTAGCGAGTGAAATTTTCCGAGGAATTGGTTCTGACATGTATTATAATAACATCGCTAATTACATATGTTTGTCTTCGTTGTTCCTGTTAACAATGACATACATTCAAAATATAATCGCAAATAATTCAATATTACACGCTGCGATGTTGATTATATATACCGAGGCCACTCATTGATACTTTGTTTCATTTATAACTTTTATAATATTTTATTTAATTACAAAAAAAAGAAAAAAGTATTTCAATTATATTTAATTTCTCTACGTCCATCACGAGTTAACACAGAAATTAATTAATAAATAATTAAACAAAGTTTGGAAAGTAGTTTATTCTATAAATAACTTTTTCAAAAACTCATATTTATGGTTGAAAAATATTAATTTTAATTAAGTATTGATTTCTTTGTCACTAATTTTGAAAAAATATCAAATCATTAATTAATTTACCACGAGTCAAAATTTTTTACTTTACTTTTGAGAATTCCACAAGTGATGAAAAATATAAAGTTGATAAATAACATATATTTCAGTTTTTATTGTGTATACAAAGATAGAAATATATGAACAGGCCGACCGAAATTCAATATTAAAGTTGACTCTTTACTTTTTACCATAAAATAAATACATCAAAGCAAACAGAAATAAAAGTGGTCGTTTTTATTAAAATGTCCATTTTTATATAAAGTAGTAAATTTTTGATACTTCTGTATTTTATTAAAAATAAATTCCTGGTCAGAAAAAAAAAATTATTTGAATTTTTTTAAAATATTTATCAGAAAAAGAGCATTTGGTCCAAATATCAGTCCCGGACTGCAGTTTTCACGTAAATTCCATTTTATTTTTTAACATAATAAAGGCCGAACAAAATTGAGTACTCAGAAGTTTTTGTAAAAAAATTTTTTCCAACCGAAAAAAAAAAAATTTTCATAACAATTTACAATCTGTATTACTTTCTTCCAGTTGAAGTAAAAAGTTTGAAGTTAAAAATGTATTTTTTCCCATTCTCCCCATTTTGCTCAGCTCTCCCCTATCCTGCGTCATAGCAAAACATTTTCTTTCATCATGAATCACATCCGTTTGAAATATTTTATTTTCACTATCAATATCAACTACCGAATTTACAGTAATTTAAAAAAAAAATTCCCAAGCCGTTGCAAAAAAATTTAATTTGCCCAGGTTTAATATAAACTAAAATAGAACTCGTACATCGTGAGCAGAGAAGCCAGAGGACACAACCAGAGAGACTCGGGTCATGTAATAAACCTCGAAACTGCAGTTAAAGCAAAATGCCTGTGGATCTTGAAAGCTTCATGCAATACAAGGTTAACGCTTCTATATATGTATACATTACATACTCATATATTCAAAATATGTGTACCTGAAGGTTCTAATGAACGTATCCAGTTTCCAGTAATTCCTCCTCATCCTCGCCCCTTTCCCTTCATCTTCGTCTCTTATAAACTACATACACTCCGGTGCATTAAGTTCACACAACAAAACCCAGATCCAAGTAGTCGCGTATACCCCAGGTACAGAATAGTACTGAGTACACACCCCAACTGTCTTTGTATAATATTGTTTACGACCTAAAGTTAGATTAGTCTAGCATTAATGATATCGAACGCCCCACGGCGCCACACGGCACACCTTTCTCGTTGCTGCCGCTATATTCAAACATTTTTCGACGTCATACGAAAATTTTCCCAAGTTAATTATAATTTTACTGTCATAATATATAATATTAGTAATAATCACCGTATGTATGCTGTACCTATTTCGCTTTGCGTTTAATTAACATTCATTTACGCCCAGGGCTTATTATTACATTATTATTTTTTTTTGTTTCCTTAATAATTTGATAAAGCAATTTCATTATTTTTTCATATTCATCATTATCATCTGCACGCACGGATGGATTTTGCGTGATAAAGTGTCGGTTTTAATATTGATACATTATAATTAATTATACAAGATATAAATACAAAGTTGCGACCATCGTAATTATATTACAGTGTAAGGTGTCAGAATTTGTGAAGAGTTGAGTTGAGCTTTTTTTTAATCATGACAAGCTCTTCCTTTTCATAAATTTCAATTCATATATTTTAAACGTGAAAAGTGTCAATTAGATGGCATTAAAAAAAAAATAATAATTTTAATGACTGTGAGATTTTAATGAGTAATTTATGAAGATAAATGTATATATGTATATATATGTGTGAAGTTATGACTGCAGATAAGAAAATAAATTTTATCTAGTAATAATATATAGACAAAAAGAATAAGTAAATAAGAATGATATTTTTTAGTGAGCCTTGAGGCAAAAGTGGATTCATATAATAGTTAAACTTACACCCAGGAAACAGTTACGAAATGATAAAGTATACATGAGCTTATATACGTTTTCACTTTGTAAATTTACGGGCAATCTGTTGCACTGTGTGTTCTTCTATATTGTACACAACATTTGTAATCTGACATAACGAATGTGAATGTAAAAAAAAGTAATCATATGTACATAGTTGATTTATTATTTTTTTTATTTTAATTTACTTTCATAATCCTCCCCCCCCCCTTTTTTTTTAGATACATCAATTTAAATATCTAGTGTGTCTGCTCTCTTAAAATGAACCAGTGAATTTCACTGGTTGAACCAGTGATACGCCGGTGTACTATATAAATATAAAGAAGATAGGTTAGATTAATTTTATTTTATTATAAACGTTTATTTAAAAACAAAGTGAACTAAAAGAGTATTAATAACAATTATATTTAATTATAAATTATTTAGTAATAAAATAAATAATTTATTAGAAATTATAAAAATTTAATTTGTTTCCATTTTCAATGGGCTTTTTATATTGTTTAATTTTATGTTTATGAGGTGAGCTCATTAGCTCCAAGCTATTGAAGTTACTCCAAAGTTATTTATTTTTATACTCTGTAAAAATTGTGTCATATAATTATTATTGTTATATCAAAGTTAATTGAAATATTACATAAAGATAATAAATAAATATTATTCACTTATTGACACACTAAAACACTTAAATATACTCATGTACAGAATGCTGCTGAACCCGCGCGCTTACACATTGTTAGTTTACTGGTTGAAATCAGTGAGCGCTACATTCACTGATTCAACCAGTGATTAAAAAGTTCACTGGTTGAATCAGTGGAATTTCACCGGTTCATTTCAAGAGAGTGTAATGGAACACAAGCTAACGAGTGAACTGATTGTTTAGAAATTCGACATTGAAATACATTTTTTTTTCAATGTCGGCAAGAATCTCAGCTTTTATGGAAAAACAAATTTTATGTAGAGTATGAATTTAAGGCTTAGGAATGCTATCATTGATAAAAATGAAAAATATAGAGAAATATATTTAAAAGTAAATTCTAGATTTTTGGAACGAGGGTAAAAAATTGATGATCCTGAAGTTAGCAGACAATTCAACAGTCTTTGAATTTTTTTTTCAATGATTTAATTTAAAAAAAAAAAACTAAAAATATGCACATGTAGACAATTAAAAAAACTATAGGTGCAATTTTTTGAAATATATTTTTTTTAAATTTATTGTTTTTAAAAAAATCCAAAAATTATTAAACGCCGGCTAATTTCAGTATCAAAAATTGTAATTAAAATTGAGGAAACGGGTAGTCGATATTTTTTTAATGAAAATTAATTGGGATGGGCACTCAAAATTAGTTAAAAAAGTTATTTATAAAATGATAAATTTATCAGTTCATTTGAAACTTTTGTAACAAGAGAATAATTTGTATATAAGTTAAAAAAATAAATGTAACAATTAATGCAGACAGCCTTGAATTGTATTGACTTACTTTTTGAAGTAATTAAATTAAAAATTATTATGATTGTAATTGTAATTAAAATTTGTAATTAAAGAATTTATAGAATAAATAAAATGATAAAATTCTCATTACGTAAATTTTCATAGTTTAAAAAATATAAATTTGTTTTTTCAAGCTCTCATTCTATATTTACGCAAGAAAGTAATCGATATTGCGATGTATACTCTGAGCAAAGAGAAAATGAGAGAAAAGCTCTGAGGTAAAACCTTTTTTCCCTTTTCTCTTTTCCTCACACGCAAAGTTGGTGACTACTCCTTCGGGCGATGATAAATCCGAGTTTTCCTTCACCGCGCCAAGATGAAGTGACAAACGCGTTATCCTTCTTTACTCTCTGTTTGTCACTAACGTTTTCTTTACACTTCTTTCTCGGTACATTCAGGCTCTTGCCTTTAAGCGCACATAAATCCTCATTTAACTTCTTCGTGCCACGGACAAAATCGCGAGGAGAATAAGAAACTATAAATTTTTATTTTTAAAAACTACCGCGATCTAAGTTATTCCATTTCTGTACAAATAGCAGTAAAAATATAAAATAAAATAATAATAATAATACCGCGAAGGTAAATTAAAGTTATATAAAGATAAAAAAAAGTGAGTTAAGTATCTTATAAAATCAAAATGCTTGTGGAGACATTAAAGTTAAAAAGGATTATAAAGTCCTTTTATTCACCCCGAAACGACAATTTCCTATCGTGATAAAAAACCATTTAATGTATTTATCATTTTTATATTTATATATTTATAAATATTTTTATTGGTTTCTAACACGAATATTTTGCGTGCAGTTAATTATATAAACTCATCGAGACTTTTTATCGATTTATTAATACATTTAATTTTATTTTTAAAAAATATATCGAGGAGCAAAACAAGATACGCAAAATTATTTAAAAAAAAAATTAAATTTATGACAACTGAATATTTGTCTTATCATTTTTAAATACGAGCTAGAATATGATATGATCCTGAAGTTAACAGATAATTAATAATTTTAGGATTTTTTTTTAGAACAAATTTATGAGAAAAAAAAAAAAATAAAAAAATGCACATGTAGAAAATTCAAAACACTATATGTTCAATTTTTCAAAATATTTTTTTTTTATTATTTATATTTAAAAAAAAATTCAAAAATTATTTGACGTCGGCTAACTTCAGTATCATGAATATGATACTGGAATTAGCCAACGTCTGATAATTTTTTGATTTTTTAAAAAAGCAAAAATTTTTTAAAAAAACGATAAATCATGAAAAAAAATTGCACTTGTAGTCTTTTAAATTTTCTACATGTGCACATGTTTAGTTTTTTTTTCTTCAAATTTAATTGTTCAAAAAAAAATCCAAAAATTTTTAATTGCCTGCTAGTTTCAGGATCGTGCTAGAATCCAGATTTAGATGAAGATTTAAATTTAAACTGTTTACCGTCTCTTTTTTTTTCGCTCCTTGATAATATAAATTTAAAAAAAAATAAAAACCAATTGTCTATAAAAGAGTCTGATTAAAAAACTAAATTTATTCAAATTGTCGACTTAATAAACATTAAAGTGATAAAAAAATTTAATTCTTTTGTAAGAAAAAAAAAGTTTAAGTGTCGCGTGTTGACGCGTGCCTGCACGCAGTTAAATTCTGCTTAATATTCTCTTGACTATAAGCATTTGGATGTCTCCTTACTGACTGCAAATAGTGTTATTAATGCGTGATAGCTGATTGTTTACGTCCGACGTCAGACAATAATTGTCACTTTATCGGCATAGAAACGATCGAGACAATGATTCATTTTATTCGCGTGACCTTGAATATTTATAATCACTTATCCGATTAAATTACAATAATAAAATTAATTTCAAAATTAATTATTATAGATTTTAAATTTAAAAATTTAATCAAGCTGTCGTATGTTGTCTGTTATTTTTAATAAAAAAAAAAAAAAAAGAAACATAATAATTAAAGATAACAGACGCCACATACTCATACTTATACTCATATCTCATACTTTACAAATACTAAATAAACCAGAGAGGAAACGAGCAGTCATGAAAACCACCAACAGCTTCCCTTTTTAACGTCAGCGGACTACATCATACGTCACTTCCGGTTTATTCTTTGATGCACATTTATTTTTATTTTTTGTTTCCTTTCTGTTCTTTTCTTTTCTTATACTTGAGTTTTATTTATTTTATTTCCTAGACATGCCTTCAAATCCAACCAATTTTCACGTCTGACAAAGAACAGCTACTACTACTTGCACTATTTTTGCTCCAACTGCTGGTAGTATTTCTGCTGGTTAAATTGATTGACTCGAAAAATAAATTTCGTGACTTGCTCGTAAGAAATGTACGTTATTTAGAGGAAAATACCTCGAGTTTATTTTAAAAGAAATACCGTAAAATTCACTCTGTACTGCCATTACTCTTAATTGGCAGAAAATAAAAATTTTCAAATTTAAAAAATAAATTTATGATATAAAACTTAAAATATTATTTTTCATACACAAACCAACAAAGTGTGAAAGGGTAGAGGGTATGAGAAAAAATTGCTACAGTATAACTTTTAAATAAATGATGTGAAGTAAAAATATTCGAGGTATGAAATTGCGAGGAGAAATATATCGGAGATAAATGCTAGAAAGTCTCATGAGATGAAGACGGAATCTCTAGACTATATATTTCTTAGCTTTCAGTTACTTCAGAGAATTCAGTAGGTGGAAAAATGTCAAACAAAAATTCGTATATTTCACTACTATTCATATAAAAATACACACACATATATATTCAGTAAAGAGATCACCAGTGGAAATAAAATAAAAATATAGAATAGATAAGAAAAAGAAATCACGTCAAAAAAAAAATAAAATTAATCAGTTCTCAGAAGACTGTCACATTTACGATTGTCAAATACATTTAAATAAAGGTTTTTAATCATGACGACGTCACGATAACGACACAGTAATATCACGTGAAGGGTTTTGATTATCGAGAAATAATAACTGCTTAGAAGCAGATGATTATTATTTTTAAATTTCATATACACTTATAAAAAATTAAAGGAACAAGAAAATTTTATAAATTTTTTAGTGATTTTTGAAAGGCTGCATTTTCGTGAAAAATGATCTATCGAAAAAATAAAAAAAGCAAATTGAAGCTTGAAATGTCTAGTTTTAGTTACTGAGATATCGAGAATTAAAGACAAAAAGATCCTTTTTTATTTGAAGGCTGATATCTCAGTAGCAAATTGTCGTACAAAGAAACAAACAAACAGCAAATTGTAGCTGAATAAATTTCCTAAACGACCCATGAATTGATTTTTCTGAAAAAAATTTTCCCGGCCTCGTAGACCAAAAAATTTAGAAAAATTTTGTCTCCAGCTACTTTTTATGATTCCGCAGAAAAAGTGGCTCAAAAAATTTATAAAAGTTTAGTGTTCCTTTAATTTTTTGGATAAGTGTATATATAAATATATATGTATATATAAATAAGTTACTAAATGTCCATCAAAAAATTAAATTATAAATTATTTATCAAAACTTTAAATAAATAATAAAAATTATGAATATTTTTCTACAACAAATCAGGTGATAAAAAATAAATGATAATGATAGAGATAGAGATATTCATAAACGAGGAGAAAAATAATTATTTATATTTGTATATGTATATATATTTGCAGACATATTGTGGCGTCAAAGGTACGAGCATCAAACGCAGTATCGCGCCCGATAAATCGACATAAGTGAACGATAATAATCGATACCTCCAAGTTGATATAATGAGTCGATTTATATACGATCACTCGATCAACTAACACAACTTGTCCCGCCTCTCTCTTTGTACACACACGAGCATCTCTCCTCCATTCTCGCGCCTCAGTCTTATATCTTTTATCTTATATATTTTTATTTTTATTTTTATTTACGAGATACTATCACTTATGTTCCTGTGGGCTTTACAAGTGTGGAACGCGGACATACGAGTTACAGGAAGCTACTGACAACTATTCCTTCTCCGGCTATCTTAATTGCTTACTCGTGTAATACACTTGTGTATTGTACTTGTCTATAATAAATAATAATAGTCTACCTCATTCATTCCTATGTCATTAGTATTATTTATTTACTTATTTATCTGTAGTTTACACTAAGAATTCAATGGTGATGATTGTCATTAAGAATCTTTGATGATTACTATTGGAAAATTTAAATACAGTTTTCAAAATTTTTTATTTTAAGATTTTTTTGAATTTACTACAGAAAGTTTCCGAATAAATTATGTACTCGAAGATCGGAAGGAAAATAAGAAAAAAGAAATAAAAAGTAAAAAATCTACTGGATCTAGATTTCGGAAATGTTTCGCTCGTCACCCGAAAATGACAGGCCACCCCCAACTACCCCTAAATTCGCCATTAAAAACAAATTTTATGAATTATTTTCATTTTCGTTGCGTGAAAAACGTTCCGATCTTCAGGTACATAAAAAATTTCAAAATTTTATTCAACTTAAATTGATAAGAATAAAAAAATGATACAAAATCTTGAATTTTGAATTAGTTACTGAAGTTTGAATAGTGGAAACGATAGAAAAATCACTTTTAAACCCCGGGGCGATTTTCAGTTTTAAAACTCACAGAAAATTTAAATTTTGCAATATATATATTTTTTTTATTGAATCTGCCGAGTCAAATAAGCTATTGAATAAAAATAAATAGTCTAAAACCGTAAAAAAAAATCCGTGGCCCTAAATAGGTCGCTTTGACATTTCTACAAAAAATTTCTTATTTAACTGAGAACAAAGTAATGAACTTACTAAGTAATTAATTTGGATTTTATCAATGAAAAGATTTTATTTTTATTCGATTAAATTTTTTTTTTTTTTTGTTAATGCTAAAGACTCATTTACTAAAGCTTTGAAAGTCAAAAACGTTTGAGAGAAATTAACGTCGGCAATTATCGCGGCATTGGTAATTAAAGTTTAACGTTCAAGTGTATCAAAATCAAAAGCAAGCAAACCAGCTCAGTTGTTGTATAATTACGTAAAATCTTTATGAGTGACATACAAAGAGAAAGGGAAAATTTGAAGCTCACAAAGAAAAGGAGTCTAAAAAAAATGATTAAATTTACGTCAATTATCAAATTTAAATAATTTTATTTAATTACTTGAAAAGATAAAAAAAAATAGAAATTACGGATTGTTATCTATTAACGGTAATCATGTGTAATCTTGTGATAAATATTGCACATTAGTGTGTACACATCAAATCTATAAGAATCTGATAAATTTAACGCGTGACCTAGAAATTATAACGAGCTTTATAGTTAGTGACAGTAAAAAAAAGTTGTAATAATAACGAGAAGAAAAAAAAATAATTTTATGCAGAGAAATAAAGTAGAGCTTCAAGTACGCATCTTAAAGTTGTTTTGTGCTCAAGATCACCTTACACAGATAATCTCAAGTGTCACACGATCGATGAACGTCTAGTCGCTAAAGAATAAAACTCAATGGAGCTCGAAGATATTGAGTAAAAAATAAAAATAATAATGATGATAAACATAAATAGTTAAACATGGCAACGTTATTGGTTTAGATAACCTAAGCCTTTATAAAACCAGTAATAATATCTTCATGGTATATAAATTTTCGAAGACGTCATTGTGTATATAATTAATAAATAATAAGATACTTACAAATGTTAATACCCATAGTCATTAGTCATAGTAATGAAGCTGATAATTAAACACGCGATATGTAGATTTAGTATTTAGTTTATTTATTATTTAATGTTAAGTCACCCTGATGTTAATTGTACGACGGCTGCTTCGAAACTGCAGCTCTAATGTTTGAAAATTCTTTTGTTGTAACTTACCCCCTCCTTATTTTAGTTTCGTGACAGTTTAGGAAGACAATAGTCCAATCACTAAAAATGGACATGCAGAAGAATAAGGGGAAGCTTTGGCTTTTGAGACTTCAAATTAAAACACTTTTTTTATACTTCTATTATTAGATTTATATTCAAATTAACGTATGTTTAAATTTGGTCGGAAATATTTTATGAAAATTTTTCTTTTTCGATGGTAATGAAAATGGTCCTGACACCGAAATTTGTAAGTCAATTTTTACCTTAACTTCATAATTTTTTTCCGATTCTCCTCGAAAATATTTGATAGGAAATTTTTTTTTCGAACTTTCTAAAAGTACATTTAGGCAGAAAAATTTTTTATTATCAATTGTAACTAAATATTTATGAATTTGAAGAAAAATGGACCTAATATCGAAATTTGAAAAGGCCAATTTTTGCTTTAGCCTCATGAATTTTTTCCAACTGAGAAGATTTGATGAAAACTTTTTTTGCCAATTTTTTAGTACATTCAGCCAAACAATGAACTTTTGAAACTAAAGGAAAATGGACCTAATATCGAAATTTGAAAAAGTCATTTATTGCCTTAGCGTCATAATTTTTTTTCTCTCCTCGAAAATATTCGTCTGTTATAATAAATTATAAAATAATTGTTTCGTATTATCGTTATTGTTGTTTTTTCATTGTTTTCAGTATTAGATAACCTGATAGTTTAGATAACCTAAATCAATACTACATATATTACAATCGATAGTAAGTTTAGTCTATAATCCAGTGAATTTATAAGTTCAAAGTCCGATTGAGAAACAAAGGAATAATAATAATAATAACGATAATTATGATGATGATGAAAATGTAAATGTTAACAGACTTCAGCAAGTTCTAACATACAAATAAAAGCAATCATTAAAACAAGTGTACGTAAGTAAAATGAAAGTATATAATGTAATAAAATAGTTTGAGATTAACGAAAACTTAAGAGTTAACTTGTTGCAGTTTACAAACTAAGCTAAAACTAAATACTCTCTTCTGTCTTACGTTTAACTAAAAGTCTCAAATTATTTGCCAAGACCTATTTCAAAAGTACCTGACTCAACTTTGTCGAACATCATGTATATATAAATATAATTATAATGCTAATGTTTATAGCACTGGAACATTAGATTGCTAGTAAATGTGCATTAGTCGATGGATGTACGAGAAAAGTTAACGAGATATACGGTGAGGATAAATAAGTACATACGACTATAAACTCCTAATGAGGGGATTGAAAAACGTTGAAGAACTTGGCAATAAATAGTACGTGATAAAAGTACCTAACGATCTTTAGTTATAGTCTTTTTATTCATAATATTAACTCAAATATAATAGATACTAAATAAACTTTAAGAATTTTTATCTTTTCAGTTTCTGTTTAACTTCGATTGAAGATATAAAAACATCTGAATTGAAATACTTTTTAAAAAGTTAACGAAATGCTTTGAATGGAATCGAAGAAAAATTACAGTTTTTATTTATTTATTTTTTAAATTGATATCTTTCAGTGAGAAGTAAAGACAACTTGAGTAACTTTAGCTGGCAGGGTAATTTGGACCCTTTAAAAAATTTATTTCGACTTTTTTATCATCAAATTTGATATTTCGGATTCTAAACCCGTAGATTGCGCATTGAGTAGATAAAAAAAAAAGTACATAAGAGTGAACTTCCAAATCCGAGACAGTGCTGAATTCGAAGTTGATAATTTTTGGAATCGATGAAAAATTCAAGAGTAAAAAATCTGAAAAACGGTTGACCCTGCGGGAAAACCCCAAAACTTCCCGCGGATTTCGAGCTTAGGAAGCTGAGTCTAGATTTTCGATCAATTTTCGTAGACGGTGACCCCGATCAAAATAAAGGCATCCGATGGCCGTTTAAAATCGGGTGTGTCAGACAAGTCTTCTGAAAGAACGCTAGCATATAGAAATGAAGCAAAAAATTCATTCACTCAAATTTTCAAGTTCCCTGTAGGAAACCTTTATGGAAAATTTTAAGAACGAATTTTCTTTTACACGGAAAGTCATGTCTAGATATTATTTTTTGAGGTAATAAATTTTTATATATATATAAATATCTAGATGAGTTGAATTTGAACTTTCATTCCCGGTCAATAAACGCAATCCTCGTTGTAAGACCAACAAGGCATCGAGACGTCGAGGTATCGGTAGGCAAGGTAATGTAATGTTATGTGATGTAAGAGATCGGTTGTATGAAAATAAACGAGCAGAGACGAGAGCTACAAAATAAAGTAGAGGAAGAAGAGACGCAGTGGCATTTATTCTTCTTTGAAACAGTTTGTGACAAGGACGAGTCGAGACAACCACCAACTTATCGATACACTATTTGATTCACATATGTACACATATGTATTACTGTATGATATATTATATGTATATATGTTTATGATATGTACATCCTATGTGCACTGTCAGTGTATCCCTATTCCTAGGTATAACATCAATGTCCATTGTTTGAAGCATCGTTAAACGAGTCATCGATTCCTATGCCATACATTGTGAAGACAATAGGATGCATAAACTACTTGTCAGTTAATAGATGTGATAGAATATATTGTTAGTTTATTTACCCAAGTGTACTGTTATTACAAAATTTGATTTATTTAATATAATATTGTCATTAAATTATTTATTGAAATAAAAAACTGAAGTAAGGAAATAATTGTAAGAGAAAATGACGCAATTCCGGTGTAAATTTTTAAGCTTGTAAAGCGTGAAAATATTCCAATTACCTTAAAATCAGACATCAGCTATAAAGACGGGTCTATTTTCCGACCGTTTGCGTGATCACTTTGTTTCGCTTTATATCTGAGAATATTATTATTGTTATTATTATTATTATTATTATTATTATTATTATTATTATTATTATTATTATTATTATTATTATTATTATTATTATTATTATTATTATTATTATTATTATTATTCTTGAGGTTTCACTTTGTTTGTTTGTTTTCTGATGTTCTTTGTTTTTAATCTTGATTACATAACATCAAACGGAAAACAAATTCATTTTTATATTTCCATCTGTAAGAAAATAAATTTGTTTCTTTTTTTTTTTTTTGTTTGTTTAATTAAAGTCGTTTTTTATTTCTCTGCTTCATATTAAATTAACCAGCAGTTGACCTTTTGTGTTTGTTGGTACTAATTAACAAAATATTTGCTCTGTGCCTTGATTTTAAGGCAATTGCTCTATAATTAATTTTCGAGAACCTGATTAAAATTTTCAACAGTTAGTTACTTTGAAAATTATTCACGATTTTACTGATTTCTAGATCAGTAAAATCGCGAGAAATTTTTTAAACTTAAAAGTTTAACTCCAATGTAATGGAATTAACTGACAAGCATACATATAGATGCTTGCAAAAAAACTAACGAAATTTGATAACCAATCGAATAAGAATAAAACTACTGCTGTGACGTTTTCGTTAATCTGCTACAACGAAACTTTCAAAAAATAATTAAATAAAAAAAAAGGGGTAGAGGCAGCCGATCGGTTCTTGTCCGACTCAGGCGATTACCCCGCACAAAAAAATTAATAAATAACATATATGTCCCATATAGCCGATACATTGATGCATATATGTCACATATATATGTTTTCGTGTGGGACCAAAGTTAAGCAGCACCGAGCACGGTTGCTACTTGGTTGGGTGACCGCTTAGCCATACATTGAGCTTGATCGGAGGTCTCTGTGCGCTAGGCGCGGACTGAAGATCCAGTGATCGGTAAAATAGGAATTTTGTCGATCACTGGAACTTAACCTGCTCCGAAAAATGGCAGCTATACACTAAAAAATCACCGGGGTAAGTCCAAGCGGTGTAGGTTAGGGTGGGCCGAAAATACGCTTTTTTTGAATTTTCATTATTAATACCAAAAATATTTTTCTTTGTACAAAAAAAAAATTTTTCGGAAAACAAAAAAAATTTTAGGTTGAAATCTTAGGCTCGCCGAATCCCGTTAAAGTTAGAAGTTGTTGAAAAATTTTTTTCCAACTTATTTTGATCGGAAATTTAATTCTCTACATAAAAGTTCCTATAATAAAACAACGTAAAGTTGATAGGTACTGAGATAATTGCAATTTTGTTCTAAAAAATATAATTTTTCAAGATATTATCACTTTTTCAGGGTAAAATATGAATTTTATTACATAAATTTCATTGAAAATCAAATTTCTTACAAAATTGGCCTTCTGGTAAAAACTTAAAATTTATGGTTATTCAGAAACTGGCAATTTTATGTTTAGATAGTCACATTTTTCGTTATTTGGTGGTTTTCACCAAGAATTGCTATTTTCTTTGTATCTATCAACTTTGAATAAATTTTCATTAGGTCTGTTTTGTAAAAAATTAAATTTCCTACGAAATTTTTATGATAAAATTAATTTTTTACCCTGAAAAAGTAACAATATCTTTAAAAATTTCATTTTTTAGAGCAAAATTGCAATTATCTGAGTAACTATCAACTTTACGTGATTTTATTATAGGACCTTTTTTGTAGAGAATTAAATTTCCGATCAAAATGTGTTGGAAAAAAAATTTTAAACAACTTCTAACTTTAGCGGGATTTGGCGAGCCTAAGATATCGACCTAAAATTTTTTTTGGTTTCCGAAAAATTTTTTTTTTGTACGAGGAATAATATTTTTGGTATTAATATCGAAAATTTAAAAAAAGCGGATTTTCGGCCCACCCTAGTGTAGGTGTTAAAATTATCGGTGTTAAATTTACCCCCGAAAGCGGTGTGAAAGTAACGCCGCCACCGGTGTAAATATTCTGTACCGGTGTTAAAATAACGCCGCCACCGGTATAAATATTCTGTACCGGTGTTAAAATAACGCCGCCGCCGGTGTAGATATTCTTTACCGGTGTTAAAATATTTTATTTTTGTGAATATTTTTACTTACTCGATCACTATACTTGTTGATAAATGATATTTTTTATTAATTTTCATAAAGAACTGACATTTTTTGTGTTTTATAATCTTTAAAGTTAATACTCCAAGCGGACGCAATTTACCCCACTTTTACACCTGTTACCCCGCTTTTAAACCGGCATTACTCCGCATTTACTCCGGTTACTCCGCTTTAACACCGGTATTTTTAACACCGGTGTATTACTCCTCCTACACCGGTGTAATTTCATTTTTACACCGGGCGGAGTTAAAACGAGTCCATTTTTAACACCGCTCTTTTTACAGTGTATACTCCCACGGCAAAAGGGTAGGGTATAGGGCATCACGTAATGATGCAGTACAAAAACACAAGTCAGTCCACAGCCGTATGAAAAAGAGGAGGGAATAGAAAAGGTAGCAATTGCGATTAAAGGCACGAAGTGTAAAAGGCAGAAAATGTTATACACTGTTAACTATTATAAAAAAAATAATTAAATAAAAAAAGATAATCCAAAAAAAGAAGCCACAAAATAAGTACAAAGTCCCTGCGAAGATGATCGGATAATCTCTAACCATCTTTTCCCTCGAATTTTGGAATTGAATTGTAAGATAAAACTCTTCAGAAGAAAACGGCAAAGTACATGAGGGAATGATTGCGAAAAAGATTTTCTAGGCTTTTTAACATTTTTTTTTCGGTATGAATATTTTGAATCACAATTCTGCTTCAGGCGAAACTTTCTTCCACATACTCTACACTCGTATTATTAGAATGATACATGCAAATCTACAGTTTCACATAAAATTCATTTCATATTCAATTTTTTTAGTATTAAAACTCAATAACTATCAATAAATACACAGAACAAATAATCATTCGTAATAAATTTCATTTTTAAACCATTGTAGTTTTTATTTTCAAATGATAATTCGAAATAATAAACCAATCACATAAGAAATAAAATTATTACAGCCTTCGAGTTAAATAAAGACTATCTTTATGTAATAAATATAATGACGCTATTCTCTGTAGAGCTCTATATATGGCTGTATATGAATAGAAAAAAAAATAATAAAACCACAACGTATTTTTCTTTGTGAATTAGAATGATATATGTTTTTTTTTGTTCTTGGTACTCGATAGTAGCACATTTGTCCATCTCGATATCTATCATATCATATCATATAATAATCTGTCGAGAATTTATATATATACACATATATATACCGTGCGTGCAATTGCCTCGAGCTGATAAAATTGCGTAACTAGTTATTGGCGCCAGTGTAACAAAAAACTCTCGTATTATCCAGATATTTTTTTGTATTTTTTATAAAATTTAATAATAACAATAATAGATGAAATATAATACATTTGATATTGATATTGGAATAATATAATTCTTATTTTATGTCGAGTTTAATTAAAAAATAAATATATCAAAAGATAAAATAAAATTTAGTTATTATTATATTATTATGAAAAAAGATATATATAATTTTTTTCAAATGAAAAAAACATAATTGGAAATAGTGGATATACATATATATATATATGAAATCCTCAATGACAATGTTCGGACAGAAACAATTAATCATTTTGTTTAATTAGTTCGGCAAAAAAAATTTCTCTGCTAAAGTTAAACAACGGACGTGAGTACAATCGCATTTTTTTTTTTTTTTAATTATTTTTCTATATAATGTTATTATTTTTTGTTTGCCATTTTCATAAAAACCTCTTTATTCAGTGTACTTCAAAGCAAACGAATTGCAATTATCGCCCTGTCATTAAAGCGACTGGGTATTGTCAGAATTTTATAAACACGGTCACTTCTATTTACAGTGGAACCGTTTGTGTTTCCGGCAGGTAATAGTGGAACGATAATAAAAATCAAACAAAAACCTTATATATTTAAATATATACGTAGGCTTTGATGGAGTATGTGTAATAAAAGAGGGAAAGAGAGAAAAGTCATACAGGAAATAAAAGAAAAGAAAAGAAATAGTAATTAAAAATAAATGTAAACGCGGGAAATTTTGAATTTAACATACAGCGCACGTTTAATCGACCAAGACTATCGTATATGGTTATTATTAGACGTGTCGGGGAATATTTAATGTGAATTACCATGAATTAATGCGAGACAGTCGAATTGCAGACTATCTTCAAACCACTAGTGGAAAAATAAAATCCTAAGAACCGCATATTTAAATAGTTTTATAAAATTTTATGCAAAGGAGAGCCAAGGAACATTTTGTATCCAAAAATTATTATAAATAATTTTTATTTTAGTCTCAAAATGGTTTCATTTTTATTTTTAGACAATTTAGAGTATAGAAAACTTTTTTTAAAGTGACCCATCTTAGCCAAAAATAAAAAAAATAACTCGTTTAAAATTTTAAAAAATTTTCAGCAATAGCCAACTCAAATTTTACTATTTTTCTAACCATGTTAAACTTTCTTCACACTTTTCTATACTGCAATTGTTGAGGTTCAAGTCTTGTTAAATAAAATAATGACATTAATTTGCCACGCAATAATTAAAATGCTATATTACGTATGTAAATAACCGCGAATTTAGCATAACGCATGAAATGAATATGCGAAATCGATGTTCCCACATCCTGTCTATATTCAACGCATTCTTTATTTCACAACTCTACCCACAAGGCATCTAAGCACATCTATATTAATAAAACCCATCCGTTTATAAACAAATAGAATTGAGATTTAATATTAGACGAGCAAGTTTTAATTTATTTCTCAACAAATTTCAGATCAATCATTTTTTTTAATTAATTAAAATTATAAATATTCATGTTCATCACTAAAATAACTTCTTTATCTATAAATATAATAATTTTCAAGGTAGCAACGCTTTAATATATTCATATTTAAAATAAAAAATAAAACCTTGGGTAAATTTGTTTATTTTATTATAACATAAATATTTACTATTTGGTTTTCAAGAAAATATACAAACATTTATATAATTATACGTATTGAAATTAGCAAAGTGAATCTATATATACATATATATATACGGAATAGTGAAAAACACATAGAATATTCAAATGACGCACTATTAGAGGTCACGATGGTCCAATAGATACGTTCGTTTGTGCTGCGTACCAATATGTAGTACACTTAATATATATATATATATATTGGTGCATTGAGATGATAATTAGATGCTTGGGTAGCTGCTTACATAGACAGCCGCGAAGTGGTCATCTCGGTTGTAGCGCATGAAATTACATTAGACTAATGCGGATATAATGCGCTAATGTGTTGCAGTTTACCTACACACTGGCACACATATATCCACATACTTAGCATTGATGTTAGACGCGTAGTTACAGTAAACAGCTTTGTGGGAAACCGAAAACCAAAATCTACTCATGGCACAATTAACTATCAAACGTCAAAATACACTATTGATTATTTTAGCTTGGATTTTATTTAAATAATATATTCAAAAAATATTCATTTACTTTAAATACATGAGAACAAAGTATAAAAAAATCTAAAGTGAACCCCACCTTTTTTCAATGATCGATAACACGACATTCACACCAGAAACACAATCACAATCTCGACAAAGCTTTTAAGTACATATACACCTGTCATTCTCTACTTACTGTGTAGGGTTGTAAGGCAGCGCAGACAACAGTGAGAGCAAGAAAACTTAGAAAATATAAATAAAAAGAGGGATGAAAAAAAATAAAATGAAGACACAAAACGCACTAGGTTGAATCCCTGACGAGAGACAAGCGGCAAACAAATACCTGCATACATACATACAGAAAACTCACCCAGCTTCGACTCTTTACTCAACTCAAGTGTGCAAAAGTTCGACTTAGGTCTTGTAGAAGCTTTTACACACCACCCACACGGCCCCCCAGGTCCTTTCACAGCGGAATGTTCTTCTATCAGCGGCCCTCACTCTCTTAACCTCTACTCACCCTACTTGAATCTGACGTTTTCCCAGCCAGCTTTTTCCATACCCCATCAGAATCTACTCGCAGTTTCTACTACTACTACTGCTGCTGCTACTACTATTACGCAGACACTCACACGCTAGACTACACTACTATACACTACTACTCTTTTCTCTTTCTTCTGTTCACTTTATATATTTTTTTATTATATACTTTCAGGCACGTACAGTCTACTACATGTACAACTTACTTGCACGTACAGAGACTTAAAAAAAAGTTAAACTTGACGAAAATATCCAAGATTGTATTTTTTATAATAGAATTTTTTAAGGCATATTAAAGCTGCGTTATTTAATATATATTTTACCTGTCCATAAAAAAATATAATATTTATAAATTTACATTTAAATGTCACATATTAATTTTAAAATTTTTCCGAATCAAATAACAGAAGAGAGAAACTTTTGATTTACTGGATTTGTTTATCCGTCGTTCGATTTAATTTAATTTAATAACTTTATGAATGTACAATTAACGCTAATATATGTTAATTATTATTTTCGGGTCGTGTAGGTATACTGACGCTTAAGGCATACATGAAAACTTTTGATCGAGGGTGTGGGGTGTGAGGTGTGTATTCGTCGAGAGCTTTCATCAAAGATACACACACATGCACACCATATGTTAGGGCGTATACTTTATATATGTTATACAAACACGTACAAGTTTATCGATCATGTACATAATTTTGAGATATATTTCAACGAGAGTAAACCTTTGAGTTATTTTACTTTTTCAGATTTTAGGTACCCGAAGTTATTTGTTTTTAACTTTTTTTATTAATCCTACATTTTTCAATTATTTTAAAAATTTTTTTGAGATATGTCAACTCCCAAAATATTATTTTAAAGGTTTTTCACCGTTTTTTCTACTTCCCGCCATGAAAATCGACGATTTTTGAAAAATTCGGGGTTATTGTTTTCATCCGATTTTCGAAAATCGAGTTTTCATCAGATGTCGACGTTTTGAAGTCCTTGGAAGTTATTCTGACTCTTTTCAGAGTCATATCCGAGTGTCTATATTAGTGATGCGAAATGACAGTCATTTTTAACTTTGGTCAAATCACGAGCAATTGACGAGCATTTTTTTTTGGTCAGTCACAAAAATTCATGAGCATTTTTTTTTCTTTTTACGAAAACAAACCAACCTATTTCATATGCAACCTAAATATTTTAAATATTCAAAACAAAATTTATCTAAAAATTCTGACGCTAAAAAACAAATTTGGCTTACTCAACTACTTAGATGGAAAATGACCGTCAAAAATTTTTCGGTCATTTTTCGGTCAATTTTTTACACTCATTTCGCGGGAATCGCCATTAAATTCAAAAAATAACCGGCGGTCATTTTTTTTAGTTGGTCAATTGACGTCAAATGACGAGCATTTGACGAGCATATGCTTTGTTTTACATCACTAGTCTATATGTAAGTGCGCGTGTGTGTACGTAGGAGGGGGGAGGGTACATGAACCCTCTGTAACTTTACAACTGAGTTTCAAATATTTTAAATAAAAATTTTTTTCTTGGATACGAGAAAATTTTTTTGATACCCCATTTTACCCCAGATTTTCTATTTTTTTCCAAAATCTATAAAAAATTTAAAATAAGTACTGAATTCTTAATAAAAATTAAAAATTGACCCGTTTCTGCCTTTTGAAAAATAAAAAAATGGCCACAGTAGACCAATTTATTCAAAAATTATCCGACTAGTGAAAACAAATTTAAATTTCAGTATTTAATTATTGCTCTAGATTATTTTCGAGTCATTGGGTCTTTTCGAGCGCTCGGATATATAGCAATAAATATTTATATCCGTTATCTCGTATTAGTACAGCATATATTTGAATAATTTAAAAACTTAATTAATACAAAATATTTAAAATTTAAAACTTTTTTAGTAACTCCCAAATTTATCATTAGTTTCTTTCTTCTGATAGTCACGCTCTCATGTGTTTAGCTGTCAAGCGGGCGTGATAAGTAAATCGCACACGCTTTAAATGTGATTTCAGAAATTCACCAGTGTGTCAACAGTTTTTTTATAATTATCATTAACTAATCTATTGTTTGACCTCATTAAAAAAAAAAAGTAAATAAATTCTAAAATTTTAATAAGCGTAAAATTAAAATAAACTGACATTTAATTATAATTAAAAGTGCGTAATGTAGTTTTGAAATAGTGTTGCACAAATACGTAATTACTTTAAAATAGTGAATTAAGGAAAGATAGTAAACTAAACTCGATAAGTAAACTTGATTTTAGCGAGAACACCTTAAGTTGATTTATTTAACTGACAAACCATTTACCCAAAGGGTATAAAAGTAGACAATTAATTTAAGTAAATAGGTAAATAAAAAAAAAAAAAAAAAAAAAATATACCATAGTATAAAAAAATAATTGTAACCAAGTTTTTTTTTCTCAAGTTTTCCCGTTTTTTTTTCTCAGCAATACTTTAAGATTAAATTATTTAAATTTTTCACAATCAGATAAAAGTTTACCCTCAACCGCAATATAGATTCTTCACCTAGAGCCCAAAACTGAATTATGCGAATAGCTAAAGAATGATAGCCTAAAAAAGATAACAGAAAAGCTCGAAAATAAAAAATTACACGAATTTTTTCTCTTACATTTAACCTAAATTTATGTAATCGTCTAGTCATGCTGTCACTTATCTTTTTGGACTTATTTGTTTTTATTTTTATGTTAATTAAATATTTCCGCTTAACTCCTGCTATGTAACATCAAAATTTTGCTTTATTTATTATTTTATCACGTTAATTATAATTAATAAAATAAAATGATTTAAGTAAACCATAGAATCTAAACTTTTATGGTTTGAATATTAGTATAAATAAAAGTGAGTTGAGTCAGCGTATGCCGACAATTTAGTTTGAAAAGATATGGGAGTAATGGCGTTCACACTAGAGCTGGAGTAAAGATAACGAGCATTCGTGTTTCGAATCCGCTATTGGAACGTGATGCCGTCAGAGATACTGGAGAAGTGTTGCAAGGAGACTTTTTCTATCTTTATCACTATTTCTATCTCTGTTTATATCTTTACCGTCATCTCTATCTCAATCTATCACTCTTACTATCACTATCACTATCATCTCTTATACTTATACTTTACTCAGTACAGCTTCTATTTGATGCAAACGAATACTGTATGTGAGATCGATTTGTTCTGTAAAGGAATATAATTTCAGGTTGGATTCAGGAGAGACCGAAGAGAGAAGAGATGCTAGATGATGAGTCGAATGAGGAGGAAGGGGGAGGAGTAAATGAGGAGTAAGAGAGGAGTCAGAGAAGCAAGAGGAACATGACCTATATTATTATATCTTCTAGTCATACCAACCAATTCAATTAATACGTTAAATTCACTTGGCACCAATTTATACCGACAATTTAAGATCTATCAACTACTTGTAATTAGTGCTTTTCTTTTTCATTTTTTTTTTTTTTTATTAATTTACTAAGCGTTTAAATATTTAAAGACTACAATTTTCAGACATTTCCATTTATAAAAAAAAATAATGATAAAAAATAAAATAAATGTTAAATTCTGGTCACAAAGGAATATAAGTATGCATGGAACTTTGTACAAAAAAACTTTTTAAATTTATTCATCACGCTCGTAGCGCTGAAACGATTTAAAGCGAAAAAAAAAAAAATTTGAAAAAGAAAAATTTAATAAACCGTACAAAAGTTTCAAGTTGGCTGTTTGAGAATACGATTTTGTGTTAATATACCTGAGAAAATCTGTGTATAAATTTAGTAGCAAGGATAGTAAATTTGTAAGCTGTTTTATTATTTTTTTTTGTCCATGCTCGGAAATTTCAGTTTTTAATTATAATTACATTTCTTTCGATGTGAGATTGCTTTTAAAGTTAAATGAATTTGTCAGTAAAGATTATCAGAGACGATATTGATAAAAAAAATTAAATGTCACAAGGGTTTAAAAAAATACTTGATGTGAAAAAATTAAAGTTTTACTGTAGATAAAATTTATTAAAAAATTTTTTAAAAAATCATGATAAAGTAATGTCTGTTTATGTAAATAAATGTTATGTAATAAATAATGATAAAAAAAAATAAAAAGTTATTGTGTATCGTAAATCGTGAGATGTGCGGAGGAGCAAATGCCATAACAGGCCACCAGACATTTAAATCGAATGTCACATTCTTTTATTGAGTACGTAAGCTTTCGATATAAAATTATAATAAACTGCAGAGACAAAAAAGGGAAATTTTCTTTTTACATACAACTCAAAAAATGTATTTTATATAAATTATATTCAATTCATGTTAAACTTTAAATTTTATTATTCAAATTTTTGTTTCGCGATTGTTTGCATCGAGTTGCACTCAGCTGTGCTTTATTCTAGATGATTTATGTAGATTAATAAAATTATTTTTAAAAGCTTCTATGATAATATTGTAACTTTGTTGTCAAATTTTAAGTATAGAATTTGAATTTCAGATCGTACATGTTGACTACTGATGACTGATGACTGTCGGAAAAAATTAACAAATTTAAGTTACATGTCGAATGCGAGTTGAGTTTTTACTCTAGTTTGAAAATTTTTCATTGATTTTTACATTAAATCGTACCTACAGTTCACATACTACACTAAGTAAGTGTATAAATAAGCACATTATTACGCTGTAAGAAATTCCGGAGTGAAAGGGAATCAAATCCGGAGGAAATTCGGAGTGAATGTGAAGCGGATGACTTTTGTTATTTTAGTGAAATTTCATTCTGAAGGAAAGTTTATTTCGATATTAAAACTCAGAATTGGAGTGAATTCGGTTCAAATACAATCCATGATCACTCCGAATTCACTCCCGATTTTTTACAGTGAGAATCTGACGATCTACTAAATAAATCTGAAAATTTCAGATCGATATTCATTTTAAATTATATAATTTCTACGATTTCAATTAGTCCGAATGTACATGGAAAAATTTTTCTTGTTTTATAGACTATGATGTCACGGTAAAACCGGACCATATTGACCACATGACAGAAACCAAAATAAACGTATTGAAAAAATTACTACACGCAGAGAATTTTACGGTATTTTTTGCATCAAAAATTTATAGAAAAATTACTATAGTCATAGTAACATGAGGACAGTATGGAATTATCGGACAAATTACCAATACTGTAGAAATTTTTAAAATCCATCGTATTTTTTCTATAAATTTTTGATGCGAAAAATACCGTAAAATTTTCTGCGTGTATGATTATAATAAAATTTATGACTACGTCACAAATTACTGTAACCACTGAATATTTTACTATGGTCATAATAATTTTTGCGATGTATTTTAATTTCCGTTAGATGGCCAATATGGACCGGCTACTGTGGCACCATAGCATTTAAAACAAGAGTGATTTCTCATGTAAGTATAGAATATTATCACAAAAAATTCTATTAAATATTATTATTACTGTAATCACTTCCGTTTGGTTATAATCTATGCAGACGTTTTTTTTTCAATGAGATACAAAAATTGACGGAGTATAAAATACGACTGGCTGAGAAAAAGACTATTTATTTTGAAAATCAAATAAGACAATAAATATGTGTAAAAAAATATCCATGATTTTATATTTAAATAAATGTATGTTATTTTAAAATCAATTTCTTCTGTTGATAAAATAAAAAAAATAGTTAGGCAATTAAAATTACTTGCTCTTATCACAACCAGAAGATTTGAGGCGATACTTTTGATTTTCCAAACGTGTATTTTAAAATTAAATGAAAATAAGATAAAACAAAAGTAATTAATGAAAAGAAAACGTAAATGTTTATATTCAATTACATAAAATAATAAAGTGTAATATTCTTGGTTATCTTTAAAAATAAACTAAAGTATATTAATTAATTTAATCATACTGTGACATAAAAGCTGAAGACGTCATACCATAAAATATTAAGTGACTCTTGGGAAATCTCGTAGAAACCCAAGAAAATGAATGACCAAACATTTTGCATGTTCATTGTAGTTTATTCTGAGAAATATTATTTTTACTACTGTATTATATACCCGTGATTCTTAAATAACAACTTGTTCGAACACGCAACCTTACATTGAAAGTCTTTTTAACTTTTTTTATTATTATCATTCAAACTATATTTATATTTTTTATACACATATTCATTTACTTATTTTATGTGTATCAGATAACATTACTCGACGTAACTAAGTTCCGGCAGAATCTTGACATCTTAAATTCACAATCATGTTCATCTTTTCACAATTTTATCATTTTATACTCCATTTTCATTTTATTATCATGCCTATTTTCAACCTGACCCAGTTGCCTTCTCGATACTACGGTTTTTTTTTTCTTATAAACTTAACATGACAAAATCGAAGAGAAAAAAAATCAAATTAAATGTTACTGCGTTTGAAAGTTAAGTATTACCCACAATAAAAGCCCCACATCTGTGAATAATCAATGTTCAATGATGAAGAAGCTGCGGAAATGCACAATATACTCTCAGTAACTAGTAATAGGAAACTGGTTTTCAATAGAACCCGAGCTAAATCACAGTTCATATACGTATTCTAATTTATTCCGCTAAACTACCTTGATATTTACAACAACAATAATAACAATACTTTGTATTCTGTTTTTGCATTGCACATGGTCATGATGTTTATATTTTTGGCTTAGATGAACTATTACTCACTTAATTTCGGAATCTTATTTTTGTTATACTGGAAAATCACTCAGGACCGTAAATATAATATATATATTCCGAAAAAAAATTGTTGAAAAAAGGTTGAAAAAGTGTTGACTATTCTAAACTTCAAAATAGGAGACAACGATGAACTTTTTTTGAACATTTTTGAAAATATAAAGGAAAAATCAATGATTGACTTAATACTATTAAAATACGGTCGAATAAAAAGTTCAGAAATAGTTCAAAATCAGCTTTTTCTGGTCGTATGTCGCACTGATAAAAAATGATAAAATTTATCATTCTCAATTGAGAGTCGGAAAAAGTTTACAAAAGTCTAAAGACGCTCATTTATAGTATAAAGTCAATCGTTTTCTTCTTTGTACACTGTAAAAAATTTTTGGACCCGATGTAGTGTAAATGACTCGGTGTAAAATTCTCTCGGTGTAAATTTTTCATCCGTGTAATTTTGACACGGTGTAAATCTACTTTTTTTACACCATTCCGTGTTACTCGTTATAATTTTAATTAATGAGCAACAAATGATGTTAAATATTTATACTACTTAATCAATAACTATATTAATTTTATTTAGATATTAAATAGTATTTTGAACATTTTAATATTTTTATGATTATTTTTTCCTAACGCAAAATTATCATGAGTTATATACATTTACGCAGTTGACGGTGTAAAACTTTTAAGTTCACACTGCCTAAATTTAACACGATATTAGGTGTAATTTTCACACCAAAAGTTGTACACCGTTATTTCACACTACACGGCCGTGTAAAGTTCTCCGGGTCCATTTTTACACCGTAATTTTTTACCGTGTATTTACAGAAGTTAAAAAAATGTTTATCGTTCTATCACATTTTCGAGTTCAGAATAGTCAACTTTTTTTCAAAAATTTTTTTCACACGGGATATATATATACATATATAATTATAAGACAATTTAATAATAATTTTCATTATATATAAATTTATTCTGAGTAAATTCCGAGTAAATAATAATAATAACAGTATTGACATCATTAATATTAACCATATCAACAAAACTTATCTCTCAAAATCTCATTGTAATCTTACTCGAATAATTTAATTTATTACTGAACCCACATACGATTATTATCTCCCTTTGTTCCTCAAACATTTCTAATTAAAATATAATATTTAATTATTCCTACTGCTTTAGTGCGTTAAACAATAAATTAAATTATACAGCATTAATAGATAAAAAAAATATTTTTAATTTAAAAAGTAAATGAAAAAATAAAAATCCGGAAAAAAAAAATTAAAATTACAAGTGCGACATAAAGGCGTCAGAGGAGGATGGGAATGTATGTGGTATATGTATGCATATATATATATATATAGAGAAGGTAGACGTTTGATGTCAGTGTAGCTGGCGTATGAAACTCAAACGGTATGTACAGAATGCATCCGGCGCACCTGCTTTAAGGCATCATCACAGCCTCACTCTCCTCTTCTACTTAAAAACATGAAACGGCATCAGCGAAATAGTCTTTGGATAAAATGAGAAAACATGATTAAAATGAGTCTCATATGATATAAAACTACACTACTTGTACAGAATCATGTCACCATGTTGTATGTCCAATACTACTGTGTAAATGATAACTGTAGAGTAGTCGAGTAAAAAACAAGTGTAAAGTGTAGAGAGTAGAGAGACGTATGTCAGATTACTTGATATAAAGTGAGAAAAGTTTATTCTTCTCTAATCTAATTCTATACGAATAAAAATTTAAACCCGAATAAATTTAAAAAAAAAAACTGTGGACGTAATTTCAAGTTTTGAAAGCGAGTAGTTGTATCTATAAGTCAAATGTCATTTTTTACAAATCGTCTGGTTAAATTTTGTAAGAGACCATGTGTTTTTCTGTGACTTTGATTAATATCTTTTCTTTTAAACTTGTAGGTAAAAGTGTCAGTTTTTTTTTTCCCGATGTTCAAAATTAATAGAAAAAAAAAAAAAAAAGATATGAGGGTAGCTGAAGATTAGGTACTCCGGAAAAAAAAATTTAATTTAAAAAAGTATTCTAATAGAATAAAGTTGAGTACTAAAGTAATAAATTATAAGAACAGTTTTGGGTTGATTGAAAAATATGTGTAGAAAAGTAGGTAAAAGAGCTAACTTCAAAGAGTAAACTTGTGTGTCGTGTGCATCAAGTGGAAGATGAAAAGAGAACCGCGTTCATTGTCATCTAGTATATAATGCTATCATATATACACAATGTATGACTAAACATAACTTATTACCATATAATATATCACACACAAACTCTCTTCAATTCCCTTCTCATCTCGTCTCTTTAACTCGCTGTGAACTGTGACGGACGTGATATGAGGAAGTACAAGTTAAGTGTGCGGTTGTACGTATTATGGCTGTTAAAGCATTTAAAAATCTTATGAAAAATAGGGAGACCGAAGAATAAAATAAGAATAGAATAGAATTAAATAAAATAGGAGACTAGAGAGTGAAGGGTGAAGAGTGAGGATATATATATATATATATATATGAAATATGGGGTAGTAGCTTTTTTTATCTGGGTAAAAGTGAGGATTATTGACCTGCTGAGACTACAACGAGCAAGATGACGCTCACACCGACTTCTGAGAGAGGTAACCACGTCGTTGAGAAAAACCCTCAACAAACAGAATGAGAACGACGTTCGCGAGCTCTTTTCATCTTGAGCCTACTATTCCTACTCTTATGTCATTTCTTTTATTCTTACTTACTCCCACTTTAACCCTCCGCCCTATTCTTAACTTTTTTCGTACCAAATAAGAAACGAAATAAAAATAGAACAGCTTGCTACTGTGTTGTGATATTTTTGACACTTTTTTCTTACCGCATTTTAATAAGAGAAATTAATTAAATGTGAAATTAAATTTTATAAAAAAGGTCAATGTACTGTGATATTATGAATGTATTTTTTTTAAAATACACTGCAAAAAGAGCGGTGTTAAAAATGGACTCATTTTAACAGTGCGCAGTGTTGAAATAAAATTACACCGGTGTAGGAGGCGTAATTCGGCGGTGTTAAACCGGTGTAAACTGCGTCCGCTCAGAGTATTAACTTTGGGAAGCTTATAAAACGAAAAAAATATCTTGACACACACACACACGCACTCAAACACGCGCATACACACATGCACACACGCATACACTCGCACACATTTCCAAAGTAAAATATTTTAACACCGGTAAAGAATATTTACACCGGCGGCAGCGTTATTTTCACACTGCTTTCGGTGTTGAAATTTAACACCGCCAATTTTAACACCTACACCACTTGAACTTACCCCGGTGATTTTTTACAGTGTAATTATAAATGAATGAGAAAATTTTTTTTTAAATGTGTACTGAATTAATTTTTTTCTGATATAAAAAAATATTAAAGATACTGAGATAAAAAAATATTTGTATTTAATAATTTATTTTCTACGAAGTAAACTTTTTTTTTTTTGTAAGTAAAGTATCTAATTAATAAATAATTCAAATGTAAATTGTTTGGTCAAAATGAAATTTATTTTTCTGCTTCGTACAGACTGTAAAATTGCACTAATGAGTTTTTCCAATTAAAATAATTATTATTGAAATAAAATTAATAAAAATATTTAATTGAGTTAATTAATTAAAATTGGGTCATATTAAATACTTCTAATAAAATTTATAAAAATTAAATTTCGTGATATAAAAAAAGTTTCAAAAATTGAAAGCGACGCAAAAGTTTTCAGTGATAAAAAATAAGAGAGAAAAAAATAAAAAAGTCTTATGGACTTTACTCTATAGTACACAATACGTTTCGTTTCATTTGCAACCACTAAGTGGCTTACTATGGAAACTTTAAACTTTTCAGAGTAACCCTCGTAGAATCGTTTTTCTGTTTCTGCATTTGATAAAATGAACCATAGACTAAAAGATCAAGCTGTTGAATAAGAATTTCAGTAAACGAATTGTCAAGTTAAAAAATAAAAAAATTCCAACGATAAGGAAAAAATAATTTTTCGCGTTATCATCAACTAATGTATGAAACACATATTAATTGTACGCCCGTATACGATATTGTGATAAATCATGGATTTTATCAGATAATCTGATTTAAAGTGTTGCGATATCGATAATAGTAAATCTATATCTCAATTGGTTAAATAAACTTTAATATTATGTACATTATAATTTTATGCCTTTGATAGCAAATTATACTTCATATATATATACATATATTTATATGACCAAATATAAATATATTATTTTCAATAACTTATTAACATTAAGCACACAGAAAAAAAAAATTCTCGACTGAAGATAAATACTTTTGATTCAAGAAAATTTTTTTGGAAACCTAAATGTTCTCAGGTAAAGTAGAAATCTTCTCCGACCAAGATGAATTTTTTTTAACCAAGACAAGTTCTCCTGGCTCAAGAAAATTTTGACTTGGGTCCCGAAAACGTTTTTTTTTCTGTGTATAATAAACGATAATTTTTTAAAGAAGCTTTGAATCTTAATGATACTGAGATTCGCCGAAATTTAATAATTTTTTAAAAATGATAAATTTAAAAAAAAAATATTTAAATAAATTGCACCTATAGTTTTTTAAATTCTTTAAATGTACATATTTTTAGTTTCGGTTTTTTTTTGCAATTTTTTGTTGAAAAAAAATTCAAAAAATTATTAGACGTCGGCTAACTTCAGGATAATTGAATCTTAACAGAAAATTTTTATTTTGTTCACTGCACTGTAAAAAATTGGGAGTGAGTTCGAATTGATTACGGATTTTATTTAAATCCGAATTCACTCCGTCACCCGAAAATTCAAAGTTTTAGAAAAATTCACTCCGTGTAAAAAGTAAATAGGGAGTTTGTTTTTTCAGATGAGTGATTTCGGAATGATCTGGATTTTATTTCCATCCGCATTCACTCCGATTCAGATTTTTGATATTAAAATAAACTCCCATTCGAAGTGAATTTTGATCCGAGGTGATCGAATAAATAAACAGTCATCCACTCCGTATTTACTCCTGATTTAATCCGGGTTCACTGCAATTACAGTGTGGAAATCTAACTACCACTTTTTTTTTTTGCGATTTAGAAAAAAAATAATAAATGAAATGAAATAGATAATAAAATATGAGTGGTGTTAAAAATACTTTACTTTGACCTTACGATTTTGAAATAGCTCAAATTGAGTTATGATAAATAGCCAATAACAATAATAATAATGATGCTAGTAAAGTTGTGTAAAATCTAGGCTTTGTTTAGTCAAACAGCAGGAGGTCGCTGACGCGTTAGTTCCCTCAAATCGATACTCCAATTATGTAAATCATGAAATACATGCGCTTACGTGAGACTACGTCACCATTGCGCGAGAGACTGAGTAAATAAATGAGAATGCAGCAACCTCTATATATATATATATATATATATATATATATATATATATATATATATATATATATATATATATATATATATTATAAATATACACGCATAGTATACACTATGGATACTGTTTATTATAAAATAAACACAAACAGTCCGCTCTTTACAGTGTAGTATCACTATATATAATTAATATATTGGTTAAACTCATATTAAAGTTTAAAATGAAAGAGCAGCGCGGCTCTTCCTCGATCGCGTGTACTCGCAAAAATATCTGTATCATCATCGAAACCCAATAATAGCAAACGTTTCCAACTTGACTAAATATTTGATCTTCTTGGGCGACGGCGTTATGTCAAAAACCGTTTACAGTTGAACTAATATCACGTGCACTCATAATTATTTTTTTTTTTATAAACACGATTATATAATTCGTCTTTTTTATTACATATATTATATGTATACACCCATATATGTAATTAAAATGAAATCAAATTAAATATCAATAAAAACTTTTTCTCTCCCCTATCCGTCCTGTTTTCTTTCCTCCCTTTATTACAAACGATCAATATCTAACTTGAAAAAAAAAATCAGGGGTTAATATTCCGGTTATACGCTACGGCATTATTATAAATCCCTTTAAACCTTGTTTATATTTAATGAAAATAAATTAGAAATAAAAAATTTGTTTTCATCAATCACTCGATTATTTATATCATTTTTACTACTCGATTATTTTATATATTTCATCATTAAAGTGCTAATAATATTTTATCTTTTTTATTTTATTATTTTTTATTGATTTCATTTCCTCAATTTAACAAAGCTACAGATTGATTGACTAGAGTTTTCAACTTCTTACGAAGCCGTATAATTCACTGACACTTTAATAAATCGCGTGTTTTGTCGAATTGCTGCTGATATTTAATCACTTTGAAAAATAGAAAAAAATTATTTTCTCTTACGGATTTATCGAATAAAATGTTTATTCATTTCAAGAAAACAACCGAAAAAATTACATAAAATTTTTGAAATCTATTTTTTGAATTTTATTAACAGACAATTACGTTTCTAGAACAAACTAAAAAATTTGGTAACAAATTTCCTGACATTGTTTAAAAATAAACATTTATCTAAGTTGTAAATTTTTAAAAATTAATAAGTTTTTTTATCAAAATTGAACAATAAAAAAATACTATAAAAATGAAATTTGTTAGATTAAAAAAAGAAAAAAAAGGACAAGAGCCTAGCTGAAGAAATCGATTAAGCTACGAGGTAAATTTCAGATCCTTTCAACCCTACTCGCCTTGACTCAGCTTATAGAACTCAGCTCCTGTATTCAACATGACCACACTGCGAATAACCGACTAACGATGAGGTTTAACCAGCATCACGATAGACTAATTCAAGAAAATTCACTAAAACATAATATAATTATATGTACATAATTAACTGCAAAAATTTCATTTTAACGAACCCTTAAACGACCCTCCAGTACACAAAAATTATTAATTAACATGTCTTTTTTTTTTTAATAATACTCCTGGTATTTATAAAAAAATGTGGGCCAATCCTAAAACTTCCCGCTGTTTTCGAGCTCAGGGAGCTGGAAAACGTTATTATTTGTGAATTTTTATGAAACTGAAGTTGGCCGAGGTCTAATAATTTTTGGATTTTTCTTTTATAACAATAAATTAAAAAAAAAAAAATATTTGAAAAAATTGCACTTATAGTTTTTTCAATTTTCTACATGTGCATATTTTTAGTTTAATTTTATTAAAAATTAAATCGTTGAAAAACAAATCCAAAAATTGTTAATTGTCCGTTAACTTCAGGATTATGAATTTTTGAGCTCATTGTGCTCAAAAAACGTTTAGGTCAGAAAAAAATAAATTTTTCTAAAAAAAGAATTTTTGTCCGACGATATATTTGAAACCGACTTGCACATGCTTTGCGGCAATCGAACGAACTTTTTGAGTCAATGTAAAACCTAAAAAAAATTTTGGATTTTAATTTTCAAATAATTTGGAGACTACTCGGCCGATCGACGTCAAAATCTATTCAACTTCAAGTCTTGATGAGCCCTTTCGATTGCTGCCACAAACGTTCAAATTGATTGATAGGTTCCAAAGATATCGTACGACAAAAATCACTTGCACACACGTACGCAGACGCACACACGCACGGACGTGCATCTGAAAGTAGCCAAAGTAGTTTCCTATAGGACCTCAAAACGTCAAAATCTGATGAAAACTCGATTTTTCGATAATCGACCGAAACCAATAACTTCCCTTTTTTTTTAAATTTTAAATTTTCATGGCGGGAAGTTCAAAAAAAAATTTTTAAATGAATACGTAATCTACAGTATTGTGTCGATAGGTTTCAGTCGCGGGTCGTTGATATCCAGGCTCGTGTTTTCTTGGTATGGGATAACGCCACCTCTACTCGTCTCTTTTTCCCCCTTTACTGCCCACGTCGCGACACTTGATTGCCCTCCAACAACTTTATGCTGTTACTTTACATTACAAGTTGTATTGCTTGTATCGCGTATTGGGAAAATCTTTAATGTAAAAAGATGTGAGAGGGAGGAAACAGAACGACCTTGGTCACTTACTTTACACATACACCAAACCACATATTTTTTACACACCAACACTTACACTCATATATTTATATATTCATGTACTTAATACAAACGAAATACAAATGATTGACGATAATTGTTGACAGATGCTACTAATATATTCCTATATCTTTAATATTAGATTTAGATACTTATGATAATCACTTGATTTAAATACCTACTCAATTATTTATTATTGATAATTTATAATTCTTTTAATTATTACTATCAATTTTTTCAAATATTTTACTAAAAATTTTTTTTTTTAATTAATGGGCGATAAGTTACGTTTGGATAAAAATATTCCGGTGATATAAAGTATCGGAAAAATGTTTTTTTTTATGACAAAGTAGAATTTTAATTGAAGTAAAAAAATTATCGAAATATTTTCGGTGGAATATAAATTGATTGTCAGTATTTACATAAGCTGCTGTGTAAATTTTGAATTAACTATAATTTTATCAGTAAGTTCGATGTGTACCTATGGCTAATAGTAAAATCAATCCAAAAGTATAAAAAAAGTGAATAAAATAATAGACATAAAAATTAATTTTACAAATGGTTTTAAATAAGCGAATTACTGGAAAATTTTGTCCTGTGATAATCAGTATTGATTTAACATGTAAATGGAAATGAGTGTACTGAGTTAACTAAATGTTATCAAAGGTTATCATTAACTTTAAGCCGTAATTGTTGTTTTTTTAACTAAATATTTTAAATGAATGTGTGTATATATTTATTGTATATAAATATATGAGTTTAATGTGAAGAAGTAATGAGTGAATGAGTATTACTATTGACAATGCGCTACTACACTAATTTATTTCTATTATCGTTCATGTGATCTATGCGTAGGTTTTTAGTGTATGGTTTCAACACTAGATGGCTGTTTCCCGCATGCACTTGGCACGTTCAAGAATACTTATAGGTTTTAAAAATGACTATTATGTCGGCAGTGTAGTGAACTCAAATAAAAAAGGAAGAAATTGCCTTCAGGCGATCCCGTAACACTCGTTTCCAGTCTGAAGAAAAGGGGAAGTGGTTTTATTTGATAAAGTATTAACCAGTACACGTGATGTCCCGTATTGGGTACGTATATTGCCCCAGAGCGTAAACTAAATACTGATATTGGGTCCAGGATGCTAAATATCATAATGAATATTTTTGACGGATGTAAAATTGAAAAATTTAGAAAATTATGTCACAGGAGACTAGTCAGATGTTTGAATTTAAAATAGTGATATAGGTCGGAATAATAATTTATTTGCCGTATATTTAATGACAATAAACTACCCTAGAATTTTTAACGATGATAAAAATCACCCAAGGGAAAAATAATAATTTACGTATGTCGACTACACGGATAATATATATTTTTTCTTTAGCAATAAACATGCGAGCTGAAAAATGTAAATAAAACAAGAGGCAATAAAAATAAGGGTGAAAGAAAGATTGACACGCACGACAGGCTAATAATCCCGATTTTCAAATTCATCGATCCTCCAAAAAGTATGAATAAAAAAAAATGGAGTAATGTATGCATATATACATGTATATATATCTTTTTGAGATGCATGTTTAAGAAATCATCCCTGGGTAATTTTCTCGCCCATTATATGGGCACTGAGAGAGTAGAAGAAGGTAAAGATAAATTATTTTAAAACGCTCGCTTTGGAATTGCTTCAAATCATGAACATTCTCTTCATTTTAACAATCCAACAGATAAAATAACAGTCTATATTCAAAACACCATATATAACTCTTATTGTACTCAATTATTACATTTGTATTTTTTCTTTCTCGTTTTTTAAATTTCGTACAAATTTTCATAAAAAAAACAGTACTCCAATTTAAAAAAAAAAATTCATTAAAAAAAAATTACTCCAATTTTTTAAAATCAATTCATTAAAAAAAAATTACTCCAATTTTTTAAAATAAATTTATTCAAAAAAAAAAATCTACTCCAATTTTTTAAAAATAAATTAATTTAAAAAAAAATTTACTCCAATTTTTTTAAATAAATTAATTAACAAAAACTACTCCAATTTTTTCAAATAAATTAATTAAAAAAAAACTACTCCAAATTTTTAGAAATAAATTAATTTCTAAAAAATACTCCAATTCGTTAAATAAATTTTGTTTTCTAAAAAAAAAAGTACTCCAAATCTTTATTATTTCAATAAAAATTAAAAAATTACTTACCAATATTTTTAAAAAATCCTCGTGGTGTATTAATTTTACAATTATTTAAATTCATAATTTAAAAGTCACTTGCTTCTAAACACTTTAGTCACTAAAAAAAACACTGTCAATAAGTGTAGTTTAATAATTTATTATTTTAATGATAGCAATTAAATTTTGAGTTCTATTAACAACAAAAAATATACACATACATATATATAATTTTTTTTAAATTAATAAAAATAAAAATATCCAGTTGTTCAGTTGTTGAAATTACGGTATTGAAGAGGAAATGAAAAGCGGAAAAGAAGAATAAAAAGTTTGAGACAAGGAAAGGAAGTGGATGATAAGAAATATGAAAAATGTTGACTAAGTGACGTTAAAAATTTACGAACTCAATTAAACTTTTAACAAATGAATTTAAAATTAACAATAAATATTAAGCACTAACACGAGTCTGGCACAGACACTTCACTAAAGTTTTATGATTTAACAATTAAGCAATAATTTAAATTTTATTCAACAGTTTTTCCACTATTTCCACAAGAGTTTTCACACGCGTAATTTAATAAAAAAAAAAAAAAGAAATTTTCGAATGAATTTTTCTTGATATTTATTTTTAAAAAAATTTTGAATGTTTCGGATTTTGGAGTAAATAATTAGTCTTAGGAACGACAATCCAAAGATCGAATACCCAGAGGTTCCTGCTCAAGATCCGAGCAGACACTGACCCCACCAGACGAGAGACGAGGATCAGCGAGTGAGCACGAGCACCGTGTAACCTATTCCAGATGTACTAGTGTGAGTGAATAAAACCGTTTGATAGACAGAGAGCTCATATATATATATATACATATATAGATACACATATACGTATATTTATATGTGTATATAGATAGATATAAAAAGTGGGAGAGTGAGTGAATTTAAGTCGTAGCACAACCAGTGGAGCCACACACAGTCAAAAGTACCAACGATATGGCGGGAAGAAGAAAGAGAGGGGACTGACTTGAATGTAACACCAAGATCGTCAAGAAGAATTAAAGAAGAATAAGTAAGAGAAGATAAATATGATAAAGATAAAAACGAAAATTGATTATTAGAAGAAGAATGTTCAAGAAAATTACTGAGGAAGAAAGGGATAAAAAGAAGAAGAAGATGATGATGATGATGATGAAGGAAAAAATAAAAACACCAAGACCGGCTTCGTGTTTATATTTTTCACAGCAACTTGTTATCAAATTTAAGTTCAATTTTTTATCAATAAAAAAAATGTAGATGTATGTATACATATATGTGTATATTTATTGATGTATATATCAATTACAGATAATAGCAAGCGACTTGAAGAAAGAGAAATACGATAACGCGTCATATGATTGTTTAGAATATACTGAATATATTTTGACCCTAGTGTTGCGGTGAGCCCCGTCTACTTGGGTTCGAACTTCCTCGGAGGACCTCGGGTGAACTCGTGTATATGTACTGAAGAGTGGAGACAAGAGTAAAATAGTGAGGGAGAACCAGCAGCGATTCCCGGCTACGGCTACGGCTACCTCAATAGCTTCACTCTTTACTCTTTCTCACTTTAAACTCGTATCGCACACTCGCTCCTTTTCGTATCACTCTTGTCCGCGTTAGTTCGCGACCACTCGCGAAGCTCCTGCACTGCACTCAAATAAAACCCATCCACGTCCACGCACGTGCCAACACACAACCATATCATGCCTACTATTCTAAATACCGTCAATGTTACAATTGCAATTCATCCCTTTATTTTTTACACCCACCCACAACACAGTCCTTTCATTTAAATGACCATATTGTTACGTTAATTAATTAGTGCTGATATTATCATCATTTTTAAATGACTGCATTTTCATAATTAAAAAAAAATGTGTATAGAGAAGTGAAGAAAATTTTAAAAGGTAACAGGAAAAGCTTCACTGTGACAGTAAATCAAAATTTTACCACCCCCATAATAATCATCACCATACAGAGCAACAGCATGATACTGAAATTAGCATCTAATAATTTTGTGATTTTTTAAAAATTGCATCTGTAGTTTTTTAAATTTTCTACATGTGCATTTTTTAATTTTTTTTTCTAAATTAATTTGTTGAAAAAAAATCAAAAAATTGTTGATTGTCTGCTACATTCAGGATCATGCAACAGCATCATACAGTATAATAGTATTCCCACATATATATGTAGCAGATAAATATACAGAATAGAAAAAAAGACTGGGATATGACAAACTTTACTTTACTAGCATTATATTCTGTGTACTTTAATTTACATCACTCGGTGGCCTTTGCCTCTGTCTCTAACTCTGATTCTGATTCAGGCTCTGACTTAAATCATCTTTCTCACTCATATCAGCTCGCGGTGTGAAAGCAATTCCATTACGCAAGAAATAGAGAAGAATAAGAATAAGAAGAAGAAGAAGAAGAAGATTGTGGATATGGAGCTTTAGTGTCACACTGTGAACAATGCGTCACAGCTCTTAGATACACAACCAAAGTATACTCCCTCCATCTCCACCTCCACTGTATCTTCTCTCACCTTCGCCCTTATCATCCCTGCCACCCACTCATACAAATCCATAAATACTAAAAACTCATACATCCATATACAAACAATTCCCCTTTATCACACCTCTTGTTATGTATTCTCATTTAAATAATCTTTGATAACATCCGACTATATTTTCTTCTCAATTGTCTTTATATACATATACAAAATAATATTTGAATTTAAATGAATCTTTAGACCTATTGTTTACACTCAATACTTTTTATCTTCAAACGATTATATTTTACTGATAAATTAACACGGGTTTTATTTACTTTATTATTATAAATATAAGATATATATTACATTGTATGAAGGATAGATGATAAATATTTTCACGATGCTCTTTGATTTATAAACTGATGTAGTCAATAATTTATAACTATTCAAATACCCTCAGTAGCCCACATTATGTAAATTAATTCTATCGATTGCTACATACACTACGTATATATATATATATATAGTGGAATGTAGTAGGAGTTTACGTAAACTTGTTGCACGTTTACTCAAACCAAAGAGGGTTTCAATAACAGCCGATAGAATAATCGTCTATTTTTTCTCCGGTATCAAATTTAAAACTGTGTACATTTTTGTATAAACACTTTACAGGTAACGGAAATACTCTCAAGGTGGATACTGGGTAGAGAGAGGCATAGTGTAGGTATTAAAAGAATTAAAATAACAAAGGGCAAGATGAAGAAGGAATAATAATTTTTTAAGTTTGAATTAAATCCTAACAATTTGATGGAATATTTTTTATTTTTCCGCCTCGTAAAGTTAGAATTGCTAACGAGCTTGATTATGAATATTCAACTGGTATAAAAACGTTAATGTAAAAAGCACTTTGACTCACTTTTTTTAGCTTTTATTTCTTTAAAGAAAAATAACGAGATAGACCGTAGGAAATTTATGAATAAAAAGTCGGCTATTGAGTAATTAATATTTAAATAAATAAATAATTTTTTGATAAACAAAAAATAAGTGTGCCGTCAACTGATCCCAACAATTTTATACCACGACAAGTGATCCCTACAAATTGATCCCACCGACATCCGATCTCATCAACAATTGATTTTTATCAACAACTAATTTACATAATTTAACTTTTTATATTTACAACAGTGAATTTTAATTACTCATGTCATAGTAATTAACTATTTTATGAATTTGTCAGTGGGATCAGTTGTCATGGAACCCAAAAAATATTTAAAAAATGGTAAAATCATATGAAGGTGGACAATAATATAAAATTAAAATTTAATTTTGACCATAAATTGGACCTTTCGTCCCTTTATTGGGACTTCTTCAGCAACTAAAACAAGTCATTATAAAAAATTATATAATTAAACAAACAATCGATTATACAATCACATGGTACAACATAATTAATCACAAACATGATCACATCCTACTTTGATCATATAAATTCTATCGTCTACTAGAAGTTTTTGAGACATACATCATTTTGTTTAATGATATAAAAATAATTCGAATTTTTTAAATATTTTAATTACAATAAATAAATAACAAAACAATGAAATAAAGATAAATTCCAATTCATGTGACACTCAAAATTAAATTCTAATTTTGTATTATTGTCCACCTCCCTATGATTTTACCATTTTATTAAGCTGATCTGGACACGATTTTAAATTAATATATTTTCAAAATATTATTTTGTTCCCTATTTATTTTAACCCTTTAGTCAACTTAAAATTAAACAGACGAAAGGTCGCCGGTATACAATTTATTAAATGATTATTTTAAATATATAGAAATTATAATAAGGAAACTGACTTTAATTATTAATAATTTCCAAAGTTAATGTCTAAGAAAGTGCGAATTTATTTATTGACATTAGATCTAGGAGTTCGTCGAAATTATTTATATTTTTTACCCACAAAATACTAAAAATTATTTTGATAAATCAAATTTTTAATTTTTCAGCACTCGGATAATTATTTAAATTAAAATTTAATTAGCAACTCACTGATATGAGAGACAGCCAAATTTTTAATCAAATATATAATAATAAAATTTAATAAAATAGGCGACGAAAGTACGAAAAAATTCCAGTAATTTAAAAATTTTTTCAAGAAAAATTTTCAGGTGACTATTAAAGGGTTAAATATTTATATATATTTATATTTATATTCATATACAAATTTAAATTTTCAGTTGTAACGATAAAATATCAGGGTCAAGGAAATTGAGAGCATGGTTCGACCTTGCAACCCGATATTCTTCTGGAAATTCTATAATACCACGAGCTTTTTAATAAAAATAAAATAATAATAATAATAAGGAAAGTATATAGTAGTATGATACTAAGGAAATGACGTATAAAAGATTTGCATACAATATTTCCTTTTGTAAAAGAAAAAAAATCCCAGTACATTCTTGTAAGGAAAATAATTTTTTTAATTCCCAAGAAAAAAAAAAGTTTTATAATAAATAAAAGATCTCAGAATTAAATAATTATTATTTAAAACTTTATTAAAAATTCACTGAAATGTATCTCTATTTATAACTAGTATCAAAGTAAAAAATAAAAAATATATTGTTATAAATTTATAATTGTCGGGTTTAATAATTAAATGAATTTATAATCGAGTTACTGACGTTCGCTCTGAGTATAAGAAAAAAAAGGAAACTAAATAAATAATTGAATGGTGACGTAGCGCATCAGTGTGACGGCGAAACAGTTACGCAGATTGATTATTATTTCGAGGGTAATCGTTGGCAGGATACACTAGATATATTTATACATCCACCCATCTCGAGATGATCTGAATGCTGGATCCGCTAGTGCGTGTATCCTGTTAGCAAATCACACCCCGAGGGCATCTCCCGCTGTCAGCTGACTAATCCGCGGAAATCACGTCAACCAATCATAATCTAATGATAATTAATAATATTAAATTAGCCAGACAAGAATGACAGCAGCAGCACGTCGTAAACTACGGGTAGGTGATACGCCTGAAAATCACCTGATGTTATATTTTAAATAAATTATAGACACATACAGGTGTAGATCCTGGTAAGTACAGGGATCAGGATCACAGTCAAGCTCACAGTTAAATTATCAGAGAAAATCAGAGATGAATTCTCATATATAAGAGTCGCTCGATAATGATGGTGTCCTGGGCAGTGTGGAGTAGTAGTCGGGTTTCCTTGCGTGCAACAGCCAGCCGTACATGCAATTACCAGCAAGCTAATGCGTGGTTGTCGCTACGACAATTAGCCATCTTCTTTTGAGATACTCTGTAGCTGCTGGTGATGTTAATGTTAATGTTAATGTTAATGCTGACGCTGATGCTGATGCCACTGATGCTTGTCGCAAATTGCCATTGCTGTGTGCACGCATCTCTTTTACGCATGTGTCCGTGTGTAATTGGATGCCAGAGGAACCACAAGATCAATTCACTACGGTCTACATCAATCATACGCTTCTTCAGTAATGAACGATTATTTAATTCATGTGTAGCAGAAATAAAGAAAAAAAAATAATGAAAACGTTTAATGAAGCAGCAAAATATCAAGATTTGATCTTGTTGTCGATGCTGCCGCTGCTGATATTTAGCTCGGACTTGTCAGTATTGAAGAGATCGTTTTGTCTGGATGTCTTCGAGTATTGTCCTCAACTCTTCGTCTTCAAGACGACCCTCGAGACTGGGTATCAGTGCTTTGGCTTCCTCTGGGGTTTCGGGGCACAAATTAGCCAGCGACGCGAGCTCGAATTTGTGCAATTTCTTTTGCATCAACATACTGCCAAAATTATTTATTTTTTATTAATTTAAAGTCGTTAAATTTATTACAAAGTCTTACCTCCTGACAGCAGCAATCATTTCTTTGCTTTTAAATTTACGGAACCGTTCAGTGTAATTAAAACTTTTGGTAAATACTTCAGAAAATTCTTGCTCGTCTTCAGCCAACTCGTTCTGCGCTTTTCTGTGCTGCAGCAGCAGTTGAACCTCCGATATCAGCAGCGTTTCAGCATTTTCAAATTCTGCAAATAATAAAATATGATTACCAAAAACTTTAACCATCACTTATTTAATATTTTAAGTGATAAATAATACCTTAAAAAAATAAAAATAAATAAATTATTGATGTTTTGTAATATAACCGAGTTGCGCTAAAAAGTCAAATATTTTTCTCGTCTTATTAACGTCGATTTTCAATAACGTCCGTGCCTGAGCGAGTTTCAAGTGTCCCATTTTTTTGTTTTCACTTATCAACAAATTTTTAAACTCGAGATAACTTTCCGGCAGGATCCGTACATTAGAACAAAGCTCTTTCTCAGCATCATCAAGTTTATCATAACAAGGCGCCCCTTCTATTTCCAATGGCGGTGGTTTTTTACGCTGGCAAACGTTACCAACTAGACTATTACTCCCAGCACTCGAATTATTGCCACTCAACAAATTTTTGAAAGACTGCTCAATGTTACTGACATACAAACGTTTGTCTTTCTCGTGCTCACGTCTCAGTTTCCTCAATTTCTGGTACATCGGAACGCTGTAAAAATTTTTCAAACCGTTCTTTCGAAACTCGTGCAGCTTCTTAATATAATTTTTTATTTCTCCCGCGTGGTGCAGGCACTCCATTATATAATCCAAGTCAAGTCCATTGACCAGTTGCATTATTTTCAAAATTTTTTCAGCAACTGGGATAGTTATCGTCCGGTCGTATCTCTGCAACCACAGCATCGTGCGTCTCACAGCAATCAGACCATGCTCGCGTATTATATTTTTACGTCTCTCCCGTTCTCTGAGTCGGCTGTTGTATCCTTCGATGATGGCAACCTGGAGACTCGACCCCAGCTCGTAATCTTCGTCGTCCTCTTCATTGAATTCGTTGTACTTCAACTTGGAAATAATAAATTCCGCATGATTATCAAAGTTAACTTCAAAATCAGAGCGCGCTGCATTGTAGCCAGCGAGTGCTCGGCTGTTCAGCGAATTGGGTGCAAATCTCGGCGGTTCTTCAACATCATGGAGCTTGCATGTGAAAAATATTGTCTCGGTGGTGGCAACTGATGACTCCAGTTTCGGTAATCCGGGTAAAGATGGCTCGTCAATGTAATACTTTAAATAGTGGGCTTCTATTTCTTCTGGTGATCTTCCTGGTAATCTCTTAGCGATGTCTGTCCAGTTACCGTAACCACATACTTTTAAAGCGGCAAATAATAATAATTCCTCTTGCGCTGACCAGCCCGACTGTTCATTCAACGGAAAGTCATTGGTAATAACCAGATAATCATGATTATTTTCATGCTCACCAGCTTCCCAACCATTGGAAAAACATAATGAGCAGATTGTGTGACTGCATATCGAACATTTAATGTATGGCTCAGACAATTCTGAATTGCAACCACGACAAATCGAGTCTAAAGTTAAATTTTCATTCTTTAAAACCGATTCATCTGGCTGGATATTTATCACACGCATTTCAGAATCTGAAAGCAAGAAAATTGTCACTTTAGACTCGATTGTTTTTTATTGACAAGCAAAGAGTTATTGTTGTTATAATAATCGACAATAATTTATTTATTTTTATTTAAATATTCGATTATTTAAGGTTATGATTATTGTTATACTTTTGTATATATTTATTTAATTTCATAGATACCTTTAGGAAATTGTAAATCAGCTGCGTCTTCTTCGATTATATCAGAATGTGCTGGATTAGCCATTTTTTGAAGTTTTTATAAATTGTTTATTTATAAACACGTGCACTTGATGACGGAAAGTAATAACGCGATAATTATCAATGCAAGTAAATATTTAATTTGCTTTTACTCCCCGCAGTGTAACCCCACTTTCATTCGTTTTTTTTTCCGACACAACGAAAATGGCCGACCGGCAGCCAAGCGGCGCGAAAATTTATTTAATTCAAATGAACGAATCGCTGACATTTGAAAATAAATTTAGCCAATAGACGAATGATAAAAATATATATGGGATTTTTTTTCTAAAAATCGATTGCAAAAAAAAAGCTAAAAATATGCACATGTAGAAAATTAATAAAACTATAAGTGCAATTTTTTTTTTTAATTTATCGTTTTAAAAAAAATCAAAGAATTACTAGACGTTGGCTTCCTGCAGTATCATAAAAATTTATCAGATTTAATGAATAAAATTTTTTTTTTTAGATTCAATTAAAGACAAAAATAAATTCGAAATTTTGATAATTGTAAATTATAATTAATTATGAGTAATTAATAAAAATATGAATTTCGACTCACAGATTGATGACTGGATACAAATCGAATTAGAAAATACAAGACTACCAGTGAAGTTGCTGCTAAAAATCTTCAAAGTCAAAGTCACGCACAAAGTCACAAGTCACTTCTACACTTTTACACTTTTTAATTAAACTAACACTCAACACTCACAGACACAAACACTTATTAGCACGTAATTAACTGTAATTAATATTTAAAACATATTTATTTCTTATAATTATTCATAAAACTACTCAATCCCTACGCGACCATACAGACGAAACAAAAGAACTGACGCTCGAATACCAACGACGCATGCGCCACCTAGATTTCAAATTTCACGCATGCGCAGAAGTAGAACAGAAGCAAATTCGTTTCCGTTTTACCGACATAACGGAAATGGCCGACCAGCAGCCAAACGGCGCGAAAATTTTTTTAATTCAAATGAACGAAAGATGAAAAAAAATTTATGATCTTGAAGTTAGAAGACAATTAAAAATTTGGGTTTTTTTTTTTTAAATCAATTACAAGAAAAAAAACTAAAAATATGCACATGTAGAAAAGTAATAAAACTACCGGTGCAATTTTTTAAAATATTTTTTTTTTTATAATTGATCGTTTTGAAAAAATTCCAAAAATTGTTAAACGTCAGCCAACTTCAGTATTATGAAAATTTATCAGATTTAATGAATAAAAGTTTTTTTTTATAGATTTAATTAAAGAAAAAAATTAATTCGAAATGGTGATAATTATAAATTATAATTGATTATAAGTAATTAACGAAAATATGAATTTCGACTCACCGATTGATGACTGGATGAAAATCGAATCAGAAAATACAAAATTACCCTTGAAGTTGCTGCTAAAAATCTTCAGACAGTCGCACAAAGTCACAATTCACTATTTAATTAAACTAACACTCAACACTCACAGACACAAACACTTATTAGCACGTAATTAACTGCAATTAATATTTAAAACATATTTATTTCTTATAATTATTAATAAAACTACTCAATCACTACGCGATCACACAGACGAAACAAAGGAACTGACGCTCGAATGCCAACGACACATACGCCACCTGGATTTCAAATTTCGCGCATGCGCAGAAGTAGAACAAACGCAAATTAGTTTCCAAACTTGCCACGGCGCGATTTCAAAAGCTACAATTTGGCGGTAAACTTTGAAACCTGTAAAATCAAAATGGCGGCAACAAAACACAAACAGGAAGTGGAAAGTAATTCAAAATAGTAAATTATTGTCTAAAAATATTTAAATGTTTAATTTAGCAACATGGAAGCTGTTATAGCAAATTATACAGCGACAGTTAAAATACTGGATGATGACTTGGTCCAGGCTAATGAAAACTTCAAAGGACGTATGGAAATTATGAACAGGTCAGTACATAACCTCAATTTAATTTTTTCGTTATATTTTATTTTAATTGTTATTGAATACTGTTTGTTTTTTCGGGTTTTTAAAATTAGTAAAAAAAAAAAGAGGGTGAAAAACGTCATCAAGACAACACTAACGATGATGAAGACACCCATCAATCCTGAAGAAACATGCCATGATACGACTGATAAAACTTGGTGGCAACAATTTAAAGAATTAAATTATCCTGACAATCAATGCCTAAAATTTATGAGATGTTCACGTAAAACATATAAATATTTAATTGAAGTACTCAGTCCCCACCTTGTACCGAGAAATCGAGTATCAAGCGACCAAAGAAATCCATTCCAAGGTTTGTCAAAATTTATATTCTTATAAATTATTTATTTATAAACTAAAAAGTAAAAATTTTACTCATTTTTCCACAGGAGTTTCAGTTGACAAACAAGTCGCCTTAGTCTTATCAAAATTAACAAACCGGGATGATTTAGTAACTCTGTCATCAAAATTTGCCGTTCCTAAAACAACAGCACAGAGAATAGTCCACAAAGTTGTTGTTAAAATATGCCAGCATTTATTGCCCTTGGTCATAAAAATGCCGGACGCCTCAGAAGCCGCTGAAATAGCAGAGTCATTTGAAAAGCAAACAAAATTTCCCCAGATAATTGGCCTACTGGACACACTCCACGTCCCAGTTTACAATGCATCCGGAATGGCAAATGCTTTTGTAAATTCAAAGCTTTATTATTCATTCATCGCACAAATGATTATCGACTCGAAAAATTGGTACGTAACAAGAACCATTTATTTAATTGTTAATTAGAACAAAAAAAAATATAAATTTAGGCTGCGGACGAACAGAAATTTTTAAAAATCTTTTGTTAACAACTAATAATTTATGTTATTTGTATTTAAAATTATTAACAGTAACAGTTACAGTAACAGTTAATCATTTAATTGGGACATAATCGATTACGTATTATCAAGTTAAATTTATTCACTGTCAATTAATCTTTATTGTAATTATTATTTAATCTTTTAATTATCGCAGTGCTTTTATGTAATTATAATTTACATTATTTTTTTTTAGATAATATATAGATATATATAGATATGGAATATTACGTGATTTTAAAATTTGAATGAATGTTACATGAGTTATGTTTGCATTATTAATATCGTACCTTAAATAAACAATTTTATTTAAAGTTTCAGAGATGTTAGTATCAGACATCCAGGTGCCACAACCGATATTAAAGTCTTAACAGATTCAAATATCTACAGATTACACAAAAAAGTTATTCCACCGGTAATAATTTTATGTAATATTATTTATATACCCTATTTAAAATGATTTAAACTTATAGTCTGCGTAAAAAAAAAGGCTTAATGTCAATTGTTATACACTTGACTTGAATGAGGAACGATGTTATTGATCAAGTTCAAAAATACAATTATCGGAATTAATGCTGTTAAATAATACTTTCATAATTCATTTGATAAACAGTGGGAGCTTAAATTTATTCATTTACATAAATTTTTATGAGCTAGTTATTTTATTTTTTTAATAGTATTGACCCTGAAAAGTATTTTAGAGATTATAGTTTATTAATTAACCAAATAAAAATTTTTTTTTTCTTATCTCTTGTTTTATAAACTATAAGTTTATTTCTTAGGGCCGTTCATAAAATACGTTTGCATTCATGGGGCAGAGAAATGTGACGTTCGCAGAACGATTTTACAATTTTTCTATCGTTTCTTTATAATTTTATTTTTTTGTTACGATAGAAAGTCGTTCGTTTGACATTTGTAAATATATGAATATTTATATGTATATATTTGCGTCATAGGGGGACGGGGGTCTATCATTTGTGACGCAATACTGATAAGAGGATCGCAGAATCTCTAGGTCTAAAAAAGTACAATTTTGCGTGACGTATTTTATGAACGGCTCAGGGTTTTATAAAAATTTTAAATATTTAAAATTATTAAATAAATAATATATTCATTTTAGGAAACACAAAATATAAATGGATTCAAAATTCCTTACTGTGTAATAGGACCATGTTCTTACCCACTATTACCATGGATATTAACAGAATACACGGAGGCATCAACAGACAGTGAATTACTATTCAATGCCCAGATCGACACTGCAAGACAGTTGGGTAAAACGGCTATAAAACGCATGAGAGCAAGATTCGATATAATAAATCACCCGATAGACATAAGTATTAAAGTACTCCCGCAATTGATCGGAAGCTGCTTCGCCCTCCACAACATTTGCGAGCGACTCGGCGATTTTATGTCAGAGGATTGGCTGAAAGCCGCAACGTGCGCCGCAAATAATTTTGACCAGCCGGAAAAAGTGCCTTTTGATGATAAAAACATCGATGAAGTTGCCGGTGAACAACGTGACTGTATAAAAAATTATTTTTCATCATTTAATCTTCTCGAGGAGTCGACATTCGGCTTCATGGATTATCAAAACATTGACATGTTGACTGAAGAAGTTGTATAATTTAAAATAAATAATTTATTAACATTATAAATTATTAATTATCAATCATTAATTAATAATTATCTGATAAGAGGCAATAATTATTACGGTATTAGTATTATTATCATAATATTTAAATTTATTACTCTTTAATTTAAATTATAATTTAAATATAGGTAATAAATGCGCTTGCGCACTTCACCTGCTACTCATATATACTTATGTAAAAGTTAACATATAAATCGCTATGTATGTACGCATGGATTTGTGTGTGTACAGTATCTACATATTACCTGGTGGACTTGTTAAAATCCGACAGTCGGATGGTATTCTCGCCGTACACATGATTACCTATCAAGTATTTAAATATTATTTTGAATCCACCGCGGGAATTTGGCCGCGTTATTTTAAAATATCTTAGTTTCATTTAATAACTCTATTAAACTTTCATCAAAATTATTTTAATTACAGTAATTTAATTGTAATAAAATAATCAAGGACTAAGTTGCGTAATTAAAGAGTAATAAATTTTTAAAAAATAAATAAGTTAACTAGATTTTTAAAATAAACAAACAAATGTATAAAGTTATAATGATTGTGTTGATAATTGCAATTATTTGCGATATTGTTAATAGTAAAAGTACTTATTACTATGAAAATCAAGGTGATATTGTGTTTCCCGGTCCTACGAGTTATCAAAGGCCACCAGCAGTATCTAGACTAATCAATCCATCAACGGAACAAAGTTTTCTTGCGGTAAATTTTAATTTTTTTTTTTTACTACCGATTACCTTCTCGTTAATTAATAACTAGACGTTTAAATGTTTATTGTGACGTTAAATTATAAAAATATGTGATATTTTTTTTATCTGCACAAAAAAATAAACGATTTTGATAAAACTGAAGATTTAATTGAAAACAAATTTTTTATTGGTAACTTTAATTCTATAAGTTCTAAGCTGTAAAAAAATATATATGTATATACTATTTAACTGATAAGAGTAAACTTGAATCATATGAGGAAGGATGAGATAAAATAGTTGATAATATTAAAAGTGTACCTGCTGTATCACAACCACAGCTCATTCCTATGTAAGTTTTGTCGTCTCGTGTGTAGATCACATGTGACCTCGAAGTCCGAGCATAAATAATGTCGAGGATAGAATAGAGACCGGCAGCGCGTCATTACTAACTCCTGTTTTTTTTTTTTTTTTAAGTATTTAATGCACCTACACACTCATTACTATTATCATTATTATTTATATTTATCAATTCTAATCACGTGATTTAACGTAAGCAATTATAGTAAAACATTCAGGAAATACCAGAATACTTTCTAAAGAGTTTATATTTTTTAAAAATCCACGCGTTTTTTACAAATAGATCGCTTGGGTTTTAATCCATGTAGACAAGTAAATAGAATCGATCAGACAAAAAATAATTAATGAATTGACATTGTCTGAAGACTTAATGACCTTAATTTATATTATTATCAGTATAATAAGTTAAATAAATTAGATGTTTGTGTAAATAAAATAATATATGCACGATTGTAATGTAATTCAAAATTTTTCGTAACAAATTATTTTAAAAAGTGATCTTATAAAGTCTAATGGTATGATTTATTATCGCGTTAAACAGATGTAGTACTATATCTAACAAAAATTAAACGTGATACTTTTGACAATTTATGTGTTTGAAAAAAAAAAAAAAAAAAAATATTGGAGATGTAATAACTTATGAGACAGGTGTATTTGTAAATACACACTCGGCAAGTGTGTTGTGTATTAAATTAACGTTGAAAGTTATTAACTAATGCGGATAGCTAATTACTGGTGTGAAATAAATTACTGATTAGTCATAATATAGAGGGATGCTGTTTTAATTTAAGTATACTTGGAATCTATTTATTTATTTATCAATTTTTTTTTAACATTCAATTGGCAAACCGGAGATTAATTCTCAGAATAAAATACGAATAGTGAAAGGCTCTTACTGAGATAAAAATACTTTGGATACACGAGAGATGATGTTTTATATGTGGAATTTAAAAAGACGAGTACTGCGGTTGTGTAAAAAATATTTAATTATTAATATATAGAAATATTAAATAATTGACACTGAATTGGCGCCTGTCAACAAATGAAAATATTTAAATATAAAATATTTATCAACAAACGTCTGGTTTTTATTGGTATTATGTAAATATATATTTTTAAAAATAATCCGGGTGAAGTTTAAATTTTTTAAAATAATTATTACTGTGATAAAAAAAAAATTGTATAATTGGAATCTTATTTGAATTTAAGATATAAATTATTATAGTATTTGTTGTTAGATAATATGTCACAAATGATAACGTAATACTAATTAATTAAAAAAAAATGAATTGTGTAACTCGATTACATTTATCTGAATCATTGACTTAAATTTAAATTAATACTTTTATTGGAATTTTACTTCTGAATACGTGATATAGTTTAATTGACAGAATAAACATATATCATAAATATGTTAGATTGTAAATATTACAATAGAAAAATTTTTAAGTCTGTTAAAACTAAGATAAAAATTTTGTAGGCATTAAATATTTAATAGACAAAGGAGTACCAGAAGTTATTCAAGAATTTGACATCGCACCACGTGTGATAAACGTTACCTTACATAAATTTTATAAAATTTATGATAAAAAAAAATCTAAACTAATAATGAGATGAAAATGTTTTATTTACAAACTATAAGTGTTACAATACATGAAACAGCTGCACAAATTATTAAAATATTTAATTCTTCATTTTTTTTTTTTCACAATTCACTATTATATTAATTTTATTTTAATTCATTACACACCTGCTATAAATTATCACTTTTTGAACTTGAAAAAAAAAAAAAAAGTTTAACGTCTAAATTATCACGTACACGGAAAAATTTCGCACGTGAATTAATTGACGGAAAAACTTTTTCTTAATAAAAATTTACTTTAAAAAGTTGCTATCATTCTTTATATTTTCTAAAAATATATTGTATATATATTTTAAGAACAATATATTTAATGAAAATATTAATTATCAAAACGTACAGAAGATTATTGACCGTAGAATTTTTTATTTTAATTTCATACCTTACAATTAGTCATACAAGTATTTATTGTCCTGAGTCATTTAATTATCATTTCTGAGAATACTGATAATGATAAACCATTGGTACATTGAAAAAAAAAAAATTATATGACAACCCGACGTCATAAAAAGTGTCGATTATCTTGTAAACAAAAAAAAAAATATTTAATCGCGTTTCGTTATCAATTGGCTATCAAAGAAAATACTTTACCTTTCAATTGTGATTTTTTATCAGTACTTACTTACGTAAATAATGTTTTTTTTTTTGAAAGATAAAATTAATGTATATATATTTTTCTGCATTTATTGTTTTATTTACTCACTCATGTTATCTTCATAAATCAAGCGAATAACTTTAAAACTTTTAAAATATTTATTTGTTACAGAAATCGATAGCGTTAGCAAAACAAATGGAAAAATTTAATTCCGTTGAAGATTTTCTTAATATTGTAAAAGGTGTACCGGAGTCGGAAAAACCCTCTTTCATTGCCGGTAAGTGCAAGCGTACTTATAAAATCGCAATTAATAATTAATAACTATTTTTATAAATATTAATAAAAAGAAAAAAAAAAGTTAACGGTAAACAAACTGAAGGATGAGTAAATGGAAAATAATCTGCTAAAATTAGCACAGTTATTTTAAGATATTGTTTTGTCTCACGACACAGTATTCAAATAATTACATAAAATTATGATTATTTTTTTTTTAAAAATAACATGACCTTAACTTTGATAATTACTTTTTTCTTTATCATTACTCAACCTATTTTTTTCTTCTTTAATTACTCAAGTCTTTAAACGATAATGATTTATTATTTTTTAATTACATTTGTATTAATGTCTACTATTTTACTTTAATTAGTATCACAAATGTATTAACTTTTATTCAAGTAAAAAAAAAAAATAATAAATATCAACGAGCCGGTCGCTTTAATTTAAATAAAAATAATTTAATAATTAAAAAAAAACAATTAAAGAAAAAATAAATAACGAATATAATGAAATTAACGCTCCGTTGATATAAAAAAATTTCTAACAGTCAAATTCATTGGAGAGATTGAGCCGACACTTGGTGTTGCTTTCATAAATAATTAAATGTATGGTATAATTAAATACAAAACTGCGACCGGTTTCAATTCCATTGAATAATCTCTTGGGGCTTTTGTCGAATGTCAACTGATGTCTCTTGTATTTGGGCGTAACAAAATCATTCTCATTGACCTTGACGTTATCAATTATCTCCAACTCCATGCATCGTAAAAATTTATTACGATCATCACAGTAACAGCCTTCAGCATTATCGGGATCATTTGCGTTTTCATCACGGGAGACTAGTTTGTTACTCAATTTTCTAATATCTTGTAAACTAAGTAATTTACTACTATTACTATTAATACCATCGAGTTCCATTGCACTCGTCTCAGTGTCATTACCACCAGTTCCTCGTACTGTTTGTGTTGATTCAGTTTTAGTAGATAATTTTGAATTTATCTCTTTATTTGAATAAGCTATTTGAAGACGACACTGACGTTGACGCAAGTCTTTACGTATTTGTTTAGCGGTAAAAAAACGAGCCGATTTAATGACACCACAAGCTGCAACATATTTTATGGGGTTCATTTTTTTATCAACAGAAACTGGTCCATCTCCTTGTCCGCTTTCGATTCGTCCGGCTGACTCATTTTTTTCACGCAAATAAATTATTTTTTTCTCAATTTCATCGAAACTGGTCGGTCGCATTTCTAATTTTTTTAAAAATTCGTTCGTTACTTCTTTAGAATTATCATCGCATAAATTTAAATCATCATAATTATTGTTATCATTATCATTATCGTTCTCATCGAACTTTAATACTTGAGTTTTTTTCAAAGTTGAAACATGGGAATCTAATTTCAACTTATCAAAATTTAAATCACATATTGAGGCGTCAGTTAAATAATTACGGTTTGAATAATCATCCTGTAGTTCAGTTGACGCTATTTTAAAATCTGCATAATCGGTTTCAATGTCCATTCCTACGTTTGTTTCACTAGCGCTATTGTCCGCTGATAAATTATTACCATCTACTACTCCTTCGGAATAACATTTTCTTTTATACCGAATACCATTTTCCTCATTATCTATATCGATTGTTTTATTCCCACAAGAATTACCAATTGAATAATATTTTCTTCTGCATTAAAATTTATTATTTAGTTATAATAATCTTTCATTTTATTCAAAACACGAAATAAAAAAAATTTCTTGGCGCAAAAAAATTTTTATTCGCCCCAAGAAAGTTTTTACTTGACCTAAGAAATTTATTGCATTATAAAATAAAAACAAAAATTTTCTTGAGTCAAGGAAAAGTTTTTTGTGCCGAGAAATTTTTTTCTAGTCCTAAGAAAATTTTTGTTTAATTTCATGATGAAAAATTTTTTTTGCACCAAGAAATTCTTTTTTTTTCTGTGTAACAAAATAATTTTTAAAAACTTACCGCAGTGGTCGGTGTTTGCGATACTCGATTGAAGATGTAGAATTTATTTCATCAATAATATGTCGGGAATTAATATTTCTGTACTTCATAAATGCTGATACATTTTTACGGCCCTTGATAGTTTGACCAAACCAATCGAGGATAACGTCATCGGCTAGATAATTTTCAAAATCCGAAACTAAGCCATCGGCTAATGCAAAATAACTGTTGGCAAATGATATCGCTTGTGATGAATCTTCAGACATTTTTTTATCTAAAAAACCAAACATTTAAATAATAATTATAACAAAAGTAAATATTAATCTGTTTATTTATAAATAAAAATATTAATTATAATTTCAATGAACTCTGAGTAATTTTTTTAAATTTCTAGAATAGTAATAAAGAAAAAAATTTTATTGCTCTACTGTACATAAAATATTATTTCCAGTGATTCAAATTGTTTGATTTGATTTTATTAGTAATTATTTAATTTATTAATTTAAATTTCCAAACAAATAAAATTTAATTACATAAAAAAATTACTCAGGGCCAGTTTTTTCAATCGAGTTTATTTTTAATCCGGGATTTAATTATTATTGCTGGTATGTCTATATATTATTAATGTATATAATGTAGATATACCAGTAATATTAATTAAAACCCGGATAAAAATAAACCCGGTTTGAAAAACTGACTCTTAATTACATCAAATGATACATTTTAGTTAATAACCCAAGTAAAATTTTATTAATAAATAATTTAATATGAAGGAAAAAAAAAAATGTTCACTAAATTTATAGAATACGCAGAAAAAAAAGATTTCCTGCCGCAAAAAATTTTAATTTGCACCAAGAAATTTTATGCATTATGAATTAAATACGAAAATTGTCTAGGGGCGAGAAAAGATTTTTTTGGTCAAGAAATAATTCCTTGCACCGAGTAATTTTATCTAGTTCGAAATAAATTTTTGTTTTCAATTCACAATGCAAAAAATTTCTTGGGGTAAGTAAAAATTTTCTTTAGGCGAGTAAAGATTTTTTGTGTCAATGAATTCTTTTTTTTTCCATGCACACTTTTTTGGCTTTGAGAAGCTTTCTAAAACCAAAAGGGAGTATAAAAATCTGTCATTTTGGAATAAGTAACGCGATATAATTTCAGTGACATTCAGCCATATTTAGTGACAGAATAATTAAAATATTAATTTATTTAAAGAAAATAAATATGATCGTCTTTTTTCCCGCGAAATTTAAATGTAATTCAAATGATTGATAAATCTATTTATCTCAATACTTGGCAATAAAAAAGAGTTTAAACTGCGAAAAGGCACAAATTTAAGTCAAGACCTATCTAATGATACCAATTTCGATAACATTAACTAAATCTATCATATAGATATGGCGGGAACAAAATTTTCCCTATTCTCTTAATAATATAAATAACGAATAAATAATTTTTTAGATCGAATGGGTACAGAAAGATCATCAATGATGATAGCAAAGCCAGCGATATGTCAGCCGGAATATCAAGTAGTGCCGCTAAAACCACTAGGAGATGACCGTGATGCTGTTTATTTTCCTAGTTGTACAAGAGTAAAAAGGTGTGGCGGCTGTTGTTATCATAGACTACTGAGTTGTCAACCAGTTGAGAGAGTAATACATAACTATCAGGTAATTTAAATTAACAACACTTGCAACTAGAACATCAAGGTCACAAATTTCTCAATTCAACATTTACTTTTATAAAATAAATACTAAAAAGTAATTACTGTTATTGATGCCCGACTTTTTACTGTGTTCTAGTTGTAATAATATCATACATGTATGCTGAAATTACTTAAACATATCATATTATTTTAAAGATTACGGTAACTAAACGTGATAATGATTCAATAATCTGGGAAGGTAAAGAACTGATACCAGTAGAGGAACATATCAAGTGCAATTGCCTGTGCCAAATAACTGCCGAGGTAATTAATAATTTAAAAATTATTTCTCAACTTTATCTTAAAATATATATACATATATATTTAAATTTACATTTTTTTTTTTTTAGCAATGTAATTATAAACAAGAGTACATAGAAAATGAATGTAGATGTGTTTGTTTAAATAATGACGACGAACTTAAATGTAAAACTGAACCCCGCCTTAAAATATGGGATACTGATAAATGTGAATGTGGGTGTCGAGAGCAATTGGATTGTCACGAAGGAACTTATTTTGACAAAAATACCTGCCGGTGTGTAATTAAATGATTATTTAATTGTAATTTATAACTAATTGAGGAGTTACTGCAGATTCTGGTTGATGGGATTTAAATAATCTTGTAAGGGTCACAATTGTATTTAATTTTATTACACGCTTGTGTTTAATATATTTATATTTTTAACTAATAAAAATAATTATTAATAATTACTAATTACTAATTACTAATCAATAATTACACTGAAAAAAAATAGAGTTGTGAGATCATTACGAATGAATTACAGTAAAAAATTTATTGACGCAAGAATTCTTGCCTCAAAAAAAATTGTTTTTTCAATTCTTGATGCAAAAAATTTCTTAAGGCGAGTAAAAATTTTTAGCAGCAATAAAATGCCACACTGTTGCTATTAATAAAATTTAATAATAAAATATTCATTAAATATTTTAAATTGATTCATAAGTCGTAACAGGTTAATCTAAATCTTATGCTACGTAAATACATATTGCAATCATTAACGATCTCGGTCACTATATATGTATATAAATATTAAAAACAGTAACAATTTAAATTAAAAAAACTTTCATACAGAATTAAAAATCGTTAAAACAATCTAGTTCTGCTAATGAAATTAAAAATTTTTCGATAACTATCTGCAGTTATCATGTTTTCGAAGACAACTGATCTGACAACTAAACATTTTTTTTAGCGTAACAATTAAAATGTAAGCTTTAGTAACAACTGTATTATTCATTACAATAATTACTAACAGTTCAAAAATTTTTATCAATAACACAGTAGAAAAGTAATAATTGAAGTAAAAAACCCAATTATTATGTACCTGAAGATCGGAACGTTTTTCACGCAACGAAAATGAAAATAATTTATGTAATTTGAATCTAAAGGTAGTTGGGGGTGGCCTGCAATTATCGGCTGATGTGCGAAACATTTCAGAAATCTAGATCCCGTAGATTTTCACTTTTCATTTCGTTTTTTTATTATCGTTCCACGAAAAACGTTCCGATTTTCAAGTAGGGTAAGAGCACCAATACCCAGTCCCAAACCAGTAGCCAGCCACCTAATGTTAAATTATATCTATATATATTTTGAGTCAATATTAAAGTATATGACCGGCTGTGTACTGGTGCTCTTACCCTACATCAATTATTGACATCTCATTATGTTACTTTATGTTTCTAAAAAATTTTTTCCTACAGTTTTAAAAATGCGTCAATAATTGGTACACTCGAGTAATCAAATAAAAATGCTTTATATTTATTAAAATATGTAATTAATTAATTTGATAAAATTAATAGAAAAATCAAACAAAAAAATGGGTTCAAAAATTTATGTCATTAATATTAAATATAATAAAAAAATTACAGTGACTAACAAACTTTCTGTATAATAATTGGGGCTTTCATTTTATCAGGACCAGTTTCTCAATCCGAGATTTAGTTAAATATGTAATATACAGTCATGTTTTGTCGCATGTAAATCTCTGATTTAGAAACTGGCCGCTGGTTTAAAAAATAATAAATAAATAAAAATTTATTTTATTATTTTTTTAGTTGTGAAAGAAATTTAAGAAACAGAGATAGTCATTATATATGGCAAGGAAGTGAGAGGAAAATGACACCGATACAAATAGCAGACCCTAGAAGGAACCACCGAGATGAACCATATAAATAATAATAATAATAAATATCCTAGTTAATAAATTTATAAATTTATTTTTTTTAATTGTAAATTTTTTAAATCAAATGTTCACTTAAGCGGATGCAATTATTATTTTAATTATTATTAATAATATTATTATTAATTAATGTCTCTCTCATCACTCACAAATAATCACGTAGCATTATATTTATTATATTTATCGAATGTTAATTAATCCATATAATTAATGTAAGAAAAAAAAATTAAATTTTTTAGAAAAAGTACAACCGTAATTTGTACTTAATTGAGTCATAGTAAATAAGTATTTATACCGTTAAATTAAGTATTTTAATTGTATTGATTTGTTTAAAAATAAACTATTATTCTTTTTTATAAATCACGTTGTGATAATTAGCTAATTAGCATTAGCGATTACAAATAAATAAATATATAAATATCATATTGATCTTTTATTTATTACATTATACTAAATTATTAATATTTTAATTAAAATTATTATTTTACAACATATCTGACCTTGACACTTATTTTTATATTTTCTTCCTATGGCTCGTTGGTGTCTACTTTTGTTGAATTCAATGCAACAGCCTTGGATCCTTCCGTCTGCTCACGAATGTGTTTCACAAGTAACTTGTTTACTTTTAAGCAATAACGATGTGACTCTCCAATTGATTTCACTGTGTGTCCTAATACTTCTGTAACAACGAATTAATAAATAATTATTTTACTATTAAATCCACTTGTTCGTAGTCTCCTTTAGAGACTAGACACTGGGTACTGGGTACTAGGTATCGTAACTCAAAATACCAGACACCTGACAATTATTTTTTCTTACTATCAAATTACATATTAGAAATGTTACTCAAGTTAGCCAACGTCTAACAATTTTTGTATTTTTCTCAGAAACGATAATTAAAAAAACAATATTTCAAAAAATTTCTCCTATAGCTTTCAATTTTCTACGTATTCATATTTTTAGTTCTTGATTTGATTCTTTTTTTTTATAACTGATTTGGTGAAAAAAAAAAATCCAAAAATTGTTAATTGTCTTCTAACTTCAGGATCATATATTAGAAATATTTTTATAAGTTTTTGATATGAGTGTGAATGTAACTGACAAGTAACAATTTGTTAATTTTTAGAAAAATCAGTACGCGCATTTTTTTGAATGTTAATATTTTATGATCCTGAAGTTAGCAGACAATTAGTAATTTTCAGATTTTTTTTTTTTTAACAAATCAATTACAAAAAAATAAAAACTAAAAATATGCACGTGTAGAAAATTTAGAAAACTACAGGTGCAATTTTTTCAAATACTTTTTTTTTATCATTTATTGTTTAAAAAAAAATCTAAAAATTATTAGACGTCGGCTAACTTCAGTATCATTTTTTTATGATCCAGAAGTTAGCAGACAATTAGTAATTTTCAGATTTTTTTTTTTTCCAACAAATCAATTACAAAAAAATAAAAACTAAAAATATGTACGTGTAGAAAATTTACAAAACTACAGATGCAATTTTTTCAAATACTTTTTTTTTTATAATTTATTGTTTAAAAAAAAATCCAAAAATTATTAGACGTCAGCTAACTTCAGTATCATAATATTTTAAATAATTAATTTATTTATTTGAAATTTATAAATTGTCTCGTCTGCTACTCACACTCATCTTGATATTCATTTTAAAAAGTTTTTTTCTGCTAACATTAAATTTTTTTATTTAAAAATTCAATACTTGTGGATTTTACTGCTGTCACTTTCACAAATATTTCATATACATCTAAAAAAAAAAATATTTTTCTATTAATATAAAATTTTTTCATTTAAAAATAGAAAAATTGTCAGTTGTCTGATGATTTAACTGTCATCTGGGTTCTGGGCACTGGAAACACCTGAAGTTAATTTTAAATTTAGGTTATAAAAAATATTATTTCGTCATCGAATAATTACTACTATCCAGCAATTAATTACCTATTATTAATTAAAAAATTCAATTAATTAGCTTTAATTATTAATACATTATTTATTAAATATTATTTTTATTACCAATTGACGAAGCAATTGCGCCAAGATGTGAATCTGCTATTTTCAGACGTTTTGGTGGCTGTTGCATCGTTTAAATAATTTATTTAATTTAAATAATACAATTACCTTATTATTATTATTGTTTATGTATATAATTTATATTTTGCGTAAGCTCTTAGTAAATGTATATAAATTTAATAAATGCCGGTTGCTTGGTGATGTCCCTTGTCGTGATCGTGATTGCGAATAACAAATTGGCGGGAAAACGAGTCGCCGGCCATTTTGATTTGTAATGGAAGTTGGCGTCGGATTTAAAAAAAAATTTAATTTAAACTCGCGCCTTAAGATGGCAATGCTATTCAATGTTCTTACAAATATATAAATAAATATGTGTATGCAGTATTTATACCTGTATATATATAATACTTAATCTCCTTGTTCATGTCTATGATTAAAAGCTGAGAAATAAAAATATTTCCTAATCATCAGTAATTAATATAAGTAAGCGCAGTTCAAAAAAAATGATTGAAGATGACGCAGGCAATAATTATGTTGATGGGATTCGAAGTTTTAAAACTAAATTTATATATTAATAATATAAATATAAATTTAAATTATGCCAGCGTGAAAAGGCGGCGGAGTTATTTTGTTACAATGTAAGTAATTTAAAATAAATTATAATAAATATTTGTGGTTTACTCCCGGGTATATAATTAACAAAAAAAAAAAAAAAATAAATAATAGTTATAGCGCACGCGAAATTCAAATTTACAAACTACATTGTATTTAAATAATAAGAGAAATTTGTTTAAATACATTAAACTTTTTTTCATCATGTCAAAGTAGATCAGCGAAAAAATTTCACGCAACGTTTTTATGCGATACGAGTAGAAAGACGCAAAGTCGAAGGGTAATTTGGTTGAATTACAATGATTATTGGTTCGACACGATAACGATCACCCGGGTCCCAAGACTGGAGATCTCGTACCCGTCGACCGTTGGTTGTCTTGTCTTGTCTTGCCTTTTTTCTCTTCTCTTTTATTTTCTTTTCTTTTCTTTTCTTCTCTTGTACTTTATACTGATGTTGTGTGTCTTTAATTTTATTTGATGGTTGCAAAGAAGGCGGTGTAAATGCTACAGGGGACTATACAATCATGACAACGACGCTGTACTTTTAACAACTAAGACACGACGAAGACGCAACCTCTCGATACATTGAGTTCCCCTGGGTAACATTATCGTCCAAGATTATTTCAAAGCTATTTTTAAACCCTGCTCGGAAATTTTACGGAAGCTATACCGGAGCACACGCACCATCGGGATCTGCATCTGCAGAAGCAGAAGCAGCAGCAGCAGCGTCAGCAGGATCAGAATCAGTTATTTGTGTTGAATGTATGGTAGGGTTGGGCTTTGATCGGGATTCTGTCGAGCACAAGGAAACTTTTAAATTTTGTAATTACTGGGTAGCTTCTCGCCATCCTCCGTCGTCCTTCTTCCTTCTTATAAAATTATACCACATGCCCACGGGTATTTCTCTCGAATTTTCGATACGCTTATACATCTCTCGCTTTTTTATCATTATTATTTACATTTTTTTTGTTTTTTATTCCTGCAGAAACGTTGATTATTATACTTTTTATTATTTATCTCCGTGGTCTGCTTCCTTCTCAGTCAGCTCGATTTTTGATCCAGTAATTGATTCACCATGAATATATTTTCGGACGTTGCAGTCAACAACCTCGATGCATTATAAAGGCTCTTGCATGTTCTGAGAGATTTTCTTCAATTGACTGACTGGACAACAAAAAAAAATATTTATTTTTTAAAGATCTTTGGTGTTTCTTTATTTTTTTATTCAAATAACTGATCACACATCAGTTGAATGGTCCTCATATCTTATTTTTTTATCTTTTATTTGGTCATATATATAAATATAGATATATATAGACAGTGGTGTGTATTATAAAAGCAAGATATCCTTTGGAATGGATAATCTATGCAAATGCAAACCGACACCCCGTAGCATTCTTACGAGTCTGCGGTCCAGCGAACTGTTGATCGTTTTGGATGTCCGGCCGACATCTCATCCTCGAAAATGAATAATAAATGCTAATTTATAAAATCTAATCCTACGTATAATTATTCACAACATAATACTACTCTACTACGGGACGATGAGTATTAAAAGATAGTACGCGTTTAAAATAAAATAAAAAATACATAAGCAGAGAAAAAGATAAAGGGAAATAAATATAAACAAATACAAGACAAGAGCTAATGTCTTTGGATTAATTCTATAGAACCGACCATCTGTCATCGGGCAAGATCGCCCGAGAGACAGGAGTAGAAATAAAAAAAAAGTCACGATTAAGGGGCAAGTGGAAACAGTAGCTGGTCAAGCGTTGGCGCCAGATTTTTTGCGTCACCCGTTATAATTGCGCGGACTCATCATCATCATCATCGTCATCGTCGTCAGCCGGAATACAAACTAAAAACCAACAAAACGATGATCCGCTACGAGCAAGACAACTTTTACGAGGAACTTCACCGGTATTACAACTAAACCATTACAGCTTCATACTCGCAATCATATTTTAAATCCTCATTTAAACCTGTATCTTTATCGATTACGTTTATTCTGAATTTACGGGAATTTGTACGTCTTACTCATCAGTGAACAAGTGTCCAGTATCCCGTCTGATGCCGGCAGCAATGTCCGCTCATTTTATTGACAATCAATGAGGATTTATATTTTTATTTATCAACACGCGTTGGACACTAGATTATTATATAAATATATTTTATTTGAAAATGATATTTAAATAATATTATAAAATAGCCAGAAATTTGAATGACAAAAGCGTGGTCATCAGCATCCCTGAAATGGAGCCTTGGGCTCGCGCGTGCGGATCAAGTATTCGCCATCAACCATTGACTATATATATTATACATATATGTGTATGTATGTGTTGCTGGAAAGCCACGGAGAGCATCTTCAAGGCCACATTTGATACGAGTAGAGAGAAGAGAAGAAGAAAAAAGAGGAAGAGATGACATGTGTGAGTGTGTGTGTGTGTTGTGTGTGCTCGTAACACGGGTAGCACAACTCACGGTTTAAATCGTATTAAAAGTTGTGGCTCTATACTATACAGCCTCTCATCTCGCATCTCTACTCTTTTACTTTATCTGGGCATCCACTACACTATACTACTATAATACAAACTCTTGAAACTCTTTCACGGGCTAAAGATTATACAGGACACGACACAACTCGTCCGGATTTAAGTGCCTCTTTCGTGACACTCTTCATGACGTTTTTAGCGGGTTTATGGTATACTTAATCAACTATTTATATTCATTTATCTATTGTATAGATTTTTTTTATGATAATTACGCCGGAATAATCTTTCGTCGATAAAATAATTTATTTATTTAAGAAAATTTTTTTTTTAGATTTAGGAGACCTCTGGATTGTTTACGGATGTTTGTTATTTGTTTGGGATTTTTTACGGCTGAGTAAGAGTGATGATAAAAATAATGAACTAGAAAATAAATACAGGGGTAGTTGAGTTCAACGGACTCGGAAGAAGTATCTCTGACCATCTGTGTTCACTTCAAGCTCACGAGTACTTTTTTAAATCTTTTTTTTCCTCGTCTTTTCTTCAACGAACAAGAGTACATACATGAGTCTCTTGTTCTTTTCTTTGTTCAAGTACTCCACTAGCACAATGTGCCCTTTGGAAATCTAATCTATTTGGCAGGGGAATTCAAGTGGGGTTCAATTTTACTTGGACAGAAAAATTATTTGATGGAAAATTAAAAAAAAAATGGAATTTTGTTGTTAAATAATGAAATTTAATTTTTTTTTTAAATTTTATCTCGACATTTACACTTTTATTTTGCTTCTGAATTTATATAAAAAAAACTTAAGGCATTAAGACGCGATGTATGAAATAAAAAATACAAGATAAAAAAAAATATTGAGAAGAGAAGTTGACTGTGGAGTAAGGAAAGAGGAGGCAGGTACCAAGAATAAGAAGACAACGAATAAAAAATGAAGAGTAAGAAAAAGATCAAGCTGGTCACTGGGTAGAGAATAAAGGGAGAAAGAAAGAAAGGCGGAGATCAGAGCAATAAGATGAGAAAAAAGGCATATGTATAAGATGGTACAGCAGTTTGTATGAGAGAGATGGAAGAAAAAAGAAGCAAAGAGAAGTTTGTAAAGCAAAGAGTAAGACTGGTCAAGAGGGAGACGCGGGATGAAAAGAGCCAAGAAACCGGCTATGACGCTCAGAGGGCTAAGGCCAATATACGAAGCGAGAAACTTTACCACACCAAGGAAAAAAACACTCCGAGAGTGAGAGTTGTGTATACACATAATCTATTGATCAAGTGGAACTGGGTACAATAGAAAAAAATCTTAATTCTTAAACTTCATCCCCATATAACTCAGGCTTCTATCAACTTTATGTTAACTTCGTTTTCTCCCTTCAAATTTATGTGTCTTTTTATTACCTCACGAAATGGGGAAAAAGGTTTTCTTGGAATTGTTGAGAAAATATTTAACATAAATCTGAAGTTAAATACTTCGTTAGGTTCTTCTTCTTCTTCTTCTTCTTCTTCTGCTTCGTTGGGTTTTTTATTAGTTTATTTTTTATGTTTTCCGAGAAGTTATTTTCAGAGAAGTTGAAGCGGGGTGAAGAGTAAGATGCTGAGTAGTAGGTGGTATTGTAAACATGTGCGGTAGCTGTTGCACGTACGATGCAGGAGAGAATTATACTGCGTTTGAATAAAGTTGAGTGTAAATATAAGAATATGATGATGATGATGATGATGATAAAGAAGAAGACGATAAGAAAAAAATGAGGATAAAAAAGTGGCAAGGTGAAGACGAGTGGCTTATGAGCTGGTGCGTTCGCCAGCGGACTCGCGTTTCGTAAGATATAGCCAGAGGATTATTGGAAGAATACTAGTATGAGAAGAAAAAAATATAAGAGAAGAAGATGAGGATGAAGAAAAAATAATAAAATAAAAGCGACGCGAAAGACCAGTGGAGATAGCGGGATATAAAGTAAGACGGAGCAAGTGGTTGTAAAAATTGTACACGTGAGACGAAGAAAAATATATAAATTACGCCAAGACGTTACGCAGCAGATTAAAATCTGTTTGGCTCTCTTACTTTATTATTATTATTATTATTATTATTATTATCATTTTGTTTTTTTTTTACATATTCGCTTTAGGCTCTACACTAAATTTATTTTTCACCTTAACTCGTTAAGACTCGTAATTACATGGAGCCTAAAAAATGTACCATCGAATTAACCGTAAATATTGAATTTTAAAAATTCACATTAAACAGAAATTATACGGATAATATTTGAGATGAAAAATAAAAAAAAATGAAACTACATTTTTTTTACGGAGTCTTAATTTTTGTTTGAAGCAACAGAGATTTACGAACCGTCAGATTTGCATTTTAAATACACGGGAGCGAATGAGTGGGTGAAATATATATGGGGCTACCTAAAAAAAAATACAATATATAATTCCTTTTAGTCCCAGCTTGGCAACCTCGGCCCCCATCATCATCGCCGTATATTTACGGCTCATTTTTTTACTCTTATTCTATTGTAAAAAAAATATATTATATTTTTTACTACAGTATAATTTAATACAAATGATTAATTTCAATATCAAACAACACCCATCAGCGTGCACAATAAAAACTATTAAAAAGTATGTTTACGTGGGCTCATTAATCGTCTTCCTTGCAGAGATAAGAGCATCGATTAGTCGGGTTTGCGTCCTCAGGACGTCGCCCTTTGTCCGCTGACTCGGCATTGTGTTGCCGTTTTTATTATCTTTTTTTATTATTTATATTTCCTCTGATATTGTGTCCATCTACTCTCGCTGGTCTCGTGGACAGTATTACAATCTCGATATTTTTTATTCTCCATAATTGATCAATTAATTTTTTTTTTAAATTTAATTTGATATTTTAAAAAATAATCTGGTTAAATCATTAGTTATATATATATACATATATGAGGATATGAGAGAGGGATATTTTAAGTTGGCCAAAGGCCCATTGCCTTGTAGAGGACGCGGTGCATCATCAGCATCAAGTAGAGTGTTCTCTTGGACTCTGGTCCCCCCCGGGGCAACTTGAAAAGTCGATGCGATGAGTACATATATACACATATATATACATATATGTATACAGAATCAAAAGAGTAAAGAGAGAAGATAAAAGATGCTGTGTTGTGTGTAGTATAGGAAGCTAAAGCGAAACAAGATGAGAGCTAAAGATGTACTGTGCTGGTGAGACTATAGCAGCAGCACCAGCACCAGCACCAGCAGCAGCATCAACGATGACCGGGCTTTGAACTCAGTCTGTGGTAAACAACAGGTACATTGCACCCTGTGCGTAATTCGTAAGTGCTCATGGGCTGAACGCAGTGAACCAGAGGAGAGAGGTACAGAGCGAATGGAACCAACACGAGAGAAGAAGAGACGAGGAGAGAAGCGAAAAGTTACGGCGTATAGTAGTAGTATAGTAAGAAGGGGGAATAAGAGGACCAGGGGAGATAAAGATGATGATGAAGTAAAAGAAGACGGAACGAGATGGTACATGGTAGTAGCTGCAGGCGTATTTTTTTAGTCACGTCCACCATGCAGCATCTGAGTCGAGATGAGAGACAAGTAAAGAGCCACTTTTGTATATATACAGTATCCACTGTAACGGCCCAATCGCGCGCATATTATTTTTTTTATCCCTTTCTTTGGTGCTCTCTTTATCTCACTCCTTTATGTCGATTCTCTGACATCCAAATCGACGCTCATGAAACATTCAGGGGATTGCACTTTGGGCTGAAGAACTAAAGAAGATGAGAAGACAAACAAATACAATTTTTACACTCGCGGTTTTATATATAAATAAGTTAATTATTTACTCACTTTTGTTTCGCGGAATTAAAAGGAGAGAAAAATACGACCGTGACACAAATTCTTTTTTTTTTTTATCACGATGCTTTTGAAATTTTTATTCTATGAAAAATTATTATTCTACTTTCTTTATTATCTATTTCTAGAGCGTCATTTCCGGCTTCTATGGAATTCAAACTCTTGTCCGTTGACCCGCATGCTTATGTAAGTTATGGTTTTTAAATATTTAATAAATCTTAATTGATTGGGTGAAGTAAATAAGGAAAATTAATAGAATCCACTGAAAAAAGTGTCAAGTTTTATTGGAAGTAATTACATATTTTTATATATTAAATTCAAACTTAATATCCAAGGAGAGTATCAGTTTAGTCGGCGGGATTACTTAGCGATTTACTCAGTCGGCCATTCGTTTGGCCGCCCGTTGGTTAGAGTCCAACACATCAATGAACTTGACTCGCTATACCGGCCACATTTTATCTTACCCAACTGGTAAAATTTTGTCTTTCACTTCCCAAACCCCATGAAAAATTATTTCCTACATCACTTTACAACAAACATTTTTTCTCACCCTCAATAAATTAAACCCGCGAACCAACGAAATCAAAAACCGAAAATCAAATTTCTCATTAATCTACTCCATTATTTTCGACCGCAGTCTCCGTATCAGTGGTAAATCTTTCCATATTTTCCACCGCTTATTTTTTCGGCGGAAAATATTTCATAAGATCCTGAAAATATCCCTTAGAAACATAAATGTACGACGCCTTTTTCTGTGCTCCCTAGATCGCTCTTCCAAGTTACCGACTTTAGATTCAGTTCGTAGAGTCATTGGGGGCGCTGTATTACTCATTCTCGCTCGACAAACTATCACTACACCGTGGCATTTTCGACTTTTAAAAATATCAAAAAGTAAAACTCAATTTAAAAAATCAAAAGCTCCCAATTCGGTTCAATTTTCTACGCCTGAAAAATTTCTTCCTCTCAAAATTAGAACTAATCAACTTTCCAGATCTGGACCAACAAATATAAATAAATATGACATTTAAAATATTTATATATATATATATATATATATATATATATATATATATATGTTTAGGCAATATGACGTAACAATTAAATGACGCACTAGTCATATATTTATTATGATTAACTGAGAAACGGATGTCTGATGTGGGAGAGAAAATTCAGTAGCTATAATCGATAAATAGAACATAAACATCATACACACTATTGTAAGTCTAGTTATTTAGGTTTTCACATTACATCTGCGTGTACGTTCTAAAAATAATGAAACTTCTTCGCGTTGTGCCTTGGCAACAAGAGAACGTGCTGTATGTTTTATGTACTCCGTTTTATATTACAGTTGTACATTGTACATTAAGAAATACCGCTCCCATTTAACTTATCATAACTATATATAATATGCACTTAAATTATTTAATTATCAATTAAAACAATTATTTATTTATTTTTTTTGTATTAACGTCAAGTAAATTTGAGCAGCAAAAATAATTGAATTTTCAAATAAATAAAATAAATTTATTATAATTAAAACTGAAACTAAAGCTGCCTTGAATATTTATCAATCGCACGTGCCAGTTTGTTAAAATCGTATTAGCTTAAGTTTTAGTTTAAATAAATATGAAAGCAGCTGATAAAAAAAAATGAACAAGGGTCTCGTTGTTCAGCGTTATAAATTAAACATTTCAAGGGTAATAAAAAATAAAAATACATACTAATTCAGTTATACCCATAATAGGCAGCACGTAAAAGTCAATACAATAGCAAATAGCAGAATATAAAATATAAAATAAAGTTGAGAAACAAAACGACTATTATATAAAAAAAGTTAAACTATGAATTTTAAAATCCGAGACATTTAAAATTGACAGAAAGCATTTCGACGACACTTAAGACCCATAAAAAATACCACGTGTCGTTAAAAGGAGCCTGACAAGGGCTTAATACGACAAACAAAAAAGAGTTACTTTTTTAAGACTCTTCCTCTTTTTTTTGTTCAGCTCGACGCGTGGAGAAGGATATTGAATTTATTGGGCTTCCTTCCGACAGATAACCGTCCATGTGTGCAGGCCAGGATGTGCCGGATGGTAATTTGATAAAACTTAGAAACTGATCAGCTTTTAACGCGATGGACACCTGAAAATTAGTATATTTATAAAGAAGCCTCGTTTCCTTGGTCAGGTAAATTTTTTACGTTATCAGTCTGATCGAATTTATTTTATTCTATTTTACAAAATTCACGTGACGTAGACTTAAACACCCAGGAGTCTATTAATATTTTAAAGCATTTAATACAGGATACGCTGTAGCGTTATCTAAAAATGTATATCCTGCGTCTTGAGTACGTCCTCATTTTCAATCTGCTTCTCAAGGTTAAATTTGACCGTTACGCCGCAAGATCGACCGCGTCTGCTCCTTATTCAGCTTCTACTTCTTACTCAATATAAGCTTCTGCTCCTTCTTCTTCTTCTTCTTCTTCTTCTTACATTACATTAGCAACCCCCAAAGGCATCGTAAGCCTAAAAAAGGTTCGCCTTTTATTTTCATTAATCTCCAGTATACTATTATAAGGTAGTGATCGATTCGCGAGCCCTTGCACACCTGCTAATGGAGATGTAAAAAAAAACTATCGAAAAATAAAAAAACAATAAATAATAATAATAATAATAAATAAAATAAAAAGGCCACTGTATAACACACTAGTAACATCCCCGTCCCAACTATCACGCACCTGCCGTCTCAATTTCCCCTTGACACGATCAAGAGAGATTGTTCTCCACAACCGACAGTACACCGCGAATTACCCACTTACAATACACCTAAAGATTAAGATAACTTTCCTGTATACGAAACATTTAACATTCAATTGTGCGTAGCAAATCTCTGCAAATTAATCTCCGTTATCTACCCCTACTTCTATACCTTAACAATAATTGGAACCGGGAAAATAAAAATACAAATTTATTTATTTTCAATAATTTTTTTTTTAATAATAATATTTTATTTTTTATAAACAATAGGATTCTATCTATTTTTTGTTAGTTACTCTATTTAGACTCTCTTAAAAACTAATTATTTATTTTTTTTTTTTAACTAAAATCAGTTTTATAAACTGTTGTGTTTCTTAAAGTAATTACGGTAATGTATGTCGTCAATGAGCTAAGAAATTTTTTAAAGATTACCAAAAAAATTAACGGGTGTTTATAATTATAATTTTGATATTTTATTATTTATATTTTTTACAATTATTTAATATGTCATTGAATTTTGCGGATAATTTTAAATAGAAAAATATTTTTTATACATAGAAAACACCCATGCACACATACATGCAGACATGATACTTGTATCATTTGAATTCTTAGTTTATTAATTTATATTTTATTTTTTATATGTATATATAAATGTATATATTTATATATATATATATATATTTATATAACAATTATTTATAAACTAATTTTATTAATGTTTACTGAGATCATACTAATACATCACAGGGTTACATTGATAACATTTTTTTTTTTAATTATATTGTTGCTATTTTTTAATAGTTTTTATAATTTTTTGTTCTTCTCAGTTTTTTTTTTTTAATTTCACGTAATAGTCACTCAAGGACAAACGAGTCTCTAAAGTTGTTGATTATACAGTCGAGGTATTTGGGTTAAAAAACAATTTCATTAATGTCAATCAAAATTACTAAAAAAAATTACCAAAGATTAATGGTATGTATATATAAATATATATATACTTATCTATATAATTATATATAGACTCAAAAATTAATTTAAATAGCTACAAAACCTCATTTATTTATATTTTATTAAAATTTTTATTTTGATTTTAAATTATCGCGAATTGTACTAGTTTATTTATCTCTATATATTTTTTAAATATAATTATATATCATATTAATTTTAAATTTAAATAACAAATAATTTCGATGCCTCAGTAAATGTGATAAATTTTTTTAAATTTTAATTTCGCGCCACTCAATATTTTTTTTGAATATCGGCCAAAAATAAATTCGAGTTAAAATAAAAATATGCTTTATATTTTATGAATATTAAAATATAAAAAAAAAATAGCTTTGTGTAACCACCAGTCGTATTTTTGGCTATAATCTCAAGACGAAAAAAAAATATAAGGGAAACATGTGAGTAGATTTGAATGGGTACGGATACAATGATAATAATAAGTGATAAGAACAGAGATGTGAGATGAACAAAAAAAAATATATATATATATTTAAAATAAAAAAAATATATAAGAGTAAAGGAAAAACATGATCATAGTGACGCTTAGTAAAAATTTATAATTTTTTTTTTAATTGTTACAATATAATGTGACTCTTAATAAGCGAAAATGTAAAATTTACATAGAAAAAAAAAAAAATTATATTTATATATAAGTATGTATATGTATTGATAATAATTATTTTTAGACAATAATTCAAAGCCAATGTGTGTATAAGTAGGACCGAAGGACAAATGATTTTTAAAATTTAAGTTTGTTAATTATTTTTTTTTTTTGTTAGCATTTCAACGGCGAGGTAACGAGGGAGGGTCCGCTTTGATTTACTCAGAATATAATAAATATATATATGAATTTAAAGTTAGATGTTATTTTAGTACGAAAAAATAATTTTTCAAGTAAAAATTATTGTCATTAATTTTAGACAATGAAAATATTTTTCATTCATTTTTTTTAATAAGGTACAAATAAGAATTAAAAAAAAAAAAAAAAATAAGCAAATTCGAGAGATTACGATTTGGCATCGGCTGTACCTTTTTTTTTGTTATTTTGTACAGGAGATCAATGCTTTTATTTTTGGGTAACGTAGTAAAGGCTATTTAAATGTCTTTTTTTTTAAATTATTACTCGACAACCGTTGACTTTCTTTTTACTTACAATAAAATAAACCCGTATACTTTTCATTCAAGCGTTTAAATTTAAATTAATTCAGGAAAAAATATCAAAGAATTTATTGGACCTGGAAAATAACGGATTTTAAATATCAGAAAAAAAAGAAAAAGTCAACTGTCAAATAGAAAAAAAAGACTTTAGAATACGTATACTCTTTAGCTTAATCTTAACAAAATAATTATCTAAACACTACATATCTTGTAGTTTGTAAAATGCGTCACGCTAAACATCTCTCTTTTTTTATGTTACTTTATTTTCTATCTTATTTTATTAAAGAAAATAAACAATAATAATATTAATAGTGATAGTAAAAATAAAATAAAAAAAATAATAATAACCAACAAAAAAAAAGACATACAATATAATAGTTATAAGTATATATATATTACAAATAAATTTCGATAATAAATTCTCCCATAATATTTTTTCTTACAATCAATAATTCTTATCCTTAAATTAGTAATTTATTAAATTTAATTAATTAATTAATTTTTTTTTCTCTTTTCAATAATAATCTCTTCTCGCTTCAGTTCCACGCGGCCCAATCAATTGTTTAGATGAATTTAAATTAAACAAAAAATAATAACCGATAAACCAACGTCGAGGAATTTAAAACAATGAATTTTCAACATAAAAAAAAAAATAAACAAACGTTTATCATAAATTTATAAATAATCATTTGATCCTTCACTCGATACCTATTAATAATCCTCTTGTATATCATTTGGTGGTTGAATGCGTCTCAGTAAAGTAAATCTTAAACGTGAATGGCACAGCCAAAGGATCTTACTTATAATAAATTTATTACTGATCCTCAATAAGTGGCACTCGTTAAACTTTTCACGCTCAGACAATTGATCAATTAATTAATTAATTATTATTACCATTATTTTTTTCATAACGTTTCAATATATCACTGGACGCAGGGACATAAACGCGTTCATTTAGCTTTTTAATCTAATGCTTTAAGATTCTAGTTAATTATAATAATATATATTTATATTTATACTTTAATTAAGCTACGAAACAAAAATAATCTATTGTAAGAAAAGTTGTTTAGTTGTTAATATTTTTTAGAGGCCACAATTGCAATAGACGTCGTCGCAGTCAGATGATAATTAAGAGGAAGACACGATCCAATGAAGATAAATAAAAAGTTTAGCTGCGTATCTGACCCGCGTTACGTGGCAATTTCTCTGGCGGCTCAATACTACTTTTCTTCGTGCTACTTGACGTACGTTTGCGGGTCTTCATGAAATCTGAAACAAATAAAATTAAATTCGTTAATTTACATTGAAATTTTTGCTGCACTGAACTGGTAATTATTCAATATTTTCATTTTTATTAAACATCTGCTTAATATTTTCCGATCTCAATAAATTATATCGATTGCGATGAATTTATAAATAAATTCGCTTGATTTTCCCTTTTGTGGTTGACAATGACATCTGGGAAAAATTTACTACCCTCCGATTCCGACCGTATGTCACACACGCGACTAAAATATAATAGGGTGTACTTGTATTGTCAAAAAAAAATACATAATAATAATAATGACAATGATTTCTATCCCTTTGGGAGACTGCACCCCTTTAAATTAATGCTTGATCTTGATCTTTCTCAATATGTCGATATATTTATTTTACCAGAGTAGTTTTATTTATTCACGTGCTGCTGAGTGAAATTTATAAAAATTTATAAAAATAAAAGGTATGGAAGTAAAAATATAAATTTGTGAAAAATAAATACACAATATTTTTTTTAAAAAATCACATGATTTGTTTTTGCGCTGATTAATAAACACTTGGAATATATTTAGATATTCAAAAATCCAAGGCCGAGTCGCGTGGAGGTCTTGATAATTTATCGAGTGTGAGTGAGTGGGCACACGTTCGCAAGAGAAACGATCCGCGATAGTTAAGGTTGGTCATGGATTTGTCTGATGGCGAAACAAATGCTATTTTTTATATTTATATTGTATGGTAAAATTTAGGCTTCTCAGCGTACAAGTCATCAGTAAAATAAATATATCGCTGATCAAAGCAAACGCCAACAAAATAATTCAATTTGCTCTGATTTAGAAGCATGAAAAAAAAAGTTAATTTTTTTTCCGTGCATTCTTTTGAAAAGTTTTTACCCAATGAACATGCGGGACACCTTAGAACAATAGTAGTAGTAGTAGTAATAATAAAACAAGTACAGCACCATATGGGTCACTTGAGTGTTAAATACTTGAACGAAGGCCATCGAACGGTTTTTTCTTCGATCTAAAGAATTTGCACATGCGGGCACTAAAGATGTTGCAATTAAAAAAAAAAATAAAAATAAATATGTATATATAGAAATAAAAATAATGAAATTTTGAATTTAAATCACAGCCTAATGACTGAATTTAAATAAATTAATAATCATAAATCAGTATAATTAAATTTAAAAGATCTGATAGAGGAAGAAGATAAATTTATCTTTCTAACGCAGCACATGTACACGAGTTCACATAAGTTCAAATCGAACCCTCTCAGCTAACCCTCGGATTTTTAAAAATAACTAGTATAGCGTGTAAATCCCCGGGTACATTATATGCGCACAGCTGATACCCCCATGCACGTGGGAGCGACAGCACGCGCGTCTCGTGGGGGTGAGTCAAGGGGGTCAGTTATAAACATACGCAGGGGTGCAAATAAGGGTGTGTTGGTTATGTACAAGGGTATATACATATATATACATAAGGCTTTTACCCTAAGTAACAGCTGACCGCTTTCTCATTAATAAAAGTACGTTACAAATAAGTTTTCCCTAACAAATATATAAATATAAATTATTTATTTTTCCTCATATATATATATAGATATAGTTTTGCCGTGACTATTTTAATATACGCTATTTTGTACATGAACGCGTATTAAATTAATCCCATAACTTTTTATTAAAATTTAAATTTCATGTATTTTTTTATGTATTGATTATCAATTTTTTGTTGCAGTTAAAAATAATAAAAAAAAAATGGATTTTAATGACATGAGAGTAATAAAATAAATATTATTTGAGTTCGCAACAACTAAGGGACTTTTGTCATGTCTCGAAATAGTAACGATGAGTGGGCGGACGGCGTTGTTCGTATGGACCCAATACTCGCGGGTTGAAACAACCGCAATAATATGAAGCTTGTAAATAATAGTTCGTTATGTGGTTTCAAACAACAAGACTATTTGAAACGTCAAATGGTAAGTTTTTTTTTTCTTTTAGACAAATGAAATATTTTTATTCAGTTATTGCGTTAGTGGTTGGGGTAAAAGAAATGCTGTAAGAATTGGTTGGATTGGTTGAAGTAAGTGGTGCACAAGTCGTCATGTCTCATTACATCAATTGTCGGGTCATAAACAAATGAATTTTTAATTCAATTCACCCGCCTAATTGACTTTGACCTACTGCCTTGTTTGATACTATCAAAACTCTTTTACAATTTACACTCGTTAAATATATCCATCAAGATTATTTAAAATTTTTTTTATTTAAATTAATCTACCGCCAGAGATTCGGTAATTTTTTGCTGCAGCAAAGATTCATTTAACGTTGGTTTTATTTTCCAAAAGAAAGAAATTTTTTAAACATAAACAGTCAGATATAATTGAGTATGTTATCATTTATTAGCTTCTCAAAAAATATTTGCAGCTCCAATTAAAATTTAAAACATAATTTCAGTAGTAAACTTTTTTTTTAATCTCTAAAAAAATAAAATGGGTTATTGTAGTCGATGTTTTTTATTTTTTTATCTAAAAAGTAAAAGTAGTTTTTTATCAACGCAAACGCAGTTGGCGGAAGTTTACCTCAGAATTTAAAATACCTGGCATACGATTGTTAATCAAGCTCGTATCGCGCGGAACACAGATATATAAATATATATATATATATACATATAATTTTATTTACGCTGCCAATGACATTGTTAATATTTAAACATACGTTCGTTTTTATACTTGATTAAACCGCCAGGTAATTAATATTTTCAATGAAAATAATAATAAATCGGAGCAGAATTTAAAAAAAATATAAAATCTTACCGGTGATACTCGATTGCTTCCTCGCAGTTACAGGCAAAACTGGCGTTGTCGGTTCTATGATTGGGCAGTGTTTCTTCCTGCATTCCCCGATGAATTCATCATCCGTTTCTCCAATTTCCGGTACCCTTGGCTCTTGCGGTGGTGTCCTTTCAGCTTTACCAGCTCTGTTCGCACCAGTATCCGTGTTCATTGGCGACAACGAGCTTGAACGTCTTGTCACCGATGATACACTACGTTCACTATTTTTTCTCGGTGTACCTGGGGCGTGTTTACGTAAATAAGGCATACCTCGGAGTGCATAGGGCTCGGGTACGACTTCTTCGTTGCTGAAAACTTCCCAGTCGTAACGCAAACTATTCCGCGGTAGTCCCAGACGGAAATCAAAGCCCCAGCGTTCAGCATCCAGTACAGATTGTGCTTTTAACTCACGTTCAACAAACGCCCGCGCAGCTTCATGATCAACTGGTCCAAATAAATCCCGTCTTACTTTTGCGAGATCAGCTCGACTTGGGACAACGCGACCAACACCACCACCACCTCCAACAGAACCACCTAATTTACGACTTTCAGTCATCATCGCAGGATTCATTACTCTCGCGCTCATTATTTTGCCTCTTGCTTATCACCAACCTCAGCTCGTCTTTTATTTATTATAAATAATAATAATAATAATAATAATAACAACTATTATTATTATTATGATAAAAGAAGAAAATCAAATAAAGTTATACTGTCTGAAGTTGTTTTTTAAAAACAACAAGATTAATTTATATAAATATATAAAAAAATTGAAGTCACCGGTTTATAATTTCAAATATCCCGCGTGGCACCATTGGCGTTTAAGCGACGGAGAAATCGTGTGGCTCAACAATACTACAAGAGCGTCAAAAAATTTGTTGGCGCGATATACCGCGGCCTCAAGAAGCACGAGGACAGTTTTCCTGGAATCTCTGGGGCCGAGTGATATACACACACACGTTATGTACACCAGCACCACCAATCGGTCCACTAACACACCAATATATTATGAGGCGTGTTCTCTCTCGGTAACACACACTCACACACGAACCCACACACACGGCCTTCCTTCCAGTGGCCTCAGGCGTACAGTCAGTCGATGCGCGCGCAACTTTTTAAAAACTTGGCAACCGCGCACTCCCTGTCTCTTGGTACGTTTCGAACGAGTTTCTGACGTCGTACTTCGTCAATACACATATATATACACATTTATATCTACACACATATATATATATTTATATATACATATATAAATGTATACGAAAACCCAAGTCGTTTCGAAGGCGGGAGAAAACTATCACGTTCTCTTGTTGCTTCTCAACACAAAATTTATTCAAATTTTCACACAAAATATTAAAATAACTCCACGTTATTTATTTTATAAAATTTATTTCACTTAAATGTACGTGACAAACGTTGCAAGTTAATTTTTCAGATAAAAATAATTCTTTCAACTCCATACACAATTTTTATATTTTAAATCTTCTTCAAAGTAATTTTACTTTATTTTATTATTTCACATCAACGTTATTTATTTATTTTTAAATTATTGATACAATTATTATTATTGTATTTATTACACAATTACATACTCGATAATAACACACACAGTTGTCTGTTTCCGAAACTTATAATCCTCTTGGCAACGCCGTGTAGCGGCTCGAGAAGAGAACGGCGTCGAGCCCGCTCAACAAAACTTTTAATAAATCCGGCAACGCTGGACTGGACGCACTTGCGTATGTGTAGGTGATGGAGAATGGGTTGGGATATGTACGTGTTCGAAAACGAAACGCTAGAAGCGGGAGTCTCGTTCACATACACCAGACTATTTTATTCACCAACTAAAACTTATTTGTTTGAATTTATTTTAAATACAATCCTCACATCTATTGATTTTTTTTATTATTAATATCAATAATAATAATTATTATTATTTTGAATTTTAATTAACAATAATAACTGTACCGCAATTCAAATCCATTTGAATAATCACAATTGTTACTATCCAAGCACGTTAGATTGCACAATGCCCGTGACACAAAATTTAAATGGTCCTTTCAGGCAGTACGTTATTTAAATTTACCGGGGTTTGAAAAAGAGCTCGGTGATGAGTAAAGGAAGATGCTGGCCTGGACCAGACACTTATAAATTGTTTCCCGCGTTTATTTTTGGAGCACGTTGGTAGCAGGTGACACACTTAAACACACAATACAACACGGTAACGAAAATTAAAACATACGACCGCGTGCGTATTGTTTGTTAAACCAACGGTATTTTGAATACTTAACAAAGTAATTTAACAAGACGATTGCGCAGTAAGATAATATAATTTTTTTTAAAAACAATCAATTACGGAGCGCGTAGTAGCGTTCTGTAAGTGAAAAGCGCTCTCTAGCGACTGATACGAGTCTTGTTTGTTGCAAGCGTCCAAGCTCCTGATTCGCTTCGGGTCCACTCGGGTAAACTCGATTATTCTCGATGGCCCTCGACTATTTCCGTTTGAATTTTAGTTTCTGCGCACGCGCGAGATCCCCACTTTTGAACTCATTTGATTTCGTTGTCTCTCGGTCGTCGTCGCTGTAACCGCCATTTCGAACGTCCCGCTGTGTATACTTGACTCTGCCAAAGCACATGAGTATGAGAGATTCATTTACATGTATATATATATATAGATATATAGATATGTATTCTATTGTATACTGTACAGAAAGATGAAAAGAAACAACCACGATTATTCTCGCGTGCTCTCGATGCTTGTAATCATGCTGAGAGAAAGACAGACTCTTAAAAAATATAATATAATATATATATACGATGAGAAAAAGACATGAAAACGATATTATATTTTTTTATGGCATCATAAAATCTTATGCATTTGCCTGGTCCACCATTTTTTTGCTATCATTTAAATTTAAATAATTTATTTTTTCGAGATGACTGAGGTAATAAAAATTTTTTTTTTATATTTATTTAGTAAATTTTTTTTTTTTTATGGGATAATTACTATCCCGTCATAATTATTTTAATATCTTCATTGGCAGTATGGCCACTGGATACGAATATCGATAAAAACATAATGTAAATATTAATGACAACAATGATAATGATAACGCTGATAATTCAATAGCACAATAAATTAATAACTTGATAACAATTATTATTTTTAATTGTAATTGTGGACAAAGAAAATATTTTGGTGTTAAATCATAATTAGAAATAGAAAATTAATTAACGCTATTTTTTTTTAATTTAAATTTAAAAAACGCTTACTTATAATACAAACAGATCATTCTCCTCTTGTTTTTAAAAAGCAAACATGATTTCATAATCAACTCAGACTAAACAACAATTCAGATAATTATTTTTTTTTCGTCTTACTCCAGCTCTGCTTTAAATTTATAATCTTTACCGTTGAACCTTTAAATCCGCGATTAAAATTATTTCGTACATTAAATATATATTTAAATATTTTTTATTCATATTTATCAACAAAAACACTGAATTGCTCAATCAGTGCACTCTTTAATTTGCATTTCTCCATTTGAAAGTTATCTTGCCCACTTGACTTTGATATCAATTATAACTTTACTTAATTATACATAATTCTTAGTTTAAATTTAAAAAATTCATCGTAAATTATAATATTCGTATTATTATTGAATAAATATGAAAAATAATTATATAGATCAAGTTATTTATATAAAATTTATCAGTTAAGTCATCATACAGAAGTTAAAATTGTAAAACTCAGCAATGTAACAATTAATGTTTGCAGATTATTTTTCATTGATAATAATCAATTTACTCTGTTGCCATAACTGATATAAAAGTATATTATGTTTATAAATATACATATATATGATGGCGGGAAAGTAGATCTCGTGACCGCGCATCTTAGTCTTCTTTGTACTTTAATTTTAGTTACACTGATAAAATATAATAAGTCTTATTATTCTTATTTACTATATATATATATGTATATATTGTTTGTACTTAATGATACATGCAGCGATAGACATATATATGTACATATTGTATTGTGATCGTGAAAAACTCTTGTGGAGTATACCGTAGATAAATGAGCATGCATGTGAGCAATCGTAGCTACAATGTATGAGTATGAGTATGAGCACATACTATCTCTGTACGTAATAAAAAAATATAACGTGTAGTTGTAATGTATAAAGCCGATGCGAGTTAAAGCCTGCTAGATTCTTTCGTTCCTCTTCTTATTCTTCTTCTCGTGATGCTCGATCCCAATCGCGGTGTGCGGGGGCGGTTTTTTTTTTTTCAATAGACGGCAGCAGTATCGTACAGCGGGAAAATTCAAATTTGTATTTAAATAAATTGTTGTTATTAATGAAATTTGAAAAAATTTTATTTGAATTTTTTTGGCGGGTTGTTTAAAAAAAAAAAAAAAACGGAAGCACCTGCATTTGTATTTGATGAACTCGGTGGGAACGTTATCAAATAAAACTCAGGAGAAGTATAACAGTTAAATATAACACGGAGGCTGTAATTCATGATATAAATTAATCTTGTGTGGTTTTATAACGGGCTCAAGGTAGAGAGAAAAAACAAACTAAATAAATAAATAAATGAGAACTCGGTTAAAAGCACGTACGCTTTCGCTTTTAATCGACATTAAATTATTATCCGTTTACTTTTACTATTTATAGTCATGTTTAAACAATAAAAATTAATAGATAAAAGCAAATCCTTATCGATAGACCTGTTTCTCAACTAATGAAACCTGTTTCAAATAATTTTATCACACGTGTCTTACGTGGGCTGGAATAATTTACTTTTCACGGTCAATTTAAATGTCGGTAACTCGGGCACTGGTTTTGCTGGTTTGCTTTTTAGAAAAATACAAATGAATTTTACTTTTTCTGCGGACAATAAGCGCCAGAATAAATGCATAAATCTTTGAATAATCTTTTGTTGTAACAGAGCTTTTATTTAGACTCCAGAGCCCATGATTGTAATACTTCCGTGGGAATTAACGAGAACGGAAGTGCAACTCGTGGTGGCGGTAAAATCCTTAGTATTTATAATCATAACCCACAGAAATCTTAAGACGTTAAGATTTATTTTTATTTTTTATTACGTATGTACCACAAAACCAGGTGCATTGGTTTCATTTTACCGGGTCTTAAAATAAATCCGTAATAAAATATCGTGTACTTATCACTGGATTAAATTTAATAAAATAATTATGAGTTCATTGGCCTAGTTTTGTCGGATTATTTAGAATTTCCAGACAATTTCTACAGATTTTCTATAGACTTTCCATCGAGATGACTGATGGATGACCGATAGATTACTGACTGAAAACTGACAAATAACCAATTTCAAGTAGTAAAAGTTTACAAGCATAAATATCATTGGCCTTGTAAGCTTTAGGTGAACCTTCAGACGTCACTGTCCATCTTACGGCTTTAAATAAATTATATTATTATTAATTAGAATTTTTTATTATGAGAAATTAGGGTTTATGCCAGGTTTTTGACAGTTATCTGGTCGAATATGTCCGCATGTGTTCTGAAAGAGTCGGAATTAATAACATTGAGTTAAATTGAAATAATTTAAAAAATATATATATAAATAAATAAATTGTAACAATAAAATACGGGTAGAATTTTACTGTAAGAAGTTTTAACGATTGACCTTCATTGACCCTGAGGTAGAGATCTTGAGAATAAAAAAAATGTGTTGATGTTACGAAATGTTTAGAGTTTTTAAGATATGACGATTGTACGTTTAAGTGTAGAGATGTTGTGTCGAGATGAAAAAAGAATAAGTAAGCGAGAGTATAACGACAGATGTGTTTAGTTGTACCGTAGTATAATGTCACATCACGGGTTACGTATCGTAGTAAACTGGGTCGTACCCACACAACTTTGAATACGATTAAAATTTTCTTATGCGTTTAGAGTTTATTTTACTCACTAAACTCTCTCCTGTTCTTATAATAAAAAAATTATTTATCATAAACTCTTCTACGCTATATTACACGCATTAATTTATGAGGAAAAACACGCGGCTCTTTTTTTCTGTAGTAACCGTTAAATCTCCGACGGTCGTGACGAAACATCGTGACCTGGAATTAAATCCTATAAGAAATTTTCATGTGAAATAACAACAAGGTTTTTTTTTTTTTGAATAAATAAAAAAATCTTTTTTATATTTATTAAAAATCATTTAATTGCATTCCATAAAATAAATATATAATTGATTATATGCCATTATAATTTTATAAAATATCACTTTAGCATTTTTAAAATTTATCAGTAACTTAAAAAATTGCAGCAGACTAGAATTGTTTATTCCAATTATTTACAAAAAATTTTATCTAATTGCTTCTATTGTACTCGACAATGATAAATTATTGATTACAGTATTTAGTCCGATTTAAAATTTAGCTTCCGGCGACATAAAAGTAGACCAGCGATCAACGACATCAACTTTCAAGAAACAATAATAAATATTATCAGTCTGATTAGTGATTATTATTATCTATTTTTTCTTCTTGTAAATTATCTCTATTTTCACTATGGGAATTTCCCAATTCCGTAGCTGGCGTACGGTCTGAAAATTCTTCATCTATTTTTACCCATTCCCATTGACCGGTTAACGGTTCACCTTTTTCGAAATCAAAATTCCATCGTTCTTTAGCCTACCAATTAAATTACAAGTTTAACTCAACATTAAATCCACAATCATTTTTATTAATATTCTTACACTGTAAAAAATCGGGAATGAATACGGCCTCTATTTAAATCCGAAATTTACTCCGTCACTCAAAATTCCGGAGTCAAAAAAAATCACCCAGCATACGGAGTAAATAGGGAGTTTGTTTTTCCAGATGAATGATTTTGGAGTGATCTAGATTTTATTTAAATCCACATTCACTCCGATTCGGAGTTTTAATATTAAATTTAACCCCTTTGGAGTTAATTTTACCCCAAGGGAATTAAATACACTCATTTACTCCGGATTTAATCCGCGTTTACTCCACAATTTTTTTACAGTGCATTATTTAAAACTTTAAAAATAATATTTACCTCAAATCGTGTCTCTTCAATTAATCTATTAGCCAAATTATCATCATTACCCTGAGTAGTCTTATTGTCTTCATCACTATCATCCTCATTATCATCAGCAAATAATTTTCTCCTCACACTTTGTAATTTTGGATTATCGTTATTTTTATTGCACTTGTCCCCTTCCATTGCTGAGCCAATTGAATTCTCCTAAACATAAATAAATAAATAAAATAATAAAACAACAATATTTATATAAATATTTAAGATAAAATAGCATCATAAGAGTACATTATTATCAAGGTTGTGACCAGTAACAGAGCACACTTGCGTTGTGTGTGTAAATATTACGACTTGGTACGTGCCATATCAGACAGTACGACGCCAAAGTCAAGTATAAAAGAAATATATAACCAGCACTTACACACACATATATTAATACATGTAAAGAAAAAAGACAACGGGTTTTGTTTGTTTAATTTGGAGCTAAAGCTATTGATATTCTCATAACTGTATTAACGGATGTTTAATTTATTTAATTTCTCATTTAAATAATTATCACTTATCACTAGTATTTTAGCAAACCATTTTTTAAATTCAAAGACAATAAATTCATTTGTAGTTTAACTCAAAATATGTTAAATTTATAAATTTATATTTTTTGTTTTAAATAATACGCGTACATATTTTTTGTTGATAAGCCGGTTCTTTTGTGTAACACCGAGACATTTAAACGACTAAAAAAAAAAATATAAATAACTTACTCTTCCAAGTATTTCCTCCAGTCTTTGCGAATAATTGAGGTCGCGGATGATTCATCAGGTGCACTCGGCAACAGACTCGCGTTATTAAACGCTAGCAAAATTTATTTATTTAATTCATCAGCTCAGCTCTAGTCTACTCTACTTAACGTAACTTTAGTTTTAAGTAAAACTTATATTATTGCCACGACTTTGTCATGGCAAAAGACAAATCAATAATTTTTATTGGCCGCTGAGAGGGTGAGCAACCCCTGCACAGATAATATACAAGGGGATTTTACTATGCGTGCGCAAGAAATGTTGTCAGTACTGTTTTTGTCCGTTTCTACTGCGTTTGCGTCATCCACTCGGGATTTAAATTTACCAACACACATAAATTTATGATATTTAATGCATGAATTATTTTTTTAGCAATTTAAATTATAAATTACATGATAAATAAATAATTGAAACGAACCTTTGGCAAAATAAATATTTTTTTTAATTTATTTTTAGTTACAGAGTTGATGGACAGTCATTGCGGTCAACACACGATAAATGTTGTTATTAATATCACATTTTATTAAATATATATATATATTGTGGAGAAAAGATAGCCGTGGTATCTCGTGCGGAGGCTGAAATACAACTGACAGAAGGTAAGTCTATAGTTAAATAGTATACAGTCACTTGCATGTCGATGCAATTGCAGGCTAGTAACGACTAGCCTAGATATCCGCACACAAACTGCAGTGGTATTAGAGAGTACACATTATACATGCAGACTTCTATGGAGAAACGATCGAGTTATACTCCACAGTCACATGTGTACCGTTAACATCCTGTCTCATTACATTATCATACTCTGGTGCATGATTTTATACTCAGGTTCTCAGCCGAATATTTTTAAAATACACGAAAAAACGTTGACTTGACAGTCATTGAAACCACGAATTTAAATAAATTTAAAAAAATTTTTAAACTTATATATTTATCATACGATTGAGTTGCTATATTTTTTTGTTTTTAAAACAGAGCCACCTGTTAAATAAATTGAACTAAAAATAAAAATTTTTTTCGGTTTGAAGTTAATCGCTTTGGTTGATGTATAACGTAAACGAAATTTTTCATGTGCATGCTCGTGTAGTATATAGACACGATACGATGGGATGAACGACCGCGTAATAAGATTCTCGACTAACGGCTACTCCCGTATGCACCAAAGGATGAATCTTATGGACGGATCCGGTTGTGCTGAGAATAAGACAGATAGAAAAAATAACAATAAAATATGGATTTTTATAGGGATTTGAAAATTGCGAGATATTGTCATTTTTTTTGGCTCAACTTACATTCAAAAATTTATTGACGAATTTTTTTTTTTTTTTTAGAGGTTTTTTATTTTTATTATTATATTTTTTTTTATTAATATTTTTTAAAGTCAATCACTGTGCACCTGACTGTAGTGAGAAGTACGACATAAAGAAATTCTCACAGAGTATACACCGCATCCACAACGTTGTGGTGTATTATATGTTACTGTACGTTTATAAATATACCACAAGTCATTTGTTGATGGATACTTTGTATCTTTGTGATGAATCTGATACTAATAATAATAATAATAATGATAATAATCATATCGATATAATTATATGTATGTGGGAGAGTGCTTGCGGAAATAGGACACCCAATTTTTTTTTTTCTCTGAAAATTCTTTCAAATCGTAATTATTTTTGAACAGGGAATATACCGAACTTATTTTTTGAAAATTATTCAAAAATAATTTATTTTGATATTTGTATTTTTAAATTGTCGTACAAATCATAAATTTCTCACTTCAATTTCTATGCGAATCATGAATTTTTAGAAATTTCGTTAAAAAATATGGGGGATAAATTATTTTTCTTTTTAAAAAAGTCCGATTTTGTCCAAAAAAAATTTTTTTTAATAAAAGTGTCTTTCCTATACATACATATAAATTTATGTCATGGTAATTAAAAAATACGTTTTTTATTTTTTTATTTTCAATATATTTCTCAGACGAAAAAAAATATATCGTGACCATGAAAAATAAATATTTAAAATTGTTTCGTCGGTTCATAAGTCACCAAAACAATGATTTCTCATTTTTTAATTAAAACTGTCAAAACAAATTTTTTAATACGGTTAAAATAAAATTTACATAAATTTTATAGAAAGTATTACAAATGAAAAATAAAACTTTGATGTTATCACTAGAATTCTATAAAAAAAATTAATATTAATATGAATCAATGAAAACGTTTTTTTATCACGAATTTAATTAAATAAATAAATAAATTTACGTTGCGATGAATTTTATAGTGCATCATATGTAAAATGCAGAATCAATTACAATAATATCTAGTGATGATCGTTCTTTTTCCACTTGGCAACGGAAGTAAACGTGAGAATCCTTGACCGCAAAGCGCAGTCTCTTACTTCATAGTATCGTTAACCGAGCGTAACTTTTTCGTGCAAACAACAATAAGACTTCAAATCGCCTGCTTCCTATTTTCAAACTTTTATTTATCAACTTTCAATCAATCAAACTGTCCTATATGGTACCGTCACTTATTATCCAAATACATTTTATCCGATAGACAAAATATCCCCGGACTAAATACTCGATAGATAAAATATCCCCGACAAAATATCTTATAATATAAATAATTTTCATATAAATAGTACTGTACCCTTTTATCAGAAATCTTTAATAGAGTAGAGGTATCGTTTTTGGCCACTTTAGGGCCAGTTTTGGACACTTGAAAAATTAAAATTAAATAATTTGTAAAAGACCCAATAACATAATTAATTTTTTAATATGTTTAGAGATACTTCTATCCAACTATTAAAATGCAAATTTTATTTTACACTTTTTTATTAATTAAAATATAGGATTAAATGTCCAAAAATGGAGCAGTGGCCACAAATGGTACCTCTTTGCACATAAAATTTGCACATAAAATTTGAGTGGATATTAAAAATAGATCAACACATATGCTTGAAATCGTACTGTGCCCTTTTTTCACAGATTTTGGGCGGGTATTATTTTGGAAATAGGTCAACACATATGCTTGGAATGGTACGGTACCCGTTTATCGAAAACCATTTATTATTTTTTCACTTAAAATATATTTTTCTGAATAAGATTTGTCGACTGGATGTTTTTTCACGAATTTTCGTCTATTGAATATTTAGTCCGGGGATATTTTGTCTATCGGGTAATTTGTATTCGGATATTTTATCCGCGAACTACAAGTCGTGCTACCGTCCTATTTATGTCCTTTAAAAAAAATCTATCACTAAATTAACTTTTTATAAATCATAAGTCATAAAAATGCATGAGAAAATTTTTTTAAAATTTATTTTTAACGACTTTCAGTCCAATTATTTCTCATAGTATTCGATGTTCAGAGTTTTTATTTTTTTTTTTTTTTAACTTAATATTAATTTTCATAAAATTTCTAACCCTTTGGCCATCGACTGTTGTCTATATAATTTAATAAATAAGAACAGGAAACAAATATAATTTTTTCAGAATTATTTTCGCGTGGGTAATAACAAGCGCATTAGTTCTCGCGCTTTACTTCTCTAATTGCAATGTATTCTATTATTGTATAATGTAATGTACCCGGGGGAAAAGTATATATACATGTAAGGACAGTCATAAATATTCAACTTGTAAATTGGTATCTATATAATAATACAAATATAAATATAAATATAAATGTAAGATGCAATTATTCATACGTCTTCGACGAGTGTAATGCACGCTCTGGTGTGTTAAATTACGAAGTACATTACTGCTGTCTTTTAACTAAAATTTATTTATAAATATTCAAAGATAAATCTTTCAAGGTTTAAATCATTAAAATATCATTAGCGAAAAAAAATATTTTTAATTATTCATAAAACGAAAGTTTATTTTTTTTTTTTAAGCAAAAATTTAAAATAAAAAATTACACTTTTTTATTTACCGTAGATTTAAAAAATCTCTATGATTAAATGACTGTCAAGTGCAACGAATAATTTTAGTGAATGAATAGTTTATTCATTTATTCCTTTTCACAAGGCGTGACGATTAAAAAATAAGTCCACGTGTAGTCTGTTGAGTGTTAAAACTCTTCCTTGTCGTTAGTATAATGTGCAATGTATATAAGTAATGTAATATAATGTAATGTGTAATATATAATAAGAGAGACGTAGACATGTGGTTGGTGAATCTGGGGCCAACTGTTCCTTCCTGCTACTCCATCAACCTTGAAATATATTCTCAAGGAAATCTCAACGGACATATTCACGATTTTTTTATATTTATCACCAATATCTTCATTTTCAGTTGAAAAAAAAAGCCGTAAAAAATTATACGATCTTATCTTCAGGGAATTTTTTCCCGGCTTCTTATCTCTGTCAATTACTCGAGTATTGTGGCGAAAAATTTAGTTGAAAATTATCTGATTCGGTTGACAATCAATCCGTTATTTTTTTGCTAAAAAAATCAACAAAGGAATTCGTTAACGATTTAAATTTTTCGTATTCGTCTTCGCTGTTCCCCTGGGTTTAAAAAAGTCCGCGGACCCTTCGTCGTTTCCTTGACTTGAGCCACTTCCTGTCGTACGCCCAGCGGCCCGAGCTCAAGGGATGTTTTTTTGAGTGCATATGTGTACACAGTAATGAGAGAGACAGGAAGGAAAATTATATTCGGGTGTCAAAGTTTAAATTTTCGTACCACGTTAGTTCTGTCAAGAGCCGGATATTTATTACACATGTTTATATTAGTTCTGTCACTAAAAATTTTTACATCTTTATTGTATTTAATTTACCATAGAAATCATGGGTTAAATATTATTTGAGCTCTGATATATATCAGATATATAAAAACTGCGGCAAGTTTTAAATACAATAGAGACATTGATTTAAATTATCGTTAAATATTTTTGCAAAACCCATTACGACCTCGTACATTTGATGTGATATTGCGCGAGGTCAGGGTATAAACGAGAACACAGTAGACCGCTTTATATTTAACTGATTGGATTAAATTACTTAGGACATATTTAATTTATGTTATTTATAAAACATATTTTTCTTTTTATTTTGATAATTTTAGTCGGGGAAATAATTCCACAAATAAGCAGAAAAAATTCTTAATGAACTTAAATTGTATGGCGAGTAAGCATAAATATGTTACAAAAAAATATATATATATATGTATACATATATTTAGTGCATAGTAATGTATAGACTGGAGTGTAAAACAGCAACAAAAATACCAGAGTAAAAAAAAGTATTGCGGTAAATTTCTTGTTGAACTTTCAAGGTGATATTTAACTGATGGTAGTAAAGAGATCGCGAAGGGAATATGGGAATTGCGAATTGCGAAGGGAAAAAAAATGAACATTTGTGAAGAAACGTTTTCTGAGAAAAATGATCTCTGTAGGCGTTTACTGCACGAGTTCCGTCGTTTCATGAGCCAAGTACATTGTAGCAAGAGCATTTTACCGCTCTCGTGATGATGAAAATTACTCGGCGAACTGCTTAAACCTTCTCCGAGGTTTTGCGACCTCGAGGATACATCGCTTAGGGCACCATACCAACAAATGACCAAATCATCCGGCTTAAAGTACTCAACGTGATTATATACGTCTGTGGCTTCGCCTTTCACTGTGTTATTTTAAATTTTACGAATATGTTTATGTTTTCATTTATTATAACCTGCTGAAAGGAACTAACGTACTAGTGGGTATATAGAGCTAAGTCAACTTAAATTAATGCTTTTAAAATTTTTATCTTTCGTTAAAAAATATTTAAGTGTAGACTGCTAGAGGCTGGCTCTTAAACTTCACGCTAGTGCATGACTATCAACATGCTCTCACAGAAACGATAAAACTTTATTGTCTCTGTTTAGAAATAATTATGGATAAATATATTCATTTCGTTTCACTTGTGATTTTTCTGGTATCAAGACAAAGTTTTAGTTTTTAAATCGAATAGTTCATTAAAACTTTCTCCTTATTTTTTACATCATGTTGGGAAAGAAAGTAAAAGGGAACAAAGGAGGACTTGACATTTTTTTTTATAAAACATTTAAATTTTCGTGGCTTGTGTGCATGAATTAATTTTATAGTAAAAAAATTTTTAGATGCTCTACTTAATTTGACCTGAAAAATTTTTCTGATTCTTTTTTTTCAATTGAATAATTGACTTAGTATTTGTAAATGTTTCACAAATTAGGGCTTTGGTTTTTTTTCTTAATTTTTTGTCTGACTAAATTATATAGGGTGACTGAGACCGTAAATGAACGCTAAGCTGTGAATGGACGGTCATTTTTCAAAATTTTATGTAGAAGGATGCAACAAAATTAGACCAAGTTCTGAAAGCTGTCAATCAAACAGCTACGAATTATTTTCTATGTGATTGTGATTAAAATCTAGGCCGTGTTTATTCACTAGATCGATCGCCCTATAAACACTTGAATAAATAATTCTTCCAAAAAATTAATTTATATACGCGTTTTAAAAATCGAAACTGTTTTGCTCTGACTTAAAATTTTACATTTTCGTACTTATGATGATCAATAACTTTTATTTTTTATTTTTATTTTAAAAATATTGAATTCCAATTGTAAGAAATTGAAAACGAAATGAATAAGTTATATGAGTAACAAAATCTGAAAGGATGCTTGTGGAAAAGCAACTTCCGTTTGTGGTACTCGCGGAAGTCAGTCTGACAAAAGGATCCTCGTGATGTAATATACACCAACGTGTATACATATATGTATATAGATATATACGCATGTACTCTGTAGTCTGTCGCGAAAAGAAACCGCGTGTATCCTGGTCACAAATGCGGGCACATTCATGACCAGGGTCGAGGCTCAAACAATAGACCTCTGAGAATATAATAAGTGTACGGCTTTAAATTTCATGCTTATAGAAATTTGAGAAAAATTATTACACAGCGTTAAGTATTTTTTTTTTTAAATATTATTCTACAAGTACAGTATCGAGAACTTAAAAAGCCTTGAGCTGTTTTGTCTCTGACGATATTAAAAAATATCTGTTGTATGACTGGAAAATAATTATTTTATTGTCATTAACTAACAATCAATTGCGCGGTGTACGTGACTTTTTACATTTTTAAATAAATATTTTTTTTCTCGTCTTATCTCGAAATATTGTTAGTTTTCTACTAATTATCATAGATTAGTCTAAAAAAAAAAAAAAAAATTATGAATATCTAAATTCAACGCTTACATAATTGACCTTTTAAACACAACTACAAATGATTAATGAAATTTTTGAATTTGAAAAAAAATTTTCTAATAAATTTTCATTCATTATTTCTTTCTTACCCTTTTTTAAAAATGATAATAATAATTTTCTTAAAATTTAAAAGAAAGTAATGAATTATTTAAAAAATATATACATCACAGTGAATACATATATTTAAAAAAAAAAAATATTAGAAAAAAAAATAAAAGACACCACGCGCACTTGATTAGATTAAAGATAAACGTTATAAAGTACAGTACCTGTCTTTTAACACGTTTTCTTGTGGACTCGCATAATATGTGTGCTGTTTAATCTACGATATTCCACACGAGTCTGTGCGCGCATGCCCATATTGCAAACTGCATTATTTTTTTCCCCCACCGTTAATTCGCAACGGATTAGACACGTGCTCATTACTCCATTACTTCATACGTCAAGTCACACAATTTAATATAACAAAACAATATTTAAATTATTTTTCTTTACGTTTTAATTTCAACAAAACATTTAAACTTTTAAAATATATAATTTAACTTTACGACATTTGTTAAATTGTTTAATCAATGCATTTGGTGCATGTGGTTAAAATAAATACAGATGAAGAAAGTTATTTATGTAAGTGCCAGACGACTGGAGAAAAGACTTAAGATTTAACAGGGGGTTCGTTCTCTTCCACTTTGTCTTCGTCTTTATCTTCTATTTCTTTTTTTTTCTTTTATCAATTTTATTTCAGTACGTATATATATGTATATATGTATATATATAGTGCCGAAGCAAATTTAAATGGCCTGCATCTGACATCCAGGAGAGCAGCCGCGTGCAGAGAATTCTATTTCCGTAAGACAAAGAACCAGGGGTTGAAAAAACTGATTATTTATTACCTTCAATATATCATTTTAAATTTAACTATCGACTTAAAATTTTTTTCTCAATGTCAATTAATTTAAAACCCGCTGAGTAAACTTTGATTATTATTATTAAAATTTAATAAATAATAAATTTAAATTTGCTTTTATTAAATATTAATTTCATTTACGTGACAATTAATCGATAAGACTTTACTTCAAAGTCATACCCTGACAATAACCTGTATGCATATTTAATCAACCGCGTCAAGAACGAATTCATTAGTTAAATAAATGAGAATACCTGCATTTCATTTAATACGGAAATGAGTTTTTATTCGTTCGCATGAAAAAATATTTTAGAATTTTTTTAAAATAAAATTTTTTTTGCGAAATACAAACAGAGTTGGATTAGTTAAAATATGTTAGCCGTGTATCAATTTGTTCAGTGTAAAAAAAAAATTATATATATATATAAATAGTAATAAAGCTTATCCGTGAGTGCGAGACTCTTAAAAATTCATTTATGTCTTTCGCTACTTTGTTATCTCAACAGCACTCAGATTCGAATGCTCGTAGAGTAGTCGTAGAGACCTAATGCCAGTTTAAAAACCGTCATCATATCATCAGTATACCACTCAAAAAAACTCTTAATCGGTATATATAAATTTAAAACATGCATTTTTATAAAAAAAAAACATTTCCGCAAAATATTTATATTTAAGAACTTGTATATTTCTTATCAAACCGTCATAATGTCTGTCGTTATTCACATTCCAAGTGAAAATTCTAAATGTCAGACAAGGCATGTAAAAATACTTTCAAACAAGTTTTCTTTATATTACGCAAACTATCACAAATTAACGCCATTAATATAAAATATATATATGTAAAGAAATAAAAAATGTTTGTAGATAGAGCCGACAATAAAGTAAAAAAAAGTATCAAAGCAACATAATATAACATATATCGCGAGCATAATTTCGTCCTTTATTAACGCTGGAAGTGATTTCACGGTTGAGAGGAATCCTCCGAGTATCCGAGCGCTTTTGCAGACAGGATCTAGGCGAGGCATCCGCTCTTTCGATTCTTGTTAACGTATGTCAAAGTCCTTTTACGTTATAAACATTTACGTTTCTCGGATTATTGTTGTCCTGTCTCCTGTCAATCGGCTACAAAAATTATAAAACATTTTACACTTGAAGGCATTAAGAATAAAAATTTTAAAACAATGGACTGAATACGAATAATAAAAAAATAATGATCTTGAAGTTAGAAGACACTTGACAATTTTTGGATTTTTGCAACAAATCGATTACAAAAAAAAAAACATTAAAAATATGCATATGTAGAAAATTAAAAAAGCTATAAGTGCAATTTTTGATAAATCAGTTTTTTTTTTAAATCTATTTTTTCTAAAAAAATCCAAAAATTATCAGACGTCGGCTAACTTGAGTATCATAAAAAATAATGATATCAAGTTCTTTATAAATTTTTTAAAAAAATTAAAATTTCGGTACAGATGATACGCAATAAGAAGAACCGGATGTGCACAGTACCCGTGAGAGTAAAGAGAAAGGATGACACAAACCACTGTGGTATACCTATTACTAACAACCTACAGTCCACTACAGGAGGATTTCGTCCCGAATTACAGCCAACTAAAGAGAACGATACTTTTTGCGGTGGTCTTGGGTCTTGCTCCAGCGATCTTCCATTCAGCCTCGTGAGACAATTCACTTTTATAAATGTATCTTCACCTTTGGTAAGTGTATCTATACGTACTTTGTTCACTCTCCCCCAAAAACACATTCAACCCTTTTTCTTTATCATCTCTATCCACCTTCTTGGTCTTATCCTCCTTATGTTCTGTATTGTGGAGCACAAAAGCCTTAGTCCAGTCCTCAGATAGCATAACCCACTAAAGGTCTTCTGATGCGAGACACATATATACATATATACATATACATAGTAAAAGCCCGCGGTTGAAATTCAATCACCCGTAACCTACACACCCCAGAAAACGTGTTAAAGAAATCAATCCAATCCAAATCTCATCACCAAATTGTGGTTTATAATATTCGCTACCCATAAAAATTGAAGTTGAAAATTTTTATGATTAATGACAAACAAAAAAACAAACAATCATAATAATAATAAAGCTTATACACGGAGAAAATTAAATGATTGCAGTTACTATCTATTTATGGTAAAATTTTTTACCATCAACCCGATGGTAGTGACAACTATCTGGATGATTGTATAAATCATATTTATGGTAACTGTTACAATCATGTATGTTAATTAGAGATAGTTACAGTTATCATTTTAAATAGTTGTATTTACGATCTAGATGGTTACAGTTACCATCAGAAATTGTAGTAGTTCGAAAAATAGTTCGATTTAGATTCGAAAAATATGTCCACCAAGTACTGAACAGTGTCTTAAACGTACTGACAGTTTTAAATTTAGAAACATATCAGAATCATTAGATGAAATTTCTGATAAAAATGAACCTGATAATAACAATGTTTTAGGTCTTTTAGACAATGGTTTACAAGACATTGATTCAAGCTCCGGTCAAAACATTAATGACGTGCGTTTATCTGATTTTAGCTGTTGTTATTTTATTTAAATTTTTATAAAATTAATTTCTTTACAAAATTAACTTGTACGTTAATACTTATTTTTTAGAATAATAATCAAGGCCTCAATCGCAATTTACCATCCGTACAAAATTTATTGAATTTTTGATCAATTTTTTTTATAGCATTTAATAATTTTTATCAGTGATAAATTATCACTATCCTTGATAGGAAACATTATTATCCTGATGGTAAATATTACCATCCTGATAGTAGCTGTAATCATCTTAATGGTTACTGTTATCATCTTGATGGTAACTGTTACTATAAAAAATGGTAACTGCAATTATAAAAAATTGTAGCACTAACCATCTTTACACTGAAAAATTTTTTAACCATCCTAGATGATTGCAGCTACAAATTTAGTATGATAACTCCAATCATTTATTTTTCTCAGTGTAGGGGAGGGAGGGGCAAAAGGGGGTACTTAAGGAAATACAAAGTTTTCGAGGACTCAAATACGCTAAATCTTTTTTTTTTTTTAATGATATTCAAAGTAAATAGAAGAAATTTTCAGTTACCGTTGAAAAAAAAAATTTTTCATTTCTGCGGGCAAAGTGGGGTACCCCCTAAAAAAGGTAAAAAAAAAATTTTTGGATTTTAAACGAATTTGATTAAGTTGAATTTTTTTGTAAGTAATTTACATCAAGAAAAATTATACTTTACATGTTTATTGAATACAAAAAAAGAAAAAAAATTTTTAATAGTTTTTATCATAAAACAAACGTTATTAATATTTTTCAACTGACCATTGATTTTTGAAAAAGTTTACCAAAAAAAATTCAAAGTAACGCTTAAATATATTTACAGAAGTGATTTTGGAACGTTTAAAAACCATTTAAAATATAAAATTTTTTTTTATCAAATGTTGGGGGTACCCCGTTTTGCCTACCCTACCCCTTTTTGCCCCCCTTCCCCTAATTATACTAAGTATTAAATGTACAAAGTATAATTTATTACTTGGGATTATCATGAGTAAAAATAATAAAAAATAAAATTAAGATGAAATATTTGTTCGACGAGTTCATTAGACTACTGATAGGGCTATTGTGTTATTGTGTTAGTAAAGCCGGCGTGCTCATGTTTTCGTACTCTGTGTGTCCCTGCTACCTGTATTCCGCTTCGTTATTTATCACACACAGCAAGCAGTAGCAACTGAATTACGGCTCACAGTTTCTCTTTCTTTATTTACTTTTTTTAACATGTCAAATTCTTTTTCTTCGCTCTGGGCGTATTTGTGTCTTACATCCACAAGTTTTAGTTTCATTTCATTCCTCCTCGTCCTCGTTATTATATACATATATTAATATTATAATACTTAAGCCAAGCGGGATTACGCTCATGATAAATGATCACTAAATGATAATTACTGCCTAATATCCGCGATAAATTTCTAGTCGTATTTAATGCACAGGGCATTAGTCATAAATAACAAAATTTAATTTTTTAAATAAAATATACATTTTTTTTTTTTCCTAGGGTATCATAATAATTAATAAAACCTCCATGAGGTATATTTATTCATTGTCAAAGTTTGCTTTTTATTATATTTAAATTAGATGCATAAATTTTTTTCACCGTCACAATTATTGTCATACTCACGCGGTGAATAAATAAATAATGTTGATAAAAAATATAAAAAATTTTACGCGTGACAAGATATACAGAAGACACGCTTTAAAATATATATACATATATATACACATTGAAATTTATTTTTAGAAACCACTCGAGTTAGTGTCTGTTGGGTGTTTGCAACTCTCACGAATAATAAGACACGAACCGCGAAGAGTATAAGAATAAAAGATAAAAGAATAAAATAAAATTTGTTGGACATTAAGGAACACATAATATCACAACCAGTATAATATATAGCTAGTAAAGCTAAAGGTATATATATATGTCCGTTCAATTGGTACCCAAAAAAATTTTGAACGGCAAATTGCGATCCACCCGCCGCAAAATATCACGCAACTGTCGTATCGTTAATAAATCATAAAGTTTTGACGATTGGTCGTAAATAATACGCTAAACAATTGCCACCAAAATACACATATATATATATTTTTAATATGTGACAGTTGAAAAGAAATAAACCTCGTGTTTATTCCACTGAAATATTATAATTTCGCATGAAAACTTTGGTACGAAGTTTTTTATTGCTAGATTCTTGTTAAAAAAATAATAAATTTTAAAAATATTATTTACTCAGACACCTGGTAGTCATAGTAGCCTATTTTTAAATAAATTTAATGCCTTTTAAAAAAATTATTTAAATTTATTCGAGTAATAGGATATCCAATGATCGTAAATTTCAATTTCAAAATTCAATGTGTTAATATCACGGGGCATTAAATGTGTAAGGGGTATAGTTATAGGGATCGTAGTTATAAAATTAGTTTAAATTATTTTATTGAAATTGCCATTACTGCTGTGTATGACAAGCATTTAGTGTCTTTATATATCACGTGAAGCATCAGCTGGCTCCTCTTCCTTTTTTTTAGCATCAATGGTTTTAAAAGTGGCAGCTTGTGGTGTGCATCACATCGTAATTAACTAGACCGCTGGCACAGCACCCCCTGTATAATTTCTGTATGCAATCGAGCCTACATCTGTAGTATATTTGTGCGATCGGGGGCGTTAACATCGATGATGAAAAACACCACTGTGCTGTTACTCCTACTACTTAAAACCAAAAACCCTCAATGTCTATATATGTATGTATATATATATAGACCCCCATGGATCGTGTCCAGGTGGCTTAGTACGTTACAAATGCCATCCTCGTTCTAATCGACCTCCATGAATAGAGTGTAGTTGTTGTCTCTTACTCAGCTGCTCAGTTTAATTTTTTTTTATAAAGATTACACCGTAGCAAACGCGTGCCGCCGATTTCGCGTGTACGTGCGGTGACACAAGTTACAGCTTGTTGCCCATACGAACGCTAATGTATACTCGTGTTAGTGATATTATCTACGATAACAATGTCCCGCTCATTTTTATTATCATGCTTATATATCTATATAGATTTTAAGTATTAAGTATTAAATAATAGCTTACGTTTATTTTTCAAAGACTTTTTTATTTTTTGGTGTCACTGCAACATTTGTTTTGACATCTGCTTTTTTTTAATAAACAAATAGGAAGGAAATGACAATAATTTATATGAATAAAATGAGTTTTTATTTTAGTTAATTACTTTTATTTAAATAAATGAAATTTATAATTATAATATTTTTTTACAAAAAGAAAAAAATTAAGGAAAATTAATGACTAGATTTGAAAATTAATTCTACGGAGAAAAAAATAATAAAAGATATACAATAGCCGATATTTGAGAAAATCAATTGATTATTCTCGTACATTCAATAAGTTGATGTTACAATCAGTTGATCGGTTAATTAGTCTTTGGAGGCGCTGTATTGTTGTTTCATTCAAGAATCAACGATTTTCAGGCTTCTGACGGATTTTTAGTGAGACGATAATATTTAAACAATATATAATATAATATAATAATAACTTTTACAGAAAAAAGAATACATTAATACATAAAACAGTCTCAGAAAATATTTAAAAATCCATTTAAACCTCCACTAATCACAAATTATTTACAAAACTACGACTAATTATAAACGAAAAAAATTATCTTGTCAATAAACTATTTGATTAAGTCAAATTACATTATTGTATAGAAATAAATATATATTAATATAATTAGGAAGTTATATTTTATGATAAATAATGGAAAATTAATGATCACGTTGACGATAAATACCGCAACTAGGTTGCCATCGTCAATTATTATCTCTTCAGTTATTCTAATATAATAAAAATCTTTATCTTGATTGCGAGGTTAATTTGTCGTTTTTTGAGTATCTTGTTTCTTTGTCAGCTGGTTTGGATCCACTGATGATACTAGTGATTTTTTTGTCACGTCACAGATTTTTCTTGATCTCCAATAGTCTGTAACCGAAAAAATAAATTTTCATTAGTTATTTTATCTTTTTTGACAATTAATAAACAAATAAATAAATCCCTCTATATATATATAGAGGTATTTATTTTTAGAATTAATAAAAGAAAAAATAAAATAAAATTTCCATAACAATAAAATTAATACATGCAGACTTGAACCCAACATTAGCAAAGGACCGAAAGGTCTGATCTTTACTCAGTCCCTTTATCCTACGATCCATCGAGGATCGAGTCTTACACACGCACACACGTGTTCCCTTAGTTGTTGGTCAGGTAGCACCTGAGCCTTTTCCTACCCTACATTGAACGAGAATCTCCAAGGGGCCCGTTCGCCCGTCACTTCAGGCCAGACGCGACCCCGGGTTTGCTTCACCCAGACGACAGGTGAGAAAGTTCAATCCGCCTACACAATTCCTCGTTTCTTTTATTCAGCTCAACTAAACTAAAAGGAGCGCAAAAAAAAATCATTTTTTTCCCTTTTCATGCTTTTAAAAATTTCGTGTATGAGAAAACCAGTGGGCAAAAAATACTTTTTAAACCATATGTCTGCTCTTTAAAAAGTGATTTCTTATTTAATGGTAGTATCTTTATACTAAAACCTCCCTCATACTTTTACATACATCCAAATTATCTTATTTACAGCATTAGTTTAAAAAACCTCGTAGAAATAATTCCCTGTGGTTAAGTAACGAAATCTCCTACAGGGATTCCCATGTAAACATCTGTTTCAGCTGCATTTAATGCTTATAACCGCAGACTTTCCAACGATTATTATTCTTTTTATTATTATTCTTTTCTACCTGTGCAAATGCTTGAGTTTACTTTCTTATCCAGAGCTAGCTTTGTGTTCTTTATTATTTTTTTTTGTTGCTTCGAATAAATCTCAAGACTGTCATACAGCAAAATTTCTAAAATTATTATCTATCAAATTTTTTATGGTTATATATTTACTGACAATCATTTTGCACAACATGATGATTTTACTTGGGTCATTCAGATCATTAGCAGAAGCTATAATTAGAAAATTAATTATCAATACTTTAATTACAAATACATGCGCGATATCGCGAGGTCAACTCGCTTGAATGCAGACGAAGTATGAATTTAATTAAAATATTGATAATTAATTTTAGAATTCGATGACGATTGGAGTGAGATCCAGAATGAAAAGTCATAATTTAAAAATATCAATTGATTATTATTATTATTGTTATAAAAAGTAGATATATATGAAGTAAAGATGATATATAAAAATTATAAGAAAGAAATAAAATTTATATGACGGGATTATAGATGACGGTTAAGAAAATTTTCATGACTTGGTCGTTAAATTGAAAGGAATTGAAAAAAATGAAACGCAACAAAGAAGTCCCTGCATAACTTGTTAAATAAAATGGGTGTGGATAGAAAAATCATGAGCAAACGGCTTTCCTTTTTCGTACCAAGTAGTAAAGCAGGAGCAGCAGTAGTAGAAACAACAACAACAACAACAACCAAGGCATCAACAACCGTCTCGAGGCAGTTTAAAACCCCAGGTCTTATTCTCTAGTACACTTTACCTCGGGTTTTTCTCTGGGGCATCTTTTTTCTCCCCTTATTCCTTCTCACGATTGAATGGCAGGAGCGTTGCATTTTACGACCCCGAGATCGGGAACAAATACGCAGTACACTACGGTTCAGATTTTATTTTACTTTTTTTTAAGCGACAACGACGTAAGGATACATATATAGGTATATATTATTATGGAATATCTTGTAGAAGTGAAGGACAAAGAAACGTGTTGTTGGTGGAAGACTGGAGAAGAGTCTTCCGCATCATTTGCTGCGGTCGATGACCGTTCTCCCGAGTACAAGAGTATTCTCTACTTTACTGTTTAGCTGTTGGCTTCACGACAACAAAACTTTTTAGTTGCTCCGCGTTTTAATTTTTTTGTTTCATTACATATTAGTGTAGCAACGAGAACTGCTCGAGTAAATCCGTAGCAAAACGGTAATTCAATTTGCACGCTCCGTGTGATAATTGAAACAATTAGTAAACTACATACTTTGTGGTTGGATTTTTTTTTGAATTGTAGTCTCACTGGACAATGACCTGACTCAACAATATTTAAAATAACTTTGTTCTACTCATAGTAATGAAGATAAAAAAATTTAATTTACCATAATTGTTTTTTAATGGTGAGAATTTAAAAATGTAAATAGTGAAAAAAAATTTAATGCTTTTGGTCATTAGCATCAGTTAAAAGGAAATGTCAATAGACATCAAGAAGAACCCTTTTTCCAGTTTGAATTACCAAGAAGTCTGACCATTAGTTCTCCCTCAGTTACATTTAATGCCGGTTTAAAGTGCACAGAACGAAGGGAATAGTTCTGCCGGCCTTTACGAGGACACTTTCTTGCTCCCTGATAATCATACGGCGCTATTGCGTGTAACAGACTTTAATTGTGGGAAAAATATATATATCAGTGGTATATAAACACAATAATAACAACAGCAACATGTAAAAAGTTAAATGAAGACCCTCAGCATGATTTTATGGAGTTTTAAAACAGGTGTCGCTAAAGGGCTACAGTTTTGACTCGCTCCGTTGACTTTTCTCGACATAAACATTCCACGGGGGTCTGCTGGCTTTTACTTTTTAAAATATATACTCAGCTCCATATGATACAACATATCCTACGTATCCAGCTAATATAAATGTGAAGACTCATATTTCCGGCTTTCAAGAAGTCTTTCATAGATCAAACTGATAAACCTGCGATTCTTCATGAGCTAATGGAGAGACTTTACACCAGCATTGGTCTCCTACGGAGTGGTATTGTACTTAGGGGCAGTAAATAATAACTCGAAAGAAAATTTTACGGTATCCCTCTTTTGGGCTCGCCATTTTTTTAAAAATGAAATCCTGTGTGAGAACTTAACAAACACGACCCTTTTCTATATTTACCAGCGATTATTAACGATAAGAAATATAAGATATGATCACCAGAGACACGTTCAGATACAACACCATTCTCACGATTTATTTGACGAAACACAAGGCCATTTACTACATACATATATATCTTTTGTTGTATCTTACAGTTGCTGTTGCTATGTAAGAAAGAATTTATTAAGTAATGACGACAAGGATTATTATCATACATTATATATATATATATATATATTTATATATAAGGAATTGTGATGGTTTTATGGGGCTTTGTGCGGTTAAAAAAAAACGTCGTATCGTTTCTCTTGGTCACGGATGAGTTAAGAAGGATTCGAAGAACGCGATCTCTAATTCCACGCGATGTAAAAAATGTAGTAGTGTATGATTCATCCAAGTCCTTTGAGGATATCTTTTTTTTTCCTATTTTATTTTTTATATTGTATGGATACGTATTGTAAAAAAATAAAAAAATTTCTCTCTCTCGCTATATATATAAACTAGGTGGTAAACCCGTGGCTCATGACTCATATGACCCAACTCCGATGTGATTCACCGGCACGGTAACAAGTCTAGACTCGTCCTCTATAGTCCCAAATTCTTAAAAAATAATATTTTTTTATTATATTTTATATAAAATAAAAATAAAAATAGTAGTTGTATCAATCTAAGAAAAAATCCATTTTAAAATTCTAATGCTATCTATCCGATCTTACGGGGCCATAAATTAAAGCGTGAAGACATTTCGTGATTTCCTACTCATACTACGCGCTTTGAAACGATTATGGAGTGACGTAGATAAGTGAGGAGGTATTATAACCAAATAAAAAAGCTAATACATAACAACAAGAATAAGTTTGTTTGATATTATATCAAGGAATAGCCGAATACGAATAGAATACCAAGCGATATTATAGTCGAGGCGTAAAACTAGAAGCCGTCGAAGACTAAGAATAATAATATATCAAGGGTCCTGATGGACAGAGAGAGGACATATTAATATGAGATGAGAAAAAGAGAAAGAAAGTAAACTCGAAACGAGTTACAGCCACGCGCCTTTTTTTATCTCTTTCTCTCTCTGGCAACTCGTGTGCGAGAAGTTTTTTCTATATATAAACTAAAAAATTAAAAACACCATTCACTTCGGGTGCATTGTGTCAACAAAAATGTCCGATTTTCACAGTACACAATTTAAATATTTATAAACATTTTGAGTAAATATTATATTTATAGTACGTCTGTTAATGCGCGTGTCGACGCTCCGACGCGTCCGCTTCGGAGTCTAGTTTTCCCGCCAAAAGTAACAACGTGGCACATGGTGACGCTATTGAGCATCCCGGGTTTTTCCATCCACGCTACTTAATATTTAAAATATTTTTGCTTCTGTTATCGAGCCAATTCAAATTTTTATTCGCCAAAAGCAATTATTATTAATTTATTCATTTACGAATATTGCAAAATTATTTAAAAAAAAAAAAAAAGTGCTCCGATTGCTAATTTAAACATACGACATTTAAATCAGAGATATTCGCGGACAATTGAATAAATATTAAAGAATAAAAAAAAATATAATATTAATAATAATAATTTACCGTGAATACATGTTTGCCGCGCGTAAGGTGAACTCCGGTTTTTACGTGGTGATCTCTCGAATTTTCTTTGGATATTTTCCTTATCCTCAGCACAAGGATCAATCCCCCATCTTCTTTCGAATTTACTTCTTTCCATGTCCAAAGTCTCTTGGAGAAGATCCACGGAGTCTTTGGGGTTTGGTGATCCAAACAAACAGCGTGGAACGCGTGACTGCATCCTCGAAGTCAACATGTTGCCAAAATGCAATTCGCGGCAAAATGGTGCGGCCAACATATCACTTTCACCGTTAATAAATATTTATTATTTAAAAATTAAATATAACTGTAACTTATACCGTAAATATTTAATTTTTTATACGATTATCAAACAAATTATTTTTCAGTAAAAATAAAAACTCAAAAAAAATTATCGACTCTCTAAAATAGTTATAGAGATAGTTTTACTTGGATTATCTTCACTCGAAGACAGTCCGACTCGATCTGGCGATCGTTGGAGCGGTTGCACGCCAAGTACGCGCACAAACCACGAGGTCGTCCCCTCTCTCATCGGCGGCAAATTTGAATTTCATTGGCGCGCGTACTTGCTGCGCGGTAGAATTGGCGGCAACGACGCTGACCAACGTATTATGTTAACCATAAGCATAAGCAATTTTCGGAGCACCCGACACAGGTATACGCACATCACGTGGGTAAGAGGGGGAATAGACGAACAAGAAAGAAGGATGAATGTAAATCTGTGGGCACACAACGAAAATGGAGACTACCCATAGTTGTCCCACACTGAGGAAAAAAATAGTGGTGGTGTTAGTGTGTAGCATGTAGGATTTATGCCGGAGAAGGGACAAATCCATGGTCTATGAGCAGAAGAAAAAATATTACGAATAAGATGGAAAAAGATGGTCGTATATTCTTTCGTCATAAAACCTTCTTCTTCCACTGGCTTCCATTCCTTCTTTGCTTTGGCTTTCTTTCTTTCTTTCTTTCTTTATTTATTTCTGTTTTATAATGTAAAGTATAAGAAGCTTCACTACACACCCTAAGATATCACGAATCAACCTTTTATTCGTCAGAATATCTCCGGTCTCTTAGATCACTCACTCCAATGTTAAGTTAAACGGTTTCGCTGCTTTATTTAGTACTTCATACTTAAATTTTCCATAAATAAATCATTTTTGGCTCCCATGCCAGTACAGACAAAGAAGCGAAACACGTGGACCAGCTCCAACGTGCTATTTAAGACGCATGACGCTACCAATTTTGGCGGGAATCGCTCTTTGTTGCTTTTTATTTACTGATACTCGGGAGCATAAGCAGTTCGAGTTAAAGATTTTGTGGTAATTTTTTGTTCTCGATGATGAGATTTCGGGTTAAATGATGAATGAAATACCTGTAACAAGTGATGCATAAAAATAATGAAATAAAAAAAGTTTGGGACCATGTTTATCGAGTAGCTGAGGCGGATGTCGAGTTTCCGTGTTAATTTCGCCAGTTACAGTCTGATGCGCAGTTGCGAAGGGGATACACGACTCTGTACTCTGATGTCTACTCCGTTTTGTCTCTCTTCGCATTATATTATACCGTATAAGTAATATTATGTTTACATGTCTGTATGCTGTGCGCACATCCTAATTTTAAACGATGCACCGGCGTACAGGAGGTTAAATTCGGTCAACCGTTTTAAACGCGCTTTGTCATTATTTATCATCTATATAATATACGTAATGCATATTTTGAATTCTTTATTAAATAATATATTATACATCGTCATATTTATTATGTAACTGTAAATTGCCGGCGTTTAAGTTATTGCCGGTTGTTTTTATTGAAACAAATCTTGTATTCCGCTACGGCTGGAGTTTAATGTTGACTGAGGATTTTTAAATTCCTGTGGATTGCAAGCATACTTATCTACCGAAAATATTCCGTAGATTTCAAGGGCTATAGGGGTGGATTCACTCACGAATTGTTTAATGCATAAATATATATATATATTCCTCAATGGGGGTTACTTTTGACCGTTAGTGTTTTAAAAAAAGGGAAAAGTACAAAGATATCGATGGTAAAGTTTTAAATCATGCGGGTTCATGTGAAAATATACTGAAGTGAGACAGGTGGACTTAAACCGTGACCAGTGGGCGTTACAAGCGCTTCGGTATATTTTTTTTTCTCGTGATTCTACCCCCGCGGGATTGCAATGTACATGTAACTCTTTATAATAAATATTATTCACCCTAGATTATTTAATTGCCTGAATTTCTTATAATTTACTTAACATACATATATTTTTTTATTTTATTTTATTTTATTTATCCAACGGTTTCTTTAAAATTCTTGGGTATTATAAAATAATTATGTGAGATTTAATTCTCATGAGAAAAATTTGTCTTTGAGCAGAAACCGACCGGCGGAATTCTAACAGAAACCACCGACTGGTCACTTGCATTCCACGCGAAATAATTTATTGCATAAACATATTTTATCTTTTATTTTATAAATTTTAAATAATGTTTTTTATTCTTAATATTAATCTTATTTATTTGTATGTTAATAAATAAGTGGAAGGAATATTTAAAACGTAAACAATTTTAAAATTCCACCCACGAGTCGAGTAAGGTCATGAACAAAACCGGTCTTAAAAAATATGTTTTTATGCATTAACAATATATGTATGTACATAGTAATTTATATGAACAATATATAAAAAAAACTTTGTCTAATATATGTTAATATTCTTTGTCCATAATGTACTTTTCCCTCTGATTCTGGCTCTCTTCTCGATTACTTCCGGCAAAGTCCCCAGACCGGAACATCAAACTTCGTGTATGCAGGAAGACCCTCCCGAAAAATCCCTACAATTTCTCTCACTTCATGGGGGTTCTTTAACAATAAAACAAAGCAAACATGTTCATCAATCAAATGTTCATTCATTAATGAAAAAAAAAAACAAGAAATGCATTAAATTTTTAAATAAATTACAGTACAAAAATTCTATTTTCACATGATCATAAGTATTAAGAAAATTGTATTGTTCGTCCAACGAGCCTCCCGTTGCGAAAACACACCTACTTCCGGATGTGACAAATAAAATGTGCATTTAAATAAAACTAAAGTGCATAACCAGAGATATAAATCGATGCGCATTGTTGTCTACGTAATGCAGTACAACTTTGAATGTTTTCAAGCTGAAAATCTCCTTAGCAACAGAGTACGACCGGAAATCACAATGTTAAATCTCTAAAATAAAATGAAGAAGTAAAATATATAATATGAGATTTACAAGGCGTGAAGCTCTCGATTTAACAATATCGATTTTGCGCAAGAAAATCAACGACCGTTAGCGCGAAATTCGAAGCGGAAACTATCGACAGCTGACTCAACTTTTGGTTTCTTTATGTTATTATACTTTATTTTACGTATATATATATTTCACATGGGTCGATCGTCTATCCTGTTCGAGTGTGCGTTGGCGTGATCGAAGACTGTATTGAACACACCAGTAACCAGTACAGTTTAGAGCTGAAGAATAACCATCGCTGGAGTTTGCCTGTGAGATAGAACACTGCCAAGAGTGAGCAAGAGAAAATTGTAACTCTACCCTTTGAGTTGTTATTCGTGATCGGTTCCAGCACCTGGTTGCATCTGTCTAAAGCAATCCAGCCGATCGTTTGACCGTTACAAACTACGAACAAAATTTTGCATTAACAATCTCGTCCATAAATTACGTAATTATTAATTTTTTATTCGCTACCACACATGTAGGTATAAATTGTTTAATTATCTAATTATCTCAATTTATATAAATTATGAGATACCGAACATAAAAAAAGTGATTGAAGCGCAAAAAGGGACAAAGACATTAAATAAAAAATGAAACTTCAAACGGTAGCCGCCGAAATTCGGGAGCAGATTTCGGGTTTTAGAAACACGTTCGAGTCATCTACTCTCCGACAATCTCAACTTGGGAAACGATCTACCACGGCGGCATCTCTTTGTGTTGACCAATACACCGACTGGCTCTGGGAAAATAATGGAACCACCCGCAAATACTCTTTAAAACTTCCTTATGTACCTTGATGCAAGACGAACCCGCTTTCAGAGTAAAGGAAACATTTAAAGAACAATGCCTTCTTTCATTGATCCATGATTGCATTTCATCCTTACCCTTAATACTTTCTTTCATCCTTTCATCGCGTCTCCATTCTCTCACAGAATGTCAAAAGAAAGTGCTGCCGGGCAATTTTCGCAGCTAAATCAATCCGCTCATGAATTTTAGCGGCGTTAAATTTTTTGTTTGTGTTTTTGTTTGATTAAAAATAAACAATCGATATTATTAATGGCCTCCATCCAGATGTTGATCCGAAACGTGATGGATGATTCGATCGTGGGTGAGAATGAAAGGATTCGTGTCCACGAATTACAGGAATCTGAAAAGGAAAAAAATAAGACTTGGATGATTTGTGTACAAATATAAAAATACACAATTGGTGAAAGGGTTTTTCATAAACAGGCATCAATATCTTCAGCTGCTCCTGTATGCAGATGCTCATTTAGATCCCAATATGACTAGCCAAAAATATACTCCGGAATTTCCTTCAGTTTCATGAAAATATCTATTACAGCAAATCTAGTCTATAAAATTCATTGGCTGGATTTTTTTCACCAGATTTTCATAAAAAAAAAAGAATCCTTTGAACAAGAGGTTGGAAAAAAAAAATCTGAAGGATCTTGAAAGACTGAAAAAAATTTAAAAGTCCGTTGGGCTTAAAGACTTATACCTTTAAAAACGTCCAGCGCCAGCTGTTCCTCCCACTCTGTATATCTGCCGTTTCTCTGGGATCCTGTTGCTATCTCCGGGAAGTATCGCGAGACTCACGATGGATTTTTTAGGGGTTGAGTTGAGTCTCGCAGTGAATATGAAGAGAGCTGGTGGATGTGCTCTGCATGTATATACAGAAGAGTCTAGTGTATGGTGAATCCGTGAGCCACTTGGAGCTGCAGCTGGATTCTGTGCCAGAGTAGATCCTCAGTCACGCCCCACGCTTCTCGTCTTCTCTAGCTTTACAAAGACTACATATAACCTTCATCTATTCACCTACACCCACACCTTACTCACACATCAGCCCGTCCAATTCAGCTAGCTAAGTTCATATATGTCTGCCCACATATACCCTAATACACGATCTATGATCTTGATCCTATTAAAAAAAACGTTATATTCGTGGGGGTGTACAGGATATCGGTTTTTCGTTCCTCTACTCAATTTTCGGGATCACCAGATGTCTCAGGCTTTGGTAATTAAATATTTCGGAAATGCCATTTCAGGATTTTATTTAAAAAATATATACATCTCTTATATAAATTTATAAGCTGAAGCTCCAATAATTAATTCATTGTTAAAACGGAATCTGAATAAATTTTTGTGGATCATAATTAAATTATGTATATGTGTATATTTATATATGAATGATTGATCAGTGATCAGGATAATCGAACAGCAGTTTGTACAAAAATTTAAATTGAATCAACGATTGCTCAATGTACAATATCATCAATGAATTGTAATGAGATTACGCATATATATGTTGGTATAAAATGCGTAAATGATTCCCGCCAAATATAGATTGGCGGGAATTGGTAACTGATGATGAATTCAAGTTAGTAACGGCCGTTGGTCTTTTTGGTGTGCTAGTAGCTTGGAAAGTGGCAGGTGCGAGCCGGCCAGACTTCATTAAACGCAATCCCATCTGCGTCCTCGTGTTTCCAAGACGCCACAGAGCACTCGCGGTCGGCATTCTTGAGAGGAGAAGGAGGCAGGAGGAGGTGATGAAGGAAGAACAGACAGAGATGAACAACATACATTCAGCTACCAATATCCATGTACGTAAAAGAGAGAACCTTCGAGACGCACGTGCACTTCTTTTCTCTCATCTTGACTTTTATTTTTATTTATTTTCGATTTCGTTCTTGTATGACCGTTGGGAATTTTTCTCATGGCAACAGAGCTGTTTCTGCATCTGAATTTATCATTTCAGTGTATCGCTTAAATTATGCATCACTTGGTTGTGTATCGAGTTTTCTGAATGCACCAAATTGCTGGCAGTCCTTCTCGATATTTTTTTTTTATTATGTGTGTGTATTGACTACTCATAGGCTTCGGCTATTGTTGGTGGCTCATTTGAGACGATTGTCTGATTGTAGAGGGAACAAGATGATATACAAGGAATAACAAGAACAAAAAATGAAAAAATGGCTAAATGTAGGACGCGTGCGAGGCTTTTGAGATGTTTGTCGGTAGCCGTTTTGGTATTAGTATGAGGATCTACTCTCTATATTATACTATACTCTTATTCTCTTCTCTTCTTTTCTCCACTCTACTTCACCGTTGGTTATATATGTATGGGCTGAAGGAAAACAACAACGGCGAAAGATGCCAAGACGGTTGGAGAATCGTTTCTTGGAACTTGGAGCATGTCGCGTGGCTAACCGGCACCGTGCGCGTGCCACTTCCTTTAGATCCACAAAACGATCCCTGCAGAAATTCAATGATGCCAGTTTCTGCTTCACTTTTGCTTCACTCAGCATTTGAAAAAAACAATTATAACAATAAATAATAATACCCCCGTCACTTTTGTTCATCGTGTTCTCCGTACTTATCATTACCGTCATCATCATTAAGAAGTTTCAAAACGTGTATTATGGAAATTAATAAAAAATTATCGACGATCACGCAATAACAGATCGTGTTATCATGTCATTTAAAGATATTTCTTATTTTAGGGATTTAAACGAGTTGTTATTTAAGCAGTGATAGAAATTATATATTTGTTTTGATGAGTATAGGACTGTAGTCCTAGTGGGTTTTAAAGTTTAAAGGGATACCAGATCCTTTAGGTGGAAGTGCATGAGGTACTGGTAGCTGGTGGGCTGCGTGAGACGAACAGCTGATGACTAGCACCTTGGGGATAGTATATAGACCATGTCAGGTACTGCAGGACATTATTTTCGACTAGACCTTTAACGTGAGAAAATTTTTTAAAGTTATTTTCAGCTTTCCTCCAACCGTCAATTTTTTAAACGCGCGAATTTTTTTTTTGTAAAAATTGCCTCAAAAATCTGTTGCTATGAGGACAGCTAGTAAACATATCAATTTTTATCATAAATTGTAAAATATAGTACTCGATAGCATGCATATTAAATGCCATTTTTACTGAACAGGGTGAAACTTAAATGCTGGCAAGATCTTTCTCCCAGTGCCAGATTTTTGCTGAAAAATTTTCTGTGTAAATTAAGATTTTTAAAAATCGTCTAGATCTCTATTCTGCTGATAATTACTAGAGAATTTTTGTTCTTTTCCGTTACAACAGGCGGTTCGTATTTTCATTTAATAAATTTTCAGTTTTAAAAAGTCATCTCGAAATTCGTTAGAAACCAACGGTTATTTATAAACCGAAAAAACCAGTAGGCGCGTTACTAATTAATACTAAACGCTTTCAATATTTTTCGAACTCTGAAAAATTAGCTTATTTGTAAACGGTAACGGTGCGAAATTCCATTGCCTTAGTCAAGAACAGATCTTATTCTAACATACGATGAATACGTTGAGAAAAAAATAAACAATAGTGGTGACTCAATATTTTCTTATACAATTTAATTGTAACTTAAGTATTTTGTATATATATATATGTATATATACATGTATACTATTTCAATATATAAATATATTAAATATACCAGGTGTGAGATGAAATATTTTTCCAAGAAATACTCTATCTTAGTTTGCACAATTTTTCTTAAACTAAAACTGACAGGATTTCAAAAACTGATGTACCTGGGATTTTTAACAGTATGCACTATAGATTGTAGGTGTTGAACCCACACTATTTAATATACTAGGCCGTGTCCAAGTTTGAATACTAAACCCAAATCTACAAGTCGTACTCAGGCCTGTCTGTCAGTTCGTCTTGGAAAATTTCCGTACAATTTACTCAGAACTGAAAAACTTTTTTACGTAAAAGATTGTTTCCTCTTAGCATTTCGAAATCCATTTTCCACTGGTGTTTTTTTTTCATTGTCCACTATTGTGTTCATTTATTTGTTAAATTATCCCGCGTGACTTATCTTAGAAAATTTATGCAGTAGCATTTAATTTAAATCCACAAGTTTACATAATAAGTAACAAAAACAGAGACTGCAACCGTCTGAAAGAAAAAAAAAACAAAGTAAAATAAATAAACAATGCTTTTATTTAAAAACCCACAATACATAAATTTATATCTGCAGCAATATTTATACACGCATTTATATTTATAACTTTGTTTAATCAGGCGGGTTGAGATTTTTATAATAAAATTAAAACAATAAAACATTTTTCATTGCGCGGGAAAGATACGGCTGCACCTGCCAACTAAAAAATGTTTAGCGAACAAATTTACACAACATTTTTCAGGACCTGCATTATGAATTCCAGGTAAATTTTTCGGTGTTGAAATTATAAATTTTAATCTCAATTCTTAACTCAAATATATATACGGGATGTTTGAGAATATTATCACACGTAAATTACATTTATAAGTTTAAGAAGTTTTTTACACTGTAAAAAATCCGGAGTGAATTGGGAGTGAAATAAAATCCGAATTCACTCCGGATTCACTCCGCCACTCGGAGTTCCGGAGTTAAAAAAAAATCACTCTGCATGCGGAGTGAATTGGGAGTTATTTTTAGCGGAGTGATCTCGGAGTAACGCGGATTTTATTTCACTCCCAATTCACTCCGGTCCGGAGTTTTAATACTTAAATAAATTTATATTAATTTATATTAAACTGCTAAACAATATGTGTGTGTTTGCGTGCATGTGTGTGTTTGGGTGTGTGCAAATGTGTGCATGTGTGAAAATTTGTGCGTATGTGCGAATGTGTACGTGTGTTCGAATGTGTGCGTGTGTGCAAATGTGTGCGTGCGTGTGTGTGCGAGTGCGCGTGTGTGCCTAAATATGTATGTGCGTATGTGTGTGCATATCAGCTGATCAATAATGTAATACGCGAATTTTTACTTCGATTTTATTGAGTGGAGTTATATTTTATTAATAATATTTTCAAAACTCCGCTCCGGAGTGAATTTCACTCCGGAGGGATTAAATTAACACAAAAAATTATCTACTCCGCGAAAACTCCCCTGCGGAGTGAATTTCACTCCGAGGGGAGTGAATAATTAAAAATTCATTCACTCCGCATTCACTCCGGATTTAATCCGCATCAACTCCGCGAATTTTTTACAGTGTAATAATAATTTCTTAAATACATAAAAAATATTTTAAATATTTAATTGCGTGTTGACAATGTGGTAATTACTCATCCGGTTCTGTTGAAAGCGAGCTCACGGCTTACGACATATGGAACAATCAAATAAAATAATTTCATTAATTCTAAAGACATAATTTTAGTTAAAAAATTTATGACTCAAAAAAACATAACATTTTTTTTAAATTAATATCATAATTAGTGTAATAAATTTTCTATTTTCCACTACGTGCTTTTATTACTAAACAGCTGTTTTTTTTTAATTTATAAACATATATATGTAAGTATATTTATAAATTAATTCAAACTAAAATATTACAGCATCGAAATTTTCCTTTGAGAGAAGCTTAGAGTAATTTATCAAAAAATCAAATAAATGTAAATGTATTGTAATTCTATTCTGTAGATTTTAGAAAACTATATTGTGATGCTAAAAAGACGAAGGATTTCAGTGAAAATAATTCGCAGGAGGGCTTTTTGTTGGGTATCCGGAAGGCATTGAAAAATTTTCCAACCGATTTCTCTAACGAGGAATATTTCTTTCCTTTTTTTTTGTCTAGTTTTCATTTTATTGTTGCAATAAAATTTAATAGAAATGTTCAATGAAGCATGACTAGCGCGAGGGCTTTGCTGCTAATTATTGTGAGAATTTTTAACCTGGTGTACAGTGTATATACTTTTTTGATGGACCCCCAATAAATTTGTTCCCACAATAAATTAAACCGTTGAAATTCTATCTGACAGACGAGTACAGGAAACTAAAATACCATACGTGTAAAATTTTATCCAGCGATGGAATGTTTATTAGTACGATTCCACAATCTACAATTGGTCTTTTCTTATTTTATTATTTTTAATTACCGGTGAATCCGTGATGACATATGTTTTTAAATATAATACCCAGGTGTTAAACGAGGGGTGTGGCAGTTATCCAATTGTATTTATATATATTTTGTTGCATCGTCATGATACACGATCTGTTTACCGATTAGTTTTTTGCAAATCATAATCACTAAAAAATTATACTCTTCCATTATTAACTCTATTAATTTTTTTAATCCAATCAATCAATAACTGACTTGATAGAAAAAAAAATTATCAATTTCATTAAAAACATAAATAATATAACGGTTTTTTCTAAATAAGAGTAGCATTATTAAAAGTATTTCAATTTATTGGGGATGTATCAAAAACTTTCGCACGGTGATCGGCCAGATGACGCGATAAATACAAAGTTTACTCTTTAATAGGGTAATTGGGGTGGGCGTATCCGTGACGAGTTTAAATATATAACGGTAATAGACAAAATTAGTTGTTTTACAATAAACAGAAATAAAATACTGTATCATTATACATTTTCCCACGCCATGCACAACTGCAATAGTTTTAAATGAAATGTAAACAAGATATTGATCCTGTTAAAAAATCGTATGACCAAAATATTCTTATAAAACAATACGTAAATGAAAACTTTAAAATAGTAGATTACGCTGCTATAAAGGAAAGTAGGGTTTTGCATCCTGTGCAAAATTTTCATTCAAACGGGAGGCGTTTGGATTTATAAGAAATATTTATTGCTTATATTCGACTACTTTTGGAAAAATCAGAAGGCTAAAAGATGATCTAGTGATTAAAAAACTAAAATGATAATTCGTTTTCACTAGTCGAGCCATTTTGGAACAAGTAGGTCTACTGTAGCCATTGTTTTATTTTTTTAAATATCAGAAACACTTCGTCCCCTTTATGGGTAAACCTCGTAACTACTTTTTTTTCATAATTAAAGTTATGAATGAAAAACATCCCGGGTCATAATATCTAGCCTCATCGAACCCAAGTAAGCCTCAATCCAGCCTCACTGAGTAAAAAAAGCATTTTGAGCCTCAATTGATTTTCAAAAAGCCTCAATGAGCCTCAAATGGTGATCAAAGAGCGTCAAATCATACTAATCGAATTTAAATTACATAGTCAAGACTAGGTTCATTTGAGGCTCATCGAGGCTTCTTGAGGTTCTTTGAGAATCATTTGACGCTCAAAATGCTTTTTTTACTCAGTGAGGCTGGGTTGAGGCTTATACTTGGGTTCGATGAGGCTAGATATTATGACCCAGGATTCTTTAGTACTGCTATTGCGTAAAAAAAGCTTCAAATTTTAATAATTATAACAGAATGTTCGAGAGACTTTTGAATTTTTAAATTTCCATCAACGCACGTGTAACAGAGTAGATGTTTTGATCGATTTCTGAAAAAACTATAACTTTGCAGCTACGAGGTTTACCCAGAAAAGGGACGACGTATTTAAAACTATATTTTGAACTGAATCACAAAAAATGAAGGGGTTAACTGTAGGATCGTTGGCTCATAAATTACCTCAATAATGATAAAAAAAATAACAAAATCTAAAATTCTTCATGACTTTATCACATCAAATATACAATACAATTTATTAATTGCTATTAATATTTACGAAGTACATATAGAAATAACAAAGAAAATTAGTATACGTGGTAGTAATTTTTTTTTTTTTTTTTTTTTTTTTTAATAATAAATACTGTCATACAATAAAGCAAATATTGCCACTATATAATTTTCTTTGGCTTATTCAACATGGCATATATAAATTATTATCATAACTAAATGTAACTTATTATAAAGTAAGATTATAAATATATATAACATTTAATTAATTATTAAGTGTATAATATTTATCAACAAAACATCTAAACTAATGATTAATATTATTTATGGAAGATTTGCGCTAGTTTTTTTACTTTTTTTAGAAATAAAGTATAAAATAACACAAATTATCACAATTGCAGCCGTCAATCCTCCAACGATAGCTCCTACATTCATTGTCACTTCATTTCCACAAACGTGAGCTGTAAATTATTGATAATTATTTCAAATTTTAAAAGTATAGTTGTATGGCTATCAGAAATATATTATCGATAAATACCTTTTCTGGACGATAATTTTTCATCGGAATTGAATGCTATCAGGGCGACATTTTTCATTGTCAACGTAACATTTGCAGTATGAACATCCGTACGTTCATCACAAATTAAGTATTCGGTTAAAGCTTTCGCTTCAAACAAATGTAAATTTTCAACTGACTTTTCTTTCAAAGTTTTTTCTGTAATAGAATAATAAATTATATTTCATCATATAGAAATTTCAACAAATAAATATGTAATAATTATGATTGTGAAATTTTCTTACTCAAGGCGTAAGGGAAATTAACGTCATCTAGATAAATAGTTGTTTCGATATTATCAAGATAAGCTTTGCCGTCTTTATTTACGAAATTTAAGACAACAGTATTCGAGTCTATTTGGTCACTCTCGTCGAGTTTAGAATCTAAATGTTTTTCGTCTTTCCAGCTTAGTATCATAATTGAATCCGTGAAACTACAAGTTCCGTTTACTTGTGCCGTCTTTGGAATCGTTAAACTTCCATTAGCCATCTAAAAATAATCAGACCCAAAAAAAGATTATCTATTATTATCTGAAACATTTAGTTTAAAGTAAAACGATAATTTTTTTAAAAACTTACGGTATGATTCATCATTTCATAACGAATTTCTAGAGTCATTGCCGCACTCAATAGTAAGCAAGGAATCTTCACATCCGAATCCGTAATGGTGTATGTATATTTTAGATGATGATCAGAAGCTGGAGTCGTTAGATCTGGAACTGAAGTTGTTACTTCTGTAAATAAATCAGTTGTAAGATCAGTAGATACATCTGGTAGAATTGATGACTCTTGAGGTTCAGCCGAAGTAGAATTGTCTGTTGAAGTTGTGGAATCGATAGAAATTTCTTCAGTGGTAGAATTTGAATCATCGGTTGAATTCTCAGCGATAGTTGTATCTCCCGGTTGCAATGTTGTAGTTGAATTGTCTTCGCCAGTTTCTGTAGAGTTATTGACATCGGTTGCTAGAGTAGTTGAATCTGAATTTGCAGTCGAATTGGCGATAGTAGTTTCAGTTGAGTTTGAACCTGGTTCTACTGTTGTACTGTTAGTATCTAAAGTAATGTTTGCAGCTGTAGAGTTGTCAGAAATTGTTTCATTATCAAGAGCAGTAGAATTTGATGCTGTGACATTTCCACTAAGGGAATCTGTTTCATTTTTAGAGAGGCTCATACCAGCTAATTCATCAGCAAGTGTTTGGAAAAATTGCATTGTAAATCCGGATAAGTCGAAATGGTTTATTACTGTTTTATCGTGTTCCGATGGAGTTTTTTCTGTCGAGTCAGTAATGTGATCTGTCTGATTTGCTGTTAAATTAGATTTAGAAGTTATGTGCTCTATCATTGAATCAGCGGTAAGAGTTGTATCTTCTGCTGTTGCATTAGCTGTTGAGTTAGCACTAGAACTTGCTAAATTATCAGTGGAAGTTGCATTAGCTGCTGAATTAGCACTAGAACTTGCTAAATTATCAGTGGAAGTTGCATTAGCTGCTGAATTAGCACTAGAACTTGCTAAATTATCAGTGGAAGTTGCATTAGCTGCTGAATTAGCACTAGAACTTGCTAAATTATCAGTGGAAGTTGCATTAGCTGCTGAATTAGCACTAGAACTTGCTAAATTATCAGTGGAAGTTGCATTAGCTGTTGAGTTAGCACTAGAACTTGCTAAATTTTCAGTGGAACTTGCATTGTCTCCTGTTGAGTTATCAGCAGATGTCGCATTTCCAGCGGTTAACTCATCAACAACAGTTACATTTTCTGCTGCTGGACTATCCGCAAGAGTTTCATTTCCTTGTGTTAAGTTTTCTGGATGTGTTGTATTTTCTACTGTCAAGTTATCAGAAAGAGTTGTATTTTCTACTGTTGGATCTTCGGCAGAAGACGTGTTGTTTTCTGTTAAATTTTCAGCAGAAGTTGTACTTCCTTCGGTAGAATTATTAGCAGAAGTTGTGTTTTCGAACGCTGATGTATCAGATGTTATATTATTAACTATTGTATTGTTGATAACAGTTAAATTTTCTTCTGCTAAATCGGGTTCGAGAGTTGTCTGTTCCACCATTGAACCAGCAATTGCATTAGTAAATAGTGTTTGTTCAATTGTTGAAACAACATTTGAAGACGTAGATTCTACTGTCGGATCATCAGAAAGAGTTATATCTTCTTCTGGATTATCAGTAGAAGTTGTATTTCCTCCCATTAAATCTTTAACGAGAGTTTCATTTTTACCTGTTGCGTTATCCACATGTATTATAGTGTCTGCTGTTGGATTATCAGTAGTATTTCCTTTTGTTGCATTTTCCGGAATTGTGATGTTTTCTAATGTTGGATAATTCGCAGCCGTTGCATTTTCGTCTGTTAAGTTTTCCGGAAGTGTTGCATTAGCTACTGTTGGGTTTTCGGCAGTAGTTTCGTTTCCTTCCGATGAACTTTCCGCATTTGTTGCATTATTTTCTGTTGAGTTAGCAACAGACGTTGCATTAGCTACTGTTGGGTTTTCGGTAGTAGTTTCGTTTCCTCCCGATGAACTTTCCGCATTTGTTGCATTATTTTCTGTTGAGTTAGCAACAGACGTTGCATTAGCTACTGTTGGGTTTTCGGTAGTAGTTCCATTTCCTTCTGTTGAATTTTCTGGATGTGTTATATTTTCTGTTGTTACATTATTGACAATAGTTGTATTTACTTCCGTTGAAGTTTCCGTAATTGTTGCATTTTTGTCTGTTGAGTTAGCATCAGAAGTTGTATTTTCTGCCGCTGGAGTATCGGCTGAAGTCACATTGTCGTCTGTTGAATTTGACATAAGAGTTGTGTGTTCCACCAATGAATCAGCAATTGTATTAGTGAGTGCTGTATCTTCAATTGTTGAGATAATATTATTAGGCGTAGATTCTGTTATTGGACTATCAGAAAGAGTTGAATTCGCATCGAGAGTTGGATGTTCTTCAGTCGTATTTCCAGCGGTTACATTATCAACAGACGTTGGATTTTCTGCTGTTTGGTTATTCGCTGAAGTTTCATTTCCTTCTGTTAAATTTTCTGGATGTGTTATAATATCTGTTGTTACATTATTGACAATAGTTGTATTTACTTTCGTTGAATTTTCCGCAATTGTTGCATTATTTTCCGTTGAATTAGCAACAGCCGTTGTATTATTTACTGTTGGGTTTTCGGCAGAAGTTTCGTTTCCTTCCAATAAACTTTCTGCGATTGTTCCATTATTTTCCGTTGAGTTGGCATCAGACGTTGTACTATTTACTGTTGGGTTTTCGGCCATAGTTTCGTTTCCTCCCGATGAACTTTCCGCATTTGTTGCATTATTTTCTGTTGAGTTAGCAACAGACGTTGCATTAGCTACTGTTGGGTTTTCGGTAGTAGTTTCGTTTCCTCCCGATGAACTTTCCGCATTTGTTGCATTATTTTCTGTTGAGTTAGCAACAGACGTTGCATTAGCTACTGTTGGGTTTTCGGTACGAGTTCCATTTCCTTCTGTTGAATTTTCTGGATGTGTTATATTTCCTGTTGTTACATTATTGATAATGGTTGTATTTACTTCCGTTGAATTTTCCGAAATTGTTGCATTATTTTCCGTTGAATTAGCAACAGCCGTTGTATTATTCACTGTTGGGTTTTCGGCAGAAGTTTCGTTTCCTTTCGATGAACTTTCCGCATTTGTTGCATTATTTTCTGTTGAGTTAGCAACAGACGTTGCATTAGCTACTGTTGGGTTTTCGGTAGTAGTTTCGTTTCCTTCTGGAGAACCTTCCGCAATTGTTCCATTATTTTCCATTGAGTTAGCAACAGACGTTGCATTAGCTAGTGTTGGGTTTTCGGTAAGAGTTCCGTTTCCTTCTGTTGAATTTTCTGGATGTGTTATATTTCCTGTTGTTACATTATTGATAATGGTTGTATTTACTTCCATTGAAGTTTCCGCAAGTGTTGCATTATTGTCCGTTGAGTTAGCATCAGAAGTTATATTGTCTGCCGTTGGAGTATCAGTTGAAGTCGCATTGTCTTTTGTTGAATTTGAGATTTCAGTTGTATGTTCCGCCATTGAATCAGCAATAGTATTAGTGAGTGCTGTATCTTTAATTGTTGAGGTAATATTATTAGGCGTAGATTCTGTTATTGGACTATCAGAAAGAGTTGAATTAGCATCGAGAGTTGGATATTCTTCTGTCGTATTTCCAGCGGTTACATTATCAGCAGACGTTGGATTTTCTGCTGTTTGGTTATTCGCTGAAGTTTCATTTACAAGCGTTACATTTTCTGGATGAATTATATTATCTGTTGTTACATTATTGGCAATAGTTGTATTTACTTCTGTTGAATTATCCGTAAGTGTTGCATTATTGTCCGTTGAGTTAGCATCAGAAGTTACATTTTCTGCCGTTGGAATATCAGTTGAAGTCGCATTGTCTTCTGTTGCATTTGACATAAGAGTTGTATTTTCCACCATTGAACCATTATTCAGATCTGTATAATGGTCGATCGTTGGAATAACATCAGAAGTTTGCTCTAATATTGAAGCGAGAGGATTAATCGTATTTTCGTCTGTTGAATTAGCATTTGTACTCGAGTTTCCTGCTGTTGAATTAGCTTCAGATGTAGAAAATGCTGAAGCCGTTGAATTACTGCTACTAGTACTATTTATCGAGCTGTCATCAGGAGTCGCTGACATAGAATTTAGTGCAGTTTCGTTATCAAGACTTGTAGAGTTTATTAGATTTGATGGAGCTGTCGAATTGTCGCTTGTTGTATTCAAAGATTCTGTTGTATTGCCGATTTCTGTTTCTAAATTCCCATCTGATGCATTTGCTAATATTGTCGGTGCGGTTGCATTCACTGGTGTTGTCATATTTTCATTCGTTGCATTAATTGCTAAAGTTGTGTCGTCGCTTGTTGCATTAACTGGTGATGTTTCATTTAATCCTTCAGCATTAGCTTCTGTTAAGTTAGAAGATCCTGTGGTATTCAACGCCGTTGAATTGTCATTAATACTACTGTTACTATCATTTATAGACGATGGTGTTAAACTTTCGGGCGACACAGTTTCCGCAGGAATTAATAAATCATTGAGATGAGTTACATTGTATTCTTCTTCTAAAGATATAACACCAGGTATCTTATTATTCATCGTTGTGGGAGTCTCCTCATTTTTAGTTTCTTCTGAAGATGTCACTGTAATCATTATAATTTTCATTAAATACCAATGTTCCCATAAAAATCTGAGTTCATTAAATTCACGCTCTTTCATGTTTTGAAACTTAATTACTTTATCACATAGAAAATTGATAAAAGAAAAAAAAAGTGTATATTATTCCCGGTCATCCCTTTTCATCCTAATTTACCAAGACCACCCGGCTATATTTTCTAACACAATTTAAAAGATCGTTATCACAGGCCGGCATTTTTAGAAATTTTTACAGCATTAGAGATATGAGAGTACATATAGAAAATCTAAGTTTCACTTTCGTTATATTTTACCTAGATGTCATAATTTTAATTGTTGATGATAACGTATCAGTATACAAAGAAAGTTAAGTAGGACAAATTATCCAAAAAATCTGATTCAACTCTAGGAGAGCAATAAATTATGAAGAACAATTAAATTATAATATTAAATTTTTATTAAAAATTTATTTATACCAATTTCAAAATCTCTAAATTATGTCATGCTGCAAATTAAAATTTTTTTTTTTGCGTATTCTCAAAAAATAGAATAGAAACTTAGTTACGTATTAATCAATTGCGTTATTGGGAAACCGGCCGCTTTCATAAGCACACAAGTAATCAAAATTGTTTTTTAACACACAAGTAAATTTTTGCTTCATCGTGCTCGAAAAAACACTTGAGTCAGTAATCGGCATAACTTGTAGATGATTTTAGCTACTAAACTACATTAAGTAAAAATTTCATCTAAAACTAATTAAAAAGTTTCCTCTCAAGTACACTGTGATTATTAACGGTAATAATAAAAAATAATAACGCTAATAAAAAATATACCTTGGAATATGAATAACGAAACAATGAGTACTCGTTTAAACCACATTCTTTTCATTAGCCAACAATAGTGCGATTTTTTAAAATAATTATCACAAATTCATATCACTATTCGTAGCAGTATTCAAATAATAGTATAATTATTTGTTGTAAAATAAAATAAAATTAAATAAAAAAAAAAAAACCGGCACTTTTCACTCAAATTGTCTAATTAGTAACGGATAGAAAATGAACGGAGAGACAAAAGTGGAAAAAAATTAAAAAAAAAAGTAAATTTGATACGGCTGATTAAACGGTTGCGGAAAAACTGAAAATACTCAGGTGTAGTAAGACCAGTTATTGAAGACCTGGCCTCAGTAATACTCAATATCATAACTCCCCCCTCCAGATAACTCAATTTAAGCAATAAAAAATTTAAAGTATCATTGCGACGGTGATTGTTTATGCCTTTAGAGATAGTGTACGCGCATATCACACTCTTAAACGTTCGTTATTCGTTTGTCTTTATTACAGTTTATTATAAACACTCATACATCCATATACATCATATATATTTACTTTCTATCGGGTGTTAGCTCACTTTATCGTAATCTAAATCCCATTTACACTCAATTTAATTGTCATTCACTTAATTTATTTCCGTAATAATTAAAGACATTTTACATTTATCATTATTGAATAAACATTTTTATCAGAGAAAACATTTTTTTATCTATTATAACATAGATCAATATTTAACTTTACATTAGAACAAATTTTATTTTTTTTATTAAATTTAATTGTCAGATTTTTTTTTTTTTTTTCGTGCTCTGCATAAAATTATTTTTTTATTTTCAATTTTCAGTCGCTCAGGATTTTATCAAATTTTCAGTTTGAAAAAAAAAAAAACAAATTCATAATTTCTTATGAGAAAAATTTTTTTTATCGCTTCACAAAACATTCAGCAGTAAATGGCACAAAATTATCTGTAACTCTTCGTCAAATTGAATCTTTACACCAAATACTTTATGTATTTACCAAGGTAACAGTATTTTTTCAGTAAAATTTTTTATAAAATCTCTTCGTACTGTCAAAATTTTTTTTAATTACTTAAAAAAATTAAATTATAATCATTAATACTTTTATAGCCTACAAAAAAAATTCTAGTGGAGTGTAAAGATAAATTAAAAGTTCTGCGCATTTTTAAATATGAGCGATCTTTTAATTTATCTGCATTTAAAATTTTTTTTCTTTGTCTGAACTAAACAATAATTTTTAAAAGTGAACATAAAAAAATTCTGCAAAATGACACAATCTAGTGGTTCCATTTTTCATGGTCTTGTTTTCATGGGATATAATATCTATGATTAGTAAACGAGACAAAAAAATTTTAAGTCGTTGTGGGGGATGATTTCAGGGTTTAAATACATATATGTATGCGGCAAACCATAGTTGCAACGTATATATAACTCAATATAAATCGGAAGTGGTTTCACGCACTACGTAAAAATATATATATGTGTATATACTTTAAAACCGTGACATAGTATTTTATCGGTACACAAACCAAAATTTTAATCACAGCAGGGTGATTAAATTTATTATTATTTAAATCTACCACCTGGTTGTACCTACACGGTTATTTTTTATACGGCCTAATGATTCCAAGTCACTATTTATCAAACCAAAATCCTTTGTAACCCTATTATTTTTTAAAATACTATTTTTCAAAGAAACGTTGCTTAAATATTTTTTTTATAATCAGCGATAGCTCTAAAAATTTTTTAAAAAATTTAGATATGCTTTGCACACCTGATGTAATTTTTAAATTTATCCTTGAAGCAAGACCAACAATTGCAGACATTACTTAAAACACTTTGAATTACGACTCAGTTCTTTCAACTCATATTGATATATCTTTTGACATTTCTTATTTTCGTAGCCTTGACGTTATTCCCATTTCACCAGGAATTGTAAATATCATAACTCAATATTGCTGTACTCATTCGTGTATTACTTGATACTATTTATAAATTTATCAAGTAACAATCACTCTATTATCTTTTTGTCAATAATTTATCACTTTTTCCATTAGAATTCTGTCGTTTCAAATTGCAAAAAAGACACTTAAGTACCCATCTGTTTTAAAACTTTACTACTTCTAAATAAAATAAAACTCAAAGCCTTAAGATAACAGAGCTAAAGGTATAAAAGTTGTAAAAATTTTTCAGTCTTTTGACAGAACTGCTGACCCTATTAGAAAAGTCGTTAAAACGTAATTTAAAATATTGACCGTAGCCCAATAATAAAAAGTTTAAAGTTCTTTGTAATGCTATCCAACTATCATATTTTTTGAGCTGTCCTCAGCGGGGATGCTCGTTAAGTTTGCCGATATTTGTCAGTACATTTGTTTAAATCCAGCTGAACATATCGCGATAATATAAAAGTATCGAATACAGTTTGAAAAAAAAAAAAGAAAAAAATTGATAGTGATCTTTTCAACGATTGCTTTTGATAATTGATCTCAGATGACTTTTGTTCAATGAACCATCTGCATCAAGTCATAATAGAGCCCACTATACCCCTTTCTTAGTTTATTCACGGGCCGATGGTTAACCACAATAGAATCGAAAAATACCATAACTATAAGAAGTAAATTGACATCATCGAATCTAACTCTTTCATTATATCGATTCTGCATCCATTCAGCAACAATGAATGCTGATAATAATTTTTTTCTTACATTTTATTGTGGACACGAGCCTAAAGTTATCGCGGCTACTAATCGCTCATAGATTAAAATAATAAAACTGTTATTGGTAACTGAAATAAAGGAATAAAGTCCGGGCTTGATGTTTATCATAAATATCCGTTTCAAAATTTCATACTAGCCACATTTACTAAATATTATTTTAAAGTCACATTTTAAAATGAATTCGATAAAAATTTTATTGTCTTATCAAATAGTTTAAGTGGACTTTGATGGTTGAGGAAAGAAATAAATTAACAAGTGTTGCTGTTATTTAAGCATTAAATTTTTTTTAAAATTTAAAAAACAAAAAGATATTGATGCTTTATTATAACGATCAACTTTCCCTTGTTTTTGGTTATTTGAGAGGACACCATACGTCACTCGTGACGACGAAAGATGGATCGTGTCAAATTTCTCATAGTGTCATCTGCTCTTCGTACTCTTTACATACACTTTCATCTCAGTATATAACTATATATATATATATATATATATACTAAAAAATAGTGTAGAGCCGAACTAACGTATTACCGTTATAGGGCATACATCGTTGCACCCACCGATCGACAGATCGCAGATATCCGGTTTCCAAAAAATATTATCCAATGTCACCAGAGTCTCGTGATATTATTTGACTCACTAATAAAACAACCGATAATTTATTAATAATATTATTTCTTTCAAATTTTTTTTTATTAATCATCACTATATTTAATCCTTTAGTTGTTATTATTATTGTTATTATTATTTTATACATATTTATATATAACTGTCTGCAGTGAGCGATTAATTGCTGCAGGTATTATTTATCATCAGTTCGTTTATTGTTAAACAAAAACTTCCGTAACGAATATTGTAGCTTATATATATACATGTATGTGTACATACATGTGTATGTGCATGTGTGTATATATATATATATATATTTTATACTGAAACTCTTGGACATAAATAATAACACAGACACATTTATCATAATATGTCGGATATATTTCAAGGTTTGCATTTTAAATAAATTAAATAATCACATGTTTTAAAATTTTATTTTTTATTCGGAAAAATTTATTTGGCTTTTCTTTAATCATATTTATTATCTCCACCTGCAAGGAAATGTCACTTATTTAATTAGTTACTGTTTTTAAAATATAATTATAAGGCATGTGTAAGTAAATCCGGTGACAAGCCCCCGAAAAATAAATTTGAATTAATTATTATTTTAAAAAGGCTGAATTTTGATTCTTCAGTTTGTGTTTATACAATTCATTTTGTAGAGGGGGAATTTTTAGTATGAAATACGAAAATTGCGGTGATTGGGATGTTAATATTCACGGATGTGGTTTTACCGTGACCGTAAAGACACCAGGGGGTGGCACGGTTTAGTGAATTTAGCAGACTCACCGGGCAAATTGAAACAAGGGTTGAAATCAAAAATACGGTTACCCCAATAAAAATAAAAATAATCATAATAAATATGGTAATATCATAATATATATATAAAATATCATTTTGTCCTGTGTGTAGTCGAGCATTCTTCCTTTTCCTTTCTTTTACTATCTATATTTATTTATATATATATGTTGTGCACTAAGTTGGCAACATAAAATTTAAAACAACCCCCGGAAACAAAAATTAAATAAGTCCCACGAAAAGATATTTATATATTCTCAAAATAACCACTCCGTGAAATGCTAATGCAACAGATTATTACGTTTTTTTATCTTTTTCATTCTCTTTTTTTCCGCAGCACATATTTTTTATCTTGATTATTGTTTTCTTATTTTATCAATTGCACATTATCGCATTTAAACAAACATACAAAAAATAAACAACAGAAAAAAACCATATTTTTTTTTTCAATTGAATATATAATAAATAATTAACTAAATAATTAATTACGATCAGAAATTTTAATTAAATTACTAATTTTTTAAAAACAATTAAATTAACGCAGTAAGAAAGAAAATATATTTTTTTAATTTATTTAACGAAATTAACATGTAATTTCTCGCGTCTACAATTACTCGAGTGTTAACTCGGTCTTTATTTTATTTTTACATTTATCGAGTCTGAAAACTCAAAGAAGTTAAGAGAACAATTAGCATAAGCACTTAAAGTGCATACATATTTATATTTATACATCATATATTTACGGTAGGTTTAAAAAAAAGATTTCTTCACTGATTTCACTGACATTTCCTCGCGCCCGATACGTCAAAAAATGATTTACGGATCGCAAATTTTATTTTTCGATAGATAATTCAATAAATTCAGTTAATTTAAAAAAAAAAAACGTACAATTATTTAAAAGAAACGAAGCAAAAACTTCACCTGCAAGCATTAAAAAAATAACTACACTTCCTTTTTGTTCTTGCACAATAATACAATAATAAAAATAATAATAACTGAAACGAATAAGAATAACCGTCCAAATTTATGCCCCGTAAAAGTCTGCACTTGTATTACATGAGTACAAGGGTGTCTAACACTTAAACTTAACCATAATTGTCTTGACGTAATAAAAAATTCCCACCTTTGTACATTAGAATTTAAAAATATTTCAAATTTACCTCGTCAGTTTGGGTCATGGGTCACGACAATAATTATAATTATGATGTGAAAAAAAAAAAATGATCTATATACCGTTGGTAAAACCGAAAAATTTTGATGATGATTAAAAATAAATGTATAAAATATCTTAACAACGGAATTGTATGCTCGATTAGCTCAACGTTGGGGGGATTTACGGCTAGTAAGCAATGTCTGTGCCAATTAAAAAAAAACCCTAAAGGATGAACCGAAGAAATTGCACGGGGGTCGAAGTCTCTAGACCACTAGTCTAGAGTTTATGTTATAAATAATAATAATAAATTACAAAATACGGTAACAGTTGAAGTGAAAATGTCTTGTGCTTATTAACACAGGCCGTGGGTTCTTCTTTATGGGTATATTAAAAAAAAAATAAAGATGTAATAGAGACCCATTAGTTCCATGCTGGGGGCACGAAGGCCATATGGACATTAAATATTAAATATAAGAAATGTAATAGTTGGTTTAAAAGACACTAGACTGGGCATTATTATTTAAGTTGATGGGCGCTCAGGTGAGACCTTATCGAGAGCTATCGAATTTAACGAATTCCTTGAGGCGATTACTCACGTGCGGTTAGACACGTTAATTTCTTGGGTTTCATTGTTGTAATTAATTTCTTTAAGGCTTATTCATTCACTTCTTACACAGTAAAAAAGAATTCGTCAAAATGTTAAAAATTCAAATTTTGAATTTTCAACACTTGCGAGTGTTAATTCAACACAATGTTATTATTGTACTTTATCAGCTTCAATCGATTGATTTTTTAACACCCAAAAATGGTATTTTATTTGAAAATAAAACTTTTTAATTGTTACTCTCAATTTAACATCCTTTGAAGTATACACAGTAAAAAAGAATTCGTCAAAGTGTTAAAAATTCAAATTTTGAACTTTCAACACTTGCGAGTGTTAATTCAACACAATGTTATTATTGTACTTTACCAGCTTCAATCGATTGATTTTTTAAAACCCAAAAATGGTATTTTATTTGAAAATAAAACTTTTTAATTATTACTCTCAATTTAACATTCATTGAAGTATACACAGTAAAAAAAGGATTCGTCAAAATCAACACTCATCGTGTGTGAAACGAGCGTTTTACACTAATTTATATGTTATTTTAACATCGTGAGTGTTAAAAAATTTATACCCGTACATGTTATCAGTAAAAAATTTTGCAAGAATTCTTTTGATGGTCGAGATTATTTTTAACATATTTTGTGTGTTGATTTGACAGTAACGTATAAAAAGTGTTATCTTCGTATAACAAAAAATTTTTGTGTGTTAAAAAATCAATCGTTTGCGACAGTTCAAAAAAAATAAATGGTGTCACGACTAAATATTTGACCCTAAATATCTAACATCAAAATATCTAAGAAATTAGATCTAATCCAAAAATATCTTGTACCATAATAGAATTAAAACCTGATCTAAAACCAAAAACGATGATCGTTGATTAAAATATTTTGTCATTAAATCTTTTGTCGTCAGATATTTTGAATTAGTTATTTAGTCATGTAACCAAATAAATTATGGGTATTAAATTGACACCCAAAAGTGTTAAACTTCAACAAGCGTGTGTTAAAATTCAACACTCAGAATTTTAACACACGCTTTTTTTTTACACTTTGACGATTTGTTTTTTACTGTGTAAAGTACTTAAGACATTGCGACATGTAGGATTTTTTTTTTATTGAGGAAGGTTTTAAATTGCGTGTTTATGCTTTTCATGTTGGCGCGGATTTATAAAATTGATTGAGGAAACTATTAAAGGAAAATTTAAAATTCGATGGGATTTTTTTTCTCTTTCATTGTTTTAGTGAAGAATAACAATTAGTTTTGTGTATAACGGAAATCTGAAACGACGGTTTACCGCCCGCGACAATACCGTGACGCATTGTGTATTGTGAACATGCACCTGCGTTTTATGATTCTCAAAACGGAAGGACTCCCACGTGTGTACAGCCTACTTCACCTGTGTTTTATTTTATTTTTGATTATGAAAATAACATTTTTTTCTTTAATCGTTTTTATTTTTACTCCATGATATCAATTAAAAAAAAATATATATGTATATGTTTTTTTTTATAATTAAAATTAAAATTTATGGTCTAAATACGATAATTAATTTACTTAAAAAATTAATATGATAATTTCGGTAGGTTACCTAAACAATCATCAAATATTCTGTGTTAGTCTGAAAACTGACGGCGTGCAATAATTTTACGATTTACCAGCTTATTTATATGTTTCAAAAATTTAATCACGTGCAAATAATATTGACTTTAAAATACTTAGTCCCATTTATATTGATTTTGTCAATAAATAAATTAATGTTAAAGCCGAATTATTTATTTTAATTTATAAATTTAAATTATGCCTGAAATAACAAAATAACATTTATTTATAATTAATAAATTTTTTATTATATATTTTTTTTCAATAAATTTTAGTTGTGAATAATCATTTTTATGACATAAATTAGATTGTGAAATGGAATTTTTCTTCGAAAAATTAACATGAACAATAAGATTTACTTTTTATCTTTATTTTAAAAATATCGATCAGTGTTCAGATTTTCATACTGTTATTTGTTAATAATAAAAAGTTGATACAGGCAATGTCTTCTGAACTATTGGATGATAATAAATGCACATACGATAGCCACACCTTGCTCATCAAGTTGATGTAAATCTGCGGCCGTAAACTGAATGTAATTTGACAGAACTTGCCATCAATTTGAAGTAAAACTTTAAATCAACTTAACGTCATTATCTGACAGTAACATTTGAAGTCAAATTGAATTAAAGTTACAGACAATCTAACCGCAACTTTTTGCTCTTAAACTTTTGCTGTAAAGTTGACTTCAGATTCCAGATTTTTTGAGAAAATTGAAGGCAGCTTTCCGTCAACTTATGGATTTCCAACTTTTGCCACCAACTTTCTCAGAAAGTGTCTATCAACTTTGGAAATACGGTCTTTTGCGGTCAACTTGGCGACTAGTTGCGGCTGTTAATTTGACGCTAGTTTCTCGCCAACTTGGCTATCACCCTGATAGCGACACTCTAAATATAATTGCTTAGCAAGTTCTGCAGTGAAGCATCTCCGGTTTACTCAACAAAAAGTTTCTGGCAAGCCTCGGCTGAATAATACATGCGTGCAAGTTGATGCAAATCAACTGCTGTCATCTGAATGTTATTTGACAGAACTTGCCGTCAATTTGAAGTAAAACTCTAAATCAACTTAACGTCATTGTCTGACAGTAACACTTGTAGTCAAATTGAATTCAAGTTACAGACAATTTACTGTCAACTGAAAGGTAACTGCTTTCTCTCCAACACTTTTCTTCAAGTTAGCTTTAGAATACGGCAGTAGCTTGTATAGTTAACTTGTGGACAAGGTGGCATCAAGGTATACTTATTTAAATTTACAAAGAAAACTTTACTACCGGCAATCAAATATTTATTTATCACAGATAAGCACAATTTCGCCCGCAAATTTACGTAAACTTGTTGATGTCAACTTATCGCCAAGTTGAGGGAACTTTCCCTGTCAAGTTGTCATATTAAGGACTCAGATTGTCGCCAACTTTTTGGGAAGATTGAAGCCAATAGTTGGATAGTCAAATGTTATCCTCAATTTGACTACACATTGACTGAAATGTGCTGTCAAGTTTAGGATAAAATTTTACTATATACTATAAATTCATTGATAATTACGATTAATAATGGATCTGAAAAATAAATTTTTTTACAGGAGTTTCAAGATTTATGCCGCAAAAAAGACAAATTTAATTATCATTATCATCGGGATCTGTGTCACAGACATCCGCCCATAATTTTTCTGAGGTAAGATTCATTACAAACAAAAAAAAGTATGAAAGAATAAATAAAAATAAATAATAAAAACGAATTTGGTTTCTGTTTTTTCATTTTTATTTTTTTTTTATTTCATAAACAACGTGTCTTTTAATAATTAATATAATAATAATAATAATATTAATAATAATAATAATAATTAAAGGAAAAGTCAGGTATGAATCGCAGCTGATCGCACTGCAAAAATCCCTAATCTAGATAAATTCGCGACCTGGGCATATTTTTTAAATTTAAAAACAATCAAAGTTCGCAAATCTAAAAGCTTGCAGACAATGATCTACAATTTTTTTTTATAAAAACTGATGACGTTTATTCGTCGTCTTATTATCATTTCAAAATATCAATAGTTGGGATACTTGTATAATTAAAAAATATTACCAGGTAATCGCATGACGGAGGGATATTCGCGTAGCCTGCGCCTCTAATCACCTTTTTTTTATCGATGTACATTTATGTCTCTAGTACGACGGTCTTATTTTTTAAATTCTAACATTCGTACATGAGAGTTACGTCGTGAAATCTTATAAATGCGTGTACAAGTTATTATTTTATTTTATTTTTTTTAACTTTTTCGTATTTTTTTTTAATTTTTTTTTTTTTTTAATAAAATTACTTTATTACTTTTTTTTTTTACTAATATTTTTCAATCATTAGTTGTTGCCCTGTGAAAACTGCCTTCTAGCACAACACATTAATACTTGCGTGGTGTTTTCAGTTTGTTATTATTATTATTTTATACTTATTTAATTATTTATTAATTTTTTTTTTCCTGATCAACATCGCTGGACATCGTCATCTTTATATTTTACACTAGCAATGTTTTACTTATTATTAATTTAACTCTTCATCTTTCAATTATTACCATTTTCTTTTTTTTTTTTTTATACGATGAGTATAATACGCGTTATTTCTTATTCGGTTTTAATTATTAAAAGTTAAATTGTTGGTATCAATGATAATTCCGATTACACAATTTACGAGACGCAGGTTTTAAAAATGTTATTTCTTAAGCGTAATTATTCAATAATTCATTTAAAAATTATTATCAACAGGATTTCAGTAAACTGTCAAAACGAGAAACGACGAAAAAAAACAAATTAATATTTATTTATATTTATATATTTATCAATTATAAAGTAAATTAAACTTATCCTACTACGTGGATCAATAAAAAAAAAATATAGTAACTAATGATTTTTTTTTTTTCGTTGCTTCTCGTTATAATTTTTTTAAAAATCCCAGTCAATGAATTATCGAACTGATAATCTTAATCAGAACGTTATTAAAATTGCATTTTATGTGAATCGATGGTTATTTTTATAAATCTCGTAGATCGCCAGATTATTATTGTTGCGTTTGTGGTTTGCCACGTGGTACGTAACCACCACCGCGATTTCCGCCTCGCTGACCGCCACGGAATTGTCCACCACGTCCACCTCTATCGATTCCAGGTCTGTCTCCTCCCCTGGAATTGGTGCGCGGTCCACCACCGCCGCTGCCACCGCCACCTCCGCGTTTGAAGTTGCCATTATAATTTGAGTTACCGCCATCATTGTTGTAATTACGCGGCTGATAACCGTTCTGGTAATTGCTGTTGTCATTTCGATAATACGAACCTACAGACAAAAAAAATTATATTATTTTAGTGTCAGCAAATTTTAAATATATTGCATTTAGAATAAAAAATAATTCAATTATTTTATCGAGGACTTGAACAGAGATTATATCGATTCAGAAGGAGACAATAGCATGAAGATTAAAAGTTAATAGATAGGTAGAATTATTTACTTGAGGCATTACCTTGTCCTCCTCCGCGTCCATTCTGCTGGTAATTACCGCCACCCCTGCCTCTGCCATTGTAACCATTGGAGTTACCACGTCGTCCACCGCGGCCTCGGTAGCCACTACTTCGCTGTTCACCCCAAGCTTGCTGCGACTGCTGGTGGTCTGAGTGTTCAGACTGCTGGGCGTTTTCGTTTGACGACCACTCGTCCATGGGAGCATCGGCCATTTGACACCAATTAACTGGTTCGTTTGAAGAATCAGCTTCTGCGGGAGCTACTTCTGGTTCTTCAACATGCTGCTCATTCTTTTCCTAATAAAAAATAAATATTTATCTTAACTTTTTTCTCACAATGATTTGATGGAAAAAAAAAAATAATAATAAACTGCTAAAGTACCTCTGGCTGTTGTTGCGTTTCCTGTTGATCAAAGTTCTGTGTTGGTTGAACTGCCTGCTGTCCAGCAGGAGGTTGGAATTGTCCAGCAGGATGCTGAGGACTGTACTGGATATTTTGCTGCTGATGCGATGGTGGCATTGGTATAGGTGGTGGAGGATTAGGATTCGCGAATCCAGGAATGTGTGACATTTCCTGCGGCGGATGCTGATAAATAACTTGCTGTGGGACTTGAACAGGTGTACCGGTGAAGTTTTGGTTGGTGAAAGTTTGAGTTGGAATCGGCGCATTTACCGCTGGTGGAGGAATGTGTTGTACAATGGTAGGTGGTGGTGCCTGGCCAGCAGCAACATCCGGTTGGTCGAGCTCAGACTCCTGCAGAAAGAAGAAATTTGGTGTTCCAATAACGTCATTGATGCGTGGCGGTGTTTGTTGTTGCGGCTGTGGCTGCTGAGCTGGCTGGGGTTGCGGGACATAACCAGCCGCATTTGCGTAGTACGCTGTTTCAACAGGTGCTGTTGGGTGCGGTGCTGGTACAGCCTGCGGTGCAGCAACTACTGTTATCGGACCAGCTACTGGCGCTGCACCGGTAACAACAGCGACCGGTGCAACTCGTACAGGAAAATTGGGCATTGGAATCATTGACTCCGGGGGTGGAATGATTGTTACCTCGCCGGAATTATTGTATTCTTCCGACGGCTGCTCGACAACACCTTTACCATCACCAGTGGTAACTTCTACTGGTGCATCAAGAGCCTTTAATTAATGCAAAAATTATATCATTAGCTACACTCTATCTCTCATATATTCTATCAAAGCAACTCTATTATCTATTTCTAAGGAAGAGGGTAATTGTAAAAAATCATAAAAATAACATGTGCAAATACACTTGAGACAAATAAATAATGATAATAATAATAATATTGACAAATACTTACAACTTCAGTGGTAATGACTTCAGTCTCTTGAATCTGGACTTGATCGAAGTAACCACAGGAGTTGACGGAGGTGATTATTTCCTTGAGCCTCGAGTACGTAGTGCCGACAACCTCGCGTTGTTTGCCCTCGAGAATTCCCATGTAATGTTCAGCGGCTTTTTGCAGCTGCTGAGCAAACGCTGGCTCACCGGACTCAGGCTGGCGCTTCATCGTGACTTCGTTGTAAAAATCGTCCAAGTACTTCAGGTCATCTTGCGTCAACTTGGCCGCACCATTTGCACCAGCGAGAAAATCCTCACGAACAACTTCTCCGCCGATGTTTATCAGCACGTCTTGGATCAGCAGGACTTCGCGAACCTGGTGATTTAAATATTTAAGTAAAAAAAAATAAATATAAATTAAAGCTCAATGTATTCACTTGGGAAATCGAGCAACCAGAGGATTGCTCGAGGCAATTGTGAATCTCATGATCTCTGAATCTTTGGTCTCTTTGATAGTATCAGATAATCAAAGCCTTTTCTAAGATTCAAACCGCACTACTGTTAATCCAAATCACGTAAAAAAAAAGTAAAAAATATCAAATAAACACCTTGGCAGTGTCCTGCTGCATCCTTTCCAATGCTTCCTTTCTCGCCTGCTTTTTTTGTTGCTTAGCAAAGTCATTGGAGATACCGACGATCTGCTTGTACAGCTCACGAGTGATCTCCAACGTCTGTAACACCTCGTCGTACTTGGCGACTGCCGTTTTTTGGTCATGATTCAACTCCTTTCCATTTTTCTGGAGGTCTTTATACGACTCGAGCTTACCCTAGTAACAGTACAACATAAAATTAATACAATTGCATCAGAAAATAGTAGAAAATGATCGACTTCAGCACAACCACGTCATGAAAGAGGAAAAAAAAAAGTAGAAAAAAGTAAAAAAAAAAAAAGAGAGAGAGATAATCCCTCTATACTTCAGCAATAAAAGCGATAGCTAAAATAATTTTTACTCTCTGAAATTCCCGGAAAATTTAAATATACTATACTACAACCAAAGCAACAGCATTCTTAGCATTGTGTTTTTTTTTTTGTACTCGGTCAATGGAGAAAAAAACTGATAATATAAATCATGGACATGCCGTTTTGATGGTTTATTATTTACAACAATAGCTATCGCTAATCCCGCAGATAGTATAGCAAAAAAATTCCCACTGGTTAATTATTAATATATTTATTTCTATATATATATATATATATATATATATATAAATAAATAAATAAAAAAAAAGGGAAACAAAAGCGCGTCGCTGATAATTAAAAGATGACGTAAAAATTTCGATGCATAAAAATAATGAACTAGTCAGCGAAGGAGCGCAAAATTGATAAATGTTAAGATAAAATAAGAAATAAAAGACGACGTAAATGGAAGTAGGAATTTGGCCAGGGGGCCGCCATGACACGATAAAATTCTCATTAGACGCCTGGTTTGTTAATTGTTATCGTGAATAGTAAGGAAACAATGGGGATTAAAATGGTTGTCAATAATAGAGAGTCATTAGCAGAACAATTGCTGATCATCGGGGCATTAGTATTTTGAGAAGAATCAGTAAATAATGATTTGTTCATTGGATGAGCACATGGCGCACCGACTGAAAAAAAAAAACATGGCGTCGGTGATGGCGAGGAAGCGGCGAGTGACAGATGCGCGTTTGATCATTACCGGATATTTAATGAGTATTTTATAATTATAAATTGATGCAATAGTAAGAAAAAAAAAAACGTACCTTGCGTTTTTCTAAATTTCTTATCTTGTGCTCGATTACGGTGATGGCTTGGCGAATCGGATCAGTGGCCTCCGTGGAGGCCTGTTTCTCTAGTTTAGGGTTGGCAGAAGGCATCCTTCACGGGCAACAAACGCGAACTGGAATGGCAGTAACAGTAACCAGTGAAGCTGCTTTCTGGGTTTCGTTATAAGGAGAGCCGCGCCGAGCCCGAGGGGGAGGAAACTAGCCTAGCTTCGAGAAAAGTTTACTAGCCAGTGCGCATGCGCATGTTTTATTTAAGTTTTAACACTATCTACCTCACGCGACAGTTTTTTTTTATTTATATTATTAATTTGTAATTATTATCAATCATTTTTGTTTATTATTTCAAAATTCAATGGTACATTTAAATTTTGAATTTTAAATTTTAAATTTTAAATTTTGAATGAAAAATTAGATGTCTGTTCTACGGTTTCTGGTTGAAAATTTGAATGGCGGGAAATTTTAAAAATGATTTTATTATTGAAGTGAAGAGTGGGGGAACGGAAAGTGACGAAGTTGAAGTCGAGATCTGAAAAGTCGAAACTGCAATCGACGCATGCGCAGTGATATTTTGCAAAAAAAAATTTTGAATCCTTCGTAAGGATTTTTAAAAAGTTATTGTCGGTTTAAATTACATTTGTTTATTTAAAAATAATAAAATTATATGAGTGTGAATGTAGCAGACATCAGACAAATTTAAAATTATAAATAAATAGAGTAAATAATTTAAAAAATTAAATTTGAAAAAAATGCGTATTCAAAAAACTGAAATTAATAAACGCATTTTATTTGAATTTTATTGTATTAATTATTTACTCTATTTATTTATAATTTTAAATTTGTCTGATGTCTGCTACACTCACATTCATTAAAATTATGTCTGAGGCTTCTGCTGTCACTAAAAAAAAAAAAATAACTAAAAAAAAAAATAATTTCTCATAATATTAAGATACAAATTATTTTTTCAATGTTTTATTGAAAAATGATTAATAAAAACATAAATTATGCCAGTGTGATATTTTTCTATATATATATATATATTTATATATATATAATATATTTTGATTATATTTTCTAAATTTATTATAATTCTTCATTACCGTTACTTTGACAACAACAAAAAACGGATAATATTTCTTTACATTTCATCACTTGAATTATTTTTCTCATTACAGAAAAATAAAATTTAATTCACTGCAAGTTTAAACATCAGTGAGATTTAAAATTAATTTTTAAAAATTATAATTAATCTATCGTACATTCTAACAAATTTATTTTAAAAAATTATCATTATTTTATAATAATCATTCTTATCAATATTTTATTATTCTTAATTTCAATTAATCAATTAATTAATTAATTAATTAATTAATTAATATGTAAAAAATAAAAATAAAAAAAAAAACATAAGCACACCAGAGCAATGGTTAGTATATATTACAATGCTATTGCATGGCACGAATGTTTAAAGTAAATTTTGTTTAAAAAATTTTAAAAATATACCAAATAATTATTTTTATGATTTTCTTAATTATTATTTTTTATAATTACATAAATTTTATTTATACAGATACGACTTCACCCAAATGCCCGCATTTTTTTCAAGTCTCTAAGTAAAACATTTGATTTACTTCAAGAACAAAATAAAAACAAAAGAAAATAATAATAATAATAATAATAATAAAAAGTATAAAATAAAAGAGTAACATATGAAAAGCTTATTAAATCGTAACTACTATTAATCAATTAATTAGTTAAATAAATAATTAATTGATCAATGAAGAACGTATGTCGTTACGAATATTTATACAATTTACAAGTATAATTTTTTTATAATATATTTTAAAAATACATTTTAATCAGCTCGCATTCATCGTTATCTTAATTTTTTTTTTTTTTTTTATGTCAGAGTTTTCAAAAGACTTCACTTTGCCACATTTTTTATAACAAAATCAAATTCTTATACAAATAAAAAACATTAAAAAAAAAGTTAATAAAAATAATAATAATTGATAAAAACTTAATGATTAATTATCGGTATAATTAACTGTTGATATTATTAATTAATTAATAAATCTATCGCGCAATAAAAAAAAAAAAATGTATCATAAATTTTTACTGATTAGTTTTTTTTTTTTAAAAAGTTAATTTTTGTTTTTAAAAATACTAATTAATTAATTGGTAATTCGCGGCAACATTCGCGTAATGTGTAAAAATGCGTACTAAAAAAATTACTAGTACAAAAAAATATTTAGAAAAGAAAAAAAATATTTATATGAATTAATGTAAATTTTAAATCGTCTTGGCAATTTTCTTTTTTTTTTTTATAAAATTAATTAAAGTTTGTAAAAAAATTAAAATTTTTTTCATTCAACCTCTTAATGTTTTGTCAAAGCATTAATTTTATTGCACGAGTCGACTGACAAGTCGTCCGCAGAATTAATTTTTTTTTAAATCTTAACAAAATCGTCAGTTAAATCTATTCCACATGCAACATTATTCCAATCTAGTGTAATGTCACAAACTTTGTCCGGAATAAAAAAAATCTAGTAGTCTAATTATTAATTTTTGTACGTCAAGTTCATTTTAAGGGCATTCTCAGACAGTGCCCCCCCCCCCACTTTTTAAAAATATTCAATGATATTGAACTGTCATAAAAGTATTAAAATTTAATTAATTAATTTCAAAAAAATTAAAGTATTAATTTAAAAAATATCACCGCAGTTACAATTTCAGAGATATAGATTTTTAAAAAATTACTCTGTTGTTACCAATTAAGATTTAAACGAAATTCTGAAATAAATTTTGGTCTAAAAAATTTGACATCCAAAATTAAAATGTTGACATGAAAACTTTACCGAAATTTATTTTCCAACTTCCTGTTAACTTTAAATTGATATCAACTGAGTAATTTTTTCAAAAATCCATGTCTAGACAAAATTGTAACGACGTTGCCTGTCTTTAATTAATTATCAAAATTTTAATACGATCATTACAATTAAAAATCATCGAATATTTTATAAATAGTGTGAGGGGGGGCGGCACTGTCTGAAAATTCTCCCGTTCAAACTTCTAATTTGAACTAAGAAGTATTCAATCAACTAAATAGATTTAACTGATTACTTTGTATATTCTTTCATTATAAATCGGATAAAAATTTTGTTTCGACAATTACGCGAATTTAAAAATCTATGCGTATATATTACAGTGGAAGTTTTTATATTAATCATTGACAAATCACCGCGATTAAATAGTTACAATTAAAACGGTGTATTGATTACTGATTAAGTTCATGTAATTAAATGATAAATTAACAAAATCATCTAGGATAATTATCATTTAGTTATGCATACCTAGCACCTATTTAGCACAATACAAATACATTATATCATATCATTATTAATTATTATAATACCTAATGTATTCTATATTCACAGTGATATAAATTATCAATAGCTTATAGTATTTTTTTATTTTAAATTAATGCGAATGGCCAAAGACACAATATTTATTTACGACAACCCAAAGTTGTCATTGTTATATAATATTAGTTATCAAGTTGCACTGTATGAGTATGTTACACAATATCATGAGGTGTGTTATCGTGTTGACTTAGTAGCAGCAGTTTTTATGTCCAATATTTATTTAACCACCAGCATTATTTATCATCAACTATTTTACTTAATATTTAAACTTTTATTCATATTAAATAAATAATTGTGAAAACAAAAATAATAATAATAAACTTTAGAGTTTATTATTTATCCCAATAAAAAATTTATCACTGAATTTACGTCGCTAATAATTATAACTTTATTATTATTATTTTTTTATTTATTTTTAAGGCAACAAACTCCAAATATTAATAAGCTAATACTTTATTTGTTGTTATTATTATTATTTTTTGTTTTGTTAATGATAAATCATTACTCAAAGTCTTTTTTTTTCATGCCATAAAGTTTTAGGTCGATTCTCTAAAAGCTTACGTTACTTATTATAATTATTGAAATAATAAAAATCACTAGGATATATTGGCACTTATATCCTCGTTATTAGTATCAAGATTTAACAAACAGTTATTACTTTCGGTTGGTTGGGTAGACATTTCAAAATCTGTATTTAATGGCACATTGGACGCTTCGGGATTTAAGTCTTGATTCTCTGGTGGTGATGTTGAATTATTTGAATTTGTTATTACTTTTGATTTTGATTGGTATTCTATGCTATCAATTTCTGCCCAAATTGTTCGTACCTCTTTAAATAACTGTAGCAAACAAAAAAAAATATTTCATAACTAATAGTCATAGATAAATAGGGCAGAAGTACCATTTGTGGCAACTGCTCCATTTTTGGACATTTAATACAGTAGGTCCTCGTTATAAGACTAGCTCGGGGCTGTAGGGGAAAAATTCTTAGAATTGAGGTACCCCCACCGTTGTGCTTAACAGCGTTTGCGCCCAAACCTCGCTATAAGACTATCGCTGTTTTGCGTTTTATTATTTATGTATTCGGTTCAACTCTACTCTATTATAGAGTGAATCTATCATATATATAATCATAAATAAACAGAATTTTGTCGTTATTTTCTGTTAATTAATTATGTGATACCACGAAATTTGTAGTATTCTTTATGAAAATAAATTATTTAATCTAAACTCTTAATGTATGTACATTTTATCTCGATTCTAGTGGTAATTGTCGTTAGACAATTAGACGGTTAGTCTTATAGCGAAGTTTCGGCGCAAAACTTTTATTGAGTTGTTGGTAGGGGAAGCGTTCCGAACGGGTTTCAACAAATTGAGGGGAAGAGTCTTATAACGCGTAGTCTTATAATGAGGTCCTACTGTACTTTATTTTAATTAATAAAATTTCCATTGTAACAGTGGAGTAAAAGTATCTTTTACGCATTTTAAAAATTAATTATGTCATTACGTATTTTACAAATTATTTTATTTGAATTTTTAAAATGTCCAAAACTGGCCCTAAAGTGGCCATAGCGGTACCTCTGTCTCAGTAAAAAAAAAAACATTAATAATGATAATTTACCTGATTGAGCCACGTTTCGTCAGCCAGCAATTCATTGAGAATAGTCGTTGTGTCTTTATTAGGATCAGCTATTCTTCTGTCAGCAACTCTTCTAGCACATTCGAGGAACATGAGATATTTTTGATGCGCCACTTTGTTGAATAAAGCAACTTTCTTTTGACACACTCGACATAGCAAAAAGTCCTGTTAAATTTTATTTTAATTTTATTAAAGTAATTGACTTATGGACAATAAAATAGTATATTGTGTGATGAGGGATGAAACAAAACGATTTCAGACCAGGGTCAAGTTGGCTGACATCAGCCGCAGTTTTAAATCGTGTTTCACCCAGAGTTACATACCATATTTTTCATGGTTACCTGCATTGGAACTTAAAGTTTCAGTGTCTGCAGTCAGTCAGAAATAAGTTAATTTAAGACCAGTGGTGTGATTAAGTATTAGCGTAAGTCAGTCATTTACATAAATAAAATGAATCGTCTGACATTACTATTAAACAGATGACAAATATCAGAGTTTAAATTGCGAAAAGCCTTCAGTTAGCGGGCTGATAACGAATTAGACTGAAGTTATTTTGTTTCGACTGGCTGTAGATACACTGATACATTAAGTTTTGATGCTGGTGTCATGGAAAAATAATTATTAATGTAAAATAAAATAAAGTACTCTGTGATTTTAATTTTTATGACCATTACTACTCGGAAATTAAAAGTTATGTAGAAATAAAGTATATAAATAAGTTAATTTATATTACATATTATTGAGTAAACTTATCAATAACTCCAAGTAATTTGTTTTTGGTTAGAAGGAAAATTTTCAGCAGTGAGTAACTTGGATTGTTTTGTGATAAAATTATAATAACCTTTTCATGAGGCACTGCGGGGTCTGGCGGAGAACCTTCTAATGTCGTAGCATTGTATGGCTGTCCGTACAACAGGACTCTAGCATGAATTTGGCTGTGCTGACAGCCACTGCATTGTTTACCTTTGCACTCAGAGCTTGACAAGTCTTTCAATACATTCAAGCAAGGCCACGTGGATATTACTGTTACGACATTTGTTTGCCATTTAGTCGTCGACAGTAGTCGCCGTTTACGTTCCTCCGTTATTTCGTCGATCATTTTAACATTTGACAAAAAATATTCATCTAAAAATAAAAATTAGATCAGTTCTATGCTCCCAGACTCTAATTATATAAATAAAATATAATTTTAAAAAACTATACCATGTTCTTGGAAAATTTCAGTCAGGAAATTTGAATCTAGTGCTTGGGATATTAGTGTCTGTACATAAACTTCAAAGTTATCTTGGTATTTTTCGTTTTCTTTTATAGACCGATTGATACATTCTCTGTAAATAAAAAAATAAAAAGTAATAAATAATTAATTAATGTTTTTTTTCAAATATAAAAGTAAAAAATTAATTAGTATAATTACCTGTCATCAATAATCATTTCATCACGTAAAAATTCAACAATAGTTTCTAATTTTCCTTGCTGCCAAAATTTAACCGGAACTTGTTGATACATATGCCGATTTTGCGGTGTCCAACCCGAGTACTAATTAAAATTAAATGTTTATTTTTAACTAATTAACTTATAAATAAATAAAAATGTAATTATAATTAAAAAGAAAAAACCTTACCGTTGAAATATTACGATAAAGTGTTTTGCCATTTGAATCAAATGGTTCATATTTTTGTAGCAACGTTTTACCGTCTATCCTCCACAACGCCGGATACTCCTCCTTCAACTCAGCTTTGATAACAACAAACTCACCCGACTAAAAAAATATAAACAAATATAATTATTACAATTGATGTAAATCCAATGGCCGAGCAAACGGTTTTTATAAAAATCATTTAAAAGTTTTGACAAAATAATTATGTACTTTAAAATAACAAAAAATTACCCCAGTTTCATTATCCTCAATATATCGCTGCATTTAATAAAATTAATACACCATTTATCATAAATACTACATAATTATAAAACCTTTTATTAACTAATTTAATTAACACTCAGTACGAATAATAAATATGACTAATGCTAGTAGTAGTAATAAATATACAAATAAATAAATAAATATACAAACCTTAAAGGGCGATATATCAATATCCTCATCGCTAACAGACGCCAACAATTTTTCGTCAATTTTCAATACCGAATTTTTGTGATCGGATTTTTTTCTTCCTTTTTTCGGAATCAAATCACTCGACGAGTAATCGTCATCGTCGAGCATTTTTCTAGTTTTTTTACTAATAACCGGACGGCCGCGTTTTTTCTTCTTGTCGTCATCGTCACCGGTGAGTTTGGCTGCCGGAGTCCAGGCCGGGTCTGAGTCAGAGTCGCCCTGCTCGTCATCGTCGGAATTTTCAGCGAGTTGTTTGGTCGAAACCTTCTCTTTAGCTTTACGTTTTGACGTTTCCCGTCGAGGCGGTAATAATAATAAATTATTGTCAGTTTTTTTTTGTGGCCTACCTGCAGCTGCATCAGCAGCAGCCGCCGCGGCAGCCGCTGCAGCGGCTTTTCTCTTTCTGTCTGTCGGACCTCCGGGTTTTATCGGCCGTCCCTTTTTCTTAGGCGGTGGTTTAACAACATTATTATCAACATTTGTCATCATATTATTGTTATTGTTATTACTATTATTGTTATTATTATTATTACTACTACTATTATTTAATTTATTCTTATCGTTCTTTTTTAATGTAAATGGAAAATCATCCTCGCTCATAATACCGTCGTCGCTGGAATCAATGTAAGGTTTCTTTCGTTCCTTGGGCAATGGAAAGTACCGTGGATCGTTGGCGTAGTCTATTGTCGGGGTTTCTTTGGCCGAATTTAATCCCTTGTACAGGTCTCCATTGGTTGCTGCTGATGCTGTGATATCACTGATTGATTTAATGGGCTCGTGTGGCAAATAAGGTTTCGACCTGTTCCATGTGGTCTTCCTTCCTCCGCGAATCGCAGGTGGTGGCGAGGGTTCTCGCTCGCCCTGCAAAAACTTCAAGTAGCTTGTCATGAAACCAGAATTTGGGTCTTTGCACGCCGGCTTGAGATCCCTGTTCACCTGATTAGCAGTCTCGACTGGCAACTGGTTCGACTGAAGAAAGCCCAGCTCCTCCTCGATGTTTGGAACAATAACTTTCGGTTGGTCATCACGGAAATCTTGATATCCGCCAGTTGAACTGGAATTGTGGTGATGGGGATGGTGAAGATGGTGGTGGTGACCAGAATTTGAATTGTCACCGATGTAACTGATCGAACTGACGTCCATGGAAGACTGGTGATACTCATGGGGATGGTGACCAGGATGGTGTCCAGGTGGTAGATGAAATGCCGGAAAGTATGGAGGTATAGGATTTATAGGTGGAGTATGATGTGAAACCATCAGTGATTGGTGCTGATGAGTCGTCGAGTTGCCAACGTAATTACCGGCATGGTGAAGAGTACTTTGGGATCCAAAGGGTCCCGCAGAACTGCTAAACATTTTAGAGCCAGACGCCAAATTCCATCTCTCGAAATCAAAGTAGCCGTTTTGCGGCTGCTGATTTGAATTATGGTGAGCTGGTGGTGGTACTCGGCTGAGGTAATCGCTCATCGCAGGTGTACTTGTTGACGAGAGATCGTTAAAAGTCGAACTATGTATGGAGCTTTTTTCAAAGCTGCGCCTCTTTTTGCTAGGATCGATTTTTCTCTGTCGCTCTTCAACTTGTTTCTGCGGATCTTCGGGTTGTGGTACGCCACCCAATTGCTGCTGCTGCTGTTGTTGAATTTGACACGACGAGCTTTGATGTATATTCTTGACAATACTCATTGAATCGCCGGCACGACAACTGCTTAGATCTTGAAGTGGCACTTGACTTGAATCAAAGTAACCTTGCTGTCGCTCGGGAATATTGAGTTGCTGCTGCTGCTGTTGGCTTGACAGCGTTTGAGAATTTATTTCCGCATTGTTAGGCAAGTACGCAGTCATTGGAAACTTTCTGTTGGTAGGAGCGGGTCGAGTGTCATTATTATCCCAACATAGTTGTTGCTTTGGCCTTTGTACAAAATCTTGATGCTCGTAGCTACGATTCTCAGCGCTGTAATTGGCTTTGGTGTTATCTGAAGTACCAAGAACACGGGTGATTACAGATGAGTAGGCAACCTGACCTTGGGAGGCTGGTCTGGTAACAGAGACGTCCAGAGGTGAAGGCGGTGTTACCTGTTGCTGTATAGCTTTATATGTTTGAGCATTGGCACATTGATTACTCGCACTATTGTCTCCGTGTTGAGGTAGCGGGGACGGGGATGACATCGCCGCCATCGGACTATTGTACATCGGATATGCCGGACTGGGTACATGGCTGAGAGGACTCGCCTGTGAATGAGCTTGCAGAGGACTCGGTCTACGCGGCACAACAACTCCGCAGTCGGGTCCGTTTTGCGTCGACGTGTTTGATGAATACGCAGAGTCAGTCGATGCAGCAGACTTTGATCTACCGGGATGGTGATACTCTGATTCACTTTGTGACCCTGTCGAATAATGTCGGTAGGGTGTTGTTTGCTGTTGCGGTGGCAGAGCTGGCTGTTGACTCTGCTGTTGATTTATAACATGATACTGCTGCTGATGTAGATTTGTGTTGGGCGGCGTCCGTTGCGCACTCGTGGTAATTTTACCACTGGCATTACTGGCACAATTATTGGGCGTATTGGGAGCATAGTTCAAAGTCCGTGCATCCATCATAGAGAAACTGATGGGCGATGATTGGCTGGCTTCGAGGCTGGTGTCTGTTCGCTGGTGGTCATGATTTCCCATGTCAGCGTACGCTTTAGTTTGTGCTTTTGTTTGTACCGGCTGTGGATTTTGTACCACAGAATTTTTATCCTGCGTGTGAATGGCCGTTGGTCTGCCACCAGTGCTTTGAAATATAGTTGACACTGGTGATGAGTGGGTTTGCGGTACTCGATGATCGATGTTTGACGTCGATACAATACACGATTGCTGTTGATGCAACGAAGATTGTACTTTTGACGCAGTGTTGTCATTTGAATAACTCGCAGCAAGATCAGGATCAAATGTAGTCGATGTTTGTTGGAAAAATGACTGCGTCGTACCAGGAGATGTTGATTTTATTGTGACAGGTGATGCTGATCTTGATAATTTTTTACCATTGTCCGTTGCGTATGAATTAATAGTACCAATAGGCTGTCCAGTTGTAAAGTGAGGATTGAAATTATTTTCGTAGCTATTGCTGTTGTTTGTTGATTTAGTTGCCGGTGGAGCTGCTGGCGAGGGAGAAACTACACTCTCGTGCGGCAGAATTCCAAACGGACTGGGTAGCTGAGAACTGCTCGAGTTCCAGGGCAACGCGGAAGTCGTCGGTGAGGTTGTTTGTGATTGGTGCTCAAAGAATGAGGTTTGATTGGTGGTATAGTTTTCCCGCACAACACCCGGGACAACTTCTGGCTCGGGTGTTGTTTGTTTACTGACAGTACTAGTCTGAGACTGTACCATCGGTTGACCGCCGCGTTGCGAGCCACCGGCTGTTGTGACATTATAATGGGCTTGTTTGACATTTGAATGATGAAACAGCGGTGAGAATACGTCATAACCAACCGGCGGCGGTGACAAAAAACCACCAGAATTAAATGGCGGCGATTGACCGGCCAATGAAGCCGTGGTGTGAGATGATTGCAGCAGCAACTGTGAGGTCGTAGTCGGCACCACCACTGACGTTGTTGACGACGGCGATGGTGAAGTTTGATTAATAGTCGTCGGTGATCCAAGATGGTGAGGCACAAAATCACCACTTGCTGTTGCTCCGCCGGCTTGAAATGCGCCGGCGGCTGTTCCTGTTGTCAAACGATTGTACGAGGCGTACCTGTAAAAAATACATTAAAACCCAATTAACACTTACACTAATTGCTTACTTTTTAAATACTAAAAAAAAATAATTTAGTGATAAGCGAACTAAAAACTACCAAATAAAATAAAAAAAAAAAAATATATTACCATGGACCAACTGGATCCATCACCCGAAAGTGGCACTACTGTGCCTAGCCTGCACCTTGCAGGCCTTTTTTTAAAGAATAATTGTTATTGTTATTTATGTCAAACATAACATTATCTTTGGTCGTTTCTTCAGTGGTTCTGCTCCAAACCATGTAGACATAAAAAATTTCAATAACTTGTCACCATTAATCTGCAATTAATAAAAATATTAAATAAATAATTATCTCCAAATTAAAATAAAAATAATTACAAATAAAAAAATTTAACTTACAGAAATTAATAATCCGCAAAAATATCCAGCAATAAAATAGTCATTGTTCTGAACAAGTAAAAGTGTCCAGAATTCTTAGCTGTCTTTATTATCATAAAATAATAATAACTTACACCGTGTAATGTTATTTATAAACTTGACAAGTATTTGTCTTTAAAAGAGATAACTAACGACATCCAGATACGTTGGCTATCATCAACTGATCATTATGTCACTGATTGCACATTAATAATCACACGTATTAGCATAAACCAATTGATTAAAAGCTAAATGAGCTTTTGTCTACACAGTAGTCAATTATAAGATAACAAATTTTATATATATTTAAAAAAAAACCTTTATGAATGTAAAATAAATTTATATACGTGTAAAAGTTTACTGATACTGGTATTGTAAATATGGCTACAACCCTTCGCGAATCATCGCGCACCAAAATTCAGTGTGTACGAGAGATGATAAAATAATAAAGAAAAAAAAAATGTTTGACGACAACACACTATTTAAATTTACAACAGGTTTTATTATCACTGACAATTATCAATTTAACGTATTATCATAAATACAGTAAGATTATTGTACGGCAAAATAATTTTATTAGTTAAAATATTATTATTATTAAATAATAACGCGGTTAAATTTAACGCGTCCGTCTTTGGGCAAAGTCTTTTCAGAGTAACCATTAACATGCTGCCATTTTGATTATAATCAACAATTATACGCGCCATCTATTTTGTATTATTCAAAAATATATATCCGCGGGAGTTTTTAAATTTATTTAACTAAGGATTTTATTTTTAAACAATAAAACGTATCACTGACAGTTTAAATTTTTAAAAATTCAAATAATAATTACTGAGTTTTATTTTTAAATCATTCGCCCTGAGTTGGATCCGGTTTTGCTCCTGCAGGACTAACATTATTCTTGGTCCTGGACAAAAGCTTTCTTTATTTCCTTTACAGACCGAGATAAAAAAATATATCACCCACCCACGTCATTGTTGAATTTTTAAGTTGAAAAATAATTCAAATTTTGTCGATTAATTTTATTTGAACTGAAATTATTCATAAACACGAGTAATTAAAATTAAGTTGGTTAATATTTTATTTGAAACAAGAAAAAAAAAAAAGAACGAGTTATTTCTTCGGGCATTTTTCTGGGCAGTGATGTCAGTGATAAAAAACTCCAGGACAAGTTGATTCTAGACATGTAAAAAAAATATAATGGAGATAAAAAAAGTATTTGAAATAGTGTAGGTATACCTGCATGTCGTGTTGAAAAATAAACAAAGAGTCCGATAGGATTTATTGAGAAAGGTACAACAAATGGATTGGATTGGATTGGACTGGAGCGGAAATAGTCTTTAACACACGCGTATCTTAATTATTGTTATTATTGGAGAGATGATATAGACCTACAAGGATACCACCCCACGTGTCATATTATTTTTATGTTATACATCTTCTCTATTTTCCTCTACTCTTATTTTTTATTCCTTTATAAATTCAGATGAGCCAACTGCGCCGCGTGTCGGTATGTTCTCATGTTCACATCCAGTCCTCACCCATACAATAAAATTCTCTTGGCCTTGAGTTAGTTATTCGTTTTAAACAAAATCCATGGCGAATTCTCACAGCCATTGGAATTGAATCGAGCGAAACCAAGACTCTGACGTGGACATGTAGCACAGACACACACTCGACCTTTTTTTTACTCTTCAATTCTTAAATCTTTTTCGTTACCTTCTTTTTTTCAGGTTTTAAATCCAGACTTTGCAGTCATGCTCAATTATTTAAATTTAAATACTATAAATACTTATTTTTATGGGGTCCAGATGATTGATAGGATAATAACACTGGTAACTTATCAACAATGGACCATAGAAAATATTATTCCATTGTTATAAATACTCATATATATAAATAATTAATAAATAACTGGCATTGCCATCGAGTAATTGTTCGGCCAATAAAATCTACAGAAAACAGTAAGAAACATTATCGATTAATGAAATATGTCTTTATCTTTTTTATTAATGGGTATCATTAACTGATAACTTTTATTACCTAATCAAGGCCACTGTGACCTAATAATAGCTTCAGTAAATAATTTTCTAATTAAATTAAAACAGAGCCGAGTGTTTTTATCCTACAATAAATAATTTTTAAATTCAATTCAATAATGTAAGAATATATTTAGTAATTAGTTTAATAATAATAATAATATTAATAATCAATATTTATAACTCATGACAATAGAAAAAATAATAACAACAATTAGACATCAATAATAAATTTATATGCCCAATTGTCATCATAAATTAACACACTATAATTTATAATAAACAATCCAACACTTAAACCTGGTGCAGATAAATTTAAAAAATACAAACGCAGGCAATTTAAGTCAGACAGTTTATAAAAACAGAAAAAAAAATAATAAAGTAGTTACAGTCTTTGATTTAATCCATTGTAGTGATAAGCAAATGAACACTGATAAATATATATTCACTTGTCTATCGGTTTAATTTAAATATATAGAAAACAATAAAAATAAGTTGAGAATATTTAAATCTATAAATAAATAATAATAAAGATTAGATATGCCATAAATATGTGCAATCGCATTTGGTTCTTTTTCTTTAATTATTATTAATTTTTTTATATTTAAGACACACAACTGTTAATTTAAAAATCTAATTACGGTAACATTACAAAAAATGCAATATGTGTTGATTACTGATATTGCTTTTATTTAATTTACCTCAAATTTTTTTTAAATTTGTTAAGATTTTATTATTTATATTTATTAAGATTTTTCTAATTAATTGCGTAGCACGGCTACCTCATTTGCATTTTTCTCTGCTGCCAAACCGCGAATCTTCTGTAGGCAGTATTTAGTAATAAATTTAAATGACTTGTTAAATGCTGGCTTACTGCTGAAAATTCTCGTTGTATACGATCCTAAATAATAATAATAATAATAATAATAATTAATCAATGGATATAATTAATTAGATAAATAAATAAAATAAAACAAAAATTACTTCAAAAGGCTTGAGCTTTGACGAATGAAATCTTTGCAAGGTCCCGTGCATCCTGATAACTTTTTCCTCGAGCTGTGGAGTCGTAGGAGGGAAGCTGCGCCAAAAGTGTTTCAGTAACTCGCACAGTGACACATAGACGTTGCGCAATTCTTTCTCTAAGTCCTTTGGTATCAATTCTAAAAAAGTTAAAAGTTATCAGGTTGATAAACAAATAATTGTATTTGACGTAATCTTCTATTGGGTTTGGATCAGTGTTATCATAATCGGATAAATAATTGATGGACAGACTTACGTCCGACATTATCCTCGCGAAAGCCTTTCATTAAAGCCCCGCCGGGCGTTAATTCTCCGAGGGCAGATACCGAAGCTGCTGGACTGATTAATGACGTAGCTGGCTGTCTAGATAATGTGTTTCCATTGACCCAGTTGGCAGCCTCGCGTTTCAATAGACTTAACGCTGTCTGGAGATCATCTGTTGTTTCGTTACAACCGCTACCAGCTATTGGCCCATGCAAATATCTATCGACGTGGGTTAAATTTAACGGAGTTCCTAGAGACGCTCCTGTATTTTCACTTGCGTCTAAATCGTTGTACTGAATTTTTTCTTGTATCCTACGCTGTAATTTTAAAATTAAATTTATTAAATCAACGACACTGATGATGATAATTTTGATTTGTTGTAAAAAAAAAAATCAACTTACTTTTTTGGTCTTTGGCTCGTCGTCGGATTTAGCAGCGGGAGTTTTTGCAGCCGCTGCTGCTGATCCGTTAATTTGAGGCGGGGCAGCTTGGGGACCCGGTTGCTGTTGCCTAGCAGTGTTTGCTTTCATTACCATGATGCTGTGCTGATTAAATCTCTTGATCATGCTCTGATGCACAGCATTCCCCGAAGACTTGTCGGCTTTGCTGAACCCGCTCTCGTAACTGTCATCAGTCGTTTTGTCTTCAAAGGACGTGATGTCCAGCAGCGGATCATTGATGCCAGTCTGTATGTCTTTTTTCAGCTCCTGATCGTCAATTTTGGCACACTCGGTAAATAGGTCTTTGGTCCCGGCGTTAATACGGTCCCGGTGAAAATAGTGAGATTGAAAAAATTTTGTCCAAAAATCAGACTCAGACATTTTGTGAGGCACATTCTCTTGGTGCTTTCGCTTCACCGCTGGATAAGTTTTGAATATACACTCTATTATATCTACTGTCAGGTTATATTTTAAACCATTGCAACCGTCTGTTTGCGGTTTTATATCAGCCTAAATAATTTAAATATTCATACATTATCAATTAAACATCAGACTAGACCAGATTCTTAAAGTAATATTAAATAATACTTACGAGGAAGGCACTATTTACTCCAATATCCTGACGTTGGCTCTTTTTTGCCTGGGTATACTCGACTGCATGATGATTCCAGAATTCTTCTGAAGTAATTACTTGTGTTATTACTAAATCACGGTATAATTGTAACAAAGTTGGGTTTTCTTGCAGCAATCTGACAAAAAAAACCATTCAATTAATTATTTAAAATTCAGTAAATGAATGAACAATTAAAAAAATTACTCCACCTATTTTTTTCTTCAAGTTCCTTATTGACTTTCCGTTTAAATTTAGGTAGCAATTGCTGCAACAACTCTTTCACATCATCCCGATCTTTTATTTGTGCCGCTGGGCCATTTCTGTTTACGAAATGAAACGTCGACGACGAGCCGTCATGTAATACAACTTGTAACTGAATTTTTGATTTTCCGTCCGGTGATATTTTTTGCACTAAAAAAATACACCGTAAGTTAAATAAATTTTATCTATTATTATGCAATAAATAAATAGGATATAATAACAATAACTAACTTTTAATATCAGCGTATTTATGACTCACAGACACAGTGTCTTTATTGTCCACCATCCAAGCGATACGTTCATTCATTACGTAAAGAGTTCCATCACCTTTTTTGTGACGAACTTGGCCTACTTGCATCAGCACATCTTCCGAGGATGTCGTCATGGTGGGTGGGCTAAATAATATAATATATCTAAAATAAATTAATTTATTCAATTAATTATTCATATCAATGTATAATTTTGTTATTTAATTAATAAGCGTTACATGAAATTTAAATATAACCATAATTATTTATCGAAACTGTAACAATGTATGAGTAGCGTGTCCTTGGAAATAAAATTTATGTTACACGCAACACTCATAAATTGTAACAAAAAAAAAAAAAAAAAACTGATATCAATTTCTTGATAACTATTATTGTAAGTAATTAAAAAAAAATTAATAATTACTGTGCACTTAATTATTTATATTTTTTTATTTGTTTTAATTATCAATGGTAATAATAATAAAATAAATAAAATTTAAATACCGGTGAAATAAAGAGCTAGCATTTTATAAAATAAAACTACTGACCCGCGTTACCCAGTACTAACATAAAGAGTAATAAGCGTAATTACAGTGGATTTTTGCGGTTAATTAATTAATAACAATTAGCTTGGTGTTGTCTGAGTAATTAGAGTTATTAAATAATAAATAATCAGGATATTTACCAGTGGAAAAATTGAATTTGTTCGAGAGCAGCGTAATGACACGTCGTTCTGTGGAACGGCCATGTGCAGAAACACACATCGGATACATTGCTAGCGAGTGAGCGAGCGAGCAAGCCCGACGACGACGGCCACGGACAAACCGTCGGTACGGACAACACCACCATCGACCTGCTGACAATTCTCCTCTCACTCACTTTTAACTGCCAGAGTCAATTATTATTTCAATCCAGCTTCCGCTGTCATACTCGGCCATTTAAATTTACTTTCTTACCCCGGATTTCGTATTTTCAAATTCTTTCTAATACTTTAGTAATTAATTGTTTTTTACTGAGTAATTAACAGCAATAATTATTGTTTGTTATCAAATTATCCAAATTGAATTCTCGTTTGATTTAAATTGCGGTAATTTTTTAATTGTAGATGGCGCCTTTACGCGGGAAGTTTAAAAAAAGTTATAATTTTATCATTAAGTAATTAAATATTTTATTTGTATGAAATCTATAATTAAAAAATAAAATTATTTTAATATGTAATGAGTAATAATTTTAATTAATTATTAAATTTGAAGTTTTAATTTAAATTATTTTAATTAAAAATTTTACGATGCTGATCATAATCCTGAAGTTAGCAGACAGTTAAAAATTTTCGAATTTTTGTTTCAACGACTTAATTAAAAAAAAAAAAAATATAAAAATATGCACATATAGAAAATTTAATAAACTACAGGTACAATTTTTTCAAATATTTTTTTTTAAATAATTTATTGTTTAAAAAAAAATCCAAAAATTATTAGACGTCGGCTAATTTCAGTATCATTGCCGATCTGGGATTTGTTTTTCAAAATTTTATTTTTAGAAAAAAAACAAGTAAAATTATAAATATATAAAGTAAATAAATATAAAAAAGTATCATATTTAAATAAAATAAATAATAAAAAAGTGAATTAAAGTCAATAGTCGGTAATTGACGAGCTATTGTAGTGGTTGCCATAGTAATCCTTCGTGCCCATATTATACAGTTATCTTAATGTATATATAGTATTTATAAGTACTTACTTATGTATGTCTGTATAGGTCTACTATATATATAGAAATGTATGATTGCAGATAAATGTATGGGTTGAGAAAATCAAACAGATGTAAACGAATTTTTATTCCCAGTCAAAATTATTAACGTGCCGCAGTGACTACTTTAGCTGTTATCTGAATTGGCTTATAAATAAAATTACAAATTTAAATTCAAATTTCATTTTACATATATAACAAATAAATATGTGGGTATGCCGGGACGGTATGTGCGTTACCTTGTGCGCAATATCCCCGCGAATTGAATCGCGACACTGTGTGTGTTTGTGTGTCACATTGTCACATCGCAACTATTCTACACTACACAATAAATAATAATAATAATAATAATAATATTTATCCACATCTATCACGCAAAGGCTGAACACGCAAACGCACGCCCGTTTATCAAACCCGACATTTCAAAATTTATTTCCTTTTTTTTTTTTTAGGATTCAACTATGTGGTAAGAAAACAAGAAAAGCAAAAAATATGTTTTGGATCAGGAAAATCGAGAGATTTAAGTTTAAAAAGTGGAATTAATTCATTTATGCGCTACCATACTCCGGAAAATTTTGAAAATATTGGCCCCGGTAGTTACAATGTCTTAGAATCATTCAAAACTACAACTAATAAAGTAAATTATTTATTATAATAGTCAATAATTAATTAATTAATTAATTAATTAATAATAATCGATTTAAATGTCAGCCATGTCAAAAATCATTTAGCAAAAAAGGATACGGGGGATTAGCTAATTCTGGATACCGCGCAATTCATACCGAAGATTATCCGGCGCCAAATGAGTACGACGTGACTCTGCCTCGAAAAAATAAATTTAAATACCCGTTCAACTGCACATCTAAGAAAAAAGACATTAATAGTATTAATAAAAATCCTGGGTAATTAAATAATCTATCAATAAAATAATTATTTATGTAAAATAAATTTTAATTTATTCAAATATTTAGCCCTGGGTCCTATCAATTGAACCAACCGAAGCGGCGCATTTTATTTGATCACGACTTTGGACACTGCGTTAAAATGCGTCTGGGAGTTGAAGTTAAATGTACGAAGAGAAATACGGACATCTGTGAAGTCTGCAATGAAAAACCTGTGGGTGATTACTGGCATTTAAATAACCGGGTGTTTATTTGCCGGGCGTGTATGATTCAAGAGCGACGACGACCGCGTAAACATAAAAAAGATGAACTGAATAATTTCAAAGTAAAATATATATATTTTATATTTTATATTTGTTCTTAATAATTAATAATTAATTTAACTTATAGAAAATTCGTGACTGCTCATGGATCCATTCGCATGAAGGAACGGATGCCAATGTCTGGCTGATGCATCCGAGTGTCATACGCAAGTGGACTCAGCGAGAAGCTTACATGTGTTCTTATGTCAAAGACTAATTAAAATAATAATTGTTGATGTTGTAATATTGAAAAAAACGTTTTTAATAAAAAGATATTACGTAATTATAGCCGGTTATTATTTTCCAAATGCATACAATTATAGTAATTAACATCATTACTAATTATTGAGCGGTATTTACAAGAAAGATAATATAAAAAATATTTTTCACTGTTAACGTATTACATGAGTTTATTATTTTAACAGATTAAATTTATTTTAGCATCCATTACTTATACAACTTAAGTATATATGTATATATTTATAAATTTTACTTATTAACTTTTTAAAAATATTATCTAATTACGTATACGTGAATCAGTCACTTTATTTTGCCACACATCATGTGCTTTTGTTCTACCACTTTTTTTGTGGTAATTAATGTAATCAATAGTCAAGCATAAAAAAGTAAATTATATATATGTATATATATATATATCTAATAGACGAAGAAATTGAAAATAGTATTTAACTTTCGGAGGATGAGGAATCATGTTCGTGGCGAGTTTGCTTTGAAAGAAATCTAGCGGGATCTTCAATTGGATTTCCACCATCAGGAGCTTGCCGTGATATTACAGAAACAGACGTTTCGGATGAGTTTAGAGAGCTATTGCAATCGATTTCGCTAGCTGTTTGCATGTCATTATCGTAAAAAAGTTGAGGAGTTGTGTTGGTGCTTGTACTTGTGCTGGTAGTAATTGTCGGAGTCATAACCATTGCCGTTGTGGTTGTAATTGCTGACTCTACATTATTGCAGGCCATTAAATCCTCATTGCAAGGTTTGTGGATAACAGTCACGTCGATATTTCCATCAACGTTTTCAGAAACACCGGAGGGAGTCACGCGAGACACTTCGCTGGTCTCAATTACGCCGTAACCACCTTCATCAGCGCCATCACCAGCACCAACAGCAACAGCAACCGTTGACATATTATCAATTTCGCTGGTGGATGTTGACTTATGCGATGAAATAACATCGTGATCTCTCAATCTCTTGAGACTTTTATTGATAGTGGCGTTGAAGCTCTCGACGTATCGATTGTCTAGTCTTTCAACGTCTTTATCAGCTTCTGCCAGATGAGAGCTGGCTAAATTATTTCTGTCTTCATTATTGCCCTCCACTGATTGCTCGTCGGACATCGGGATGTCGGGTAACAGGTGCGAGTACAGCAGAGGGTTCAAAGTGTTTTCCGTCCCCCTGTGCCGGACATTAGTCGTCATCAATTGCGCCGACAAAAAGTCATACTCCTGGGTATCGTTGTTCTGGTCATCAGCAATCAGCTCGTCTCGTATCACCGTTGATATTTTTTCACGCTTCTGTGTTTTAGCTGGAATCTCTGCATCGTCTCTGCCGTTGTCCCGCTCGCGAAAAAGCCAATTTGTCGTATCTAAATTAAATAATCGTGTATTGCCGGTATAATTGTCTGTTTGTGTCGGTACTGTACGCATATTAACTTCACGATTACACTTGACATTATTTGATAAATTGTTATTATTGTTGTTATTATGACGCAAACTGGTTAATAGATCCATTATACTCCGCTTCATAGGCAGGCTTGCAATTGGCGGTGGTACGATAGGAATTTGGGGTGATAATTTGTCTAGCAAATGACTTATGTGCATTCGTGTGCCGCGAGCTGGCTGATTCCCATCTTCATATTGATTGTTTGTTACTGGAGCGCTCGTGTTATTTAGATCTAGGTTAAATACTTCGCTATTACTGCAAACTTTTTTGTTATTTCGCATACAGATATTTGAGTTCTCGACTCTGTAGGCATTTAAATGTCCCGCATTAACTCGTGTGTCTTTTCCGTTTACGCTCACACTAGAACCGTTTGTGTTTGTTTGAGTAAGACGTTCTTTACTGGGAGTGTAATGTCCGTTAGTTAGACTGCCCACTGAACGAACATTTGAACCTGAAGAATAACCGGTATCGGTTGCGTTTCCACTCTGACGCGCTGCGTCTATTCCATTTCCATTGACTATTCTCTCACTTCTATCCCGCTCCCGATCAGTCGAATTGCTCGCAGCTGCTGACTGCGATAGCCACGGCACGGTAACGTTCTCTAAATCGTTTTCCTTATCGTTTTCATTGTCTTCGAATTCAAAATCCTGGTCTGTTGGATCAAACTGCTGTGCCAAGTCCTCAAAAGCTTTGCTGGTCACTTCGTGCAGGCGAAATCTTAAGCTTTCCTTTATTTGATCCATTTTATCACTGCAATTAGAAAAAAAATAAATAGATAAATAAATTACTTGCTTATAATTTAATTATAAAAAACTTACTTTAAAGATTGTGATAAAACAGACGTCGGGATTCCACCAAAGCCCAGATTACTATTGATCTTCAGCTCAATTTCTTCAGCGTGATCTTGTTCGTTGTCCTCTGCACTGTCTCCATGTTCCGCGTCTTTGTCATCTTGCTTTGACAAATCGTCCGAGTAAGGGGATGATAAATTGGTATAATTAAAAGCAGGAGTCGGTCTTGTGGCCACAGTCTTTCCGAGTCCAACGACATTGTCCAGAGGAGTGACGGTGATTTTTAATTGACCATTAGATTTGCCGCCAAACTCCATGATATGATACCAGCCAGAGATGATCGGGAACCCAGAAGTCAGTACCGACAAATCAATTGCCGAAATACCGACGAGTATGTCCTTCTCTAAGTTGACACTCATGCTGGTTTCTGGTGCCAGTAACCGCCATACTTTCATAACCAGTCGCTTTTCTTCCTTGATCAATAAATCTGTAGACAATTTAGTCTCGCAACGCCACTCGTACTTGGGACTGCAGCTGTACGGACAAATATTCGTGATCATGTAAGCCTGGATACGATTGGTGTCATTGGTACGAAACTTTTGAAAGGTCACGTAAGTACAGGGTTCTGATAATTCGTTATTTATTTCGACTTTTGGCAAGTGCAGGGCGCAGTCAATCTCAACCATTACTTTGAAAGCTTTTTCATTTGAAATATCCGAGTCCAGATGATTGTCATTGTAAGGTTCCAGTTTGTTGTCGGAGCTAGAAGACTCTAGCTCAGCTGCTGCGTCGTAATCTCTGGAGGGATTGTCGACCAGGTGAAAGGAAGTGCCGGCAACGTTGTCGTCACTGTCGCTCGGGTGGTCGCAGCAAGTGTTTGACGAGCGGGTTTGAACAGCGGGTTCATCGAACTCGGCGCCTACTCCCACGCTCCGAAAAATCTCGCGAGACATATTGAAGTTGTCGCGAGGACTGTCAGTTGAACTCTCGGCTGAAAAACTGTGCGAATTACTCGATGCGTCGAGACACAGAGGCTCGATGTTTATTATTTTTTGTTTCCCGCGCGATTCGTTTGAATTATTTGAAAATTTAAATTCTGTCTGTGCACTTTGCTCGACAATTGTCTTGGGAGCACTCAGTGCCTGTGCTAGTCTGTCAACAATCGTATGGATCACAGCTTCATCACGATTATTTTGATCTTCGTGTGATTGCTTCAAGTCAACAGTTATTTCTGTTTGACATTCCTGAGTCCTAACACTAGGCGATTCATTTCTCTGTCGTTCATTTCGCGTTGAACTATCAGCAGCAGGAGCAGCAGACACTGCAGCAGGATTGATACGAGCACGTGGAGTATGAATTGACGTTGATGAATCACGAAGTCCCCGAGTCATTTCAAGAAGTGCTATTTGTTCAGCTGTTCCCAGTGCTACCAGCGCGTAGATTTCTCCGCAGTGTGCACCACTAACTGGATCAGTTATGGGCACCCAGCCGTCAACACTTATCACCGGATACTTTGACTTCAGCAGATGTGGTAAAACATGAGGGTCGCGGTAAGCAACGTACAGCTGATGAATAGGTAACTTAGCTATTCCAATTAATGAATCTTCTGTTGAATTCTTGGAATAGACTTCAGTGATAATACAATTGTCTTTTGTTCGTTCCAGAAGCTCGAGATTGTGGATGAGAGGTACCAGTTGGTAGAAATTGTAGAAAGGATTTGTTCCAGTGCACACACGACTGACTGACCGATCTTCGCGCCAAAATGTGCGACAAATTAAATACGTGCTAGTGTTCGGAAGATCTTTACCATCTCCAATGTAAATTAATCCATGGAATAAAGTATTTTCCGTGGGAGGTCTTGGCATATCATTATCAACTCTTGGCTGATCCCGTTTCTGCATCTGTCTGTCCATTCTATTGGCATCAGTGTTAGTATTCCTGGTTATGTTGTTGCTCCAAGAACTCTCTCTCTTCTCCGGAGCACTGGTGCCTCTGCTATTGGAGTTGCTGTTATCTCCAGTAGCAGTTTTGTATCTTGACGCACTGGTAAAATTAGACGATAGCTCCAGAACTGGAATATTTTCTTTTGTTGAAGTGACAGCTTCTACGAACTGTTTACCAAAATGCGTTTTGTCGCACCCCAGCTCAACAGTAACCTTGAGCTCTCCGATTTTAATGCCTTTCTTGATAACAGCAAGTCGCTGCGTAGTGCTGAGTGTTGGTGACCGAGCCGCGTCGCTGATATACATGGAGCCGATCCCCAGTTCGATGGGTGTCCGCTGATTGAGATGTCGATTAAAGGTTTTGAACCTTAGAGGCATTTCCATGCGCAGGTAACTCTTGGGCAGGCTGTAGACCGCCTCGTGGTTGAAGTGGACAATTTCCCCGTCTTGCTGCTTCGAGCACATCTTGACTGGTTTACTTCCGTTGACTGATTTCTTGTTTAATTTTTTAGCATTAACGAAGCTCGGGTCGTATTGGACGAAATACGTCACTGAACCAGGAAGTCCGTCACCCCGTGACAAACATGAGGACTTTACACGTCGAAAACCAGCTGACGTGAGTGTCAGAGAGTCAACAATTATTCTCACGCTGTCTACGTAGTCAATGGGGCTGGCTTCCTTGCGTTGAAGACTCAACCTGTTGGTAGAAATCACTAGCTCTTCAGATGAATCATCGAGTTCTTTTAAATTAGCACTAAAATTTCTATGATTTCTATTTTGATCTTGATCTTGATGATGATGCTGGTGCTGATTATTTACAACAGGATTTTCATTACAAGACCTTATGGTCTCAACAGCGAAATCAATAAGACTTGGAGTAGGCGACTGAGTCCGTAAAGTCTCCAAAGCTTTTTTTTCTCGTCGCCGACTCATCGAAGTGCCCATAAAATATTTATACAAAGCAGCTTCCTTCTCAGCAGATCCATCAGACCGGAAACTGTCCAGCGTTGAGTCAGTACTCAGCACCAGCTGATCGTCACTTGAATCATTTGTCAAAGCACCGCGTAATTTTCTTGCTCGTGCCACAACCTGAGCCACTAACTTATCAGTCAGGTCCACTGCGCTCTTCACCTTGACATTGTCTAGATTCTTGCGCTTCTCACGCAGAATCGATCGGTATTTATCGCTCTTGAAACTTGGAGACAAACCATCAGTCATAGAATTTACTTCCGTGTAATAAATATCAGAACAAGTCATCGGGATTTCGTCAATCATTTTAATTGACTCCCGAGAGTATTTTCTTGAAATCTTATTTTTTTGCAGACGCACCAGTTTTATCGACACGCGAATATCTCCAACTTTGAATCCTGCGTTGGTGTAGACTGGAACAAAGCAAGCTGGTTTGTCAATAAATATTTCCAGTAGATTTTTAACACTAGCTGTCCCAATAGACTGCTGAGTCTTCTTGGACAAAACTGACAGCGAAAGAGACTCCGCGTTCTTCAAATATTCTGTGAATAACTCAAAGTTTGTCTTGATAGCGTAGATTTCAGTATTCCTGGTGACTTTATTCTCCTTCACTGCCGCTTCTGTTGGACTGTTGATAAAAAATAAATAAATAAATAAAAATAAAAATAAATAATAAAAAATTTTGTTTACTTACTTGAATTGGGCATGGTCCAACTCACCCCACCAACAAGCAACAACAGTAACACTGCCAGGAGTTCTGCGGGTCCAAACGACCTGATCAATCCTCAACTCCAGGTACCCGTTGACTTTACCTTCGACTAAAGGGGGAAGCGATCGTTGTATTGAACACTTTGAATCCATTTAATTGCTGCCACTGTCAGATGTTAATTATTAATTTTTCTTTGTTGTTTATTGTCATTGGTGATAGCTAGTGTTACTGTGCTAGGTTTTAGGTTAATTTTTTTTTATGCTACACTGACACAGCTTGCGCCATAAATAATCAAGGCGCATGCTCATCAGCAGCTTCAATTTCAACGTGAAAATAAACCGAAAGACATTGCATTCTTACGGTATAGTCTTGGGCCTAGTCGATCACCACAAAGAGCGCTCAATATTGAGTTCATAACCCAATGGCGAACTAGTTCGCTCTATTGGTTCATTAGTTCTTTTTTTGAAATAATTTAGTAAAAACAACATACAAAAAAAAATTTCCGAAAAACGAAAAAAAAAAAAATAAAATAATAAGATTCTTGTTTTATCCCGTTCTACGGAATTTTTTTTTTCTCTTTACCTGACATCTACTAAATAACTAACGCAAAAATGAAAGAAAATCCGAAAAAAATTAACTTTTTCATTTTGGGAATGATTACGCAAATTAAAGAACAAAACTTGTTCCTTTAATTGTTTTGTAAAACTTTGAGCAATCGGCCCGGACAAACGGTTCAATGGATCGATTTGAAAATTTACAGGTCTTTTGGAGCCCTCTTATTGAAAGAAACGATTTGAAACGATTAGAAAAATAAAATTTTAAATACCTTTCAATGCTTTTGAATACTTTCGAATCACCCTTCTTATGGAAATTGAACATTGCAAATCGTTTTGAATCGTTTCTTTCAATCGGGGGGAGGGGGGGTGATTAAGCTGTAAAATCACCTGGCAACAATACCCTTTCCATCAATATTCTTAAAGCAGCGGTTGATTAACTAAAAAACATTGAAAAGTTCATTTTTTGTAGGTTTTTCAAATGGATATTAAGGATAAAAAAATTTTTTTTGAGGTTTTGCGAGGGATTTATTTAAGTTTTTAAAGCTGCCCTCAAAATTATTATGCGACCATTAGTTGCTAAGATATCGACAATCAAAGACAATAAGATTCTTTTTCATTTGAAGGCTAATATATATCAGCAGCAAATTGTCGTAAAAAGTAACAAAAGAAGGAAATTGCAGCTGAACAAATTTCCTAAATGTACCATGGATTGAATTTTCGGAAAAAAAATTTTCCGGCCCCGTAGACCCAAAAAACAAAACCAAAAAATTTAGAAAAATTTTGTCTCGAGCTATTACTTATGATTCCGCAAAAACCGTGGCTCAAAACATTATTTTGCTGAAAGATCTTTAAACTAGAGATTTCAAGCTTCAATTTGCTTTTTCTACTTTTTTGATACGATTATTTTTCACGAAAATACCTTCCAGCAGTAAATCAAGCAAAGTAAAATTATCAATTTAAAAACCGTGCCAGCTGTCTATACCTCTAATAGAATCCCGATGAAAAAATATTTTATACAATTGTATAAAATTATATATAAATTGGATAGAAAAAATGGCCTGATCCGATTGTATACAATCGTACATAATTATATCTAATTGTATACAATCTGTATACAATGTATATACAATTTTATACAAAATTGTATACAAATGAATATAATCACGTAATGTTTTCGTATAGATTATATATAATTATATTCAATTCTATATAATTGTATACAAACATATACATTTGTATATAATCACATACTGTATTCGTATAGATTATATATAATTGCATACAAATATATACATTTGTGTATAATTTTATTATTCTCTTTTGCATTCTTATATAGAATTATATACGATTGTTTATAATTGTATCTAATTATATGAAAATTTTATATAATTATGCATCACCTCTATCCAATTGTAGGAAATCCATATATAACTGTATACAGTTATATAAAATCTTTTTTTATCGGGATGGTATATATCTTATTCGAATCAATTTGATAATTTAATTTTTTCGAAGATTTCATGATGAAATCTACATATTATATGTATTACTCTAATACAAATATTCAATATTAATTTAATTTAGCAATATCATTCAAATAATAATTACTGTTTTCCATTTTCCCATAGAAAAACATCGAGACGATCACCAAGCTATTTGTTGTCGAAATGCCGGGACTTGAACGCGAGGAGCGTGACAGATCAAAGTCACCGGTAAACACCACGACTAAGGCTGTGGAGCCAGAGACCAGGTGGATTTCATGCCTCACATATGAATTTAATAATTTCATCAATCCTCTAACTGGTACCTCTAAAACTTCTCCGTTGTGGCACGATATTGATGCCATGCTACCCTTTCCGAGGGTTCAGTTTGTGGTGGCATGCATTAAAAGGCCATACATTCGTGAGAATGTCTATTCTGTTTTAATCTTTTTACATAATGTAAAAAAGTAAAATCTTTGAAATATTTGGCTCCAGGCAACGGAGGAATGAAATATTTCTATTGTAAAGAATGCAAGAACGAGGTGCAGTCATACTTAGCACCTACACATGTGTGGGTAAAACACCTAGATCATAAGCTGATTTGTGACATTAATGGTTGTAGAGAAGAATTTACTTCGATAACTTCCATCGAAAAGAAAATCACAAGCGTATGGCTTAGATCCAGGTTAGAAGAAAAGTATTAGAAAATAACTTCTCTTCATTGTTCAATATAAGTTAATACATGACTAGATCTAATCAGTGAAATACTGCCAGGCATTTTACTTATAAGTAAAATCCTTAGCAATCTATTCACGAAAAATCTGTGAAATTGAGACAGTTTATTTATTCATCAAAAATTACTCAAAGAAATATTATTATTAAATATTAAAGTCATGATGTATTATGGGATATACTATGGTACAACCCAAACAGGTACGTGGTGATCTATCAAATGATAGAAGGGTACACAAATAAAATCGTATTGAAATTTGGAATGTAAGACCTCTGAAATAAATGTCTTACCAGGGACACTACAAATCGTAGGCGCGATCTCGTGGCGAGCACCGAACTACTCCCGCTGTTGCTGCCTAGCACCGGTGACTTTCCCCTTCTCCATATCGATCTTTTCTCCCGAGAAATTTTTTCTCTTGGCTTAAGCAAATTTTGTTATTTTGGTCGGAGAATACAAAAATACTTGCGTGAAAAAAATAGTACTTGTTCCGAGAAATTTTATTCTGTTTAACCAAAAAAATGCAATATTGCTACAAAAAAATTATGTATCTTGCACCAAAAAAAAAAAATGGGGCAAGATACATTACTGGGTTTGTAAAAAATCACATAAAAACTTATATTTTCACTCATCTCCGAACAGTTAAAATATTCAAAGTACAAAAAAAAGTGATAATATTAGTATTTTTGGTGTAAATTCTTATAAAAAAATCTGGGCGTCGGTTGACCCTGCGGGCCAGCCCTAAAACTTCCCGCTGGTTTCAAGCTCCTTGAGCTCGAAAATTTAGTCGTAGATACATTTTCGAGCTCTTCGAAAGATAAAATTATCGCCAGTTGAATTCTCTGGAAATCCCAGAGACATCCCATAGAAATCCCATAGAAAATATAGACCCAGCAATCGGTGTTGTAAGAAAAAAATAGAATTATCGCAAGTTAAATTTTCTGGAAATCCCAGAGAAATCCCATAGAAAATATAGACCCAACATTCGGAGTTGTAAAAAAAAATAGAATTATCGCAAGTTAAATTCTCTGGAAATCCCAGAGAAATCCCATAGAAATCCCATAGAAAATATAGACCCAGCATGAGAGTTGTAAAAAAAAATAGAATTATCGCAAGTTAAATTCTCTGGAAATCCCAGAGAAATCCCATAGAAATCCCATAGAAAATATAGACCCAGCATTCGGAGTTGTAAAAAAAAATAGAATTATCGCAAGTTAAATTCTCTGGAAATCCCAGAGAAATCCCATAGAAATCCCATAGAAAATATAGACCCAGCATTCGGAGTTGTAAAAAAAAATAGAATTATCGCAAGTTAAATTCTTTGGAAATCCCAGAGAAATCCCATAGAAATCCCATAGAAAATATAGACCTAGCACTCGGAGTTTTAAAAAAAATAGAATTATTGCAAGTTAAATTCTCTGGAAATCCCATAGAAATCCCATAGAAAATATAGACTCAGCATTCGGAGTTGTAAAAAAAAATAGAATTATCGCAAGTTAAATTCTCTGGAAATCCCAGAGAAATCCTATAGAAATCCCACAGAAAATATAGACCTAGCACTCGGAGTTTTAAAAAAAATAGAATTATCGCAAGTTAAAGTTTAAAAAAAATACACGTTTAGAAAATTGAAAAATCTACACGAGTATTTTTTCGAAATTTCAAAATTTATGTTTTATTTTAAATTACAAGACATTTTATCCGAAAACGGTTAATTTCCAGATTAAAAAATTGGAAAAGTGAAAAATAAAAAAAATACTCGTCTAGATTTCGAAAAATTATATATAAAAATCAAAAAGTAATGAGGTTTTTAAAACTTTTTGAATACAAAATAAGTAATCTTAAAATTTAATTTCAAATTGTACCTCGAGTATTTATTTTTTGATCTTTTTATAAAAATACTCGTCTAGAATATTGAAAAATCTACACGAGCCTTATTTTTAAATTTGAAAATTTTTTTTTTTTCTAAAGTTATAAACTTTTTCATTTAAAAAATGGCGGGTGTCGGCTAACTTCACGGTCATTTTTTAGTCTGATTAATATACATAGTTATTGAAACAAATTTTAATAAAATTATTAAATTTCAATTTCGAAATTCCGCGCCAAGTTGGCGCTACTGCGCGTCGCTGTATTCGACGTTTAAATTTTTTCTCAAGTGGGGGCGGTCGATGAATCGCAAATTCGATTGCTTTGTATCAACTGACGGTTCGATAGCGACAGTCAGTATCATCGACAACTTCAGTAGTAATCCAGATCCTTCTTTGTTCTTTACGTTTGAATTGAAACAGTATCGCAGTGGCGTCATGTAAAATTGTACAGTGATTGTAAAATTTATCTTTTGTTAATTTAAATTGTGCTAAGTCTCTATGGTGTAGTTGAGTGTTGAGTGTAAAGTCTTGCTGATTGCTGATGCTGACAACTTCCAAGTTCCTGAGCAAATTCATCTGGCATCGTCTGGTGGAGGAATAGCAGTTAAGTGACGTTTTTTAGCTGCAATGCACTTGGAGCAGTTTAATTTAAATCTCCAAGTGTATTAGGACACCCTTCTGCATTTTATTTCCCCACCAAGGTTTGTTCAAACACTTGCGTGTTTTTTTTTAATTTTTTAAACATTTCTCTATCATATTCTGCCGCCATTTTATTTTGACGTACGATTTTTAATTTTTCTCCAATTTCTACTGATTTATTTTATAAATATTTAAATTTACCGCGCAAGTAATAAGAATAATTAATAAGCGTGCATTTTGAAATGCGCTACGCTACAGCTGCTCGCAGCGCATTTCGGAATGCACCCTATACAAATTTAATTTTTAAAACTTCAAACCAAATCAAATCCCCTTGAAACCCGATCAAATTGAGAGATCGGCGGCGAGACAGATCTCGGGACCGAAAGACCTCACACTTTGTGAGTGAAGAATTCTTTCGGTTCCACTGGGATTCAAACTCACGTCTTGCGAATATTTAAATTCGAGAGGCCTAAGTCGTACGCTTTAGACCGCACGGTCAAGATCACCGTTTCCCGGGTTATTTTTAAACTTTTATCATCGAGCACCATCCGTTTGAATTTTCTTCAACTTTATAAACAAGTAGTCTGATGGTAGCAACACTTTCTCGTCCCTACCTTTCCTGCTGATTTTGTGTGAAGAATGACGGACACATGAAAATTTTATACATTTTGTTAATGAAATCATTGAACGTTACGTTTTAATCTTTTACTATAATCGTTAATTAATTACCAAAAATCAAACACTTGTTACTGTGAGTACGCGTCGAATTTCATTCAATTCGTCCCGCAAATTTTTAAAAAATATCCGAACGATGCGCGCGCCACTCAGAGTTTTTAGAACCACTAGCCACGTCCTAACTTCATGGCAGCGGTGTCTTGTTTAGATCTGTTAAAAATATATATTTTATCAAGATAAATAATATTTCTACTTTTTTATCCACCACAAAATAATTAACAATGGTAAGTACATGTTCGAATATTTAAATCCACTTTCTTCAACAATTTCCTCCCCACAATTCCTATAAAAAAAACATTACATTTCCTCTCTTTATTTAGACACGTCAAAACTGCCACACATTTTATTCCTCAGATTTTCATCATCTCTAATTCAACTTCTTAATCAAAATTTTTAATTTATTTACCATGGTACTAATTTATTATTAAATTATTTGATTTAAAATTAATTACAACCATAATTATTATAAATCCCGCAATATAACCTCTTTAAATTATCTACTGTACAATAATAATTGATCACAATCCGTCCATAATAATAAAAATTATTTTTTCAGCCTCTGAGACTGGACATAAAACGCAAATTGACCGCAAGGTCTGACAGAGTAAAGAGTGTCGATCTCCATCCAACAGAACCCTGGATGTTATGTTCACTTTACCAAGGAAATGTAAACATCTGGAACCACGAGACACAGACACTGGTAAAAACCTTTGAAGTATGTGATCTTCCGGTGAGAACATCAAAATTTGTACCCAGGAAAAATTGGGTTGTCACTGGTTCAGATGATATGCAAGTTCGCGTGTTTAATTACAATACATTGGAACGTGTACATTCATTTGAAGCACACAGTGATTATGTCAGATGTATTGCCGTACATCCAACACAACCTTTTATACTTACAAGCAGTGGTAAGTATTTATAGTTATCCTAAATATACAAGAAAATTAGCAACCTGGAGTCTATATGTCTTTCATTCAATTGTATGTCAAATCAATTACTCATTGATTTTTATTTTATTGTTTATGATTAAAAAGACAAATATTCTCATCCATTTGAAAGCTTATTGATTGTAGTGATTGCAAAATCACGAAACACTTTAAAAAATCAGCATATGCTTACATTTTTTTTATTGTATAATTTAATTAATAGATGACATGTTAATAAAACTGTGGAATTGGGAAAAATCATGGCGTGGACAGCAAATATTTGAGGGACACACTCATTATGTGATGCAAGTAGTGTTTAATCCAAAAGACAACAACACATTTGCAAGTGCATCACTCGACAGAACAGTTAAAGTCTGGCAACTTGGGTCGTCAAATGCCAATTTCACTCTTGAAGGTCATGAGAAAGGAGTCAATTGCGTTGATTATTATCACGGAGGTGATAAACCGTATTTGATATCTGGTGCTGATGACAGATACGTCAAAATATGGGACTACCAAAACAAAACATGTGTGCAGACTCTTGAAGGACATACACAAAATATATCTGCAGTATGCTTCCATCCCGAGCTTCCGATTGTTTTAACGGGTTCCGAAGACGGGACGGTGAGAATATGGCATGCGGGTACTTACAGATTAGAATCCTCACTCAACTATGGGTTCGAGCGGGTCTGGACTATTTCCAGTATGCGTGGGTCCAACAATGTGGCGATAGGTTACGACGAAGGGAGCGTGATGATCAAAGTTGGAAGAGAAGAGCCGGCCGTGTCAATGGACTCGATGGGTGGTAAAATTGTTTGGGCGAGACATAGCGAAATACAGCAGGTTAATTTGAAAGCTATGGGAGAAGAAGTACAAGATGGAGAGCGTCTGCCATTAGCAGTCAAAGATATGGGCGCGTGTGAAATTTATCCTCAGACAATCCAACACAATCCCAATGGACGTTTCCTGGTCGTCTGCGGGGATGGAGAATACATTATTTATACTTCAATGGCGTTGAGAAACAAAGCTTTTGGCCAAGCTCTGGAGTTTGTTTGGGCTGCTGATTCTAGTCAGTATGCTGTCCGTGAAAGCTCGTCAGTTGTTAAAGTATTTAAGAACTTCAAGGAAAAGAAAGCTTTGAAACCAGACTTTGGTGTTGATGGTAATTTATTTTTATCACTTGAAAATTTATAACTAGATTTATCGATTAATAAAATATTTTATTTACAGGAATATTTGGTGGATTCCTTTTGGGAGTTTCATCAGTCTCTGGGCTGTCATTCTTTGATTGGGAAAACCTAAGACTCATAAGACGTATCGACATTCAACCGACCCATGTTTACTGGGCTGAAAATGCATCACTGATAGCTCTCGCTACCACCGATCAGTACTTTATACTCAAGTACCACAGCGAGATAGTTGCAAACGCCGACGAGAATGCCGAAGATATCGAAGACGCATTCGAAATGGTTGCGGAAATGAGTGAAGTAGTAAAAACCGGTTGCTGGATCGGAGACTGTTTCATCTACACTAACAGTGTAAATCGCATAAATTACTTCGTTGGTGGGGAAGTAGTAACTATTTCCCATCTAGACCGTCCCATGTATCTCCTTGGATACGTTCCCAAAGACAATCGTCTGTATTTATGTGACAAAGAATTAGCAATAGTGTCTTACTCACTCTTACTCTCGGTCCTGGAGTACCAGACGGCGGTTATGCGCAAAGACTTCGAGACAGCTGACCGCGTTCTGCCGACAGTACCCAAAGAACACCGTACTAGAGTAGCTCATTTCCTGGAGAAACAAGGATTCAAACGACAAGCGCTCGAAGTCTCCACGGATCCCGAGCACAGATTCGAGCTCGCTTTAGCCCTTGGTGATCTTGAGACCGCGCACACTCTCGCCAAAGAAGCCAGCAGCCAACAAAAGTGGCAACAATTGGCCTCACTCGCCACTCAGAAAGGAAAATTAAGACTTGCACAAGAATGTCTACACCACGCACAAGATTTTGGTGGGTTACTATTACTGGCAACAAGTACTGGCAATGCCGGAATGATTGAAAAACTCGGACAAGCTGCCGATGAAAGTGGAAAAAATAATATATCATTTTTGTCAAACTTCCTGCTGGGCAAAGTCGACGATTGTCTTGAAATTTTAATAAAAACTGATCGCATTCCCGAGGCTGCGTTCTTTGCACGTGCTTATGCTCCCAGTAAAGTATCATACGTCGTTAAACTGTGGAAAGATAAATTGTCTGCAGTTAGTGAAAAAGCCGGTCAAAGTTTAGCTGATCCAGAACAGTACGAAAATCTGTTCCCAGGTTACAGAGAAGCGCTAAAGGTCGAAGAGTACTTGCGAAATGAGTATAAAACAAAAATACCAGCATCGCAATTCTCATCATTGCCGGTAATTATTTATTTTATCAATTTACTTTATAATCAATAGTTGACACGTATTTAAATTTCCCCTGCTTATCAAATTTAAACAAAAATAGTTAACGTTTTATTATTTGGTATTTATTAATTTTAGTGTAATTGATTTATGCATGAATCGTTATGCGATAAAACGATTACATTAAACAGGCCAGATTGATCCATCAAATCCAGTGTTTTAAAGTTTAATTCGCAATACACACTTTACGATGATTGCGTAACAGTAAACTGATTACATTTATGTTGTGCGAATCCTATCGGAACTAATCCATTACTCAGTATAATCAACTTACAATCTACACTTGTAAATCTATAATACCAACAACATACCATCCAATCCCTTGGATTTTTATTTAGTCTCGTTAAATTATTAATTTTATAGTCATTCATAGTCACAATGTAATATGTTTATGATTAAGTCACGGTTATTAAGATAATGTATAGATCGTTGACTTTTATTTTTACTTCATAAATAAAATAAATATTTTGAGATTTTAATAACCGATAATAATTTTTTATGTTTGCAGTTAAATATCGAACGAAAAGCAGCAGAAGAAATGCTTGCCAGTGAACAAAATGTTCACGAAAATGAGACGGATGATGATAAAAAAGCCGATTATTTAGCCAGCAGGTTACAGGGGCTTGACATAGATCATGCCGACGCCCAGTCGATGAAACCTCTCGTGCCCGAAAAAGTCACGGTTCCCACGAGTACGTCACGACCGCTGACCGTAGAGGACGAGGACCTGGACCTAGATCTTGAGCTGGACGAGAATATCGACACTACTGTGAGTTAATTATTTTTTTTAATTTATTTACTTATAAAATAATTTAATATTTTAAATATAAATATCAATTACACGACGGGTTGACTCATAATAATTCGGGCAATACACAACATTAGTCATTTACAAATTAATTATATTTACATAAATATATATAATGGATTTTCATTTTACATTCATTATATTACATATGTTATTTGATTATTTATTTTTTTGTTTTTAATTTAATTTACAAATGACATAAACAATTTTTTTTACATTAAAGATTAATGGAGGAAACTTTAAACGTAACTTTTGCAGTAATTTACAAGGGTAACATTCAATCAAAGATTGTTTGTGAAAAATTAGTTTTATTCGTGGAAATTACGGTTTTTCCGTGTGAGTCAATTCTATTTTTTTATCAATAAACTTCTAGAAACTAAAAAGATAATAATCTCAGTAATAAAATAATTAATATGATTTTTATTGATGAGAAAATGCATGTAAAGTAAAATTTAAATTTTTGCACAATTTATAATAAACATGCATTCTTACAATTTCGCCGTGAGATAGATTTGAAAGAAAAAGTCACGTACGGATATCTGCTAGGAACTAAACGAAATTTAGAAAACAAATTTTAGCCGACAAAATTTGATATTTGAAATTCTGATAGGGTGGAAGTGCCAGTTGTGGTCACTGCTTCATTTTTGGGCATTTAATACTCTATTTGAATTAATGAATAAGTATAAAAAAAAAATACATTGTAACAGTATTTCCAGATTTCATATTTCGCGCCTTTTTACTATTTGAAACTATAATAGCTATGTCTTGTTTTTTTTTTTTTGCGTGAGAATTTTCACTTCTTAGATTTTCAAAACACGCGACTACTCAGAAAAAATTTAACTAAAAATTATCTTGCAATCCAAAGTAATCCTGTCGTAGCTTAAAGTAAATATTTTATTCGCGAGCTGTTGAATATTTAGAAACATCACACAGTTATAAAAGTAATCACATCCCCAGTATTAGAATTTTTATTAATTTTTGATCTTAGAAAAAGACCGACTCTAAAATCTTCGACGCGTACTTATAAATCTCTATAAAACAAACTTATGTGTCAGTATTTTTGAAAATTGCATAAAATAATAATTTATATATAACTTATTTTTATTTTCATTAACAATCTTCAATACAAATTATCGATACATTTAATCAATTGATAATACACAGCAATAATATTATACGACGATGAATTTTATTTGTTAAACTCGTAAATTAGATACACGTAATTTACTAACAACAATATTGTTGAATAAAATAAATAAACGTTGAGATGGAGTATAAAATATAAATAAAAAATAAGTTAATGTATGAAAGCGTGACAAAACGCATAGCTCAGCTACGATCTGCGACTCTATCGTAGGATTAACTCAGTGGGGTTTAGTATGTTATGGCAACAAAGCTGTAAACAAAATACACCGTGACTGCTGATAGAATAAACAACCTGAGGGCTTTTTGCGAAAGCTCTCGGCTAACATACTAAAACATTGAACGCATTACACACACATACACACATATATACGTATATATTTTCACCAAATACCCTTCATTCACATTCAATTTGTATCGATTACATACATCAACAATAATGATCACATAATATTTCCGTGACTAATAAATTACATAAATAAAAAAATTTATTTACTTTAGATTAATAAATTTATAAATAAATAATTACAGGATGTCAATCTCGATGAGGATCTGCTCGGCGAGGATTAATAATAAAATATTGTTATAATTTTTTATAAAAACGACATCCTTAATATTATTTTTTACGGTAATTCCTCAGCATTTTATCTGTCATTTAAGTATTAAAATTGAACCGACAAATATGGGAGGAAGGAAAATAAATTAATAGAAGAGGATAATAATAATTGTAATATTAAAAAAAAATTAATAGTTCTTTTTACATATGCACATTTTTATCGTCTTTAATTAATCAATTATGTGGTATTTAGTAATAATTACCATTAGTACATAAGTATAATTGTTAATATAAAATTATAAATAAATATACAAACAATGTCTAACATTTACTTCAGTATATTCATTATTTAATTTTTTTTTCTTAGTTAATTTTGAATTTTTTTATTTTTAGTGGCCCTATTTTTGCCCTTTGATGTTCGTGTATAAAAAAAATTTGATAAGCCGAACTTAGAAATTTGACACAATTTCAAACTTTGAAAAACTTTAGTACTTACAGCAAAACAGAAATAAATCAATTATGGGATAAAATTAGACGATAAAATAAAAAATTTAATACCGACGTTTTCAGAAAATGTATTAATAGAATATGTATTAATTTCATACCAATCGATATGAAATGTTCGATTTTTCAAATTATTAGTATAACAGTTGAAATTTGTCCCAAATTTCGAAATTCGACTGATTAGAGTTTTTTTGTACACGAAACAGATGACTAAATTTAGTCGGCTGTCCCTATTTCAGAAGATAAAGAAATGATTTAATTAATAGACTAGTAGGTGTCAAATTTTAGTGTCTTGTCTTAAGCAGCTGGTACTGTTCACACGATACGATCTGATTCTATATTATGAGTATAATATGTAAACTGTACATGCTACCAGACGCTGCAATATGATACTTAACATAGGACAATATCCGTTAATGCATCAAGATGAGTCAATCGTTAACAGGATATATAGGCTGACATAATTTACAAATCTTTATTGTAAGTTATGATACATGATCTGTATCTAATCATTAATATCTAAACATTACATATATACCTTTATTAAAATCATTTATTACAATTAAAAATACTTTTTATTACTGGCACTGTTACCGTCAACGTTTGTTGGTCCTTTTTAAAATAAATCCTTGATTTTTTACTGCTCTCTTAACATGAATCAGTGAAAAGTGCTACAAATCAGTGAATATTCACTGCGAATCAGTCCCAAGTATACCACTTTTTCAATCAGTGGTATACTTGGGACTGTTTATGCAGTGAATATTCACTAATTTGCAACACTTTTCACTGATTCATTTTAAGAGAGTGTCACGTACACTGAGAGATCAATTTATTTGAGCCAACTAAATAGATTTATTTGACTGAACAAAATAATTTATTTCATTCAAATATATATTTGTTTGTAGATAAAAAATGGCGCTATAGTGCCATCATTCAAATACAGATTTGTTAACTATAAACAAATCATTATTTCATTCAAATGAACCATATCTCTGTCACAAATAGATACGGATTAGGTCCATTCAAATATGGGATTTATTTACCTGAAACAAATCTCATTTGGCTCAAATAAATTGTTCTCTCAGTGTATGAAAACATTGTGATTTTAAGTCACTTACACTTAAAAAAAAAATTAAATGTTGATTACCAGGGGTTATCAGAAATTTTCGGAAACAAAATCTCTAAATACAAAATACAGACCGCACATTGATGCACTACTGTCTAATTTAGGGGAGTGCGCTTAAATTGTTTGACAATATTTGTTTGTTTAAAAGAAAAACTCGGCCAAAGTTTCCATTTACTGCACAAGTGCAACAAAGATAGTACCGTTCGAGGGCTTGAGAGTAATAGAGAGAGAGAGAGAGAGAGAGAGAGAGAGAGAGAGAGAGAGAGAGAGAGAGAGAAGTACGAACCCCTGTTACAAAAAATTTATTCCTGCTGTACAAAAATTAATTTATCTCAGATCACTAATTTAAATTTTCCATTAAACGAATTTTTCCTCTCGCTGTTTTCCAGAAAAATGAAATCATCCAAATAAACTAGACATTAAAAAGTGTGTTGAGAATAATGGGAAAAATAAAGCGAGAAAAGTCTAAGTGTACTTCAGTGTAGGATGTCAACATCTCATGTGCCGAGTAGACCGATCTTTGTCAGCACTTAACGATATACTCACGTTCTTGTATACTTTGGCACGTGTCTGTTAATCATCAAAGCTACGACTGCACCAGTACTGTACAGCTTCTTACATTACTGCATAAGCTACATTTCACTAAGCAAATGTCTCAATGACTCACTCATTTAATTATTCCTCTCTTAATTTATTATTTCAAATAAATATTTTAACGTTTATAATTTTTTTAAAATTAATGCTGATAAATATATAACAAATATTGTCATCATTATATGTCTAGAGAGAGTAGTAACACCCACGCCTAAATATTTAACAACTAGACATAATTTATTTGAAAACAAAATGACACCTTGTAATAAGAAGAGCGGAAGAAAAATAAAAATAAAAAAAAAAAAGCATGAGCATGTAAACGGAAAATTAGTTTATCAAAAAATAAAAATCTAAAAGCGCCATATAATATATTGTCGTCTTGAGGGTCTGGAGCAGCAGTCTGCTCATATTATGTTAAAGTTAAACGTCCGCCCGCTTCTTGTACTCGTTTTTCGTGATCCTACATATGCATATACATATATGTGTATATATATTTATATACATATATATGATACGAGAAAACAGAAATAGCGTCGTTGACATCTGACTACAAATTGCCCGCGTCATTGCGTTTCTCTCACTCCGAACACGACTAAATACTCAAGCGAGTCCTTTCCTTGATTCTGTGTCCCAAAAGTATAAAAAAAAAAAAATTACCAAAAGCTTAAAGAGAGCAATCTCAGTCTTGTGTCATTAACAGCTAATGATCGTAAGTAAGAGAAAAGATAAAAGATTAAAAAAATAGGTTTTGCATGAGAGTGACGACATGCAAATAGTTGGCGTGTAAATGGCCGCTTAGTAATTTTCATAATAATTTATCTTACTCTCTTTAATTACTATCATCCATTAAAATATATAAACTAACTTTGATGTTGGCTGTATGTTTTTAAAAGACGCTATCCATTGTATACCAAACATTTCAAATTATTTTATTTATTTGGTGATATTATTTTTGAATTTAAAAATTTATTTTATACTGTATCAAGTAACGATTGCTAAATATTACCCGGGTCATTATGACATCCTTAGTCCTACGAACAAATAAACAAACAAACAACACAGACTTTCGAGAGCGAGCCAGCCACTTTATATGTATGTATATGTATTTGAGAAGAGTATGTAATATAATAATATACATTTGAGTCTTATGTAGTGATGCTGGTCCACGCGATCATTTACGTTATTTAACTCACGCCTCGAGCCAGTTATTTATGTCAGATTTTATTATGTTACTCGCGACTCGCAACCGTCACGAGAACAGTGAACGCCCTGTTTTATTTTGTGTTGAGCCATCAATACAAATCAAATAAAAATAAATAAAAAATATAAACCTTAACTAGGAAATAAAAAATTTATTGTTTTAAAACTCGCGTTATATTTTTTTTATCACATAAACTAGAAAAAAAAAAATTAAAGATCCTTTGAAAAAGTCCTCGTATGGGGGGTAGACAGGAGGCAGAGGTTTTCATTTGGGGAAAAGTAAATAAAATGGGTGGTGATAAATTCGAGAGAGGGGGAGGGGGTTAAAATGAATTTATGAAAAAAATAATATAGTGTGATGTAATGTAATGAATAATGTAAAATTAAAATTAAAAAAATTTATAACCCGATAGTAGCCGACTTGGACTTTCAGCTGTCGCGCATCATTCAACCCGTGTTTTACGTACTCTTCTCTGGTTTACGACTTTCTTAAGCCGATTCTAATTTTGTTTCTATGGCCACCGTGTAAGCTATCGGTCCGTAACTTGTGAAATCAAGTGTGAATTCCATTTAAAAGCCGACTATTTAAAAAACAAAATCATTCCCATAATTACATAATGACTAATGGAAGAAAATAATAATAGTAATAGTAATAAAAAAAAATATATATATACATATAAATAAGTAAATAAAATGGCTAGTGACATTTCTATCAGTAATTTTGCTATCAAAGGATAATTCTATTTAAAAATTTTATATTCATAGACTTAATTTACTGCAAAACCTTCAAAATAATTTTACAGTCATATATATTTAAAAATTATATATATTTTTTTTTTTAATGAAAATTTTACTATAAAATATTATTGCAAAAAAATTACACATGATTTTTTTCGTAAAATTTTTATAATTGTTTGGATGTAACTCCAAAAATTAAAAAATGATGTTACCAAAATATGAATTTTTCAAGAATTATTTTAATCTTCGCCGGGTTGATGAAAAAAAAAAAAAAAACCAACCAAAGGTTGAATTTTATACATTTTTTATAAAAATTTGATCACCTTTGAAATCCTATGAAAAATTGAACAAGAAAAATTAAAAAAAAAAAATTCAATGTCAATTATGACATCTTTTATACTCATATCATTACCAATTTGTGTCCATAATAAATAAAAAAAAATATAGCCATAAGATAAGAGACCCAGTACCCGATCAGGGAACTAATACCCGATCACTCATGTATTTTTTTATCTATATTTACTAAATTTTACTAAATATAGATATACAAATACAGAGTGATCGGGTACTAGTTCCCTGATCGGGTACTAGGTCCTTTACCTTAAATCCAAACAATTATTCAAATTTCTTTGCTTTACCTTAAAATAAATTTCTCAAATAAAATCACAATTCAAACTTTTGTGTTTCATTCGAAAAAATCATTTTCAACAAATCAGTAACATTATAAATGTCCGCAATTCATTAAATGACTGCTACTAAATTTTTCAACTAAATATTTCCGCAATATTTCAACCTCGTAATCAATCACTCATATAATAGACCCCCATTATATACGAACCCCAAAATTTTATTATTTAATCCAGCGTACTCACAAAAGACCATCAAGATCTTGAAATAATCAACTCTTTACTTCACAATAATTATTAATTAAACTCTCAAAGAACGATAAAAGTTTTCTATTAACTATGAGAACCTCTGTAGCCGTAGGAGGAGCTTGTGGATGCAAACTCCCCTTTTTATCTCCGCAAATATTACAAAAGATTAACTTTCATTAAATTGCAATCGCGCGCTTAAATTATTTAAAACAAAGACAAACTCATTCAGCTCTCAATTATTTAAATAAATTACTCTATCGGTTAATAAAATAACGTGATTTCAAAATAAATTTATGTAAACAAATAATTATATTTTTTACACAGATATTACTTGTAAAAAAAATAACTGAGTGATTAATCCGCAAAATTATCACGTTCTTTTCGTTAAATATAAATACGCGTGATAGCATAAATTCCACAATCCACAACTGTTTTATTATTTAAATATAATATAGTAAACAATATGAATAACATATAATTATTTAAATATGTTAATGAACTGCGTGTGTGTGTGTCTGCGTTGATAATATTTTAATCAATTACTTAAAAAAAATAATAAATATTTTTATTTAATTTTATTTCTTTTTTTATTATAAAAAATAATAAAACTCAAGACCGTTACGAGCAATGAATAAATGTTTATTTAATAAATACATGACAAATTTAATTACTAATTAATGACATTATTTATATAATTGCATACATGAATGTAATAAACTTAAATTATCGAGATAATTTAAATAGATTTTGTCTCTTTATCATATTTGTCATGAATCTGCCCTCAGATTTTATTTTTTAATTTATTGGTCACAGTAATAAATTAAATCTATAGATACTTTAATTAAATTTTAAATAATAATAATATTTAAATGATTATAATACATTTACATCTTTAATAATTAAAGTTTTCAATATAAATGAATATCTTAAATAATAATTAAAAATACTCACTATCTTAATTTATAATTAAAATTATTTGAACAGTTGGTGATTTTTTTTTCGGGTTGAAAAAAGAAACAACAAATTTCCTTACGTATAAATGATAAAAAAAATAAGGGTAAATTTAATTTGCCGACGGATAAAGTTCTCAATGGCTTTGATTTTTTTTTTTTAATTGAATATGATTAAATTACAATGGGTACGTTGATAATTCACATGTAACACTTGGGACGACTTTGGAAATCCATGTTGGGGAATCCTGTTGATGAAACGTTGGCTGACATCGGGGAGCCGACCATCGTACTGCCAACGCCAATAGATCCAAGCCCGCCGGACGTAACTGTTGAACTTCCGGGTTCTTCTTTTACATTGATCACTAGATGATATCAATTTATTCCAATAAATAATGAGTGACAAATAAAAAGATCAAGTAAAAAAATCGGAGCAGGGAGCAAGAAAATGCGCCTTTAAAATTTTGATAATTATGATTTCTTTTCAGTATTTAAAATTTTTTGTCGTTAAATAGTTACTTCAGTTGATATCACTCAGGTAAAAAAAAATTGATTTTGGGGCAAAATGGACCTTGAAAAAAAATTCTAACCAAGTTCTCATTTTAACAATAAAAAAAAAATTATATAAAAAAATCACTAATTTTTTATTTAAAATTTTTAATTAAAAATTTGAAGTGACTCAATTTATCCCATGATATTCATTTTGATCTGTAGTATAATTTTTGACAAAAATTTTAATTGCTCCATTTTGGTCTACTAGAGTTTTTATTTACAAAAAATTACAAAAGACCAATTTCGCTCCTTTATATATATTATATATTATAAAAAATATGTGTTAGTAATGAATGATATGAGATGGTGGCTTACTATCTGGCCAATAAGAACATCTCCCGGACATGGTATCAGCAGTGACCGATGTGTCGTGACGTCTTGAACAACTACCGAAATTATTTCCTACAAATGAACCGCTGGGCATAGAACCCGGTGAACTGGTGGTACTACCTGAAACGTCGATGTAATTTCCTTGAAACGCTTTGATCCGCCGTCAACATTGGTACTTCTATAAGTTTTAATAATTGTCAAAATAGAGGCGAAGAGACTCACTTAAAGAATTAAATTGTCCGTATCCATTCATCGCGGGAATTTGCATCGACTGCATTGGCTGTAGCTGGGGTTGGAGCTGTAAAAATTATTTTTTATTTATATACTAAAACCTCATGTTTAATTTAACGATCCAATAAATATGATTAATTAAACTAACCGCTTGACAGTGGCTGTATGACAACTGAGGTTGAGGGAGACTCCACGAGCTATTTATAACAATCAAACAATAATTATATTTAAATATATTTTTATATACACGGCCAATTTCGAAATTTTTATTTGGCATTTAAATTTTTACTAATTTATTATAACTGTTACTGTATGTTGAGATAAAGAATAAAAAAATGTCAAGAAGAAAATGGACCTCAGGGTCTACACTGTAAAAAATTTCGGTGTAAAAATGGACCCGGAGAACTTTACACGGTCGTGTAGTGTAAAATTCTCTCGGTGCAAATTTTCCACGGTGTAATCTACTTTTTTTACACCATTCCGTGTTACTCGTTGTAACTTTTATTAATGAGCAAAAAACGATCATTGAATACTTCTAACTACTTAATCAATAACTAAATTAATTTTATTTAGATATTAAATAGTATTTTGAACACTTGAATATTTTTATGATTAATTTTCTTAACGCAAAATTATTATGAATTTACATTTACATGTTTGGCGGTGTAAAAATTTTAAATTCACACCGCCTAAATTTAACACCGAATTTGGTGTAATTTTCACACTGAGACATTTACACTACACCGGGTCCAAAAAAATTTTTACAGTGTAGAGTGGACATAGGAATATTATAAATGACAATGATAAATATAAGTTATGATTTATAAAACAGAAATCAAATCTTTCTATTCTGATTCAATTTCCATTAAATTCCACAAATTTTGAATCCGATTTTTTAGTCAGTGAAAATTATAATTTAAAAACTTCAATACCAATGGAAAATTCAAATTTCAAAAATAAATATTAATTGTTAACAGACTGTAAAAAATTGGGAGTGAATTTAAAGTGAATATGGATTTTATTTCAACTCGCACTCACTCCGATTCAGAGTTTCAATAAATAAAAAATCATCAGCGCACACTTCAAAACTCCGGATTTAATTCTCATTTACTCTGAAAATTTTTTACAGTACAGTTAAAAAAAATGAATATTACACTAATTGTCACCTGGTATCATATCTCGTATATGCTGTTGGTGCATAAGAAGGTGGCGAATGTGCAAACAGATTACGAGTTGCTCCAATATGAACATGACTCGTTGGATAAGGTTCACCAAATAATGTTTTATGATGATATGATGTACCTCTGTATGGTCTCTTCATACGTTTACGTCTTTTATAATTACCATTTTCAAACATATCATCAAATTGTGGATCTATTTATTCAAAACCGAGTAAATTATTGAATAAAATTGTTAATTCATGAGTTTAAAAAAAAAAAAAAGAGAAGAAAACACTTGAAATGTCTTACCAAGAGTCCAAAAATTTCCTTTACGTTCACCACCGCCTTCTCTTGGTACTTTAACAAAACATTCATTCAACGAAAGATTATGCCTGATTGAATTTTGCCAGCCTTTTTTATTTTTTTCATAATAAGGAAATTTATTGGTAATGTATGAATAAATTTCACTTAACGTTGCTCGTTTATGTTGGGTATGATTAATCGCCATTGCGATTAAAGCGACGTAACTGTAGGGAGGTTTTATTGATGTCGAGGAAGCCTCATTGCTATTTGAAATAGATCCGGTGGTACTGGCTTCGCTGTTATTGGCTGATGTAGGGTTGTTATTGTTAGCGGTTGTGGATGAGGCATTCGGCGTTGAAGAGCTTGAAGTTTTGGTACTGGTGGATGTTGAGCTGTGGAGAATAACTGGCGGCGATGCGCCCGTTTTGTCATCGCAGTGATGATGATGATGATGCGACGACGAATGCAAAGAACTCGTTGAGTGCATTGATATTGCCGATCTTGGACTGCTGTGATTTAAATGATTGTGAAGATGCTCTAGCGAATGCGAGTGAGACGTTAGGCTTCGTGTAAAATTATTAACTGTCATATCTAAGTCTTTCGGTGTACTCATACATCCTGTAGACATGTCTGTTACATAATTACTCACTGAAACATAAATAACAATAATAATAATAATAATAATAATAGTCAAATTTACTGAAGGGTTAACGGAGCTACCCAGAAAAAAATAAACTTTAAAAATTAGTATTTAAAATTATAACCCGGAACCTGGGTGTCAATGTAGAGAATTTTAATTTCCAAACCATAAATTTTATAATATGTGTCATAAATTTTTTAAATTCAAGTTACGATTTTTAAAGTTCAAATATTTATTTTTCCTGTACAGACAATTAATTTTAATATTTATGTTTTAATTATAAATTAAAAAATTACTATTTAGAATAATAGGATTTACTGATCACTTTATCATTAATTACTTGTCGTTGTTCAATTTATATAGTTCATTTTTTCCGTGTAAGCTCTGATATTTTTTTAAGAAAAAAAATTATTAACGAATAAAAATATTTTATTTTAAATAAATATATAAGCTAAGAGACCTAGTACTCGATCACTCCATAAATTTGTACATCTATATATAGTAAAATTTAGTGAATATAAATATACAAATACATTAGTAATCGGGTACTGGGTCTCATACCTTATATCAAATTTTTAAAAACTGATAATAAAAAAATAAGATTTTGTAATTTTTTTAAAAGGACTTTAATTAAATTATGTTTTTTCTTAAATGATTTTACAGTCAGTTCAATTTTTTTTTTTCTAACAGCTCATATTTTTAATGAACTTTAAATTAATATCTGTATGACTTTAAATATACTAGCATAACCCATTTCACTCCATATATGATATCATCTACATAAAAAAATTGGAGTCGAATATAAATTCTCAATAAAAATTCCACGGCGTACTTTTCTCAGAGGAAAGCAATTGCCCCTTTAAGTAATACACACAATATTGTTATCAATTTCAAAGAAACTGAACAATAAAAATCAATGGACTAGTAATGCAAAGGTATTATAATATCGCTAAATAACCGCGGCCGGACTTATGAGTCCGAAGAGTTCTTAGAATTCTGGTGGAAGTGATCGAGCTATAAACAATTAGGTCGTTAAAAATAAAATAAAATAATACAAAACGAATAAAATCGACTCGAAGTTCAACTCGTGTACGAATATATCTATATATACATATATTTATTTTTTTCGTCGCGATAATGATAAATGATATAATATGTATATATGTAAAAAGTAGTAAACAAGTTTATTATTTTCTACGATCAATTAAAATTTTAAAAATAAAATTATCAAAATTTTATCGCCGTCTCAATGAGATTATAAAAGTATTTTTATTTTTATTTTTCAAAGATAGATCCGGAGCAATAAATTATATATGTATGTGTATATATAAGTATATAATACCCGGTTTGTGGTATTATTCGGTATGATAAACAAAAATTTATTTTAGTACTCGATTTCTTACCACGCGACCACGTAGTCACGTTTCATTTAACGAAAATCAAATCTTGTTTATACTTATTGGTTATTGAGTGTGTTATTATTGTGTATTAACTACCGTAAAAAATATCTCGAACGTGCTTGCAACACTTTATTCCAATTGTTATTAATAAGACGAGGCTTAAACTTATATATTTATATTTTAAAAACTCAAATTTCTATCCTCAATCACTGGGTCTTACAGCTAACAAGTTTACTTTTTAAATCTCACTAGTTAAATATTATAATATATGTAACAAAAAAATTTTAAATAAACAAATATAATATATCCACAATTGTGATACATTTGCACTGATCTACCTCAAAAGATCCGCATGCTTTTAAAAAGTATTTTATATATGTTTTGAAAACAAATAAAGATATTAAAGACACTGTCATAACATTGTTTTTTTAAACTTTTTAAATAAACTTGCCGTCAATTCCTGTTTTAAATTCAATATATTTTTTATGACGTGTTTATATATTTATATTGATCCTGGGTTTAATATTTGAATGTTACAATAATTTGATAAATGGTAAATTAAAATTACGATGCTGAATTAGCAGCCGACATCTGAAAATTTTTTTGTTTTTAATTACCGAGTTGTTATCAGAAAAATTATTACGTATCTGCACCGGAACTTTAAATTCCTGCCCTGTTTAGAGGGAAGAAAGTCGCAGAAAGTCTTTGTCCTTATGAGACAATAGAAGTTTGAAATTAGCGCATGCGCCATTCTTCGGCTCGGGTACGCAATTACACACGTGTTGAAATGTCCTACTTTCCCCCTAGGTGCGTAATATACTAGAAATTCTACACATGGATTTTTTGAAAATTCGCCTGTCAAGTAAAAAGCATTTGCTTTGTTCGTGGAAAATAAATAAATTTTAAAAACCTGCTACTTTCAGCATCATTGAAAATTAGGTCCGGAGGTCATGATGACGAAGCTAAAGTTTTTAAAAATTTAATCATCGAGAGTTTAGCATTCGTAAAATGCTACGACTTAAATATTTAGCATTGATAAGCGTAATTTAATCCAATCATGACATCACACATTGTGACTTGGATTTAATATTGTACTCTACTGAGTTACTGTGAAATTAAATGAGCGCTTTTATTTAAATTGTAGATGATGAAATTTTAAAATAACTACCCTTACTTTTTGTCATTGTTATTACTAATATTTATATTGATAACGATAGCAATATTTAGTAATAAATTATTCAATTAGTCATAAATTTTTGTTTACTTTATTTCATCACTGTTTCTTTTAAACATCTTTTTATTTTTTAAATAACAATTATAAATTAATTTCATAATTAATTACATCATTTTTTTTGTAGGAAATATAATGAATATTTAAATTAAATTAATTAACACCACAATTATATTGATAAAATTTTTTTTTAAAATACTAGAATTATTTACTTTTAAATCTTATCAACTTTTAAAAATTTTTCAAAATTAATATTTAATATCTGCAATTAATTTTTTTATTAATCGCTTATTTTTCCTCCGAATTTATGGACTTGGAACTTCGGCCAGACAAAAAAAAATTACTAAATTATGTGAAGATAAAAAAACCGGGATCACTAGTAATAAAATTAGTCATCAAACTTAAGACAAATATAATAAAAATAATGAGACGTATGTGTAATAAAATGTCTCTAATATCAGTCAGGTGTTAATTATGACTTGTGTCTTGTCTTATGATCTGGACGTATGTTTATAAAGAAGCACGCGAGCTTTTTTTTCGCTTGCTCGTCAAGAATGCGAGATAATATAGATCATGTAGCAGAGTAGCAACATTGACTTTTAGCTAAATTACTTTTTTTCTTTTTTCTAAAAGTCTTTAATTTCAGTCTGTACTCCCTATCCCTCGCATATAATATAACCCGACTAAGTAAACGGGCACGTGCTCGTCGCTATCGTGATATTATGATTTCAGCAGATACAATTAGCCCTGATACAAGTGCCCGAGGATAGGATACTCATGTAACTTGACCTATGATCTCTGTGTTGTCTCCATCAATGTATCAATAGTACTAATAACATTAATAATATTAAATTTTTTAAAAAAATTATTATTTTAAATAAAACCTGGGTAGTTCCCATACGGAAAAAATATATATCCGGATATATCCGGGCAAATCTGGAATATGTTACATATCCCTGATTAAAAAAAGCGATTTAAAACGATTTGCAATGTTAAATGCCCATAAGAAGAGGGATTCAAAAATATTCAAGGTATTCAAAAGCATTAAAAACTATTTAAAATTTTTTATTTCGAATCGTTTTAAATCGCTTTTTTTAATCAGGGATATGCAACATATATGTAACATATTCCAAATTTGCCCGAATATATCCGGATATATATTTTTTTCGTATGGGTTACGTGTAGTTGTACAAAATGTACAGTTATATTTTTAAAAGTCTTAAGAATTACGAAGCAATTCTGACGGTTCTGGAGTTTTAAACCTCATAGAATTATATATGTATATATGTAATATATACTCACAGGGTATGGGATGTATATAGTAACTTAACACTTAAATTTAACAGCAACTTTGACTTAAAAATTATCGAAAAAAACCGTTGGAAAAATACTCAATTATTTAAACTAAAATTTATTGTGAATTTGAAAATATTCATTGTAGAGATAAACATCTCAGTCGACCTTAGACTTAAAATTTTTTTTTCTTTTTTGAGTCAATGGAAAACTTTTAAGTTGGCTCTCTCATTTTTTATTTTCAATAATAATTGAATACTTAATTAATTATTATGAAATTCATATAAATAATATTTATTTTTCTAAACCCGGGAAATTCAAATTCTTATGAATTTTTTGAGATTTATTTTTAATAAAAAAATTTGATTAATAGTTAATAATTTTTTTTTTTAATGAAAGTTGGTACTTGTTCACAAATACTTGATAAATTAAAACAATATTTTTAAATATCTACAGAACATCAAAATAATTTTAAAAAACTGTTAAATAAATAAGCAGTAAATGTAAAATTTTTCCGTGTAAGAATCTGGAACTCAATAAGCCAGGGCAATGGGTCATCATTAAAATGATAGCGCATCTCATTTTATCATTTCACAAACAGTCAATCGGTTACGGATCTCGACCTCATATATATATATATACATATATATATATATATAACGTAATAATTGCAAAAAGCTCAGCTAGACGCCATAAATTTTCCTCTTACAATTATATATCCTCTTGACTTAATATTTACTATTAATTAAAATTATATAACAACTCCCAAAAAAAGTTTATAGTAAATGACAAAGTGAATAAATTACAAACATTACTTGTAAATAAACTCAGCAAATAAAATGTAGCAAATAATATAGACAGGGATAAATAATTATTTGGATAATTGCCAGTTTATGACAGTAAATTCATTGACTTTAAACACTACAAGCAAACATACGATACAAGACATACATGATTTATATATATATAAATATTATATATAAATGTTTTATAAATTATAACACGTACGAAATATATGCATTATTATATGTATATATATATTTATATGTACAAAAATAAAAATATACATTAGCATTATTATTTATTTATATTTATATATGTATTATGATTAAATGTTACTTATATCTCTCTTATCTCGCGTATAACTGATTGGCCCCAAAGCATGCCCTTGTTTACTACGCATGTATAAATATACATATATCAATTTTAAAAAAGAAGATTTCATATATATTTATATCCATGTGTGTGTGTACATTGACGACCCGATTTAAAAATAAACAAATAAAATTATAAACTCATTAGGGGAAAAATTTTTAGTCATCAAAGTTCATTACAAATATATATAAAAGTACAGCCCGGCTTTTTTTAACATCGCGTGCTGTAAATTTTAGTCTTGTATGAAAAGTTAATCTAGCGACATAATATATGTATATATAATATTAATAAAAAAAAAAAAGATGGTAAAACTCAGCTGCTGAGTCTCTTAAAGTTTTTACCCGCCGACAGTATCACCGCACACGCACTCAACCAATTACATTAAAAGTTATCTCCATCCGAGAGATGAAACAAGAACGCGAGTTGTTAAGAATAAGAATAAGTGTAAAGAATAAAAATCATCGAATACGAATGTGTGGTATGGCGTTGCTGCCACCATATATCAGGTCACCGTAAAGCCGCTTCTCCAAGATTAGCGACCCGTAATTCTTGCCCTCTATTTTCTCATATACCTATACATACATATATATATATATAAATTTTATAATTAAATATACATAGCTCTTTTGAGTTGAGCTGTCTTTATCCTCAGCTCTCATTTTTAAGTACACCCCTTATTTTTTATTTTTAAAATTTTATACTCTAATACATCTTTCATTTTTTTTTATTACACAAGTTTATATAAAAAATACTAATTTATTATAAATATCAATAAGTACACTAAGTACAGACTTCAAATCTATTAAATAATTTTTTTTCTCTCACTCTCTAAACATGAATAAGTGAAATAAGTTAATATTCACTAATTCTGAGTGCCAGTCGAACCACTTTTTGAAATTAGTAGTTCGGTTTGCACTTGGAATTAGTGAATATTAACTTATTTTCACTGATTCATGTTTAGAGAGCAATCCAGCGGTTCCAATTTTTTTCCCAACAAAACGTAATAGCGTGGCATCACCCGAAAAAAAAGTTATCCAATTTTTTACATCCAACATAATCCCGATTTGTAAACAACTTTTAATCAGTAAAAATTAAAAACAAAAACTACTAATCGGCATTACAAATAAATCACTTAAAGTCAACAAATAATATTTAATTACAAAAACTTTCTCTCTATCACTTGAATATTTGCGATTAAAAAAAAATATTTATATATAAATGATAGTACAAGTAACATAATACTTGAGATTGTATATACGAACAAACTCTCATTCTTATCTAACCGTTTAATTGCTTCCGATTGCGTACGATATTTAATTCATTTGACTAAACTATAACTTAACTAAACTTAAACTTAAACTCAGAGTACACGTAAGACGATACCATTTTTTATTACGAGATTTTCATCGTCATCACGACACACAATACGATTAAAAAAAAATACTAATTATCTTGCGACCTCCCTGTACTCCCAAGAAAAAATTAATAATTATAAAAAAAAAATACATATATATATCTAAAATAATATATCGTAAGCTCGTAATATAAATAAGGATTTAAATGAAGATGTCTACAAATATAAACTATTAGTTTTAAGAAACGGATGAGTATACATATGTACGTCCCAACAACTCTCCGACGCACTGTTCAGCTCATACGTCACAAGAGTGTAACTAAATGTCGTGAAGAGAGATCAGGGCACGCACGCTCCCGCGGTCCATCATGTCTATTTAATTCATTTCCCTCATCCTCAGCTTCTTACTATACATTCATATATTTTTTTATTTTTTCCTTCTTCTCTACAAGTTAAGTATTATTAGAACTTTAAGTGAAGTCAACTGGAAACTTATGTCCCATCCTTTTTTATTCCTCTCATATATTTATATCTTAATAATAATTATTAAATATTTAATTATTAAATTACATGATGCTGAAGTTAGCAGACGTCTAATAATTTTTGAATTTTTTTTTCGACGATAAACCATAAAAAAAAAATATTTGAAAAAATTGTACCTGTAGTTTTTAAAATTTTCTACATGTGCATATTTTTATTTTATTTTTTTGCAATTGATTTGTTGGAGAACGAAAATTAAAAAATTTTTAAATGTCTGCTAACTTCAGGGTCATTAAATTACCTTGATGAAGGGCAGGAAGTGATGGCGATAACTGATAAGGTTCTTGCTTTATTTTCAATGAATGCGGTGAATCTTGTAGGCTACTTAAACTAGGACTTCCCAGACTGTCCTGCTGTATATCCTTAAAAAAATGAAAACAGTTTTAATTATTTAATTATTTAAAAACTAAATGTGTTATTTAATTTTTTCCGGGAAATTGAATTTAAAGAGCTGGTGGATTATATATAGGAATGAAGACAATAAATATGATGTTTAAATATCCAGGATTCAAATAATAGATGAGTAAGCTTTTGGCTGGTGGCCTGGGATGTTTGAAGTCCTGTCGTGCGGCTTACAAACACCGCGTCCTCTGTTGTGACATCGCATTATGCTTGGCAAAACTTATCATCTCAAGTAGTTTATTGGGAACTAGACCGTTTATTTGTAATTTGATTCATGTTTTAACTCGTCTGATTTATATGTTATATTATAATAATATGTGATAAATAATAAGTTGTAAAAATTATTTAACGGGATTGTCTCATAAAAATTTGTTGTTTTTTTTTTTAAATTATCTTGACTTTTATTTTTCTTACCGAAGTTCACAAATCAGGCAATCAAAAAATTTAAATATTTATTTATAATCAATAATTGTGAGTATTGATTATTAAATATTGTAATTTAATTCTTGTAAATGACATTGAAATTTTTTTGACGATCGATATTGTATTGAACGCGGGTTTTAAAATATGTTCATTCAGAATTTACAATCGAATTTTTTTATGAAGCAAAATAAATCATAACATTGTTTATACTACACTGTGTTTAGCATCAATACTTATTGTTTACTTGTCACAATTTAAATATAAAAATTCAAATTTTAAACTGCAATGTAAAAAAAATTAGCGGAGTAAATTCGAAGTGAATGCGGAGTTATTGCGGTGTATGACTGTTTATTTATTTGATCCCCTCGGAGTAAAATTCACTTCGAAGGGGAGTTTAATTTAATATTAAAACTCCGAATTGGAGTGAATGCAGATTTAAATAAAATTCAGATCACTCCGAATTTACTAAAAATTTTTTACAGTATGTAAACTTACCCCAGAAGGTGAGAGCACATGAGATACCATTCTAAAGTCCGTGTTAGAAATATAATAACTCATAAAAAAAATCTAAAAACTCTTAATCTTAAAGCACATTCCGATATAAAACTACTTCACAAATTTTTAACGTCACTAAAATTAGTTTAAGAATTTCGAAACCGGGTTTCATCACTTGACACACTTGTAAACAAAAAAAAACCCTATTCTTCAAATAAATAGGGTCGATATAAACATTTATTGTTGTTCAACAAGTCACAATATTATTAAAATAATAATAACAGTAATAATAATCCAAGTGTTGATAATTATAATACATTTTAACTGACAATCTGAAGGTCTTGAACTTGGTTGCTTACAGTGACCCTTGATCTCCGGGATCCGATTAATTTTTTAAAAATCTGTAACTTATTTTTAAATTCTTCAGACATAAAATTCCGCGATTACATAAAGGCTGAATCTATAACAAAAAAATATTATTTATTTAAATAATATGTGTACAAATATTAAGACGTTAATCACAAACAATAAAAATATTTAAAATAAATTTAAAGGGTTTTTAAACAGTGATGTATAGATATGTCTCTTTCACGGCTAATGTAACAAATGTGTTAACGAGAAAAAATCTAAAAAAAAAAAAAGCGGCTCGCGGTGACAAATAAGCGACAGCTGAACACTTTAGTTATATGTATTAAGCAGTATCAAGAACATTTAGCGCCTTCTTAACATCTTTTTCCGGCGGTCTTTAGATCCATAAGTGTTTCCGTCGGCAATCGATCGCACTAAAATATTTAAACATTCTAACACCGGATCCAAAATATAAATATATACCCTACCCTACACCCTTCTTACCCTAATAAACTTCACTTTTTTTTTCATCTTTAAAGCTCAATAATAATTCATTCATTTTATTTTATTTTTAAGTGAAAGACTTTAGCAGAAGACTTATAATTAAAAATAAATTTGTAAACTGAATCAAAGATGAATAAAAAATAAATCAAAAAATAAAAAATTTGGCGGCAGTAAAGTATTACTGCTTCGCAATCGAGGTGTGCATTAAAAAAACACGATACTGAAGTTAGCCGACGATGTATAATTTTTGTTTTATTTTTAAATGATAAATAAAAAAAAAAAAAAAAAAAACTTGAAAAAATTGCACCTGTAGTTTATTAAATTTTCTTTATGTGCATTTTTTTGTAATTTTGTTTTTTTTTTGATTAATTGGTTAAAAAAAAATTCGAAAATTTATAATTGTCTGCTAACTTCAGGATCATAAAAAAACTTGAATTAAATGATTAGAGCAAAAAAAATGTTTTTTTTTAAACTGAAATTTAAAACCAGTAGACTAATTAATTTAAATGATTTAAATTAATTGCAAGCACTAATTATAAATCTCCGACATTGCATACAAGTTTAACTTGAGTACAAACAGTAATAATGGATTAACTTCTTGAAGAAAACATTAATCGTTGACACTGATGCGACTGGTACAAATGATTGCAATTATTAGCAAGAAAATAAATTTTAAAAAATAAATATTAAAAACACATTAAAGATGAAAATAAAAAGTGATAATTAATTTGTTATAATAGTGTGTAATAAAAATAAATACTAAATTATTTATTATTTAATTTTATGTTGACAATAATAACAATGATAAGGATGTTTATATGTTTATAAAACAATTAGTGTGTTATCAATAAATGATATTAAATAATTTAAATATTTTGTTTATTTGAATTTTTGAGTTTGTTGCCGCTAGATAGATGATAACTTGGATATATTTGTAAACTTTCTCGTAAATTACTTTTAATCTTAATAATATTTATTATTCACCTTTCACAAATCACTTGATCTCGTTAATACTTAATTTTTTTTTTTTAAACAGAAGTCACTTTAGTGTCGAGAGTGGTGGGTAATTTAAATGGGGTGGGTTTTTATTTTTAAATTAAAAATTAAAAATGTTAATTTAAATTGAGCGATCGCGTACGATATTGAACGGCAATTACTCGAGTGAAGCTACGGAGGAATAGCACTGGTGTAGTTTCAAAGAGGACTGTTGTATGAAAGAGCGTCGCCGTAACCGCGTAATGTTGGGAGGCGACGTTTACTAAAGTGGAGGCGGAGCTTTGGGTTTATGTTGAAAAAAAATAATAAACTGTACGACGCCTTTCTTAGATTTTATTTATTTAAATTTTTAATCAAATTATTATTAATAAGAATTCAAATTAATTTTTTTAAATATTTAAATATTTTTTCCCGCTAAAAAAATTGCAGATTTTTTTTTAATAATTTTGTATTGACAAAAAAATTTTATATTAAGTTATTATATTCAATTAGATTAAAAAATATAAAAATTTTAATTAATTAAGAGTTATCTTAATTAATTAAATTATTTTATAAAAAAAAAGTTAATGAGAGAGAATAGTGAAATTAATTTTTTTTAATTCGATAAATTTTTAAATTATATTCAAATAATTATTGGATAATTTTTTTGTTACAAAAGCTCAAGAAAAATATATACATATATTTAATATGAAAATGTAATATTTATATATGTAGGTAATGAAACAATGAGGTCAATTAAAAAATACAAATGATATAATTACGTAATTAAAAGACTGCTTATACTGCATTAAAAAAAAACTATATAGAATATATGTATATAAATATATACATAGTATAGATATATAAAGTAGTTGTGCAATTGTAAATATGAGTATTCGATAATAAACATTGTATTAATCCATTTAAAATTGAGGTCATGGTAAGGTGACATTTTGTATGGTGCTGAATTAGCAACTTACGTAATTTCGTTACAGAATTTCTTATTAATTTTTGTTTATTAGTTGTAATTTTTTAAAGATTATTTAATCTCCAAAAAACTGTTTGTTATTTTTTAAAATCATTACGTAAATTTCCAAATAATTACATAATTAAAAAGCGATAAAAAAGTTGATTAAATACAATAACAATTTTTATTAATGAGTAATTATGAATTAGTTTATTAGCAAGTACATGATATACATAAATAGTTAAAATAATAATAATAATAATAACAATAATAATAATTGATTGCGGTCGCCATGATTGGGCGTTGTCGGGCTGTATTGCGCGTTATTTGATTGGTTAATACCGAGTGCCGAGTTCTGCTACGTCAATGTTTATACCAGCCTCATAAAGGTTTCTCAACCAACTTTACTCACGTTTACATAAATTATTATTTTACTATTATTTATCTATAACTATTCTACAAAAAAAAATAAATAAACCATCCAACTTTACAACATTTAGTTAAACAAAAATCAAATATCTAAATACACAAGCTCTAAATCTACGAAATTAAACGTCAGATTTTTATTGTCATCACTAATTAACTAGTTGGCAATTAAATAAAATACCAAAAATTGCAATAATTTCAATAATTAATTACAAAACTTTGAACAATTTTTTTTTTCTTTTGTTTTATCCTTTGAAACAAAAAAAGTCATTGATACGGTTTATGACTTATACTAAATGACTCAGAACGGAACGAGATGATATTTTTTTTTTACATGACGATTGGTTTCGTATTTCAAGCGATCAGCATATCTACTTGGTCATCAAGCTAAGCGACACTCTTTATTCTTTATATTCTCTATACATATACACATACTACGTATATATACATATATATATTGTTAATAACAAAAAAATAATATAATTACAAGTTATAAAACTTGATCATGTATATCCTATGCAAATTTAATTATGTATACAGAACCGTAACATCAAAAGTTCCGAAATATATTTTTGGCGTTCAAAAATAAATAATCTTTTGATTAATAATTAATTTTGTTTTAATTGTCATGAAAAACAAAAAACAAACTTTATTCTTATAATTTTTCTAATAAAAAATATTTCTCAATATTCAATTAATTAATTTTGTTAAACTATAAATTCAAAGAGACAATCACTCATGTACACAATCACAGAAATTAAAAAATAAATTATACGAAATAGTCCAATGTTTAATTTAAAAGAATAAATAATTTAATTATTATTTTTATAATCAGAACTTGAATGAAAAAAAACAACCCATACGAAAAAAATATATATCCGGATAAATCCCGGATATATCCTGGCCAATCTACATATAAACGACATATATAAAAATGTATGTCTCATATATGCAGATTGGCCCGGATATATATTTTTTTCGTATGGGAATTGATTTAATTAGTAGAAGCATTTAACAGAAATCCGCGCGATAAATTTTTTCTCGCTTCAAATACTTTTTATTTTTGATTCATGCGAAAAATTTCTTGCGCCAAAAATTCTTTTTTTTTCTGTGTATCTATTAGAGATTTAAATTTAATAAATGAATTAAAATATCTGTCATATTATTAGCAGCTTTAATAATTAGGACTTTTACCTTAAAAATCAAATATCCAGACATTTAAGAATTAAACTTAAATCCGGAAGTTTTAAAAATACGAACCGGAAAGTTTACAATTTAAACTCAAAACAAATAAATGACAGTAAAAGTATGTATATGTATAGGTGTATATATTTAAAAACAATATAAGAATAAGTAGCGAGAGCTATTTAATAATTGTTGATCGTACGTTGTTGGTTTTATTAACAACAAATATCGCAATGTTGGTAAAAACATAACGATCTATTGTTACTTCTGTACAATACTATAATACTGTTTTATAAAACGATGGTTCGATTGTTCAATTGTTTCTACAATCATTTAAACCCATTATTATTGATGTGATATCTACTATTACTACCGACTAATTCATTAATCATTTATCCTTCAATCAACTTTCCTCACTTTATCATTTTTTATTACGTATTTTCAAATAACCAACAGTAAATTCACTCAACCAATAATTCTTGAATTGTTTAAAGTGAGCTATTAAAAATTTTTATGCTTTTGGTAAATGAAAGAAAGTATTCTCTGGTTTCTGTTGTATCACAACATACATTATTATTATTTTTTTCAAGTGCCATCAGTCTGAAATATGTAGTTCGAGTAAATTTCCGTAACGGCTACAGTGTAACCAGACGTCTATATATGGCAGTTTTAATTTTTGAAGGAGTCATAAATTATATAAATTGTAACTAGTGTCAAGTATTTCTTTCTTTGAAAAATTTAAACTCCCAAACTCGAGAGTTGAGTTTCTGTTAATTTTTTTATATATTTTTATGACAATAGTTCTTTGGTTTTATATTTTACTGTGAAACTTGACCTGAAAAATAAAAAAAATTTCTTTTCCTTTCACTATTTTCACACATGTTGCAATCATGTTTTAAAATAGATGTTACTTTTAACACAAAAAATTATAATTTGTTGTTTTTGATACCGTAGCGACAATAGATGATAAATTTATCTTTGAATATTTATTTGAAATATAAAGTATGAGAAAACAAATGCCCTCATTTTATTTTATAATCACAGAATTCAATTTTTAAAAAATTAGTCAGTCTTAATTTGACATTCGACTTTAATTTGTCGGTAAAAAAAATTAGTTTGCTAGATATCTGTTACTTTCAGTTTAATAAAAATATAAAGGATTTTATTTAATCATTTAAATGTAACCGATTAATGACATGCGATATTATTTCTATCGAAATTCCCAATTTTGTGTCGCTTTTAGACGTCACAAAAGAAGATACTGAATTTTGCCGAGTCTACTAATTTTTAAATTCTTAAAAAACGATAAATTATTAAAAAAAAATATTCCAAATAATTGCACTTGTAGATGTTCTAATTTTCTACGTGTGCATATTTTTAGATTTTTTTTTTTGTAATTAATTAGTAGAAAAAAAAATTCAAAAATTGTTAATTGTTTGCCAACTTCAGGATCATCACAAAAGTACGAGTGTAAATACAGCTAACAATCAGCAATTTTTAAAATTTTCGAATGAATAAATAAAATGTAAACAAAATACAAATTAAAAAATGCGTATTCAGACCAACGAAAAATCAGCACGCACTTTTTTTTAAATTTCATTATTTTAATTTATTTACTTAATTCTTAAAAATTTATAAGTTGTCTTATATTTGCTACATCCACCCTCACCACGAAAGTTAATTTTTTTTGTCAAATCTTTTGTATTCATAAAATAGAAAATTGCATTCATATTTTTATACATTTTTAAGATTCTATTATTATTTTTTTACTTTTTAAATATGGAAATTAAAGTTAATTAATAATTAACCAAAGAAATGGCCAATAATTGGTACCTTTGCCAATAGTTGTCTTAATTTATAACAATTAATACAAAAATCAATAACATATATGCTATGTATCATATATATACATATAAATTCATTTTCATCGTACCAACAATAAGTAAAATCATTTCCTGTCGATAATTTATCTTCCCGCCTCTTCTAGGGAATTTAAATATTTGAATTAAAAAAAAAATTCCCTATTCATAAAAAATAACTTTTATTTATTACTTATTAATTATTAATTAACTAGATAAAATTTTTATGAAAATCGATTACTGACATAAATAAAATTAATGTTTATTTTAATTAACTTTTAATTGCAATGAAATATTTAATTTATTTTTTTTTATGCAACAATCAGTGGCAGCACTGATTTTATAACCACTCATATAGACATGGGTCCCACGTGTTTTGATTTAATTCATTTGATAATCAGTAACTAAAGGTTATTTAAAATATATATAATTATTTTATACTCAATAAAGAAATTAGTTTGAATCGATAAATAAATAATATATTTATATTTATCTATTAAAATATTTAACATTTTTAAAAACTTGATTCAATTTTTAAATTAAATTGGTAAGTACAGGTTAATTTAAACATAAATTTCATTGAGGATTACATTAATTATAAATTTAAACAATTAAATTAAAGTATAAATAATTTTTTTAGAAAAATGAAACGCAAAGAAGTATTTGACGCCTCGTCATTTGTACCTAAAGAAAAAGTAAAAAAACTAAAATCAGCTGGAGCTGACGACTCTGGGAAAAATGCATCCAAACCTAAACCAAAAACAGAAGTTAACAAGTCATCGAAATTCAGCAAACCATCAAAATCTTCATCAAAATATGAAAAGAACGTTCCTGAAGAGTCTACTGAGAAACCCGACTGGAAAGTAATTAAAAAAGAACGCAAAGAATTGCGCGCAAAACGTAAGTGCAGAAAATTAAGTAACATTTATGAAGTGTCAGTGCAGGGAAAAATAATAAGCGAGACAATGCGTCGCAAAAATTGTCCTAAAGAAGAGCGCGCTCAGTTGTGTCAGAAACTCTTCAAATTATTTGAAGGCAACTTCAACAAGTTGGTCTTCTCTCACGATATTTCTCGCGTGATTCAAATGCTGATCAGATTCAGCGACCCCCAGATGCTGGACTCCATTGCCGTCGAATTGAAACCCTCGTTCCTCAACATGCTGCAGTCAAAGTACGCGCGTAATTGCATAAAGAAATTTTTCAAATATGGAACTGATAAAATACGCAGCGAAATATTCGCTGCCTGTCAGGGCCACGTTGTCCAGCTGCTGAGTCACTCCGTGGCATCACCAATCATGGACTACATTTTGTATAAAAAAAATAAACAAGACAAGCACATGAGGTGTTGGGCCACTGAGCAAATCAGGAACACATTCAGACAAGAATTTTACGGCAACATGTACAAAGATTCAAAGGACGCAAATATTAAATCTTTAGCGGACGTCTTCGCCAAGGCGACAGATATGAAATCAGCGACACTGTCAGCTGTTAAAATAAATCTCACTAAAGTATTGAACAAGAATCCGAACTCATTGCTGATACAATCAATACTCGCTGAGTATCTGTCACTATGTGAGCCAGAAGATCGCGGCGAGTTCATAGCGATGCTCAAAAATTCAATTGTCGGGTTGACGGCAACTAAGGACGGAACTAAAGTCGCTATGGTCTGCATGTGGCACGGAACTGCTAAGGAACGTAAGTCAATGATGAAGGCAATTAAAGATCATGTAAAAGACATCGCTACCTCCGAGTACGGTTACTTGTTCATACTTTCAATGCTAGACTCTGTTGACGACACAGTTTTAGTCAAGAAAATATTTATTCCTGAATTTTTGACCAACTTGCAGGAAATAGTAGCAAGTGAACATGGAAAGAAGGTCGTGCTGTACTTGGTAGCACGTAGAGACACCCATCACTTCCACCCGAATTTGGTAAATCTGCTGAGCGAGGGCGATAATAATTTGACAAGTAAAAAACCAGCTGACATAAGAGCTAAAGAATTACTTGAAGCTGTAATTGATCCTATGTTGGAGTCAATTGCTGGTAATGTTACCAGCTGGTTGGCTGATGGTCCAGCCATGTTGGTAACTCAGGCTGTCTTGAAAGCTGGACGCGGAGAAAAATTAATCGACGCTTTCAATGCAATCGCCGCGTTCTTAATAAACGAGGAATCGGTTCTTCAGCACGAGGGCACTGATATCAAAGCTATTGAGCACCCGGGCTTGCACCAGGTGCTAAAGAAACTCATTGTGGCCGACAAACTGCTGATTGAAAAGTCCGAAACAACTTTTGGTGATTTACTGATACAGAAACTTGATGAAAAAATAATAAAGCAGTGGATCGATTTAAATCGCGCCTGTTTCCTGATTGTTTTTCTCCTGGAAAATGAGCGTGAGTCAGTTGTCAATGAGCTCAAGATAAAATTAAAATCTCTTGTGCCTTCATTAAAAAATAAAAACCACCAAGGCGCTGATGTTTTGCTTAAAAAAATGAAAAATAAATAATTTTAAAAATATAAATAAACATTATTTTGTTTACATTTTTTTTATTGTAAATTATAAGTGTCTTAATTATCAATTAATTATTAATTAACAATTATGGCGGTATGTGAACTCAATTAATTAATTAATTAATTAATAAACTAACTAATTAATTAATAATTAACTGTACATGTTTGTTGTAAATAAATATAATTATCCAAACAAAATAATTAATAGTGTAAAGTAGGTATTATAAAATTCATTTAAATCGTTGTAAACAAAGTACAATAATAATTATTGACATAAAGTCAAATAGAAAATTAATTTCTTAAAAATAAAAAACTTAATGACTTTATGCCAATAAATGCAATCAATATAATTTATAATTTAAAAATAGCTTTTATGTCAACAACACGTGTCCGTATTTCCGGCTGATTGTCTGAAGCCAATTCGTTGCTTAGCAACTGACAGAATAATTTTTTTAGCGACTCTAGTTGTTGATCATTGCCGCTATCAATTAATTTTTTTGACAGCACCAGGATAATATTGAGCGCTTCTTTTCTTATTCTTGTGTACTTTGATATCCCAATAGATATTTTTAATATCTGGTACAAGGTTTCGCAGATGGTATTTAGTTTAGCAGCATCATCCTTTGACAGTTCGCTGTAATTAAGTTGTAAAAATATAAGTTTCTCGACAAAGTGAGTGAGCGTTGTCATGATAGCGACTTGAATGGCTCTAGTGCTGCTGGAAAGAGTGTCATGACAGTGAGCTATTATTTGCAAACAATATTTATCTTGAGTATCTTTACTGGAGCGAGATGAAGGCCAAGCTTTGCCGAGTGCTTCATAAACAGTTTCTTGTAATTTCATCTGGTCTTCTCGCTTCTTGGTCATCTCTTCGCTGGTTTTTTCAATTTTGTCGTCGTCGTCATCGTCGTCTGTATTTTTCTTTGACATCTTTATCAATATTTCCTGGGCGATGTCGTACAGCTGAGTAAATCTGTCTATTTCTAGTTCATGGAGGACGTCCGCGAACGCCTTCAACGCATGTCTACGATACTCGATATTGTCTTTCTTGCTTTCTTTGTACAGAGCATCAATCACTGAAGTTGTAAGAGCAGCGTCTTTGCTCAGAGCTTCTTTGCTATGGCAGGCAAGAGTTGCTAGAGCAAGAACTAGTCTCTCCTTTCCATTCCACGTGCGTCCTTGCAATCCGGTGATTAAAATTTTCAGTAGCCCATTTCTCGCTTCGTCGTCCATCGATGACCCGACTTTTACAGCGACTGTTGACACGGCATTTGCTGCCTGAGCTTTGGTGGTCCAGGATGCTGACTCCAGTGCGCGATTTAGAGTACTGATAATTAAATTCAAATTCTGTTTTACTGTCGTCTCAGTTCCATGTGCGATCTCACCCCACAAATCAGTCCACAACTCCACGGTTTCGTTGTTAGCGGGTACTTTTATCGCGTGCATCGCAAAGAAAGTCAGCGGTATCACGATGTCAGAAAACTTCTTCAGCACTTCATGGTTGTGATTATTTATAGACTGTAGTGTCTGTCCAATAGCTAGACGTATTGCATCGTCTTCGCGTTCGTTGTACCACGTGTTCAGAGTATTGAATATTTTTTCAACGCTGGAATCTTTAGCGGAGCCAATAATATGCCCGATAGTAACGGCGTTTGTTTTGCGCACAGTTGCGTTACGATCAGTTAATCCGTTCATCAAAGCGCTGCAGAGTTTTCCAGCGTACGGCTGCAATTCTTGTTTCATTTGCAGGCTCAGTAATATCAGAAAGTGACTTATTGATACCTTTGAGCCCAGACCAATGCTCGATTTAATTAATTCAATAACTTTTGGCATCAGTTCTTGCAGAATAGCCGCATCGATATACTGGGTGCACTTGCGTACAGTCTCAGTAGCATGATGGGTCTTTGCTTCGTTGGATCTCACACGATCTAGAGCCTCTTGGATTTCAGCCTGTGCGCTGTATTTGGTACTCATGTACACAAGACCTTCATGTTCCATGTCCGTGGCTGTCAATAGCGCGGGGATCAGATTGACCAATGAAGGCTTCAATAAAACACCAGCTGTTGATACTAATTGCGAAACTGTTTGCAGTGATAGCGCGCGGATTGGTTTTACGTTATGTAAAATTCCAGTCTCCAAGAAAATTGGCAGCACTGACTGCAGAACTCGCTCGCCAGACTTTCCGTGATTTGGATCGCATTCACGTATGCAGACTTTGCTCAGCAGTCGGGCCGTGTTGGTCGCACTGTTACGCGTGTCCTCGTGAATGTCATCCATCACGCGGAACAATTGTTTCCACAATTCAGGAGCATGCTTGGCGTAATCTATTGGGGCGTTTGATTTAAACAGATCCGAGAGTGCAAGACAGCAGCTCATTCTTACTCGCCAGTGATTGTGAGTCAAGTTGGACTTCAAATCATTTATTATTTCATCGTGATACTGCTCAAGAGCTTTTGATGTCGAGGGCACGATGTCATGCCAAATGTTGGACATGCTCTGCTGGATCTTAGGAGTCGGGTCGAACTGATAGCGGTACAATTTAGGGATAATGCTGGGCAAATATTTATTCAGTTCGTCTTTAGCGACTGATGCGATAGCGGAGAATCCAAAGGCGGCGCCTTTCTTGGAGGTCCACACGGCATTATGATTAGCCAACTGCAAGAAATTGTAAATGAGATCCGGTTTGTTTAAATCTGATGCCAACGAACATATTTCTTTGTAAGTTGTTATCGTTCCACCGGTTGGTGCTTTCCCCAGCTGGCCTTCCTCAAATAATTTAGTGTCAGGCGTAACTTGCTGGACTGCGCGACGGCCCTCAGTCAACTGGTTCATCAAATTAGACACCAGGTCATCGCGACCAGTCTTCTCACTCGTATTGTAGACTAGACAAATCCCCTTGGACGCAACATCCTGCACGATATCATTATTTTCAGACAGAAAATCGGAAAATGCGTTCTGTATACTAGGAAGCCGCTCGATCACATGCTGCCGCTTGTCATTGTGACGTAAAATTGACAGCAGCCATATGCAGATCGCTTGACGTGAGTTAGGATGCGGCTCGCTGGCTAATTTTAACAATTGGTCCAGTAAAAATACCAAGAAATTATCGCTCTCTTGCGAGAAGTTTTGATTATGCTCATCAGCGGGCGTTGTCCAAATATCCCGGGCTTCTTTGGAGGCCGGTCCCTGAACACAGAGCACCAGAGCCTCGGCTATTGAGAAATGGATTCCTACGTCTTTAGTTTCCTTTGCGTAGCCAATGAATTTTTCAATAATTAATTTAGTATGAGGAAAAATTTCTCCAATGCAAAGTTGTCCCAGTGACTGGATTGCATTCTCTTTTATTTTACTATTCATCTTTGCGTTAAGTAGTATCGCAAACAAATTATCAACAATCTTCTTTTTACTCAAAACATTATCGTCATCTCTGGCAGATATCAGCGGTAACGGAAATACTTTTCCAATTATACCGATTCCTTGAGTAGCCGCATCCGCAAGTAAAACAGTAGTACTAGTTAAAAAAGAACATATTGTCTGTACAATATCGTTGTAAATTTTCCACTTCAATAAATTTTCAACCGGCTCACTGGGTTTCCGTACCGTCAACTTACGCTCTATCATATGCGACAATGCCAGCAATGAGCCGTGTTGCGTTTCCAGAGTTTTATTTTTAGTTGAATTAATAAATTCAGTCGCTTGTAATTCAAATTCATCATTACTACTATTGAATTCCATTACAATAGCATTTATTTTAGCTGCTAATTCACGTACTTCGGCTTTGGTTGACGTCAGTAATGTACGAATCCAAGGCAACTCTTTGACAAAGCAACTAGTCATTGACTGGGGAACAGTACCGACAATTTCCAGCAGCGCGACAAGAGGAATTTTATCAGCAGTGGCGTGGCACAGAGTCGTTATGAGTTCGATGTAATTGTCAAGATACTTTTTATCTTCGGCAACAAGTTCCTTTAGATATTTAGCAATTGTAGGAGTGTGTTGACACGGATGGTTATCAATCGGTCCCTCGCGAAATGGAATACGCGCACTCCTAGCCAAGCATAGTCGCAAATAGTTTATGATTTCATTGAAGGTCGTGACATTGTAAGGTAGCACATGACTTCCAATTGAAAATTTAGTGTTAGAATTGATGCGTGTCTGTGTGTTCTGATTAACGTAGACAATCATCTCTGGGAAATTAGGGAGCTGGTATTCCTTAGCGTCGGCTTTGTACCGTTCATTGCGATGGGCTGTACCGTAAAGCGCTTTGGTGGCATCTGCTGATACCTCGTTCTTGTCATCACCGCAGGCTATAAGCAGCAGGTAGCGCGAGGGCGCATGATCTGCTGGAAAAATAGTCGCCACGTAGTGAACGGCAACTGATCTGACACTAGGCTCTTCGGATTCGATGTACGTCGAGAGTAATGCGGTCATTGTAGAAATACCGCACTCGTCGGTACGGTTCAAAACAAATGCCGAGGACATGGCTATCAAGGCGTCGCGGACTGTGCGTCTCATATCGGCGTCTGTTGACGTGAGGGCTTTGAAAAATTGCTGCACTAGACTCGAATCTTTGTTGACCAGTGACGGAATTCGCTGCCCGAGTTGTCCGATTATTGTGTAAGCTATCGCGATGTGCTCTGGCTCACCCTCGGATATCAATTTTACCATCCCGTTGAGGATAACTCCAGCGACGCGGGACAGAGACCCGAAGCTACACTGCTGGACCATATTGAGCGTAAAGTCTAGAGCCAATGTCTTGAGTTTCTTGTTTGTATTGTTACCGTACAAGGAATCAAACACCACTTGTATACTCGGTGGTATTATGAACCCGGCCTTGGTAACACGACACAGATACTGCAGCAGCTTTAAACGTATCCTCGTGTTCGCCGCATGACGTTTCATTTCTGGCTTAACGTCCTTCTGGGTTCCTAATGCGCTCGTGCCCAAAAATAAAGTATACAGCGGCAGCGCCAATTGCATCGATGACCAATCTAGAGTGCTAACTATTTTTTTCAACTCGACGTCCGCTAAATTAGCTACGCTGAATCGCGTGTCTGCTGCGGCGACAATCAAGTGGATCAAAATATCCGACTCGGGAAAGAAACCGCCTGCGAGAAATTTAACGATTCCCAGTTTTACTTGTTCCAGCTTTTCGGCAACTGGCGGATTTTCTCCAATTACGCGCTTGAATGCGTACTCGCTCAGACCCGGGGGCACTGGGTACTGCGACCAGTCTATCGGCTGCCCAGGATCCCGGCTCTCAGCTTGACCCACAGATCCGTACGGCAGAAGTAACATGTCCAGCATAAAATTGATCAGTTGTTTTGCTACGTATGGTTTGTCTTGCAGACCCAGAAGTGCTGCTCGTTTCTCGGCACTCAGTGGTATCTCAAGATTACCCAATGCTGGCATTATCATCAGTAATAAACTAAAAATTATAATTTATAATTATTTAATGCTTTCGTAAGTATAATTAGGCCTAATATAAATAAATAAATAAATGATAATAATGATACCTGTCTTGATGTGATAATGGCTTTCCTTCGATAGCATTTAAAACACTAGGTATTAATTCTGACTGTTTTTTCATTTCCATCCTTGGGTAACCAAGTTTGATATAAATTATTGTAAAGTTCTAGTAAAAAAGAAAAATAATAAAAATATTAAGTCTTTCACTCAACAGATATTCAAATAAATAAATAAATGAGTAATCTTACGATGACAAAAGAACTAGCAGCTGGATCTTGATATTGAAGCAGCAGAGCTTCTACTGGAAGCTGAACTTTCGGACGACTTTTAACACGTCTATTGATATGTATCAAAAGACCCATTACTTTTTTCCTGACACCTTCTTGCGGGCTTGACAATTTAAGCAAAACCGGTGGCAAAAATTTGCACACCGACGCCTGGAGCTGCTCATCAGTATCAGCATTTCCTAAGCACAGAAAAACTCGCTCCAAGAGCACTGCAACAAATTCAATATTTATTTTTATTTTTGTCTACTTCTAATTATTATTCATATTAATTATGATTATCATCGCTCCAATTAATGGTAATAATTTCATGTATTTATTTATTAAAAATGTATTTATTTATCAGTGTCGATTAATGAAACTGGAGTGTTTGGTATATATTTATATTTAGAAGTAATTGAATAATAATTGGGGTAATAATGAAATTATTTTAATAAAATTTCTTACTTAATTCGTCAGTTGCTGCTGCCATTTTGAAACTACGTAAGCGAGTATGTCGAATCCTGTTCACTGTGCACGACAAAGACACTCTGAATGACTAGTAACTATTTTATTTCATGTCTTCTATTTAATTATTATCTTTAAAAAATATCTAAACAAATAAATAAGTACCTACATATATTTAAATATACAATTATTAATAAATATGTAACTTATAATAATTAAAACAATTTTTATTTATTTTTACCATAAACTTTTTATTTGAATTTGAATTTTTTTTAAATTACTCGCAGACAAATTTACTGTCTCTCAATTCAAAACTTTAAATATTTGAATTAATTATTCTTATGATTATCATTGAAAAATAAAAATTCCTGGGTAAAATTTAGTGATGAGGTTATGTTTGAAAAATATATGTGATATGTGATATATATATGTACAAGCAAATATATAAATAAATAAGTGATGATTGGCCAATTTTAAAAACACAGATGATTTCGCGCGTAAATAATTCGGCCAATTGTCTGGTGGGAATTTTTATTTTGAATCCCCACTAGATCGATGTTATCATATATTATATATATATGTGTAGGTGTTACTTATTTGTATGACCTTTGTAATGATTCCCAAAAAATTTAGAGGTCATTAGAGATAGAAATGTTTAATTTTAATTTACAATAGCGAGCTGAGAAGAAAAAAAACTGAGTATCAGTCAGCGAGTGTCCACTTAAGACGCATGTGAACATATTGTGATTGAGGTGATTACTGATAATTATTTTATTGTATTTATTTATCGTTAGTTATTCCATACAGTTGGGTACAGACAGTAGTCTAGTCTGCACGTTATTTATGCACTTTTATTGTATGTATTCAGTTTGAATAATTATTTTTCATTTTCGTTTGGCTTAGTATCAAAAACATATGCTCTGTATTTACTTATTTTTATACTCAAAACTAACTCTATTAATATTTATTTATATTTAATTATTATTTAACATATTTTTGTTTACAAAAACTGTTTTTTTTATTTTTTACTATTGGAATATTTAATAATAATTTTGGTTTAAATTAATGAGTGCAAATGTAGCAGACATGAAACAAATTTAAAATTATAAATTAATAAAATTAAATTTTTAAAAATTCATGTACTGAATTTTGAATTTTCTAAACATGCATTTTTTTATTTTTATTTTATGAACATTTTAATTTATTATTTGAAAGTTTAAAAAATTGTCAGATATCCGCTAACTTTACTGTCATTTAAAATTAAAATTTTTTTTTAGTGACTGGTGATTTGCTGCTTATATATTTACTGGAATACAAAATTTTTATTTGTTGTTTTATTTTTACTTTTAGTCATAAAAAGTTATAAAGTATCGTTTGAAATTTTTTTTTCAACGCAGAAAAAAAGGATTTCTTGGAGCGAAAAATTTTTACCTGCCCTGAGAAATTTTTTGCATTAAGAATTAAAAAGAAAAATTTTCTTAAAGAGAGGAAAAATTTTCTTGAGTCAAGAAATCCTTTTTTTCTGTGTATTAGTCAAGATCATACAGAAATTATCGTATTTTTAAAATTTAAATATTTAAAATAAATTGATATCTCTTTTTTTTTGTTTTTAATTTAAAAACAATTAATGATTAATTTGGTATAAATTTACGTACATAAAAATTTTGTATTTACAATCATTAAAAAAGCAATTAAATATTTTTTTTATTCTGAGTATTTGAATATTATTTTAAAAAATTCTACTTTGTTACATTTTAGATCATAGAAAAATTCATAATTATATTTTAAAATTCCATTAAATTTTCATTTATCAAACGATTCAAAAAAATATATAATTTTTTTGATTTTGCTTCAGATCATTCAGAAATTTAAAATAAAATAAAAATAACTTTTACTCCATTTAAATTTATTTAATACTCCAAAAATTATTACGAAATATATTTGAATTTAATTCACTTTTAAACTTTCTAATTCCATGGTCAAGTCTATTTCCCAGTCTTTTCAAATTTTTTTTTCAAATTCCCGCTAATTAAATTAAAAATTCCATGAAAAAATATCGATGACAAATAATATTTTTGCAAGTTAATCTCAACAATAACCCCTTAATTGTTTGTCGATGTAAGATAGCAAGACTCTAATCACTTCTTATTATTATTATTCCATGATCATAATTAATAACACTAACAGTAACTTTTAATAAAAGTATTGATATGGTAATTAAAAATAACGACAACAAATATTATTTATACTAAAAAAATAAGATAAGAACCGAGTGTAGCAGATACTCATTAGCTTGATAATTAATAAATAACTTGTACCAGCTTTTAAAGTTCAATGGGCGAAGTGATTGGCTTTGGCTTTATTTGGAAACCTCTTGAGATGTTTGTGGACAAGATTGTTTATTTATTTCGGAAAATATGTCAATGGAATTACCTGAAATTTATCTGGTCCCATGTAAGTCTACACTGCCCTGTAATTATGATATTTATTATGACAAGTTAACTTTATACTCATTGTCTGTACAATTTAACGTGATACATAAAAAAATATATCATACAGAAATACAAGTAAGACAGAGATGAAGGCAGTAGCAAAGTATAATATTTTTTTTATTACGTTTTATTTAATCCAGTAAATCTAGTCGTTTTTATGAAAACTCTCGAGCTGGAACAAAAAGAGATACTAAATATATATACACATCTATGTATTTATATATCTTATTACATATATTATGCATGATACATTTTAATCCTTTTGTTGTACTAACTTATATTAACTCTCTACTCTTTATTTAAACTAGTTTATTTTATATCTTCTTCACGTAAGCACCTTCTTTTTAAGCTTCTTCTTCTCCTTCTTCTTCTTTTTATTTTAGTGCTCGTTTAAAATTTATAATTATAAATAACCAATCACTTATTTATTTATTCATTTTTACAGGCACCGGCTGATACGATGGCTAACACTGAGAATAATATTGATGACACATGTGAAGATGATGTGAGAATTTTGACGTTGAATAAAGGAGAGCATCAGGATGGAATTTTATTTAGAGTTAAAAAAGGTAAAATATAAATAAATATCGACATGCTCGTCAGCGAACATTTTCCACAAATTTTACAAATAATTTTTCATCATTTCCTGCTACTAATTGTCAAAGGTAGAAGTAGCATTTGTGGCCAGTGCTCCATTTTTGGACATTTAAAATTTTATTTTAATTAATGAAAAGTATAAAATAAAATTTCCATTGCGACAGAGTCATAAAAATATCTCTGTACAGATTTTAAAAAATTAATTATTTTATTGCGTCTTCTACAAATTATGTAATTTTTAATTTTTTAAGAGTCTAAAACTGGCTCAAAAGTCGTACCTCTACCCTTTATAGTCTGAGCTTAGTAGGTTTTTATTTAAAATTTTTAAAGTAAATTAATTATTTTCATTATCTAAATTTATTTATAAGATTTACTATTTTTAAATATTATTGGTTTTTATCTTCTGTAAAATTTTTAAAATTGAATCAGGAAGTTTGCTAGTGAGAAGGTTTATATATTCAATTAACAATTAATAATGATTATTATTTATTTATAGGATGGCAAGTAGAATTTCGTCTTGGACCATCACTATTTGGTAAATCTGTTGATATATTCACCAATCATCCTTTAACGGATGATAAAAAATTTGATAGACATACTTACTATCAACTGAGATGGGTAAATGATGCTGCTGTTGTGAGGGTTTCTTTCGCTGGATCATTTCATTATTATATAACTGATGCAAAGTAAGATTATATATATTTTTTATTTATCACTAATTATTTCATTGTTTATTTATCTTTTATTTTCAGAGAGAAGAATGAAATAAAACCATTGGCTTCAGGGTACGTTTTAGTAGAACCAGAACTACGAATTGGTGAAAATAAAAAATTGCCGTTAGATTGTGTACAATGTCAGACAGTTTTGTCAAAATGTCTGGGCGTGTTTTCGAGCTGGCGCGAAAAATTATTGGTATCGAAAAATTCGGGCTATAATATGATACATTTTACCCCAATACAAGAGCTGGGAGGTTCTAAGTCGGCGTACAGTTTGAGTGATCAGTTGAAACTCAATCCTGGGTTCAATGACAGCAAAGATAAACCAGTGACGTTTTATGATATAGAAAAATTGACGAACGAATTGAGGAATGAGATGAATGTTTTGTCGATTTGCGATATTGTACTCAACCATACGGCTAATGAGAGTTCCTTTTTGGTTGGTCATCCGGAGTGTTCGTACAATTGTTTAAATTGCCCGCACTTACGTCCCGCATATCTTCTCGACGCCGCGCTGTTTGAATTGACGGTGCAGGTCGCAGCTGAAGAATGGGAGTTTAAAGGAATACCTAGTGTTGTCGAGACTGAGGATCATTTAAATTCGATCCGTCATGCGCTGCATACATATTTTCTACCGTTAGTTAAAATTCACGAACTTTTCACGTTGGATATTGATCAAATCGTTGGCGAGTTTTTAAACTTAGCACGTTCTCAAATACCTCAGGAACCTGATCAGCAGTCTTCGGATAAAGAAAATACGATTAAAATAATTCAAGATCCTCAGTTCCGTCGATTGAAAGCTTCAGTTGATATGAAATTGGCGTTACGTATTTACAATATTTACAGACAAGATTGTTTTGACGAAGAGACGCGTTTGAAACGCTGCGCTGAAGAGTTTCGTAAAACAATCCAAGGGCTAAATGAAGCGATAGTCACTGAAGTACAAAATCATTTGAATGCTGCTGTAGAGAATACCGTCGCCTCGATACGTTACTTCCGCGTGCAAGACGATGGGCCCAGACTAAAAGAAGTCAGCGCAAGAAATCCACTGACTGCTCGGTACTTTACGGACTACGGATCACCTCAGTCATTAATAGAACGTGAAACGATAATGTACTCAGACAATGGCTGCTACTTGATGGCACACAACGGCTGGGTAATGAACAGCGACCCGTTGAAAAATTTTGCCGACCGCGATTCAAACGTTTACTTGCGTAGGGAATTAATCGCTTGGGGAGACAGCGTTAAATTACGTTACGGCGATAAGCCTGAAGACAGTCCATTCCTTTGGAAGCATATGACAGAGTACGTTGAGCAAACAGCCAGGATTTTTGACGGAGTAAGACTGGATAATTGTCACTCTACTCCTATTCCAGTTGCTGAGTATCTCTTGGATGCAGCGCGACGCGTTCGACCAGACTTGTACGTTGTCGCGGAGCTCTTTACTAACTCTGATCAGAAGGACAACATATTTGTCAATAGATTGGGTATCACTTCGTTAATTCGTGAGGCGATGTCCGCGTGGGACAGCCATGAAGAGGGACGTTTGATTTATCGGTACGGCGGCGAACCCGTGGGAGCTTTCTTTCAATCAAAGCAGCGTCCACTGGCACCCGGTATCGCGCATGCACTTTTTATGGATCAAACCCATGACAATCCGAGTCCCGTTGAAAAGCGAAGTGTTTTTGATCTATTGCCCTCGGCAGCTTTAGTTAGCATGGCTTGTTGTGCTAGCGGCAGCAACCGCGGGTACGATGAGTTGGTGCCCCATCACATTCATGTTGTTGATGAAAACAGAGAGTATACAGCATGGAATGAAAAAGAAGCAACTGATAGTAACGCTAAATATGTTTCAAGTATGACGGGTATAATTGCGGCTAAAAGAGCTTTCAATAATTTACATTACGTTCTGGGTAATGAAGGATTTTCTCAAGTATTTGTTGACCAAATGGACCCCGACATTGTCGCAGTTACGCGGCATTCGCCAAAGACACACGAGACTGTTGTATTGGTTGCGTTCACGGCTTTCCATCATCCGGACTCAAATGCTACTGATTTACGAAGACACGTTAGGCCGTTGAGAGTTGAAGGAGTCGTTGAAGAAATTATTTTCGAAGCACGATTAACCTACAAAAGTGATAAAAATGAGTCGCCATTTAAATTTCCTGATAAACATATCAAAGATGATGATTACATCAACGGTCTAAAGAATTACGCTGTTGATATTCGCGAGCATATACAGATTCCCGACTCTAAAATAGTCGAAAAAGGAGAATCGGGAGATTTAAAAATAACGCAGTTGAATTTCGTTAACTTCCAGCCGGGTTCCGTCATCGCTATTCGCGTGTTGCTGCACTCTAACATAAAACCAGCGTTAGCTAAATTAAACCAAGTAATTTATTCAGTTACTATGGATGCTAAATTTCCGGAATCAGAACTCCAGGCGATTATTGCTCGCATGAGTCTACCGGACATGAACAAAGCGCTGTTCTGCTGCGACCAAGAAGAACGCGAAGAAACCGCTGACCACTTTGGAGTCTACAATATTCCTGCATACGGTCCGCTAGTTTACGCAGGACTCCAGGGTGTCATTTCGCTTCTCGCAGAAATACGCCCTCACAATGATCTAGGTCATCCTTTGTGCGTAAATTTGCGTGAAGGCAACTGGCTGATTGATTACATATGGCAGCGTTTGAAAAATTATGAAGGAACACTGGAGCTGAGCAAGTGGTTTGAACAAGCAGCTGAACCATTCAAATTAATCCCTCGTTATCTAGTCCCCAGTTACTTTGATGTACTTGTCGTTAATGTTTATGTGATGCTGCTAGATCGCTGTTACTCATTAATGCCACCATTTGTACAAGACGGCAGCACTTTTGTTAGATTAATGTCTCTAAGTTCCATACAAGTCAGCGGTATTGTAAAATCGGCTCAATTACCTGAGCTCTCACCGAACTTATCACCACCGCGGCCAAAAGTAATTGACAAAGAAGGCAATAAAGAGCAAATGTGTACTACAATATCCGCAGGATTACCTCATTTTGCGGTTGGTTACATGAGAAACTGGGGTCGCGATACTTTTATCGCACTACGGGGTATTTTATTGCTGACCGGTCGGCATGAAGAAGCTAGATTCATTATTTTAGGGTTTGCCGGTACTCTGAGACATGGTTTGATTCCCAATCTATTAGACTCTGGTGTCAATCCAAGATTCAATTGCCGCGACGCTGTATGGTGGTGGCTGTACACTATCAAGTGTTACGTAGAACAAGTACCAGATGGTGTAAAAATTTTGTCGGACAAAGTTTCAAGACTGTTTCCTACTGACGATTCGCCGGCATTACCTGCTGGTAAAGTTGACCAGCCACTGCACGATGTCATCCAAGAAGCCTTGACTGTTCACTTCCAGGGACTGTGTTTCCGCGAAAGGAATGCCGGTAAACAAATTGACGAACATATGACAGACAGGGGTTTCAATAACCAAATCGGCGTGCACCCAGATACGGGATTTATTTTTGGAGGCAATGACGCAAACTGCGGCACGTGGATGGACAAAATGGGCTCGTCTGAGAAAGCTGGTAACAAAGGAAAACCCGCGACACCGCGAGATGGTTCAGCTGTCGAAATAGTTGGACTGAGTAAAGCCGCGCTGTCATTTTTCGCGGAGCTGTATAAACAAAATTTGTTTCCTTATGGCAGCGTTCAAAGACGGAATCGCGATGGTACGAGTACTACTTGGAGCTACAAGCAGTGGGCTGATCGTATTACCGATAACTTTGAAAAGTATTTTTACGTAAACGAAGTACCAACTGAAGGTGAAATGAACCCTGAGTTGATTCACCGAAGAGGAATTTACAAAGACAGCCATGGAGCGACTCAGCCCTGGGCTAACTACCAACTGAGGCCCAATTTCCCAGTCGCGATGGTCGCCGCACCCGAGATGTTTAATCCGCAGCACGCGTGGACCGCGTTGCAGTCAGCGGAAAAAATTCTTCTGGGCCCATTGGGGATGAAAACTCTTGACCCCGCTGACTGGGCTTACGACGGCAACTACGACAATTCGAACGATTCGACAGACACTAAACTGGCCCACGGATGGAATTATCACCAGGGTCCCGAGTGGCTCTGGCCCATTGGTTTCTTTTTGCGCGCACGTTTGCACTTCGCCCCTCTCGTCGGTGGCGACGAGGAACTGACACGTACTATCCAGTCGACTGAAGCCATCATCTCGAAACATTTGATCGAAGCTTCCTCTAATCACTGGAGAGGCCTACCGGAGTTGACAAACAAAGACGGAGCCTACTGCCGCGATAGCTGTCGCACTCAAGCTTGGAGCGCGTCTGCGATTATCGAAGTTTTAGATGAAATAAATAAACTAAAATCACGTCAGTCTCAATCGCAGTCACAGCCCCAGTCAAATACACCAAATAAATTAAACTGATATAATTTTGCGTGTGTTCACCATCGACACTTACATTTAGAATTTTTAAAATTAGAAAACATGCACGATAGTAGTTCTCATGAACAAGCTGGTTTATATTTAGACAATAGCGATGCTCAATCATTTGTTGATGTTCATGTCGCACCCGGAGGGAAGACACACGCATATTTTGATAATAATAATTATAATTTTAATAGCAATAATAATAACAATAATTATATTGATACTTTTGACAGTAAAGTAGATGATTTAAATAGTGGAATTAATTTTAAAATCACTAATGAAGAAATGACGTTGGGTAGAGGAAAATCTTTCGTGTCTTCGCCTTCATTAAATCGTAAATCTATTGATATTGATAATGATAATAATGATAATGACGATAACAGAGCTATGATTATTGAAGGAATTGAGAGAAAATCACTAGCTGATTACTTTGCCGACAATGCTGATCAAGTGGCTCCAATGTATGAGAACGACAGAGAAAAAAAGAGTGAGTCGAAAAATAATATCACGGATTATTACGAAAAATACAGCGTCCAGACGGCTAAAATACTAATAAACACATTATTTTTACCTAGTCAAAAAATTTGTCAGTACTGTGCGAATGCTAAAAATAATTCGGTCGTATACAGCGACCGGTTGATTTACAAAAAAAAATCACTAGATGCAAAACTCGTTAATTATTATCACCAATTTTGTACAAACCAGTTACTTTTATACGACGATAATTTGTTGATTAATAATAATCAGGATTACATGCCGATATTTAATGTCAGCAAGACAACTCACTCTGGATTATGTTATTCCCAAGTAGACAAACGGGATATCTTCAATTACAAAACACTTGGCCCAAGTATTTTACTACTTGACAACAGAAAAATTGATAATTATTTGAACACAAATACTGATTACTATCATCGTCAGATGATTGACAGCTGCTGCAGAGTATCACGCAATGTTATCTTCAAGCCTAAAGTATTTCAGAATATAAATTATCAGTTTAAATTAATTAACAATGGGGATAATGAAGCCAAGGATGCGGACTGCGATGAGGAAATCCAGTACTGGATGGACTTTAATGAAGACGCAAGACTTTTGAATTCGAAAAATAATAACAATACTAATGATATGTTTAATTTATCGGCAGCACGACTGCACAATCATAGAGCTAGTTTATTGATGCTTGAACCGATTCTGATTATGCCTGATTTTACAGAACCAAGACGCTCTGAAAAAAAACGCATCACTCACTCAGAACACGTTAAAATTGTGAGGATCGTTATTGCTTACACCCTTTCATTTTTTTTATTAGCCATTGTTACTTTTTATATTGTTTACTTCGCTTAGACGATTAATTATTTCATATTTTTCGCTCTCGAACAAACGAGCGATTATTTTTTTGTTGCGCTTACACAATAAATCCAAAATGTTCACGTTTTTGTTATAAACAAATAAGATTTTTTTAAATTAACGTGACCCAAGTAGCACACGGCTTTGTGACATCTATGAGATGGAAGTTTTATGGCTGTTTTTTGAGCAATTGATGAGGCACCAAAATGGTGACAAAATGATCAGAAGTTTGTCATCGAAAAAATATCCACGTAAAAGACGACACAAGTGAGGACAGAAAGTAAATTACAAGTATGGTAAAATAAGTCATCTAAAGGATTTTTTAATTGACATGTCCTTTTTAAGACAGGATAAACAACTCAAATTTTCTATGTCTCCTGGGACCAACATCCGCATGTCTTATTTACATCAAAAAAGGTGACTTTGAAACAAGAAAAATTTGTCTTATCTTTTCAAAAGACGTCTTTAAGACATCTTAGAGTTGACTGTATGTTAGTTGGGTATGTACCCATGTATAAGTACCCAAGGAGCACACTTGCCTTTGTGACATCTGTAAGATATCAGTTTTTAAGCTACTTTTTGAGATATCGAAAAGGCAACAATATGTTGACAAAACGATCAGAAAATTATGGCACTGAAAAAATGTCTGCTTAAAAGACTTAACACAAGTGACGACAAAAAGTAAATCACAAATAGTGGTAAAATAAGTCATCTAAATGACTTTTTAATTGAAATACGACAGGAAAAAGAACACAACTCTTCTTTGTCTTCAGAACCAACATTTGAATGTCGTATTTACACTAAAAAAGGTGACTTTGAAAAAAGAAAAATTTGTCTTATCCTTTTAAAAGACATCTTTAAGACATGTTAAAGTTGTCTCTGTGCTACTTGGGTACCTAAATATATAAATAAATGAGTGATGATTGGCTAATTTGAAAAACACATGATTTCGCGCATAAATAAATCGGCCAATTGTCTTGTAGAAATTTTTATTTTAAATCGCCCCTAAATCGATGTTATCATATATTTTATATATATTTATATTTGTGGGGTATATGTAGGTGTTCTTATTTGTATGACCTTTGCAATGATTCAAAAAGAAAATTTAGAGGTCATTAGAGATAGAAATGTTTAATTATAATTTACAATAGCGAGCTGAGAAGAAAATAAAACTGAGTCTATCACTCTCCGAGTGTCCACTCAAGACGCATGTGAATACATTGTGATTGAGGTGATTACTGATAATTATTTTATTGTATTTACCCTGGTTAAGAAATGTAATTTGAAATGATTTTAAAAATCTGAATTATTTCATACTGTATCATATCATAAAATTATAATTTCAAATAATTCAAAATAATTTAAATATTATTTTATCATTCAATTTAAATAAAATTGATTCAAAAATTCAAATCATTGCAAATTAGATTTCTTAATTAGGGTATTTATCGTTAATTATTATTCTGTACAGTTGAGTACTGACCGTAGTCTATAATCTGCACGTTTATGTATGCACTTTTATTGTATGTATTTAGTTCAAATAATTATTTTTTTATTTCCGTTTTGCTTAGTATCAAAAATGTATGCTCTGTATTTACTTATTTTTATACTCAAAACCAACTCAATCAATGTTTATTTATATTTACTTATTATTTAAAATATTTTTGTTTCTAAAAATTGTTTTTTTCATTTTTTACTATTGGAATATTTAATAATAATTTTATTTAAAATTAAAATTTTGTTTTTAGTGACTGGTGATTTGCTGTTTGTATATGTACTGAAATACAAAATTTTTATCTATATATCATTTTAAAAAAATTTGTTATGTTTTATTTTTATTTTTAGTCATAAAAAGTTATGAAATATCGTTTGAAATTTTGCCTTTCTACGCAAAAAAAAAGGATTTCTTGGCGCGAAAAAATTTTACTTACCCCAAAAAATCTTTTCGATTCCTGATAAAAACACTGAAATAGAAAATGAAAATAACGACAATTTTTATTACATTTCATTTAATCCAGTAAATCTAGTTGTTTTTTAAAAAACTCTCCATCTGGAACAAGAAGAGATAGTACATATATATATGTATATTTATAAATCTTGTTACATATATAATGCATGATACATTTCAATCCTTTCGTTGTACTGACGTATATTAACTCTCTACTCGTTACTTGTTCATTTTATTTCTTCTTCACGTAAGCACCTTCTTCTTAAGCTTCTTCTTCTCCTTCTTCTTCTTTTTATTTTAGTGCTCGTTTAAAATTTATAATTATAAATAACCAATCACTTATTTATTTATTCATTTTTACAGGCACCGGCTGATACGATGGCTAACACTGAGAATCATATTGATGACACACGTGAAGTTGATGTGAGAATTTTGACGTTAAATAAAGGAGAGCATCAGGATGGAATTTTGTTTCGAGTTAAGAAAGGTAACATATAAATAAATATCGACTTGCTCGTCAGTGAACATTTTCCACAATTTTTGTAGAATAACTTTTCATCATTTCCTGCTACTAATTGTCATGGGTAGAAGTAGCATTTGTGACCACTGCTCCATTTTTGGACATTTGAAACTTTATTTGAAAATCTGCTTTGCAGGGTAATTCACTCCTCAACGGAGTTTATTTTAATACTAAAAATCCGAATCAGAGGGAATACAGATTTAAATAAAATCTTTAATCACTCACAATTTTTCACAATGCACGAGGTTTGCTAGTGAGGACACGTTTGTATATGTAATTAATAATAACTATTTATTGAAAGGATGGCAAATAGAGTTTCGTCTTGGACCGTCACTATTTGGTAAATCTGTTGATATATTTACCAATCATCCTTTAACGGATGATAAAAAATTTGATAGACATACTTACTATCGACTGAGATGGGTAAATGATGCTGCTGTTGTGAGGGTTTCTTTCGCTGGATCATTTCATTATTATATTACGGATGCAAAGTAAGATTATTTACATTTTTTATTTATCACTAATTATTTCATTGTTTATTTATCTTTTATTTTTAGAGAGAAGAATGAAATAAAACCTTTGGCTTCAGGGTACGTCTTAGTAGAACCAGAACTACCAATTGGTAAAGATAAAAAATTGCCGTTAGAATGTATCCAATGTCAGACAGTTTTGTCAAAATGTCTAGGCGTGTTTTCGAGCTGGCGGGAAAAATTATTGGTATCGATAAATTCGGGCTACAATACGATACATTTTACACCAATACAAGAGTTGGGAGGTTCTAAGTCGGCGTACTGTTTGAATGATCAGTTAAAGCTCAATCCCGGGTTCAATGACAGCGAAGATAAACCGGTGACGTTTGATGATGTGGAAAAATTGACGAACGAATTGAGGAATGAGATGAATGTTTTGTCAATTGGCGATATTGTACTCAACCATACGGCTAACGAGAGTTCCTTTTTGGTTGAGCATCCGGAGTGTTCGTACAATTGTTTAAATTGCCCGCACTTACGTCCGGCATATCTTCTCGACGCCGCGCTGTTTGAATTGACGGTGCAGGTGGCGGCTGAGGAATGGGAGTTTAAAGGCATACCTAGTGTTGTCGAGACTGAGGATCATTTACATTCGATCCGTTATGCGCTGCATACATATTTTCTACCATTGGTTAAAATTCACGAACTTTTCACGTTGGATATTGACCAAATCGTTGGTGAGTTTTTAAACTTAGCGCGTTCTCAAATGCCTCAGGAACCTGATCAGCAGACTTCGGATAAAGAAAATACGATTAAAATAATTCAAGATCCTCAGTTCCGTCGATTGAAAGCTTCAGTTGATATGAAATTGGCGTTACGTATTTACAATATTTACAGACAAGATTGTTTTGACGAAGAGACGCGTTTGAAACGCTGCGCTGAAGAGTTTCGTAAAACAATCCAAGGGCTAAATGAAGCGATAATCACTGAAATACAAAATCATTTGGATGCTGCTGTAGAGAATACCGTCGCCACGATACGTTACTTCCGCGTGCAAGAAGATGGACCCAGACTGAAAGAAGTCAGCGCAAGAAATCCACTGACCGCGCGGTACTTCACGGACTACGGATCACCTCAGTCGTTAATAGAACGTGAAACGATAATGTACTCAGACAATGGCTGCTACTTGATGGCACACAATGGCTGGTTAATAAACAGCGACCCGTTGAAAAATTTTGCTGATCGCGATTCAAACATTTACTTGCGAAGGGACTTAATCGCTTGGGCAGACATCGTCAAATTACGCTACGGCAATAAGCCTGAAGACAATCCATTCCTTTGGAAGCATATGACAGAGTATGTTGAGCAAACAGCCAGGATTTTTGACGGAGTAAGACTAGATAATTGTCACTCTACTCCTATTCCAGTTGCTGAGTTTATGTTGGATGCAGCGCGACGCATCCGACCGGACTTGTACGTTGTCGCGGAGCTCTTTACTAATTCTGATAAGAAGGACAACATATTTGTCAATAGATTAGGTATCACATCGTTCATACGGGAGGCGATGTCCGCATGGGATAGCCATGAAGAGGGACGTTTGATTTATCGGTACGGCGGCGAACCCGTGGGAGCTTTCTTTCAATCAAAGCAGCGTCCACTGGTACCCTGTATTGCGTATGCACTTTTTATGGATCAAACCCATGACAATCCGAGTCCTATTGAAAAGCGAAGTGTTTTTGATCTATTGCCCTCGGCAGCTTTAGTTAGCATGGCTTGTTGTGCTAGTGGTAGCAACCGCGGGTACGATGAGTTGGTGCCCCATCACATTCATGTTATTGATGAAAACAGAGAGTACACAGCATGGAATGAAAAAGAAGCAACTGATAGTAACGCTAAATATGTTGGAAGTATGACGGGCATAATTTCTGCTAAAAGAGCTTTCAATAATTTACATTACGCTCTGGGTAATGAAGGATTTTCTCAGGTATTTGTTGACCAAATGGACCCGGACATTGTCGCAGTTACGCGGCATTCACCAAAGACACACGAGACTGTTGTGTTGGTTGCGTACACGGCTTTCCATCATCCGGATTCAAATGCTACTGATTTACGAAGACACGTTAGGCCGTTAAGAGTTGAAGGAGTCGTTGAAGAAATTATTTTCGAAGCGCGATTAGCCTATAAAAGTGATAAAAATGAGTCACCATTTAAATTTCCTGATAAACATATCAAAGATGATGGTTACATCAATGGTCTAAAGAATTACGTAGTTGACATTCGCGAGCATATACAGATTCCCGACTCTAAAATAGTCGAAAAAGGAGAATCGGGAGATTTAGAAATAACGCAATTGAATTTTGTCAACTTCCAGCCGGGTTCCGTCATCGCTATTCGCGTGTTGCTGCACTCTAACATAAAACCAGCGTTAGCTAAATTAAACCAAGTAATTTATTCAGTTACTATGGACGCTAAATCCCCGGAATCAGAACTCCAGGCGATTATTGCTCGCATGAGTCTTCCGGACATGAACAAAGCGCTGTTCTGCTGCGACCAAGAAGAACGCGAAGAAACCGCCGACCACTTTGGAGTCTACAATATTCCTGCATACGGTCCGCTAGTTTACGCAGGACTCCAGGGTGTCATTTCACTTCTCGCAGAAATACGCCCTCACAATGATCTAGGTCATCCTTTGTGCGTAAATTTGCGTGAAGGCAACTGGCTGATTGATTACATATGGCAGCGTTTGAAAAATTATGAAGGAACACTGGAGCTGAGCAAGTGGTTTGAACAAGCAGCTGAACCATTCAAATTAATCCCACGTTATCTAGTCCCCAGTTACTTTGATGCACTTGTCGTTCATGTTTATGTTATGCTACTAGATCGCTGTTACTCATTATTGCCACCATTTGTACAAGACGGCAGCACTTTTGTTGAATTAATGTCTCTAAACCGGAGTTGACAAACAAAGTCGGAGCCTATTGCCGCGATAGCTGTCGCACTCAAGCTTGGAGCGCGTCTGCGATTATCGAAGTTTTAGATGAAATAAATAAACTAAAATCACGTCAGTCTCAATCGCAGTTGCAATCTCAGTCACAGCCCCAATCAAATACACCAAATAAATTAAACTGATATAATTTTGCGTGTCTTCACCATCGACACTTACATTTAAAATTTTTAAAATTAGAAAACATGCACGATAGTAGTTCTCATGAACAAGCTGGTTTATATTTAGACAATAGCGATGCTCAATCATTTGTTGATGTTCATGTCGCACCCGGAGGAAGACACGCATATTTTGATAATAATGATGACTTCCGTTATTGCTTACACCCTTCCATTTTTTTTATTAGCTATTGTTACTTTTTATATCGTTTATTTTGCTTAAGACGATTAATTAATTTATATTTTTCGCTCTTATATACACGAACAATTCTTCCGAAATCGCGCTTAACAATAAATGAAAACTTCCACGTTTTTGTTATGAACAAATAAGAATTTTTTAAAACATTAACATGAGAGAGAACTTTTATCAGGAGGAAAAAAAACTGGATACAAATATCTGAAATAATTTTGAATCTGGTTCTTTATCAATTTTATTAGTTTTTATTTTTATTTTTTTTTATTAATAACATAAAGATTAAATTTTAATCGAAAACTTTTTATTATAATTTAAAAAATTCTAATTATTGTTTTATTTGTTATTGAAATTATATTTTTTAAAAGCTAAAGAAAAATATTTATCAATATTACGACAGTTGAATTTTAAAATATTAAATATATAATAGAAGAAATGAATAGTTTATAAAAATAAATTTTAAAAAAAATAGAATTTATCGGGTTAAAGAAATAGAAATAAAATATTTTTTTAAAGATAAAATTACAAAAAAATAGAAAGTATTTTAATATTTCACTTTGAAAAGCCAGAAGTTATTTATTTAAATTCGTGCTAAAACTGCCATTCATAAATTTTAAAAATATACATATTATATATAATTACCAAACATTTACGCACAAACTAAAACAATCAAAACAATTATTTAAAATTTTATTGTAGACAGCTTTAATATACAATTTTAATAAATTTAAAGCACAATTTTTATTTAATACCAATCAAAGTATGCTATTTATATAATTAATATGTAAAAAAAAAATATTTTTAATCAAATAAATATAAATATATCTCTAATAAATGGTCATATATTTATTAACTATCATATATTCCTATTTATCACTGTGAAAATATTTATAGTTTTTATTTCAATATGAAAAGTGTCAGTAGTTCTTAGATAATTAATCAATAAATCAATTAATTAATAAATAAATTAAATAACAAAATAATTTTGACCAGATATTGCACATGCTTGATAACAAAGAAAAACAAGCAATCAAGCACCAAGGTAATTAAAAACTACTTTTAACTTTTTACTAAAAAAATGGATTAGCTAAAATTAAATTTTATAAATTACCTTGTATATTAATTACTTAAAGATCTTATCAATAAATATTTATATATTACTATTTAATAACTAAATTATTTGAATAAGGCTCATTATCATTTAGTATAGTTATTTTTTAATTACATATATATCAATATCACTGTAAAAAAATATGAGACTGAAGTTGACTGACGTCTAATAATTTTTGAATTTTTTTTTTAAACAGTAAATTACTTTTAAAAAATATTTTGAAAAATTGTATTGATAGTTATTTTAATTTCTTACATGTGCATATTTTTAGTTTTTTTTTTTTTTAATTGAGGTATTGAAAAAAAATTCAAAAATTTGAGTGAATTCGGAGTGATTACAGATTTCATTCAAATCCGAACTCACTCCGTCACTTGGAGTTCCGGAGTTTAAATAAAAAATCATATACGGAGTAAATAAGGAATTTTTTTTTCAGCAGAGATTTTATTTCAATCCGCATTTACTCCGATTCAGAATTTCAATACTGAAATAAAAGTGAATTTTACTCGAAACCTGATTTTCAATTTTGAATTCAATTTCCCTTCATACTGAATTTTACTCCGAAGGGATTAAAAAAAACAGTCACCCGCTCCGCATTTCTCCGGATTTACTCCGTTAATTTTTTACAGTGTATTAATTTCCTATCTATATATTTATGTTTTAAAAATAAAAAAAAATGCTTGGTGCTGGTATCTAAACTCACACATCATCAAATATTCTTCGTGGTGGTGCTCTACTGTAATTACTACTACTGTTATTATTATTATTATTATTGTTAGTGTTTACTGATGATGACGAATAGGATCCCGCATTATTGTCATCATTATTTATATCATAAAAATCGCTGGACTGATAACCGTTACGTTCGTACACTCCATATGTGTTTGGTGATGAATTAAATGTCGTGCCGACATAGTAATCAGAGGTATCGAAATCACGCAATAGACCTGCTCTTACTGATTCAGTAGATTCGTCACGTTTAACAGATCGTACTAGGGGTAAATTCATTCATTTATTTATCGTCACCTAACCATTTTACTTATTTTTTTTTTATATTACTTGTAAATCAAACTCACCGGTATCGACACTTTGTCGTGAATTACGATTACGTGTTGGATTATTTGTTCGTTCTTGAAATTCACGACGGCGAAGTATTGATTCTTCAATGCGTTGTCTTCTACGTCTCTCTGAATAAGTAAATAAATAAATAATTTAATTTATTTATTTATTAACAATAAGGAGAGTAATTAATAAATACCTCGTTGTATTAATTCTCTCCCTTCATCAACAAGATCAGTAGTAACTTCATCATCACCAAGAAATTGTTGGAACCCCAGTACAGATAATAGTCTACTGCCAAGACTAAAGTAAGTCGCTAGACAAAATCCCAAGATAGCCATTGGAAAGTAGACATTGAAACCGTCAGATATTATTGATATGACGTCCATGTGTCCCATAACTTGGGTGTAATGGGTCTCTAGTATGTGCGTTTTGATAATGTGCGAGTCCATGTGAATTAATCCCAGAAAATTTAGACACATTGGTGGTGTCAAGCGACACAGCATCATGCCGCTGAATATTAAACTGTACTCGTTGGTCTGGTGATGAGGTGCCAGGTAGTAGAGATTCAGCAGACGTATTTTAAGTACTGTCGAGTATGCACAGTAACAGAGATATGCAATGATCATCGTTGATAAAATCTAAGTGTTAAATATTTGTTCATTTATTTCAAGTAATAATTTTTTTTTTTTATAAATTGCAATTATTCTTTACCTCGATTGTTAAGTAGTCGTATTTTGCAGAAGCTAAATTTAAAAATTGAGCAAATAGTGACAGCACTGGTGATTTATTGAAGAAAGTCACTTCAGACCAAACCACTGCTACTGATAAACAACCGGCAGCTATTGCTAGTACTTTTTGTACATGACTTTTGATTATACAATTCCAATACCATTCTATAAGTTAATTTATATTTGAATATTTAATTTGTTTATTGATAAAGGAATCGCTCAAGTTATTGGAAAATTAATTTTTTACTTTAGTTCTCGATAGATTTTTTTTTGTAATGGTCTAGAAGTGGGACACCTATTTTTGACCATAAAAATATTGTAAAAAAAAATTGTAAAAAAACCAATATTTAGTTATGGAGATTTGAAAATTTCAAAAATTAAAAAAATAATTTTTTTTACATTAATTAAAGTTTCTAAAACTTTTTTAACGAAGTATTTCTCTACTTCTATTTCTTTCGACTTGATTTACTGTGAAAAAAATAAGGACTCACACTTCTAGACCATTATTTTTTTTTTTTACAAAGCGGGTGACCCGTTAGAAAAAAAATGTAATTAATATTTACCTAGTGTTGGATTATAAATAAAACGAATGAAAAGTGGGCGAGAAACCGGAAATGATGATTTAAATCTTCTGTCATGATTCGTTTGATTTTTCGCAATATCTTCAAGATGAAAAATTGTCTCGACCAAAATTCCCCACTGAGTTTCCGTTCTTTGGAGTGTCTGTAGAGCTTTAATTGTCTGAATAAAAAATAAAATAAAAAAAATTAAAAATTATAATAAGTCATCAGTTTGAAAATAAATGTTATAAATTACTTGTCTGTGCAATCGAATCAAAGATTTTTCAGAAGGCGCACTAGTATGCGCATCTTCAGCAAGTTGTCTTCTATTCATACGATCTTTTAATTCAGCGGGAACTTTTTGAAATATTGTTTCTAAATTACGATGAAACGGATGCGTGCTGCTTATCGCTATTGACGCTGCTTGCAACGACTATCATTAAAATTGTTAATTAAAATTTTCAATAAAGAAATACTTAAAAAAAAAAATAACAAAAAAATTACCTCTAAAATATCATCGACAGTTTCTTCAGCCTCGCATTTTTCTAAATTTAATTTCGAAGCTTTAAAGTAACTGTACTGCAAAGTAAAACCCGGTTTACTAGCATTCCATAATCCACGTGGTACTTCAACTAATGCGTAACCCAGTAGCATTATTAATAAAAAAAGTCCCCATGTATTGGAAGCCGACGACGCGATGGCTTTTAATTTTTGACTGAAAAAAATATAATTAATTAATAAAAAATATTTTCAAGTAAATAAATATATAAGTAATTAATTACCCATCAAGATCTAAACCAGGTTTCAATGCAATATATATCAATAATATACCGCAAATAAACAAATAACTTCCATAATAAATAGCATTGTCTATTAAAGCAGATTTTAATTTCCCTTTTACTGTGAAATCACCAGCTTTTATGTACGATTGCATCAATGGTAATATCAACCACGTCAAGCATTGCGACGTCCAGTATACAATCCGCCATAAATTTGGAAACACACTGTCCGGTACACTGGACCATGGTTTCTCACATTTTATTGTTACATTATTATTACTACTGTTGTCTGTAGTAACTGATGAATTGTAATGGTTATTGTGTTCTATGCACTGCCTATATACAGTCTGTAAATTAATTAATCATTTTTGAAAAATAAATATATCAATTATTGTAAATAAATTTAATTAATTAATTAATTATAAACGAGGAACCTGCAGTCACTACGTGACCAAATATCGCTACCAAATTTATTAAATATAATTTTAATTTTAATTAAATTCTTGGCAATTAACTCTCAGATATTTTTATTATTATTAAAATTTAATAAGACAAAACTGGTCATTAATTCGCAAACTTACTGACTTCGATAATTATATAATCAAGGGATATTTTTTTTTAAATCTACACATGGTAAAATTTTTTTTTGTTAGTCATCTAATAGATCAAAAGTTGGAAAAAAATTTGAGATATAAAATAAGTCAACGAAACGATTAGCAATAAAAAAAATTATACGCCTTTTTGGCTTCAGAGTTTTCTAAAGACAACAGGGCGTATAAAAATATAAGACCTTTTGGAATTAGTAACGCGATATTTACTTTTAACCAAGGTAAAAGATCTAGGACCCTAGTTTCTTTATCAGGTAATGAGTCTCTTACCTCAGATGGAAAATAAAAAGAAGATTAAAGTCAGAGACCCAGTACCTGATCAGGGAACAAGTACTCGGTCACTCCGGGTATTTGTATATCTATATTTAGTATATATAGATATATAAATACATGAGTGATCGGGTACTGGGTCTTTTACCTGACAATAGAACAAAAAAAAAGTGATTAAATTTTGAGGGTTTACCAAAGAGCTGTTATCTGTCATTGATACAAAAACATAATAATTCAAATATTAATTTATTTAAGGAAAATACGATCATATTTTTTTTGGCGCGTAATTCGAACGATAGGTAAATTGATTTGTCTCAATAATTGGCATTCAAAAAATAGTCAAAACCTTAACAAGGCACAAATTAAAGTCAACTCTATCATTGAAATATGATTGGAACAAAATTTTCCTTATTATCTTAATAATATAGACAATTAAATACGCGGTAATAATTAAGAATAAAAATAAATACTTACAGATGATACATCTAATGGTAAAACAAATATAATTAGTAATGAAAAGTACCAAGCAATAAGTACAGATACGGTAACAACAATATGATTTCTAAATATATTTCCATATCGGTATAAAAGTGTCGTGGCCAGGCAAAATGCCAGCACTATCTCCGTTACCAGAGGTCCGACACTCATGATTTATTATTATTTATGATTAATAATAAATAAATATATTTATAGTGATGATAATAATAATGATAATTTTATTTATCTTCTTTTTCTAATTCACTGTCAAGTTGACGACTTTCTTTAATTTTTTCATCAGCATCTTTCTGCATTTTCTCAAGTTTCTCAAGTGTCACAGACTTCAATGGTAATAATTTTGGTTTGCACAAAATAAAATCCAATGTATGCTCCGGACTACAGAAATTAAAATCTGGAATATACATTTCTATCTTTTCATCGTCCTCGGATGTACTCTCAGACATTTTATATCTGAAATAAATTTATATATACTATAATAAATACTGTATCAAAAAATTTTAAACAATAAATTTATTGCTATTTAAATGATACTGAAGTTAGACGAGCATCTAAAATTTTTTCAAAACGTCAAATTATAAAAAAAAAATATTTATAAAAATTGCATCTATAGTTTTTTTACTTCTCTACACATGGATATTTTTAGTTTTATTTTTTTTGAAATTTACTTGTAGAAAAAAAATCCGGATTGTTAATTGTCTTCTAACTTCAGGATAATTTATTTAAATAATTAAATAAAAAATAATTATTGTGACAATGCATGTACCCATTTCAATTGTAGAATAACACTTTGATAATCAATATGTCACTTTGGTATTCATACTTGTGTACAATATTTTATTAAATAAATAATTATGTAATTTTGATAATAATGAGTTGTGACTTTTTTAAAGTGACCAGATGCTGGGTGTCAAAAAATTAAATAATAATAATAATAAGTGCTTTGAATAATCACACGTGTTAAGTAAGTGCTTAATTTTTTTTGTGTTTTTATTTGTTACAATTACGTGAAGCGAATATGTAATAGGTACAGGTAGAGGTTTATTACTCGTGAAAACAGGAGACTTGATGAAATGATGACTATTTTATGATTAAAAATATTGAAATGTTGATTATGTAGAGTAGTGATGACTGGATTTTATTTTTAAAATAAACTATGAAAAAAAAACTGGTAAATTATTATTTTTTTATTATGTATTCCCCACACTTGTGTCAGGCATATTGACAACTTACAACTATGTGATGACGTCATACGTGTATTTAATGTCAAGTTTGAATTCTTTATTACAGATGGCATCAAGATGTTATTTTATTTTTTGATTATTTGATTAAAAATTCCGATTGAATAAAATTTGAAAATTCTAATCGGAAATTTCCGATTGAAAATTAATCAAAAATGGGAAAAAAATATTAATTCCTGATTGAAACTGATTAAAGAATTTCAATCGGAAAATAATGAAAAAAGAAGATAAATCTACGCCTGTTGCGGCAGTCTAATGGCATTTTTTTCTGAATGTTATATCGATCAAATATATCAGATAAACCGAAACAGGCTAGAAAATTTATATTTGAAAGAAGAAATTTTTTCAAATTTTTTCAACCCTATACAGGGCTGGGTCACAGGTGGTTTCGACAAATCGGACTATGCTGGAAAAATTATATGAGAAAGAGAAAACATTTTGATTTTTTGAACATCAATATTTGTATAGGGGCTGTTTTAGTGAATGACTTGGCAAACTGTTCATATAATTTGCTGACACCCGATTCTTTACCCATTTCACCACAGCCACCTGTATTCGTTCTCTAAGATAATTTTTCTTTAGGAGTTATCAGATTTTCTGCTGAGTTGTCCTCGGAAACAAAATCTCTAAATACAAACTACAGATTGTACACTGATGTCCTACTGTCTAATCTAGCAAAGTGCGCTTTAATTTTTTGATAATATTCCTTTGTTTAAGAGAAAAATTCACCTAAAGTTCCTGATTACTGAATTAGTACAACAAAGATGATACCGTTCGCCCACGTGGATGCGAGAGACAAAAAAATCAGAACCCCTGTTCATTATCAATACAATTTCATTCAATGACCGTTCAAAACTTCAGTTACTTGCAACTTTAGTGTTTCTGATTTCCAAATCACGACAAGCTATTACAAACATATGGATTTTCATAAATGTTCTGCTGTCAATATCTTATTTGTACAACGAAAAATTTTGTTTTTTAATCAATTTCATTAATTATTCATGTGAATTTGTCTGATAATATCAAAGTCTTAGATGCTTGGAACGAAACGGCTCAATGAAATTAACCCTCGGAGTACACTGAGGGTCATTTTGACCCCAAAATTTTGTTTATCCTAAAATATTTCTCAAGTTAGGTTTAATTTTAATTAATTTTTTCACCGTTAAAAATTAACTAATTCGAAATAATGATAGTTGTATTCGGAAGAGCATTCTTTTACCTACAAAAAACGTCATGACCTGCATTCCGATAAAATGCATATCTTTTTAGATATCTCTTCAAAAGCGAAGTGGGGTCAATTTGATCCCGTGTCTACTCCGAAGGTCTGTTTGGTGGTGTATACTCCGAGGGTTAATTATTACTGGTATTATTAATTAGGTCCAAGTAAATAAATAAATAAAGTATATTTACAGAATAATTACGTTAATTAAGTTTCATTTATTGTGATTATTCTAGTTGATAAAAAATAATAATGACAATGTATTCTCCTTTAGTGTGTCTCATTTTTTTTTCTTTTTTTTTCTTACTTAATCATTTCCCTTGTTATCATTTTCCATTTATGCTATTTAGCACAATATATATGATATCATACAATTGTTATAATAATTATCGTAATTACAACACACGATAATGTATCATTCCCGATAAATAAAAAATAAAATATAAAGTATAAGTTGAAAAAAGAAAATTTTTATAATTATTCACAAAGTTTTTTTTTCTTTTTTTTTTAATTGATAAAATGACTGCAAATAGCCGACAATTAATTTATTTCGTGATAAATAACAAGAACTAACTTGCAATATTTTTTTTACATTTCAAAATTCATTAATTAATAATTTTTATTAATTATCGTAATAATAGTAACTGCAATTATTATTTATAGTTATTAAATTAATTAACGATGGTACAATGTACTAAGTGTGAATGAATATTATAAGAGTACAATTAAAAAATTTACTAATGGCAGTGACAGAAAAAATCTACCGTTTATGTTTTTAATTTTTTTTTTTTTTCATTAAATAATTACTTAGTTAATTGATAAATTAATAAGCGCGATTTGTGCTGCACTTTTTATTATTTAAAATTCATAAAATTTAAATAACTTTTATTTTATTAATTCAATTTTATATTAAACTTTTAAATTCTTCCGATCATGCCCATACTCAAGAAAAAAATATTATCAATTTTTATCTTTTAAATTATCAACAAAAAAACATCGCAAATAACAATCTTGTCATGTTTTAGATACCATTCATATAAATCACTTTCGTTAAAAATAAAATATAAATTACTGCTCATGACATGATAAAAAAAATAAAAATAACAAAACAATTCTAATTAAAAATAAAAAAAAGACTTTTTAGTCACTTAGTCCACTTAATTTAAATTTTGTTTATTTATTTTCATTTAATTTTATTTAAAAGTCATTAATCATCAATTATTGATGATCGTTATTATAACTAATATTTGATCATAAATTTTGTTCAAAAGTGATTTTATTATTTTGGATTTAATTTTAATTTTGAAATAACATTACGCGGTACAGTTTATATCACAAAAACGTTGTATTTTTTTTTATAATGTAATTTTAATAATAATAATAAATTTTGTTTAAGGAGTAAAAGCGAACAATGATTTTTTATCTTGAACTCCTAAAAAAAAAACTATTCTAATAATAATATTAATAATAATAATAATAATAATAATCATAATAATAATAATAATATTAATAATAATAGCATTTAAATTCTAATGACCTTTTTACATCGCACGCCACCGAATTTATTTATATATATAATTATTTATTATTTATACGTTAATATGATTAATTAATTAATTAAAATCTACTGCATGGGCAAAAGAATTAATTATTAAATGTATTTAATAATTTTATTATTACCTTGTTATTTAAATTTATCTTAAAATAAAATCTTACGCGAGTATAATTCGTTAATTATTTTTATTAACAATCGTAATGTAAATAAACGAAGATAAATTGTGTTTTTATTTTTTTTTTTGACAAATTATTTAATTAATTTTCTTGTATTTTTTCATAAATTTAATTAAATAATTGCATGGTGATAGTGCAGCAAGTTAAAATAATAATAATATTTTATACTGTATTGTGAAATTGACACATTAACATTTGGATCTTATGCACGCAAGCATTAAAAATAATTATTAATTAATAACTTTTACGTTTTAATTATAAAATAACAAACTATTTATATTTATAATTAATTAAATAAAATAATAATAAATGCTGTGATTATAAAATTGATGTATAGCAACATCAAACGTGCACAAATCCAAATATACAATTTTAATCTTTTGACCACGAGATCATTAGACATTTTTTTAAATTACCAAATTTTTAAACTTTTTTTTTCTTTTCTAACACAACGTACGTTATGTTTTTTTTCTTCTTGCATACACTCATTAATATTTCAAATTAATACGAGTGCTATTTACAATTATTGCATAACATTTATTACCTCGCATTGTTTATTTAATTAATTTAATGCGGGGCCATTAATACTAGTGCTAACTATTCATTTTAACTAATTGTCTGACGTTAATACTATATTATTATATTATACATAATATGAGTAATTTTTTTTCAAGTTAAATTAAATAAACTCTGTGTAGAATTTATTTATCTCATTCATTTAAATGAATGTCGAGCTGTGGGAAAAAACTCTTGCCAATCACTTGCCATTACTCAAAATAAATCAATAATATTAATAATAAAAATAATAATAATATTAATAATAATAATGAATGAATTAATGAATTAATAAATCACAAGGTGATTTAATTTAATATGATTGTTAAGAGTGTGGCAGGTCAATAGTATGAGTTTCATTGCCAAAAATCAGTCGCAGTCTCTTCATTGGCGGAGGTGGTGGTGGGTCGAGATTTAACTCGCGTCTCTTGTGCCGCCTCTCGCGATCACGGGTCTTGTGTTTCTTTTTACGCTTAACTGATCCCTCGACACCCTCGACTCTCAGTACTTCGTACTCAGGTTCAAAGCTGTCTTCACTGAGACTGGTGCCCGACTCAACTAGATCATCAAGTATCGGCGAACGTTTCATCCGCAGGGTTAATTTTAATCTACCACCGGGTCGTTCTGGTGTCGTTGGACACTCGCGACAAAGTGTTTCGCTTTGCCATTGACATTCAGGTACTGGTTGTTTACGTGAATGATTTGTCGTTTCTTTTGAATGAGATTCCACTGAATTCTGATGTTCACTTGGATTATTATTATTATTAATATTGTTGTCATTAACAATTACATTTGTTAAAGCTGATTGTTTAGCTGGCCATGGTTCTTCGCGCATTAAAATAGGCGGTTCATTTTTACCACAAAATTCATTGCTCTTTACTGAGTCATTTAATTTAATATTTGAATTTTCAATCCCACGAGATTCAACCGTTTTATTACGTCTAATAATATCGATAGTGTCACCGATATTATTTTCGTTATCATTGAACTCATAGATGTCACCTTGAATACCCGAGTCGTCATCAGCACCCACTACCGCGGGCTCACTGGTCTGTTCTTTAAGACAGTCTCTTCGTGAACTTCTGGTCAATCTGCCATTAGCCCTCGTCACTTTGTCGCTCCTTATCTTTTTAATATGTTCTTTGTCTAAGTTTGCTGGGTCTTTAGCTTTACGTGTTTTTACACCTCCGGATCTGCTGGCACGTTTATTTTTCCTCCGCGATCGCGGGCTGGCTTTTTCCGCGGTTACCGAAGACGCCGAAGAAGCTGAAGAAGAAAAAGAAGATGAAGATGAAGATGAACAAGACTCGACAAATGGTCTCTTTAATGTCAAACTACGGGCGTCTTCAGATTTTTTACCGTCAGATTCATCTTTCCATTTATTAAAATCTTCATCGGATTTATTTGATTGACTTCCTTCGCTGTAGCCAGAGTCAAATTCGCGTACATCGTAATTTTTTTCTTCTTTTTTAGAAAGTTTATCATCAGCTGCTATAATATTATCCCCGAATCTCGTGTGCTCTTCTACGCATGCTCGAGTCATTTCGTCAGCAGCCTTCGTAGCTCTAGAACTAGAACTAGAACTAGAACTAGAATTTGAGTTCTTGGAAACATGCATAGTGGAATTGAATTGCCGATCGGTAAACTCACTCTCCGCGGGCGCTGTCTTAGCATCTATCTCAAGGTATCTCTCCGTCTGACCTTCACCCTCACTGTAATTTGTTTTGCGTGGAGTTTCACCGTGAGCTGGTGATTTTCTGTGCTCAATATCACGGGAGTCTGTTGACGACTGGAGAAGCGATTTGCGTCGTCTTGTTACGCCTGTAAATGAACTATGATTGTTGCGCCAACGTTCTGTTGTCGATGACGCAGTAGTTGTCTGCTCTAAATTATTAGTACGTAACAATTTTGAGTCTTTATCTTGTTCAGCAGCACCAGAGTCAATTAAATTTGTTTTATTTGACTCTGCTGTTGCAGCTGGAAGATCATGGACATTATTATACGTTTTTTCACTAGGATTATTATCAATTTTACTCGAAAGTACTGCGTTTTCGTTAAATTCATCGGTTTCATTATTTGAAGCTTTAGTTAAGACTGAGCAAGTACGTATCTTAGTATTGTCATTATTCAAATTATTATTAACAGAACCCGGTGGATTTTCCTTAGACTCTTCAGCAAAACAATCAATCGCAGCATCATACTCGCCAGTATTTTTATTACCACCAGTATGATGAATTGAACGCTCATCAACACTTGCACGGTTTCTCTTTGTCGCCGTTCTCTTTTGCAGCCTCGACGCTCGCAAACTCTGTCCATTGTTAACAGCTACATTGTTGTTGTTATTATTATTACTATTGTTGTTGTTGTTATTGCTCTCATTTTTTATGGACTGTTGTTTATTACGCAGAGTACGCGTTCCAGGACCAATTATTGAGGACGGATGAGGTCTCGGAGCCTGTGACGACTGGGTGTTAGTCGAGTCTTCGGGGATAGTCGGTTGTTGTTGTGTTATATCTGAAAAACGGCAGCCTTGGGCAATAAGCAGCTCCGCGTCATATTTAGTTAATCCTTTACGACGTAACTCTTTCATACTGAGAGACTGTGGCGCTACAGCTGCATTACCAACAAGCACGGCATTTTTTTCCGTTAGCGCACCGTCTGATTGGTGTTTTGAAGATCCGATAGGTTGCTGACGATGTTTCGTACGGTTTATACGATTGTCTGTTTCCCTGAGTCGGTATCCTGCAATGATAATTTTTTTTTTTTTACTTGATGAGTAAATTAATAATTAATAAAATAAATAAATTACCTGTAGATAATTCGTCACCGGGTTTCTGACGGGTAAAGGCGCCAGTGCCGCGTCTCTCGCAAGTTTCACACTCGCAATAAGAATTGCCGTCACCGAAAAAATCCTCGCCGTAAAAGCAAGTGATTTCTTCACCTATTTCAATGTCACGCAGTACTTTTACGCACGCAGTGTCTCTTCCAGTGGCTACAAATTTACAATTGGCACGGCAATCGTGGTTTATGTAAGCAGCAGGTCCGAGCCACAGCTGAGCGCAATTTTTACGACAACTGAACATTACTGAGAAATCATTTTTTCCCGGATGTAGCAGTGCAGCCTCCTCTTTTTCGCTCAACTCAGCAATGCAGCCAACGAGACAAGGAATTTTGTCGTGCTTTAGCCACTTGCGTGTCGCGCATATCTTGGCACCCTTCTGGCCCTCGAGTGAGTACCTGTAGCACGGCTCGATAGCGAACCCAGAGTCTTTATCAAAGATCCTCAGGTAACGGTAAACATGTTTCTGGAGATTAAGTTGCTGCTGTTTTGATTTAGCATGCGGCAATCTGGCTCCCCAATCACTGCCCATTAATTTCTTGTATGTTTTTTCATAATTCTGGGTCTGGATAAAATCTGTTATCACTTTCCGAAGCTCGTCTTTGTTGGCTTTCAATGGTCTATACCTGAATTTTAAAAATAATTATTAATATTACCGTAAATTAGTGATTATTTTTTTATAATTATTTTACCTGATGTTCATTTTATGGGTGACAAAACCCAAGTAAGGGTCCAGCACGAGAGAGGTTGCAAGGTCGTCATTGTCACAGAGTTCCTTAGGCGTCATGCCACCAGTCCCACCGCTGACTCCGTTTGGTTGCATCTTGTTGCCTACCGACCCTCCCAATCTCCTCTCCTGCTTCCGCGCTGCAGCTGACCCCTGAACTGACAAACTATCTACCACCATTCTGCAACCTTTACACTCACTATAAAAATAATTACAATAAAATAATAAAACAATACCCCATATTACCATCATAACAACTAATTAATTACTATTAATTACGTCAATTCTCATTCATTAGTTTTATTCAAAAACTTAAGTACTTCTATTCATCAAATTCTCACTCCCACCCTATTGTGTAATTACTGATCAATGTAAATATACGATTGCGTTGATATAAACAACGCTCCATCGTGCTCAATACATAATCAATTTGAATAACATCTGATTCACTTAACTACAGTAAAAAAAAAAACAATTTAATTATTTATTTGTCAACGGAATTAAAACTACAGCATAATTATTTATTTAAAGTTCTGTATTGCCAGCAGTGTCTCAGTATTTTACGTAGAAATTAATCCAACTAAAGACTTCTGAATGTCAATGGTAGAAAAAAAAATAATTAATAAAAAAAGTCTCCATCAGAAGTGTACATAATTGATGTGCCAAGAGGTATCAGAGCTAAATAATTATTATTTGATGATAAATAGCCTGATAAATGTCAAGTGCGTCAACGTTTTATGGGTTTGGTAATTTTGACAACTCTGACACGAAATAATCTGGCGACCATGCCTTGAAATGCTTAATGGCTGCTGGCGAGCTTGTTAGATTCGGTCATTGAAACCTCAATAATGTTTAGGTATTTAGTAACTTTGAAATGGTCTCCTGGTAAACAGGCAAAATTAATAAACCCCGTAATTTATAGACACTTATACGTACCGTAAAGTGCCGCTCCTCGAAGAGGAGCTCCCACATTTCGTCGTTTAATATCTTTGCTTTTTTGGAGCGCTAGGAGGACGCGTTCCGATCTATCATGGCAGGTTGACCGCAACACTCACTCACTCGATTTATCATCAGCAACTTTTACAAACAGAGGATAAATCAAATGTTTTATTATTATTTAAATAACAATAATGGGTATTTATTAAAATCCAATAATATGCCAGATTATTAAATATATTTTAAAATTAATTGTTGAATAATGAACGGTTGGGAACTACACGAAATCGCGTACGTCATGCCTACTTTTCTCACGAGCATGCCAATCTGGGGAGTTTTTTTTACGTTAAAGATTATTATTATACTTTATTATTATTTTATTTTCTAACATTCATTTAGGTATTGACATTATTTTACGTTTGTCTTTTCATTTTTTTACTTATTTATTCATTACGACACAAAATTTTTATTTTATCTATCAACACTAATTATGTCGCTAATTTATTTTATGATGGTTATTCAATGAAATTTGTTATAGGAAATTTTGTCCCGTTAGTTTTCTTTTTTAATCCTCTAAGGTGGACACACTGCGTTGCCATGACAACCGGAGAGCGTCTCGCCAGTAAAACGGTTGCTTGGTAACGATTTTTGATTCTTAGATAAATTCGCGGTAAATTTAAATTTTGAAAATTTTTATTTTTTTGTATGCTTGGTTTTAAATTCATATGAAAAAATCAGTACTGTAAGATGAGTGTAAATCAGACAGTTTTTTAATTTTAAATAAATAAATTAAAATAATGAAATTTAAAAAGTGCGCGTGCTAATTTTTCGAATATTTGAATACGCATTTTTTATTTTTTATCCTATTTATATTTGATTTATTTATTCAAAAATTTAAAAAATTGATACTTGTCAGCTACATTCACACTCATAACTACTAGTAAGTTAACACACGTCAAAATTTTTAATTTTTCATATTTAAAAACCGTTTAATTAATAATGAGTGTGAATGTAGCAGACATGTGACGATTTTTAAATTTTAAAGAAAATAAATAAACTAATTAAATTTAAAAAAATGCGCGTACTAATTTTTCATTGATTTGAATACGTATTTTAAAATTTTTGTACTTACATTTTATTTATTTATTCAAAAATTAATAAATTGCCAGCTGTCAGCTACATTCACACTCATTAATTAATAACATTAATATGTATTTTATTTTTAATTATTTGAATGTGAAGTAATTTAATTAATAAGAAAAAAGATAAATATTTATATTTTAATTTGTTAAAAAAATATTTTCATTTTTCCCAAATAAGTGATTTAGCTGATGCGCATGCGCTGAGTAAATTAAAAAAAATTGTTTTATTGTTTAATGTACTGTTAATAATAAAAACAAGTATTAATAATTAACTATAATCTAGGAACTTTGTGTCGTATTACGATGATCCACGATGTGAAAGTTTAACTGATGGTGGGGGTATGTGTACCATGTGTCCATGTGTTCTGATGTAATCTGGAGATTCTTAGATTCTTTGCCCGGACAGTAGATCATTTAGCAATCAGAGCTCGGTTACTTCTACCCAAATTATTTGAATATAAGCCGACAAATTTATATACTAAATTATTAAATTAATTAAATAATAATAAGTAAATAGTAATTACTGTACAAAATGGCTTTAGAACCGCTCGGATTTCAAACAAATAAATTTCAACACCTCAAGACAGGATTCATTGATTTTACTGCCGGGTCTTTGGGTAATATTTAAATATTTAAATTATCAATTTATTATTTAATGTATCAAATTATATCGATACTTTAATGTGTAGTGATAATTAAATTCTTTATCAGTCTTCCAATAGATGTTATCATTTTATCATAAGATTAATAATTGTTTTCACTTATTAGATAATGATATAATGTAAAAAAAATTACTTTGTACAGGTGGAATTGCATTGGTTTATGTAGGGCAGCCTCTGGATACTGTCAAAGTTAAAATGCAAACATTCCCTGATATGTATAAGGGCATGGTCGATTGTTTCACAAAGACATTCAAAGCTGATGGTCTTGCTAGAGGATTGTATGCAGGAACAGTTCCAGCAATTGTGGCAAATGTTGCTGAAAACTCAGTATTATTTGCTGCTTATGGCGGTTGCCAGACGGCTATAGCACGACTTACTGGTAGAGTAGTGATTATTGATTGAGTAGATAGTCATTTTTTATTTTATCATTCAATTATAATTGTAGGAAAACCGGATATCAAAAGTTTGAATTCTTTTGATAATGCCTGTGCTGGTTTTTTCGCTGCATTTTTTTCTTCTTTAACACTCTGTCCAACTGAGCTCGTTAAATGTCGGCTGCAAGCTATGAGAGAAGTCCAGTCACAGCAGGGTATTGTGACAGTAAGTTTTAATTAGATTATAATTATCAAATAAATAACAATTTTATATAATAAAGTCTCATTGAATTGTTTTTTTAAATTATTTTAAGCGTCACATTGGGCCTTGGACATTAACTAAATCAATTCTAAATGAAAATGGAATATTGGGACTATTCCGAGGACTTTCATCAACAATAGCAAGAGAAATGCCCGGTTACTTTTTTTTCTTCGGTGGGTATGAACTCACAAGAGGATTTTTAGCTAAACCGGGACAGAGTCGTGATGAAATCGGTGCTCTAAAGACGATGGCTGCTGGTGCCGTTGGTGGGACAGTACTTTGGCTGGTTATTTTTCCTGCTGACGTTGTTAAAAGCCGCATTCAAGTAAGTTTGCTGGTGATATCACTCATGGAAATCAATTAAGTATAATACTTGAACTAATTTTTTTTAGGTACAAAATTTAAATGAACCAGCATTGAGTATAATGAAAGAAATAGTCCGGAATGAAGGCATATCAGCGCTTTACAACGGCCTAAAACCAACTCTCGTACGAACAGTACCAGCAACTGCAACTCTTTTTGTGACATATGAATACACAAAAAAAACACTACATTCACTTCTCGATTAACACTAAGACTATGTAGTTACTGCTATTTTTTTTTATTATTTATTTTTATTAAAATAAAAAAAAGAAATCAAATAACTCTACTTAAAATGAGAAATAAAAAAAAAAAAAAACAAATACCTCTACTATATATAAAAACGAACGTTCAACAATACAATGTCTTCCTAGCATTTATAGATAATTATTATTATAAAAACATTATCACTATCTATTTCACAAAGTCAAAGATTAAGGTTTTAAAATGATAATACATTTATACATGCGTTATTTAGACATAAATTTATGATGTTGATATTTTATTAACACCATGTTGTAATAAACACTCTCTTATATAATTTTTCTTCGCATCTAATGACTTCAATTTACCGTACCACGTATTATAAGGTACCTGAGAATAATAAAAATATAAATATAAGTATGAGCTGTTGACTTATTTAAGTAAATAACAATTAATATTTAAATAATTACCATTACTGGAGTGTAGCCAATTCTTCTGAGTTGTCTTAACTTGGCTTGCATTGTTCCGCATGGGTCATTGGTGTTGCGGAAAGTGTGATTGCTTGAGGCGAGAACAATAGCCAACCATTTTAAATTAACTGGCTCTTTTGGCGCGTATTTTATGCTGCCTACTTCGGATTTTGGAAAATATGAAGCTGGTGATACGATATTATTTTGATCGTCGATGCACATTATGATATCGGCTCGTTGAAAGTGGGGTAACGTTTGCTCTACGAGGAAGTCTTTCGAGCCAATAACTTCCTTTAGGAGACTCACGAATTCAAAAATAAATTTTTGGTATGACTGAACTTTTTCTGTTGGATCTTCGACGTCTAGAATCGACGCACTGTATCTCTGTAAATTAAATATTATTATTATTATAAATATTTTAATAAAAAGTGAAACTTTAACAATGAAATTTATAATAGATTATGATTACCGTAGTCAAATATTTTGAAATTTTTTCAGGTAAAAATGGACCCTTGTAATCTGGCACTTCAATTTTGAGACCTTCATTTATAATTAAACACTCACGACCAATCCTAAATGCATTATTATTATAAACTTCTTTCAAAAATTTTGGACTCAGTACAATTGAAATTAATTCAAGTGGATATATATCTGCTTGTGATAAATACATCAACGATACTGTCAAACTACGGGGGAATCTATGCAATAGAAAATATTTTATTAATAATTTATCGGTACTAGGGTAAGGTGCCGTTTTTTGGTCACCCCAGGGCCAGTTTTGGACACTTGAAAAATTAAAAAATATGAAGTTTTATAAAAATACGCAATGATATGATTAATTTTTTAAATGTTCTCAGAAATACTTCCATTACACTACACTGTATCAAATCGGGAGTGAATTCGGAGTGATTACGGATTTTATTTAAATCCGCATTCACTCCGATTCGGAGTAAATTAAACTCCGAGGAGATTAAATAAATAAACAGTCATCCGCATCGCATTCTCTTTGGATTTAATCCGCGTTCACTCAAATTTTTTAACGTGCATTAGAATGGAAGCTTTAAAATTTTTTTTTGTTAATTAAAATAAAGTATCAAATGTCCAAAAATGGAGCAGTGGCCACAAATGCTACTTTTACCCTGTATAATATTAGTAATAATAAAATTTAAGATACTTTTTAAGTTCACTCGTGCGTCTCAAGTCCTTGAGTTGATCAATAATTAAATTGTACAGCGGAAGTTCTTTCGGGTAATTAAAAATCACTAGAGAAAATAGCATTCTCTCTAAATCTTTAAGTCTCGCAGCAGATAAATGTGGTATGAAACTATTTTCAACAAACATAGTTAGTTAGTATTTTTTATCAATAACCATTTAAATAAATATAATTAATCACCTGTTTATAATTTCATCGATAATATCTTTTTCGTAAACTAAAACAGTAGCAGCGGCATGAGCTGCATGAACAAGACAACCAACAGAAATATCTTTTATTCTCGGTTGGAAAGCATGTAGCAATTTTTTGAATCGCCATAGTGTGTTCAATCCCATGCTTAATCTGAAAAAATTCAGTAAAAAATAAATTATATTTAAAATTCCTTACTAATGAGTAGGGTAAAATATCTGATTGCCAGCTCCGTCTCAGAATGAGGCTTTCCCATAAAGAATTTACTTTAATAATTAAAAAAAAATACCTTGTGATTTTCATGACAGCAGCAATAGAAATTTCTCCCATTTCGTGCATATCTTTAACACTCGTTTCAATCATTTTATCCAGTAAATCAGGATTTCTAATAGGCGTGCGTGTTTTAAAGAACCCCATCGCAACAATTCCAAGTTCATTACCGTTGAATTTATCAATAAATTTTTCAAGACGATACTCCAACTCATACATATTTATCTCCAGTTTTCTCGCAATATTAATTAAAAACATGTAATATAAATAATGTTCAGCTTTCAGTTTACCAGATCTTTTTCCTAGTTTTTTCACCCACTTGCTAACAAAGCGAGACTGCCGAGCATAGCGTAAATGGTACCAGAGATCGCAGGTTTTCATTATATCGTCAACACTCCAAAGATTTGACCTTAAATGACACTCCTGGTCCATCGCTTTTTCCAGCTCAATCAGCAACGGTTCCTTGGTTGATCGTTGCATTGGATACCATAACTCAATATAGCGAAGTAAATTCCACAGTTGATCGTCACTGAAATCAGCGAGATATTTTTTAAGTGTATTCAAAATATTCGAGTGTTTTTCAGGGCTCAGAACACCGTCTTGAAGTTTACCACGATGGTAACTCAGGAGCCGGAAATCCTCGAGCACTTCTGCTGGGCTACTGTCCTCGTGGTTTTTTTCTATTATTTTTTGTACCACATCCTCAGGTATATCTTCATCTGGTATTAATAAAGGTACTATTATATTACCCATTTTATCAGAATTTTTTAAAAGTGTATATGCATATAAATTTTCAGTTAACCGGAGGGTTCGCTCGCTTTTGTCAGTTCCGTAGACTTCATCTTCATCACTGTCATGCTCGTTGGTGGTCTCATTGCACTGTGATGATAAATTTGAATATTTTTTCGACTGATATACTACTGGTGTTAAGACATTGTTTTTATATAAACTTATTGTTATTTTTGATTGTTTGCTAGCGAGCACTTTGAGGTTAACTTGCCGAGTTATCGCCGCAGAATGAAATCTTAAACGTGATAATTGTTCGTGTATGTTTATTAAAGTCTTAAAATTTTTTGAGAACATGATTAATTGATTTTTTATGAGAAAAACTTATTTAAATATTAATAACAAGTAAAATTCAAAGCTGATGCGATTATCACATGGCAGAACATAAGTGATGAGTGAACGTAGCTACGGTTTTACTTTTTTAAATTTAACCAACTTGTCATTATTTTTTATTGTTGCATTTGAATGTTATTTTATAAATTTATGATTATTGTTATTATTTTTATCATAATAAGCAGGGAATTATGCGAAATTTGAAATTGCGCGCGTAAAATCAAAAGCGGACTTATTTGAAAATTCGCGCGCTAAATTTTAAAAAATTTATGAACGGTTTGAATTGCTCAGCTCTGGAAAATAAAAAGAGGGTAAGATTAGAAAAAAAGGGAAGTTAAATATTTTTATAATGAACTAAAGAATGTATTAATAAGAAAAATATTATTTATATTTTTGATAGATTTATAAACTGTTCATATTTCTCTATCATGACAGACATAGAGAAATGACAGAAAAAACAATAATTACACTTTACAATGTGATATTTAATATTTTTATATATATTTTTATTTGCATAAATTAATAAATTTTTGTACTATTGACAAATTTACAGAATTTAATGATGTAATTAGTTTATGATTACGAAACGTCATTTATAAAAAATAAACAAAAAAATTACGTCAAAATAACAGATGAGAATAAAAATAAAAATTTATTACATCGTTAAAAATAACATAAATGTAAAAAATTTAAAAATTAAAAACAATAATATCCCTGATTTGAAAAAATGATTCAAAACAATTCAATTTGAATACTAGGGTAAGAGCACCAGTACTCAGCCCCTAACCAGTAGCCAGCCGGTCATTTACTTTAACATTGGCTCAAAATATATATAGATATAATTTAACATGAGGTGGCTGTGGTGCTCTTACCCTATATACATTCATCATTGAGTAAATGATTTTCTTTAATTAGAAACCTTAATATTTAAAAAAAAAACATATTTGATTAAAAAATTATTGAAGAGTAATTGAGGTAGTTGTTGTTACTTTTAACGCTTCGACCGGAAAAGTTATAAGTATCTTATGAAATGTTTCACATCTTCGTTCTTGAGATAGGAAAATATTTCTTCAATAAATTCACGGGACAACTGTAAAAAAATATCAGCAAGTAATTGTTCAACTTTGTCCAGTAATTCTTTTCTCACGAAGCCTTTTTGGAAACAATTAATAATAATGCCAGCATAGATAGGAAAATTTTCTTCCATCTTATCAGAAAATATTGTATCTCTTATACTATTATTTCTTGCACACATTGTTAACTGGTGTATATTTTTTCTTAACAAATCATAATAAGAAACATCACTCGTACCAATGAACTCAATTTCCATCTTTTCTATTTCTTTTTCACACATTTTGATATATTCTTTCTCCTGTTGACGATACATTCTTTGAATAAAGTTGTCATCAATAACATCATCCTCGCATTCATGATCATACGGAAGAGGTGGTAAGTCTACTTTACTTGCGTCGAAATTGACATTTTCAAGATCACCCGCGTATTCTTTAAGGGTCCGTGTCTTCAGCACGTGCTTTCCAACCATCACAGGCGTGTCATATTCGACGCGGTAATTAAAAATATTTTCTGTAGTTCTCGCGTCATCGATATTTGCACCGTTGAGTAGCAACAACTCCATCATATTAAAACTACCTCCGTCAATAGCAGCGTATAAAGGTGCGACATTATCCAGGTCATCGTATTCTGCGTTTAAAGTATTAACTTTGAAATTGTGGTCTATTAAAAACCTGACTATTTCAAAGTCTCCTTTTTCAACAGCAGCCCTTACAGCTTGTCCATCATCATTGTTATCAGCACCGTAGCTCACCAGAAGTTTAACAATATCAAATCGATCTTTTTCAATAGCAAAAATCAAACATGGAGTATCAAGATAAATGTCGACATCATTTTTACGATTTACATCTGCTCCATGCTCTAATAGATAATCAACTATTTCATAGTTACCACCGCAAACAGCGTGATAGAGTACAGACTGATTATTAACTGCTTCAGCATTGGGATCAGCTCCATTGTTGATTAAAACTTTTATTACATCGAAACGTCCAAGTTCAGCAGCAACATGGAGAGGTGTGTAGCTTTTTGGTTTAATAGACGGCAAGATATCGTCATCATCATCATCATTATTATCATCATCGGAATCCGCTTTGAGCACACTGATTTGATTTACATCGGCGCCAAACTCTAGTAAACATTTAATTAGTTCCAAACTTGCTGTTTCTATAGCAACATTAAGAACAGTATGACAATTAGTTAATTTAGCATGAACATCAGCACCGTTACTTAATAACAGCTTTACAATTTCCAGGCTGTCATTCCTGACAGCAACATGCAGCGGTGAGTAACCACTGTAAGTTTTTCTGTTTTTTTCCCTTCCTGAATCTTTACTATCCAATTCATCATCGGAATCAACAGGAGCATAATTACTTGTCAAAGCATTAATATTTGCTTTATTGCTGAGGATAAATTCAATCAATTCACGGTCACAACTATCGACAGCTGCATGTAGAACTGTGTAGCTGTCATTTTCTCTGTAATTACCAGTAGTGTTGATATCAACTCCAGAAGCTAAAAGATCTTGGACTATTTTACGGTCGATCTTATCAAAGATCAATGGATTCATTTTTTATCTGAAATATCACAATCTTTGATGTATATTAGTTGTAAATAATTATGGTTACTAAAATTATGAGATGCAATAAAAGGTGTCATCAAAGTATTGTATTCGTTACTGACAAATTTAAATGTCTAATAATAAAATTAATTGTATTTACTCAATAGTATTTAATAAAAAGTTTATTATGAATGGTAAGACAAATATATTACCTGTATAAATTTGTTATTATATTAAATTAAAAGCTGTATTACAATGAACACAAAATATAAAAGAGGATAATTATATTAATAATAATTTGATCAGGTGTTTTTATTTTGTTTGGATTGGAGGTGGATCCCCCCCTCCCCTTCGATGATGGTGGAGTTCAAATAAATTCTAGAGCTGGTCTAGTAGCGACTAGAGCAATACCAACCGTAGCTATTGTAATTCGTTGACAGTTGACACAAAATAGATCCGATATTGGTTAGTAATTTAGGAGTAGAGCTGAGTGACAAAAAATCATAATTATTTATTTAAAAATGTATATATTTAATGAGTGTGAATGTAGCAGACATTAGACAAATTTAAAATTATTAATAAATAGAGTAAGTAATTGATAAAATAAAATTTAAAAAAAATGCGCATTTAAAAAATTTTTAAATTGATAAGTGCATTTTTTATAAATTATATTTATTTAATTGTTTACTCTATTTATTTATAATTTTAAATTTGTCTGATATCTGATACATTCACACTCATTATATTTAATATTCTTACTTGATAAATTATTTTCTTAGAATGTAAAATTAATTTTGACAAAATTTAAAAAAAATGATTAAATTTCAATTTTGAAATTTCGCGCCAAGTTGGCGCTACTGCGCGTCGCTGTATTCGACGTTTAAATTTTTGCTAAAGTGGGGGCGGTCGATGAATCGCAAAGTCGATTGCTTGGTATCAACTGGCGGTTCAATAGCGGCAGTCAGTATCATCGACAACTTCAGTGGTAGTCCAGATTCTTCTTTGTTCTTTACGTTTGAATTGAAACAGTATCGCAGTGGCGTCATGTAAAATTGTGCAGTGATTGTAAAAATTTATCTTTATCTTTTCAGTAGTGGTGTAAAGTGTTGAGTGTTCAGTGCTAGTGTAAAGTATTGAGTGTTCAGTGCTAGTGTAAAGTGTTAAGTGTTCATTGCTAGTGTAAAGTGTTGCTGATGGCTGATGCTGATAACTTCCAAGTTCCTGAGCGAAATCATCTGGCATCGTCTGGTGGGAAATAGCAATTAAGTGACGTTTTTTTAGCTGCGATACACTTGGAGCAATTTAATTCAAATCTCCAAGTGTATTAGGACACCCTTCTGCATATTATTTCCCCGCCAAGGTTTGTTCAAACACTTGCGTGTTTTTTTTTTTTAATATTTTAAATATTTTTCTATCATATTCTGCCGCCATTTTATTTCAACGTACGAATTTTTATTTTTCTCCAATTTTTAATGATTTATTCTTCAAATATTTGAATTTACCGCGCAAGTAATAATAATAATTAATAAATTAATTACTTTGGGTGCATTTCCTTATGCGCCTTAAAAATCATAAATAATTCTAGATAATTCAAAAGTTTAATGCTCCGATTATTCCATTTTTTTTCTTTACTCTTCTCTTCTCTACTCTACTAAAATTTTTTTCTCCACTTATTCAAAAATTGAAAATTTTTCCCGCCTAACAGCCATATTGTAAATTTTCATTTGCCATCAACTCTCCTCCATACAGTGGCGCCGCCTTTTTACTGTGCTGTTGATAAGTAGAATCAGACATGAAAAGTCAGACAGACAGCGTGTTAGCAATCTTGTGAATCGTGTAAAATGTTACTCGTGTTTTTGTCAGTTCAATGATAAATAATCTCAGTCTGTAACATTTTTTAAATAAATTTATTTAGCTTGTAGGTTTTTAGTAAAAAAATTACATTTTTTTTGTTCCAATTTTTTTTTTTTTTTTTTTTTTTTTTTTTTATCAACAATAACAAAAACGGTGAAAGTAAATAAAAATGCGTAACAGACGTAGTGTTTTTGTGTAAAAAAAAAAAGTCAACCGGCTCCAGATGTTCCATCCACAAAACAAGAAAATCTCGCGTTGTAATACGAGCCTGAAGAACAAATAAACAATAATTGAGATCATCAGCAACAATAGAGTCAGTACGACTGCTCCAAGGCCACATCATCAACAAGATTCATCTCATCTTCGTGACTCTGGACCTCGAGCATGGACGGGTGAGACTGTGTACCCGTGGAGTAATTTATCGACGACGAGTGTGGGTGTATATGTTGTCTGTATACGTATATAAATATATATATATCTACACACATCAGTATATATATATATGGTTCGACGTATACATGTATGTAAGAAACGAGCACATGGGTACTGAAGTACGTATGAGTGAAACGTAATGTAAAAGTAAGGGCTTGTTATTATTTATAATTTTTAATTTTGAGAAAAATTATTATTCGATAGATAACCAGTACACTGATAATGAGAAAGAGAGAATAGAGACGTGAATGAAGGAAGAAAAAAATTTAACAATTATTGACGTCTTTAATCACTGGGAATTAAAAAAAAAATTATTGTCAAGTCATCACGAAATATTATTTTATTTTAATTATTTTTTGTTGCCTAGTATCGAAACAATTAAGAAAGCAATTAATGATACAAGAGAGATAAAAAATAACTGAGAAAAAAAATTTAATCAATAGATATTATTTAAAATTTATTGCGGACTGTTGTATTAATTGAGAGAACGACAGTGAGGATCGGGTGAATTGAGGATAAAAAAATATATAAAATAAGAGCGAGGTATAAAAAATGAGTAGAGAAGTAAAAACAAAAGTTTATGTGTATTTAGCGAGTGAAAGAGATGGAAAATTCAAGTTTATCATGAGTGTGGTACTGCCCCCGGGGCGGCAATTACCCGGTATTCATAGTGAACGTTACGTATCATATTCCTCTTCTCTTTTTAAACTTTACCCGAAAAACATAATTACGTTGTCATGCGCCTCAGGCTTATAATAACGATTCAATCGGGTTGTTTTAGAATATTCAATAGCTTTTAATATATTGTTTTTTTATTTTCTGTTATTGTTTTATTTGAATTGGAAATTTTTATAGGATATTATTCATTTGTTTTCGTATACATATATTTCGTTTATTTAGTCAGTTATTTAAAAGCTCGAATATTATGGCGTCATCACGAGAGCTCAGAGGATAGAGAAACAAAGAGACTATCAGCAGGATTAGTCGGGGGAGTTTTATCAACAAATGTTACCTCTCACCCTCGGCTATATCAGATCATTAATTAAATACACGTTAATATTATATACTACATCCATATACTTATTTTTTTATTTTCTTTCACTGCTTATTTTTTCTTATGGCGGAAGTAATAATAATAATGATGATAATAATTTTATTTTAATATACTTCAATCTCAAGCCTCTATTTATACAGAAATAATATTAAAAAATTCACAACGTTTCTGTAGTAATTGCATTTTCAAGTGGATCTCTTTGAACGATACTCATTTATTTATATTCCGTATCTTGGATTATGTCATTTTTTTTATTATTATTATCATTATTATTATTATTATTATTATCATTATTACTATGATTATTATTATTTTTCACTAATGTCAGCGTAAAATATTTTAAGCTCGCAACTCTGACAGCTATGGATATTTTCAGCTCTTAAGGTATATTATAATATTCGAATTGTTATGATTTAATGTAGAGATGATAATGATAATGATTTTGATGAGGATGATGATAACGATAACGATAATACCATAGAATTGAATAGTTTTACCAAAAAGCTATTTGTTGTGCATTAGCATCAAACAAGAGTTTAATTCTAAAAAGCGGCAACCTCATTTATATATATATATATATATATATAAATTCACGTGCACATAATACTTGATCTATATAAATAAATTTACCATAGAATAGCATTAGTAATTTGGTATGAAATGTATAAGTGTATGTACATATGCAGAGGTATTTGTAAATGTTAAAATCGAGAAATGACAGAATCGACAATCGAGAACGACAATATGCAATAAACGTAATTAGTAGTTCAATACCCGTGACTGACATTATTATTACTGCTATAGTATTAATGTTCAACCGCTCCAATTATAAATTAATTTAAAGGAAATTCATTGACTAAATTTTATCTTTGTTAGCATTTAATCACACAAAATTGTTTGGTTACATTTCTCTATTGATTTTATATTAAAAAAACAGTAACAACAACCGGGAAATAGATTCTGGCGCAGTATACATGCATCAGCAATAACAACAGAGGAAATTAAAAATAAATGTTGTATAAACACTTTTATAGCGGTGGTGAAAATAAAAATTTCGAACGAGCTTGTATTTTATAAAGCTCTCTTTTCTCATTTTAAAATAGGGGTGGGCACCTAAAACTCCACCTGATGAATCCAGATCCCGGTTTACTGTTATATATAACAGTGGTAGCATCAGCAACAACAACAACAACAACAACAGCAACCACCGGCAGTACTATCACCAAGCCGGGGTGTAGAGTGTAGCGCTTAAGCTTCTATATAACGTTTACGTGAACGCTACTTTTCTCTAGCCCCCTTTTAACGGATGCTTCAACAAATTCCAATCATTCTATAACCGTTTGTTATCGATCGATAATCCTGGCTTGCTCGTCGATCGCAACTAGTGTTGAAACCACCGCCGCGGCAACCCAGTATTTGTACAAAACTACCGCACACCCAACGGCAATACCCGACTCTGATCCTCCTACGGGGGTTAAACTCTAACCAACCAGACTCAACTATATTTATATACATACATCCATATACAAATGTATATTCATATACCTGTGTATATATTATATATAGAGATATAATGTACTATACTATAGTAGTACCTCGGAGATGGTGCCGCGGGCAATGCGTTTGACTTACGAAGACTTTGAAAAGTTAATTTATGTTTAGATCAATGATAACTTTAGAGGGAAGGTTCCACAAGTTACTTGTCTTTACTAATTCAAGTAAAAAATCGCGGACAGAGTAACGAGACGATACAATTAAGACAATTTCGTGAGTTATTGTTTATAAACTTGTTTCAGCTCCGATTGTTGTTGTTGTTGTTGCTGTTGTGCTTTAGTTTATGCTTATATTTATATATGTATATAGTTTGTATTTGTGTGGGCGGTATATCTATGCATGGATTTGTATATAATTGTGCGAAACGTGGAATCAAGTAAACCTCCGGCCTCTTTCAATATACAGTCGTATTTCCAACTGTCCATTCCCAGGCTGGTAATCCTGACACGGTTTCCGGCCCGTACGATGTCCCACGGCCTTCATTTCGCCCTTTCCACCCCCTTTAGTTGCCACCACGAGCAGCCCGTTACGATAATCCGATTTAGTCCTCCCAGTCGTTCAATTCCAATAACATAATAAATTGGAAATTTCGTCCTATTGGATATTACTTGAGCCATCTTCATCAATCATCCGTCCGAGTTTCGAATATGTCTTAATCTTAACAAGAGACTATTACTTTCTGTAAATAATAACGTCTATTTAAACTATATAAATATATTTTCATTAATAATTGTTCAATAAAACGTTGATTAAAAAAATTTATAATGAAATTTGTCTTTCTCTGAAGGGTAAAATAACTTTTTGTTAGAAAAATCCCTCAAGTAAATGTTTGAATCAATTTAACTTTTAAACTCTTGAACTCATTCATTTTTAAATATAATTTTAAATTCGATAGTTGCTATCATGTAATAAAACTATGTAATACATTTATAAATTTATTAATCAAACTAAAATCAAAGATTTAAATAGATCATTTCGTTGATTAAGGTATGACCTAGTTTTTAGTTTGCTTTTGAACTATATATATTCACTGTAAAAAATCGGGAGTAAATTCAGAGTGATTACGGATTTTATTTAAATCCGAATTCACTTCGTCATTTGGAGTTTCGGAGTCTTAAGAAAATCACTTCACATACGAAGTAAATAGGAAATTAGTTTTTTCAGCGAGTGATTTCGGGATGATTTCGATTTTATTTAAATCTACATTCACTCTGATTTGGAGTTTCAATATTAAAATTAACTCCCCTTCAGAGTAAATTTCACTCCGAAGGGATCAAATCATGACACAGTCATCCGCTTCTCATTCACTCGAGATTTGATCCTCGTTCACTCCGAAAATTTTTTACAGTGCATATATATATGTATGTAAAAACGTTAAAATGATTTATACATGGAAGATATTTGAATGTGCTAATGACCGTAATTTTCGGACAATTTATCGTTCCCCCGAAGCCAGGAAATAATTATTGGCACATGTCGCAGACATATCACATGTGTGTTGGCATCCTCGCAGAATATACGCAACCAAGTTGCTGCTGCTAATGTAGCCGTTGTAGAAACGAAATTGCTGTTTCGTGTCACTCACTGCTCCCGAGGGCGCCTTTATATCTACTATCTCTTCATTGCCTTATATACAATACGACTATTCGTCAGTCAAGCATAGTCATAGGTATAGAAATTATAGCCTATAGTTATTGCAGATATATCAGACCTGCTGTGCGGTTGATGACATACTTTAGCTGCAGGGATTAAATTTTTAAAACGGAAAAAAAAAATTGCACTGTCGTGAAAAAAGTGATAATGAGTAATAAGCAATGCTATTTTAATTTTAGTACCGATAAATTGTTCAAGTTAAATTCTTTGAGCGATAAAGTGTCTCGATCCCGTAATTTAAATCGTATGAATTTTTAATTTAATTTAATTAAGAATGCAGAGGATTTTTATTTAAATTTTTATTGGATTCGCGGTTTATGAAATTAACGAGTATCTTTAACATCTTAAATATTTAATGGAATCAGTATAAATGAATATTCTCTGTTAGATAATTTATTGAATGTCTCGATAGAAATGATACTCAACCATCTGTAAAATCGATTTACGTTATACATATATAGATTCTACTAGTATATATAATATACATACACATATATATTCAATATTTCTCATGCTCAGTACATTACGATTGAAAAAGCAATGATGAAATAAAATATTTAAGATGCAATTTAGTAATGCACCTCAAGTTGAAATGGATATATAAAAATAGATGAGTTATTTTTCTTTAAGACATTGATAAAAGACTTGACTTGTCATATTAATTCATTGACATTTAAATACTACTTAATAAAAGTTTACTTTATAATAAAAAAGAGTTTTATTTATTTTTATAAATTAAAAACTTATATAAAATAAATTATAAAACTAAAATTAAAATTAAAATAACTTCCGTTTGCAAGCCTTGTTAAAACAAACTGCAATGCAACAAAAAATAAAATATAAATAAGCATCAAAGAAATTTATAAAAATAAATAAATTTCATGTCGGACATTTTTTTTTTTTTTTTTTTTTTGGAAAAATTCAACGATTTTTATCTTATATAAATAAATTAAAAGAGTTGAAAAATATGTGACATATGTGTACATATATGTATTTATCATTCGGAGCGTAGTATTTATAGGATAAGATAAAATGCAGGTTTAATTTATTGAATTCATCCATAAAATGTCAGTTTAAAATAAATCTTTTTTATTTAAATATTGAGTGAGCATATGAAGTAAATTATAAATGAACGTAAAATTTAATGGTATCAAGTCTTATATTTACACGGAGAAAAATTTTGACTCAAAACCTACGAATTTTTATTATGCTGTCGACCAAACTTGAAACAGAAAGTGAAGCATCTAAAAATTTATTATGCTTTTATGAAAAATTATTATGCCGCATCACAATTATTATAATGTATGAAAGTAATTGTTATTAAATCTTATCGATAAGTGTTTCGCGCGTAGTAAGTATTATGATACAGCATAATAATTTTTCGTATGAGCGTAATAATTTTTTGGATGCTTCCCTTCCTGTTTCAAGTTTGGTCGACAGCATAATAAAAATTCGTAGGTTTTGAGCCAAAATTTTTCTCCTTGTATCTATAATTTTGCGGTTTTCAAAAAAATTTTTACTCATTCTCATTTTTTGAGAAAGTTTATCTTTTTTTTTAAATAGTAAAATTTAAAAATTTTCTACTCGATTCAAAAAAATGCACCTGAAGATCGGAACGTTTTTCGCTTAACGAAAATGGAAGAAACTCATGTAATTTGACTGCTTAAAGGTTATTTAAGGGGTAATTAGAGGTGGTGACAATTTTTAGCTGACATACCAGCACTTATGCGAAAAATTTCAGAAATTTAAATACAGTAGATTTTTTACTTTTCATTTTGTCATTTTATTTTCGTTTTGAAAAAAACGTTTTGATCTTCAAGTGCATTAAAAAAAATAAAATAAATCTTCGCTACCTTAGTATATAATTTAGTGTAGTCTGTTTATAAAGCGAATTAAAATTAGCCAGATGAGAGAAGAGAAATGTGAATTTTATAAGGGATAAAGAAGTCTAGAGGAAGGGCTTTAGTTGTGTTCTTTTGTTGTTTACGGATTATATAAATGATACATCTGTTAAATCTTTTGTTTATTCATGTACCATTATTATTATTATCATTATTATTATTAATATTTGTTTTAGTATAGTAATTTATATTGTTATTATTATTATTATTATTATTATTATAATTACATTAGAATAATTGTGGTTAAATTATAATAAAACAATATATAATTATAGGAAGACATAATTACGTTTGCGGTTAACCGATTGTTTTTGTCAATTATAGCCGGTGGCAAAGGTAAATTTGAATGTGCAGTTGTGAGTATATTGAATATATAGGCCACGTAACGACTAACAACGCCTGTAGGGCCGCAAAATTGATGATCTTTGAGGATGAGTCGCGTGGCGATTCGATCGATCAAATCAACAGTTACAGTTGCTTCCACTGGTGGGTTTAATGGGTCTGTAAATGTTTGTCGACAAAGATCAAACGGAATATCACGTGATCGTTTCACTGTACTATTGTATTTCCCCAATCTCATGATAATTACGTTTCGTTGATTTATCAGTAAATAATTCAATTATCAAAAATTTTTATTTCAAATTCGCGGATCATCAAAGTACATTTTTTAATTTATAGAACATATATATAGTTCGTCTTTTCATGTTAATTTAATTAATCGCATAGACGTTTGTTCATTTATTGTATATTTTGAACTCTATTGTGTTTATGGCATTCGAATAGACCAATAGAAAAAGATTTCATTCATAATTATGTTACATATTTTGACTTTGATGGTAAAGTCAGTCAACTTGATATTGCATGAATGATGTTTATTACAATGCTCTATAATAATGTACACGGAGAGAATGTACACGTTGAGCAAATATTTATTTAGTACTGATGAAAATTAACTTGATTTTGGCAAACATGAAATGTGATTACCGGTAATTCTCTTGTTTTCAAATCATACTCATATATGAAAGAATTTTATAAAACTCTATATATAGAAAGAATTTTTTTTTTTTTTTATAAATAACTAAAAACTGTATCGAAAATTTACCACTCATTCTAAGTCAGCTGTCCCGAGATCACTTTAAATGACAGGATAATTTCTAGTAAAAAATATCTCCGTGTATTTTTAATACTATTTAATTATTTCATCGTCTTGTACAAACTGTCGGTATGATTTAAAGTGAATACGAATTAGAGGTGAGGGAAAAAATTTTAAAACAAAAGAATAAAAAATGAATTTATACGTGAAATAGTTTTAAATTCAAAGGTTATTTTAATTTAAGTCATACAACAGTAGGTATTGTGCAAAGAGTGAGTATCTTTATATGTGTCAGGTATATTGAATATATATCTTCATATCATTATCCATATCATGGAAAATAGTAAAAAGTATATGATGGCGTATGTCAGAGTGCGTATGCATCGTCGGTGTAGATTGAGATCAGAGTGTGTGGTACACTGACAGACAGAAACACAGTACGATATGATATGATATGGATATAAATATATGTATGTATGCATGCACGGACGTAGGATGCACATAGGGTATGTTGTGTAGAGAGACGGTACTCTGGTACAGAGTATAGAGAAAAGCAACGAGCGAATCCGCAACATCCTCGTAGGAAGCCTCAGGCTAGTCTGTACCTGACGTACTTACGGTGCACTTGCAAATCCCGTGATGCGCGTCTTTCGCCTCAAGCTTCTCATGCTTCTCCATACCACCATGTCTGTGCTATCTTTTTCATTTATGTTTTATTTTTTATGTTTTTTATTTTTTTTGTTGTTTTTTTTCACTATACGCACTATGGAAACTTTTCCTTTAGCTTGTCTCATTTTACGTCACTAGCATATATTATCCTTCGGCATATAGATATAAATATGTTTTTTTTTGTTAATTTTTTTCATATAATTAATAATTATCATTTTTCATTTCTTCATTTTATTTTTTTTATCTTCGCTACTACTGTTCTTATAAGTAAAGTGAATTTGTTTTAATACAACAACGAAATCAACTTCAGAACAAGTAATTCGCGGTTGTGTTTTCGTAAATGATATGTATGTATATGTATATATATATAACAAATAGATTGCCGCCAGGCATATGCCAATTTTATGATATTCTATTTTTAGTTTTTTTTACTCGCATTTTGTTATTATGAAATTAATTAACGTATTGCCATAGGATATTTTGATTCAATACATTTTGATTACGTATACAATAGCAACAATAAATTGAATATTTTGTAAATAATATATTATGATACAAGTATTGTTGAAATTGGAGAATTTAATATGGATATTTCATTATGAATAGCAAAGGAGGCAAACAAAAATATCAAATCAGTTTTATTGTATTTTTTTACAAAAATGAAATTATAGTATTTACAAACAATAGACAATTAAAATTCATACTGCTAACTAGAGTCTATTATTTTATCTAACGAAGGATCAATTAGAGTCAGAAAAATGGAAGGTAAAAATATGAAGAAACAAAAAATGGTACAAAAAAAAAAAAAAAAAGGTATTTCGGGATGAAATTTCCCATCGTAGATTTTTCACAATGAACCTAAATCTATCATACCCTCAAAATCCCTATATTCGAACCGTGATTTTTCATTTTGTTTTTATAAAACTTTTTTTTACGATTTCTTCTTTCTCGTTTTTTTTACTTTATTTTATTACCACTTTTTTTATCTCCGTAACTCCCGAAGCTTCGTGATCTTCGTCACTCTGTCCTCTGTCTATTCACCTCACTCTCGATCTTCCTCATCTCTATACTGGCTCGCTGGTTGGTTGCTTGGTTGTTAATTTGCATTCACGATAGAAAAGTTGAGCCCGACTCATTAACGAGATAACCGAGCTTGGGATCCGTCAACGACACAGACTATTACGAGACGCGAAAACCAGGCTACATTTAATTTTAAACTCGAATATTGACAAATCAAATTGTATCCGATAAAAAGTTATAATCGTTTATATAGATTTTCCCAGGAGACCTATATATTATTTTATTATAAAGTAAAAAATCAGTTAGTTTCTTTCATCAAAACAGACTTTTACCACATTATATTATAAAACTTTAACTTCATCTTTTTTAACAATCGTCAAACTCATTTATTACCGCACCACTAAAAATACACTGTACAAAATCGGGAGTGAATACGGATTTTATTTCAATCCGAATTCACTCCCACTCGGAGTTCCGGAGTTTAAAAAAAATCATTCCACATGCGGAGTGAATAGGGATTTTTTTATGAGTGGAGTGATTTCGGAGTGACGCGGATTTTATTTCAATCCGCATTCACTTCAGTCCGGAGTTTTAATCCTTAAATAAATTTATATTTAATAGAAACAGCTGTTAATTAGAAACATAATTATTTCAATAAATAATTTAGATATTAATAATTAAACTTAAAATATTATGTTTTCAATTTATAAAATGTTTGAGTAACTCGCCAAATCATAATTTCATATATTATAATACATAGTGAAAATATTAAATTATTGAATAGCTATGGCATAGTTTTTATGGGAATATTTTATATTTCGGTACAATATGAAATGATATCTCGTGATATGATTGATCTAAGTCATACGACAGTTTGTGACTCAATGGACGTATATTTGTTCCAGTTGTATTATCAGCTGCTTATAATTTTTAAAAATCATTTCGCGTGAATATATGGAAAAGGAGCTCGTAATTATTTCCGTACTCAATATAAATGTCAAAATATCAAAGACCTAAGCTCACTATGTATTAGTAATTTTTTTTATAATTAATATTTTCCGAAACTTCCCTTCGGAGTGAAATTCCACTCCGCGTTCACGTCGGATTCACTTCGCAAATTTTTTACAGTGTATCTATTTTATTTTTCATACATCAATACCTTCTTCACCCATCATTACACTACTTACTATTTGTTTTCTATTCGCTATAGATTAAAAAAAAAATATTTATAATCACACAAAGTAATATTAATAGACGTATGACGAGTAATCAATTGTCCATGACGATATTAGTTCATTATAGATTGTATGGTCTTATAACTAGTGGTGCATGAATGCATTAGATCGGTGGTCAAGCATCCAAGCCAGGCATATAACCTTGCCAGGCAGGTGCTTAATAACCGGCTAATTGAACTGTTGGAGATATTGGCAACAACGTAATGTTATGTTGTCTATACACTCGACAGTACCAGTACCAGCAACAGCACTACAACAACAACAACAACAACAACAACAACAGCAACAACTATAACTAGTGTTGTACGTTCAAGAGTATACCCTATATCGGCGAGCTCTTGATCAATCATCACTACTTACAATGACATGCCTCAAAATTGTTTCACCGGGACTAGTAAACATGTTACATTAGCTATTCATTTAACATTATGTAGGTGGATTCCTAATATCGCCACACTCGACATCACTGATCATTATTTATTAAACGTTATATAGATTCCTCATTTTTCATTATTAAATTAACGAGTGCATGTATCAGTTAATTATTTATATATCAGCATCGATACCCTTCGGCATTATCTTAACTCACGGTTTGACTCACAATAAATTATTTAAACTCAATAATACACGGTCGAATTAGGTATCGTTAGAAAAGTTATTACTTGTTATGGTTCAAATTATGTGCATTCAAATTTTGCGCGAAAAAATTTTAATTTTTTTTCTGAGAAAAATAAATATATAATATAGGTACACTGTAAAAAATCACCGGGGTAAGTCCAAGCGGTGTAGGTGTTAAAATTGTCGGTGTTAAATTCACCCCCGAAAGCGGTGTGAAAATAACGCCGCCGCCGGTGTAAGTATTCAGTACGGGTGTTAGAAAAAATTCTCCGGTGTTAAAATAACGCCGCCGCCGGAGTAGATATTCTTTACCGATGTTAAAATATTTTACTTTGTGAATATTTTTACTTACTCGATCACTCTACTTGTTAATAAATAATATTCTTTATTAATTTTCATAGAGAACTGACATTTTTTGTGTTTTATAATCTTTAAAGTTAATACTCCAAGCGGACGCAGTTTACCCTGCTTTTACACCGGTATTACTCCGTTTTTACACCGGTTACCCCGCTTTTACACCGATTTTACTCCGCTTATACACTGGTTACCCTGATTTAACACCGGTATTTTTAACACCGGTGAATTACTCCTCCTACACCGGTGTAATTTTATTTTAACACCGGGCGGAGTTAAAATGAGTCCATTTTTAACACCGCTCTTTTTACAGTGTACATATCAATAGATATATTGAAGAAAAAAATTTAATCTAATCCAATTAATTTGAGTAACTGTACTCTCTAAAAATGAATTAGTGAGATTCACTGCGGATTAGTACATAGCACTGGGAACCAGCCATAAGTACCACTGGTTAAATTAGTGATATGCTTATAGCTGGATAAAAAGTGACTATCCACTGATTCGCAGTGGATTTCTCTCTAAAACATGAATTTCTCTCTAAACATGAATTAGTGACAATAAGTGAATATTCATTAATTCCAAGTGCAAACCGAACCACTAATTTCAAAAAGTGGTTCGGTTGGCACTCAGAATTAGTGACTATTCGCTTATTTTCACTAATTCATGTTTAGAGAGTTTGCTAATTCATTTTTGGAGAGTAAACTAAAAACAGAAATTTACTTCGTTAAGAGAATCATTAAAATTTTTAAATTAAACTAAACTATTGAAATTTTTAGTGTCGTTAGATAGCTTGATGTGAATCTATCTCTTTTTTAACCAAAAAAGAGTTAACTTTACTAAGGGCAACAGATTAGTGAAGAAAACCGGCTCCAAGCAGCCAGAAAACTCTCGGAAACTTTTCGTAGGGATTTTAAGGGCTGTGTGTCTCGAAGTATTTTAACTAGAACAGTCACGTAGTAACTAAGAGTTGCTCATCATCATTATCGTCATTATTATCATTATTATTATTATTGTTATTATTGTTATATTGTTAATACTAACATAATTTAATGGTTAATAAACAGTAGAATAGACACTCTGAATAGTAAATATTTGATGGCTTGACTAATGCAATATAATGTAATAGGATTTGTGTAATGATTTAATTACTCTAGGTTACTATTATATTAGATTTGGCTATTTCTCTTGTAAAATGTTGTTAGCAGTGCAGCGCAACCAAGCTAGTTGTGATGTGTTGTGTATAATATAGATGCCGATAGAGAGTTTAAGGAGAATGAGGCGTAGAAGGAGGTATAGAAGTATAAGGATTCACGTGGTGTGTATCAAGCATGATTCGGATGCCACGGTTATAACTTGAAAGCATCCCTCCGGCCGTTAAGCCTCGTGTACCGTCTTCCTCTTCTCACCTAGCCTTTTGTACAAAGCTTACCACCAACCCTTTTCCTCTTCCTCTTCCCTCTTCCCTCTTTGCCTTAAACTCAACTCAACCCCTTTAAAACCATCCGCATAACGTATCCTCTTCGTCCTTTCCGCTCTTTCTCTATCCTTGCCCTCGTCCTCGTTCTCGTCTTTCTGCTCGTAGTTATCCTACGGTTATTGTCATTTTCTGCATGCTCACTTACTCACTTACATACAACACAACTTAAACCCTACATCGTCATTACTCGTTATCGTTATCACAACCAGACAGTCAACGTACGTTACTATTTAGACGTTTTATCAAATTTTTTACCCAAGTAACAATTTTTGTTTTTAATTGTCATTTTATGATTAACGGCGCAAGAAATATTTTGCATTACAAAATGAAAACAAAAATTTTCTATCAACTAGAAATGATTTTTTCCCGCCTCAAAAAAATTTTTATTTTCAATTCAAAATTTAAAAACGTTCTTGGGACAAATAAAAATTTTTCGGGTCAAGAAATCCTTTTTTTTTGTGTGTGGATTTGTTTTTATAATAGAGTTCTTTAAATGGCTTTTCACCGAGTAAAATATGTTTCATATTATGTATATGTATATATGTGTGGATAGTTAGATATAGATGGACATTAAAATCTTATCATCAACACGAATATAGTTGGAATTGTGAGAGAATGTGATATTTATAGGACAACTGGGAAGAGACCCAACGGCATGTCCGCTGAAAAAGTGCATCGAGAAATATGTATTTTACATCTATGATATTTTTCATTATTAATAGCCCATACAAAAGGGAGTTTCTGTCTCTATGTAGAATATACAATAATTATTAGCAATGCTATTGGATATAAATAAATATATAAATGCATACAATATAAGATTATAAAAATAAATGTTTGAAGACTAACTGTAATGTATTGATCATTTTTACCCAATAGTGCACTGTAAAAAATCGGGAGTGAATTCAGAGTAGTTACGGATTTTATTTAAATTTGAATTTCCTCCATTATTCGGAGTTCCGGAGAAAAAAAAATCACTTCGTATACGGAGTAAATAAAGAGTTTGTTTTTTCAGCGGAGTGATCTGGATTTTATTTCAATTTGCATTCCCTGCAAACCGGAGTTTCAGTAATAAAATAAATTTCCTTCGCAGTGAATTTCACTCCGAACCGGAGTTTTAGTAGCAAAATAAACTCCCCTCAAAGTGAATTTTACTACGAAGGGATTAAATAAATAAACGGTCATCCGGTTCGTATTCACTCCGAATTTACTCCGGATTTAATCCTCGTTCAGTCCGCAAATTTTTTACAGTGTAAATAAATAATAATGTACTTAAAACTTTTTTTCATAATAAAATGAAGTTTAATTAACTAGTATAAAAGTACTGTGGATTTATTAATATGTAATTTTGCAATAAAACGTTCGATTTTAAATTTATAAAATTTTAATTGATGAAATAGATTGGGTGCAGTTTAATTAATATAATAAATGAAAGGTATATTAACAATTAATTAAAAATATCAGAAACTTTGATCGCACATTATTACTGTCTGCAATGGTGAGGTTAAATAAATCAATTGAATCGTTAAATAATATATTTGTTTAAATTGATTTTATATTAATCGTTGCATTTAAAATTAAACTTGATACCTTCTAGTAGCGGGCAATAAATAAAAAGAGCTTTAGTGTGATTTGTAACTCAATCTCACAGATTACTTGGATTCTATAAATAAAATAATGTACTCTAGGATTCTATCTGTATTAAAAAATTCTAGTTTACAGTATACATAGTGCGATAAACTTGGGATAAAAAGTTACAAGCTGATGAAAATAATAAAGAAATAAAAGTAAAAATAGTAAGCAAGCGCGAGTTTGCTGAAGATTTCGTTGTCGCGCGTCGAAATGCCAAATAAATCGAAGAGGTATAAGGTATGAGGTGGTTTTGGTCAATACAACGCGTTGGAATATTCATATTTTTGTATTTATATGTATATATATATACATATACAGATCTTGCTCCATTGCTAAAGGGGCATGGGCTGGTTGATGTGAAGGCGGGGGTAAAGGACTCACGAATGCCCGGACGATATTAATATTCACGATAAAACGCGCGAGCGAGCATGTCCCATGCGATTCTACAATTCAGCGATTCCCCAGCTCGTGCTATTGGGAGACTAGCACGCTTGAGTGACTTTCCGTGACTCTTGGCGCTGCTGAAAACTCTATAGCATTAGTCTCTTGTTCTTGCAAGCTCTTTCTTTATTCTATCACTGTGTATTACTAAGCTCAATTCTCTCTTTCTCTCATATATATACATATATGTATTTTTTTTCTCATTTATTTCGTTTTACTGCTACTACTATTACTACTACTACTACTACTACTGCTGACACTATTATTATTATGATTATTATTATTATTATTATTATTATTAGAACTTTTCCTCCGACATCTTGCTTCACTTGTCTCTAGTCTCGTGTCGATTATATAAATATCTATGTACATTTATACTTGTTTTATATATCTACCTTTAAAATGATATTATTTTTCATGATATGTATACACTCTCTCTAACTTTTCTATTTTCTTTTTCACTTTACAGAAATACTCTGCACAGCGGGCATAAGGTATGATGGCCAGTTGCACTACTGGTTTTTTTTTGTTCGTTTTATTTATTATTATTTTTTTGTTTTTACTGCATCTATTTTTCCCCACTTTCGAAATTTATTTTGCACGCGATAATACTCTTACATACTTCTATCGATTACTTAATAATATACTTCTGTAAATGTCTGTTTAAATTTACTCTGTATCACTTTTTTGTCTGCTTAATTCTGTGTCTTTGCTTTAAAAAAAAATGATAGCGTTTGAGAGTAAAGAAAAAAAATCGGTTCGCGGATCATTTAAATTTTTAAATAAATAAATAAGTACCTAAATTAGTTACCATAAAATATGTATAAAACTAAGTGCAATGGAACATACAAGATAATTAACTTCAAAAATTATTATTTTAAAAATTGATCCCGTCATCCTGCAACTTGATCAGTAAACGTAAGTAAATTTAAAAATATTTATTTTAAATTAAGTAGCATAATAAATAAACTAAAAGCTTAAAGTGATATTTTGATGGTCAGCAAAATAGTTTGGGAGCGCAAACTATGGCCTAGACTTTAAACTTTGACCCTAACTAATGAGGGAACCTTAAGAAAGGTATGGCTTACTCTATGGGTATTACGTACATATAGCATATTTTCTATATAGATAAGAGAGGAACAAAGTATACAAGTATACGATAGTTATAAAGGAGGTAAACTGATACTGTATGTCGGTTTTAGCTCGCAGCCACTCTGATCGCCGTCTTCTCTCTTCAGTATCCTGAGGTGATCCTTTCGCGAAACATCAAGACCAAACGGATATCCGGATATCCGCTTGCGGCGTTGAATCCGTTGGAATCTGAAATTCAAATTGTACGACTACCGTCTGCCTTGTCGTAATGCTCTTTCTATCTATATTCTATATATACATACATACATACATACGTACATATAAGTATATATAGAGTACTATTCCAGACTGGTATATATATATATATACATGTAGTATACATCACTCTCACTGGTGAGAAATAGTGACTGAATGAGTGAGTGATTGTACAGTTGCAAGGTAAAACGAATGATGCTAGGTCAGACTACTCTTTAGCTAACGGCATTGGTGTTGAGTAGAGTATATATATATATATATGTAGGAGGACAAGTGAAGGTACTTTAAATATGCAGAGTAAAATACGCTTCAAAGGACGACTAGTAACACGCGAGAAAAGCCGAGCAGAACCGTAGAAGCGATGTGTGCGCGCGAAGCCGACCACGTTTCGAGGCTTTCGCGGCTAATCCGAAGAGCTTGATCCCTTCACGCTTTGCACAAGGAATATCGGAACAAACGTTTGCCTCTGCTGTACGAACCTCTCACTCTGACCTCCACCCACCACCTGCCGGCTACCGACTACCGGCTACCGGCTATACCCTTTCTATATCGTGTGTAACATATAGATACAACACATAGGGTGTTATGTGTTGTAGGACTTTGCGGGTGCACCAAGCACGTTTCAGGTCTTTCAAAATGCTGTACATAACCCGCCCTTTCACCACCACGGAGATTCTGTGTGCAAAGACTCAGTAATTAATTTTCACGGTTGACAAGAAAAAGGGAGTGAAAAAATTTTTTAAAGTAAATAAATAAAAAATTTTAAATAGAGTAAAATAATCAACGGAAAATTTAATTTCATCTTGTCAAAGGAATTATTATACGTATAGAGAGATAGTGCTTGCTATTCTGACGTCTTTTTCTTTGTACTTTTTCAGTAGTACTGTTCAGTAGCCTCATCTCATCTCATCTCATCTCATCTGCTTTTTTTTTGTCTATTATTATCCTTGGACTTTGACGGTTGTGTTTATAGTAAGGTAGATATTTAGCAAAGACTTTTATTCCAACGGTTTCAATTAACATAAAACAAAAGACCTGAGTTTCAGTAGTTGTGTTAGTGGACGTACATATTTAGATGATGTATATAAACCTATAGAATGATCTAGAGATATATGCATGTGTGTATGCAATCTGAAGCCCAAGAGCTTTCTATTGGACAGAGAAGCCGTGTATGTAAGAGAGAGATAGAGTGAAACGTGTTCCGGTTGGAGTCTCGGGGTTGCACGCTCGGACAATTTGGGTCAGATCCAAGCTTTCAGGGATGATCCTCAATAGACAACAATAGTCATTAGAGCATCGAACGTACGCCAATGATGATCGGTTCGCCGGACAAACTCCCGTTCATCTGCATTTCGACAAAGGCGTAGTCGCTCTCAGCTTTCCTATATAACCCTATATAACCCCATTGACGTTGCTGTTACTGCTGCTTCTGTGACTATATACCGATCATATGTGTCTATATGTATGCACATTTGAGCTACTGTCCTGTCCTGTCCTGTACCATCAAGATTACGCACTTCATCATCACGATGCACACAAGGTTAAGTTTTCCGTATAATCCTCTTGATGATTCCCTCAGCTTATTGTGTATTGAACATAATACTATCTAGCATTCAAATGTTATATAGGATATACACCCGCTAAACTAAGCCCAGTTGCTTTGGGTTCACTAAAAAAATTATCATCTTAAATTTTAAATTAATTCACCCATTAATAGTTTAAAAAAATTTTTTTTTCTTTTTAAATTAAATTACCGTCCAATGTTTTATTATTTTATTAGCTTTTTTATTGCTGATGAAGAAGAAAATTGAAGTTGTTAAAAGTTAAATTTTTCTGTTTATGAATATTTGAAATACTCGCGGGCTTGCGCAGTACAAAATCAGTAGTAGCTGCAGTACAGAGGATACAGTGTAGTGGAGAGTTTAAAGGAGAGAAAGTAGAATAAGTAAAAGTAGAAGAAGACATCGAGTCTTGATGGGTGGGTTGCTTAGAGTTGGCTTGAAATTACCCTCATCTTACGCGGTAATGCTCACTCGTCTTTCTCCCGTCTTGTGTGTTGTGCTGTGGGTGTAAGTGTGCTACTGCACACCACGTTTTACGTCTTGTTGGATACCGCGACGAGCCGACGAATGGTGCAGGTGCGCCGCTCGTGGATGAATAAAGATATATATAGCGATATCGCGTGGTTCAACGGCGAGAGAAAAGGAAAGATAGAGAAGGAAAGAGAGAGAGAAGTGACGTCGGTCTTGCGGAAAATGAAAGCCCTGGGTAAAGTAACCGGGGGAAGCAAGAGAACGAACGACAGAGCTTAATAAGCTGCGAAGCTCAATTTTCTAGAGGCTCAAGGATAACCCTGGGCAAACGGGGGAATCCCAAGCAAGCGAGCAGCCAACCAACCAACCAACCAAGCAGGGCTTTCAATCCACAAGACGCCCGCTACCGGCTTTTCCCGCGCGACAAATTGTTCCGCCTCGCAGCGTCACAAAACCATTTCCAAACTTTACGTTGCTTTCTCTGTATGATGCGTGTACATTGTACTGCGTCTGTGTATTGTATTGTATTACCTGAAAATGATAATGACAATGATGCTAGGCAGATAAGGATACAATAATAAGATTCACGCACTTAGACTATTATTTGTCCACGTATTGTTATGGTTATATATTTTTATTATCATAAATCTTATATATCTGTTTTCATATGTGGATATTTTTGTCGACAGATGGTATGATAGGCATAAGAGTATAGAGTGTAAGTGATTGTTATCACGGACAAAAATTACTAGTGAAATGAACTCTTGACACGCAACAATACTTTGGTGATGATATGATGTCTGAGTCCATTATATAAGTGTGTAGTAGGTATGTTGGAAAAATATATATATATATTTATGTATCTTAACCCCTGATGGTGCTTCATGACGAAACGACCGTGCTAGGATTGGTCGATAGGTCGTTAATACTCTGCTGCGTCGAATCCGCATTGATCCACATGGACAAGTCACCGGATTTAGACTGGATAAAAAATGTGTATTCCATTTGCGCTTATCCATCAATTTCTTTGTAAGGCTAAGTACATTATTACTGTTATTATTATTATTATTATATACCTTTTAGAAGTTATATATATTCGTACATGGAAATAGAAATTCACTAACAAGACATGTTTTATTGAATAAATGTGTGTGCGTAACATATGTCTGAGTATGATTGATCGATTTGTAAATTGTGCGATTTGTTTTCTTCATTATGAAAGACGGTTATCATCCACAATCATATATATTTGTTTTACTGTTATCATCATCATCATCATTATCGTTATTATTATATAGTGTCTGTTTTTATCAGTAGGAAAACCGTGGGCGTGAAATGGAATAAAAATTAGCTGGTGTTATTCACAATAAAACCCTAAACAATAACAACAACAGGAGTAACAATTCCCTGATGTAGGATCCCGCTCTCCGGGAATGATTAATGCGATCTGTCCGAGAGATGTGGGAGACCTTATTGTTACCGTGTCTCGACCTCGTTGCCTAATAGATACAAATGTACATGCAAGCCTTGCGCTTTCTAACCGCGATATAATTACCTTTTAAGCCGGCGGATCTCGTCCCGACGGAGCATTTATAATCTCCCGTTCTTCACTATCTCTCACTCTTTTACTTTCTGCAACACACATAATACCCTCACACATATCCAAGGCACACTATCTTCATCGTTTTATTCACACAAAAGAGCTTTATTTTCATGGTAAATGAGAAAACAATTGAGTGATACGCCCGTACTCAAAGTACACAAAAAATAAAAATTTTAATAATAACGTGAAAGAAAAAATGATTACTCGGTTTTGTAAATAAATTTACTTACATACTTTGATTACAAAGTTTCTTTGTTACCATTTTAATGGTTAATGTAATTAATTCTACAAGTAAATTGTTTTGGTATACACAGAGTTATACAAGAGCAACAAGATAAAAGCACAAGCCAATACCAATATTACGTTTTGTTGGAAAATTCCATTCCTCTCTACATCTGACTAATTCACCATGGGAATATAATCAACCCACTTTGCTCTACGAGAAATGACAGAGGATTCTGGGTATTCATTCACTCTCTACCTTTAATATATATACATATACATATACATTCCTTTTGGCTATATTCAATCGGTCTTTCTGTTAAAATTTGAATCGTGAGTGCGCGGTAGTGAGATGAAAAACATATATATGTACATATATACACATTGAAGTAACGAAAAGTGTGTCGCCAGAGAGATATTAGCCTGCCTGGTATGATGCTCATAGAGAATATGTTATACCATAGACTTGGGCTTTGATGTAGGCCCTGTGACCAAAGGATTATATCCCAGGTATGTGCTACCGCGTGTGCTACACTATCATCGCTGTTGCTGCTGTATATGTATGTGCGTTAGAATACGTACAAGTGGATGAGAAACCTAACCAAGTGAACTGGAGATTATCTGTGTGCATGTGAACTATGAACTTGGGAAAATTTTATCTCGTACCTAACTGCTGCGAACTGAAGTCACAAGAAAATGACCCGGGCTCGTAACTCGTTTTTAAAATTTTTTTTATCATCACTTTATATTCATTTCGTGTATCACAGAGTATCACAGGTGAAAAAAGTCAGTGCCCTTTTTTTGCTTGCTATAAGAAACTAATTAGTCAGGTTTTATCAGCAGAATTGGTTTTATCATTATTTTGATTTACGTTTCGACGATTGTAAGAAGTAGTTCCCGGGTCAAAAATAAAACTTGATTCAGGCTCGCTCCACCTTATTTTTTTTGAAGTTATCGATTTGCCGACGATTTTTCGATGAGATCTCGACTTTTTCGACTTAAATTAAATTTTTTTCAACTTTTTGAACTTTTTTCACACAGTAAAAAATATTGTGTTAAAATTTCAACACTTTTTTTGTGTTAATTTAAAAGTAACACTTAATAAATGTTGATAATATCGATTTTTATACTAAGTAACACTTTTTAAGTGTTGAAGAGTAAATCGATTAAAAATTTTAAAGTAACACAAAGAATTGTGTTGATTTGACACAAAATAATCAACACAAAAATTTTAACACGGACCGTTTTTAACACAGATACACAATATTTTTTACCGTGCATCTTTGTTTCAACTTATTTCAACTTATTCATATTTTTTGATCTTAGTTTGAACTTATTCGCCTTTGCTTCGAGCACGATAGTCATTGACCTTACTTTTGACTTGCTGAACCAAGTCGAAAAAAAGTTATTTATTCGCCTTACTTCCGCCTTTATATATACACATTATTTCACTTTAGTTTTTACTTTTTCGTCTTATAATTGAAGTCGAATAAGTCTAAACCAAGTCAATTTCGACTTGATTTCAATTTTTTCGCCTTAAATCGTGACTAAGTAAGCCAGTTAAGTCTAAACCAAGGCGAAAACTCAACGTATTTCATCTTCGTAAAAAAAAGTCGAGTTTGTCTTGTGAAAAACGGCTCCCAATTTCGACTTGGTAAACCAAGTCTAAATCAAGTTTTATTTTTGACCCGGGTTTTGACAAATCAGTGCCAGTAGGTTTGTGATACTGCTTTGTGAGAGATATTCTATAGCTTTTCTGAGTCTAGGTTGATAAAGTGTCTATGCAATCAAGCTGAATTTTGACACAGTAGCGTACGAAACATCAGCCACAACAGTAACTGCATTTAGATTTGTAGAATTAAATTTACCGAGCATTGGTGTCCACTGGGATATTTCAAAGGGAATCCCTAAGCGTATTAGAGAATAGCCGATGCAGAGGCTTCTGGCATCGCCGTCTCGCGGTCGCTCTCAATCGCTGATACAGCATTACATTATATTACCTATGCAACTCTGAACAATTCTATTCCCTTTCTCTCTCACTCTCTCGCATATTCACTCATCCACTCATCCACTACCAAACTATCTATCTATCTATCGATATATATATGTTGAGGTATATAGACGTCAGTCGTCAGTCGGATTACGTATAAGCTTAACTTTGCCATCAGTATTCTCATATCAGGCTTCTGATGTTGCGACCAGCATATCATAAACATCATTGTATGTCGTTGTCATCGTTGTCGCCGTCGTTGTCGTCGTTGTCGCTGTGTCGTGTTGTACCTTACTCCCCAGCAGAGACGACTACTGGTCAACCACAACGATCAAACACATGCATCAGCACCCACACCCCAGCCTGGTAATTTTCTTTGGTAATATTGTTTTGAAGGGTATATGTTGTTGGGTTAAAGCTTGTGTGTGTACATCACCGTGGTTTTACAAGTCTGTGGTTATTCTCGTGAGGCTTAGAGCCCCGGTTCGTTCACAGTACGAGGCATATACGTCACCAGAATATGCTAAACTCAATTAGACTTTTACGTATAGGTGCTGATGCTAATTAATTAATTAGTCCCAATTAAATATAAGTAATAATAATTTTAGCAATGATAATAATAATAATAATAATAATGATAATGAGAGAAACTAATTACTCATAATCTCATTCATCATTAACTGCTGAATAGAAGTTGTACTGTGCAATCTAATGGATTATAAGCTACTTCTGTTCTGTTGGAGCATAGTTGGCATATACTTTGTTAAAGGGTACTAACTACCGGCAACCAGCAACCATCTACCGGCTAATAAAAAGTTTATCGATGCATTAGCCAGCAGTATATAAAGTAGACTGGAATATTATATAGTTAGGTATTATTTAAACACCATCATCAACGCGGCGTTGGCGCCCCCATAGAGAGTACATCTCATAATCCCCCGGCCACGAGGTTAAATCCGTGGATTTGAATTTGTCGAGCGGGAGATGAAGCTTTACCTACATAATTTACTAGGTATGTGCCGAGCCACGTAGCTGTGCTGCAAGTCCACCTCCGCTTCGTTATATACAGCAGTGTAAGGGGATATGATATGACTATACGTTGGATGTAGCCAAGCTGTACCCGATGCCCAGTCCCGCTATATCCACCAATACATTTACCTACAACGTTACACATATATCTATATGTGGGTATATATTTAGATGATATTGTGGTAGAGTACATGGACGTTCGCACTCCCCCATGAGACTGCGGCTTGACGTCAAAACGCGAAAGCGCCGGGAAATTCCGCGCAAAGCCTCGGATTCTACGCTCTCTACTGGTGCTCCGACTCGCTCACCTCTGTCATTCTATTCCGCTTCAATGATCACGCTGTTGATGATGCATCGCATGTCCATTTAATACTATATATATATTTACAGATGTTATCATTGCTAACTAACATTCATATGTATAATCTTTCATAAAATATTTTATCAATGATGAAAAAAGCTTCATGTGTTTTTATTTTTTATTCTCATGAATAATTGAACAGACAAGTTGTAAATAATGTTGTAGCTTATAATTACAGAGTAAATTTATTGCTCGATATTTTTTTAAAATTATTTTCCGATGTCAAACGACGTATTTTTCTGAAAGAATTCTTTGTGAATTTTTTTTTCTTTAAACTCAAACTGAATGTGTACTTAGATGTCATCGTTTTTCATTTTCTCTTGGATAGGAAATTTCTTCGTATTTAGAATACCTGACGTAACCGAGATTCTATTTATTTTGACCTTTTTTTCTTGTGTACACTTGACAAGATACGCGCGTATATGGCTGAAATGAAATAAATGTAGATAAGAGTAGAAAAAAAAAGTAAATAAATATGAAGACATAAAAGAAAACTTTTAAAATAGAGGGAAACGAAATGAAGTGAAGGAGAAGTTTATAAAGAATAAGGGAGTAGATGTTTGTGGCAGATGCGCTGACAGTAAAACATTCGATTTCCGAATCTTTTAGTTCCTTTATGTTATACATTTTCATCGGCTTTTGAAGATGACACAATGCGTTCTGTCGAGAGTGTACGCATGTGTGTGTAAAAATAAATATTAATTATTGGCTTCAATACTCTGGTCTGTATATTGTTAATTTACGTTTTTTTTTCCTTTTTTTTTATTTAATTGGCAAACATAAGAGTGACAATGATGACAGTAGATAGAAAATATAAAAATTTAAAAAATAAAACACTCAGTACAACAATTAACTCTTCTTCCGCATCGGCTCTCTGTGGATATGTGCCGATGCACGAAATATAGGCGCGGGTTTACGAGAGAGTTAGAGGGAATGAGAGAGATGTCGAAAAATCCAGCGATTTATGCATGTAGATCTGCACTCCCACACATATACACATACACATATATTTATATATGTATTCATAAAAAGAGGTGTATATTGTAGTATAGTGCAGGTTATTTTGTCTCGCTTTCTGCCACGCTCCATTCAATTCATGTAAATTTGAGCGTCGTACCGAAAAACTCGTTGGACCATTCGATTGCACAGACGCCTCGTTGTCCAGTTCAATTTTTGAACTACGAAAGATGTCAGGGGACAGGCCAATCGATCGGATGCATGCATATATTCCAATTGATTCATTCTTTTTTTTTAAATATTTTTTTTAAGGCTGTACACAATAGTATTTATGTTATTTTCAATACAATTAAATAGTCAGATACGATATTATTTTTTTTATTACGGATCATAAAATTTATATAAGTATTTAATTTTAACAAGAGGGTAAACTTTGTGTACTTAAAAGTTTTACTCTAGCATTATAATTCTACTTAATATAGTAGACATATTTGTAAACAATTTATTACACAATAAAATAATTAATTACGTGAACGGAAATTGGCCTTTGAAGTGAATATTTATTCGAAATATTTACTGGTAATTTTTGAGTACACTGAAAAATAACTTGACAGTTAATTGACGTATTTAAAATTATTCGCCTGAAAAGTATCAAACATCAAGCAAAAACGGTTATATAAATTTTATGTTTTAATTATTTTTACTAAATGTTTTTTTTATTTGAGACTTTATTTAACAATCTCAGAGTAGCATGTGGTCTGCATATGTCGATCCTTGAAGCAGGATCATTTTTTACGAGTTCTTAAGTGGAAGAGAGATTTTTTCAAAGAGCAATAAAACTACACGGAGAAATTATTCTTGTTGGAAATTCTACGGTGTCATAGTAAAGCCGAGTGACGGAAACGGAAATAAACACATACAAAAATTACTACAACCATAGTAACTTGTGATGTTTATTTGAATTTCTGCAGATGGTCAACATGATCCGGTTTTACTATGACACCATACACAGGAAAAAAAGTTTGATCTTGAGTCAAGAAAATATTTTAGAGGACAAACATTTTCAGGAACCAAGTCAGGATTTTCTTAAGCCAAGAAAATTTGTCATGGTCAGAGAAAATTTTTACTTTATCCAAGAAAAGAGGTTTTCAAAAAAATTTATTTGAGTCAAAAATATTTACCTTCATTCGAGAATTTTCTGTGTAGCATTTCAAATAAAAATAATTTTTCCCCGCAGGTACGTCATAGACCCAAAATGTAGGCATCAGCTTGCACAGAGACCAAGTATTTAAATAATTTTTAAAAATAAATTATTCAAGCTGAAAATCCACGATCCTAAACCTTTTTAAATCCCAATATTTTTATTTTGAAAATAAGCGGGAGTTTAAAAAAATATCAGCGGTATTAATACTATTTTATTTACCTTCATATACATAGATATGTATGGATGTATGTATAAATTTATAATTAAAGTTAAGTTAATTAAAAGATAGCTTTAATATATAAGTTTATTTTTATTAAACTCAGTTACGTTAATTTAAGTGTAAGCTCATAAATTTTGAGTTTAATTAAATTAAAAATAAAATTGAAGACAATTTATTATTTATTATAAATTGTTAAAGAGTATGCATTTAATATTTTTGTATGCAGAACAAAGAGGCTGGGTAGAAAAGTTATAAGTGTATTTTTTTTTATGTTGCCTTTGCTACGAACAGCTGGCCTTAAATATACCGCGGCCATCAGAGGAAGTGTTTTTTTTTTTTTTTTTTTTTTTTCAAAGCTACTTTTTACAAAGAGTTGAGACACAAAAGCTAGGTTACTTTTTTTCCCAAAAAAAAATATGACTTTTTTTTTGCGCTATTAATTTAATAATTCATTGGATCAGTTATCAGAAGATAATTTTTTTATCAACTTTAAGACTCACTAGCTAATCATATAATAATAAAAAAAAACTGCAAAAAAAGACTAAAATTTTCTTAGTCATTAAGTCAATTAAATGAAATTATTAAAACTTGAATAATTCTGATATTTTTATCCATTTTTCCAGTAATTTGAAGCTTATGAATTTATATACCATATAATGTTGGGAAAAAAAAAAAAAAACAAGTTATAGATAATATCAGTCGAATTTTATCAGTGATTAGTTAAAAAATTTCCCATAAAAACAATACTTTTTATCACGTATGCAGGAATAACTTGCGAGGGGTCGTGTCACCTGGGAATTTCACTTGCTTCTACGGTATCCACATATACAATATGTATGTATATATATATATATATAGATATATTAGAATGTAACCCTCGTAGTACCCTTACCCACTCATATACATATATATATACTCAGCTAGGTTTTACCCACGAGACTCCTATATCGCGGATGTTGTCGTCGGTTTCTAGGCCAAGTGCCTCATTTCTCGATTAATCGAATTCTATCCGGTTATCGCATACATAACTGTGTCGCTTACTATCATCGTCGACGTAATAATTTTTTAAACGTTTATTTTAACGACTTCATATTGTATTATTATTATTATTAATATTATTATTATTAAATTTAATAAGCAATAGCGTATGGCATTTATTATGAGTCGCACATGTATGTGGATGCATGTTCATAACTTGAAGATGCAAATGATTGAGGTGAGGTTGAATTTCCACCAGAGTCTATAACTCGGCTGAAAGTCGTGTAGTGAGAAAGGGGACGAAAGCTCAACTTGCATTGTAATACGTAACGAGGGGCAATTTTTACTGCCACGAACAATATGTCGCATTAGCGCATTGTACGATTTATGCCCGGAGGCTACTATCATATACGATATGCAAGGCCGTACAAGCCCGGTATCGTGTTCCCGTAATCGATGCTTGATTTCCATCTGACTAAAGTACGGGAAATGCATCATGCTAGTTGCCAACTAGCCTACCGGTCTATTTGCATTCTGATTATTTATTTTTTTTTTAAAACCTATATTTTCATTTTTTATTTATCATAATTCCTCCGTTCGAATACGGGATTTTACTGATTCCATTGACGTACGCGCCATTATTATTCCAGCGCTCATTAATACTGTAAAGAGGAAAAATTTTTACCAGTAAAATTTCATCATTTATAAATAAAACCATTCAATTGTGTTTTTGATAATAAAATATTAAACATTGTTCCGGGGTTTTACAGAGGAACAAAAAACTGCGTGGTTGAAAATTGTTAATAAAATTCAACATAGGACAGAGTAGATGTAAATTTATGTAATGATGAAAAGTTTATTTGTATTAATGAGCGGATTTTTTTTACAATGCGGTATAAAAAAATAAATTTAAAAGAGTAAAAGAAAAAAAAAATATAAAAAGTGTTTTCCGGATTGTTAAATGAAAACAATTATTCGACTGCTAGGTAAACACACACTCTCACCTCATCAGTACCAAACTTATTTGTATATGCAAATTGTCAATCAATGTGTGTTGCCCGGTTTACGTTTGCGACCGCGTAACACTCGGCGTGCGCGTGAATGCAATCGAATAATCTCTCTCTAGGGGCCATTTTCACCGCACTCTGGATCGCGGGTACACTCTTGATGCCGTTTCAAACGACGACGCACAGCCCCACCATTGGTTTATCTATTTTCATTATTTTTTCTATTTCGCTTTATTTATTTACGTTTTTGTCTATTTTCGGGCTCTCTCATTTTTCCCTTCCTTTTGTCTGTTCGATTTTTTTTTCTTTGTGTTTTCAACGAGCAACACACAGGTCGCTCGATTGCCGTTTTTTTCCGACTGTACGCCTGCAAATTGCCCAACCATTACTACTTCAGTGAAATGGGACCGAGAATCCTCGAATTCCCTATGTTGTCCTGTTCTATACTCGTCCGCTCATTCGTTGGTTCGTACTCGTTCAATCAGTATCAAGTTGAACGACAAAGCCAACCTTTTATTCTCTTCTGGTCAAATGGTCTAATAGTAGTAGATGATGAAGAAGAAAAGAATGAGATACTAAAAATAAAAAATAACAATGAAGAAGAGAAAAATCTTGGCGATATGCTGTAATTAAATTCACTCTGTATTTATATATGGATGTATAAAGTCAAAGCTTGCTTTTGTTTGAGCAATTTATTTGATTGGATCTTATTCAAAGTAAGAAATGTCGGTAGATATTACTGCTGTTGGTGTTTCTGTTGCTGCAGCAATAGTTCCCAGTGTTTTTCACTTTAAGCTACGCTTGGAGTTTTGACTAAGACTAAAGTTTATAATACGATTGTAGTACGTGATTAACAGTTGGAGGGTTCATAAACTTTAGTTTAAGTTTGTAAAAGCGCTTGAAGATGTGAATTTCCGTTTTTAAGTTTACACATTTCCGTCAATGAAAATGTTTCTGATTCTGTATAGCGTTAGCAGACTCTCTGCAGTATATTGCGCTTTCTATATATATATATATATATATATATATATATATATATATATATATATATATATATATATAATTTAATATAATACAATATAATATAAACTGGAATATTTGCATAAATATATAAATGATGAATGCGAACGATAAAAAATATAACTCATCACTAAAACATGCTTTATTTGTACATAACATTATTAACAGATTTAAATAAATAGAAGCATTTAAATAAATTAAATAATAGCTATAGAATTAACTAAATTATTTTTATTTTTATAATTTTTTATCCCTCTAAAAATGAATTAGTGAAATTCACTGCGAATCAGTGGATAGTCACTATTTCTACAGCTATAAGTATACCACTAATTCAACTTATAGCTGGTTCCCAGTGAATATTCACTTATTTGAAGTGAATTTCACTGATTCATTTTTAGAGAGATTACTCTCTAAAAACGAATTAGTGAAAATCACTATTTGGCAGTGAATAGTATACGACAATTTGGATTAATGAAGTATTTTTCACTAGTAAACAGAGAATAGTCACTATTTTTACTATTTCAAATATAAGAGAGTGATGACTTTTTTTTTGTTTTGTTCGTTTCATGGACGATCTATCAAGTTTATATGCACCAGTGAGGCTCCAACCCATTGAAAAAATATTTTTTACGGGTATAAGTCATCAAGCGTGTTAGTGATAACGATAACACAAAATGATTGTAATGCCTTCGACTTGTAGATTAATATTTTTGGGTTGGAGAGTAAGCAAGTCCAGCGACGATCTGTTTGATGATCGCCGGACTTGGAAGTGAGGTTGCACCTGCCATGCCGAACTGTCTAAATGCAGTGTAATTAACTACAAAACATATAAATTAAATTGACTATTAAAAGTATGAGACAGGAGTGGAGTAAATTTGGATAAGATTGACTGGCGGCGCTTGCGTAATGATCAATGCCGTTAATCTTGTCTTCATTTTTCTGAGGAGGAAAAATAAGTTCCATGGGTGCTGTTACACTACTCATGAGATTGCGCCAGAATTTCATTCTAATCGGCAGGAAGCCCTCCTTCATCGAAATATCCGGCGATCCTCCCATGCCAATCTTCATGAATCGGAAATCCTCTCGATACGGTTCCCAATCTGGTGTTAGCCGTGCGCTTGGTATTCTGTGAATAAATGAAGGAGATCACCGGATATCGTTTGATCGATCAGCCAAACGGTATGACGAGAATGCTACTAAACTAAGTACCCACGTTTCACTCAAGTATATTCTACTTAATTTATGTCTATCATCATCATCATGAATCATGACGGAAATCATCGATCGTTCCAATCATTCAATCACAATTAATAACTAGATACAACACATACTCACCCATTTTTAACGAAATTAGTCCACATTTCAGTCATTATATTTATCATTGTTTCATCTTTAGCTGTGTTGTGCAATTGCAGATCCGCAAATTTGGCATTATGTATTGGGAACAAATAATTTAAATCGTCTGTATGATCAATACCTATTGAAAATCATTCTCAATTATTTCCATTCAATATATAAATTCACTTTTTCATTAAAATAATTTTTTAAAAAATTAATTACCATAACGCTGAGGATATTGATACGCATAAGTTGAGGTGTAAGTACCCTCGTATGCAAATTCATAGAAAAATACATTTGATTTCATCTTCGGAGCCTGAGCATTTAAGGCTTCGAAAATCCAATAATTCATTAATCCATCACCTGTCATCTAGAGGAATTTAAGAGCATCGGAAAATAAATCAATAGAATCATAATAAACCTATTAATCGGGTAAAAAAAAAAGTTACCGCTGTTAAATTGCTAGTGAACTCTTCATCAGGAATATTGTCGTCGGCTAGAGAATAAAAGTTTATTAATTCCGTTGCGAATTTCGTGGTATTCATAACGATCTCTTCAGTTTCTAGATACAGTGATATCACGTCAGTAAATTTGGTTTTAAATTCATAGAGTAATTGTTCGTCGGTCAATAAACCTTTTAAAAAAAATTTTCAATGATTAAAAAATAATAGTTTTTTTATTACGCTGTAAAAAATTAGCTAAGTGAATGCGCAGCGGATGACTGTTTATTTATTTAATCCCCTCGGAGTGAAATTCGCTCTGAAGAGAAGTTAAATTGAATATTAAATCTCCAGATCAGAGTAAAATTCACTCCTAAAAGGAGTTTATTTTAATATTGAAATTCCGAATCAGAGTGAATTCGGATTGAAATAAAATATAACAGCGAATGTAGCAGACATCAGACAAAATTAAAATTATAAATAAATAGAGTGAATAATTTTTAAAAAAATATTTCTAAAAAATGCACTTATTAATTTCAAAATTTTTTAAATGCGCATTTTTTTTTAATTTAATTTTATTAATTATTTACTCTATTTAATAATAATTTCAAATTTTTCTGATGTCTGCTACATTCATGATCCTGAAGTTAGCAGACACTTAGTAACTTTTGGATTTTTTTTTCATCAAATCAATTACAAAAAATCAAAAACTAAAAATATGCGCATGTAGAAAATTTAAAAAACTACAAGTGAAATTTTCAAAATATTTCTTTTTTATAATTTATTGTTTAAAAAAAATCAAAAAATTATTAGACGTCGGCTGACTTCAGTATCATCTACATTCACATTCATAATAAAATCCGTGATCACTCCGAATTCACTCCCAATTTTTTACAGTGTATAGAAAAGTAAAAAAAAAAAATAAACTAACTCATTGACTTGAGTAAACCTTCGTCAGAAACAACTCCAACGATCCAAGGAATATCACGGAATTTTCCTTGTTTAATAGTAGACAGTGGATGTCGTACGACAATAGCGCCTTCAGAATCACTTTCAATTGTTGGTCCAAAGTTACAGTATGAATTCTTATGCCATACTTGCTGGAAAAAAAATTTTAACGGTATTTTTCTGACAACTCTATTCAATACTTCCACTCCACATAACATTCTATGGAAAGATATAATATTTGTTTAATACTGATAAACATACAAAGAAACTGAGCTGTTGAGTGATGCGTTCGGAACTCATTCGACGCAAGCATTTTATTATGTCTCTATCGTCACCGGTAATGGTCTCGTTGGCTTTCCACTCGCCAAATGCGTAGTCGAAGTCGGTAATTTTGCGGACAGGACCGCAGCCAAGTTGAGCCGCTAGTGCAACGAAAGTGTAACGGGTTTTCGCATGATGAGTTGGATGTATACCCCAAGGTGCACTTGCTATACCAGAGTGAGTGATAAGCTTGTCAAAGAGACCCTCTGTGCGTTGAGAAAGTCCTAAGTGGTGAGCTATTGAAGCACCAGCACTCACTCCACCCAGTGTTACTGAACTTGGATCACCACCAAAGTTCTCGATATTACCTTGTATCCACTTTAAAGCCTCAAGTACGTCTTTTATACCATAGTTACCTGGTGAAGCCTCATTGCCGCTGCTTAGAAACCCTTTAAAATCATAATTCCAAACGATTACACGATGAAAAAATTTTTATTCATCTAAGATTTTTAAAATAAAAATGAAATTTGAATAAATTAATAGCTTTGTGTTTATAAATATTTAATAACTGCATAAAACTTTAATAGATTTGTTATTCGGGATGAGATTTTACTGTAAAATCAAAATAAAAATTTATTATTCAAAGGTAAATAATTAATTTATTTTGTATTTGTGAAAAAGTTGAATGGAATATGACTTGTAAATATAAAATAAATATAAATTAATTTTTAAATCAATTATTTAAAAGAAGCAAAATATAAAAACTTGGTTTTTATCTTTTAATTATTAATAAGAGATTAAAATGGAAATGGAAATAAATTAGTAAGTTTAATATGCAAATAATAATTAATAAATTTTTCAATTTCCCGCTTGGAAAATTATTCATTTTCAGGGATTATTTTTTTTTTATTGTAAATTTTAAGCTCTGATTTTATTGAGCTGATACTTGCCAGTGATTATTTATAAAACATTAAGTACCAAGTTTTCATAATCGATTAAAAATTTATACTGCCAAGTCATGGTCCAAATTACGGTCGTTTATTTTTGGAATAAAAATAATTTTATTGTAATTTAATATTTACCTAATATACCGAGTCGGTAATTAACGGTAACGAGAATTAATTTTCGATCCAACAGATAACTTGGTGCTAGTAATGTACTATTATTACTTCCGGTAACAAATGATCCTCCGTGAACAAACACCAAAACAGGCAATTTTTCCGAGCTAGAATTCTATTAAATTATCACTAATTACTAAAGATTATTAAATAATAAAATAATTTTTATTTCATTAAGCTCTTCTCTTATCATTTGTTATCTAATATTTGCATATGGGAAAAGAAAAAAAACATTTTAACAAATTACGGCAGCGCAGGAGATAATAATTTAAGTAGTTAGAGTGTGTATGTTTTTATCACATTATAGAGATTCAGCGTAAAATTATCCATGCAATTTGTTATACACGACCTCGAGGTTTTTTCTTTTTTCATTAATTAACGTACGACCTCCGCAGACAATAGAGATCGTGTTACTTTTACCGCCACACATAATACAACCTCTAGAATGCCCAACTTTCCCATCTATAATAAATTACTTCACTTTATAGAATACCTAATGTAGGTGAACAAAACTTTATTTTTAATTTAAAACTTTTTATTTCCTATGTTTTCTTTTATAAATATCGCGAGCCATGTGAAAAAAAAAACAAGTTTTTAAAAAGTTACGCGCGAGAAATTTTCGAATTTCAAATGATTCAAAAGCTTACGCTAGAATTTTTGGATAATTTAAAAAAACTTTATTAAATATTACGGAAATTTCCACTCAATTGACTTTAATATTTAACATCTCAAATTTAAAAAATTGAATGTAAAATGTAATGAGTGTGAATGAAGCAGACATCAGACAAATTTAAAATTATAAATAATTCGAGTAAATAATTAATAAAATAAAATTTTAAAAAATGCGCATTTAAAAAATTTAAAAATTAATAAGTGCAATTTTTTTAAATTTTATTTTATTAATTATTCACTCGATTTATTTATAATTTTGAATTTGTCTGATGTCTGCTACATTCACACTCGTAAAATGTAATGATGCTGAAGTTAGCAGACAATTAACAATTTTTGAATTTTTGTTTTTTCAACAACTTAATTTAAAGAAAAAAAAACTAAAAATTTGCACATGTAGAAAATTTAAAAAACTGTAGGTGCAATTTTTTGAAATACTTTTTTTTTTAATGTATCGTTTTTAAAAAAATCTAAAATTATTAGACGTCGGGTAATTTCAGTATCATAAAATGTAACTTTAATTTCCGAGTCATCTAAAATTTTCAATTTTTTCATTTCCAGAGCAGTTTTTTTTTGTACGGATGTATTTATATTTAAATTTATAATAAAGTACTGACCTCAGGTACAAAAACATTTAGATGTAGGCAGTCTTCATCTCCAACAACGATTCCTTCATCATTTAATTGCGGACACTGAGGGCCGTCGACCGTAGCATCGCGGAGTTTTGTCCAGCTTTGATGCCACGGTTTCGGTCTCTGTCATTCATAAAATAGTCAATTTATTCTTTCAAATTATATGCATGTCTATATATATAAATATATAAAATTTACCTCGAAACGAAGGGAACCAAGTGGTGGTTGAGCATAAGGAATACCCAGATAACCAGCAATTCTGTATCCCCAATGACTTGACATCCATTTGCCCAGAACTGGACCGAATGAAGTTCGAACAATTGGATCATCTAACGCTTTAGTTGTACAAACAAACGCAATTAAAAAACAAATAACGGAAACAAAATTCATTTTAATAATAGTACTATTAATTAAATATATAAATGAATAAATAAATAAATAAGTAAACGCAAACGTATATTTATAAAAGCGTAAAGTGACAATTTGAAAACTCCATCAAGCGGTCGTTGATTAACGACTGTTGGGAGTTTTCAGCTTTTGCAATTGTTACACTTACTTTCGGGTAATTATCACGATAGTATGCGCGCGCTCTGGGGGCTGATAGCACAAGTAAACAGAAGGCAAAGCTTTAATTAAACTGCGCTTCTCATTTTGTGAGTGATATAATCATCTGACAACTAGACTCAGTGTGATGACTTATTTATTAAACAATTTATTACGCTTAATATTAAACAATCATACGACACATTACTGTTATTTTTATTTTGAATTTATTTAAATATATTAATAAATGCACAATGATAAATATTTAAATTTAAATTAACTATTTTATTTTCAATTAATATTTATAAACAGAGATATCAATTTCATGCATATATATTTCATTTTAATTAAAAATTTATTTTTATTTTATTCAGTTCACTCCCAGTGACAATAAATAAATATATACTGTCAATGTTAAAATTTAATCAGTAGGTATATAGATGTATATTTAGACAGATAAAAAAGGTCAATGAGTCGATAAAGATCTTATGAATGAGATTTTCAGATATACCAATTTCAAATGCAATTACTAAAAGGATTGCCGAGTTTGTTGATTCGACTCTGTAGCAGCATCGAGTGGTGGCAGATCCAGGATTTAATTTACCTCGTAAAATTGAGAGAAATCATGATACCACTCTCTCATGGTTATATAGAATTCACATGGAAAAGGTGGTTTAGATGTGACTAGCAGCACAAATTAATTCCATTTCTCTAGTTTTCCTACCCAATACACCATTAAATCAAAATCATCCTTCTCTTTAGTCCGCTCGTCTGCCATCTACGGCTATATAAATTCACGTACTATTGATTATCTGCTGATTTAGTTTATCTTGTGTATCACATTAACCTATTAATGATCAGAAATATCAGATTACATTCATCAGTACCTGAAAAAAAAAATAAATAAATAAAAAACTGCTCGAAAAACTGAATTTTAAATTTAAAATTAAAGGTCATGAGTTCGAATCCTACTCACGGTTCTTTTATGGAAATAATATATATATTTGGAATATGAGAAAATTTACTCATATTTACTCAACTTAGGTAATAGGGTAGAGGTACCATTTGTGGCCACTGCTCCATTTTTGGACATTTAATACTTTATTTTAATTAATGAAAGGTATCAAAAAAAATTTCTATTTTAATAGTGGAATAAAAGTATCTTTGGAAACATTTGAAAAATAAATTATGTCGTTGCTTTTTTTGTAATTATTTTATTTAAATTTTTCAAGTGTCTAAACTGGCCCTAAAGTGGCCAAAAACGGTACCTCTACCCTGTATGAACATGGTATCATTTGGAAAAATATATAACTATTAAAAGTGAGAGGAAAGGAAGGCGAGATTTAGATGAAACAAAAATTTGTGCTCCTAAATCGTCATTTTTTACTTTCACAATTTTTTTACGTAACTTCCCGCTATGAAAATTAAAAATTTTCGACAAAAGGAAAGTTATTGGCTTCGGTCCGATTTTCGAAAATCGAGTTTTCATCAGATCTCGACATTTTGAGGTCCTAGGAAGCTATTCCGACTATTTTCGGTTGAACGTTCGTGTGTGTGTGGGTCACCGTCTAAGAAAATCGATCGAAAATCTAGACCTAAGGCTCGGTGTTGTCAAGAAATTTTTTTTCATTCACTTCTGTGTGCTAGCATTCTTCCAGAAGACTTGTCTGATACCCCCGAGGCCTCAAAACATCCATTAGACGCCTTAATTTTAATCAGGGTCACCGTCTAAGAAAATTGTCTACAAAATCGATGGAAATTCTAGGCTTAGCTCCCCGAGTTTGAAAACAGCAGAAAGTTTTGGGGCAGCCGAAGTTCAAATTAAAAACTCACTTCTTCTATAAATAAAATTTATTATAGGCCATATTTATATAAATGGAGGGTTTTGTCAAAACTCCGGCTAAAAAATAAAAACAGTTTCATTAATAATAATTAGCTTGACTTGTTAATTAAAAATACAATAGAATTAGCGGTTGAAATAAATGGTGTTTTAATTTTTACAAAGAGCTTTTTCTTGAAGGTTTGATGAGAGATAAAATTGCAAGTGCAGAATGGCGAAGGTGATTTGAATATCTTTTACGGTGGTGAAAAGATTTAAGAAGACAGATCACCTCTTATAAATACACTCTGATGCATTGTTGGTACGAGTTAAAAAAAAAAAAAAAAAAAAAAACCCCAGAGAGTAAAAGAAAGAGAGATATGGTAAAACGCGTCCGTAACACAGTAGTGGCGCGTTGCCTACTGCTGCGATTTAATGAAAAATTCCATGCATCCGCGAGCGTTAACCGTACGTTCATCGTTGAAAGACCCGAGGGGTAGTAGTTGCAATGCCTCTGCCGGGTTCACTACGTACATACTCGACCGGGTAGACGCTGGTTCTGATGCTGATGTTGCCAGTGTGTAGCTGCTGCAAGCGCTGCTGAGAAATTAAAATGGATGAGGTGTACTCAGTTTTCTTGCTCGTGCACGCGGCCCAAGAATATCCCAAGTCCATTCAATATCTGGTTATAATAATGAAAAAAAGTATAAATAATATAAAATAACAGAGAAATTATAAAAAGTTTGAATGGATTGTTTGCCCGCAATAAATGTAAACACATTGAAGAAAAGTAAACAATCATCATGTATGAATAAAAAAGGTTTATTGAGATAACTTTAAAAAAGAAGAGCAATAATTAATCTCAGTCCATCGATTCCAGTATAATTGCACCCGCAGCTGTCTTGCTGGTTATTATTTTTGATACATCAAGCGTGTTTTATAGCTATGCATGAGTTGCCGGTTAAAATACGCGGTAAAATATTGCAAGCTCTGATGAACAACCCAAGGGCGTAAATATATAAAAGGGTACAACGCGACGACGGTAATATCATCGTCATATATGCAGTAGTTGTAATATTATGTTTTGATTTTACTAGCATTTTAACGATAAAGCCATTTTGTTCAACATCATACATAATCCTTTGTATATAAGCCCCATAATATGCATGCACATGTTCGATGATCGTATTGAATGAATTGCACAAATTTACATCAGCCAAGGTAAATCATCGAGGATCTGAAAGCTTTTCCTCCTACACATACACACACACGTCCATATATATTTAACATTTATATAGATATATTGACTAGTGAATGATGGTGACGCAATGACCACGTCGTTCTGCCTCAAGAGTCCTATTCACTGTTCGCATGATCACCTAAATATATTACCGATGCTTTGGTAAATAGAACGTACAGTGAGTTGGAGAGGACACGCGAATAGAAGTAGAGTCTGGTGGATGAGAATGAGGTGCTGGTGATGGTGGTGGTGGTGGTGGTGGTGGACAGAGTTGGACAGAGGGTATAGTGGAAAATACTGGGCCCGCATAATTTCAAAGCTCTGGTACGCATGCAGGGGTGCGTTAAGGGTAACGTCTGCTCTCTCGCATGATGTCGACCGTTGACCCGCACTCGCGTATTCGCGGTGTGCAATGCAAATTTTCCTATGCAAAATCCGATCAACCGAGGGAGCCCATGCCACCACAGCTGTATAGATATATACGCCTGTATTATCATGTGTGTCATTTATATACACACACACACACATATATCGATATATATGTTGATGGTATGTGTAAGGCCTCTGTGTACTGTACTGTCATTCGCCCTCTTATACGGTACACACATGATGAGATGCTTTTACGTGGCTGTCATGTGTAAGTATGTATTTATATATATATATATATGTATATATCTTGACGCGGAGAATGAGTGTGTGTGTGTAACGTTTCACGCGACGTAATATTGGCTCGTTCAAGCGAGTCAAGATAAAACCACCGACAATAACCCCCATGAATATCATCAATGCCACGCAAATATAACCTGTAATAAGTAGTTGATAAACTCATTCGTATTCTTACGCGTATTTTTATTATATCATTATCACACACATGAGTTATTTTTATCTAAAAAAATTTTATTTTTTATGGAAATTTTATTTTATTTTTTTTTGTTATCGAAATTCGATCATTGGACGGAGAAACGAGCTCTGAGAAAATAAAAATTTGTTATGCAAATCCGTGTTGCTCACACCTTGATGATTTGGTTGATTAGGTTATACACCTGGTGTGAAATAGCTTTTCCTCGTTTTTAAGCTAATATAAATGCAGTGTCGTAAAGTAGGACGACGGACGGTCGATTTTAAATGAGTCACAGCAGTAGTAACACGCAACGCAATTGCTTCCGTATATTATGTATATATGCATATATGTACATATACTTAATAACTACATAGAGTTATAAAACCAAGAGAATGCGATCTATATACGCGTCTGCCTTATTCTTTTTATAGTCTCTGATTGTTCATGCGCTTGTTTTTAAATGTCTTCAGTATTATGTTGTGGTGAGTGTAAATTATGTTGCACTCTGTTCTGAAAGCGAGGAAAAAAATTTGTTAAGTAAATTAGTGGGTACATAAAAGATGTAAGGAGTGATGTATTGTAATCGAAAGTTTATCCCTTCGTAATACATTTGAAACGTATTTTTACACACATATGTAGAATAGGTATTTGGATAAGTAACTCACCACAAGTTGGAATAAGGTCATGTGAGTTTAGGTAGCAGGGGAATAGCAAATCGTTTTTTTTTTAGTTTTTTTCGCAGTCGTAAACTCTTCGTGTTTACCTTCCATTCCAGAGCACCGTCACCTACGCCCGCGACATTCGACGTGATAAGCTCTCGTCGTTGAATCGATTCTGTAGGTTTTTGCGACTTGTGAGTCTCTCGAGGTATCAGTAGACACCTGCCGATAATATCACTAGCGCAGAAAACAACTATATTTATATACATACACATGTGAGGGTATTCGTGAACAAGAAGTAGAGTATTAGATCGGAAAAGCTTGTGAATATCCGTACGAAGTTGGCAAGAGACACGCAAGCTTCCAATTCAATAACTTATGTTATGGTGTGTTGAGATCGTTAGACAAACTTTAGTTTCAGACAGTTGAAATTTAGTCGGTATATTATCTTACAGTAGAGTAATTACGCGTTATACAATTTAATTTTATGTAATTATTTATTATTATTACGTATCATGATATTATTTAAACACAACATTTACAATAAAATTTTTTTTTATTTTCAAGTATAGCCATGATGATTGTGTGCCAAATTTACGAGTTGAAAGCAAAGTACGGTTATAAAAATTGACAAGTAAGAATTTATAGTGAGAATTTTATTCCCTTTGTGTCTCACCACTCACGTCATGTACTCTATACATATCTACACGTTTGCGTTGTGTATATATAAAAGTGAGTATACATGTACATATATATATATTGTATTTATAACAACATCGTGGATGAGAACCCACCGTCACTTTGTTCTCTTCGACCGTGTGCCCCAAGTTTACGTGCTTCAATCATTGGAGGCTCTCCTCTTCTCTACTATACTACTACTATATCACTATACGTACTTGCAGATGCATCGCCGACTGGCTCATAAGCGTCGACTACTATTTCCTGCGGCTTACATCACGTTAAAATATATACATGTAAAGTGTATAGAAATTAACAGCGACGTTTCGACAGAATCTAATTATTTTTCACTCTATGAAAATTACACTCCGTACATTACTTACAAATAAAAAAAAAATTTTTAAATTAAAGTCATACCACGGAAAATCTATTACTCTTATGTACGTACAGTGCATGCATTGCAATGGCACAGTGAGGGTGAATGAGTGAAGAAAGAAAGACTCGACGCCCATGGATTTCTTTTCTTCTGTTATGTTCTCTGGTAAACGGAGGGAAGGGAAGTCAGCGGCGACGACAAAGGCCCCAAGCGCGACGCCCGAGGGTTCCGAGCGTCGTAGTAAGCAAGGTCTTGTCGTCGTTGTGTGTCTTTATACTACTTGGCTCAACGATTTTTATTTTTTATTACATCTCCCTTTCTTCTCCCCCCCCCCACTTAGAGCCTTCCGCGACCCTCATCGTTTTTATTTATTTTTTCCCGCGTCTCGCATTCTCGTGCCCGCCGCGAGTGCAAGCGCACACTCACGTGTGCACTGAAATGTCAATGTGTGTTTGAGCACGTGCGTGCACGACACACAACAAAGAAACCCACATGATCTCATGCCAAAGACAGAGAGAGCATTCACTACACCATTGTATACTACATATACTATACTACCATATATATATATATTTTTTTTTACTACATACTACATATAATATCATATGCTATACTACGCAATACAGTAAAACTGAGTAGTAAATTGAAAAAAGAATATACATATATATGTATAATAATATATGAGCCACACATTGATATAAGTAAATATAAAGAAAAGTCTCCAACTTTACTTGTCTTGGCTTTGGTTTAGTAACTTGGTTCAGCTTAGAGTCGAGTGATGACGAATTTTTACGAGTAAACCCGAAGTGGTCGCGTTGGTTTCCAGCTGGCCTGCTTGCCTCCCCACCTCAGTCGCGGTATCTCCGACTCCGACCACCTTCATCAGTTGAAGACCAAACCAGCAGCCAGCATTCTCCCTCCCCCCCTCTCTTCAATCCTCCATTCTTCTACTTCTACACTATACTTGTACTCTTGTGCGCGGCAAATGCTCAATTCTTCTCTGTCTTTGTTTGCTCCACGTGTACTAGACTATATATGAATCCAGTGGTCTCGCTCCCACACCGGCAATCACTCGACTCCACACTCTTCCATACTATACACAGTCTACACTCTACACTCTAGCTGGCGCGTAACTTAGTTCCCCTCACCGCCGCTCGGTCCATCCCCACCACCGCCGACTTCTTTCCCCTCCAGCACATTCATTGCCGAGACTCGTGGCCAAGTTTTAGCGTCGTTCTACACTCGTGGCGTGCCTACAACTTTGCCGGATCTATTACGCGTATTTTTTTAACCACGCAGACTCCTTTTTTTAAGTTTATATATTTTTTTATATTTACCAATCATCTGCGATTATTACTATCGATAGTAAACAATAATCGTGTGTTCGGAACCTCGTGTTATTCAAAAATCCTATATCTTGGTTAGGATTTATCGCACTCGGACTAGACAACGCGGTTTGAATATTTAAAAAAAATAATAACAGTTTTTATACAATTGACAGCATTCTATACACTATCGTCTTTATTACGTCGGTTGATAAAACCATTATACACTAGTGTAGTTTATTCAGTACAGTGGCTGTCTCAACTCGTCTTTATTTCATCAATTCAGTCACCAGTCGGGCTGTTGCGACGTTGGAAATCGCACGTACCAGACACCTTCCATTTTTAAAAAAAAACTAGTACTCTGGGTATTTTAAAAACAACCGCGAATTTAAATCTATTGTATTTATTTTTAAATTTATTGTGGTGAGTGTTTTGTTGTGTTAAGTGGACACTTGGATTTTTCTGCGCTGCCATTGGTATGTATCTATTTTTAAACTATTTTATATCCAGTTCATTAATTTATTCATTATTTAATTAATTTATTTATTTATTTATTGAATTATTTATTTATAAATAATTATCGTGACATTTAATTATGGAGTAATCCGCGTGTTTAGTTTTATAAAACCGGGTATGTTTTGTGTACTGTAGCGTAACAACCGGCGTCGTTTTTAAAGCGCATGTCCGTCGACGTTAACCAACAAATTTTTCGACGCGCTTTTTTTATCATTTTATTTTTATTTTTATTTCGCACGCGCAACCATACATTTATATATTACTCATATATGTATATATAAATATATACTGGAAATGTACGTGATCAATGTAATATATAGTGAACGCTAGTTTTCATCCATGAGCACGTTTATTATATATTATATATATATATAATTATTTAAAAATATTTAAATTAAATGATTCTGAAGTTTGCCGAGGCCTGATAATTTTTGAATTTTTAAAAAACGATAAATTATAAAAAAAAATATTTTAAAAAATTGCACCTGTAGATTTTAAAATTTTCTACATGTGCATTTTTTTTTTTTTTTTTTTTTGTAGTTTATTTGCTGAAAAAAAATCCGAAAATTTTAAACTTGAGGATCATTTAAATTAATTTAATTTACATATTTAATATAATTGGCATCATCAAGTTGAATGTCCTGTACATTTAAAAAAGTTCTATAAACTTGTCATATATATTGATATGTATAAAACATAAACATGACAATGATATGTGGTAGAAATATATATCAAGAGAGATTAGATTGAATCCTATTACAAATATTTGTTTATACATTACGTCATGGTATGTTTAACTGTTGAATTCAAGTTTTATTTCTGAGAAGTAAACGATTATGTCGGTATATAAATGTATGTTGATATTTGCGCTAATGTATATTAAGGACAGGAAGGGGAAAAAATATAATATATAATAATATTTGTTGGTTTGATGTCTCGAGCTTTTAGTGTCATTGATCTGCTCTATGTTTTTTATATGAATACAGATATAAATATTTGTAGGATTATATATATGTAGGGAGGCGGATGTAGGAGTGCCATCGCGTAAATTTGCTCAGTCGAGGCAAAGCTGTACCCGTTTGTTTTCCACTATCTAACCCAGCGCTTAATTTTTATTGGTTTTCATATATATATTCGACAGAAACTACTGATGATTTTATTTTGTCTAGACAAAGTGTTGACTGAGATCAGTAGCTCGGCTGTCGTCGATGACAAGTTGATGAAAAATCATCTTTGATCTGGAACTAAACCTGTGTGTCTGTGTCGCCAGACAGAACTTTTAGACATTTGTTAGAATGATAGAGGAAAAAAATGCTGGTAATGCTGGCAAGGAAATTTCGGAGTTATAAAATTTAATACTGAAATGCCCGAAACAAAATTGTCAAGGTTGCGGCAATAAATTCGTATTGGAAATGAAGAAATATTTTTCTAGACCATTGCAAACCTCTGTCTACTTTGCTGAGTTGTCCAACCGGTTTTGGAACCCTTGGCATTGTGTGGACTCAAGACGGCTTTGTTCTTTTATCCAGCTAAAGTATATACATATATACCTACTGTATATATGTACAATAGAATTCATTGCAATACAATAGTCCGTCAGTCCCTTGGGTCTTATCTGCAGTAGGTTTGCCCGCATGAAGCCTCATTATATTATTATACCTTAAGTAATTTAGCAGACAGGTGAACATGAAGTTCTTTTGAAAGATTTAAGTACTCGAAATCACGTCTTGCATCTGTTAAAATTTCTTGGTAATTTTATTTACATTTAAATGCTGAGTAGATTTATAATTATTTAACTTTTAGTATCTGTCGCAATGGCACACTTTTAATTTCACAATGAAAATATACGTGAATATATTTTATTTATATTTAGATTTGTTTTTTTGTATAATGGAGAGTGATAAAATTTCGACAATTAATTCACGGTCGTGACTCGATGTTTTTAGGACGAGTCGACAGAGATTCGCATGTATACAATACTCGTGTTGTATAAAACGAAAGAATATGGAGGGGAATAATATAAAAGGAGTAGGAGTATGGTACCTGGTTCCCCTACAAAGAATTCCTTTTAAAAGATGGGTAGTCAAGTTTCAGAACCACCTCCCTACGTCGTCTTACTCTTTTATATTTTATTTCATACTTATTTATATTTTTTTTATTAAACTACTTGGCACACAACACGGCGACTTTGTCCCTCTACCCCACTACTATACGACTGATGATTGCCGCGAGGAAAGTTCGAAACGACCACGTGGAGAGGCACTAGTTGCGCATTCTCAAGGTTAACCGACCTTCGCCACTCGTTTACAGCCATCAGGGCCTTGGTAATAAATTTCTCCATCAGTCTTGTCGTTTTTTAAAATCTTTCGGTTTAATTTTATTATACATTTAATTGTATAATATAATTTCTGGTTATTTCACCTCAGCTCATCTCTAAAATCAATCAATTATTTCTTATTGCTCAGCTGAAGAGAAAAAACCTCACATGCGTTATTTATTATTTAAATTTATAAGTGTATTATGTACACTAAATATTTAGTAGGAATAAAATTAAATAATTTATTTCGTAATTATTATTTCAATGGCCTTGGTAGCATCCGGATCGACTTGTTTTCTTACCATTTCGGCTGTTCCTCACACTCCGATTCTATTAAAACCCAAGAGATGGTGAGGGACCGGATCGGGTACACTCGGTTCGGGTTACTGATGAATTTTTATGCTGTTTAAAAATTTATGTTAACTCTCCGGTTGTCTTATTGATTCACCATTCGCAGTAGTGTCAGGTAAATACTTTACCTGGACTAGTGGTTTTAAAATTAATTTTTCATATCCCCCGGCATTAATTTTAAATGAATTTAATAAAATTGTCCTTAGACTTGACGGTGTCTAGCTCATGTTATATTAAACATTAACGTGGCTCTAAATGCGTCTTGGTATTATATTAATAAATTCAAGAAGACGTTGAAGCAGGTGCGTTTTTACTTTCCTCTGGACTTTCGACACCATCTGTCTGATGTGCCCAGTCCACCGGACGTTAAACGTATTTTATTTTATTTTATTTAAACTTTAACGACTATCCATTTTGTTTTTACTCGACAATTTAATGTCTTTCGCGTCAAGCACAATCGATATTTACACAAACTATGAGTTATGGTATGTTCGCGACTGTTAAATCTTACATGTGCGGTGATTTAATCTTTTCATTGACTCTGCAAGCTCCGTTTTGCATCACTATTTAATTCTATTAAATTCAAACTGCTGTTGTTTACGTATATTGTATACAAATATATAAATATATATCGCGTTTGCGGGTTTACGATGCAAGCAACGCTGCAGGAAATGGAGAAAGAATAATAAACGATTTTCTAGATTGATATATATGTATGAACAATACGACCGAATGAAATTTCCTCGTTGCGATGTCGTTTTTTTTGTAATTACTTTTTTTAATTTGATGTTATTTGGGTTTTTTTACGGTTAAAATTTAGCTAAGGGTCACCGTGTATGAGGGAAAAAATATAAAAAAATTTCAATTAACCGTTGATTACTTTCTTTTGTTACTTTTTATCTTTTGTGGACTGGAATAAAATAAAAATGATGTATTAGAGCACACAAGTTATGTTTGTGCACGCTATTTACTTGTTTTTGATGACCAATTCAGTGTTATATGTATAGAGGATTGCGTCAGGGACAATACATGAATTCCTCGAGCAATTATAGTCACGTAACGAGGAAAAGGTACACGATCAATAGTCATTTTGTGTGGAAGAAAAAGTATTATTTTATATTTATTTGGATGTGGAGAACTTTTTTTACTATTAATTTCTCTTGATAATCATTTTTTTTTTTTTTTATTGTTATTATATTGTACTCTGGTGATTAAATAATTTTTTTCTCACCACTCACACAATTCTGATGTTTATTTCTGGCAACGCCGCGTCGTCGCGCGGTCGCAATCAAATCGAAGGTATATTTACATGCCTCCAAACTATTCGGGTCATGGTTCGGTTCACTTGGGTCACCACAAAAATTTTATTGGATTTTCATGTTCCAGTGCTTTATTAAAAATTGATTGCATGTTTGAGTTATTTTGTTTTTATTTCCACTTTTTTATTTTAAAATTATACTTTATTTTGTTTTGCTTAAATATACGTGACAAATATTTATATTGCATTTTATATTCGTGGTGGATTTTTTTTTTATTTTATTTTTTTGGAGTCTATTAACTTTAACGTATGATATATAAGTCTCGTGTCGGAGCTTAAGAAATGAAAACAAAAAACAAAAATCTAAAACACAGCATTTTTAAAATCATTTCAACGAACGGTATATTTTTAAAAATTTTAAACACAGTATAATGTTACTTTTTAAAAGTTGACGAAAGTAGGACGCGAATGTGCTTTTAAATATTCGATAAAAGCTTTTTTTTTTGAATTTTTTTTTTTTTATTCATATTTTTTTACTCACAAATTATTATATAGAGAATAAAGGAATGGTTTGAGAAGAATAAGTAATTCTTTTATGTGCGCATGCGTCAAATAGAGAACAAAGAAAGAAAGTTTCGCGGGGCGACTTGGTAGGTAGCAGCTGTAACAGCAACGCCACTCGTTTGTATACATATATATATATATATATATATATATATATATATATATATATATATTTTGATGTATATGTATATGTATCTGTATATATGAATATGTATATGTATCTACATATGTGTGTATAAATATGAAAGAGAGTCGCAAGAGAAATACAGAGGACAGAAAAAGGGTCCAGATGCTTTTGCACACGAGCTTTGCGAATATGGCTCGTTATTGACGTGACAAAACGTCCAGTTGAAAAATGTTTGTAAAACGTGTGGACCATTTTCAAAATGTATCTCGCTCATTTTTAACTTTTACATTTTTATATCCATAAAAATTTTCATTACTTATGCATATAATACATGACTACTTATTTATTATTACGTAATCTTCAAATACTACCAGTGGAATTTTGTAAATTTATTTGAGCTTTAAATTTTGGGTAATTATTTGAACATCCCGCGGAATTCAACACATATTTGTTTAATCACATGACAAAAATTTCTTGAATAAATATTATTGTTTTATTTATTTATCGATCAAAAATAAATTTGCTTAAACTTTGAACTCGAAAAATAAAATTTTGGCCTTTAATTTGAATAAAAACGCGTTTACGAATTTGAAAATTATTTTTTTATGACAATATTCAAAATAAAGACTTTGAAATAAAATTTTTTGTCAAGTGCGTTGAAAACGTTTTATAGAAGTGTTTATATTAATTGAAGACTTTGGTCATGGTTAATTTAAGAAGACGTTAATCATACGAATGAGACGTTGACGCGTACATTTTCCAGTTTAGTTCAGCGGTTCTCATTTTATTCTTCGTTAAATTTACTACATGTTAAATGCAGTAATAAATATTAGGTGCCTTTGTGACTCGTATTGTTTATACACATATATTTACGTATATATGCTGAGTTGAGATGGTACATGGGTATGACGTGTGTTATATTTGTTATCGCTTATCGACGTTGAATCCATTGCACAAAGCAGACGTAACTTGGGCTGCAATTTAAACTGCGAACTGATAGGCTTATCGCTGTTGCTATTGTTACTTTTGTCAATAAGAAAATGACTATACAGTATACATTAACATATATATATATATATATATATATATATATATATATATATATATTTGTAAGTGTTGAAGGTTTCTAATTTACTGTTCGTTTAGTTTAATGCAAGTGTTATTTGAGAACAATAAAATACAAGTGTATGTATTTTTTCTCACTTTTATATTACGTAAAATAAATGCTGACGTTATTTTTCTAAAAATCTTTTATCATATTCTGCGTAAAAAGTTATTGTTATTTTTAAATTTATATGCGAGACTAAAAATATAAATATTTGTTGGTAAAAATTCAATCGTTAAAAATAATAAATTTATAAAACTTATAATAAATCAAACTTTAATAGCTACAGCAATACAATTATAATAATAATTATTATTATTATTGAGTCATTAATAAAAAATATTTTTTTAAAAGAAGGCGCAAAACTTATCTTGTTAAAAATTCACTTACATTTACAAATATATATATATATGTATATTACGCAATACAGGGAGCACTTGTAAACGTATACCATTAAAATTACTTAACATTTCTTCCTCTTGAGTTGAATAGTACAATAGTGTTCCATAAATGTCGGGAATATAGTACACTAGTGAATGTATTTCATACAATATTGACTCTTTTCATCGAGGATTTTCCTGGCACGGGTTAAATTTACAGTAAGAATGGAGTACCGTATAATTACTCGACAATCCGACTCCCTTCTGGCAAAGCTCCAATTGGGCGTACCCTCTGGCTTACATGACCCGCTAGATTTTCTTTTATCTCACTCTCGGTTTCCCTTTTTTACGTTTGTTATTCTTTATTCCTCATCCTTTATCCAGCTCTTCCACGTCCTTGAAGTAACACACAAGTACCAGACTACTCACATCACCCACATATCTCACATTCACCCGCAGTTAACTTGTGTGTTAGTTGTTGCTGTTGCTGTTGTTGTTATAACGAGTGCCAGAATAGTAGTACAGAAAATAGGAAAGAAAGAGAGAGTAGAAACGTCGATCACTCGATCCTGGATCACCGGGAAATGGCTCCTGTGGGTATGTGTCGGATATACTATGCGATTCGCGCTTCAACGAATTCTTTATCTAAAGGCCGGTATTTCATCCCCTAGGAATTCGATGAGTCCGAGTAAAGGCAAATTACTCCCAAGGGTTACATTTACAGTCGGATTTCAAGATCGGAGAAGATGTTTTCCTATATACAGATTGACGTTAAGGATTATCTTGCAATTTCTTTTTTTTTTTAAATGTATACATTTTTTTATGTCTTATTAAAGCAGCTATATATAATATATATTAACAACTTTTTCATCAAAATCTATAAATATATCTCATAAATCTACATTTGTATTTTTAATGAATTATTTATCATTCATTTTATCTTCAGTTTTTATAAAAAAATTCATTCATCGATAATATCTTAATGAACAGACTTATAATCGTATTTTAATTGTTGGCGTTATGCGAGTATATATTTTTTTCTCACGTACATGGGATTTAATTACAGTGACTATTACGAAAGACTAAACTTTCTGTACATGTGTGTGTGTATATACAAATACAACAGATGTTTATATATATACGTTATGTTTAACGTGGCAACGTCGCTCGTCAATTGACAATTAGGTGTTGTCGGGGTCAATTGGACCCACGCTACCCGCTGATTTCAAGTTTACTCACGTTTTCCACGGAATTAGTCGTGTGGTACGCACTGCCGATGATGCTTCAGTGTCGTCTCTTCAGTCGCCGTATCGGCTAATTTTCAGCAACGTACTCCAATACGCGACTACTCAACAAGAGAAAGACAAATAACATTCTCTCTCTCTATAACATACTCTTTAATACCCGTAATAGTATTACGTACGTTAATCCTCGAATTAACTTTTTCTTTTTTATTATTTTCTTCTTCTTCTTTCCCCTGTTCCTTTATTTATTTATACCACTTGTATACTTTTACTTTCACACCCGGAAACTTTTTCGGATGGATCAATTTCGCTCGGGTTTAATTTATCGTGAGTAGAAAGTTTCCCCAAATTGTATGTTTGTGATTACTTTAGTTGAATATATATATACATATACATTTACACATCAATACATATTTATATCTAAATATATATATGTATGTGCCAAAAGAGATGTAATTTTTGTGAGTGGCTGTACACACGCGGATGTCGAACGAACCGTGTATACACACACACAAAAATACAACACACACGTACACACATTATGGTTGAAGCCACACATGGCTGAGTACGCTGCTGTGACGGTCTTCAACAAGTGGTAATGGTGGTTGTATTCATCTTCTCATGAACATAAGCGTGAGACATTACTTCCACTCAAGTTAAAATAATAATTATGATAGTGATAATAACAATAATTTTTCTATTATTATCATTACATAAAACAGAAATTAAAATAAAATAAATAATTCATTTTATTTAATAATTATTAGTTGATAAATTATCGTAAAGATTGTACATTATATATGTATAAGCGAACCGGTTAACGTGGGAAATATTCATTTCGTGATTTGTCGAGACTTATTCAGTATACATACTAATTTATACATATATGTAGATATGTATGTGTAATAATGTGTAATGTTTATAATGGATTGTAAGTTATGGTAGACACTTGGGCTGTGAATGGTAGACATACACGAGGAGAAAAGTACGAGTAAGTGAAAGAGACGAGTATAGTATACAATAACAAGTATAAGTTGTGTGTGCTGTGGATATGAGTATAGAGAGGTACTGGGAATAAGGCACGAAGGTCAAGGCTCCAAGCTGTCGTGCCAAGAAATTCACGCTCCGTTACCGCATTACTACATATCTCTTTTGCCAATTTCCTGTAAATAATGTCTACTGTTTATTAATTTTATTTAAATTTATATTTAAATACTTAATTAGTCACTTCTCTTTACATCAACGAGTTCATTTAAATATTTTTTTAAATTTTGTTCGGACAAATGAATTGTGAGAGTAAATTTTAGATACGTGATTTTATTGTTCCGTAAGTGATTCAATTGACCCATCAGTAATCTATCCGTTTATCTAATTCATGATACCGTATGAAAATTTTATTCAACATTTGTAGGGTGTTATGCAATATCGCGTTGCAGTCATCGGGATTATTGGTGCGATTTTATTATTTCAACGTGCGTTGAATTTAATAAATTTTTTTAACAGTATTTTTTTTTTTAAATATGGTTGAGTTTATTGACGGGCGTGTGTGTGTGTGTGGGGCTTTTTTTTTTTATTAGTTACATTGTAATTTTTCATCCGTTGGATACCAAAGGTGGGTAACGCAAAGTTACCTGAGAATATGGTTAACGAGACGCGAACTCACCGGACGAGACGCCAGGATGCACCGATTGTAATTCAAATCGTGGCTCGGTATGTGGCCGCCGTGGTACAGTCACGTTCAAAAAATATCTTTATACTATTCAGTGGTTCTCAGTTCCCACAATTTAATATTTAAATAAATAAATGAATATTTTAATTTAAATATTCATCACAAATTAACCGACATTAGAATTCTATTTTTCTCGGATAAATTAAAAAAATTGGATTTTAAAAAAAATCCGTACTCCAAATTTTTAGTTGATTACAAAATCTTTTTTATAATTAGAACGTAAAATTTTAATTTAAAAAATTATTTTTATGTATGAATTTCTTCAAAAATTAAATTATTGTCTTAGAAAAAAAAAATAGATGATTATAAAAAATCCAATTAAAGAGATATGTTAATAAATAAAAAATGAACAGTGAACTGAGAATTTCCTCAGTTATTTAATCGTCTGACAGCTGATGCTACTAACACACTATTTTAATAAAAGTTGTTTTATTTTTTCCAAGTGTTGACAAAGTTACACACCTGCCAGTTGACGCGATTCGTCGGTTGCTTTACATTTCAATAGAATCTACGGGTTACTATTTTTATTTTATTTATTCCCGAACAAATTTACAATTCTAATAAACTTTATTTCACAATCATGTTTGTAAATCTAAAATGTCTTTGTATAGGTACGTAAATATAAATATTACCCGGTATATATTTAATAATTTAAATATCAATGAACATAAAAAAGTTTAAAATCACTTTAAATTTATTTCCTCATTTATTATCTACATTATTTATTTTCTTTCTTATTTAATAAATAAATTCATATATATATATATATATTCTATATACTCAGTAATATCCTGATAGACTGTTGAGTATTTAGTTCTTGTTCTTGTTGTTGTTTTGCTACCGCGTCTTGTTGACGTAAATTTATCGACGGTACCCTGGCGGTGTCGAAGGTGTCGAGGTAAGTCTCGAAATCCTAAATAACTGATCTCACCCTTGGGAATTTAGTGTCTGGTGCACATCTAACCATTTCTACAACTACATGGCTAGTTTTCGACTCCAGTATTCCACAAATTCAATAGTCCTCCGACTCAAGCTCGAATAATTTTAAAAAATGAATTATTTATTTTAAAAAAAATCTAAAGTTGCCTCGAAGAAATAATTTATTTAATTTTGTTGATTTAATTTAAAACTCGGGAAATTGGAGTAAAAGTTTTATTAATTAAAATTCAGATTTAATTTATTATAATAATAAAAATAGTCACTTTAAATTAACCAAACATCTGAAGTAAAAAGAGTTTAGTATGTAAATTAAAGTGATTATAGTCAAAATTAATTATTTTATGCTGTTGGTACGGTCGATTGCTCGTCTTTACCGCGGCATTTGTGCTAAATTAATGAGAGTAAATTCGGTGGATGGGCGAACGGGGAACGAGAGACGCTAAACGAAAATTGTGCTGGGACGCATAGTCGTACTACATCTCTGTGTGTATGCCACGTTGATGTTCACTATGATGCTCTGGTGATGTTGGTGGTAGTAGTTATACTTCTACTGGTTCTGCTACTGCTACTACTGCTGCTGCTACTGCTACTGCTACTGCTACTGATGCTGCTACTGCTGCTGATGTGGCAGCACGCCCGGTGCGTGGATATTTTCCCCACCTGTTGCCAAACAATTCCCATGGAAACCGAGTTATGGTTATGATTTCCGTCAGATAAATAAAATTTAAAAGTACTATTTAAATATGCCACTCTGCTGTTGTAGAATACCAGTATTTTTCATATTTATATTGATACATATACGAAATAAAACAAAATATATATAAATGTAGACACGTTCTACTGTAGGTTTTATTCAACTGAATTTTATTTTATCAATTGGAAAATTTTCAATTGATTGAACTCAATATTTAGTAGTGTTTCACATAACTTTCATCTTTTAAATCATCTATATAATTTAATTATGCGGAAAAAAAATCCATTTTGTTGAATCTAAAAATAACAGTTTTATTAAATACTGAAAATTGAATTTATTACTTTAGTTTAATAATATTTATACGGTTAATTAGTATTGTGTAAAGGGGAGGTTTTTAGGTCGACAATATCGAGAGACGAAATTTTAATTATAACGGTCGTTTCTTTATCACCAAAGTCGCACAACATAAAACATCACTACGGGGATTCTAATATAACACAGCAAGACGGCTAAAGGAACACCCGGGGTATGATGATAACATCCCTTTTTCTTTTTACCCTCGTTTTACTTTAATACTTACACCTTACCAACATAAACACCCTCTGTGTGGGTGTGAGGGTGAGTGTATGTGTGGACCAAAAGCACAACAGCACTGCTGGCATCAGTACTTCCATACCAACAACCCACCAGTCACACATTCACTCACTCACTCTCTCTTTCATTCTGCTCAGTATAAATCCAATAACTGATTTTTTTTCTATTCGATTTAATATTCAACGAATAAAAAAGTTTAAACTCATTCTACATTATTACCCATTTTATAAATATTGCTTTTTTAAATTTTATTATTATTATTATTTGTTATTTTTCAATAATAACTTTGATATTTTTTTTTCTCAAAGTTATTTATTGAAAAACTGTTAGAGGCCAAATGAAAAGTAGGCTTATCTAATAATTTACGATAACACCGGTTTATTGAGTAATAAAAAAGTCGCTGTGTACATATATATCTATAATAATATATATTATAGACGAAGCTTTTAACTATTTGGGTTAAATTTTGTGGCGTTAAAGCATCACCGCGGTGCTGTGGCGCACAGGAGGTGCAACGCCATTTAATGTTTGTGTTCGGGGTAAAGTAATCCCGGAAAAAACCGCACAATGTCTTATGGCTTAGCATTCATTATGGCGACATCAAGTTGAAAAACGACCGGCAGTTTACATTTTACCTGAGAGCACCTTCTCCTTATATTCTCGAGTCCTTTTAAAGGCTTTTTCCGCGAGCGCACATCAGAACAGAGAGACTCTTCTGGCAGTTATGCCATCTCGCAAACTTTATTCCTTCCCTTATTATTATTATCACTATTATTATTCTTACTCACTCTTTATCTACTGTGTTATTTTCTTCCGACGCATCTGCATGCAATTATTATTTTGATCTTCAGTAGAAAAAACTTTTCCCGTTAAGTGATTGCCTTCTGTATTATATGTTAATTATTATTATTGTGCTTTAGATTTTATTTTTCATTAGTGTAAGTACGCTATTCAATAAAAATTAAAAAGGAAAAAAAATATTTACGTATTTTTGAAATTTAAATTAAGACGAAATTAATTAATTTTAATTAGCAGTATCAGTAATTTACTTATTGCGAGAGTTTGTTAATAATACTTGGCTGTGATTTTACTGTTGAGTTTAAATCTCAAAACTTTAATAATTGCTTTTAGACCCACGTATAAACACACGTTTGTATGATTTTACGTTTTACACCTTGATCCTTATTCAAGGACTCGACTACCACTCAGTACTACTTGATTTCACCCGCTCTAATAGAGTGCAATATTGCTTTACTCTCAACTTGGTGAGCTTACAAATCGCCGACTACAATTGTCTAGTGTTTGAATAGTCATAAATATATTACATACAAGTAGTATTATCACTGATATTTATCATCAGAATATTAGAAAAATTTGCGGAGTAAATTCAGAGTGAATGACTTTTTTTATTCAATCTCGGAGTGAAATTTACTCCGAAGGGGAGTTTATTTAAATATTAAAACTCCGAATTGGAGTAAAATAAAATCCAGATTACCCCGAAATTACTCAGCTGGAAAAATACACTCCCTATTAACTTTGCATTCAAAGTGATCTTTTTGAAAATTACAATTTGAAGTGAATTTGAATTTAAATAAAATCTGTAATCACTCCTGATTTTTTACACAGAAAAAAAATTGCGGAGTAAATTCAGAGTGAATGCGGAGCGGATGACTTTTTTTTTATTTAATCTCGGAGTGAAATTTACTTCGAAGGGGAGTTTATTTAATTATCAAAACTCCGAATTGGAGTGAAATAAAATTCAGATTACCCCGAAATTACTCCGCTGGAAAAATACACTCCCTATTTACTCTGCATTCAGAGTGATATTTTGAAAATTACGATTTGAAGTAAATTCGAATTTAAATAAAATTTGTAGCCACTCCAAATTCACTCCTGATTTTTCACAGCAAAAAATTTGCGGATTAAATCTGGAGTAAATATGGCGCAGATGACTATTTATTTATTTCATTCCCTCGGAGTTACATTTACTTAGGGGAGTTTATTTTTGTATTAAAACTCGGAATCTGAGTGAATGCGGATTGAAATAAAATCCAGACTACTCCGAAATTACTCATCTGAAAAGTCAAACTCCCTATTTATTCCATATGCGGAGTGATTTTCTTAAAACCTCCGAGTGACGAAGTGAATTCTGACTTAAATAAAATTCGTAATCACTCCAAATTAACCCCCGATTTTCTACAGTGAAAACTTCAATACCAAATTATTTATATATTTTTTTTCTCTTAAATTTTTATTTCGCGTACATGATTTTTATCTTACGGCAAGTGTTTGAAGTAATTACGGTTAAATTGGATGAGATGTAATGAAAGTGAAATGGGAATGCGTTTTTGATCAATTAAGAGTTCATTCAAGTTTAAGTAATTATATTACGAAATGAAAAGCCAAAATAGCGTAAGCGAGGAGCCAGTTGAGTGGATGGGTAAGTTCTTATTGAGAGAGCAACAAAGAGAGAGAGCGAGTGAGATAGGGAGAGGGAGAGGGAGAGGGAGAGAGAGTTGTGGTGCTTGAAAATCCGGAAAGTAATTCGAGTAATGGGCTCTCGATAGTCAACGGTTTGAAGCTTTTGAATTAAGAGCTCTCAAAATTATTGGCGAGTAATATCTACCAATGTTTGAATTATCAATCGCCATTAGGACCGCGAGGAATTTATATATACGCCCTCTCAAAATAGTTTGTTTGTAAACGTTCAATTTTACCGGCTTTTAATTAATTTATTTCATGTTCATGTTGAACATGAGCAAATAAATTAAAAATTAATAGATACCACACACACACACAGTTGTCAATTTTTTTTTTCAAATATATTTTTTTTATTACTATTTACTGTAATGTAAAGTCAATTTTATACGGTTGAATTTACATTGGCAATATCAGAAGTATGTTAAAGTTGGAATATAATATTATCGACTTTGAATATGGTCGGTACGTGTGAGATCCATTTAGATGCATCTCGAGACTCTGGGTCTCATAGACAATCCGATTGGTATCGAAGTAGTCGGCAATAAGAATAAAATATTATAGATTATATTCATACTGATACATATATAAATATAATATAAAATTTTTACCTTAAAAATAAAAGTTAACTAGAGAAAAAGTACGGAAGCTTAGAGATGAAAATTTTTTAGTAAATGTTGATCCCACGTGTCAAAAAATCAAAATTCCAAGTGAGAAATTGAATTGAGCGCAGGTTTCTTTAGCCGCTGCATCGATCGTCACTCTCTATACAGTATACCAGGCATGTCCAACCGCTCCATCGGCTATCCCAGGTCGCGGTTGTTGCCCGGCGACACTTGACCCTCTTTGCTATCGTCTTTTTAGTTTTTTATTTTCCTCATGTTTCTTGTGTGCGCTCTCTGACACATGGCACCTGATGATCCCCGCTCTATACAAAATTATGATAAATTTATTTCAATAAAATTTTATCCTCGTGGTAATAATAGCGCAGTTAAATTTAAAGCTGTAGATATCCTTTACTGAATTGCGTCGTCAACATCCCAGTCAGTCTTGTAGAGAATGAATGACTGACACAAAGACATTGTAAGAATCTATAGCAAAATGAGAAAAGTGATTGCGTAAAAGTTTGTCGACTGTCATAAAGATTGAGAACATGAAGAGAGACGAGTTGACACAATGGCTAATTGTTAGATCGACATCGTCTGCTCTTCTGCTCTATTGGAAATTATTCAACTAGTTTTTCAGCTCTGTAATACAGAGCTAGTATTGGAGTAGTAGTACGTACTACAGTAGCAGTACAAAAGCAAAAGCACTAGTATAGTGATAGCTACGATTACTGTTACAGCAGAAGCAATAATACCAGTATGTGCATGTCTACGTCTACTCTATGGTATTCTGGCTGGTATCTACATACGCTAGTTCACACAGCAATGTCAACACTATTTTCAAAGGGAATTAACTACAATTCAGTCATCCAAAAGGGTTTATTCAATCTAATCTATATATGATCAATGACTGCGGCATCTCATTGCTCTATCCCTTTGTCAATTAAATTATTCAAAATACAATGTTGATACTTGACAATACATAATTATTGTAATTCGAAACTTTCTGCTGAAAGAGACTTGATTATTATATTTAAATATTATTGGTGATGAATAAAACAACAACAGGAATAGTAATAATAATAATAACAATAATAATAATGGCGACAATGGAAAAAAGGAAAAATGTTTGACCTTATTTGATATCTTTTGGCGAGTTTTTGCTTTGGTTTGCGCCAACTTGAGAGAGGTGCGGTGGTGAATGAAAGCGGCAGATGAAGAGATTCAAAGATAGCAAAGAAGACTAAAGAAAAAGAAAAAGAAGCAGAGGTATAGGTAGAGGTAGTGCTAGAGGTAGAGGTAGAGGTAGAGATAGAGGTAGAGGCAGAACAAGAACAAGAGAGCAGACTATAATACACACAAGTGAGATGAAGACAAGTTCTCTCGGTTGGCGTTTTCCATTCCTGAACCGGCGTTGAATACGTGGCTGGAAACAATGGCTGTCGCGGCCCGACTTCTGTAACGATATCGTCGTTCCCTGACGATTGAAAAGATGCTGGAGATAACGAGCGAGTGAGCGAGTAGAACGAATAGACTCGTGGTATACAGATAGAGCCACAGAGCAGTGAGGACCGACAGAAAGTTTTCTTCATTATTATGATTATCGTCATTAGAGTGCCCGTATAAATAAAATGATCGCCCGGACGATTCCTTTTGTTCGTGTTCAAGTAAACCAACGTCTATGTTCTCGTCATTTTTTTTTATCATTCTTTTTTTACTCTTACTCTATTCTCTCCCGAGCTCTTAACGCTAAATATTGTCAACACAATTTTTATTGCGTTATTTTTCGTCTGGTTGCTGCCTCAACGACGCGTTTCGTTCATTCATAAAAGTGATTTTGTCACAACACTAAAAAATGACACTACTACTAATAATAATAATAATCATTATTATCAAATTCAAATATATAAAATATTTTAAATAAATTAATTTATGTATTTACGTCTGTATCGATTCGATCAGGGGTCGTGTAGTGTATAGATGTGTATGGAGAGCAGTTTACCTCATGTTCGATTAACCCCTCAGCAGAGTATGACAAGAGGTCTCTACTACTACTTGCTACTGGCAGTACTGGCACTGGTGCTGGTACTGTAACACTGCTACCTACCACCTTACTCAAGCTAAATTGCAACTACTAAACTACTTGTGACAATCAGCAATAACTAATTAACCATCATAGACAGAGTGTAGGTGAAGCAAGTGAGTGTGGCGGATCAACTCTCAGTTCGCTTCATTTTACATACTGTGGATGAGTAAATATATGTGTATATAGATATATAAACTAACACATGAACAGTAACTCGCCTCGTGACTCGTGCCAACAAACTTCATAAAGTAGTTGGTTAAATTAAACTAACTTATTCTTCAAACAAAAACGTTATTTACATAAACCAATAAAAAATAAACATATATAATATTTATGTGCTAAATATTAATAAATGTAGGTAATTATTAAGTACATTTGCAAGGGCTGTTATTGTTATTTTCTGTTTTTAATGGCGGATACCGAGGAGTCGAGCCAAAAATAATTTTAAACAAAAGACCGAGTGCGAATCGTTAACTCGAGTAAACACAACACTCTTTTAAGAGGTTAAAGGACCAAGTAGGGTTAATCTCTTGCCAGCAGACGTTTTTTTTTATTTTAACATAAACAGACGGTTCTCTTTTACAAGCTCTTCGCTTCAGCTCATTTAATACCCGTCTCCGTCTTGTTCTTTTGTACATAAAGAGAGCAATAACTCTAGCTCTCTCGACTAGGCTTGTGTCTTATCGAAATTCTTAATTAGAAAATTTTAATTATGTTTTGAGGCTGTGCAAACGCCAACCGAGCGGGGTTCTTGGGTACGTTGCTAGAGAAAGACAGGTCAGGTTTCACTGGCTCCTAAAGATAGTGGATTTCACTAGGTTGTTGGTTGTTGCTTGGTTCTATATCCATGTACACACAGATATTGTGTGAGATGGTAACGGTTAACGTCAAGAAATACTAGTAGAAGAAAATGAAGAAGAAGATGCGCGAGTATGCAGCGATGGTAAACGAAGCTCTGAAGGCAATTAAGCTGGAGCGTGCCTCGTAAAGATGCTTCAGGGTTGATGTCTCGCTACTGTACAATATTAAATTTCGACGGTACCTAGAGCTAGTAGCTAGTGGTGGTGGCAGTATAGACAGTGATCTTTTTCTATGTCGACTTCAATTGTGTCCGTGACCAAGTAAAAGTAATAGAAGGAGCAACTTTATGTCGCAGGACGTGAATTAAGATTATAAAAAATGAGTAATTATAAACGTAGAAGTGGTTTGATCGATATCAAGAGCGACAATCGTATCCCCGTAGGCCGGCCCCATTAACTGTTTAACGGACCGCAATTTATTACATTATAAAGTTGTCGCCTATGCTGAGACCAAGAGTCACGGGTTGTTTGACGCTTCACCGACGGCACTAGAAGCCATCAGCTACCCTCGGTTTCTCAGTCGCTGGTGGTGCTTTCTGCTTCCTGACATTTAACGATCGGGAAATTGGTCAAATTTAAAACGAAACCACGGCCGCTATCTACTTCCAAGCTTATAGATCTTTGGTTTTATTTTTAACTTTATTTGCTGTATTACTTTAAATTTAATTTGACAGTTTATCAAATGACAGATAATAAAGATAATTTACGAGATAAAGTGAGGCGGGGATCGTGTAATAAAGACGTGAGTTATTTGGAACCAGACAATAAGAAAGAGGTTTGGGTAAAATGATGACTCGGAGGATGCAGTTTTAATGTAAGTGTGTGTGGATAAAATGAATGTATGTGTGTAGAAAGGTGGTATAAATGCGGTGGTGTAGGTGGTTGGTCGAATCGGGGCAACAGGTCTCCGTGGTCTGGCGTCGTGGCGTCGCGACGCGATGCGAGTAGAATCAACGCCGAGTTACTGGGAAAGCCTCAGTTTCAGCAAAAGTATTCGAGGCACGTGCGCGATTACCTTCGGGAGAGGACTCGTCGTGCGTGACGGGGCCATACCCGAGGGATAGTCGGCGCGCTTGAAAACGTTTGCGATTAGCTTCTATATCTAGCCATACATATATGCAATAGCTTTTTATTTTTGTTTTTTTTTTTCTTTAATTTTTTTTCCCATACTCCGCTCTCGCCACCCAGTGCTTCAATTTCACGTCGCAGACATGAGGAAAAAATTGCATCTTCATCCTTTGCATTTATTATAGAGTAGAGGTACAGAAAAGGAACAGAGTAAAAAAAATAAATAAACTCTAGTGTCGCGTGATGGGCTATCAGAAACCCTTTTTAATTTAATACAATTTTGAAAATTCGTTTTTGATGGTCCTTGGAGTTGTAATTAATAAATAATTAAGTGTACATGTCAAAGAGATAAAAAGACCCGTCATTTCAGACTAGACATTACGTGTTAATTTTGGTGATGGACTGTGTGCAAAGGGATACCATCGACTCTATAGACACAGAGAGGCCAGAGGTGCCGAATATAAATAGAGGGAGAGAGTGATGGTCGGTAGATTGGTAAAACATGAACAAAGAGATGAATAGATCGATGATCAGGTCGATGAGTAGAGGGTAGAAATCGCGCAACAGGTTTCATTCGGTCGTTCATTGACATAACGATAGGATTTGATATTGAAAATGGTGGTAGAATAGGCGTCTCTATGGTGAAGGCACTACTGTGCTGCTACCCTGCGTCACGGTCGAATGACCGAGCGAACGAATAAACGAACGAACGACTAGCTCGGCACACGAATATTGGCTAAAAATGTAAATTGCCGTACACCATCCCTCGCTTCGGAAATGTTCATTCGTTTCTATGTGCCCTCCAGCTCTCTCTTACTCAGTGTCGCTGTCCAACGGCTGTGAAGTAATTGAAAACACGCGTCATCTCCGGTCAATGGCTTGCCATCGTGCATCACTCGCTTTTTTCTCGTCACATTTTACACTGCTTCTTTATTCTCATTCTCGTGTGTCTGGTTCTCGCCCGTTATTACTTGTCCCATAATTCGTCACGTACCAGTTAAATATTGCCTTCAATAATATTCTTTGGCATTTCATTGAATTTGTTTCAGCAAAAGAAGCTTTGAAATAGACAAAAAATAAATAAATAAATAAATAGAAAGCTAGAGTACAGGAAGTAAAAAAGAAAAGAAAAATAGCAAATGCAATATGGCATTTATGTAACGATTTTAGGTGTGCGAAATGTGAAATAAAATATGGAGAATTTCATCTAGCTTTTTTTTTCCTTTTTTTTTCATTTATTCGCACTGCTCTCTCATAGAGGGCAAATACCCGTTCACTCTGTACCTTTGCTTGAGTGGATTTATGCAAGATGCATGAGGCTACAGTAGTAGTCTAAAAGCTAGGGGTTGGAAGAACCCAGAGTGTCCCTTGAATAATATATACCCTACTACTACTACTACCAGATATAAAAAGGAAAAAACATAATGTTAAAAAAAAGGGAGATAAAGAAAAAAAGATACCGGTTGACTCGATGACTTGATGTAGAATATATGACTGGGAATTTAACGTTAAGACATTACTGGTGGTGGTATTGGTGTTAGTATTAGTATTAGTATTAGTATTAGTGTTAGTGTTAGTGGGAACAGGATTGCCGTCGACAACGGCAAATCGAGTTGAAATGAAATGGCCTCGTGTGGATTAGGTGGATGTTGCACGCGCGGTCATACCACCACTGGTTTGGCGATGGCAACTTGGAAACTTAGATTGCCGTCACGTGGAGTGAGGATGTAAGGACGTAACGTTGCCACCGCAATCTCGTTGACGTCTTTCTTGTCCTTTGTAAAACTTTCATTCTATACCTATACCTATACCTATACCCATACCCTCAAGTTTAAGTAAAAGCTAAAGAGGTCAGGCAGGTCCCTATTGCAAGTGCTAACACTTTGCCAACTTTATATAAATAGTTACACAAAGATATATTCTTATATACATTGGATTAACCAGTTAAATCTGAAGGTAATACCAAAAATCCCTAATCTAAAGCAGCCCTTTTTTCCTCCATGTTAGCTTACTTACTCGGTTTCTCGCTCTCGGTTATTATAACAACAGAGTATCAGAGACTTTAGCTGCGGGATTCACCTGGAGCTCACTCACGCACCAGCACAAATCGAGTAATGGATTAATTCTATAATTGGTTGGCGTGTAATGGAGAATTTGTACAGCTATATATGTATACATGTCCATGGTATATAACCTCCAACATGCTTATGGATAACTGTGATGATGGTAGTAGTCCCTCGGCGGAAAGCTAGCTACTGTACGAACGATGATATTCTTCTTCGTTCCGTGGGTACATAGCCCACGGGTAGTTAGCGGTGCAGCTCAAGCAAATAGAGGCTATAGTACTAGTAGTAGTAGTAGTACTAGTAGTAGTAGGAGTAGTATTAGAGATCCTCTGGGAATAGGCTCTAGATTATAATACTTGTGCAAACTCACGTGATGCACCCAAAGTTATTATAACTAGTACCATACTTTGCTAAGACGTTTTAAACTCATAACTGATTATTAAACATTTGAATAAATAAATAATTTATTATTTAAAAACAACAAAAAAAATCAATCACTCAATTTTCTATTTATTTTCTGTTACAGGTAGGTCAAACTCTTGAGGAGTTTATTTAATAAATACGCGCGACGTGTGACAAACTGCGAAGAACACTCGACAGAATGATGATGGCCAACTTACCTCCCGTTATGCTGCCGGCTTTACATCATGATTATGGGATTCTGGCGTCTACAATGGGTATTAAGGTGAGTTTATTGTTTTATATTACCGGGACAGACATCTTATGGCAATGGACATCCCCAGAGACATATTTTTGCTTTTAGGTCATTGCAAAAGAAAAAAAAGAAAAAAAAAGAAAACAATTGCAATAAAACTCAATGACTTTATACAATACATAGTAATGTAGGTAGGATTTTAAGTAGAATAGGTATGCGTTGCGTCCGACGACGATCGATTAACAAAACTTTTTCTGCAGCGATATTCCTTGTGGAATCGGTGGAAATTTTGTTTTTTCTCGGTGCTCGGATTCGCCCCAGTCCAGCTGGCAGGATGCCAATGGACCAGTGAAATACGATTAAACTGTTTTTTGAGGCCGCTACGTGCTCTTCAACTGGTTTTTAGCGTTTGCGCACACACTTATATGCAGATAGATTTATAATATACGTGCATATAACCTTTGCTTTATAGAAGGTATATATATTATATATTTACATATATAGTTGTTGCATAGTAGCGGCATCGGGTCGAGTTGTGCGCCCCCTCCAGCTGATAAAAATACTCTGATACGTAACTATAAAGCCTATTTGATGCCACAAGCGTGAGCTAACTCTTTCTCTGTATATATTTTTTTATATTTTTTATGCTCTTCTTTTGCGCTGGATAGCAGGTATGATTGCGAGTACTGGTACCAGAGTAGATGAGCCGGTCTTTTAACTATTTTTTTTCTTCCCACTCTTTTGTTCATTGCACAGTACTATACTGCGGGATATTAATTAAAATTCCTCTCTAAATATTCCAACGCCCGATTCTTCTAGGACTGAGAACTTATTTAATTTACTTTCGTGTCCTGTAGCTGCTACTTGTAGCTCGGATTAAAAGTTAAAAAAATATATTTTAAATATGTTAACTCTCTTGAGTAAGTAAGATAAAAAAATTTAAACACAAAGGGATGATACTTATCACACGATGTTTGAATAAGAAATTTTTATTTTAATGCCAACTTCAATCATTTTTAAAAAATTTTTTTTTTTATTTTACTGTCGAGTTTTTGTTAATTACTCGTAGAAAAATAATTAGTTTTTGTTGTTTATTTTTGTGTTGACTCGAATAGTCGCGTTATTTATTTAGTAATTTAATTAAATAATTACATGATTAAAATATATAATAATAATAAGTAGTAGGAGCAGTTTGAGTAGAATTAAATGTAGAAATAAGTTAAAAGAGAGTATTAAGCAAAAAAATTTAGATGGAAGAAAGAGATGGGCTGAAGTGGTGGGTAGATCTACTGTTACTGCTGCTACTGCTACTGCTACTGTTGCTGGTATAACTACTGCTTGTACTATTTCTAGTTATTCCCGTTAAAAATACTAAAGTTTTACGAAAACGGTCTACTCAGCTAGCTCGGTTATTTTGTTCAGTAGATGGAGGAATGAACCGTACGCCTTAGGGGCAATTTAAACGGTAAGTGCGCGGCCGCCTCGTGTTCGTTATTGTTTTCTTTGAATTAATGAAACTGAGTGAGGACTTTGCCACTCACTCAGTGTTTTATATATATATAGTGACAATTGCGTGTGTTGTAACCTTTTAAATTACCGGTCGGAAAGTTTACATACGTGAGTGGTAGAGGTCGATTACTGCCGCGTCTATTTTTGTCCGAGTAACACACGTGCCGTGACATGGTCATGTGTGTTGGTGGCGATAGTGCTTTTCGTGTCACAGTATAGTAGTAGCGCTGATGAATTTTACTTTTACTTGGTTTTACATCTTCGTTTGCATACTATACATATACAGAGAAAATTAAGCGACACACTGTGAAGTTGCGTCCCTTAATATAGCGCTCTGCTATTTTCTCACTTTATTCCAGCGATACTTCATTAACTTTTACTATTTTTATATTATATTTTTTTTTTGTCCGTCAAATTATTATTTTAATTATTTATTTTTTTTTATTTACATGCGATACATTTTTTTAGTCCGCGTATGTAATTTTTGACTGATGTAAGAAAATTTAATTAACTTACAAAATATAAATTTTAGCTGCACATTAATTTGAATATTTGGTATAATAAATAGATGATAGAGAAAAAAAACCAAAAACGTAACAAAATAAAAGATAAAATTATTCAGATATTTATTTTTTTTTATGCATTATATCCTGGCGTGATTGGCAGACTGAATAAAAGAGCCATTGAATATTTCATAAATGAGAGTGTACTTTCAATACAAAAATCCGTACTTCTTTAAGGTGAATTCACCACCTCATCACTCACTGTCATGTCTCAAGAGGATTCAAAGCCATTGAACTGAGATGAAAAAAAATATATAAAGAAAATAAAAACAAAAAATCGAAAATATAACAAATGGTTAAAATCACAGAATTTGAAAATGCAAATTTTCTATCGTTTTGTTCCGAATACTAGCAATTAAACGCCATTCTACAGGTCCTGACCTCATCGCGTAGGGTAGTTTTTACAGAAGCACCCGTGCAAATTTTATTAGCCCCGTTGCTGTGACTAAAACAATAACCATTGTTGGACTTTGGTTGTGACGGTTATGTGTACGTTTGGACCCGAGAGAACGGGGAGGAAAAGGGTGGTCAGTTTTACCAGTGGATGGGGTCGCTCTTTGTTTATGAGTCTCGACGAATTGTTACTCTGTACCGGGGACTAGTATAAGTACACCAAACTCTATACTAAACTCCACATCTACATAACAGATAAAGATCTAGTTTAATTTATTTGAATTAAATGTCTTGTCCAACAAACTATAACTGTAAAATAACAGTATACTTCGAAGTATGTACTTTGAAATTTTTTTACGTAACCCAGGGCCTATTTCATTTTTTGAATTGGGCCACCCAAAAATTAAAAAAAAAAAATTCAATCTAAAATCAGTCCGACAAATTTTTCTCAAATAATTTAAACAAAATTTTCAAAATTCATAATCAAAAATAAATTTTGCATCGATTAAATTTGAGCCAAAAAAAATATTGGAAATTTATTTAAAAATTTTATGTCAGAATTATTTTAATTATGGGAAAAAAATGAATTCAATTTCGAATAGAAATTTTAAAATTTTGATTTTTTTACGTGAATCATTTTGCCCAAATTTTTTATAGCTGTTATATTGAGATCGAATACTTATCTAAGGATTCAAAAAAAGTGTGATTTTTTTTCTACAATGGCCGTTTTGTCCCTCTTAGTATTTTATTCATGACCAAATTTCGCTCGTTGTTTTACATATCATATTTATTATTTATCATTTTATTCCAATTCTACACTCGCGTATATTTTTCCTCCGAAAATGTTCATCAGTAATTAAAAATATATTTTTCTTTTTATCAACTATTTGTTTGTTTGAAGAAAAATTAATGTTGAAAAACAGTCCAGAGCAGAGTACATGAATTTTCTTTACCCATCTCGTTGATATATTTTTCCATCAAGTAATTAAACTAATGGAAGAGCGTCGCGACGTTTGCGGGATACGCGAACAAACCAATGCGAGCATCCGTAGCAGCAGCTACGAAGAGTGATCCATTGAAATGGCACAAACGGGTACTTTTTCTTGGCAATATAAATTTTTGATGTCTACTCTGGCGCGCATTTTTTATTAATATATTTATTTATTAACGTTATCTATATACATTGAGTTGTTAATTTAACAGAAATCCATTATTTATGTTATTCCTACGTTCACTTGACAAATAACGCGTATGTAATTTGTGGGAATGAAATTCTCATTGGTGAATTTGCTCGGTGTTTCAATCCTCTCATACCTCATAAATATAACCCAATAGATCAAAATCTATTATTGGTTAACTAAAGTGAGATAGCTGTGGAATATCATCGCCAGAGAGTATTCAATATCGATTATTCAACGATTGAGGTATACGATAATCGTAGTTTGATGATGAAATAATAATTGAATATTTATTACATCATTTTATAATGTGACATTATTGGGATCCTGATGAAACCGTAGTACTCTCTGTTCAATGTCTATTTTAAATTTATTCAATTTCATAAATTATTTTATTTAATTTACCGCAATTTAATTACTATTTATATAATTATCGTAATCTGTTTCACGACTTTATTATTTCACTTAACTAATATGATATTTATTTCAAAATACAACTCAAAATTACACTGTAAAAAATTTGCAGAGTGAATCCGGTGTGAACGTGGAGTGGAATTTCAATCCGAAAGAAAGTTTCGGAAACTATTAATTATAAAAAAAAATTACTAGTACATAGTGAGCTTAGGTCTTTGATATTTGACATTTATATTGAGTACGGAAATAATTACGAACTCCTTTTCCATATATTCACGCGAAATGATTTTAAAAAATTATAAGCAGCCGATAATAAAACTTGAACAAATATAATACCACGAGATATCATTTCACATTGTGACGAAATATAAAATACTCCCGTAAAAACTATGTCATTATAGCTATTCAATTCTCTCTTAAAATGAATCAGTGAAAAGTAGTCCAATCAGTGAATATTCACTGCACGAATAGTCCCAAGCATATCACTCATTCAATCAGTGATATACTTGAGACTGATTCGCAGTGAATATTCACTGATTTGCAGAACTTTTTACTGATTCATTTTAAGAGAGTTATATATATCGCGTGCCAAATGCCAAAAGGGCGTATTACAGCAGTTAGATAGGGTTCCATGTCAAAAGGGCGTATAAAAAAATTTTTTTTTGCCATTCTTTTTAGAATCGCTCAAAACGCAAAGATCTGCAGAAAAAAAAATTTTTGACTTACTAACGCCAAAAGGGCGTATCTTAAGATGTACGCCCTTTTGGCTTTAGGAAATTGTCGGTCTAAAGCCAAAAGGGCGTATAAAAAAAATCAGAATTTTTTAAAATTTCGAAAACCAGTCTTCAAAATTGCCCGGAGAAGGTTTGTAAAAAAAAAAATTTCGAAAAAGTCAACTATTTCGATGGTAGTAACTTTAATTTTTCATCATCTTGGACAGTCCAATGTAATTAAAATAATCATTAACTTTAATTTTTAATCAACTAGGAAATTCTCAAATAATAAATAATTATAAGCTAGAGATAATAAAGTTCAATATTCGTTCTTCTATTCAACGCCATACGGAGCGTATGATGGAGAGCTAATATTTGAGACATACACCCTTTTGGCTTTGGAAATTTTTTTTTCATTTTTAGGCTTTGAACATGTTTACAAAACGACTGGCACCAAAAAAAAAAGTTATACGCCCTTTTGGTTCCTCAAAGCCAAAAGGGCGTATAATTTTTATACGCCCTTTTGGCATTTGGCACGCGATATGATTTAGCGAGTTACTAAAACATTTTATAAATTAAAAACATAATATTTTAAGTCTAATTATTAATATCTAAATTAATTATTTATTGAAATAATTATATTTCTAATTAACAGCTGTTTCTATAAGATATATAGATTTATTTAAGTATTAAAACTCCGACTGGAGTGAATGCGGATTGAAATAAAATCCGTATTCACTCCGGGTTCACTCCCGATTTTTTACAGTGTATAAAAAATTACTAGGAAATAGTTTTAGACATTGAAGGTTAATATAACTGAGCTAATGAAGAATTCTTTATTTTATTTATTATATTTTTTAATCTCTTGTATTCATCCAGGAGGAATGTACATTAGTAGTCGTAATTCTGTTTGTAAGAGTCGTCGAAGATTCATCAGCCAGCGATCCATCCAAGTCTCAGAGCTTCAAAGGAAAATGCTCATGTTCTTGTTGAGTCAAGTGAAAAATTACCCCTGCTTAGCTCGAAAGTACTACGTTACATTATTTTAAACCGTGCAATCGTAAAAGGAAGCATCAAATATATATAAATAAAAATAAGCATAAATTATTTTTTAAAATCTAATTTCAAATTTTCGTCGTTTAAAATATTTATCTCTTGCAAAGGAAATCCCGAAGCATTTTTATTTCTCATCCACCGGAGTCGGTGAATCGTTAATTGTCTATTTAATAACAATAATACTAATCAATTGGCGTTATGAAATTGTTCCAGAAGATCAGGTTTTATTGTTAAGTATAAAAATTTATATGAAGGAAATAAAATAAAAGGCTATTGGTAGAATCACTTTTTCTCGTTTTCTACAGTATTCGAATGAATAGTCTGGAGCTATTATTTCCGTGTGCTGTACATACCCAAGTAGTTGTAGTAGTACAAGTAAAGTAGTGCTAGGATAAGAGAAAGAGTGCGTTTGCGTCGTTCAATCGGCAGTTAACCTTCTTCACGAATGTGAAGGCGCATTTGGCGCTACAGTCCGTGGTCTCATCAAATGGAAAATTGAGTCCTCGTACAATTTTAGTGCGGCACGTGTCAGATCCTGCAGAGTACGTTACCGGTTTTGTGTCCCGCTTTTTTATTTCATTTTATTCTTCCGCCTTTTTCTTTTTTTTATTTCCTATTCTCTCTGCGTAAAGACACAAATTCACTATACTACCGACGTACAAATACAGGTATATCGTATCGTATCGTTAAATCGGTAAAGCAATAATAATAATAATAATAATAATAATAATAATACTATCACAAGACCCGCAAAAGCTTGGTCTACTTAATGCGCGCTTTTGAATTCACATTACCGTAGATGAAAAAGTTTTAATATCACGACAAATATGTTTAAATTATTATATTATAATATATGTTATTTTAATCCACTGCTTAGAGAGTCGTATATATATGTAGATAATGAGAGTGGAAAAGAGAGGGGGAGGGGGAGAGACGACATAGTAGGAAGTAAATTGGAATGGTCCTCGTCTACTAGTCAGTGGACGTGTATACTCTACATCGACGGAGATTTAACCGCGTGAGTCTAATTCAAATGGGGTTTTCATGATGGGTATGAGCTTCATATAGAGAATATATATATATGTATCAATGTATGCATGTATACGGAATACCGGATGAAAAGCCCGGGGGTTCCACGCACGAATGTGCACGCGGAATCTTCCTACGCCTCGCTGGACCCACCTCCTCTAATTTCGTTTGCACCAAACAAACAATTCGCTTACAGTCGTATAATTGTTCGCAATTCGATCAGCTAACGTAGTTTAATGCAAAAACTATACATCGGATCATACACACTTTTACTACCACCGTCACAATTCCACACTCGTGGCACTCGCCCGCCATTTCGTTAATTGTGCATGCTAATTACGGCTTTTGTGCCTTCATTCGACTAAAAAATATACAAAATAGTCTAAATTTTAATACCTAGGGTGTTTCTCACTTTATTATTCATCATTGAGAGTTTTTATTGTCTTGTTTCCGTGTTATTGTATTTTCCGAGGGATAAATTAATTTTCCTGAAAAGGTTTAATTCTATTTTATTTATCATATTTATGACCAATTTTATTCGGTTGCGAGGAGAAAAACGAATGGGGAAATACCCAGAAAAAATTGGAATTTATTTTTGAATGATTTTTCTTTTTTTTTAAATATTTACTTCTTCTTTTTTCGTCAGAGACTTTGAGGCTTTCTAAACCTTTTCACTTCATAAATTTAATCGGCCACGGCTTTATTGGATTTCGGGGATGTGGTTTAGCGGTTGGTAAAGTGCACAAGGACCGTAGGTAGAGTGAAGGGGTGTGTTATGGCCGTCTTTTCGTCGATTTAGTCCAAGTCCTGGGCCCAGCTCTCGTATGTGCAGAAGATAGCTCGCACCATAATTCAACCGAGGTTAATTTTTTTATAAAAATTTCTCACCACTTGATTATTATTATTATTATGATGTTGTGAATAGACTTACCGAGGAGCTATTAGCTCGGGAATTTTTACTGGCGTAATAAAAATATCTCACTTCCAGTAGATCATGAAATTCGGTTGTTTTTTCCTCACCCTTGTCATCATCTGTTTTCTTCATCAAATTTATTTTTATCTCCCGTTTTTTATCTCGCACCTCCATTTTATTTTTATCTCGCTTTTATACATCTATATAAAAAACGTATACATTTAGATTTAGACAGCCGTAGAAAAAGTAAAAGCACTAGAGTACAGTACAAAAATAAGAAAAACCGCTGGCGCACTTTCAGCGATCGAGTCTGCGAGCTTGCGATTAAAAACTTGCCGAGCTATTGTACAAGCCCTTACATTCTTACTTCACTTTCCCCTTACTGCCAGATACTCGTATACTTATTTCCTTCCCAACATTCGGTTCTCCGAATCACGTTTCCCTTCGTGGATATCAGAAATTCTTCACGTTCTCTCGCGTGTCTCTATATATTTATTTATTTTTATTATTTTTTATTTCCACCCTCTTCGAAATATGATTTTGTATCATATAACAATTTTCCATGCTTTTATTTTATTTTTATACAATCTCATAAAAATATAATTTACAATATCAATTTATAAAATTATATTTATTTACATAAATCCCCAATAAATTTATTTTTACACTTTTTCTTTTCTTAACCCAATAAAATTATCGCGTTAAAAAAATTTTTATCACTTGAAAAAAAATCCATACAGCCAACAGATTAAATTTAATCCGTTAAACATGTGTTTTGTGTGGTACAAGTACTATATAAATACAAATAGTTGCCAAAGGAGGTAAGGAGTGAGTGAAAAACTGGACGTGTAACTCTTGAATGGTCACGTGTACACATCCATACAATACAATATACGTCAGTCTATGTATACATATATATAAAGGGATGCCTTTTCCGGGTTGAAAAATATCCGAGTTTGAATCTGCTGACCTCAAAGTATACCTACATCACACAGTGTGTACTTGGCTCGAGTATCCTCTTCTCCCATCTGCTCCCATTCTTACAACACGCACACATATTACACAAATAAAAAATATATATTGTGTATTATATGTGGGAGTTACGAGTGTGTAAGGACGGGTCATTGAGTGTGAGAGAGTAAAAATACTTTGAAGACGAGGAGAGTATTAGCGGCAAGTGAGAATGAGAGATAGATGTAGATAGAAGGAGGTTTGTAATTGGTCTGCTGGGAGTAGAAAGCAAGTATACCGTAGATCGCGCGTTTTGCTACACGTCGGATACGAAATTTAGTCGAGGGAAAACAGTAATATTTCTTACTCACTCTGGTTTGGAGATGTAGAGATCTAGGGGATGTAAATGTGGGGGAGAGAGAGAGAGAGTAAATGAGAAGAGAATTTGAGAGCCGGTGGATTGTTAGAGCGTCGAGCCAATCTCTCATCCCCTTCACACATCCCTCATTCGCTACATTCGAAAGCTGTTGAGTTCCACCAGCACCAGCATCACCACTAGCCTCAATTCTTACTCTCAGTGTTTCAACTGCCCCCGGTCTTCCCTATTACGTCTTTCACTACGGTCACTCGGGACTCTGAATAAATAAAGAGCGCTTCTCATGTTCTCGGCTCTCAACAAATAAAAGGGGAAGGAGCAAGCAACAAGAATAAGAATAAGAAGAAGAAGAATAAGTGTAGGATTTTCCTGGCAGACGAGTCATGTATCAAGGTCTATTACCCATGACAGTGCAACTATTGGCTTTACCTTCGTTAAGTAACTAAAATCTATTGTTTACCTTCTCCATAATTGAACTAATCATTTTATCTAAAACTCACGCTCGTTTTACATTCATCCATTCCATTACTTTTTCACGCGTTAATATTTTATCTGATGACACGTATATATTTTTCAGTAGTAATTGAAGTGCGCTTCATTACATCCAGGCTGTCTAGATGATCCTAAGGGATTACTAAAAATCTATCGCACCAATGTCACAATTGACATTATATTTTTATCAATCCAATCCTCGTTTTTTGACTCTAGAGAATTTAAATTATTTTTTTAATGTTTTCGCTGCTCTATCTCCGTGTTTCCACGTAAATTTATAAATTATTAAAAGCACACTCAACAATATAGATTTTTTTACTACCGCAATTTAAACCCGGAAGCCTAAAAAAATGATAAAAAAATATACGTATGATTTATATCCATAAATATTTAAAGCTCTAATATAATTAAGTATTTTTTAATATACTGTAAATAAAGTATATATAAATTAAGCTAACTGCTAATCGAATTATTTTTAGTCTTGATTGCCAAGTGAGAATTTGCAAATGCATATCGCTAAGAGGCACCTGGTGGCTCTTAAGAAGACCGAATTTAATCCCAAGGCGTATCGCAATTTCACGATCTGCATACTGCTTACTCGAGGGGTAATTTGTCGAGATCCCGGTTGCTTCTGAGAAGTAGTAGCAGCCGTAGTATATATAATATGTAGTAATAGTAGGAACCAGCAGTGGGTGATTCTAATATTAGCTTGCCGCATTAACACCCATTTCTATCTGCTGTTAATTCCGATTACTCCGCTTGGTTAACATATTATTTTATTATCAATTTGTCAAACATCACACTCGCGTATGCAATCCGCCTCGACATTTGCGCTTCTGTCATAACCACAACCCCTGCTACAAATACAATTATAACTGTTTTATATCCATATATCCATATATGTATACATTAAATAAATATATACCGGTTGTAAATGTGGCATATCTAAGTACATATTATACGCGAGCTTTGTTCCGGATCGGTGGATCCAAAATGTCGTAATTCCCTACACGAACGATAGGCCGAGTCATTCGTTTACCCTGGGCGGGAATTAATGATCTCAAAAGTTTCTTCTTCTTCTTCTTGTACTTATTCTTCTTGGAGGACATGCATGGTTTGTTCACAAGCAAGAAAATTTTGTCGTTAACTTGGTGGTTCCCCGACAAGTTTCTCCGGATGGTTTCCAGTCGCTCGACACACTGGAGGGCAAACGAACGAAAACTACTACTTACCTACTACCGCGTGATGCTGTAAAGTGAGGGACATATATTTGGTAGATCGACGTCTCGTGGGAACGTCTTCAACCCTCTTTGGCAACTCGAGCGATGGATTAATTACGTTACTCCAACAGTAACTGTGCTCTAAGTACACATCCAGAGTTACGAGTTTGCGATTCCGTAATTTTATAAAAATAAATAAATAAATAAAATAATATCGAGTCTATGGGGATATTTTTTGAAAATGCGAGAGATGAGGCCGAAAAAATAATTAAAAAAAAAAAAAAAAATGGTTTTGATGAAAGGTCAGAGTGTGAGAGAGGAATCGAGCGAGAGAGAAAAAGAGATGGTTGTCAAGCCTCTCGTCTGTTTCCTGCTTGCTACTTGACGCAGGAACGAAGTGATTACGTCCGAAGAAGCCTCTTCCGTTTTTTTTTATCCTCACCATCATCAGCCAGCGAGAGCAATCTCCGTTTAGAACAAACACTCGTAACTTTTTCCCCGCTAAATCACGTCCAAAGAATAAGGGTTAATAATCACGGCGATCCAACTTGGATTCATTTGGCCCATAATTTTTTATAATCCCCGAGCCGGAGCTGGCTCGCCCACGCTACTGCCGTCAAACAACTTCGCATTAGTTACAACACATACACACACACACAGACACAAAATATCAGAGTGTATAAAGAGGAAAAAATTCTAGCTATGTAATGTAATAATAAAAATAAAAAACTAAACAACCCAAGGAGAGAAAAAGAAAGTACAGAAATATAAGAAAATTTTGCATGGGCTCAGAATCTGCAGAGACGGGAAAGTTTCCTTCTCGTAGTCACAACTCCGGTTAAAAAAATATTGCAAAGCCAGTAGAAAGAAGCGGTGAATAAAAAGTAGAGGAATTATTAATTTCTGAGCGGGTGGAGGTGTAGGATGAGATTGAGGAGATTGTAGGCTCGCCCTGTAGGTCGTCGTCGCAGTCTTGGTCCTCATCCGTGTTGTACTCGATGACGTCTGTAATAGACAGAGAGCTTGCCACTCAGCTCCTCGTCGCTTTGGTGAGAAAGAGACAAAAAAGAGAACGGAGTACAAGTTGGCTGGCAGAGTCCATACCAAACAAGTGAGAAAGGGCTAATTTTTTAGTCGGCTGATAAAAAGGGACGGATTGCGCGTGGGTCGCGGGATACTGCTCGAGCGGCTCCACTTGGTTGCTCAAACTCGGCTGTACTCTCTACTCTGTACAGTACTGAGACTCAAGCTTGCTCGGATGTACTCGGAATGGAATGAAAGAGTGCGAAACGCGGATGGGAGGGTGAGAGGGTGATTGTAGAGCGAGAGGTTTAGGAGCCAGTTGAGTAACAGAGAGGATCCATCAAATATATATATATATATATATATATACGTGAATACGGATATCACAAGGGACGCAGACTCGGGTGAGCTCGGCCGGCTTCGCGGCGATTGGCTCGTACTTGATAAGTGGGGAAACGCGTTTGAAAGCCGCGTCCGCGGCCCACCGAGCGCTTCCTCCTTACAGCTTGCGAGATCCGTCAGTTGTGTCAAGCTAGGCGATCGAGTAGGACGCTTTTTAATCGTTCCACCTCCAAATCTATCTCCCAACCGCCCGCCTGTTTGCTAAACTTGAACCGGAGCCACGCGCGCACAAGTCTCATATTTATTAATATTATTTATTTAAATTTTAATTGTCATTACTATCATCGTTTAGTAATAATATTTATTACTTCAAATAATATATCTATATATATAAATATATATTTGTATATATATGTATATATATATAATGTTATTGATTGACTGATTTTACCAATCTGCTACAACTTCCCGTGGTCACGTCACTGTCACTAAAAATCGTCGTCCACCGTCATCCCGAGCTGTCATCATCATCATCGCCGTCGCCGTCACACTCACTAACTACACTAGTCTTCTTCTATGCTACAGCAAAACCAATAACAATATTAATAATAATAATTAAAAGTAATAAACTAATTAAGAAAAAATAAGTCAGCGAGGGTAGTGCGTGCACATGTGAGGACAAACGTCTGTGTGGGTGACGTGAATAGCTTGTTGTTGTTTATCTTAATAACTGAAAGACAAGTCGCGTGTTCCATGTAATCACGTGTCACGTCTCAGTCCTGCTGGACATTGGTTTGAGTAATCGGACGCTAAAATTACCAAGTGGAAAACCGGACACACGTACCATCATCAGGTTACTACTGATTACTCTCTTCTCTTTCTCTCTTCCCCGCTCTGTCTCTATCTCTCTCCCTCTGCTCTAGCCCTAGCCCTCGATCTTTTTCTCTCAAGCTCTTCTGGCTGACATTTTAAAACCATGTGTGTAGTGCGGCTGTAAATAATTTTTTTAAATTGACATTTATTGACTATGAAGCTCGTTTAAATGTTACATCATGAACAATAATAATAATAATAATAGTTATTACAATAATAAATAATAATAATTACTGTATCGATATCATACCAATTGAGTATTAATTAAGTTAATTAATTATTTGGCTACAAGAGATTTGCGTCCAAGACAATCAACGGTATCACGTTTTTTAACTTTAAAAAGTTATTACGTATACTTATAAAATTACTGTATGATATATAAATAATAACCTATAGATAAAATTTAAATATATGAACTAATTATATCAATAATAATTAGAAAAATAATTTAGAAAAAACTGACGTGAAAATGTAATGATAAGACGTCGCCTATTTTTCCGTAAGCGAAAAATAAAATTATACATATATATATATATTATATATAAAGTACATATTACTGTGGGTTTATACCTACGAATAAATTTGCACACATATTTATGTACTGTACTGTAGCGTGAGGAAAAGTTTTAAGAAAATAAAAAGTTTGAGGATAAAAAAAGTTTCGGAGCCATAAAATCACTGACTTTATTTAATTAAATCAGTTTGCCCGCGTAATCGATATCTCAAATAAAGTTTATCTGTTTGGGTAAAGAGTCTTGTTCTTGTCACTTTCTATCTGGTGTATTGAGTAGTGAGCGCGTGGTCTCATTTAAGAGTGACCTTGCATTGGCTGCCGAAGGACAAGTAGAAGAGTCAAGAGAGAAAGAAAGAAAACTGTACTGCAACCTCGTGACAATCATTTATCAGTGTTCCCAGGTACCTTCACCACAGACAAGCTCAATTGCACGTACAAAAATTCATTATTTATTATTATCATCATTATTAATTAATGATATTGATATTGATAGACAAAATTATACGTAGATAGTAAACGTGTTAATAAATTAGCACGCGTGTTGTGCACATATCCTACCAAGGTTACTTCAAAATTGTACCTACGCCGTTTCAATTAAACTATTCGTGATCAGCGACAGCACAATTGTTGGTCGTTATCAATATTTATTATTCAGAAGAAAAAAATATATATCTAGATCACACTCATATCAGAACTCAGTATTTTATAATTTATCTCTAGTCATCGTTACTGATTTAAATCCTAATCTTTATCAGGATCTGTTGTTTGTGCGGCGTTACGAGTAAAAATAATCTGACAGACAATCACTTGAAACGCTCACTCACATTTGTAAATAAAATAAAGCAGTAGAGTTTAGACAAGTTACTGACGAATGTCTGATTTGAATAAATAATTTTAGCTTGTACGCTAAATAAAAGATAAAGTTGACGGAGTTTTAAGAGAGAGAAAGAGAGGAATTGACTAAAGTTTGTGTGATAAACACAAAGAAAGAGCTGAAGATTGCTTTGTCTTTTACCGGGACAGGGTTTTACGGTGAGACGTAAAAGGACAGAAGAGAAAGAAAGAGAGAGAGTAGGGCAAGGAGAACAGGCCAAGGCAACAATTCTTGGGCGACTGTACAGCAACTTTGGCAACAGCAAGCTGTGGTGGCAAACAACAAGTGGACCACCTCGAGACTCAAAAGTAAGGATAAATTTACTGGATAATCTGCGGCAACAACAGCAGCAGATACCGCTGCACAGTAGACAGTTGGACGAGTGTGCAACAAACGTCGCGGGAATTGCAGCCCTATTTAGAACACGGGCGCTATTTACCCGCGGCTATAATCATCACCAATATCAATATCAGTATCAATATCCCAGCCACAATCATTATCAAAATCAATACCATACTCCTCGTAGTCAGTACAATCCGTCATTTGTCATCAGTAAGTTCGAATTCGGCGAGCACGACGACGTGAACGCCGCCGAAAGAGGCTCTACCGCCATCACCACGTATTTTCATTCGTACTCGTTTGTGCCGGGAGGTGCGGTACCCCTGCCACCGGCCCTGCACTCAAATCACCCCAGTTTTACCGGCGGTCATCACTTGTTCGGTCAGCAGGGCTGCAGTCTCGCCTGCACCTGCACCTGTACCTGTACCGCGAGCATCGTTTCCGCCGCAGCCGCGGCTCATCATCCTCAATTACATCAGCACCATCGTGCCCTTGGCACGGCTTCCTCCGCCACGGTTCTCCTCCAGCCCGTTGATCAGATCAAGGACGCCATGGTGAGCAATATTTATATTTTTAAAACCATACAACTCTTTACTTTTTATTTCGTCATAAATTTCACTACCAACTTCACCAGTAATTATCCATCCTCAATTTTTTTAATGCTCGTATAAGTATATGCTTTTTGTTGTTGCAATCGATGGTTATTTAAGACAACCGAATGTTTTTTTTCATCGCGATAACTCGGGTTTTCTTGGTGTTTATCCACTTACTCAACTTTAACGTAGAAGTATTTAACGCGGAGCTTTTGCCAGTTGAGGTGGGAGTCTATTGGATCTTGATCAGGATGTGTAGCCGCAAGCCAAAACCAAGTCAAGCTGAGCTCTAGTGTGGATCTTGAGACAGCAGTATCTTCTTTAATCGGTGTAGAATCGACAGGTGTTGAGTGGTCGAGACGAGAGATTGAGACTAAAAGAGTTTCCGGAGAACGTGCTAAAGTATACCAAACATTTATATATATATATTTATCTATATATATGAAAATAAATATTACTAAACTGTTTTACAAATCGATTTAGTTTATTTTATTATTTGTTTCCACTGACAAGTTTAAATCGCAATCTTGTTCTTCACTGAAACCAGCAGAGTCCGCAATGAGTGTCTTGCAATTAGCAACGCTTCTAAAGTTATCGTTATCTTCTTCTCACTTTCTCTCTTTCTCTGTTTTATATTATTCCAGCTCTCGGATATTTCTCTCATTTTATTCCATTCTCAATTTCCTCTCTTTTTCCTACTCGGTTAACTCTTGAGCACTTTATCTCACCCGCTCTGAGTTTTATCTTATCTATCTATCTACCTGGTGTCTAACTCGTCGTCGTTCCGTTGTCGCAGCTACTCGGCACTCTACGGAAAAGATTGCACAGGCGTCATTTGAATTCACAACGCGGCGTGCGCTCGACGTCACGAATTTGCAACTTTAACGACGGATTTGCAAGCGCTTAACATCCGTTAGTAGAGCAAATTGAGAACATCCGAGGATCTTTGGTACATTGAAAAAATTATTATGATGCTACTGGAGAAATGACTAGTCATAAAAAAATTAAATTAAAACTACAATTAAATATTAATAACAATAATACATTCAATTATATACCATAATTAATTTTACGCATGAATAAATATATAATAATTTTCTAGTTAACTATATTATAATATCATTTATCATAATTAATGTTTACGAGTGATTATAAGCGATAAATATTAAAAAATGAAATGAAACATAAATTGCTGAGACTCATTGGTAACGCGTCGACATTGTCTCTTAGGACTCATGAGAATCCCCTTTTACTCAAGTAGTAAGAAGACTTTTCAGGCTTACTCAGTATCGAAGATTAATTCCTCGGGGATTTAACTCCTCGGCAACGTGAGTTAGAGCACCTAGACTACGAACACGGCAATAAAAAGAATAAAAGAATATTAAAGAAAAGGAAAAAAATTGAAAATAAAAATAAAACGATAGCGTAAATGCCACGTGAATGGATCATTAGGTGGGACGAATCAAAGTAGCAGCAAATGCTTCATGAGAGTTGATAGCTGAGTTGAATATGACTTTACATTCTCAGGTAGTGTTGGTACAAGTAGCAGTACAAGTAATGATAGTAGTAGTGGTTATGCTTATTTCTTATTCGCTGGTCTTTTTACGCCTACTCAAAACGACGTCGACGACGCGACTACTAGTGCGGTTCGAGAAGGAAGATGACTGGGATGACGGTTAAAGTGTCGTCATTATCACACTTGAATTATTTGTCGACAGGCCAAATCACGGCAAGATGAGTAGTTACTGTTCTCTATCTATTATATTCTCCCATGAGAAATTTACTCATTGTAATGTAACGTACTGTTACTACTATTGCCGGTACTCAACTCAGCTGCTCGACTGTTTCTACAGCAGCTATACTGCTTTGCTGAAAACTAACTCTCTGACGAGTTAGACGTAAAGATTCACTCTGTTATACGTTGTACGTTAGCTGTAACTGCTTAGCTTAAATGTTCCGAGATAAATTTTGGACATACGTTGCATACTCAGCCACTCGGGAATTTAATTCACTGAATTATTTCAAGTAATGTACGTTGAGAAATTTTCTTCGTCAAGAATGACGTTTTGCCAACGTATATAGAATATTTTCATCATACGGTTTTATGTTAAACTTGTAATATCCTGTAAAATACTTAATTATTATTATTACCATCAAGTTATTTATGAAAACATAAACAACTATTTAGTCGGAATAGTAAATAAATTGAATAGACGTGGGTTAGACGTGCAAATATTGCCTCAAAAACAGGAATGAAGACAGGCAGAGATGAAACGTAGTGATTAAAGATACAAACCCTTTGAGAGAATTAATTGTCCGCACGCAAGGGCCGGCTCGGTTAGCACGGAGCCCAAGGAAAACCACATGGAAGCTCATTATGTATCACACATTAATACATCTCCGAGTTTGCTCAAACGCGAATTATGGTGGAATACAACTGGTGTATTTAGTAACTGGCAAGAAGGTCCATTGTGGTAAGTTAAATTAGGTCGAAACGCGCGTATCCTTCGTTTGTCTTGCCGCATAAACCTCTTTGGTGGTTCCGGGTTTCCTCGACCCGCTCAAACATTTAAATGTACACAACTTTACCGGACTAACAAAATTATATATAAAAACAGTTAAATCCTTATTCTCAAAGCTCATTTATTTTTAAAACATTTCCCGTCATTTAATTATACTCTGCCGCATTGCACGGCCACCACCAGACATTACCATGTCAGATGACAATTTAAACTGTCAATTAAATTTATACCGACGTATAACTTATTCACATAATATATATACATATATATTTATAAGTGCTATCAATAGCAAAATTTATACTGTAGTAACCCAGTTCATCAGAGTTCAACAAACTCTCTTATCTGTCTAACAAAATTTATCAAAATTACGAATTTCATACGTTCGTTATTTAATTAATTGCGCTTAAATTAAACCACCAATCGCAGTGCGCTTTTGTTCTGTTCATATACTTTTTGAACTGATGTAATGACGACAGTCGTGTTGTGGTACTATCATAGTACATATACATATATATATTTAGCAAAGTATACGCATTTTAGGAGTAATATAGACAGTTCTCTGTTCTTCATATATATATATGAACACATAACATTCAGTATATTATAGAGAAAAGACTTTCTTCCTCGCCTTGGGCGCTCTCTCACTCACTTACACTCTCGTCCGCTTCGGCAACTTCCGAGCTTGCGGCTCAACTCGACTCGGCACGTATCTAATTACCTAATGACGTTAGTTAGAGTCAGATAGCTGAGGATTCACCTTGAGTCTCACACCAGTGGAACTGAGCCGAGCTGAGCTGAGCAGAGTAGAACCAAGCATTACTACTTATACTTATACACTGTATATAATCCAAGCATGGCTGTTACAGAATGTCGGTGGTATGTTCTCTATTTCATTTTACTCTCTCTAGTGCACAGCATCCTCATCAACATCTTCTTCCCCGTCCTCTTACTCTTCCTTATTCTCTCTCTTAAATATATATAAATATATAGAGAGTACAGTATAAAGCGGCAGCCTACCCTAGTCTATCTCATTCATTCTCTTTTTTCGTATTCACGGGTCCACTTGAAGCCACGGTCTCGTTACCTGGTCATCCCTTGTTTCCCAGGGACTTGTGCTCAAGAAATAAAACACGCGCTTTACGCCCGTGTAATTAGGAAGACTGAACAAAGAATCCAAAGAATTTTGTGCACACCCAAGTCGTAGTTGTACGTCGGAGTAATACGAGTAGACAAGTAGTAGTTGTGCTCGTTTCACTTGGACTCTTTTCATCCTCAACTACTCGTATATACCTCTCAATTCAAAGGTCTACGAGTCTTTAGACACTTAAATGCATGGTGGGCAAGCTCGTAAGCTCGTCGACGAGTCAAAGAACTCGGTTTTAAAACAAAAAAACTGATAAAAACAAGATTAAATAAACTCAGAGGTTTAGAAACTCGCGGCTTCAACTTTCTTTGTATAGTTTTTTATTTTTTTTTACACGCTTTAGTTGTACTTGGGGATGATCGTCTATTTACAAGAGTTGTTTTCTTGTTGCGAATGGGCACCGATGGTAGGTCGTTACGCCACTGCTACGGAATTACGGTGCGGTACCGAGCCGTCAAGTTCATATTGCCGGTTTCCTGTCATTAACGTACCACCGCATTCAGCCAGCGTGCGTGTTGGCTTTAATATAAATATATATCTATATATTTATGTGTATCACACATCTACGCTCGCGTCAATTGTATAGGTGATATATGCGTGTATTGAGTTAGCTAGAGCGTATCAAAATGTATATATGTAGGTATGTATGTATATATATTTCTATCTGCACTCTTGTACCGATGGATGTATACTTGTACGCGTGCTTCGTTGTCTATTTGCGTCAGTTAATCCACCGCAGTGTTGGCGACGTAAACCCATCAGTTTATCAGCTCGAGGATTGTGTGATCCTTCACCGTCAACGACTAATCGGGTTCCGAGATATCCGATTCATTGCTGCACTTGTCTAGTGAGCTATTGAATCTTCCGGAATAACGAAAAAAAAGTCTATATTTATATATTTATATAGAGATATCTCTTGAGAGCCAATGGCGAGTGAAGCGTTTTATTATTTTTTTTCATCATGATTTTTATTCGCGTTTTAATATTTTTTTTGTTCAATTATCGATAATGGCGGTGGTACTCGAAGACGGGGACTGCAGCAACAAGTGAGTAAGGGACACTACTTGAGAAAATTGTTAAGAATACGAGGTAGATCGAGTATTATTCCTTTTCATAAGATCCTCGAATACAAAAAAAGTATGAGATTTAAAGGTTCTTCCTCTCCGTCTCCTTTACAACTTGTAAAAACATCAGTAGTTTTATTTCTATGTCATTTCGAAAAGATTTATTATTCTGGTTTAAAATTTACGTTAAATTTTTATTGAGACGTTATTTTAAAACTTTTAAATCCGGTTTTTTAAACTAAAATGAATAGATTACTCTTTGAAATTCTTATATTAATAAATACATGTATTTTTATCACATAAATTTTGATGTAAAACATGGGAATTTCCTGGGAGGATTTATTTTATGAATAAGCTAATGAAATTTTCTAACGAGAATAAAATTAGTTTTCGAGATGAAAGGAGAGTTAGGAGTCTAGAAAATGAATTCTTATCGTCACGTAGATAGATATGATCCGGTTTTACGTAGTAGATAAAATTTTTACTATAGAAGAGAAGAGAAGATTCTTGCTACCGATAGCCTGTTGATCTTACTTAACTTACACTATTCTCCCAAGTTGTACGACTGCCTTCATGGGTTTCACAAGGTGGTAATGGGTTCTTAATCAACTGCAGAATCTTGATTAAAGTACATCAAACAGACATAACCTAGTCGCTTGCTTGATAAATTCACCTTCAGGATAAAGAGAAAAAAAAACTTTGAAAACAGAAATGAAAATATATATAAAGAAGTAACTAAGCGTTAAGCATTTCTTCTTCCTCTATTTCAACGTTTTCCGTAACAAAATATATATATGTATATAATATCAGGTCGGAAAAACGACGAGGGAGCGACACAGAGTAGAGGGCGAAATGTTTTTCAGCTGTCACATTAGCACGACAGTCACGCTTACTGTGCCAAGCTGTAACTTTCTTCGTTGGGACTTAAAACAATCATCCGGTGTGAACTTTTAAAACTTTCCTTCTCTGTAATAAGTATTACACCCGTAATTTTTTATTTTATTTCTTCCCTGTGCTGAATCAAATTAATTTATTCAATCAAGCTGATAAATAAATCACATATTTGAATTGAAAAAAGGCCATTCGGCGTCCGAAATGGAAGTAGATTTCTATATATATATAATTGAATAATCACCCATCAAAAATTTTCAAAGATATCAGCAATGGCATTATCACCATTACGCATGAGTCGATTATGTGACTTTGAACCCTTATTACAAGTAGAAAAATTATCGTAAAACAAAAAATGAAAACAATAAAAGATAGCTTTTTCTATCGGCTATCAAGTTCTTTTTACATACTAAGGATAGATATACTCGTTAAAAAGTTACTTAAGAAAAAAGCTGAAAAAGTAGGATTTTTCGTTATTTTTGGAATTTCAAATGTCCACCATTTCTAAACTAGTTGACCGATTTTGCTCATCTTCGAACTTAACTGTGATAATCATTCATAGAATAAGTGGGCCAAGTTTCATTAATTCGTCGCAACAAGGCACGTTATATTACATATATATATATATATATAAACTTTTGGACCAATGGCATTTTCGGAACCTACTCGATAAATTATGATATATGATGGCAAAATTCTTTGAAAATTCCACCATGAGGACAAATGCAAAAGATAGATTTCTATGAAATCTACTAAAAATAAACTAAATTACAGAAATATAAATTTTTCATTAAACAAATACAAACATATTTGACAGAAAGAGTTGTTAATTTTAGTTGCAATAGTTTACGACAATAATATTTTCAATTTAGTGTCGAGTTTTCAAGTTGCTTGTACAGAATCCCCTCATCGGGAACGCGACAATGACATCAACAACTGTCTCATCCTATCTTTTCTCACTAGTCGACGTCAACGGAATTAGTGTTAGAATGGAATAAACTCGGTAATCCTACTGGATAACTATTGGTCGTAGTTGAATCCTCTTTAGCAACCCCATTGAACTCGCCTCAGTGAAATCCAATGAAATCCCCCCAGTTTCCTCATCGTGGTCTTCACCGTCTTCTTCTTTCTTGATGTGGTATCAAGAGACTCCATCTCAGAGGTTTCACCACGTCACCACACTGAGATGTGAAATACCGCAGTGGTAGCTCTGGCAGTAGTTTAATACTGTTAGAGTCCATCGTAAGATTTGCGATATCTTTGATACCATATACATAATACATAAATAGTTTCGAGTAGAATCAGTTGCTGGAGAGTAGACAGCAGTGTATTGCCAAGTTTCGATATTGATATCACATGAATAGAAACCACCACCAGGTTCGACTATAAACTGTGATTGAAGTGCTCACAGAGATCTATCCTCCTCGGTTTCCTACTCTGATGCTTCCGCACTACCACAACCAGACGACTAGCTAGCTAGTTGCTCTGATCCAGCTGTGGCTTCAGCAGCAGCAAAATCAAGCTTAAACACGAGGAGATATGCATAAATGCGGTACGGATGGGATGTTGCCAGCGTCCAATAAAAACCACTCGTAAATCTTGTGGTATCGATCGTTGGTCGCTGGTCGTTGGTTCTCGGTCAGTTGTTGCGTAGAGCTGCGTGTTCGTGATATGAAATTGCAACTGTAGACATGTGGAAATGTTCCAGCGATATCCCAGTGGACGTTGTTATACTGCGATGAGGGCCAAGCTATATTAGAGCTTCAACTGCCTTCTCTTCTGCCTGAATATTGTACGGCTATGACCATCTGAAAATGTTTACACATATGTATATATGTACAATCACTCGGACGTGTACAGCGTACGGCTGTTGGTTTAATGTGCGTATGCATGCAGGTGGACGCGAGTATAATATTACAGAGGTGGATGTTGGCCATAAAAATGGGTAGAAACAGCAAGCTGTAAAACCGGTTGAAGGCTGCTTCGTCCGAGCCACGTGGCGGATAACATCGCCCTAAAAAGTAAAACGACCTGAGTGCACATTTGATGCTACTGTGTTCTGGAGCTTCATTTTCAGTAGAATTAATTCTACTTTACTGCTCTACCTTTACTTGCTGGATCATTACTGAGTGCGCACATCTTGCTAGTTGTCTTGATGTATTACGGCTAGACACTACAACAAAAGTTAACTACTTATTGTTTCCTTTTTATAGCCAGTTTAAAAACGTCAAATTAAATTTTTTTTCTCCAACCGATCAGTTTATTTTATTTTTAAACGATAAAATACTGCGTTAAACATTGAATATTTAATATAGATTGCACAGAGTATACTCAAGTCCATTGTATGAAAATTTTCTTTGAGTATCCGTCAACAGGTTGCTGAGAATTCTGTTTTAATTAACGCCCAACAAATAGTATGAGAGATAACTCCGTTATGAACCCCCCGCAAGTACAACATGATAGTAGACAAGCACACCAACGAAAGCACTACAGAGCAAGTACAGTAGTGAGAAGTTTATATCCGTAGCAGCAGCAGCAGTAGCAGCGGCGAAGCTCGATAGTCGCACATTTACCGCAGCGGTAAAGCCACACCAAATGGCCTTATAAATCGGTTGCACAAGTACAACTATCCACAGCCTACTACCACCACTACTAATTGCTGGCATACTATGTTGTGTCACTAAATAAATTTAGTTATACTGTATATACATACTTGCAAGGTGGGTACTGTCTCTGTATTGCTGTAAAGTACACGAACTTACACCTATACACACATCTAGGCTGATGACGTTGACGGTTGGGATGCCGTGCGACGACGACATCACCACCTAGTGTAGTGTAGTATAGTTTAGCAGTAGGTATATGTGGCATACCTCGACCTCAAACGCCCATTTATAGCGCAGTGACGACGACGTGAGACGGTATAACAGCAGAACCAGTACCAGCAGTTGAATACCCCCGACAGCGTAACTTTGCTCCTAAAGGACGTCATGTACTTTAACGTAGACGTGCGGACACTTTAGTTGTTGTTAAGTTGACGCATGCCCCTGAGATCCGTGATAGCATTTAACCAGAAGTGAAGAAAAAAATTTTATTATCGTCATCTTTTATTCAACTTTAAGATTAAGGTACATAGTTTGATAGGTATATATATATGTATATATATGGATGTATGTATGTATGAAAAGACAGCAGCTAATATGCAATGAGCATTTGCCAAGAGATTTGCGTATTATCAAGAGCAAATGTAACTTGTGAGTGAGCTAGACGTTATAGTCGTCGACGTAAACTTTCATACGCAAAATTCCCAAAAGACTTGCTAGTATATATGTATATTTATATATATATATATATACGTGTGACAATCGACTATGCATCAGGCGAATTCCAAGTCGTCGCGAACGAATAGCAAAGTAGATAGAGCTACGCTGTGAAATAGTACGTCAGTGAGTTTATATAAAAGAGAATGCATCTGAGATTGTATATTCTTCGAGAATAACGGTGGCGGTAGTGCCAGTAGTAGAAAAAACACCTGAGGATTCTCTTTAAAAGTTAAGTATTTTTATTTGCATTATCAAGTTTTAAATTTAACGCAATCCTGAAGCTGAGATATTAAAGCAGTTTTATAAGCTGCTGGAATTTTTTTATTTATGGCGACACCCAAGACGACGACGAGGATGATGATGATCACGGGCAAGAATAAGTTAATGATGATGACGACGTCTCTGGATGATGTGCTGGTTCGTAAATGTTGGGTTGTGGCTCCAGGCACCACACAGGTCGGTTTTAATTAGAGCGTGCATTGGATCCGACGACGTTGCCGCGTACCACCGGAACAGGCTCTTCGATTAAATTATTAATTAACGCTCTCTTGGAAATACCGCACCACACACGCGCTTACCAAGTCTCTCTTCCTCTTTTCCCGGTGTATACACAGATATTATTCACACACATGACCAACATACACACAGGACATTGCGGCTCTTGTACACCCTCACGGTTGGTCTAGGGCTCTAGCCAACGATTTATGGGGAGTCGATAGACTACTCTTAAGCATAGAGTACTGGTACTAGCAGACGAGACGAGGAGAATACTGGCGTTGAGTTTCAGAGCCTCATGTATCCAAACAAACCCGCGAGCAAGTGAATTTTGGTTTTACCAGTTTGGACCACATGAGAGAGTAACATATACGTATACACTTATCCTTTGTCGGTGGTACTGCTGGTTCCACTGCCTTCACTATCACTTGTACCGCTACTTCTAATAACTTTTACCTCAAAACCCTCGACTAGTCTTTCACATGGATTAAACTTTTCAATGAACCCAATACGTTGTAACTAAAACGTTTCTCATTTAGCTCATTCTTTTTTCCTCCCTCGGATTTTTATTTCCATTTTATTTTTATTTTTCAACGCGGACTCACATTTCACTCGGGGCGCCGGGAATTTTTAGCGAAAAAAGAGCTCCAAGTGAGGAGTCCTGTCGCCTGAGGGCGACTCTCAATGAGAGGATATCGAATAGCCTCGACATTCACAAAGTGATGGCTGTCCCATAGTTGAAGTGAGACAAATACAGCTGCTACTGCTGCCATTGCCGCTGCGATTGATCGATCGTCGAGACTACTCTACACACCAGTCGGGTTGCTGCGAGTTTAAAGCCTCTCATAAAATCTACGTTTAATATTCACAGTTTAATTAACACCACCAGGTGGATAATTCCCCCCACTTCGACTTCTGCCTCCGCCCGAATGTAAATAAATTTTCCCTCGTCTCTGTTTAAATGTCTTGGCTTAATTACTATTATTATTATCGTAACTAATATTGATTTAAGGTGTGCAAACTTGGTCAACTTATAACTAATATCTATCAAAATATATTGCATGTATATTATTCATATATATGTATAGTTGGATCTGTAACTTTGTTGCGTGTGGGGGTACGTCGGCAACGTGGCGTTAATTGGACAAGGAAATTTACTCTGAATTTCGACATGCCGTGGCACGTCACCAGGTGTACGAGAAAGGGGGAATAGTTGGATGTAAATTGTGATGGAGGTTAATTCATTCAGTGCTGTGTATATATATATGTATTACAAAGAGAAGGAAGCTTATAATGGCATTATAGCCCAGTACGATTTGCTTAGTTGAGGTTAGGATAGATAAAGTGAGATGTATAGATGGTTTTGAGACTTAAAGACGATACCGTCCTCGTCCTTCCTTCAAACAAACTCTCCACTGCTTAAAGCACACTTGTAGTCAACTGCCTCGGGACGATTTCAAACTCCTCATAATTCTCTTCCTCGCCCTTGTAGCCGTCCATATGCTGAATGTCAAATCGGGGCAAGTTTATCTACCGATTAGACATTTATGACTTAAACAGCAAGTGAGCGCTAAAGACACCAATTATAAACTTTAATGTCAACTTTCTTCACTCGTACTGTTTTACCCCTACAAGTTAATGTCTTTATACTATTGATTAATTATACGAGTGCTGAAACTCAACTGCTAATTAGTCTGTTTAATATTTTTTTTTTATTCATTTAAAAAAGTATTTTCTTTCATAAATATTTTAATTAATAAATTTATTTATATATTATTTATAAATCAGATTGCATATAAAATATAATCCGTCAGAAATTAATATCATTATCATACATTTTGAATTTAATATGCACATGATGTTTTTGATTATTTGTTTAATATAAATTTATATTTATAATATTTAAGTACATTAATTTAATTTTAATTTATATTTATATCAAAAAACAAATTTTCATTATTATTATAAAAAATAATTTTATTTTATAAAGCAAAGCAAAAATAACATTAAAATTAAATTTCCAAAAAGCTTTTATACGTCATCATTTAATGTAAACCATTTAAATTTATAATTTAATGCATAGTGTATTTGCAGAGATAAAATATATATAAAAGGTGGATGAATTAAAAAAAATATATATAAAAATGAATAAAAAAAAGGCTTTTTCCTCCAGTTTAGTATTGGATACTTGTAAAATATATGCAAGTAAAAATGTACATTCTGGCGAATAGGTCCAAGGGTACTCTATTCTATCGAATGATAAAAGGAAGTAGGTATTCCCCTTTCACAAGAAAGATATGTTTATCCTCATGGGGAATCCACACTACTCACGAATAAAAGAGGGCTTCTATTATTTTTCAATTGGCCAAGCATATACGCCCAGGAAGCCACCCACCGACCGACCCAAGTCACCTCGCTCTGCTACTGCACACAGGGACTCTGTATCCCGAATGTAATTGGACGAGGCTTTACTTATACTCCACACAATCCTATTAAATTTTTCTTTGTACTGAAAATATTAAAACTTGAATTTATATCCGTTTCCATCTCCATCTCTGCCTCTGCCTCTGTCTCTATCTCTGTCTCTGTCTCTATCTTATCCACTATCTACCTCCTGTTTACTTGGATCGAGTTTACTTTAGCGAGAGCACGAGCAGGAGAACGACAGTTTTGTTACTTTTAAAATAACTCAAAGCTTGTTTTAATTATTATCAAGGGCATTAATTGGTGCACGTTAATTTTCCTCAACTATGACCATATTGTCTTTTAGTTTAATTAAACTTGTATGCATTCAGACTCGTATTAAACCCAGAGTACATACAAGTGCCTGATTCGTTCTCTAGATACCCGACAAATCTACTTATCACTTTGGAAATTAGTTGAACTTATTTAATAAAACCTATAAACATATTTTTATCTCGATCTACATAAATGATGATGATAAAAAAAAGTTAATTACAAAATTAAATAACGGGGATATTAATTTTGAAATATAACCGTAATATTTATTTATTAACTTTAATTTTAATTCACTACCACCACCTGGTTCTATTTGTGTTTATTCCCTTTCCATTCGTAATCACGTTCAAAACTCGCTTGGGGATTCCCAGGAAATTGAAAAAGCGACATCGCTGAGGTAGCCTGAGCCCGTTTGCTCTGGCTCTTGGCCTGTCTGGTTGCCTAGCTGGCTGCCACTGCCAGTGTAATAGTGTTGTGTTGTAGTCTAGCTGCGGAGAAGTACTTACCGACGAGTAATTATTGTAAGAACCCCTGTGCAGGTTAGCATTACTGTCGAGCAAGGCAGAAAGTGAGAGAGTGACAGAAAAGTTTGTTAGTGAGAGTTCAAGGAGAAAGAGAGAAACGGAAAGTGAATGAGGGTAGACGGAAGGAGAAACTACGCCGAGTTCCTTTTATAACGTCCGACCATATCCCCGACCGACTCCACTACTCTCTTTTGTCCGAGCAAAGTGTGCAGGTTTCTACTTCTGTACCGCTGCTGTTACTCTTTGGCTTCTTCTCATCTCGGATCGTTTCGTTTCGTTTCGTCTCTACTCTACTTTAATACTTAACTTGTAAAAACTTATTTTATTATATACCTTTTTCAGTTATAACTTGCGAATCATTCCAAGTCGATTAGGTTTTATATATTATAGGATTACAGTTCAAATAAAATTTTTTTCCTCTGATTATTTATTTAATTTTTATATTATTATTATTATTATGATTATTATTATTATTAATATTAATAATGATAATGATCTGCAATTAGAACACCGTACAAAATCGAGAGTGAATACGGATTTTATTCAAATTCAAATTCATTCGGAGTCTTGGAGTTTTTAAAAAAAATCACTCCGCATATGGAGTAAATTCGGAGTTTGTTTGTTTAGTGGAATGATTCCGGAGTAGTCTTGATTTTATATAATAGTAAAGTTAGCAGACATCTGAAATTTAAAAAAATTTTTTTAACAGACAAATAATGAAAAAAAAATATTTCTAAAAAATGCACATGTCGGAAATTTCATAAACTATACGTGTAGTTTTTCAAAATATTTTTTTTAATATTCATTTTTTTGTTTAAAAAAATCGATAAATTTTTAAATGTCTGCTAACTTTATTATCATGGATTTTATTTAAACCCGCATTTACTCCAATTTGGAATTTTAATATTAAAATAAATTCCACTTGGAGTAAATTTCTCTTCGAGGGGATCAAATAAATAAACAGTCATCCGCCCTGCGTTTGCTCCAGATTTGTATTAATTATTTAAAAAATTTTTAACATTAATTTTAAATTCGCGCCATCGTATATTTTTCGATGATACTGAAGTTAGCAGACGTCTAATAATTTTTGGATTTTTTTTTAGACGATAAAACATTAAAAAAAAAAACATTTAAAAAAAATGCACCTGTAGTTTTTTAAATTTTCTACATGTGCATATTTTTATATTATTTTTTTGCAACTGATTTATTGAAAAACGAAAAATTCAAAAATTTTTAAATGTCTGCTAACTTCAGGATCATTTTTTTTTGTTGTCTTGAAAAAAATTTCCAAAGCTTAATAATTATAATTTACCTCAAAATCTAATCTACAATTAATTACTACCGCCATAAATCGTAAAAAAAAAAGTCGAAATTATGACACGACGCAAATTAAAGTGAAAACTATTTTAATGATAGCGATATCGCTGGTAAAAAATTAATTTTATTTCCTTCATAAGAAAACTTATTATTTTTATAAGTATTAATATATACGTGAGCATTTTTTAATTTGTTGCGGTTTTTTTATTTTTTAAATTTCAGTTTTCGCTTTGTCCTTTTTATATCTCGTTCATTTTTTTCCAACTTGACAAGTATTTGTACGTTATGCAAATCCTCTTTTCACACATTATATTTATTTCTCCTTTGTAACAGTTACGGAAAACGTGTGTACGTTGATCCTTTTTCTCGGTTCATATCCGGACTACGTGCTAAATGAGTTTTCGTTTGAAAAAGATTCTGCCAAAGAAGAAATGATGATAATTTTTTTTTGTATCTCATATATATGGGGGTGTCATTTTAAGTAAATTTTTTTTCTTGTACTTGAAAGTTTACAAAAAAAAAATGTTAATGAAGATGAAGATGAAATACATCAAAGATCGTTTACTACAAACTAAAAAAAATAAAAGATAAAATTTTTAAAGTGAGTTTTGAACTAAAAGTTTACAAGTCAGAGGCCAGAAGATTAAAGAGCATTAAAAAAATTTTTCGATAATTATAAAAATAAAAAGTAAAAACTGAGTTCTTTATTTGTTGGTGATTTTTTAATAACATTTTTTTAGTTGGCAAGTAAATGAAGTTTATTTTATGTATCTTGGGGTAATCGAGCGCAATGAAGGGGAAGAAGTGTAGTCTCGGGAATGTAATGTAGTCTAGGGAAAATATCTAGATAGTGTAATAGTCATATTAATATTTTGAAGATGCAGGTTTGAATATGCCCACTCAGCCGCAGCTTAAATTTAACGTTATCGCGGCCTGCAATCGCCGTTGCCATCTTCCCTAACAGCTTCTACGTGTCCATGAATATATCGGGATACTTTTTTGTTGACATCGTAGGCTATTTAACACACTGACACTCATATTTATTATATATATACATTTTTTTTACTAAATTAAACATCGTAAATTTCTTAAAAAAATATAAGCAAATAAAAGAAACCACTCTTACAATTTTAAAAAATTTTCATATAAATTTACATAAAAATTTTCTGTTAATTTGTTATTTTTTTAAAAAGTTTACATTTAAATACTTAATAAACTCATTTACTCAAGTTTTTTTATAAAATTTTAATTGACGAGAAATATGAAAAAAACCCTCTCTTACATTAATTATATGAATAATTATAAAGTAAATAAAAATGTAAACTAAAATATAAAAATTAAAAAAAAAAGTAATAATAATTAAATGAAATGTTATTTTTCTTTTTGTTCTAGGTGAGTGTCCCCATGAGTGAATTTCTGCAACGAGTAACGAGCACATTTGACCTGCGGGTAAGCGAAAAATTTCAAGTAAACGAATGTAAAAGAAAGTCAGTGCTCCGCAGGTACAATTTTCCGTGTCTCCATTTATTTATTCTAGATATATTTATTATAATATAAGTTCATTATTAAAGGGACAAGATTTTTGCCTTAATTTTGAAATGAATGGTTCTAATGTTTGATATTATAGCGAAAATATTGATTTTATCATAAAAGTTTTCAAACAAAAGTTGTAGGAAATTTAATTTTATAAAAAAAATCTTTCTTATGATTTTTGGATACAACCAATATTTTCACCGTGATTCCAAAATTAAGATTCATAATGAGTGATTCAAATTTGTATTAATTACCAAAATCTTAATTTTGAAATTACGGCTTTTTTATGAGTCCTAAGAAAAAATTATAAGGGACATTTTTTTTATAAAATTAAATTTTGAACAACTTTTATTTGAAAAATTTTTTTATACGACCAATATTTCCGCCGTAATATAAAAAATTTGACAGCATTAATTATTAATTGTTATTTTGAAATCAAAGTAAAAATCCTGGCTCTAATTATTATTGTTATTATTGTTATGATTTATTTACTGATATTTGCACAAGTAAACGTATGCTTTTGATGATCATAAGCAAGATGTAATGGTGTGGGTAACAAACACGATGAAGCGATTGGTGCAACGATGCTCGTTGAAGCGCGACGGGAATGGATGAGGAAGCGAACGAGGAGCTGGCACGAGTGCTAGCTAGTTGGAGAGAGTATTCGTTATATGAGCCTATTAGGCGATCGGTATGCATTCTCGAGTGCACCCTCGGGAGTCGGCGACTGGGTGGTGTCTCCCTTCTCCTCATCCTCCCATGAATTTCAAACTAATCGGGCGAATTTCCGAGACTCGAGTCTGGCAAATTAGCCGACACGATCGATTTTGTCAATGATTAAATGCACGATTATAATGTCAGCTGATATATCTTTTTAATTTTAACATTTTAATTTACATCTTTGATTATTCGAAAAAAAATTTCATTAACATTATTTTTATTACCGAATAAACTGATAGTAAAAATTTTTTTTTTAATGAATTAGCGATGAAAAGTTTTATTTTAATTTTTAATGAAGTTGCCATGAAAAGAATTTTTTTTTTTTCAATAAAAAAAAAATTCATTTGCATCTTCCGAGAATTTATTTTTCCGTATGAATATTCAATCATATGTAGGAAGGAAGGAGAGGAGAGGAGAGGGGAAATAAAAAAAAAGGTTGAGAGTACTGTAAATTCAAAATGGTTGGTGTTGTAGAGTAAAATTCATCTGGTTGACTTGAAAAAGAGAATTTTGATTATTGAGTACGACACAATCGTGACGTAGAGTGGATGAAAAGCGCGAGACACGCAGTCAAGAGCTGTATGTAGAGATCTACTGTTGGTATCTATGCATTACATATATATATACTCACACATATATAAAGTCGTGAATGCCACAAGTCTCGTGGGGATGACTCGATTTCGACCGCAATTCGATTACGTTATTCCCCGTGACGTATTTCCGGCAATGGAGCGACTCCACAAGCAAAACCTCGTCTTACTTTATCAATATTTTTTTTCTTTTTTACTTAACTTTTTTTTTCGCTATAACCATCCCGTCCTGGCTCGATCCTCCTCCAACTTGCCGCCTAACGTCGGCGGAACATCGTCAGGATGTCGCGCGCGCGTTTCTTTGGGCCAAGAGGCCCGTAATAAATTCGTTTTGCCGGTAAACTCTGCAAAGCCTGTAGATCTCAAGGAGATCCTCAGCCAACGAATTTAGGGGTTATCTGTGAGAAGATCGATTCAAGCGTCAAACGATATCTGATAGATAGATATATATGTATATATAAATAAAATAAAATGAGGATCAGGATGTGGATGAGGATGAGAAATAAAAACAGGCTGACAGAGGAAGTCTCATCTGGCGTAAAAATTTCGTTAGAATAATCAAATTGACAGTAGTCGAAAAGAGAGCGGTATGCTCGCAGTTATATTTTATACAAAGGTTTGATATGGGGTGGAGGCAGAGTGGGAGTTAACTGGGTGTAGCTTTGAGTCGTATTATGGATAAAGTTGTAAACTCAAAGTGTAGGGTAATCGGGAACGAGATAAAACGAGACTCGATCGTCGTTCTCACACATACACACCTAAAACCACCGAGAGAACACGTAACGCAACGGTGTTATCTATTAGCTGAGCGTGATAAACGATTTGGTTCCTTCCTACGAAAACTTGCCACGTAAATTCAATACTGTGTCCGTGTTTCTGGTCCTACCCTTGTTCGTATACTAAACACACAGCAGAGTGTCTCTTGCTCGGAAAATTTGCTATCGAGTTTATAAAGGGGATCCTCTTCAAAGACAAAGTACCAATTGTTAAATATTCAATTTATATCATTTACACTCCCATTATAATCGTCGTACCATTGTTACTGTTGAAACAAGTCATCACAATTTAGATCCGTTATACAGCAACTTGAGAGTTTAAAAAAAAATGCTGATAAAAATCACAGATACATTCGTGTTCATGTTCCTATTTATTTTTTTTTTTTTTACGTTATAAATTCAGAGTGAGAAGAGTACAAATAACACACGGACAATCGTATCGGTTTCTCGAACATGGGAAGAGAAGACTCCAGGTGCTCTAAAAAGATAAGCACAAACGGCCGATGCATAGAAGCCTCTCGCGTCCGGTTGTGCTCGATGTCACTGTGTTGTTATTCATACACACACATATATATATTATATATAATGCAGAATAGAACAGAACAGAACAGAACAGCGCTGAACAACTCTAGATGACGAAACGAGGGCATGACGGCGTCTAGTCTCCGTCATTTAGTAGCTTCGATTTTTTTTATTGTTTTCCACGCATATCGACAAAGGCATTGCCGTGTGTTGTATTGAGATGAAGGAGACTGTCGAGATATAAGTTGAGGGTAGAAGTACCAGAAGGCTGAAAACGAGCCGAGAATCGATGTCGCGGTAGTGCTTTTAACGGTTTCAATTAATCGGCCTCATTTCAATTCACTTTAAACGGAGCTGATGTTCTTGTTAATATAAATCCAGACTTAAATTAAATGAAAGTTCATTTTATTACTTGGGATTTTTTTTATTCTCTGTACTACACGTAATTTATCTTGCTGCTCTTTCAATTTGGATCAATCGTCTGACTTGTTAGTGGTGAATTTTTTTAGCTTTTGTTAAATTTAATCCATGAAATGTAAGCCACACTATTGGACATGGGTTGACAAAAAATTCCACCTACTCGGGGGAATTTAGTGCGGCAGGTATGACCGACGAGTAAGTTGTCTAGTGTGTGTGTGGGTGTGTGTGGGTGTATTGTGTATGCAGTAGAGTGTAGTACAGTACGTGAGGACAATACATCGAATCAATGTTGTCGTATGTGGATCCTTTGAGCTTAAGCTTCGGGTGTACTAGGTTTTGATTCACGTGTTGCAAAAGCAGCGCAGGTGCGAGAAGAAACTCGTGATATAAATCTCGTCATTTCCGAGGAAAAAGAACGCGGTGAAGAAAAATCCTAAGAGTAAAAAAGTGTGAGAGAAAGAGAGATAGAGAATAGAGGCAAGAATGTCAGTTTGCTGAAAAAGAAACGTTAGAGGATTATTACGGTTTTTTTTTCACCCCTTTCTACTACCCTATCCACCGTCTGGCTAAACCTCATCTCACTCTCTCCCTCTTTTTCTCTCTTTCTTTTTCACTTTTACGCTTTCTCTCTCTTAGCATTCGTGTGCTTTCACTTCTTTGTAGACTCGTTTTTCCTCCAGCATTATCCGAACTGTTCGCTTGTACTTTTTTTTTTCTTTTAATTTCTTTCTCTTTTTGTGCCTTATTTTTTTTTTAAGGCTTTTTTAACGACGACCAGCTAATGGCGAAATTGCAGCGGTTAATTGCCAACTGGTTGTGCCCTTCGTTGTTGTGAAATGATCCGCGTGAAAAATACCGAATACCTATGGACTAAAAAAGTTAAATTATTATTTTTTATTTTTTTCCTTCATTATTATTATTAGTATTTGGGATGGAAAAAAAATTTTATTACTATTTTCTACGGTTAATACGTGAGAAAAAATTGTTAACTTTTTTTATTACTCTCACGGTAGATATAAATATAGCAAGTGAATGAAAAAATTTAAAATAAAAAGGGTTGAAAATATTAAAAAAAAAAAAAAATCGATAATAAAATAAGAGAATTATAGAATAAAATAATAAATATTGTCGGAATATAGCCATAAATTTTTTCGACTCGACGGCTCGGGAGATTGGAAAATTGATTCTTATCCCTGTTGCTTTATTAAAGGATACTGGGGGGTCTATACGATACATAAAGTGAATCTTGGCTCAATCCTCAGTCGATATTAAATACAAAAAATGTGTAGACTCATTTTTAAAGTAAGTGTCAGGTAATTAGCATTAAAATATTTTCATTTATAAATTATGTTCAAGTAGAATTTTTCAGTGAATGCAAATTGAAGGTACGGATGGTAGAGTCGGTGTGGTGGGTACATGTACACATGATAGTGAACATCAAAAGTACAACTAAGTCATACGTACCATCCAAGTGTCCTTTTGGGAGATATCACTTCGGAGCTTTTTGATGATGGTGCTCCCATTAGCTGGGATAGCGGCCTTTGAAAACGAGAATGAGCCGACTGTCACCTCGAGGGATTTTCTCGTAGATTATTTCCCGTAAATCGTCCTATCTCTACATGATTAATTACTACCAATTATTTAAAGTATTAAATTATATTTTCTACGTGTAATTATGATTGTAATTAATCAAAAGTTAATCCTGCTGTATTAGGTTTTACATTTTGCCAATTTTAAATATTTATTATTTCTTTCGTCGCTTGTAGGGGAGGTGGGCAGATGGATACTAAAAAATTTTGATGGAAAGGGAAGTTATTGGATTTGGTCCGATCTTCGAAAACTGAGTTTTGAAAAGATCTTGGTTTTGAGGTCCCAGGAATTGTTCTGACTATTTTTTAGATGATGTCCGAGTGAATACATGCTTATATATACTGGTGTCAACCGATTTCCAAATTTTGATTTTCTTTATCGATTGTTCCGATATGAATTTTTAATCAAAGTCGGAGTAGAAATAAGTAAATGAAATCCAATTCGTAGGTAAAGAAAATTTTGACGCGGTCTGAGATGAATAATAGCAGCTCACAATACAAAATTGGTCATCTGAGGGTCTGATCCAGAACCAACTTTTTTTTCACGGATCTATTGCCACCAAATGGATTCAAAATCATTCGTAGGCACAAAAATAATTAAAATAAATCCAGTTCGTAGACGAAAAAAATTATTACGCGGCCCGAGATAAGTTACAGCAGCTCACAACACAAAAGTGGCCCTCTGAGGGTCTGATCCATCACCAAATTTTTTTTTTTTTCGATCGATTGTCCCCAAATGAGTTTCAAATCATTCGTAGTCACTTGAAAGACAAGTTTTAGAGTTACAGAGTCAATCGGTTTTCAGCCATTTTCCAATTTTCCTCATAGAAATTCAAAATGTATCTTTTTTTTCTTTGAATACCAGCTACAACATTATGATTCTTGCGTAATCGAAATGACAAAAACCAATTTTTTGTGCAGCGTCTCCGTTTACTCGCTAAATATAAAAATTCATAATAAGTTCAAGTACAAAAAAAAACGTAATACCCGTGAAAAGAGTCATCAGCCAACTCATTTGTACACTAAACTCCTTGATCGACTTTGAGACTCTCAGAGCTTAGCGCAAATGCATTCGCGTCGTGTCAGGTGTTGTACAGAAGGAAAAGATCGAAGGAATATATAAGAAGCATCGCATAGAATAGGTCTACCATGCAAGTAAAATATTAATACGAATGCTCTCGAACGTAGGTGGTGAAAATGCGATACTCAATGTACCGTTCCCGATGCCATCGTCTCTATATTCGCTTTCTCCCATCAGTTCCACCTCTTTTACTGCACTACCACCTTTAGTGTACACAGAGCACAGTAGTGTTATGTAGCGGCGTAGTGCCGGCAGAAGCAGCATCAAACCGACAACTACCGTCGAGTAATACCGGTGTACTCGGAATGTACTGTGAGAGAATATTCAATGGGTCGAGCCGAGTAAATATTGGATGAGTCGGCGACGAGGTCGTGGGTATCGAGTGTCGTGAAATTTCACACCAGCCAACCCTCTATTTCTATCTCTATCTCCATCTCTGTACCCTCCACCTTCATCTTCAGCATCATCTCCATCTCTCCGTCTACTAACTCCTCGTCGTCGTACTTCTCGCCAGCTCAACACACCGCCTACATATATATAACTATTCCGCGAGATAGCTTTTGGATTAACTTACTTTTTCACTCTTTAATATCCAGAGCTAATCTTCTTATTCCTCCGTCAACGTTTCCCACATTTTCGTTACTGCAAAATAATTATTTTAAAACCCTATAATTTATTATCGTCATCAAAAAATAAAAATTCATTTTTCCTAGTCATTAAAAACTTTTTTTTTTTTTCAAAATTATTTAGTAATTATATTTTTATAAAAAATAAACAATTGGGATCCAATGTCGTGTAATGTAAAACTATTATCTTAATTACGTTACTCTCTTGTGTCAACTCCTTCTTTCCAGTAATACGACCGACTATGAGGGGAAGTTGCTTCTAAAAACATATTTGACGAGGTTGTTAATACGGAAAAAACAATTTTACTTTTTATACAACAATAGCATTAAAAATATAAAATATTTAGCATTAAATGAAAAATAAAAGTTGAAAGCTTTTTGGAAATGACACTTTTTATATGGCAGATGCTGATAGCACTGCAACCAATGTTACCAGTGTTGACATTAATTGATGGATCCATCGATGGCTCAAATATCCATCACATCCATTTATTTGTATATTTTTTTTGTTCTTCCATTCATTCATTCACTTTAATATCGTCATTATTATTTTCATTTTTATGGATTTTTATAAAAAATTCATCGTATTTTTATAACATTATTTTTTTATGTTTGAAAAGAGAGCGAAGCTAAAATAATTACCAGTGTGAGAAGTACACTCGGCAGTAGTATATAAAATTGACGGGCGACCACGGGCACATTCGTGCGCCGTGGGATTTTTAAATTTGATTTACTTCTCTCGTGGCACTCGTAGATCCTACCACACTCACTAGTTCTCTTTCTCTTTTTTAAACTTTTTTTTTATTTTTTGTACCCATCCCCGTCTACCTCTAACTCGCGATGATTCGGGTTGCCGACCGACATATGCCGGTACCCTCTTCCCTCCTCTTACCTCCATATATTCCATTTTCCGTCTCGATAATGCACTGTTTTTGCGATCATAAATCTTTATATATCCTAACTTCCATATCCAAATGTATTTCCCTACCGTTTCATATCAATAAACATTATCCTTCTTGTCAGTTAAATCATTAATAAATATATTTTTATGAGACTATTATCAAGTTTATGTACACACATTTACATACAACATTATTTATTTTTCTCTCGAACAATACATCCATCATATTTTATACTTCTCAATTTTTTTTATTGAAATATCTTATGTACCCGAAGAACGGAACGTTTTTCACGCAACGCAAATGAAAAATTTATGTAATTTGACTAGTGAAGGGGTAGTTAGGAGTGGCCTGCAATTTCCAGCTGACATATGAGCGCGTATGCGAGACATTTCAAAAATTTAGATCCAGTAGATTTTTTACTATTCGTTATGTTTTTTATTTTCGTTTCACGAAAAACGTTCCGATCTTCAGTTACATAATATCTTGTCACTTTTACATTTTTTTCGTGACATTCCAATATTTTTTAATAAATATAATTATTATTAAGTATAAGTACTATATATTTTCTTACCTTAGTTCAATAAAAACTTTTCCTAGCGAAGAAAACATTGATCGAGTGAAATACGTGATAGCGTTAAAGATTAGCAGTTTTACAAAGTTTAATATAAAAATATAATATCAATTTCAAGTTTTATACAAACTATATATCTATATATATTTGTAAAAACTAAAATAAAAATAAATTTATCAGGAGTAGCTGTAGGACATCATCAACATCATAACTTACTTTGGAACATAACACACTCGCGCACACATACATGTCATGTTTGTATGTACACACACACAAACAACCCTTAGCACACACCCACTAGCCAAAATATACATTAAACTTGACCCTGTTGTCGTCTTTGTCATGGTAGCCCGTTTGTTGTTCCTCTCTTGTAGCCTAAACTATGATTACCTGCCTTCTATATACACTCGACAACATTTATGACATTCTGTTTACAAGAATAATAGTTCAATTAACTACACGATTCGCAAACTGTTTCCTGTGTTGCTGCGATCAACCAACACATCTCACCTACTTGATGTTCGGTAACAAATTATCCACATTACTGCCAATAAAAAAATATATATTTCCGTTATATATTAGGGAGGGGGGGGGGACAAAACGGAGTACTTAAGGAAATACTAAGTTTTCAAAAACTCAAATACGCTAAATTTTTTTTTTAATGATATTCAAAGTAGAATTAATTTTAATTCTTGCGGGCAAAATGGGATACCCCCTAAAAAGGTGAAAAAAAAATTTTCTGGATATTAATGTACCTGAAGATCGGAACGTTTTTCGCGGAACGAAAATAAGAAAAAAGAAATGAAAAGTAAAAAATTTAATGGATCTAGAATTCGGAAATGTTTCGCACGTCAGCCAAAAATGTCAGGGCGCTTCCAACTACCCCTTAAGTCGCCATTAGACACAAATGTCATGAATTATTTTCACACAACGAAAATGAAAATAATTCATGAAATTCGTGTCTAATGGCGACTTCCGGAGTAGTTGGGGGTGGCCTGTAATTTTCGTGTAACGTGCGAAACATTTACGAAATCTAAATCTAGTAGATTGTTTACTTCTCATTTCTTTTTTTTTATTTTCGTCCCGCGAAAAATGTTCCGATCTTCAGGTACGTGGATATTAAATAAATTTGATTAAATTAAATTTTTTTATAAGTAATTTAGAAGAAAAAAGAATTTTTAATAGTTTTTATCAGAAAACAAAAGTCATTAACATTTTTCGACTGACACTCGATTTTTGAAAAAATTGGAAAAAACATTTTTTTACAAATTTTGGTGGTACCCTGTTCTGCCCTATACAGATATATAGTTTTTTTTCGTGAATAAAACTCATAAAAGCAAATATATATAATATTTTCCCTTACAGTTGACAGCTCAAGTTATTAGAAATAATAATTCCATTTAACAGACAAAGAAAATAGAGACAATAATTTATTTTTAATTTAGCACCAATAGTATGTAAGTTGTCAGAGAGTAATCTAACAAGTTATATCCCTCGGAATAGCAGATAAAACCCTTATCTACGTCGTATTTCGGGAATCGCCTGCCAAATAACCTACAGTTGAGCATTTCAACCCTCGTTGTCTTTGTTTTCTTTTGAGCGCCAGCGTGATCCCGTCACGTTAGGGTGTTAGTTCAAATTTCTATTACATCCCAGTAAATTTACCTTCTATATAATAAGCCTCAGCGTTACGTCAACGTTTAATCAATATCACATTTTATCATTATAAATAAATAACAATAATAAAAGGTATAGAGCCAACCAGAGAGCATCAGATGCACGTATGATGTGTACAGAAGGACAGCAGGGGCAGTATTGTGGTTAAACACGGTAACGTTTACCCTGCTAACCAACCACCCCCGTGTGTACCATTGGAGGACACGAAGCTTCCTGCTCTTTTATAACTGATCGATCGCGAATCCACATCAGCATCACCCGCACCAGTGGCATCAGCATCAACCATGTGTACATTGAGCCAACTTTATTTTGGTTTCGTCTTTCGCTTTGATTTATGTTCTTTTGATATTTTCTGCTATTGTCGAACAGGCTTGTACTCGGTGCTGTTGTTATTATTGTAGTTGTAGTTGTAGTTGCACTCGTACTTGTAGTAAGCTAGTATATTCATTCGCTGTAGAGACAAAGGAATTTCTAGCTTAGCAATTTCACGTATTTCCGACCTTATTCGTCAACCTAATTAACCAAGTCTCGAGTACCGCAAATGAAAATTACTCCGTTGAGCTAACTAGAGATTGTTGTATACAAATATATATATATATACATATATATCTACATAGACTATAAAGTAATGATGATCACTGTAAAGACGCGAGAAATGCAAGTGAGAAACCACGAGAGATATAATAATAATAATACGGAGAAGACACACCTGATAATTGTGTAATTAAATTATAGAGTGTTTCAATCATGGGCTGTCTTGACGCGGCAACAGCGTCGACAATTTTGAAAGATCATCATCGAATGTAAATATCCTGTGTGTGTCAGTGTATACCAGGCATATTGTGCGCGCCGTGGATTCTTTTATCTTGTCGGTGTGAGATAAATTTAAAGCTTCCAAATAACTTGTGCAGGAGTCTAGGTATAATGCTCGGGAAAAGGCGGAGAGAAAAGATATATAGATGTATATAATGCGAGTGAGAGCGTAGATTTAACTCGGGTCCCCTGTGGAGGGTGTGTGTGTCGAGAGTTTTGTTGGCACAGGAAGAAAGATGGGGAGAGACGAGTACATACAGAGTTAAAGTATCAACTATATAGACGTGAAACGAGTCATCCACGCAACATCATTTCGCGTCTTATTCACTTTATTCTTATTCTTATCCCGGGTGGTTGTATGCTTGCTTGCTTGCTTGCTTACTTAGTTATTTTATTTTTCATTTTCTCACTCTATCTGAGCCGGTTTTTTCGTGCACTCGCGCTTCTTGGGTCTCGCGGGCGAGCAAGCGAGTGAATATAACCAACGAACGAACAAACGGGCGAGCGATGTTTAGAAAAATTTGAAATTCATGAAGTTGAGTAGTGTTGACTCCATGACGCCGGAATTGCCAGGGGGATACTAGCGACGGCGATACGCGTTTTTGAAAGCTTCGGATCTTGTTTGAGTTCTCATACTATTATATATGTACATGTGGGTGTATGTATGTATGGATGGATTTGTGTGCAGGATAGAAATGGGGGTCGATGAATTTTATAACAGTAAACAACAGCAGACTGAGTGACGACGCGACTCACTTCGAGAACCTGAGAAATATCGAAAATAAATATTTACTGTTTAAGTAACGAAAAAATATATATGGATGTATATATGTACATATGAAAAAAACTTTTGCTATTCCAAGTTGGTAAAAGAGTTTATGGAAATTTTCCGTAGGTAGTACTCGGGTTTTCTAAAGTATTGATCGTTTTTTAAAAATTTCAAAATTGAATCATAGTACACTTGCTATTGAGGTCGTTTATTTTTTTTTCATTTTTGTTATATATACATATTTTAACTTATATTTGTTTGACATTTCGTGTGTACTAAAAGGGGAAAAATAATTAGAGCGCAAAAGACTCGACATGAAATATATATTTCTGTTTTTTCCATCTTTATTTTATTTTACGTTTTGTGTTGGCCGAAATAATTTACAAGTCTATGCTTAAAATTATTTTTTTAAAAGCACCGAGAGTACACAAACTCTGTTAACTTTTAAGCAAGATAGTAAAATACCGATTAACTACGTTCACTTGACTTGATACGTGTCTTTTTGAAAATTCAGTTGGAAGTTTACCAAAGTCTTGAGGAGTTCAAGGGTTCGGGTGAAAAAAAACCATAATAATAAGTTTTTAAAAAAGTGGGAGATAAAATAAAAGTAAAACAGCGGAATGGATGACGTTAAAGAGGCACAAGAGATGAGAAAATAATGACAGAAGAACAACGGAAGAACCGTGTTCAAGGAGCCAACCATGACGACACAAGTCGTTGAAGAGTATATAAACTTGCATTTACTTGTACTAAAGAAAACTTTTTCCACTGAGTAAACATTGTTTTTATCCAACATGCGTGTACGTAAATGTTCATTTTACTTTTTTATTATTTTCAATTGCAAAACTTTGTCAATTGTATACAGAGTCTTGACGTCTTTCTGAAACATACGTACTGTTTTCGTAATAAATCACACAAATGTACAAAACTTTATCCATATAAAACCATATGAGAAAGAAAAAACAGGAAAAGTGAGTTAATAAATGACAAGAAAACTAGGACAAAACTTTGTTTTAATAAAATTATGATCACGCCTAATTTAGATTCTATGCACTATTTAATTTTCAATCACAGGCATTATTTTTCATATTATTAAAATTCATTTGTAACTATATATATTCACCGTGTAACACAAAACTTCACGTGCACTGATCACGCGTCTTCATTATTCGATGTTTCTAGTGCAGTATATGTTGCAGCACGCTTACCGTATAACCGTTCTCATGTACGGATCGTTCGCATCGTAATAACGAGCATTGGTTAATGAAGAGCCTTGCCATTAGATACTCACAGACCATAATTATTCTGTATAATAACATCCTCATTAGTAAGAGAGCACAACGTGTGGAAAATATGTGTATGTAACAGTCGACAACGATAAAAAAGATGAAACGTTCAACTTCAAACAATCAGACGCTCTTGATGATTATTATTATTATTATTATTATTACACTGTAAAGAATCAGGAGTGAATTCGAAGTGATTCTATTTAAATCCGAATTCACTTCGTGACTCAGAGTTCCGGAGTTTCGAAAACAATCACTTCGCATAAGGTAAAAAATCTAGCACCCGATCATGGAACTGGTGACCGAATCACTCCACGTATTTGTATATATATATTTAGTCAAATTTAGTAAATATAGATTTACAAATACATTAGTGACATGTAATTGAAAATCGGAATGTTTTTTGTGGAACTAAAATAAATAAACGAAATAAAAAGTGAAAATCTACGGGATCTAGATTTCTGAAATGTTTCGCACGTCAGTCGATAATTGCAGGCCACCCCCAACTACTCCTTAAGTCACCTTTAGATTAAAATTACATGAATTATTTTCATTTTGGTTACGTAAAAAACGTTCCGATCTTCAGGTACATTTAGTGATCGGATACTGGTTATTTTACCGTAGGAGTAAATAGGGAGTTTGTTATTTAGCAGCGTGATTTTGGAGTCATCTGGATTTTACTTCAATCCGCATTCACTCCTATTCGGAGTTTTAATATTAAGATAAACTTTTTTTAAGAGTGAATTTTACTCCAAAGGGATTAAATAAATAAACAGTCATCCGCTCTGCCTTTAATCCGCGTTCACTCCGTTATTTTTTTTACAGAGTATGATTATTATTATTATTAAAATAGTAAATTTTAACAACTTGAGGAAATTTGTTTGCATCAACTTTATTATGAAAGAAAAATGAATGAAAAAGAAAGTGGCGGGACAGTAAAGGTTTAAATTAAATTAGTTTAAAGTACACGACGGTAGTGAGAGTGGTACAATAGCTAGCGGTACTAACCACTTTGTGGGCAAAGCTTTATCAGCAGCATCAACTCTTTGAATATTTTTAGGTCGTTCAAAGTCCTTACTCTTCTGCTGTAATCCATTAAGACCAAGTGAACGAGTGAACGTCGTCGTGCTTGTCGTTTTCAAGTGGTAAAGTTGGTACTCTTCGTCCTCTCGAACCAAGAAGACGAAAGCGTAGTTTCCAAAAGACTCGACTGAAGTAAGAGAACCAACTTCTTCCCGATTGCTGGCTCTCTTTACTTCAGCTTGTCTTCTTTATGAAGCTACCGAAATGTTGTTGGATGTTGTCCTTGTGTACAGAAAATATGACTTTATCGTTCTTGTGGTCGTTTTCCTTTTGGTCTCGGTCGTTTCTACAACCAACCAGCCAGCCAACCTATTGAGTTCCCATTGAACGCGTTTCCACTTCTCTAAGTAGACCCCGCCTGGAAAACTTCTTGTGTATTTTCGCACGAGTGACCGGTACTACTTTTCATCCATTATCCAGCATTGGCTGTATAAACCCATAACCACTGGCTCGTGTATTATTTATTTCTTGTGGATCTATGTATTATTAACTCATGTCTGCGGTACTGAAAATCTTCTTTACTTTGCTTTAGCTTTTACCCACACTCAAAAACTCTACCCTATATCCTGACGTCTCTTTAAGACTTCTTCAAGTTGGCTGGACAAACCACGCGCAAGGATCACTTCTACTCCATGAAAATAAAATTCACATTTTAGTATAAAGCTAAGTCGGCTGTTTTGTTCTCTCTATAAACTTAAACATCAGCACAATAAGCTTTTATTTATCGAAGCAAAACAAATCTTCTTATATTTTTGTAAAAATTAATCAAATATAACTTTACATTTACAATTGATTGTGCTATTTATTTATGCAGTAAACATTTCGAAATTAAAAAAAAAATGTTTGAAAAAAATTAGTCAAATTAACGCAGGCTGAGAGAAAACAAGGATTTGGTTACATTTCAATTTTAATTACAGAATTTTAAATCCACTGGAATGTATTAATTAAAGTTGTGGTAATACTTGAAATAATTGGTAAAAAAAAAAAAAATATCGTATGTATGAAAGAAATAAATGAATAATCGACTGTGAAAGAAAATTTAATGCCGAAGAATTATAATAAAGGATTTATTGGTATACAAAGAAGTATCGTAAAAAGATTGAAGAGCTTGTGCATCTAATAGTTCTGATATAATATCACCCATGCATGTAGAAAGTATCGGACAAAGCTCAGCAACGACAACATTGGGGTCTTCGACCTAGGATTTCTTTAGCATCTCAAATGGGCGCTTTGCTTTGCTCTCAAAAAAGTTACCGAGCTGAGGTAAAGAGAAGGCCATTCCTGTCCCGTTTCATAACTTTTTTTTCATAGCCTACCTACTTATTTTACCGCATTATTATCATTATTATTAATCCACATATATATTTATACATATATATAGTAAATTTTTCTTTATCCAAACGTCCTTGCCATCGGCCTCAAATCCTCAGCCGTGCTTTTGATCTGTTATTCCTTTTTGGGACATAGAGACTTCCGTTTTCCCACTACGTTTTCTTTTCACAGTCCACTGAAAAGTAGCCGATTTAAATTATTAACTAACTCTCTTCCTCCCAACTATAAATTAATTCATATATTTCTTTCTTTTAAACTTATTTTTTCAGCTTACGTTGTATCTCCACTTCAATAATATATTTTTCTTCATCCTTAAAATTTTTTCGAATCAACCAAACTAATATTCCCTAGGTCACTTCGTTGAAATTTTCCAATCGGCTTTTTATTTAAATTCTATTAATACTTTATTCTCTCTAAAATTTAATTATTGTATTTGAATTATAAAAACTTTTCAGACTGGAATTGAATTTATTGACAGACGAAATGTGAATGAGTAGTCAAGTAGTGGGAAAATGAATACCAGGAATATGTAATGAATTAATGCTCGGTATTTTGATAAATTTAAGTAACATGCCAGACGTGTCAGACATATGACCTCATATATATTTGATGTTACCATAAACAAAACTCTAGTTGAAGTATTTCCATAAACTACTTTAGCAGACTGTAGTCGTCGAGTTGTATATTTTTCCATACGCAAATTGATGGCCAGTAAAATATAATATTTTTTATTCTGTTTATATATTTATAGTTATATTTATATCTATGTATATATATGATACGGTGTACAAAAGATGTGTGCACTCGAATGACTATTTAATTTTTATTATATCGTCGCAATTGTGTGTGTTTCAGAGAGGAAGTGATGAACTCTTGTCTCAAAGTGGTGCTGTCAATAATGGTGCATCGATGAGTCCTCAACCTCATCACGCGACTGACAACAATAATGATGCAAAAAAGGTAAGTGACGTAAAGAAAAAAAGTCATTTCCGTTTTATCATTTTATTTATTATTTTTCTATTAACTCACGGAGTAAAAAAAATGTATATATAGATGTATGTTTAATATTTTACGTGGGATATAAGCCTTGGACATGGAGTTAGTCAGTTTAAAAGTTGAGACTCGGGAGGTTGTCTCGTTAATCACTTGTTAGAACAGATACACGACCGCTCTGGAATAACCAAAACCGCGTGTCCCTCGAGCTTTCTTCTCGTGACCAGACTCGAAACTCCCAAACCACTAAGCGACTTCAACGCCGTGAGACTTAAACTACTAACTAAAACTTATTCCGTACCGTCTCTTAGCTTTAACCAGTACTCTGAGATCCTCAAGTCCGTTGGCGCTATAAAACTTGGAGCAATCGAATAAATGTCATGTGATAGATCAGAGTTATTTATAATTTATCCATTAGTTCCGTTACAGGAATGTATACTATATATGTCTATATATACATTAAGACAGAAGGAAAATAAATGTAACCTTTTGATGGAAACATCTGTTAAACAGTAATGGATAAGATATCCAGAAAGTTAAGTCAAATACGTTTAAAATGGCTCACTTACAGACATCATTTCAAGCTCTGGATCGATTTTACTCGGGCAACATTACGTTAAATATTTCATGGCTGTCTCTTATTTTACAACTACCAACAAATCATTTTCCGCTGCCAGTTACTCATTTCATCGTTTTTATATTATGCACTTTTAAGATTTATTTTATTATTAATCTTTTAATCCTCGGAAGGTTCAGATCTAGATGAACTTTATTATTGTAGACGCGAAAATAATAAAACTCAAGGCATCGAGGCAGTGATAAATTTATCGTAAAAAAAATTTATAACAAAGTTGTTCAGCTAAAAAAAGTACATGAGCGAAATAATATTTTGATTTTTGCTGAGAAAGTGATCGTCATTCACGAGCGATTTTGCAGTTCTCAAGACTGCTCTGGGCTCTATATACACCTCGCTGACCATTAATTCTTGGGGTCTACAGCCTCGGAGTTGAATAACGATCATTGGAAAAGCTCCAGAGCCCGAGCTTGTCATTTGCCATACAACCGACGGGATATATCGGCCGTTGATCCTGTGCCCAATATTTTTTTCTTCTTCTTCACATTTAAAAATTTATTTATTGCTTCAAATACTCATGAATAAATAAGTAATTAATTGATAGTGATAATAATTGGTATCGATAATTGAAATGATGGAATAAAATAAACGAAATAAAAAGTGCAAGACAGACAATTTTTCAATAAACCTACAAAAGTGCTGGAGAAATCGAAGTAAATGTAGTGAAGCTGATTATAGGTGATCAAATGATTAAGCTTACCCACGGATGAATGGGCTTTGTTGAGTTTTCAAATTCAAAGAGATTAGACGTTCATCTCTTTTCGCAGACCATAAAAGGAGGCCAGATAGTAGGGATGTTCTCCTCATCCTTCTCTTTACTCTTCTTCTACTCCTTCTGTTCCTACTCCTGGTTTCCCCATTATCCGGATTAGTGGCCGCTGATAAAGAATACCAAGTGCCCACGATAGTCGGTGAGCATTCATACGACGTCGACAATAGGATACTGTCAGCCTACTCACGTTTTTTTGACTTAAATCTTGTTGCGGGGATCCAATCGATTCTACTTAGAAATTTACTACTTTCTCGGATATAAAATTAAATCTATACCTCTATTGAGAGACCAGAAACACCAAAAAAATATTTCCTATAATATTTTATAGTAAAAAAAAAAATAATTTTATCAATAGAAAATCGTAAATTGGATCTCTCATTTCTCAGCAAATTGAATATTAAAATAAATTTATTGAGGATAAAAAATATATGAAATATAAGGAGAAAATGTGATTTAATCAAACAACTTTTATAAAGCTGTCGAAATGCAAATTGTTAAACAAGTTTAATAAATTAAATAATCTTTAATCTTTATTAATTTAACTTATATATATACTTGAATACTTATATATGTATATGAAGAGAGAAAATCTACAGTGGATTTTCTCGTTTGATAATCGCTGAAACTAAAGGCCAACAAATTGGGTTATAAGAGAAAAGCCAATAAAGCAATAGATGTCGCGAAATAGACACGACCCGATTTATTCCCATAAGCCAATTATACTCTATCGATTTTATCGTAAAATAAAGAAGTAACTAAAAATAATCAACGAGAACAACTCAATTATTCAGTAGACGTAAATGATCCCCTATCTGATTTCAGCTATCGGCTGCTACGGTCAACGTTTAACTCTAGTCTATTTAAAGAACAAAATCGTCAATGAAAAGATAAAATTTCATTAAACCTTTTTTTTCCACTCCCCTACTCTCTTTTCTTTTATTTGAAATTTAATTTACAACTCTTCGTTGAATCTGCCGTCAATTCGAACTCTCTGCTTTCAATATTGAGTTGTAATTAATCGTAAAACTTAATTTACGGAATTTACAGTTTAATGATTTTGTTTAGAGTTGTTGTTGAGCATTTGTACCTCCATCCATATCTATATACATTCATTCATATATATATTTATAGCAAAACAACCATTTATCCATTTTCAATCAGTTTCATTAAAGTTATCCACTAGCAGAACAATAAAAAAGAAGCCAACAATCCGAACGCAAATATGATTTTGATTGATTACAAACACATCGTAGTGTATTCGACGTATCAATATACCTTTTTTTTATTATTTTTTCCTCAACAAACAGCTAGTCAGCTTATCCATTTAGCGATGCAGTTGCTATAAAAATGATTTATTAACTTTTCCCCAAATATTTGAGTTATATCGATACCTAAAATATGTTCCGCTACAATATCTCACCGTGTATACACTGAAATTCACAAAACTTGGTATCGTCACAACCTCTGCTCACCCACCGAAATAAAAAATGGATAAAAAAACCGAATTTAAATAAAAAGAATTCATTTTTTATAAATAAAATAAATGTGAAACTGATGAATGTAATTTTAAAATCATGACTCTTTATATGCCAAGCAAATAGCTGACAGCCTGGTCAATCAATTATGCGGTGTAATGTCACGTTAGGGTCACTGCTAATCTCCTATCCACCTATACATTTTTAAATAAAAAAGTAAGAATAAAGTGTGTCGGAGTATAAATATAGTCAGTGTAATGTATGAAGCTCGACGGTTATTGATGAAGCACAAGCCTCGAGTCTACTTTCCAGACTCCAGTGTACCCACATGACATGGGAAATGCCAAACAAACTCGGTCTCGTTTGTACGTCCAGGTGTGGGTACATAAAACTCTCACTCAAACTGTATCATGTGGTATATACATATATATAACCATAAATAGAGTTAGGGATGGTGCGTACGTGAACAGAACGTGTGGCTTAGGTGATTAATTGCGCGGTCTTATCTGTCAGTGTATCACTTTCAAGCTCAACTACAGAAAATCCCTCAGCAGTTTATGTAATTCCACTGTATTGTGTGTACATACAATCTGTACACTATCTGTAGTTACATAGACTGACTCAATAACTGCAGTATTAGATTATTATTGTCGGATAGGGTTCATTTTGTCATTTAAACTTACATTCGAAATTACGTTATGTTAGGACCGGTATTAGACACTTGTATTATAAATATATATATATATAGAGGGAACTGCTGGTAGTTATATTGTAGTTTGTAGTTCCCATTGTCCAATTATCCGTGTCTGAAATAATATACGCGTGATATTACCTCACCCGGTTACGGTTATTTGTGATGATATGATGATCGTATCAGAGCCAATGCTTCAGAAGATTATTGTGGCCCGTTAAAGATTTTATAGGTGACACTTAAATCTCGAAATTTGTCCAACTATCTTTGGGGTATAAGTTAACGGAAAGTTTGCATTTTCAGTGCATACTCTACACACATTGTTGTGTCTAGTTATATAATGCGGGATGTATTACTCTGTTCAAACTGCCAAAGAGGACGTAAAACAGTGTTTGTACATCGTGTAAATGTATCTCTGGTATTTGGGATTAAGACGTTAACTGTACATACGAACTGCAATATATATTTTTTTATTTACTTTTGTGTAAATAATTATACGTACGCGGTATTAAGAGTTTAGTATAATAGATAGGAAGAAAAATAAAAGCTGAAAATTTGTAAGTAGATGAAGTAGATGGAGAAGACAAAGAAAAAATAAATAAATGAAGAAAAAGTACCTGGAGAAAAATAAAAGTCATTAAAAAAATGGTAAAAGAAAAATTTTATTCATGAACAATACTATTATATGAGAGATCCAACAATTATACTGTAGTAAAGAATTAAATGGCCGGAGGTGGAATAAAATAGACGGAAAAATAATACTATATTTCTACAACGTTGTAACTTGAAAAAGGTAATTCGATCTCGTGCTTTTTTCTTCCTTATTTATTAATACTTTTTGTTTTTCCTCATTCATAATTACATTTGGTCGGTCTTATAACTTTTTATTTTTTTAACATAACGTTAAATGTCGTATTCATTAGGGAAGTTTTATTAAAGTTCGTTGCATGCGCGTCAGACAGCTGTCTGGAGTTTAAGTATAAAAATAACTTGCCTGAATAATAACAAAGACCGCATTTAATGTAATATTGTTACGTTGAATAAGCTGGTGGTTAGAGAAGAAATAAAAAAGATAAACATTAATTGAATAAATGGATTTGTTGTGTGGCAGAGTAGAGAAGAGTGATGGTTAAAAGAATTGTAGAACGAGCTTACTGGTCATGGTTTGCTGGACGAACTGGAACAAAGTGAGCTGCAATAGTGGCTGGTACTGGTACTGGTACTGGTACTGATGCTGGTGCTGGTGTTGATCCTAGAACTGGTGTTAGTGCCAGTGATGCTGGTACTGGTGCTGTTGCTGGACTTTAACGACGAGTCGGGTAATGCATATTGACGTTTTGCCGATAATTCAAGCGGCACCCTGGTGGGTAAGAGAAGCGAAATACAGCTGAAGCTGAAGCTGGTATAGTGTGGCGGCGGGTTACCAGTGACGCCTATCTACCTCGGGATAAAGACCGCGCAGACGAGGACGACAACCAACGGATGATAGAACACGAGGGTTAAAAAAAAGTCCTTGTTCCAACGGACACTTGAGACACTTTGCTTATCCTACGGATTTGCTACGATAAAGATGAATCAATTGTTTACTTTCACGTTGATACATGACATTAAATTGCCAATATTATTTTTCCTGCTTATTCTTATCCCCGGCCAATTTATTATAGAAAAATTATTTAAATCGTCTATTGACTTCTGTCAAATTTATCGGAAAAAATTGAATTTTTTCATTCATAGCTCAAATTTTTTCGATGCCGATGTTTGAAGTCGTGCGTTTTAGATTTAATTATTATTAATTGATGGAATTTGTTGCTTTAATTGATTTTGATTAAAAATTTTAATAAAATATTTTTATTTTCACCGTATTGTGAAATTAACTATATTTTCAAGCCTCGCGTTCGCGATAAAGTGGAAAAATGTATATATATATATATATATATATATATATATATATATATATATATAGCAGTATACCATACTCGGGCCGCAAAAGAGAACACGTGTCAGTGAATGTACGGGCTGTATAATGACGATTTCGAAACCAGTTAGCAAATAATTTATTATTTACGTTAATTAATATTGAAATAGACGATACGCTTGTTTATTATCGATTCAATGAACTATTTTATAAATAACGCTTGAGCATACGCGCACTCATTTATATTGTATTATTAATTTCATCCAAATATATATTCTAGTTATTTTTAATTTTCATTTTAATAGTAAATTTTTAATTTTTGTTTCTTTTGTTAAAAACAATCGGCACGTCATGAAACACGATTGCACACGTCCGCGCTTTATTTGACCGCGTATGACCAATTGTAAAAATGTATAAAAATATTTTGTTTATTTTATTTCATTTATCAACATTTTTTTTTTTATTTATTTACTTCAATTTTTTTTTCCGTCATATTTTTTATTTTCGCCACTGCCACATACCCCCAAGGGTACGGAGACCAATTAACCGAATGGTTCTCGTTTCGTTACCGTCCGTTCTTTTGATTGTTTACGGCCCGAAAATTGAATCATCGTTCGCTTCGGGTGCGCGAAAACAAAATATTTTTAAAATCTATTTCGGTTGAGGAACAAATGCAATGTACAATTTTTAGATGTTTATTTTTCTATTTCAATACTTTTTATATCCTTTTTTTTTATTTTCACATTTTTATTAAACTTTTTTTATTTCTATCAATGCTTTCGACATTTTGTATAGAGAACAGTAAAAAAAAAAAAAAATATTCCGAGTATCAATCAAAAGATAAATGCAGAAAATATCGCGAATGATAGTTGAATTGAAAAAAAAATTTTTTATTATTTTTATTTAGTTTTTTTTATTACGTACGTGTGAGAAAAAAAAACGTATCGGACTATAGAATAGTCACTCTACTGTACATACACATCTATCGTCGACCGGTACTCGACCATTTCCCCATAATCGATTTTCCACGAATTGCCTCCATTATGAGCAATTATCGACAGGGATGAAAAGGGTTGAATTGACGTAGTAGTATGCGTACACTAGTTCCATTCGCCCTAGTAGTGGCACGGAAGAAGAGACAGCCGGGGAAAGCTGGGGACCACAATCACGAATTGGAGGAAGTACATCGTGATTGCCATTCGAAAAGTGAGAGTGACAGAGTACCATAAAAGCTCGAAAAATATCTCTATCTATCTATCTATTGATCTCTGTCTCTGTCTCTGTCTCTATCTCTACCTCTATGTGCATCTCAATCCCTTCATTTCATGTTGAATTAGATTTATCCAAACATACTCAGCAAGTAAATTAATTCGTAGGTTGATTTGAAACGTTAAACCCTGTAATAACGTAACAAACCTAAATTAATTACTTTTAGTAAAGACTAAAAGAAATATAAATAAATAAATTAATTAACTTATTAAACAAACACACAAATGAACGAACGAACGAACTAAATAAAAAATAACAAAACACCAGTAAATTCGGTGAGCCAGCATCCTGACCTGTTGAGCTCTGTTATAAAGGCTAGTAGTTTATTTTTATTTATTCTTTTTACAAGTCTGCCTACGAGAAATCAGCACGAACAGAAACAAAATACTCGTATAAAAAGTAAAACATGGGTAGAAAAAAATAAAAAAGGGAAACAGGATTAAAAAATGTAGTTAAAAAAAGTAAAAAACGGTTTGATGTACGGCAACGACAATCGATATAGACTGAGTTGATATGGCGAACTATAACTCAGCACTTATCAGATTTTGTCTGTACGTAGTTTACATCCCTTGAGATTAAACTCTTGATGAGTCGTAGACGATACACACTGAGAACCCAGAGAAAAACTATTTCAAGACTATATCCTTGAGCGTTGGTTTTTGTTAAAAATAAAAATGTATAAATAAAAAAACTAAAAACGTAAAGGAAGAAAAAAAAAAGACGATACATAGAAGAGTTCCTAAAGTATGAGGGGAGTCGACTAGATTGAGGCGTGATTGAAAACTTCGCCTGCGGCAGCAAGAGTCGATTGAAATATATAGTCTGCCTAAAAGAAATATATTTGCATAAAAATTTTTTTATTCTATACCATTATTGGATCACGAAAATTGCATTTTAATAAATAATGGATAACTTTACATTTTTATTTTTATTTTCATCGTTATTTTATTTTTTATTCTTTTTGTTTCATGTTCAACAGGCTAAGCTGGACAAGAGTCACAACGGCAAGCCTTCAAAGGTAGTTCACATACGGAATATCGCAAGTGAAGTTTCTGAGTCTGAAATTATCAATTTGGGAATGCCGTTCGGCAGAGTCACCAACGTTCTTGTTCTCAAGGGAAAGAATCAGGTAAACAATCATCATTATTTTTATGTATACTGTAAGAAGGACACTTCAATATATTTCACTTGCTCGTAGATAGAAGCAAATATTTATTAAACAATTAAACATTATTAAACCCGACAACTAATCGTATAATACGGACAGTTAATGATAAGTGATATAATTAGGGTAAGGGTGAGAATAGTTAGATGACGTCACGTTGGGTCCTCTTGGAGGGCCCCGTCGGAATGCCTCTTCTTCGTCCGCTTCAATGTCCATCTCGCCCTTCTCTAGGGGGGGTGAATCTTGTCACAGGCTGGGGGTAGTTCCTGACGTCAGAGGCAATAGGCCTTAAGAGAGTGAAATAGGTGATTTTCAAATGAACCGTTTTCGTAGATAAAGATCCAAATTATTGAATAAAATATTTCATTCGATGCGTAAAGTTACTATTTATCGAATGAAATGCTTCTCATTCGGAAATTTCAGTTTATATCTGAGAACGGCTTATTTGAAATTTCCATTTGCTAATGTAAGTGCAACAAAGACCGTCCCGTTTGTTTAAATGTGTGTAGGAAAGAGCACAGATAGCATATCCTCTTAAGATGCCTACCGTGAAATAGGCTCGGTATTCAGGAAAGAGTAGCTTACAATACACGGAAAGATTGGAACCCGATTGGTTACTGTTCTGTACCCGACTCAGTCAGGTCCCACAGTAGTCAGTGTGGTGCTGCATTTAAATGGTGTATTGCCGTACGATGGACGGTGTGGCTCAATAAGTTATAGATCAAATTGAACGGAATATAGTATAGTGCCGGATAACTCAACTGGTAGAGCACTCGGCGCGATATTGGTCTGGGTCCGATTCCCAGTTCGGGCTATCTATACTTTTCTTAATTTATCTATAAATTGTCTTATTGAGAAGGTTTCCATGTTTAGGTTTCTACTATATTTAAATGCTGCACCACAATCGAGCATTTTTTTCCAGCATCGTACTGAGTCAGGTGCAGTACAGTAACCAATCAGGTTCCAATCTGTTCGTGTACACTGTAAAAAATCGGGAGTAATTTTATTTCAATCCGCATTCACTCCGATTTGAAATTCGGATATTAAAATAAACTCCTCTTCGGAATGAAATTTCACTCCGAGGAATTAAATAAATAAACAGTCATCCACTCCGGATTTAATCTGCGTTCACTCCGCAAATACCCGAAGAAACACATAAGCCACGAGGAATCAATGATCGGTAGATAGTTGTCTGTAGATTTCTGAAAATAAGTATCTTTTATATCTAAACGGGACTAGAATCGAATGTGTACGCACGGGTACTCACTATTGTGATGCATCACCAGAAACAATCGAATCATCCGACCACACAGCAATCGAATGACCAACCACCGTTTACCCATTATCTCGGTGAGCTTCAGTTCGCTTTGGAAAGCAGCTGCGGTCTGAAAAGGAAGAGAGAATTCGCGACAAAGGCGACCACAATATCGACACCAGAGTCAACCAATAATCGCGGGCTCATTCCTTCCTACACCAGTAATGGTAACCGTGTTGATAGTTTCCTCCAAACATATATATGTAAATACATATATATTTATATCACTAAATAATCAATTACTGTCCTTTTATTAATTTAATTCTCGGCGTAAAATATTTTTAAACAGAACTTTTATTGAGCACGAAATCCCTCTATTTTATAATTCAAATATTTATTATTCATATTTTTCATCCGTTAACGATCCATTAAAATAATTAATTAATAATAATTATCAAAAACAACAAATATTTGGGTTTGAATTTATCGAATTAAATTATACTTTTATTTTGATACATATTGTTTATTTTATTTATATAGCTTTGATTAATATAGTTTTCATTAACATACACATATATATACATACATATTTATATATAAAATTCAAAAGACAATACACCCTCTAAATAATTGAACGAATGCTTTTAACATGAAAACATTTGTTAATTGATCCTAGATATATATATATATATATATATAAATACATACATATACACACCTAGTGTAATTTGTTGGAAAATTTAACGAATGAATGCGACCACCGGAGTAATTTAATTTTTGCTGTGGTACACACTGCATTATTTCCTGCATCGGTATTTATATTTTTCCTCCTCTCTCGGCATCGTTATCGCGTATTGCCATGTAATTACTTGTTAATTATTAACTGCCCGAGCGTTATTAATGGTTTATTGAATATAAAAATCTAATTAATAACAAACATACCTAACATATCACAAATTGTTGTTTATAAAATAATTTCCATATCGCATACATAATATATTATATTTATATTTATTATTGATAACGATATTAATTATTAATTTCCCTGTTTATCATTATCAACATCATTATTATTATTTTGAATGATAATATTATCAGTCGAATTAGTTGTTTTTTTTTTTTAAATTATTTAAGTTGGAATAACATTTTTTACCCGTCAGTCCACTCGTGTTAGCGCGATATCGAGCACACGTAATATTCGATACAGTGTCAATAAACAGCATTAATATATTCGTATGCGATCGAATCGCAAATAAGCCTGGGTTTTGTTTATGCTGGCCTGGATTAAAATAATGCACCGATGCCCGCTATTCACCGCACTGAGCCAGATGAAGAGATTTACCTCGCGGAAATTACGCGCGCATTAGCGTCGGAAGCGCAGCGGGGGTTAAACACAAAGGGGGTGAGTGTGTGTGTGTGTGTCTATATATGTGCGCTGGAGGTTTTAGTTGGGAATATTTCGTTGTGAGGAGGTCACAGGGTCCGCGCACGGTAATATTCGGGTCGTCGGGGTTGTTATGAGAGAGAAAGACCGCAAGAGTCCTGTTTATATATATATAGTCTGTATCGTATATGTGTATTATGTACATATGTATATTTATATACATAGACATTATCTGTATTCTGTCTTTCTCTGGCATGTAACCATCGATATACATAACTGTTGACCGGCCAAATCGTGCAACCGAGAATACGACCCGTATATTCCTGATGGAAATTTTACGAACCATGAGAGCGTGCGGTTGGCTCGCCACCCGTTTAACTTTTCTACTTGCTATTGTTTTTCTCTCGTTCGATTTTTACTTTATTTTATTTTTTTTTTATCTATTTTCCACGGCAGTACAAACAATGATCGTTAATTACGGATCATTTACTCTGGCCTAGTGAACCCTGTCGTTAATTGCTTTAATCACCGTTTGTATTTGCTAATTACTGTTTTATCACCCACTTATTTCTTTATAGAATCTCCAAATTATTTTTTTAAATTATGTGTACCCACATATATTTTATTATTCACTCATGAAAATATTTAAAAATAAATTGAATAATTAAACGATAAATTTGTCGGTATAGAAAATACGCATTTTTAATAAATTCATAGAATCAATTTTCGGATAAATATTTAAATCATCCTGATGAAATTTAATGCAGAATTTTTTTATTTTATTTTAAACAAATATTCAAATACATGGAATTTAATATTCACAATTACAAATATTTACATGAGCAACGTATTCAAAATTAAAATAGTTAAATTAAATATTTAATATATATATGTAATTATAGTAGATTCGGTCAGGTTTAAAAACAGGAATATATAACTCAATCGTCTAATAATTCGGGTTAATGTATCGTCGGCTAATTTATCAGCTGGATGTAAACAGTTGGTACGTAACTCGCGGCAATCGAGTTTCGCGGTGGTAATATTGCTTGTTCTATACAGTATAGCTGTATATATCCACATATATACATCCATATATTTGTATACATATTCATGTAGATGTTGGAGTCGAGGAGAGACAGCGAAATGAGACAACTGACCCCCTAAGGGTAATTTCACTATATTTGCTTTGATTTCAAGTTTCAGCCAAGTTACTCAGACGTTTATATACATCAAGCTCCTTTTCATATACTCCACTCCCTCACTAACTTACTAACTCTCTCTATCTGCCTCTATCTCTTTCGTCCCATTCTCATCTTGTGTCGGTGGGTATCGTCTTTAGTTGTACATTTGAATGGCATTTCTCGAGGTAAATCGAGCCCCGGCATTCACTGAAATTCTAACATAGTTTGTCAGTTAATCCGCAAACGACAAATCATAGACAACATTACCACTCCATATAACTTTCCATTAACAAATAAAATATTTATATACATGCGCGTCCTTTTAAAATTATTAAATTAAATTAATTAGACCCAGTACTCGTCTGCTATATAAATTAACAGAATTAACTCATCTTAACAATTTAAAAACAGGTAAATTATCCGAGTTCTTTATAATGTATCACAGAGATTACGTGTTTAATACTCAAAGAAATTTTTTTCATTAATTAGTTAATTAATTAAGCGTCAAAGGACAAAGGCGTGTGTTGCCGGGGCTTGGCTTGCTGCTGCTACTCTGCTGTTGAGGACATTCACTCTCTCTTCCTCTCTCTGTTACTCACTCACTCACTCTACGTTAAGGGGGACGTCAAGTGTCGATGAAACGAGTGGATAGCGTCTAGTACACTAATCTCCCAACTGCGTGATATACAGACTCGTGATATTAATATTTTAAATTCAATTAAAACTTTTCACTCCCCTTAGGAATTGGCAAGAAATAAGGACGAGTTAATTAATGCTCAGTAGCTCATTTTTTTCGGCTTTCATTTACTTTATTTCATCTCAATTAACACTTTTCATACTTTATTCCTTCGCTCCGGTTTTATATTAAAACATCCACACATTTTTTTATATTAAAAAACTTTACCGTAAGCCTCAACTATTTAACGTAAATAATCGATATTCGCTAATTATTTTCCTATATAATTTTTTTTTTACTATTAATACATTGTTGTGGTATTAATTTTATTATTTTTAGTTATTGGTCATTGCGGGGTTTTATTATCTACTCAAACTTTATTTAACTTAAAATTTCACGCCGCCTGTTTATATTTTATACTCCCAGCAATCTTTTAACTCATAAAATTTAAACCTTAAAGCCGTAAAAAAAAATATTTTATTTGTTATTTTATTTTTTATCGCCGGAAATTCAATTTTACAAAATACTTCAATCAACTAAATACCTTTTATATCGTTTGTTTAATATAAATAAAATTTTTATACTGTTTCAATTTGACGTTAGCAAAAAAAAGGGTCGATGTGTTTTTCTAAATTTTTTTTCTCGACCCAACGATGATGAGTTTTAGTTAATAACGGTTACATTTCTGTTGACACACGCAGTCTATTCTAAAATTTACACGCGAGGTCTGCGGGTGCATTTATAAATTTTTTTCGTCATCGTAAACTCATCCATCCGGTTCGTCCGTCCGTTCGTTCGTTCGTCCGTCTGTCCAAACGACGATACACGTATGAATTTTGCAGCGAACTTCACTCTCGAGTGCGTAATAACGGCAATTCGATGAAAACTCAACATCATACCACTGTGCCCGATATTTTTTATCTTTTTTTACCTACGGTCATATCATATGTCACACAGTATGTATCATATCATATATAACACTGAGTTCGTTGAGGGGATAAAGGTACAGAACATAAAGTGGTTAAGGGAAAAAAATTTCTACATATTTATTTCACTCGGGGAAATGAAAAAATGAAATTAAAAATATTTTAGTGATTAAAGTTGACCGGAATAAATGCTCTGTGCTGTAAATAAGATTTAATAAACCAAAATAATAATAATTATTATTATAACAAAAGAGTATTCATCAAACAAATGGTATTAATTACTCACGTAAGATCGTGTGCTCTAGCTAACCGACTATGTTACACATTTTAATCGCTTAATGCAGCGCAAGCACGACGGAAAGAGCATGTTCGTGACCCGTAACGATAAAATTTAAACCCATTCTCGTGGTTGTTTATCCTCTTCTTGTATTCGTGATGTCCTGGTGAGGGTGTGCAACACACCTGGAGTTTACGACGTGTCACACGGCTGGACGTCGGTGCCTTACGTAGGATCCAACATCGGGCAATCTATAAAACATACAAACGCACACATGTTCCTCACATACATAAGCACAAAGCTGCTTTCTGCTTCGTTTGTTGTCCTCAGTGACGTGACGTAACGAGACCAGACACGGGCAGACGAAATGAGATCTGTCGAATTTAAAATCCTTTGCTATACTAAAGGATACAGAGATATAAAAAAAAGAGAAAAACAATACAGAGAAAGAAAAAAAAAATAAGATAAAAGAGCAAGTCAAGCACATGAGACTTCTGACTTTCCGCTTTACCTCATGCAAATTTATCGTATTTCACGGCGGTTGCGTCTCTTTTTCAGTCGCACATACTGCCTCGTGTTTCACAGCTAAATCATTACTTTTAGCATGCCAGAAGTATCAGATTCTCAGTGTATTTATTCTCTCTATTTTTATTTTTTATATTTTATTTTTTATTCACCCATTTTTTATTCCAATGCACTCACACTTGGCATTACGGCGGGAGCAATGCCATCTGAATGCATTTCCGGCTGGTGTATCGAGCGAGGCTGCCTTTTTCCAACACTATCGCCGCTACCCTTCCACCAATCCTCATCTACACCTTCTCCAGGTTCGACCCAATAGGTCCGCATACACCCACACACATATACACACATCTTCTCCAACATATTTTATATTGCGTTCTCTCTATTTTGGCGGGATCAGTAAAAAGAACGAGTTGACGAGCAGTGGGTCAACTATCTCACTTACTCAGTGTACTTACTACCATCCATACTTATTCTTTCTCGCTTTTCGGTCCTTCCATTTCGCATATATGCCCAGAGTCGAATTGAAAACCTCTCGAGTCTTCTCTCGGCCTCTCATTTCCACACAACTGGCTGCTTCTAAAACTCCCGCTGGCATTCCCGCTGCCATGCTGCTCTTGGCCTCCACACAGAACTCGATCGCGATCAACGTATATAGAAACGTGAACAAGTTGAAAGGAAAAAAGATCGCCCGGTACGGAACGAATAACGTCAAACCTATACGAGCTTATTCAACCATGAATGCGCCCACCCCTACCTTTGGCTATTGAATTTTTTCTGTTTTACTTGGTTTTCAATTTTTTAATTCCTTCCCTTTCTCACATTCAGTTATCCCATTTTTTTTCTACAATGTCATTATTATTATTATTATTATTATTATTATTTCCATATAAAATTTACTAGCTTGTGTATATATGTACCTGAAGTTTGGAACGTTTTTGACGCAACGAAAATGAAAATAATTCACGAAATTTGTGTCTAAAGGCGAATTTAGGGGTACACAGAAAAAACAGATATCTTGAGTCAAGAAAATATTTTTGAAGACAAACGTTTTCGGGAACCAAGTCAAGATTTTCTTGAGCCAAGAGAATTCGTCTTGGTTGGAGAAGATTTCTACTTTATCTGAGAAAATTTAGGTCTCCAAAAAAATTTTCTTGAATCAAGAATATTTACCTTCAGTCGAGAATTTTTTTTTGTGTGTAGTTGGGGGTGGCCTGTCATTTTCGGGTGACGTGTAAAACATTTACGAAATCTACATCCATTAGATTTTTTACTTTTCATTTCTTTTTTCTTATTTTTGTTCTGCGAAAAACGTTCTGATCTTCAGGTACACGTGTATACACCAGTAGTAAATTTTATCGGAAACTCGTGATAAATCCAGCGGCTGCTACAAGATACGCAATCGCCCGATATCTTTCTTATCTCGAGCCGCGGATTTCTTGTTTAAAACCGGACTGAGGCTTAAACTTTTTCATCACTATCAGCATTAGCGGATTGAGAGCCGGTCGGTGGCGGAGTTGTATGAGTGGCTCACTGTTAAAGTAAAATGTAAATTTTTGAAAAGGACGTTTTTCGGATTATGGCCGTGTGCAAGAAAACTCCCGAGAGAGTTTCCTCCTCGGGAGCTTTTCGAACCGTAATAAGCCCTCCGGCTTATTCGGGGTAAAGTATAAATTAATTAATTCCAGACTACAGTGAGCTGTTCACATTCTGGTTGTATATTATTCACACGTTAAATATAAACTATACAAAGTTTTATTGTAATGTGAAGTATGGTTCACAAAATAGATTGTTAATCATGTTATTCATTCTTCAGTCTGACTATTGTGTTTTTATTCCACTAAACAAAACAGAATAAATAAATTTATAAAACAGTATAGAAAAAAAAATACACACACTCGAGAGTAATGTAAAAACTTTAAATGAAAAAGTTTACAAAGAAAATTCGGTACAGCAAATATTTTCTTTTGTGTTTTTACAATCAATTATATCAACAGCAAGAGAGAGACAGACGATAGGTATATTGAGTTAAAAATAACCAAAGGATCGAAGTGAATTTTTATGACTTTTTATTTCATTTTATTTACTCAAACAGACAGTAGTCCAACGAGACTACACTTTTACGCTGTAAAACTACCGCGCAATATATTTGTAGCCAGCCCATACATATGTGAATGTATGTTGAATGTGTACTCGGAATATTTTTGTTCAGCAGCATCGAGTTCACGTAAAAGTTGTGGAAACGACTACCGGTAAACTCAACAGTGAAAAGAGGCTTTTCATTACATACGCCCTCGTCCTCGACATTCCCTTTTTATCATTAATATTTTTAGTAACTCTTTGTTTGTTTAAAAAACATATTAAATCACCGACCAATAAGAAAAAAAACAAAATTAATTATTTCATACCAGCAGTATTGGAATATGTAAATATTGAAGCGATAGTTTGAGTATACTTATGCATATTTAGATCAATTCGTACAAAATTTATAAATATACATGTGGATATAATAAGTATGAATCAGTTATTGAGTGAAATGTTTTTAAACAAAGGCCTCGTACATACAGTAAATATATAATATTATAGTAGCGGCAAAACTATAATAAACACCCGAGAATTTCGGTATGCACAATATCTCGGTGGTGTTTTCCAAACGAACCTATTCTCTAGCAACTAATCCGCTTTTCTCTCTGGCGTATTAATTTTACCACAAAAGTAGATGTGCGGAAAGAGACGTAGAAGCCGCGTTGTAGAACAAGAGAAACACCCTGGTGGGAATGGGGGTTAGATAAAGAGAAGGTGATTGACGATATACTCTTCTATATCTCACAGCTCATGTTCCGTTAGATATGAGTGAGTAGAGAGGGTGGGTATGAGTCAGTGGAACAGGGGTAGGTGGCAAAGGTGGTGGAAGTGGTAGCGGAAGGAGAGGAAAGGAGAGGAGAGAAAATTTTACGTAAATGAACCGAGAGAAAATCAGAAGAGGGAGTGAGTTTGAATACCAGAGAGATATTATAGGCTCACACGCTTGGATTTCAATCGACGAACAATCCGGCAGCCGACTCGATCGATTTATATAAATACACATATATATATTCTCACATTTTTACCTTCCTGTTATTACCGCACACACAAATATCTGTGCTACACATTCTTTATTACTATTTTTACTAGCCTAATAAATAATAATCGAAGCCACCTTTGCGCACATCCATTACGGTTACATACGACGGTGCGCAGGTGCATTACACCCCCAACGAACGAGCCTATAACCCCATAAATAGTGATTATCTCCTCGCAAAGACGTCATATTATTGTGATGTATCTGTGGCAAAAGCTGCTGCTACTGCTCCTCTACGTGAGTTCACTGCACTCAAATTAAAGCTTCTTCGTATAATAACGGCGCACGTACAAGAATATTTATAAGACCTCACATTTATTTTTTAATCCACTAAATGAAGAAAATAATTCCATGCAAGCCATTAAAAAGTGGACATAATATTTCCAGTTGATTCAACATTTTATCCGCTCCCTCTGCTCGGCAACTCAGCTCCTTTAACAACTTGTTACTTTAACTCCTTCTTTATATTTTATATTATGTTATATTATATATGCACATGCATATATAATATATCATACACCTTGAGGCGGCCTACGACCAGCCCGCATTAACCAGCAGACTTCAAAGGTACTTTCACCAATGCTGGGTAAAAACGCGTTTCGCATCCCCCTGCTATATATATATACAGACGTATACAACGCAGGTAAATTATATATTATACTAGCGCTCGGTCCCACTTAAATGAATGTGAGTATAAAGACGTTACCTTAAATCACAAATGAGTCAGCTCACTTGACTTTAAGTCATATGCCCTTTAGTCCCCTTTTTTCTGCGTACATAAATTTTTTCCCGTTATTTTTTTTGTCATATTTAATTACTTCTTTTCAATTCGAGTTCTCATGTTCTTGTTATCATTTAATGAGTTCTTACACTCTCGAACTGTTCACGGTTTCTTGATCCCATTCTTGTTGATATGATGTACATGTAGGTTAGCTATCTATCTCTCACGAATTTTGGCACTCACCTCAGGGAAAAAATTTTTTTTTTATTTCAACCCGGTTGGATAGCTCTTGTGATACCAACAATGTGTGTACAGTTCAAATGAGCAACCAGCCGTGCAGAGAAAAAAAGCCAACGCATTCACAATGAACTGCTACTCCTGCGGGCTTAGAATTATTTCTACATTTTTTTTTACTCTAAACATCCAGACAATTGTATATATAGATAGAGTGGGAGAGGGAGAGGGAGAGGAACAATGTTGTTTGATATAAAATTCAAAGCCGTAGCATGAATTTTTCGCTCGGAAGCAGTAACAGTTTTTAAAGTGAACAGTAAACTGCCAAATCGATATTTGTTGAAAAATGTTTATAAAATGGAATAAAAGGTTCAATTTTAATAATTGGAAAATTCTTTATTTAAAATCTATATTCGCGTACGCACAATTTAAATTGGCGATAATCGATGAGGAATGTACATGAGAATTCATATATGCAGGAGCTTAAATAAATTTCCCACGCGATTATTGATTCATTGCGGAAGAATTGTTGAAAAATGAATGAGTAGGATGTATTGTCGGGTTGTGAGTCTAGATGTATGACACGACCAAGAATTATATTAAAAAATTCCAGCTTGCAAGTGATCCTTCAAAGCTGATACTGTATGACCACCAGCTATGAATCTTGCGTGCTTCAAAATCCCCTTGAATCTTTTACGTCCACTAAAAGTATTGCATCCTATTTTTTTACCATAAAACAAATAAATAAAAAATTTGAATTACGCGGGCTATTTTTCTTCTCTCTTTCTCTGTACTAAATCAATAATTACACGAGAATAATCAGCTTTGTGTAATTTTTACCAATTGTTGAATCATCAGCAGTAATAGTCAGCAAATTTTTTTTTTTTTTTACCGGTGAATTAAAATGTTTTAATAGGGATTGTAATTTTTCATTAAAAATTTATGGATTTTTTCTACTTTTTTTTAAAAAGATAAATTTAAATAAAAAAAATATTTTAAAAAATTGCACCTCTAGCTTTGTAAATTTTCTACATGTGCATATTTTTATTTTTTTTATTCTTTTATAATTGATCTGTTAAAAAAAAATCCGAAAATTGTTAATTGTCTGCTAATTTCAGGATTATAATTTTTCACGATACTGAAGTTAGCAGACGTCTAATAATTTTTTAATTTTTTTTTAGACGATAAACCATAAAAAAAAATATTTTAAAAAATTGCACCTGTAGTTTTTTAAATTTTCTACATGTGCATATTTTTATTTTATTTTTTTTGCAATTAATTTGTTGAAAAACAAAAATTCAAAAATTGTTAAATGTCTGCTATCTTCAGGATCATAATTTTTCATGATACTGTAGTTAGCCGACGTCGAATTTTTGAATTTCGTCCAAACGAGTTGTAAAAAATAAAAAAATATTTCAAAAAATTGCACTTCTAACTTTTTAAATTTTCTACATGTGCATATTTTAATTTTTTTAATTTTTTCATAATTGATCTGTTAAAAAAAAATCCGAAAATTTATAATTGCCTGTTAACTTCAGGATGATAATTTTTCTTAAAATTTTCCACCGTGTAATTACTAATAATATTATAATTAACAAAAGCGTTGTTGTGTATAGACGTAACTAAAGATCGTGGTGTTGGGTAAACACAATTTGAGTTTCTCTATGCGTCATTAAGGGTGGAAACACGTTAACAGCGTTTGTCCAGCAATTCGTCGAGCCGGGACATTATTCACGAAACGCCTCTCTGTTCATCTGTACTCTATAGTAGCATACAAAATGAATATACATATATATACACTGAACAGAGAATACTATAGAGAATAGTGGGTAGAGTGTCTAGCTTCTACTGTCGTCGTGTGTCTCGTGACCTGGCGTGGAGCGGATGCGATTTCGCCGCAACTGGCTTAACCCGATTTCGTCGTACAAACTGCCAGCGTTGTCGCTTCCACCCCGGGCCGACAATTCTCCATTTCCCGATTAATGCATGTCCTTCAACCTCTATATAATTATCGCAAAACATTTATTTTTATTTTATGTAATTAAAATTTTTATTTTTCCTGTCGTGTATTATCACCTCCTCTATTTTTTTCTCCACTATCTATACCCGCCTTATTTTTCGTAATATAAAATTAATGAAAGAAGAGACAAAAAAAAAATTTACTTGAATTATTTTCTGGATTATTGATAAGTGCACTGGAGATGTGGATGTGTGCTGGTGCATATGGACCAGAGACTAGAGCAAGCGAAATTCAATTTAGGTCGTTGTGTTACGACTGCAGGTCAAGACGGAAATGGAAACTCTGGTTCGAGTTAGTGGAAAGAGACTGTGAGAAAGGAGAAAGAGAGTGAGGGAAACGAGTGCTTGGTAGCAATTGGAAAATTATGCAGATTAATTAAGCGATGATAAAGTCTACTAAGCTGTTAAATTTAACAAAATTAAAATAATTACAATAATTATTATTTCTGATAGTTGTGGGTTATAGAAAGTTATGAAAATGTATAGAACTGCAACTCTAATTTTTGATAAATTATTTGAATAATTTGTTTGTTTTTGTTACAGGCGTTTTTGGAAATGGCTGACGAAAATGCGGCGACGACGATGGTCGGTTATTATGCATCAAGTGGTGCGGCACTGAGAGGACGTGCTGTCTACGTTCAATTCAGTAATCACCGTGAGCTCAAGACTGACCAGGCCCACAGCAACGCGGTCAGTAGTCTCGCTACAAACACCATCGTCAATAAATTAAACGTCAGTTGAATACAAAAACACATCTTAATCATACCTATTACCTAAACTACCTCTTTAACTTCGTAAACTTTTTATTTTTTTATTTTTTTAAATAACTTTTAAGGCCATTCGTAGACAGTGTCCTCGCTTTTTAAAAATATCCAATGACTCAACTGTCAACAGTATTAAAATTTTATTAATTAATTACAATCTTGATTGAAAAGAGGACAACGTGGTCGTAATTTCGCTGAGATATAGTATGTTTAAAAAATTACTTACAGTTGTTATCGATTAGGAAACGGAAAAAGAATGTGGTTCTTCTAACCAAGATGTTGTAGTAGCGAGTGAAGGATACTACATAAATAGTACTGACGTTGCTACACGTATGGTTGAGGTTTTCCAAGTACGAGTTGGCATTTCTTTACTCCAACTTGTAACCTCAACTACAGCTGCTGTTGTAGCAACTACAATTTTTTCCGTGGAGTTAAACGAAATTTGTTGAATAAATTTTAGTCCACAAAACTTGAGAATTCTAATGATAAAATGACGAAGATTTTACTGAGATTTATTTTCCAAATTCGTTTAATTTCTACTTGGATTCCATGACAACTGATCTCTGACAAGTAATCACACGATAATGGATCCTACAGACAAATTCATAAATTAATTAATTATTAATTAATTACTATGACATAAGTAATTAAAATTCACTGTTGTAAATATAAAAAGTTAAATTATGTAAATTAGTTGATAAAAATCAATTGTTGATGGGATCAGATGTTGGGATCACTTTGTAGGGATCACTTGTGGTATAAAATTGTTGGGATCAGTTGACGGCACACCCCTACTTGATATCAACTATAAGTAATTTTTTTCAAATTTATCTCAGCGAAATTGTCCTTTTTTCACTTAATGCTCTAATTTTTTTTAATTAATTGATAAAATTTCGACACACTTATGAAAGTTGAGTCATTGAAAATTTTTCAAAAGCCGAGGCTCTGTCTGAGAATGGCCTTAACCACAAAGACACTTTTACCCGAAATATATTTAACTTTACCAGTTACTTGAACAAAAAAAACTGCATGCGCTACAATATTTTCTAAATCGAATATTCCCAAGTAATAGAACCTCGTCCGTGGTTTCTAAGGTCCCACGCGATGACCCACGTCAATCTAACACAATCTCCGCGTAAACTCTATTATAGTTAACGTAACGTATAGTTAATTTATGAATGAGCCCCAATGGTCCTTACGGTCCTTGTTAATATTGTTGTTGTTGTTGTTGTTGTTGTTGTTGTTGTTGTTTTGGTCAGTAAATGTATTAAAATAGTTAGAGCACATCGATAGATAGAATGTGATAGTGGGCGGTGGCTCTGATGTAGGTTGGGTTGGTCTTGAGTCTAGTCTCGACAATTAAGGAATTACGTTAATATAATTTACAATCGGCTAATTGAGAATAATGTTTTCTCCTGACGTGAGTTTACCAAAGCCGACTGGAGAATAGAAAAAAAAATTAATAAATAAATAAACGAAAGTAAAGTCGTCCTGCGTAGAATAAAGTGCCGGGTAAGACAAGAAAGGACTCGATACGAGTGCACCATGTGGACGTGTTGGAATGAAAGTATGTAACAAGTAAGCTTTGCCACTGGACACACAGAGAGTTACGCTGTCCAAAGCCAGTAAAGGGCTTCTAATAAAGACACTTTGGTGACTTCCATTCTATACTTGAGCTCACTCTATACTTTGGCCTTTACTTTGTGTGTGAGCACTACAAATTAGACACTTTACTTTCTTCGTCGTCATTCCACTACTTTAATCTTTACCTTGTCTTTGTATCTAGACTTTTTATTTTTACTTTTTTTTAAACTATTTGTGATCATTAATTTATTTCATTACACGAGTTAAACTTTTTTTTTATTTTATTGTCTACGTTTTATGTCCACTCTTTGTTCTTCAAGTTAGTGTCATTACGCGAATTAAACACGTTGTTTTTTTCTGAGCTGGATTTTAAAAATTGAAACTAAATAAAGTTTAATAATTATCGTGTACGGCAATAAAATGTTGCGTTTTAAAAATGATGGTAATCATCGAGCCGTTACAAACTTGAGGTTATCAACGAATGAACGAACGAGGAAGGAAGGAAGACAGTGGGATTTCATCTGCTGGGAAATTCACGTGGAAGCTTCACTGAAACGTTTTTCCGATTCCCGAATGCAGGCGGGGGTTTTTCCAAAAAGAAGAAGAAGAAGAAGAAAACGCCAGAGGCTCGAGGGCTATTGCTCCACTCTACTTCTCTGCTCCACTTTTCTCGTGCTACTCGTCTGTCTGTCTGTCGCTGCTACTTCTTCTTCTTCTTCAAATCTTTTCGCTTTATAACCCCCTTTTAAGAGGGGGTGTAAGCAAAGCCACCGCAGTTGCTCTGTGTACGTTAGATTTAGTTTTCACTCCATAAAATTATTTTTATTTAATATATTCTACGTCTCAGCAGGATTCTAAGCGGACAAGAACATCCATAACTTGTCTTTTAAACTAATTTACTTATTGTATTTTATTTCTATCGTCGTTGTAACCATTTTAGTCCTCATACTTCTCATATATTTAAGAGAAAAAAAATTAATACCTTTGTATTGCCATTACTCCGCTAAGTCTATCCGGTTACAGTCAGAGTTTTCGAGCTGGCAAACAGAAAACAATGAGGTATCCATTGTTACAAGTACTCGAAATGAAATAATTGCGCATAATAAATGCTCACAATATTTAATTTATATTAATACATATATATATATTTATCATTGTTCCCACAAAAATAATTAACCAAAAGTTTGTCTAATAATCCACCGGTGGCGTAGTAGCAAATTAATGCTTTATTTTTTTCAACAGTTTCGAGGTAAAAAAATAGTAAAAGTAAAAAAAATAAATGAAAAATAAGACTGACGACTTCCGCAATTATTATCGCAATGATCGTTCATCCACAACGTCCTGCTGTTCTTCCCGTTTCTTCCTGTCACAATGTAGCCCTACTACCACTAGCAGGAGCGTCCTCGGCACTTGAACTATTACTTATACTATTGGATACATAAAATGAGAGAGACTCAGGCTTCTTCAGAGTCCTTTTCCTCATCCACAACAATGGGCATCTTCGTTGGCTTTCTCTCTTCACGCGAACGAGCAAGTTTGTGAGTGAGCGAGGCTGAGACCAAAACTGAGCCAGGCTGCTGTTGCTTCTACTTCTACTTTTACTTCTGCTTCTGCTTCTGCAGCTTCCAGCTCGGATCTTAACGGCTTGCATATTTCACACCCCCGATGGTGGATGTACAGCCAACAATGGCACATTGTTATTCGGTCTAGTCGCGGCGACGGGTGAAAAAGAGAAAGAGAGAGACAGAGAGGGAGAGACAGAGATGAAGATAAAAGACGGAAAGGCCTTGGTGGTCGGGTTGTGGCGGCAAGGGGTTGTGAAAAGGAAAGGTGAAGGAGCTGGTACTGGTACTGGTACTGCTACTGTTATTGCTACTACTAGTGTGCCAGTACTGCCGAGTAAAGAGGGTGGTTACACCGCCAAGATGGCGTAATATTTTTAATGGAGGGTGTCCTGGGTGATCTACGACGGCGCATTGTTTCCCCGAGACGCCTCATATATTATTTTCTCGCTCCTTCTTCGCCTTACCCTCCTTGTTTTTTATTTTTTTTTACAACTTTTTTTTTACCTCTACTTTTTATCTTTCTATCTACTTGTCTTGGAGTCGTTCTGCTGCTTTTCAACATTTCATCAGTTCCTAAAACTCTAAAATCACGTGGATCCCGTCGACTCATTACTTATTGTCCCTATAAGCCCAAAAAACCAAATTTAAATACCGTAACTTTTCCCAATAGAAAGAGAGTTATTTATTTAAATTGTAATGGTTGTGTTGTCACAAACTAATGGAGATTAGCACTGGTAGAAAGCAAAGCTAAAAGTTACAGTTTCGTTGGTGATGACCAAGTGTTAATCCGATAACGAAAACTCGTCAGCACTAAGGCACTTACTCGTTAGCCGGGAAATAAATTTATGCAATTGCTGAGGCTCTTTCCTCCCATAAATTTTATCACCAAAAGACAAAACCTATTGAATTTATAAATTTAATGCTCACGGCTAACTGGACTATGCAGTACACCATAGTATTATATGTGAATTTGTTAGATACTTTTATTTATTTCCCTCTCGACTACCAACGACGGCAACGTCGACGACGTTGAATTAATATTTATTACGTCGTTAATATATTATCACTGACCCGAGTACTCCACTTTTGGATGCTTGTGGCTAGTGAAATTATTATTTCAAAGGGTGAAGCTGTTTCCACTTGGAGCCCCTGATAGCTTGTAGTAGAAATTAATAGCGATGCCATCAGAGTACACCAAACATTACCATAACGTACCATTTATGCTTTCGCCAGCTCATATATGTATACACTAAATTATTTTCTTGTTCGTTATGTTGATGTCTATATCGGCATCTATGCTCTTCTTCTCTCATCAAAGCCCATTAAAAAAAATAATTTACAAAGATTCATAAAAAAAACTTTTACCCAGTGAAACTCGAGGAAAAACAATTAAATAGTTTGATCTTATTGTTTTATTTAACCCCGTCTTTTTACAACTTCTACCCTTAGCCGGTGCACAAAGACAGTAAACGAACGATTCCGCGAGCTCGTTTGCGTACTTTATCTTAATGGGTGTTCTTAAGCTGTAAGTTGAATTTTTAGTACGAAAGAGGAAAAAAAAATAGGAAATAGTAAAGAGAAATATAATAGAGCGGGGTGTGATGTTGTACCCAATGTACAGTAAAAAAAAGTTTAAACGGTTTTTATAACTATCGGTATTCGTTCAGCGATAAAATCCGGTACTCAACGAAGCGTCAAGAGTTTTAACCCAAGCACTCCCCGATTAACGATCCTCGAGATGGAAGAATACAAAGTAGCCCATTTAACCTCCTGCCATTATACCAAGTAATCAGAGCTTTTTATATCCATAAATTTTTAATAATTATATGGATTTTAATATTAATAATTCGCGGGGCTCTCAATTTTATTTTAATTACCGGTATTTATTTCCACGTTAATTTAAAGTTTCAAAAAAATCTTTAAGGAGATTTTTATTTGCATACACAATCGCCGTTTCTTTAATGTATGAAAGTAAGATAAAAAAATATGAACATAAAATAAGAAGACTTCAAGTGTCATGAACATACAATAGCTACTTACGTAGCCGGAAGCGGAAAGTTTATACGGCATAGTTGAGGGCCGAATCTGAGTGTTGCCATGAAAAGGGGATTATGCGTGGAAAAGAAGCCTTACTATTACAATCTACTGCACTACTGGTATATAAAGCACAAGTTATGAGAAGAATGAGTGAGTGAAAGTAAGTAAGAAGGTATAGAGAGAGAGTAAGAGAGGGAGAGACAGTAAATGTAAGGATTTTGTGTGCGGCAAGGGAGCCGTTAAAAGCTCGCTGTTTCATGCGGAAATCGCGTGGTATAATGGCTCTACACTGGCATGTAACAATCGCATTGCCTGAAGCAGCCCATCAAAAGCTCTATGGAATGTAGATGACTGAAAACTACTGGTGACTGTTACTTGTTACTCTCTCTGGCAACCCGATATGGGCCCAAAGGGTTCTTCTTGCGCGGTTATATATACTATTTACTATACACTGTGCACTATAATATATACAAAAGTACTGTAACAGTTGCAACGACCTACTCGCTTATATTATGCGTCCCAACGATGTGCCAGTGAAGGAGACTACAGTGAAAGGAGACAAAAAGCCAACAGTTTTGACGTTTTGTTGCCGAAACGAGTGGTTAATGCTTTTTACTTGTCGCGGACAAAGCTGCTTCGTGATAATACGGAGCTTGCATTTAATACTCATGTAAAAGTTAAAAAGTCATGTGGACATGGTGTACATGGTACAGGTTGTAAATGTAAGAAAAAATTATGCAAATAAAAAAAAGGGATGGGTTAACTAAATTAGAATATAAATTGAGAAAGTCTAAATGAAATCACCTCGTACGCGAGTTCCTTTTTTCATTCGTCATATCACACGCCTTATACCTACAACTATATATATATATATGCACGGATATATATATTGGTAATTCAATTTTTAATCGCCGGTTCGTTTGCATAAATATTCCAGGCTTTTTAAATTTTATAATTTTTCAATTTAATCTAAATTATTTAATTTTTTGCTCTGTATGCATATACTATTTTACTTGCTCCATTGATATGTATATACATACAAATTAGTTAATTTATTTTAATATTTTATATTTTATCATGGCCGCTTTTTCATTTATTTTATATTCAAATCCATAAAATATGCAAGTAAATCCAAAGGAACCGATAAAAAATTCCATCGACTGAAATATTTTTTTAACATTTACATAAAACAATTAATATTAGAAAATATTTAAAAATTTTGAGTTTATAGCCGAGAAAGTTTTTTAAATTTCATCAGTGACCTGAGCTCGAGTCCACTGACTAAGTCGTAAAAGTGTTACGACTGAACAAGAAATTACTTTCCTACGTACAAACATTCCTATCTAGCGAGCTACAACTACCCCATATATATATATATACATATATATATATATAAAAGCTCAACTATACTCCTTACGCGTTAGGTCATAAGGGAGAAGTAAAATTGAAAAAAATAGCCAGCTATCTCGTTAACTACTTCCATAAAAGTGTGAGTGGGCTATATATGTATATAAATAGACTACTAGAGCAAACATATACATATATACCCTATAAATAAATATATATAGAACAGAATGGTGGCATAACCAGCAGTGGACGCACCTGACGCTCGCGTGTATATTCGCGCTTGCAATTATCACTGTAACAATATTGATATAATTTATTGACGTTAGAAACAACATATATACAAATACCTACATTTATATATGTATAATATGGTACTCACAGATTGACATTATCCATAGTTTACATTAGTTGTTCATGATGACATTTGTATTTATAATATAACTATTCGGTACATCATCAAAAGTATATTATTTTTTATTCTGGTCGTAACATAAAGTAAAATAATTTGTGTGTGTGTTGGTCTTTTGTGAATGTGCCCGCGTACGATTCAAGTTGATTAAAATTTATTAGGCCATTAGTAAATTGCTAAAAACTATTAATAAAATATTCATGAATAAAAATTATCATATATCTGAGAACACATCCGGGCGTACAACTGTTTCCATTTCATATATAGCGTGACGTTAATTCTTTTTTATTTTCTATATATATATGTACACATATATAAAAATACATGCCGTTTATTTATTTCTCTTGTAGTGATTAACATTGTACTTTATTTTCACAGAACTCAAACACGCAAGTGGCACTGCAGGTGGCTCAGGGACAGAATATTCAGAGTCCTGGTGAAACGCAAGGAGGACCTAATACTGTACTCCGGGTCATCATTGAACACATGATCTACCCTATTTCCCTGGACATTCTTTATCAGGTAAGCTATCGTCCAAGTAAACATACCAGCGCACTACAAATATACCATTTTAACCCCCCACTAAATATATATATTTAGAAATAATGACCGATAACAATACACTAGCATTTTAATGACATTTATTTAACCTGCCGTTATTTTTTCTTACTCAATTTTTAATGTCTCATCATACATGTAAAGCCCCACTAAAAGTACCACAAAGTATAAATTGTTGTTATAAAAATACATATGTTCAGGACATTTACCTAGGGTAGATAAAAAATAAGAATAGAAAAAAAGAAATATAATCGATTTGACGAGAGTGGTAAATGACTAGCTTAAATATAGCACGGGCAGTAAATTTTCCTCACCTAAGTTTAGACTCAAAGCCAACACAATTTGTTGTATCTGGAAATAGTGGTCGTTGCTGGTTGAAGGGTAAGAGCAAGAGGAAAAGCAACTACTGGTTTATTGCTCGTCGTCGACGTAGTCCTCTGGTTGTGTAACGTTTGGATAAGTGTATCGCGCGCGTGGGTCGTCATTAGGGACGTCGAACGGAACCCGCAACGACCTGGATCCTCGAGGGAGGTCAGCAGTGTATGAGGATCGCGAATAGGAAAGACGGGCAAAAGCAAGATAAAAAGAGATAGACGGAGAGGGAGAGAGCGCGCTTCCGGTTTGAGTTGAGTGGTCCATGCATTTTTAAACACTAGACGCTTTTCTCCCTCGTAGTTTCCTTCATCTCTTACCGTTCTCGTCATCCTCACTCCCATTTTATCTCTCTCGTGCACCGCAAGCAGTTTGATGGGACGGTACGTGCAGCACACAACCCTACCAAACTCAATGTCATACTACTTCTACAGCTTGTTCTGTAGCTGATGCTACTTATGCTACCGCCGTTGATGCTGGTAAACCACTCTAAAGAGTCAACTTTAATGGCAAAAGAGAAAAGAACATTAGCGATATTAGATAGTGAACTATTAGATTGTACATCACTCGATGGGGAAAAATAAAGAGACGTGAGTCTCAAGAGATCACGGATGATCCTACATTAATATCAACATCGAAAGTACCTCCTCCAAGCACACTTTACTCTCTCTATATTTTTTTATTTATTTTAATAATTTTTTCTCAGCCGGATAATCAGGCTCAACTACGAGATGACAAAATGTTTTTTGCCTTTTCATTTATTTATTTATATAGACTACGACTCTTTATCTCGTTGAGTCTTTTCACTTATTACCTCCCGGCCCCAAGCTCTTTGGGATTTATAATATAACAGTAGCAGCAAAAGTACAAGTAGAAGTAGAAGTAGAAGCAGAAGCACCACGTCACTCGCTGTTGTTGTTGTAATGCATAAGACATAAGGATGATAATAAATAAACGGACGAAAAGTGCAACTACTGGCGGGCTGTATGACCACAAAGCTACTCGTACTACTTAAGAGGCCTGACTAGTGTATCGCTGTTGCAGAATAATGTATACATGTACAGCAGAGAGTACCGCATGTGCTACTAGATGACAGAAGTAGACTAGCTACAGTCCACAGCTGCGGTCGCTAATATCGACGGCAATTTCTAATCCCACTTAAACTTGTCCTGCACTATGACTACTATACTATTAGTACACTACTACTACTTCTGTTGGGAACGACTACCGCCGACCTGCTGGTTCTATAGACCAGGGAATAGAGCAGTGTAGCTTCCAAGGAGAAGCTGCGGCAAGCCTTTCTCGTTAGGTATAATATGTAGACTGCAGGGGAAATAACTTTGCTACGGTTAAATAGGGCGACCCCACCTCGATGAGCTTCTTCGATAAGTAAAAAATAAAAAGATAAAAAAATCCAAGACGGAATTTATTTCTTCTGCTCGTTCTTTTTCTTTATCGAAACGCCATTCTTAATTGTGAATTTTTTTTTTTACTTGGAAATGAGTACTTGTGAATTATTTTTTATTTTTTTTACGTCTACTTGTCTTAAGCGCAAGTTCTATCGCCTTCTCCAGTTACTCTCTTATTTGCTTTTCGAATCTCCGATATCCAACTTTTACGATCACTTCGCGCTTCGTTGCGCACTCTCCGTGCTCGAAAAACCTCCAACGAGGGCTTCTTCTCTTATTTCTTCTTATCCTTTAGCTTCTGCTACTGCTACTTCTTCTTCTTCTCCTTCATCATTTTATTCTTTTTAATTTTTTTCTTATCCTATCGACAACTTAAGCAAAGAAGGTGCTGAGGCGAAGCCCCGATCAGGGTTTTCACTCTACAAACTTGACAATAACTAACAAACTCACCATGAAAAGCCAAAAGTAACTTTTACTGTTTCACTTATATTATTATATTTTTTTTTTTTTATTATCCGTAATGTAAAAATGATGAAAAAAAATTTCTATTTCACTTGATTTTCATTTTATTATTATTACACCCATTATATTTTCGTTTTAGACTTTTCGAGGGTCCAAACTAAAAAGTCTGACAGTTTGTTGACGTTTGAGAGAAATACGAGCATTAAGTTAATGCAATGGCTTTCAACGGTTATGGAAAAGTTATAAGTGAAACAGATAGACTGTTGGCATTTATAACTCGGGTGTTGTACCTCCTTACCTCCCTTGTGGTTATATACGCGTAAAATAAAGTGACACTAACAAGAAAAGGACCTTCTTTGGTCGTACCACCTGGGACTACTCACTGATAAATCCCACATCGTTAAAATACTAAAGACAATAAAAAACAAGAGATTCTGTCCCGTCTCTCCCTCGCCCCCTTCCTGCTATTTGACACTAAAGTTCTTTACCACCCAACTATCATTTGATTGGTATTTTTGTAAACATTCCCGCGCAATAATCTTTAAGTAAGGAGCACATAAACACGACACATTGATTGATATTACACAGTGGGTACAGGCTACTACTCCTTACTCAATTTACGACAAGACATTACTTGTGGTAATCGTTATTGCCACCGCGGATCCCCTCGACACCATTCCGCAATTATCGATCACTCTGAGAGTTCGGCTGGGGAACTTGAATTATTTCGTGAAATCCTCATGTGTTACTCTCCATCCTCATATTTATTATTAATCCGCCCTTTTTATTTATTTATTTATTTTCTTCTCTATTTTTTTTTCTTTACGCCCTATATCCAATAAAATTAAATAATCAACACGCTCAAATAAATAATCCGTTTTTTAAAAAAAAAAAAAAAACCGCGATCAATAACAGACAATTATTTATTTAAACTTAAATAACTTGGTAATTTAACAAAACCCTAGTACTATTTTATTTAAATTTTAACTTTAAGAAAGACGCTTTTACAATTTATATATTAAAGGAAAATTTTATTTTTACATTGACATTTTCCTTTCCAATAGGTCGTAACCTATAAGATAACTTTTTAACGATTAGTAATTTCTAATGTTTGAAAACCTATGGACGATAAATAATGATATAATTTTTTTAAAAAAATTCCATCTCGATTAATATTTTCTTAATTGTCATATTAATTTAAAACGGTCGATTATAATTTCTGGAGAACTGGGACACGTTTATTGAAAAAAGTTGTCAAGTGTGACAAACTATAAGTATTAAAATAAAACTATATTGATTTTGCAATGACTCTTTCCCTCTTGTACTCCCGGTCTCTCCCTCTATACATATTATACTCAGACCATTGTAAGTTGAGCTCGGTCGTTGTTATTATTATCGCTATAACATTTTAAAATATAAAGAAAAGTCGAGAGGTATTATACATAAAAGTGTGATGATGATGATGACGATAATAATAAATAAAAAATATAAAAACGATTGACCATGTATTATAGAAGAAGGGATCAAAATGTTGCATTAATCACACATAACTCGTGCTCTACATGATTAATGGATTGGTGTCGTGTGTTATGACGATATATACATATATATATACATCATCCCGATGTTTCCATTCGATTGTTCCAGTTGCTCTCGTTCCCGCGTTTACACGTGACGAACTAAATGGACTTTACGACCATCACCATCATCATCATCATGATAATCATCATCACAACCAATAAATGAATGTACAATCTTCAATGTGCATATTATTTTTACACATACATATATATATGTATGTATCCCACGTCAAATTGATGGAATTGTATTGGCATTGTTATTGTACATCAGGGCGTTATTGCATTAGACCCAAGTACTTGATGGCTCGGGAGAGAGCCATGTCGATAATTGAACACACTGCACATACTCACACAAATTAATAACTGTTGCTGCAATCAATAACCAACGACGACATTGACGTAACTTGTGGTGTGTACGTGCAACGCGTACCCACAAACTTAATCCCCAAGAGTCGATTATTTTACAAATCCATCGGTCTCTCCGTCTCCTCGTTTTCCATCAGCATCTGTACAACTTTGGCTCTTTCTATTACACACACACTCTTCATGACTCTAATATCACATCACAAGATGAGTAGTCGTCGGTAATTTTTCTAAACCAATTTCTCATGATCCGGAATCCACAAGCTGTGGAGCAGAAAATCGACCAAAGTATTTTTATTTTATTATTATTATTTTTTATTTTATTTTTTTATCTTATAGACGAAAAAAAGATAAAGTCCCTCGGCTTCACTTGACCGAGGAAGCTTTTTTTTTTTTTGCCGAGATATAAATAAAATGGCACAATTAATTTTCGATTGAATGACTAGGGATGAAAAGGATATAGTGGTGTATTATATTGAGAGGGTCGGTCGGGTGGATTTTTGTGAGGATGATAGCCCACCACGCGGTACGATGTTCGATGAAAATATCAAGAGCCGGCTCTAGAGGGACCGCCGAGGGAGGTTTGACCGAAGAAAAGCGAGCACCAGTTTCGGATAGGAAATGAGAGAGAACGCGCCGGCAGGAAGCTATCGAGTCCGGAGAAGATTGCTCGCGTGCCGTTGGCTTTCGTTCGATTTGACGGAGGGGTCGAGTGAAAAATTCTTAAGCGAGCATCTCCGACCCCGTTCAATCTACACAGGACCATGTACCTATACTTCCATGCTTTTCCATCTCATATATATATACATCTATATCTATATGTATACAACAGTTTGAACGTCTACGTCCGGCAAACAACGAGCATGCTAGCCGAGTGGAAACAAAATGACACGATAAAACCATGTGAAAATAAAATATTAGAGCTTAAGGGTCACGTGTGTGCTCGCTTGTATTTTCATAACCAACACTAGCCATAGACGGATGTATGTGTTGTAGATATGGCGAGTTCTTGTGATACTGCAGCAGCTATTCCGAAGTAGCACCCTACCGCAAAAGGTAGAATCACGCTAGCATACAGACATAGATGCCCGGTGCTCTCTCTCTCGACTTGTGTGCGCGTTTTTCTCTACCAAGATGATTTCCCACGGGATTTAAAATGGGCACTGCCGCCGCCACTGGTAGTTCTGATGCTGATGCTGATGCTAGTACTGGTACTGGTACTGATGCTGGTTACACTGGTAGTAGTAGATGTACACGATAGTTGAAAAGAGAAAACGGAAGTGTACGTAAACGGAAAGTACGCTGTGCTGCCCTCGGTTACTCAATTTTGCTGAAGCCAATTTTATTGGGATTTTAGTTTGTTACAGTAGGTCGCAATGTTGTTACTGCACATTGTACTTGTGATTTTAATCAGTAATTTTCATTGTTACATTTAAATCAATTCACTAAATTTATAAATATATTTAATCTTTGATTTTTTTTTTTAAATATTTAAATTACATAATCGACAGTCAGTTGATTAATACACGCAGAGTTTAAACTCGCGGTTGACCGATGAATATTGAAAATTATTATTGAATTGGATTTATCAGCACGTCATCGGGCACAACAGAAATACGATGGTTAAGCACTTTGATTTTACCCGCACGTAAATTTAATGTCATAAATATACCAAATAAATTTAGAGTCATGCTGATAATGCTGCTGGAAAATCCGTTTGCTCTCAACTAATATTTTTTTACTGCACCGCAAACGTAAAAAAATAAATAAATAAATAAAAAAAAAACCATCTGTTATTTAATACGATTTTAAAACCAGCCTACGTATTTTTTCACCCACCAGTTTGTTATATTTTGTTTTTTATCGCGAAATGTATACGCAGAGGATAAACTTTTCACGTCACTCTCAATATAACGGTTGCAATAATAACGGGCAATATCGCTAATGACTGGCTTTATTTGCCAGAGCGTCAATTAAAAACACACACGCTGATATAATTGGATGGTCCAAATGACGATTGAACAACCAAAGTGAGCCAGACAAATATATATATACATATATATATCCCTTGTAAAAACATGTTGACACTTTATGTCTTTTTTGTTAGCTTTATTATTTTTCATTACTTTATTCAAACTCTATATTTTTTCCAACCCCACCAGCATCCATTTATTTTGTTTAATATATATCCGTGTCTCCATTAAATATTTAAGTAATTAATCAATACACAGCATCAGTTGATGTTAATTAAAAATTATTAACAGCTCATGTAATATCATAACGCATTTGTTGATTTATATGAGTATATAAATCATATATATATATTTATTAAATTAAATAATAAATATATAATGAGCAAATAAATAAAAATATATGTATAAATTCAAATTACATGAGCATCCATTATATTATATTCTGCAATGAACATACAACAATTATATGCTGAATGTAAACCATCATTCAGTGATGGTTTGATGATAAATATGATAAACGATACGTTTGTTAATTTTGTTTTAAACTAAACTCATCGCGTCCCGGTTGCTCGCGCGCTCTCTCTGTACACCAGGACGCGAAAGCTCATATTAGGACTGGGTAGCTATTTATACCACTCATATGTGAAGAGAGATGTAGAGGAGAGACAGAGAAGAGCTTGCAGCTCGGTAGTTGGAAGGGTTGGGAGGATTTATAAGGGAGTTTCGGCACAGATGAAAAGACAGAGATAGACAGTTAGCAGGTCAGTCTCTGCGGTGTTGCCTATGAACAGTTTGGTTGATCCATTCAACCAGTTTCCACTGTACGTACGTCATTTCCACTCTCGTCTGTCATGCATAATCAACCCCGTTTTCCATCACCGAGCGAATCCAAGAATAATCTCTCCCCCACTACCGGTTTTCATAACTTATAGATTTTTAATGAAAAGCTTAATCCTTTTTTTTTGTTTCAGATATTCACGCGCTTTGGCAAAGTATTAAAAATTGTTACCTTCACTAAAAACAGTAAGTATTTTTTTTAATGAATTTTTATTTTTTTTATTAAAAGTATTATAAATGGAGGCGATATTTTTGTTGAATTTTTTTTATCTTAAATTTTATTTCATACAATAATTAGTTAACAAAAGAATTTAATAAAAGTTTTTATTTTTTTAACTGAAAAGAAACTCCGAAAAAGTTTTATATAAAGTTGTTTAAATTGGTGTTGAAAACTGACACGATGATTTAGAGCCTCTATATTTTATTTTATTATAAACAATATTAATATTAATAGGATATTTTAATTAATTAAGATATAAAACCCATTATAAGGTACTTTGAAATATCACTTGCTCTTGTATTATTAAATTTTTCACGTAAATTAAAACCCTCATCTCCCCTAATTGATTCATTGATCCCCAAAACCTTTAAGACTTTTCGTGATTGGTCGATTGGTCCCTTGCACAAATAACTTTAAAGCGATCAACATAATGAACAATTAAGATTTAAAAGTCAAGGTGAGGGTTGAAAATGCCTGGGCCTCGGTAACTTCGAACTGGGCTAAGATTTGACATTCAATTATTTTGACAGCTTAAGGGGTAACGGTAACCGATTTTCAATTCAATTTAATTTACGGACAAACATTAGAAACCTAAAATAGAGAGTCTTTAGCGTTTTTTGAAGCCTTAACAAAGAGCTAGAAATTTCGTATTTTCAAAAATTCTAATTCGTCTCCGAGAAAAATTGTTTTAAAATTCTCATTTACTCTACGAGTGTAACAGAGGCAGTCCCGTTTATTTTTCTGAGTGTGAGAAAGAGGTCCGGTACCTATCTTCTTAATGCTTTATAACTTAAATACTAATAATAATAATATTTGTTTATTTTAAAGGTACGTTCCAAGCACTGATACAGTATTCGGATACAATAGCTGCGCAGAATGCTAAAGCAGTAAGTACATTCCATTTTGTATTATAGAGTTTAGCCTTTTCAAGCCCCTTAAATTTCCGGTCTGCACACACGCACATCCAGTTTCTCCGGCAGCGGATTCCTTTGGGAAAGATATATCAACTTGGGAATATTCTTCCGACTCAAGTGCGCCTCTACTCGTGCGCGTGACGTGAATTATCCAGTATCCAACATTTTCGGGCCTCACTTCCGCAAATCGTGTGCAAGAATTATCCTGTTAATATTTAAATATTAATTTTCTACATGCCAATTTTTAACAACTTATTTTCTTTTCCTCCTCATTTTTTAGTCTTCGTTCCTTTTTACCCGCTACCAACATCCTACTCTTTTTATTCCTTTATCTTTTAAAAAAGTTTCTCTTTATTTTTTTAATCTAAATTCGAAATTATTGTCTTCGTACCAACGAATTATAACAAACGAGTCTGGCCTCTAGCGTTTCTTCTCTTCAAAGATTTTAATAGTCTCCAAGTAGAGAAAATTTTACCTTTTTCCTTGTAAATATATCTATACATATATATTTTAACTAACCAAGTTGCAGTGTAGACTCGTTGTTGCGCATTGCCCAGAGCTAAACTTTTCTTTTCTCCCTTAACTCTGGTTCATCTTTACCTATAGAATAAAATTCTTATGATCTTGTCATTATTGAGCATGTACACCTCACTTACTTACTAACTTACTTATTTTTTAATCCATAAAAAAAAGAAACATCATCTCATTAAAAAAAATTTGAAAACCACCTGACCCTGCGGGCCAGCCCCAAAACTCCCCGCTGTTTTCGAGCTCAGAGAACTTGTAAATTTTTGAGCTCTTCGAGCTTTGTTAGGCTGGTAAAATATACCTTCACTGAAAAATTATAATTTTTGTTCGACGATATCTTTGGAACGAATGAATCGATTTGAACGTTCTTGGTGGCAATCGAAAGGGCGCAACAAGACTCAATAAAACTTATTACATTTTGATGTGAATCGAGCAAGTGGTTTATAAGTTATACGCAAAAAACCAAAAACAAAAAAAAATTTTTATTTTATTCTTCGTACAACTCGTAAACTACATGACCGATCTACCCCAAAATCTAATCAATTTTAAGTTTTGGTGAGCCCTGTCGATTGCCACCAAGAACGTTCAAATCGGTTCATTCGTTCCAAAGATATCGTCGGACAAAAAAAGTTCACACACACACACGGAAGTCCATCCGGGAATAGTCAGAATAGCTTCCTAGGACCTCAAAACGTCGACATCTGATGAAAACTCGATTTTCGAAAATCGGACAGAAACCAATAACTTCCTTTTTTTTGAAAATTTTCAATTTTCTTAGCGGGAATTTAAAAATGAAAGAACAAAGTAATGTAATTAAATGTAAATAAAAAATATGACAATGGTGATTTAATTAGACCGGTTGGGTCAATGTAAAATTAATAATGGCAATGCTTATTACATGGAATATTCATTAGCGCATGTAAATATGCAAAATGGCAGTTGATGGCCGAGCGAGAGTAGACCGTCCAGGGAAAACGCGCCAGCGGTATAGTAGCAGTAGAGAGTACAAAGCTGAGTACTGAATACTAACATTAAAGTATAGTTGAGTCCACATATGTAACAGAGAGCATAAGTCAAACAAAGCCCGGCTACACATTGCTCGTCATATTAAAGGACCACGAATTCGCCCACGCGTTCGCGTCATTGTGCGGTCGTCGGTCCGCTACTGTATTATTAATGAAAATCAAATATTCCCATGTACACCCGTTCACCCTCAATGATATTGTCCATACTTGCCGCTGCCACCACCGATCCTTTTCAAATTAAAATTACATTAATAACATCTCCGTAACTTATTAATTAATTCGTTAATTAGTTAATTAATTAATTAATTAACTTGCTAATTAATTTACATTTTTTAAATCTTATTAATTAATTTTTTTTTTTACCACAGACTCTAGATGGACAAAACATTTACAACTCGTGCTGTACACTACGCATTGATTTTAGTAAAATGCAAAGTTTGAATGTTAAATACAATAATGACAAATCACGTGACTACACAAATCCGACGTTGCCGACAGGTGATCCAAATTTAGATGCCGCATCTTTGGCACTTGGTGGTGAATTACTTCCTCAGCTTCTTCTTGGTGCTGCTGGCACTCAGCCACGCGCACGTTTACCTGGTAAGTATTTTTAATATTTATATTATTTTTTTTTTAATTAATAAAACGTCCCACTTCTTTTACTTGTTCTTTTTCTTCTTCTTCTTCTTCTACTTGTTCTTATTTTACATCTTAATACTCGGTCTTAATTTTATTCTCATTCGCGTTCGCCAGCTGCTAAAGCATTTAATATTCACGTCAATCAATCAAGTGGGTTCTGTTTTATTAATGTAATCTCATGAATTACTTTAAATAGAGTCAATTACAGGAGCTCCGAGCGTCCTTGCGTCGCCTTTTGCCGCAATGCACGGGCTACCGTCGCCACTTGGAGGACCTTACGGTAATGGCGTGGCACCAGGTGCCGGACTTGCCGGTCTTGGTGGTTTTAGTCTTGGAGCGGGTGCACTCGGTGTACGTGTACCGGGAAATCCTCAGATATCCTCAGTCTTGCTTGTCACCAATCTTAATGAAGAGGTAAGTCTATCATTATTCATTATCATTTTAAACTACAAGTACATTTCATTATTATTTTTTTTTTATCATTATTTACCCTCCTTATCCCCCCCTGCTCCTCTCTACCCGTAAAAAAATATGTAATTTATAAATTGTAAACTTCCCGTCATTTTATGCTAAACATTTTAATTTATCCCAAACTTTTTTTTACTCCAATCCTCATTTTTTTTTTTTAATTTATTTTAAATACTCGAGCTGATTGGTATGTACATTAAAATAAAAATAAATGTAGAAGCTCAAGTAGAGAATACTTTGCAGTATATTTTCAAAAATATATAATAACTAGAGAATTTGAATTTCCTCATCGAATATAAATAAGTTTTATTATTTTTACAATTAATGGATCTGAAGATCGAAAGGTTTTTCGCGGAACGAAAATAAATTTCTGAAATTTTTCGCTTGAATGTTACACGCAAAAAATGGGCTTGAGAAATCTACGAATTTTTATAATACCGGCAAACTTGAAACAGGAAGTCAAGTCGTCAAAAAAATATATGCTGCACTATAGTTATTATTGTGAGCCTATAAAAATTATCTTCTACTAAAATTTCTAGTTTAGATGACTAATATTCGTGACAATTCATCAATAAGTTTTGAGTATAATATTTTTTGTAGTGTAGCATAATCATTTTTTGACAACTTCCTGTTTCATGTTTGGTTGACAGCATAATTCCATATATTTCTTAAGCCCATTTTTCTCCGAGTATGTCAGCTGAAAATGGCAGACCATCCCCAACTTCCGGAACTACCCCTAAGTAATCCGGCTGCCCAATTTAAAAACACAGTAAAAGACGAATTTTGAAAATCAATTTTTTAGTATTTTTAGTTCCAGTGGAGTCTTGTGGACATGATTCAATACTTCAAAAATTTTATTTTTGTCAGTTACTGTGTTTTGAAATTGGGCAGCCGAATCGCATTACATAAATTTTTTAAAAGTGTAAATGTAGCAGACATACGAAAATTTTTCGCTAACATACAAAAAAATTAAATAATTAAAAAAATTAAATTTAAAAAAATCCATGTACTGAATTTTGAATTTTCTAAAAGTGGATATTTTTATTTTTATTTTATAAACATTTTAATTTATTATTCCAAAGTTTTAAAAATTGTCAGATGTCCGCTAAGTTTACTAACGATCCTGAAGTTAGCAGACAATTAAAATTTTTGGGTTTTTTTTTAACAATTAAATTTGAAGAAAAAAAAATCAAAAATATGCACATGTAAAAAATTTAAAAGACTACAAGTGCAATTTTTTTAAATATTTTTTTTTTTTATAATTTAACGTCTAAAAAAAAGTCTAAAAATTATTAGACGTCGGCTGACTTCAGTATCATACATTTTTTTTAATTTTCTTTGCGCAAAAACCTTTCGATCTTCATGTACATCGCAATTAACAATTCGCGTTAAATTGTTTTTTTAAATAAATAAAAATTCAAACTGACAAATATTTAATAACCGATTAATTTAAAAAAAAAAAAACATTTGACGAGGAAATCGATTCTTAGTGCACATGTAATCCTCGTATATACCCAGCATAGATCCGATATATAAATACACGCATTAAATAAATCACCTAGTCATCACAATCCTATATAGATCCTCCGATTAATCGTAATTCCATGGCATCTCAATACCTCGTGATGCCCGGTCTGCCAAAAGTCCGTTTTATATTTTATTTTTCATTTTTATTCTCTAAACAAAAAAAATACAAAATATTAACGATCTATTGTATTGTAAATTTGTACATATCCATAAAACAATTGTCTAAAAACAAAACTAAAAACTAAAAAAAATATGAAAAACCGACCGGGCATGAGGATTTAGATCGCCAAAGATTACACATATATCTCGCAGCTGCAACTTGTCACTATACTATACTTACTATGTGTACTACTATTCGTCGTGTTTGCGCACAGACTTTACTATTATTTAAATTATTTATTTAACATTTCTCGCATACATTAACTAATTTTTTAAATCCACTCATATATATATTACATATAAAACAACAAACTTATTACTTATTATTAACATTGATATCTTTGTCTTCAAACAAAACAGAATTAAATTAAATTAAATTAATTAATTAATTAATTTAAAATAATAAGTTAAGCTTGTGCGCAATCACTACCCGTACTATTACATTGAAATCTATGTACTCGCTGACTACTGACTGGACTCTGTCTGTTCTCTGTGTAGATGGTCACGCCTGACGCTCTCTTTACCCTGTTTGGTACGTCTCCACATTTATATTATTAATTATATTACATTATTAATTATTATATTTAAACTACTCACATACTATATCAAATCACCGCTCTCTACATTATTACCATAATAATAATATTAATAATAATAATAATAATAATAATAACAATAATAATTATAATTATAATTATAAAGTGATAAATTAACGCGTATGTAAACAGAATTAAGTGAAAATAATTTTAATTCAAACGAACGCATATCAATATCCATTAATTAATTATATATATATTTAATTGAATGCGTTAATTAATTTTTTTTAAATCACGAGTTTCGCTGAATTAACCAAAAAAAAAGTGAATATGAGAATAATTGAAGCGGATAATTAATGATTAATTAAATTAATTAAAATCTACATTCTTATCTTTTATTAATTAATTTTTAATTTGTTTTTTTTTTATTTTATTCCACTAAATTTCCGTCATTTATTTTATTTTAAAATAATATATTAATTACGTTATTTACTACAAATTCTATATGTCTATTTATCATCGTCATAAACAATATACACATAAATATATATATTTTTATATATATTTATATATTACGTTCACAATCCTCTATTTCTAAACATATTTTTACCTGAGATTCTTCACAGTGATAAATTAATATAAATTATTTATTCATCCATTTATTATTTATTTATTTCGTCGCCTTCATATTTACATAAGCTTTTGCTTTAATAATTTTTTTTACAAGTAATTCCATAGGAAAATGCCATTTTGTTATTAATATGAGTTTATGAGGCACCTGGTATTTTATATTATCATTATCATTATCATTATTAATCTCATTACCATTATCATTATTGTTATTAGTTATTTATATATAATATTAATAAATTCATTTATTATTTTTAATGCTCATATATAATTAAATTCATTATTTTATTAGCCGGGTGCCTCTTGCATGATCTAGACCACGGTCCGATCGTACCCCGATATTCTCATATATTTAAAACTTTGTTTTTTTTTTTTGTAAATTTAAATAAACAAGATTAGTTTTAAATAATAGATATTAATTATTTACTTGATATATTTTATATATTTAATATTAATTTTCATAATTTTTTATAACAAACTAAATTATGAGGATGAAATTAGCAGATAACGGAAAATTTTTATATTTTTAAAAAACAAATTTAATATTAAAAGAAAAAAATTATGTACGAACGAATTTTTGTGAAAAATTTCGTTGCATTTTTGAAAATACTGAATAATTTGTTTTTTAAAATAGTGAAATTTTCGGATGTCTGCTATTATTAGTATCACATTTAATTAATGGTAATAATGTATTGCGTATATAGGCGTTTATGGGGATGTACAACGTGTGAAGATTCTTTACAATAAAAAAGACTCAGCCCTTATCCAGATGGCCGAGCCCCATCAAGGTCATTTAGGTAAATTTATAAATTTATTTTATTTTAATTAATAAAAAGTCAATTATATTTTTAATCAAATTTAGGATTTTTTTTTTAAATTACATTCAGTTATAATACAAAATTTTTCATATTACGCATCTAGAAAAAAAAATAGGACATTGTTACGCACGTAAAATATGGTCATTTGAACCATAGGCATCCGGAAATAGTCAAAATAATTTCCTAGGACCTCAAAACGTCGAGATCTGATGAAAACTCGATTTTCAAAAATTTAACCGAAACCAAAAACTTTTCTTTTTTTTTAATTTTTAATTTTCATAGCGGGAAGTTCAAAATTAGGAGATTGTAACCCGCGTAATATTACACTCGACCCAAAGGCGTAATAATTTTTTTTAAACCAGGGTCGAAAGTTCGATTAAAGTAAAAATAAAAAAACTGATGTTACATTTTCAAGTAGAGCTTTTTTTATATTTTAAGTACCAGACTGCAATTCAAAATAATTTTTCCGCGGTCAAGTTTTAAGACTGAAAACTAAAGAGTAAGAACCCGTAGTTTACTCTCATTAAATTTGTAATGAATAGATTAAGTAATTACGCCACCTCATCTATAAATGCTTGTAACTTTGTCAACTTAGTTCCGATCTCAAAGTAAACATAAATTCAATTTTTAATCTTACAAAGTAACCGAAGTTTTATTGAAAGTTTAATTGACTATTTATTTAAATAAAAATATCAGCACCGCAATGCAATAAATTTTCTCATACTTAAGTAATGAAAAATAAAAAAACTAATTAACGAATTATTAAAAATTAGCAATGACTCACATGGACAAACTAAAAGTCTTTGGAAAACAAATCAGAGTGGTGGTCAGCAAACACCAGACTGTCCAATTACCAAAGGAGGGACAACCAGATGCGGGTTTAACTAAGGACTACACCAACAGCCCTTTGCACCGATTCAAAAAACCAGGCTCGAAAAATTACCAAAATATCTACCCACCAAGTGCAACTTTGCATTTATCTAACATTCCGTATGTATTTAAAACTTTGTTTTATAACTTAACTTTAATAAAGTCAATTATTTTCAATAATTAATTAATTAAATTACCGTGACAAGTCATTTTAATTTATTCAAATTAAATCATAAATTCAATATAGCCGGCTAAAAGTTTTCTTTATATTAATAAACACTTATAAGTTATAATTTATAATAATAATAATAATTTTAAATTTATTAAACACAATACAGGGCAACTGTAACAGAAGACGAGATAAAGGATGCCTTTACGTCGAACGGCTTTACAGTAAAAGCATTTAAATTTTTCCCTAAGGACAGAAAAATGGCCCTTATTCAGATGCCCAGCATGGATGACGCAGTAGCAGCTCTTATTGTAAGTACTTGACATAAATACTAAGTTCAATTTTATTTAATTAGATTATATTTAAGTATGATAATGATTTGTGCTGACGAATTATTCATATCAAATCTGTTATTATTTTTGTTCAGTCAAAAATTTGAATTATCCGCCAATTTTTTAATGATTAGAAAACTTCAAATTTTTAGTCAGAAAAAAAAAAATTTCATAATTTATCACATGTGAGTTAAAAATTTAACTTTTAACATTTAAACCAAATATTCAAATTCGAAAATTCACGAATAACTTGAATTTTATAATTTGAATTTGAACTGAGTACTGATATTTTATGAAAACACTAAAAACTTAATTTTTAAAATTGAAACCAAGTATTCAAATTCGAAAACTTACAAATAATTTAAATTTTGTTAATTTTATAATTCGAATTTAAATTCAGTATTGATATTTTTCGAAAAAACTAAAAATTTAATTTTTTAAATAAAAACCAAATATTCAAATTCGAAAACTTACAAATAATTTGAATTTTTTAAATTCACCAATTCGAATTTGAACTGAGTATTAATATTCTACGACAAAACTAAACATTTAATTTTTAAAATGAAAACTAAGTATTGAAATTTGAAAACTTACAAATAATTTTAATTTTTTGAATTCAATATTTTGAATGTGAACTGAGTAATAATATTTTATGAAAAAACTAAAAATTCAATTTTTAAAATTAAAACCACGTATTCAATTTCGAAAAATTTACGAATAATTTGAATTTTTAGAAGTTAACAATAATTTATCTTCTGATTCAAATTTGAACTGAGTAATACAAATAACAATATTCTATAGAAATACTATAGGAAAAAATAAAAATGTTGTTGAAAGCTAACAATCTATAACTTATTTCAGAAAATGCACAACTATCAATTGAGTGAATCCAACCACCTGCGAGTTTCATTTTCAAAGAGCAACATCTAACAAGAGCGATCGTACATCGAGTCGCAGTGGTTCCAGCCATACGCTCTTGTTCACTATTGGACTCACTCTACCCTCTATGACTGATAGATCCACCGACTCTGCAATCGCTCCGATAATGGACTACCATTGACACACACACTACACAGATACTGCGATACTTTAGCCATCTCTCAGCGAATAGAACCCAACAAAACTCGCTCTCATTCGTCAACGTCCTTCAGCCGTAACACTTGACAATCCAAGTCAGGGGGAATGAGTACAAGGATCAAAAAAATTACTACAACTAAAACCAAGCTTGCGATTCCTCATTCCGCTCGCGGTCACGTCGGTCAACTTGTCACATTCCTAGACACAAATACCGCCAGTTAACGAACACAAATACTAATTAATTAATCTAATTATTATTATTATTATTATTTTAAATAATTTTTAAAAAGTGTCGCCTTTATCAGAGTGGACACAAGAGCCGATCGATAAATTCTTGTCGGATCTTAATATACAAGAGGTTATTCTCGAGCTTGAAATTACTGATCCTGGAATTGTCTCATTGAACAAAAATAATAATAATAATAATTTTATTTGCTAAAGAAGTTAATTAACGAGCCGAGTTTTCGATTTAAATGTGTCAGTTACGGCGACCTAGAGACTATTGTCTAGATTAACACAATTATCTATAGTCTATACTCAATAGTTATAAAGTAATTAAAGGATCTGAAGACTTTGAATGTTTAAAAAAAGTTAAGAAGGGCTTGCCGAATAAATAGCAGTTAAATAATTACACTCTTGTACAGAATCCACGTATCGTAAGATATTTTACAAATAAGCCGGCCGCATTAGCGTCCAATTGCTGGTGATTCATATATTATTAATTATAATTATAACTATAATTATTATCATTATTAGAATATAAGGAATTTTTAAGACCGCAAGACGAGATCTTTTTGCATAAATTAACTTCACATTCATTCTTAACGGCTTATCGGTGCTACTATCGTCCAACACATAAATTATTAATTATTCCTGTTATGTCTCGAGCGATAGCCTCACACCCGCCGAGAATGTTTGGATTTAAAAAGTTTATTAGCAAGAGATAAATTGTGACATTAATTAAGAGCACGGAAGAATTAAAGTAAAAACGAATAATAGGTGTCCAGTATTCAACTAGTCGGTCGTAGCCATCACCGTTGACAGCGATAACAAAAATAATTAGTATGAAAAATATTTAATAGTAAATATTAATAATAAATGCGAGCTAAACGCAAGACAATCGTGCTGTGATTTTTGCATGAACCAGCACATCAGATGTACAAAAAACTTCATTAATTAATTAATTAATTAATCAATTTTTAAAAATCAGATCTTTATTTTTTAATCCTGCATGTGGAAATTTTATTTTGTCACGGCTGTCAACGCGCGCGATTCAGACTGCATTTTTTAAAGAAACATATATATACATATGTATATATATCGCGTTATTAATTCTAAAAGGACATATTTTTATACGCCCTTTGGATTTAGTCATTAAATTTAAAGCCAAAAGGGCATTCAATTTTTTTTTTTTATAAATAATCAGACTAGAATTTTTCTAAATCTGAAAATTGAAAAATCATTTTCAGCTCTAAGGTAAAAAACCTAGTACCCGATCAGGGAACTAGTACTTGATCACTTCATGAATTTGTATATCTATACTTAGTAAATATAAATATCTAAATACGTGAGTGATCGGATACTAGTTCCCTGATCAGATACTGAGTCTCTCCCCTTAAAATAAGTCTACAAAATTGTCAATGAAAAAAAATTATACGCCCTTTTGGATTTAGTCATTAAGTTTAAAACCAAAAAGGGCATCACTTTTTTTTTATTAATAATCAGACTAGAATTTTTCTAAACCTGAAAATTGGAAAATAATTTTCAGCTCTAAGGTAAAAAGACCTAGTACCCGATCAGGGAACTCGTACTCGATCACTTCATGAATTTGTATATCTATACTTAGTAAATATAAATATCCAAATACGTGAGTGATCGAGTACTAGCTCCCTGATCAGGTACTGAGTCTCTCCCCTTAAAATAAGTCAACCAAATTGTCAATGAAAAAAAATTACACGCCCTTTTGGTTCTAAAAACTTCCCTAAAGCCAGAACGTATAAAAATATCTCCTTCAAAATTAGTAACGCGGTATAAATCTACATACATATAAATAGTTTTTAAACTATTATTTTAAATAATTGCATTGAACAAGTATTATACGCACACGATCGCTGATATATCCACATTATACATTAACATGTTATATTAATTTTAATCTAAGTTAATTACTATTTTTTTTCTTTGTTTATTTCATACTTCTTATTTACAAATACGTATTTTTTGTCTAATTGATAGCATGTAATTATTATTTAAAAGGATAAGGATCGTTTAACATATCGCCGTTTCATATATTTGAGTATATTATTAATTATGACTAAGATAAATAATAAAATAACAAACAAGAACAAAAAAATGAAATAATATGTAATGTATTTTACAGAGAAGACGGGTTTAAACTGACAAAGATTGAGGGATTTTAATTTAATTAAGCTCACGCTAAGTATATTATCATTGCCTGTGAGATTGATAATATTAATTCTCATGATATGGATTTATGTAATGTGAAAATTGTCTTCCATCGGCAACTCGATCGTTCACCTCAACATTTATAATAATAAAAATATTAATAATAATAATAATAATTATAATAATAATTATAATAATAAATAATAAAATAAGTTATTAAGGCCTTCAGTCTTTGTTTGTTTCATGCCCGTTAAAGTAATCAGTTTATTGATTATTGATTAGTTGTAAGAAAAAAAGAAAAAAACCATAAAAAAAAAACATATTGATGGTAATTAAAAGTAATTTAAATCAATGTTATATATTGATGTAAGATATAAATGCATTAGATATATATGATAGGTAAAATTAGTTTGCAGACTGTAGTGTTATTAAAGACAGGCCCAAAAGTATATAAAATAAATCATGATATATATATAAATAACAAATAACAAATATATTTAAAGTAAGAAATGAATGCCAGCGAAATAGGAATTAGCTGGTGTTGTATTTTATTATCAGCTGGCCTGGCGGTATATAAATTATTAATTTTATTTTTTATTTAATATTTTTGCCCCTCGAAATCAAAGTCTCGATTAATAGATAAAGCTATCGATTTATAGTAAATTAAATAAAAAATAAAGAGAATAAATTAAGGATGATATTTAAAGTAAACAAACAAAGTATTGATGTTTAAAATAATATTGATTGAATAATTATTAAATTTTAAAGTTACGAGTTACGCGTAATGTCGTTTTCGACAGTTATTGTTTTACAATTAAACGGAAGGACTCGATTTATGTGCCGCGTTTAATTCATTTTCATTTATCATTGACCCAAGTATTTTTTCACTATTTAGTTAACTACTACTACTATTATTATTATTTTTATTTTTATTATTATAATTATAAATAAACTTGTGTACATTTTATCTGAGGCATGACGCTTTGGAGTCAATGACATTTCATTACTGTATTAAAAAAAAATAGCAAGCAAATGCGTGAAGTCAAAAAAAGATCAGGTCGTGTTATAAAAAAATATTTTATTTAAATTTCCAATAACTTTTTGAACTCTATTATTGTTTTAATATTTTTATACTTTTTTTTGTATGCAAAGTAAAATTAAATTTTAATTAAATTTTTTTATCGCACGATTTGTTAATTTAAAAATTAAATAAGCGAGTGCCGGCCCCGGGCAGTTTGTATTTTGTGCCAAACTAGGCTTAAATATTTAATTTAATAAACAGAAAAAAAAGTAAACTATGAACATGACGATGGGAAATTTTGGTTAGCAAACCAACAGACCCAGCGAACTGAAAAAAAATCTAAGCAAAGAAAATAAAACTCAGTTAAATATATAAATATATTTGTATAACTGACCAATATATAACATATATAATAGATAATAATAATAAATAAATGCATTTAAACTACAGCCGGCATGAGCGAAAGGGGCCAGTTTGAATCTATGAATCTGTATTAAGAATCTCCAGTAATTGTTTTAAATAAATAAGAGCCAATCAACGGCGACTAAATTATTAGAGTTCCGCAACAAATATATTAAATATTTAAATTTCCACGCAAATAAAAAATAATTATTGCACACGCACAAGTAATTATAGTATTAAAAAATTGTAGACAGCGATTACTATTATTATAATTATAATTATAATTTTTAATTTTTAATTAAGAAATTTTTTTTATGCATTTTTATTGCCACTTATTGTAACTGCTTATGTTTTATTTAATTTTTTTAAAACTTACTATTTTTAAATCATTTGAATATTCATTTTTAATATCCATTTTTATTTTATTTTATTATTATTATTATTATTATTATTATTACGATTATTCATTTTTTGTTACACCACTGGTGCACTTTCATGCTTATTTATATTATACATTTAATTAATAACAATTAATTTTTTTTTTTTCGGTGCTTCCTCTAAAGATTTAAAACAAATCCTCGATAAAAAAAAATCCACTCCAATTCCTCTCCATTATTTTTATATATTTATTTACAAATAATAGTATACTTTATTTTTACATATATTTATCATATATATTTTATTTTATTTAATTACTATAAATTAATGATAACAGGGTGACTCGAAGTTCTTCCGTTTTTATAATTTAAAAAAATGTTTATTACAACAATAATAATAATTATTATTATTATTAATAGTATAAATAATAAACTGGTTATAAAACGCGAAATATCGCGTGTAAATTTATTAGCTGGATTGAGGGGGGCCGAGATGAGACTGGACTAGCCAGCACTTACTAAGTGGTGTCACAAAAATATATATAAATATATGTATTTAGGTAAAATAAATTTTATGTATCAGCCGAATCAATCAGTCGTACCTTAAAAAAAAAAAAAAAACAATTTTTAAAAATTTATTTATCACATAAATGAGACATTCAAATAAAAGCGCGAAAAAGTCCGACAGGCGGGAAAATAATTTTTTTCTGTATAAATTTAAACTGTAAATTCATATCAGATCGGTATTGAAAAAAAAATATATAAGCGCGTAATTTGATATATATTTAAAAAAAAAAAAGTCTCAGGTGCGAAACGGCTGCATTTCTATATCATAATTATATTTTATTAATAACCGATAAGTCTAGGATTTAATGATAACAAAAAAATTATTGATTGATTGATTGATTGAGTAATTAATGAATTAATTGATTATCATAAATCTATATTAATTGTATATGAAGTTGCTCGCATATTCACACTTATCATCCAGCACAAGCATGTTATATATTTGACTGAAGAGAGATAGAAAGTATCAATAAATAAAATAATAATTCGATTGCCTCTTTAAAGTCGTAAGCTAATTATTTTATTTCAAAGAACTTAAATATATACATATATATTATAAATTTATTGATAACTGCTTTAATAAAAATGATAAATAATAAATCGCGCTTACGACTTTCGAGAAATAAATAAACAGTAAAATGCGCGTCAGGGTACAGAGATAAAAGTTTTCTAAATCTAAAAAATAATAAATTAAATAAAATATAAATTAAACACTTGAGAGTGTCGGTCGCCTAATTAACAAGGTGATATATAAATATATATATAAATAAATTAATAAATATAAATATTTGAGCGATAATTTTATTCGCGTTAATAATTAAGTGAGAATTGGTAATCAAACTCATTGTGGATTAAGAACAATTAGTTAAGATTTATTTGAAAGAGGTTGACCAAAAAAAAATCGATTGATTGATTGATAATGTATCATACAATACATGAGAATTTAATTTGTAGAGGAAAAAATAATTGTAACTAACGCTAATGTAATATCAATTATGATAATTTAATTATTAATTAATGTTACGTATTGATGTTAAGTAAGAAGAAGAAGAAGAAGAAGAAGAGATATAAAGTAACTTAAAAAAAGTAACGTAGATAGCCTAGAGGTTTTTTAAATGTATGTGGACACTAAATGTTGTACGTTGTACCCGAGTTTTCTCGTTGTCCCACTTTACTTCTTTATTCTTTACCCCCCCTTTTAAAAAATACGAAATTTTAGTTTCTCTTGTAGATAAATGAGAAAGAAGTTTATTTTTAATTTATTATTTTTAGTGACAAATTGGCCGAAATTCAAATGCATTTAATTCAAAAATATCAATATAATAATTAATTTTAAAAAAAGGCGCGAAAAAAATACTTGAATTTTTTCCACTTAAAAAAAAATTCTTGGCGCGAAAAATTTTTACTCCAATAAAATTTTTTGTGTCTGAATTGAAAACATAAATTTTCTTGAAGAGAGAAAAAACTTTCTAGTCCTCAGAAAATTTCTGTTTTCATTTCATAATGAAAAATTTTTTTTATGCCGGAAATTCTTTATTGTGCAGATGAATAATTAATTAAATATTTAAATTGATTAGTATATTGATATTGTTGGGATTAATGCCAGTAGAATTTTGACCAATTTCGCGCTAAAAATTCTGGTATTCAAAATTATAAATTATAATAGTAAAAAATATTGTAGATTTATTATTTTATTATTATTATGATAAGAAAATATTTTTTTTTTAGAATAGCTTCTTTGATAATTATAAAATAACGTGCATAGTTAATGACAATCACTCTATTGACAAATTGACAATTAAGAAAATCCTAAAACTGTTTAAGCTGCCACGCACTAACACTTGCCTATTTTATTATTTTTTTATTTTTGACGGTGATCAATTTTTCTTTACATTTAATTTTTAACTTTTTTTTATTTTTATAAAAAAAAAAAATCGCCCAAAAATCTTCCATTTAAAAAATAATTGCCGTCATTAAATAAAATTTCTTAATTAACTCCTGCTGCCCTTCTTTTTCCATGCCGACAGTTTATCGTCTTTAAAAAATGTGACTGCTGATGATTTAAATAAATAAATAAAATTTTTTACGTACGTCAGCTTACGCGTAATTAAATATCTGGAGTTGCATTAATTAGAGACGATTAATATAAATTAATTATTAATAAATAATAAATAAACTGTCGGTTTTAGCCATTGGATAAATAAAAGACTAAAGTAATAAAAAAAAAACTAATAAAATAAAAAAAAATCTACGTTGAAAAATAAAAAAATAATTATTGGGCCAGGAATTGCGTTGCAAATCACAATCAGCTCAGCTCCGGCAAGACAAATCGACAAGAATTTTAAAACGAGAACAATTGTCAGAGCGGGCGTTTTACAATTAAGCTAATTATGTATAAGTTTATTATTAGGTTTAGTAAGTGACAAGAAAATAATTAAAAAAATAATTTCAATAATAAATAAAAAAAAGATCCTGATTAACGCGTATCTCACTAGTAAATTATTTTGAATAAAGTACCTCTCGCAATCAAAGTTTAAATATATATATATACAAATAGTATATAAATTTGTGTATTTAAAATAAAAATTTAATTCACGGATTTAAAAATAAAATGATAAAATATTTCTGCACATATGGATTGGAAATAGGGACTAATAAAAATATTTAAATGCCGCGATTAAACTTTGATGATTGCGCTTGTACTGAGCAAGTCGATTAAATAATTGAACAAATAGTAAAAAATATATAAGTAATATCGACAGATACGAAAAATAATTTGAGTGATAGAGATAGAAAATTCACATAAAATTTTTGAATGTGAGACTGCGTTACATACATATATATATGACATATATATGTAGATGTATATTTTTATTTAACAGCTCTGTTGATTGTAAAACATCAATAACAGGCGTACGCGTACAGACAGATGTATATTAACACGAATTCATCTCTACAATTGTTCTTCGGTGATCTATATATATGTATAGATATATCAAGCTCTTGCATGATTAATAATCATGTTAAAACTCTGCACGCTAGTACTATCTTGTACATACTAAATTATTAATGACTGGAAACTCGTTTGAAACTCTATTAAGCTTCGCTACTTTTTTATTGTACCCTTTTTTTGGATAGTGATTTTTTTTTTAATTTTATTTATGAGGTTTTTTAAATAATTAAATTTAATAGTCAAATATATATGATTATTAATATAATTAAAAGGGGGAATTTTTGTCTTTTTTTTTTAAATTTAAATTTTGTGTCTGGGGACTGATTATTTTGATTTGGTAAAATTTTTCGCTCTATCGACTTATTGAAAAAAATTTGAATTTTTTGGTATGAGTTTACACTGTAAAAAATCGGGAGTGAATTCGGAGTGATATCGGATTTTATTTTAACCCGCATTCACTCCGATTCGGAGTTTGAATACTAAAATAAACTCCCCTTAGTAAATTTCACTCCAGGGGAATTAAATAAATAAATAAACAGTCATCGGCTTCACTTTCACTCCGGTTTTAATTCGCGTTCACTCCGTAAATTTTTTACAGTGTAAAAATTTTAATTTTTTGGAGTTGTAATTTGAATTTTTAAAATTTTCCCGCCAAATATTACAATTCTATAATAAATGATAATTTAAAAGAATCCATTAAAAAAAATCAAAGGCACTCAAAAAATGGAGCTTACTTCTAATTACTTACTTTCTCTAATTACCTGCTCGATAATTTAAAAAATTGCTTGAATTTATTGCTTACAATTATTTATCTTAAGTACACTTACTTATAATTACTATTATTATTATAAATAATATACTTTAAAAACTATATTCTTGTATCTGCGACTATATTTCTTCTTCTTAAAAAACTATTATTATTAATTACTATAATAATTCCATCTATCTAATTAATAATTATACTATTATATTTTATTTTTAAACGAAATTCTTGTATTTTAAAAACTCTAAATCTTATAACTATTATCTTATACTATAAAACACCTGCGTGTCATTATTTTTCTCAATTATTTCCACAAATGTCTGCAATATTAAAAAAAATTCAAATTTGTCACCTCGTTTCTTACAATGTACATAAAAAAAAAAATTTCCGTTTCTTCCTTCAAGTTCTCTTCCAAAAAAAATCCTCTATAGTTTAAAAAAAATAAAGTATTTTATAAATAAAAAAAAAAGAAAATATATAAAATTATTACAAGGTGCGAAGACGCACATGTTCGACCGAAACAATCGTTACGAATTGTGCCTACATAAATATATTTATATATGGGATCACGTAACACTATTAGTCAGAAATAAAAAATAAATAATAATAAAAAAGATCATAATCGATCATAAACAAATGTATCATACTAAAAATATTATATGGAAATATCATAATTTTTATTTTTCAGTATCAAGGGATAACGCATGGAGTAAATAAAAAAACAATCAGTTTTATAAAATAAATAAAAATAAAATAATTAATAATTAAAAGCCAAAAATAAGACAATCCAACTGTGATTATTACAGTTGATTATTATTTTAAATTAAGACGTTATCCTTGATACTTTATTTTTTAAAAATCATATCTTATGTCTATGCTATACTATTACTACTACTACTACTACAACTACTACTACTACTACTATTACTATTACTATTACTACTATTATTATTATTATAAACTCTGTACCTCTATAATCCATGTACCTATATAGTACTGTCTCTTTACTTGTATCTGTATCAAAAAATAACGCATCGTAGTTATACATATATGTATATGTAAACATATATCCATATATATATATATATACATAATCTATATTACAAATATTTTTTTTCTTTCCTTTCATCTTAATCCATTCTCTAAAATGTCTATTTATGCATCCGCTGAATTTTTTTTTTTTTTTTTTTCTACAAACTAGAAAATTTATGCTATTGTATGTCTCATCGAATGTTTACGGCCTATCAACTTTAACTCTTTATTCTATTAATTAATAATTATTGATTAATTAATTTTTATATTGTAAAAAATTAGCGGACTGAATCCGGAGTGAATGCGGCGGAGTGGATGTTTATTTATTTAATTCCCTCGGGGTGAAATTCACTTCGAAGGGGAGTCTAATTAAGTATTGAAACTCCGGGTCGCAATGAAATTCACTCCTAAAAAGAGTTTATTTTAATATTAAAACTCCGAATCGCAGTGAATGTGGATTCAAATGAAATCTAGATCACTCCGAAATCAGTCATTTAAAAAAAACAAACTCCCTATTGACTCCGTAATCGGAGTAATTTTTTTTTAACTCCGGAACTCCGACTGAATTAGAATTTAAATAAAATTCGTAATCGCTCTGAATTCACTCCCAATTTTTTACAATGTAAACACTTTTTTTTTATTACACAAGCACGTGAACGCGTGCGCCTTAATTACAACAGATGAATAACTCGCGTATATTTTATTGTAATAAATAAATGTAATAAAAAATTATTTGAAATAATCGATAGTGTAGTGAGTAGATAAGATAAAAAAAAAAAATTTAATGAGCATAAGATCGTTAAAAAAAATAAAAAGTAACACACGTTAAATCGTGAATATCCGAATTCATAAAATCTAAAAGTTCCGACAGTCAATTTTAAAAATTTATTAATAAGTAAATTTAAATATTAAAATGTTTTAAAATAAGGGAATACTTTAATATATAAATAAATAATAGTTGAGGAAGGAGTAAAATTAAAATGACCACGCGGTATTAATTATTTTTTTTAACCCGCGAAATTTTAAATAAATAAAAAATATATATATATTCATTGTAACAATAAAATAATAAATTTAATAAACAAAGTCCCTAATTATATAAAGGAAAATAATTAATTAATGATAATTGATAAATTATTTAAATAAACATGAGTTTATTATCATATATAAATATGTAGTTAATAATTCGATATTAGAGAAAGTTAAATGTTGATGTATTTAATATTTTATTATTAGGGCTCTTGCTTTTTATTTTTATTTTTATTATTGGCGTAACAGGATCGACTGTTCTATGGGATAAATATAATTATTAATTAATTAATTAATTAATTAATTAACAAAGGAATTTAAATAATTAATTTTACAGAGCGCAAGTGAGTGAATGATTAATTAAATTGTGTTTAGATAAATAGTTATGGATTAATATTAAAATTGTAGGCGGGTCAATATTAATAATAATAAATTTATCGTAAATATATATATACATATATATATAAATAAAAATGAGTGAGTGTTGACGTTTAAATCCGTTGATTTAAATGTTAATAAATATATTAAATTTAAACTGTTAAGACATAAGTTGAAAGTGAATTAAAAATTATAAATTAATTTACGTCACGTGATTAAAAAAAAAATTTTGTTCGTATAAAAAAATTAAATATAAAAATAAACCGCCCAAATTACTATGATAAAAAAATAATAATGATATTCATCGCGATTACAGTAGATATAAATATATAGAATCAAATTTTAAAATAATAATAATGATATAAATTTTTCTGATAAAATTTATGAAAATAAACCGCTCATACGTTAAATTTTGACTAATTAATCAAAGTATTAATTTTAATTATCAAATATAATTGCGTATTTTATTTAATTCATTAAAAAAAATATAAATACAGTAGAAAAAAAAACAGATAAATAAACGCTGGATGTTATCGCGGAGTGGGTTAGAAATTAAAAATATATGTAAGAGAAAATTTAAAATTATTAAAATCATTAGATTTCTATATAATATTCGGACTTAGAAAAAATTGAGTATAAGCGCGAAAAAAAATATTTGAATTTGAAAAAATAAGCGTGATAATTACCACGATCTAATTAGCCTCAATTGTTAGATTGTAATTATTATTATTTAATAAATAATACTAGTATATAATTATTACAAAATAGAAATTTATTCAGTATTAAACGAGTGAGTAAACGAGAGGCCATCAGAGTAAACAAATATATATTTAAATTGATAAATAATTAGTAGGATCAATTGCAACAAGATATTAAAAAATATATACTCAGAACACTGTATCTGTGTACACTAGAGACTAGAGTAAAGTAAAGTTAAATAAAAGTTAAGGCATAAGCTGGTGAATAAGGGAAACTTAAAAGTAATGAACCGGTCGAATCATTCACGTGGAAGTTGGTTCGAGCCATTGAGTCGGAAAATGCGCGGGAGTATAAATTCGGCTGTCATGTACATAAGACGTTGTTATTATTTTTTATTATATTTTATTTATGTTTCCATACATATATTTTACTTATCTATAAAAATTACAACGTTTTTTTTCCTCATTCCTACTATTATTATTATTTTTATTGCAACAAACGTATGTAGAATTTGATAGTTAAAGTTACGTTGTTACATTACTTCCAAATCAACTGACAGTTATATTATTTTCGTAACTACTTAACTGTCAACGTCATGCAATGGCCTCGCTATGATAGATCACCGCTCGTTTTCTAATGGCATATTTTTTTAGATATAAAGAAAATGAATAAAAAAAAAGAAAATATAAAAAAGTATATAAAAAAAAAACAACTCGTTTACTAGATATAAAGCAATACATTTATCTATTTGTCACCGCGCTAATGTCATGCTCGGATTCCAGTGCATTCCACAAACTTTCATTCATAGTTTCGTTTATTATTTTTTATTATTATTATTATTATTATTATTGTTTATTATATATTTATATTATTGGTCATAATTGATAACTTTTTTTTTGACCTTGATAACATAAATTTATCCTGATTAAAATATACCAGATTGTATTGTATTGTAAGAAAAAAAAATGATATACGTTTTTTATTATTGCACAGATTTTTTTTTATTATTGCTCAATATATCTTGGGTTATTTTGTAAAAAGAATAAAACAAAAAAAATCAATTATTAAATCTAGACACAAGTCCGTTATTTATTTTAGTGTAAAACTTGTAATTTTTTTTTAATTTTTAAAACAAGAATTTTGATGACGTCTGTTTTTTGGGTCATATTTATTATAGCAGCTGATTTTTTTGGTACTGCAAAATTTTTTTCAATGCCACGGAATTAAAATTTGGTGGTATAATTTTATTTTTAGAATAATTTAGAAAATTAAGGGGTAAAGGAATTTTTTACAGATAATTTTTATGTGTAAGATAAAAAATTTCATTAAGTTGTAACTCATCGGAAAAATTTGTTTTGTTCAAAAATGTCGATTTATTTCTGATAATAAATTATTTGAAATTTATGAGGTAAGTATGCAGTAGATAACAAAATATTATAATGATAACAATTGAAAAATCTCAATTTTTAGGTGAATTTTTTATGATCGAAGATAACAGACAATTAACAATTTTCGGATTTTTTTTTTCAAAAAATTGATTACGAAAAAACAAATCTAAAAATATGCATATGTAGAAAATTTAAAAAACTGTCGTCGCAATTTTTTTAAAATCTTTGTTTTTTATAACTTATCGTTTAAAAAAAAATTCAAAAATTAATAGACGTAAGCTAACTTTAGTATCATAATTTGTTACGATACTGAAGTTAGCCGACGTTTAATAATTTTTGGATTTTTTTTTAAATTATAAATTATAAAAAAAAAATATTTGAAAAAATTACACATGTAGTTTTTTAAATTTTCTACTTGTGCATATTTTTTTTTGTAATTGATTTGTTTAAAAAATAATCCGAAAATTGTCAATTGTCTGCTTACTTCAGGATCATTAATTTTTTGGATTTTGAAACTGAAAAATTTTTATCGGAATCTTGAATTGACGATGCAATTTTTTCATTTTTAAATTTCATCACAAATTCAAAAATTGAAACTTTGCCGACATTAATTCCAAAATTAATTTAAGTGAAAGATGTAAAAAAAATTGATTCTGAAGTTAACAGACAATTAACAAGTTTTAGTTTTTTTTTTTTCGACAAATATACGTCAAAAAAAAAAAAAAAAAAAAATATGCACATGTATAAAATTAAAAAAACTATCGGTGCAATTTTTTAAATATTTTCTCTCTTCATAATTTATCGTTTTGTAAAAAAACTAAAATTTTAAGGCGTCGGCTAACTTAAGTATCATAAAAAAAATCGTATCAAGATCTCACTTTTTTAGAGAATTCCCAAAGTGTGAAAAGCAAGACAAAGAAGAGCTCTAATTGTCTGCTACTTATCTTTCATTTAAAAAAATTTTTTAAGTACAGTAGTAAATCTCCGGTCATAAAAATGATAATTATTTATCTATTACTTTCTTTTGTCGATGAATTCTTGTTTATTGTGTCATTAGAAGTTGAGAGGCATGATATAACTGCTGATAAGCTCATGGAAATTTTAATCTAATGACTCAAAACTACTTGGACGTAAGTAGAAACTAATATTTCATAATTTTTGAATAAATTCTTAAATTAAATTTTATAAATAATTTTTTTTAACAATAACTCCATATTAAGTCAAATGTTTTTATTACAATGCTCAAATAAATTTCACAAAAGTCGGTTACAAGTTACAATAAAACCCAGGCTTAGATTTATTTCCAATTGTTAGTATTAGTAATTTACTTTTCGCATTCAATAGTAATAGAAAGAAGGAACGTATTGCACATGATGGTTGTAGTAAATGGGGTATCCAAATGATGAGTACTGAACAATAGGTGACCCGCGGTAGAATTGTGACTGGCTGGCAGCACTCGTCTGCAATTGAAGCTGGGGAGAAGCCTTGAAGTATTCGTTGGCTAAAAAAAAATTTTAATATCAATTAAAACATCCGTGTATAAATTTAGAGTGAAGTTGTCCTCATCAACAAGAGATCAGAGCAATCGTAAAGTAACCTTGGACTTATCCGAGACAATGTGAAAGGAAAAGGGCCTTATCCATTCACACCGACAACTTTAAAATACTTTATATCCATAAATATAACACTCAATACATATATAAATATATATTTACCTTTTGCTTCACCTTGATGCATCCAATCCGAGGGTGCAGTGCCAGAGAAACCCGCAGCTCCTCTCAATTCAATCCGGTTCTGTAAATTTAAATTACTCGCAGGCATCACAAAAGACGAAGTCACTACCGGCATTTTTGCTTCTTTTTCTGCATTTTCCTAAAAGAAAAAACCATCAATCAGTCGCTCAATAAAAATTTAAAAAATTTCCAAACCTTCAATTTCATCAGCAACAGAGAATTCTCTTTATCTTTATTTTCCTTCTTCTCCTCCTTGATTTCTTCCTTCTTTTCATCCTTAATCATCTTGACAGCAGCATCACCAGCTATGTCTTTGCCAGCTTCATTTTTCTGGCCTTCGATGGCAATAAGATTTTGTTTAGCCGCCTCATGGGCTCTGAAGTGCTCGAGCCTCGCGGCTTGAACTTCCGGAGTTTCTTCAACAGGGCTCGGGGCAACTGGCAAGTTGCTCGCCTCAATTCTGAACCCATTTTCTCCGTCAGCAGTGTACTTGGCAGTCTGAACAACTCCCGAACCGTCGACGTAACTGAATGCACCGCGAGTTGATCCGTCCGCGGATCCAACTTCTGACCTCGCGGAACCGGGAGCGCTGTAACCAAAACTGTACTGGCCCAAGCTGTCTTGGTACTCCAACAATACCTCGGCTGGTTTTCCCAGTCCACCTGATATAAAACACAAAGCTATTAGATACACAAACATTTTATTTTAAATGCTGTCTTATCCGTAACTTTATATGTCCACTGTCTTTCACTATAATGCCCTCGAACTTGATGCGAGGGTTTATATACCCCAACTTCTTTAAACTCTTCTTCTTCTTATTATTACTGCTATTATTGTTGTTATTATTTTGTACTCAGTAAACGATTAACTCAAGAACTGGTTGTTTATCACAAGGCCGAGCATTGTCTACACTCGGAGTTTAATTTTTTAAAATTAAAGGACAAACAGCAAACACATCCTCAAGGCTACAAGATAAAGGGAAATAAAAATAATAAAATTTATCTGCTGTTGTCAGAGAAGTTCAATTTATTTAAAAGCAACAATTCAAAATAATAAAAATCATTTTTCAGTTGTACTTAAATCAAAAATAATATTTAGCAATACAAGTTACGTTTCTTCATAATTATCCATAAAATATAATAATAATAATAATAACAATCAGTACAAAATAGTGTCGTAAGTTAAGATAGGATTTGGCCGAGCAATTGCAACAAAATAAGTACCGGCTTTATTCCTCGCAGACTCTCGAACTAAGCTGACCTTCTGATTGATGTGAGCCGCGGCGTGTTTCGCCTTTGCAATGGTAACATCTGATGTGTCAATAACCCGACCATCGGGACCAATTGGAGCCCCGGTACCGGCAACTTCACTGAGTCCATCAATTAGTCCAGACACATCCGCGGTAAAACCGCGAGATTCGGGCGGCCCTGGGACTCGGTCCTGGGATTCGAATTTCTCTGTCGTTGCCGTGGATTCTTTTTCATCGAGCTCTTCTACGCGGTACTGCAGGGGCTGCGCCAATACGACACTGAGTCCTAGCACAAAAATCACCAGACTTGATTTAGTCATGTCTGAGACGTGATGTCAATTTTAGTCGAATCACAATTAATTACTTGGCTATTGTTCTTGACTCTTTATATAGCAGCGAGTCTCTTTATTATCCATCTGATTTTTATTGTAAATCGATACTCTGGTATTGGATTATTTTATTTTAAAAACGGTTTTGCTATCATATATTTCCTGATATGTTTGCTCAAGGTTACTTATCATATTACAAATTTTAAAATTAGACGAACATGAAAAAAAATTTTTTTAAAATATAAAATTTAATTTTATGTCCGCGATAATTTTTTTTTATTTAAGAAAATTCAAAATAAATGAGAAAAATTTTTTTCATAAAAAATTGAAATTTCTTGGATTTAAAAAAAAAATTTTGTTTCCATAAGTATTTAAAAACTATAAATTAATACTCAGTATGAGAACGAAAGTATTAAGATAAAATTTTTTTATTTTAAATCTACTTAAGTGATTGAATTAATTAAATTATTGCACTGATTGGAGTAAGTAGTTACTGATTAATTTAAATTTAAAAAACATATTGATGTTTGCATTCCATTTACGGATGCAGGATGCAAATAATTTATTTATCAAGGGCAATCTTTCTGTTCTTTGTGTTTACGTTACCAAGAATAAGAAGACAGAGGATCGCCGGAGGCTAAAAAAATTTCAATGACAGTATCAGGTTTATTGGGCAGGGCGTGGTGATGGTAAGCCAAGTTAATTTTCATCTGATCAGTAGTAGGTACGCGGTAGTATATAAAGAGTCGGAGGTAAAATTCTGGACCAGTTGTCTTAGCGAGTACTGAATATCTTCAGCAGCGCAGAGAATAGCTTGATAGCCATGAATAAAATAGTAAGATATTTAAATTTGTAAATTTAAAAACAAAAAAAAATAATCATTTTTAATTAATAAATTTTTATTTATACAGATTTTGATTTTGTCTCTGATTGGAGTCGCGGTGGCGAAACCATCGGCGTTATTCCTCAGCCCTGGGTTTGTTGAATTGAGAGCTGGAGCACCGATCGGTTTTGATGGCAAAGTGGTCGACACACCGGAAGTCGCTCTAGCAAAGGCTGAACATGCGGCGGCTCACATAAACGAAAGACTCAGTCATGGAGCGGCTGGTTCTGTTGCACTTCCAGTAGCTAAATTTGACTTGTCTGGAGGAGCTCCCATCGGCGTGGATGGTCGTGTTGTCGACACACCGGAAGTAGCATTCGCCAAAGCGGAACACGCAGCCGCTCACATCAACGAACAACTCGAGGCCGGTAGCGTTGATACGAACTTGCTGACTTACAAACTCGCGAAACTTCAACCTGGTGCGCCGATCGGTTTGGACGGAAGGGTGCTTGAGACTCCTGAGGTCGCGCTCGCGAGAGCTGAACACGCAGCCGCTCACTTCAATGAAAGACTCAATCATGCTTCAGAAGGAATTAAAAACTCGGCATTTATTCCTGTTTCTACTTATTCTTACATCGCCCCATCACCATTTGTCCACTATTATGTTTGAAATAAAAAATTTATTATTTTCTCATGTACAATCAATAGAAATATTTTTCACTGTCAATAAAAAATTTTAATTTTAATTTATTTTACTTTTACCTTTTATTGTAATTATCAGAAATATTTTCGCCGCTTCACTGGGTGTTAATTGTAATATTTTTCCGTATTGCCAATTTTCTAATTAATGTTAGAAAATGACTGAAAAAAATTAAGAAATAATATTATTATTTTTAATAGAAATATTTTCCGATCTAAATATTTTATAGTACAGTACAAAAGTTTTCAAATCCAATTTAACATAAAAAATTTATTTATTTAGTAATATACTGTAAAAAATTTGCGGAGTGAATGCGGAGCGGATGACTGTTTATTTATTTAATTTCCTCGGAGTAAAATTTACTCCGAAGTAGAGTTTATTTTAATATTAAAACTCCGAATCGAAATGAATGTGGATTTAAATAAAATCCAGATCACTCCGAAATCACTCATCTTAAAAAACAATTTCTTATTTACTCTGTGATTTTTTTTTCAACTCCGCAACTCCGGGTGACGGAGTGAATTCTGATGAAAATAAAATCCGTAATCACTCCGAATTCACTCCCGATTTTTTCCAGTGTACTGTTAATTATTAATAAAAAAAAAAAAATTGCTGGACTAAATACATTTTTTTATCACATCTATTTTTTTTTTCTCTCACATAAAAAATAAATCTGTCTATCAGTTGACCCTGCGGGCCAGCCCTAAAACCTACCGCTATTTTCGAGCTCCTTGAGCTCGAAAACATTGCTGTGACTACATTTTCGAGCTCTTCGAGCTTAGCTCTTATTTCTTTCGAAAACGGTTTTTCTTGAACGAATGAACCGATTTTGATGGTTGAGGTGACATTCGACGCGGCTTATAAAGTTTCAGAGCTCAGTTGATTTTGGAATCAATCCATCGAGCACATTACAAGTTATCCAAAAAAAATATTTTTGAAAAAAATTTATTTTTGGAATATCTCCGAACGAGCCCTACCGATCAAGCTCAATTTTTCACAGCTTTTAGATATTAACAAGCCGCGTCGAATGCCACCTTGGAGATCAAAATCGGTTGATCCATTCAAAATTTACAGAATATTTACATACGTACGTACAGACATATATACATACATACATACATACACTCGGACATCATCTTGAAATTAGTCAGAATAGCTTCTTCGGACCTCAAAACGTCGACATCTGATGAAAATTCGATTTTCGTAAATCGGACCGAAACCAATAACTTCCCGAATTTTTGAAAATTTCAAATTTTCTTAGCGGGAAGTTAAAAACATAAATTCAAAAATGTTTTTAACATTTTAAATGTCACAATATTTTAATTTTTCATAAAAAATCCGTCGTCTAAATTAATACAATTTTTTATAATTAATTTACAAAATATCATGTACAAATATAATTAAAAAATAATCTATATATATGTGGATATCCACTTGCAGATTGAATTACATATATATTTATAACAAGCAATTAATTAAATGAAAAAATAACGAATTATTTTCAATAATTAAATCTAATAAGCCCTCGTTAAATAAATGAACTCGTTAAAAATAACAAGTGATTAAAAGGTAACAATAGTAAAATAAAAGTCAATTTAGACGCATTACATATTTAAATAAAATTTGAATTAAATTACATAATAAAATAGTGGGAGTTTCGATATTTATTTATCAATAAATAATAAGATTCCATAGCTGAGTATTAGAGGCGGTTTTTTACAGCCAAGGACATAACAACGGATCTACATGGTGGTGTGGCGACCTAATTGACTCGGTGTGTGGTGCAAGACGCAGTAGCCACGGCTCTCATAGTGTCATGATCCATTTGTCAAGCCTGGTGTAGCAGCAACAGCAGCAGCAGCAGGTCATCGAGAGATTATCTGTCGATTCTATCACCGACAGTTATTTTTCACTCCCACCTATAGAGAACTTTTTTATCCATAGAATGAGCTATGTCACGTTCTTCTGACAGGACAAGATCAAATATGTTTCAACATCGATATCACTTTCTTGTCTTCGACTGAGCTAACTCGAGTTATCTAACACCAATCAATGTCCATTGATTTTTAAAAATATAAATTTCCAATCAATCAAACTAATTGATTCAAAAAATATAATAAATATAATACAATATAAAATAAATAACTTATAAAGAACACTTGAGATGACCAGAAGGTGGCATTGCCCGATCGAGGGTTTCTTCTTTCAAATGTCAAGGTCATGGTACCGATCCTTGAATCGACATGACAAAAGCGGTGTCGAGTGAACGGGCGTGGCCATCACTACCACTATCTTTTATCTTGTTTAATATATTACAAATATATATTTATATGTATATATATCACATACATAACCGATCCCTGAGTACTCTCAGCTTCTTGGTACTAAGTCACTTACACTAGTTGCCCTGCTCCTTTTCACCTTCGTCATCGCCTTGGTACCGAGGGGGAAACTGTAAAGTAGCGGGGAGAAAAACCACACGAGAGACAACTATATAAGTCGATGCCAGCACATTCACCAGGAAGACTAACCCACCGCAGCTTAAGGCGTGAGGACAGCGAGTACTGGAGTACCAGCAGCGCTTAAAATACACACGAGACTTTTGTCAATATCAATATCAATCATCATGTCGAAATATTTGGTATGTTTATAAATAAAAAAAAAAAAAAAATATAAAACTAAAAATTTACCCGAGTAAATAAATTAATTAAATTATTTATTTGTTTGTTAATTTAAGATTGTGCTGGCAATGGCAGTGGCCTGTAAGGCAGGATACCAAGACTTTGGACCACAAGAATTTGCCCACCAGCCTCAACTGGCTCACAGCCAACATTTTGCACCACCGGCACCAGTTGGACATGATGGAAATGTTATTGATACACCGGAAGTCGCTCAAGCTAAAGCTGCACATTTCGCTGAATTTGCAAAGGCTGCTGCACGCGCTGCTGCTTCTCAAGAAAAAGAACTACCAGAATCGTACCCAGTTCATCGTCACTATTCTTCACCGGCTCCAGTAGCTCCTGTCCATCACGTACCCGCACCAGTCCATGCACCTGCACCAGTCCACGCACCCGCGGCTCTTCCCAGCTACCGATTATCGGCCTCTCATTACTCAACCCCAATCTCCGAGCCCCACTACTCACGTGCTTCCGAACCCCATTACGCACAAGAACCCACTAGCTTTTCTCACCAACCGGCCCACCATTTCTCCGGCCCCGTGGCCCACAAGCCTCACTTCCAGCCCGCTCCTCTAGCTGAAGACGGAACTGTTCTTGACACTCCCGAAGTCGCCGCTCTTAAGGCCACGAGATTGGCTGAACTCGCTGACGCTGAAGCCAGAGCTTACAAAAACGCCGGAGATAATTTTGATGAGCAAGGTATATATATATATTTTATTATTTATTATTCATATTATTTATTTATTTATTTATTTTTTTTTATTGTCCAGGATTCAATGCAGGACCAGCTCCAGTTCAATACAACCCAACACATTACAACCAAGCACCACAAGCTTACTCTCCCTATGGAAAAGGTGGTTACCAACAAGCCCAACCAACTTACCAATCTAAATTATATCAATCTCAACAACTTCTAGGATCTTACTAAATTCTTTTGTCATCAAAATTTATGTGTTAATTAATACTCTCGCCGTGTACATAATTTAGGCCAATAAATTTTTGTCTTTTTTCTACAATATATTTTATTTGTCTATTATTTACTACCAATATTCCATAAAATTTTTTTTTCCAAGCCCGAATTTTTTTTTTCTCATAAAAAACTTTTTAAAAAATAATAAAAATTATTTAATTTTGTTATTGTTATCATTAGAATCAATCAAAATTATTAGTAGCATGACCTACATGTTCAAATATTTGCATACAATAATAAAAAAAAATGTCGTAAAATTATTCTTTAGCCATGACGGATTTTTTTTTTTTTAATTCATTCAACCAAAAAAATTTTGTGTAATTTTTATTATTATTATTATTATTATTATTATTATTATTATTATTATTATTATTATTATTATTATTATTATTATTATTATTATTATTATTATTATTATTATTATTATTATTATTATTGTTATTATTATTTAGTAATACGAATAATTAAAAAAAAAAATTTATTTACAAATACAAAAACAAAAAATATAATCACGAGCATTGAGATTGTGTCGATATAAAATAAATGCATTATATCATATATAAATATATATATAAATAACAAAGAAAGAAAGTAAAGTGTTGCTTTAAAATATTGTTGCGGTTGAGCTGTAAACAATTATGTTAACTCTAGCATAAACCTTGGCAATAATAATCACGTAACAATTATTCAATAAATAGTTTTTTTTACAACACACTTATTAATACCCACAATTTGTTATCTACTTAAAATAAACATAACTTATAACTAATAATTAATTAGCTACGAAAATGCCTGATTAAAATAAATACTTCAACGAGTAATAGCGATTATGAGTATTTAGTTTTTTTTTTTTTAGTAAAACTAAAGACCTGATAAATTTTCTCTGTTTTCTTTTACTACTGATAAGTGATCGTTAAAAATCGATGATTAAATAATAAGACAAATACTTGCAATAATATATTACTGCATAATATATCTACGGAAAAAATCGATACTAGAAATCAGAATCTGAATTTTTTGAAAAATTATAAACATTTATATAAAAATTCAAAATTTTTTTTATTTCTACTAATAAATTACAAATTTATGAGGAAAAATATTATTATTTATTTAGTTTTTAAAATAATATATTGTTATAGGGGAAGAAGGGGCAAAGTAGGCTCCTTAAAATTTTCTATACGCCAATAAATTCGGACGGATAATTAGCTTATCCGTAAGTTATTTGCAAATATCACACGTGTAAAGAATAAAAACCTGCACAAAAGAATATATAAATAACATATATGTCTCATATAGCCGATATATTGATGCATATATGTCAGATATATATTTTTTCGTGTGGGAAATATCAAATCCGAAATTTTTTGGAGGGCCCGCTTTGCCCCTAATTTTCTATTTTTAAATTTTAATGGGCGCAGCATAATGAAATAAAAATAAGTATCAAGGGCCTAAAAAGAAGTAAACGCGTAAAAAAAATTTATGATATTATAATTATTTTCCTTAAGAGGCCCACTCTGCCTTAATTGTGAGTTTACGATATTAGTCAACTTCTGTGTTAAATAGACAACAATATTTAGCATTAATAAAAAATTCCACTTTTTACGACTGTATATTAACAATTAATTTTCTGTTTACTAATTATTGATAATAAGTTACGCTTTTTACTACTTTGTATTAACATTTATTTTCTGTACACTATAATTATTGATACCAAGTTACGCTTTTCTCTACTTTACATTTATTTTCTTCCTCTGTTGAAATTATTTTTCTCAAATTATATAAAGTTTTATTTCTACAATATTAAGACAGTGTTCAATATTTTACTGCAGTGTAATTTATCCCGCGACCAAAATAAAAAAATTTTGATAATTAGTAAATAGTAAATTATTAAGATTCGTTTCAAAAATTTTAACTTTACCAGTAAAAAAATTAAAAAAAAATCTATTTAATATTAATTCAACAATGAACTAATAACAGATACTTACTCGATTGTAATTATCGTAAGACGATGTAGTGACGTAAAGATTGAAAAAAAATATCTCTTCACTTCGTACTCGGAGTGATTTTTCTTAAAAGCTCCGAAACTCCAAGTGCCGGGTGAATTCGGATTTAAATAAAATCTGTAATCACTCCGAATTCACTCCCGACTTTCACGATACTGCAGTTAGCCGACGTTTAAAAATTTTTGGATTTCCTTTTAGACGGTAAATAATAAAAAAAAAAAATTTGAAAAAATTACACCTGTAGTTTTTTAAATTTTCTACATATGTATATTTTTAGTTTTTTTTTTCTTCAAATTTAATTGGTCAAAAAAAATCCAAAAATTTTTAATTGTCTGCTAACTTCAGGATCACGATTTTTCACAGTGTATTAGAGTAAATATTAGTAAGATATTTCTGTAGCTGAGTATTTTTTTTTAATTGTTACACGGAAAAAAACGAACTATATAAATTGAGAAACGTCAAGTAATATAATAATACAATGATCAGTAAATAGTATGATTCAAAATAGTAATTCTTTCAGAAATAATATATATTCAAAAAAATAAAAATATATCAAAAGAAAATACAATATTATGTAAAAATTTGTAAAAGACTTAATAGTTGTGCAAATAAAACTATTTTATCATTATTAGTAATTCTTTCATTTATAATTAAAACGTAAATAATTATCGGTCAAATATTAAAATTTGGTCTACGCAGAAAAAATTCATATTTGAATTTAAAAAATCGCAATTTATACATTAAAAATTTATAGCTGTATTCTAAAATTGATTTATAAACACCTAGATTCCGGGTTATAATTTCAAACACTAATTTTTAAAGTTCTTGTTTTTTGTACCTCTCAAGAAAGAAGAAATCACTCGATTTTTAAAATTATTTTTAATTTGCTTGGCGTAAATAAATTTTTACATTGATTAGTTAATTAAGATTTAAAATATAAGATAAATAATAACTATATACATACATACAATATGAGAAGAAGAGATGATACGTAGGAAGATAGAGAATTGGCGATTGCGACATAGGTCATTCGGTGAGGACGTGAGAAGGTACGCCAGCAAACTCAAGCAAACGTACTTAAATGTATATTACAAACTGAGAATCTAAAGTAAAGTGAATAAATGCATAACTATAAAAGAGTTTTAAATTTACATTATGCTTTTTACTTCACAACATAAGACAGTAGACTAGTTCACTGGTTTATAGTGCATGGAAAACTAGAAACCATAATAGAGGCCAGAGTACGAGTCGGAGTCTGAATCTGAGCATCATGATTTGCTGAGGTTTAAACTCGACGTTCATTTAAACTTGTATATAAAATAATAAAAGGTCAAGACCCTCTACCTCGACGGTAACAATCGCGAGCAGCCGGGATTAAATCTCGAGCGAAACTAAAATAGTAAACAATAAGATCGAATGCAACGTCTTTATAGATTTACAAAAGTACTCATTAGTTAAAACAAATGCCATATTCATTTTCCCATCCGTCAATCATAAATATCATATGCACGCTAATTTTGCGCAATACAAATAATTATATAATTAAAATAAATATATAATATATTAGCTCACATTTTAAATATATAACCAGCAACTGTTAACTCTTATCACGGAATAAAAATTACTCTTTTTTTTTTTTTTACTGCAGTAAACGAGTACTAATGAGTACTGACGTGATCGCAATGTCTATGCACGTGAAAAAGAACCAGTTAAATACTAATTAAAATAGATAGACAGGTAATTAGAGTACTGATGGGGGTGTGGCGTTAGCCCATACATGGATCACCATCGGCCAGTGCCCACTGACAAGACGATATAAAAGCATCGCGAATAATTCCTACGGTACATTCTCACAAAGTCATTTCACTATCACTGTTTCTTGGTTTTAATTAACGATAGCAGTCATGAAGTTATTAGTAAGTGTTAAAAAGTATTTTTAATTATATATTTATTTATTAATTTATTTTTGTTAACAGGTAGTACTTCTATTGACTGTTGAATTGTCGATAGCCAAAGCAACTTACAATTTGTTGTATGCTTATCATGGACCACCCGCACCACTTTCTAAAGACGGCAAAGTTATCGATACCCCGGAGGTCGCTCATGCAAAGGCCGCGCATTTCGCGGCGTATGCTAATGCGGCTGCTAAAGTTGCGGCTCATCCGGATGAATGGACAGACGCTTACAAAGAAAAGGATGAAGCAGATATAGAAACTAATGAAATTAGTGGTGGTGGTGGTCATGGCGATGGTGATCATCATCATAAAGAACATTTTCCTGTTTATCACGGACCACCAGCACCACTGGGACACGACGGCAGGGTTATCGATACCGAAGAGGTAAATTTAAATTATTTTGAATAATTGGGCAGTCGGCTGCCCAATTTCAAAATACAGTAACTGACAAATATAAAATTTTTTAAATATCAATTTAATCATTTTCACAAGACTCCACACAGAAAAAAATGATTTCTCGGCGCAACAAATAGGGTAGAAGTACCATTTGTGGCCACTGCTCCATTTTTGGACATTTAATACTTTATTTTAAATAATGAAAACGTATTAAAAAAAAATTTCACTGCAATAGTGCGATAAAAATATTTTTAATCACATTTAAAAAGATTAATTATGTTGTTGCGTATTTTACAAATTGTTTTATTCAAAATTTCTAAGTGGCCAAAACTGGCCCTAAAGTGGCCAAAAACGGTACTTCTACCCTATTTTTCATTATGAATTGAAGACAAAAATTTTCTGAGGGCTAAAAAAATTTTTTATTTACACTTTATAATGCAAAAAATTTTTTGGGCGGGTAAAAATTTTTGGCGCCAAAAAATAATTTTTTTCCGTGAACTTTTTACTGCAACTAAAAATACTAAAAAAACGATTTTTAAAAATTTTTTCTTACTGTTTTGAAATTCGAAAGCTGTAGTATTTATTTACTATTGACTTTAATTTAAATTTAAAAGGTTGCGCACGCTAAGGCCGCACATTTAGCAGCATTGGAACATGCGAAAGCTCTAGCAGCCAGTTCTCAAGATAATCACTATCATCATCATCATCATCATGACCATAAAGAACCTGCCATGAGTTATCATGTACCGATTGTTTATCACGGGCCACCGGCACCTCTCGCACCTGACGGCCGAGTTATCGACACACCGGAAGTTGCAAAGGCACGAGATGCTCATCTATATGCTTACCACCACGCAAAGTCACTTGTTGCAAATGACTAGTATTCAAAATACAACGAAAAACCGTGAATAATTTTTTTTATTTACATTTTATAAAAATACTGTAATCTATATTTTTAATTATTAATTATAATTAATAATTCATTGTAATAATGAGTCTTATAAATCAAAGTATTGAGTAAAATTGTGTTTTTTTTATTTATGTGGAAACCTAGAATAGAATTTTGGTGATAAAAATTTAAAGGAAGAAAAAGGAGGAAAGAAAATGGATTACGGAAGGATTTATATACTTACTTCCTCTTTCTTTCATATAAATTATTTTACATGCATGAACAGTCACGGCCTTGTCGACACGTCTATTAAACAGTTAGCTATATATAAATCAAAACCGGTTGCACTCGTGTATTAGAACAACATTAATGACCTGTAGTTAAAAAATAAGTAAATAAATTCATTATCAGTCGATCGCATATCGCGAGCAATCATTTTCACCTTAACCGCGTAATGGTACTTAAAGTTAAGTAAATAATAAATAACTCATGTTTAACAAGTAATAATTTATTTATTGTTTGTTTACTTTAATACAAATTTATAAAAAAAAAAAACAAAATTATAAAACATCAATTTTACATAACAAAGTTATCACTTTTCTTAGTGTTATAAATGCATAAATTTTGGCAGCGCTCAATTTTTTGTCCATATAAAAAATATAGATATGTTAGGCATTAAAATTAGATGAGCAAAAGATCGAAATATTTAGAAAGTGATTAACTTTCCGTGAGGTAGGATCTCTAAATATATCAAAAGAAAACAGTCAATAAAAAATCCATCGAGTTTCGGTGTCCGTAAGTTAAGTTTCGGTTATTAATTATTTAATCAACAAGTCAGTAATTAAACTGATGGATAAGTTGATTAATTAATTAGTAATGAGAGTGAGTGTTCCAAGCAGGAGAATCCCACGCGGGATTGTAAGCACCTGAGTCATAGTCCGCGTGAGCTGGATATGCTGGAGCGTGAGCATGAGCTGGACCTGCTGGGGCGGCTTGAGCTGCTGCGTTGAACAGAGCAAAGTGATGGGCTTTGGCAGCCTGGACTTCCGGTGTGTCTACTACACGGCCGTCGGGTCCCAAAGGTGCTGGTGGTCCGCTAGAAATTATAAATAAATAAATTAGTTGGTACCGTTAATTTTTGAATGACAAAAAGTTAAGATAAAAAATCAAGTCCATGATTGCTGGATGGGTTCTTGTAAGTTCTGATAAAGCAGTGAAATGATTTTAAAAGCGTACTGGTACCGTGGTCCCAAGTGAGCTGGGGCATAGGCGGGATTGGGTGCATTCCATGCGTCATGGTAAGCTCCGTCATGGTGATCGTAGTCAGCAGGTCCTTGGGGTGCACGAGCAGATGCCTCAGCTAAAGCTGCCAAATGAGCAGCTTTCGTTGCCGCAACTTCCGGAGTGTCAACTACCCGACCGTCGGGTCCCAATGGTGCAGCAGCACCATGTGCGAAACCATGAGCTCCTCCATGGTATCCTGCATGTGCTCCTGGGTACCATTGAGGTGACGCCAAAGCGACACTCAACAAACTCACTAAGACTGTCTGTAAAAAATGAAACAAATATAAATTAAAATTAGAAATTAGTATTATGTATAAACAAAACTATCACTCGACAGTCAACGGTTCTGGATACGTACCAATTGAAACATGTTTGATGTAGAGTCAATAAGACACTGGGACTGCGTCGATGCCTTCTCGGAGCTTAGATCTTTCAATTTATAGAGATTCGCATCTATCTAACGGCTGCCCCACCTCCTCGGATTGGTACTGACTAGTTGACACACCCAGTGGATAATACAATGCTCTCCTTCCTAAGCCCTACCCTTACTTACCTGTAACATTTAACTCAGGGCACGTAGGTAACCTCGTGGTCATCGAGTTTTACTTTTTTATTTATCATATTTTTTATATCCGCTTTATATTAACGCCTTTACTTGGACTATTTTAATATATAACGCGACAGATTACGGACTTATCTACATTCTTGATAATTATATTTTACTTACACTGTAAAAAATCCGGAGTGATTATGGATTTTATTTAAATCCGAATTCACTCCGTCACTCGAAGTTTCGGAGTTTATTTTTAAATCTTGTCTGTCTTTTCATCGAAGTGATTTGGATTTTATTTAAATCCACATTCACTCCGATTCGGAGTTTTACTAAAAAAAAATCCCCTTAAGAGTAAATTTGACTCCGAGGAATTAAATATATAAACAGTCCGCTCCGAATTTACTCCGGATTTCATCCGCGTTCACACCGCAAATTTTTTACTGTGTATTAATCCGCTTTAGTTTTTTTTAATTTGATTGATCGGTTGATTCATTAGTTAATTGATATTTATTTTAAAAAATTATAAATTAAATACTGTCATTAAATAGGGTGCTTCATTTCAGAGCAACATTTTTTTTTTTTAAGTGCTTGTGGAAAAAATCATAGTTCAACACAAAAAAAAAATTTTCGCGGAAGAAAAAAAATTCTATGTCGATTACAGACCTAGCTCATCGAAAAATTCGATTTTCCCATTTAAATAACACGGGAAAAATTTTTTTTTTAGCTTTAAATATTTTTAACTCATTAAACAAATCAATAAATCGAATAGACTAATACATATTCTTGTAGAAAATTGAACGCTCTACAAAAAAGGTCTCTTATCATTTTTCGATAAATCCATCTGTTCAAAAGTTATTAGAGCTCGAAGTAAAGTTGGAGATCTTTTTACTTTTTCGGCGAAACTATCAGTCTTATCACAAAATGTTGTAGGATCTTTTTTATTGACAATTTTATTCTCTACAAATTACTATCAGCAAAATTTTTTCAAATTCCGCATTATTTTCTATTTATTTTCATTTTAATTTCAAGCTCTTAAAAAAGTGGTTCTGGTCGATTTCAAGAGCTCGACATTAAAATGAAAATAAATAGAAAACGATGCTGGATTTCAAAAAACTTTACTGATAATAATTTGTAGAGAATAAAATTGTCAATAAAAAAGATCCTACAACATTTTGTGATAAGTCTGATAGTTTCGCCGGAATAGTAAAAAGATCTCCAACTTTACTTCGAGCTCCAATAACTTTTGAACAGATGGGTTTATCAAAAAATGATAAGAGACCTTTTTTGTAGAGCGTTCAATTTCCTACAAAAATATGTATTAGTCTATTCGATCTATTGATTTGTTTAATGAGTTAACAATACTTGAATCTAAAAAAAAAAATTTTTCCCGTGTTATTTAAATGGGAAAATCGAATTTTTCGATGAGCTAGGTCTGTAATCGACATAGAATTTTTTTTCTTCCGCGAAAATTTTTTTTTCGTGTTGAACTATGGTTTTTTCCACATGCACTTGAAAAAAAAAAATGTTGCTCTGAAATGAAGCACCCTAGTCATTAAATGATCGTTGATTGATGGTCTTGAAATATTCGCTCGCGGCTGAGTGAGATAATTATCATTATTAAAAGTGACGTTATAATTCCTGGAAATATTTAGTCTGATAATAATATTAGAAAATAAAGTAGTAGTGAAATTATAATAATTTGAGTAATGTTTATTTTAGTAATTATCATAAATGAACTTAAAGAATTTCATGACGCAGAGGTGAGATAGCAGTCGTTAATTTAATGATATGTGTAATTGTAATTGTAATTGTAATTGTAGAGGTAAAATGACCTTGAGCGAAGAAAAAGTAAAGAAAGAAGTGAGAGGTGTAATCAAGGTTTTATTTAACATTTTTTTACACTATTTTTATTTTATTCATTGTCAATTTTAATTTTTTATTCAGGTAATTATATAATAAATAGTATAAGATTATAAAAGAGCGGTTGTATTTTTTTGAATTCCTAATAATAATCTGAGTGTTGAGAAGTTAAATAAATTGTCGCAATTGTTAATTATGTTGAAATATTTTTATTGTAATATTGTGACTGCGTCCTGGTTCGTCGATCGGAAAAACACGCGTAATTATCTGCTAAGATAATGTCTTTATTTTTATTATGTACTGCTATTTATTATTTATTTACTCATGATTTATTATCATATTTTATTTTCTCTAATGACTGATAGATAATCGATAACGAAATTAGTAAAATAAAAATCATTTTTTTTCTATATTATTTTTTTATCACTGATTTCGTAGGATTTAAATTTAATCGGAGATGTCGTAAGATAAAAAAATCTTATTGATCTTAAGAGTACCAATCGATATTGAATTTAGGTTCACTTTGTTATGAAAGAGTACGTGGTTATTGTTAGTAAAGAAAAAAAATTTATTATATAATTTTGTGGATTGGTTAATTTTACTAATTTTAAACACTTGACTCGATACTCAAGTGTTTACCAAATCGATTTCTCATATAGATATATAGATACATATGAATTGATTGATAATAAGCTGTGTCATTATGCAGCAACAGTTTTTTTTCTATCTGTATTTTAAATCATTTAAAAATATTCATGCAATAGTAAGACTCAAGTTATTTTGGAGAGTGCAAATTCTTTATTGTAGCTTTAGAAGTTCGATTTTCTCTTCAGTATCCCATACAAAGTCGCCGAGCTGCGATATTTTCCCATAGATCGGCCGATGCTTGCAATGATTGGCTAATAAATGGCTAACTATACTGGCCCGTGCATGGACAATCATTGGCAACCATTTTTTTGCTTATAAAAACGGCGCACAATTAACCGCCGTTCGTTGGCCAACGGTTTGATCGAGTGCTCTTGATACCGATCTTCGGCCGATGCTTGAAAATTGGCAGCCATTCACGACCCAATAATAGGCCGATTATTTTTTTTGTATGGATAGTTTATTTTACTTAAATTTTAATTGTTTAATTAAATTAGTGAATTAAAAACTGAAAAATGTTTCATTGATAACTCAAGAGGATGCATACAATTTTTCCATTTTTAAGTTTTAAATAAAATTTCTTTTTAAATTCAAAAATTTTGATTTTTTTAATGAGTGCGGGTGTAACAGACATCAGACAAATTGTTAATTATTAGTAAATAGAATAAATAGTTAATAAAATAAAATTAAAAAAAAATGCGCATTTAAAAAATTTTGAAATTAATAAGTGCATTTTTTTATAAATATTTTTTTTTTAATTATTTACTTTACTTATTAATAATTTTAAATTTGTCTGATGTCTGCTCCATTCACACGTTTTTTTAAATTTTACTTTCACATTTAATTCTAATTGTTTTTTTTTTAATTGTACTTTGGTATTTTATCGGAGTACTCCGAGGTAAAAATTCCAGCATATCCAGACTGAAAAAAACGCATAATTTTTCCGAAATTCACATTCTGCCCGACTCTCTCCTATGAATATTTAAATATCTATAATTTATTTAAAATAATAAATATTTTAATTATCTTGTTATTTCACAAGCAAGAATGACTGGAAAATTGATTAAATTTTGATCAGGAGACCGATGATTGACACCAGGAATTTGAAAACTATCTAGTTTATTTCATAATTTTTTATTTCGATAATTATTTCAACGTTGATGTTGATGATAATTGTTTTCTTTTTTTCTTTGTAACAAATATTCTTCTATATTTCTGACATTGTCACTTTATCGCGGGCGATGAAGAAAGACCGATAAGCAAAGCATGGTCATTAGGCGTTAGGGACAACAATTTTTGAAAATTTAAAAATCGATTACTGCAATGGACAAACAGAAGATGAGCCTAGTGGCTCCAAGGAGTTTCATTATCAGACTCGTGTTATCTACAGGGTATATAATACAGCAATTTTTTTTCATGAGCATCATTAAGTTGTAACGACAAGCACCATGAACTTCTTGGTAAGTTTTAAATATTTTTTTTTTACATTTATTTTTATTCAAATTTATTGTCATTTTTCATTTAATTTTTTTAACAACAAATTTGATTTTTCATTAATTATTTTTTAAATTTATCGATTTAATTTAAAAAAAAAATTAACAAATTTCGAATTTGCTTTAAATTTTCAACAGTAAATTTTTTCTAATCATTTTATTTGTTTTTTAAATTTATTTTTAATATTAAAAATATTTTTTTTTTACAAAATGGTAAAATCATAGGAAGGTGGACAATAATTCAAAATTAGAATTTAATTTTGACCATACATTGTACCATATATCTAATTTTGAACTATTGTCCACCTCCCTATGATTTTACCATTTCATTAAATTGATCTGGACACGATATTAAATTAATATATTTTTTGTTACATTTTTATTAATTATTTATTAGATTAATTAATTAATAAATAAATAATTACTAAGAATAAAACATTTATGACTAAACAAATAATAAATTTTACTAATTTACATTTTTTAGTCAATCAATTTTTTTAAATAATAATTTTTACATAAATAATATTTTTAATTTCTTTCTAATTAATAAAATATTCTTGTATATTTAAGTGAGTAATTAATTAAAAATGCTAAAAAAATAAAATAATTAATTTAAATAAAATCTAAAAATAAAAATTTTTAATTTTTCACAAAAATTTTTTTTTTTAATTTATTTTAATGTCGATCAATAGTGACAGTTCTTGTTATATTTCAATTGATTCTCATGAACGTGTATAAAAACAAAATATCAGTTAAAATTCAGCGAAAAATAATAGGAAATAATTTTCTAATTGATATTTATTTAATTTTTAGATTGTATCAGTCGCTTTGATAGCAAGTTTGTTGGGCGAAAGCCATGGAAACTGGGGTGAAAACCGTCCCCAATGGGGTATGCAGCCATCCCAATGGCCAACTCAATTGAAAACGAGGTTCACGGACATCAACAAGCTCATGGCACAACAAATGCCAATCTCAAATGTTCACCAGGTACCTTGTGAAGATGCCAATTCGCTGACACCAACGGCCGCACCCGTCTATGATCCATGCGTAGAAAAAGCAGTACAAACATCCAAAGTAGCCCACCAGAATTCACATAAAGTTTTCAACCGAGCCAGTTCAAATGGTCATACGTTTTTCTTCAGACAACCCACCACCATAAAAATAGTTCACCACGAAAAACCAGTAGCTGCACCCGTAATTCCGGATCCATGTGTTGATGAATCAGTTGAAATTCAAAAATCAACAGTGAACGTTGAAAACCCAAAAGTCTCTTTTACCAACGATGATATAAATCGCATATTCAGTATCATTAACTTATATGGTTCCATAATGAGTTCATCAACTGAACAACCAAAGCCTACAACGGTTGCACCGGAAGTTATAGTTCCATGTGAAGATGAAACACATGAAACTCACGAAACAACAGAAACCAAAGAAACATCAGAATCTGCTTTTAGCGAAAATGATATAAATCGCATTGTCACTGGGATTATCTCATATCATTCCAAAATGAATACACCAAAGCCTACAACAGCTGCACCGGAAGTTATAGTTCCATGTGAGGATGAAACACATAAAACTCAAGAAACATCAGAAGTTGCTATTAGCAACGATGATATAAATCACATGTTCGGTATCATTAACTTATTTGGTTCCATGATGAGTCCATCAACTGAACAACCAAAGCCTACAACAGTTGCACCGGAAGTTCCAGTTCCATGTGAGGATGAAACACACGAAACTCACAAAACAACAAATGTCATAAAAACAACCAAAACTACTGTTGCCGCTGCTCCAACAACCAAAGTCAGTCAATCAAATGGAATAACTGCAGTTAGTTCTGAATTGAGTGGATTCTTGGAAGACAGTCAGCCTACTGTAAGCTTCCAACTTAAACCCACTACAACAACCACCTACACGACAACTTCGACCAAATACACTCCACCAAAATTCAATGGAGGTGTTCAAAAAGAGATCACTACATCACATGTTCAGAATAGTGCGGACTGTGATGAAACAGAAACTGCATCAGGAGGAGCTACATCTGTTGACGTAACATCAAGCTATCCTCTCCCAATTCCGCAAATTAAAGTTACTGAATCCCATGATGAGAAAACAGCTAAGTCAGTTCCTACATCAGTATCAACAACATGGGAACAATATCCAGTACCATCGGCCGTAGGACCTCACGCATTTGAATGGCATAAAAATCAAGAAACGGGTTCTACGTATCAAAAGAATTCTGAATCCCACAAGTATTTTGTTGGGGCTGGTGTACCTCAATTGGCAGCATCAGAAATGACATATCCGGCAGCATCCTTTAATTTTGAATTTTCTGGCCAAGGTAATGGTGCAGGCCAAACTAAATCTACTGGCGTAAACGCTAATCAACTTGTCGGCTTATCCGATGGATCGGTCCTTTCAATCTCTAAATTGATGGAAATTTTAAACAAACAAAAAGACTGTTAAATAAAAAAATAAAGTAACAAAATTCACTTATATATTCTATGTAAAATAATAATGATATTTTAAAATAATAAATAAAATAAATTTTTTTTTTAATTACTAAGTACTTGTGTGCAACGAAATATAAATAAAAGATATAAAAAATATTATTTATAAATTTTAATTTATTTCAACACCTGATGCAATGATTTTTATATTTTTATTACATACTTTACAACAACTTTTTAACCGCAGGAAATCTTTAATAATTTTTTATAATTTCTCGCCATTCATCATCGCAAACAAAGTCATGGGTGGTTTTCTATTGGTACTTAATATAAAAAAAATTTTCAATTCGATTAGTGTTACATCAGAGTGGATAATTTACGCACATAAAACCACGAGTGAATAACACATTCACCATTGAATTAAACAGCAACGACATCCGTCATAAATAAAATTTAAAATATTTAATTTATAAGAAAATAAAAAATAATTAAAAAATTTGAGTGATATATATATCTATACATTCATATTAAGAAATTGTATTAACACATGTAACATATACTCATAATACAATAGACATTCCAGAGCAATATCCGCCTCCGTAGGACACGCCTTTGTCACACAATTTTTTCTGCATTAATGAATGAACCTCGAAACATTTTAGTACACAGCATTTTGTTGCTACAATCGCTAAGTGTAAGTATAAGTACGAGTATGTAACTCGCTTTCATACTCGAGCTAATTTTTGCACCATCCGCTCCATCCATTTTATTTTTACGTCATCTATATATTCACTGTAACAAGAGCGGTGTTAAAATTAAAAATGGACTCAATTTAACACCACGCGGTGTTAAAATTAAATAACACTGGTGTAGGCGGTGTTAAATTAGTGTAAAAAAAAATTCCACGGATAGAAATTAGAAAAAAAAAATATATTACATATAAAAAAGTATGTGTACTTATTTAAATAATTATTTATGTTATACGTAATTTATTTAAAAATTACGCCCACTAGTTCAATCACCAATAATATAATTAATTAATTTAATCACTGTTTAATTGTACACAAATAAAAGATTCATTGGCACAAGAAAAATTTTGCATTACGAAATGAAAACAAAAATTTTGTTAAGTCTAGAAAAAGTTTCTTAGCGTACACTGTAAAAATTTTTTTGAACCCGGTGTAGTGTAAATGTCTATGTGTAAAAATTATGGTGTGAAAATTACACCAAATATCGTGTTAAATTTAGGCGGTGGGGATTTTTCATTTTTACACCGTCAACCGCGTAAATGTGTAGTTTATCATAATTTTGCGCTAAGAAAAATAATCACAAAAATATTTAAATTTTTAAAATACTATTTAGTATCGAAATAAAATTGATATAGGTAATGATTAAGTAGTAAAAATATTCAACATCATTTGTTGCTCATTAATTAAAATTATAACGAGTAACACGGAATGGTGTAAAAAAAGTAAATTACACCTTGTCAAAATTACACTGATGAAAAATTTACACCGTTATTTTACACTACACGGCCGTGTAAAGTTCTCCGGGTCCATTTTTACACCGAAATTTTTTACAGTGTAAGAAATTTTTTTTGGCTCATGAAATTTTTTTCTTACCCCAAAAAAAAATTTCCTTTTCAATTCATAATGCAAAAAATTTATTAGGGCAAGTAAAAATTTTCTTAGGGCGAGTAAAAATTTTTTGAGTCAAGAAATATATTTTCAACACCCAAAAAGATTTATACCGGCGGTGGTGTTATTTCGATATCGCTTTCAGGTTTGAAATTTAACACCGAAAATTTTAACACCTACACCGACTGGACAGCCCGTTTTTTTTTTACCATGTACATTTATAGTTATATTTATTAGCAATAAATATTAGCAAAGGTATGATGCATCTTAGCTAGTGGGCGCAACAAATCTCACGGTACGGCAAAGATCGAGGATCCATATAATTGTTGACTCGATAGTCTGCAATTAAATAGTCGATGTATAGCCAGGCGTGCCGGAATGGTGATCATGACTATCATGAATTAACTTCCAAAGATAGATGCTTTGTTTCGTCATAGATCGTAATGCTAGTAAAAGAGAAAACGTTATAAGTTATTACTGTCAGTGATATCGGCTAATCTATCATTAAAAACACCCATACAATGAGCACTATCTCGAGCCTCGTGCCTTTACTCACCTACATAACGCAATGTTAAGTCTCGGTTTTATTTAATAAACGCACGATACGATACAATTGTAATACCAACAGCAATACGGCTGCATTACATCGGGAATCACTCAGCTATTTATAATACCAAGCTTTTAAGTGTAATAGCACATTTACAGCCCCGCATTTTTCCTTGCACATCATATTTATATTTCATAGTATGCAGTAGTAGCAAAATATATGTACTGCAAGTCTGTCGCAAAAATATAAGAAAAAGACACGCCTTGACGATTTTTATGTGTTGTAATCGTAGTACACATGGAATTAACTTAAAATTACACGTTACATCTAACAACGGTAGTTGCTGTTGTTTCAGTTAATATTAAGTACTACCGAGGATACAAGGATGAAAATGCTCTAGATTCTTTATATCAAATTAGATGTTTGTTGTATACATATATACATACGTATTGCACGACTCTTAATGCGAAGCATTAGAGTGTGCTTTACAATCGAAAAATTAAGTTTGCCTCTTTTTTCGCTACTGTTTTTACTGTTTTACTTTTGCTAGTCCACGGAGCTCAACCAAATTACACATCATCGGATAGAGAATTTAATAAGGATTAATTTTGTTACTTATAAAGACCAATTTGATGTATTAAATAACTAAAAAAGCATCAAAATGTAAAAAAAAATTTTCCCGTCAAGCAGTAGAAAAGATGTCCGTTACCCGTTAACACAAAAACTCGAAAAAAAGCCATTATTTGGATCACTTTTTTTTTTAAAAGATTATTTTTGGGCCGAAGAAGAAGTGTGTCATAAATGGCCATCAAATTCGGCCCCGTTTAATTATAATTAATAAGAGAATTTTTTGTTTAATTATAATTAATAAAACCCTGATTAAACAACTGAATTCGACCGAATTAAAAATTTTAATTCTGTTATATTCTGTGGAATTCTGCAAAAGAGAATTCAACTGAATTGAAAATTTGAATTTGAATTAAACAGAATAAAACCGATTTAAAAATTTCACATTCGTTTTAATTCAGTTTAATTCGGATTCAGAATCAGAAATTGGAGAATTATTTTCGAATTAATCAGAATTAAACCGAATAGAATTATTTAAATTCGTTTTAATTTGGACAAATTCTGGTTTTCTTGCCGAATTAGACAGAATTCATTTTTAAGTTAGGTACCGAATTAACAGAATTTATCTGAATTAAATAGAATTAAAAATTGAATTCTGTTTAATTCGATCGAATACAGTTGTTTAATCAGGGAAAGAACTTTCGTCACACTAGTCGCGCCTGCGCGAAAAAATACATCTGACTATTTTTCGGAGCGAAATTTAAATTTCTAGTGTAATAGAGGAAAAAACAATGATTTTGAAACTATTATCAGACATTTTTTTTTTTTTGCAAATGAGCATTAAGAGTCTTGCACTTTTTGATTTACCAAACTTTTATTTTTATGTATGGAATATAAATGGATCATCCTGGCGTGTAATAATTAAATATGTTACAAAATATTTATTTAAAAAGTTATGTAAAAGCTACCGGTTTTTCGATAATTGCTTTTGCGATGGTATGAATAATTGAAGAAGAATAAGAATACGAGTGAATAAAAATAAATGCATATATGTACATATGTATAGTTGTAATTTATAATAATATTGAGATTCTTGTTACGATGCAAACGTGTTACGGGTAGGTCGCGTGATTACCTCATTGCGATATAAAAACTGTGGTTCCATTATTACGCCCACGAGACTCGCCCATAAGGAAAGGCGCGATCCTACACAGTTGCATGACGGTTTAGTTTATGTCAGCGTTAAAATTCACATTTTATTTACTTTTTCTTTATCAATAAGAAAGAAATCATGAACGGCACTTTTAAGGTACTTGTGACCCGGGTGCACGGATAAAGCCAAGCGTGCGTAACGAATTTACTTATATATATATTGATATCAGATAAAAATTCTTTTTAAACCGAGTAACCTGTTCTACTTTTAATCGAATATTCCAAGTATTTGTTATCAACTTTTATATTTTTTTAAAATTCCATGCAATAATATTTCTTAATTACTATTTATTGTTAATATATGTCGATTTCATTTTTTTATGTTGTAATGATAGTAATAATATTTATGATAATATAGTGTAACAACATCGATCACGGAATTAACGTAATGAGAGTTAATGATTTTATCGTGATACACTTTTTTTAAATCCAATACAAGAAATGATATTCATCTTCGAGGACGTACGGATTTATCCGTCCTTCAATTATTTATTTTGTAGCTCATTCAAGTATACTTACATATATTTATTGGACGAATGTTAGTTTGATAAAAAAACTTTCGCTTTTAATATAGTAAAAAAAATTTCTTCATTAGAATATTTATTTGGGCCGCGGAGAAAAGTCTTGGTTACATTAAAAGGGCCTGAATAACTTATGTATCTAGTCTGTAATAAATTACTCAGGGTCGACGAGTTTGTTATATCGAAATCAAACGCTTCCGGGCTTTATAATGAGATACAGATCTTATTGAGATCAAATTAATAATTTTACATAAGTATTTACATATTTTTTTTAAACTTTTCTATCCTTGTTGTCGTAAGTTGACTTATTTATTCAATAATTTCATATTTTAATCACGTTGTGACATTTTTTTGAATTTATTTTTAATCATATTTCAAAATATCGACAGTAATTTTTTTAATTTCGCAAGAGGGGCAAAAAATAGTCACGTTTTTTATCGATCTCAAAAGAATTGATACTTTTGTTCAGAATTAAATTGCTTTCATTGACATGGGTAAAAAATTTTTTTTACTTTAGATTTTTAATGGATAGCGATCTCCTTAAATTTTTGGAATCGTAGTACGCGATTTTTGTGCAACAGCTTTTAGAATTTGAAAATTTGAAAAACGCGCGTACCAAATTAAACAATAAATCATTTCTCTAATAATAAATCGATATAAATTTTTGCATTATTAATTTCATATCTAGCGCGAAGAATCATTTTTTTGACAGAATAAAATAAAAATTTATTTACACTATTGCCAAAAAAAAGATCAAAATATCTATAAATAAACTTGGATTTCTTTGATTAAGAAAATTATTTTGAATGAAATCTTCAAATTTTTGCACCAAAGATATAAACTGTAATAAATTTGAGGAGTGAACGCGGAGTTAATTCAGAGCGAATCCGGGCGGATGACTGTGTATTTATTTAATCTCTTTGGTGTAAAATTCACTCCAAAGGGAATTTTATTTAAATATTGAAACTCCGGTTCGCAGGGAATCCGAATTTAAAAAAAAATCCAGATCACTCCGGCATCTCTCCGCGGGAAAAACAAACTCCCTATTGACTCTGTATTCGAAGTAATTTTTTCTAAGCCTCCGGAACTCTGAATGGAGCGAATCCGTATTTTTAAAAAATCCGTAATCACTTCGAATTCACTCCCGATTTTTTACAGTATACTAGACTGAAAATTTTTACTAGCATAATTTCTTGTCGTACACTGAGAGAACAATTTATTTGTGCCAAATAAATAGATTTATTTGATTCAAATATATATTTGTTTATAAACAAATTTTGGTTGAAAAAAATTCCAAATAAAGATTTCTTAACTATAAACAAATCGTTATTTCATTGAATGAACCACATCTTTGTCTCAAATAAATTGTTCTCTCAGTGATAAGACTTTACAATGATTCGAAAATATTTTTTTTTCTCATCGGATATATAATGACATTAATGACATATATAAAAAAATATGAAATTTAATCAAAAAGTTTGCTAATAGAAAATTTATTATTATATAATTTTAATAATGGGTTATCAAAAAGTAATTAAGTATTGCAGTGATAATTATACCAAGAGATGAATTTATAATAGTGAAAAATATTTTTAAAATAATAATAATCATTATAATTAATAGATAACAATCCAAATAATTGATGATTACAATTACTTACATAAAAAATACTTTCACCTATATTTCATTTAAATTCATATTTCAAATAAATAAATGAACTAATAAACAATAATAATAATTAAATTTCGTGTGTGTACTCGTATGTATGGAGGGGAAAATAAGCCGTGTTGGTTGGCTCTGACCTCGGAGTAAACTGTTGGCAAATTGAGAAGGGCGAGAGTACCAAAGAGCATTGATGACTGTAACTGCTGGAGTCTGTTAGCTAGATAGGAAAAGCACCTGTCGTAAACAGGTCCAGGGCCTCCCCGTCAATGTAATGTCAATGTCACTGTACTTTAATCTTTTCCAATACACTTATGGTTATAGATACTTATGATATTTAAATTTATCCCACCATATCATTTTTAAATACACAAACCAACTCCCTACCAGATTGTTACCATATATATAAAAAGGGTACGCGGTTCTTGGTACAGCACAACAGTTCCGTCAGCGAATACTGGAAAACCCAGCAGCGCAGACTTGACAAAATAATATATAGACATATATATTTATATATAAAAATATATATTTTTTTAAAAAATAACTATGAAGACTTTTGTGAGTATTTCAAATATTTTTATTTTGAGATCTTTATCAAAACTGACTCGTGAACTAGATTACATGTTTTATAATAATTGTAACACTTTTTTTTGGTTTCACTGGATTTTATTATCACTTTAATTATAAATAATTAAAGTTTTACCGTAAAAAAGCCAACTCTGTACGGCATTACCGCCGTTTTTTTCTCTGGTATTGTTCAAGTTTCATTTAAAATTTTACATTTGGCTTCAGTGCATAATAATGAGGAAAAAAAATTAAAAATGAAAACTATATAATGCGTATAATTTACAGCGAACTTTCCACTGTGTTATTTTATTAAAACGTAACGCACGCGATGCGTATAAATATTCTTCCGCAAAAAGTGCAAGTGTTTTTCTTCTATTTAGTAATAAACTACATTTTTATTTATAAATAAATTGTAACATTTCAAGTGAAAACTGATCAGCGTATTGATATTTCTTATGATTGTAATTAAAAAATTTTAATATTAAATCTGTAGATTGTTTTGGTTGCTCTTGTCGCTGTGGCATCGGCAAAACCCGGATACTTGTACGGATACCATGGTCCGGCAGCACCTTTGGCTCACGATGGCCGTGTGGTTGACACCCCGGAAGTAGCCCACGCAAAAGCAGCTCATTTGGCAACTCACGCACACGAAGCAGCACGCAATGGCTACGGATACGCTGGATATGCTGGACACTCTGGATACGCTTATGCACCAGCGGTCGCTCACTCTTCCTACCCACACGTCAGTCATGTCTACGTACCAACAATCGCTCATCATGGACCTCCAGCTCCATTAGGTCATGACGGTCGTGTAATTGATACTCCTGAGGTTGCTCATGCTAAAGCTGCTCACCTCGCTGCTCATGCTCATGTATGTTTTTATTTTTATTACTGTTATTACACAGAAGAAAAAATTTTTTCCCGCAAAAAATATTTACTCTCCTTAAAAAAATTTTTACTTGTCCTTAGAAATTTTTTTCATTATAAGGTAAGAGACCCAGTACCCGATCAGGGAACTAGTACCCGATCACTCATGTATTTGTAGATATATATTTACTAAATTTTACTAAATGTATCTATACAAATACGTGGAGTAGTGATCGGGTACTAGGTCTTTTACCTTAAATTGAAAACAAAAATTTTCTTGGGACAAGTAAATATTTTTGGCGCCAAAAAATCTTTTTTTTCGTGTAAAAGTCATTTTGTTTTTAAAAGTTGGATCAATCCGCAAACTGATTATTGATTATTGTTTCTTAGGAAGCTGCTAAAACTGGATATGGACATGGATACGGACATGGATACGGACATGGACAAGCATACGGTGCTCTAGCTTACTCTTACTCACCTTCCTACGCTCACGGTTACGGATACGGTGCCGCCCCAATCGGACCCGACGGTAACGTCGTTGACACTCCGGAAGTAGCTCACGCAAAAGCTGCCCACTTTGCGGAAGTCGCTAAAGCCGCTGCTGAATCCCATGGCCATTATTATTAATTGATGCCTTTTTTTTACTGTTGTCGATTTTTTGTAAATGGATTTTGATAGAAAAAATAAATTATATTAAACAAATATTTTTCCGTTTATTTTTACTGCCATTTACTAGAATTATAAGAAATTATTAAAAGTTATTGTTATGATCAACTCAAAGCTCAAAAAATAAATATAACTTTTCAGTTTTTTCTACTAATTGCCGACATCGTAAAGAGTAAAAAACGTTTATGTTATCGATCACGTCATAAAAGTATCAATATAAACAGGAGCAATAATTACTCACTTATGTAAAAAGTTAATTAACTTTTACTGAAAATTTGACAGACGTGCCAGTGATCTTATAAATGTTCCATTGCGGACATACCAAAATTTTATAAATAACTAAACATTTGTACAAATAATTGATTTTTTTCTTTCAGTATAAAAAATACGAAGTATTAAATGTAATTTCCTATTATTGCAAATTTAATTATATAATTCACTAAGATTTCATTAATTGATTTAGTTTTAACGACTTTTGTGCCATAGCCAAAGCACCTTCGCGTGTCTCGTTGCCTCCAATAAAACGGACGGTGTGGACAAAGACACAGCCTTCGATACCAGAAACTCGAGTCAATTCTTCATCACGCAGACCTGCCCACTCTTCTGGCAGAGGCAACCTATCAAAAATTTTAATAATTAACAAAACGAATTAATAAATATCGACGATAAATAAAATATTAATTACCGAGGAACGAAACTACCGAGACTGACAGGAACACATTGGACTCTCCAACTATTGTCTTTAAATATCACATATTTTATTGGAGGACTGACATTCAGTAATTTCTCCAACTCAAAGAAACTATCTTTCCACGGTACTGATGTTTGGAGCTCAAAAATTTCACCACTTGGATCCACCTAAACCAAAAAATTATTCAATAAAAAAAAATGACTTATCTAATTAATGATAAAAAAATTACTTCGAATCTCTTCTCAATAGATTGAAGAACAATATCACGAGCTGGTAACCAAACACGTGCAGAATTTTCAATGAAATATTTAAATTCATCACCACACATCTCCATGGCTTTTCCAAATTGAACCTCAGGATCAACCCCTTCGCTATTCCACTCAGGATTCAATCTAGCGACACGTGAGCTTAAATTAGTGACAATACGATACTTGGGTTCTCCATCAAACATCAAGACTCCGTTGTCAATGGCGTCGACTTCTTTGATCAATGAGTCGTAGACACGTTTAAAAATACTGTGAACGTCTGTCTCATCGACTAATTCCGGTATCAATTGCTTGATAATTCTGTGGCCAAAGTGACAGTACACTAAGCCAGCGCTACTTAATTTAATAGTCCACGGACAGTCATCACGTTTTAATACTGAGTTTGCAGTTTCTGTGAAATCTCTCATGTGATGATCGTAGCGATGCTTCTTTGGGTCATAGACACCACCAACGTCTACTACAATGTCGCAGGTGTCAAGAATTTTCTGATTTCTCGTCCTGTTATTGAAACAAAAATTTTTTTATCAGTTCATTTAAAAAGTTATGAGTGCGAATGTACCAGATGTGAGACAATTTATAGATTTTAAATAAATAAATTCAAAAATTTAAATAATGAAATTGAAAAAAATGCGCGGGCTGGTTTTTCAATTATCAAAGTATGCATTTTTTTATTTTTATTCTTCTTACATTTTTTTTATTTATTCGGGAATTCAAAAAATTTTGATCCTGAAGTTAACAGATAATTAAAAATTTTCGGATTTTTTGTTTCAACAAATCAATGGCAAAAAAAAAAAAACTAAAAAAATGCATTTGTAGAAAATTAAAAAAAACTATAAGTGCAATTTTTTAAATATTTTTTTTTTTATAATTGATCGTTTTGAAAAAATTATTAGACGTCGGCTAACTTCTGTATCATAAAAAATTTATGATCCTGAAGTTAGCAGACAATTCAAAATTTTTGGATTTTTTTTGAACAATTAAATTTAAAGAAAAAAAAAATTTTAAAAATGCATATGTAGAAAATTTTAAAAACTACAGGTGCAAATTTTTCAAATATTTTTGTTCTTCAAGTTTATCGTCTAAAAAAAAAATTAAAAAATTATTAGACGTCTGCTAACTTCTGTATCATAAAAAAAATTCTAAATTCGCGCTCATAAATAATTAAATAGTTTAATAAATAATAATAATTACCGTACTATCGAAGCATTTTTGTACTCAGGTAATTGTTTGAGCATGAAAACAGCCAGTGCTTCATCACAATGAAAACACCCGTCATGAGTTCCAATTTTAATGTCACTTGTCATTGTAGAAAAATAATTAACCAAGTATTTTAATTTTAATTTATTTTGCTTATTAATTAGTAATGTTTTGGATCCTAAAGTAGCAACCAGAGGATTTATAATTAATTTCGAAAAACTTAACATGTAAGACGCGAGTTATTGCGTTTATTTAATTAGAGTTTCTGGAATATGTACAATTAATTAATTAATTTTTAATTGACTAATAGACTAATCTAGAACTTATTTATAATTTAATAAAATAGTTCAATATTTTATACAATTTGCTAAATTAGAGGTTATGAAAAAAACGTGTTTGAATTTTTAAATCCTAGGAGCGCAGCGCCGCCTTGGAGAATGTAAATTATTGGCGGCAATTTTGAAATGTAGATAAAGAAGTTTTTTTATTGAAAGGGTGAAGAGAATTTTTTAATGTTTTTTTGTAGAAATTATTACTTGTGGTGATTAATAATTACGAGGAGGTGAAGTGTTGATTTAAAAAATTATTAATTTATGAATATTAATGTTTGCATGTTTAAGTTGAACACGTGGAAACAACTTTCTCTGAAATGATTAAGAAAAATCGAAAACTGTCGGGAGTATTCAAGAAAGTTGATTTTTCTAGAATATTCCAGATAAAAAACGACCGGAAATAATTTAAAAAATTCTAGTATTCGAATTAATTACATAATTTTTTTAACTGTTTAAAATAAATCGGAAAATTTTGAAATTGTAAGATTTTAAAAGTAAGAAAAATATGATCCTGGAGTTAGCAGACAATGAACAATTTTCGGATTTTGTTTCCAACAAATGAATTTAAAAAAAAAAAAAAATAAAAATATGCAGATCTAGAAAATTTTAAAAACCGTTGAAAGATTTTTATTTTTATAATTTATCGTTTTTCAAAAAAATTCAAAAATTATTAGACGTCGGCAAACTTTAGCTTCATATAAAAATTTCAAAAATAATGTAGAATGTTTGAAAAATAATTTGGAATACTGAAATACGCGAGAATATTAAAAGATATTCTATGATTTTCTACACAGAAAAAAAGGATTTCTTGGCGCAAAAAAATTTTTATCAATTCACAATTGAAATTATTTCTCGCACCCGAAAATCCTTTTTTTTCTATGCAGGAAAAAAATAATAAAAAATAGTTGCCGAAGTGAGGCGAAAAAAATTTTTCGATCGTAAAGCACTCTCTGATGCTTCGCATCATGAATCGTGCAAAAAAAGTAATTTATCATGAACCTGAAGTTCACCGACGTCTAATAATTTTATGATTTTTTGAAAAACGATAAATTATTGAAAAAAAAATAAACTAAAAATATACACAGGTAGAAAATTGAAAAAACTCTAAGTGAAATTTTTTAAAATATTTTTTTTTTAATAATTTATCGTTTAAAAAAGAATCCAAAAATTATTAGACGCCGGCTAACTTCAGTATCATAATTTATCTGTCAAAAAGTTGTAGTTGCAAATGAGAACTAGTAGAATTTTTTAATTATCTCTGTTATTGGCCCCAATACATATTTTTTATTATTCCTCGGTGATAAACTCAGAAATTCTATGAAAAATAAACCACGACATTAATTTTCTAGAGCAACTGAAGCCGTTTAATGAAATGATGTTCGAGGTTGAGTCGCAGCATGTCGGATTTTCTGCTGTGAAATGTAAAAGGAAAAATATTTTGAAATTTATTTATTTAAACGTACAAACTAAATGACAAGAGAAGAGAACAATACGTTCTTTCTTTAATATATAAACTAATTAACTAATAATACAATACTATTTTATATTTTAAAAAAATATACACCATCTTGAATTTAAAATAACAAACAATTAAAGTTAAAATACATGATATCAGAAAAAAAAAATCAATTCAAAACAATTCAACATTTCAATGTACATTCACGAATAATTATTCTACCGAGTCTTTTTTCATCGTCACTATACAAAATAATGATAAAAAGTATGAGATTTATTATCAAAATTCGTAGAAACTAAATTTTAAATTGTCAATTTCGTTGCTAAAAATACTTTTAAAAGTCAAATTGGCTATTGAGCAACAAAAATTAACTAAAGCTCAATGTAAAATTCTTCGCTATATATTTATAATATATATAATATAAATATAAACATATATATTTACTCGTATATATGCTAAGAACTTAAATATTTTGAGCAAATCACCTAAAACATCTCAAAGCAATGGTGATATTTGCAATTACTATCATAATTATCAATAATTAAATTAATTACTTCCTTTACTAGTTATATATAATTAAAAAAAAATTTAATTATGTATACATTGTACACATAAAAGTATTTAATTACAATTTTTATGTCTTCCTTGTCTTTGTCGAATTAATTTAAATAAAAAATTAATTAATTAATTAATCCATTCAACAAACGATATTAATTTTAATAAGTGTGAATCCTCGCATTCAAAAATCTAACTAATCATACATATTTATTATATAAACTTGCAGGCATGCACATATACACATTCAAGTTATGGCAAATATTTAACTACTTAAAATTAATATAAAATTATAAAATAATATTGTAAAAACTACTGATAATAATAATTAATTTTTTTTAATCTCGTCTAATTGTTTCTTAATAATTAAGGCCATTCTCAGACAGTGCCCCCACTTTTTTAAAATATTCAATGACTTTTAATTGTAATAACGGTATTAAAATTTTGATAATTAATTTAAAAAAAGTTAAAGCTTTTTGGACATTTAATCCTTTATTTTAATGAACGAAAAAGTGTAAAATAAAATTTTTATTTTAATAGTGGGATAGAAGTATCTTTAAACATTTTTAAAAAATTGATTGTTACTGGATCTTTTACAAATTATTTTATTAAAATTTTTCAAGTGTCCAAAACTGGCCCTAAAGTGGCCAAAAACGGTACCTCTGCCCTATATTAAGGTGTGCTATTTAAGGGTAATTCTTTTTTCAATGCCCTAACAGTTTCTACACTTGCAGGAAGGTAAAATAGAATCCCAGTTCAAATTAGAGCTCTTAATAATAATATTAAAAGGTTTCCCATTTGAATAACATGGGAAAAAAATTTAAGTTTGTAAATTTATACCTCAGCAATGGCTGATTGTAAAGATAAATTCAGGATTCATTTTTTTAGGAAATTAAACGCTTTACAAAAAAAAAATTTTCTCATTTTTTGATTCATAAATTCATCTATACAAAAGTTATTGAAACTTGAAGTCAAATTTATCGTAACATTCAAGATTTTTTAAAAAATATACTCATCTTATCTTTTTAAAAATAAAAAAATAAAATTGAAACTTTAATTGAAAAAAGGATAACGTAGAAGTAATTTCGCCGATGTATAAAAAAATACCTACAGTTGTTACCAATTAGGAGTGAAACAAAATTTGTTGAATAAATTTCAGCCCACAAAATTTGAAAATTCAAATTATAAAATCGAAACGAAGATTTTACTGAAATTTATTTTCCAAATTTCGTTTAACTCCCAATTGACATCAGGTGTAAATAATTCTTTTAAAATCTTCATCTCAGCGAAATTGCCCTTTTTTCAATTTATGCTTTAATTTTTTTTTAATTAATTACGCAGGGCGTTGTCTTAGAATGGCCTTAATTGAAAAAAAGAACATTACAGTTAAAATTTCGCCTAGACATAGATTTAAAAAAAATTATTTACAGTTAATCAATTAGAATTTATTTACAAAATTTCGTTTAATTCCTAATTGATCACTGTGAGTAATTTTTTTAAAAATCTATATATCGGCAAAATTGTAACTACCCTGTCCTTTTTTTCAATTAATGCTTTAACTTTTTTTTTAATTAACTATCAAAACTTTAATACCGTCATTACAATTGAGTCATTAAATTTTTTTGAAAAGTGGGGGGGGGGCTGTCTGAGAATGTCCTTAATGTGTATAAATATCCATTTAATCTATAAGGATTCACTAATTATCAAAATCAATGAGTTTTGTAGAATGGAAAGAGAGAGATAGAGAGAGCGCTCATCAAAACTTAAAAAAAGAATTAAATCCAATCACCAAATTTTTTTACGGCACTTTGAATTTTCTAGTTGATAAACGCAGCTCTGAGTTTGTTCATCAAAAATGGTGCCTTCTTCGCAGACAAATCTAAAGTCGAGGACCTGCCTCGATGTGAAACCCGGCGAGCAGTAATGAAATAATCGGCAGTCTCTTTTGTCTGCGTAAAAACGATACAACTCTACATTCAAACAATTAAAAGTATCAATGGGTTTGCGAATGACGTTGAATTTCCTGCTTATTAATTCAGCAGGCGGCAAAGTTGGTGTGTAAGTCGCTGGGTCCTCTATTTTAGTTTCCATGTCTTGTGCTGACGATGGTGTCACCATAACGTCTGCTTGTTCATTTGACATTTCTACTTCCGTTGACATTTGTGTGCTTGTTGATTCATTTGTCTGGTTAATTTCACTCGTTTGTGGAGACTCCATTGTCGTGGTTGTAAACAAAGTCGTTGCAGAAGTTGTAGTAGTAGTAGTAGAAGAAAGAAAAGGAGAAGCAGAAGAAGAAGAAGAAATTATGGGTTTAGATTCCACATTATCAGATAAATTATGATCAATAAAATTAGTTGTAGACTCAGTTTCAATATTACGTTGAGTTGTTACTCGTTTTGCCGATAAAGGAACTTTTCTGATTACAGGTTTCGGTGCGATTTCATTGTAAGACTTTGGTGGCTTTGCTGGTTTTGGATTTAATAATGGTAGACGTGTTTTTATTACCACTGGTACTGGTGTTGTTGTCGGTGGTATGTAATTGTAATTTTTTCTTGTTGTATATGGTTTAAATAATGTTTTAGAAGGCTTTGAAGTACTACTTGTTGTTGTTGTTGTTGTACTGGATGTCGTTGAAGTTGTAGATGTACTGGGTACTGTAGTAGATGTAGTTGTAGTTGTTGTTGTAGTAGTTGTAGTAGATGTAGATGTAGAAGTTGTACTAGGTGTTGAAGTAGATGTAGAAGTACTGGGTGCTGTAGTTGTAGAAGTTGTCGTTGTTGAGGTTGTATCGGGTATTGGTGAAGTTGTATCGGGTGTTGTTGAATAAATGAACATTTCAGTACTAAAATTATCGTCTGCTTGATCAAAATTATCATCTGAACTGACAGAACTATTTTCTAGGAATATTTTAATTTCATCTTCAATAGAAAGTGAAATATTTTCATCATGATAATGCTGAGGCTCGTAATTATCATCTACATAATCCATTGGCATTGAAGATACTGGTACAGACTCGATGACTTGTTCAACTTTATCCAAAGCTCCTTTGTCATCATCATTATCATCATCGCCCGATGGAGGAATTTCATCAGTGAATTTCAAAACTCCATCAGTCTTCTCCTCTATCTCGTAATCATTCACCAAAGTAACATCAGAAGGCTGAATAGTAGTAGGATCGTCTGTTGTAGTAATTATCTCCGTTGAATTATTTATCTCAGTTGCTATCAATTCTGTAATATTCGACAGCTCATAATTCTTCTCATCCATCAGCATGTCGTACTCAGTCGCCGGGACTTGAGAATATTCATTCGAATCAATATACTCCTCGTCCTCTACTTCAATCTCTTCACTTTCATTAAGATAATCTGTTGTCTTGTTTAACTCAACGCCAACTCGAGAAGTATTTTTTTTATCGTTAAATAATTCAACCTGTTCCTCAGATACCGGAAGCTCTTCATGTCCATCATCCTCAATCTCATCATTAGCAGCTTGTTCTTTTTCTTCTTCAACTTTGAAACCACCATCGAAATTATAATTATAATTATTATTACCATCATCATCATCATCATTATCATCATCATTTAAATAATCTTTAGTATCAACAACCTGACTGTCTATTAATTTCGTATCATTATTTTCACTTACATCAGCATATTCATCATCATAACTCACTGGCGCCGGAATTTTTACATCATCAGTTGACCTTTTAAGTCGTCTATAGTCACGCATTAATTCCCACGGTGCGTATGAACGTCTGGTGTTGCGAATTTTCGGGACATCCCGATAGAAAGGATCAAAAGACTCGTCGCCTTCTTTGTAATCATCATAACTAGCGGGTATAGTAGGCAATGGAAGAGTGACAAGCTGCGTTGAGTTTAGCGGTCGTCCGGACTCATCACTGACACTAGCCTTGGCAGTGACGATAACTCGGGATTGCGAAGGCAGCAGCGGTGACGGATTTTGCGACACGATTCTCTGTATATCCGGTGGGGGCAAGTTAATTGTCACCTGATGTGGTTTTAATTGCGGTATCGGTGGTATTGGCGGTATATGAATGTGTTGTGTCACATGAGTTGTCTGTGACTGTGATTTGCTGGTGGATTTTGGCGGTGGATAGAACGGACGGGGTGCGCCGCCGCTGTTCATTTGTGCAAGAGTCAAAAAACCCGTTGGTATTCTACTGTGCTGGTGTTGATGCTGCTGATGTTGAAGTTGGTGTTGATGGTGATGCTGTTGCTGATGTTGTTGCTGTTGCTGATGCTGTTGCTGATGATGTTGCTGTTCCTGATGCTGTTGTTGTTGCTGTTGCTGCAATAATTGAGATTGAGTAACAGTTTGAGTAATTTTCGACTGCTTAATTCTCTCATCGTGTGATGAAGGGCCACTTGATGCCGTCAGTTTAGATATTTCTCCTTGATTTGAAGACTCTATTGGCTCAAGGTATCTTCGATCTTGATTACCATCACTATCACCATTATTATTGTTGTTTATATTTGATTCATCATGTTCGTCATCGTCATTCTGATTGTTCATTTCTGTCTGATAATCCACTGTTTCACGTGCGTTATTATTGTGCACTGTATAGTGTTCAGTGCTGCTGACAATCCCGTTGTTATGAAAAATAGGATTTATGAGTGTCGGGTTGTTTGAGTTTCCGTTCAACAGGGTCTGGATCGTTGACGAAGTTGGGTGGAAGATTGAGGGCACTGGCGACGCATCATTGCCGCCAATGTTTACTTGGGAATTAGACGTTGAGCTGTAGTGGATCTGGTGAACCTGAGGAGCTCCAGTAGTTGAGCTTGCTCCTTGATTACTAAATAATTGGTACGACGTCGCACGATTGTTATTATTGTTATTATTATGATTATTATTATTGTTATTATTGTGGTTATTATTATTGTTATTATTATTGTGGTTATTATGATGATTATTATTATTATTGTTGTTGTTATTATTGTTGACATTGACATTAGGGTCATTGCCAATGTGATAAATGTACTGACGATGATAACCGCCGTTCTTGTCGTCATATAGGGACTTTGATTGACTAGTTTGAAGGGACGGGAATGGTGGCTGTGGCTGATAGTGCTGCGGATAACCACTCGGATGCTGATAAGATCCGCTGGCAGCGGTTGTAGATGAGATTAATGCTCGCTGGGTCGTTGTGCTCGTAGTACTTGTACTCGATTGTGAAGAGGCTGTTACACCGACTTGGTGATCCTCAATTACCACTGGCGTTTCTTCATTCTCATCTTCGCCCTCGTGCAGACTAAAATCATATATTTTTATTTTTATACATATATATTATTTGTTAATAAAATAATGCAGTATACATTTATTTATTAAATTGAAAATTTAAATAATAATTATTACTGTGACATTTAATATATATTTAATTGTAGGTTTTCGACAAAACTTAAATATATAGAGGTATGCTGAATGAAAGGCATTCTTACATTATATTTTATTATACTACATTACATTAGTGTCTTTGGTCCTTGCGAAAGTACCCACGTCATGTCGGGGTGAATGTACTCGCGCGTAACACCAGTTACAAAAATAAAAATAATTGTAAATTTTATTTTTTATTTGTAAAACCACTTTAATTTTCTTGATATTATTGATTTTATCGTGTAATAAATTATTATTATAAAAGGATTGGTAATAAATATATATTATTTATGTATGTACATATAAATGCATGTATATGGATGTGTGCGCATGAGTATGGAGTATATTTGTAGAATAAAAATAAAATAATGTGGATAACAAATGAGTCAGCTGAGATTTGACATTTACCTGAGTGTCACGGCATTGTTGCCGTAAAGTTCGAGATTGAGGTTGTAGAAGCGTTCACTCTTGCTGCAGTCGACCTCGTCCACTCGTTCGCAGACCCTCGTTTCCTGATCGAACACTGTACCATTCAGGCAGAGGAACTTTATGTCCATTATCTCGTCTGTAACCACGTCTCACGATAAACGAGAGATTCACGTTAATTATTATTCAATTTAATTACTGTAAAAAATTAACGAAGTAAATCCGGAGCGAATTACTGTTTATTTATTTAATCTCCTCGGGGTGAAATTCACTCCCGTGGAATTTATTTTATTTAAAATCTGCTTCGGAGTGAAATTCTTTTCTAAATGAAGTTCACTTTAATATTAAAACTCCGAATCGAAGTGGATGCAGATTTAAATAAAATCCAGATCACTCCGAAATCACTCCTCTGAAGAGACAACTGCTTATTTACTCCGTATGCGGAGTGATTTAAAAAAAAAACTCCGAGTGACGGAGTGAATTATGAGTGTGAATGTAGCAGACATCAGAAAAATTTAAAATTATAAATAAATAGAGTAAATAATTTTTTAAAAAATGTTTATAAAAAATGCACTTATTAATTTTTAAATTTTTAAATGCGCATTTTTTAAAAATTTAATTTTATTAATTATTTAGTCTATTCATTAATAATTTAAAATTTGTCTGACGTTTGCTACATTCACACTCAATGACACATGATACTGAAATTAGCCGACGTCCAATAATTTTTGGATTTTGTTTTAAACGATAAATTATTAAAAAAAAAATATTTGAAAAAATTGCACCCATATTTTATTAAATTTTCTGCATGTGCATATTTTTAATTTTATTTTTTTTCAAAATTAAGTCGTTGAAACAAAAATTCGAAAATTTTTAACAGTCTGCTACTTTCAAGATCATCAATGACACTGAAGTTTGCCGCCGTCTGATAATTTTTGAATTTTTTTAAAAATGACATTATAAAAAAAAAAGTATTTAAAAAATTGCACCTATGGTTTTTAAAATTTTCTACATGAGCATATTCTTAGTTTTTTTTTTTATTTCAATCAAATTGTGAAAAAAAAAATTCAAAAATTGGTAACTGTCTGCTAACTTCAGTATCATTCACACTCATAGTGAATTCGAATTTAAATAAAATCCGTAATCACTCCGAATTTTTTACAGTGGATACACTTTGACTGCGACACAGATCTTTCATATATTTTTTTGTTAGTGGTTATTTATTTATAAAAAATGAAATTCGAAACAATAATTAAGTATAATATATCAATTTATTATATCGTATTGCAAATAGCCGAGGACTTTCTCAGGTGTTAATGTATCTAGACCAGTATCCCGTTATGCGAGTTAAGAAAAAGACCGTTAAAAAAATTATTATGAAAAATGTCAGCGGCACGAGCCTGTGGTCCTTGTAATTTATATAATCTGTATATTATTATGCAAGGCTTGTTATTATTAAGTAAATGTATTATGAATTTTTAAGTGGGTACGGTGTGTGATATGTGGATGTGAATGTATGTTGGTTATCGTTAATAAAGATCATGATTCATGAAATATAATACATACTGGATAATAAGATACTGAATTACCTTTTTGACCAATGGTACAGACATGAAACATTTGACATCCTGCCTCAACGTCTGCGTAATAACCACCGATAACTTTTCCCTGGCATGAAAAATTCGTCTCCGGCAAATTATCAAAATCCAAGTACTAAAAAATTTATAAGCCACTCAGTCAATTATTTTAAAAAAAAAAAAATGTATACTGTCAAATTTTAGTCTCAACAAAATTACGTATAAATTTTTAAATATATATGTAAATAAAAATACAATAAATATCGCACGGCCATTAATTTTCTGAAATCCAAAATAAAGAGGCCGGCAAAAAATTTAAATACCGAGTTCAATAAAACCTACAATGCCAAACAAGTCTCTTGTTATTTTATTTTTAGTTTTCTCAGTGAACCGGAAGTAAGCGTACAGTGACCTACTCAATGGCAAATAAAAATTAAAAAATCACAAGATTTAAAGCCGAAAAAAATTGATTACATTTCAGTGAATTTTTACTGAGATACCGGTACTCAAAAAATTTATTTAATAAATTAATAACTTACGCCAGGTTCCCCCGCGCTGCACAATCGGAAGCCATGATGTAACTGAAGGATCAACAGGATAACTGTAGACAATAAATGAATAAAAAAATGAGCAAGTAAATTCGTGCAGATAAATAAAATACAGTTTACTGTATTATATAAACAATATATATGTATATAAGATATATAAAGGTATCAATGAGTTCATACTCAAAGCCGGATCAGTAGGCATGACCTCGATCTAATCCGACACCTGCAAATCGCAATCATTGTAATCCAGTACTACAATAGAGACTACCTACCGCCTACTGTACCTGTATTTTATACTTAACTATATATATATATATATATATATATATATATATATAAAAGAGAGATAGTACATATAAAGATAGATATATCCGAGTACTATTATAGGAGAGTAGAGTACAGAGTTACAGATATAATAGTAGTTACAGCAATGTTGGGTCTCAGAGCAGAAACTCTTGTTATGTTAGATTATATTCTACGCACTACCGCGGAAAAACCTTTCACTCTATACACGATCTCTTCATTCGTGATCAGCGCATCAATCTAATTGTGTAATCAGACCCGTAATGAGTACAGTTCGGCGTTTCTCTATTTATCATGATGATACAATAATTGACAATCGACTCCACTGGATATACCTACACACAATTATTATCATTATATGTATATACAATATATATATGTACGTGTGTAAGGATATAGTTTAATGTAAGTAAATTAACTATCGAGAGCTATTGAAAGCCTAAACAAAAAAATCATGTGAAAGAGAAAGGAGGAAAGAAATTGTAAGCGAAGAGACTCTATTCTATCCGGGAATTCCATTCTCTATATATACGCGTATAAAACCGAAATTTCATAAATAATTCCTGTATAATTATTATATTTTTATTCTGAAACTCATCGTGTGTAACATCGTAACATGTCTATCGTTATCTTCTTTAGTTTTAAATTTATAAATCCAAAAGATAACTCATAACGACATTAATTATCCATTATCTTTTAATTAATTTTGTGTATACATTTTTTTTTGTACTTCCTTTTAAATTCGCTTTATTTGCAATATCGTATACATGCCGTTCTAAGAAATGATTGTCGATGTTTATAGTTATCGAATCAACGATTGCCTGTCATTTGATATCCAACTTTCACGTGCCCCTTACGTAATAACGTCTCACAAACATCCTTGCCCGAAATGTCAGTGCTCGGAAGTGACGATAGCCTACTATATACATATATATACTCATATATAATACTTACTACCTGCTACATTTAACTCATCCATAAAATATTTAACTACACTAGTCGCGAAATTTAAAGTTACGAAATTAGTTTAGTAGATCCAACGGCAATGGATCGTGTGACCTCGGCATTAAATTTCTTCACGACCTATCTCTTATATTATATATAATACTTCACTCTGAAAGTATACATATGCATTAATAATAATAATTATTTAAATTCAGATGATTGATTATAAAAGATAAATAAATAATTATTCAAATTATGAATTCAATCTTCAATTCCTGGCCTTCATTATGCTGATGAGATTTTTAAATTTTTGCTTTTCTTTATATTTTTATATAAATACTAATGAAGATGCACTTAAATAGATACCTATATATACATATATGGACGTATATATTATATTTAGATACGGCAATAAAGAAAAGACATTAATGGTGGAGGAGGACGTGACAGCGAAGAAGCATCAGCAGCAGCATCCAAATGATATAACGTTTTCCCGCAATGACTGTGTGAATCCCGTGACATTTACCGTATAATAATAATCCATAGATCCGAGGATCGTCTGCCATACCTCAAACTGGGTGCTGGATATAAATCGATTGGCAGGCTTAAGTGCATCGGCAGACGATCCGACGATCTTGACGGCTATTGATCGATAAATCCTTCAAAAGTTATAGTAAAATCTAACGTACACGTCCTTGAACATTTCACAATTCATTTTACAGTTCACTCATTTTTTATAGATCATTAAATTATACAAGCACTTCGTGAGCACTCGGTGCCCGTATTTTATCCTGGATATTCTTCTTCTTCTTCTTCGTGTGTTATTAAATTATAGGGACGTAAATATTCAAGAGTAAGAGGTAATACACAAAAATGAATATGGAGACATGAGCCAGAGACATAAATAAAATGTTTAAATAAAAAAGTCGTTGGTGGGACATGAGGATCGAGGAAGCGTCACCGAGTTTATTAGACGCCAAAGGGCATTCGTGGTATTGTAAAATCACGTAATGCAAGAATGAGAAGAAGAAGAAGAAGAGTTTGCACACCTTTCACCTCATTTCCCTCATCGTATGCTCGTGCACTAGGTGACGCTCTACTATCTAATACTCTTGGGACTACTACGAAATACGGAATTGTCTCTCGACGTAATTCCTTAACTCGGAATACAATTTAATGTCTATTAAATCGTGCCATGGGACATCAAACCATTAAATTTATAATAAATATATATATGTATTTTCATTATTTTATTATAATTTTAAACTTCAATAGTAAATTGCGCAACTAATGAATAAATACTTCTTGTTAATGTAATCTAATAATATATATATGCTGACGCGTCCATCCAATCGTTAAGAAATTATTCGACCAATACTTGTATATATAAATTTATAACCGCGCTACTCGTGTTCCGCATCAAAAACAAGGATCATTTACCTCATTATATACATATATATGTAAGGATAAATGTCCTCGGGGTTATGGTTTATTATTCGTAACTGTTGTAGGAAAATAATTCCAGCGGTAATTTAAATTTACAAAAATTTTTAAATTTAAACATACGAAATATTTTTATATACAAAACATAAATTTTTAATTTACATCGGCTGTTGTCGGTTTATATCAATTTTTAATATTTTATACGGAAAAATAAAAAATTTTCAATTCAACAAACAATTGCGGATGTAAATAAAAATTTTTTCAACAAGAAACCGAAATAAAAATTTTGAATATTTAACTCTGAGAAAAATGCTTATTTTTATTCTTATTATTATTATTGTTATTAAATACAGTTGGTTTTACCTAATGCATCTAACATCGACTTCCGACCCGTAAACCTCATACTGCGTTCGCGCGAAAACCGAGTCATTGCTATTCTTCGTAAGGCTTCTCACCGGAAACGGAAATTCTTTATTATTTTAAAAATATTTACTTTGTGAAAATTCAACAATTGTATACCATTAGATATATATACATTTATATACATATTTATTTATAAATAATAAATTAGAAAATTTTTTTTTATCGTACATAAAGTAAGTAGTGCATCTTTTATTTACGCTTATATATGTATATAATTATTTTTTACGATTCCAGAAAAACATAAACTCATAAAGTACATCGAAGCTTATATTATGGAAAGTAAAGGTCTCGCTTGTCCTGACTATCACGGTGATGCTATTATACATCTATAGAGTTACACGATTACGCAACTTTTTAGAGAAGGTGCTCGAGTCTAGGAGAGAAAGAGGGCACATGAAGATTCTACAGTATTATTATTTCGTCTGCTATATTTTTTATCAGCTAATATACCCAATATCATACACTATATAAAATTTTTTCACTCGGTGTAGTCTAAATGACGGTGTAAAAATTTTGCTGTGAAAATTACACCAAATATCGAGTCAAATTTACGCGGTGTGAATTAAAAATTTTTGCACCGCGAAGCGTGTAAATGAGTAATTTATATGATACTGGTTAGTGATCCAGAATCAACAAATAAATTACAAAAAAAAAAAAACTAAAAATATGCACATGTAGAAAATTTAAAAAACTATAAGTGCAATTTTTTAAAAATAATTTTTTTTATGTTTTTCTATTTAAAAAAAAATCCAAAAATTTCTAGACGGCGGCTAATGTTAGTATCGAAGTTAGCCGAGGTCTAATAATTTTTTGAATTTATTCAAAACGATAAATTATAAAAAAAAAATATTTTTAAAAAATGCACTTGTAGTTTTTTTAATTTTCTACATGTGCATATTTTTAGTTTTTTTTTTTCGTAATTGATTTAGTGAAAAATAAATCCAAAAATTCTTAATTGTCTACCAACTTTAGGATCATTAATTTATAATAATTTTTCGTTAAGAAAAATCATCATAAAAATATTTAAAAGTTCAAAATACTATTCAATATCTAAACAGAATTAATAAAGTCATTGATTGATAATTTATATCGAGGATTTGTTACACCGTTATTTTACTCTACACGAATAAAGTTCTCGAGAGCCATTTTTACACAAAAATTTTATACAGTAGATATTTTTTATCTCAGCATTATATTTTATCAACTCACGTCACAATATTACGTCTTTTTTTCTCTTAACATATGGACATATATGAATTTAATAATATATAATAATAAACGGTAAGAATTCGCCTACGTGATTCTTAGATGATGAGTCACGATTGACGTTGACGAATAACTTTATACAAATATTTTTTATCGTTTCATGAATAATTTACCGGACGATTTAAATAAAAAAGTAAAATTTAAAAATAAATACTATAAAATGCATAAAGTTAGGGAAGAACCTAATTTTTGATTTAATTACCGGAAGAATCCTCCGCACATCCTGCATCTTCTTTTAAGACAAGAGTTTGCTCATAATTATAATAATGGTCACTGTTGTATTATATATATATAGTGACGGTGATTATCATTATTATTATGATTATGATTATGATTACAATGATGATGCTTATGACTTCCTACGCTTTTCGACCGCGTTGCATATATATCACACAATATATTAAATAAACGTTAAACGCGTATAAATTCCAGGCTTATAGAAGCGAAAACTACTATTATTATTATTAAATATTTTTTTATATCTACCCTGCAGCAGGAGTCTATGCAGCGCGAGGTTCATGGCTACGGGCAACTCGTGACCTGAAAAATACAAACATATTTAGCTAAATTACCAGGATTCATTTAATAATACCGTTGTTAATATTAATAATTACTATTATACTTTATATAAATATTTTTGCGTTACATTAAATTATTAATTAATATAACAGTAATAACAATAATTAATTTAAATAAATTGCGGGAATCGCACGAAAGAATTTTCACCTTACGTAAATTGTACACAACATATATATTTATATGAGCGGTTGCTTTCCCTGATTGTGTATCAAGATCTAAAAGATTAAATAAAATACCATAATCATGGCTTTGAACACCAAGAGCTGTGTTGACCATGGCTCTTGAATTAATGTACACGGTAAAAAATTTTTTGAACCCTGTGTAGTGTAAATGACTGAGTGTAAAAATTTCAATATGAAAATTACACCAAATATCGTGATAAATTTAGGCGGTGAATTCAAAATTTTTACACCGTCAAATTAGTAAATGTGTAATTTATGATATTTTTTTCATTAAGGAAAAATAATCATAAAAATATTTAAACTTTAAAAATACTATTTAATCTGCCCGGGTCAAAAATAAAACTTGATTTAGACTTAATTTACCAAGTCGAAATTTTGAGCCGTTTTTCACAAGACAAACTCGACTTTTTTATACGAAGATGTAAAATTCATTGAGTTTTCGCCTTGATTTAGACTTAACTGGCTTACTTAGTCACGATTTAAGACGAAAAAGTTGAAATCAAGTCGAAATTGACTTCGTTTAGACTTATTCGACTTGAATTATAAGGCGAAAAAGTCAAAACTAAGGTGAAGTAATTTTTATATATTAATGCGAAAGTAAGGCGAATAAATAACTTTTTTTCGACTTGCAGCAAGTCAAAAGTAAGGTGGATGATTATCGTGCTCGAAGTAAAGACGAATAAGTTGAAACTAAAATCAAAAATACTATCAAGTTGAAATAAGTTGAAACTAAGATGAAAAAAGTTCAAAAAGTTGAAAAAAATTTAATTTAAGTCGAAAAAGTCGAGATCTTATCGAAAAATCGTCGGCAAATCGATAACTACAAAAGAAAAGCAAACCTGAATCAAGTTTTATTTTTGACCTGGTTAAATAATATGAATATAGTTATTGATTAAGTAGTTAAAGATGTTCAATGATCATTTGTTGCTCGTTAATAAAAATTAACGAGTAACACGGAATGGTGTAAAAAAAGTAGATTACACCGTGGAATAATTACACCATGGAAAATTTACACCGAGAGAATTTTACGCTGTTATTTCACACTACACGGCCGTGTAAAGTTCTCCGGGTCCATTTTTACAAAAAATTTTTTTACAGTGTACGTCTTATATTTTATATTTACAATTTTATAATAAAATATATGCTATCTGTATGTCCGAGTATATTTATCAACATGTTAAAAATTAAAAAAATTCCCATGTACATATGTATAAAGTTAAACTTTATTTATGGGAGTAAGTTAAATAGCAGTATGTGTAGTAATCCAAGTCAGAGAAAGTGATATCTCGTCGCGCGTGGTCAATTTTATTCTATCGTAATTTAATGATTCGCTCAACCGTGAAACCTGCATCATCTTGATCCCAGTTTCAGTCTATCACTAAAACAACATTATTCTTGTTTGCATATTTATCATTACTATTTTTACCATTTAATTAAAACGACTTTAATGAGTTTATAATAACAAATTATTACCGCCTTGTATCTCTTCCTTGCATTAATTCCATTCAAAAAACAACTTGGAAAAAATTTTCTAAAGCTCATTAAATTTTATTTCTTTGTATGTAAAATAAATTCATATATTTATTTAGCTTTTGTAATCTTCGATTATTGTAATCATTAAATTTTATATTTTTTTTTATTGTCAAGTGATTTTTAAACGCGAGAACGTACTTTCACTTGGATAAAAAGTATCAGGTGGATGAATGAGAATAAAAAATCTACAATTCCTTGCGCATACATCAGACGATCAGGACATGCAGGCAAAGGAGAATGAAATACATATACATATGTGGTATAAAAAATATATAAATAAATAAGTTTAAAAAAAGGATGATACACGAGTTGCTCGTGCACGTTACAGCGAACCAAGAGATACCAGGACGACTCGGTAAATATCCTTGCTGGTATTTCAAGATGGCTTCGTACCTTCTTAATGTATTAAACACGTGTACCATGTCCTCGACTTTATACTTATATACATATTCTGTACATTTTACTTGTACATAACATATTGTATTCATATATATGTACATATATATGCTGATGTGGGCGCACGTTTACATCCTCACAAACTATCGCATCTTTAACTATCGCATTATTTATTATTTAAAGCATTTAAAATTTTTTTTTTTACCGTACATGTATTTTTGTTATGCATGCAGGATAACAGGAGATTCTGTAGGACGATACTCAACTTGTGGTGAGTTAACAAGACGAGGTACGAACGTACATGGAAAATATAATAAGAAATCGGAAAAGTTAAAAGTAAATGGATAAAAAATTAGTAGGCGGATACTCTTGTTCTCCTTCGTTTTTAAAATAAAAGTCATACAGATTGTTATGTAAATTATCGAGTGAGAAATATAAATATGTATTTATATTTGTATAAAAATATGTGTGCATGTATTGGGTATGATAAAAAAATAGGTGGTAAGAAAATAAGAAAGAGAAACAAGTCGCCGGCAAATTTTTGATCTGAGAGAGCAAGATGACGAGGTCGCCATTTGTGAAAGTTGCGTGAAGCCGGTCCACTATATATTACATATATATGTATAATGTATATGATATCGACGGGAAATAATAATTTACAGCTGTAAGATATTGAGCCTCGTCTACTAGATCGAAATTTGTCGATAATTATTTATTAAAAAATATACAATACTAATTATTATATATTTATTTTAATAAATAATTAAAAATTCAGCGACAAAGGATCAGGGTTTTTTTATTAGTGTTAGTAAATTATAGCAATTAAGTCCATCATTAAGAAGTAATTAATATATGATGATAATTAAGAAATTTTTTAAGTTCATTTTTATTGTTAATTAGCCGGGATTTGAGTTTCAGGTCATGCGCATTCCTGTGAATGTCTAGTGCTGATATTCTATGTCGAAACTAAACATAAATAAAAAAATATAATTATTATTACAATAATAATAACAATAAGTATAAGTATGTAATAAAATGCAGGTAAAAGATGAAGGAAGAAAAAGCAACGGCCTGGTATTTTTTCAATACCGTTAGACACCTGTTTAAAAGTATACGAATGAGCGTTAATGTAAACAAAAATGAATGTGACACGAGATATGAAAGACGGCCTTGTGGGATAAGATTATAATTAATCCCTTACTCTCGAGTTAACGATAATAAATAAAAAAAAGGCATAAGCGATCGCATGTCCTGGCGGGAGCGTGAAAGATGTGCGAGAAGCAAGGAAAGGATTCTAAGACTTTCCCTCGTGGTTCACAGCTGACGTACGTCTACAATAAAACGCGATATGTTAAATAATAGCGTATTTAAATATTTTTAAATCCGGTAGTTTGTTAATTATTGTTATCAAGTAAACACTAAACTATTATTTAAATAATTTAATTACATACCTTTTATTAAATAAATCCACAGAATTTTGACTTTCTACTTGCTAATTTCTCCAGAGTATCGTTAAGAAGTTAAATACTTAAACTGTCGTTGGTTAAAACAATAATAATATAATGTATTTATATAATTATATATTTATTCGTTCAATCACTCGTTCGATTTCACTTAAACTCAACACTTAATTGATTTAAATCAATCCCCATTTACACTCTGTGACCAATTGATCGTCTCTTGAAGAATCATCCTGTGATTCGGTTGACGTTTCCACCCCATTAGTTATTTTATTGTAAACAGGGCCCAGAAAGTTTACTAATCAAGCAGAAGACCGACGAAGACAAGAAGAAAGTTAAAGACGGGAAGAAATGAAAGAAGAAATGACACTTTCCCAGTTTAAATTTTTATCATAACATCGATCGGTTTGAAACCCCCGTACAAGTCATATTTTTAATTAATAGCGTGTAAGCTATTAATATACAAATTATTTAAGTTTATGGTAATTTCGATACTAATGTAACTTGTTTATTGATCACGAATAGAAGTTTAAGTCTTTCGGACTTTCGTAACTTTCTTTCATTGAAAGTTGACGAAGCGCGAGTTGGTACATTGGGCGTGTTACTTGGTCAAGTAACACGAACAGCTGTTAATACCAAGTAGCCTTCACTTCCTTTATTAATTAATTAAAAAAAAAAAATAATTATTTATTTATTTCAAACGGTTTTTAAATTTATCAGAAATTATAATAAATTTTTGGTCTTTTTTTCAGTCACTTAAAATTTTAAAAAATATTATTCAGCCGGTTACCGAAAGGTCACGCTCGTTAAAAATTCACATTTGCATTTTAAAAAGTAATAGATAATATTTTTATGGGCATTTTTGAATATTTTTTATTTATAAATTTACTTTTTTTAAATATTTTTTTTTTGAATTCATTTATTTTTTTGAATTATTGTTATTATCATTAGACGATTGGAGTAGTGAATGTATAAACACTGTCAGACTTTAAGAAGTGGAGGGAAGAAGAAATTACAGCAAGTTATCAGTAAGGACGCGATCGGTAGACTAAGTAGCGAGTGGTCTTTTACTACATCCACGCGTTTCTTATCCCTACCGTCTTATCCACCTCTTAAAAGTCTCAATACAAGCACATGCTAAATAAAAATAAGACTCAGCTTTAGTGGTCCCGTACATATTTACGCTCCGAAAATTCCATTTCTCAAATGTGAATGTTACTAAAAATTTTTTAAAATTTAATTACCGGTAAATTTATTCAAATGTAATTGTAATTATAATTACAAATAGTAAATCAATAAAAAAATGATTAATTAATAAAGTTGTTTCAATATTTTATTACTTTCTAAATGAATAAATTAATACGCGATATTATTTAATATGCATTAAATAGTTTTATTTAATAAACCAGCTAAGCTGCATTTAATATTTAATTTTGATACCGATTTATAACAGATTGAATTGCAGTTTAAGTTGAAAGGTGGCCTTGATAAGACATTCTATACCTTAATGTCTTAATTAATTACTCAAGTCTACTCATCATTACTGATATTTAATTCCGTGATTCAATTATAAATATATATTCAAGTCTATTAATTTAGTTTTTTGTAAATTTAATAGCAATATATATGAATATATTTATAGTATCGTGTGGAATTAAAAAAGAATTGCACACTGATAACTGGAGCAAAGACTTGCGTAATGTAGTGGGTGGCCGCCTTTCTCCATGCCGACAGTCTTAGGATCTGTCTGCAAGTTCCGCAAGTACTTACGTTGGTATTTTTTTTATGTTAACTTTTGTTATTGTGTAAGACAATGCAGATATTTTTTTACCCTGGAGTTTGCGAGCGAATTTCTCTAACGATACGGGGATTTTATTTTTAAAAAAGTATATGGTCAAGTAAGCTGTCAACGATTGTGGGCACCACGCCCATGCCCAAGGGTCTTCTCCTTGAACTCTTGTCTCCTGACCAGGGATATGGGGGCGTTTTAATTTTTTTATGTTTTTTATACGGACTTGTGACTGTCTAATGTAATAATAATATAGATTTGTAATGACTGGAGACTGTATTTAAATTATTAAATAATTTTATTCGGAAATTTAGCGAACGTGGGAACAAATTAAAAGTTATTTTATAGTTACAACTATTGGCAACCGTTTAAAATATTATTTTAAAATAATGAATAGTATACAACTTGTCAAAATAAAACGGTAATAATTCTTCCATTGAGTATACAGTAATTTACTTTTTTACTGTTAAATAACTTGCGCTTATTATTCTGTCTTACAAATGGAAAATAGACGGATAACTTTATTTTTTTCAAGTATTTTGTATTTAAAAAAAAAAAAGTAATTTAGATTAATATATCCTTTCTCTTGGTGTAAACGACGTTGTCATCGTCCATTTAAGAGAGTGGACAAGGACTTTTACCCTGTGAACTTTTATTTCAGAGTCTAGTTCGTATGTTTGGAAATAAATATTGAGTCCTGTCGCTGTGATATATTAATGGTAAATGCTCGAGTAAACTAATTTCGATAAGAGGCTATTGAGTAATAAATAATAAGTGCTGTTGAGTTTATAGAGTAATCATGTAAGTATTTTGTGCCGTTAACAAGATATTTGTTAACTCTTTCTACATATTAAATAATTATTAAATATCAGTGTTATTAATTTTTTATACTTTTTTTATTATAAAAATTTTATCACCATAAAATAATATATAAGATTAATTATACAAATTACTTATCTTTTAACTTTATTTCAGCCTCACGATTTTTTAAGTCGACAACAATCTAAAAAAATAATATTGACTATTAATTATTTTTTATTATCTGTAATTTATAATTAAAATAAAATTATTTATTTGATAGCATTACCTTATCTGAACACTTAAAATCGCTTATAAATTTAACTGCCTCATTGATTTTATGAAGACCTACGATAAATGAATATGATGGTTTTATTAAACCTTCTTCATGATATTGCAAAATATCATTGCCTGCTTCTCTGAAATATTACCAATAAATTTTATTTTATTATTTATTTAATTATACATTTCTATAGTACACTAATTACTTGCGTAAAAAAAAAACATACGCCTCTGTACGTACGGTTTAAAAAAAGTTTAGAAATAGGATAGAAGTAGCATTTGTGGCCACTGGTCCATTTTTGGGCATTTAATACTTTATTTTAATTGATGAACAAGTAAAATAAAATTTCCATTTTAATAGTGGGAAAAAAATATCTTTGAAGACATTTAAAAAATTAATTGTCATTACGGCTTTTACAAATTGTTTTATTTTAATTTTTCGTGACCAAAACTGGCCAAAAACGGTACCTCTACTCTAGTTGCAATTTTTTTTTCTCTCAATTTTACAATATTTAAAATTATTAAGGGCATTCCCAGACGGTAGCACGACTTGTAGTTCGCGGGTAAAATATCCTCGACAAAATATCCGATAGACAAAATATCCCCGGACTAAATATTCAAGAGACAAAAATTCGTGACAAAATATCCTGTCGATAAATCTTATTCAGAAAAATATATTTTAAGTGAAAAAATAATTAATGATTTTCGATAAACGGGTACCGTACCATTCCAAGCATATGTGTTAACCTATTTTCAAAATAATACCCACCGAAAATCTATGAAAAAAGGGACAGTGCGATTTCAAGCATATATGTTGATCTATTTTTAATATCACACACTCAAATTTTATGTGCAAATATATTAAACATTTCTGATACAAGGGTACTGTATTATTTATATGAAAAGTATTTATATTATAAGATATTTTGTCGGGGACATTTTATCTATCGAGTATTTAATGCGGGGATATTTTGTCTATCAGATAAAATATATTCGGATAATAGGTGATGGTACCTTCCCAGACAGTGTCCCCCCCCCTCACTATTTTTAAAATAGGCAATCACTTTCAACTATATTAAAAAAAAAATGACTTACAATTGATATCAATTAGGAGTTAAACAAAATTTGTTGAACAAACTTTAGCTTACAAAATTTGAAAATTCTAATTATAAAATTGCGATGAAGATTTTACTAAAATTTTGCTCAACTTTTAATTGATAGCAACTGTAAGTATTTATTTTAAATTTATATCTCAACAAAAGTGCAACTACGTTATATTTTTTTAATTAATGCTTTAATTTTTTTTAATTAATTGATGAAATTTTGACTCTTATGACAGTTCAAGTTCATTGAAATTTTTAAAAAATGGGGGGGGGGCACTGATTGAAAATGCCCTTAATTATAAGATAGTTTTTTAAACTTAAAATCAATAAAAAATATTTTTTAACTTACCGGTATGACTCCAAATGTTTCTTTTTAAATTCCACAAGATCGATGCCAGTAATAGAGAACGGGCATTTTTTCGAGCTATCCTCATCGTAATCATCTTTAGTTACAGCAAATCCAGCGATAATTATACGTCCTTCAATGAAAAAAAAAAACTAATAAATTTTTTACTCTCAAAATAAATAAAAATAACTTTCACTTATTCGGTATTTTAACCTCCAAGTACCTTCTCTTGATAAATGTTCAATCAGTACTGAAAAATTATCATCACGTAATAAATTATTTTGATTTTCTTCTTTATATACATTTGTAAAGCTGTAAAAAATTATTTATATATAAAGAAATTGTATAGCATAATTTTTAGTAGTAAAAATAATAATTTATTACCATTCTAACATCAATTTAAATTTTTCACCTTCAGCACCATCAAAAACATCTTTGATGTCACGTTCGGCAGCAAATTCAACAATTTTTTTCATTAATTTTTTATCACTGTACTTCAAAGAAGCAAAAGCGCCTTTGTCACGTACCAAAGTTGTGCGATCTTCTGATTTGCTTACTCCAATTACCTAAAAAAAAATTTAACAAATTAAATATAAAAATATTTAAATAAAATAGAGGCTCAATAATTGGAACCGAGATGAGTGTGAATGTAGCAGACATCAGACAAATTTAAAATTAAGGGCATTCTCCGACAGAGCCCCCCCCCACATTTTAAAATATTCAATGACCTTGAACTGTCATAACAGTATTAAAATTTTATTAATTAATTAAAAAAAAATTTAAGCATTAATTGAAAAAAGGACAACGCAGTTACAATTTCGCCAAAATATAAATTTTTAAAAAAATTACTCACAGTTAAAATCAATAAAGAGTTAAACGAAATTCATTAAGTAAATTTTAGCCTAAAAAATTTGACATTCCAAATTATAATATGGACGTGAAGATTTTACTGGAATTTATTTACCAAATTTTGTTTAACTCCTAATTAATATCAACTGTAAATAATTTTTTTTAAATCTATGTCTCGGCGAAATTGTAACTGCGTTGCCCTTTTTTCAATTAATGCTTAAATTTTTTTTTAATTAACTATCAAAATTTTAATAGTCATTACAATTGAAAGTCAATGTTATTTTTTAAATTATTTACTCTGTTTATTTATAATTTTCAATTTTTCTGATGTCTGCCACATGAACACTCGTGAACCGAGTCTCATAATTGGGTTATTATTATTATTTAAAGTATGAAAAATATTACTTGTGCTCTAAAGACATTAGCCGCAATATCAACAGCAGCAAGACCAATTCCTCCGAGGCCAACATTTATCAGAACCATTTCGTCTTCCTGAAGGTCAGCTTTCTTCTCAAGACCAATTAAAGCCGTAAGATAATTGTCCATCAAACAAACTGTCTCGAGAGTTTTAACAGACGATGGTATCTTCCAGACATCCTAAACCAATCATCCAATTAGATTTAAATCCTTTAGTCAATAATAAATGAAACTAATTGTAAAAATTAATAAGTATTCCTTACTGTCATCTCAGCGATACATCGTTCAGCTAAACCACCATATCGAGTTTTATTCAACGCCACAACTTTATCTCCAACTTTAAATCCCTGTTTTTTAGCTTGATCTCCAACTTCCAGTAGTTTTCCTGCTAATTCATAACCGAGGACTGCCGGTAATTTTGGTGGTGACTTATGCAAATTTTTCATTTTTAAAATGTCTGGACCATTTAGCGTACAGTATTGGACGTCAATCAACACCTATGATAAAAATAATTAACAATAAATTAATCAACTGTATGTTCAAGAAAATTATGATCCTGTTAGAGTTAGAAGACAATTAATTTTCGGATTTTTTTTGAACGATTTAATTTTTAAAAAAACTAAAAATATGCACATGTAGAAAATTAAAAAAACTGTTTATTTAAAAATCCAAAAATTATTAGACAGTGGCTAATTTCAGTATCATAGAAAATTTATAACTTTACCTCATTGGTATTTAAATTTGCCGGTGCGTCTAAATTTTCAATAACGAGAGGTTCTGAAAATTTTTCCAAAACTGCCGCCTGGATCTTCCCATCCTCAGGAGGAGGAATTTTAATTTTTTCATCACTTTTAACATTTTTACTAAACTTTCTTGTATTTATATTTAAGAAAAATTTATTGCACTTCCAAACCCAGTCGGTTGTCAATCTGCACTTGACAACAGACATTTTTAATTGTTTTTAATAAAATAAATACTTTATTATATACTAATTGTCATCGCTCATAAAAAATTAACCTATTGAGCTAATTGTCACATGTGTTAGTCAAATAATTAATACTAAAATTTGGTTAATTGAAACCAGGGTCACTTATAAACACAAAAAATGGCGAAGAAAGAAACATCAGCAATTTAAATTACCGACAATTGATAATATCAATAAATGTCGCTCATTCTATTTTCTTAGGGTGCATCCTGTGCAGATGTGCAGGATGCATCTATAGAGCAGCTGTAGCGTAGCGAATTTCAGAATGCGACCGCATTATTAATTATTCTTATTACTTGCGCGGTAAATTTAAATATTTGAAAAATAAATTATTAGAAATCGGAGAAAAATTAATAATCGTACGTCAAAATAAAATGGTGGCAGAATATGATAGAAAAATATTTAAAAAATTAAAAAAGAAAAAACACTTAAGTGTTTGAACAAACCTTGGCGGGGAAATAATATGCAGAAGGGTGTCCTAATACACTTGGAGATTTGAATTAAATTGCTCCAAGTGTATTGCAGCTAAAAAACGTCACTTAACTGCTATTTCCCCACCAGACGATGCCAGATGATTTGTTCAGGAACTAGGAAGATATCAGCATCAGCAATTCGCAACACTTTACACTAGCACTAAACACTTAATACTTTACACTACCACTGAACACTTGAATACGCCATAGACACTTTGCACAATTTAAATTAATAAAAGATAAATTTTACAATCACTGCAAATTTTGTAAAAAACAAAAAAGGATCTGGACTACTACTGCCGTTGTTGATGATACTGACTGCCGCTATCGAACCGCCAGTTGATACCAAGCAATCGATTTTGCGTTTCATCGACCGCCCCCACTTTATCAAAAATTTGAACGTCGAATACAGTGGCGTGCAGTGGCGCCAACTTGGCGCGAAACTTCAAAATTGAAATTTAATAATTTTATTAAAAATTATTTGTGTCGATATGGCAACGCTTGGCTAGAGCTAGAGCTAGAGCATTTCCGAATGCACCCAAACTGAAAATCAATAATGCCCGCATATTTTTTAAAGGTTTTAAATACTAGAATTTAATAATAACAGAAAAAAAATACCTAATGCACACTAAAGATTTATAAAAAATTTTCTGTATGCATTTAAAAATTATTGTTCCCATTGATATTTAATTTCTTTACAAAAATTAAAAGTTTGTCTGATGTCTACTATTTTTAGTATCACGATTTCATTTATTCAAATAAAAAAGAGCATTTTTAAGATTTCCAAGTTCGAAAATAATAAATTTTTTAGAAGACGCATTAAAAAATTACTTGTAAATTAATCACAAAATTATATCAGCCATGATTGTGCATTTATGAAGCACAAAAAATTAATGAAACTTTAACAAACTATATTTCAAGTAAAACAATAAAAGCATTTAAATTTAAATGTACAACAAACCTCGACAGAGAAATAATATGCAGAAGGGTATCCTTATACACTTGAATAAATAATTTATTCAAAGTGTATACTTGCTATCAACATCACTTAACTGCTATTTCTCTATCGTACGACGCCAGATGATGGGTCTGCTACTCCGCTGATGTCAGGATCATCGCAGAACTGCTAGGAGCCAGGCTGCTGCAATCTTCATCAACACCACATAACTTCACTTCTTCACTTACACTCGGAACATTTAAAAAAAAATTAAAACCCAACTATTTTATATCAAACACTATTTTTAAACCACAAAACTGTTTGTTTTAAAGGGCAATAAATTATTTAGAATCACTAGCGACACTACTATGTATTTAAATAAATATTTTTCCGATAACGGCTCAAAAATGTTTTGTTTTTTTTAAATTAACCGAACAGTAGACTTAGATGCAAGTGCCGCGTTCTAATTTACATGTTACTCCGTTGGCTGCTGCATCGATACTGAAGATTCCAACATGTCCGGTAGAGCGTCGCTCCCTCCACCGCTTCAACCGACGCTTCCCCACCACAGCCGGCGCATGCGCAGTAGCGCCATCTTGGCGCGAAATTTCAAAATTGAAATTTAATAATTTTATTAAAATTCATTTGTGTCAATAATTATATTAATTAGACTAAATTGTAAACTCGATATTTTTTATTTTCATGAATAATTTTTTAATTATTCTTATTACTTGCGCGGTAAATCCAAATATTTGAAAAATAAATGATTAGAAATTGGATAATAATTAAAAATCGTACGTCACAATAAAATGATAGCAGAAAATGTTAGAAAAAAATTTTAAATATTAAAAAAAAGAAACTCGCAAATGTTTCTTGCAAAAATCGTGTTTCTACTACGCTGCACTTGCACGCTACTCTTACTGACAGACGAGTAACAAATCGCGCGTCATCTGGCGGGAATTTGAAAAAATTCAAATTACAGTTATCTTGTATAGCTGCAAATATATGACGTGACATTCTGTCGTCTCTGTCTGTTGTCTGTGTTTCTAACCTGGGCAGAGCAGAGTATTTACGCTCAATTGTCAAACGAATGTTGTTATCAAAATAATCAAAGCACCTATCGTTTGATGTACTAATTAAATCCGTACTTTATTTAATATAACTTAAAAATAATGAGGAGTTGAAATTAAACGTCAAATTTCTTTTTTTTTTTTAAGGTAAGTTTTTTTGTCAATTATTTTTTTACTGCCAATTAAATTTAACCGCTCGCAAAATGTCATCGCTATTATTGTTGTTATTTATCATAAATTTCTCAAACTCATTTTCTGTATGATAATTTAAATTTTTCCAAAATTTTTTTTACTCATTAATTACTCCAGACTTTCACTTACATCTTCTGTCTTCTTCATGCACTGGACATATCATACTGTACAAAATTAATACAGAGATTGTATGTACTTATATATACATATATATGTATGTACAATATGAATGTTGATGATGGGAAGTAAATGTTATGATTGTGAATGTGGGTCATGTTAAATAAAATTAACATCCTTGTGAATCTAAACAACAAAACAAAAAAACACGGAAGTTGCCACGTGTTAATAATAACACGCTTGATAAAATTCAAATTGGAGTAAATGAATTTTATATTCTATTCAAACTGTCTCATCTCATCTCATTATTTTTAACAGACTATACTATTTAATTTACAAAATACGTTTCCTGTGTAAAAAATAAAAATTCTTAAGGACTTTTCCGCTCGTAAGAAATCCCGAAACACCAATTGGTACTTTTACAGAACTAAAAATTCATAAGAAAACCGTAGTGATACTTGAAACACTCCCAAGTAGCAGAGACAACTTTAAGATGTCATAAAGATGTCTTTTAAAAGGACAAGAAAAATTTTTATTTGTCTCGGCCAAGTTTTTTTATATAAATAAGACATATAGATGTTGGTCTTAGGAGTCATGGAAAATTTTTCTTCTTTATCTTCCCACAAAAGTTATTTCAGTTAAAAAATTGTTTACATTTTTAATTTTTTCATCACTTGTGTTGTCTACTAAGCAGATATTTTTTCGGTGACTTAAATATCTGATCGTTTTTTCAACATTTTCGTGACTTATTAATTGGTCAAAAAACAGCCTTAAAAGCATTATTTTATAGATGTCACAAACCCAAGTGTTCTACTTCAGATTCAGATAACAGATTTTATGATACTGAAGTTAGCAGACAATTAAAAATTTTTGGATTTTTTTTTTTTTTAACAAGTAAATTTAAAGAAAAAAAAAACTATAAATATGTACATGTAGAAAATTTAAAAGACTACAAGTGTATTTTTTTTAAATATTTTTTTTTTTGTAATTTATCGCTTATTTAAAAATCCTAAAATTATTAGACGCTGGCTAATTTCAGTATCATCAGATTTTTAGCAATAAGTAGTAGTTGGGAATGGCCTGCAATTTTCGGCTGACGTATGAAACATTTCAGGAATTTAGATCCAGTAGATTTTTTACTTTTCATTTCGATTTTTTATTTTCGTTCCTCGAAAAACGTCCCGATCTTCAGGTACATAAAAGCATCATAGGACGCTCTAAAAGTATATTATATTATTTTATGAACTTCAGCGTTATTCGCAGCATTTTCAATGTTCCCAAGCAGTTCTGATAAAGCACTAAAGTATGTCCTCATAAAATTTTTAGAGTTCTATAAAAGTACCGATTTTTATTCCGGAATGTCTTACGAGCGGAACAGTCCCTCCGGAATTCTTCAGGAATTTTTTTACACGATTTCTGAGTACTTATTGCAATTGTTAAAAATATAAAAAAAAAAAAACATTATTTTTTTATAGCCATGAGCGGCACCCGGCTCGGAAGAGGCCGCGGCGGCCGTCTAGCTGTCTACGCAGGCTGTGGGATCGTTGTATTTCTTCTAGTATTTTTATATCGTGCCGCTACTACGGAAATGACAAGACTCAGAGAGTTACATGTACAGTGTACACATCAGCAAGAAGCTTTAGATGCTCAACTTCAAGGTAAATATTTATGCTACATAAATTTTAATTTAAAGACAAAATATCTTCAGCCGATATGAAGACTAAACATCTCAGACTTAAAATTTTAAACTCTTACGAAGATTTATACTTAGACTAATAAATTATCAATGATACTTTTGGATACTCAATTTAAAATTACAAATAATTAATTTATTTATTTTATTAGTTATATTCGAGTACAAAGAGAGATTAGAGAAGTCATTAACCGAAGAGAAAAATTCAAACGCCGCTGCAAAACATGATCTCCAAGAACGTGCCAACCGTGAAAGATCTCTTAGAGATAAAGATGGTCTGGAAGCATTGCAGAGATTCAATTCACTCCACCAAGAGCACAACCTTTTAAAATCCGAGCATCAGGACTTAAGGGACCAGTGTGAAAAAACCCAGAAGCAGGCGCTGGAAGACAAAAATCGTCTGGAGACGACCCTCCAGGAACTGAGGAGTCAAATTAAAAAAGCGCGAGAGGACAAAATCCACTCTCTTGAGCATTTGAAGACCAAATACATGGAACTTGAAACCAACAAAACTAAAGTCGATGAAAAATATAGAGATTTATTGAAGAACTTCGGGAACACCGACAGTACCATTGAACATCTACGCAAAGAAGTCTTTCAGTTAAACCGCGAGCTTGAGGAGACCAAGGTCAGTTCTTATTAGACCTATTTGACGTTTGTTTGTTCACTTATTAATTTATTTTTTAAACTAATTATTGTTTATTATTTACCGATAGTTGTCCTGCAAACCGTCGTCTACTGCAGCGGATCAGAAACGCGAAAACAAGGCCGTGGAATCAGTAGGCCAGCCTACTGTTGAAAAAGATAAGAAGGAAATAGCACAGCAACAAGCGGCACCGTCTCTTCAACAGGTAAGTCAACCGAGTAACAACGACGGTGACAATCCTCAACCCATTCAAGCTCCACGCAATCATCAACCGATTGATAATTCTCTCGAGAACAATCAGGATGAGAAAGACACTATCAACAATGTAGGATTTATGCAGAAGAACGGTATGATTGTACCGGCTGGCGCTAACGATATTGAACGTGAAAATGAATTAAAAGTATTACCATTTCCTTATTTGGTTAAGAAAAATAACGATAATGATAATGACAAAGATATTAATGATGTGGAAGATGAAAAAGTTGAAGTAAAATCAAATGGTGACAAAGTTAACAACGATAACAATGACAATAATGATAATAATCCGGTATTGCCAATGCCAAATCAAATAAATAATAATAATAATAATTATAATGTTAATGGTAAATCATCATCAACTCAAAATGATATGATACCGTTTTTAAAACCGCAAAATGTTGAGAAACCGGTTGATGAAAATCAACGGAACATTCAAAATCCACTAGGACTTTAGTTTTAATAAATGATTTATTAATTAGTTTAATTATTTATACTCACAAAAAGTAATTGCTTTATGTGATCTCTGGTTTATGATTTTTTTTAATTTTTTTTTAAGTATAGACTAAGTATTTAGTTTTATATAAAAATATGCTTGGAACAAGTAGATAATTAATTAGAATTAATGTAAATAGAGTAAAGGTAAAAAAAGTAATTAGTTGGGATGGTTTATATAAATTAAATATTATTATATATAAAGTATATTAAGTATTAAAGAAATTATGATCCTGGAGTTAGTCGACAGTTCACAATTTTTATACTTTTTTTCAACAGTTTAATTTAAAAACAAAAAACTAAAAATATGTACATGTAGAAAATTAAAAAAACTACATATGCAATTTTTTTTTAGAAATTTATCGTTCTGAAAAAATCAAAAAATGATTAAACGTCGGCTAATTTCAGTATCATAAAAAATTTATTAAAGTTGTGTCAGATAAAATTCCAACGAATTATTTTTTTTAGTAGCCATAGTATTTTACGATACTTCACAAAATGATTTAATTATTTAAATCACGACTCAGCATTTAATTAGTTTATTAAATTTAAAAAATAAAACAAACAAATATTCTTTATACTCATGTCATTTTTTAATGATTTTACTCTGGATATTCTTTTTGCTCTGATTGTTTTTTTAAATTTATTATCTTTAATTTCAGTATGATAGTATAGAGTGTACTTAGTACGTACATCTGCCTTTTAAATGTGCCTGTACTTTCATCTGTGTTACTTAAATTAAATAATAATTAATAAAACTGTTATTATTTTTACCTGCTTGCGTTTTGTTTTTGCACCTCCTTCATATTTGTCGCTGATTTAGTTACTCAATGCTCGTTATTATTTATTAGTCCTGCTATTTAGCTTTTTTTTTCTTTACAACTGGATAAAAGTATTTTAAAATGACTCCATCTTTTTTGTAATTATTTTAAAAAAGTGCTTACTTAATATTTCTACGCATGCATTTTTAAAAGTTGTCTGTTTATTTTTTGTGTAAGTAAAGTAAAATATTATTGACGATATAAATTTATATAAATAATAATACAATAGTATATAAAAAAATATATAAATAATAATAAATTCAAATATTTATTGATCATTTTATTACAGATAAATTTAGTCGTTAACGCAGCGAAAGAATTGACGGTAGGAAGTTCAACAAAATCAAGTACAAACTCTTCCTCGATAATGTCTTCCGATAAATTACTCCCGAATGCTGTCGTGGCGCCTGTTAAATCTGTTCCACGTGGAAAATTGCCCGTTGGCGTACTGCCAATTCCCAAGTTTGTCGATCAAAAGTTTGATCGAGAAGAATTTAAAAAAATTAATCCCAATAGGATTTCGCTGGGCGATGACACCAAGAATAAAAATATTAATAGTATTGATGATGTTAATAATAATAATAATAATAATAATAATGTAAACAATAAGAATAATGTGAGACAAACAAAAAATTCAGAAGAGGTACCTGGTAATATTGAGCGCGATGCTGACAAGCACGTAGCTGATCAAATCCTTGGGAGACAAGAAAATCCTCCTTGGTATAGAGTTAAGCCTGGCGTTCAAGAAATTGGAGACGAACCTAATCATCTAAGAAAGCTGCCTGAGTAAGTTTTTTAGTATACGAGATATTGTTTGTATTTTATTTATTTTTAATTTTTGTTTGATTGGGATTCGAACTCGCGGACTTGGAGTCATTGGCATGTTTTAATTTATTGGAATAATTACAATTATTTTGTTTATTTACTTAAAAGTTTAAATCGAAAACCAAAAATTGTTTTGACAGTAATTATTTTGTTCGATTAAAATTCGACTTGATCGGGATTCGAACCGGCGGACTTTGATTTACTGGGCATATTTTTATTTCCTTGAAAAATTGAAAGTAATCATTTAAATTTGAATTATTTATTTACTTAAAGTTGTAATAAAAAACCAAAAGTTCATTTGACAATTTAATTATTTTGTTTGATCAAAATTTTACTTGACCGGGAATCGAACCCACGGACTTTGTGTTACTGAACATGTTCTAATTTATTGGAATATTTACAATTATTTTGTTTATTTACTTTGAAGTTGAAATGGAAAACCAAAAATTGTTTTGACAATAATTATTTTGTTTGATTAAAATTCGACTTATTCAGAATTCGAACCCACGGACTTTGATTTACTGGACATATTTTTATTTCCGGGAAAAATTGAAATTATTCATTTAAATTTGAATTGTTTATTTACGTAAAGTTTAAATAAAAAATCAAAAGTTCATTTGACAATTTAATTATTTTGTTTGATTAAAATTTTACTTGATCGGGATTCGAACCCACGGACTTTCGGTTACTGGGCATGTTTTTATTTCCTTGAATAATTACAATTACTTTTTTAATTTGAAATGTTTATTCATTTGAAAATTGAAATTGAAAACCAAAAATTGTATTGACACTTTAATTATTTTATTTAATCAAAATTTTACTTGATCGGGAAACGAACCCGTGGACTTTGTACTGGACATGATTTTATTTATTTGAATAATTACAATAATTTTTTAAATTTGAATTGTTAATTCACTTGAAGTTAAAATTGAAAACCAAAAATTGTTTTGTTAATTTTATTATTTTGTTCGACTAAAATTTTACTTGACCGGGAATCGAATCCGCAGACTTTGAGTTACTGTAAATATTAAAATTTTTTAAATCCAACTTTTGTAGGCATGACGTAGCATTACAACAAGGTGATAATGAACAGTATGATAACGGTGACTACTATAAAGAACCACAACAAAAAAATAGTGATATTAATTTAGAAGAAGGCGAAGAAGAAGAAGAGGAAGAAGAAGGTGAAAAATATTTATTATTATTTATTTATATCTAAATTATAGACTAACTGTGACAACTTATTTTTAGATGGTGACGAAGAGCCATTCGATTACCAAAATAATGCTGCGGATAAACATAAATAATAACAACTGTAATATAAATATATAAATATATATATAAAGATAAAAAAAAACTAGGGGAAAAGCATTCCAATCGATAAAGCGAATGATTGTACATAAAATATTATTTTGTCAAGCCTTCTTGAGACTATTTCTCATTATTTAGAGATAAATTATTTGAATATAAATAATACTAGATTATAGCGGAATATAATCAGAGAATAATAAATAATATAGTATTTTTTATATAGTTCGGAAAAGACTACGACTGAACCTAATTTTAGTTTAAATTAAATTTTTCCTGAGGAATTTTTACTAACGCGTGTTTTTTATATTTATTAAACTTGAAAAAAAAAATTAGATTTTAAATATATGTCTATTTATTTATAAACCCAGACGGAATCGATCAGTATAATTTTTAAAAGTTTTATTTAATCCACAAACTCTCGAGTGTTGTACTTATTTATTGCCGATGGTCGTGCAGAGTTATTTAGATTTAAGACTATAAATAATTATAAATAAAATAATTATTAAGAATAAAAACAAAAATTTATTACGGACAATGTGTAATATTGATTAATTAATAAATTATAATTACGCATCATTGTAAATACATTTTTTTCTTAATAAAAAAAAATAAAATATACAAAATTTTGATTGTCTAATTATTTTTTAACTTCCCGCTAAGAAAATTTGAAATTTTCAAAAATTCGGGAAGTTATTGGTTTCGGTCCGATTTTCGAAAATCGAATTTCTAAGAGATCTTGACGTTTTGAAGTTCTACGAAGATATTCTGACTAATTTCAAGATGATGTCCGAGTGTATGTATGCATGTATGTACATACGTACGTCCGTACGTAAATATCTGTAACTTTTGAACGGATGAATCGATTTTGATCGTCAAGGTGGCATTCGGCGGCTTGTCAAAATCCAAAAGCTCTAAAAAATTGAGCTTGATCAATAGGGTGCGTTCGGAGATATTCCAAAAATGAAATTTTTTTCAAAAATGTATTTTTTGGATAACTTGTAATGTGCTCGATGGATTGATTCCAAAATCAACTGGGCTCTAAAACTTTATAAGCCGCGTCGAATGCCACCTCAACCTTCAAAATCGATTCAATTGTTTAAGAGAAACCGTTAACGAAAGAATTAAAAAAAAATTTTCTTTAGTTTTGTTGAAATTTCTCAAAAATGACTCAATAAATCAATTTCAAAATTTTATCAGCTTTAGAACTTGATAAAACCCGTCGATTGCCACCTCAACCGTCTCAATCGGTCAATTTGTTTGAGAGATATCGTTGGAGAAAAAATGATAAAAAACGTTTTTTTTCGAAAACGGCATACAAAAGTATTTTCGAGCTCGAAGAGTTCGAAAGTGTACTCACAACAATTTTTTCGAGCTCAAGGAGCTCGAAAATAGCGTGAAGTTTTAGTACTCGCCCGCAGGGTCAACCGATAGGCCGATTTTTTTTTTTTTGTTACTCATTAAATTTACATGAAATAAATTTTTTTATTATTATTAAGATCATGTTTGAAAAAAATATATCAAGTGAATACTGTGGTTTATTAATGACTCATTAATTAAATTATATAATAGTTTTATTTATTATCCCAGATAAAATATCACTTGTATATTCGTTGTAAATAAATGATTCAGAATCAATACAATGGAATAAAAATTTTTTTAAAATATATAAATTTCTGCGCTACAAAGATACAATTGTGTTATTGTGAATAGGAGTAATTTTCCTTGTAAGATAAATTATAAGATCGCAGTATTTAAACAATCGTTTATATGATTTATGTAAATTGAATTAGCGAATTGAAATAAAAATTACACTAGACTAGAGGACATGCGATACATATATTGGAGAATTGGTTGAAAGCTGCTGTTGTGTACAAAAGGTACGTACGATTATTCAATTAAAAAAAGTTTAAAAATGATAAATTGCATTAACGGATCAAGCTGATGCTTCATGAATTTAAATTAACTCTATTATTTAAGACGTTTAAATACAACGTCGGTATTCATTTTGTAAATTTATTTGATTGATGTTATTTTACATTCATCGTACATATTATGATAAATATACGTAATATATACATATATATCAGAGCTGGTACAGATTATATTATATTCTGGTACGTCGGGGTTATCGTTTTATATTTTTTACGGATAATGAATTCACGGAAAGATCATTTAATGATATATTTTTTTTTTATTTGAATATGTCCATTTGTTTTTAATTTATTTAAAATTTTTAATTCAAATAATTTATTTGTCAGCAATAATTTAATTTTATTATTTACTTGACTCCCTTTAAAATTTTGAAAAGTTATAAATATCAAGATGTTATCGTAGTTATAAGACGGAATTCAATTACTCTTGTGCTTTTTTAGTTGTAACATTTCGTCGTTTATTGAAGGGTTCTTCAAACTTTCTTAATTGAAAGCTGGTTAAATTAGTTGGGGATCAAGACCACTTTCCAACAAATACTGATTGTATTGGATCTCAACTTGAAAAGGGCGAGGGACAATAATCTAAAATAAATTCTAAGTAATCATTTTTTTTTATCTGTATAAACACTGGCCTATCAAAAAAATACATATGGGGATCCAGCCTAGATTAATATATTTGTATCAATAGACGATAGACATAGAAATCCAGATGCTCCAAATTCTATAGAAATTATTTATATAGAAGCCCAGATTCCTATGTGGATTTCTCATATGGGAATCCAAATACCCATGGTTTCTCACATGGATTCTTATATAAATTCATTCAGTCCTATATCAATTCCTATGGATTCTAACATGAATTCATATTTCCTATGTGGATTCCCATGGGTTTCCATGCAATCCCACATGGATTTTTTTGATAGGTTGTGGCGTTAATGACCCAGCTGTCAAAAAGCGACTTTCAAATAAAACGAAATTAAAAATTCATTATATATGACAATTTTATGGAATTAATTAATTTGATGATATTACTACAGTTTAAAATTTATATACATATAGATGCATTTTTTTGACTTGGGCTGGTTGATTATTTCTACGCTAAGAAAAAATTTTAATTAAAATTTAAACAATTTTTTAAATAACTAGAATTTTAATCAGAAGTATTTGTTTTCAATGAGAGTTTTTAATTGAATTATTGTACTCCAAAGTTTACATTCCGAACAATATTGTATGGATTGTTTTTCTGTAATCGGCATGTCGAGGATGCGATTCTGCTTAAATTTCAAACAAAACTATAAAATATAGATCGCGAAATCATTCAAATTCTTCAGTATAATATTTTTACGTCTGACTTTTTTGAAAGCCTAAATCTTAAATGAAAGACGAAATGTTCGTGAATTAACAAATACAAGATTTTTTAATTTTATATTTACGATAATAAAATTTCAATTGTAAACATCCCTGATTAAACAACTGAATTCGATCGAATTAAACAGAATTGAATTTTTGATTCTATATAATTCAGATAAATTCTATTAATTCGGTACCTAACTTAAAAAAAAAATTCTGTCTAATCCGGCAGGAAAACTAGAATTAATCCAAATTGAAACGAATTTAATTAATTATGTTCGGTTTAATTTGAAAATAATTCTAAAATTTTTTGTTCTGACTCCGAATGAAACTGAATAAAAACAGATTCCAAATATTTAAATCGGTTTTATTCTGTTTAATTCAAAAATATCCTCGAATTTCTGGTTCTGACTTCGAATTAAACCGAATTGAACAGAATTAAAATTTTTAATTCGGTCGAAATCTGTTGTTTAATCATATATTTTCTCATATTCTTTAAAATGTACAAAACTTTTGAATGATTTAGTAAAATTTGATTGAATAAAAAAAAAAAACAATTCAATTTCGCGATATCTCTGAAAGCAGCACGAAAATAGCGAATTCCAGAGATTATGTCGCGTGTCAATAATTGGTGCATATGAGTCATCACATAAAGTGGTTTAGATTTATTACTAAATGTCATATATTAATAAAAAGTACAATTGATTAGATAAATTAATAATTCCCATAAAAAAATCAAATAAGAAATTGCGTTCAAAAAATTTATATACTAATAATATTAAATATATAAATAAATTACGATGTTTACGCATTTCTTAATAGTGTCAATAATTGAGGCTTTTAACTTCTTCAGTAAAATTTCATAATTCCAAGCATGTTAAATAATTATTTAGTAAATTATAAAACTCATTTGGAAAATCCCATCTTATTTACGATAATTTATCTCACAAAATTTACTTAACTAAAATTATCAATTATAAATTATTTATTTCCGAGAAAAAAAAAATTCTTTATCAATATTTACATTTAATATCAAAGCTGTAGAATAAATAATGACGTTTTAAAGTGGATTAGAAAAATCTATAGCTGAGTCAAAATGTAAATTTGAACTTGATATAAATCAAAATAAATATACTAAATTTATTATTTACTTTTAGATATAATAAATTTTATTTTACACACTAACCAAAGTAGTTTACTAATAAGAATTAAAAACGTCAAAAAAAATATGTAGATATTTTTGAAAATTATATTATAAAATATAAAATAGTAATCAAAAGACGGCAGCCGATACATATGTTTATATGTGACTAAATTACATGTTATCCTTGACTTGAAATTGAAAACTGTATTTGCATACAGATGAGACTGATCTTCTCGTGATCAATCCGTTCGTCTTTATATTTATTTATATAAATATATAAAGTCTTTAGACAAAACGAAGTTGAAAGTTGATCAAAAATAAAAAATTAATAATTAATTAATTAATAATAATAATAAATTACATTTTTAAAATGACATTTATTTAAATTATTTATTAATAATTATCAAATTTCAATTAAACTATCAAAGTACATATTTAAATTAAAGTCCCACTGACCTCTACCCTCTAACATGTCTATAAATCTTCTGTTATCAACTTTAAATACTGTAACTAGTGTACTGTATTATATATATGTCAGTGTAGGTTGATTATCCAAGATGTCAACTATTATCTACTTCTCTACATCCTTATATTTCTTATATATTTACCACGTATAAGCGCTAGATATATATGTATAAATAATAGCCGTAGAAATGTGGGGGATATAATACTTGTAAAGATACACATACACTTATATACTTATAAAGATTACGTATATATATGAAGAAATTTCGAGATGTATAAAAGAACAAGTAGAGGGGAAAATAATGACTAATAATCAGCCTCGCTCGTTTGAATTTAATCCCCGCTTAAACTTCAGCTGAGGTATCATTTTAGTTTCTCGGTGTATTGAAACTGTTGCATTAAATCATTTCCATCCTTCGAGAAGTTAAGTCACTGGTAAGCTGATTTCATTATTTTTATTTTTATTATTTAATAGTTCTTGTGAAATTGTTAATAATTTTTTTGTTGGTTTCTCTGTACAAAATTTATATTTTTTTTTTCAAGTGCATAATCTGTTTAAAAAAAAATATTTGAATTGACATTGAAAATATTTTATTTGAGACGCAGTATTAGATGTTGAAAGTATATATTTTTATTTGTACAAAACTGTAATGATCCTGAAGTTAGCAGCCAATTAAAATTTTTTTGATTTTTTTTTCAATACTTAAATTTGAAGAAAAAAAAACTAAAAATATACACATGTAGGAAATTTAAAAAAGTACAGATGCAAATTTTTCAAATATTTTTTTTTTATAATTTATTGCTTAAAAAAAAGTCAAAAAATTATTAGACATCGCCTAACTTCAGTATCATAAAAAGTAAATAATATGACCCCAATGTGTGTATCGAAGTGACATATATTCGGAATTTATATATCTATATTTTAAAATACAAGGGGAGATTATTCGATAGTTAAAAAAAAAAAAACTTAGTCTTCAACAAATCACTCTTGAGTTCAGTCACATTTGTCAGCGGATCTAAATAAATTAAATATCAATAACTAATTATATTAATTAATACTCAAAAATTTTATTTTTAATTTTTAAATTCAAAACTACTAATTAAAACATCAATTATTTGTTTTATTAACTATCAAATCCAGCAAAAATAAAATAAAATTTTTTTTGTTAATTAAATTTATAAATAGAAAATGAAGGTGTTGCTAGCGGTAATTGCCGCACTCACAGTCAGCCTTGGAGCTGCACTCGATCCTCATGAACACAACAAGGTTGTCTGTTATTGGAATTCTACTTCATTTGAACGTCCAGGTAAATAGATTATTCCATTGCTTTGTAGTCAATTTGATACATCAAACATCTAATACAATCAATACTTACATCTTACTACTCAGTAAATTTAATAGATAATTAATAAAAAAAATTGAATTAATGCAGGACCAGGAAAATTCCAAATTGAAGATTTAAAACCGGCATTGCCCTTCTGTACGCATCTTATCTACGGATTCGCGGGTGTAGACGCTAATAGTTTTGAAGCGGTTCCTTTGCGCCCGAATCTAGATACCGGCGCGGGATATGCATTCTACCGAATTGTCACACAACTAAGACAAACTTATCCTCATCTGAAAGTGTACCTCAGTATCGGTGGGAACGCCGACCCCGACTATGAAACACACAAATATTTAACTTTGGTAACTTTGAAAACTAATTAACTCCCTAATATTTTACTTACCTCGAGTACACGACCAAAATAAAATAAATGAATTTACAGACCGAAACCCCAGAAACACGCAACAGATTCATAAATTCCGTGATGCGGCTTGTAAACGAGTACGACTTTGACGGAATTGATCTGGCCTGGGAGTTCCCCGAGACCAAAGTAAAAAAACACCGCAGCACACTCGGCAATGTTTGGCATAACATTAAAAAAGCATTCGGCGGCGGTAAATTCAAGGACGAGAAAGAAGAGGAGCACCGGAATGGATTTACAAATCTAGTGCGTGATCTCAAGGTTCAATTAAGATCAAGAAATAAGGCCTTGACACTCACCGTGTTGCCTCACGTCAATGCCACCAGTAAGTTCCCGCGACAAACAACTCTATAAATTTATTATTCAATAATATATAATACCGCCAATTTCAATTTAATTATTTCTTTCGTAGTTTATTACGACGCGAGACTTCTCGCTCCCAACATCGAGGCCGTTCATTTGATGGCCTTCGATCAAGTAACACCTGAAAGAAATCCCAAAGAAGCTGATTATCCAGCGCCGATTTACGAAAGTTACAACCGCGTTCCCCAAGACAACATTGATGCTGCTGTCAGGTAAATTATTTCCTACTGAAGTTAGCAGACAATTAACAATTTTCGGATTTTTTTTTCAAAAATTTAATTTAAAAAAAAAAAAAAACTAAAAATATGCACATGTATAAAATTAAAAAAACTTTAGGTGCAATTTTCTGAAGTATTTTTTTTTTTAATTTATCGTTTTTAAAAAAATCCAAAAATTATTGGACGTCAGCTAATTTCAATATTATAAAAAAATCGGGAGATTACGAATTTTATTTGAATCCGAATTCACTCCGTCACTTGAAGCTCCGGAGTTTTAAAAAAATAATTCTGCACACGGAGTAAATAAGGAATTTGTTTTTTCAACGGAGTGATTTCAGAGTGATCTGGATTTTAATAAAATTCACTACGAATTTACTCCGCGTTAACTTTGCTAATTTTTTACAGAGTAAATCTATTCACTATTAATTATAAATTTAATTTTAATTAATCAATGCAGCTGTAAATAGTTACAACAATAATAACAATTGTATTTATTGTAATAGATACTGGCTGGAACATGGAACTCCCGGTGGTAAGATAGTCATAGGAATACCAGCATTTGCACGAACATGGAAATTGACATCAGAAAGCCAAATCTCTGGAGTACCGCCAATCGTAGCTGATGGACCGGGTGCCGAGGGACCACACACAGCGACTCCAGGTATTTTGGCCTACGGAGAAGTGTGCACACGTCTGACAGAAAGCCATGTCGGTAGATTAAGACGCGTCGGTGATCCATCAAAAAAATACGGCAGCTACGCGTATCAATCTTACAATCCTGAGACGGGGGTTGACGGAGTATGGGTCGGGTACGAAGACCGCGACACTGCGGGAAACAAAGCTAGTTATTCCAAAGCCAAGGGTCTCGGTGGTGTAGCCATTTGGGATCTTTCCACAGATGATTTCCGAGGCATTTGCGCTGGCGATAAATTCCCTATCGTTCATGCTGCTAAAGATAAACTGTAAACTATAATTATTATTATTTTTATTACCTCATTATCATTTAATACAACTGTTTCTTTGTTAAATAATAAAAGTTTCATATATTAAATATGTAATTTTAATATGTTGATTAAATAAATATTTTAACAATTTGCTAATTGCAAATAATTTATTTCATTATTTATATATATTTACACATTTTCGTGCGGTCTACATTCACGTTAACAAAAAATCGTGTGTATTAATAGTCATTAATTAATACGAAAACAAATTAGTGATTAATAATAATAACAAATATAATTATTATCAATAATTGGTTATTAAATTTTTTTTTCTTACTCGTGGTAATTTTCATTGCAAACAAACTAGATTTATGATAAATATATTAAATACTAGAATGTAAGATGGCACTCGGTGGTGGCTCAGTACACTCATATATATATATATATATATATATATATATATATATTATATATAATTAATCAAAATTATAACAACACTCAACAAATTGTCGTCTCATATGGTGATACTTTAAATACTTTTTTAAAATTTGTTACACATTTAGAACAAGTGCGTGTGCACGCTTGTATACATTTTGCATTCAAATATTATTTTGTTAAAAATAAGTTATTAGTAATTATTATAATTATTTTTTATGGTATTAATCACCCTGATTAAAAACTCCGATTTAATCCAATTGGAAAATTTCTATTGGGAAATTTCCGATTTACTTTTAACCGGAAAGTTCTGAATTAATCCGATTGAAAGTTAATCAGAAATCGGAAAAAAAAATTATTTCCCGATAGGATCTGATTAAAAAATTTCAAATCCGAATGAAATTAAATCGAATACTTGGAACACTCCCGAGTAATTCTCATTGAATGTTTTTTTCTGATTGAATCGGATAGAAATCCGATTGAGTTTAAATCAGATTCAATTGGATTTAATTAGAGTTTTTAATTAGAGGATACACTTTATTAATACTTAGAAAATACTGGGCGTGGTATTTGGAATAGCTTACAGTTCAGATATTTTAATTTATGTAATAATTGATACACTTTCAAGGAAGGGCACTCGTAAACATATGTATATATTTATTAATAATATATATAACATTTACATATAAGTATCTTAATTATCTGGTCAACGAGATAAAATATCGCACATTTATACCTATACTTCTAACAGAATTTAGTATGCTTTGTTTTGTTAATATATATAATACATATATATAAATAAAGATACTTAACTATTTTATTTTAGACGCATCATTTGTCTTGTACATGCTGGACTTGGAGCATCTGCCGTTGGATACTTCGTACCTGTTAGTACGAACGGAGGTTTAATCATAAGCCGTAACTCTGTTGTATGACAGTACTTTAGATGGACGCGGATAAAATCTTGTCACTATGAAACAAATTTTTTATTTCCGCTACATAATTTTAGTGTTCGCTATTTATTTTCAATGTAATGTCCCCGAATGTTTTTGAACTTTCAAAACTATTCATAGAAAATTTTAGGAAATTAAAAAAATTGAAAGATTCCGGAAAACTTTAAAACTCTAAAAAATTCCAGAATCTTTAAAATTTCAAAATTTATTGGGACGTTTTAAAAAATTCCAAATTTTTCGTAAATACTTTAGATAATTACAAAATCAACTAAAACACTTTAGAATTTCAAAAAACGTTTAAGAAAATTTCGATATTTTTTCAAATGTTTCTACACAGAAAAAATGAATTTCTTGGCGCAAGAAAAATTTTTCATTACGAAATGGAAACAAAAATTTTCTTAGGGTTGAAATAAATTTCTTGACACAAGAAATTTTTTTCTCGCCCTAAAAAAATTTTTCGCGCCAAAAAATTCTTTTTTTCTGTGTAAAAATTGTAAAAAAAAAATTAGAGCTACCGTATGATGGGTAAAAATCCTAGTAACATAAAAAAAATAAAATTTCCGTGTGATATTCTGAAAGTAATTAATACTCAGTGTAATATCTTTCACTAAAAAATTTATTTCAATACATAATCTGATGTGCATACATTTAGAGTACTGCGTTATGACGGATTTACACCCTATGGTTTGTTTCTCGTTGGTATTAATAACGTAATCATGTACCATGCGCTACACTGTCCATAAAAGTCCAACATGTACAACATACATGTCACCAAAACCGATGCATAAAAACGAAACTAGTTTAATATAACTTTGTAATAATTTATTAATAAATAACTCGCAATTACGATCTTTCTCTCATGGCCACAATGGGTTACTCGGAGTGAAAAAATTATAAAAATAAAATAGAACGACAGGACAATGGGTCTGTATAATTTTAAATGCATTATAAATAATTTGTTACGGGCAATCGATAATTACTACTCGCAACGGAGAGTAATAATTAATAAGTTATAGATAATTAGTTTTAAATGACAAATCTAGTTTCCAGGTAATCTTATTTTATGTATACTCATTAATATATATTATTAATATATAATATAAATATTGTAATTTTAATGATGAAAATTTACGATTAAAGAAATGCTCGATAAAAATTTACTTTTTTAAATATTTAAATAAATAATTATGTTTTCATGACTTTCAGGCAAGTATATGAAAGGACGGCTTTTATTTTAGGCTGGTTTTATATAATAGGTATGTTGTAAAATACACAATAAACATCTTCAAGTACCACAAAAATCTCTATAATTATTTTTTTAGTTTTCTTAAATTCGTCTGAAATTCTTATGGTGTAAGAGGTTTAAAAATAAATAAAAAGTCCTTACAGTAGGACCTCGTTATAAGACTAGCTCGGGGCTGTAGGGGAAAAAATTAGTAGAATAGACATACCTCCACTATTGTGCTTACCAGCGTTTGCGCCGAAACCTCGCTATAAGACTGTCGCCGTTTTCCGTTTTATTTCTGTATTCGGTTCAACTCTACTCTCTTATACAGTGTATCTATTTTATATGTATATAATCATAAACAAACAGAACTTTGTCATTTTTTTCTGTTAATTAATTATGTGATACCACGAAACTTTAAGTATTTTTTATGAAAATAAATTACTTAATCTTCAATTTATATGTATGTATATTTTATCTCGATTTTAGTCGTGATTGTCGTTAGTCTTATAGCGAGGTTTCGGCGCAAAACTTTTATTGAGTTGTTGGTGGGGAAACGTTACGAGCGAGTTTCAAAAAATTGAGGGGATGAGTTTTATAACGCGGTCTTATAACGAGGTCCTACTGTATTATTAAATATACTTTTAATTTAAAAAGGCTTAAAAAATAAAACTAAACGTCTTACAGGAAAAAGATCGAAATGCGTTACACGAATTACATTTAATTGAGACACCAGCTAGAGTTGAGGAAGAGCGTGTTGGCGGGAAGCCCAACAGGATTATTACTTTGCTATCAAATCTATTAACGTCTTATTTTTAAAATTATAATTTTATCTTGTATTAATAATAATATTTAGTATTTTTAGGTAAGCCGTCTTTGTTAAAATAATAATAATAATAATAATAACACACTACATGATAGAACAACGTTTAACATTGTACCTACAATCTTGGTCCACATTATTAATGCTAAGTACCTTGAGAAGTCTCTCGGTATCTTTGAAGTGTGTGTGCTTACTTGTCAGCGTAACCTTCTTTCGTTTCCGTGTTTTCATCCTCTTGGACTTTTTACTTCTAGACAAAGTAAGCTCGAGAATTTCTTCAAGACGAAGACGAATTGGCCAGGCGTCTTCGCTGCCCGAGTGGTCATCGAATGGTAGCCCGCCGGTGTAATAGGCCGTCTCCCCGGGATTAGACCGCTCGTCAATTGAAAATTCAGTCAACTCTGCTGGTACATTTTTGTGAGCTGATGAATCGTGAATGCGTACAGGTCGTGCCAGTGATGATCGCTTCCTTGCGGGTGTTGTCACACACTGTATCTGACTACACATTTTACTATTACGTGCGCTGTCATATAAATCTGATGAATAGTATGACTGACAATTGTTTTTGTAATTCGTAACAAAATTTGGGTTTATTTCTGCCGGTGACATTCCGCGTAGGGTATTACTGTTGTTATCATTTATATTGACATTAATGTTATCAGTTATTGTGTTACTAGCGTGCCGACAATGCTCGGTGCATTGCAAACAATCATAATACATCTCAGAGGTGTTTGTATGGGACATGACTAAATTATCTCGCACAAATGTTGACTGATATCTTACGCGTTCGCTCATTGATTTGTAGTAGTTCAAATTTGATCTATTGTACTGACGTCGCTGTCACACTTCCTGGAGAAATTTAAGAGGGCAGAGAACTTCGCGAAATCTTACATCGCCTTCTTCAGTAACGTGTCCGGATGATCTTGTGTCCGCTGCGCAGCGTACCATTGCGACACCGTCGACTGGTTCGCTTACTTGGATGACAATCTATACAATTTATCAATTAAAAATAAATAATTAACAATTAGCTGACAGTAAACGGTAAGAATATAATTAATAATAATTACTTGATCGCGTAAGAGTGTTATTTGATCAGATAATTGAAGATTACGAGTAACTTGATGTGTTTTTTGACCAGATTCTATTTTCATGACATACGCGCTTGGAAAATAACCAGCTCTGCCTCCTAAACATTTACCTTTCCACCAATCTTTCTCCGATTTATCGATAACTGTTATTTTATAACCGGCTCTGAAATGAATATTTAGAGACCGTAATTATAAAAAATTTATATTAATTGTTAATTATTTTAAATACACTGTAAAAAACCGCGGAGTGAACGCAGATTAAATGCGGAGCGGAAGACTATTTATTTAATTCTCTTGAAGTAAAATTCACTCCGAAAGGGATCGCGAGTTTATTTTAATATTTAAACTCCGAATCGGAATTAGTGTGAAATTACTCCGAAATTACTCATCTGAAAAAAAAATCCCTATTTACTTCGTATGCGGAGTGATTTTTTCTAAACCTCCAGAACCCCGCGTGAATTTGAATTTAAATAAAATCCGCAGTCTCTCCGAATTTTTTACAGCGTAAATAAATAAATGAATAAAAAATAAAGCTGAGGTCTCACTTGAGATCAAGTTCATCTCGATGACGTGCGTCAAAATTGTACAATACGACGTAAAGATTGTTTGTGGGCAGCACTCGTTTGCCGGGCAAATTCAAGTGGTTCTGATTGTTAGCGTGCGGCGACGGGCAGGGTGAAGTGCTGGCAGATGAATAAGATTTGTCGTTGTCGTCCGGCAATTCCATACTCGACATCCTGATGGCCCCACGTCCTTGTCGTTGAACCGGCTGTCCGTGACCTGAACTGCAAGGAGCTTAAACGACAGTATTTATTTATTTACTCGTTTATTTATTTTACAAATACCAACTGTCTATCTATTTCTGCAATGAACTCGTGAATGAGGATGATATTTAAAATGAAACTTACACAGACGATTTATACTGCCGCTATCGGAGTGTCTCGGTGGCGTCGAGTCCTTCTGGCCCTGGTAGTAGTCCCTGGGCCGGTGCCTCACGTGAGCCGTCCCCTCGGGTGAATCCAAACTGAGACTCTTCATCCTCAGGTTCAATCGCTCACGTCGACGTTGTGGACTATGCGGAGCTTCGTGTTTCATGATATCTATTATGAGTCAGCCCTTCTTCCGTTTGGTGCTCGATGCTCGATGTCGTCTAACGTGCTTAATTGATCATACCGATCCCGGAGACTCTAATTACTCTAATTTCTTTTTTTTTTTTTTTTATCAAGTCCAACTGAATTTAAACCGAAACTTTCTCGCAATAAATCATCAAAAATTCAATAATGATAACAAATAAAATTTATACTTTTTGTCCAAGTCTCCGGTCAATGGCATGATCATTAACTACTTTTTTTCTATTCTCGCTATTTATTTAAAACCAGCAATAAATAGTCTGGTTGACTATAAAAAAAAATCTATTCAGGCAACTACTGTCAAATACCTAGCTGGCACGTCCGACATCAGCCTCGAACACACTTGCATATTTTTACATACATGTATAATTTAAATATTATTATTAATCACAAATTAATTATAATTAATTTTAATATTCCAATAATAACACAGAGATTATAGACAAGATTGAGTATTGATAATTTAGTATGGAATACCAGATACACAGATCACAGTAATTAAAAGTATAAAAAGTACTTCGAAGCATAGAACGTGCCACATGGTATATATTTAAAACAAATAATAAAACAATACAGTTAATATTAATAATAATAATTGAGTTAATAAAATTACGTTCAGTCGGACACGACTCGATATTTAAATACGCACTGATATTTATTTACGCTATTTACAAATTTACTTGATACAATTTCATTGATTGATTGATTTAATCATGTATTGTTGGATTGAGCAGTAGGTATATATATTGGTAGATATATATGTAGATGTGTACGGTGAGGCTAGTCTAATCACGATACTCGATTAGGCAGTGTCTAATATCACATGGCACGAAAGGTCACAGTGCGGCGAATGAACATCGAAGATCGATTTAGCTAGTTGGTTTATTAAATCTATTATCTTGTGTATGATAATAATGATACGGATTAACGAGACCTGGAGGATCGATATTGACGTGCGTATAACAATAAGTGATATTACATGTCAGTCTGGATATGTTGTGGAAAACAGTAGTATAGAGGAAACTCTCCGATAATGTAAAACTTATTTTCCTATCGAATCTACTGATAACCCACCATTTTAATTAATGACAATTAGGGATTAAAAATAATGAGGCTTGTAAGTAATGACTAGGGACAAGATTTCTGCCTCAATTTCGAAATAAACGGTTCATATGTTTGATATTACGCCGAAAATATTGGTCCTATAAAAAAAGTTTTGAAACAAAAGTTATAGGAAATTTAATTTTACAAAAAAAATGTCTCTTATGATTTTTTTGTGCAACCAATATTTTTACCGTAATAACAAAATTAAGATTCATAATGAATGATTTAAATTTTTGATAATTATGGAAATCTTAATTTTGAAATTACGGCTTTGTTATTGGTCCTATGAAAAAATTGTAAGAGACATTTTTTCTGTAAAATTAAATTTTAAACAACTTTTATTTGAAAAATTTTTTTATACGACCAATATTTCCGCCGTAATATCAAAAATTTGACAGCATTAATTATTAATTGTTTTTTTTAAATCAAAGTAAAAATCCTGGCTCTGGTAATGACGTCGGCTTTGTTAATTTTTTCCTTTTCTTCCTCGATAACGATTTAGTCTACACGGAGAAAATTTTTTAATAAAATTTAGAGTAAACCTGGGCCGAAAATAAATATGGAAAGAATGAAAACTGGTTCCATTTGTTTTATTTTTTATTTCAAAATTACTCGAAATTTGGGTTTTTACCCCATTATTGAACACTATCTAGAAACGGAAGAGTAATTATTCATCCATGCCCAGTTTTATTCACAATTAATGAGTAAAATTTATTAGAAAATTCTCCCTGTGTAATATACATAAAACCGTATGTACGAATTTAAAATGACTAGCGAAGCTATTCGCGCGTAACATACTCGAGTGCTGATAGATGATAGAGGGAATAGGTCGAGTGGATGGTATCGGTATTTTGGAGAGCGACCGGTGATCCGGTAAATGGGAAAGTTTTAAAAATCTCGACAATTTAATATAATTATAATTATAATTAAAATGGTCTTTGTGTTCGGGTGACACGTAACGGTAGAGAAAAAGGAAAATAATATAGATGCTGATTAATTAGAACGATCGTTATCTGGTGTTGCCTATTGAGAATATAAGTTTAGTTAAGTTGTGTATCATCGAATTTTTTTACTGCTTTGCTGCCTCTTCAGCGGTGACCTCGGCAATGGGGAGGAGACGGCGGACGACGAGGGTTCTGATGCCATCAATACCAGGGGCTGGCCCGATGGTCGTGTTCCTGAAGAAGACCCAGCTAAGTCTTGGTTTCGTTTATCTCACATACATAATACATTTAGATTTTTTTTTTTTATTAACTTTAGCTAGTTTTTTTTTTTTTTTTTGTGGGTGGATTAATTTTTGTACCCGTGTCATTATTTAGCAGCTGACATGGGATTTAAGCAGCAGATCTGTTTTTAAAAGCAGCAAAGTATTTTTAGTGTCACCGTCTTTTATTGGCGTTGCGCTTACGACGTAAAGTCGAAGAGGACACTGAGGATGAGGAGTTTGTGACGGGCTCTTGTGCCATAAGAATCAGCGGCTGGCCAAATGGTCGTGTGCCCGAAGTCGATCCACCGCTTCCGCGTCCTGGCCAATCCCAATTTTAACAAATATTTTTTTGCTTCGTCTCTCGATTATAATTATCACTCAATTTATTATAAATTCAAATATAAGCTACCAGCAAATTCATTTAATAGCTCAAATATTTAATAATTTATATTCAATGACTAATAAAATTATAAACCACTATCACTATATTCATAAATAATTTAATTATGATGAATAATAGCAGGTGACTTATGACAGAAAATGATTGATGGATTTAAATTTATATGATTGACTTATTAAGGTCAATTAATAATATTGTATTTGAATATTTAATAGACAATTTGATAAATCGATAACCAGAATATTTTCAAATTTTCTAATGGTTTCGAATTAAATTAACCATTGATATATTTTAAAATAAAAATAAATGCGTGGAAATTAAAACTAAGCGTTAAAAATAAATAAAAATGTTTGTTTAAATACTCAAAGCAGTGAATAATATTGCAGGTAACTTTCAAAACGTCAAGCAGATAAATGAACCACCCGAAATAATAAAATACTCCCACACAATCGTATCATAAATGTTAGTCGGATCAATTGTTATCCAAGCGAATTTAACACTTTATGATCTTCAAAGCTGGATCTATTTTCCACAAAGGAATCAAAACAATAAAAAAAAAAAAATATTTCGTTTGAATGCGATGGGGTGAAACAATGAGGGTAAAATTGCCGGTGAGTATATTAATGATAAATATATATAATAAACTGCTGATAAACTTTATTCGGTGATTATCGTGAGAGTGGTTGTTGTAGCGGGAGTTTCTCGGCATTTAAACTCTGATGGGCAGAGAAAGGTCTGAATGAGGTGAAATTTTAGCTAATGCCGACATTAGATACTAATGACAGGGTGGAAAGTAACATCAGTTAACTCAGCGTATATACGTCTAATTTACCCGTTTGATTTATTTGTAGTCCACCTTCTCATTCTTATCGCGATTCTGAGTAAATAAATTTTATTCAGCATTGCAATTTATTTTATTTAATTAATTAATTGATTAAATTATTTTGTATATGTAATAATTAACTAGAGAAGCTTGAGAGTAAAGCCCAGCGAGTCGTGTCCTTTGATCGTAGAGAGAGAGAGAGATAGAGAAATCAAGAGATAGAAGAAGAAGAAAGAGAAAGAGAGAGAAAGAGAGCCTGTAAAATAAAATTAATAATGTAAATTTAATTGGGTGATTGTGTGTCTTACCAGAGGTGGACGAGGAAGGGTGGGATGAAATAATCCTCGATGTAGGAGCCGCTCCAGAGGAAAGATGATCTCCAGTAGGAGGCGTAGGTGGTGAGTTTGTTGAATTGCCACGGATCTCACCCGCCTGCTTGAGCACCTGGTACGTAGCGTCAATGCCTAATAAAAGCACCAGGTTAACAAGAAAGAAAGCTGTGAAAAATGTAAATCTAATGTCAAGTAGGAGCGCAGATTGATGGCGATGGCTTTTACACTCTCTCGATAGAGCTGGTTACTGATTTTTTTTTCTTTCTATCTTTTTTTTATAGCAGTAAAACTGTTGATGACTCGTCGCATCGCCCACTAGATCTCAACTCTCAGATCGATCTACTTCCCTTCACTTCTTCCCATCCCTTGTCCCGTTTGCTTGGCTCTATCTGTTCTGACTGGGCTCAACGTAATATTACGGCTCTGAGGAGATGATTAATGGCTTGTGCTTTCTAATAATGGGAAAAGGCTCAAACTCTTATACCGCTGCGTGCAGACGTGTCTTTTCCCACAGCACAAAGGGGATCGCTACTAATATTAGTTCCCTCGGAACGAACTTTTGCAGAGGAATGATTTAAAAAAAATAAATTGACTTTGTTTTTAGATAACTGGCTATCGACAGCCGAGGATCTATGGAAAATTTCTGATGATTTTTTTTAAGCATCGTTAGTGTTTATCATCAAGCGTCAACAAGCCTACGCAAATTGATGTGGGATTAAAGTGCCATCGATGACAGAATGTTAAATGGATTTAAGTAATTAACTTTTTTAAAATAATTCTTTTGCTTGCCAGAATATCTTCTCTTGTTTTCGATTCAAAGTTTCAGTTTTTTTTTACTACTAAATATTAGATGAGAAAAAAGTTTCAAATAGTATTTCCGACTTGAAAAGTCTTGATGTGAACTTTATTATGTTATTATTGTGTGTTTTTATTGAATTTGATATCTACTTGAGGATATCGCTGCAAAAATGGATACGGTTTTTACAACTTTTAATGTTGTTTTATTTTTTCATACACTTCAAGAAACTTGTACAGTCTCCAGGCTGTATATGCTCTTATTTTTATCATCGAATAAACTTTCAGAAATTTTTGTTTCCAGCAAAAGAATCATCTTAATTTTATTCCCATAAAAAGAAAAGCTAAATTTATTTTACTCAATACTCAAAACAAGATTCATACTTTTTTTAGAGGTCAAGAGTCACAAAATCGCTGTGATTAGTAAACTTGCATTAAAAAAAAACATTAAAACGCTGAGAGACTATTGGATTGACTTATCTACTCTAGAAATCGTTCATTCGTAATATATAAATATATATACATGTACATGAGGAAGTCTGGATTAAAATAAAACACTATTTTGAAGAAAAAAAAAATTGTTTTTGTTCAAAAACGCTTATTTGTGATACTTGAGGAAGTATAGAAGAAATTGACTCTCGTGGAATGGCTAATCAAAAATTTCTAGTATAAAAATATTGATTTTGAATAATTGTTATTTGAGTTATTTCTCCGAATTAAGGAGAATCGAATGAAAACGAGACTGGGGTGAAATTATTATTAGAAAAAATAAAATCAATTGGAGTGATTGCGAAGCGGATGATTGTTTATTTATTTAATCTCCTTGGAGTAAAATTCACTCCGAAAGGGAGTTTATTTTAACATTGAAACTCCGGTTCGGAGTAAAATTCACTCTAAAGGGAGTTTATTTAAATATTAAAGCCCCGTAACAAAAATAATGCAGATTTAAATAAAATCCAGATCACTTCGAAATCACAAATTTTTGTTTGAAACTCCGCATTTCAAGTGGCGGAGTGAATTCGGGTTTAAATGAAATCCGTAATCACTCCGAATTCACTCCCAATTTTTTACAGTGTAAATATTCATAAGATCTACATCTATCAAAATTCGCGAGTATGCCCAAAAAGGTGAGGAATCGGCCTCCGGTCGGCGGAGGTGGACTTAGGTCCCGTTACATTAATTAATTATCTATCAAAATTATTTGATTTTATTATTAATGTACTGGCTAAGTGATTTAGTTTTCGATACCGACTACAAATGTTGCGAAGTACAAAATTTGGAATAAAGATTTTATTTAAAAATTTTTTTTTGGCTCATTTTACCCTGGAGTCTCATGATCACTAAATTCCCTCAGATGTAAGAAAATGATTCTAATAACGGAGTATCCGTAAAAAAAACTTTTTTTTTTACTCAAAAATTGGGAGTGACTTATTAACCTGGCCAACTTGCCCCATCCTCCCCTAAACATTTTTGAATAAAATAAATTTTTTTTTCCAAAATGGTGTCTTATTTTGCACTAGATTTCCCTTAATTTATGTCTATATACATATATATCAAACTAGAGGAGAAACACGCATTAAATATAATTTATCTAGTGTACAAATATATCGAATATGCTTAAAATATAACATTATTGAATATTATTATTTACTTATATACTTAGGGAACTTAAATCCTTTGATCTCTATGATACTTTGGAGAATATAAAAGTATAACAACAAATAAAAATAGTATGTTTCTCCCCATAGAGGGTCACGCAAGGATAACGTGGGATCGAACTTCGGCTACATTTTACTAAATTTTATTTATGATAAAATAACACAGTCTTATATAAGTATAAGTATATGGTTTTAATTCAAATAGGAGTAAGAGGATTTGTATTAATAATAATGATAATGAATAAATAAACTCACTGTGCTCGGTCGAGGCAGTTTCGTCGACAGGTGGTGCGGAAGTTCTCTGTCGTCTTAGCAGCGGAATACCACCGCTACGTTTTGGCGCAAGGCTTGGACAATTCGCTGGTTGAACTAGATTTATACAATCCGCATGAGCATTTACTTTGCACCCACGACACCTGAGTCCCTGACGACTGTGCCCTCTCAGCACCTGTCCGCAGGCATCACATGGAGTTATTTTCCGGTATGTGTACTCGCGCCATTGGTGACCTCCTTCCGACTCCAAGTTTTTCCTGAGAAACAAAGTAACGGGAGTAAAAAATAAAGCTGGAGAAAAAGTACCGAGTTGGAGAAAAAATTGTTTAAGCCTCAGTAAAACCACCAGCTAACTAAAAAAATTTTAAACTTTCAAGTGGAGCTTCCCGTCCAAACTTCTTGATGGTACTTATGGAATAATTAGTTGAAAGATTTATTTTTTGTCATTATTATCATTATCATTTTTATTTGTTTTTTTTTTTACCTGGACATGGCAACGACTGTCGAGACTGCATGATACATCGCCCCCTTTCCCGGCCTTTGCGTTTTTTTAGGAAGCAACAGACATTTTAAATTACATTAATTGGATATCTAAAGCTATTATATGTTTTAATTAATTACTAGGGACAAGATTTTTGCCTTATTTTTGAAATTAATAGTTCCAATTTTTTATATTACGGCGAAAATATTGGTCTTATTAAAAAAGTTTTCCAATAAAAGTTGTAGGAAATTTAATTTTATAAAAAAAATATCTCTTATGATTTTCGTATATGATCAATATTTTCACCGTAATTCAACAATTAAGATTCATAATGAATGATTCAAAATTTGGTTAACTATGAAAATTGTAATTTTGAAATTACGGCTTTCTTATTAGTCCTAAGAAAAAATTATAAAAGACATTTTTTTTATAAAATTAAATTTCCTACAACTTTTGTTTGAAAACTTTTTTAATAAGACCAATATTTTCACCGTAATATAAAAAATTTCACACCATTAATTATTAATTGTTATTTTTAAATTGACACAAAAATCCCGGTCCTGTTAATTACTAATTTATATATTAATATATAAGGGAGATCCTGGCAAAATGGAGTAGTCTCAGAAAATTAAAAAATTTTTTTTAAACATTTCTATCAAAATTTTACAAGTAGAAATTTTTAAAAAATTCAAACCCCAGCACCAATTATTCAAAAGTAATAAATCGCAATTGAATGATTCAATTTAAAAAAAAAAATATGAAAATGTTCGGACTGGTCATTTTGTTTGGATTTCTCTAAAATATATATTTAGTGTAATATTAATTACAATTATGATTATTTTGGCAACAGAGATGTTTGATGTAAGAATGGGGTAATGTTGAATGTCAAAGGATATAACTTACTTGTCGGATGTTGGTGGAGTAGTGGGTGAACTTGTCTTGAGGCTTTTGAAGGCTTTGAGCCATTTGTGCTTGGTACTTCCGGTGGATCCATTGGACATCTTCCGGTTGCTCATGCCGTCTGGTGGCCCTACGTCACCTGCTCCAAATAACTCTTTCTACAAATAATAAATTAATGTTATTATTATTATTGTTGTTGTTGTTGTTGTTGTTATTATTATTGTCATTATTTTACTACGATAATTAAAAGTTTGTATAATGAGATGATAAATCGGCTTAATAATCCAGTAATTATAATGAATCGTTGAAGCGTCGTTAAAATAACGAATGCTATAATATTTAGCATTATCGATCGATCAATTAAGCTCGCGCGACACCGAAAAGTAATACGTCAATTTATAGAATGACAATTTTATCCTAAAATATCAACACTAACAATCGATAAATATTTTTACCCAAGTGTCTGGGACAATAAAAATTTTGTATACCGCAGTAATCTTTATCTCTATTTTTATTTTTCCATCAATTCGAAACTTGAAGAGGAAAATCCCTAAATCCATATCCACATTCTCATCTAAAAATAATCTTATCAATTGTCAAAGTTTTTTTTTCCTTTTTTTCTGTAAATAAATTTTTTTTTGGGGTGTGCAAATAGTCCGAGATTACGAATTACTCGTATTGATTTTTAAAATTTGCATTTACAAATAATTCAAATTATTTGTAAGCTTTCAAATCATTTATGTATTTTTCGACTGAATGAAAAATTCTTAATTATTCAGTATTCAATTTGTATATTTATTAATTATAAGAAATTTAATTCTGAGAGCTTTACAATCAAATAAGATATTGTAAAAAAAATGGATTCTAATTTATTACACGCTAGTTAAAAGCTTAATCCTACACTCAGTGCAGCTAGATCGTGCGATATTTTTACCCCTTTCCGTGGTGGAATAGCATGGAGTGTAATGGCAGGAGGGGGTAAAAATATCCCACGATCTGGCTGCACTGACTACACTGTAAAAAATCGGGAGTTAATACAGATTTCATTTCAAATTGAATTCATTTCGTCACTCGGAGTTCTGGAGTTTAAAAAAAATCACTCATACTCGAACTGGGAGTTTTTTTTAGCAAAGTGATTTCGGATTGATGTGGATTTTATTTCAATTCACATCCACTCGATCCAGGGGTTTAATGTTAAAATAAACTCCCCTCGGACTCAATTTCATCCACTCCACATTTACTCCGGATTCGATACGCGTTCACTCCGCGAATTTTTCCGCAGTGTAAAAAAATTCAAATAATTATTTTTATTTGATTCGAGTGGTTTTCATTTTTGATTATGAAATAATTTAAACTTCAAAATTAATTGACTTTTCTAACCGTATGATTAGAATTTTGAATCGAATAATTTTTTATTTCGAACACTACTCATCCTTAATACTTATAAATTCCAGACAATATATAATTATTGTTGAATTAGATGATTGTTTCTTCTTGATCGTTGTGTCTATTAAAGTTGTGAATTCGTGGAGAGTAGTATGGAATGAGAAAGTACAACAATATAACAGTAGCTACGTAGCCAGCAGCCAACAGAATTGGGTACATGGGCACGGAGTTAATTGGATCGGATGTCGGATAATGTGAAATCGAGTAGACTATCGAGTAGAATATAGATGGATGATATAATACCAGCCAATATCTGTACAGATACAAACGTGTTGTATGGATTGTAGTCACGACCATCATAATCATCTTCGTCATCAACTTTAATTACTACATCAAAGCTTAGCCACTGTACTCCTACTAGTACTGCGACTTAAATGACACGCTGTTATTATAATAATAGCATTGTTAAAGACGCTAAAGGATGTTAAAGTTGTCACGAAACAGTAACGCCTTGATTGTTGAGTGAAAATTTTAATCACAAACTCATGCTCAGGCTTAAATTACTGCAATACACTAAGATTTAATGATAGTAATGAATATAAATGGCCGCGAGCATAAATTAAATTTAAATCGAGATCTAATATTCACGCGATCTCAAGTGAATTTTGATTGTTACTCAACATTCCATGGGTGTTTTATTATTCATTACTTTGTAAGAATATGGGGGAGGCTGGGGCACACAATCCGAGTATCCCCTGAAAAATTTGAAAAAACCCTAATTTTTTTTATAGCGAAATTATGGCGGCTTTGTTCGAAATAGATCAAAGAAACTTGTACTCGACGCTCAAAAGCCATAGGAAATAATTAGCGGCTTAGAGGAGCCATTTTGCCCCGATCTCCTCTACATTAATTATAATCATGTCTCAAGAGTCTTAGAGTCTTGTGTCAGAATATAGAGACCAATCCCATCAGAATACTATTGAGATTAAGTTGATTTAAGCATCAATTTTGTTGGATGTTGGCTGAGGTTTGATTTTATCTAAGCATAATAAACTAAAAATCGTTTCGATAATTTCGATTTTTTATTTCAATAATTTTGATGTGGGCGTGGAGCTAATGGAAGTATTTTATTTCATTTTAAAAATATCTCGTCACTTTAAATAATGAAAAAAATAAATTTTAGTGGAAATAAATGTTTTTAGACGATTTTAAATTTCCACAGAAGAGGGCCGGGAAAAATGGGGCGAAATAAAAAATGCATCGAAATATACGAAATCAGTTATTGTTTATTTGAAATCAAAGAAAACAAGAAAAATTTTTGTCATATTTTTTTCCTTTTTCCAGTAAAATAGGATTTCTCTAAAAAAAATGATAGTTTTCATAAAATTTTTGAAGATGACGTCAGTCATATTTGAATTTATGTAAGAAATATGATAACTAGCACGATTTGAAAGTCAAAGATTTATAAGATACGATTTTTTTTAAAAAACTTTTGAAAGTAAAAATTCTGTAATAATAAATATATGTACGTCAAATTTCTTAGAAATAATTGCATAAATACTGAAATATGATTTGAAAAAAATTTGAGAAAAAAAAAATTACCAAAATTTTTGAATTTCCGATTTTGTCTTTTTTCATTGTTATTATTATTTAAAAAATTTTAAACTTGAATTTGTAATTTATTATACACTAATAAAAAACCGAGGTAGGTCTAGGCGGTGTAGGTGTTAAAATTTTCGGTGTTAAATTTCAATACCGAAATCAGTGTTAATTTAACACCGCCGCCAATAGATAATATTCATTAAATTTTTATATTTTTTTATCTGTAATACATTTTCTTTTTCTAAATTCTATACGTGAAATTTTTTTTTACACCGATTTAACACCGGCAAATTACACTGCACGGGTGTTCTTTCATTTTAACACCACGTGGTGTTAAATTGTCAATTTTTAAAATCGCTCTTTTTGAAGTGTAATTTTTCTTTATTTGAAATATTAATTTTTTTTGTAAAAATATATTTATATATATATAATTATCAATGTATATTTACATAATACGAAAAGTATTGATTTACTTTGATAGAGTTAACTCGAATCAGAGGTCAAAAACAAATCTATTCATAAGCCAAGAAAGTAGAGCAATGGAATTTAAATAAATGTAAAGGACGTTATTGTCCTTAGTTTAATTAATTTTTAATTATCAAGTTTATGTCGTGTATTTCGTTGGAAAGTTAAAATAGAGTGCCTTTGAGTTTATATGAATTCATTAAAATCTATCCGGTTTACAGAAACATCAGTGGTATCATTTATAACGTAAGGTATGATCGTACAATTTTACGTCATACATTCAATGTACTTTATGTGCAAGAGTTTACTGGCAGCTAGAAAGCATAATAACGTGTATAGAATGTTGTAAAGTCCAACATAAAATTCAAGTGCGATACAAATTTATTTTATATTAAAGAAAATACGTTTACTCAAAGTCATCCAAGTTTATTAAACATTTATGGACAACTATTGAGTAACTACCAAACAATTTCTTTCAAACTTCATATTAACTGCCGCTTATATTTTAATATTTTATTCTCATCAATAAATAAATTCTAATGGCAACGTTTCGATGAATAGAAACAAATTATTCGTAATATAAATTTCTCAAATCTAATAATAAATATTCTGATTAAACAACTGAATTCGACTGAATTAAAAATTCTAATTCTGTTATATTCTGTTAAATTCGGTAAGACAGAATTTAAAAGAATTCAAGGATTATTTTCGAATTAAACAGAATAAAACCGATTCAAAATTTTTGAATTGGTTTCAATTTGATTTAATTCGGAGTCAGAACCAGAAATTTGAGAATTATTTTCGAATTAAAAAGAATAAAACCGATTTTAAATTTTTGAATTGGTTTCAATTCGGTTTGATTCGGAGTCAGAACCAGAAATTTGAGAATTATTTTCGAATCAAAAAGAATAAAATCAATTTAAAATTTGTGAATTGGTTTCAATTCGGTTTAATTCGGAGTCAGAACCAGAAATTTGAGAATTATTTTCGAATTAAACCGAATAGAATTATTTAAATTCGTTTCAATTTTGATAAATTCTGGTTTTCCTGCCGAATTAACAGAATTTATCTGAATTATAAAGAATCAAAAATTCAATTCTCTTTAATTCGATCGAATTCAGTTGTTTAATCAGGGTAAGCATACATTTTTTTTAAATTATTGCTTTTAGAAAATTTGTAATTCCAAAAATTTGCTTTTAGAAATTTTTTATGACAAATTTAGTGAATAAAAAAAAAATTATAAATAAATAAATATTATTTTTTTTATTCTAAGAGCTTATAAAAAAATTCCTTAATGAATTATCGATTAAACGCAATATATAAAGCTTAGGCAAAGTAAAGTTAAACAACATAAATATGTATACGAATCTATATATTTACATAGCGTACATATGCATGGATAAAATTGATTTTTCTTTTTAAGTTTTAATAGTAACAATAATAATAATAATAATAATATTTGTAATAACAATAATGCGTCAAGTGAATAAATCAACGAACAGCCAGGCGTGCATGCTTTAACCGAAGCGCAGCTGTCTCTTGCGATTAAAATATATCGCATATGTTTGAATAACACTTTTCAAGTGCACAAGTGATAGTGTTTGCGTGGATACCAAGCCAGCATAAAAAATTATATCTTTCCTTACTACCTTCTACTGCACATTTTACATTTTTATTTACTTTATTAAATTCCATATTTATTTTAATTTTTATTTCGTCATACATTGACATGACAGGTGAAAATTTTCTTTGATTTTTCACACGCGCTATCGTCGGCTTTCAAGATGAAAAAAGGATAATCATTTTGTAATACGAGATACCGTTAGGTGTCGGATGGTGGTACAGGTGAAAGACAAGAGATAAAAAAAAAAAAAGTGAGATTGAAATAGATGTAAAGTGATTTTGAAAAAGTCGGATGAAATAAAATAAAATAAAACTCGCATGCTTCGACTAGTCCACTCGAGTCTCAATGGGGTTATGATGTTTGTTTATTTTCTAACACAGAACCCAGTAAAAAAATAGCAAACAATAAATATAAGCACAGCACTAGATCAATTTGCGGCGGATTATTTTTAGTAATTACTGTTTCTACTAACGATTCGTGTTCGCAGCGTTGTCCAGCCCATTTTAAATAGTTTTTTGTCGCTTTAACGATAACTTAAGTATCGATGGATCCTCCCCTGACCTAGCTTGATACTATGACCGGGATAGATTTTCAGGCAGTTCTGTGAGCTTGCTTGGGAATGACCTACTTGTCAGGGCGCATGTCGCGAGCGATTGCGCGCGATATTTATTTACCATTTATACATACATTCTTCTCTTATGTCTTCGTCTACTTTTCGCCTAAATTTTTCTTATTTCATTTATTTATCTTATTTTTCACAACAAAATATAACATTTTTAATATTTATTTTTCATAAAAACTTTTAAACATTTGCAGACTCGTTCAGTCACTCAGTCTCTAGAGTAAACACTTGTCTTTATAAGCCCGTTACTTTGATAAATTTTAGTTAAGTCTAGTGTATGACCTAAAATTTCATGATTATTCGATTAGCCCAAAGAGTTTATCAACTGTGAAATATCCCAAAGGGGTAGTTAGTCTTCTACTACAGTTTTTATATTTTAAATAAATTATTGTCATATAAAATTTCAGGTAAATAAGTTCGAAAGTAATGTCACGTGTCTTAAAAACAAAATAAATAAACAAACGAGTCTTTTTTTTTCGTCTTATTCACATTTTCTGACTAAAAAAAAGTCATGTACTCAGTTCAGTGACTTGGTTATACTGAGAAGACTTTAAGATCTCGTTTGGTACTTGTCTTGCACTTGAGTAAACAATAGACAAAGATACATGTATGTGCACACTTGATAACAAGCTAATTTTAATCTTTGTTTATTTTTTTTTTAGCGCAAACAATTTTAATCTTGATTTAATGTCATCTGTTATCTTATTTTTTTTCCTCTATTTATTGAGTTTTCAAAATCAGTTACTCCCTTTAGAATTAACTGTTTTTGTGTAAAATCTCTCTTCCATTGCTTAATACCATCATCAGTACATCAAGAGTTTTTTGTTCGTTTCTATTACGACTTTACTCCTCTTCGCAACCTGTCTTACTGTCTTTCATCTATCACAGGCAGGCTCCGACTCAAACTCGTTAAATTATATTACGTTTCTACGTGAGTAGGAGGGGTATAAAAAATATCTGACTGATTAACCCAAGTAACCTGTCAAAAAATACTCATTAACTCAAGCACATGATACACCCTCTCAATTATTTTTTTTTTTATTTTATTTCATTCTATTCTATTTTACTCCACTATATTTTTTACGGTTAAATTTTTTATATTATTTATCTTCCGTCACAAACTACTTTACTTGGTCACATAACACAATCACTCGAGTTGCCTTGAACTTTGTCTTTTGTATTCGTTTCTTCGGTAAAGATACAAAACCGAAATGCTTTATCGTTTTAATCCCTTGTCGCTCGAGTGCTCCCTGAAAATAATTATTGCTAAAAATGATCCCCGTTGAATTCACCCCAACCTTCTGTTAATTATCCGGCCTCCTTGTTCTTGTTATCAAGATAAAAGCTTCAATTTAGTATTCTGTTAAATATTTAAAAGGGTTGTCCTATAAAGTTACATTTTAATCCATTAAACAAAACATAAATCTTTAAGAAGTCTGGTACTTTTACCCAAATTTTATGACAATCATATTTTCTTGATAAATTAAATGTAATTTAAGTATTCAATTTTGGTGGCGCAAAAAGTTATTACTTGAATTTGTGACTTTTCATAATTCCGCGGTTTTTTTTTATGATAAATGGAAGGTTTTAAGTTACTTGACATTTATTTCTAAATAAATTTGAACTTTTGAAGTTAGGGGAGTACCGAAAATCTTTAATTTCATTCGATAAATATTAAGAAAGTCGTAAAACTTGAGTTTATACGATCCAAGTGTATCCGTATTAAAATCATTAAGTTTATTTCGTTTCAAAGTAATTAGGAGAAATTGGGCGTAGAGTACTTCGAAAACTTTTTAGAAAAATTAATACTTTTTTCTTTAATATCAGTTCCCGGGTCAAAATACCTAGCCTCAATCTAGCCTCATCGAACCCAAGTAAGCCTCAATCCAGCCTCACTGAGTAAAGAAAGTATTTTGAGACTCAAATGATGTTCAAAAAGCTTCAATGAACCTCAAATGATTCTCAAAGATCCTCAAGAAGCCTCGATAAGCCTCAAATGAACCTACTACTCGACTGTGTAATTTAAATTCGATTAGTATTATTTGAGGCTCATTGATGCTTTTTGAACCTCATTTGAGGCTCAAAATGCTTTTTTTACTTAGTAAGGCTGGATTGAGGCTTACTTGGGTTCGATGAGGCTAGATTGAGGCTAGATATTTTGATCCGGGTTTCTACAAATTTTAGGCTTCCGTTTTAAAATTGCCACGGAAAAAAATGAACTATATAAATTGAGAATGACAAGTAATATAATGATAAAGTGGTCAGTAAATACCATCATTCTGAATAGTAATTTTTTCATTTATGATTAAAACGTGAATAACTACAGGATAAGTATATGAAAATTTATTGTCTATGTAAGAAAAATTACTATTTGAACTTTAAAAATCGTAACTGATACTTAGAAAATAGACGACATGTATTATAAAATTTACTATTTGAATGTTAAAATTCCCCATATTGACAACCGCGTTCCGGGTTATAATTTCAAATAGTAATTTTTAAAGTTAATTTTTTTCCATGTGGATTCTCAAAAGTCCGATTGAAATCAATAAAACCTTGTTTTTAATGTTAAATTTTCATAGCGGGAAGTTAAAAATATGATAAGAATTTATCGATCACAAGCTTTCATTTGATACCCAACAAGCAATATTAGTAAAAGAAAAATTTTACCATCAAAATTTAGATCCCCTTAAAGATTCGAAAAGACATTTAACTTCCCCGGAAAGTAAAACCCGGGTGATTTTATGTGTTCTATTACGAACACAGAAAAATGAGAGAAGCAACGAGCAAGCTACACGATCACGTCAACTGAATAAACGTTTGATAATTTAAAAATAATAGTAAAAATAAATATATATTTATAAAAGTAATATAGCGCAGAAGCTAATAATATCGACTAACATTAACAATAGTATTATCCAGTTGAGTTCTTTGTGGGCAATTCAATGTGATTTCTTTCATTCGATACATTATTGTCACTTTCACTAGAGCATTTATATATTTTTTGTAACAGAGTACATATATCTATATATGTATAAATTCTTTCAATAAAATCCACAGAACTTTTTTTTATCCAGGCTTTCATCGACTTCCGTGTTGCTTCATGGTTTAACACTCGACTTTATCCATCTCTATGCCAGCATTCACGTGCCTTCGAGTCGCATAAAGCTCCGGACTTTCTTACAATACCACAGATGCATCTCACGTATATCCCACAACATATACAGACATTCAACCGGCTGTAAACTCATAAACGCTTTACAGGTGAACGACTCTAAAGCAATCCATCGATTTTACACTCACCAGAGGATAATCGGCCCTAATCCCAACAGAAATATAAAAGAAAAGTAATTCCCGCATTAAAAATCCAATCTCAACAATTGCTAGCAATTTTCCATTAATTTTTCACCGACTTACTCCATTACGGCCTCTCAAATCTTAAAGCTCAATTATTTATTTTTCGTCCTCAATGTTATCTCCTTTGAGCGACTTTCGAAAATAAGAACAAATCGCGGCAGTCTGCTGGAGTATTAACGTAAATATTGCAGCACAGAAAGTTGAGTTTTATATGAAGACCAAGACTAACCATAAACTATAATCGAGAGAAGCAAGTTTATCTAGGATTTATATTTTAAATTCACCCTTGCATATTTCTTCATTTACCTTACGCTAATATATATTTTCCTTTAATGTATACCTTATACTCTTTATCTCCGGGGTTTTTATTTTTATTGGATACCATTAAATAATAAATAGACCGGGAGTAATATTGCGTGACATGAATTTTACCGATATAAGTGTGCATGCGTGCGATGAAAATTTAATTTTACTCCATCAGTCGTCGTTATAATAACCGAATACTGTCAAGAAATATTCTATATCAACACGTTATCGTATACACGCCCTATAAAAAGACCTCCTCAAGCCCCCACAACCTACGACCCAACAACTCAACAACCAACCACTTTTTTTTATTTTATGACATTTAACTTTATTGTATTTTACCCAACATATTTATTTACCACGATAGTAAATTTATCGAAAAACAAAAAAAGTTTTGTTCACGTCATAAGTCACTATCAGAGGGCAACGACGACATGTTTCTGGGCAAAACTGATGCTTCTACTGCACTTACGACCTCATGACAACGATAGTAGTATTAACGGTGCCATTACTGCTTACGTGAATAATATTTTCCAAGCTTTTGCACCACTCTACAACTATACGGTAACAAGAGTTCACTGTAGACTGGAGAGTATAGTGATGTTGTGAGTTACCTTTTATAAAACAACTCGGATCCAACTTCTTATAATTAAATTTACTGAAAGCCACTTATTACTAACGTTATTTGCTTTCGCACATACATTTGTTACTATTTTCTTCGCGCCCATATTTACTGAATATGAATAACAATCATAACTTTGACACATATATATAATATGCATAACAATAATATATAAATCGCGTATTATAATAATATAGTCTTGGCAGTTGTAGGTTGTCTTAGTTATGATTGTCGTTCTTGTGTTCATTTATTCGATTGAAAACTTTATCAAGTAACTAAGAATAAATGAAACAATGTTACACTGTAAAAAAAATGGGGTAAGTCCAGGCGGTGTAGGTGTTGAAATTTTCGGTCTTAAATTTAAACGCCGAAAGCAGTGTTAAAATAACACCGCCGACAGTGTAAATATTCTTTACCGGTGCTAAAAAAATTCCCGGTGATAAAATATTTTTCGGTGTTAAAAATATTTTACTTACTCGATCACTACTGTTGTACAGTGTTTTTATTAATTAATTAAATTATTGTTAATTGAAATTGTGGACGTAAAATTGTGTAATTTTTAAATAAATTACACTGTAAAAAGATCGGTGTTTAAAATGGATTTATTTTAACTCCGCGCGGTGTTAAAATGGAATTACACCGGTGTATGAAGCGTAATTCGGCGGTGTTAAAATACCGGTGTTAAACCGGTATTAACTTTGGAAAGCTTATAAAACACAAAAAATATCTTGACACACACTCACGCACACATATGCGTGCGCGCACACGCCTACACATATGCACACACATATGCACACATTCCCAAAGTAAAGAATATTCACATCGGCGACGGCGTTATTTTTACACCACTTTCGGTGTTGAAATTTAACACCGCCAATTTTAACACCTAAACCACTTGGATTTACCCCAAAGTGTAAATTTTCCAGTTTACTGGAAAGTGTCTGGGAAGTGTCTTTCGGACACATTTCGAATACCTGTCAAAAACTTGCCAAAAACACTAATTTCACGTAATAAAACATTTCAATTAATAATAATATAATTTATTTAAAGCCGTAAGATGGACGGTGGCGTCTGAAGGTTCACTTAAAGTTTACAAGTCCAATGATATTTATGCCTGTAAACTTTGATTACTTGAAATTGGTTATTTGTCAGTTTTCAATCAGTAATCTATCGGTTATCAATCAGTCATCTCGATGGAAAGTCTATAGAAAGTGTCTGGAAAGTGTGATTTTTTACAGTATACGTATAACATAAATAATTATTTAAATAAGTACTTAGCAAAATTGAAATATCCTCCAAATAATATTCATTAAAATTTTATATTTTTTTTCTAATTCCTATACGTGGATTTATTTTTTTACACCGATTTAACACCGGCAAATTACACCGCCTACACCAGTGTTATTTCATTTTAACACCGCGTGGTATTAAATTGAGTCCATTTTTAACACTGCTCTTTTTAAAGTGTAAGTAAAGTTTCGTTTTTAATAAATAAGCTAGTAGCCGTACATATTTAAACTGTGAAATTTCATCCTACCAAAAAATTGAGTTTTCTTATATTTTACCTGGGGATATACATATATATTTAAAACATAACTTGGCATGGTTTTTTTATTGTCGAGGTGAACCGTTAAAAAATCCAATATAGCTAAAGTGTAAGTTGAAGAACAGTTGCGAGAGATGTTTGAGATGAAATTTAAAAATTTAAGTACTTTTTACGAGAAGATTTAATAATTTTGAAGAGTAAATTATATAATAGATTAATAGGATGCATTACCTGGGCTTGGACTGCGGCTAAGTGTAAATGGGCAACTCCTAAATCGAAACGTTTCATCGAGATATCTTCTTGAAGCTCGGCGGCTTTTGTGAAAAGATTACCCTCAGCACTTCTGTAAAGTAAATTTTTTTTTTTTTTAATCTATAGAAATTCAGCCCTGAAAGTTGGACGGATTGAGAGGATTAAAGTTGATCTCTACCCGGGAAAAAATAATTTAGATCAACGTAAATCTAATTCTTTCAAATTTAAGATCTACGTTGATTTATTAAGATCAACAAATCCATAAAGATCCTCTTTAATTTATTTTTTTAAAACTCATTTTTTATCCGGTTTTTGAATTTCTTTTAAAATAAAAATTTTTTATTTCTACCACTTAAAAATTTTCTCTTTTTTAGCTCAACTTAAATCTCATCGTAAATAAAAATTTTTCTCCCGGTTTTTACATGAAATTATTAAAATTAATTTTTTAAATTATTGTTAGATTTGATTAAGAAAGACGTAAATTAATTATTTATACTCACTTGCGTTGCATTCGCATCAGAGCATCCAAAGAATCCTGAAGCCTTCCAATTTCAAGTGTAAGAGAGTCAGCCTCGCGGCGCAAATCATCAAGATTCGGTTGACTGTTGATTCCAGTCGGTACCAATTCATCCCTCAAGGCAGGCACCTGATTAATTTTTTCCATCGGAATCTGTTCGGGTGGTGACGGGGGTACGAACAGCCGCCGCGGTGGTTTTCTATAAGACAATTCGTGATTATTAATTCCCACTGATCGGTCATTAAATTTTCCAATTAAATTACATAATTAAATCCTAGTCGTTGAATAAATTTGTACGTTAATTAAAGACAGCAAATCAGATCAATAATTACTGGGTAAAAATTTTTCATCTGTTAATTAGATAGCAGTAGATTTGATAAGGTATTAAATAAAAATAACCTGGGCGTTGTGCTGCTGGCAAGATTTTTAGCAATAACTTGTAGATCGTTTTGAGCAGAGACATTTTGAGCTTCTTTGACGATTACTTGATAACGTTTATTTTGTTCAGTGACCCGTTCACCGGCAGCTTCGGCAATCCTAGTAACGCATCCGCACGTAAGCCCAGAAAGTTCCTCGTAAACCTCAGCCATTTCGCCGAGCAGAGCTGGCAGACAGTGAAACTGATAACGCTCGACAATTGCATTGGTTGCACGTAGTTGAAGTACGTAGGCATTGTGAGCTTCAAAGTAACCTCGTTTTAGATTGTTTTGTTCCTGTTCGCTTGTTGTGCTCTCGTTAATACTCAAAAGAGCGCCATATGCGCGCTTGTAATCGACCCTTGCGCGCTGTAGCTTCTCCTCCGTCTTGCTCACCACTTGCTCGTACGCTTCACGGTGCGCAAACACCTGGGGACAACATCAACATATTCAAATTCATATTATTTATTGTGTTAGATATCGTTTATTCGTGAGATATCCTCATGGTCATAAATCAAGCGGTGCGACTTTATATTTATGTCGTCCTCGAGTTTTTGAGGGAACCCTAGATATAATCGGGTCTTTTTAGGGATAATGCGGTAATGTGTCTTTAAATAACTTGAGTTACTTTATGTTAATTAATTGCTAAAGTTTTTAAAATATTGCTGTCTATAATTTATCGTTATAAAAAAAAATTAGTTTTTTTTTTTTGAGTAATTTTAAGGCTCGCTTTGAATTTTTCAAAAAATACATTATAATTTTCGTTTAAAATTTAAGTAAAAAAATTTAAGTTCGTTCACTTCCGGTTGAGTTTAAAATTTTTTAAACAAATAAATTATTTAAAAAATTTAAATTGAATAAAAAATTATTTAAACTGATCACTAAAGAAAGGAATAAATTTTGGAATTTTGAGGATTGTTAAAATTTTCAGTCGTTCATCTTATCAATAAATTATTTGCTCAGAGTGGATTTAAAAAAAAATGAAAATTGAACTTTATAATTTTTAAAATTGATTAAAATTTTAAAACAATAATCAAAGTTAACTCTTATTATTTAAGAAAATATTAAAACCCATAAATTGATACAAACTTTTCGTGACTGTATTTTCCGGTAAAAACCGGCTTCTTGAACAGGCCGTGAAATTTGTTGTTGGAGAACAGCAGCGAGGTCCAATTGTGCTGCGGCGTCGGCTTCAATTTGCCGTAGGAGGCTTTCCCAAATACGTCGCATTCCGCCGCTGCCGGCGTCGTTCCGAGCTTCGCTCGACCTCCCACGGAACTCGTCGACAAGTCGACGTACATTGGCCGCGTGACTCTCAATCGCGCCCCCGAACTCTTGGGCGAAGTCGGAAACTGAAAATATCACGTTTATTATATAAAAACAAAATATACTATAGCATTTAAATTTTAATATTAACATGAACTATAAATCACCGGATGAACATAAAGTATAATAAAAACAAAGAAAAAATGGCGTAAATAAATTTGATTATTTATAAAATTTATTTTATGCACGTCAATAAACAACCAAACAACTTTAATAAAACTTGTCTACAATAGGTTCGATATAAAAAATAAATGTACATCTTGACATTGTTATCAATCATGACAATAATTCAATGTCTCGGATACTTTTTTGGCTCATTGTCAAATGTCCAGTAGCAATAACTGTTTTGGACTCGAGCCTGTCAAGGAAGTACGTTATCTGACGTAAACATGTTACCCTCTATACTTTATTTTTTTTTTTTATAAACTCTTCACTGTCATTGACATTTTTCGACAAACATTAAAACTAAAACAATAAAAAAACTATTAAGTCTGCCCAAATATATCCAAGACAGTACTGCCTATATATATATATACTCCAAGACTTTTTTTATTTTATACCTTTTTCTTACTCGCAAGCTTGTCTCTTCCGATATTAAACGCCTATCGTTAATGTCAACGATAATGTCCTTCTCACCGTTAAAATTGTAACTTTATCATCATCACTAATCGCGCTTCTTTACCCACACTCTGACATCATATCATTTTTAACTCAATTTACTTATAATTATATTTTTTTTTTATTTTCGACCCGATGTTATCTCAGCAGCTTTCAATTCAACATACGGCTTTACATATTTTTTTATTTTTTATGTCATCGTCAGCAGTATGATAATCATTTATATTATCGATTACACGTGAAAGCATAAAAATAAATCGACAGAGTACAAGTTTTTAAAACCATTTGCAATATATCGTGTCGCATAATGTCATAAATGAGTTCGTTAGCAGAGGCTATAAGGTAGATACGTATAGAACAAATATATGTGTAGGTATATGTATACATATATACATATATACATTACCTTGGAGCTCGAATTCAAATCAACGGACATAACAGCTCGACTAAACCTCGGTCTTACCAATTTACCATTGGCAATTATACAATTTGCCATCTGCTAATTTATCAAATCAGTGCACTCTCACTTTAGCTGCCTGTGAGATAGTGATTGTGCACAGGTGTGGGTATGTTTACTCAATTCTTGATTTTCACAATAGACTTTGTCAATAATCAATATCAGAGAACTTTGACAATTATCATTCTCAATAATTTAATTATGACTATCGATATATATTTGACGTACGTCAAGTTAAACATTTTGACATCTACACAAGTTATGACTTGGGCAAGTTTTGGATGCATATTAATTCAGAATCTCAAACATAGTTCTATTTATAAAAGAAGTTAATTAAGTGAAATTCAAAAATTTATCGAGAATACGCTCGGATAAAAATAAAATTCCTTTAGTTATTTTGTGAGCGCGGTTTTTAAATTTTATTTTTAAATCCAATTACTTAAAATTTAATCAACTTTACAACATCGTCCAAAAATTTAATCTCATTATGCGGAGGCCTTTCCAATTATTTGATTACTCTTTGCAACTTGTTTGTTTTCAAATTTCAAAAAAAAATGTAATGCCAATCAATTACTTTAATTATAATTATTTTTAGTGAGCTCTCATTAAATAGAAAAATAATCATTAAAAAAATTTTTGATCCAATTTATCACTTGTTTCAAAAAATTAATTAAAATTTATATCTTTTAAAAATTATCAAATAAACAAAAATTTTTAATTATCATAATTAACTGAATTTTTTGGATCTTAAATTAATTAAAAAAATTTTTGATCCAATTTATCACTTGTTTCAAAAAATTAATTAAAATTTGTATCTTTTGAAATTATCAAATAAAAAAAACGAAAAATTATCATAATTAACTGAATGTTTTGGATTTTAAATTAATTAAAAAAATTTTTGATCCAATTTATCACTTGATTCAAAAAATTAATTAAAATTTGTATCTTTTAAAAATTATCAAATAAAAAAAAAGAAAAATTAACTGAATTTTTTGGATCTTGATAAATATCACTATCAAATTAAATCATCAACTCTGACTTTTTATTTCATTTGATTGTGGCTTTTTGATACTTAATCATTTTTTTAATAAAAAAAAAATATTTTTAGATATCATACTAATTATAATGTTAAAAAACGTAAATATATAGAGTAATTTGGTATGATTTTCACGGTAACAAAACTATATGTACGTATTTTGAAGCAAAGCCAAACTGATGTGTATATGGATGGATAAATATATATAAAGTTTAGTTGATGGTGATCATCGACTCTAGTGTAAGCAACAGCTGCATCGTTGGTGACAGTTCACTGTCGTATTCCTGATACGCTTACGCGTACGTTTATATATCTAAGTAAAGTGGCTTTAGAGTATATAAACCCACGCGATGTGTGTAATCTAACGAACGCAACTTCTTGGATGAATAATAATTGCTAGATTATTTTGGTCCACACCTTCGTACCCTTGACGTCATTACGTCAGCTATCATGACGATAGTCAACCATTAAATATATGTGTATTTATTACTGCACACTTGCCAATTCATCCGACTTATTGTCTTTCTTCCTCTTTATTTGTCATAATAAATATAAATATAAATATAAATATAAATAAATAAAGTAAAATATAAACAACCAGCGAACATCATTAGTCACGTGTCAATGGCTAGACAAATATTTATCGTCAATCGAAATTTTGTTGTTTCCTGTCATTTAATTGTTCCATTCAAATGACGGAATAACAGAACAATTAAACCGGATTAATTTGAATTAATTTTGAACAAAGTGTACTTTTGTTGTGTAATGAAATATGAATTTTTAAAATGGAGTTTAAGCTCAAAACTTCGATGTCTGAATACTGAAAAAAAATTTATGCTAATGACTTTTATATTAATAATTTATATATAATTTTTTTTTTATAATTACTATTTTTTACGGGGCATTAAAATTGAATTTTTAATTTAAATGAATTAGTTTTGTTCAATGGGACAAAATTGAACATCAAAAGTTTTTTTCATAAGGACATTAATAAGGAGATTAATGTAAAGTTTGATTCGCGGTTGGTGAAAGAAAAATATGAAAACTGGAGGAGGCTGGGGAAGAAGTTTAAGATGATGGAGAAAAAGAAGTAAGAGGAAAAAGTTTACTTTTTTTATTTTTTTTAAATGACTTACAAAGACGGTTCGTGCCATTTTCAAGTTGCTCGGCAGGTTGAACTACGTCTCGACCTCTTTCTACGCTCTCGTCGTTGTTTCGCCAGTCACATGAACTAGCGATTTATTTTTTGGGTACAAATGTATTTTTTATTATTTATACATCTTGAACATTGAAGCTCAATAATTCGCTAGCTAATAATAATATTTTTAGTATGAAATTTAAATATAATTATAAATTTTGTGCGAGAAAATATGTAATATAAGTTTTAATATTTTTGCACGGTATTGAGGTAAATCTTTAGTTTACACGATGATCCAATTAGTTAATCTACATATTTATAACTCGGTGCTTCTGAGAAACCTAACTAAATCATTTTTAACAAATTACGAAAATTTTCATACCACTAAACTCAGCTTTTCGTACTCAACTCTCATTACTCAATTTTATTCTACTTCACGATTATTATTATTATTATGAATGGTTGGAATAAAAATAATATTTAAAATTACTGATACTTATGAGAATTCTATTTAAATTCTCCAGAATCATTCATACATTTAATATGAGATAAATTAAAAATTTTTACTTGATAGTATTATTTTATTCTCTATGGTATTCAAATTACGGCTGAGCAAAGAGATTTATTGATGTGATTATAACTTTTGAATTCAGTCATTTATATTTTATTCTATTTTATTTTCAAAGAAAAATTTTAAAACTGAATTTTTTTTTTTTGTAACTAATGATTTCTTTTTAATACGAACTGTCGACTTACTGCTTGAATTAAAGGAAAAATGACAAATTAAAAGTGTCCGTTTTCAAAAGCAATCGAAAAAAAATTTTCAAACCCATGGAGATTTTTGGTTACGAGTTTCAAATAAATTTTTTTCACTATTGGATCCTTAAAATTTTTGACTACTTACGTACAAATAGTTTTTTACTTACACTGAAAAAAAGGTTTATTTGAGCCGACTAACATTTATTTGAGCCAAAGATATCGTATATTTGGATATGGCCAAAGAAATATTTAATTGTGAGAAAGTAATAATATAATTGAGTAACTTAATTGCGTGAAATAAGTGATTAATTTGGGGTAAAGAAATGATCCAATTGCTGCTAATAAAGGTTAGTTGGGCCATGTGTTCATCGCCAAATTTTCCGTTATTCGTCACAAATTTGATATCTTTACCACAAATATATCATTTACTTACCACAAATAAATGATATATTTCAGTCAAATTACAAAATTATTTGAATCAACTGCCATATTTTGTTGTACCAAATATGACAATTTGTCATTAAGAAATATTCAAAAAAAGCCACAAATAAATTTATTTATTTGGGACAATTATTTTTTTTTTTTCAGTGTATTAATAAAATTAATGAGTAATTGAATAAGTAAATAAATAAGATTTTTAAAAAAATTCAAATGTCACTTGACATGTCTGCCCTACAGTCATTTTTATAAACCACCAAAGCTTTTATTCCCGAGAAAAATAAATTTAAAAATACAATTTTAAGATATGCTTAACATGTGTCTTGACAAGTTCAAGACCTAGATTTGTACAAGATGCCTCTACATAAAGACCTCTTAAATTTAAACCAGGACACATTGTAGCCTTTGTCGCGAAAAACGAATTTCAGAACACACGATATTCAAAACCTTTACCTCGCCTATTTAATATAACGCGCGAAAATGATAAAAACCATGGAATAAACTTTCTTATTTCAGGTCACTACCATCTGCCAAAGCAACTGAGTAAAAATAAATCATTAATAGCCCGTAAAAAAAATTAGTGTAAGCACAACAACACATCGTAAATCACCATCATCAAAAAGATAAAATATATATCCAAATAAAAATATTAAAAGTCCCAGGTATATAAGCGCAGGTAAACAAAGACATATTTATTATTTATCCATATAAAATATGGGTTATTAAATTTACTTAACGAGCGTGTACAATCAACGATCAAGGGTCACGCTAAACAAATTTGATTTCTATCCTTCTTATACTCATACTTATACCCCCTACAGTGCATTAACTTGCTCTCCACGTGTACCGAGTACGACCTCCCGCTAAAGTTCACGGTGCATTTATTACTATTTTATTAGGGAGGTAAACGAGAAAGCCAAGACACGAAATTTAATATTCCATTACTATTACCCCCATACATATATATCAGTACTATACACACGAACAATGATTTGGCTATCATATGATTGAATAATCAATTGATTAATGTCTGCTGCCTGTTGCATGGCCAATAAATAGAAAAAAATTCACTTCCCACAATTATTAATATATATATCTAGAAATAAAAAATAACAAGTGTACATTAAATAAATAGCATGATATTAATATTACATGGAAAAATAGCGGTTTTTTTTTTCAACCCCAAGAGAAAATAATAATAATCGTCACGTCATTCTTTATCAAGTTAAATGGAAGTAGTGCGGTTAAAATGTTTAGGAAAAAATTGTTAGCCATGGGGGAGGAATAAACGATTCATCCAGTGTGTATAGAGCTTATCAAGATAATAATCTTCTGTATATATTTTTGTGTATATATACATATATGTAAGTAAGTTTATATTATTTAAATACGGAAGGAGTGCGTTTTACATCGAGTACTGAGTACAGAATGAGCAGAGTATATATGTTTAGTCAGGAGTTGACCTGAATTCAGGTGGGGCAAATCAATACTTTGCCTGCTCACCTCGCAGTTACCGTGGCAACGGGACTCCTTCCTTTATTAAATACAACATGAAATTTATATTATGTGCGTGAGATCGTGACTCGTCAAATAAACATTAAACTTGACAGCTCAAGAGAACTTTTGACGAAGGGTCGCTGAGATCTCTGAAAGCTTATTTGCTTGCTCTTTGATTGTATGCTTTTGTATTTGGTTAAAGTAAGACTTTATAAGGTCTAGTGCACGAGTGAACGCGCGAAAATTACCGCTGAGTGCTGCTACGGAGGTAAGGTTCAATCTCACGTGTCCGGAAATAAATAAAAGGAAACGTAAGAAACAGAAAAGCCTGGGGTTTGACCAGTGAATTTTTTATGGGTGAAAAAATACCGCAAGTAAATAAGAAAATATATTAAGTCTTTGAGAAAATGTGTAGATCGATTATTCCTTCAAGATTTTCTATGGAAACTGATCACAGTGACCTTAATTTTTTATCAAGGGGAGATTCTGCCGGGAAATTACAAATAATACTGATGACCAGATAAAAGTAGGCCGTATATTTCGGGGAAGTGACAGAATAATGGAATTTACTTAATGAAAGTTAAAGTTTTTGTAACCGACTGTCAAAATAACTTGTATTTATTTTATAAACAAATATTAAATATATAGAGCTAATAATATTGTGCTTTTGTGATCGTTATTTGAGTCAAATTATTCATTGAAGAAATATTTTTACTAGATTATTTGTCAGAATATTTTGACTAGTTGTTTCTACTCACCATCAATCATGCACTTATTTTTTTTTTTTACTGAAATGTATTGTTGGGTAATTTTTCAGCAAGCTACATATGTGCATGTAGATTTTCAAATCAACTAGCTGTAAAATGATATTATAAATGTATTTTGTACTCCGTTACCATCGAAACTATTAATTTTAGTATTATGAATTAATAAACAGAAATGTGTGCGTCTAATTAATAGTAAATTAAATATTTATTGATAGCAAAAATTTATTTAAATATTTAAAAAAGGGCAAAATGAATTTTTAATTTATATTTCAAAAATTTACCCGGGAATCGCTTCAAAAAATTTTTTCCACGTTTTTCAATTAATGCCCTTAGTAAATTTCAATAAAAAAAATCTTTTCTGGTTTTTTCAAAATATCCCATTTCATCCGACTAAAAAAGTTATTTTGTTACCGTAATTTAAAATTTGATTTATTTTCAAATTTGACTAATTCTTATTTTTGAAAAATTTTTTTTTCTAATGAATGCTGTCGGGTTATTACCCGCATGAAAAAACTTCATATGTGAAAAAATTTACTTTAAAATATATGAATATTATATATTCATATATTATAAAATATATAATATAATATTATACAAAAAGAAATATATTATTAAAAATATATAATCTAATATATGTAAAAAACATATATTCATAAATATATATATTTTTGCCGCCATATATTTATCACATATTCACCATATATATTTGTATATATTTTTAACAATATATAGCTTTTCCAGGCGGGTATTTTTGAATAAATAATTAAATGAATTTGAAACCCGATGCATTATTTTCTTAACATCCCCAACTGTTGCCCCTCTGGCTTATTATTATAAATGTATGTGTGTTTATATATTTAACGTATAAATAATATTTCATACGCGGAGTTGGATACAGTAAATATGTCAAGCAACAGCATTCAAGTGGGAATTAGTTAATTAAAATTGAATTTGAATAACCTGTCCGCTGAATATTCCGCGGTCTGCTATTTCAATATAAATTTTATATACTCTCAACCTCTCCCATCTCTACTCCGTAGCTTTCAATCAATTGCCAATAGTACTTTTACTGTTTCACATCCAACCTATTATATTTCATATTTCATATTCATTTTTTCTTTACATTCATCCATTCCGTCTCTTTTTTTATTATATGTAACATTGAAACATTTTTATTTATCAATAAATTCGGTTTCCAGAATATCGACGTCGAGCTTCCAGTAACAACAATACATCTTCCCACATTTACTTTATACTCATCTTATATTTCAAATGGACCGAAGATTTTTAAAAATATATGTACCAACATATTTAATATTTACTTAGAAATATATATTATCAATTTAAACCCCAAGTTTCTCTTTAAAAGTCGCAAGTAGACTCGAGAGCAAGATCAACGTTCTACTTTTCTTCAACAGAAGCCTGTGTAATTCACCAGAGTAATAGTATATAAAAAAAAAGCTCACATTTACTTGCTTGTGGGCTGTACTTTGTGGAATTATTACAAGTGGATTAAAGTACTTGGAAATTTATATATAAAAAAAAAAGGAAACAAATATTAATAATTATAATGGATAAAATTAAAGCATGACAACAAAAGTGAAAATAAAAACAATGAGAAAAATGACAATTATTAGTATTTAAAAAAGTACTTACCAGTTTGGACGAGCTTAAGAGCATTGCCATTATGTTGTTTGAGAGGTTCATTGAGAGTGGCATGTGTCAGATCCTTGAAGGGATTATTACCCTCTTCGCCGTTTCGATTTTGCATAATCGGGCTGTTTAATTTTTTTTGACTACTCACTGAACTCATTAACTTCTTACTTATACTAAAGTTTCTTATATTTTTTTTATTTTTATTACACTGTTCAGAAGTTACGCTCAATGTACTATTACTATTACTATTACTACTATTTTTTTTCTTTTTCTGTTTATCACTGAAATTTTTAAAAGTTTTTAATTGTCTCTGTTTAGGTTTTTCTTCTCCGTCAAGGCAGTCATTGTCATGCTGTGATTTTTCAATTACAGGTGTTACTGGTGACGAAGATGGAGATGAAGATGGAGATTGTACTGAAGGAGTATACGAACACGTCAATGAAAAACGACGAATCGGATTATCGTAGATTCTGAGGAGCTCGTCGGCCGGATAGATGACGTACATGCCCGGTCAAAATCGTATAAATTATTTTCCTTGACGACCCAGTGGACGTTGTTCCCGGATGCGCAAACATCGCGCTTATGCAATTCATCGTTTAACGAATTCTCAATGTGTTTTTTAAAACTCTTGCTGTTAATATTAAACTTTTTTCTTATTTTAATTAACACTGACGGTGATAATAATGACAGCGACTCAAACATGATTTCCAAAAGGATTATTAACTTATTTTACGTTCAAACATTTGGAAAATTTGATTTTTGTTTTTTTGCAACGCAGATTTACTGACATAAGTTATTACACTTGTGAAATTTGTACTGTGAGATCATTGATTACATCTGTAACATTTTTAAAAATTTATAACAATCAATTAAAGTTTTTAGTGAGAATTGAATATCAGTAAATAAAATAATTAAACCCATTGGGAATGAGTTTTAAAATTTTTGTTCGAGCTGAGGAATAATTTATTTGATTTCATTTTAAAGTTTCAGTCTAATTAAATTAAAAACAAACTACACATTCTGTAGTAACTTTATTAATTTTTAAGTAACTAACTTGTATATAAATTATTAAACCAAATTATAAAGTTTTCAGATGTTAAATACATTTTAAATTAAAATTAAATTGATAAATTTTGCCGACTATTTGAAATCACTCGACCGGATATTCTTTAGTTTATAAAATTTTATTTTTAATCACGCAGAGATTACGATAACTTTTATAAATGAGTAATTAGCGATAATTTATATTTAAATTTTTAAATTAAAATTTCAGAGCTGAGTTATTTAAGGGGTATGGAGCATGAATAATTGAACGGAAGATAAAAAAAATATGATAATCCGTCGATTGATTTTATAAGATTGCTAATTTTTTTTATTAAAAGGAAGAAATTTTTTATTACTTAAATTTTAAATGGACTGTGTAATTTTGGTGATTCACCGGGTGTTGGTTTTACTTGTGAGCAGCGTATTGGACCCGACGTTTCCAATAATTCCAATATCCCCAAAGGAAATCACATTAGTGACTTGGGAGAGTTGAATAGGAGGATAAAGTACTGAGAAAAAAATCTTATCACCTGGTTTTATAAAATACCTTTCGTTTTTACATTCCTCAGTTTATTATAAATTTTATTCAGACATTGTTTTCCACTATTTTATTTTTTATAAAGACAGTTCGTAGATACTGCGGGTAAGAAAAATAAATGTAAGCAAATGTGGGTGTCAATTAATTTAATACATTTTTCAAATTTTATTAAACTGCAAAAAAATTGGGAGTAAATTCGAAGTGATTACGGATTTTCCGGTGTTCCGGAGTCTTAGAAAAAATCACTACACATGCGGAGTAAATACGGAGTTTATTTTTCCAGCGGAGTAATTTCGGAGTGATCTTAATTTTACTTAAATTCAAATTTACTCTGATTCAGACTTTTAATTTAAAATAAACTTTCCTTCGGAGTAAATTTTACTCCGAGGGGATTCAATAAATAAACAGTCACCTGCTCCGGATTTACTCCGCAGATTTTTTACAGTAAAAATTTCTTTTACTTTTTGTAAAAAAAAATTTATCGGATTAAATAAAAAGAAGTCTATTATAAAATTATAAATATTATTGAAGTTTTTTATAAAAACTAGGTGATATTTTTTTATATATTAAAAATATCACAATTAGCTTCTATTGTGATCAGTGAACGTTCTTATTTTACTCGAATTACTTAATTTTTTAGTTCATTAATTTTTATTGAATTTACGATGGACTCAATATTTTTTTTATGAGACACCTAAAATACCAAACTGTAAAAAATTATTTTTTTAACCCAAATTAAAAAATTTAATGATTTTAAATTTAGACATTAATTAATAATCCAATTTTATTAATTTATATATTTTATTTTTTTCTTTAAAAATTATATATAAAAAAAAAGTGCCGTAGTTTTGATGTATAAGAATTTGCAATTAAAAACTCGTTAAGATAAATAAAAGTAATTTAACTTTAGAAAATTTTTTTTTTTTTCACGAAAGTTTTCTATTATAAAAATTTTATAGTAAAATATTGAGGTCCCACTAACGGAATATAGTAAATTAGTGTCGTCGGACTTCTTTATTTATTCTCAGCAAATTTAAATAAAATAAAAAATTTTTTTTATTTTGATAGCAAGTAATTTGAGAATAAAAATTGTGATGGAAACTTAAATATGAAGAAGCCTAATAACTTTCTAGTGACTGTTTACATATAAACAAAAATAAAAGTAAACTTTAAAACCATCGTCCTGCCGCAGTATACAAGTTTAAGCCCCATATGAAAGCAAACTTTATTTTTATTTTCTCTTGTCACGTTAAAATTTTTCCCTGACGTAAAACTTTACAACCATATACCAAAAGTTTAGTATACTATTTTTTAAATAATTAAATTAACTATTCCATTACCCGGGACATAATTAACGTCTACGAAGAATAGTCAATTATAATAAAATAACAAGACCCAGTTGGTGTTTTTGTTGATTAATTTATTATTAACTCACTAGCGATCTCTTGTCTGTAAATTATACTTGACTTTGTTTTTCATACTGTTATTGTTGATTAATAATAGCTGAGTTTGCGATAGACTATGAAGAATATATAGCAAAGAGGAAGAGTTTTTAAAGTGTCTGCGCTGATTGCCAGCCGTCAACCTCTGGTGCACGCGGATATTTTAAGAGCCAACAACTTCAAATGCGTAAACCCTCAAATTCTACATACGATCAACAAAAAATAATTACAAACATCCTCGACCTACTTATAATGACCACCGACATTCAGTTCCATTCAAATTTACCCGCCAACAAAATTTAAAAAATTAAATAAAAAAAATTTGAATTTGAATTCAATTGAATTCCCGCAGAAAATTCTGACTTTGATGCAATGTAACGATTCGGAGTAAAAATTAATTAAAAATATTTTTAAAAATAGTTAAGACATCGGAATTTGATCTTGATAATTTTAAGTAGATTTAAATTACAGCTGTACATTGAAACTGAACCGTCTGGCAAAGAACATCGTCGGAAGCTCGCACTGATCCGAGAATAACTAAAGTCTATTGTTTAATCATCGGAATGTTTTTTTTAAAGCTACAACCAATTCACAAGCTTTTTATATTTTACATACGAACTATCTGACGATTGAGCGGCAATTAAAAAAAAAATAAAATTTGAAATCGTTGGAATGTAAAAAAATCTATTGTTAATTTATAATAAAATAATTCAACATAGAGATCGAAAAAATATTTTAAAAACAAACTGACCTAGTGGTAAATGCTTGTCGCAAATAAAAAAAGGCATCTCGTTAAATTTTAAACTTCCGACGGTGAACCGAGAATAATTTTCGGATCGAACTGGCGATATCAATTATTTAAATGATTCGGTGATAAAATAACCGGCGATAAAAAATAGTAAAATAAAAATAAAAATATTAATAAATAAATAAATGAGTCGATTAATGGATTTAAGAAAAATTAAATATAAAGTGTTTGATAAAAATTAAAAAAATAAAATAATTGCAGCTATGAATATTAAATAATAATTAAAAATATGACAATTACGATTGTAATGGGCACTAGAAAGTAGCACGAGTACTGGACACTCGACATGGAGCGGAGGATACAGAGGTAAAGATTAAAAAATAGTAAGTAGAAGCAGTAGAAGAAGAAGAAGAATTTGAGAAAGAGGAACTCAAATAGTTGGCAACATTTAATATTCAGAGTGGATTTAATTATACTTCCGCTATATATAGGCGTGCCGGCCTAATAGCAACAAGATGCGGGAAGTACAAGAGCCTTCTTGTACATGCATTTACGTTATACTAAACCATTATATACTAATAAATTAACAAATATTTCATCCTCGATATTATTACCATTGCTCCAATAAATCTTATTTCATTTGCCCAAAACTAGATTTTTTTTCTTAAAACGTCAAATTACGGATAGTAAAATTAAATGCATGTCTCTTATTAATTAATTAATTTATTTATTTATTTATTAATAAAAAAATATTAACGTTACCATTAAAAATTCCAGGTGACGGAGGTAAAGACGTAAGTGACGGTCTTATCACAGATGTAAAAATAAAAAACAAGTAAAAAATAAAAATGATTGTTGGCAAGATTGTTTAAGTTTCGAAGCGTCTCGAATTGGCCCGAAGGAATAAGAGGAAGAAATAGTCTAACAAGTACGAGTACAAGAAGTCTTTTGGCAAAAATATGTGTAATAAATTTGTATCTTGAAGATATTTAAAATTTTCACATTATCATTATATTTATTTTTGTTATTATACAATGTAGTGTGTATACAAATATAAACGTCGGGTGTTGACTAGCTAGTTAAGTTGGGCAGGTATATAATCGCGCAGAGATAACGTCCTCGCTGTACTGAGGTCCGCGCGGTACTGACTCTTTCTACTGACGTCTGACCGGGCACGCGATCTGTCCTCTTCCTCTTCTGCCAACGCCACCAACGCCACTGACGTTCTGTGCTTTACTTCCGCTACCCCGTGGACCTGTCGTCCTATGTAGTTGTAGATGTAGTTTGTAGTTTGTAGTTGGATATATATCGGTAGTGTAATACCACTTGAAAAAGCACACTTTCAGCTCCTGACTTGGCACTAATAATCTAAGGACTTTTACTACAATGGTGTGAAGAGTATTCTTGTCGTCACTATTTTTTTGTTCCCTGCTCTTGACAGTGTAGTTTTAATTGCCAGATTTTACGTTGGCTTTCACTATTTTAGTGCACTGTGACATTTTTCTAGTTGCCAATTTAGACTAAATATTTTCCTCATTATTTATTTCTACAACAACTAAAATTTAATTACAAAAATAGCTGATTGAGGTGAATTGGGCCAATTAGGAAATTCATTTTTTTTATTTAAATTACAATTATGCGCCGTTAAAAATCGGGAGTGATTACAGATTTTATTTAAATCTGAATTCACTCCATCACTCAGAGTTCCAAAATTTAAGAAAAAATCTCCGCATTCACTCCGATGCAAAGTTTTAATACTAAAATAAACTCCCCTTCGAAGTGAATTTTACTCCGAGGGGAGTAAATAAATAAACAGTCATCACTCCGGATTTAACCCACGTAATTAAAGGGGACTACAATTAAAATTATCAGTTATAAAGAAATTACAAACGAAGGGGAAAATTTTGTAAAAAAAATTTATGTAAATTTGAATTTGTAATTTAAAAAAAAAAATAAAAACCGGTGATTCTACTGCTCTATTTAAAAATTTATAATTACACGCACCTACGAATTATAATGAAAATTATAAAAGCTATCTTTTTTATTCATGAAAAGTAATTCATTTAATTTAAATCCTCGCATTTATTTTTAGCAGTACATTTAGCCCAATTACGCGCAATTACTTTTATAAAATTAAAGTTTATCATTAATAAATCATAAAGAATAAAATAGAACCGAGATTTCACAAAGCAGCTTAAAATTTTTTATTCTAATTAATTAAGACTAAAAAAAAAATTTTAATATTGAAATTTAATTAAAATTCCAATCTAAAAATAATCAATCACCTCGATATTCACCATAAGTCTAATTTTATATTCATTAACTTGGTTGTTTTTCGCAATTTATAACAAACACTGACACTTCAGGAGTATTTGTCACTTACAATATCATGAAAATTATAAAATTTATGTCAATGTCACGTAACAACAGCTACAACTATAAAAATTTCACAACTATTTTATTAAACAAACTGAATTACCGGCCACCCAACGCAATATTAAATTTAACTATTGCAATTGTAACATAATAACATCATAAGGAAATAAATATTTCATACTATTATTTATATGACGACAAATTGTCACACGCGTATTTTAATTTTAGCATTTAGTTGTTTTTAAGTAACTAATTTTGCGCACGCGTTACTTTTATTCGCGGTCTAACACTATATATATATTTCATCTCTTCTTATTCTTACTTACGTATATTATTACGTTGTTCCTTTAACTATATATATATATATATATATATATATACATCTGTATACATTCACACATTAATTCATCCATACTTACATACATACCAACAAAAAATAAATATAAATGTATATTCATACAAGACAGAGTTATCGCTTGCTCACCCTCATGGCTGTATGTCAAATGCGTTTACATACAACAAAAAAGATAATATCAGCTCATCTTTATACTTGTTTTATTTTTCTTCACATACGTATACATACCTATGTATTTATTTATATATATACAGATATATATGGTTACTGGGTACGGAAAGTCGGCAGCGCTACTTGGCCACGTGCCTGTAGTCAACAATGAAAAAGCGACTGAACAAAAAAGTAAATTAAATAAACTTCTTTTTCCCCCTGAAAATAAAAAAAAAATGTATGAAAAAGAAGAAAGCAACAAGAGCGAAAGTTTAAATGTTTTTTCAGTTGGATTGGATAAATGTCTTATTTAATAACAGACAAGTGAAGAAATGACATTCGAAATGATCTTAAAGAGTTTTTTCAAAAGACTCACCATTGCTATTATCATTATAGTAATATAGACTTTTGTAACAAGTTTGTAGAAGGTAACAAAAGTTTTTAAATTTATTCTAAAAACAAATTGGATCACACCAACAGTATTTCCGAGCATTGCGACAATCCAAAGACACGGCAAAAGTCTTATAAACTTTCATTCAACTTTAAATTCTGGTTAAATATTATACTATTTTCATCACTATTTTATTATGTGAAACAAAAATAATGTCATTAACTTGAATGGATATTGATTAGTTTTTATTACTATTATAATAATAATTTATGATACTGGGGTTAGCCGACGTCTAATGATTTTTGAATTTTTTTTCAAAACCATAAACTACAAAAAAAAAATAAACTAAAAAAATGCACATGTAGAAAATGAAAAAAACTACAGGTGCAATTTTTCAAAATATTTTTTTTCCTAATTTATCGTTTGAAAAAAAAATTCAAAAACTATCAGACGTCGGCGAACTTGACTATCATTAATAATTTATGATCCTGAAGTTAACAGACAATTAAAAATTTTCGGATTTTTTTTTCAACAAATCAATGACGAAAAAAAATGCACATGTAGAAAATTAAAAAAACTATAGGTGCAATTTTTTAAAATATTTTTTTATTTATAATTTCTCATTTTTTTTTAATCCAAAAATTATTAGACGTCGGCTAATTTCAATGATTCTGAAGTTAGCAGACAATTGAAAATTTCAAAATTTTTTTTCAATAAATTGCTTACAAGAAACAAAAAAACTAAAAATATGTACATGTAGAAAATTTAAAAAACTACAGGTGCAATTTTTTCAAATATTTTTTTTTTTATGGTTTATCGTCTAAAAAAAAATCCAAAAATTATCAGACGTCTGCTGACTTCAGTATCATTAATAATTTTTGATATTTTATGTTTTATCTTCGGTACGAATACATGGGAGCAAAACGATTTGTTTGAATGTCTTGGCAACGAATTGAATGAACAATCGTTGTAAGTTCAACGGGAAACGACCCAAAACGTTTTTAAGAACAAGTTCGGCGCCAAACAGTTGAGTACATTCGTTTCGGTATGTAATTTTTCTGGAGTTTGATTTTTTATATTTTTTTCCTTCGGGTTTTTAATCGATGCCAGAGGACTCATACCATGGGCTGTGTGCAGGGAAACGCCTTCGCTGAATAAGTGTAACAGTACCAGCGGCATTGGCACAAGACAACTGTTAAATTTTCATGAGCTCCAGGCTTCAATACTCTTTGATTTCACATGTTCTATTTCGTTTTACGTGTATGCATTTACACAAGTATCTCATCAAATCGATTGACACTTGAGTGAACTGACAGACTATTGAAATTTTATATTGAAATAGGCTCCGACCTCGCGCGTAAAAAAAAACTACAAAGGAAGAAAAAAAAAGAGTTGAAAATAAAAATATTTCTGGGTAATAATAATTTTTGATAGTCAGCCGGAAAATAAAATATTTTTTGTTTTCTATTACAAATATTCATAACTTTTCCTGTAGCAGACTTTTATAGCCCTCGAGGTACAGATAAAACCAATAAAATTTGTCGCTTACTTTGGCAGTTTTCAGTTACCCTGGGACGCCAGTGTCAGTGTCGATATGTCATTGTGACGATTTCAGAAAACATCTGCTGGAACTCAAATAAATCTTATTCTTTTTTATCCGTTTTATTTTATTTATTTATTGTTCCGTACACATTCTTATTGTTATTATTATTATATACAGGATTATAGCTGACACTTTCGATCGATTACTCGTCTCCGAAGATGAAACTATCGAAGTGACTTTGCGAGATACGTGTCCTTGATTTTAAATTTATTATTTAAAAAATAAAGACGTATTAGTTTTTTATAATGCAAACTTTTTTTTTCTGCTGTCCCATTTTTCCCGAAGATGAAAAAAATAACTTTTATTTTATCAGGATTGAAAATTCCATTTATTATTTTTAAATATATGAGAAAATTCAAAAATAACAAATTTAGGATCAAAAAAGTCATTTTTTTTCTTAACCTCTCTACTGTGCCAAGCCCTTTCCCTTTCTCTATAAACATCGAAAAAATTCCTTCACTAATATGAATTTTTTACTTTTTTATCGTAATGAAATTTTTACACTGTAAAAAATCAGCGGAGTAAATCCGGAATGACTGCGGAGTGGATGACTGTTTATTTATTTACTCCCCTCGGAGTCAATTTCACTTCGAAGAAAAGTTTAATTTAATATTGAAAATTCAGCTCGGAGTAAAATTCACTCCTAACAGGAATTTTTTTTAATATTAAAACTCCGAATCGGAGTGAATGTGGATTTGAACAAAATCCAGATCACTCCGAAATCACTCAGCTCAAAAACAAACTCCCTATTTACTCCGTATGCAAAGTGATTTTTTTTTAAACTCCGAAACTCCGAGTGACGAAGTGAATTGGGATTCAAATAAAATTCGTATTTACTTGCAATTTTTTACAGTCTACATTATAGAAACCATTCCAATCCTATGAAAAAATGAAACCTACAATATAAAAATAGCTTTCATTTTGATTTCGGATTTTGTTCCTGCAATGGGTTTGTTAAACTTGTTTCTATACATTACCCCGGCGGAAATTTTTCGAAATTTTCTCTGAAAAAGTCAGTTCTAAAGACACTTTCAAAGTTCTAAAGAGTTTCTCAGAGTTATTCAGAGAAAAGTCCGAAAAATTTCCACCAGGGTATAGACATCATATACATAAACAGTACCTATTCCTAGAAATTTCGCTTTACGTATATTTGAATTGGTTGGATAAATAAATTACCGTGTGATTTATTTTTTGAACCAGTGACTTCAATATCAAAACATGTAATCAAAGTACTCCATTAACGTTCATAATTTAAAATTATTAAAGGCCTATATTACAATTACCTAAAAAGAGTATTCAATTTAAAATAAACTGCATTAAATCCTTTGACAGAACTGAATATGCGCACAGAATATTAAATGAATTTTCCATAAAAAAAAATAAATGGCCCTCAGGTTAAATTACCTACAGCAGGTACAAAGAAGAAATAAGAGCTATAAAAAATTTTCCATATTTTCCAGTCAACATAAATGATAAGAGTTTTATAGTACTTATAACATAATTTATCTTCCTATTTCCTTCTACTCTTAATACTTTCACAAGTACCCAACTTTTATGCTAATAGGATATAAAATAAGCAGGGATTACAATTAAATAATAACGAGGAAACTTTTTTTGTAAATTATAACTTTACTCCATTTCAAATCGAGCCACATATATACGTATATATATATGTATATGCATCTGCTACATTTTTACACATTTCTACGTTTATAGTAACAACAGACCGCCAATAATTTTTTTTTAATTATTGTTATTTATTATTAATTTATTTATTCATTTTTGTCAATCAACTTCATAATTTTTTTTTTTTTTTTTTTTTCAGTCTGTGCATGCACGTACGCATCAGAAAAATAATACAGTCGCACAACTGACACCATCTACATTTAAAATAATCATTTTTTTTTTTTGTTCATTTATTTATTTATTTTATTTATACGTTAGTTGATTTCAATGGTTCTCATTTTTTTAAAAGTGATATCTTTTCATAAATCTTATTTTCCACCCCCAGCTACCGAAATCGCTCTTAACATATTTATGCATGTACCTATTTTACCATAATTAAGGTGACACGCTTAGATATCCGTGGACAAAATATCCGCGATAAAATATCCGTGCAACGAAATATCTATCAGACAAAACATACGCGGACAAAAAATCTGTAGACAAAATATCCGTAAAAAAATTAAATTGATTAAATATTTGTCGATAAAAATTATATATATTATTCACCAAAAATTCGTGAAAAAAGAGCGCTATGTTTCACACCTATTTATATATGTATCAATCATATATATTTTCGCATGAAGTATTTAATGAATTAAATGATAAATGTTTACAAAATATGATTTTATTAATTTTCTTCTACTGTTATTTTAACTATGAAAATTTTGATCTGATGAATTCATATCTTTGGTATGTTCATTTTCAGGATATTCTGTCTGTAGATATTTTATTCATCGGATATTATTTCCGCGGATATTTTGTCAGGTGGTTATTTTGTCTGCGGATATTTTGTCCGCGGATATGTTGTTACGCAACCATAATTAACATTAGGCATTATTACATACGATACAATACATACATACAATTGTCCGCCACCAAAAAATTAATAGTAATATTTTTTATTATCATCATTATTAATAATAGTAATAATAATAATAATGCATTCTTTAAACATAGCACTCAATTAATAATATTCACTTGGCTTCTCTTCTCTTCTCTTGTCTACACTTCTCTTCTCTCGGCTATTCGTGTTCACTTTATCTAGTTTTTTTTTTTTTTTTGGTGAAAAGTATCTTTGACGTATACAGCTCATAAACGCAGAGTATGCAATTTCTGTAATGACGACGTTGAATACGCCACTGAACTAAAATAAAAAAGGCTGAAAAATATATATTATAAAGTACTAAGAGAGTTTTTTTTTTTTTTAATATTTTCCGCATATTCATATCAATTATTTCGATATATTGCGCTACATTTTTTCACATACACATATAGTATATCTTTATATTTAAACATTTCTTTTTATTGTATTTTTTATAGTAATTTTCAGTTTTTATTAAATAAATAGTTTATTTAATTTCAGTGACGCAGGCTAGTTTTTTTTTCTTACTCTTATAATTTTTGTGTTTTCCTATTCTACTTCTAGAATAGGTCCCAGTAACTTATTAACGAGTACAATACAATTCGTTTATAGAGTTCAATAATAATAATAATTTAAACTAGTTAATTAATTAATTAATTAAATTAGTAAAACATTAGCTATAATAATAATCATATCAATAATAAATATATACAGCGGGCAAGGTGCCTGGTACAAATAACTTTACATCGGTCCAAGTAAAAAAAATTTTCATTTCTGCTTAATATTTAATTGACATTCTTGTGTTTTTTTAATAAAAAAATTACAGATCATCAAAGAGAAATTTTTTTTTGTTAAGGGGGGAAAGGAGTCTGAGATACAAAAGAAAGAGGATATTTTTGTAATTTTTTTTTTTTCAGAGTACCTTCTTTATTAAAATTCTCAAAATTTGTGACATTATTAAGCATCATTCCAAGAATGTTCTGCTAAATTTTCATAAAAAAATATTGAAAAATAAGCCAGTGGTAGTGGGGAGAGACGAGTCACCTTAAAAAAAAGTCTCTATGCTGTAGGCAGAATAACTCATTTCACTTTTTTTATTTCAGGTAAAGCAGTCATGAGATCCTGCCTACAGCATAGAGACTTTTTTTTTTTAAGTGACTCGTCTCTCCCCACTACCACTGGCTCATTTTTCAATATTTTTTAATGAAAATTTAGCAGACTATTCTTGGAATGATGCTTAATAAGGTCACATATTTTAAAAATATTAATAAAGAATGCACTCTGAAAAAAAAAATCACAAAAATGTGCTCTTTTTTTTGTGTCAGACCCCTTTCCCCCCTTAATCTAAAGTAAATAGTGAAAATGTCCAGTCAATATTTGTTAATAAATAAAATACTTGTACCAGCGCAATTGTTATTTTTACGATAAAAAATGATCGAGCGAGCACGGGCGTAAAATAAATTATACAGACGCACGTATTGCCTTGTGCTTGTAATATATCACGCCGTGATATTGACAAACTAAATAGGTAACTTATAAAAAAAAGAAAAAAAAAATAAGGCGAGAAGAATATTCTACTCTGAAAATATAATCAATAATCTGGGCGTTGGGAGTCTTCGTGATGGTACACGACTATTTTAATATAATATATAATAATAATTAATAATAAATAGTAACAAGGTAAGTGAACGTTAGCCGCGGAATCGCATTGAAGGATAAACTCAGTGCGGATTTAAAATGTCTCAGGTAATTTGAATTAATCATCTCATAAATTCTCTAACTAAATAACGAGTCACCACATTACGAGTGCCAAACAACCAGTGATTAAATAATTTACGGCTTGAACAAATAAAATAAAGTCTAACTAACATTTTAAACACAACCGCCGTGATCTTCATATTCAAATTTAAATTATTAGTTTTATTTTATTATTATTTTATTTATTCTGCATTTATTTTATCGGTTTATTATTATTATTTTTTTTATATATATATTTATATATATTTATATAGAATTTTAATTTATTTTAGTTAGGTCTTTAGCAGTTGCAGTTGGGATTCGAAGGATTTGCTGGTTGATCGGTTAATTTCTGTCCTTTCGCTTGTCCGCCACCGCCTGCCATCAATGCTGGATCATTGTCGAGAGACTCGCTCATTTTGTCGCATATTATGTCTACCAGTTGTTCAAACACCGCCTAGAACGTCATACAATTATAATATTTATTATTAATCATGTCTTTTTATGCCTGTAATTATGTAACACATCAATAAATTATTTACTTATAAACAATAAATTACTAATTACAGCAATATGTTGATAAGATGAATGGATTTTTTAATTCAAACATAAGTGGGAAGAATGGAGTGCCCGAAAAATTGTTTTAATTTTTAATTAATAATTTTGGGGAAAAAAATTGCAATTTTTTTTTAGCATGAAAAGTCAATTTTTTATTAACATCATACATTTCCCGCAGGAAAATATGTATGCGACGAATAAATGTCTTACGTGTACGCGAAAAAAATGTTGAATAAATTTTGTATATATGTTTACATGAATACGATAATATCTATGTTGACATATATAAACCATATTTATTAATATATTTTTGAAAAAAAAACAAGTAAATGTCACATGTATGTTGCATAAATTTTTCACATGAATATATTTATAAAATTTTTTGGAGGCATCCTTTGCTTGAAAATAAAATAAAATTTTTTTTTAATGTCAGTAGAAATTCATCTTACATATTTACTTTGAATATAAGTGGAAAATATATAATTTATCGTATGTAGCATCAGGAAAATACATTTTCCATACTTTTCAAATTTATTATAATTTTTATTTTTTAAAATCATCAAATTTCAATAGAAAATTATTTTTTATCAGGTAAGAGACCTAGTACCCGATCAAGGAACTAGTACTCGATTATTCCATGAATTTGTATATCTATATTAAGTAAAATTTAGCAAATATTTATATACAATTACATGAGTGATCGGGTACTAGTTCCCTCAGGTACTGGGTCTCTTACCTGATAAAAAATAATTTTTTATTGAAATTTGATAACTTTAAAAAACAAAATGACTATGGCCAGTAAAATTTTCAATTAATTTTCACATGCGTTTATTTCAATTTCCGCAGGTGGCCAATATGGTCCTTTACTATGACAGCATAGTAATTCCAACAAGATTAATTTCTCCATGTAATAAACGAAATGAATTGTGTTATTAAATTTTGCCTTTCACTTTATCCCAGCTCAGAAATTTACGAATGCATTAAATAGAACAAAAATCTCTTTAGTCACCTAAATAGGTCACTGTGTAATTAAAATTCTGACGTCTGCAAACTTGTCAATTTAAAAAACCACAAAACCGTATGATTTTACCATTCATCAATAACTTGTATTGCTGTACAAAGTAAAAAAAAAGTAATCATTATAATAATAGTAATAATTACCTTAACATTAATATTTTCTTTTGCGGAAGTTTCGAAAAACTGTACCCCCAATTGTTCGGCCAACTGCTTACCTCTCTCGAAACTGACCACCCTTTCATCCTCCATGTCGCACTTATTACCGACTAGAATAACCTGAGCATTATCCCACGAGTAAGTTTTAATCTGCGTGATCCAATCTTGCACTGAGTTAAATGATTCTTCGTTAGTTATGTCGTACATGAGAATAAATCCCATCGCTCCTCTGTAATAGGCCGTCGTAATGGTTCTATATCTCTCCTGTCCAGCAGTGTCCTGTGGTGTTTAAATTAAATCTAGATGTTAATCAAACGACCTTCACATAGAACACACATACACACATCTATCGATTTCCGATTCAATACAAGCCATTAAAAGTATTTAAATAATTTTATTGGACTTTGAAGTAAATAAGCCGAGCAAAAAGTAAAATATAAACTATTAAACTTTTGATCAAATACAACATAAAAATATGTCTACTGACCCAGATTTGTAACTTGACCCTTTTGTCATGTCTGAACACAGTTTTGACTTTAAAGTCAATCCCGACAGTCGAGACGAACGCAGACGTAAAAGAATCATCAGCGTATCTGAATAGAAATGACGTTTTTCCCACCGAAGAATTACCAATAATTAGCAATTTGAACATGTAATCAAAATTTTGATCCGCGGCATCTTTCTGCCACTTTGGATCCTGACCTGCCATCTGTAATTAATAATAATCAATTAATTATAAATTATTAAATCAATCCAAATGATCAAATTTTAATTCACATCTCTCATTTATTTATATTTGGCCAATTTCATTACATAAATATTGAACTAATTTAAATTTATCTGTTAATTCATCGATATTCATATTTAGTCATATTTTCTATTGTTAAATTTATTTGGTCTATTTATACAGACCACACAATTACAAAAAAAAAGACTCAAATATTGACATTTCACAAATAATAATTAAATTTAAAGCCATTATGTAAAATTAATATTCACTAATGACAGCTGTCATGAATAATAAATTCATAATTATCTTTTTATTTAACTAAAAATTTAATCTTGTTAAATAAAACTAATAATATTTGTAAGTTAATAAGACTAATTTGAATAAAATAGGTATTAAAGTAATTGAATGAAGTAAGAGGGGATTCCGGTACCGGATTATAATCCGGCGATGTAATTTCAACGATGGAAATCATTCGCGCCATTCGCGACCGCAGTTCAAAAACTGAGTTTCTCAAAGTTTCATTTTTTTTAACACTTTTACTTCTATTTCCAGCGAACCACATTTTGAATTCACGGTTTAACAAAAACTAGTCGGTTATTTTGTTCAAATAAATCAAATTATTTTTTTCACGACTAAATTATTAGAGACTGTTTCGCCAGATCGAGCATCGTAACAAAAATAAACGACTAAGTGGCCGGTTTTGAGGAAAAAAAAATTATCAGACATTTAATTCCACGTCGACGTGCCTATTGTATGTATTGTAGACTTGTAAATACTTATTCTTGGTTGTGTTTTTGTTGGCGTTTGTTATCAGACCTCGTACTCGGCAGTTTATCAAGTACAATTAGTTCGGTCACGTGACTAGACGACTGTGAATGTGTGTCCAGGTGTACTGGACCACATGTTGTACGATAACTTGGTCAATTTATAATATTTTCTACTTACAACTTTTGACTATATATGTATATATTTATTTATTTATATGATAAATTTATGATGGAAGAGACCGAGGAATTTAAGTGCCGCCGAAAACAACAAAAGACCTTTCGGAAACAGCGAGGGGTGAATTTAAATGACACGAGACAAGTGGAGGCAGAGAAAGTCCGAGGTCATATGGAGGGTTGACTCAGAAAAATACCAAATTTCTTTTCCTTTTTTTTTTTTTTGTCTTTCATTTGAAGCTTCATGCTCCGTTGGTTCCTTTACACCTTGCGACTTGAAAAGGACAATAGTTTTCCTCTCTGCGTGACACACTGCCCGATTTATACCATGTTCATATCTAACTCGACCTCAGAGCCTATATTTCGCTCCGTTTTATATCGCTCCTACATCAACCTCTTTTATTTTTATTTCAGAACTTAAATCAATGGATCGACTGAAGAACATATTATATTTTATGCAGTAACTTCTTTTCTAGTCACATATTTTTTTACTCCAATTATTATCAGTTTAAAAATATACTTTGTATTTTTTTTAATTTTTAATTAACTGATAATTAATCTAGTGAGTACTTGGTCTTAAATAATTAGACCAATAGGATATCTCCAGAGAATTATATTATCGGAGTACATATTTAATTACTGAAATATGAAAAAAAAATTTGTTATTCACCAGCTATTGACCCAATTAAATGTGACTAGAACAGAAATCTATCAGTCGGTAAAAAAAAAAATAAAACAATTAAGAATAGAAAGTAAACTAAAAATAATAAACTCGAACGGAAGCGGTAAGTTATCGCGGCGTGTTTAACATTTGCGATAAAAACTAGTAGAAAATGGCAATAAAAATCAAAGAAGTTAAATGAACAGTACACATGACAATAGTAATAATAAACAATAACAATATAAATAATATAAATATAATTAAAATAAATAATAATTCGGTCACAGTAACGACCCAGTAATGAAAAAAAGGGAGAAAACCTTGAGGACTGATGTTGTATTGTGCCAGTTGGGCGAGTGGAAAATCGATAAAGGAAAAGGCAGGGCCTCTCTTCCATCTCGGTACAATTTACTCACTAAAATCAATCCCCTGGTACTCAAATAAATAAAGTGGCTGTAGTAAAACCCAGTTAATTAATTAATTTTTCATAAAGAATTTAATTTTGCTAAAAAAAATGGGTAATTTTTTAACGACCACCATGAGGATGACGTAGATGATAGTGAGCGCACTCGTCGGCGGTTATAGGCGACGTATCTCAGGCTACAATATATATGTATATATATATACTGATATATAGACAAGAGTAAGGGAGTGAGAGAGAAGTGAATCCAATAGAACTCGCACCTGTCACAGATACTCGTCGAAGGTGTTCTTGGTAACCACACACTTGTTTATTTGAAAATACAACACACGATTTACGCAATTTATTTAAAAAAATACTCGTTAAATAGTAACGTAATAAATGGTTTAAAAAAATAACGTTTTAATAGTAATCTAAATAATTTATATAAAGTTGGTTAAATGGTAAGCCAACTGGTCTCACTAAAGCGTCGTCGCACCACTGTAGCGAACGCTACAGCTAAAATATCGACCATTTCCAAGAGAAACCCCCGCCCGAGACCAATCCCGGTATCGCGAGTATGCGCCTGCGTTTGTAACCCCCCCGACCGCGCTCTTATCAACCAACAGCTCAAACCCGACGTCAATCATTTATAGATATAACGTCACATGCGTCAGACGACACTGGACGATGCAACTTGTTGAATTGCCGCCACCGACAAATTCATTTTTATTACACTTTATTTATTTATTTATTTATTTATTTATTTATTTATTTATTATTTTACTGCCGCTTTTTATCTCATCCCTTTTTTATGGCCTTTGAAAACTCTGTAAATTATTTGCGATAGTGCAGGAACTGGATGTTGATATTTGCACCGGAACTATTTGTTTATTTATTTATTTATTAGTTTTTTTAATGAAGATTTTTATTGTATCGATACAATGCTCATTCGATATTTATTTTAATGGAATTTAAATATTAATTAATTTTGAGTCATTTTATTTTATTAGTAGATAAAGTTATTAATGGTCAGACACGCGCGTAAATTTTTTTTTAAACAGATTTTATTTAAATCTAGTCTTTTGCAGAGGATATGGTGCAAATTGCGTTCTAATTATTAATTGATATTTTTTGCTGTCATATTTTTAAAAAAATTTTAATCACATCTGGAAATGTCAGAATTATTTGATGTTTGTACAGAAAATCATAACAACGAAGAAATTAAATTATTGAGTCTTTTACTGCAGAGTAAATAATGTTTTATTTTTAACTTTAATTAAATTTGTAATTGATGTGTATTGGTAGCATGTAAACAATTTTACAGTCCAATAAATAGTAAAAAAGCTTTTATGCACAAACTTCACTCCAATTGAAATAGAATTTTTGTTGGTTTTATTTTTAAATTTATTCTAGAAAGTAATAAAACATTTTTTTTACTCTGAAGAATATTTGAAACTAAACCTTTCAAAATTTTTAAATCTCAATTATTATTTGCAAAGGGAATAAACATTTGAAATTCGTTTTGCTCGTTAGTAATGACTCATAACCTTTGAGTTTGGTTTAATTCAAAGATGTTTACTAAAGAACCAGAATCAAAATGTGGATCTCGCAAAGGAAAAAGACACAAAAGTAATAATTTGAATTAATGAAGTTCAATAAAGGGAATTAATTTTAATGAGAACTCGTTTCCAGTTCAAGAGTCAGGAGGAACAAAGCCGGAAATAGTAGACCAGCTAAAACTAATTGAAGAATTTACCGCAAATCCAAAGGCTTCATTTCGCTACATGGTTTATGCAGTAGATCCCTCGTCTAAGTACTTCACTCCTTACGCATTAAAGTAATTTTTGTTAAAAAATCCCCGTTTATGACGTAAGAATAAACTTTGAAAGCCTTGTCCTTTTAGAGTAGTTCCATACAAACAAATTGACTGTCCGTACATGACTATTAGTGCAAGTGGTGTCACTCAATACAGTTGTGAAGAAATGACTTTCACATCACTCCATCAGTGGGCAAGAGAGTACAACTTTTATTTGGAACTCATGGAAGTGAGAGCCCTCATTCGTCCTCCCTAAAAGCTCTTAAAATCCTTAATAATAAAAGCTCTCAACTTTTATACTTTTTTTCCTCATTACAGCTAAAGACGTTTCGTTTATTTCGTACATGGAAAAGTTTTTATATCTGGCACAAAATAATAAGGCTTAAAAAATTTAATAATGCTAGAAATTTTATCACCAATAATTTATTTATTTGCAATAATATTCTTGCTAATGCTCTGCTGGATATTAGAAAAATGTATAATAATTTTTTGGATTACTCATTTATGGACACAAGTGTCATTGAGAAAATAACACTTTACTATTTTGTTGAACTACAAGTAATTTTTTTTTTTTTTAATAACTACACTGTCAAAAATTAGCGGAGTAAATTGAAGGAGAGTTTAATTTAATATTGAAAATTCCCTTCGAAGTAGAATTGACACCTAAAAAAATTTTATTGTAATGTTAAAACTCCGAACTGAAGTGAATGCAGATTGAAATAAAATCTAGATCACTCCGAAATCACTCAGCTAAAAAATTAAATCCTCTATTTACTCCATATGCAAAGCAATTTTTTTAAAACTCTGGAACTCCGAGTGACAGAGCGAGTTCGGATTGAAATAAAATCCGTGATCACTCCGAAGTGACTCCCAATTTTTTACAGTATCATTAATTGCTAATGAATTTTATTAATGCGTGAACATTTATTTTAAGCTCAAACAACTAGAAAATAGCATGACTGAATTAAATAAATTTAGAAATCTTATAGTAGATATAACTTATGACGCTTGTAATCGATCGCTTAATGAAGCTGGATATACAATTGACGATTCAAATATTACGATTGCTCAAACAGCTTATGGAAAACTAGGAACAGAAGCCTCTAAAATTTACATTAAGAATGAAAATGATTTAAAAATGAGTTTTATTGAACAAACTAATAAACGAGAACACTGTCGACGCCTTTCACGGTTACTACTTAACTTATGATCAATAATTAATAATTAAAAAATATTATTTTTAATTTTTAAACTTCAGTTTCATTCACCTGATTGACTATACGGTAACAAGTTTACTGCGTAACGTGTTGGAAAATACTTATATCGATTTATTAAAAGTGCTGAGGATATACACAAACATACTTCCTCATGAAATACAATTTTCAAACATCCAAATTAATGTCAACAGGGAAAGTGTCAATCATTTTGAATCACCTTTCAAGGTATAAGAGTATTATAATTTTTTTTGTTTTTTGTTTAAAAAAAAAATGATTTAGTATTGAATATTGATTAAATTTTAATGGATATTATTAATAGAACCCGTATTGGGTTGTTGATATTGTGCTGACTGAAGAGGGCGAAATTAAAATGGACCCGTCAGATGATGTGTTTTGGTTCGTAATTGAAAGGATGCAGTCAATGTGGAGAGATAGTCTTGCTGATATGAAACCTCTACTGACAGACCCACGATTTGAATCTTTCACTAAGTAAATTATTTTAAAACTTGAGACGGTGATTTGTGATACGCAATTAAATTAAATTAGTTCATTTTCTAGATAATTAACGTATTAAATTACCAGCTTTAATTTTTAAGACGTGATTTAGGGGATTCTACGTTTTCCGTGGCGTCGCTAAATGACCGTTAATTCTTATAAAATTTTTCAATATCTCGCTTAGTTTTTGAGAAAAATGCGATCTTTTCAAAAAAGTGAAATATTTCATAGATTTTAATATCTTTTATTTTTTTGTATTTTTTTTTCGGAAAGTGTGTTTAAAGATGAAAATTTTGAAAAAAAAACGTCTGAATTAGTCCATTTTTGAAGAAGTTATAGCTATTTGAAAAAAAGTCTTATTTCGTCGAGTTCTACAAGAATTCGCGATCATTTGGTGGCGCCACGGAAACCGCAGACTTCCTGTGATTTATTTTTAAATTTATAAAATTAAATTTTTCAAATATTATTATAATTTACTAATTTTTAAAATAATTAAATGGCAAGAGTGAAAAAAATTAATAATTATTTATTTCCAAAATTTGTTCGTCGAAAAAAAAAGTTATTTTTTATTGGAAAACAAATGTAATTAATCTTTTGAATTTATGAATTAAATTTCAGACCAATAATTAATTTTAAAAGACAAAAAGATTATTTGGGAGGTGAGCCACCATCAATTTCCGACATAATATCCAATAACACGACCATCAAAACCCTTGTTCGCGAGCTAGAAGATCTTCTGGAGTTAAACATCATAGCAGTGCGTCGTTACTGTGAAAGATTTTCTGACGTCGAAGCGTTTTATATCGAAGACAAAAACTTCAATGAAAATGTCATCCTCAGCAACACCGATTGTGACGTTTTCCGTCAGTGGTGCGAGCGTTACAAAAATGAGGAACACGTTATTTTAAACATCACAGACTTACAGCCAGTTAGAATTTTTTTTTTACAACTCAAACGTTTCAAAGAGAAAGCTCTGCTGGCTCCCGTTGAAAAAATGAAGCTCCTGGAAAAAATAATTCCCGAGTAAATCAGATAATCAATAACTGCTTTACCTCAGAAATTAATTAATTTACTAATTAATTGAATTGTTTGTCAAATAGAATAGGAAAAAGTAAAGTCAAGATTCTTGGAAGTGAAGCTTTTGAAGCCTTAAGTTTTTTAGATAACGAGCCTTCGACAACTGAAGACTTTGTTGAGTACATAAGTTTTGTCGATCACGCACAGCAAAAAGTTGATGACATGGAAACAGAAATGAATTATATAAAAGATTTGTATGACATTATTGAAGACTTTGATATTCCGGTTTCTATTGAAGACACAACACAATACACGGTTTGAATATTTTAAATAAAAAAGTCTCGGAAAATAAATCGATAGAAATAAAAGACTGAAAATAATTGCTTTGAATTAGGGGCTGAGTATGCAATTAACGAGCTTGCGATTATCAATCGATAAACGTATAGAGGAACGTGAAAAATTGGTCAGACAGTTTGATGAAAAAGTGGAGAAAGATATCCAAGGATTAATAAATGATATTTCAAATATAAATGACGAAGCAACGGTAAATATAAATAAACGGAAATTGATATAAGATTTTATTTGGTTTGTTTTTATTGAGCAGAAATCCTGGTTGCTGAGAGCTAAAAGTGACGCAAATATTTGTCTGAAAACGTTGGAAAAATTGACGAAAAGATTGGAAGATTGTGCGGAAATGGCTAAGAAATATCAAATGTACCAACGGCAGTTCAAACTCGAAATAACGCGACTTGATATTTTTGATCAGGTGGCAAATCAATTACGCTTACGAACGCTACTGTGGGAGAGTAATGTCTCGTGGTCAGAAGCTCTTGAAAATTGGTACTTCTCAGATTTCAACACTTTAGATGTCGACGAAATGAATAATATGATAATGCGTTACACGAAAAATGTAACTCAGTTAGAAAAAGGTCTCGAGGAAAATGATATTCTGCCGCGGATTAAAAATCAAGTCGAAATATTTTGCGAAAAATTGCCGACCATCAGTTATCTGAAGAATCATAATTTAAAAAAACGTCATTGGTTGAAAATAGAGTCTCTGATGAATCGTAAATTGCAACAGGATGAAACGTTGACGTTGAAGTTAATCGAGGAGTTGGGTGTTTTTGATCACGAGAAGGAATTGATGGAGATTGCTGCTGCCGCGAGCGCCGAGGCGACACTGGAAAATATGTTGGAAAAAATTCAGGACACATGGAAGCACTTGGAGTTCATTGTTCTCGGACACAAAGAATCAAGCGACGTATTTGTATTGGGAAGTCTTGAGGAAGTTCAAGCTGCACTAGACGAAAGTAATATCGCTGTTCAAACTATTGCAGCTTCTCGTCACGTTGCTCCTATTAAAGCGCGACTTGATGAGTGGATTAAACTACTCGAACTTTTTTCAATGACTCTGGTACTTTTCTATTTGATAAAACATAAAATTTTTTTTTTTCGCATTAAAAATACTGAACTGCAATGGATTTAATTTTGTATCAGGACTCTTGGCAATATTGTCAACAACAGTGGCTGTATCTTGAGGCAATATTCTCGGCTCCGGATATTCAACGGCAACTTCCGGTAGAAGCTAAACTATTTATTCAGGTCGACAAATCCTGGAAAGACATAATGAGAAGAGTTGCTAAAGTATTGTATATTTTATGATTTATAAGTACAACAAGTATGAAGATGAATTATTAAATAAGATAAAAAAATATATTTTTAGATGCCTTTAGCGATGGTATTTGCTACTCAGCCGGGACTTTTTGAACAACTTGAAGATAACAATAGAAGTTTAGATGAAATTACTAAATGTCTCGAGGCGTATCTTGATACAAAGCGTATCGCTTTTCCACGTTTTTTCTTTTTATCGAATGATGAACTCCTGGAAATTCTTGCTCAAGTAAATAAACGTTTATTATAGACAAGTAAAAATGAAATTAATCTGTTGCGGACACAAATTTTTTTATATACACGATCAACAGATGTCAGAAGGATGTGAAAACTTTAAACGGAATTTAAATTATCTCTCATAAAATTTATGTCTGCAACTGAATTTTACTTCAGTATAAACTCAATTTGTTTTAATAGTATGTATTTTATTACTTAAATAACTTTAGACACGAAATCCTCACGCGGTTCAAAGACATCTCCAGAAATGTTTCGACGCAATTTATCGCCTGGAATTCGCCTCTGCGGCGCCGGAAAAAAATTCTAGGGCTAAAAAATCTTCGCCTATTTTAACCACCGATATACTGGCCATGATTTCACCTGAGGGAGAGAAAGTGGGTCTTGGAAAAGGCCTAAAAGCTCGGGGAAGCGTCGAAGATTGGCTCGGAAAAGTCGAGGAGTCGATGTTTACGTCACTACGTAGAAAAATGAAATTTGCCATTGGCGATTTAGAGAAACGTAAACGACGTGATTTTATTTATTCCCATCCGTCCCAGATAGTGTTAACTGTCTCCCAAATTAACTGGACCCGCAATGTTCACATTATTCTCGAAGTTGACGAAGACATTAACAAATCTATTAAATCTTTTGAACAAAAATCTTACTCAGTACTTATTTTCACGATAATTAAAATTTAATCACCTCGAAAACAAAAGTAATCATAATTAATTTGATGATTTTCTTACCTCAGGATTTGAATGAATTAGCGAGTATGGTAAGAAATGAACTGCCAACATTGATAAGAGATATTATAATTAATCTCATTACAATAGATGTCCATGCGAGAGATATTGTCACTTCATTAATAGAAAATAATGTCACCTCCAGGTTAAATATTTTATTTTAATTTTAATTAAAAATTTATTTTAACCGTTTCGCAAATTTTCATACTATGAAAAGCAATTTTATTGCTTCGTACTACGACCATTTTACTACTCATTAGCAATAAAATAATCACTAAGTGGCTATTGTTAGTAGTGGGAGTGAAGTAGGATCTTAAGAGTCAGAAGTTCAGTATCAAAACGACCGAACTCCGATAGACTGAAACGTTTGCGGGACGTAAAAGTCTCAAGTTTAAAATTAATTAACTCAATTAATATTTTTAATTAATTTGATTAAATGAAAACAGTTCTAACTTTGAATGGACTAAAAATTTACGGTACTACTGGGATCAAGAATTGGATAATTGCGTTACGAGGATGAGCAGCGCTGAATATTTATACGGTTATGAGTACCTGGGTGCACAGAAAAGACTCGTCATCACTCCTTTGACAGACAAATGTTATTTATGTCTCATGGGTGCACTCCAACTAAATCTAGGCAACCTGAATTATTTACTTTCATTATTATTGAACAAAGAAATATAGTAATAAGCCTACTCATTTATTCAGTGCAAAGTGTATAATTAATTTTTAATTAGGTGGAGCTCCAGCTGGACCTGCAGGAACCGGTAAAACTGAAACGACTAAGGACTTGGCAAAAGCTTTAGCAATTCAGTGTGTCGTTTTCAATTGTTCCGAGGGCTTGGACTACAGGGTAAGCTACTTAAAATATAATTATAAATTATATGTACACAATAATTTTTTTTATATTCAGATGATGGGAAGGTTTTTTTCCGGGCTTGCAACTTCTGGGGCCTGGTGCTGCTTCGATGAATTCAATCGCATTGACATCGAAGTCTTGTCAGTTATTGCGCAACAATTAATTACAATAAGAAATGCAAAAGTTGCTCGCGCTAATGAGTAAATAAAATTTTATCAGATTAATTATGAGAAATTTACGTCTAAATTTAATTTACTTTAATTGGATGACTAGATTTTTATTCGAAGGCCGTAATATTAAATTAGTTATGTCATGCGCCACTTTTATTACCATGAATCCTGGTTATGCAGGACGCACTGAACTGCCAGATAATCTTAAGTCATTATTCCGCCCGATTGCAATGATGGTTCCTGATTACAGTAATAAATAAAATGAAAAAAAAATAAAATAACTCTGATTATTATAATGACTAAATAATATTACAGAACTTATTGCCGAAGTAATTTTGTATTCAGAAGGCTTTGAGTCTTCTAAACAATTGTCCAAAAAAATGACCCTAATGTACACACTGTGCAGTGAACAATTATCACAACAAGATCATTATGACTTTGGAATGAGGTAAATGTTTTTTTTTTTTTATTACTGTTCAATACTTATTTTTTTATTTCGTTGGTACTTTCAGAGCAGTTAAATCTGTTCTAGTAATGGCCGGAAGTCTCAAACGAGAAAACCAAGATAAAAGTGAAGAACTAGTTTTAATAAAAGCTTTACGCGATAGTAATTTACCAAAATTTTTAGCTGATGACGCACAATTATTTCTTGCAATACTCGCAGATCTTTTTCCGAGTACCGAGATACCGCAGGACCACTACGGAATATTTCAGGATACTATTGTTGATGTAATTAAAAATAATCACACATTTTTAAATCCACACCCTATCACACAAAAATTTTTCTTACACAATAACTTTATCGTGACAAAAGAATACTTATTTAATCAAATAACAATACGTTGGTATCAAATTCATTTTGTAAAAACCACATCGTCTTTTTACAGAAAAAAACTAATCAACTTTTCCTGTATGAAATTTGACGTCTAGATATAACACAGAACGAAACCTATTAATTTAACTCTGTAATCTTTAGCTTGTATCGAAACCTTTTAACAACTTCTTCTGAAACTTCAAAGTGACTTTGCTGTAGCGCTTTCCTTGCCATGTTTTCATCGATTCAGTTCCCTATAAACTAAATTTGAGACCTTCGGATAATAATTTATATGACCCACTATTTTAAATAGGTTACCGTAACTAATAGTATTATTTTACAGAGAAGTTATTTTGTCCCTTACCTTACGAATTCAATTTGTTCTGTCAATAATTTTACATATACTATCACAACCAATATTATTTATTCCGACAATCAATGTTCGTAATAATACCATTATTCTGTCTCCATTTGCTACACATTAGAAAATTCCTCATAATTGTGTTAAAAATTTTGATGTTTAATATTTAACGCAACTAATCGATTCATTATCGTATCAACAAAATTTATTCTCTTATAAGAGAATACACGTAGAGAATTTTTGAGTAACAATTACCCATAAAATTTGGTACTATAAGGACATCTAGCCAGTAACTAAATTTTTACCATGTTAGTAGAAATTGCACTTCATTTACATGTTATCAAGTAGTATATTTTACAATGCGTATGGGAAAAATTTACATATTTTCCATATGCCCTCACAGTATCATATTTTTTGGGTAATTTTTACTAAAAATTTCTCTGCGTATACGATAACGAAATCATTATTTATGATAACAAAACTCTTCTCTACCATAATTTTCAAAATTTAGATAATGAAAGCTGGTGACTTACAACCAGAAATGTCTTCAGTCATCAAAACAATTCAATTACACGAAACGATACGTGTAAGACACGGGGTAATGTTAGTTGGACCAACCGGTGCTGGAAAAACAACAATTCTTAAAGTAAAATATATATATCATTATATATACATGTTACATTGATGAATCAAAACTAATAAATAATAAAAACAATTTTTATTAAAGACGCTAAGTAACACATACACAAATCTTGCTGATAAACAAATACCAGGACCATTAAATAAACGCGTTAATATGTACACAATTAATCCCAAAGCAATAACTATGAGTGAATTATACGGCGAAGTGGATATTTACTCAAACGAATGGCATGACGGTCTCCTCGGTGCAATAATTCGCAAAGCGTGTTCATCGGAAACGGACGATCATCAGTGGATTGTCTGCGATGGCCCCGTAGACGCTTTATGGATCGAAAACATGAATACTGTTCTCGACGACAACAAAATGCTCTGTCTCGCAAATTCAGAGCGTATCAAATTTACACCATACGTTCGTATGATTTTCGAAGTTATGGATTTGTGTCAAGCGTCCCCGGCTACAGTCAGTCGCTGTGGAATGGTGTACGTTGATCCTTTGGAGCTCGGCTGGATGCCTTACGTCAAGACTTGGTTAATTAAATTAAAGAGTATGTTTAAGGAATCACTTGCTAGTGTGATAGTGGATGTTATTTATAAACTGTTCGATCAATATGTTGATGATGGGTTGACTTTTTTAAAAAAAAATTGCGACTGTGCTATTGCTCAAGTCAGTAGAATTCTTTATTGTTTGAGTTTTAATTATTATGACTCTTATTTTTTTTTTCTTGTTGTTGAACTGTTTTTATTTAATTAATTCAGGTCGATATAAGTAAAGTGAATACGGTATGCACTCTATTGGAAAGTATTCTCCTCGAACCAGACAGCGTGAATAAAATTGTTGATAAATCACGACTAACGACATTTGTCACTCAGTCTTTCGTTTTCTCATACATCTGGGGTATCGGAGGGAATGTTATTGATTCTTCACGCGAAGCTTTCGAGCTTTTTGTGACCCACCAACTGGAACAAAATTCAAGCGCAAGGTATTCGTGTATAAATAAAACTAAGCACTAAATTTTCTTCTTCAAATAAATCACCAGAAAAAAAAAGTGTGATATTAAATTTTTTTACAGACTCCCTGTGGCCGGAGATCTCTGGAATCTTTTTATGAACACACATAAACAGCGGATGGATATATGGTTAAAAATAATGCCCGCATTCGATTATAATCCGGATACACCGTTTTTTGATATTCTTGTGCCAACTATCGACACCGTGCGATTTGGATTCATTATTAAAAAAATAATAAATGCTAATAAATCTGTGTTCATTACTGGCGCAACTGGTTCGGAATAAACAGTAGTAATTAAATGAAAATAATCAATGGTGAAAAAATGAAACTTTATTTTTAGGTGTTGGAAAATCAGTAATAATGAAAGGTGTGCTAAATAATCTGCGAGAATCTGAACTATGGTCACCAGTGACACTAAATTTATCTGGTCAGACAACAAGTAAACAAACACAGGACATTTTCGAGTTTAAATTAGAAAAAAAGAAGCGTTTTTTACTCGGCGCACCAGTTGGAAAACGTGTATGCGTATTTGTAGACGATGTTAACATGCCACGGTTGGATACTTATGGATCACAACCGCCTATCGAACTTCTTCGACAAGTCTTAGACTTCAGTGGCTTCTATGATCGAAAAAAACTTATTTGGAAGTCGATCGAAGACGTGGTATTGACGGCAGCTTGTGCGCCTCCTGGAGGCGGGAGAAATCCTCTTAGCAAGCGGTTTATCCGTCACTTTGCCATGCTTATGATCCCCATACCTGCCGAGGCTTCTTTGCAAACAATTTTCCGGTAAAAAAAAACATCCTTAAATTTTCATAAGCTACTAAAAATAAAAATTTGAAAACGGTTGACCCCGTGGGCTGACCCCAAAACTTCCCGCTGTTTTTGAGACCATTAGCCACTTCTCAGACAAACAGACGATTGATAGAAAACTTCCTAGGTTTTGAAAACGTTAAGATCTGATGACAACTCGATTTTCGAAAATCAGACCGAAACCAATAACTTCCCTTTTTTTGAAAATTTTCGATTTTCACATTAAGAAGTAAAAAAGAAAAATTAATGATTGTTTTAAATTGTTTAGAGCAATAGTGAGAGGATTTTTGAATCACAAATCGTTTCCCCAATCTGTTGTGGATATCGGCGATGAAATAGTAAATGCAACAGTTGAAATATACGATCGTATTGCCACAGATTTACTACCGACTCCCGGAAAAAGCCATTATATTTTTAATCTTCGGGATTTGTCGAAGTGTGTACAAGGAATCATGCAGTCAGACCCAGTGTCCACTCGCGACGCCAGACAAATGACGAGACTCTTTTATCACGAATGCCTACGGATTTTTCACGATCGTCTGGTTGATAATATCGACAAAAGTTACTTTTATAGATTGCTCACTCAAACATGCTCGAGTTTCTTTGCCGAACAAGTTATTCCTCTGTCCGACGATATTATTGATTCACCGCCGGCACTTTTCTTTGGGGACTTTATGAAATTCGGTACTCCCAGAGCTTTGAGAATTTACGAGGAAGTTACTGATGTTGAAAAAATAAAATCCGTTCTTCAGGTTTAGTTCAAATTAAATATCATCCTTGAACTATTTATTTTAAAAAAGTCCATTAATTAATTAAATGCAAAGATATTTAATACAAAGAAGGTATTGATTTTAAAATATCTTAGGATTATCTAGATGATTATTGTCTCGCAACGAAAAAAGACTTGAAGCTCATATTTTTTCTACACGCCATCGAGCATTTGTTCAGAGTAGCAAGAATCTTAAGATCAGAACGAGGTCATGGATTACTTGTTGGTGTAGGTGGCATGGGTAAACAGAGTTTAACTAAATTAGCATCTCATCTCAATGGATATCCGTAAGTTTATTACATGAAGTTTGATTATATAATTAATTACATATTTCACGTGACAGTTTATGTCAATGACTATGATTATCAATAAGATATTCCATCAGATATTTAATGATATCATAAATACGTAAGACAAAAATTTCCTCAAATTTAAAACTCAAAAATCTCGTCTCGAGCTCGAGATCCCCAATCAATTAAAATATTTGAATCCTGTCTCTGATTTTTCAAATATAGTTGATAATTAACGACATTAAAATTACAGTAACTTATTACTATAGACTTTTAATCTTCTGTTCAATAAATTTTATGACTTTTTTTTATTAAAGATGTTGGCAAATTGAAATAAGTCGTGGATATGATATAGATTCTTGGCATACAGATCTACGTAATTTTTATTTTAAACCCGGAGCTTTTGCTGAAGATGCGACATTCCTTTTTACAGATACTCAGATTGTTACGGAAGAATTTATCGAAGATATTAACAATACATTAAACTCTGGTTTTATAAAACTTCACTTTAATTAATAATAATTATAATTAGGACCAAGATTTTTACTTTTATTTAAAAATAACAATTAATAATTAATGCTGTCAAATTTTGGAATTACAGTGGAAATATTGGCCGAATAAAAAAATTTTTCAGATAAAAGTTGTAGGAAATTTTATTTTCTAGAGAAAATGTCTCTTATGATTTTTTTATACGACCGATATTTTCACCGTAATTTCAAAATTAAGATTTTTATAATTAACAAAAATTTGAATAATTCATTATGAATCTCAATTTTGGAATTACGGTGAAAATATTGGTCGTATAAAAAAATCATAAAAGACATTTATTTTATAAAAATAAATTTCCTACAACTTTTGTTTGAAAAGTTTTTTTATAAGACCGATATTTTCGTCGTAATATTAAACATTTGAACCATTCATTTCGAAGTTAAGGCAAAAATCTTGTCCCTAATTATAATAAATAATGAATGTAATTTAAATTGAAAATTATTAGGTGAAGTGCCAAATTTATTTGAATCTGATGAACTAGAAAAAATAATAATTGCCACGAGACCAGCAGCTAAAGAAGCCGGAATATCTGAAGAAAATCGTGAGGAAATTTACAATCTGTTTGTTAGCCGAGTAAGGAATCATCTTCACGTCGTGCTTTGCATGAGTCCAGCTGGTGATGCATTTCGGTAAGTCTCAGCTATGAATTACGTATTCATATATATATAGAGAGAGAAATTGTGGTATGGAAATCGATGAATAGTGTTCTAAATATTATATCCAAGACGTCGATGTCGCATGTTCCCGTCGCTGGTCAATTGCTGCACAATCGATTGGTTTACCAAGTGGCCTGACGAAGCCCTTCTCTCGGTTGCTAAAATTTCAATCATGCCAAATATCACCCAAGATATTCAGCTAGCTTCTTCTTTAGCTTCTATTTGTGTACTAATGCATCAAGTATTAAAAATTTTACTTGTCTAGTTATTTATTGTTTTTTTTAAATAATTTAATTAAAAATTTTCAAAATAGACAACTGATAAAATGACTGAGAGATACTTCATTGAAATGCGACGTCGATACTACACAACACCGAGTAGTTATCTTGAATTATTGACGTTATATTCAATGACATTGAAACGTAAGACGGATGAAATAATGTCATTAAAAATAAAAATTGAAAATGGATTGAATGTAAATTATTTATTTACTTTTTATTTTTTTAATGTTTTACGTGAAAGTTTATTGATTTTTTTTTATTTATACGGGTAGAAATTAAATGAAACAAGAGCTACAGTAGCTGTAATGAAGAACGAAATAATATTACTGACACCAGAATTGAAAACAAGCCGTGAAGAAGTAGAGAAACTCATGAAAGTCGTGACAAAACAACAAACTGAGTGTGATAAAGTTCGAAACGTCGTTGCTGCTGATGAAGCTGTTGCCAAAGTATCGTAAAACTTTTTTTTATTCATTTAACAACTAATTAAATGTAAAAGTGTAATGTTTTGAGAAAAACAGATTAGAAAATTTAATTACGATTATTTAAAAATAATGTATCTGAAGATCGGAAAGATTTTCGCGGAACGAAAATAAGAAAAAAGAAATGAAAAGTAAAAAATCTACTGGATCTAGATTTCGGAAATGTTTCGTACGTCACCCGAAAATTACAGGCCACTCCCAACTATCCCTAAATTCGCCTTTAGACACAAATTTCATGGATTATTTTCATTTTCGTTGCGTGAAAAACGTTCCGATCTTCAGGGACATTAAAAATTAATGAATATTTTTTTTTAATAATCAGATGAAAGCCGATGAAATGGCAATTTTAGAAATCGAGGCGCGCAAGGACCTGGAAGCTGCGATACCGGCATTAGAGGAAGCGCAAAAAGCTCTTCAGTCTCTTAATAAAAGTGACATTAACGAAATTAAAGTTTTTAATAAGCCACCTCATCTTGTGCGTTACGTTATGGAGGCAGTTTGCTTGCTTCTTGGTGAAAAGTATGTCACTATTATTAATTAATAATTCATCCTTACGCTATTAATTATCTTGAAGTGAAAATAAAAACCGAATTTTCTAAATTACCTTAAGAACCGATTGGCCAACCGCGAAATTAATACTCTCAGATGTACGTTTTCTCGATCGCTTGATTAATTTTCCAAAGGATAATATCGATGATAAATTATTGAAAAAATTACAAAGTTATTTAAATAACCCAGAGTTTGTCCCTAATGCTGTCGCTAAACAAAGTAAGGTCTGCAAATCAATTTGCATTTGGGTACGAGCGATTGACGGCTATGCTAAAGTATTTCGTGTCGTCGAACCAAAACGTATCAAGTAATTAATTAATTAATTAATTTTTGAAATGGAATTGAGTTTGAGATAATTTTAAATAAAATATTCAGATTGAAAGAAGCGCAAGAAGAGTTGCAGGCAATCAATGAACTAGTTACGCAGAAGCAAAAACAATTAAATGAAGTCGTTAAGAAAATAGAAAGACTAGAGAAACAATACGACAAGGCAGTTAAACATCTAGATCATTTAGAGTCGACGATAACGTTGAATGAATCGCGATTAAATAGATCCGGCCGCTTAATCGCGGCTTTATCTGATGGGCAAGAATTATGGCAAGACATGACACGTGGATTTGATGCTAAAATAAACAATCTTATGGGCGATTGTCTTGTGATTGCTGGTGCGTTGGCTTATTTCGGTGCATTCACGCAATTTTATCGACAAGAATTGCTTCGCGTTTGGTTGAAAGCGATCGAAAATGAGGGAATTGATATTACGAGTAATTTTAATCTTGTTGCGAGTTTAATTAGTCCGTATAAAATATGCACGTGGAATATTTTTGGACTACCGAAAGACAATGTGAGCACTGAAAACGCTTTGCTGGTTACTCAAACACGTCGCTGGCCTCTACTGATTGACCCACAAGAGCAGGTGAATTTAAATTAAATATTGATACTGTGATATCACATTTATTATATATATTGTATGCCTTTGTTCTCAAGGGCTATCGCTGGATACGAAATATGGAATTGGAGAATGATATAAAGATAAGTGAAATGAATAATCCAAATTTGATGAGAATTATTGAGAATTGTATCAGACTTGGATTACCGGTTATGATTTATAATGTACAGGAAACTCTTGATCCTAGTTTAGAACCCATTTTACTTCAGCAAATATTTATGCAGGTATCTTGTTTTTTTGAACTTTTATCTTTCAAAGTTAAGCAAAAACTGCTCACTTTTAGAGTAATGGAAAAATACTTCCTTTCACGTGTTTGTATAGAATTCTTTTTCAATACAAAAATCTTCACATATAATATACATCAAATTTTATTTTAAAACAAAAAAAAAAATTTTATCACCACGTGTCTAAATCTCTATTTTCTAATCTTTCGATATACTTTTGTTGGAACGAATAACTTTATATATTTTTTTTTTCAATCGAAAAAAAAGTCTTATGAGAAACTTTGGGTCATATATTTTTTTTTATTCTGATAAAAAATAAAATACTCCAAAAACGTTTATAAAAAAATGTTAAAATGTTTAATTAAATTTACTATCAAAGATTTAAAAATTATTTTCATACAAAACCGGAAGTTTCTAATTATTAAAGTCAATTTTATTGGTTTTAAATTTCATTTACGAAATAAAATCAAAACTAATTTGTAGATTGATGAGTTACTGATTAAATTTATATTTTTTTAAATATATATGAAAGTATATCAGATTGCAATAATTTTAAAATTTTGAAATGTCAATTTTTTTCATTTAAATTTATTACTTTTTTTTTTTTTAAGGAAGGGCGAATGATAATAAGAATAAATAATACTGACATTGAGTATGAAAAAGGTTTCAAGTTATATATAACAACAAAACTTTCAAATCCGCATTATTTGCCAGAAGTTTGTATTAAAGTAACACTCGTTAACTTTACGGTAACACCATCTGGTCTTGAAGATCAATTACTTGCGTAAGAATTAATAACTTGGGTGTTTTAAAATTTTTATAAGAAATTTAAATAAATAGTTGGTGTAGTTTATAAAATAATAAAACTGAGTGGTTTATGATACTTAAATTTATCTTATTCAGCGAAGTTGTAAAACTAGAGAGGCCGGATTTAGAGAAGCAACGCGAAGAATTAGTTGGGAAGATAAATCACGACAGTATACAGTTGGAAAAAATAGAAGAAAAAATTCTGTCGATGTTATCCGGCACGCAGGGCAATATTTTGGACAATGAAGAATTAGTCGAGAGCTTGAATAATAGCAAAGAGACATCTGCTATTATAACAAGTCGGCTTGTTGAGTCTGAAAAAACAGAAGCTAAGATAATAATAGCACGTGAAAAGTATCGTTCAGTTGCGACACAAGGATTTATTTTATTTTTTGTCATTGCCAGTCTCGCTGAAATAGATCCTATGTATCAATACTCGCTTAAATATTTCAAGCATGTAATTAAATTAATAACCAAACACTTTCTTAATTAATTGCTTCATACCCTGGTAAAAAAATTGAAATCCGATTGACTTTAATTGAAATAAATTTAAAATAACATCAGAAATTTCCAATTAAATCTCATCAAATTTTAATTGAATTTTTTAACCAGCACGTAAAAAAAAACTACACGAAGAAAAATATTGGCTCAAAACCTACGAATTTTTATTATGTTGTCGACCAAACTTGAAACAGGAAGTGAAGCATCCAAAAAGTTATTATGCTCTTATAAAAAATTATTATGCTGCATAACAATTATTATAATGTATAAAAGTAATTGTTATTAAAACTTATCGATAAGTTTCTCGCGCGTAGTAAGTATTGTGATACAGCATAATAATTTTTCGTATGAGCATAATCATTTTTTGGATGCTTCACTCCCTGTTTCAAGTTTGGTCCACGGCATCATAAAAACTGGTAGGTTTCGAGCCAACATTTCTCTCCGTGTAAGTCTGAAAATTTTCCGTATGAAAAATTTCCAAATTTTAATAAAATTTAAACTCAGTTAAATTTTTTAGTAACTTTGAAAAATATAAAACTAGAAACTAAAGGCAATTTATGATTTTTGGAAATTTTTTTTCCAATTTTTCTGATACAGTCGGACCTCGCTATAAGACTATCATTCTTTTTTATAAACCAAGTATCGCGATAGTTTGAGAGATAAACTAATAGTCTTATAACGAGGTCCTACTGTACTTAAAAAAATTAAAGAAAAAGTTAGTAAAAAGACATCAGTTTTAATTTTTTAGTCTTCAAAAATGCCGTTTTGTTTCAAACTTAAATTTAATTCGAATTTATTTCAAATTCTCAAGGAAAATTTTCAAACTTAATTTTTTTTGTACGAAGGAAACTATTAATTAATATCAAATATTTAGGTATTTAATCATGCAATTGAAATGAGTGAAAAAAATCAAGACATCAATAAACGTCTGTCTATTCTTCATGATAGAATAACTTTAGTAATTTATTTAAATATTTCACGAGGGCTTTTCGAAAGGCACAAAATAATTCTAGCTCTTATGATTGACGTGGCAATGCGCATTAATAATAAAACAATTGCTCAAACACAGTGGAATTTTATTTTACGTGGCCCAGGATCAATTGAAGTGGTAAAAAAATAAGAAATTATTATAAATTTTTAAAATAAATATTCAATATCATTAATTTCTAAATTATCAGAATAAAAAACCCGAGCAGCTGAGTGACTTGGCTTGGAAATCAATAAATTATCTTGATAAAAACTTTACAGTATTCAATGGAATACTCGACGATGCATTTAAAAAAATAACATTAACACTTGGAGACGTCGAAGAAGTATTTTCATAAATTTTAAATATAAAATTTATAAACGAATAATTGCAGGAGACTTTAATTATATTTATATTTTTAATGAATATTTTTTATATTCATTTGAATACAGGAAATTAATGTAGACCGAAAAAATGATATAAAAGCAACGAAAGATTGGAATATCTTGCTAAGCGATATTGAGAAACTGATGCTGGTAAAATCCTTGAAAGAAGAAAAGCTATTAATTTTAATAACATCCCTAGTAAATAAAGATCTCGGCAAAAAATTTATCGAATCGTCTATTGTAACATTACCCGACACGTAAATATTTTTTTTATTAATAACTTAGGATTTACACACACGTGTATAAAAGGTATACAAGAAAATCGAAAGCATACACGCGATGGGTAAACGTTATTTATAAAACTATTAATAAATTAAGTCCATTAACAAATTTAATGCACATAAAATTAATATCAGAGGTCAAGTTTTTGTTTTATTCATTAAATCACCTTGAATAAATTTAGTCTTATTTTTTTTATAGGTATCAAGATACTTCATACAATACTCCTCTAATATTTATACTGAGCACGGGTTGCGATCCGTTCGGATCATTTATTAAGTTTGCCGGGGAAATGGGATTTATTGATAAGTACAGTTCAATATCGTTGGGTCAGGGACAAGGACCAATCGCCGAAAGACTTATAAAAGACGGCTGTACAAAAGGACATTGGATTTTTTTACAAAATTGTCACTTGGCGAGGTCGTGGATGCCAACGCTCGAAAGATTAGTCACTGAAATAACAGAAGACAGCGTTAAAGTCCATGGAGACTTTCGACTTTTTTTAAGCTCTATGCCCAGCGCAGCTTTTCCTATTTCTATACTTGAGAACGCTGTTAAAATTACCAATGAACCGCCCAAAGGCTTGAAAGCTAATATTAAACGAATGCTTTTTGATATGAATCAAGAGTTTTTTGAACAGAATGGTCTTTATTTTTGCGATTATTTATTTAATTTTGTTCGAGTTAAAGTATGGTTAAGGATTTAAAATTAATTGTAGATGACAAGTGGCGTGTTATGATATTTGGAATATGTTTTTTTCATTCAATTATACAGGAGAGAAAAAAATACGGACCGTTAGGTTGGAATATTTTATACGAATTCACGGATAACGACCGCGAATGTTGTCTATCGAATTTAAAAATATTTACAGAGGATGAATTAATTCCTTGGAATGCATTGATTTATACTACTGGTTTGCTAATAAAATTATAAATAGAAAAATTTACATTTTTGTTAAAATATTCATTGAATTCATTTTCATACTTTTTTATTTTTTATTCTATTTGCTTTAGGTGAAATTACGTACGGAGGAAGAATTACAGATAACTGGGATTTGCGATGTTTAAAAACTATTCTAGAAAATTTTTTCTCGCCCCAGATATTTGAGAAAGGTAAACTAAAAAAATTCAACGTATATTTTTGTTTCAACAATTTTAATTAAATAAAATTATTTTTTTTTTTTTTGTTACTAAAAATTTGAATTTATTTCTTACTCTCAATTAATTAATAAATTAATTAATTATAATGAAGATTATATTTATTCACCGTCTGGAATTTACTATTGCCCGAGATTAAAATCGTTGGAAGAGTATAAGAATTTTATTGAAACGTTTCCTCTAATTGATGAGCCGGAAATTTTCGGTATGCATGAAAACGCAAACATAACTTACCAGGTATATATTTAAGTTATTTATATAATTTGAAACTAAGTTAACTAATAAATAACTGATAACTCATGTGAATTATTTCAGTTAAATGAATCACAGGTTGTTATAAACACAATAGCTCAAATTCAACCGACGATTGATGTGAACACTGAAAGTAAATCAAACTCCGAAATAGTTTACGATTCTGCACAAACAATTATGAACTGTATCGAACTTGAAATAGATTTAGATAAATGCAACCAAATCCACTACAAAGTAACTATAGATTTATATGCAATTTTATTTAGATAAAGTAACAGTAATGAAAGTATCTAAAAAACGGTTTCAAAACTTCCCGCCGTTTTCGAGCTCAGAGTTTAAAAACATTATTACTTGTCGATTTTTTAACTTTTCGAGCTGAGAAAGCTCTTGGACCGAAAAAACATACATTTTACTGAACAAAATAGTATATTACACACCTAGGGAAGAAAGTAGGACATTCCAATCCACGTGTTTGCTACTTTTGCTTTCGGCTCATGTAGGCAATTATAAACTACGACCCCAAAGAATGAAAGAATTCCAGCATATTGATGTACAGTAAAAGATAAATTTTTTTTCCACAAGTCAGTGAGTCCTTTTTTTCTGTAGATTTTCTTAGAACCTCAAAACGAGATCTGATGAAAACAGAATTTTCGAAAATCGGACTGAAACTAATAACTTCCCTTTTTTTTTTTTAATCTTCAATTTTCATAGCGGAAAGTTAAAAATATTCAACTAATTAATTATTGATTAGTTAATTAATATTTTAGAGGGATTCAGCTGGACGACTTCCTTCATTAACGACAGTCTTATTGCATGAAGTCGACAGATACAATAAATTATTAACAAATATTCATGCATCAATGGAAAATTTACAACGAGCTATCAAAGGATTCGTTGTTATGTCCGAGGAATTGGAAAATATTTTTAATTCGTTACTAAATAATCAAGTGAATATTTAATAATTACAATTAATTAATTAAATAAATAATTAAATTTTATCATTCCTAGGTCCCTAAAGTGTGGCATGATCTCAACGTTTATCCATCACTTAAATCTCTAAGTAGTTGGGTAAGAGATCTTAAGCTTCGGACAGATTTTATAAAAGTAAATATCCAATAAATAAATTCCTTTGAACTCGAGTATTTTATTAAATAAAAATTCATTATCTCCTTTACAATTATATTTAAATTTTGATATTAGACCTGGTTAATAAATCAGCAACCGGTTTCTTACTGGATATCAGGGCTTTCATTTCCCCAAGGATTCATTACTGCGGTATTGCAAACTCATGCAAGGAAATATAATATTCCAATTGATCATCTTAAGCTTGATTACAGTGTAACTAAAGTATTTTTATATCAAGATGAAATACAAACTGCCCATTCAATTAATCAAGAGGTTTGTTTTACAAAAAATTGTCTAATTAATAAATGAATAAATAAATAAATCCATAATTAATTTAAAGGATAATTTGTTCTATAAAAATTTATCGATACCAAACGATGGAGTTTTAATTCACGGTTTGTATTTTGATGCAGCCAAGTGGGATATTAATTCAATGCTTCTCGCTGATGCTTCACTAGGTAAATTATTAATTGTTATGCATTAATTACTCAATAAAACAATCAATCATTTATAATTTATACAATTATTGATATAAATAAATAATGAACAGGTGAAATGAATCCCCCACTACCAGTAATGCATGTGATACCCGTATTAACTCATCCGGAAAATGATCCTCGATATGTATGTCCACTTTACAAAACTGCTATTCGTGCTGGAGTTTTATCAACTACTGGACACAGTACTAATTTTGTAACTCCTATTTTATTACCATCGTCTCAGAAAAATTCTTATTGGATTCTCAAGGGCACTGCGCTTTTGATACAAATCACCGATTAATTAATTCTTTTATTCAAATAAAAAAAACTTTATTAACTTTAAATGAACACATTATTTTAATTATTAATTAACACCATCAATTAGATTCCTATCTATAAATTCTTTAAATTAGCAGGTACAAGTGCATACGTAGATAAATTTATAATTTATTGGAACTTTAATAATTGTTCCTCTTTGTAATAAACATTACTCGCATAATAATAATCATTTTCATCTATTTTCCACATCATCAACATATAAATTGCCATGATAGATGACAGTAGAAACCGATCGATGCTACAAAACAAAATAATTTATAATTTAAATTCAAAAATTTATCAAGTTATTGATGTCCCTATCAAAAAAATCCATGTGGGATTCCATGGGAACCCATGAGAATTCATACAGGAAAGTATGAATTTATATAAGAATTTATGTAGGAATCCATGTGTACCTGGATTCTCATATGGGAAACCCATATAGGAAACTGGGTCCCTGAATTCCCATGTAGAAAATCCACATAGAAAATTGTGGGTACCTAGATTCCCATATAGGGATTCATATATAAATCTGGATTTCTATATAAGTAATTTTTGTAGAATCCGGGGTATCGGGATTTGAATGTCTATTGTCTATTGATACGCGTATATGAATAAATGAGCAAATTAATTGACACTATTGGCAGGATACTTTTTAACAAATAATTAATCAATTGATGCTCTCTCAAATAACTTTAATAAAACACTAAATTAGGAATCGTATAAATGTATTGTACTCCAGGAAAATTTATGAAACCACATACACTTTTTATGGTATTTGTATCAATACCCTGACGCTTTTTGTTAATTTTTCAATTCCTAATCTGTACAAGATTCCTGTATGAATTTTGACATGCTGCAGATTCTTATGGGAAACGAGGTAAAAATTCACATGCAAGTCCATACTAGATTCCCATATGGCTCTGGCATGTTGAAGATTCCCATAGGAACCCATGTGAGAATCTATATCAGGATCTATGCTGAATTTCTATAAGAAACAATATAGAAATTCATCCAAAAACGTCATGAGGGAACCCACATAAGAATCTACGCTGGATTCCCAGGTTCCCATATGGATTTTTCTGATAGAGACAGTATATTGTGTGGCAAGGGATGAAACAATATGATCCCTCGCTGTCAGCTCAAGGAGTCACCCTCACCCTCGTATGAAATCGTGTTTTCTCATGTGCCACATTTTTTATAATTACCTGCTATGAACCGTTAAGTTTTATGTCTGTCATCAGTCTAAATACGAGTGATAGCGCATGTACAAATTCAAATGTCAAGACTACGCAAGAAACTAAAGAAATGTTATCCGTTGAAACGCGTCGGTCTAAAATTAACTTGATTTGAATGACTACTCAGACATCGAAACTGGTTTCAATGCAGGTAATTTAAAAAATTTATAAATACAAGTGCTTACGTCATATAGGGATGAATCCAAAAGATGATCATAAAACCAACGAAACTAGGATGTCTCATATGATCCAAATATCTTTGGTACTCTTTAGACTTTACAGCCAACCCACCAGGTTGATTAATTAATTTGCAGTAAATTTGTTTTAATCCCAACAACTCGGTAACATCCAACACGCAACACCCACTGAATATTACGGACCATCCAAATAAATGTAAAGCAGAAAATAAAATCCACAAGTAATTATTCGAAGCTGTATCAACTTCCCACAGCGCGATCCAAGGCACAGGTTCCCAGTTTCTTATCAAATAATCCAGAGACAATGAACTCAATGCATTGTAAAGACTTCTCTCGTATTCTGGTATAAATAATTTTTTATAAAAACTCTTGATGAATTTACTGGCCATCACAGAATGCTGGATCATGAATACAAACAACAGATAAAGATTCATCAAAAGTTTCCTGATGATTGTCATGAGCAACTCATCTTCTACAAGCAAAAATAAATAAACAAAAAATTTCCTACCCATACGAATAAATAAATAAATAATCACCTGTAGTTTGAATAGCCTTGTGATTTTCATTATGACCGGAAGTAAAATATATTAAACAATAAATAACATAAAATGTATAAAAAAAACTGGAGCTTCCTATCAGCAAACTGACTAAATTTTTCACCATCATCTCAAACTCTTAATTATTATTTACAAAATTTTTTTTAACTGAACCAATTAATTATTCGCGTACCCAATCACTGATGAACTTTTAATGATTACCAACTTAATTAAATAATTAATTATTTATTTTATTCAAATTTATTTGACATTTAAAAATAATTTATATGATAAAGAAGTAAAAACTGTCATTTTTAAATCTGCACCAGGTATTTTTTCAAAAATACCAAAGATGGCGCCACGCTCAATTTTTTTTTTTCACCAAAAAATAAATCAATTTACTCATTTTTATTTTATCTTTATATTAAATAATTAATTTATTTGAAATATGAATTAATCTAGTCCAGGTAAATGTATGATAATTAATAATGACTAATAAAAGTCATGTGTAAATAAAATAAAATGGAATTAAATAGCTGATGTATGAATGGTCTGAGCCTGAGTCTCGGCAATATAAAGGAATGATAATAATGGCGCTCGTGTCATTGCTCCAATGGACACCCTGGAAGTAACAAGTCTTGTGGTTTGCACTTAACAAATAAAGGCAAACCAGTGCCATAAAATAAACAATAATTAAATATTTAAGTTAAAATTAAATAATTAAAACAACATAAATTAATTATCATCTGCAAATAATAATCATAATATATATCATCAATGAAGTTTTTAAAACAACAAAAAGAAACAAAAGACAAAAGGCCCTAAACAATTGTTGATAATTAATTGTTCAATAAGCAGAAGGCACGCATCCATTTTTAAATTTCTGCCTTGATACCAAGTCGCCTTATTAGCTGATTACTTAATTGATTATTTATTTATTTATTAATTGTTGATTTGATTTTTTTTAGTTTCGAGTTTTAAGTTCAAAGTGGGTGTTAAGTGTTTAATTAAAAGTGTAACACATTGGATACCAAAGACAATGGATTACGTGTTGATAAAAGACATACGACCCGGACAGAAAAATATAAATGTGGTATTTATTGTTCTTGAGGTTGGACACCCTACAATAACTAAAGAAAACCGCGAAGTTCGAACATTTAAAGTTGCCGATTCAACCGCGTGTATGAATGTCTCGATTTGGGACGAACCCGGACAATTACTGGTACCTGGTGATATTGTCAGACTTACTAAAGGATACGCGTCTGTTTGGAGACAATGTTTGACTTTGTACTCGGGTAAAAATGGTGATATACAAAAAATAGGTGAATTTTGTATGGTTATTAATGAACAATTAAATATGAGCGAACCTAATCCGGCATTAGCACAACAACTTGTTAATCAAGGTGGTTCTGGACCACCTGGTAATATTAATAATACTATTACTAATAATGGAAATGCTAATAATATTGCTGGCACACCAAGACAATCACCAATTGTAAGCTTTTTTTATTTATTTTATTACTTTTAATTATTGTAATTTACTTATTTTATTTTTTATTACTTTCTAGGCTATTCAAAGCAACTCAACTACACCAAATACACCAGCAACGGCAAGTAGTTCAGCTAAAAGTGGGAATGGTGGTGGTGGTGGTGCTGGTACTGCTGGAGGAGGTACCAGTTCAACAGGATTACCTGGAGGTTCTGCAAGATTCACAGCTAATGAAAGCACTCCAAAGACAACAACTAATCCATCGACTGGGAAAACCAGCGCACGTGGCCGAGGTAATTACAGGAATGGAGGCCGCAGTGATCGCAGATAACATCACGAATCCCCAATAAATTCAACTGTAAAAAATTGTGTCTAAATTAAATGAGACTTTTATAAACTCGTCTCATTTAAATGTAAAATATTGTGTTCTCAACACTCATGTACAGTACGCGAATAACGTTTCATTATTTTTTTTTTTTTTTGTTTTCACTTAAATTATTAAATGTAAACAGGTGTTTTTATGCTTATATTTAATTTAATCCCATACTTTTCGAGATACTTTTTTTTTCTTTGAGTGAAGAATTGTCTACTTTAAATAATTGTCAGTATAAATTTTAATTGATGGTTATCAATAAGAGTATTTTATTTAAATAGCCACACACATGCAGTAAAAAAGAGTTCGTCAAAATCTACACATGTTGTGTGTAAAAAAAAGTCACACACGTTTATGTTAAAAGTAAAAATTTTCCAATAATTATTTTGTTATGGTCACGAATATTTTTTCTGCCCTCCGGTCGGAAAGTGAAAACTTTGAACGAAGTTGTAACTTTCCGTTTCCGTCGAGCAGAAAAATAGTATACGCACCTTGGCCAGTAAAAAAAAAAAAAGCCTCAGGCCACATGTTTGTCAGCCTCGACCAACAATTACATGTGATCTGAGACCTTTCTTATTTTTCTGGCCTAGATATGTAATATGCTATCAACATATATTGTGTTAATTTAAGAGCAATCTTTTAAAAAGTATTACTTTCGAATAAAATAACATTTTTAAAAAGTCAATCAATTAAAGCTGATCAAGCAAAAGAATAATTAACGCGTTTTTTTTTACACTTTGATGAATCCTTTATTACTGTGTAGACAAATGATTTTTTGTATGATTCAATTTACTGATGAACCTTAAAATCAAATTTAATTTTAGTATTAAAAACTCATTAGTTTGATAAGAGTTCAGTATCACGACTGGTCAACTCATGATATATCAATTTTCTTATTTTAAAAATATTACTTTCGGGTTAATTTTGAAATGCTTGTACTTTTTCGAAATAATGTATCCGTTGATAATATTTACTAGTATTTTAATTTTACAGATGTTCATTAATAACATAAAGTACAGTATCAGATATTTTTTTTATAAGTTTTTAAGTTATGAAATATTAATGTGTATCAAGCAACATGTTGATCTAACGCACATGTTTTATGTCTACATCGAATAAAGATTATTTCCCATGGATACTAGTGACAGATGAAGCAACAGCTTTATCTCGAGTGCGTCATCAGCTCATCAGTAAAGCTTTTGAATGTATTTTACTTTTCACTGTATCTAGATATACATATACTAGAAATATAAAACTGTGTGGATGTTGTTTACTTCGCCGTCCTTAGTAATAGATAGAAAAATAATTTATATATTTTTAATACTCCATTTTATAACTAAAAAAATGTGACCAGTCGCGATTCTAAATTATCTTATTTTTTTTAAATCATTACATTTTTTCAGTAAAAAATTAAAATTTTAATTCAATTGTTTCTCATAATTAATTAAATTAAATTATAATTATCCTCAAAAGTAATCATATACTTTTTTTAGGATTTATTCTTAAATAAAAATTCTAAATATACAATAAAGAGAAGGGCTTAATGTTTAATAAGGAAATAGACCCAATTATTGACACGATAAAAAGTAGGGTAGAAATTGAAACTTTAATCAATTTTTAAAAATAGAAAAACGCCACGACATGCAATAAATTGTTGGTAAATAAAACCATTGATGTATAAAGAATGTGATAATTTTAATTATTTAAATTGATAAAAATATTAAATTTTCTCATCATATTTTAAGGATAAAGAAAAACTTGGGATTACGAGGAGTACGAATATCTCCATGTATTTTAATAGATCTAGAGCATCTTAAGTAGCACACTTGGTTTTGAGGCTGTTTTTTGACCTATCGATTACACCGAAATATTTACAAAGCGATTAGAAATTTATCACCGAAAAAATATCTGCTTAGAGAACTTGACACAAGCGATGACAAAAAGTAAATTGCAATTAATGGCCAAATAAGTCATCTAAATAATTTTTTAATTTAAATTATTTTTTTAGGACAGAAAAAAAGACGAATTTCCTATGATTCCTAAGACCGACATACAGATGTCTTATTTATATAAAAAAAACTTGGCATTAAGACAAAAATTGTCTTGTCCTTTTAAAAGAAAAATGTTTATGACATTTAAAGGTGTGTCTGTGCTACTACCCTGTTATGACAAAACGACGTATCTCGAGATACGCTGTTTTGTCGTAACAAAGTTAAAAAGGTTTATTTAGTGTCACTTAATAATAGGGTATCATCAAAATTTTACTAATTTAATTAATTATGCCAATAATATTGATCAAATGTGTGTATAAAAGAAATGAAAAAAAAACGTATCTTTTTTGCATTGGAAATTTAATTCTTTGAGTTACAACGCTTTGTCATAACAATTTCATCTATTTATCAAAATAAGAATTAGTTTCTTACGATACAAAAAACGTATCTCGAGTTACAACGTTTTGTCATAACAGAAATTAATTTTTCTGTTAAATTGTACTCAAATTCTGTTAAAACTTTAAACGCTATTTTCTCAAAACTATAATTTTTGAGATACGTCGTTTTGTCATGACAGGGCAGACTTGTGATAGTTCAGAGGAAAAAAACCAAGACGTAAATATACAATAAATAAATGCGTTCAGAGCGGCAAGTCAAACTTGCCGATAATATTATTTTGTTATATTTAATATAAATAATAAATAAAAGTTTTAAACGCAATTTCCATGCTTCTGATAATTCAATAAATAGTCTACTGTTAGTAAATATGAATTATTTTGTATGATTACTTCAATTTATCAATTATTGATATGACGTTTATTCTTCATTGGTGTCGAAGTTTCGTGCTCTTTTCAAGGACGTCTCAAAATTGCTACTTTTTTTTTATCTAATTCTGTACGTTATAAATTTCTTTTAAAAATATTTAAGTGAATAATTCATTTTAAAAAAGTGTCAATAATCGGGTCTTTGAGCTAATTATCATTTGGTATTTCCATGATTATTTAAATAAAAGTCGTAATTTATTTAAAAAAGATCAAAATTCCGATAAATTTATCAGTGAATATTCTGATAAAAAATAATTTTTTAAAATATGTAAAAATAAAAATATTAAATAATACTATACGATTACTATCGTTATTGATAATTAAGATTTATGCTAACAATTATTTTAAAAAACAAACCAATCACTCAATTTTTTTTTTTTTTTCATCCAATTAAGAATGTGATGATTTTTCGTACATGAAACTTAAAAAAGTGAAATAAAAACGCTTAGTAGTTTATAATTAAATAAATTAAGTAATTAATAATACTAATGATCGATGATTGAAGATTTAAAGTAAGAATGTACAATATTGTAAGTTTATTTGTTTTATAGATAAACATATCGACTGTATACATTAATATATATATTAATTAATTAAATTATTAAGATAAAATTTATTGAATTAGATTTTAAAATGTCTTGTAATAATTTTTTGTTAATAAATCATTTTTAAAATGAAAATTTAATTTGTGTATTGATTTATGTTCCTTAAATCGTATTTCAAATTTTTTTTGAAAAATAAATTATTAGAAATTGCAGAAAATTCAAAATCGTACGTCGAAAGAAAATGGCGGCAGAATAATAGAAAAATATTTACAAAAATAAAAAAAAAACACTTGAGTGTTTGAACAAACCTTGGCGGGGAAATAATATGCAGAAGGGTGTCCTAATACACTTGGAGATTTAATTTAAATTGCTCCAAGTGTATTGCAGCTAAAAAACGTCACTTAACTGCTATTTCCCCACCAGACGATGCCAGATGATTTTGCTCAGGAACCAGGAAGTTTTTAGCATCAGCAACACTTTACACTATCACCGAACACTTAACACTTTACACTAGCACTGAACACTCAATACTTAACTACACCATAGACACTTTGCACAATTTAAATTAACAAAAGATAAATTTTACAATCACTGCACAATTTAACATGACGCCACTGCGATACTGTTTCAATTCAAACGTAAAGAACAAAGAAGGATCTGGACTGCTACTGCCATTGTCGATGATACTGACTGCCGCTATCGAACCGCCAGTTGATACAAAGCAATCGATTTCGCAATTCATTGACCGCCCCCACTTTAGCAAAAATTTAAACGTTGAATTCAGCGACGCGCAGTAGCGCCAACGACGCGAAATTTCAAAATTGAAATTTAATAATTTCATTTAAATTTATATGTTTCAATAATTATATTATTTAGACTATGAAATATACTCGAAAATTTTTATTTTCATCAATAATTTATGAATTATTCTCATTACTTACGCGGTAAATTTGAATATTTTTAAATAAATGATTAGGAATTGAAGAATAATTAAAAATCGTACGTCAAAATAAAATAATGGCAAAGTATGTTAGAAAAAAATTTTAAATACTAAAAAAAAAACACTTGAGTGTTTGAACAAACCTTGGCGGAGAAATAATATGCAGAAGGGTGTCCTAATACACTTGAAGATTTGAATTAAATTGCTCCAAGTGTATTGCAGCTAAAAGAACGTCACTTAACTGCTATTTCCCCACCAGACGATGCCAGATGATTTTGCTTAGGAACTAGGAAGATATCAGCATCAGCAATCAGCAACACTGTACACTAGCACTGAACACTCAACACTTAAACTACACCACAGATACTTTGCACAATTAATATTAATAAAAGATAAATTTTACAATCACTGAACAATTTAATATGACGCCACTGCGATACTGTGTTTCAATTCAAACGTAAAGAACAAAGAAGGATCTGGACTACTACTGCCGTTGTTGATGATACTGGCTGCCGCTATTGGACCGCGAGTTGATACAAAGCAATCGATTTCGCGAATCGTCGACCGCCCCCACTTTAACAAAAATTTGAACGTCGACTATAGCGCCATCTTGGCGCGAAATTTCAAAATTAAAATTCAATAATTTGATTAAAATTTGTAACAATAATTATATTAATTAGACTAAAAAGTATACTCGAAATTTTTCTCAAAGTATATTCGCATTTCGGAATGCACTCTTATATTTAATTCACTTTTTTCGAAATTTAAAAAATTGACAATTGTCAGCTACACTCATGATCCTGAAGTTAGCAGAATTAACAATTCGAATTTTTTTTTTCAACAATTTGATTTAAAAAAAAAAAAAAAAACTAAAAACATGCACATGTAGAAAATTTTAAAAACTTTAGGTGTATTTTTTTTTTTTTTTTAATTTATCGTTTTTAAAAAATTCAAAAATTATTAGACGTCAGCTAATTTCAGTATCATCAAAAAAATTGACTTATTTTCAACAAATAAAGCCAATAAATACTGACCGGAAAAAATTTCAAATAAAATTCATATGAATAATTTTCAAAAATTTTCTTGGGTATATTTTTTATAAATTTTTTAGAAAATTAACTTAAAAATTAAAAACAAAAATTGACAGCTGTCAGCTACTTCCATTATCATGATATGTTATGTGATATATAATTTACAATAATGATTAATTGTTAATTGATAATATATGAGTTGAAATAAATTCATAAAACGTGGCGCTGTTATTTATAAAATATAAAAAAAAATATATCACGAGTGTAACAGCTGTTGGTATTTAATAAGAAATACTAAAGAGAGACAACAATTATGACCAAGAGTATGTAGCAATATTATTGTATATTTATATATATTTATCATTCCCAATAAATAAGTTATTTTTTAATTATTACTTTTCATAAAACCTCCATTTTTTAATGACACAAATGTATAAAAATAAATCAAAATAATTATTATCCCAAAGGTTATGTTTACAAATAGTTATTGTCAGTACCGTATGTTTATAATTGAAAGGTAAATAAATATATAATAAAATATTCACAATTGTAATAAAATAAGTTAACTATTTAATTAATTATTAAAATTTTATTATAGGCGAAAATAAACAATAAATGGAGTGTACGTGGATTTTATAAAAAAAATCTAAAAACAACAAGTGTGATGTTTAATTCATAATTTATACAAATAAATGATAATTAATTTTTAATTGTAAATAATAATCTAAAAAAAGTTAATATGCCAATATCGGATGTCAAATATGAAGCAGCAAGAGATGAACCAGAACCACTGGATTGTTATCTGCAGCATGCACAGGAATATCAAACGACATCAAAAGTACCGAAAACTTTTTGGAATATTTTTGGAAGATCTTTGATGTTGATCGGCACATATTTTTTATTATCTGTAGGACTAACATATTTCCAACAATGGTTTCTCAAAGACCATGTGAGTACATAAATAAAGTGGATACTTAAGTTAGCCGACGTCCAATAAATTTTGAATTTTTCCTAGAAGCGATAAATTGTAAAAAAAATATTTCAGAAAATTGCATCGTAGCTTTTTTAATTTTCTATATGTGCATATTTTTTTTTAATTAATCGTCTGCTAGCTTCAGGATCATAAATAAACTTACAATAAATTGAATAGTCTAAAGAATATTTCATCAACGATTTAATAATAAATTAAATACTTTGATTACAGGGTTTTCATTATCCATTAAGTGTAGTAATGTGTCATTTACTAGTCAAATTATTTCTAGCAGCATTCATAAGGAATGTTAAGTCATATAAACGAGGACAACAACAAGCACGCTTATCGTGGCAAAGTATCTTATCAGCGTTAGCACCACCGGGAATAGCCAGTGGACTTGATGTTGGCTTTTCAAACTGGGGACTTTCAATAATTACCTTATCATTGTAAATGATTATTATTTATTTCTTTTGCTCTATAATTATACCTCATTTTATTTTATTTTTTAGGTACACGATGACTAAGTCCACAAGTATAATATTTATTCTTGGATTCTCGTTAGTTTTTAATTTAGAAAAAAAGGTCAGTTAATCGCCTGGGAAAAAATATTACAATATGACCATATATGCTGAAGTATCATCAGATATGAGCATTTATATTAACCCTAAGTGTACACTATATTTTTCCCGACACGGTATGGGCACTAGGTCTTTTAGGGAACAGTAAAGTTTTCAAAGTTTCTAAGCTTTCAAAAAATCTAAAAAAAATTGGATCACTTCTTGAAGTGTCTAATACATGGCTCAGAAGTTTCCGAATTCAAAAGATTAAAATTGAAGAGTTTTTAAAATTTACTTCCTCCAAAGACCCAGCTTACACACGCAGGGTTAATGTATTCACATATGATTATATCTTAGTATATATTATTATCAGTTGATTCATTACAAATAATATTTATTTATAAGCTAAAATTTAAAATAATTAATTACTGAGATATGAAATTTTTCCAGTCATGGTCATTAGTCGGAGTAGTTATAATGATATCTGGTGGTTTATTAATGTTTACATACAAGTCAACGCAGTTTGTTGTCACTGGGTTTGTGTTATGTCTGCTGGCATCATTTGCCAGTGGTCTACGATGGACAATGGCGCAATTGATAATGCAAAAATCAAAACTGGGTATCAATAGTCCTGTTGATATGATGTATTATATGCAGCCATGGATGTTAATTGCTATATTTCCCATAGCTCTATGGTTTGAGGGTACAATTTTAATTGCAAACCATTTTTCAAACTATGAATTTTATAAAATTGAGTTATGAATATTTATTGAAAATTATTTAGGTGAGAAAATGTTCGATAACGTTCAGAAAATTGATTGGAGTCAACCACAGCAAGTCTGGTGGACAACAACTGCTGTATTTATTGGTGCCATTTTAGCTTTTAATATGGAAATAATGGAATTTATGGTAGTTACATATACTTCTAGTCTTACTTTAGCTATTTTGGGTATATTGAAGGTAAACATTTACGAAAATCTACAGATAATTTAAATTAATGTAAATATTTATCAGTAAAAAAAATATTTATCGCAATAGGAAATATGCATACTGGTGATAGCCTTTGAATGGAAAGGTGACCAAATAAGCCGTCTCAATTTCTTCGGATTGTTACTGTGCCTTGGAGGTATTGTGTTACATGTTACGCAAAAAATATTGACTAACAAAAAGGAGATACAAGAAAATCTTGAGTTACACTCAAATTCAATGACAACTGTTGGGTCTGTTGACGAGGACATGGATACGAACATTCCACTGTTGACTGAGAGATCAACGTCGCTTACGAATCTATTGAACTCGAATTTTAGTACAGACGAGGACGATGATAAAGATAGAGACGATAGTTCAGAAGTACTTTTTAACATTTTGCAACGGCGTGAGCAGTAAAATTTTCTTACCATTCCCTATTTATTTAAAAAAAAAAAAATACTTTTATTTCATACAGATTCCATTTTAAATATTTTATAGACAGTTAAATATCTTTTTTTTTTTTTTTAATATTGTTCTCAAAATGGTTCTGTTTCATTTGACCCGAGGGCAAAATAATCACGACAAATTAACCGGAATAAAAATAACTAAGTGATAAAATAATTGTAGATAAAAAAAATGTAAAAATTAAATTTTTATAATTTTATGTAGTTTTGCTTATAATTGATATCTAATTTATATGTATGATTATTTTATCACTAGATTATTTTTTTCTTTTTTTAGATGACTATTTGTGGTACTATTCATTTTATGATCCTTAAGTTAGAAGACAATTAGTAATTTTCGGATATTTTTTTCAATAAATTACAAAAAAAAAAAATTTTTTTAAATATACGCAAGTAGAAAATTAAAAAAACTATAGATGAAATTTTTTTTTTTTTATAATTTATCGTTTCTAAAAAAAATCAAAAAATTATTAAACGTTGGCTAACTTCAAGATCATTTTATTTTATACTAAATTTGACAAAAGTAAGCGACCTAGTACCCGATCACTCCATGTATTTGTAAATCTATAGTATATATAGATATACAAATACATGAGTGATCGAGGACTAGTTCCCTGATCGGGTATTGGATCTCTTACCTTATAAAAAAAATTTTTAATGTCTTTCCTTAAGAATTAAATTATCAAAATTTACAAACTACTAGATGTACAAAAAAAAAAAATTTTAGTTAAACTTTACATGAATAATATTTTTGTTTTGTTTTCTAAAGATTATAAAACTATCATACCGCTCAATAATTTGATTGATAATTAATTATAGAGTTAAATTGAATAATTATAGTTATTTTGTAAATTAAAATCTATAAATTATAAAATTATCCATGAACGCACAAAGAATTTTTACAACTTTGTACAAATCAGAATCAAGTACAGTGTAATTTAATTTGATATCTAATACTAAGACTTAAAAATACGTAATTTTAAATTGTAATGGATAAAAAAAATTTTTCACTTATTTTTATTATTACTATTGTTAATTTGTTTTTTTTATTAAATAATGTTTCATCTTTTTTTATTTTATCTAGAGTATTTTAATAAATATAAATTGCTTTTTTGTAAAATAATACAAGTAATTGCAAATCGATTTATCTGTATGTGCAATTGAGTTCAGAGCATAAAAAATTAATTATAAATAATATTAAATTACATAGAATTTTTTAAAAAATAAATTAACTTATTTATAAATTAATTCATTGTGATGTTAATAGATTTAATTAGCTTAGTAATTACATAAGTTTCGTAAATAATTTACGTAATTAGAGTCCGAAGATTGAATAAAATTATGGCTTTTAATTCGACAAATAAAAAAAAAACTGCACTAATTTAAAATGACATCGACAGTTTTTTACATATAAATTATTATGCTATAATTTCAGTCATTCGCCACCGGACTCTCAATTAATTAAAAATAATAATTATAATGTGTCATACGTCAGATTTAAATATTTTACGTCATAAGTCTTAAAAAAACCATTTTTGTATAAACAAATATAATGAAAAATACATTCCAATTTGCACTTAAAATATTTTGGCACTAAGCAACAGCATAAGGATTAAATAAATATTTTTTTTTCTTCCCAAGTAGCACACGTGCCTTTGAGACATATATAAGATATCAGTTTTTAAACAACTTTTGACATATCGATAAGACACCAATATGTTGACAAAACGATCAGAAATTTATGTCACCGAAAAAATGTCTACTTAAAAGACTTAACACAAGTGACGACAAAAAGTAAATTACAAATAGTGGTAAAATAAGTCATCTAAATGACTTTTTAATTGAAATAAGACAGGAAAAACAACACAACTTTTCTCTGTCTTCAGAACCAACATTTGCATGTCGTATTTATACCAAAAAAGATGACTTTGGGACAAAAAAAAAATTATCTTATCCTTTTAAAAGACATCTTTAAGACATCTTAAAGTTGACTCTGTGCTACTTGGGATTCTTAATTGCAATTGCTTAAATTATAAAAATATTGTCAGCACTTGGATAAAATTGTATTGCTACTGTGATACATCAAGAATAATTTTATATAATAAAAAGAAATCAATAGCCTTATTGTGATTCCTGATATTAAATTGAATGATAATTAATAAATAAATAATTAATAATAAATCTCTGGAAAGCAAATTATTAAATTACCATCTAGATTGCTTCTAATAAATCATTTGATAAAAATAAATTACAGTCTAGCTTGTCTTGTTTGATTAGTTCTTTTAGATTTGGCTTCGATTCTATCCTCCAGTTTGTGAATCAATTCATCTAATTCATCCTATTTAATATAAATAAACATTTATTATTAACTATTAATTACTTATATTGATGATTATTAATTAACAGGGTGGCAATTGACCCAGAAGATAGCAAATGTCAAAAAATTATCCTGTACTCGGGGAATAGTCAGGGAATTTTGTAACATCATTTGAATCGCCACTCTGATTAATACTTTTAATAATAATTCTTATTGATTAATTAATGAATTATAATTAAACTTACCTCACTATACGTATATTTGAGTGTACAACTTTTAAGTACTTGTTTTTTACGTCCAATCAATTGTAGTCCATGAGGAAGGCAATAAGCACTGTCGTCTTGTGAATTGTTAACTAATGAAACAAATAAATTAGCACGACAATTTTCACACTCATACTCGTCTTCGTCTTCTGAAAATTTTTGCCCTTTTTTACGTTTACCGCTACCGGGTAATGGTAATTTTTCTTTATTAATTAGTCCGTAATACTCTAATTGCTGACGATAATTTAATTCTCTCTCTCGTATTTTTGTAACAACTGGTAAAATCTACATAAAAAATAAATAAAAACACAATTAGCTTCTTCTTTAATCAAGGCCATTCTCAGAGAGTGCCCCCCCCCCTTTTTTTAAAAATTTCTATAACTTTAATTTGCCATAAGTGTATCAAAATTTTATCAATTAATTTAAAAAAATTAAAGCATTCATTGAGAAAAGGACAATTTCGCTGAGATAAATTTTTAAAAAATTTACTTACAGTTGGCTGCTTTATATAAATTTTATAATCCTAATTTTCAAATTTTGTTTAACTCCTAATTGATAACAACTGTAAGTAATTTTTTTAAAAACTAAGTTGTATTTTTTTCAATTAAGGTTTTAATTTTTTTTTAATTTCTAAGTAACATTTTGATACAATTATGACAGTTGTCATTGCATATTTTTAAAAAGTGGGGGACACGTCTGAGAATGCCCTGAATATAATAAAAGCAATTAAAAAATAAATTTGTTACCTGTTTTAAAACATCTACATGAGATCTAGTATCATTAATAATACTAAAAAGTAATCTTTCAAATGAAAACATTGATGGTTCACAGCTATCCTGAAGATCCTGTCAACAAATGAATAAAATAAAATAAAATAAATAAATTGGTTTAATAAATTTTTATATAAAATTAATTACCTTGAATATTTGCTCAGCATGTTCGAGCCACGTAGTTTGTGCAAAATAAACACTCTCCGAAACAACATATCCCGTACAAATACTCGAAGTAAATGCTTTGGGAAAAACGATAATAAATTGTCCAGGTTCTTGAACAGTTTGACATAAAGGAACACCATTACTGACAAGCATTTCAGGCGGTACCATGGCGGTGTCAGAAGGCAGCCAAATTGTTTTATTTTTACAAAACCTCGGTACCATTTTAGACAAAGCTTCTCGAAAATTATCACTGTGCTCATCTGGAATACCGTACCATATTTTTTTAGCACCAGTGTGCAGATATTCAATCCACGGTAATCCGTGAGGGTCACGGTACCAGCAGCAGGCACTGAAAAGCATCCCGACGTGGAGTGTGGGCACAGTGACGCCCATCAGTGGCCCCAGAGCTCTTAGAACAGAGCCATTATTATTCGTCAAGACTTTAAGATTCCACGGATGACGTGCGAATGGACTGTTTTTAGCAACGGAGAACCCGAAACCGCGGCCACTTGAATCGATGCTGGCAGCGTGAACACAGACATGACGTTTGCGTTCAGAAACATGCTTCCAAAACGCGCTTTCAACTTCACTTGCCGAAGCACCTTCGGCTTCATTAGTCGTGCTCTGGTTGTCAGAGAACCACATGCGCTGGGTGTTGCGTGCTATCCTGTAGAAAGCATTCAGTGGCATATTTCTACCCTTGACAATGCACTCCTCGATTTCATCGGAACTGTCATCGTCTTCATCATCGTCATTGTCACTTGACAGCGTGCTGTTGAGTCTCTGGAGTGCTTTGCTCTCGTGTTTTCTCCACTCAGCTTCTACTTCATCAAATAATTTTTCCCGTTCGTCTGTCGACAACGTGTCGTACGGCAATAAATATTTACAATAGATATCATCTAGCTTGGTAACTCGATCTTGCGCAGATTTAGGAATCTTCATGCCATCGGCAACCTTCTGCCACTTTTTTTTCTCTATAACTTCTTTCAGGCCACCTAGACTCTGTACTGTTTGATACAGATGAGGCAAATCGACTTCCATACCACCAATCCACGGCGGCTGATTCAAAGTAATACTCTGAGTTGCTAAATACTTTTTAATCGCCATCATTTCCTTTACATTTGGGCCCCATCGATGGAGCATGCGGTGGATGTACTGATTGTAAGCAGTAAATCTCATGTCGTCTGATACTTTACACTCGGGCTTGAAGTTAGAAGGCGGTACCACCCGACAGATTCCATATTTTTCAGCGATAGGTCTTATTTTGTCGATGTACTCAAGCGGATCTTGAAAATCTTTCTCTGAAGGATAGAACGTCGGCGCATCAACCAAGCGCGCTTCACCTTTAACTTCCATACTAGGAAACGCGTTCTCAATATTTTTAATCATCTCAGCATTTTTTTTCGCCTTAGCTGAAAGTTTTCTACCAACTTTAGGAGCATCCGCTGAGCTTTTACGCTCGCGAGATACCTTTGGAGACTTGGTAATTTTTTCAGCGACGCCAGTCTGCTTCGCAATACTTTCTGCTTGCGACCCCGGAATCCTAGGTTTTACTGGACCTAAATTAGATGTAGATGTGGATGTAGACGATGTAGAAGTAGACGGTACCGTATCACTGGTACCAGTTGGAGGTGTCCGAGTAGTAGGTTGCACAGTGCCAACAGGAGGACATCTTGCAACAGCCATGGGTGGTTTTGTTACCAATTGTGCTCGTAAAAGCACACGCTGATTGGGGCCCGTCGGTCCCTCAGTGCCTAATTTAACAGCTACTCCCTGTATCAGCGGCTGTCCCTGTACTAAATTAGGACCGCTCCTAGATACCGTTTGCAAAGGAATGTAAAATACGTGAGCATCAGTCTCGTCCTCATTCTCATTTGTATTTTCCGTCTGTGTTGATATTTCTGTGCTACGCTGCTGGCTCTCTTCAGCCGCCACCTGATTCTGCAAATTCTGGGACTGGTCATCGAAGTTTACCTGCACGGCTATTGAAGCACTGCAGTTTACATTATTCCACACACTAGGAATCTTTCCTAGAGGCACAACTTGCACATTAGACATGTTACGAAATGTATCAGGTATTTGAAAACTACTCGGCTGTTTAGTTTTGTCACCAGAGCTGGTAATTGACTTAACTTCAGTACCAACATCTTCAATACTTGTGCCAACGCTTTTTGATTTACTCATACATTTATCATCCTTGTCCGTTAGCTTTCCAGGAGTTCGTGTATTGCCATCCTCACTCTCTGTCCTCGACACATCCATGTCCGACGAACCAGAAGCACCAGATTTACTGTCACGTTGTTTTCTCCGAAATGGCGTATTAACTGGAGCCTCAGTATCGCTCTCAAAAGCATAAACGCTGCTTTCATTTTCCGGAGAGAAGGCATTGATACTAGGAATAGCAATCTTACGTTCTTTAACTTTTGGTAAAAATGTTTTACGCTGAACAATAAGTTTTTTATCGGGTGATTTTTTCTCCGGAGATCCTTCGACTGAAGTACTAGCACCGTCAGCTCGTGAACTTACATCACTGTCTTCACAAACGGTCTCTTTACTCGGAGTACAGACACCAGTCTTAGCGATTCTTCCCTTAATAATCTCCTTGATGTCGGCATTTATTTTATTTCTGTTCGTCGTGAGCACCGGATTTGCTGAACTCGACAATTTCGCAATAGCTGCAGCAGCTCCTACGACAGTTCCGGCGTTGACCAAAGTCGCAGCCTTAACCGCATTACTCAAACGTTCTTTAGTGAGCGTCTTCTCAGCCATTTTAGCAATCGCAACATTGACCGGTCTCACAAGATGCTGGATACGCGTTGGTATTGACAAATGATTCATATCATTTTTACTTTTACCCGCAACTTCAAATGTAAAGTTCGTAACAGTCTCCATCTCAGCTTTACTTTCTTCTTTGGCCATTGAACTTTCATTCAACCACTTTTCAATTTGCTCTGTCGACATATTAACACGTTCTTTTCTTCCCAACGAAGAAGTTGTCAACGGAATATCAATGATAGCAGCAGCAGCAGTAGCAGCAGCGGTAGTTTGAGTATTTACATTTGTTACACGATTAAATTTTTTATCAGACTCCGAAATGCTGGCTTGAGATGACAGCGATCCCACAACAGGTACATGACTCGACAAAGATTCTTTCTGCTCAGACTTGACCTCCCCGCCGTTAACCGACGCAGGAACTTCAACTTTACCAACTTTATCCCTCAGCTCCAAAGTACTGGGAGTAGTTTTCAAAGCATTCAATTTTTTATTAACCTCTTCAGAAGGGGTCAAATTAACACTCACTTGATTATTGCAAGAATTAACTACCTTAGTAAGTGGCTTCGTGATGAATCCACGAAAAGATTCTTCATCATCAGATACTTTGATGTCTTTCTCAACCTTTTCCTTCTCAATATCTTTCTTTACTTCTTTTTCTAACTTTTCAACTTTTTCGTCATCTTTTTTCTTCTTGACTTTACTTACGCCACTAAATTCTTCCTCCGGTAGTTTATCCTCTTTGTTCTTCTTGTCATTAACTTTCTTTTCCTTTTCCTTCTCTTTTTCCTTCTCCTTTTCCTTTTCCTTTTCTTTCTCTTTTTCCTTTTCCTTTTCCTTCTCTTTGACTTTTTCAACCGGAGAAGTAGCCGTCTCTCGTTTGCGTCTAATCCACGTCTTGCTTTTGACTTTACCGACAACGGCAGGCGGCGAATTTACAATTTTCTGAGGTGAATTACGTGATGACGATCTGAGACTGCGAGCAACTACTGGTTTAGCTGAAGGAATGCTGCTACGTCTGGTCATACGTCTGGCTCGCGTACTTTCTTCCGAACTCACAGACTCTTCTTCGCTCTCCGAAGATTCTTGAGCCTTAGCAATTTTTTTATTCTTCACTACTGCAGCAGCCTTCTCTTTACCTTTCTCCCCAGCCACGTTTGATTTACCACTCAGTACTTCTTTTTTATCTTTATCTTTGTCTTTATTCTTTTCTTTAATCAGTTTCTTAACTTTAACTTTAGCTTCCGTCTCAACAAGACGCCTAGTGTTGGGTAACTCTGGATAACTATCAACAGACAAATTATCATCATTATCTAAATCTGGACTAACTAATTTTCTACTCAATATTTCCATATAAACAGCAGCAGCTTCTTTAGTTTTTCTAGAAGGCCTTTGCGACGACAACTGAGTAACTGGAGCCGCAGGTGATGTCACTTCAGTACACGACCGCGTCACTCTTCTCGACTCCGGTTTATTCGTCGTTGCATTTTTCCTTATGCTCTTAATCGTACGTTTTATCTGCTGAGTTAATTTGATATCTGATTTATTGTCCTCTGAAGATGATTCTGAGCTCGAAGACTCACTGCTCTGTTCTTTCAGCACCGCTCGTTTCTTCGCCGTTCCCTTTGACGCTGAAATTATTTTAGATTTCCCGAAAGCTTTGAACGGTTTCTCCAACGTCGTGTTACTTCGTAGGCAGTGTCTTTTAGGTTCAACTCTCGGCAAAAATTTACGAGGTGCTAATTTGTGAACGGTCTTCAACAAAGGTCTGCCTACAGTGGACCGTGTTCTTATCACACAATTCTTCTTTAATTTATTTTCGATCCTCTGTTTGGCTAGACGTTGCTCTTGGTACTTTTTCTTCAGCGCTTGAATCGTCGATGTCGCTGATTTGAATTTATTTACTGGCTTTTGAATCTCTGTCGTAACTTTTTTCCGCACTGGATCACCAACTTTTCCTGCTGCTCCTTTAGTTGTTGTAGTTTGATTTGTTACTGCTTTTGATCCTACTCCAGATGTACTCGGTGTCGGAGTAAATGTTGATGAATTACTTGTACTATTTAACTTTTTTGATGTAGTTTTTGATTCTGCTTTATCTTTCTTTAACCCAACATTAAAAAAATCTAAACTCGGTGGTAATATCGACGTTCCTATGATAGAAAATATCAGTAATTAGAATTATCAACAACTTATCAATCAATCAATTAACAAATAAACTAAATATAGTACCTCTAAAACAAAGAAACGTTAAAAAATCTTCAGTATTAGGACGTTTATGTGTTATCAATTCAGTAACCTTAGCAGGTTTAGGTTTTTCTTTCTCTTTAACTAAAGTTTGAGGGGATGTAAACACTGTCGCTGATCCTTGAGCGAATTTTCTCTGGGCATGAACTTTAGCTCTAAAAATTGATCATCCATAATTAGTTACACTTAAAATAATTAATAAAATATTAATTAATATAAACATTAATATAAAACTATTATTACCTTTTAGGAGACTCCGAAAGTGGATCCATAAGATCAACCAGGTCACCGACTTTCCTTTTTCTCTTATCATTTCTACCCAACACCATTTTCGTACCTCAGAAATTTATTTTAAAATAAATAAATCCAACCCCAACTTCCAGCAAATTTTTTTCAAATTTACAATTTACGTCCACGTTATCAACACATTGTTTAAAATATTTAATAACTGCACTTTGTACCAGCACTAAAAAAATCAAGACACATTACCTATATATACATACATATGTATATATGTGAACTACAATATTCTATTATTTTTTCTTTTAAACATTTTTATAAATTTTTCATACAAAAAAAATATTTACACCTTTAAATAATTTAAAACATCTGCTACTTATCACAAGTGCTATTAATTATTAATAAATACTATATATAATAATTTCTATGTATATATATATACATTTATATGGTACTTATTCCTATCCTGCTTTTTTCGATCACTTACTCTACATATAAATGCAGTACACATGTGTGTATAAAATATATCGTACAAAAATCGATTTCTCAGAAGGTTCATTCACGCTATATGCATTTACAACAATACAATACACACATGTGTAATATATATATGAACACAAAATACTTATAACCAAATCTAACCAACACAAGTAATCAATTGTTACTGAAAACGCTCTTCAGATGTCACCATTTTTGAATTCTATCTAAAGTGGCGCCAAAAGTAAATTCTGTCACTTCTTTATTTAAAATTGTTTTTTTATCTCAATATTTGAGTATTATGAAATATAAATTAAATAATTAAGTTTTGCAGTGATAAATATTTTTAATTAACTCAATAATTAATAAATATCGATAACAAAAAAATATCGATAGTTTTTATTAAAGATGGAAGTATTTTAATTCACTTGATAAAAATAGTGCGTATTTGCGTCGTCGTGAACTTGGTATAGTTGAATGAGTAAGTATGAGTTTCAAGTATATGTATATATATATATGTATATATATATATAAATGTTGTAAGTGTATTTGTTTAGTTATTGAAGTATTGAAAGAAGTATATAACGTTATATTTATTATTGTAAAGGCAGTTCAACATAGACTCAGACAAGTAAAACTCAAGAAAAGAGACCCTACCAAGCAAGAACCAACACAAGACTTTAAAAGACACCAATACTTGTCAACCAGTAGCAAGACTAGTAAAGTAAACCTGATATATTGCTGTGTATATGAATAGTTGTTAAGTTTTCTTACAATTACTACGGACTACAACATTAAAAAGTTAGTAACAACTGGTAAATCAGTGCTACATATATATAAATACATACACTTAGACATATACAGTGATATTTTTATTTTTCAGTATTCAGTAACTGCATCATATCTGGTTGTATTGCAGCAGCTAAAAAATTCAACATTACACAGTAAATTTTTAATATTTAACCAACGGATTTTAATTACATATTCTTGATATTATTATATTTAATTTTATATAATTATCAGCATCAGAATCAGCACCAGCAGAGTTGATATTGACGTACGATTAAATTTGTTGTGTACTCCAATTATTTTTCAAGGTCTTTATGAGTTTTTTTTTTTTTTAATTTTATTGACTTTTTTTTAGCTAATTCATTAGCTGATTATTTCGCAATCGGGTCATGTATATTTAAAGAATACGAGCTGATGATAAATTCAAAAAAATGCGGTTTTATTTAAATGATTTTTTTTTTATTTATATTTGTAAAAGTGCTGATTTTTAATTCTATTTATATGCGTGACATAATTCATTGATGTGGTTAATTTTTAATGCATTTAAATTTATTTAACAGAGTCAAGATAATTTTACAGAGATTTGACCATACGACTATTTAATAAATTTATTTATTTATTTAAATATTTAAATTGTAGTAGTGATGGCAAATTAATAATGATAATTGTTTCCCAGGCAGTTGGGAGATAAGTAAATAAATCATCATGTACAAAAATGGACCACCACCTTCGTATGATGAACCCCCACCATCAGCACCACCCAGTTACTTTCAAAGCGTAGGTGGTGTACCACCAGCAAGCCCATTTACACCAGCACCGACGTGTAAGCCTTCAAATCTCAATCAATAACTAATTAATTTATTCAATGATGATCGATACATCAATTATCAATGACAAGTCTCATTATTATTATTTATTATTAGATGCTAATGGGCCGACCATCGTAACAACAATAGTTCCGTTGGGTCCAGGACCTACCCATACAATTTGTCCTCATTGCCATGCTGAGATTGAGACTGCTACCAAAACAGAACCTGGAATGATTGCTTACATATCTGGTGCTGTCATTGCTTTACTTGGGTAAATTTAATAATTTACATGCAACTAAATTAACTGTTGATTAGACTGATGCAAAAAAATCGACTATTTTTCTTCGACTTCCTATTCAAATAACAAGAGAAAAATTTTTTTTAAACTTTGGAATTTTATCACTCATCAGCCAATCAGTGTATTGAAAAAATTAATTGATATGTTTGTTGAAAATTTAAAGCTCTGTAAAAAATATCTTTTATTATTTTTCGATAAATTTAATTTTTAAAAAGTTAGTCGAGGTCAAAGTTGAATTCACAGTAAATTTTAGTAATATTTTACTTTCCCGGCAGAACTATGACTTAAAGTAAAATGGTCGACTTTTTTAAATCGGTCTACTGTTGATACATTTTATTGTTAATAATAATATTAATTATATCGATTAATAAACAGATGTTTCCTGGGATGCTGTTTAATTCCCTGTTGCATTGATGAGTGCATGGATGTACACCACACTTGTCCGAACTGCAAAGCTTATCTTGGACGTCACGGCAGATAAAAAACTGTTTTCATCATTACTGCAATTTTTTTTGTAGTAATTTGAATACTTATATATATTTTTACAAAGTATTTCAACCGGTCCATTCGGAATCTCATGGCAGATCTAAGCAGCTAATGATTTAAATGTTTCTTGTTTTAATCTCTTAAAAACTTTTATTTTTGACTATTGATTATCAATCTCATGCTTCGTATTTACAAAAAAAATCTGATTAATTTTAATAACGGAAGTGAGAAAAATAATTTAAATTTAATTGACATGGAAGAATGAGTAGTCGAATTATTTTAAACAGTACGGAGGGTTATTTAAATATTAAATACAAATATTTAATTAAGAACAAAATTATAATTATAATTATAATTATAATTATAATCAATTTTTAACAAAGATAAATGACAACTGATATTTATACAATTAATTAAGATTTTAAAAGGGAATTATTATGTTTATATTAATGATTGTTATATTTTATTTCTTTCATAATATTGTTACATTCTTTCAAAAATATGTCACAGGTCACATTTATACTTATCAGCTAATTGAATATTAATATCGACGTCCTCAGTATAAAACTTTTTGTCCCGCCATATTTTACAATATAACTTAAATATTTAATGTCAATACATTTTGAATTACTTATTATTATTTTAAAGGAAAGTTAAAGGAAATTGGGTAGCGGTATTTTCCTGCAAATTAACTTATTTTATTTTTTAATATATTTTATAAATAATTATACTTTTTTATAGTAGGGTTGAAAAATATTATGATTGTTTTTGCTTCCCGTTAAATTTAGAAAATTTTAACTCAGAAGTTTTTACTGAGACTGATCTCGTATAAGTTTAAAATCATGAATTATTTAAAAACTTTAAGTTTAATAATTTATTTTTGGATAACATTCCAACGACTAGAAAAATTATACGAGATTTAATTGATATTCAATGAATTTTATATAAAATATTTATTTATCAGGGAACACAAGTGCTATTTCAGTGCCTTAAATTATAGTACAATTAAATAATTCTCATTAATTCTAGCTTTCCTACTTGAATTATTTATTTAAAAAAAAATATATACGAACAAAAAATGGATTTTATCTCGCACACTAATAATATACACAATGATTATATTCGCTTTAATAATTGTACAATATCCATATATATTTTTTCAATGATGTTACAGTTTTCGCTGTAGCGATTGCCACAATTGTGCCTTCAATTACGTGTCTTATTTTATTATTTTATTTTACACGTATACTTTTTTTAAATTATTACATTAGTAAGTAGACTACGCTTTTGACTAACAATCTATTTAATTGGATTTTTAAAATATATATCTATATAAATATATAATTTATAAAGAGAAATAAATATATATCTATTTAAACAATTGTATTTTTTATTATAACACTGAAGTTAGCTGACGGAGAACCAGAAGGAGATATGAGAAAAAAAAATATCAGATGGACCCAAAGAGTCTGACCCCTCTACATACCCCTCGACATGGTTATGTCGAGAGTCTAGGTCTTAAATTTTTTTTTTTCTTCCGGTATTTTCTATTATTTTCTATTGAAAGAGCCTCAGAAATCATGTCGAATAGCAACCAGAAGGAAATATGAGAAAAAAAAATATCAGATGGACCCATAATTTTCGGATTTTTGTCAAAACGACGAATGATAAAAAAAAAAAAATATTTTGAAAAATTGCACCTTTAGTTTTTTTTATTCTGATTATTGAGTTGTTGAAAGAAAAATCCGAAAATCGTCAATTGTCTGTCATCTTCGGGATCATTTTTAATTTTTATTATGAATGTGAATGTCGCAGACATGAGACAGTTTATAAATTTGAATTAAATAAATAAATGAATTCAAATAATGAAATAGAAAAAATGAGCGCACGGATTTTGCATTTATCCAAATATGCATTTTTTAATTTTTACTCTACTTACTCATTTATTTTAAAATTCAAAAAATTGAAATTTGTCTGCTACATTCACACTCATGAATGCATATGATACTGAAAGTAACCGACGTCTAATAATTCTTTAACTGTTTTTTTTAAAGAAAAATTATTAATAAAAAAATGTTTCAAAAATATGCACCTATAGTTTTTCAAATTTTCTTGATGTGCATATTTTTATTTATTATTTTTTTTTTATTATTGATTTGTAGAAAAAAAAATTCGAAAAATTTGAATTGCATGTCAATTTCAAGATCATAAATTCAGCTGGCAATTGTGAATTTTCCGAGTGTTAATTTGGCAGACATCAAAAAAATTTAAAATTATAAATAAATAAAAAAAATAATTTAAAAAATAATATTTATAAAAAATGCATTTATTAATTTTGAAATTTTTTAAACGCGCATTTTTTAAAAATTTTATTTCATTAATAATTTACTCTATTTATTAATAATTTGAAATTCGTCTGATGTCTGCCAAATTCACACTCAGTGAATTTTTTAAATTTTTAAATAAGTGAATAAATGTAAGTCGAATAAAATTAAAAAAAAGCGCATTTGTAGAATTCAAAAATCCGCATGTGCATTTTTTTTATTTTTATGTTTTTAATTATTTAATTCATTTATTTGAAATTTAAAATTTGTCTCATATCTGCTACAGTCATATTCATTATTTTTATTGTAAATAAATTTAAATTTTTTAAATAAAAACTCTTACACGTAAATTTTTTTCGCATACATATTTCTACATGCATAGTAAGTATGCACATATGTAAGTGTGCACAGCACACATTATTTATACATGTATATATATATATATATATAAACACAATGAGTCAGTAGATATATATATATATATGTAGATAAAAACAAAAAATAAACTTTAAAAAGACTAAAACGAGTAGAAATTAAAGTAAAATTACTTTCCTAAATAATTAATAAATATTTATATAATCATATACATTTTTTATATAAGTTGACAAGTATTTTTATTCATATATATTATGAATTTATTGCTAAACAAATAAACGACTGGTTAATTTTAATAAAACTTTGAAGGTTAGTCTATTATTTAATCAACACTAATTAATTATTTATAATTGTTGCTGTCTAATTATAAACAATCACAAGTATTCATTTTTTTCAGACTTAATTAGAATTAAAAAAAAATTAACATGTGGCCAAAGATATCAGTTGATTACAATACGTTAAAAATTTATCATTGGAAAAAATTACTGAGTTACCAAAAAGGATTGTCAGGGTCGAGAATGATCAGCGGATCTGCTGAAGAAGTTAAAGGACATGGGACATCATTACCTGGAGATAAACAAGTTGTCATATGCGGAGGTGGTGTCATGGGTGCAGCAGTTGCTTATCACCTGGCAGCTGCTGGATTAGGAGCGGAGACTGTCCTCCTTGAAAGTTCCAGGTTATTATTTATTTTAAACTTTATTTTTATTTATTTCCACTTCAGAACTTCAGTTTACTGAGTTTTAATTTTAAAAAAATTGTAGAGGTTTTTTTTTTTAAGAAAGATTTTATACATTTGATTGCGTGTCAATAGAATTGGAGAAGGAACAACATGGCATTCATCTGGATTAGTTGGAGCATTCAAGCCAAGTTTGTTCCAAGTTAAATTAACACAAGACAGTATCGCGCTTTATAAAGATCTTGAAGCCAGAGGTCTCTCCACTGGTTGGAAACAATGCGGGAGTTTGTCTCTTGCAAGAACTAGAGATAGAATGACATCATTTAGACGAATGAAAGCTCAAGCTGTGTATGAATTTTTAAAATAATTAATTTAATAATTTTTTGTAAAGAGAATTTACAGTTTTTTTAAATTTAAAGATCTCGAGATATTGAGTGCGAGCTGGTAACTCCAGCAGAAGCTCAAAAGCTCTGTCCTTTACTTCGTGTAGACGATTTGATTGGTGGTATTTGGATTCCTGGTGATGGTGTAGCTGATCCTTATCTCACTTGTTTGACTTTACTTGAAGAAGCTCAAAAAAATGGTATTCATTTTATTTAATACTCATTACTTGTGATTAATAATTTATTATTTATTTATTTTTTATTTCTCCAAGGGGTTGAAGTTTATGAAAATTGTCGTGTTACTAAAATATTAAGTGATAAAGGAAAAGTATCGAGGGTTGAAACAACACGTGGTAACATTAACTGTAGACATTTCGTTAATTGCGCTGGATTCTGGGCTAGAAATATTGGTAAATTAAGTGATCCTTATGTTAAGGTATTTTTATTTATAATTTGTTAGTTTTTAAATTTTAATATTCATTACTAATAGTTTATTTTTAATTAATATATATAATAGGTACCATTACACCCAGTGGAACATTATTATTTACATACCAAAGAAGTACCAGGATTAAATCCGATGACTCCAGTGATACGTGATTTAGATGGTTCTATTTACTTCCGCGAGAATAAGGGGAGATTTTTAGCGGGTGGATTTGAAGCGAATGCTAAACCAGCATTTGAAGATGGCAGAATACCTGGTTAGCCTTGAAGTAAATCTGAAAATTAATAGACTTAGTAATTAACTTTCTCAAAAATAGTCAATAACACAATAAATTAATTAAGTGAACTTCATTCTAATTGATATTTTATAAATAAATTTGTTTATTAACGAATGAAAAATTTATTTAGAAAATATTGCCGAGCGAATATTACCAGAAGACTGGGACCATTTTCACGTTTTGTTGGAGCAAATGCTCCATCGGATTCCAGCGATGGGCGACGTTGAGCTTGAACGTCTGTGCAATTGTCCAGAGGCATTTTCACCAGACTGCAAATGGATCGTTGGCGAGGCACCTGAGCTACGTAATTATTACGTAGCAGCTGGAATGAAAACCATCGGAGTATCAGCAGCCGGTGGGGTCGGACGAGCCACTGCAGAGCTTATAATTAACAACTCAACCTCTTTTGACATGTACGAATTAGAAGTCTCGCGGTTCTTGGGTCTTCATAACAACAGAAAATTTCTACGTGACCGAGTTAGAGAGGTACCGAGTATGCATTACGCTCTCCAGTACCCACATCTTGAATTCAAAACGGGAAGGAATCTCAGAATGTCGCCTATCTATCCAAAATTGAAAGAAGCTGGTGCTGTTTTCGGTCAAGTTATGGGATATGAGCGACCGAGTTGGTTTGAACCCAACACTGATGATGGTAATTATTATTATTATTAAATTTAATATTTTAATTTAACCCAATACATTAATTTAGATTTTGATTCAATGGATGAGTCACGCAGATATAAAATTGCTTACACAAATACCTTTGGTAAACCTCCGTGGTTTGATGCCGTTGCAAATGAATATGCAGCATGCAGAGAAACAATTGGTCTCAGTGATTATTCTTCTTTTACAAAAATTGATTTATGGGTATTTAAATTATAAATTAAATTTAAAAATAATTTAAATTGTAGTTACAAAAAATATTATTCTCTTTAAGTCAAATGGTACAGAAGTAGTAGATTTACTTCAATACCTCTGCTCAAATGATGTTGATGTGCCGATAGGCAGCATAATCCACACGGGAATGCAAAATCACCAGGGTGGATACGAGAATGATTGCAGCTTGGCTCGTATAGCGCCTAACCAGTAAGTAAATTAAATTAACATAATTACAAAGGCTGATTAATTACCGGCTAACATTTGAATATAATTTCAGCTATATGATGATCGCGCCAACGATCCAACAAACGCGATGTAAGCATTGGATTATCCGTCACCTACCAGCAGATGGATCAGTCGCAGTTTCTGATGTTACATCTGCATACACTGCGATCTGCATAATGGGATCATCAACACGGCAATTATTAGCTGAGCTCACTGACACAGATCTAAGTCCGAAAAATTTTCCATTCTTTACATTCAAAGAACTTGACGTCGGTCTAGCTACTGGAATAAGAACCATGAATTTAACACACACTGGAGAACTTGGATATGTTTTATATATTCCAAATGAGGTATTAATTTTCAATCAATCAATTAATTAATTAATCCATCCATTCATTATGTTTTATTAATATACTCGTTCTAGTTTGCTCTCCATGTTTACACGAGATTGATTGAAGCTGGTGAAAAGTACGGGATAAAACATGCTGGCTACTATGCGACTCGTGCCTTGCGTGTTGAAAAATTTTATGCGTTTTGGGGTCAAGATCTAGATACTTTTACTACTCCATTAGAATGTGGACGTGCTTGGCGTGTAAAATTTGACGTGAGTTAAACATAAAATTATTAGTGTAAATTAAATTAAATTTTTAAATACCTGACAACTCAATCTTTATCAAAACTAAATTTTTAAAATTTTAAATCAGTCGAAATAGTGAGAAAATATATTACAATAATTTTAATCAAAAAAATTTTTCGGGAGCTTATAATGTTCGTTCACTTCAGAAACTAAAATTAGATTCCTCTTAACTATCACGATAATTTTTATATTGATGAATTAATGAATTGATTAAATTATAGAAAGATATTAATTTTATTGGACGAGAAGCATTAATGAAACAACGTGACATTGGGGTTGAACGTAAGTACATTCAATTATTATTAATTGACCACGATCCGGACATTGATATATGGAGCTGGGGCGGTGAACCCATCTATAGAAATGGACGTTACTGTGGAATGACAACAACAACAGGATATGGATATACGTTCAAAAGCCAAGTAATTGATTAATAACTTATTAAAGTTAACTACCATCAATTATATTTAATTATAATCCCTAATTTTGTTTATAAAACCCAGGTATGTCTTGGATTCATACAAAATCTTGATGACGAAGGTCGTCCTCAAGTGGTGACCAACGAGTACGTGTTGTCAGGTGACTATGAAGTTGACGTGGCTGGTATAAGATACCGGGCTAAATGTCATTTGCACAGTCCAAATCTTCCAACCAAATTTCCCGACAAAGAACGTGATTCGTATCACGCAACTCGTGATCAAGTATCACGATAAATTAATGATAATTCTCAGACACCCCCCACTTTTTAAAAATATTCAATGATCTTAAACTGTCAGACATATTAAAATTACAGGATTAATTGAATAAAACACAACTTAATTACAATTTTGCCGAAATGTAGAATTAAAAAAAAATTACTTACAGTTGATATCAATTAAGAGTGAAACGAAATTTTTAAAACAAATATCAGTAAAAACTTCCTGTCAATATTATAATTTGAAATTTTAAATTTCGCGGGCTAAAATTTACTTAATTTCGTTTATCTCCTGATTGATAACAACTGAGTAATTTTTTTTTTTAATCTATACCTCGGCGAAATTGCAACTCCGTCGTCCTTTTTTCAATTAACGCTTTAATTTCTTTTAAAATTAATTAATAAAATTTTAACACGGCTATGATGGAAAGTAATTCAATACTTTTTAAAAGTGGGGGCACTGTCTGAATGCCTTTACACCCTTCAAAATTATTGTACAAATCATGTATATACATATGTTCTATGTAAATGAAAATAACTTTAAGATTTTAAACATTTAAATACTTGTTTTTGTATGTGTTAATTGTATTAACATTAAAGTCTGATAATTAAACCTGTGCCATTTTATTTTTAAGATTAAATACATTAATTACTAAATCTCAACTAAAGTAAAAAATTTTCTTTTTTTTTTGTTTTTTTTTTTTTTAACTATCATAGTCTACTGAACACCATTATTACGTTTTCATTTTCATTTTATATATAATACATATGACTAATTATTTATTATTAAACGATGATAATTATTATCATTTTTGACACTCAATATTTTTTGTACTGAAATCATTTTTGTTTTTATAATAATTATAAAATATTTATCGTTAATAATTACTTATAATAATCAGCACTTTATGAGAAAGACACGATTTTTTTTTAAAGTTGAGGCTTTAATTTTTAGTTATTATATATCTCAGCTGCTTATTTTTCTTATCATTTCTTAATTTTTTTTATACACATATTATTTTTTATTATTAAAATATTAACATATCAATTGTATTTCCCTTACAATATTTTTTTTTTGCAATTTTTTTTTTTTCAATATTATAATCTACTTAATATTATTTATTTAAACTTTATATTTACGATGATTCGTTATCAATGAATCAAAACGAAAAGAAAAAAAAAGCTATTCAAAGTTCATTATGATATTATTATACACTCTTAATTATTATATAAGCAACTTTATACACGCGTTATTAATTAATAATTATAACTTTAAAGTTTTTTTTTGTTCACTGTACACAGAATAAAATGACGGTTTTTAAAAACGTTTTATCACTCTGGTAATTCCGGTTCTGGTGTTGGTTGTACTTGTTTTTGAACCATACATGACCTTGCAACAGACTCAAATAGCCTGAAATAAATTAAAATAATTATCAATACTTAATAATTTATGATACACAGAAAAAAATTAAGTAAAAATTAATGGTTGAAATTATAACTCAGAACGTGGGTGTAAATATACGGGGTGGCCATAAATAAATGATTTCAAATTTCCCTAATATTTCCCAGTTCTCCTGTAAAGTTTTGCACATTTTTCCTTGATTGAGATTTTATTCATATCATTAAGATACTCAAAGTTTTGATTATATGAAAAAAGGATTTCTTGGAGTAAAAAAAATTTTGCATTATGAAATGAAAACAAAAGTTTTCTTAGGACGAGAAAAAACTTCTTGTCCCAGAAAATGTTTTCTCACTCCTAGAAAAATTTCGTTTTCAATTTATAATAAGGTATCCGCGGATAATAAGACCTAAGTGACAGAAATGATATTTAAAATAATCGCCTCCGCTAAAGGCTACTCTAGTAGAAGGGTCTTGCATAGAGATGTTACGACAAATTTATAGAGTCCCGATACCACGTTCCCTGTCTTCTACATTTCATCATCCGTCATATGCTGTCGTAGCGCAGAAGAAATTATAAAAAACAATCTAGTCTTCTGATTATATTCAAAATCTCCCTTAGCTAGGCCTTATTACCCAGCGGTACTTTACAAAAAATTTCTTAGAGCAAATAAAAATTTTCTTGGTGCGAGTAAAAATTTTTTACGCAAAGAAATCCTTTTTTTCTGAGTATTTAATTTTTTCAGTGTAATAATAATAATTAAAAATATAAATACTTTAAAAATAATAACATACTTTTCAATTTCCGGTGCACAATGAACAAATTCGTGAGTCCAGAATTTATAAGTTGGATTTTTAATAAGTTCAATGAAAGTAATAAGTAATCCCCAAGGATGTGGTCTGTTGACGATCAATCTTTCTAACAGCACACGAGTTATTTGCTCTTGAATAGCTTCAGTGTTGGCTTCAGCAAATAGGTAAAGTAATGTACAGCTAAAGTAATGAGTGTGACTGTTTGGATAACGAAGCTGATTTGCGATAGCATTCAAGAATAAATATCGTCCTTCGGTGTCAAGATCAACAGCTAAATTCTGGAAGATATCCATGTGTGCTGAGTGAGCGATAGTTGACATATTTGGCGTATGTCCTTTGTTGCGTATAAAAGCTATCGCTTGAGTTCCCACGTACAAAACAAGTGCATTCATTAGCTGAATATTGTAACGCATTCCGGCTTCCTGTGATACTTGTAAATTACTCCTAAGCTCAGAGAGGAAAGTAACAGGCGCGCGAGCTTTGAGATATGAATCCAATTCTTTTTTGAAACTCGGCGGCTGTATCATTGATGCAAAGTTTGTAAGCACACGAGGTGCGTGTGCTATTTCTTGAAGCATATCAACTTTTAAATTTGGAGTAAATGGATCCGGTAGACGCATATTCCTTGGGAATGCACTGAGAATTAAATTTCTCATCTGGATGCAGTTGGGCGGTATGGCGTCACAAAATCCATAGTGATAATCACAGAGAAATTCCGGAAAATCGTGTAAAAGTACCAATAAAACTCGTAAAGTTCCTTTGTAAAGGAATAACACGGGCTTGGCTAACTCTGCATTGCGTAGATATGGCGCTAAATATCTGAATAGATCGATAAGTAATTGTGCATACATACCCCAGCATTTTTGCTGAGGTGTTATTGCCAGCATACGTCCAATGAATACTCGATGAGACACGAGTTCTAACCAGGCGTAGCAAAATCCTGATGCCTTTGCTGGACGTAAAATGTGAAGTGTGTGACAGAATGCTGTTAGTACTTGATAGTTAACAGCCTCGAGGACGGGTTCTGGTGCGCACAACTCCAAGAATAACATTATAAAGATACGATGATAAGGCAATTGTTGGAAATCAGTACCACGCATTTCATGATCTTGTAATAAAACACCAGCAACAATACCCAGTACTTTGTTCAGTAAATTTATTTTAGTGTGAGTGTTTGTTGTATCACCAGAATGCTTAACTAGCAGTGCAACAAGACGTACAAAAGCATCAAGTGTCATGAAACATTTAGCACGTACTGCTGATACTGCTCCGCTTGATTCAGATAGCGCACGGTAACAAAGATCCACGCACATTTGTGTGCTCAGTTTGAAGAAACGTGTGATCAAGTCGTCTGTCTTCAAGATACCATGAATATTCATCTGATGAACAAACAAACCAAATGCTTTTGTTGGGTCACGTGAGTGATTGGGACTGTGATGCATAGTAACCCATTCACGTAACAAGTATTCCGTTTTTTCCATCAGTCCTGGCGGATCATCAAAGTCACGTGCCCGGACTTGCAGGATTCCCGAGTGAATGTGGGCAGTTGGTCCTGCGGATGCACGATCAGCAAGCACACCTGGATCATGATTGGCTCTCAAAGCATCCATTACACTGCCAAGACGGAATAGAGAAATACCATCGGGTGGCGCACGGTGATGTGTCATTCGTGCTAAAATTTCAAGAGTATGATACAAATCAGACTCAGTAACGTGAGTTGTTTGTCTCTCGTCAATCAAGTAGACTTGTACCAGTTGCATCGCAAAGGCAACAGCTAGTGCGCTACCGGCATCCATAACCTGGGCCAGTGATACGTCAAATTGAAGGAAACTTATCAGATGTGATCTTATAAGACAGTCTACAGCTTCGAAATTATAACGACACTCGTCTCTGGTTTCAGCTAGCACACGCGTTACATTTTTATTTGTCCACTGCATGCCGTAAGCACGTGGATCTTGAAGACACTTGAGTATTCTCAAATGTAATTCACGATAACGCAATATTAGTTCAGAATCAATAGCACTATTTGGAACAGACGGAGTCTCCAGTAGTCCATCGACAGATTTTTTTAGAAGAGTCATTGCCGCTCCGGCGTCACGAGACCGTCTTGTAAGAATAATCGACTCAAGAAGTGCATGGAGAGCTGCGTGTTGAGGTGGTGGTGCAACAGTGAGAAATAGTTCAACTTCACTGGCAAGTTTCTCCAGCATTGTTCCAACTTCATCATTATTAACAGTCGCGTTAGCATACACGGCAACCTGTTGAGCTGGTGGTACTGCTACAGCTGGATTTGATGCAAAAGCTGTCACTGCTGTTGGTTCACTTATAGGTTTAGGTATAAATAGAGCTTGTGTTTCACGCTCAGACAGTGGCAAAAATCCAGGAATATTTCTTGCAAATTCTTCATAAACAGCCATCTGTTGTGGTGTCACTCCACCGGCTTTCAATCTAATTTGTTCAGGCATACGTTCAGCTTGATATTTAGCAACTGGATCAAAGTAACGACGTCCTTCTTGACGTGCTATTTTTCTCAATTCAATTTCATTCAACAAACGTTTATCCATCTCAGGCATTGCTTTCTCAATGGCTGTTTTCTGAACAAAAGCACAAGCCAATTCCATATTATCTGCTGCTAAAACATTTGCTGCCTGTTCGACAAGATCTTTTTGTTGTTGTGTTGAGCCCATCATGGCTGCCAAAAATGCTTGCTTCAAATTACCGCTGATAGACGATAATATTTGATCACGACAAGTTATCATTGCCATTCCTGCAACTAAATTACGCACCATATGACGCGCTGCTTGACGCATCCTTGTTTCATCAGGATCTAGAGCAAAATCTTTACGAGCGATTTGTTCACTAGTAGTGAGAGCTATTTTTATAGAACGATCTACTACTGGATGAATCCATTCTTGGATTGCTCGTTCGATTGAAGGCCGTATAAATTGTTTAAGATGCGGGCTGGTTTGCAAAAGCGGCAGCTGATTGTTGACAGTAATATGCTGAGCAATATTTGACACACTGGATACATTGATGTCCATATAATTGAAACGCGGTTCTGGTGGTCCAGTAGGTAAAGATGGCGTCGTATTGGCTGGCTGCGGTGGCTGTGAAATGACTGATCCAGGTGTTGAAGATCCAACTAATTCTTCCATTGTAGTCTGCTGTGATGGCTGTTGCTGCTGCTGAGATTGTTGCTGTTGAGCCAACTGCTGCTGTTGTTGTTGTTGTTGTTGCTGCTGTGCTTGTTGGTGTGCTTGCTGCTGGGCTTGTTGTTGTGCCTGCTGCTGTTGTTGTTGTTGTTGTTGCTGCTGCTGTTGTTGTTGCTGCTGCTGTTGTTGCTGCTGCTGTTGTTGTTGCTGCTGCTGCTGTTGACTCGCATGACTTGCCTCAGCTTTTTTGTGAGGCTGCGACAACTGATACTCAAGAGTTCTCATTTTTTCTGGATCCTTCAAGTAAATAGCGGGTTTCAATTCCGATACATCAATACTTAAATTTTTACATAAAACTTCAATTTCAAATTTAAGATTAAGCTTTAAATCTTGCTCTTGATGAAGTTCAGCAAGTACGTTCATAATGGACATGGTCCATGGATTTGGTGGTCGAAAAACCCGACTTTTAGCACAACTTTCTAAAACTTTAGCTACAAACGGCACAACATACAACAATTCTTGCTGTCCTTTGTTGTAAGCTTCGACCAATAAACTTTTTAAATCAATGTCAACTTGTAAAATTGGTTTGTTTCTTCCAAGAGTCAACATACCAAGCCAATGTCCGAGATTTTTTAACAAAGAACGATCGGAAAAATTAGCAATACCTTTGTCACTGCGTAATAATACTTTTATATTTCTAAAAGTCTCTCTAGTAACTAATTTATTAACTTCCGGTACTTTAAGATAATCGAGAAAGTTTGAATAAAGTACATGAAAATTTAATTCAATACTAGCACGTTTCATAACCAAATACTGTGCAATCCATGGCCAGTATTCTTCAGTAACAATCTCACGTATTTCATCACATTTAGCTTGTAAATTAATCTGACTCAAATTGTTAAAAATAAATGCCGTTTTGTCTTGCATTGATTCTGGTGGTACTGTTATTTTCATTTCTTCTTTATCTGTAGCCACCAATAGCGTATCAATATTAGTAGCATTTGCGATTGAAGGACGGGCAGACATTGAAGTTGTTGGTGTTGTAGACGGTTTTGATTGCGTCGTGCTCGTTGTTATGGTCGTTGTTGTGATAGATTTATAAGCCGTAGTGGCTTGATTCATCATAATAGCAAGTGATTTTGGGAACACAACACCCTGTGGTCTTGTCGGTGGTTCTTGTCCATTAAGTCCGTACTCAATGTACTCAATTAAGTGAGCTGGGAAATCAGTAAAGTGTTGAATGGCTCGTACATGTTCACAGTAAGTCTGGTACTCTTTCAGACGGCTCTTGAATCTATCTAGAGCAGCGATACCAAAGTAATACATCTTACTGCCCTCTGGTTTTCTCAGTGCATCTAAAACAAATCGCAGTGCTATTCCCAGTGTCATGTAATTATTCACCAGTCCACGTTCAATTATCCCGCCAAATAATTGAGCAGTTATATGAAGTTCTTTGTCAGGATACTGAGGGAAAAAACGATATTCTTCAAGTAAATTACGTAAAATACATTGGAACACGTCATGTTCACGTTTTATTGTTGAGTTTTGAAATTTTTTTAGTATATCGAGGACCTCATCAATTGATAAAGTTTGATGGGGTGAGTGATTATAAATACCCATAAAATAACTATTAGCTTCATCTTCAATATCTTTCGATACTATTTGTGGCATATCGGGAAATAAATTTGATATTTCAGGTATTCTAGTTTTCTCAATATTTGCCGGTGGACCTAAACGTCCGTTACCGCCGATTGTTGCAGTACCGGGAATGACAGCAGTACTTTGTGTACCAACAGGTCCAGAATGGATTTGCGAAGACATTGGTAACATGGGAAATGGATTTGGTGATGGACCCATTATTCTTGATGGAGATCCTGGTGTCGAGACTAAAGGACCCAAAGCACCTGGTAAATTAAATGCTGAGCTACTTGGTGGCCCTAGACTAGATCCGAGACCCAATGATGCTAAACCGGAATTCAAATTACCCAACGTATCAATGGGCTTTGTTGGAAATAATGGGGCCGCCAATTTTACCGGATTAAAAACATCCAAAGCTGGGTGACGTAGGACTCCTGGTGGCGGTGGTCTGTTCATGTTTGTCTTCAACATCATACTGCAGTTTCCAATCATCGTCATTATAGCATCTGACGATTCTTGCGATATACTCCCGGCACAGGGTTGCAGTACCATTAGCATAATCGTCAATGTTTCTTGCGGCAGTTGACTGGCTTTGGGTAACGAAGTGTCTTCTTTAACACCCGGTCCCATTACTTGTGGACATCGTCGTTGCAAAAATTTAATACACGCCGTGATGAACGATTCGCCGTGTTCGCGTATTTTATCTCCAAGCCATTTTTCAAGTTTCAAATACTCTCGTCGTGATGCTAGACACGCGAGATCTATTACAAACGGAAAACTTTGTGATTTTAGTAATGCTGATAAGGCTTTGAGGTCTTGTGCGACATCTAAAATTCGCGATAATCTTGTTTGATCATTATCGCCGCGTAAATACCACTCAGTCATAGCGTGCATTATTATTGACTTAACTTTTGAGTTATTAAAGTGCCAAGCATGATGTAAAATAACTGCTGAGTTAGGATGATTACCCAGAAATATTGGAATCAGACTATTCACCAATTCTTGACGTAGCATCGTTAGCGGTGGATTGATTTGCAGTAGCGCTAAAACAAGTACATCAGGGCAGTGTTGGATTGGCCATTTAAAAATGTCTTGTACAGGTCCATACAGTCCTCGTTCAGCCATATGAAGTAAAAGTTCGACGACGTTCAATGACCGCCAAGTTTGCGCTTCTTTACTGTCACCCTCAGGTGCTGCCTTCAATACGTCAACAGTCACCGAGTGATAAGGATAGTCGGCAAAACAAAAAACGTCAGGGTTTTTTAAAATCTGATGTATCAACGAAAACTGTCCCTCAACATTATCCCAATGGCGGTAAAATAATTCAACTGGAAATACATCGAGCGGGTAACCTTGTAACTGTAATCCGAGTCTTAAGCCAGTTATCAAAAGACTTAAACTCTGGCGATTTTTAATGTAAAACTCCGGATGATCTAATTTAACAACGACTTCGTTCCATGATAATGTTGATTGCATTTCTTTCAACGTCTGTACAAATACTTCAACATTCCATGCAATAGATGGAATTTCTTTTTTTTCTGTACTACCGTCGGCATTTGTTACATTATTCCAGAATGATTGTAAGCCGCCAGAATCGTCTAATCCGATGTAGGTTCGTGCCATTTGAGAGAGGACACGTGCCGCTGTCGATGGCGAGATCTCTCGAGCACCCAAACCAGTAAGTGCCGCACGACATTCTTCCACACTGCTCGTGAAGCCATAGCCCAATTCCATTATTAAATTAATTAACGAGGTGGCTTCCTACATTTAAAAAAGTAAATAATGTAAATTAAATAGAATGATAATAATAATAATAATAATTTAAGTTTATAAATAAATGAATAATAATTTACCGTTTGATTGGCCGCCATATCGAACTCGTTAATAACCTGGGTAATTTCCCCGTCTCCTGGATATAATAGTGGTGCTAGCACCACTGGTACCAGTTCACGGGGAAAATCACGTTTCAAATTTTTAAAAAATGTTTTTTTAGTCTCCGACGAAAGCCCGTATAAGTTTTTATCCGTTAATGTTTCTGTCAGTATCAAATGTAATACTTCTGGTGAGGAATCGTGAAGCCCGTCCTCTTGTTGTTTGTTACCAGTACTGTCTGCCGACTGTATGTAATTATTTATCAAGTCTGGGAGCTGCTTTTTGATGTCTTCAAGTGCCAATCCACGTAACTCGACGTTCTCTGAATGTTGTAGAGCAATTGCGAAAACAACTTCTTGTACGAGAGTTAAACTGAGTACTCGTCGTAAGTGATAAAAAAATTTCGGTGACGGTTTTAAAGTCTGTAATATAAGTTTGTTAAATATTTAGTTTGATAAGTATGTAAATAAAATAATTATCATAATTTAAATTTAAATTAATAATTAAATAAAAAATAAAGTTGAATTTAAGATTCTTCTTTACCTTCTGATGATGGAGAGGATGGTCAATGGCGTAACAAAGATTGGAGACCAAGGATGGTTTTCCAAGGATATTTATACACTCTTGCTTCAATAACTGGACTTGGTAATAATCCTTAGAGCTGATAGTTGGCGGTTCTCCTGTAGAAAAGTCAACGTGCGAGAACAAACAGCGCAGCAAGTGTCTGTCCGCCTCTAGACCTTTCCACCGAACTAACTAAGACATTAATTAACATATTTTAAATTAATATAAATATATAAATGTTATCTTATACTTTTGTTTTCAAGTGTCAAATAATATTTGCTTAACCTCCATTCAAATCCAAACAAAGGATTTTATGATTTACAGAAAACAAATTCTTAAATTATCAACAAAATTGATAAAATTTAAATATCAAGTCTGTGTAATAAATTAACATAAATTTTGAAAGTAAAACCATTGAAATGATCTTGATAAATCATACCGGAAGTAGAAAAAAATGTGCTGGCGATCAAAGAATTTAGTCTCGATAACCTGCACTCATTTTAAACATATGGTAAAAAAATGTCTACAGCAACGGAAGATGAGTTAAAATGCTGACATTGATAATTTTTGAATTTTAATTGTTATGATTGCAATAATAATAGTAAATATTTTTAAATAATACTTACAAGTGATATTTCTTCAGTGCTATCACGATAATTTTTCTTATTTAAATTTACAATTAGATAATTTATTTGTGTTAAAGTAAAAGATAACGAGTCCAGGTTCATAGTTCCATGAATCCGACCTCGAAAGCTTCAAACGTATTTGAAGCTTTCTTCGGTAACCACAACCAGTTTCTTCCCCAGTTTCTATCCACTTTATAACCATGAAAACTACATTTGCACAATCCTACGACCAACATCGGGATCGATAATTACTTTAATAATTATCACACTATAACGTCATTGCGAAGCACTAGTATAAAATATCATAATTATAATTTTACTACACTACTTAAATTAATTAATTAATTAATAATAAAAATAATAATGATGTTTGAGAAATTGAATAAGTTGAGCCCCGTTGAAAATTTTTGATAAAAAAAAATCACACAACACTACACGGCAGACTAGTCTACTTGCAAAAGTCTTGTTTCTTTTTTTTTTTTCCTTTTTTTTATCATTAACAAGACTGTGTTGTCCGTTGGATTTTTGTCACTCGGTCTCGTATGGGCCGTCTTTATACGCAGCTACCGATTGGTCCGTTTTTTTATTTCCCCCCCGACGAGTTTAACCCCCCACTAGATCCCACTTTAACGGCGTCACAATGGATTTATTATTTTTATTTATTTACATCCGGTAGTTATTATTTTATTATATTACAATTCAATTTAACATAAGATCGTTTTGTTTGTTTTTATATAAAATTGTTTTATTAGTTTATTTAAATTGTTTGGTAAAATGTTTGAAAATTGTAACGTCACACACGATATGATGTCGAACAACATCCGCCATTGACAGAGATTTATTTTAAACTTTCCCCGGCAGAGTGCGCGTTATTTTTTTGCTGCCCTCTAGTGTGATGGTTTGAAAGTTTTAAGCGCTGATATTTAAATAGTTTTTATTGTCACTGTAAATTTTTAGTTTTCAAAAGATAAATGACAGTGATGACAGTCAAGTTCAATTTGAATTGACCTAGGAAGAGAAGATTGAAAACCGCGCGATAATAAATAAATTCGACCCGTGAGTGCGTGTGTCCGATTCAACTAATTAAATACCTCGCAAGCCTTAGAGTTTACCTCTAACATCTGTAATATATGTATCATAAAAATTACTTAATGTTAATTAGCAGATTGTAGTTTAAATTAGTAATAAAAAAAAATTTTTTAGGTTAGAGAAGAAATCAGAGCTTCTTTCATTTTTTAAGTAACAGGAACGCTTCAATATTTTATGATACTAAAATTAGCCGACGTCCAATAAATTCTCGATTTTTTTAAAAACCATAAACGGTAGAAAAAAATGTTTACAAAATTGCATCTATAACTTTTTTAATTTTTCGCCATACTTGCGCCGAAAGTTTAAATTCCTGCCCTGTTTAGATGGAAGAAATAGTATATTACACACCTAGGGCAGTAAAGTAAGAAATGTCTCAGATCACATGTAATTGTTGGCCGAGGCGAAGCCGAGATAGCGTGATTACACACATGGTTCGGAATGTCCTACTTTCCTCCCTAGGTGTGTAATGTACTACATGCGCATATTCTTAGTTTTTTTTTTTTTTGTATAATTGATTTGTTAAAATAAAAATCCAGAAATTGTTAATTGTCTGCTAACTTCAAGATCATCAATATTTTCTGATCGATGTTTAACTACTATAAGAAAGACCAAGAGACTCGAAAAAACTGGAGCAATAAGCAAAACTTAAAAGAGAGGGAAAAAGCGCAGCAGAAATCCACTGCATACGTCATTTGAAGATAAAAGGGCCAGAAAACGACGAAATCTATAAGAACATTATCGTCATACAGAAAAAAACCACTACATCGTGATTTTTTTCGGTTTATTGGGGTTTTCTCCAATATTTGCAGTTTGACCCCCAATTCTGACTTCAGATTCGTGTTCGGCGAGAAAAAAATACGCCAGAAAATCATTGTCTGACACACGGCACACACCACTTTTTTTTTTTTGTGAACCTGTGTAATTAATCACTCAAATCAAAGTTGTTTCCGCTAGCCGAACCTTTTGCAAACAAGTAAGTCTACAAATAACAATTTTCAAAATTTATTTATTAAAATTTCTCAATTTCTCTGTGTCATTAGTTCTGTTGGTAACTCGGGACGACGCCCTGTACAATACTTATAAATTCAAATTTGGCGGTAAAATAGACCGTATGAAGTGAGCGGCAACGAATGACACAATCGATAGTACATTAATTTTTAAATCAAGAGTCGATAGTTTCCGTATAAAAAAAAGGTAAGTAAAAAAATCGATATAAAAAATATGGTTATCAGTTGAAAATCAAAATGGCAGAAACATCTTTTTTATGATAATGTAATCATTGACAATAAGTCAATAATAATATGTTTTATTGTAATAAATAATAATAGACCGTAATGTGTAACAAACAGTAGGAGCAATAATAATAGTAATAAATGAAAGATAATAATTAAAATTGAATAAGATGTAAAAATGGCGCGTCCAATGAGAATTGAAGATTGTGTTGATTCTTCATTAGTGTTATATTAGAGTAGTCACCAGTCACCAGTCAGAGCAAAAGCACCCGACCGAGCAGAGTAATACTTAGCAGTAGTGTGTAGTTGTATTGTATTTGTACGTCGATGTCGATGTCGAGTGTGTGGAAGTGTATGTAATCTATTGGGCAAAAAACTGGCTGGACTGTACACACAAGAGGAAAAAACGCCAAGAACGACTACGGCGACGAGCAAGAAGACGAGAGAAGAAGATCCAGCGACAGCTTCGCTCCCTCGGGTTTGCTATTCTCTTTAACTTGGTAGCTCTCCATCACGGGAAAAATAAAGTACTTGGAGGCTCGGAGCTGTTCGGAGTTGCTCTGAGCTGCTCGCCGTCGAGTCGAGTTTGTTGCCGAGGCTGAGAGTGAGAGAGATACGGGTGGTGTGTCGGTTCGTTGGTTGGTACTGGTTCGAGTACGGACTACTAGGGTCCGTCGACCAAGAATAGCCGTCAGCCAAGTAAGACGGCCTGCAAGGAAAAATAAGAGAAGAGAGTGAGCCAGCCAGACAGACCAAGGCAGCACGTACTGTCTCTCACATTTAAGTACTTAACTCACTACCTCTTAGTAATATTTAATATTTAACTTAAACTTAAATATCCTCAGATCTAGTTACTGGTGTTGTTAATTGTGATCTAGGGAAGGATAACGTTAAGAGCCCCTCCCACCGTCATCATCATCATCATCATCATCGACGTCGTTATCGGAAGTATCATCGCCGGAGTATACTGATTTTATGATAAATAATTACTGACCGGGATGCACGGCTCGAAACAGCAAGAGATCGATGGCCGAGGATTGCACCGAGTTACCGTAGATCATCTTGAGGTTTAGTGTTGTCTAGTGTGCTAATTCTAATAGCAAGTGGAATTCGCGGGATCACCAGTGTGTCGAGGTATTGGATAAGAATTAGACGTAATACGTAATGGAAATACGAGTTTGATTGAATGATTGGTTGATTGATGGATAAAAATAAAGTTAAGTCCAGGTAGAGAGATCGGGAGGAGTCTCACTGTCGTGTTAGTCTTCGGGTCAGTGGTGATTGGTGTCTAGACGTGTTCATTAAGACTAATACGAGTTAAAAGGTTTTTAAATAAAAGGAATTATAATTAATTGTAACATAAATTATAATTTGTAATAATAATAATGTCTCTGGAGACAAGATCAAACTCGGCCCTGTTTAAGAGGGCCGAGCAGCTAAAACGTTGGGAACAATCAGAGACCAATAGAGAACCGGCCCAGCCAAGACAAATCGCGCGAAAGATCAAGTTCTCGGCCGATTGCGTGTTCCTAGCAGCATGTGCTGCTGGCGACAAGGAAGAGGTCGTAAGATTATTGCAAAAGGGGGCGGATATCAACACTGGCAATGTCGATGGCCTTACTGCGCTCCATCAGGTATGACTAATTGCTCTATTTATTTATTTATTTATTTTATTAACTGATTTATAATGCCACCGATTTAATCATAGTTATATAGGTGATACCAAGGTTATTAAATGAAAGTAATTATTAACCATTGATGGTTTTATTAAGTTGTTGAAGGAGCAGAGCCTCTTGTCGGCATCTCTGCAAGATGGCCGACTCAGTAGTCAGTACCTACTCCAGCTGTCTAATTTCAGCACCAGATCTGCCAGATATTTATTCCAATGTGTACACGGCTGTCACGATCATTTCCCTTCGTACACTAAAACTAATACTCCCGAAAGACAGAGGCAGAGAGAGAGAAAAAAGTATAATCAATTTTTTGCTTACACATTTTCCTGCTCTCTCTTATCTAACTGATTTACTAATTAATCATCCACTCGAACCAACTCTGCAGTCATCATCATAATTCTGATATTTATACTCATTAACTAAAAATGTTTACCAAAACCTACAGCCGTCATGACAATCAGTATTTTGATAGGATTCTGGCTCATGACTTACGATTATTTAGAACGTTGATAAATCTAAAAATAAGTCATCACGGAATCGAGTTGATGATTGGAGTAATTTAAAAAATTACAACCTTTTGAAAGAAAATAATAACTATTTTATTTTCTTGTTAATTATATTTTTTTATCGGCTTGTTTAATGGTATTGAGGATTATGTAATCTGCACTTGACATTATGTCATAGCCCAACCATTAAATCAGTCAATTCTGCGGTAAAAATTTTGAGTTTATGGTAGAGATGAGAAATGGTGTGTACCTAAAGCTCTATTTATAGTCTTCAACTATTAGGAGTCGCAAGCCCTGGTTGTACATGTGTGTCTACGTTCTTTGTCAGTCATGTTCTTCTTCTCCTTTTTCTTCTTCGTCTACTTCTTATACTTCTTCTACTACTTCTTTTACACTACTCTACACTACATTAGATAGTTTATTTTTTTGGCGAGACTTAAACATGTTATATTATCCAACAAACTTTGTGAATGAGGGAATAGATAATTTTAAGTTTAAAATATATACATTTTATTTTTTTATTTGCAGCTTGCGAACATGAGTGATTCACGTGTGCTATTCCCGACTAAAATACTACCAATATTCTATATATAAATATCCATATATATACGTTCACATTTATATATTTATAATATATCAAATCAAAGTATTTTTAAATTACATACATATATATATACATATGTATAATTAACGCCTATTGTTTTTATAGGCATGCATCGACGACGACTTGGATATGGTTGAATTTTTGGTTGAACAAGGAGCGGACATCAACCGCGGTGACAATGAAGGCTGGACTCCGCTGCACGCAACGGCATCGTGTGGATTCATATCAATCGCCAAGTACGTGAAAAAATTTTGTTTACTTTTTTTCCAAGTACACAATTCACTTGAGTATTTCAACGATAAATTTACTCCTTATTTTTTTTTTGTATAGATATTTAATTGAACAAGGATGCAATCTAGCAGCTGTAAATAATGACGGTGAACTTGCCCTTGACATCGCGGAGAGCGACGAAATGGAAGATTTACTGCAGCAACATATCAATAAAGCAGGTGCGACATCTGATAATTATTTAAATAAAATAATTAGCAAAGTAAATTAATTAACTGTCGGGATATTTAGGTATCGATTGTGATCAAGCGCGTAGCGAGGAGGAACGATCGATGCTGAGTGACGCAAAAGCTTGGAAAGCCGGGTCACCTGGCAAGGATGCTGTACATCCGCGAACTGGTGCTACGGCGCTCCATGTAGCTGCTGCTAAGGGTTACATCAAAGTTATGAAGTAATTTATTCATTTTATTGTTAGTTAAAATAATTTATTTTCTTACATTGTGTAAATTTTTATCATATTTGTTCAGCATTTTATTGCAAGCAAGATGTGATGTAAACGCTCAGGATTACGATGGGTGGACGCCGTTACATGGCGCTGCACACTGGGGTCAGCTAGAAGCGTGTAAACTTCTTGTTGAAAATTATTGTGATATGGATATTAAAAATTTTGCTGTAAGTTATATTTAATTGATTGATAAGTTATTTATTTATAAAGATAAATAATATTTAATAGGGTCAGACCGCGTTTGATGTGGCCGACACAGATATTCTCAAGGCCTTGGAGGAGTTGAAGAAGAAGCAACAGATAATTTTAAAAGATCATCCATTATTAAATAATCAAAAGCAACTGCCGATACCAAAGAAACGGTAATTAGATTACTGATTTTTTTTATTACTGTAACTGTCTGCGTAAGATTTTTTTATTTTTATTACTTAATACGTTTTTTTTTTTAAATAGAATGTCACCTACAATTGAGAACACAGTCGTCAATGAGGGACTCGAGACCTTTGAAGAAGAAACTCCAAATAAAGTAATTAAAGTTGAATTGGAAATACAATCGGATAAAGACGACACGAGTGCTGACACGAATAGTGACGTCGGTGAGTGTGTGTCAATTGACATTATTATTTATTTTATTTTATAATTTACTTTTAACTGGTAGTTAGTAAAAGTTATTAAAATATTGTGACTGTAATTTAAAGTTATTTATTGTGAGTACCATTAACAATTGTTGATTGTATTATAACTTTAAATGAATAATTAACATTGCATTTGGTACGCATGCTGCGTGGATAGAAAGTGGAGAAGAGACTGATATTGAAGATAGCGATGATGAAAATGATTCTGAGAGTAGCTCAGATTCAGAAACATCATCTACGAGTAATTATTCTAATCAGTCAGATAAATTTTTAGGTGTTACTGATGATGGTAAGCCTGAAATTTAAATTTTGAAAAAGTTTTTTAAATTATTATTATTGTAAACTAATAAAATAGATTTAATAATAATAGAATAAAATTAGTAATAAAGTTTTGATATATTTATAAATTTATAGAAAAGAAAAATAGAGCTAACAAAGATGATAGTGGAACACTTAGTCCAGTCACCGTTCCAGAGATAAATAAACTTCCAAATCAGGTAATTTTTAAAAAGTAATTTTATTGGAATAATTAAGTAGTAACGTTAAATTTTTTTTAACAATTAAAGGCACCAATTTTACCACCGAAACAACAGACTGAAAATACTGAGGAGGGAACAATACCATCGTGGCGTCGTTCAGGTTCATTTAGAAGTAGAATACAAGAAAACGAGCCCACTAATTCAGTGGCTTCAACTAAAGGTAATAATTAAAGTAAAAATAATTAATGCTTGTTATTTAAAATTATTTTTAATAAATTATTTCGCAGAAAATGAAGACAAAGAAAAGTCAATAAAAACGCCGCTTATCTCAAATAAAATTAACCAGAATACCGACTCAGAAGTTGTTTTACGTCGGACTCACAGCTTTGAGACAGACGAAAAGTACGTGAGAATTGTATACATTAATAACACAAATAATTTTAATTGTTTTGCTGATAAATTTATCAAAAGAACATTTTTTTTTTTCGCTTCATTCATTACATTTTTTGTTATCAGTAACCAATGAGTGAATTTAAATAGAGCTAAATATTTATTTTGCATAGCAGTTATCATTTGCCAAAGTACTCAGTAATTTTTTTTTTTATTAATCAGTCATTAGTCACCAGTAATTAGTTGAATATTTTATATTATCATTATAATTATTATTATTTAATTTATTATTATTATTTAATTATACATGTAAATATATATAAAAGAAAAAAAAAGTATTAGAGCATAGAAGTACGCATGGCATGATGCATGTTACGCAGGTTCTATGAGCAGTATCTGGCATTGCGAGCTCGCATCAAGGCATCTTCCTGCCCTACACTCCATCGCTGCAATCCAGTTACTCCCACCCACACCAACACTACGACCGCGCGTTCTGCGTCTTTACGCGAAACTCACAGGTACATCAGCATGTATCAAAATTATATATATATATTTTTATTTTTTTTTTACTTTAAATCCTATAAGCGACAATCGAGTAACACACGTTTGCCTCTGTGCTTCATTAGTTGTCGCCTTGTAACAAATGATTCATCTAGCTATTTTATTTATTTATTTTTATCATCAACAATTTAACTATTCCCAGCTGTTATCATTTAATTAGTTGTATTAATTATTCCACTTTGTTTTTAATAATTATTTAGACGCAAAGAAGTGAAACTTAATTTGGAATTATCGCGAGTACCGCAAGAGAGCAATTCATCTTCACCAACGTCACTGACAAATAAATTTTTGTCCTCGCCAGTATTGCCGACATCGACTACTGGTTCAACTCCAACAAGTTCTACCTCTACGGCCACTACGACAACAACTAGCCCTGTACCGGGAAATCAAATTCGCAGGTCCGTATATCAGTTAAAATTTTTTATTTTAATTTTATTATTTGATAGTTTAATTATTAAACGGCCACTTGATTGAATAATTAAATAAATTGTACCATTATCGTGATATTTAATGTAAAAAAAAATGTAAATGGACAGTGTACAAGTGGTGGAGGCGAGCTCTGCAAACGTAACTCCCTCACACAATTCAACGACTACAACATCAGCACCCACGACTCCTGCTGCTGGGAAACTCAGTCCAGGAAATATCTTCAAAAATTTCTTCAAGTGCGTACTCGTTTGACGGTCGAAGATAATACACCTCCAAGTCGTGTGATTTGCGTTATTTTATTTCCCGTGATTTTTTTTTACCCACCATTATTTTACAGCATGATAATTATTTGCTTTATCATAATTAATTTATTTATTTAATTATTTGTTTTTGTTGACAATACATTTAGGACAGTTCAACAAGGATTTATTTATTTCCAATTAATAATTTACTTGTCTTAATTATTTGTGCACTCGATAATTAATCGATTGCACTCCACTGAGTTAATTATTAAATACACTAACTAGTAATTATCTAAATGCGTTTACACATAAAATTATATTTTATTTAATTATTTAATAATATACATTTTCTTGATACCAGCATCGAAATTTAAAGTTCCAGTGTCACTAGAGCCGCTCGCTACAAACTAATTTCAGTCCGGTGCCGCAAACAAAAACTAGCAAACGAGTAAATTATGAATGCCTTCAGTCAGCGGGCGGAAACAAACTTGTTTCGTCCCTTGGGAATAAACAAATTAGTATATTACACACCTAGGGAGGAAAGTAGGACACTCCAAGCCGCGTGTAATTGCCTAATCCTGTGGCAATCACGCGGATTGAGACGTCTTAACTTAGTCCGTGTGTATACGATTTTTCACGAGATCAGCACCGGAAAGTTTGAATTTTTGCGTCTGTTTAAGGGAAGAATGGCGCATGCGCTAATTTTTATCATTGGTTTTCTCATGAAAGAAAAGAACGAAACTCTTCTCTCTAAACAGGGCAGGAATTTAAACTTTTGGCGCAGGTATGGCGAAAATAATGTTTCTGTCCGCTGACCGAAGGCTTTCGCAATTTAAACTCCGATACTTGTCGTTTGTTTATTAGTAATTTCAGCATTAATTTTATTTACGTAAATGACAGTTCTGACTGTGATTAAGTTTTATAAAAATTACTGTAAATAATAAAAAGTATTTATACCCTGATAGCCAAGTTGACCGCAAAAGTTTGTACTTCCAAAGTTGATAGACACTTTCTGAGAAAGTTGGTGGCAAAAGTTGGCAATCCATAAGTTGTCGGAAAGTTGCCTTCAATCTTTTCAGAAACCTGCTTTCGAATTACGGCTCTTCCCTGGTGTCAACTTTCTCAAAAAATTGGCGGTAACTTGTAGCCAAAAGTTTCAAAAGCTAGAGTTGTCGTCAAGTTGGTCGCAAACTAATGAATACCAACTTTTTGACGAGCAACTCGTGCTATCAGGGTAGCTTCTGCTTAATTATAAATTTCAAATGACAATTTACGTTTACGCTAATAGTTGATCGCGCCATTGATCTTAAATTAACTTGTTTCTGACTGCTGACACTGAAACTTTAAGTTCCAATGCCGGTAATCATGAAAAATATTGTGTGTAACTCAGAATAAAACACGATTTCAGACTGCGTGTGATGTCAACCAACTTCACTCTGGTCTGAAATCGTTTTGTTTCATCCCTTGTCACACAATATACTATTTAACAAACTGGCTTTATGAATCTGTAGATTTATATTGATATTTTATTAATTATTTATTTGGTTGGAAGCAAAACAGGACGAGTTTTCTACACCAAAATGCTTAAACGTTTTGTTTGTTTAATTTTTTTTTCATTAGGTTTAATAATTATTCACTTACTTATAAATATACTTTTAAAATTTTTGCATTTATTACAATTAAAATGTATTTTTAGATCATTTGTACCACCTGTACGTGATGAAGAGAGTGAAACACAGCGTAAAGCTCACGCGAAACGCGTGCGTGAGACACGACGTTCTACCCAGGGAGTTACTTTGGATGAAATTAAAAGTGCAGAGCAGTTGGTAAAGAAAAAACAGCAGCAAACAAATGATACACCATCGTCTACACCCCAGGTTAATTTAAAATTACATATTAACATTTCATCGCTTAATTATTTAGCGCCTTTTAATTTTATATATTTTTATATATAATTTATATATAAAATATATATATAAATAAAATATTACTGCAATTACTTTCATATCTTTAAATATTTTAATCAATTAAAATTATCCGGCGTTCGTTTCAATAATTCAAAGTAATTAAAGTTAATATAATAAAATAATTTTTATTATGATGTGTAATTAATAAATTAATACTGTGTAGTTTTAATTTTTCTAATTTTGGTTTTTAATTTAAATTAATTGTCAATTTTGGTTTATTTTATTATTATTTTTTTTTTTTTAAACCCCAGCCAGCGGCTTCTCTTGGCCAAACAGCTTCAATCATAGCCACGATAACAACAGCAACACCAACAACCGTGACAACAAATAAATTACCCGAAGAAACAAATTTGCCCGAAAGACGGCCGTCTTGGAGACTGAGGGTAGACAATGGAAGCAAGGTTTGTTGCTTTTAGTGCGCTTTTATTTTAATAAAATGCTTTTTTATCAATAAATAAACAAATATAGGGTACGAGCACCAGTACCCAGCCCCAAACCAGTAGCCAGTCACTTGATGTTCAATTATATCTGTATATATTTTAAGTCAATGTTAAAGTATACGACCGGCTAGCTACTGGTTAGGGTCTAGGTACTGGCGCTCTTACCCTGTAATAAACAATAATTATATTTGCCGTAAAATAAATAAATCAACAATCATGTGCGCGCTGTTATTAGTTCCAGTTGGAAGATGCTAATAATAAATCATCAGACACAACAACTGCGTACATCAGAAGGCCTTCAGGTGGAACAGGTATACCAAGACCAAGTTCAGCACCAGTGGACTCAATAGCGACAAGCACTGCTGATGCAACGGTTACTTTGCCACTTAGACGTTCATTAAAATCACCGGAAGACAAAGGTAGATTATATGTAACCTGTTTAACGCTAAATGTTAATGGTTAATTACTTGACATTTGTAATTTAAACCTTTGGATGATTGTTTTTAGATCAAGACAAGGAGAATGACAGTAGAAATGCACAAGCTACCCAAGCTGTTATTCAGAGGCGACGTAGACCCAAGAGAAGATCCACTGGAGTCGTTCATGTGGATATGGATGTTAGTACATATATTTATTAAATAAATAAATATTCATTTTTTTGTTTATATTTATATACATTTAAATTGACGTTTTTAATGCATGTTTGCTTTTCCAATGCCTGTCCTATATAAAAAAAAAAAAATTTTGATGTGTAGGCGAACCAGATCACTATTTAGTTTGACGTCACACTCCCAATATCTATTAATAATATCTAGAATGTTATTTTATTTTAAGTTAAATACATTTGCTGATTATTTACATATGTATTTATATATTTTTTTCAGGAAATTGATCCTGATAAACAAGATACCTCAGCTGGTGGTGATTACGAGGAGTCAAAAACCAATCACACTGAAGTATGTTGATTTAAAAAACTTAATAATTTATATTTTTTAAAAAGTTTTAAGTAGCTCACAAAATGATTTATGATCACGTCGTCACCTTGTCGTCATCGCTGTTAATAACTAAAAATTTTTTCGTACAATAACGTGGAAATATATATTTTTTAAAATAAGTTTATTGGCAGACTCGGTGTCTGATTCGCACACAAAAGTGTATTTATGGATTTAAACAAATGATGATGATAATGACTATACATCACATAAAATCTATTTTCCACTTTAATACAACACCACACGACGTCTTCTCAAACGTATTTTAGGTCAGCTTCTGTTTAAGATTAACCTCTATTCTTACATACCGGTGATTTAAAATAGAATACAACAATTTGCTGGTGTGTTTTACTTATTTTATACTTTATACACTTAGAATATACAAGTCCAAGTGTCAAATTATAATTTTTATTTCATCAAAACTCGGTCTACTTTATCTGCTGCAAAGACTCTGGATGCGAAGGCTCTAGATCAGTATCGAATTCAATTTATAATTATATTTATACACGTCGTGTCAATAGACTCGCTTGTATTTATCTCAGTTATCTAAAGAACGAAACAATAAATAATAAAAGACGTGTAGCAATGAAAAATAAATATAAACCACATGGTCATTAACTGCAGACACCTAAAATTATACTCTGACATTTCAATCGACCTCTGACATTAGTTGATATCATTTGTATTATGGCCATTAATTTAACTTTTTTTTTTATGCTAAAATTCCCTGGTCTTGTTGCTGATAGACTTGATTTAGGTAATGACAGGAGTTTATTAATAAATTACAATAATGTTTACTTTAATTTTGGATCAAAGAGCTTTAAAATACGTCTTGTAAATTTTCATGTTTTAAGTAAATCTGTATTTATAAATCTATTAATAGAATCATCATGAGAGAGAGAGGCTGATAAATAAAAAATAAAACTGGCTGATGACTGTGAGTTTTGCTGGCTAGTTTCCATCAGTCAAACACTTGCTGTCAGTGGCCGTGGACCACGGGAACGCGAATAAAAAACATTTTATTGTACCAATTATGATTGTTAATTGTTTGCGTGTTTAGTTAATTAGTTGTGTCAATGAAATTTAAATCAGGTCAAGATTAAGAGTTTTAAATTTATAATTGTCATCATCATCATCAGTAGCTGCGTCATTATAAAAATATTATAATTACATAAAATAAAAGTATGTCAACTTACCGAAAAAGGGCTCAAGCCAAACCTACGACGGCTGCTGGTTTACGGGCCCAGGCATCCGCTAATGGCAGTTCGATATTCAGAAATAGACCAAGAAGTATTAGCGGTTTATTTGGATCTAATCAAAGTAGTTTTTCAAATTTATTTGGTGTCAATACGTCTAATTATAACTCACCTGGTCATAATATTAATAAAAGTACAAAGTCATTTTACAAAAATCCATACACCAATTCAATAAACAATTTAAATTACCCTAGTTCTTATACTACTTATGGCGGAACGGCATCTGGATATGGCAGTTTAACTTTACCATCACATTCAGCTATCAGTTCATTAAATCTTGCAGTACCATCAACTAGTTATAATTACAATCGCAATAGTACTGGCAGTAGTAGTAGCAGTGGTGTAAGCAAAAATAACAGTCCGAGTGTTAATTCAATATCAAAAAAATCATCGGATAATTACAATAAACGTAGTGTTAAAAAAGCTGATAGTTTCAATAGACCCAAGTCATCTAAATCGGGCATTGGATCTAGAAGTTCTAGTTTGCAAAGTTTAGTTGGTTCTGAAGGATATGCTGTAAGATAACGAGACAAATATAAAATATTTAGACACTGATATTTAAAATAAATAATTTTATTTCAGAGTGGCAATGAACGATCTGGACGTTCGAGTAGACTTGGATCAGTGACGTCTTTATCATCAGACATATCAGTAACTCCGAGCAGTAGAATAAAGTCATCAAACTCGGAAAACGGTGAGCTTGATTATAAGAAATTGTGGGAGGAGTCTCAAGCTGAAAACGAAAGGCTCAAGGAAAAATTACGGCGTTCTGACGAGCAGTTGAAGGAGGTCAGAGGTTCATTGGAAAAAGTACAGAGTACACAGAGTAAACTCACGCTTTCAGAAGCGGAAAAACGTGAGAGGAGAGCTATGGAACGAAAGCTCTCGGAAATGGAGGAAGAACTAAAAGTAATTTTTTATTAATTATTATTATTACTACTACTATTATTGTCATTGATTATATATGTTATCTACTTGATTTAAAATTCCATGTGTCGTCTGACAATCTCTTTATATTTGGACACTCTTCTAATTGCTCTTCGTCTATTTTCATTAAATATGGATTCCACCAACCAGATAAACAGTTTATTGAAACGAGTATTTAATTACTTATTATCTTTTTATTTAATAACGAATATAAATATGAATGGACTAAGAGTTTAAAAGAAATTATGTCAACAAAATAATATATATTTGTTCTCCTGAAAATTAGTTACGATGCACGCTCGAGTTTTTCGACTGTTTTGTCTGCTGCGGTGGAGTGCAGGAGGGTGCAAGTTTTTTTTTTTCTTCATTTTATTTTTGTTTTGTTATTTAATACTCACCAGTTATGTCGGAAATATTGTACCGGGCTTCGTGGCATTGCTTTTATGTTTTATTTTTTTTCTTTCATACTCTGGCTCGTATTTTTTACGAACACATCTACGGCCCGCTTAGTCTTTCAGTCTTAAATATTTTTTATCCTTAAGGTCATTCTCAGACAATACCCCCCACTTTTGAAAAATATTCAATGACTCAACTGTCATAACAGTATTAAATTTTTATTAATTGATTAAAAAAAAAAAATAAAGACTTAATAAAAAAAAAAAGGACAATATCTTCGATTTCACCGAATAATAGATTTAAAAAAAATTAAATTACTTACAGTTGTTAGTTATTAGAAGTCAAATGAAATTTGGTAAGTAAATTTCAGCCTAAAAAATTTGAAAATTCGAGTTATAATACTGACATTTAGATTTTACTTAAATTTATTTAATAAATTTCGTTTAACTCCTAATTGATAACAACTGTAAGTCATTTTTTTTTAAATCTACATCAGCGAAATTGCAATTACGTTGTCCTTTTTTTAGTTAATGTTGTAATTTTTCTTAAATTTATTAGTAAAACTTTAATACGGTTATGACACTTGAGTTATTGAATATTTTTAAAAAGCAGAGGACACTCCGAAAATACCCTTAAGGTCATTCTCAGACAACAGCCCCTACTTTTTAAAAATTTTCAATGACTTTCAAATGTATTGACCGTATTCAAATTTTTGGGATTCTACAGTTTCCATGGCGCCGCTAAATGACCGTGAATTCTTACAGAACTCGACGAAATAAGACTTTCTTAAAGAATAAAATTTCTCGATATCTCGCTTAGTTTTTGAGAAAAATGGATTTCGAGAAAAATTCAATTTTTTTCAAAAAAGTGAAATATTTCACGGATTTTAATATCCTTAATTTTTTAGTATTTTTTCCGGAAAGTGCATTTGAAGACGAAAATTTTGAAAAAAAAACGTCTGAATTAATCCATTTTTGAAGAAGTTATATCTATTTGAAAAAAGTCTTATTTCTTCGAGTTCTACAAGAATTCGCGATCATTTGGTGGCGCCACGGAAACCGTAGACTTTCCCAAATTTTAATAATTAATGCTGTAATTTTTCTTTAATCGATTAATCAAATTTTAATACGGTTATGATAGTTCGAGTTTATTGAATATTTTTAAAAAGTGGGGGGGCACTGTCTGCGAATGCTTTTAAAAAAAAGAATTACAATTAATAAATAATAATAATAATATATGATATATATGATTATTAAAAAAATTTTTTTTAACAGATGATTGTCTCTACCCATGATATTTCTAATCACTCTCTCCTCCTATCTAATCCTCTTGTATGGTCTTGGGATTTTAATTATTAAAAAAGGTTAATAAGGTTTAGGCTAACTCTTTAAATATTTATTACAGCAATTGCAAAAGCTCAAAGCCGAAAATGAGCGATTGAAAGCCGAAAATCGGGCACTTACCCGCGTCGTATCCAAACTCACCAATACTACTAAATAGGTAAAGGATATTAAAAAAAGAAAGAAAGAAAAATATTAAAAAAAAAGATACACAAAAAAGATACAGCATTGCGTTAACAATTGTACATTAAATGATATACTTATATATTTAATAATTTATTAATTTTAAATTAGTTTTTCTTTATGTTTATATGCAGTATTAAAATATAAATAATGTGCTACACTTACTTAGGATGTATGAGATGATTTATTAAAAATATTAATTTTTAATTATAAACTTTATTAATAAAGTTGCTTTGATATTAATAAATTAACAATTCCATTTAATTAAAATATTAATTGGTTTTATTTTACTGCTTAATGTTCTATTAACTGTAATTTAAATCTTGTCATTTAATTTACTCAATTGTGGTATTTACAATTACACTAATTATTTGTGTTTTATATTTCTAACGTCAGTTAAATATTTAAGATCTCATACATCCTTAAAAAATAATTTTTTTTTCATAATAAAATAACTTTAGTACTTTTGTTGATACGTTTTTGTTTAAATTTAAAATTACTCTATTATTTTGTAAAAAAAGTTTAATTAGTTATTTTGTGATAAAGAAGTAATAAAAAAAAATAGTAATTAGTATAAATACACTTGTGTGCTGTGATAAAAGAAAATACTCCCTCCAGAAGATAATTATTTACGCGAATGATTTTATGATTATTTATTATCGTAGTAATTTTCCGATAGCCAGCACGCCAAGCGCATGTACAAGTTTTATTTTCAACCAAGCATCGGTTTTCAAATTATTATGAAATAAATTATTTTGGCATGATTTTTATCCATTTCCTCAAGGTTTTTTTTTTACCAATAACACATCCATTAACTAACATATGTAACTTTTGTTTATTTTTATAAATAAAAAAAAAAACAAAAATTTTATTGCAATTATGTTATTTTACAGATGCTACAAATGCGCATAAACTTTTTTTTTAAACTGATGTATGTTTAATTTCAAAATATAAAACTGAAAAAATGCTTTTTTTTTATAATTTCAATTTTTTTGAAATTTACATCAAATATTTTTTTTCAATTGATGATTTTTAATCTTCAATTAAAAAGTAAAGATAAAAATTTTCAACTAAACTCAAAATTAAAAAGAACGTATACGAAATATTTCAAAATGAGTAAAATTTGTAATTTTTTTTCTGTCAAAAATAAATTTTCAAAAGAATGAAATTAAAAATACATGAATTTTTTTTTTCTTTAACATTTAGATAAAAAATTCACCGAAGAAAAATTCAAAATAAAAAATTTTTCATTTTTTATTTTTATACTTGAAGATCTTTAAATTCTCAAAAAAAAATTTTTTTTTATACATCTTACGTCTTCTCAACGATACCTTTTGTTACGATGCGCTTTTATGGAATCTGTAACGCGACATATTTGTGTTTTATAAATAGCATGCAGATGTTTTATAAATTTTACTGGCATGCCGTTTTCCAAACCCTTGAGTGTTGATTTTAAATCCCGAATGTTAACTCCCCTGTCATTTGAATCCAAAGAAGTAAATAAATAAAAATGAAAATAAATAAAAAAGTAAACGCGTCCCACAGTAAAATAAAACAATTAGCGTGATAGATTCACTTGTTCTAATGTTGCTCTAGCACTAATTAATTTTGTTTAAAACAATAAATCTTATAATTTAAGTGGAGACACCGCTAGGGCGTGTTCAAAATTGCTATATTAATATGATTAATTATTTATTATTAAATAAATAAATATATAAATGAATAAATAAACAAATATACTAACAGTATTTTTATCTTTTAGGTGATGGAGCAACTGAAGTGCGAAAACCAGAGGCTAAAGGACGAAAACGGCGCACTAATACGAGTTATTAGCAAACTTTCTAAATAGCGCCGACAGAAACTAAGAAATAAATTAATTAAATGAATAAACAAATTAATTTAATTAATTAATAAAAGATATAATGAATAATTGTTAAATTGTATTATTATTGCTTTATAAAATATTTTAATTATTCAACAATATTTAATAACAATGTTGATTATTTTACATTACAATTATAATTATAATTATTATTATCACAATTGATAATAATATTTATCTTCTTTGTGTTTATAATTAATTATTTATTGTCAATCTAATTGATTATCAGTTACGCGTGTGGCTGTGTCTGATGCAAAAGGCGATTTATTAAGATAAATAGTTTATTAATTTATCAAATAATTAATTGTTTGTCCACGTCTACGTCACTACACTAGTAAAGGATTTAAAAAAAGTACATTTTTTTTATATACTTGTTCTATTATTTGTAAAAGATTTAAATATTTTACATTTTAAATAATAAAGTTATTGTCGTAATTGATTTATTTTATATTATCAATTGTTAATAATGTGTAAAGATTTGATGTATTTATGTAGATACGTAATTTTTTTTTTTCAAATTTATCGATTTATTTGTAATCAAGTCCATGGAACAAAAAATTTTTGAAAATTGGTACGAGGTAAAGAAAATTGTAAATGCGAGGAAAATGATGATTTTTACTTGTGGCCTAAGTAAAAATTATTTAAATCATAGGAAAAAAAATATATCATAAATAATATCATGGAATTTTCTGAGCTTTTATAGTTTACTTAAATAAGTAGCAATTTTTTCAGATTTTTTTTTTAAATTAATGAATTAATTTATATACACAATAAACGTGTTCACATTTAATACAGCAAATAAAATATATTGGCGTTTAAAAATAAATATATATATATTGTGATCTTTTATAATGCATTAAGGCCATGATAAGCCGTTAATAATTAATTTATCAACAAACAGTTTACTATTAAACCTAAATAAATATTTAATGAATTATTTAATAAAAGTAAAAATGAAGTATCATAAATTATATACAATACTTATTTAATAAATGTGGAACTCCGTTATACTAGAGTGGCCTTTAATAAAAAATAAAGACTGCAATTAATTATTAAAGAAAAAAATAATAATTACTATCATTGCCACCATACCATTAGAGGTAACGAAATAAAATATATAACGAGACAATATACATTTCCAATGGCCAATCATTTGATAAGATTTTTAAAATTCATCACTATTTGATAAATAAATTATAAAAATATATATCTAATATATTAGACTGTCAAACAAAATCGATTATTTTTTCGATCCTATACGGAAATATTGTTGTGTGTAACATAAAAAAATTGGGTACCAAGTGGCTCTCCAATTCAATTGCAAAACGCGCGCTCACTAAAATAAGATTTCCCATTTAAATAACGCGGGAAAAATTTTTTTAAATTTGAATTTTTGACGGATCAATGAATTAAATCGACCATATCATTTTTTGTAGAGAATTAAAAGCTCTACAAAAAAGGTCTCTTATAATTTTCTGATAAATCTAACCGTTCAAAAGTTACTCGCTTACGAAAATTATAAGTTTTTTTCCCAAACTTAATTTGTAAAATCTGTAACTTTTGAACCATGAGATTAAAAATTCAGTAAATAACATAATTTGATTGCAAAAAAAAATGATCTACAATAACGATCCTATGACATTTTGCGATTAGGTTCATAGTTTTGCTAGAAGTAAAAACGCGAAATTTACCATAAATTTGAATCTAAGCTTGAATATCTCCTAAACGGTTAGATTTATCAAAAAATCATAAGAGACCTTTTTTATAGAGCATTCAATTCTCTACAAAAAAATGTTATGGTCGTTTGAATTTATCGATCTGTTAGAGAGGTATAAATTTTTTCTTTAAATTGAAAATCTTATTTAAGCGAGCGCGCGTTTTGTAATAGAGTTCAAGAGCCAAAATTGGTACTCGTTTTTTTATTAGTTACATTAACAATTTTATTTGTCACAGTCTAATATATACATGCTTTTATACAAATAAATTTTTACGGCATTTGTCTACTTGTCTTGTGTGTAATTTATTATTTAAATAAACTCTGCTGATAAAACGTGATAATATAATTACGATGAGCAGATTTTTCGCGTAATGTTTTTTGTAAATTATTTATTGTTAATTATATCAATGTGTCGAGTCAAAAAAACTATCATAAGAATTATAATAATAATAATAAATAAATAAATAAATGAACTAAATAATCGATGATCGATATAGTAACACCATTTAGTAGATAAGAAGTTAATTAATGGAATTGCGTAATTGTTCATGTGTTTTATATCATAAATAATAGTATTAAGTGTGTTCAATGGATAACGAGCGCATAAATATATATTGTTGTCGTACAACGGTTTGCTGAAATTAACTTAAATAATTAATAATAATAATAACAATAATAATAATAAATGTAGGTGTAATGCACCAGTCAATCTTTTAATGAAATAGCTTGAACGTATTTTAATCATTTGTCAAATAAATAATTTAATTAACGAACTGACAAATGATTTGTATATTTTAAATAAAAAAAAAGGTAATGATCTAATAATTTAAATTGTGTATTGTTAATAAAATATTAAATTATACTTTTTATTTAATTATAATAATTAGAGATAAGTAAACAAAAAATAATAAGTAGCTTTAAATTTTATCCACGTGGTGGTTAATGTCAAATTAATATTTAATATATATCACAATCTGGCTGATTTGGTCATACTTTGATAAATTGTAAATTGAATGGTAAATTTATCTTAAATATTGTATCACCAAATATTTATTTCCACTTGATTTTGTACTTGTGACGTCAATTATAAAGGACAATGTGAATATAAAAATTATAATCAGCCTTTTTTATCTTACTGAGAGACCTAATTATTCATGGAGATCCAATTATTTATTAATATCTTTTCCTTTTATATTTTTAACGCTTATGAATATTCTAATATATATTTTTTGAGGTGCAGAATTCTAGTAAATAAACTTCGTTCTATTTATAACGGTACTGAGTGGTCGTATAAAATGCTCTGTATCTATTAGATAATTTTTATTTATTAATAATAAAAACGATTGATTAATAGTAGAAGCATCACACTAAAAATTGGGTCAAAAAAATATAATAAATATATTGTTATAATTAACAAACTTCTTACAGTTTAAATACTCTTGGCATTTATCCTAATCATTTTTCAGTAATTCGGGTATCATTTTAGAAACTTTCTGCATGTTGGCTCGGTTGTTTGTTTTCTTAGCTATCGCACCCAGCATTGCCTTTAGTACTTTCGCTTTACCGTTTTTGAACTGCGTTACCATTTTCGGATTTTCTTCAAAAATTTTTTGGCATAATTTTATCAGCTCTTCATCGTTATCTATTTGCGCCCAATCAAACTCCTGCACAATCTGCAATATATCCAATGCATTAAAATTCGATCGTAAAGCACATCTCAGATGCTTCGCATCATGAGTCGTGCAATACTATATTATATTTTCTTATACATAAATATATCGCGTGACTATTTCCAAAAAGACTTAAATTTACAAAAGTTTAAAACCAAAAGGGCGTATAATTTTTTTTATTGCCAATCACTTTGCAGACTTAAGGAAAGTGCGTATAAAAATATGTTCTTTTGGAATTAGTGGCAATATATTTTACTATAATATCAATTAAATAATTTACTTGTTCAGGCATTTTATCCGGATTATCAATCAATACGCTAAGAATTTTCGGCACAACCAACAAATTAATTCTTTTTGCTTCTAGTAAATCGACGATCTGTCCCAATTGTTTTGATGAAATTTTTCTAAAAATAATTTAACAAATCAGCTGATCAAATTTCCTATTAATTATTATTTTTAATATAAAATACTTACAGGCTGTCAAGCATCAAGTTATTTTCATTTACAAACTCCATGAACACATTCAATAAAATATTCGATACATTCTTAGGACTTCTGCTATTTTTTTCTGCCATAATATCTTCAAATAATTCCGTCAATTTCATGTTATTCTACAAACAATAAATTAATTATTGCAATTTTAATTGGCTGGCATATTACGATGTTAATTAATAAATTAATTACATGATTAACTTACAACAATCGCTATAGCGTTTAATGGAATTAATTTCAATTCATCAATAAAATATTTACGAATTTCATCAGGCAGTCTCGGTATTTTACATTTAAGACTACGAACGTCAACAAGATTATTTTTATTGTTCTCATCATCAAGATTAACTCGCAGAGGAGGTAAATTCGGCTCAGGCATAAAACGATAGTCTTGCTTCTCTTCTTTATCTCTCATCATAACCGTCTTAGAGTTTTCCGCATCCCATGATAAAGTTTCATTAACTATTTTTTCTCCTCGCTCCAACAAATTTATCTGCCTTTTTATTTCGTATTGGATTGCAGCAGCAACAGCCCGCACGCTTCCAATATTTTTTATTTCAGTTCGAGTTCCCAGTGATTCATTTTGTCTATTTACCGACACGTTTGCATCCACTCGTAACGCACCCTCTGAAATAAATAATTAAATATTGCTCACATGTAATTAAAATATCAATTAATAAGTAAATAAAATAAATACCTTCCATTTTACATGAACAAGTATCCAATCTTTGAAGAATATTCATTAGTTCTTTAACTAAACCAGCTGCTTCCTCACCGTCAGCAAGATCTGGTTCAAAAACTAGTTCCATCAGAGGCACACCAGCTCTGTTTAGATCGACAAGACTTTTACCAATAAAACTGTCATGCAGACTTTTCCCACTGTCTTGTTCTAATTGCAATTGTTTTATTTTTGATACCTTCTCATATGGCTTTTTATGGATACCTGGCGTGTACACATTAAATTTTAAACTCCCATTCACTGCTAGCGGTTGTCTTTGCTGTGTAATTTGATAACCAGCCTAGAATAAATTATTAGTTAAAATGTATAATGTAGGGCTACTTGCTGTTGGTTTAAAAGTGATTACTTACTGGCAAGTCCGCATAAAAATAATGCTTCCTGTCAAATAAAGAAACTTCGTTAATTTGACAGGACAAAGCCAAAGCTGTAAGAATACCCGCTTCGACGCATTTTCTATTCAGAACCTAGTGGAACAGATTTCGAAATAAAATTATAAAAATTGATAAAAATTATGAATGATAATTATTACTGGCAGTGTTCCTGGTGTAGCGCAATCAAAAAATGAAACGCAGGAATTAACTGGCTTTCCAAAGGCGGTACTGGCACCGGAGAATAGTTTTGAATCTGATGATATTTGAGCATGGATTTCTAAACCTACGACAGAATTCCATTTTTTTCTGAAACCAAAAGTTTAAAAGTTTATTCTAAGCAATGCGATAATTTTAATTAATCTATGAGTGTGAATGTAACTGACAAGTGACAATTTTTTAAATTTTTGAATAAATAAATAAAATGTAAGTAGAATTAAAATTTTAAAATGCATATTTAAATCAATGAAAAATCAGTACGCGCATTTTTTCAAATTTTTGAATTTATTTATTTAAAATTTATCAACTGTTTCATGTCTGCTACATTCACACATTAACTTACGGTTTATTTGAAATGTTAGTGCTGCACTTTCTTACATTCTTTAATAAAAAATTTGAATTTCTTAATTTAGAGTAACTCATTTTCATTTTTAATTCAAAATTTCGAAATAAATTTTTATATTCAAGTAAAAAAATTCATCAACTGTCGTAGGTTATGGCTACGTAACAACTGCGGTCACTTGTATTTTATTTTTTATTTAAATTTGGCGCCAAATTGCGCTTGCGTAAAATATCGATTTTGAATTCAAAAAGAATCGATTAAATTAATCGCACATCGCACTATCGACACTGTACTATCGATTAAATATCCTACTGTGAATGTAAACATGGATTTGGATTTTATCAGGTTACGAATCGCTGAGATAATTAAATGTTATTTAATTAATTAGAGAATATAATTAACAGAAATTAACAATGCAAAATAATATATGTAATTTTACTTGCATTGAATGTAAAAATAATTATAACAATGAGCATGATTATTTAAATCACATGCAATTACATTGGGGAGAAGTTTGGAAATGTTTACAGTGCGATGACAAATGTACGTTATTCAGATCACAACTGTCATTAAAAGAACACGAGGGCTTGTATCATGGTCCAGATAAACCATTCAAATGTTTTAAATGTAAGTTGGTGTTTGACCGAGCATCCCAGCTTGATTATCATATCAGGAGTGTTCATTTGGGGGAAAAGTCTCAAACCTGTCAGCTCTGCGGCAAAGGATTTTTTCGCAAAGCTGATTTGAAAACGCATTTGAATGTTCATCTTGGCACCAATCAATGTATTTGCGAATTTTGTGGACGTAAATTCAACCACATTTCTAATTTAATTCGTCATCTAAGGACTCATGAAGGTATTTCAGTTTGACGTTTCTTTCCATACTTTTCAAAAAATATTTTGGACAGTTTTTGAATTCAAATATAAATGTCTAAGAAAAAATGATATTTGAAAGAAAAAATATAGTATATTGTATGACATGGGATGAAACAAAATAATTTCAGACCAGGGTGAAGTCGGCTGACATCACCCGGAGTCTGAAATCGTGTTTCATCCTGAGTTACACGCTAGATTTTTCATGATTACCTGGATTGGAACTTAAAGTTTCAGTGTCAGCAGTCAGAAACAAGTTAATTTAAGACCAATGGTGTGATCACCTGTCAGCGTAAGCTTAAATTGTCATTTGCAATTTATAATTACTATGTATTATTGACATGTACCTAAAGATCGGAACGTTGTTCGCGCAACGAAAATGAAATAATTCATGTAATTCGACTGCTTAAGGGATCTTTCCGGGAATTAGGGGGTAGTCTAAGATTTTTGGCTGACATACCAGCATTTTTATGCGAAACATTTCAGAAATCTAGTCATCTAGTAGATTTTTTACTTTCTAATTTTCTTTTTCATTGCGCGAAAAACGTTCTGATCTTCAGGAACATTTATTGACACCAATTTTTATAAAACTTAATCACAGTCAGAACTGTCATTTACGTAAATAAAATTACTAATAAGCAAATGACAAGTATCAGAGTTTAAATTGCGAAAGTTTTCAGTCGACGGGCAGAATAGTATATTACATACCAAGAGAGGAAAGTAGGACATTTAAAACCGCGTGTTTGCCACCCTCGCCTTTGCTTTGGGTAGACAATTACCCAGTCGGGTTAGAATTTTCTACTTTCCTCCCTAGGTGTGTAATATACTACATGTTTCTTTACATAATAAATCATTTTTCGTAGGAGTAAAACCATATCCATGTTCTATTTGTGGTAAAAGATTCACTCAAGTTAGTTCGTTAGCAAGACATAAATTAATTCATCAAAGAACTAATGAAGATGAAACTGATGACCATGACGATGTGAGTTTCATAAATTCATTTATTGGTTGCTGTTATAATTTTTAAATAAATTTTTAAATTGAGAGAAAAAATCAACTGTAAATTTACAAAAAATTTCTTCACGATAAAATTATTAAAAATTTATTATTACAGAGTATTAATAAAAACAAATTAATTAAACAAAAGCCAATAAAACGTAATCATTATTGCAAAACATGTGGCGATAGTTTTCAATTGATGACTCTATTGAAAGAACATGAAAAAACTCATAATCAAATAGAACCCATTAAAAATTATCAGGTAATTAATTAATCACTTAATTAAATTTATTGTAATTAGGTAATTAGTTAAGTGAAATTATTACAAATAATTAAAATTGCTTTTTAGGTTTTACAAGGATCAGAAATTCTAGATCAGCATAACTATAAATTAAATTTACAAAATCACTGTGATATTGATAGGAATAAAAATGCGAATATAAATACCGATAATTTTTTGGAACGTATTGATACAGTTCGTGATGAAAGTATTGATATTTCAGACATATTGAATCCTTATTGCAGCGAATTAGAATTACCAGCAACAGATTTAATGGAACGTGAAAACGTTGATACTGAAATGACTAAAAAATTTACAAACTTAGATATATCGACAAGAGAAATACGTAATAATAATATTAATATAAATAATATGAATACGTGTGTTCATATTGAGAGAAATCAGTTTTTTATTGAAGTATGCGAGTCAGATTATTTAAATAATTTAGGGCTTAACTCAATGGAGTTATCGGATAACAATAATTTTAATAATATAAATTACTGTGCTGATAAATCGTACACTCAGTCAATAGCAATTGCTGATAAGGATCTAAATGATCAGTGGGATCTACAATCGCAAGTGCGCAATGACTTTATTGGATTTAATCACCAGAATGATTTGACTGCAGTTGAATTGAAGGGTAACGCAATCGATAATGAAGCCATTGATTCAACAGTTAATTCAGTATTTGATCACTTGAAAGACACGAGTATTAATTTATTGGAAAATTTACAATTACAGCCGATAGATCAAAATTCTGATTCTCTTTGTGGCTCGGATGGTCTCGATGCTGGTTTCCATAATGAAGAAACACAGACGCAAACGCAAACGCCGATGGTACGTTTGGTACAAAATGAAGAGGGAGAACAATTTTTTGAACTAGTACGCGATACAGTAGATTTTGAAAGTCATGGACATAATTTACACATTGAAAATGAAAATGTGCTTTCGGTAGCAACGAATGGCCCAGTGAGTTCGTCGGTTATTGGGAACGTCCGCAAAAGACGAGATAAACTACGACCGCGTGATAAAATTAAAAAAAAATTCAAATGCTCTGTTTGTAATAAATCGTTTTCGACGGCTTCAAATTTAAAACAGCATGCGGGCGTGCATTTTTCGGATCAACAAAAATTTCAGTGCAAAGAGTGTGGAATTTCTTTTGCCTGGAAGTCGACGCTGAATAAACATATTGCTGGTAATCATCGACCTGATGGACCATTAAAATTCGTCTGCGAGATTTGTCCTAAAGTTTATAGCACTTTGTCGCAAGTTAACGTAAGTTTAATTAAGTGTTAATTACGTAAATGTAATAAATTATTTAATATAATAAAATTATGTTACAGGAGCATGTGAAAAGAGATCATTTGAAGGAGCGTAATTTCACTTGTTCGGAGTGCGGGAAATCGTTTTTCAAAAAATTTGATTTAAAGTCTCATATACGAACGCACACGAATGAACGGCCGTATGCTTGTAAAACTTGCGGTAAAAGTTTTCATCACCAGAGCCACATTATTCGTCACGAACGTGTGCACTCGGGCGAAAGGCCGTACACGTGTGACATTTGTCGGAAGAGTTTCACTCAACCTGGGTCACTGAAAGCTCACAATCAACGACATCATTTAACTAAAGTTGACATCCTTGATTACCAAATTGATGAAGATGATCCACTGGCTCTAAATGTGGCTTAGTTTGAATTAAAATATTTTTTTTTACTTTTATTTATTTCTTTTTGATCTCATAACGACTGAGAGTGTCGTGAAATTGTTCTTTAATTTATTTATAGTAATTTTAATTAGAATAAATTGTTTTCAAATATAAAAAAATTTGAATATTTATTTACTGTACTTGAGAGGAATATATTTTTAAAAATTAAAATCAACTAAGAAAAGATTTAAAAAATTATTCTTTAGAATTTTCTTTAGACATTGGTGTACTTTTTTCCATAGAGGTGATTTATAAAATTAGTTTAAATGATTGAAGGTAAGAAAATCCGGTTTTCGCACCGAGTCGATTATAGAGCACAACCTCTCCCGCTGTCGCATCCAAGGCGTGCAATAAAAAAGATTTTTTACTTTTAAATATATAATCGAGACAAGAATATTGTGTTGGCTTTAAGCAAACTAATAAACCGTTTCGAATGCCAACTCAATAATGTAAATCGGTCAATCCGTCTAAAAGATAGAATATTTATATATATATGTGCATACACTCGGACATCATCTCGGTTTTCGAAAATTGGCCCGAAGCCAATCACTTCCTTTTTTTTTTAAATTTTAAATTTTCTTAGCGGGCAGTTTTAACAAATAATAAGTTCATGTATTTAATAGTTCAATTAATATGAGTGTGAATGTAACTGACAAGTGTCAATTTATTAAATTTTGGAATAAATAAATAAAAAATGTAAATAAAATAACAATTTTTTAATTTGTATTTAGATCAATGAAAAATCAGTACGCGCATTTTTTTAAATTTCATTATTTTAATTAATTAATTAATTGATTTATTTAAAATTTATAAATTGTCTCATGTCTGCTACACTCATCAATTAATAATAATACATTTCTAAAATTTTTTCCATTTCCGAATGCACCCTTTTTATTTTTTACATCAACGAAGTCCGCGAAAAATTTAATATTTCAAATAAATCAATAATAAATTATCCGAATTAAAAATTACAAACAATTTGAAAATGAATTTAATTAATAAATGACATTTAATATTTATGATTATATTTAAAATAATAAATATCGATAAAATAGAAAACTATGAATACATTTATCACGCGACATTTTTTCTCATACTCAAACTGTCTTACTGATCTACTTTTACTTAAATAAATTACAGTGTAATTGCATCAAAATAATAATAAACTCATTCAAAATATTTGAAAGTACTAAAATTACTTAAACAAATAATTAGTCAATACGACAATGAATTTTAAAGTTTAAATATGAAAACATCTGTGTAAAAAAATATAAATAAGGTATATTTACAAGTCACAATATTTGAAATGAATAATTTAATTTAAATTTATTTACAATTAACTGATTATTTATATTTTTTAAATTACATATTATTGAATTAAAATATATGAATTATTGTCATGGATCTAGTGTGCAATGACGTTTGACATGTCATAGTACCAAGTCCTGAATTTTAAACAAAAAATTATCGACCATCAGCGATAAATGGAAATGTTTTTATTTTGTCAAAAAAATTATTGACAGTTTACGTCACTTATTATTATTATTTATTTATTTAAAAATATATTATTATATTTTTTAAATTATTGCGGTAAGTTTTTAAAATTATTTTTATTTAATTATCTCCCAAAAGTTTTAACCTCAAATAAAAAAAATTATTTACATCAATAAACTTATAATTATTATTTATTTTTACAGGTAATTAATAAAAATAATTAAAATGCTGTATCGTACGTGTAATTTATTGAACATACTTTCTGGTAAATTAACTCATTACAATTTGGATCAGCTTTATTATCTCCAAGTATCATTAGCGAAACGTCACTCCAGTATTTTTGTAAAACAGTCTAGATGTAGAACAAATAATTATTATAAATTACAATTTAAAAATAATCTTGAAGTCTGTGATAATAAATCTACAGATATTATAGATATTAAACGTACAAGTATTGTTATTACACGACTAGCATCCAGTGATGATAAATCATCAGGCGATGATGAAATAGTTAAATTAAAAAGTGAATTAAAATCAGCGATATACAACAAAGTGATTGAATTTAAAAAAAAAGATGTAGGAATTGTCAAAGAACGTGTTTTAGAATCAGTCCCCTCACCAAATGACACTGAAATTTTAAAAAATGATTCAGGAACAGACTCATTGCATCCGGATGTCATTAAAGGTTTGAATTCTTTCTATAAATTTATTTATTTATTTATTTATTTATTAATTAATCAATTAATTAATTGATATTTCAGCTAAAACAGTACGAGTTGATCATTCAGCAGCATCACTAGAGAGAAATTTTATAACTCCAGTACGTGCGATGTTGGATTTTTTACTGAAACCATCAGATCTTGAATCATTACCAAAAACTAAACGAAGATCACCTTACGAGGACAAACCACCGATAACTGTTTACTGGAGAAAAGACGTTGAAGCTAAGTAAGAGGGTTTGTTTCATATCATATATCATTTTGATTATGTATATATTTATTTATATTAATAATATTTTTTATTTATTTTAAAACAGAGCCCTCGAAGTCTGGGGTTCGCGTGAAGCTTTGATGAAAGAACGGCTTAAAAGAGAACTCGAGCATAAAACTTACCAACAAAGTAATTTTATATATATATTTATTTAAGGGCATTCTGAGTAGCACAGAGGCAACTTTAAGATGTCTTTGAAAAGGACAAGAAAAATTTTTTTTCTTTCAAAACCAAGTTTTTTTTATATAAATAAGACATACAGATGTTGGTCATAGGACTCATAGGAAAATTGTCTTCTTTTTTCTGTTTCAAAAAAGTCATTTAAATTAAAAAATCCTAAGATGACTTATTTGACCCTCACTTGTAATTCAATTTTTGTTGCCACTTCTCAAGTCTTTTAAGCAGATGTTTTTTGGAGATATAAATTTCTGATCATCGTCAACATTTTGGTGTCATCGATAAGTCCAAAAACAGCCTCAAAACTTCTATCCTATAGAAATCACAAAGCCAAGTGTGCTACTTGGGCAGGCAGTGCTCCCACTTTTTAAAAATATTCAATGACTTTCAACTGTCATAAACTTATTAAAATTTAATTAATTAATTAAAAAAAAATGGAGCGTTAATTGACAGAAGCACAAAGTTGCCATTTCGCTGAGATATAGAATTTAAAAAAATTACTTACAGTTGTTATCAATTAGGAGTTAAACCAAATGTTGAATGAATTTAAAACTACAAAATTTGAAATTCAAATTATAAAATTGACATGAAGATTTTACTGAAATTTATTTTCCATATTTTATTTAAATTCCAATTGATATCAACTTGAATTAATTTTTTTAAATCTATATCAGCGAAATTGCAACTACGTTGAGTCATTCAAAATTTTCAAAAAGTCGGGGACACTGTCTAAGAATGCCCTTGATCACAATAATTATTTATATGTAATAATAATAATTGTTATTATTGTAGATATTTTTACGGTGAAAAGACGATTGAAAGATTTTAGAAAAGAGATAGGCAACGAAAAAAAAATAGAAGAGAGAGAAGGACTTTTCAGTCGTTCGGGTAAAGTCGTATTGACTGCTGTTATTATGTAAATATTTTTTGAATTCGTTGCAATTACTATCGATATTATTTTTCTATTATTAATCAATTAATTTTTTTATTTTTTAGAAATGGTAGTAATTTTTTATTTAAATTATTAGCGTGGATTTATACTGGCTCTCACAGTATGTTTTCAGAGTGTATACATTCCGCAGCAGATACATTTAATCAGTTAATTTTAGCCTATGGAATACATAAATCTGTCCAAGTAATTTAATTTATCAATTATAAAGTAAATAATTTTTTTTATCGTTACTAATATTTGAATAATATTACAGAACCCGGATGCAGATCATCCTTACGGTTATACAAATATGAAACACGTGTCATCATTAATATCAGGCGTAGGAATATTTTGCGTTGGTACTGGACTGTCAATTTATCACGGTATCCATGGGATACTTTTCCCAAATCCCGTAGAATCATTTTACTGGGCGTATTTAGTACTAGCAGGATCACTAGTATCTGAAGGAGCGACATTATTGGTTGCGATAAATTCGATAAGAAAAGGAGCCGAAGATAAAAACAAACCGTTCAAAGATTACGTTCTTCTGGGCCATGACCCGTCAGTTAATGTCGTACTTATGGAAGACTTTGCTGCAGTGATCGGTATCGCGTTGGCTGGGTGCAGTATGGGACTGACGTCGTACCTCGGAGACCCTATTTACGATGCCATTGGATCTTTGCTTGTTGGTGGACTACTGGGTGGCGTTGCTTCATTTATTATTTACAATAATGTGGCAGCTTTAGTGGGTCGTAGCATTCCGCAAGAGAATCTTGATAAAATAAATGCGGAAATTGAATCTGATGTTATGGTAAATGAGTTTGTAATTTAAATTACTTTTTTTTATGTATAAATAATTATTGTTTTATTGTTTTATTTACAGGTACGTGCTATTTATGATGTAAAAGGTATCGATATGGGTAATAATCTCGTTAGATATAAAGCTGAAATTGATTTTGATGGTCGGGAACTTACAAGAGCTTATCTTGATAAACATGATTTAAGTGCTATGTTGGAAGTAAGTTTTTAAATAATTCATTAAAATAATGTTTTTTAATTAAAAATTTTTGTTACTTAATCAGGAAGTTAAAAAAATGCAGAGTATTGATGAACTTGAACCATTTCTATTAAAACACGGTGAGAGTATTGTAGATATGCTGGGCGGTGAAATTGATAGAATTGAATTAAAACTTAAGGTAATTTTAAATTATATAACAGGGTGATTGGTACAGTGAGTTAACATGACCAGTAAATGAAAATTCCCTGAGTCGTTTTGATCACAAGGTGACGGAAATCTACAGCCGAAATGAAATGTTAAGTTGACTACAAATAGTTGATAACTGTCGTCAATTTGGAAGTTAAATTTTGCTCATTCAAGTTTTTTCCTCAAAGGCAATTTGCATTCCTGTAGCCGCTGTAGATTTACGTCGACTTGCAATTCATGTTGTACTCATGAGTAAAAACTTGGAACAGCAAAACTAGACGTAAACTTGACGGAAAGTTACTGGACAGCAAGTTTTTGAAGACAAGAGTGGCTATCAGAGTTATTAAATTTTTAACTACGTCATGTAGATTAATCATAGCTGAGATAAAAGATCTAGTATCCGATCACTTCATATGTTTGTCTATCTATATTTAGTAAATATAGATATACAAATATATGAGTGATCGGACACTAGTTCCTTGATCGTGTACTGGATCTTTGACTTTACATAAAGGAAATACTTAATTTTTTGTTGCATCCTTTATTAAAATATTGAAAAATACGACCGTTCATTGACTGGTTCAAAGTTCACTTACTGGCTCAGTCACCCTACAATAAATTTATGAGACATTATTTATAACACTTATATTTTTTATAGAAAAATAACCCGGCAATCCGACACTGTGATTTGGAAATTCTATAAAAGTAAATTATAATCATAAAATCTTTAAAAGTGATAAATGTAAATAAATATTTATAAAATATTTAACTTAAAAAGAAAAAAAAATAAGAGCTATTAGAATTGCTTGTGATTAAACTTAAGCAAAAAATATGAGCCTTTAATAATTTTGTTTGCTTTATATTAATTTTATTTATAAATATAAAGTAAATAAATAATTTCTATGGCTATAAACATGACTGTATATTTAATAAATATCTTACATAATTTTATTTATAATTCCACATAAATTTCGTCATAAAAAGATAATAAAAGTAATTAATTTAAAAAGTCTTTAAAAAATTTAGTTTGCAACATAAAAGTTTGAAAGTGAATTTAAAAATATAAAAGCGTCAAGTTACGCGTTAACGTGCAGCTGTCACTCGCCATGTGGTCCGACTCTCATGTCATTAAATATTCATTCTCAATTACACGTAAATGTTTATATTCTACGTGAGCGTTGAAGTTATCTCAGCAATTCCATCTTCATACTCCATAAGCTCAGCATTATCATTGAAGTAATTGCAGCAACTTTTGCACCATTTCGCACGGCAAATAAATAACAAAGGATGTTTACAAATATGACAAGTACGTGTCGTATGTCGCGGAATGCGACTTAAGAAATGTCTCGTTACTTTTACTGAATTCATAACAAATCCTGGATATTTTGATCTTATTCTTGTACATGACACGCAATGATAATTACCGCCGCACAATGAATAAATCATTTGATGACAAAAAAATTTATTAATTGTCTTCAATTGACTCTGCCGAGAATTAACATCCTCCATATTTTTTAAAATTTACTACACCGGCTAAGTTTGTGCTCCGAATGACAGCCACCGGTTCACTGATTCAGTGCCTCAATACTTTACCTCTCACACTAAATAAAATAAAGTGGTGGGGAGTGAAGGCCTGAGGCCTTTTAAAAAATGTTATAAATCCTCACGACTTGGAAATGTTTAAAATGAAAATATAAATTTTTAAAAGCGACCTTGAGATAAAACGTAATCAGTCACGCATTGATTTCATAATCACATTTAATACTAAAGAATAATTGAAGATAAATTTACTAGACTTTCTTTTTTATTTTTTTAAATTCATTACAAATGAGCGTTGAAAAATAAAGTATTAATTGGTAAGTATAAAAAAATAATTATATTTTCAATTCACTCATACCTGCTCCGAATTTATCAACCCACACTAAATAGAATTCAACTTTTTTTAAATAACGTTGTAAATATATTTTTTTTAGTTTTGATTTATTCAAATTGGGAATTTTGAATTTTTTAGGAAGTACCGAAGCACCTTTAGCTGCTCCACGATCATCCTCGGCTTTATTAAACAAAACATGTAGATCAGACAAAGCAGCTTTCAAATAATAAGTTTTGTCACCACTGGGTCCGCGGATTATTTTATTGACGGAATCATTGATGGCAGTTTCAGCATCTTCGGGCAGTATATTGCATTCAATAGACTTTTTAATAACTGCTTGTGCAGCTAGACTGTCATCCTGGAATACTTTATCCCCACCAATTACGTCATTGAGGTGTAGAAAAATTTCTAAAGCTTCTCTACAAGAATCTTGATGCTCGCCATTGTAATGAAGAGCCATAATGACGTACGCGTAAAGAATATTGACCAGGTTGTGAGACAATGATGGAGAGGCTTTGTACAACCCTCTGATATGTGCAATGGATACTAAACCAGGACAATGTTCCCTGTACTCTGATGAATTCTCAAGTTCTTCAACAAGTTTATTATCAACCCGAGACCACCAAGGCACCCACTGCGGCAATAATTTGTCGGTTTCCTTATTGTAAATCATGGCTTCAAATTCTTGACGTTCGGCATCAGTTAATGCTGCCCAGAGATCATTTGGATTGTTCATGTCAATGTTTTTGACTCTTTCAGCGAGATCTGGTATCTCTTCATCATCATCTGAATCAATTCCCTCATAAGATTCATTTAAATCTTTCAGTATCTCATCATCATCATCATCATCGCCGTCTTCTTCATTGTCAATGAATAACTTTTCATCACTCATCAATGCTTCCTTGTGTCGTTTTAAAATATTTGAAATTTTGACCAGATAATCTGGGTCATTTACTCTAGACTTCAACTCTGTTTCTACGCATTCTTTATAAAATTCTTCAGAACAGCCCACGTGTGCTTCTGATTTGTAACATTCTGATGTACAATAACGTTTGTTACATCTTGGACACGTGTATTTAGCTTCGGAACTGTCACACAGTTGACATAAATTTTCAGATCCCGGTAAATTCATTTTTGTTTATTATTTTTATGTCAGCAATGACCTGGTACCGGTTAACTTGTAGATGGACACTGATTTATTTATACACTTGTCATTAATTATTAATTTATCAAGTGATTCAAATAAAAAGTTGATGAATCTGATGATAATTTAAATTAAACTTACAAAAGAATAAATTATTTAAATAATAAATCGTAAACAATACGTGCAATTTGCGTTTGTTTTTAGAATAACCACAAAGATGGTGAATTTTAATACGCGCATGTGCGCTGTCACGTGTTTTGGTGACCGCTGCGTAAGAGCGCCAATTTCAAACAATTACTTTTAAATATTTAATAATTAATGAATATCAATTTAAAAAAATATTGACATGTTGGTAATTAAAGTATGAGCACAAACTTATGACATATATATGAAATTTATCAGTTTAATTGGTGGTATAAAAGTTACTGATTGTTTTTTATAAAAATTAAGATTTATTGGATGCGTTATATATTTAATTTGATAAAAAATATTAATTATATTTAATTATCTTCAATTAATGTACCATTAGACATTTTTTTATATTTAAAAACAGTCCCCTTTTGCCGCTCATTCCACGACACAACTTCAGACTTAGATAAAATAAATTCTGGATCAACAGCAGCTTGTTTACATTTTTCAAAATTTGAAATATTATTTTCACTCCTATCTTTAAGTTTTCTTTTCTTCTTTTCCGGCACCGGCAATATTTCTTGCTCACAATTTATAACATCTGTAGAATCGCTCAGTAATTTTATTCCGCCTTTAACTTTTTTTTTCTTTTTACGTTTCTCAGGAGTAACTTCAACTATTTCTATTTCTCTGCAACAAATAAATTATCAAAAATTCAATAAATTTATTTACTCATAAATAAATAAATAAATACATATATATAAATGAATGAATAATAAACAAACCTATCAAGATGTTCTCTCAATTTTTTACCAACAAACTCTTGAAAATGTACTGATACTCCAAAATTATAAAATCCATTATTTTCTTCTTTCTTTTCTTTAAATTTATTCAAATCACTTATTTTTTCTTCTGAAAATACAAACAAAATTAACCCAATAAATAAAAAAAAATAACAAAATTTTATGAGTGTAAATGTAGCAGACACCAGACAAATTTTAAATTATAAATAAATAGAGTAAATAATTTAAAAAGTAATATTTATAAAAAATGCACTTATTAATTTGAAAATTTTTAAAATGCGCATTTTTTAAAAAATTTATTTTATTAATTATTTACTCTATTTATTTATAATTTTAAATTTGTCTGATGTCTGCTACATTTATATGGTACTGAAGTTATCAGACGTCTGACAGTTTTTGAATTTTTTTAAAAACGATTAACTATAAAAAAAAATATTTTGAAAAATTGCACCTATAGTTTATTAAATTTTCTACATGTGCATATTTTTAATTTTTTTTTTTTTGTAATTTATTTGTTGAAAAAAAAGAATACGAAAATTTGTAACTGTCTGTTAAATTCAGGATCTTTACATTTGCACTCATCCATTTTTTAATTTTTTTGGAAAAAAAATTCCATTTTATTATTTAAAATTTTTAAAAATTGTCAGATGCCCGCCAACTTTACTGTCATCAAAATTTTAGGTTATCCCAATAACTTGCCTTGTTCATTATTTTTATCTCCAGAAAAAAGGGAATCTTTAAAAAAATCTTGATCAGTAGCTTCTCTGAGTGCCTGTTTTACGGTTTCATCCTCCGAAGATGATGAATCATCCCCACAATAATTACTCATTACTTTTTTTTATTAGCAAATAAACAAATCATCAATTCATAAATAAAAAACTTGATGCATTCATCAACATCATCATCACCATCATTATCTTCCGGTTTAAAAAATCACTTCCCTGCCCACTTTGCATCTAAAAAAAAATAAAAATAAGTAGTCATTAATAAACAAAATAAAAAATTTTAAATAAATAAACAGCAAAAATATTACAATAAAATTACCAGCATTTTGTCACCATACTTACAAATAAAATAAACCATAAAAAAAAACTAATGATTTATTCATCAATGGTTGATAGTAAAAATAAACAATAATAATAAAACTAAAAATAAATAATCAGCGCCACCGTAGTACGGCGGCAAAATTTGAAACTAAGTCAAATCTACGCTCGATGCCGCTCACCGCTTAGCTGGAGATTCGAGCGACAGTGAGAAAAGTTTAGACTTTACTGGAGTCAGAGTGAGCGCACTAGACTGGAGCGACTGGAAATTGGAGTCGGTGGTCGCTGGACACTGGAGCACACGGTACTAGTGATACGTTCGTGGGTGAAATGTGTGCTCGACACACACAACACAACACACGCGTTCCAGTAATGCCAGGAGGCAGCAGTCAGTAGTCGGAGTAGTAGTGCCAGACGCCGGATCGAATATTCCAAAGCTGATACTTAAAACTAAAAAACCGTTGAGTTTATATATATAATATCATATATAAAATATAATATATAAAGAATAGTGATATTGATATTGATATCGATACAAAGGTACTCCCTTTAAACTTTAAACTTTTACTGACGTGTTACTAAAAAATTTCAAATTTTGAATTTATAGGAACAAGTGAATTTTAAATATTTTTATGTGACGTAAAAAATGATAAATTGGATTAATTGTCACCTGAGCACGTGATTTATCTACCGACCTTGATAATGCGGTGAGTGACCTTTCAAAGGATATTTTTAATTATTAATATTAATATAAATATTCAGTACTTTAGTTGACGGAACTGCTGTAGAAGAACTTGAGAAGGTAGATTACGTACTCGTATATAAATATATGTATTAACGTGTGTATGTAATGTATATAATGTATGTAATAGTAATGTAGTATACAATTGACAATGAGATGCGCGATTCTGTTCGCGGGTTCACGAGTCAGTTCGTTCAACGCCGGGTGTTTTTCTCACGGTGAAAACTGCTTGCTTTATTAATTATAAATGACCTAGGTATTTATAATTACTTGAATAAATTTACCATTGTATTGTCTTGGTAAAAAAAAAAAATATGAATTATTAATTCAAGTTTAAATTTTTTAGGCTCGGGCTTCCTAATTAAATCATTTTGTGAAAGTTTTTTTTTTGCGAGCTAAGTAAGCGATAAAAAAAAATTTAGTACGTTAATAAACAGTAAATAATGAATAAAATAATTCTATTATCTGTTTTGTCGTAAAATATTTTAATAACTTGTAATTTACATTGATCTTTTAGATTTTGCCGACAGTCAAAACCTGATTCTACTGACTTATAATTACGTCTTCATTTTATATTAGTTTGTACACATATAATACCAAACCAAACTTTACATTACATCTTATACCAAATGGAAATATAAAAATAAACCGGATTGGGAATAATCGAGAATCGGAGATCGACCTTTGAGAGAATCGGACTGATAATAATCCCGTTGCTTTTTTATGTATCAAGTATGGATTTTATTTTACGATTTTACTTTTTAAGAAACCCTGGTAAAATTCTTTTGTGTGGTAAATAAACGCGTAATAGACTCTGAGCTCCCTGCTGAGGACGCGTGTCGTTGAATTAATTGTAAAGATTCGTGACACACGTCCAGTCTATTCATCGGACTGGATACTGGACAGACGGGTTCGTCAACCGACGACTACTGTCGTGTTACGGTTGAGAGTAGAGCTGACTCTATATAATACCCTATTTTTATATTTATATATAAATCTACCGACATATATATACATACATATGTATTCTTCAATCGATAATACGGCTTTTATAAAAGCGTCTGTTGTAACACACAATAAAATATCAGCTCGGGCGTGTGGTTCTTTTAGTCTTTGGAGAAATAAAAAAATTTTTTTAGATGCTACTTTTGCTGGGGGACCATTACATAAAGAACTAATATATATGTATACTTATATATATAAGCCAAGTTAAGTGGAGTAGACAGTACAAGACCTCCGTTGAAAAACCTACCCTTCGTTCATTCGTTGGCACAGTGAATCGATAGCGTAGAGTATAGTCGTCGCCCCCAACGGATGGCGTCGAATCTACGATAACATGAGTCACTCACCCTGGCATGGGTTCACCCTGTTCCTGTATTACTAAGTTTCTATCCTGTCCTCTCCTCTGGTCTCGTATATAAATTCACCCCACGTCCCACGTGTACATAAAGTCTGACGAGATGCTTACCGACTTACACCCTCCTCGTTTTATTTATGCTCCAACGCATCTTATAAATTAACGTACGTTATAACAAACAGGAACCACTAATTACTTTAAATAATTAATATAGGCCAAGTCTACTGTAAAAAGTACATTTTTACTCGAAATTATTTTATTTATTTTTATTGCTGTAATAATAAAATTTATAGCAGCTGACTGTACTTTTAATTTAATTAACTTTTATGGCTTGAATTTAATTTAAATTTTACTTTATTTTTTATTTGCCCGTTAATTATTAATTCAGTTAATTAATTTTTGGTTAAAATATTTCTGTTTATTTCGTTTACTTATAAATTTAAATTTGAATTTCCCACGGATAGAAAATGTTAGTTTGGGTTTAAGTAAAAGCGCACGGGATTTTGAGATAAGCATTGATGAAGACATCAAGGATTTGGAGTTTAAGTTATCGGTAAAAAGTAAAAATAAATAAAAAAAAAAAAAAGCCGACAGTATCCAAACTCCAGAAGATGCACCAGCTAATTTATAATCTCTAAAAATGTCATCTGAGCGTGAAACTTATGGGAGTGAAACCCGTTTCGTGCGTGGACATGTTGGTATAGTAAGTACTATACACTTTACCATCGAGTATAAATACAGAATACAGCACGTACAGGAGTCATATATTAGTATCAACTCTGTATGTATAGATCGGTGGGAACGAGTTTCATAAAATCAGGCATTCTTCCGTGAAACCTTTATCTGTGGTAAACATCTCTCTCCTTGTTCCTTTGAGCCCTCTCTCATTCCTCTGGTGTGCTAAGTAAAGAGAGTAATATATATATGTATATAATATAAGTACACAAGTGAAACTCACACACCCGAGCTTGTAAGTACAAAAGGGATCGCTCTTATTTTTTTACCCTTTTTCTTTCTCGTCTTCCTTTTCTCTAAAGTCCCACGACAACCGCTTGAGTCGCACAAGTACTCAGGAAAAAACAATTGTTATACCAACATGCATACATGTATATACATATATTAATACACAAATGCATACCTATACTTATATGTACACCCCAGAAAAGTTTACGTGACTCCCTCAATTCTTGACTCGGAAAAAAAGAAAAAAAAACACGCCAGCACATTTCTACTCAATTACCCTCAGGATTTATTTTCATTTCTGTCGTTATTATTTTTTTTTTTTAAATTTCCGTCCGACTAAAAATGTATACGATAATTTAACGCTTCGCGACACCTAATTACAAATTTTATTTATTGTATTTAAATAATAACGAAAAATAAAATTATATACATTAAATACTTATATATAATTAGATATTGGAACCATGGCAGCATCACGAACAAGTCTGTCCGAATGTCCATGACATTGCGTTTAAATTACTTTATCATTTAAGAACCTCTGTCGATCCGCGAAATAAGTAGATGGGTGTCTTGTGTGTTGCCGGTGATGATGATGATGGTGTAAGGATCGTGTGGGGATGGTAGTAATGGCGAAGATGGTGGCGATACTGCATTTCTGGACAACACACACTCACACACTCAGACACTAACGTAAAAAAGATATAAAACGAGCATAGCAAGCGCGATGCCTTGGAAACCTAATGTAATGTGATGTTGTAAAAGGGCCCATCGCGGCTGTCGTCCTTGAAATGGCACACGAGAAAACGAGCGTACACAGGACACAGGCAACAGTAATAGCCATACCGGGTGTCTCAAAGACGCGTTCTCTCCTGATTGTTAATGTACATAAAAATTTTTATCTTTCTTTTTATACGTACGATTGATTGCATAAAGACCAATACCAAGACTGGGACCGAAACCAAGACCAAGACTACGAGTAAGAGCAAGAGCAAGAGCAAAAGCAAGATCAAGACCATCAAAATAACGTCCAGGTAGCAGGACTTGTAAATGAAAGAAAAAGAGAATAGCCAAAACTCGTGGGACTTAAAAGTATCATGGGTAAAAAAAATTGTGAATAGCCAGGGCAGGCATATGGAAGACTGGCAAGTTATATATACTGGTTCAAGCGGTTTGGACGAACGCCTCGGTTGATAATTGGTATAACCGGATTCCGCACAAGTTTCACTCTACTCAGTTCTTCTTGTTCGTTCTCGTCTTGGTCTCGATACCCTCGACTTGTCTTCTTCTTGTAATTAATAGTTTTGCCAAGAACGTTGAGCACGTCCGACCTCCCTAACCGAAAATGATACCCCGAAGGCTCTTAAAGACCTTCTCCTGAAGCCCTTGAATACTTTTCTGTAGTTTAAACTAAAACTTATAAAGTTAAAACGGCAAAGGCCGTTTAAAATATCCTCTTGATATATAATACAGAGCCAAGATCTAATCGGTTTAGTTTCAAGGGACATTCTTCTTTTTTTTTAGTCCTTTTTTCTGACGGGGCCGGGCTTGTAAGCTGGCTTATCCTCTTCTGCTGTCTCTACCCGTTTATTCTTCGCTTGCTCAATTAATTACAAAAGATTATATATTCAGAGATGAATAATTGCAATGTGATAGTTAAATTTACGTTATCGTATAATAACTCAGTTGTATATTTTATTTGACGATACAAAATGATGTACGTGATTCACACCAGTTCTATGCAATATCATAACGATAAAACGAGAGAATAATCGAGTAGAGGAGTAGATCTTCGGTATTTGATTGGTCGGTACTCGCGTGCCGTTGGGTGCGACTGGTCGATTTTCTGCGATACTTTTGTTATTTTATTTTGTCTCTCCTCTTTCCTCTTTCCTCAGCATCCCTAGTAGCATCGCCGGACTCTGCTGTATCTGTGCTGTAGCTCTTGGACGACGTCGGTGTACGGTCAAGTGGTCTCACGATCACGATTTTTGCCGATGAAGCACCCGACGAGACAAAACGACTAGGGAAACTTCAATAGGGATACTTATGTATTGAAACAATTTTCCCCCTTGCTCTTTACTCGGTACCTCTTGAGTCTTGAACGTTCACTGATACCATGGCTCATTCGTATTAAATCCTCCTTCTTCTTCTTCTTCATCTCTTACTATCTCTATCTCTCTTGTTCCCCATTTATTCCATTTCTCGGCACACAGCACACATATACATCTACATAAATAAATATAAATATATATAATACCAAGCAAGACCATGTAATGTCAGATATAAAGCATGAATACTATTCAAGATTCTATATAAACTGTTAGTTATTTATTTTTATTTTATTTTTTTTTTGTTTCAGGAAGTCGAGGATGATTGCAGAGGTAATGATTCTGCGGCTCGACGTATCTAATGTCTCGTGAAAACACGAGGTACGCACTGAGCGTATATATATAAGAGAAAAAAAAAGAAGAAGAAGAAGAAAAGACCACGGAGAAGAAATAAAAATATAAAATGATCTTTAAATTGATAATAAAAATGATAACAGTGTGATATGGCGCGTACGATATGGATAGTAGTGTTGGTCTGTTGTCTAGCAGGATTATGGCAGGTGACGCAAGCCTACTTGGCAATACTATCATCGAATTTGCCACCTGGTACACTGGTATTCGAGGCAGGTGTACCTCAGTTAGGTGGAAGAAGAAAGTATGAGGTATCAGCAGACCGTACGGCACGTTTTGCACGTAAGCTACTCAAAGTAAATCCTCACAATGGCCGAGTTACGCTGGCAAGAAGTCTTAATTGTGATGGATTGCAGTATCCACGATTGTTTACATTCTACATTGATTCAACAAGTTCACGTCTAGGCAGACCCAACATTGATTACTACAGTTTGCCTCTCCGTGTACTAATTACCGGTTGCGGTGATGAAAATCAGGACCTAGCGGCTACCAAGGGATGGATGGCAGAGACTCTTGCTTCATATGCGATGCCAAGTACTGACAAATTTACCGAGATATGCTTACGTACATCGCAATTAGTTGCTGCTCTACGTGATTTTTTACCGCATACTGCTATCAAAGAGTGCGATACAAGATGGGGAGGTGTGGCCGACTCGCGATTTCTAGTTGAAGGTGCGGCCGGTGATCTTGTTTCAGCCTCCGAGCAGTGTCTTATCGATCCACTTTGGAAAATCTCTGTATCAATGACTTTAAGATGCGGCTCAACTCATCTTGCTGATACCGAGCATCGGTTGAAAATTGTCTTTCATCACCAGCAGCTCGACGACACGGATCTTGGAAGACGCGTTCGTAGAGAATTAAAAAATCGATCTCCATTTTTCGAACACGGACTTTACACTGCAGCAGTCGAGGAAGAAAAAGAACCCGGTGAATTGGTTACTGTTGTACGTGCGCGTGATCCAGAAGGCGGTACTGTACATTATTCAATGCAATCTTTATTGGATGCACGTTCCAGCGCTCTGTTTCTCCTCGATTCTATCAGCGGCAAAGTAACAACACGTGCTAAACTTGATCGTGAAAGCGTCGAGCTTCATTATTTCAAAGTCCTGGCTGTCGACGATTCATTTCCACCTAGAACAGGAACTACAACTTTACAAGTAAATGTATTGGATGCTAATGATCATGCGCCGAGTTTTGAATGGCCAGAATATGAAGCGCCGATACGTGAAAGTGTACCTCTGGGTTCAACAGTAATTGCCGTTAAAGCGACGGACAAAGATTCCGGCAGGAATGCCGAAGTTGAGTATGCGATCGTATCAACAACTGGCGGTGGTATGACATCAGTAACTGAAGACTCTGCGACATTTCGTATTGATCCAAAGTCCGGGGTTGTAACGACCCGGATGTCATTGGACCGGGAAAAAACTGAAGTATATACGGTACTAATTAGCGCATCAGATCTTGCTAACACCGTATCAGCACGTAAAACAGCTACTACTACATTGATAGTACGTGTTTTAGATGACAATGATAACTATCCACAGTTTTCTGAACGTTCTTACTCTACAACTGTTGCTGAAGATATGGACTACACAACAAATCCGGTGATTGCCAGTATAAGAGCTACAGATGCCGATAGCGGAGCTAATGCCGCTATTAGATATAATATTATCGGTGGTAATACACAGAATACATTCTCAATAGACTCATTAAGTGGTGATGTTACTCTAGTTAAACCACTTGATTACGAGACGATGGATCTTTATCGTATAGTTGTACGTGCACAGGATGGAGGCGTACCGGCTCGATCAAATACGACTCAACTCCTGGTACATGTCGAAGACGTTAATGATAATGCGCCAAGATTCTTCACTAGTCTTTTGCAAGAAACAGTGTCCGAAGGAGTGCCAATTGGTCATTCTGTTATACGTGTGCAAGCTTACGACGGTGATAAAGGCTTGAATGCCCTGATAAAATACTCAATTGGAGCCAGAGATTTTAATGGAGCGTCTACAGAAAATTTTCCGATAGCTGTTAATGCTGAAAGCGGTTGGATTCACACGACCAAGCAGTTGGATCGCGAGGTATGTTCGCGTTATCAATTCACGGTGATTGCTGTCGATTCTGGAGAACCGCCAAAATCTGGAAGCGCAACTGTTGTTCTCACGGTGACTGACATAAACGACAATGATCCGAAATTCGAGCCGAAAAATTACGAAGCCGTTGTATCTGAAGACGATCCGCCGGGTACGTCAGTCGCGCGAGTCACTGCTACGGATCCCGACGAGGATGCTAAAATTCATTATGACATCACTGCGGGAAATACACGGGCTAGATTTTCCATAACTTCGCAAAACGGCGGAGGTTTGATAACCGTAGCTCAGCCGCTCGATTACAAACAGGAGAAAAGATTTGTATTGACAGTGACAGCATCTGATTCTGGTGGTAGAATGGACACAGCATTGGTTTATATAAATATATCAGATGCTAATAATTTTGCTCCGATGTTTGAAAACGCGCCGTACTCGGTATCGGTATTTGAAGATGCGCCGATTGGAACCACGGTCTTGGTAGTGAGTGCCACTGACTCGGATGTCGGACAAAATGCCCAAGTGACTTACAGTCTTGGTACTGAAGGCGATGGTAATGACAATGCTGAATTTACAATAAATCCACAGACCGGAGCAATAACAACAACTCGTGCATTAGACCGTGAACGTTCGTCAGGTTATTTACTAACTGTGACAGCTAAAGACGGTGGTGTCCCGCCACTTTCAGATACCACGGACGTCGAAATATCAGTTACTGATGTAAATGACAATGCTCCAGTGTTCGAAGCTGCTCAGTACACTGGCACAGTTCCTGAAGATGTTTTACTTGGCACGGCGGTTGTTCGTGTGTCGGCAACAGACGCGGACATGGGACTAAATGGACGAGTCAGGTACACTCTGGATGACGATGGCGATGGCGCATTTGCCATTGATTCTACTACAGGTATCGTAAGAACTGCGAAACAACTAGACCGTGAATCTGTCATGAGGTACACACTGAAAGCGATGGCAGTTGACAGAGGAATCCCGGCGCTTTCTTCAGTCGTGCCGATCATCATAAAAATTGAGGACGTCAATGACTCGCCGCCGGCATTCGAAAGTGACAAAATAGTTTTATATATCGCTGAGAACTCACCAGTAGGATCAACAGTGGGAGAAATTTACGCGCATGATCCCGACGAGGGTTTGAATGCAGTAGTCCAGTATTCAATTATCGGAGGAGAGGATGCCAATAGTTTTGCTTTAAATACCCGACAAGGTGCTGATCGCGCAGAGTTATTGACCCTCGAGGAACTGGACTACGAGTCACCGAAAAAAAAATATGAAATATTCGTACGTGCGGCCTCCCCCCCACTGCGTTCCGATGTCCTGGTGCAAATTATGGTCACTGATGTCAATGACAACGCGCCAGTACTAAAAGACTTTCAAATTATTTTTAATAATTACAAAGACTTTTTTCCCACTACGCCAATTGGAAAAATTCCTGCTGTTGATGCCGACGTCACCGACAAACTTGTTTACAATATTCTAGCCGGTAATAATGCCAATCTCATAACACTCAATAAAACAACCGGTGAAATAATTTTATCACCCCAATTAAATACCAACGTACCGAGAATAGCAACCATGGAAGTGTCTGTAAGTGATGGAGTCAATGAAGCCAAAGCTACGATGACGTTATCAGTAAGACTGATAACTGATAAAATGCTTTATAATTCAATAACAGTCCGGCTTGATGATATGACAGTCGAAGCATTTTTATCACCACTTTTAAATTATTTTATTGATGGTTTAGCAGCTATAATTCCTTGCCCACGTGAAAATATATTTATATTTAGCGTGCAAGAGGACACTGATGTCCATGGGAAAATTTTAAACGTGAGCTTTTCAGCTCGTAAAGTTGAACCGGGGAATAATGATGAATTTTATAGCTCACAGTATCTTCAGGAACGTGTTTATTTAAATCGAGGTATCTTAGCAAGACTATCAACTCTTGTTGTCCTGCCATTTGATGACAATCTTTGTGTCCGAGAGCCGTGTTTGAATTTTGAAGACTGCGTTACTGTATTAAAATTCGGTAATGCGTCGGGATTTGCCAGCAGTAATACAATTTTATTCCGTCCAATTTATCCAGTGACGACATTCTCATGCGAGTGCCCACGTGGATTTACTGGCAGTAAAGAAGCTTATCTGTGTGACATGGAAGTTAATTTATGCTTTTCAAACCCGTGCAAAAATGACGGTACTTGTCAACGTAAAGAAGGCGGTTACACCTGCATCTGCGGTCCCAACTTCACTGGGGACAACTGTCAAGTTTCATTAGACGAAGGCGTCTGCACACCGGACATCTGCAAAGGCGAGTCCAAGTGTTTAGGAAAATTAGGCGGTGGTTTCACTTGTGAAGCCTGTCCGATAACTCCACTGGATACCGTGACTCCATTCTGTGAATTACGAGCCCGGAGTTTTGGTCCCGCGACTTTTCTAACATTTCCGTCACTTAAACAGAGACATCGCCTGCATTTGAAACTGAAGTTTGCAACAGAAGTGTCTGAAGGTTTGTTGCTTTACAACGGGCGTTATAATGAGAAACACGATTTTATTGCGCTGGAAATAATTGATTCGCAAGTGCAATTCAGTTTTTCACTGGGCGATGAAGTCACGAGAGCGACGGCTGCGATACCTGGCGGTGTCACTGACGGCCAGTGGCACGAAGTTCAAATTATTTATGTAAATCGCACTGTGACAATTGCCGTGGATGACTGCGATGTCGCCTTGGCACTGCGTTACGGCGACCGACTTGGTGATAAATGGACATGTGCTGGTACTGCTGAGCAGATACTCGAGCCACGTTGCAGTTTGATCACCGAAACTTGTCATCGTTTTCTAGATCTCACTGGCCCGATGCAACTGGGCGGGCTGCCTGCTATCCCGTCTGACTTTCAAGTCACCAACAAAGATTTTGTCGGATGTATCAGCGATGTTTACATAGACTATAAATTTATTGATTTGAATTCTTTCGTCGCTGACAATGGAACGACTGTAGGATGTCCAGAGAAACACGCGTTCTGCGCCTCGTCTCCATGCAATAATAACGGGAAATGCCGAGAAATTTGGTCTGGATATGTGTGCGAGTGTGAAGAAGGTTTCGCTGGTTCCCAGTGCAGTGACGAAGTGGGCAAACCCTGGCGCTTCCACGGTGACGGTCTTCTGAGTTTCAATCCGCTGTTGAGACCAATTCAGCTGCCGTGGATGACTGCTTTGAGTTTGCGCACTAGAGCCACCAACACTTTTGTAATGAGCATACAGATCGGACAAAATAGCTCGGCGCTATTTTTCCTCAAGGACGGCAAACTCGGGACCTCATTAGACGGAATTGAAATAATAAGAACACAAACGTCAATAAATGATGGCGAGTGGCATCGCATTGAAATAATTTGGCAAAGTGGTTTAGTGTCTCTGGACATGAACTACCGAAACCGTCCATCAATTTCATCTTTGCCAGCAAAACTTCAAGGTCTGTATGTAGGAAGAATTTTACTAGGTGGACCAGACCAATCAGTCAGCACGGAGCTTCCATTCTATGAAGGCTGCATCCAAGATTTACGTATCGGGACCAACCAGAGCGTACTCCAACGTCCAACTGTCCAGGAAAATGTCGGTACCGGTTGTCTTGCTGACAATGAGTGCAGCGTTACGTGTCCTGAAGAGTCGAGTTGCGTCACCAAGTGGCAGGCCAGCGAGTGCGTCTGTAATTCTGGCCACGTTGGTGAAAACTGCGAGGCTATCTGTGACATAAACCCATGTCACAGTGACTCTGGTACCTGCGTCGAGGTAAATAACTCCAAACGTGGTTACAAGTGTGAGTGTAACAGCCAAGAGTACACCGGAGAGTACTGCGAAATAAGAGTAGATCAGTCTTGTCCAACAACCTGGTGGGGGTCGCCAGTCTGCGGTCCTTGTTACTGTGATGAGTCGAAAGGTTACGACCCGTCTTGTAACAAAACAACCGGGGAGTGTTACTGCAAGAAGAATCATTATCAACCACCTGGTAAAGACGAATGTATTCCTTGTAATTGTTACAGTATTGGAAGCCGCGGGCCGCGATGTGATGCAGTAACAGGACAATGCAGATGTCTCGAAGGTGTTATTGGTAGAGCTTGCACAGACTGTGCTAATCCGTATGCTGAGGTAACATCAAACGGCTGCGAAGTTATTTATCACGGCTGCCCTAGATCATATGCCGGTGGATTGTGGTGGCCCCAGACTTCATTTAACAAGACAGCGGTGCTTGTACTCGAAGAATGTCCTGGTACTGCTGAAGGTATGGCCTCCCGAGAATGTGACAGTAAATCAGGTGGATGGCAATCTCCGGATCTATTTAATTGCACATCTGAGGCATTTGTGCAGCAACGATATCATCTTGCGGCTATTGAGAATTCAGAGATGACACTTGATAGAGATATGGCTGTTAAAATAGCTCGTGATCTTCATGAAGCTGTACTGACTGTTAAAAATATGTACGGCGCTGACGTACTTATTACAGAGTCGCTTCTTACCGCATTGCTAAAGTACGAGGAAAGTCAAGCTGATTTACATCTCACGCATAATCAAGATAAAGACTACGTACCGCATTTAGTTGGTATAGCCAGCTCAGTGCTTAACAAAAAATACATAAACATATGGGAGAGAATACAGCAGCTCAATGGTGACAGTCCTGATAAAATACTTGATGCGATGGCCAAGTACTTGAAAGTTTTAACTGGTTCCCAGCACAACACATTCACTGATCCGTTTGAAGTCGTTGATACCTACGTCATCATGGGTATGGATACGGTGACATCTGAGAGTCTGTTTGGGTATGAGACTGCCGAGTACAAAGAAGACCCGGCGGCTTCAACTGCGCGACCGGCTGAAGCCGACAGAAAAGTCATTTTGCCTGACACTTCGTCATTCTTATCAATGCCAGTACACTTAGAACCTTATATAAGTTTTCCAAAGTACAACAACTACATTGCGGATCCCCGACGTTTTGATCCGTACTCTAAAATAAGAGTCCCCTTGAGTTTGTTGGGCATCAGACCGCTGAATCCGGGAGAAGTTAATGATAAAAATAAAGATAATAATGACAAAGCTGTGCTGAGTTACGTGCAATACAAAGAATTAGGAGCTCTGTTGCCTAAACGGTTTGATGATTCAGTTAACGTACGATGGGGAGTTGAAGTAGCCGTCGGATCACCGATAGTGACTATTTCTGTGCTTATCCCCTCGGACAATGGGACTAAATCACTAGTCGATAGTCCGCAATCGCCTGTGCAAATTCAATTATGGATAAGCGAAGACGACGGCGCCAAAATTCGGACCAACCCGCAGTGCGTTCATTGGAGCACAGCACGAAACGCCGGCGAGTGGAGCAGAATCGGATGCACGACCGAGATCGACGAGTCCCAGGAGTCGGATCGTCAGATGGTTAATTGTTCGTGTCAAGGTGTAATTTTGCAAGTTAAAAATCTCCAACTTGCGACTTTCGCTGTCTTGACAGACGTCCTTGACCTTGAATACGTACCAGAGCCTTCGCTGTTGGAAGACGTCACCAGTTACAGCGCATTCATGCTCGCGCTACCACTTCTACTATCGGCATTGCTGATCCTCACATTAATACGCGGTAGCGCTACTAATTCAAATAGCATCCATAAAAACCTGGTAATGTGTGTCTTTCTAGCAGAATTATTGTACCTGATAGCCTTGAAAGCACGCAGTCCGTTAGTTTCAAATGAGTTTCCCTGTAAATTAACAGCAATTGGTTTGCATTACGCATGGCTCAGTGCATTCGCTTGGACTCTGGTTGATTCAATCCATCTGTATCGTATGCTAACGGAAATGCGTGATGTTAATCACGGACAAATGAGATTTTATTACACAATTGGGTATGCAATGCCAGCAATCATCGTCGGTTTAACTATTGGAGTACGTGCTGATCAGTACGGTAATTTTTATTTCTGCTGGTTGTCTATCTACGAGACCGTTGTTTGGTCGTTAATTGGACCAATTTGCGTTGCTGTTTTAATCAATTTTTTTATTTTAATAATGTCTGTCAAAGCGGCGTTTACATTAAAAGAGCACATTATGGGCTTTGGTAATTTGAGGACACTGCTGTGGTTGTCTGTAGTGTCTCTACCTCTGCTGGGAGCAACCTGGACCCTGGCCGTGCTCAGCGCGTCTGAAAACTCGCCAATGCTGTCTTACTTGCTCAGCGTGTCGATCGTCACCCACGCGGCCTTCAGCTTAATCGGCTACTGCTTCATAAACGGACGAGTCAGAAGAAATTTGTACCTGAGCTTACTAAGATGTTTCGGTAAAAAGTCACCACTGCTAGAAAGCAGCATGATGGTGAATGGCAGCAGCAGTCAAAATGTAAACGGACAATCACGCTCAGCTCTAGCTTACAATTCGACTTACGCTGGCACAGGCACCACATGCCGACGTGTACACGTTGGAGTTTCTACAAGCAGCACGACTTCCAGAAGTACCAACAAAACTGGGTCAAGTCCTTACCGCAGCGACGTACATCTCAGACATACTTCAACGTCGACGAGTAATTATAACAGCGACCGCGATCCCTATCTGTCATCGCGTAGCCAACACAATCGTCCAGAAACAACTGAAGCACGTGGGGGTCCAGGTGGCGGCGGTTCCAGACGTGATTCAGAGTCCGACTCAGATGGTTCCCATGCTGATGACACCGGGGGTGGCAGAAGTCTCGACCTCGCCAGCTCCCACAGCTCTGATGACGACGAAGTAACCACCAGTAGACGAACCCACAAAAATATCGGAGTATCAACTCAACAAGTTACGCACAACTATCTACCTAATATTCATCAGAACGCTGGTGATCATCTAAACATACTTTGCTCAAACACAGATTTATTTCCTAACATAAAACCTATTTACGCTCCAAGATGGAGCTCACAGCTGCCTGAAGCCTATTTGCCAAGCAACGTTGATATTCGCGGTAGCCAATGGTCCGGCGGCACGATGTCAGACAATGAAATTGCGTCGAACAAAACATCCAGCCCTAATCCGCTGCCTTACCCGGATCTGAGTCCACCGCAAAAATTGGGCCCGCATGACGAAAACTACTCCGAGGGCGAAGAAAAAGTTCATCCTGGTGGGAATGGGGGTGAAAAGTACCTGTTTCCTTATACGGCTGAAGAAGACCACACGGTCTCTCCGACGCCGTATTTACTGTCAATGTCGTCGCGTATTTTGAGCTCGAGTATGAGCCATCATTCCCAAAATTCAAATCACGACAACAATCACAGTGGGTCTGAAAGATACGGGAGCTTAAAACGCGGACAGAGCCAGAGTCAGAGTCGTCAGTCTCTCCACGGTTCATTGCACGACAATCTAAATGCTGCCGAGAGATACGGGAGTTTGAAACGCGGTAAAGTAACACCGACAGTCCTCGAAGATATGCCAGAGTACATTTTGCCCATGACCGGGAGAATATTATCCAGTTCGCTGACTCACGATCTTCATCATAGCAACGAATTAGCCGCTCTGAGACATCATCAGCAGCAACAGCAGTTACAGCATCAGCAGTTACAACATCAGCAGCAACATTATGAACAGACTATCACTGAGACTGAGTAAGTAATTTTATATTAATTACCCGTCTTTCCGGTACTATTCTATAAATACTTTTCTTAATGATCTTTATAATTTTATTTTATTACTACAAGATTATTTTTTAAATTTTATTTAATTACATTTAATAACTTTATTTTTTACTAATATTAATATTTATTCTCGATATAAATAAACTTTGTACTTGAAAGGTGGGGTTGGAACAAACTCTGAGCTAACAAATAAATATTTTCTGATTCCTGCTTACTCTTTGGTGGCGGTTACTTTTGGTGGATTTATAAAAATTTAAACAGCGAGGAGGTAAGACATCAGTATATAATAAAACAAAACCCACAATACCCCAATAAAATAATGCCGAGTGCTAAGAAATATTACACCGAGTTAAAAAAAGTATCCTTATTGTTTTACAGGAAGGATATTAACGCCGAGACACCGGTATGAAGGACTCCGTCTACAAGAAAATAACGTACAAAATAAATACCTTAGATTCAATAATTTTCACCAGATTTAAATAATAAGATTTTGCAGTCGACTACCCGCCATAAGCCTGGTTTTTTTTTAATTTTAAAATTAACACCTCGGCTAACTTCGGTATCGTATATTTTTAATTTTTACACGACTCATGATGCGAAGTATCAGAGTGTGCTTTACGATCGAAAAATTTTTTAAATTTTGTAATGAATTCGTTCCACTTTTCCTTGCGAATGCGCGGTTTAAAAATCATCGGTAGTGGCAGCGATTTCCGAAGTTCATTCGCTTTCTGGAACAAGTCTAGTAAATTTTCATCATCTGTCTGTTTCTTCTTATTTTAGTTTATAATTTTGAAAATTTTAACGGAGGCTTATAACGGGCTCGCGACGAAACTCAAAAGAGAGTTTAAGTGGGCGAGGCCCGACTGAGTATTAAATCTTGAGTCGTAAAAAAATGATCGAATTTTAAATTTATATTAATTTATTAAATGATTTTCATAGCAGCGATTTTTTTGACTTCCGGAAAAATGGAGACGAAGTTCCTCGGAAGATTTTCATCATTCGAGTCTCATAAATATATAAAACCCTAAACAGTCGATGGAAGGAGGGTTTATTACAGACAGGCTTATAACGAGTAGTCGAATGTAAATATATATTTATAAATAAATAAATATATATATAATAATAATAAATAGAAAAATAAAATGTAATTTTTTCAGAAACTAAAGCAGTGGCCATGACTGTACTTAAAATATTTAATTATTTAAAATATATATATTATATATATATTTAAGCCATACTTGATAAGTTTGTATGTGTGAGTGCCTGTTTATATGCCTAAGATAATAATTAATTAATCGCTCTGATTTTATAAGCTGATTAATTAATTATTGATTTATATTTCTATGTAATAGCTTTTGATAAATACTCTTGTCGGGCTCATTGTCAGTTATCGTTTAATTTAAAAAAAAGACATAGGCTTTACTGTGTATTTTATATGTATATTTAAAAATAACAATTATCTGTGAGACTAAAACGCGGTAATTTAAAAGACAATGACTGATCCCGGGAAAAATGATCTCTTGCTCATTTTATCATTTATATATACGTACTATTGATAATATACGTAATGTACTTAATTGTAATTTTAATTTTAATTATGTGCAATGTAAAACATTCCAGTTATTATTTTAATGATGTATATTTCAAATTATTATTATTTACTTTTTTTTTAGTTTTTTATAAAAATTTTATTACTACACAAGATAATACTCAAATTTTTGTATATATTTATACGAATAAACATGATGACAAAATACATAATTTATATATCGATCTTAATATTATTTATTATTTTAATACATTGACCTTTTTATTTATTTATTTAATAATATATTATATAAATTAATTTATATATAAGCTACGCGTTAAAAAGATTACAGTCTAAGTGTATAAATAAGTTTGTTGTAAAATATAACTTTTAAATCCGGAAGCGCATCTTTGAGTTTACGGATTAACAAAAAAAAATTAAATATCTGCATAAAAAAAAAAAAAAATTTAATTACTGATTTACATGATTAATTAATTCATCGATTGCAAGCTCTATTTAAAAAAAAAAATAAATCGTCGCGGTTTCTCTTATCTGAGGATCATCTTAAAGCTAATTTTTGTAATTAATATCAATAATTATCTTTAGTGTTATTTTTTTTCAACATTAACTGTTGAGTTGTGCAGCAATACATAAAAACGTATTTTCTCTTGTTAAATATATTATTTAAATTTTAATAATAATAATAATTATGATATAATAATAATAGTAATGACTACTGCTAAGACTAGGAGGAGATTCGACTTGTAATATTATACAGTACTCTCGCCATCAGTTGCGACGGATAGAGTTTGTAATTTCGGCACCGAGTAATTTTCTACGTGCCCAGTTCCCCCGTGGACGTGGACGCGGTTCGCCCGTTCAAGAGTTGAAGGCGCTGATGGTGTGTCTTGATTTACTTTTGGTGGGATCGGCGGCGGACTTGACTAGAAAACAAATAATTAATTATTAATATTATTATTATTATTAATTTGTAGTTATTGGTATTGAATAAAAAAAGTTACATCTTGATCCAGAAGAATTTGCGGTCCTTGGAATGTAGAACTCATAAAGCTAACAGTAGAAACATTGAGAGAACTTATCACAGAAGGCGGTGAAATATTCATGATATCATTGGTTCTCGATCGTGGCTCAAAGTCTTCGTAGCTGAGATTATTTAAATTAGTGAGGTGTTGCTGAAAGTCTTGGAAACTGGTAGTAGAAATGCCTGAGTCTCTCAAATCATTGGTATCTCTGAGGTCATTTGAGTTGTCGATGTCATCCTCAGTACTCCAATCGGTGTTGCGTCGGTGAGTCGTCAGTCGCTTGGGAGGTGCGGGAGGTACAACGATACTAGGGTTGTTAGACTCCCGTTTGTCGGGAGTGCACCCGCGAGGTGGAAGAGGCGGAGCTTGTTCGGTTCCCGGTTCACTCCAGGAGCTTCGCATGTTCGCTGGGTCTTGACCATCAGTTGGAGTCGGCAGCGAGTGTCTTAGCGGTAGTTTGGGACTCAGAGGTTTGCTGAGTGTCCTGTGATGAGTCAGTCTCGGTGGTGTCGATCCATATCCGACTGACCGTGGACGCACTTCGCGCTGTGGTATCGGCGGCGGTGCTCCGTCTACTCGCGTATAAAATCCCTCGTCCTCAGGTAATCCGTCACTGTCAGCGTGAGAGAGTCTTGATCCCACGGTGTCCAGAGTAGCCGGTCGTTGTTTCTCATTTATTGGCAATGGTGGCAATGGCGAATTAATAATACTGTCTTGATGAATTGTACGTTGTCTCGTTAAATTACCCAGGCTCTGTTTGAGCTGCGTAAATCTTTCAATCAGTCTCTTGTGAAGCGGCTGCACCCCAGCTGGCGCTATTTGCCCATGAAGAACCAGCCCCGACTCTAATACGCTTATTTGATCAAGAATTAAATTTTTTAATTTATTAACATGCGGTACCATCTCAGGATTTTGTCGCGCAAATTCAGCAGTCAGAAAAGCCTCTTGATATTTTGTTATTCCTCCCATTACATTGGCATCTATTATTCCCTGCAATCTCATACTGAATGGATTTATGTTACGATGTGGCTCCGCGGTATACTGAGCAACCAGACGACGCAATTCCGTCTCGACGTTCTGCATCGTCTCGCATGCATACTGCACCGGTGCTAAAAGCTCGGAACGTCGCTCAATAACTTCGAACCAACGTAATATACCCGGCAACTTGGCCTCTGTTGTTAATGTCGTGCGTTCAATCCACAGCGATTTGAATTCGTTTTCACGGTCAACTGGCCCCCGGTGCAAGGGTCGATCGAATGTAAATTTACGTACGTCATTAACGAGATAAAACGCGACCACACGTTCCGGTATTTCTCCTACTGTACATGCCAAGCTACCCTCTTCCGGGATTGGCTTTACGTTACATATTTGAATATCTATTAAGATAAAATTATCAAAGCATTATTAATAATCATTTTAATCAGCGCGATGATGAATTATTAATAGGGGATTTAATAAAATACTCACATTGACCTTCAGCAGTGATAATGCTATCATCCGGTGGGGAATTTTTAGTCAGTATCTGTGCGCTTGGAAACTCTGTTTGAAGTCTTTGTGTGAAGGCACCTATTCTCTCATACTCCAAACCGCGATAAATAAACAATTTATTCTGCAATAAAAATAAAATGAATATTTAAATACTTAAATAAACAATTAAAAATATATAAATTACTCACCCGAACAAATAGTGGAAAGCTGAGACCGTAAAACCCGACGCGGAAGTACTCCGGCTCGGGTCTCAGTTGCGTAAGAATATTATCCAAAAATTTAGCTTGCATTTTTAAAATTTGACTGAGCTTCGCGTAATCATACAGACGTGTCTCGTAGAGTCCAGCCAGCTCTTTGCAAAGCGGGATACCCTTTTCCCAGCATTTGCCGCGATCAAAGTAATGAATTATTTGATAGTATAGAAGTTCCTTCCGCTGCCACTCTGCCTGTTGAGGATGCACATGATCAGCGGGCAGTATCGTCGAGTCCCAGCTCAACTGATCAGCATAAAGTTTCATCGTAAATCCTGCTTCTGTGTAATTTTCAGCTGCCAAATGGAGATCGTGAAGCTTGTAAATGTACCGCAAGTACATTTCTTTACGATTGAATTCATTTTTGTAAAAATTCTGCAGAAACAATGAAATAGGACCCATTATTTATTTATTTATTATTATTATTATTATTAGTATTATTATTTATTATTATTAAATAAACACTTAAATAAAAATATTCCGTTCACTGTAATACTTAATCTATGAATGACAACTCATTAGACCTCACCGAGTACTTTATGATCCTCTTTATATACTCGTAAAAAAAAAAGTATATATATATAACTGCATAAGAAGAACACGTGGCAAATAATTTTCACGGTCAATTATCACGGCTATTCACACTTGTTTGCAATAAATAACTTACAGCAAGACAAGTAATTAGTATAATTTTTAATTAATATTTATTGGTATATTATTAACTGATATATTGACGTCAATATGATAAATAAACAATTATTTTATTTATTTATATTTTCTTACCAACAAATTAACCGTGCATGACATGCGTTTGTCACGGTTTTCGTCGCCTTGTATAACACTCCGGTAGTCAAGAAGTCTCTCCAGTAGCCGGGTAACTGAGGTAATAAATGCCGTACCACTGTCTTTCCACGTTGGATCTTCTGATTGCACTCGATCTAGCAGCCTTTAAATTAATACAATAAACAATCGATTTAAATAAATAACTATAAGTAATTTATGAATTATTAAATAACTTACACGGCGCTAAGATGCTCCCTGAAGCAGCGTAAAAAAGTTAATAAGCAATTAGAATAATTAATATGTTAGTATGTTAAGTGACGCTGATTATTTGTTTGCATAAAAAAAAAGTTGAATTATTTTCAGCAAGTGGTAAAAAAAATTTGCTTACATGGTATTGAATAATTGTCGGTATTCATCGTCTCCTTTGTTTTCGCTTATCAAGATGTCGAGTTTATCAATCAGCTCGGACTCGACGGACTTGAAGCTGCCACGTGCTAGTTGCTCGCACTCCATCATGTCAAAAAAGATATGTAACGTTGCTTTACGCAATTCACTTTCGGGAACAAGTGTTACTTCAAGAAAAGGGCCAACCATACCCGGTATAAATTCAAGTTTACGTTCTCCCAAATGCGACCACATTGACAGAATTTGAAAACCCATAAGTACTCTCATGTCGCCGTATCTCTCCACTATTTTTTCCCGTTTAACTTCAGAAAAATGTTCCAGCTGCAGTGACGGCTGGGTAAGATAAGCCACCGCGAGATTGAAATACGTTGACCAGAGTTGAGAGTCAAAGTTACCATGGAGAAATTTGAAGGCCAGTGGTTGGGCTAACTCTTGTAATGATTTCAAAATAACGTTATTGGCCTGCATCCTCATAACCAACCAGTCGGGCGGAAATACTTCTTGACGGACAAGATCTTTTAGGACCAAAAATACCCGGAAAAGAAAATCTTTCAGTGGCTTACGTTCCCCGCCGTGGCTTAATTCTTCCCACAGTCGCGCGTAATGGTACTCGTCTAGCTGCTGAAGGAGTCCAATCAGACAGGCAACGAGACATCCCAATACTGGTCCGCTGGTGTTGACAATTATCAATATCGTTTGTACCAAAACATCTAGTATAGATATACATATTATTTCAATGTCATGATGAATACAATTGTTAACTTTATTTGTATCGCATCCGCGTTTGTAAAGAAAGCTCAATATTTCTCCCAATATGTCTGTACAAGATCTCAACTCTTCTCTTCTTGCTAAGTGTATTCTCAAGTGACGACAAATGGTCATCAGTAACAAATTTCTGCTCTCGTCATCCTGAAATAGTATTGAGGTAACAAGATTTTTAATTGCCAGAAGTTTGGCTTGCAGAAGTTGCGGCGGCGGTTCTCGGGGTACCGAGTCCAGCATCGTGCATGTTAGTTTAGCAACTTCTAGCGCCGGCAGTACAACTTCGAGCTGCTCGAAAACAGCAGATATAGACAACAGTAATGCGACTTGGGAATACAAAACAGTTTCGTATGTCAACGTGAGCATTTTATTTAGTGCCGCAAATACGCAGTAGAGATCACGTTTGAAACTGTCCTCGTACTGACCAGCAGTTGCGCGAGCAAATAACAGTCTACTTTGTATGATAAACTTGAAGATGTACTCGAGTGAGCGGAAACACTTCATAATAGGCTCTTGTTTCTCGGCAGCGGTAACCCAATCAGCACAATGCTGGACGCTACTTAATAGACCTTTGTAAACTAATGCTGCTGCAAAATGACCAGATATATACGCGTCTATCACAGGCTTAAAGTGTTCAAATTTAACGTCCTCTAAATGACTAAATATTGAAACAAGGACTTGAAATACTAGGCCAGAGTGTGCTGTTGAATTGCCATCCTCAGTATGAAACATCGCAAATAGAGCGTCAAGTATATCTTGCAAAAATTTAACGAGTTCTTCACCATCAAGTCGTAAAACCCGTCCAAGTGCTTCTGCTATTTTTTCAGGATGCGCTTTCCACTGTAATAAACTCAGCAAATCGACATTCTGCGTTAATTTTGTGCTACACAGTAATGTCGTTACGAAAACAGCTTCCTTGGGTGATCTTGTAAACGGTGGTACTCCTGGACAATTTGGCTCACGGGCATTTGATGGCAACGACAAGTAACTCAATGAATCTAATTTGGCACGTTCTTCACATTTATATATGTAGAGCTCGTGCAAACCGTCTTGGATTGTAGCACCACCGTCTGGCTCCATTAGACGTACGAATGCAAAGTCAAACAATTTTTTATCACTTTTTTCGCGAGCTAAAAAAAACATTTATTTATTTATTTACTGTACTGTAATTTTAAATTTATTACATTAAATTGTCGTTACTTACTGGAGCAGTGACGGAATTCAAATCTTATGTGACTACCGTAAAACTTTTCAATTGGCACCGCTAATCTGACAGTCTCGCCCCAATAAGGACTATTGTGATGATAAATTACTAAACTTTGGTACTCAGAACTACCTTCCATACCAGCGGCGCCGAATAAACAGCCTTCGAGTGGTTTCCCTTCGGCATCGAGCACCAGCATTGTTACCTACAATTAATTAAATTTCATTAGTTATTGGTTCTAATTAGTTTTAATACAAAAATAAACTCGAGTAATTAAAATAAAATTACCTCGATATTTTTACCGGTCGATTTACCGCCGCGTTCAAATTCTCCGCGCTCTAGTCTCAGGTACAAATCATTTCTCACGTCGCCCGGCATTATAACGTCCGAAAAACCGAGTTTACGTGTTAAACATACATTTTTAAATAAATGAGGATGTTCCTCACGGACTTGTGACAGCTCTCCGTGTAACACACGTAGGGACACCACTATTCCGTAATTCGGTTGCCCTGGTAGCGGTGAACATTTATTATTTTTTATTATTTGCTCGTGCAGTTGATGAAATTCCTTCTCTTCCCCTTGATACACCTACAGGAGTACGTAATTAAGTTAAATAAAAATAATTATGATGGCAAAAAAATATTCTTAAGTAAACTAAAAATAAGAGTAACCTTGAATGTCATCTCGAGTTCTTCAGCGTGATCTTGAGCAGCTTCAGCGAGAGATAAAACACCAACTCCATGTGGCCGACGATAGACAACACTTCCAGATTTATTTTTACTTGAATCGGAGTAAAGCATACGACCGCAACGCATCACATGAGCGATCACGTATAAATCCCGACTGAGGTCTGCGTTACCGAGGTCAGTAAAAATGGTACAGTTGCTGTGCAGCTTTTCAACATAATTTGAAAAACCTTCTTTGGATATTTTAACGAGAAATCTCTCGCTCAGATACTCGCCGCGGCGAGAATCCCACAGGGAAAAATATATTTCAGTATCCTCGCCTACGGAATGTCCGAAATCGCGCATGCAAAAATAAAGATGATGGGTCAGAACTTTTTTCTGCTCTTTGCGGCGGAGGGTTCCACGTGCTGATGCACCTTGAGAATTTTCTGCGCTTTGCAAATGCTAGAAATTTTAAAAAATTTATAGTTTTCATCCTTGCAATTTATTTTTCAAGTAATTAAATAATTAATTACCACATGGTAGAGTTCCACGACTGACATTGAGTCTGGATCGACCATGTGCGCTCCTTGACGTGGTACCAGATCCAACCCAAGTTTTCTTTAACAAAAAAAATAATTTTATTATTTTAATAAATTTTTTAATAATTTATCATTAATATTTTATATAATTATCTGACGTTTCATAATGAAAATTTATTACCAAAAAATTCTTTTAAAAATTTTGTTTACTTTAATTCGTGTAATCGAATTGTTTATTTTTAAAACTCATTTAATCAGATGTTTTCTTGATATTTTTTATTTACTCCATTTACATATTTACCCATCAATTGTATATTTTTTCTCAACTTGGATATTTTTTATGTTCAATACTTAGATAAAAAAAATTTTATTTACTTCGCACCAGCTATTTAAACGCATTAAAATTTTTCTTTATCGTGGGCGGATTAAATTTATTGGAATTTTCATACAATTCACATCCACACATATACTTATATATACATATATGTATGTATTTACTCTCATACATCGTGACGCATTCAAATTTCTCGGAACATACTCGACCACAAAGAAAGTACTTCACCTTTATTCGATCCTCGTACCCTTCGTAACCGTGAATGGAATGCAGGTAAACCTCTAGTGTTACCTCAGTACCAGAAAAACACAACCAAGTAGAAAAAAAATTAAAAACGCCTTCAGTAAAAAAAAAACGTATTTTTGTTTATACAAAAGCCCATTGCGCATAACAATAAAATAAATATTCATTTTGCAATTTGCGACAAATAGACAAAAAAAAAAAATTAGTCCGTAAAAATTAACCGTCCACAGAAGAGCAATGTCATGAATTTTAAAAAAAATTCTCATTACTTTAAAAGGTTTGGTCGAGCGAGTCCGAAGTCCTTGGGGTCAAACCTTAGGTTATTTACAATTCCCAAATCTCCCGGGGGGCATTGTGGCGAATGGTATTTTCAGTCACTTTCGCGATTGCTTTACTCAGACCCAGACTCAGACCCCACTCTGGGAATACCTTTGAGGCTTCGGTCGGTGGGCTCTGGGAATTGGAATAAACCTGAATAGAATGAACCTGCGTGATCCCTAAAACTCTCCTCTTAAGAGCCTTCTCTCAGTTCAAGAGTAAAGATAAAATATATGTATATATATATGTATACGTATACAGGTATATAAGTATGTCCATATACCAAACATATGCCATCGGTCAGCTTCACTGTTCGCCTTTGTTAGTAAACTTGAAGCAAAAGTCTTCCGGTGTTCATGACTCCCACACCCTTGGCCGTTCAATGGTGTATCTATCCTAAGAACCCCTTCAATCAAATCTATCCGCAAATTATTTTTAAAATTACCTACTCCAGTAATTAGTGCCAACATGAATCAGAACTTGGAAAAATGAGCGGTAATTATTTAAATAATTAAAAAATAAAATTATTTGAATTAAATTGTCGTGGGCGTGGCGGGTTTAGAACAGAGCAGTTTTAGCTGAGTAAAAAAAAATAATATATTTGAAAATGAATATTTAAATGAAGATAAAAGGGCCCATGAGAGGTTGTATCCGTGCCTGATGGGCCTTAAAGGCCCCCTTGGTTGATGGAATGCCGGCGAGAGCTAATGTAAGAGACTTGAATGCGTGGAGACAGGTTCAGCCAATGTCCGCCGTGCTGTGTTGTCTTGGGACCTATGTCCCTTTCCAAAGATATCGGATATTCTTAAATGTATATAAATTCTTTTGGCACTAAAAATAATAATAAGGCCTGATGTTGGAAAACGGGTTTCGAGCCAATCCAATGCCCGGGTTAAAAAATTTATTTATATTACATTTACTTAAACAGAAAATCGGCATTAACTTGTAAGAGCTGGATGATGTTTTAGATTAGATTTATGTTAAGTTCAATGTTTATCGCGAATAAATTAATTCATCTATTATTTATTTTGATGTTACTATTGAATAAGCTGATTCATAGATCGTAATTGACGCGGATGATCATACAATCTGATAGGGATTGGATGTAAACTCGATAGCCTCGTGCTATTTTCATCAACAATATACACTCTCAAGACAAAATGGCAGCTCTTATATATATAATATGCTCCATTACTTTATATATTTATGCATAACAATAGAAAAATTATTATCTTTAACAGAGGAAATCCCACGCAGTCATTTAGATCAGCAGTTTAAATCATTTACTTGCTACTCATCTACTCCTATAATGACAATTTAATTATCAAAGTTTCAAACTTTTTTATTACTATCTAGTCTCATTAATATTCATACTGTTTAAAGTTTGACGATAAGTTTCTCACAAAAAAAAATCTACAAGTGATAAATTAATTTTTCGCTGACGATATTAAATACTTATGACAATGGAGGATAAAATTGGATACTTCGAAACTTGCTACGAAGCGAATAACTGTGTCATGAGTTTAGATATTAATTTATAATAAACAATAGAGATTGTAATTTAAAAAAAATAATTAATCACTTGTATTAATAGATTAGCGCAATGCAAGCGGTTCAAATGTCATTTGTAAAGCATATGCGACCTTAATCTTGGTGTTAAATATAGTAAAGATATATGAATACACTAGGTGTTAGTTTGAATTTTTTAAAGTAAAAAGATAACGTCAGATAGACCAATAAGACTTGAGAAGAAATTAAGAAGACGATAACCGGTTGGTCCTATATATGCATTGGCGTCACTGGTCACGAATAAACTCGTATTATAAATAAATGTAAATTTATATACATATATATATATATGAAGAACAACTTTGATGCTTGGTATTTATTCCCAGTGGCAGCATGTTAAACTCGTGGACACAATAGTCATTTTCAAATTCTGTTAAAATATAATAAAACACAACACGAGCTGGAGCCGCTAAAACGTGGACTGAATCATCTTACAAAATTTAAAAAGTTCAATGCGCTATCCATACATGACACTGTAAAAAATTTGAGTGAACGTTCATTAAAACCGGAGTTAATGTGGAGCGGATAATTTTTTGTGTATAATTTATCCCCGGAGTGAAATCAACTCCACAAAGAAGTTCATTTTGACATTAAAACCCCAAATTGAAGTGAATGTGGATTTAAATAAAATCCACATCGCTCCGAAAGCACTCCGTCGAAAAAATAAACTCCCTATTTACTCCGTATGCGGAGTAATTTTTTTTTAAACTCTGGAATTCCGAGTGAAGTCAAATGGAAATAAAATCCGTTCACTCTCAATTTTTTACAGTGTATAATATATGTAATTACATATTTATCAAATATACTACATTGTATTTAAAAGTTATAATTAATGTATATGTATATATGAACATGGATATGCATATGAAAATTGCAAAGGGTTTCCTTGTAACGATGAAATTTGTCGCGGGCAGATTATACTGTGAAATTGAGATTTAATCCGGATTAACGTGGGTGGGCAGTCCTGGCGCCGGCTTAAAATATATGTATGTATGTATGTATATACATAGAAATCCTCTTTTGTGCTATACTGGCAAACTACATTCGATATTGTATATATATATAACGATCAGTACCGGCGTTTTCCAATGTAAAATATACGTGAGATAATGGATGTCAGGGTCAAATCCCGCGAGCCCTCTCTCCTCACTTACAATTAGTCCCAATGCTACATTATTAAACGTACTTTGCCGTCCACTTTACTAAATAATTTCATTACACATAACATATATTACATACGTGTACTAGTATTTAATGATACACTATTTATTTAATTTAACAAAACTACAATTTATTCAATAATCACCAATCTGAGTGCGTAATTCCGCTTAAGATTAAAAAATTTTTTTTCAAGGCTACTAGATCCAAGACCAGGATTGGGCGAATCGGTGATTTACTATTGCGACCTTGGTGCAATACTGGGTGAAAAAAAATTTGTAAGTCGGTAGGCAGCAATCATTGATAATTATTGTGCCATTGGAGCAATTCCTTCTGAATGTAATGTTCGAAAAGTAATAAACTGTTTGAGAATAAGGAGAAGGAGATGAAGCAGAGGTTGTAAAGTTCTTTTACCTTTGCTGGTACAAACAAAGAAAATAACCTGAAAGAATCGCTAGCTTCGGAGCAGAGGATAGTGCACCCGGTTGTACACTTATTAAGTCCGACGATTCCCGCCATTCATTAAGCCCTTTGAATTTTTTTTACAACCAAACCCGGCAGGCATGTACAAGGAATCGCCGGTAGCCGAAGCGATCCGGAGTTCCCGTGTCTAGCAGCATTTCCACCAGCCTCCCTACAGCACACACACACACACACAAACTTATTCCCTGTATAATTAAAGTTACTTGTATAAATGTGTGTGATGAATACGCAGGCGTTGAAACTTACACGTACAAATAGCCCTGATATGGCTGACTATTGGCTCTACTTGTGTGTCGTGTTGGCTTTGAGGCTTGTCCTTACGACCGCGTAACCACGCGGCTCCAAATGTGAAAGACCAACACACTACACAAAAGAGGATAGAAGTTGAGTTCAGCTCAGTTGAGTTGCATTGAGTGTGTACATATATGTATAGTTGAGCATCACTACAAACTCAACTGTGGCGAGATGAACAAGTACAAGAGGATGACGAGGCTGATGCTGGTACTGGTGCTGGTAATGGGAATGAAGAGTAGGCGGGAAGATGAAGGAGGAGAAAAGGAAGAGATGTTTCATCATGAACTCAAGTTCAAGATATTCTCTTATTCAGGAATACCCCGACCGAGCGGATGAGATAAAACCCATACCAAGCATGTGGACGTGCATGTAGACTCGCACACGAGACGAACGAAATAGCCCACGTGTTACGCCGGCAAGAAATCCGGCATTATTATGCTGTGCCGTGGCTCGAGGCTGAGGGAGTCGGGTATAAGTTTACTGGCATCAGTATATTCTGTATAGTATTTTATTGTGTCGAGTATTAGTATGCTACATATACCGACGAGCACTGAGGGTACGCAGTGTCCATCTACACACGATCCTCACGTCCTCACTAGCATCGCATCAGCAGTCTGTGTGCTACACAGTACATATACGTATTCGCTTTCATATTCACACGAAACAAGTAGGAAGAGGGACTTTAAAGAGCCTGTAACGTTTGCCTCAGACGCTCTCCAAGGGGGAACAGGTTCTCAGCATGGTTACCGCGTATTCACCGTGCTGAAAACCTTGGCTCACCCACCACAAAAGTCCAGCTCCGGTATATAGCCTCTCCGGGCTTTTTCCTCTGCTGCTGCTGCTGATGATGATGGTATTGCAAATGCGAGCAGAGTATTAAGCAGACAAGGATCCGCAAAGGTGGATCGTATGACCACGAGCAAGATGAAAACATCACGTTTCATAGGGGCTTCTTGACTTGCTATCGATCGTGTGAACGATCACTGTCATGCCGTTGCTGTACTCAGCTTCGTGTCTTCTCTTTTCTTAAGTCAATTTATATATTTTTTTTGCTACTCATGTGTAATTCTACTGGTTCTTATTCCAGTTGCAATGATATCGCATGACTCAAGTGCACTTCATAAAAGTCACGACCCCAAGTATCTTCTTACTAAGACTTGAATTATCGTTCATCTAGATCTTTCAAGTACATCGTCATTGTCCACTGTCATTTAGTCTTGAATTTTTTAAACAAAATACTTTTATCCATTTGTTTATGATAATGACAAGTCATGTATAAGATTTATCAAACCAGGAAACAGAACAATCAAATGACAGAACGGAGTAAATCTTTAGATGATGAATCAGGTAAAGATGAATGTGGATGTAGATACTATAGATTGTGGTATCTGTATAACTCAAGTAAACTATGAGCAGTATTTGGTTTCAGATGATTTTCTAAGCTGAACACCTGGATCCTGATGTCGATGTGAATGTGAAGCTTGTGGATCTTGGTGGCGCGCAACATGGCGGGTGGTGGGGCCCACGCAGCAAACTAGAGAGAGAGAATTACAAGCCAGTTGCTTGTGAGTCGCTCTTCGGGCCCTGAGTTGGCGCGACGCGCGTCTCCTGTAACCGCTACTTTTTTTTACTCCATAAAGCCCCCGAGCGTCGAGTGCTTTTTGTTTTATTGTAATTTTATTTGTTTTCATTTTTTTACCTACTCGAAAAAAATATACTCGTTCATTAATAATTAATAAATAAATAAATTATTATTATTATTAGTAATAATAATAATAATTTAAAAAAAGTTAAATTTACTGAAAGCGCTTGGAAATAATCGCAGGATTAGGTGAGGTGATTTATTTTTACTGTGACTACTTATTAAGTTTACTTAGATAATTTAAACTAACTGTGCTCATTACCATTGTTATAAAATTTTATTTTAGTGCCAAGTTTGAAATTTTTTTTTTAACGTGAATGTGTCTAAATATTCAAGTGAAATTTAAATTTTATTTAAAAATAATTAATTTATTTATTTGATTGTTTATCGAGCAGTAAAAAAATTAATTAAGCTGCATCGTATGATGAAACTGGAGCATAATTTGATTTAATAAGTCATTAAAATTACGTACACATAAACAGTAGATGTGTGATATGCATACATGCGCAAAGATTGTTTATCTATTTAAACATTTGAAACACATGTGAGGGTAATAAAATTAAATTCAAAAAAAACTTCAGTCTTAATAGTTCGCTCGAGTCCTTTACTTGCTAAAGTTGTCATGTAAGCCGATAACATTCTCGCGTAAACGTTTGTTGCTCTAAGTGTACATCAGACTACTTAAAGATTAAACATTTTGTAATTTTACACTAGACTACATAAGAAACAAAGTGAGCGCGATCAGTAAGTGGAGTTTCGCGGCCTTTTATTGTTAATATTATTCTTTTTTTTTTTACTGACTCTTGCCCTCATATATTTTTTCTATGCATATATATATATTTATATACGTATTTCCTTTCGCCAACAATTGTGTGTATATAATTAAATACTCATTATATTAAATTTATTTATAATTATTTAAATGAGCTGTTCATTTTCTTTAGTCATAGAAAACAAAGATAAAAAAATATATATTTTACTTTTTATCGTAATCATATTTTCGAATCTTTGTTCACGTATACCTTTGAAAATAAAACTTTAAAGTGATAAAGTACGTTAGTCAAATATATTTTTCCTTATATTTTATATGTATATAAGATAAAAGAGGATTAGAAGTAACGAACCGCGTGGAAATAAAATATCGAGATATAAATTTATAGTGAAGAGAAAAAATAGTTAAAATTTTTAAATTAAATTATTATTGTAACGTTTCATATATGTATAAATGTCTTGAGTGTTGACTCATGTATTTTAATAGTATAGTAGTAAGTTAACTGTACCAGTCTCATGATTACACATTATAAATGCCAACGCGCTTTGGGCTAATGTAAGATCCTCGTCCTTTCACTATACAACTTAACTACATACTGGTTATTGCCTATTTATATTATTAAACTTTTCCCTAGACTATAAATATATAATACTCCAAAAATACATGTTCGTAGATAAAACTTTAAAAAGTCTATACGTGATTTAGTAACTCGTTAATTAGTGACTCATATTTGAATATAAAAGACATTGTTTAAATTTTACTTCAAGAGACAAAGTAATTTTTTAAAAATAAAATCATCACGAAGTTTTAGATTGCGGTTTTGATTTAATTTGCATTTGCGGTTATCATATTTTCGTGATAATGAAATATGATTATAGAGCCGTGAAATTGGAGGAGTTGTATAAAAAAAAAAAATTAATCAGCAGACCTCTTGACATTGTGACAATTCTCTTTAGTTTATTTGTCATTATTAACAATTACTATTATATAAATTTATCTGGTCAGTCTAGTGGGTTATGAGTAAATGATGATTATTCAACTCATCCGGCATGAATTCCAGCTGAACGCGTGGTGCACGAACTTAAATTTAATAGTCGGCATATCAACACGATAATTATTATTACTATTTTATTAACGTCATATTCTGGAATATATCCATAGCGAAATGTATGACTGAGATGAATTTCTCATTGCCGGATGCTATGAATTCCGGAAATAATTTATCTCTTGCTTTCATTTATTATCTGCATTACATATTTATTTGTTTTTCCATCATTTTTTTATAACTATGAACCGCGACCTGTTGGGCAGCAGCCAGTACTCAGTCCCAAAACTTGCCAGCTAAATGACGACAATAAGACACAAGGACACTAAAGAAAGTTTATGATTTTTATCCGAAATTTTGCCAAGATCGAAATTGAGATTAAAAAAAAAAACAATATAAATATATTCAAAAATTTTGTAAATAAACTTTCGCTGTTTGAAAAAAAAATATTCAGGTCACAGACCTCAGGACAAAAAAAAAAAAACTGAAAAATAAATTTTGAAAATCCCACGAGTTAATAATAAATGTTATATTAATAAAAAATATATATGAGACATTAATTTTACGTTTATTCGTTTCAATTGAGTCGAATTAACCGAAGGACGTCGAGAGTTAATTCAGTGGTTAAAATATTTTTTTTTATCATTACTTCAATTAAGAAAATATCTCGGGATATTGACCGCAAATACTCGACACACGATCTCATGCCTCAGTTCCGTATATATTTAGATAAATAATTAAATTAAGACATCTAGGATAATTATTAAACTGTAATTAAATTAAATTCTACAATCAAAGCCCACGTGCTGTTAATTTACCTGGCAAACAATTTGTACTGAGAGCTTTTTGGTGAAATTAATTGGTGGCTGACCTCTTGGTTACAGCACGTGCCCCGCCCGGACTCAATTAATTGACTAATAAAGCTCAGCCAGTGTACAGCTTGGGACTCGTTGTCAACTTGTCTCATGTTAAAACATTTTATGTCCACTAACGCCGTTACTTTATAATTATTTTTATTTTTTCAGATAAAAAGTTACAAAAATGGCAGTTTTTGGTCTCGTATCAGCGGTAGCTGGTTTTGTGAAAGTGAGGTATTTAATAGACAAGGCCATCATTGATAACATGGTCTTCAGAGCTCACTATAGAATCACGTCGGCTATTTTATTCGCCTGTTGCATCATCGTCACAGCCAACAACTTGATTGGTAAATAATTTTAAATAATTTTTAACTCAGCTCTGCCAAAACGGCCTTAAACAAATACATTGTTTTAAAATTCCAGGTGACCCTATTAACTGTATAGCGGATTCAGCGGTAACAGAGCACGTGATCAACACCTTTTGTTGGATAACGTACACATACACACTTCCAGACAATGCATTGAAGCCAGTGGGTACTCACGTAGCAGCACCTGGACTGGGAACAGATACCGGAGAGAAAAAATACCACTCGTATTATCAGTGGGTTCCTTTCATGCTTTTCTTCCAAGGAATACTCTTCTATCTGCCGCACTGGATGTGGAAGCAATGGGAAGATGGTAAAATAAGAATGATTTCCGATGGCATGCGTGGTACACTTGTTGAAACCAAACAAGAACGTCAGCAACGTACATCACGACTTATTCAATATATTATGGACACCTTACATTTGCATAATAGTTATGCTGCTGGTTATTTCTTCTGTGAAGCATTGAATTTCGTCAATGTTGTAAGTACTTTAAATTATCTAAGCAACGTTGGATTTAACATGTTGTGATCATGATCACTATCTAGTGGTTCGGAATAATTTATTTATTTGAAATTGCTTGTAGGTGGGTAACATTTTCTTTGTGGACACATTCCTTGGCGGGGCATTCTTGACATACGGAACAGAAGTTGTAAAATTCAGCCAGATGAATCAAGACGAGCGAAGCGATCCAATGGTTGAAATATTCCCACGTTTAACCAAGTGTACATTCCACAAATACGGTGCCTCTGGATCGATACAAAAACTCGACGCTCTCTGTGTACTTGCTTTGAATATTCTCAATGAAAAGATATTCATATTTTTATGGTTCTGGTTTATCATACTGGCTGTTATGTCGGGCGTTGCGCTGCTATACAGTATGGCCGTTGTTCTGTTACCCAGCACGAGGGAGACTATTCTTAAAAAACGATTCAAATTTAGCACAGCGTCTGCAGCTGGCAGTCTCGTTCGCGAAACACAAGTAAGTATATTTTGTTTTTATATTTATTTTTTAAATAAATATATGTAATTCTTTTTTGACTGTTTTAGGTGGGAGACTTTCTTTTGCTCCATTTGCTGGGCCAAAATATGAACATGATGGTATTCAATGAATTGCTGAATGAACTATGTCGCCGTCTTCACGTCGGATCAAGTAGCGGAGCGTCACCTGCTTCCGTACCGTCGGCACCCAGTACTTTAGAAATGTCACCAATTTATCCGGAAATTGAAAAAATGTCAAAAGATACCGAGATTTAAATACCACAATTATTAGTTATTACTTGTGATAATACACTGGTGCCTTAATTATTAAATTTATAAATTTTAATATTTACTAATCGGTAGTTTTTTTTAAATTTTTTAACTTTAGTTAGATGTGACTGGAGTATAAATTATCAAAATTTTAATTAATTAAATAAGGCGCATTACTCATTATGAGTAACAAATTTTTTTGTTCAGTGTAAAATGACGTAGGGAAAATTTAAAAAAACTTAAGTAATTAATTTTAAAAATTTAAATCGACAATAAAAGTGCAATTGTTGTGCATTACTAAATTTAATTGTTTGCGTGATACAAAAGATAAAAAAATAAAATAATAATAAAAATATTATAAAAAGTCGACGCGCTTTGAATCAGTGGGCTGTGACTCGATCGATTCTTAATGCAAAGCGACGTACGGCGATTCTCGATTAATAGTAACAGAATACTGTCATCATAACGACAATTAAATCAACAGTAATGCATCTGCACTGATAATTATTACTGATAAACGTTAAATCCGTATAGCAATTAATTAAAAATATTATTATTATTATTATTATTAATTAAATAATTAATAATAATAATAATCCACATTTGTTTCTTATTATTTTATATAATTTTCAAACTAAATACTATAACTGTAATGCATAAATATATTCCGTCCAGGGCATATTGTATTTTATTGTGTTCAGTATCATAAACTTTTCACTAAAACAATTTTATTATCATAAACTTTTATCATTATTTCACTTAGAAATAATTACTAAAAATATTTAAAAAAAATAGTGCCAACGTTATCAATCTATAAATATATATTTAGTACAATAAAGTATATATTAAATAATTATATATCTTTGTTCAGCAACCGCTCCGACTGTCCTTGAGCGACCTCAATAATTTTCTCAATTTAATATTTTTTTCTCAATAGCTTTATAAATATATGAATAATCGTTCTGTCTGCAAGTTACTTTGTTTGAAAAGGTGAATAATGGAAAAGACCGTGAGTTTATTCCAAGAAAAATCTCATAATTATTATTAATAATAATTATATACTTTATAAATATTTTTTTAAACTTTAAATGGCGAAAACTAGTGCCCTGGAACTACTTTATAATTATCTGCTCATAAGTACTGAGGACCAATCGAGATTTAGTATTATTTATAAGTTTTAAATCTGATTATTGTCTTTGTTCACTTGGTCATTTATTTACAAAGCTTTCTTTAATTGTATCGATTGTATGTTTTTAAAAAGTAGCCTCTCAATATCGAATTGCTTTAAAAGATAAGAAGCGCTTTGTTTCTTTTTTTTTATATTAAAAATAATATATCATAGCATGTTTCTAAGTGATATGTAGTAATTATATACCATAAATATTTACGAGTATCAATACGTCTGTTATATTTAAATTTTAATGTAATAATTAATGATGAATAAAGAGATTTTTTTTCGTACGTCACTTTTAATGGTAATTGTTAGTTGATGTAATTAAAAGTAATATTAATTATTATTATTATTATTGGTTTTAAATAAAGTCTGTGGAATAATGAGAGTATGAGTCAAGCAACTGTCAGACTATTTGATTATTAGTAATAAAAAAAAAATAATTATGATAATGACAATGATAATAATAATAATCCAATTATAGGGGTCCATGCTGGTTGACTCACCGATTTCCCCAGTCGACTTTGTTGATGATTCGTAATTTCAATTCCCTCGTTTGGTCTGTTGTCAACGTACCTCCTAGAAGTTGTCGTCGCCACTCCAATAACTCTCTCATTACTTTCCGTAGAGTATTGAACTTGTAGATTTCCCGTTCCTGGGAAAAAAAAAATAATAATAGTAAAAATAAATATCATGTTTTATTTATTAAAGTCGGTAATATTTTTAAAATAATTTTCTATTACGAAGTAGTGATCAATATTCATCAATACATATTGAGTATTTAAATTGATCAAAGGATATTGTAATAAAATAAATATTTTGAGTCATAATAGAGTTTTAAACAAAAAATAAAACATGCCATCTGGCAGCCAGAATGGAAGGTAGATTTTTCGAAAATTTTCAGCACCTCCCTGACTTTTCGCTAGCTCGCGCTTAGTTTGAAACAAAGGCGGCTCTTTTTCATTTTTACTAAGGTCGAAGATCAGTTTTTCAATCCGAGATTCTTAATCCGCGATTCAAATATTGTTAATATACTTATATATTTATTTAATAATATTTCGCTTATAATTTTCTATTAAAAAGTAGTGATCAATATTTATCAATACATATTGAGTATTTAAATTGATCAAAGGATATTGTAATAAAATAAATGTTTTGAGTCATAATTGAGTTTTAAACAAAAAAAATTTTTATGAATTGTATTGAGATAAGATATAGTAGTTGCCGGTATGACTACATTGGTGATTCACGAGTCAGTCTGAGTGTACTTGGCCCGAGAAGGCCGTTTTTTAATACGACATCCGTAGATTTAAGACGGAAGATAAAATAATAATAAGAATAACAGAAAAAGTTGGCAGACGTTTACTTACCACATAAAGTCTTTTCCAGATTCCACCCCATTCTCGCAGAACTAGAGTTACCTCGCGTACCACTGGATCTTCCTCCGGTATCACCGACTCAAAGAGGCCTTCGTTCTCGATTTTACACGGCTTCAGATGGATGTAAGAGCTCGGAAATATGCCTTTCACCGCTCGGTTCTTCGTCGAGAACCCTCGGTACCATCCTAAGACAAAATGGTGTAAAAAATTAATGACAACAGCAACAACAGCAATAATACTTTCTTGGAAATCATCTTTATTACCTGCGCATTCCTCTAAAATATGGAGCGTATCTCCGATTTCCAGTGGCAGTCCATACCGAGTATCTCCTCGCCAGTTGTAGACGGCTGGAATCATACAATGTCTGATTAGTTAATCACCTAATTAATTAATTAAGTACGGATGTGATGGAATGATTTACAATAATTGTGATTTAGAATTAGAATGTAATAAATATACATATATATATAATATATAATATGATTAAAATTGATTTGAATTAGAGTAAGAAAGACTTTCATATATGAACTTTGGACGGCGGATGTCAGTTGACAATGTGCGTATGATACAGGCTTCCGGCCAAAGCTAGAGACACGACGAGAGATGCATCTCAATGAGCATTTACGCCTGATGTATTACAGTGTGTGGATGGTTGTCGCATCCTGCTTTTTACTACTTCAAATGTCTATACTGTTGTGTATAACTTGTACTGCTTGTTCTGTAACTATTGCTGGTGCTTCTGCTTTTGCTGCTGCTTACACCAACGCCTCGGTGATTCCGAGACGTCTGCACCGTCTGCACTTACTCTCCTCTTGTCTGACACGTGTTTTTTTATTTTCATACATTCAATATACATCTTTCATACAATTTAAGTCAACAACAATGACGTATTCTTCATTCATATCACTTTGTTTTTTTTTAACAAAGAAAAAAAAGTGAAATTAATTTTCGGGGCTCTGGAATTAATTAAAAATATTTTAGCCGTAAAAATTTAAAAATAAGTATTGTATGTTTTTGTAAATAAAATAAATATGTGTGTGGTAACAAAAGTGCCAAGTTCACACGATGCCCGTAGTTTGAATTAAAGTATAGAGATAGAGATATGATAGTAACAGAAAAGAATGAAAGGACAAAGGAAAAAGGAATAAGAGACACATTCGAGGGTGACTCTCTGCTCTCCACCGCTACAACTCTCGTTCTATTCTCTCACTTTGTCTTCCTTCAACTCACTGGTTTCCCAGGTTTTCCCGGGGAATCAAATCAATAGCTCTCCCTTTCGGTGTATAAAACATTTCCAAGGGACGCGGGTACAACCTCTGCACTATGTTAGGGAGAAAAAGTTTCAGAGGGAAAGAAAGAGAGAGAAAATCCAATGGGAATTAAAGTATGATGGGGGATGAATGAACACTATAGTTATAGTAAAAGTTATAGCTATACTACAGCTGTAATAATACATGCGACAGTTACTATTACACGAGCTACGAGGGTAACTAAAAAATATGTACTGTACTAAAGAAAAAAGTAAAACGCGGGCAAAGACATTGAGCTATATATGTATATATATTGTACAGCAGGTTTACATTACAACAAATAACTACTAGCAGACGTAAACAATACTAGCCCGAAATCATAAGCACTTTGTACTTATTTTTAAAAGCTGCCTGGATGCTTTCAAATAAATGTTTTATTGATCTTAACTTGGCATCTTGTACTCCACTTGGTGAAAGTTTTATTTCTGTCCAACTTTTAGCATGTATGTGTATATAACTTTGTAATAATATACAACATAATGATTTAACATATTTATAAGAATTATTATTTTACATATTTCAATAAGTACAGAGTAATGTACTTGAGCGAAAGCTATTTTTTATCCTTTTTCACGGTAGAAAGTTATAAGATACGCAAGATAATTTGATGAGACGACAAAAATGTATGCCAGAATTTTATTTTATTATTTTTTATGCAGAGTTTACAAAAAAACATTGACTATATATTTCATTTATAATACGTCAACGTTTTTTGTCTCTTCGTATATGACGATGACATTCAATTTCCCACTAATATGCGATAACGTATTTTTTGTTGTTTGAATAAAAAAAGTTTTTCTATCTCCCGAAAACAAATCGTTTCAGTGGTTCAGGAAATGAGAATTTTAATACGGCAATTAAAACATTTTAATTAAAAAATAAATGATAATGATAAGATAGTTATATAGATAAACAATTTATGAATGAATGAATTTTATTGAATAAAAAACATTAAATAAAATCGCTTTGATGTTTATATTTATAAATTCCAAGTGAAATTTGTTTTCCCGCCACTGTATCAGTAATTTAAATATAGTATTACGCGTTCTCTATATTTATACATTTGACATTACGCAGTACAGTTTAATAAAGTATATAACGCAAATGAATACATAGATGTATCTCATACATTCATATATATACTTTTTTACTCCATATATACTTATAAATACAGTTGTTCTTTTTATTTAGCGACCTGCGTGCCACCCGGAGCGTTTTGTTGAGGTAACGCGAGGGTAATAATTGAACGACAGTTTCATGCACGAACGAGAAAATATCGACAAAGTAACGTACAGTAAAAAAAAAAATATGAAAATAAAACTCTGGGATACTTCGGTGATAATCTGAGCATAAAAATTGACATTCTATCAGTCTTATCACCGTCTATTTTTATATCACCCAATAAAACGATACTCGCACCCAAAATTCAAACAAAAATTAGGAGTAAAAAGTTTTAATTACTAAAACTAAACGTCGTGTCAAGTACGAATTTATTCAAGCGTATAATGCTCGCTAAGTGGATCCTGTTTCAAGTGCTATCCGATCCACCTGATCCACTCTACTCTCTTTTCTCTCTACCCATTACCCTCGAGCACGTACACGGATTAAAACGTCAACTATCCAACGGGATCGATCGTCGACTCCATTCATAAAAACTCCTTGCTATTGATAAATTATAAATTTGATGTTTGTTTTATCTTCGGCGCTCCAATATAAATATATTTCCTCGCCAATCTGATAAATTATAAAAAACAAATAATTAAATATTTACTTGATTGATTTTTTTAAACCCATAAAATAACAATATATACATATTGTTTTTTTTATTCAAATTGAATGACATCTTCCTCAAGGGGATTTTTTTTACTTAGGGCCAATTGATGATTGCAGTGAGTCTTTAAAAGGCTGGCCCGGTACTTCTTGTTACTTTACTTATAAAATACCCGCTCTTACATTTACTTATTACATGTATAGATGTATAAAGACATCCATACATACATACATACATACTACTAAGTATATATATATAAATATATTATATTATATAGTATGTACACTATCGTAGAGTAGTATGTACTTGAATACGATCAATGCATGAATGGACCAACACATAAGAGTATCAAAATATACGCGCGCGCACACTTTAAAACAGCGTGTTCACGTTTACGGAGCACGTTCCTGATTGTCCATCCTGTCTAGTCGGCATTTTTTTAAATTTTTTAACGTCAGTAAATTAATTTACAGCTCATAGCCCATCGATAAATCAATCAGCAATTTGACACGACGTAAAAAAATTTTTTAAACCAACTAAAGTGTAAAAAAAAATTTTTTTAAATTAATACAAGATAAAATAATTTGGAGTTTGACAGATGAGGAGTTTGATGTAGAAGATAAAAGACGTAGTGGAAATAATTATTTAATTTTTATTAAATTATTTGAACTCACCGACTCCGTACTTGGTTGTCTTGGTGGTGGTCCACATTTTAGTTAATTACTACGTAATGTCTACATATTTAATTATTTAAATATTTATATAATGTTTATCACGTTAAATATCAAAACAACACAAACATTGGGTGTGTTGCTGCACCAGACACAAGTGCCACACGGTTTTTACTAAACTACACAGCGTTGCCGTGTTGCGACACCAACCGACAACAAGGGCTATCACTTTTGGTCACGTGGTCCTTCAGGAACGACTTAAAAGGATACTAAAATTTAAAAGTCCTTTTAATTCTTTTACGTCACTAAACTAATCCATAGTCCACATCCTCGAGTATTTTTTTTGTATCAATAATTTTAGAGAAATAAAATAATTTTTTTTAGCGGGAAACTTAAAAATTTTTGAATGCAAATAAGCCCAGGGTTGGTGATAAAATATTTACGCGTTTGAAAACCGAGCGCTTTCTTTGATCATGCTCATTAAATGTCTCAAGTTTAACTATTATTACTTATTAGATTAACTTAATCAAATGACAATAAAAAATAAAGCTCTTGGGTTTGTAAAAACAACTAAAAATTTTTTTAATATCATTTTTATCTAATAATTGTAGTTTGTAATTTTTTATCAAAGGCAACTTCACAAATGAATTTAAATGCCGGCAGGACTTTGTTGGATTTAAATTTTTGACAAATATACATATATATGTTTTAAATAATTTTTAAATTTATTATTTATTAATAAATACAATACTCGCACTTAAGTGGTACGATGTTACGTATATATTTTTTCAATTAGTTTAGTATTTACAATCCTCAAATATTTAATAAAAACGGTGCAATGGCTGATTTATTAAGTGCAGCATCTTTGATTTGTCTTTATTTATTTTATATTTTTTATTTTGGTCTACTAGACACAAGCTAAAATTAACTTGCCAATTGCTGCATCACAAGTAGATGAGGAACTAATTAAAAGTTTATGGGTTTGCCGAAGTAAGCGGCTAGATGAGCTTCTCTGAGAGCTTCCGCACAGGTCTGGAAAAAAAAACATATTAATTATAATGTAAAAATAAAATTCGCAGTTTATAAAATTTATATATTTAAAAAACAAAACGTACTGGATGCGCGTGGCAAACTCTTGCTACGTCTTCGGCGCTGGCACCGTATTCCATAGCGAGGACAGCTTCGTTGATGAGCTCACCAGCACCCGGCCCGATCATGTGGACTCCCAAAATTTTATCCGTCTTCTCACAAGCCAATACTTTGACGAAACCTTCGGTCTCGAGGTTCGTCTTGGCTCTGGAGTTGGCCATGAACGGAAATTTTCCTATTTTGAATTCAATGCCTTCTTTCTTTAGGTCCTCCTCGGTTTTTCCGACCCAGGCTACCTCAGGGTGTGTATATACGACACTTGGGACGCAGTTGTAGTCAATATGTACGGCGCCTAATTAAATAAATCGGTACAATTTTTAAAAAATGTTCAATTACGTGAAATTAATTTAAAAAAAAAAATATTAACCTCCAGCGATACCCTCGACGGTGATAATTCCTTCGTCTTCAGCTTTATGCGCCAACATTGGGCCGTGGATACAGTCGCCAATAGCGAAAATGCTTTAAATAAAATAAAATAATTATTAATTGCCTTCAAGTCTTTACATATATTGTAATGTGATCAATAAATAAACTTACTTAGGAACTACTGTCTGGAATCTGTTGTTAACGGGAATTCTGCCTTTTTCGTCCCTCTCAATACCCATGTCTTCTAATCCTAAATTCTGAGTGTACGGCCTTCTGCCAACGCAAACTAAAAGTACATCACAAACCAACGTTTCTTTTTTACTGGGATCTTTAGCATCCTCAATGGAAACGTTTATTTCTGATCCACTTTTTTGAGCTCCAGTAACTTTGGTACTGAGTTTGAAATTCAAACCCTGCTTGGCCAAAACTTTTTGCATCGTTTTGCTCACTTCTCCATCAATACCAGCACCACCGATCGATGGCATAAATTCAACGGCTGTTACTTCGGATCCCAATCTGTAAATTTATCAATTAATAAATAAATATTCTCAATATTTATACATATTTTTTGATAAAGTAAATTACCGTTGCCATACGGATCCCAACTCCAGGCCAATGACACCAGCGCCGATGACTATAAGCCGCTTAGGTACCGGGTTCAATGACAAAGCACCAGTTGATGAAACAATTTGTTTTTCATCAATCTCCAGACCACCGAATGGTGTCACCTCACTGCCAGTAGCAATTAGTATATTTTTTGTGTTTATCGTCGTGGCTACTGATCCATCAGGACCCAGTGCAGACACTTGATTCTTTCCAGTTATTTTACCATGACCTTTCACCCACTCGACTTTATTTTTTTTAAAAAGCCCGGCGATACCTCCGGTCAATGCTTTTACTACATTATCTTTCTGCTCCAACAATTTGTCCAGATTAAGTTTTACTTCACCAACTGTAATAAAATTTATCTTATTTTTATTACCATTATTTTTATTGATAAGTGTTTTATTATTTACGATAACTCAGACTTACCATCGACTCCTCTATTAGCTAAATCCCCACTGTGAGCCATGTGGTAATAGTGAGAATTATTTAAAAGTGACTTAGACGGAATGCATCCTACATTGAGACAAGTACCACCAAGTGTTGGGTTTTTTTCAACGCATACTGTTTTCATTCCCAACTGGGCCGCTTTTATAGCAGCTACATAACCACCAGGACCAGCTCCAATCACCACAACATCGGCATCCAACGTACTTGCGTACCTTCTCTGCTGCAAGACTGAGAATGTTGGGTTGATGACACGTTTAATGCTTGCAGGCTGAAAAATAATTTTAAATTTCAAATTTAAATCTCCATCGATAAATTTTATCAGCCATCCTCATGATAATTTAATTTTGAATTAAAAATAATTTGTAAATTAATTAACACGTCCTTGGATATTGAAAGACATGCGAAGAAGGTTAAAGCCGAAGCCTATTGCACACTGACTTTAAATAAATCGTAATTATAAAATAAATTATAATTACTTACCCTGACTGTCGTCATTAAACTCCATAAATTAGCCTGCATGGTGTCTTGGTTAAATTACTCCTCGCCAAAAGAATGAATTATTTTATAATTTTCGATTTAAAAAAAAAACCAGGCAGTGAACATCAAAAACTAAACTTTTCGGGCTATCGTTTCATAATCTCCAGCGATTTGATAATCGATGTCTCGAAATACTGCTATCGACAGTTGGCATTCAAATTCAAAGATGGCGCCAGCATTCAAATTCAATCCAGAGGATCCAGAGCCACAGCCAGTGTCAGTCAGTAATTTAATTTAAAAAAAATAATATTTTGATAATAATAACAGCAAATCAGTCAATCGTATTCACGATGACATAATTTCATATAATTTATTTAAATAATCATACATATTTATATATTCAATAACCTCTTGTAAAATTATCTTTAAATTACTCTACACAAATCCCAATAATTATAATAGTATATTTTATAAAATTTATAGTAATTATTTACATGCACTTTATTTTATCTTATCTTTGTTTACTTTATCGCATTTCAAAATATTCTCGATGAATTTTTAAATTTATAGCCGCTGAAATGTTGACGTCATCAAATATATAAATAAAATAACAAATAATTTTTACCAACAATAACAATAATAATAAGAAGGTAAAGTATAAATTTATGAAAATATGTGATAATTTAAATAAAATTAAGTATTTATGTCTTTATTGTTCTGGTTACGCAGGCGCATAAAGTGGCCATTTTCAAGGTGGAGACCCACCGTGTCGTATATTTTTCACACAGGGTGCAGGGTGTTATATAAAAGCAGGAAGTACAAGAGGGGTTGAAGCGAGTATGGTTTTTATGAGTGAGCGTCGTCGTAGTATCACCATCAGGAGGGTTGAATTAAACGAGTGGGAGCAAGAAGGGATGCAAGTAAGGGGCGACAGATGTCCTGTCGATGACGCATTACATGGTGCTACGGTGGTTGTTGTTGTATACCGCTACCCGTCTTCGTAGCTGCTTATGCTGTCACATACTAAAACTCAAGACTACTCGGGATCGGTGTGTTTGTGCTGCTGTCACTGAGATCTCCGCTGATAATTACATCCTTAGAGCCTCCGTAGCGCTTATGAGCATCAGCATCATGGATTAGCAGACTTCTTGGAAATATTTTTAAAGATATGGCGCACGGCTGAGAAGTGTCACTCGCTTTACAAGTATGAAAAGATTTTATTTTATTTTTTTAAAAATATTTTTTACGGTATTTTATTTCAAGACTGGTTCCAATCGGGTTAGCTGAATAGTATACTGTGGAACCACTATTTTTTCTACTTTATTTTCACGCCTTTTTTTGCTGGGAATGTGTGTTAATTTTTTTTAGTTTCATCCTTTGGCAAACTTGTTTTTTGCTGACTAGATGTGTTAAATATGTATATTTTTTTTTCTTGATTTATGGACGATTGGATGTCGTAGTCAATTTATTTTTAAAAAAACATCTTGAGTAGTTTATTTTATTCGCTAATGTAAGATTATGAGTTTAATAATAATGTAGAATGTGGATGTATTTATATTAAGAAGTGAGTTTTAATATTTTTTTCCGCAAGCCGGCAATTATTCTAATGGCTCGTTGCATTCAAAGGTCGGTGTTCGTGGAAAATAAAAGAGTTTACAACATCGACTCTGTAGCTCTCCAACTGAACGTCGTGGGATCTTCAGCCTCTGGGGTAAAAAAAAGGCTAAATAAAACTAGCAGAACGGATATAATACTCGAGAGTTGAGAAGAGGATGTGCGAGATATCAAAGAGCCAGCGGAGGACATATCGGGATCAAGATCCGCCGCGAATTCTCAAAGACGCCGGCAATGATAATAAAATTGGCGGCAATGACAATCCGATGGGCACGATGACGACCGAAAAAGTATCTGCAGTGGTAACGGAGGAGCTGGAATTCTTCAGGAAGCATCAGCAACACCAGCAGAGGTGGGAAGAGGCGTCGATCACGGCCGAAGTCGTTCGCAACCGAGTTGTAGACTCCACGGTCAGTTGTGAGCGAGACAACAACGCGAGTGTAAGTGTTGTGAACGACGCTGCAGTAAAAGTGCCTTCCTTATCATCATCTTCATCAGCATCAACACCACTACCACCACCACCACCACCTCCACCGCCATCATCAATATCATCATCATCCTCTACGATATCCGGGACAACTCCTAAAGAGGTACGTTGTTAATCATGTGCTAATGAGGATATAAATTAACGTTAAACAATAGGTGACGTGAGAATTTCAGACAGGGCGGAGGTTGATGGAAAATTAAACGAAAACAAGAGTGTATTTTTATTCTCCAGCTTATAGTTTAACAATGAAAATTTTATTGCTATCAAATTATTCATCAGACTATTGTACATATAGTTGGATCCCACACACACTTTCGCACACATACACACACATGAATATATATTTGCTCATACATGCATCCTACTACACACATACACTCACACACGTCATGATTCAACTCTCATTTCTTCTTGCACTGAGTACAGAGCTCCAGCAAGTCGCGACCAGCATCCCAACAGAGCCAGGGCATCCCCTTGCACCTGCCTCACAACTATATATACTGCTATGATTTTTTTGTTTTGGTCACGTTCAAGCTACAGGCCGTGCCAAAAGTTATTTTATACTCTACCGTACTCTCAAACTCCGAAAAGTACTCACTTGATATTTATCAACTCTCCATACACAAGAGTACGCACCCACCCAAAGACACTAAAATTTAAAATCCCTTTATCTTTAATTTTCGAGGTTCGTTAAGCCTTTTCTCTAAAAAGTCTTACCCCTTTCTGTTATTATTTTTGGGGCGCCAGAGACCGACGAGTTCAAGTGACAGTGATATACATAGATAATGGAGTAGTACTGAGGGGTTGCTGTATGAATGTCACCGGCTAGTGTATACGCATAGTAGTCTGGTCTAGTTGCAAATGAAAGCAGCGTGGTAGGTCCACGCGGCCGACGTCTATATGAATAGAAAGAGAGAGAGGATTAAATTCATGACGTATCTCGTCGGGTTAATCAATGAGAGATGACGCAGCTGCTGTATAGAGCCACGCTGTGTGAATCTCTGATGTCCGTTTTCAATCCCCTACTTTTATGCTTTATAAACGATTCATTTATTTTTTATACAATCTCTTCCGCTCATTATGTATTCAACAATTCATTATTTCTCTAAGTTATAAAATAACTAGAAGTTTATTAAAATAACAGACCCACAGTACCCGATTTATCTTGAGCGAATATCAAATTTTTAGTGTCTTCTTAAAGTCGGCTCTAGTAAATTAACATTTTTGAATACTGGAATAAATTCTAAAACTAAATCGAATTTTCCCTGAGATTTAAAATGGATTTGACTCCAAGTCTACTTCAAATCGCGACCAAGTATTAGGAAGACCAAGGGAACAGTTCACTGTTTTGTATTTTTCTATTTACTGAATTTTACTAAATATATATACAAATACATGGAGTGGTCGAGTACTAATTCTCTGATCGGGTACTGGGTCTTTTGCTTGAAATTTTTTTCCACAACTACCCTGACAACAGTAAAATATCCTAGAATATTAAAACTTTATACATCTTAAAATTTTATCTCCGGGCTTAAAAGCGTCATTAAGACCCTACCCGGATGCCAGGGACAATGGATCATCGTCTTCTCAGAAAAAGAATGATGCACTGAATTTTTGTGTCCTCTATCTCTATTCCGCCTAGGGATGAAACACATCTCTCTATTCATGTTAGCTCTCTTTTCGACCTGTCTACATATTTTTTTTCTTGAGCCTGTATGGGCTGTCTGCGTTTCGAGGGTCCACAAGCCTCATCTACGTCATTTGATCCTGCGGGCAATGCAGGTTCATCCCTCACGGATTTCTTTGTACAACGCAGTTTAGTTTGCGTGCGGCTTTCAAGACGTTAACTTACGATTTGCTGTCCAGTCGTTGCTTTTTTTTTCCCAAGAATTTTTCATCCTATTTAAATTTTTTGGTAATTAGGTACGTTCGATAAATATAGTAATTTATTTTTCCTACATATATTTATATTTTAATTTGTATATTTTATCTCAGCGAGAGTAGAAGTGTTGATATTTTAAATCTTTCATTTTATTTACAACTGACGTTAACGCAGTGTGGGGTGATCGAGTCTGTGTACATGAGATTTATAGAATTACTGTTGTATACTCTATATATACATACTAAAGTTTATATATATATATATATATATATACCTATAAATGAATACACGATATGAAGTAAAAGTATTACAGTGTAGAGTTGCATTGCAAGAAGTACTTTCTTCAGTTCCGCGCGTTGTTTAAAATAATTCAAAGAGTTTTGCTCCGTAAATTTATATCTGCACTTAAGGTTACAAAGTTTTTTAAATTTATAACAAACCAACACACAGCTGACTGGTGTTTAAATAGCATACCGCTGCAACGTGTACATAAAAATAATCCACGTCACGGTGTTACGAGTGTTGAGTATCCAACCACGTGGAGTAAAACCAACTTTTTTTATTAAACTTCATTACCACAAAATTATTATTGTAATTACAATTATTTTATATGATAAGGTTTTGATACTTAATACTGTTGTGTTTCTCCTTAATATTTTTATTCGGTTCGTTTCGTTATGTTTTTGCGGTCTTTTCTTCGAACGGTATATGCCTATCAGCAAACGCGCATATTACGTGAGTCTATTCTTGTATTAACTCTGGTATACTTATCGTAATCGCTAAGGAATGCTGTCAAGTGGAAAGAAAAGTATACACTGAAAATTAATACAATAAGAATGCTATTGGTCAAAGGGCAAAAAATATTTTATTGTTTTTTTTTTAATTGCAATAGCTTCGAGTTTTAATTTTTTTTATTGAGAAGACAAATTATGGAAATATCCTGACAAGTAAATTATATAAATATAGAGTATAAAATTTTTTTTCAATAAAAGTTTGTACTTAAAATTCTACATACAGTCACGTTGCAACGATTGTCGTCACATTGCATTTATTCGACCTTGTGCCGTTTCATGTCGCGCAGTTTAAGACTTTACAAGACCGACACTGACAGTATTCACTTATAGATATTAACATGTATATATATATAAATATATATATTACATTAGGTGCAATGTTTACATGACATAAACTCATTATTTATTGAGATAAAACTTCACCAATCACTTTTGATCTCTATTTATTAATTGATAAAAATGATTAAGTATAAATATATACATATAACACATATATACGCATAATTTCATTTAAATTACATACGTACTTACTGCTCTATTTATATATTGTACATTTTAATTGACGTATAAACAAGTCTAGTGAGTTTATTTCCTAATAGTTAATAAATTAATTTCCTTGTTTTTATTTTTTGTTACGTAGTTTTAAATGACAGCATTATTTGTTGCAGTACGTAATCAAATTACTTTTTTTTTTATTCACACAATGCTTTATTTGTTTGAAGGATTTAATTTAATTCAATTATATTAATTATATATATTTTTTGAACTAGTTTTTATATCGATAAACTTTGACGATAAAACTATTTTTTTTAAAAGTGTGTCAATTCAAATTTATCACCAGAATTTAAAGAAAAAAATAATGGTCAGCGGCTGATAAAATTTTTATCAGGATTATGAAAGATGACGCTTGTAGGCAGTAATTATTTGGGCTGTCATTTTAGTCATGATAAAAAAAATGATAATAATGATATTAATTAAATTGTTATGGTTATAATGATTGAAGTACGTTATTGAGCGATTAAAAATAACTGGTGACGTGTATGGTTTGTTTAGTGTCATCAAGCCATATATTATTTCGAATGTCATTGTACTCAAGGAAAATAAATTTTTTTCTGTAGGTCATACACACGAGAGCAAGTCAGTGCAACACGATCGATTTTGTCCGCGAGTAGTCAATGTTTCCCGACACAAGTTTCCCGTCTCGCTTTACTTGTTATGTCGGGCCTTGTAAATTGCACTATAAATGTACATAACAGACCTTCCAAGTTTCTCTATAACTACTCCGTATTGTCCTCAAAAGAAAGACGGCATTGCATACCTCTGACTAATTTTTTTTTATAATTATTCGTCTCTTTAATTAAAAATTCACTCCAAATAATTCACTCTGTACTTGTACACAGAAAAAAAAAGAATTTCTTGGTCACCTCGAGAAAATATTTTCATTATAAATTAAAAAAAAAATTTTTTTCAGACGAGAAAAAAATTTTTGCGGCAAGAAATGATTTTTTTCGGTGTATATCTATATCAATACACGTCTACATCTTTATTTATTTATTTTTTCTTACATATTATTGTTTGGTAAAACCACACAAGTGTATTATATACAAGAGACGCAATTGAGTGTAAAAAACTTTCGTTAAAGCGTAAAAAAATTATTCAAGTGTGAAATATTTGCTCGTGTACTAACCGTAAATTACGCGACAAATATCTATCTACAACAATACATACATGTGTTATATATTTATATATACTTACATATGTATATTTTATTTAATAACGTATAGTTAAAACGGATAACCACTGAGAGAATCGCTCAACTCGTCATGACCAGTGGATTCACGTGGAAAAACTTTTTAGATACCGTAAGAACCCGTTTACGTTTAGTTCATCGATTCAGTTGAGTTGTACAAATTAAATTGAACAGAAATAATACAGACCTCTCTTCACTAAATATATAAACATACATATATTTATCTCCAAAATTTACTATCCCAGTAACTGAAATTTTCAAAATTCTTCCGCTCCTTCATCGAATTAAAATCAAAATTAAATTGCACTCTGAATACATAATTAATTAAATTAAAAATTGTAAATTATATATATAACATATTCATAACTTATGTATTTAAATTAAACGCTGTGAAATTTAATATCAAATGATAAATCGATATTTCAACGGCAGTTGACTTCAATTTCCCTTGAGTTGATCATTTCCCGGAGATTGCAAGTTCTGACACTATGATATTTTTATTTTTATGTAAATATATCTATATATACCTATAGATATACCTATGTATTATATATATACTGTAGTAAATTTGAAATTTCTATCAGTGAGAGCGTAGGCAGACAAATCGATACTTTACCATCATTATCAATTAGCCCTCAAGGCATTCGCTCTGAAAGACTGAAAACTTTTCCATTGTCATGATTTCACAAGAATATATATATATATATATATATACAGACAATATATAAGAGACAGTTGGTTTTACAATGATAAGGAAGTCAAAAGTTATTATTATAACAATAATTATATTTATTTTCACTTTTTAAATTTATTTAATTTTTTTTTAATTATTGCTACTAGTACTAAATATTATAATTTTATAATGATGAAAGTTTTTTTATGTCGTATATAATAAAGTAATATATTACTTAGTCACATTATTTTACACTTCTATTATCTTTGTAGACAGGCTTAAAATCTAATCGTCGTGAAAGATGTTGATGCTAACGTGTAATTAAAAAAATAGCGAAAGTCATAATTAAAATGTTCACTTCCTTATTATTAATACAGATGTGAATAAAAAATAATAATTCATATGTATATTAATAATGACATATACAAGTGTCACTTTAATTATAATTAACTACCGAGTGAATTAGCTGAATCTACATACAATTTATATACTTTTGTAAATAAGAGGAAAACATATTTTAGTTTTAAAAAAAATATTTAATTATTTTTACAATAATTGCAATTACTACATCAATTATATCATTATTTATTTTTATACATCTAATAAATACTTATATAATAAATTGAGAAATATTACATCGGTTATATTTTTAATTAACATTTCACTTAAATGTTAATTAATTATTTTTATTCATTATTTGCTATTGCAAGTAATCAACTTTTATTTTTTATTTCATACTTTGCGGTAATTAAATAACCAATTGTTCATTAGCTTTAGCTATTTTTCCATCATAAATTAAAAAAAAAAAATGATTACTCTTAAAAACCGACGGTTTTATTTATTCTCGTAATATTTTGCTAATTTTAACGGCCAAGTGTCATTACATTAGAGAGAAACGAAAGTTTCTCGCGGGCTCGTTGATACGGAAACGAAATAACAGCCACTTCCAAGTCGCTGGATTCAGAAAGTTTTTTCTTTTAGAATTTAAAAATTTTTTTATTTCTTGTTGAGAGAAAATACTATCAATCGATGCACTTGAGCGTGATCTGCGGTGACTTATGTTAACTTGGCTTTGAAACAGTCGAAAAAAAGAGACTTTATAAATTTAAAAATATGTTTATTTAAAGAGCGACTATACAGAAAAAAATAATTCCATGGCGTAAAGAATTTTTTGTTTCATAAATTGAAAACAAAAATTTTCTTGGGGCCAAGAAATCCTTTTTCTGTGTCTAGTAATTTTTGTAAAAGTTTTTCTCTCAAACAAAATTTTTAAACGGAAAATTATGAACGAGGCTCGATGCATTATTCTATAATCTAGCAATCTAAGTTTTCATTTTTCATAAATTTTCATTTGTTTAAGAGAAAAATCTGGACAAATTTTCCATTCACTGCGCAAGTGCAACAAGGATTGTAACGTTCGTCAACTTGAATGTGATAGAGAAAAAAATGCTGGATAATAAATAAATAATAGTGATATATATATATATATATATATTATTTTGTTGACACTATTGTTTCATTGATCTATTTAATTGTTAATGTGTTAGAGAAAGCGCGCAATTGTTCACGCGGCAAATTTAAATATTCAAATATAGATGTATATAATCTAGCAGATTACACGACGGGATTTACGATTGACTTGTTCGCGAATTCTCTTGTACGTGAATAAGAACGGAACATTATGAATATGAATGCCGTTCAAACAATTAAATTACATATATTAATAAATTATTAGTATTGAGTAAAAAAAAAATATTTATGTATACTACAGTTTGTCTTTCTCGTAGAATCATCACGTAATAATTTAAGGAAATAAAATGATATAAATGATGATGTGCAGTGCAGGGAGTAGAGCCTGCAGCTTGTGCGCTGCTGGTGATTGAGTCAGATTGTCAGATTATTATGAGCGCGAGTGAAAGTCCTCGTGGTTAAACTCGGAGCATGTTTTTCCTGACTACATTCAGTCACTGACATGCTCTTGAGCCGAGTACTTGGTTGGACATACGCAAAACAAATTTAAATTAAAACATTTATTATAAATTGTTAATATTACAAGTGGACGATATATTATTTATTTATTTATTTTAAATATTTAAATAATTATTTTTATTATCATTTTTTGACACTGTGTAATTTTTTATGGAGTTAAGTGACTATAAGTGTACTGGGAATATTAAAATGAAAAACATCTGTCGTTTTAATTGGTAATTTTAATACTTTATGTGCTTATTCGATTTAATAATTTATCAGACTGAATTTACTGATAAATATTTTTTCATAACAAATTATTACATATTTCAAATTCAAATTTATTAAATTTTTTTTTAAATTGTGTCCATGAACAATCTGAATAGTACTAGACATTTTATATAAACATTATTTATTTTACATCTCAATTTTTTGTTTTCAATTATCATAAAAATAATATCTCTTTTTCTCATCACTCATAAATTAATATATATACAAATTTGCTCTATTTTTTTTCTACTACTACTACTAACAAAAAATTTAAAAAAATCTATATTTCGTTCCCACATTTTTATTTCAATTCTGCGTCTCAAGTAAAAAAAAAAAAAATTAACCGTCTCCCCTTCTCAGTGCATTAAGATAAAAAACATGACATTCATTACCAATATACACAAAGATTCACGACATCTGTAATATGCCAGTAGTGTAACTTGTGACTACCAGACATTTCTCGTTGTTTCTTTTTCTATAAATGACGTGAACGGTTACGGTTGTGCGTATCTACAACACACATGTCACATACGCACATTTTACATCCACATGCGCACATATCTACATTACATGTAAGAAGTAGTGACCGTAGATAAATAGACATCGAAATAAGTTGAATAAAATAAAATGAAATAAAATAAAAATAAAAAGGTAACAACATACATTCAGGGGCGGTACCCCGTTATATTACATAGGTCACATACTTGATGAGTAAGTCGTCTGGTTTCCTTATTATAACATACATATACATCACACATGATATATAAACATATCTAACTGGTGTAATGTAATGTAAAGTTAACTATTTCGTGTCACCAACATTTATACACATGTGCGCTCGCACCAGGATACACTTTTTTTTATTTTTAAAAATTTTATTTATAACTTCTTTAATAATTAAACTAATTAAAATAAACTACTGACTTTTAATACAATGGTAAAGAAAAAAAAAAAATTATTTTTTATTATTAATACTTGGCATTAAAAATTATTACAGTGATGTAATTGTACACTAATTAATAGTGTATTACTACATTGTGTAAAAAATTATTTATTCAAATTAAATAATAAGTTAGGTAGTGTTACGCGTATGGTTATAGTACTATGGTATATTATTTTACTTCCGGGTGTTTTTTTATATTTTTATTTTACATTAAATTACTTAATGCGTATATAAATATATATGTTTTTTTTTATTGCAACCACAAGTACTAGAGCTGCTACAATTGCAGACATTACATGATCCTGGAGTTAGCAGACAACAATTTGAATTTGAATTTTTTTTTTAACTAATTAATTGCAAGAAAAAAAACTAAAAATATGCGCATGTAGGAAATTAAAACTACAGGCGCAATTATTTGAAATATTTTTTTTTGTAATTTATTGTTTTGAAAAAAATCCAAAAGTTATTAAACCTCGACTTAATTCAGTATCATAAATTACTTAATGCGTATATAAATATATATATTTTTGTATTGCAACCACAAGTACTGGAGCTGCTACAATTACAGACATTACTTGTATTATATACCAAGTAGTAGTATACTATTTACTAAAGGTAGAAAGTTTTTTGAAGCGATTCGTTATATATTTATTTATTTATATATTTGTTGATTTTGAAATGAAATTAAACGTTGACGTGACTATTTTTTTAAGGATTTGAATAAAAGTACGTGGATTTATGAGTGAAAGTTTATTTTATTAAAAATGTGCCAATATCATTTGGAATTAAATATAGCACGCAATGTACATAATTTATTCGTAATTACTGTTGTCATTTGAATATATATTAATAATTAAAATTTTATGGTTTTAAATAAATTTTTTGCTAAAATTAATTGCGCTAATTTTTTTTTAATAAAAAAAAATTACAAGTTGGTTTGGTTTTTTTTGGCTTAATTGCGAGTTTATGAAGAGTCTCGAGTTGGAATTAAGCGACAGCCTGACTTTATAAAATGAGTTAAATTTTAATTATACTTTAATAAATCTTTTTACCCAGTTTGCTTATTTTTTTTTTTAAACTAAACACTCAGTTGAGAAATAAATTTTATTTAAAATTTTTCGTATAGTAAAAATAAATTATGATTGACGTCATTGTTAGTTTATAATTCGTGTTTCCTATGTAAATATTCAAGTCATCAACCAATGAATCAATCATGATTCATATTTTCAGTATCTTAAACCAAATATTTTTAATTTTTATTACTAATAAATTTGAGTGACTTAAATATTCGGTGACCTAAAATTTATTTTTACTTTCTGTTGATAAAAATTATGAAATTTTTAAAACATTAATATTATAATAATTGTGATAAATTAACTCATTTACTGAAACTTAAACACCATAATCTAAATATTAAGACATCACAGTAAATTTCTTAATCACTCTTATATTTTTCTCTGTCATTTGATTTTTAAATCTTCAGTGAAATTATTTTATGTTCAAACATTTTTTCAATTTTATTATATTTATTAATGTAACGGAAATAAAGTTCGCAATTTTTTAATTATAAAGTATATATATAACTGATTAAAGTTTTTACCACTACATTAATTTATATCTCTGTTATAATTTATATTTCCCGCGAAAATTTTTTTTCCCGCCAAAACTTTTTCATGCAAAATTAAATATTCTTATTATTAAAATATATATTAAATAAATCATTATATATACATATATATATGAAACTAACGATAAGTTTCATTGATAAAAAAAAAAAAAATATTAGTACACTCACACAACTTCCTTCCGGACTTGATGACTTTTTTTCTAAATTATTATTATTTTATATGAACTACATATTCTCACCCACAATATAATATACTCAGTACATATTTATTTAACCATTCGATCCATGTGTTCTTGACAAATATGTATAATTATATTCTTTTTTTATTTTTATTTCTCACGATACTCATAAACTACTCAGTCATCAGTAACACAGTATCCATTTATCTATAAAATAATAATAATAAATATAAAAAGTATCATAATAAATTTTCAATAGTTTATCAGCATGAGTATTTCGACTTTATCATTAAAACTCGAAGAAACTTATCAACTTGGTGTCTAAAAACTTTTAGCCAAGATCATAATTAACTAAAATGTCGAAGTTGCTTGTCCGCTGTTTTACTTAAATGATAATAATAACAGCTAAAAACTTTAAAAGTATTTTTTTTTTATTAAAAATAAGTAAAAGAGCGATCTGTAGAGTTATTCTATAGCATTTTGTCTTATAAAATCTAAATTATACTTTCGTTTCTTCCATCTGAGCGATCAGTTAAACGTACAACGCACCTTACACTCTCGTTCCTGTTTCCTATCTAATCGTACTTCGTATTATATTATATGCTCTTAAAGTTAGTGATATTATAACTAGACATGTCGATTTTTAAATCATTCCAACCGTGAAATAATAAAATATAAAAATAATAAAAGAGAAGATTCATGTTTTTTTTTATATTCTTTTTAATATTACGAGAAATTATTAATCCACGTGGCTGACATTCAAACATTTCCGTATTTTTTTTCATTACTTATTTATTATCACAATAATAATTGCAGTTGTAATTAAGAATATGTGTAATTTATATTTATATTTTTTTTTTTTAGGTGATTACTAACGGCCTTAAGAGAGACCCCGATAGCTGCGAGTTTTCAACAAACGGTGAGTCATAAAAAATAAAATACATTATTACTGTGTTATTTATTTAGAAATATATATGAACAAATATCTAACATAATTATATTATTGCGTACCGTAGATCGTAGGGCTTAAATATTTTTAATCCGTGGGTTTAATGACCTGGTTTTATGAGCTCAATTCTTTCAATTACTATAATTCGTCCCACAAAATAAATAAAAAAAGAACCTCTGATTCAAACGACATGACCTGTGAGGGTCACACATGAGGCATTGAAAAACAACCGGCGTCGGTGGAATTTACTGAGGGATTCAACGACTTCCGTTATAAGTTCCGGTTACGAACATTATAAAGAATTATAATCTTTTTAAATTCATCGCCTTATTTTTAAATTCTTCAATTTACTCAACTCGTACACTGAAAAAAATTGGGAGTCAATTCGGAGTGATCGCGGACTTTTGCATTTCAAATTCCCTCCGTCACTCACAATTTCGGAGCTTAAAAAAAACATCACTCTGCATACGGAGTAAAAGGGAGTTTGCTGTTTCTACGGAGTGATTTCCGAGTGATCTAGATTTCATTTCAATCCGCTCTCACTCCTCTTCGGAATAAATTTCACTCCAAGGAAATTAAAAAAATAAACAGTTGTCCGCTACGGATTTACTCCGCGTTTACTCCACTAATTTTTAGAGTACATACGGAGTAAATAGGGAGTTTGATTTTGCTGTGGAGTGATTTTGAAGTCTGGATTTTATTTAAATCCACATTCACTTTAATTCGGAGTTTCAATATCAAAATCCACTCTCTTAAGAAATCAATTTCACTTTGAACTGGAGTTTAAAAATTATAATAAACTCCCAGGAGTAAATTTTACTCCAAGATCATTAAATAAATAATCATCTGCTCCGCATTTGCTCCGGATTTACTCCGCAAGTTTTTCACAGAATATCTTGTGTTCCCTTGTCATGATTATTTTTATAAATATATTTTTTTTTACATCTTAATCGTGTGTAGGAACTAAACGTGCATGCCCATGTTCCTGTCAGTGGTTACAAGATAAAAAAAAATAATAATGATAATATTAAAAATATATAAAGATGAACGCGACCTTCAAACCATGACCCTTCTCTCATTTCTCACGCTATTTAGTCACGGTTTTATAATTCGTAACTGCTATTTTTTATTTATAAAAATCTATTTACATATTTATGTGATTTAAATATTAATATTATCATTAAAGTTAATTATTTAATTTATTTAATCGGCATAAATGGATAATTAGACGTCTTATTATTATATTGCCATATATAATCTTTTAATCTAGACTGACATTGACATGAGAAAGTGTATCGACACAAGTATTTACTGAAAAGGAAGATAAATAAATAAATATGTAGTTATAAATATCTCTCAGCAGTTAATAGACCAAGTTTGTTTAATTAAATTATCGTTAAATTTCACTTTTGTCTCGTAAAAACGAATCATCTGAAACGTCTATAAATTTTTTATTATCTTCAAAATCATTTTCCTGCACCAGCTTTTTATATATTTAGATTTTTAAATCATTTAAGACTAAACACTTTCATTTTATCTGAACTTTATTCAAAGTTTACGACCGTACTTTTATTTTTTTTCTATTTAACAATAAAATATTACGATAAATAGCCGCCGATTTTTTAACGCTACGTTAAAAAATAATGGAATATATTTTAAATACTTTCTAAAGTATTTTTATAAACTCTCGTTATCTATTTATTATTCAATTATTATAAATTCACAATAAATTTATATCTGCGTCTATGCAAAATAAAATATTGACTATAAAAAAAAATATATCGAACATTAAATGGTGAATTTTCAATTTCCTCGCAATTTATCACAAATCGCATCACCATGATATTGCAACCAATCGATAACCATCAGAGCATTTATTAAAAAAAAATAAAAAAATGTATACTCTTGTATGTAAAAATAATCCATAACTAAATTTAAATGATAAATATATTTAAAATAATTCATTTTTTAAATTTCACAAAATAAATTATTTAGCATCAAAGCATTCGAGGGAAAGCGTTACGTTAAATGTCATTATTTTTATTTACCTTGACATTGCGAGAGTAAAATAATAAAAAAAATTAAATAAATTATTTTTTATTCAATTATTATTATTAGTTTCTCTTATTGATTATTAAGTCAATGCTATATATATATATATTTTTTAATTTATATTTTATATATTGTATATAAAACGATATTTCCAAGAGCTATAAATTTCCCGTTCTTTCCATTGCAATTATTTTAATCTGATCAAAAGATTTTCGAGAAAAATGAAACATTTGAAATCCTTATTTTGAAAATTAAAAAAAAAATGGGCACTGTCTGGGAATGGTCTTAATGTCATTTAATCAATCACGGATGAAATCTGGTATTCATGCTGATTTGCGTTGATGGTTTATTGATTGACAATCTAGGATCCAATGGATCGATATTTGACTATTTCCGCAGAATTGACACATTTCCGCTAGTTTTTATTTCTAATAGTCTGTGCACTAAAAAATTGGGTGTGAATTCGTTGTGATTCAGGTTTTTATTAAAATTTTTTTTTGATTACAGTTTTTATTTGAATTCAAATCCACTCAGTAAATAGGGAGTTTGATTTTTCAGCTGAGTGATTTCTGAGTGATCTGGACTTTTTTTGAATCCACTCTGACTCCGATTTGTAGTTTTAATATTCAAATAAACTCCCCTTCGGAGTGAATTTCACTCCGGGAAGATTAAATAAATAAACAGTCATCTGCTCCTTATTTACTCCGCTAATTTCCAACAGTGAGAGTAACATTTGTATGTCATATCAACCTCGTAATAAGACACTGGCCTTTTCTATCTGCAGGGTGTAGAGCTACTGTTAGACATTATCTCTTCACGCACAAATTTTTGCTGGATTATATTTAGATTCTTATTAAATATTCATTTATTTACTTGCTAGAAGGACATATTTACACCCAAGCAAAGTACCGACCGTATAAATAGATGTTAATTACATAGAATATAAATATGAATAATAATAAAAGTAGAGATAAAAAAAGATCCAATAAAACCCCCACGATGATTGATTAATCTTTTCCTCCCACGCTTGTAGTTTGCCTTGACTGACCCACGTACATCACTTCTTTCTATTATATTAGTACACGAAGCCCTATATCAATGTATATAATACTTAGTTATTTATTATAAACGGCCCGGTATGCTGAGTGAGTCAGTATTTCATTTAGTGTGTCGGTAAACTGTGTAAAAATGTGCGAAAACACTTCTGTTAAGGCCCGTATCGCATATCTTGAGTGTAAATTTGCTAAACAAGATGAGGAGACGTCTCATATTTATATTGAAAATGATTTACAAGGTTTATTATTAATATATATCATTTTAAATATATAGATTTCCATTAATACAATTTTAATTTTTTTGGCGGGAAATTTAAAAATTTAAAATTTTTTAAAAATATTCAAAAGAACTAGTTCCCGATCAGGAAACTAGTACTCGATCACTTCATATATTTGTATATATATATTTAGTAAATATAGATATACAAATATATGAGTATTTGATTTTGTATTACTTAATATTTATTATTTATGTTTAGGTGAAGAAATGGCCCCAATAATGGGAGTACCTCCGCCTCCACCTGCTCCTCACATGGGTCCAGATGGTCTAATTTTACCCCGTAAGCCTTACAACCCGTGCCTCATATCCAATAATCATAAAGACCTTCGCAGAGAGTTATTATTCAACCAAAAAATGTAATTATTATTTAAAGCAGCTTAAATTTAAATAATTGTGTAATAAAATACAATAATAAATATTTTTTTTTTACTATTGTAGAGGTAAAAATGTTCTTAATCAGAAAAGTGAACTTCAGAGAGCTCTAGAGAGACAACGAGAAGCAGCAATGAGACGCGAAACAGAAAGAAATCGTGAAGAAAGCTATAAAGATGATCCAAGGACGGCGTTGCAGAGAGCACTTGAACAAAGAGCTCGACAAATCCAACTTATGGTAGACTATATAATTTTTTTCACCACTTAAAACTATCGACTACATAATTTTTATTTTTTACTTCATCGAGATTTTTTATTCATTTAATTTAATTCGATGCGATGAAGTATAAAATTTTAATTTAATGAATAAATTTAACGGTGACTTATTTAAAATAATATAATTACTGGGAATAAATTAATTAATCTGATAAAATATTTGTATTTTTCAGGAACATCCGCCAGCAGTTGAACCACCAAATCCATTAGTGACCGCGAGAGCAAAATTACGGACACGCACGGATTCACAGTGATGAGAAAAATATAAAAAAATAAAATAAAAAAAAAATACCAATTGTCTATTTGATTGAATTGTTACACTCTCTCCTAAGGCAGAGAGAACTACGGAACAAATGGTGGATTTATAACGCGTTAACGTAGTTATTATAATTTATATATAAAGTATAAATATAAATGACATTTTTCTATACGCAACATTTTAAAATGTATATAAAAAAAACAAATATATAATAGAGAAAATACGAGCAGACACCCAGAAATCATCTAGCTCTGGTGTTTGTCTCTTCTAAACTATTTAATTAAAAAAACATTATATTGTTTGAGTGAGAGAGTACGGACTCGATGATAAAGCTGACGCTATTTATTATATATTATAAATTTAATAGTATGTACCCATGTTTCGCTTAAAACAGATATTTTTTTCTCTTTTACATAAAAATTTTTGAATAAACGGAAGGTGAATTTGTAATTTACGTGGGACCACCTGTGCAGTGGGCCACTGCGCACTAATTAAAGGCGCGCTTTTTTAATAACTATCAATTAGAAAATTTAATTATGCGTATGAGATTTTTTTCAACAATTGCATTTTAAGATTCAATCATTTTTGTATTATTTCGTTAATTAGAGAGTTCGCTTCCGCGATTGGTTTCTAATTTGTATTATATAATTAAATTACCATCTAATGTTTTAAGAATTTTATTGTAATTATCCGCAGCATTGTTATTAAATCTGCTATTATTATTATTAATATTTAAAATTAATTATTAATAACAAAGAAAAAATATACTATCACGTAATTTCAATATCATTTTTATCTTTATGTCTAAATATATATAGATTTATATTTATATATATAAGAATATGATGTCAGTAAAAAGTACCACACATTTTTATTTTTTATAATGTTAGTATTATTAATTCTGATTATTAATTAACCAGTTTAAAAAAAAATTTCTTTGTAACAAAAGGAAAAGAACAATTTCTTAATAATAATAAAAAAAAAACTGATTGAGTAAGTGCGCAAATGAATGAATGCACGATTGTAAATACAGATAAGTGTGATAACGTTAAAATACGTATCAGAAAATAAATATCCATCAGTAGCATTGATTATAAATTTTTAGTAACATGATGGTATGTATGCTTGACTTTAAAAAAGAACAATAATAATAATAATTATTTAAACCCACGCATACATAAATCATTATTGTGGTTTTTCATCATTGAGATAACTCAGTAGTCGTCGCCACGTGAAATAACTTCTTTACAAGTGGGACGTAATACTAGGGTATGTTCAAACTGGGCGGTATAGCAGCCCTTGATGTCAACCAGCGGTGGATAAGCCTCGACGGCCCCTTTATCGCAGAGATCTTTCAATGCCATTTGATACTTAGTGCAGCCAACACGATCTAGCCAACGTTTGCAGAATGCCAGAGTACCTGAAAAAATAGACAATAAATATTAGCAAAATTTTTAAAAAAATTATTAAACGTTTTTTAAAAAATACAAGACGTACTGAAATTTTTGTTGATGGTATTTAGAAGTGATTTACTGCTCTGCAGTCTCAATGGCACAAAACCGGCCTCGAAGCTCTTCATATAATGGGAACAATCAGCATCATCATGTACAATACCCCTACCAGTAGATCCAAAAGTTTCAATGGCATAAAATTCGTTTTCCTCCATACGTGTGGCCTCACCTCCGCGTACAATCGGTACAGTTTTTCCGGCATGAATACGATAAGGCGCAATAGAATGACCGTTTAAATTTCTAATTGATTTAACTTGATAAGTTTTACCATCAATTTCGACCTCATATGACTCCATGACTTCCTGTATAGCGGCACCGACATCACACAACTGTACATCAATACCAGCAGCTTTTATTCCCGTATTTGTTGCATCACGTACAGCTTCAATGAGCTTATCATACTTTGGATTAAATGACAAAGTAAAAGCGCAGTCGATTATTCTGCCGTTTATGTGGGTACCGAAATCAATTTTAGTCACGTCGTCGTACTCGAGTACCGTTGGATCACCAGCATTTGGTGTATAATGAGCCGCGCAGTGATTTCGCGAGCAACCTGTCGGGAATGCTAGCCCGGCTTTCAGACCGTCTTCGCCGATTAATTTTCTCGCAGTGTTTTCAAGCTCATTACAAATTTCTATCATCGTCATCCCGGGTTTAACCCACTTCATAATGTGCTTACGCGTCTGTCGATGTGCCTCGGCAGCCTGTCTCGCCTCGTTGTAAATGTCATTGTGCATTCTGTCAAGTGCACGAGCTTCTTCGCTTGAAAATCTGTCTTTAGCTGTCCTGTCATCTATTCCTGCTGCCGAAGGGTGGTCCATTATCTGTCCTACTGGGAAATTACCATCTGGATACAGATCCCCAATTGGTATACTCGGTGGATCTGTCTGTTGTTTGGCGCCTTTACCACGTGGTTTACGTTTTTTCTTCTTCTTCTTTACATCTTCTGTCTCTATTTCATTTTCCGCGTTCCCTGGAGCTGCAAAAGTATTTTAAAAATTTAAAAACCCTTTCGTAAATTAAATTACATTAAATTAAATTAAATAAAACGTACCATCAGCATCTTCATTATCGTCCTCCTTCTTATCGTTCGCTCCGTCTACTGCAGCAGTATCTCCAGCTATTTAAATATACAATAAAATAATTGGATTAACCTCCAAACCAAAACTTTATCTTGTCCGAAAAATATTAAACTGGAGTAAAAGTTAAGTCCCTTGAATATTTATCGAGTGTTTTAATTAAATTATCAAAATTTAACTTTTACTTTTTGTTTTTCAAAGCGACCGGAAAATGAGCATGGAAGCAAAATAAAATAAATAAATATACATACAAGGTTTCTTCTTCTTTTTCTTTTTCTTCTTTTTTTTAGCAGCATCGACAGGACTGCTCTCATCTTCATCATCAACAATATCTTCTGGTTCTTCGTCAACTAATTTAATAGTGGGCTTGCCGACTTCATCTAGGACCGCAGCCATTTTTTAAAATATTCACTGCGTATCTCGGCTCCTCGTCTCGTTCTACTCGATGTTGCTGCTGTTAAAAAGACATAAAAATAATAATATCACACTCATGAACACAAACTTCGGAAAACAATCACCAGCAACTAGTCGATAAGATCGTTTACAAGAATCGGTAATTTATCTGTAGGCGGCAAAACATTTTTTTTAAAATTAAACTTCTGACATGATCCCGAAGTTAGAAGACAATTAACAATTTTCGAATTTTTTTTTCCACAAATAAATTACAAAAAAACAAAAACTAAGGGCCAGTTTTTCAAACCGAGTTTATTTTTATCCGGGTTTTAATTAATATTGCTTGTATATCTATATATTGATAATATATAGATATACCAGCAATGATAATTAAAACCTGGATAAAAATAAACTCGGTTTGAAAAATTGTCCCTAAAAATATGCACATGTATAAAATTTAAAAAACTGTCAGTGTAATTTTTTAAAATATTTTTTTTCTTATAATTTATCGTTTTAAAAAAAATTCAAAAATTATTAGACGGTGGCTAACTTGAGTCCCCTGACAGCCAAACTGATGACAACTAAACCTACTGCTGCAACTTGTCAATTTAAACCCAGAAATTGGCAATTCCATAAGCTGACAACTAGACGTCAACTTACTGGGAAAGTTGGTAACAATTTGTAGTCAACAGTTACAAAGGTTGAAGTTGTCATCAGCTTGATCGCAACTAATTGACACCAACTTTCTGACCAGTCTTGCTATCAGAGATAAATTTTTTGAATTAATGAAGACTTTGTGTTCTCATATATATATTTTTTATTAACATAAAACGATATTAAGAATACAGTGATAAAAATATGAAATAAATGAATCGAAAAGTATTGATAGATAAATGAGTGTAAATGTAGCAGACATCAAATAAAATTAAAATTATAAATAAATCGAGTAAATAATTAATAAAGTAAAATTTAAAAAAATTAATATGTGCATTTTTTATGAATATTATTTTGTTAATTATTTACTCTATTTATTTATAATTTTAAATTTGTCTCATGTCTGCTACATTCACACCCGTTTAGATAATTATCTTAATAACTAATTGATTTATTTTATCTGTACAATAATTATAAGTATATCTAATTACTAGGGACAAGATTTTTGCCTTAACTTCGAAATGAATGGTGTCAAATTTTGGAATTACAGTGGAAATATTGGCCGTATAAAAAAATTTTTCAAATAAAAGTTGTAGGAAATTTTATTTTACAGAGAAAATGTTTCCTGTGATTTTTTGATACGACCAATATTTTCACTGTAATTTCGAAATTTGACACCATTAATTATTAATTTTTTTTAAATTAACGCAAAAATCCTGGTCCTACTAATTATCATAAGCATCAACAAGAGATCTTGATATATTATATTAATATTTAAATAGACACTTTTGATAATTAGACAATAATAAAATAAAATTAACCAACTGATGCGAGGACAAGTGCTGCGACATCTGGGTCCTGTGAGCGTACGGACAATTGCATCGTAACTTGGGTATCAGCGAGAGCTAATCTAGCGCGGGAGAATATTTCCTTTCCACCGCGGAAGTAACCGTGGAGTAGCAATACGTGCGATGTAGCACCGGGAGGTACCCTGTCGCTGCGATCCGCCGGTTCGAGAGCCAAGAAACCAACGAGACTCTGCACAGCAGCTTCTAGAGTTGTGACATTGGCTCCCAGAGCGAAGGTGTCTTCCATGCAAGTGAATCCACGTGTTGCCGCAGCTTCCCAGGCAGCATTCATGTCCATTCCTCGGGTGCCTGAGCCGCGCATTTGGTCAGCCAGAGTCACTTCGAGGTCTTCAAGCTGTCAATTTAAATTTTAAATAAATAATTAAATTAGTAACTAGTCATATTGGTACTCAGCTGACTGATTAAAAAGAATACGAACCATATACTCATCCTGGTATCCTTGGTCAGCTTCAGGAAGTCCAGTAGTAGGATCGCAGTCGCGAGCAATGAATTTCAAAGTTGCTGGAGTTGTCATTACGCTGGCATTGATGTCTTCAGGGAACTGTAGGATAGTGTAAGTTGTTCCTGGCTCGTTGTATGCTAGCTTGGGACAGGATATTTCACCAATAAGAGTGTATCCTTCTGGTGCTTCAACTGCGACACTGACGTTCTCCAGCACTAGGTCAGTCAATGTATTTAAGCAGTCGAACTGTAAGATGAGAAAATCGCCGCATGAGTGTTTGACACACTTGACATTGTACTCCGTTTCAGACTCGGTAAGTTCGAATACTGATGATGATTTAAAGAGCGGTGATTTCTGAAGGATCATCATCAATTGTGGAACTTGAGACAGTTTTTCAGTGTAGCTTTCTTCTCGTGTAAGTCGCGGTTGAGTTGGTCGAGTGATGAGCTGTACTTCTGCTGGAGTCGGTTCTTCGACAGCTTGCGCTGGCGGTACTTGACCGATATCGAATGGCTCGTCCATTGGAGACTGGATGTAATTGCGAAGAGCTCTCTCGAGGCTTGGGATTGAGAGCTGAGGTGGATGAATAAGTGTGGGTAAGATTGTTGGATCATTACGTTCCTGCAGAATTCTACAGTAATACGCGGCACGGTCGCGTACTTCGTCATCAGAATCAAGTTGGCAACGTGACAGTAAAACGAGAACGTTTGGTAGCAAATCTGGACAGACTGCGGCAAAATGAGCTAGAGCAGCGACTGCTGCTGCTCTTACACTTGCGCTCTCGAGGATCACGCGGTTGTAAATAAAACGAATGTGTCGGGATGGATTTTTTGAAGTTGGTCCTTCTTGGCCCAGAAGATGGAGGATACGTACAGCGAGAGATGTATGCTCACAGTCTTCAATAAACTCGCAGAGATGTGCGAGTCCAGCTTCTTTTGCTTCAGCATTGCCCTCCATTACAGCGATAATTGTGTCAGCGATAGCTGCTTTGTACTCCAACCCACCCTCGTCTCTCAGCATCGCCGACAGGAAATTCATCAGCACAGAGTGCTTGCGTGGGAACTTCTGGCACAATGCTCTGATTGCTTGAACAACAACGACTTTGAATTCATCTGAAATTTCTGATACAAAAGTCGCTATTTGTTTCATCAAACGATCTACTGAACTCTCAGCTCCGGTTTTAAGAAGAGTTGTGATTGCCAGTGTAGCAATTGAACGATTTGAATCAGTAATAAGATTCTCCAGGTCCAGGTTGCACGCAGTAACAGCAGCTGGATGAGTCATGGCGACTTTATTAAGCGTGCGAACGGCCGCGAATCTCAGCGCAGCTTTTGGTGACCCGCAGAACAGCTGGAGCACACTTATTGCCGGTGCTATTTCACGTATTCCACTGCGTCCAAGATTGACCAGAGCATGAGCAGCTTCGTAGACAACCATCTCAGACTTGTGTCTCAAGCAGCCTTCAATGAAATCCAGCAATTCGTTGCTCTCATTGACGTCATCCAGCAGCTTGCAAGCCATCCTGATTATCATGCACGTGGCATACGGACTTTTCTGCCGGCTCCTGATGAGTTTCGCCGCCAATTTAATGACAGCATGTTTATCAGACTTTCTCGCTTGATACAAAACACCCAGAGCGTGATACTGAACCATGACATTGTCAGAATTTAGTGCTTCCTGTGCTTCATTGGCCCATCTACGAGCAACGTCACCAGACAAGTTGCTCAAGTGAAGTGCTGAGACCAAAGCAGCACTCGATACTGCCGGTGATTTGTCCACAATCGCTTGTTTCATGTATCTTTCAATAGCAGCCAGCATCCCAGCATCAGTTATTGTGCAGAGAGCGCGTATTGCTGGTGCTCTGTACAAATCCTCTTTGCCGGTCATGTCCTTGGTCAGACTTGACGTCACTATGATCACATCCTCAGCTACTGTGCTCAATTCTTTGATTGCCAGGTAAACCAACCTACGCAATATGACGTCTCGCGATTGGAATAATTTAGTCATTGCAAAAAATGCTTCGGTGGCTTCTGTTGTTCCGAGCTGCACTCCTTGCATCAGCAGATACAATATTTTTGTCAATATGTGAGCACATTTTCGTGGATTTACTGGTGTATCATTGAAAGTTCTTGCTTCTTGGAGCACAGTTGTCTTTTCTAAATTTTGAAACGGATTACCACCTCCTAAAAATAATTATCATGTTAATTACTGATGGTAAATTTGAATAATAATTAATTATAAAATAACTATGATGAAATTTAGAGTTAATGTTAGGGGAGTTGTCAAACAGACGTGAGAAATTTAAATTTATAAGTGGTAACAAGTTATCTAATTGTTAATGCAAATGTCATAGATGAAACTTACCATCTTCTTCTTCTTTTTTATCCCGTTTGAAAGTATTCATTTTAAATATATTATTTATTAAATATTTTTATAATAACATAGCCACGTCACCTGGACACTTTACACACCACCAGCGGCCATTAGTTATTTTTTCTCAGTCAGTCGACATCGACAGTTTGGACAACTCGTGTTTATTTACTGGCGGGTTTCCATTGCTCGACTGCTTTTGTCTGCCTTTAATTATCACTTAAATTATTTTAAAAAATTCGTTTTTTAATTTTCGCTCAACTTTTTAAAAATAATCAATAATATATTTTATTTTATTTATTTATTTGTAATTTTATTTTTATAATTAAATTGACTGACCTGAATTATCAAGAGTTCAGTACTAGCCGTTGGTATGACAGTTGAATTTATAGCGACTGTTATTTTTAATGAGTGAATGTAGCTGACAGATGTCATTTTTTTATATTTTTGAATTTGAATAAATAAATAAAATGTAAGTAGAGTTAGAATAAAAATTTGAAAATGTCAATTTTGATTATTGAATAAAGCGCGCGCAATTTTTTAAAATTCAGTATTTTAATTATTTATTTATTTAAATCTTATAAATTGTCTCATATTTGCTGCATTGCCACTCATTATTTTGTGAGTGTGAATGTAGCTGACAATTGTCAGTTTAAAAATTTTAAAATAAACAATTAAAATGTAAATAGAACAAAAATTTTAAAATCAAAATTTAGATAATTGAAAAATCAGCGCGCGCAATTTTTTAAATTTTATTTTAATTATTTAAAACTTATAAATTGTCTCATGTCTGCTGCATTCACACTCATTATTTTTAAAATAACTATAAATTATAAATATGGTTGACATGGCGGGTAATTGAAATTTTCAAAAAAAGTGAAACCACCTAGCAATCCGTCAAAATTTATATAACATGCAGTACACTTACTAATTATGATGAAATTTAAGAGTATAAAATAATTTCCCGTTTAAAATATTGAATCAGCCGCCATTCGCGCTGGTCTCCAAAGACCAGGCCGGTCTACGTTAGAAAACTAAAGTTTACATCATAGTATGTATTGATAACACGTGGTAATCACGTATATACTGATGTATGTATAGATGTCTATATAAGAAATATAAAAATTATGTGTACTTAGTACTCTAAGTAATGTAATTGAAGAACCACAATTAGAAGGCAGGCAGTTTTTTTGTGCTGCAGCAAATAAATTTATCAGAAGGTGAAGGCTCTTGGATTATTATCTGGTTATCACTTTTAGTTATTAAATAATATTTGTCATTTTCCCGATAATAAATATATCATAGATCATAAATATACAGGATATATTTTATCTTTATAAATATCAATGATAATCACGCGGATAATTAAATTTTTTGAATGACAATTAAGAATAAAATTGTTGGAATTTTAACCGTTGATGTTTTTTAAATTAATTATTTTTAAGAGGTCGAATAAATTACTGAGTGGTGAATTTATCTGGATAATTGATATCATGAAAATTGTAATTGTTTTTTTAATGAAGTATTAATTTTTTTAATTTCAGAGAATAGTTATCGATCATGGGGGCAAATAAAATATTAGGAACGATCGACTATCTGGTCATTTCGCTGATGATTGCCATCAGTGTTGGGATTGGAATTTACTATCGTTTAACTGGAGGCAGGCAGAAAACAGCTGAGGTAATTCAGAGAGTACAGGATCGATGATATTAATGAGATAAATAAAATGTGACTAAGCATTTTTATTTACATAGTAATTGTCTTCAATCAATGGATTTATGTGTCGATAAATCACGCTCTTAAAAATATTCATATTGTCTACAGGCTCTGCTATGGACGTATTATGTGTGATGCAATCAGTTACCCTGACTCATTATTTTTTTTTAAATTTCACAGGAATATTTTTCGGCGAACCGATCAATGGGACCGCTGTCAGTTGGTATTGCTTTGATGGTGTCATTTATGTCTGCGATAACACTCTTAGGATTATCCGCTGAAAATTATATATACGGATCACAATTTGTTGTTATAAATATATCTTATTTAATTGGTACACCAATAGTTTGCTATGGATTTTTGCCAGTATTTTATAAACTGCAAGCAACGAGTACTTATGAGGTACGAAAAATAGTACACGGAAAAAAGAGTAGTGGAAAAATTACAGTTTTTAGTGCAAAAACTGGGCCTTCGTATAAAAAACTTCAAGGCTTGTAGTTTGCACTGTAATAATTGAGACTATTTCTTGTAATAAAGTAATTACAATTACAGATACCAAATTTTACAGTTTCTACCACAAAATTTGAAGGTTGAAAACCTGTTTGCTGTTAAGGACTGAAAAAAGTCTTATATGAAACTGTGACGTCTCAGAAATAATGTAATTTTAACAATTTTGAAGCAGAGGGACTTTGCGGATATTTTAAACTGTAATTTTGTCCGCTGTTCTTTTTTCCGCGTGTTAGATACTAGTTAATTAGTAATTTAGCAATTACAAGTAATAAATATGATAATATTTTTTGAAAGTATTTAGAAAGACGTTTTGGAGTACCAACGAGATTGTTAGCGAGCTTCGTCGTGTGGCTCCAAATGTTATTGTACTCGGGTGTGGTGCTTTACGCGCCGGCTTTGGCCTTTGAGACGACAACTGATCTATCAAGAATGAAAAGTATCCTATTAGTCGGCTTAGCTTGCGCTTTTTATTCGAGTATCGGCGGAATAAAAGCTGTATTGATAACAGATATTTTCCAAGCAGTTTTGATGTTTGCTTCGTTAATTGCTGTAATTGTCGTAGCCGCTTATTCGGCCGGTGGCCTCGACGAAATATGGAACATTGCAAGTCAAGGCGGCCGTTTAGATTTTAACAAGTAATTTAATATTTTATTTATTTATAATTCATGTATTATTATCGTTTTATACTTTAATTTATATAATTGTTATGGTTGATAGCATTTCTGTTGATCCCACCGAACGTCACACATGGTGGAGTCTTATAATTGGAGGACTTTGTACATATTTGTCACTCTATGGAGTTAATCAAATTCAAGTACAACGAATGTTAACTGTCAAGTAAGATATTTTATATTTTTAATTTATTTAAATACCACGGAAATCACCAAGGACTTTAGTTCACTAAATAATTTTTTTCAAGTACAACATGATTATCAATTTGATAATTAATACTTATCAAAGTAATTACTTATTTATTTTCGTTATCTGATTAAAATTTATTTATTTTTTTTTATCACCAAAAGATACGAATTATAGTGTCTATTGATATTAACCAGAATACTATTACACTAATCTTTTAAAAAGTTTTTGTAATTGTAAATTATATATAATTTAAATTATTTATTTCCAGGAGTCTAAGGTCAGCACAAAAGGCGCTGTGGTTCTGTTGGCCCGTTCTAACTGCACTGTCTATCACAACATGTTTCTCAGGACTTGCAATGTATAGCAAATATTATAACTGTGATCCAAAAACAGCTGGAGCAATAAAACAATCAGACATGCTGATGCCATTCTTCGTTATGGAAACAATGTCTTCAATACCCGGTTTATCGGGTTTATTTATCGCCGGTCAGTTCCACAAAATTCATTTATTTTTATATTGTTTAGCGTAACAATAATAACTATTTTATCACAGGTGTATTTAGTGCGGGATTAAGTACCATATCAGCGGCACTAAATGCTCTTGCGGCTGTTAGTTTGGAAGATTATATAAAACCTCTGTACTTAAAATGTACAAAAAAACAATTCCCGCCAACAACATCATTGATATTAGGAAAATTAATAGCATTTACACTCGGTATTTTGTGTATAGCTCTTGCTGTACTTGCTCAGTACTTAGGAGGTGTCCTTCAAGTAAATGAAACCATTTATTATTTATTATTTTCAGCTTATTTTCAATAACTAACATCAACATTTATAAATTGCAGATAAGCTTGACAATATTTGGAGCCGTTGGCGGGCCGCTAGTGGGTTTATTTACCCTGGGAATGTTATTTGAATCGTCAAATCAACGTGGTGCTATGCTGGGTACTACAGTATCACTTGTATTTTTATTATGGATCTCATTCGGTGGTCCGCGACCACTTCCACAGACATTACCGGTCTCCATTGAGGGCTGCAGTAATGACACGTTACTTTTACTCAACAAGACGCTGGAAATGAAACATCAAACCCTAGATGATTATTTGCATCCCCATGTCCGGAGTAACTCGGAATTTTTTTATCTCTACCGACTTTCGTACATGTGGAATGCCCCCATTGGTCTTGTGATGACAGTCGTCATTGGCATGATTGCCAGCAAACTGTCTCAGTGGTTTGGATTCGAGAGCCAGCGAGCCATGGATCCAGATCTTTTCTTCCCGTGTATCGCTAATCGTATTCGTAAGAGGCTTGAGACTGACCCAAGTATTACTGCACATAAATATCAATTTGAGCGTAAAGACGAGTTAGATAATGCCACCACGTGCTTGTGATATAAATATCGATACTTATTTAAAATTTAATTCATATCCCGGGACCTCAATGAAAGCTTTGGACACAAATATGAGTAATTGAGTCCACCGGAATACTTGTAATACCTAAGGTATTATTATTAGTACAATTTTTGTACCTATACGGTACTTAGATCGAATTGCTATAGAAAAATTTTAGTATTAATATAATAAAAAAATATATATTTTTTGATAATTTAATAAAATAATTAATTGACAATAAGGAAAGTCTACGGTTTCCGTGGCGCCGCTAAATGACCGTAAATTCTTGTAGAACTCTACGAAATAAGACTTTTTTTCAAATAGATATAACTTCTTCAAAAATGGACTAATTCAGACGTTTTTTTTTTTCAAAATTTTCGTCTTCAAGTGCACTTTCCAGAAAAAAATACAAAAAAATTAGAGATATTAAAATCGGTAATGCGCGTTTTCATCCCCCGACAAAATATCTCCGGACATAACATCCCCGAAAAAATATCTTTCGATATAATTTTTACAATTTTCCTGAAAAACTAGCACTCTAAATAAGCAGTTACTTTTTATTTATAAATTATCACAATTTCCCTGAAAAACAAGTACCCCAATTATTTGTGAATAGTACAAATAAAACATTTAAATAAAATAGAGAAATTTTGCTGATAGGATATTTTGTCGGGGATATTATGTCCGGAAATATTTTGTTGGGGGATATTTTGTCGGAGGATATTTTGTGCGTAGGATATTTTGTCGGGGGATGAAAACGCGCAGAATCATTAAAATCTGTGAAATATTTAACTTTTTTGAAAAAATTGCATTTTTCTCTAAATCCATTTTTCTCAAAAACTAAGCGAGATATCGAAAAATTTTATTCTTTAAGAAAGTCATTTCGTCGAGTTCTACAAGAATGTACGATAATTTAGCGGTGCCACGGAAACTGTAGAATCCCCGACAATAAAAATAATTGTACGTAAATATTTAACCAAAGTGCAGTAACCAAATAGTTGTAATTATAAAACTTTACGCTGTTGATAATTATATTTTTTAAAATTATTTTTATATTTTTGACATATGTTAATTTTTATAAATTTTATAAAATGTTAATAAATTTTTTTTTTTAATTAATTACCTAAATGTTGTTATGAATTAAAAAAATTTTAATATTTACAAAATTAGATCTAAAAAATATGACTGATGGTAATTTAATATTTACTATTTTTTATAAAATAATAGTCTCAATTGTTTACACTCAGGAGTATATCAGACATTATACTTTATTACTACATTTTATTTTATTAATAAATCGATTTTTTAAACGCACTCGCTTATTTATTTTATTACTCAAAAATTTATATATAAATATAAATAAATAAAATCAAAACTCCTTTTAAAAACTAGACTTGTTAATAATTTAATTTTCACTTGCGTCATCACAGAGATTTAAAAAATTCCGGCGCAGTAGAAATTAATTTTATCCACAAATTTTGAATTTCAGCGGCAAAAAGTGTCCAAGTAGAGTTACTAATTATTTGTACAATCAGTAATTATAATTATCAATTACTTTCAATAAAGCTGATCATTATAAATATTTTAAAATAAAGAATAGTCTATTTATGCCATCTGTTCAATGAACTTTGAATTTTATCGCAATTTCACCAGGTAAATTAATCCACGACACCGCGACCTGAGTCTTCAGATATTTTTTATACACCAAAGTATTGATAAGCACGTGGTAAAGTCATGTATCGTATATATAAATATATATAGAGTCAGATTGTAATTGTAAGTATAAGATATGCAGTAATTGATATGAGTTCTATCTTGATCGGTAATTAAATAGAAAGACCCGGTTAGAAGCCACTGGCAGTTACTCGTTGCCGCATCGGATGTTTACGAGGTAATAATCGATATATTTTTTAAAAATTTAAATTCACTTTCGTAAATTATTCTAATCATTATTCATTTGTGTTACAGATAATTATTGACCTCGTTATGAAAATTTTTTATTGATAATTCGGATTCGAGCGAATTATAAATTTGTGGCGGCGAAAATATTTGATCTAATTTCAAATTTAAATCATCATTTACACGCTGATTTAAATTTTTTTATCATCAATAATAATAATAATTGATAGCTTGTATGTTAGCAATAATTTTTTACTGAAAGATTTTAAATAAATAATTCGAATTTGACTTTTTGTAGTACAGTTAATAGTTGACGATAATGGAATCGACAAAAACATTAGGATTGGTTGATTATCTGGTGATTACACTGACGATTGCTATAAGTGTTGGTATCGGAATTTATTATCGTTTCACCGGAGGCAAACAAAAAACATCCGAGGTAATTTGAATAGTAAATAATTAATGCCATCAATTAAATAAATAAAATATATTACCCAGCACTTTTTATTCCCATAGCAATTGACTTTAATAAATGTTCATTCATTTAATTTCACCGAATTCAATCAAGAAGAGGACAATTTTTTTTTTTACCAATTAATTTCTAATAATTTACTTGTTTTATTACAGGAATATTTTTCGGCGAACAGATCAATGGGGCCACTGTCAGTTGGCATTGCTTTGATGGTGTCATTTATGTCTGCAATAACACTCTTAGGAATGTCTGCTGAAAATTATACTTACGGAACGCAGTTTATTGTCATAAATATAAATTATATATTATCTACTCCAATAATTTGCTATGGATTTTTGCCAGTATTTTATAAACTGCAAGCAACAAGTACTTATGAGGTACAAAAAATAGTACACGAAAAAAGAGTAGTGGAAAAATTACAGTTTTTAGTGCAAAAACTGGGCCCTCGTATGAAAAACTTCAAGTCTTGTAATTTGCACTGTAATAATTGAGACTACTTCTTGTAATAAAATAATTACAATTACAGATACCAAATTTTACAGTTTCTACCACAAAATTTGAAGGTTGAAAACCTGTTTGCTGTTAAGGACTGAAAAAAGTCTTATATGAAACTGTAACGTCTCAGAATTAATGTAATTTTAACAGTTTTGAAGCAGAGGGACTTTGCGGATATTTTAAACTGTAATTTTGTCCGCTGTTTTTTTTTCCGCGTGTTAGATACTAGTTAACTAGTAATTTAACAATTACAAGTAATAAATATGATAATATTTTATGAAAGTATTTAGAAAGACGTTTTGGAGTACCAACAAGATTGTTAGCGAGCTTCGTCGTGTGGCTCCAAATGTTATTGTACTCGGGTGTGGTGCTTTACGCGCCGGCTTTGGCCTTTGAGACGACAACTGATCTATCAAGAATGAAAAGTATCCTATCAGTCGGCTTAGCTTGCGCTTTTTATTCGAGTATCGGCGGAATAAAAGCTGTATTGATAACAGATATTTTCCAAGCAGTTTTGATGTTTGCTTCGTTAATTGCTGTAATTGTCGTAGCCGCTTATTCGGCCGGTGGCCTCGACGAAATATGGAACATTGCAAGTCAAGGCGGCCGTATAGATTTTAACAAGTAATTTAATATTTTATATTATTTATAATTCATGTATTATTATCGTTTTATATTTTAATTTACATAATTGTTATGGTTGACAGCTTTTCTATTGATCCCACCGAACGCCACACATGGTGGAGTCTGATAATTGGAGGGATGTGTACATTTTTATCACTCTATGGAGTAAATCAAATTCAAGTACAACGATTTCTAACTGTCAAGTAAGTCATTATATCTTTTATGTCTGAAGAACAATAATATATATTTTTAAACTCTTTTATATTATTTTATTTATATAGTATACATTTATTCAAATAAATAAAATGTAATTATTTAACTGATGATTAAAATTTATCATAGCAATTATTCATTTACTTTTGTTATCTGATTATTTATTTACTTTTTTATAAACGCGAGATATGAATCTTCGTTTATTAGTTTTATTTATTATTATCATCACATTTCTATACTACAAATAATTAAAAAAAAAATTTGTCTCAACCTGAAGTCTAATAATTTTATTTGCTATCACCAGGAGTTTAAAATCCGCACAACGCGCGATGTGGTTTTGTTTGCCGGTTCTTATAATACTGAATCTCACAACAAGTTTAGCCGGATTGTCAATGTACAGCAAATATTTTAACTGTGATCCAAAGGCAGCCGGACAAATAGAACAACCAGACATGCTGATGCCATTCTATGTTATGGAGACAATGTCTTCAATTCCAGGCCTGCCTGGTTTAATTATCGCCGGTTTGTATTTTAATTTCATTCATTTATCATTAGCATTACATTCATCTTCATAACTTTATTTGTCACAGAGTAATAACAATAATTATTATTTTATCACAGGTGTATTCAGCGCGGGATTAAGTACAATATCAGCAGCACTAAATTCCCTTGCGGCTGTTAGTTTGGAAGATTATATAAAACCTCTGTACTTAAAATGTACTAAAAAACAATTATCACCATCAACGTCATTGATATTAGGAAAATTTTTAGCATTTTCACTTGGATTTTTATGTATAGCTCTTGCTGTACTTGCTCAGTACTTAGGAAGTGTCCTTCAAGTAAATAAAATAATTTATTATTTATTATTTTCAGCTTATTTTCAATAATTAACATAAAAATTTGTAAATTGCAGACAAGCTTGACGATATTTGGAGCCGTTGGCGGGCCGCTCTTGGGTTTATTTACCCTGGGAATGTTATTTGAATCATCAACTCAGAGTGGTGCTGTTCTAGGTACGACAGTATCACTTGTATTTTCATTATGGATCTCATTCGGTGGTCCGCGACCAGCTCCACCGGCATTACCAGTCTCCATTGAGGGCTGCAGTAATGACACGTTACTTTTACTCAACAAGACGCTGGAAATGAAACATCAAACCCTAGATGATTATTTGCATCCCCATGTCCGGAGTAACTCGGAATTTTTTTATCTCTACCGACTTTCTTACATGTGGGTTTCTCTTATTGGTCTTGTGTTGACAATCACCATTGGCATGATCACCAGTAGACTGTCTCGGTGCTTTGGGTTTGAGAGCCAACGAGCCATTGATCCAGATCTTTTCTTCCCATTTGTAGCAAAACGTATTCGCAAGAGGCTTGAGACTGATCCTAATTTTACTGCACAAAAATATCAATTTGAAAGTAAAAATAATATCGACACTGCCACTACTAGCATGTAACTGTCACTAATTTTTCAGTATTCACAATCACGTTTTCAACGCATCGTAAATTATTATTGTAAATCATCTTACGATTCATTCTTAAAGTTATTGTTTTTTTTTTTAAAGTTTATGATCTTGAAGTTAACAGACAATTTAAAATTTTCGGATTTTTTTTACAACAAATGAATTACAAAAAAAGAAAATAAAAATATGCACATGTAGGAAATTTAAAATACTACAGGTGCAATTTTTTAAAAATAATTTATTGTTTAAAAAAAAAATCAAAAAATTATTGGACGTCGGTGAACTTCAGTATCATGTTAAGTTTCATAAAAAAAAATTAATAAGTTTGAATTTATTTTCTTTGCTCTTAAAGTTTTGAAATTCATTTTATCAGTAATCTGGATAAATGTTTTTTTCCTGAGCGATGATTGTCTTGTTTATTATTATCGTGATAATTAAACCGATTTAGCCTTGAGACAAATGTGTGATGTTAATAAACATACTGATGTTTCGTATAATTAATTTTTAAAAACCTTAAGTACAATTCTATCTCAGGGCAATGGGTAACTTCGGCTTCTTAATTACATTTACATTAGTAATTATTTCCATTGATACCTCCCGTACTTAATTCAAAATTTCATAGGCAAAATAATTATTTATTTTACTATTAACAAACTTATGTAATGAAATATTGAAATTTATATAAATGTACAGTACAATAATGTTAACTTTTATTATATCTGCCATTATTATTATAGATATATATTTTTTTAAATAAAAAATTAAATTATAATAATTTGTATGTTTATTTCATTTTTCATATTTTTATTATTAAGATCACTAGTAAAATAATTGATATATTTTTATAAATCAATCAACGTATTTAATATATTTGTCATAAAAAATAAGATAATTTTTTAATTCATTTTCAATCGTAAAAAGAAATTATAAAATTTATATATATCGATTTGTAATTCATATATTTTTCTGAAATAAAAATATATAAAATTATAGACTACTGTAATTGTTAGCTAATTAAAATGATGGTAATTTATTGGTTTTGTTTTGTTACTCCGTAAAAAATTAGCGGAGTAAACGCAGAGTAAATCCGGAGTGGATGACTATTTATTTATTTATTCCCCTCGGAGTAAAATTCACTTCGAAGGGGAGTTTATTTTAATAATAAAAGTCCGAATTGGAGTGAATGTAAATTGAAATAAAATCCAGATCACTCCGAAATTACTCCGCTGAAGAAACAAACTCTCTATTTACTCCGTAAGCGGAATAATTTTTTAAAACTCCGGAACTCTGAGTCGGAGTGAATTCGGATTTAAATAAAATCCGAATTCACTCCCAATTTTTTACAGTATAAATTATTGTCATATTTAATTAAGCGTTTTATGGTGATCGCTATCAGGAAATTTGATGGTTGCTCTCTGATTGTTGAGAATAAAAATGCTGGCCCTAAAATTAATCATCTTCAATTAAGACAAATTAGGGAATTAATGTTCAAGACGGCATAGTCTGTACGTCTTGGAATCTCAATGGATCCAGTGACGTCCAGATAAAAGCGGTTTTAATTCAAATTCCTATACGCTAAACTATAATATCATCACTTAATCCCTTCTTCTTTTTATTTTTTACACTTGTTTCAGTAATAACTACAAGCTATCATGTGATTATTTTTTGTAATATAATCTGCTCATAAAATTTGTAAAATCATTTTTTCAAATAAACATCATTTTATCTTTACAAGCAAACCACTTAGATATTAATTATTTAACTCTAGTTATATATTTATTCAACAAGTTTTTATTTTCTAATGCACGAAATTAAAACTTTAAAAATAAGCGGGAAATTTCAAGTTTCAAATTTTTTTTCCTAAAAAATTCTCATGATTTACTCGGAGTTTTAATACTAAAATAAACTCCCTTTAGTGAATTTCACTCCCAGGGGATTAAATACATAAACAGTCGCTCCGCAATCACTTGGTATTCAATCCGGATTTAATTCGCAAACTTATAAATATTAATTTTTTCAAATTTCCCTCTCTATTATTCAATTCACTCATTACCGTAATAAAGTCTCAAAATAAATCTTTAAATATTTAACGATCAAAATAACTACTATGTGATTAATGACACAATAATTAATATTAATGTCAGCATTAAACTGTTCGACATTAAAATAAATTTACATATATTATATGTCTGAAAGTCAAAATGAACCAGCATGGAACCAGTTTAATCCTGAAAATTTAAATCAAGACTCGTGTAATTGTTTTGTAGCAAAAATATCGTACTCTCTATTGGACGGTATCACAATAGATTAACTCGTACAATAAATACCCCAATAAAAAGTATCTATATATACATGTATAAATACAGCGGGCACAGAATCTCTCCTTCATAAAATCGCGAGGCGGACACACGTGAAGATTAGAATCCGTCAAGACACGTTGCGTGTTACATTTGATTTTTATCTTCGCACAAACTTATCGTGTAAATCCGGTCAATAATAAAACAAACCATATACTTTTTTCATCAATACAAAATATCAATAGAACATCCCTTCGCTCTAGCGGTACACCCATCCCTTATTTAATCGCGTGTACTCATTCACTTACGCAACTCATTCGAAAAAAAGAAAAATATGTAAACAGAACTTTATTTCTGTCTTGTTTACCTTTTTTTTTTTAATAACATCCTACACCTGACTAAATTACATGTTTCATAAATAAAGTACCGCGTTATTAATTAACACGCAACGTTTTTTTTTTCTTGAGCAGCCGCAATAACAATTAAAATATTTTAAAAACATTACAAGATAAAGATATATAGATTACATCTTACGAAGAATATTCTTCATCATCTTCATCATCATCATAAGAAATTTACTCATCAGATCTAAGCAATTGTCATATCGATAAATATATAAATATATTAAATATCATAGTGAATAAAAATAAATTTATATGATGATGAAGAAAAAGATGTTGATGATACACTCATTAATCTCACTCCATTTGCGATGACTTTTGTTGATGCTGAAAATGTCATCCACGTCACCCCTATCTTGACATCTCGCGTCGTATTCCCTTAAATTTCACAATATCGCTTCATACAATTACTTACTATTACTACTGTATGTCAGTAAGAAATAATAGATAGTTATGCATTTAATTTATTTAATAAAACATCGTCCAGTTTAGTCATCGTTTATTATTATGGCGCAATCGTTGAATTTATTATTAAGCCACAAGATCGATTTTTAGTAAAATTATAAGGAAATTATCGCCCTTGAGTATATGCTCTACTTTTTTTTTTATGTTATTATTGTATGTATACATAAATACATATATATAGAGAGATAGACATATATTTCGAAGGAGTAAAAACGACAAATGAGAATATTGTGTGTACATCCACCACGCAACAACAAAAATAGTGGTAGGGACATATTATGTGTCGTATAAAGGCGCATATGACAATTAAAATCATCAGTCTTTAAATTTTACTCCGGTTTAATCCAGACGTTTTACTTAAATTTTATTCTGTTGTATTAACTAGTAAATAAGTATATTATTTATATGTACATATATTTTAACATCGCAAGTGACGGATAATAGGAAAATTTATTTTTACTTGATCAATAAAAAAGTCGTTTTTGATTTTTTTTAACGGAAAATTTAAACTGATAAGTTTGGTTTTTATATTTAAATTTCAAATTTTTAAATTAATGCGGTACATCAGGCAATCGAGTAAAATAATACAGTTGCAATTTCGAACATTTTTAAAAACATAATTTAGACGTAGTGACTTTTGTAATTGTAGATATATTTTTAAAATATATATTAAGTAGGATTTATTTTAAATAATTTAAGGATTATTTTTTTTTGACGAGGTAAGTCTGTACTATTTATGTAATTATTGTTTATGACAAGTGTAAATATTGTAAAACACGACCCTGATTAATCAACTGAATTCGACCGAATTAAAAATTTTAATTCTGTTATATTCTGTCGAATTCTACAAAACAGAATTCGACTGAATTGAAAATTTAAATTTGAATTAAACAGAATAAAACCGATTTAAAAATTTCAAATTCGTTTTAATTCAGTTTAATTCGGATTCATAACCAGAAAATGGAGAATTGTTTTCGAATTAATCCGAATTAAACCGAATAGAATTATTCAAATTCGTTTTAATTCGGTCAAATTCTGGTTTTCCTGTCGAATTAGACAGAATTCATTTTTAAGTTAGGTACCGAATTAACAGAATTTATCTGAATCAAATAGAATTAAAAATTTAAGTCTGTTTAATTCAATCGAATTCAGTTGTTTAATCAGGGGGGTAAGATAAAGATAATAGAGACCCGGTCATTAGTAACCCGCGTCCGAAAATTTATAATTTTTTTTTGTTCGGATTCACTAGACCATTGATCTGTAAATTATGTCACTGTTTCGATAACAATTGTATAAGGTCACTTGTAATACAATATTACATATGTAACATATTAAATGTAAATCTATATAAAATTACAATTACATTTGATTCGATCTATAGAAATTTTATCAGCTTAAATTACTGCAAGCACATTCAGTTTAATCTTTTAAGTTGCTTTCGATAAACTTTTAATCATGAATGATATTTTTAAATTTTTGCCAGTATGTAGGCTTAAAAATTAGGAGTGAATTCGGAGTGATTGCGGACTTTGTTTCAATCTGAATCCGGAGTTTAAAGAAATCCCTCTGCATAGGGAGTAAATAAGGAGTTTGTTTTCTCAACGGAATGATTTCGGACTGATCTGAATTTCATTTAAATCCATATTCACTTCAAGTCGAGATTTTATTATTAAAATAAACTCCCCTTCGGAGTGAATTTCACTCCGAGGACATTAAATAAATAAAAAATCATCCGCTCTGTATTCTCTGGATTTACTCCGCGTTCACTCCCCTAATTTTTTTACAATTTAAAATTACATGTAATTATATATCTATAAATGTATCAGCTCAAATTACTCGAGGTCCAATAAGATAATTCTTTCAAAATAAATTTTAGTTTGTAAATAAAATATATACCAGTTTGAACTAGTGACAATTATTTAGCTAACAATCGTTTATTGATATAAATATAAATATATATAGAACAAATAGTAAATAATAAATCACCCAAGATTTATTGCTGTCAATTGTCACTGTCATATGTAATCAATAAAATTTTCAAATGTATATTTTTTTTAATTTCCCATTATTGTAAAAATATATACGGATGTAAATAATGGATGTAAATTATTACCAGACATAATTAGATAACAAAATGGTACTGAGACTGCTGATCCTCTTTATCGCGCTATCAACATCATCAGCCGAGCAACGAAGACAATTAACTGCCGAAGAAGAAAAATGCAACGAAGAAAATCCTGGTCTGCGTAACAGTTTTTCGTGGATTGATTACTTAGTATTATCAATAATGTTACTAGTATCATGTTTAATTGGTACATTTTATGGTTTTTTTTCTAAAAAACAAGAAACAAGTAAAGATTTTTTACTCGGCGGATCTAGTATCGGAACGATACCGATGGCGATGTCTTTAGCTGCGAGTTTTATAACTGCTATTGAATTACTTGGTAATCCTGCTGAAATGTATAGTCAAGTAATTTAGTTTTTTTTTATTTACCTTCGATACTTATCACTGTTAAAATTTTTTTTTTATTTTCAACGTTAATTGTCATGGAAATTAAATAAAATTTATTAATTTCACGTGAATATCGATTTGTTGACAATTTTAAAAATTAAAGAGACAAGTCAAAAATAACTTTTTTTCTAAAAACCTTGTGGTAGTAGGGGGGGGGGGCGAACAGAATGGGCCCCTTAAGGAAAATAATTATATCATTAATTTTTTTTACGTGTTTACTTCTTTTTAGACCCTTGATATTTATTTTCACTTCATTATGCTGCGTCCATTAAAATTTAAAAATCCAAAACTAGGGGCAAAGTGGGCCCTTCAAAAAATTTCGGATTTGATATTTTTCATTTTTTACACGTGTGATATTTGCAAATAACTATTGAGGGGCCCACTTTGCCCCCATATTTTTTGAAGTTCTGAAAATTTTAAGGGGCCTACTTTTCCCCCAGGGGCCCACTTTGCCCCCTCCGCCCCTACTGTCAGTTTAATAATTACTTTGTCAGACTTTAATAAAATTTCAAATGATTTTTTAAAAATTTAAATTAAAAATTTTGAACAGTGCGCACTTTCAGTTGAATTATTATTAATAATTATTTAAAATTTATTTAGGGTACACAGTTTTGGATGACTTGCATAGCATTTGTACTAGTGGTACCAATAACTTCAAAACTCTACTTACCTGTATTCATGAGATTAAGATTAACTTCGACCTACGAATATTTGAACCTCCGATTCAATCGTCATTGCAGATTATTTGCAAGTGGGTTGTACATGTTGCAAATGATTTTATACTCATCGGTTGCTGTTTACGCTCCAGCATTAGCTTTAAGTCACGGTAAATAATTTAATTAAGGACAACATCACTAGCAACCGTCTAATTTGATTAATTGATTAATTCTCAACATGATTGATTTGTACTCAATAAAATAATTGTCACTAATTTAATTTTTTAGTTACTGGGCTGGATACTTATCTTGCTGTCGCTCTAGTCTACGTCGTTTGTATTTTTTACGCTTCACAAGTAAGTTAATTAATTAAGAGAAAAATTAAATTTTTTTAAATTGTGTCATTGGTAAATACTTTTATTACCTAGGGTGGAATGAAGGCTGTTATAATGACGGATACTTTCCAAGGGGTAGTTCTGCTGCTGTCTCTTTTTGTTGTCGTGGGTATCGGCATGAGTTTAGAAGGCGGGATATCCCAAGTTTGGCACAAAAGTTTTGAAACAGATAGAATTGAGTTCTTTAATTTTGATCCACGTCCTACTGTGAGACATAGCTTTTGGAGTGTTGTAATTGGCGGGACTTTTTATTGGGTCACTATGTTCTGCAGTAATCAAGCATCCGTACAAAAATATCTTAGTGTACAATCTATAGGTCAAGTTAATACGTAAGTATTTTTTTCAGTAAATAAATTAATTAAGTGATTAATTTATTTATTTACTTGTAATCGGTGAGAAAAATATAATAATTAAAGACAAGATTTTTGCCTTAACTTCAAAATGAATGGTTCAAATATTTAATATTACGGCGAAAATATTGATCTTATAAAAAAAATTCTCAAACAAAAGTTGTAAGAAATTTATTTTTCTAAAAAAAATGTCTCTTATGATTTTTTTATACGACCAATATTTTCACGGTAATTTCAAAATTAAGATTTTCATAATTAACAAAAATTTGAATAATTCATTATGAGTCAATTTTGGAATTACGGTGAAAATATGGGTTGTATAAAAAAATCATAAGAGACATTTTTTTTATAAAAATAAATTTCCTACAACTTTTATTTAAAAAATTTTTTTATACGACCAATATTTCGACTGTAATTTCAAAATTAAGATTTTCATAATTAACAAAAGTTTGAATAATTCATTATGAATCTCAATTTTGGAATTACGGTGAAAATATTGGTCGTATAAAAAAATCATAAGAGACATTTTTTTTATAAAAATAAATTTCCTACAACTTTCATTTGAAAAATTTTTTTATACGGCCAATATTTCCAGGGTAATTTCAAAATTTGACACCATTAATTATTAATTGTTATTTTTAAATAAAAGCAAAAATCCTGGTCCTTATGATAATGGTTGTCGTCAAAGTAGATTTCATAAATTTTGACTGTGCCAAGTATTTGATTAAAATTTTTTGAATCTTAATCGGAGACTGAGAGAGCGCGAGCACCTTCCGGTTGACCGATTGACTTTCAATCAGAACCAATCGTTATTTTTAATCAGACTCAGTCCTTTATGACTTTCATTCCAACAAAAATTCAAAAAAATTTGATAATCAATCGATTTTACTGGAAAAAAAATTCATGTCTTAAAATTATTTTATTAATTAAATATGGAGTCTGGTAACGAGGTAGTAAATTTTATACCGTCGATTAAATTTTTATTCAAAAGTTTGTACGATGCCATTCGTAATTTTCACTGATTTAAATTTAAAATAAATAAAAAAATAATTATATGTAATTTACTTACAGAGCACTTTGGGTATCATCATTAGCACTGACTGTTATTTATACCATAAATTTCCTTACCGGTATGATACTTTACAGTGCAAATAAAGGTTGCGATCCACTAAACGCTGGATATATAACCGGTCAAGATCAATCGCTACCCCTTTATGTGATGAATTTTTTGGGTAGTTATCCAGGTGTATCGGGACTTTTTGTTGCTGGTATTTTTGCAGCTTCTCTTGGGTAATTATCTTCAATTAATTAAAAAAAAAAAAGTAAATAATAAAGCAATAATAACTCAACAGAACGGTAGCAAGTGCGTTAAACTCACTAGCCGCAATTACATGTGAAGATATCCTGCAAGGAATATTAAATATCCAAGTACCAGCAAAAAGAGGAGCAGCTTACGCAAGATGGATTAGTATTTTCTTTGGAATATTTAGCTTTGCTTTTATTTTTGTTGTTGAACGTCTAGGCGGTGTTTTAGAGGTAATCTCATTAGTCTATAATTTAAAAAAAATAGATAATTATAAATATGATTCTGAAGTATGAGTGTAATGTAGCCGGCAATTGGGAATTTTTTAAATTTTTGAATAAACGAGGACCAGTTTTTCAAACCCAGTTAATTTCTATCCAGGATTAATATATTGCTGGTAAAAATAAACCCGGTTTGAAAAACTGGCCCTAAATAAACCGTAAGTAGAATTAGAATAAAAATTTTAAAATGAGTATTTCGATAATTAAATATCAGTGCGCGCGTTTTTTTGAATTTCATTATTCTAATTAATTTATTTGTTTATTTAAAATTTATAAATTATCTCATTCACACTCAGACAATTAACAATTTTCGGATCTTTGTTCTAAATTATCGGACGTCGACTAACTTCAGAATCATTTTTATAAATTTATTATAAAATCAACAGATTTAATTATTTAAAGCTGCTTTTTTCGTTAATTATAATTGTATGTTGTTAATATTACTATTTTTATTTGTGGTTGTCAAAGGTCGCTTTGTCGTTTAATGGCATGGTTGGTGGTGTTACACTGGGTATGTTTTCGTTGGGAATGTTTGTACCATGGGCAAATGCAAAGGGCGCAATGACCGGTGCGATAAGTGCTTTCTTGTTAGTATTATGGATTGGTTTAGGCGCACAAATAGCAGCTTTTAATGGTTTAATTCACATTCAAACAAAACAAGTGTCCGTTAATTATTGTCCTTGTATTAACGAAACACTTTATAATGAAGAAATCACCGAAGATTATTATGAAAATAATCAAGTTTGGTCACTTTATAAAGTAAGTTTTCAATATTTTAAGGATGTTCTCAGACAGTGTCCCCCACTTTTTAAAAATACTTAATGACTCAACTGTCAAATTGGTATAGAAATTTTCATAATTAATTGAAAAAAAATTAAAGCATTAACTAAAAGAAGGACACGTACTTGCAATACTGTTTTTATCAATTAGGAGTTTAACGAAATTTGTCGAAGAAATTACAGTAAAAACTTCATGTCGATTTCATAATTCAAATTTTGAAAATTTTGTAGTCTAATTTTTATAAATTCATTTGACTTCTAATTGATAGCAATTTTTTTAAAAATCTATACCTCGGCGAAATTGCAAATACGCTGCCCTGGTGGAAATTTTTCGGACTTTTCTTTGAAAAACTTTGAAAAAATCTTTAGAACTTAAGAACTGAGTTTTTCAGAGAAAATTCCGAAAAATTTCCACCAGGGTGTCCTTTTTTCAGTAAATACTTAATTTTGTTTTAATTAATTAATATAATTATGAGAGTTGAGTCATTGAATATTTTTACACGCAGAGAATTTATGATCCTGAAGTTAGCAGACAAATAAAAATTTTTGGATTTTTTTTTTGAACAATTAAATTTAAAAAAAAAATAAACTAAAAAAATGCACATGGAGGAAATTAAAAAAACTACAGGTGCAATTTTTTCAAATATTTTTTTTTGTATCATTTATCGTTTCTAAACAAATCCAAAAATTATTAGACGTCAGTTAACTTCAGTTTCATAGAGAATTTTTGAGTAAAAATTACCCATCAAATTTGGTACTGTAAGGACATCTACCCAGTATCTAAATTTTTACTGTGTTGTTAGTGGAAATTGCACTTCATTTACATGCTATCGAGCAGTATATTTTACAATGTGCATGGGAAAAATTTTGATATTTACCACATGTCTCACAGTATCAAATTTTTGGGTAATTTTTACTAAAAATTTCTCTGTGTGTAAAAAGTGAGAGGGGGGGGGAGTACTGTCCGAAAATACCCTCAAGAAATCGGATTAAAAATTAATGAAAAATAATTTATTTGAATTTAGATAAGTTACTTGTGGTACAGCTTGATTGGATGTTGTGTAACAGTATTAGTCGGAAGTGCTGTCAGTTTTATGACAGTACCCCAAGACCTCGATGAATTGGACAGAAATTTACTGAGCCCAGTAACAAAATATTATATCGGTAATTCTTCATCAGCAATAAAAAATAAATTACCAAATAACAATAATGTACAGGGTGTTACTAATTTAGCCCTCGAATTATTCCTTGAAGATGAAAAAATAAATCAAGACGTCACCAAGAGTCCGAAGTAGTCATCAGTAATTTTAGAGTCGTCTTCATGTCTGAGGATATTAATCTCAGGATTCTCAGGTACTTCTTCACTGAGAATTTTAAACTCAAATCGGACAGGAAGTTCATTCATAAAATATCACGTGACGCCCCAGTAATATCTGTCATTAATTATTAAGTGTAATCAATCAAGTTCGTGGGAACTGTGAAGAGAATTGTATTTTATTAATAAGAAAAAAAGTATTTTATTATATGCAAATAACTTTAATTAATTTTAATGAGCTCTAATCAACTCTGTACTTATTATTACTGTACATAGTTTTTAATTTAAGGATATTAATTGTTATAAATAAATTTTTTCTTACTAAAAGTAACGAAACTAATAAAATTTTAATAATTATGTTAATTCACTTCTTAGTTTATTTTTTTATTGATGAAAATAAAAAAATCCGAAAGTATTAAAATTTATAAAAAAAAATTAGAAGGCTCGTCTTCAAAATATCTGGAGACCGGGTAATTTACTCCCCTCAAATAAAAGATAATTAAATAAAAAATTTTCTTAATAAATTACTACTATTACTACTAATGTCTCTCCCTTAAATTTAATCATTTTATTAATTTTACTGTGGACATAATTTTTAAATAATTATATAAAAAATATTTTACTTAAAAAATCCGTCAAATTGCTGGCGACTGAGTTGCTAAATTTCTATTAAATCTAAAACTTCCTCGCGTATAAAAATTAGTAACAAAAACAAATGTTTATCTTGTTTTCATATTTGATGGCTAGAAAATTAATGCAAATTAATTACAAATGTAATAGAGAAGACCCTTTTTAGGGTGAGATCGCGTCTTACTATTTTCTCGGAGCGACCTGTTCCTCGCCGAAATTTATTAAATTCTTCGATAAAACGTTAATCAAAAGTGTTTTTTATTTTTTTTTTCACCTGTCTAATTGAAATTTTACCTTGATTTTTTGGTATATGTTTTGTAATCATGTTCCGAAGCTTATCTCAAAAAATCAGACCTGGCTGGACCTGTTTCCGTTTGGGGGGTCCATTTGACTGGACTAAGTACAGAGAATTGGTGCCACGGGGGCCTTCTCCAAGCCCATTTTGACCAGAGTCTATTTCCTGACATGGTACGAGTGTTTGGTCTACAGAAGTATAGACTCGTGGTGGCTGTGGTTAGACACCGCATGTCAATGGGATGAGTTCTTTGATCTCTCCCCCGGTTAACGTCCACCGGAAGTCGCTTGATTATATTTTTCGACTAAGGATGTCTGATAAAGACCCGGTTGAGAAAGATTCTGGTGCCAGTGCCTTGAGCAAAACCCCTGATCCTGTATCTTTTTCTACATATGGGTCTTGGGCAAGATCAAAAAGACACTAACGTCTATCGAACTTGAGACCAGACTTGTTCAAGCCCTAAACAAGATTTTTATATGAGGTAGGGCTTTGCAACGCGTCTATACCTGAAATAAATGAGGAAACAAGCTCCGTAAAACGGAGGTGGACTTCGATCCCGATATATTAATTAATTTGTATACTTTATATATATTCTTATTAATCTTTATTTTTTTCACAATGCTTATATTACAAAACATACTTGACACATTCAAAATACATTATATTTACATTGAATGTTATGTTTTTTATTTTTTTATTATTATTATTTTGTGCCAACATTTTTCAAACTTTACAGACAAATAATAATTAATGTAATCCACATTGATATCAACCTATTGTCTACTTATTATTAATTTTACATAAAACTTATAGCTAATTTTAATAACTACAATTATCAATTATAATTTATATTTTTTTTAGGCTCTCGACGTAAATGTGATTATGGCAGTAGATTTACAATATAATTTTATTTAAACAGCACTCGTATCTTGAAAAATCTTCATAAAGATTTTTTTCTTCAATATATATATATATTTATCTCCATATATATTTATTTATATGTGCAGTTCTTTAATTTTAATTTCAATAAATAATTGAAATCTAACTTTACAAAAAAAGTTGTGACTCTCGTCGAGATTAATCATCATAAGCTTCTCTATTCAAATTACCTCATAATTATAATAATTATCATTACTATGCTATCTTATAAATTATAAAAATCACTACAATGAGATCCTAAAACAAAAAAATTTCGTCACAAAGCAACCGGACATTCAAGCATTAATTTTTACTATCAATAAAAAAATCAAATCAACGCCGCTCTAATTTGTTTGTAAATTTACCGCGCAAATTCAAATTTCAAAAAAAAAATAAAAAGTATAAACTCCTGATTGATCGTAATCACAAATAAGCCAACAACAAAATTCTAATTGGACCCATTCAAATTTTTTTCAATGCATTGTCCATTAGAGAACTCAAATTACTCTTACTAATTAAAGTGGAAAAATTCAGTGGCCAATGAAAAATTTTCATTGTCAATAAAATAATGTAACTAATTATCGATACTCAATACACTCATACTTATCTATTATTTATAAAGTTATTTTTTAGCTCAAGCTTATAATTATTAATATATATATACTTATATATACTTATATTAAAACGCGAGGAAACAATATAAATAATTACTTATTTAAATAAAATCACGACGCAAAGCAGGAAAAAATCTCGGTCATGAGTATACACTTGTTTGCTTACAATTTTTTTTAAGTTTTTCATAAGCGTTTCCTGGCAGTTTATTGTTAAATTACACTTGCTGAATATTTTAAATAACCAGTCTCAAATTTATCATAATTATATTATCATGTAATCGCTGTACAGGACCAAAAAAACTAATTATGTAAAGTTAATTAACGATAAGATGAACCTACAGATTTAAATAATTATGCTGACCAGTATTACGAGTTAATTAATAAATGAAAATCAATTATTCTAATAATTAATAATTAACCTAATCGTGAAACACGTATCAAGACGTACTATTTCTATGTTTTTTATTTTTACTTTTTCCATTACAGTCATCCTCGCTCCTGCGTCGCTTTTCTTTGAGCTTCTTCTCCATGGCCAGCATCGTTATCATTTTTTTGTGGGAGTCCCCGACGATCCATCCGTGCTGTTCCTGCCGGTCGTCTTCTTCCTCGACGGTCTTTGAGGGCTGGATGAACTCCTCGTCGTCGTCGCTGGAACTCGACCAGTAGTAAAGTTGGTTCGCGGCGGCCCTTTTTCGCCGCCCGATAGCGACACCTACGCCCTCCTCGACTTTGTTCCAGGACTTGGTGGTCCTGAGCTCTTCGTCGTCGGTACCGCTGCCATTGGCACGGGAATTTTCATGGGTGCTTTTGTTATTTCGCTTGTTTGCTGATTTCCTATTTGTCCTGACACCCGATTTCTTACCACTACCAGTATTATTATTATTACTATTGCTACTGCTATTACCATTACTATTATTAGAATTAGAATTTGTGTTTGATGAATTTCTCGACTGTGATTCCTTTTTACCAGCGCTAATATTATTTTTATTTTTCTTAACCTCAGTACTTTTCTCACATTTATTTTCTGTATCACTACTGAATTTATCTTTGTCTTTATTACTTTTAAAATCACCAGAAATCTTCTTGCTCACTCGGTGCTTCCTCTTGGCGCTATCGCCCTCACTGATAACGTCCTTAGATAAATTTTTTTTGCCCCCGGTGTCCTTATTAACAACAGGAGCAGCAACGGCAACAGCATTAGCGTCAACATCAGCAGCAATATCGATACCAACATCTAGCTCCTTATTACTGGCGTCTCGCTTTAATTCAAGCTCACGTAAAATTTCCTCTTCAATGGCTTTCTGCTCTTTAGCAATCATCTGCTCGTGCTTCTTCTCAATGTAACGCTCCTTCTTTTTCTCCTTGGACTCGCGCTTTTGTCGCCGTGACTTGTCGCACCCGTTATCTATTTTATCATTGGCCCCGCGCTTCCCCGTCTCTTTGAAATAGTATTCCTCGTCGGAGCTGCTTATTTCAGCCAACAGACCTTGTTTACCAATAGCACACTTTCGTTGTCGACGCGTCGATTGGAATTCCATATTGATCGACAGAGCCGCACGTTCTTCCTCCTCTTCTTCTTGTTTTTTTAATTTTTTCAACTGCTCTTCTTTACGCTTCTTTGATTCTTGAACTTTTCGACTCAGAAAAACGTGGAGCGGTAGATTGTCCGATGGTTTTTCCTCTGGCTTTTCATTAGTCGATAGTTTTTCCGGTAAATCGTCCGCCAAATCATCATTATCGTCATCGTAATCATCATTAGCAATCGACAATTTACTTTCAACTTCTTCATAATTTATTTTTTCCTGGGGTGAAGCTGATCTAGATTTTGATTTTGATTTCGATTTAGATCTAGATCTACGTCCGACAGCAGATCCATCAAATATTTTTTCAACATTATCAGTGCTGTCTAATAAAGCCAGAGCTTTTTCTAATGGAATCGATTCATCATTATCAGTATCAGTGTTGTCTAATAAATCCAAGGCTTTGTCTAATGGAATAAATTCATTCTTTTCTTTATTATTATCATCATCATAATTATCTTTTTCAATCTCTGTATTTTTATCATCATCGTTGCCGCTGTCGTCCGAGTCTGAAGCAATAACGGAGCTGTCTTCGCGGTACAAATCATCCAATTCGAAGGCTGCTTCTGAACGATTGTCTGTTTCATCATCATCCTCAGCATTATCATTGTCATTATCGTTATCATTGTTGGCGTGATAAATATAATTATCATTGCCATTGACACTAACGTCGTCGTGCTCGCTCTCCTTGCGCTCGTCAATAATCAAGGGTCGATCAGACATATCAGACTCGGACACATTCTTTTTATTATCGAACTCATGTCTGCTTTCCTCTCGCGAGTGAGCGCCGCTGATCCAATCAACGTCCGCTTCTTCATTAGACTTATTAAACTCCCCATCGGCTTTCGGACTGATCCCCCCGTCGGCCATTTCCCCGATCGGTCCATCAGACGTTCTGCTATCTCGGAACAAATTTTTAAGCTCATCTCTATCCTCGTACTCGCTGTCAGAAGAGCTTGATAGTTCGGCGAACAAATTCTGCTTGCCTTTAGAGCACGTTCTCTGGCTCTTAGATATGCCAACCCCAATGCCATCGGCCTTTATCGCGGTCACAAATTCATCAGAGCTGTCATCCTCATACCAGGCATTACGCGACCGTTTCTTTGAATTTTTACTTCGTTTTTTGGACTTGTGTTTTGCGGTTGACTCGCCCGTACGTTTTGATCTTTTACGTTCTACAAAACTGTCCATGGGTCCGGTGATTGATTGCTGCTGCTGCTGCTGCTGCCTTTCTTCAAGATTAAAAGACTTCAACGCCCCCTTTGTTTTGGGTATCGACGATTCCATTTCTTTAAATTTACGCTCGATCATACTCTCAAGTCTTTTGTCCATCGAGTCCGCGGGTTTATCAGCGTCCAGTGATTTAGTAATTGTCTTGGACACCAAATCTCCTACATTAATTTCTTTTGTTTTAATGCAATTAACTTCGTAAGCTTTTTCAGTCCTGCTTCTGTAGAGCGAGAGCGTTGAATTGAATCCTGACTCCGCTTGACTTTCCTCGTCGTCGAACTCGTAAACGTCTTTGACTTTGTTCTGTACATCGACTCGCTTTTTATCACCGCGTCGTTTCTTGCGCTCCTGCATGCCGATGCCAAAGGGACTTTTACGTATCAATGGGTGGTGGTACTCATCATCTTGACGTTTTATTTTTTTATTTTTATTATTGTGCTGCTTTAATCCAAATGAATCGCTCTGGAAATTCAGTGAGCTGAATTTTTCCTGCTGCTGCTGATGATGATAGTGATGATGATGATGATGATGGTGGTGTTTTCTGTCGTTGAGTTCATTTTTACGTTCAAAAAGTTCTTTAATTGGATTCCTCAGAGGTTTCTTTGGTTGATCTTTATCAGCTTTATCATTACTTTGTAAACTTGTCCAATCGTTATCATTAGAGGGTGAAAAACTTTTTATCTTTGATAATTTTTCTCGGTTTATTTTAACTTCTGATATTGTTGATGTTGGTACTTGCGCGCATGCTAATTCTGCCAATACGTTCATCGGAGTTGAGCCACTGAAAATTTATAATTAAATAATTATTATTTTTATATTGTCTATTATATATATATAAAGACCCGCTATCTTTTAAATAAATTTCCATATAAACTTTTATTTAAAAAAAAATTTTTTTTCCCTCAGCAAGAATTAAAAAAAAATATCTTAAACTTTACATCATTCTTCATACTTTTCTTTAGTTAAGAAAAAAAATCACATCCTCTTAATTAGTTTTCAAGAAAAGGATAAAATATTTATGAATAATTTAAAAGACAGCGGAGTTTTTTAAAAATGAACTTACTTGTGATCATGCTTGCCATTATTATGAAGTATATTAGACAATGCTTTGTCTAATAAGCCATCAAAATTAGATTCTATTTTATTTTTAATAGCCATCGATTCCCCAGAAACAGATTTAGTCTCTTTACCTCTATCATAACCATCAGCATCATCATTGACGGCAATAAACGCCTCGGAATTATTAGAATTGTCGTAACTTTTGTCTCTGCGATGACTGTGCCGATGGTGGTGATTGCGGTGATGATGATGATGATGGTGATGACGACGATCATCGTTATTGTTGTAATTATAATTGGTATTGGTAATGGGATGAGTATTAGTACTGATATTAGTATCGTTTTTATGAGCAAATGTAGTGGCAATTAAATTTTCACTTTCGCGCATACGCTGCTGTATTTTGTCCCTCAGTTTGTTGTTGTGCTCGAAAGCGACGTCCAAGCTGTCTTCATAACTAAGATTTTCCGGTCGTACAAAGTCTGTCTGAACTTCAGAAACTGGGCTGAGTCTCTCGCTGCTTCGCAAACTTCTATTACGTTTCTGGTAGTCGTTTTCGCGGTTGTTGTACATTTCCTCGCCAAGTAACTGCCAAAAAAAATTATATTAATTATTTAATCGGTAGACTCAAGTAATTAAACGACAATTGTTGTGTTGATTTAATTTTAAGTGGCAATTTTTTAAAAAAATACTACAGTATTTTAAAAAAAGATTCTAGTTTACAAGCCAGTGTTTGTTTTTAAATTTCATTTTCCATTAGTAAAATTATAAATATTTAAATTTAAATTAATAATTCAAATCGTCGGGTGCAGATTAGAATCTTCTAAGAGCAAACCAATAAAGCGTGTGAGTAAAATTAATTAATCGTTCAGTAGCATGCATTAGTAATTTTGTTTCACTACAAAGTATTAATTTATTTATTTAGTTAAAAAAAAAAATAATTAATTAAAAATAAAAATGCGTACACTTGAATAACATAAACTTGTTTCTATTTTTTAATGGAAATTAACTACCTTTTGCATGCATACTGTGGGATATGTCAGTATTAAAGCTGGTCATTGTTCCTGGAAAAATTTTCACAGTAATATAATCACTATTTTATTTTTAATAAATACGAGGGTGTCAAAACATCAATTGACATCGGTAATAAAGTGCAATTTAAATAAAAATAAAATAAATATATATATATAAATATATATGTTAATAAAATAAATAACGACCCTACATGATACCAAATAATTAAAGCGCAATACCCATGCACATGTCCCATAATTATCTTTATTAATATTATGGTTTTATTTAATGCAGCAATTGCGAAACAATTATACGTTTATTTATTTGTATATACATAGATGTCTAGAGTTAACGTGCAAGAATGATTGGTTGTTATCTACATAATAAACTAGATAAATAAAAGTACGAACCTGATTAACGGATTCAAGAAGACTTCCCAGACTGTTTTGGCTCTCGACGTCCTTCCAGTGAGCACGATTTCTGTTATCCTGATGCTCATCTTTGCTGTAATTATCCGTATGATCCAATTTAATTTTTTTCGCCCCTCTCAATTCGTTTTCAGTGGTAGCTTTCAATCTAGAGCAGCACTCGACAAATAATTCCTCATCAAAATTCAAAACTTTTCCCTCTCGTGATGATTTTTTAGTGAGCTCTTGAGTCTCCTGAGGCGGAACATCCAACGCGTTGTCTTCAATAGCGTCCGTCGGGGCAATAGTGACCACACCCGATCTGCTCTCCTCATTCGACGAGCGTATTATTATTTTTTCCCCGGAAAATTCGCTCGAACACCGTCTAGTTATTTTTATACTTTCATCATCCTCATTGTCATCATCTTCATTGTCTTCATTATTATCTTTACTAATTGTTGTTTCACTGTCTCGCGAGCTGTCGGGTAAATTACTCGCATAAGAAGGCGATAAACGACCGCAGACAATATCGTCTTCTTCTTCTTCGTTCTCATCGTCATTATTGTCATTGTCATTGTCATAGTTGTTATCATTATCATTGTCAATATCAGTGGGAGCTTCGATATCATTTTCCGAGTCACGTGTCGTAAGTGACACCATATCTGGCGTTGAAGAACGTTCGCGCGGGCAACTGGGCACTCGCGTATGAATCGATTCCAATGAATTTGTGTCATTAAATAAAAATTCATCAGCTTTATTTATTTTATCATCATCTAAATCCTTCAGACAGTTATCCTGGTTATTAATTGACATTAATTCATCATCATTTTTATCATCAGCTTTATCATTATTTGCTAATATTTTATTTATAAATTCATCTTTACTCTTATTATTTAATTTATCACATGACTTTACTGATTCTTCGATAAAATCATAAACATTTTCATTTTTTTCTTTATCCTTTGAATTTTTAACTAAATTTGAATGCTTACTGATTTCATACGCCAGTTCGTAAGGTATTGATTCTTCTTCAAATGCTCGTGAGATTCTTTCTTCCGCCCGTTTTTTACTCTGCCGACATCGTGAATTCGTAAATTCATTGTGCTCAGACATTAACGACGATGACTTTCCCTCCAATGATCCAGTAACTGATTGATCGATTTTTTTATTCTGCGTTGCATTTTTTGTTTTTCCAGATTTTTCCAATTTATTATTTTTCTTGTCATTATTCCAATTACGCCAATTATTTGTCCGGTCGTCATGCGAATCGCTGTCTGACTTTGACACCCAGTCATCGAGTACTTCTTTAACTTTATCAGCCTTCTCCCCAGCAGTCAACACCCGTCCAAACACACTCTTAACAATTTTACTTTTATTTTGCCCCGCGGTATCTTTTTTATCGTTATCATATTCGCTATCACTGCTGCTGTTATTACTGCCCTCTGTAAACTTATTTTTTTTATTTCCCCGATTCTTCTTGACTCGCGACTTGGACACCTTAATATTCAAATCAAAACTGTTGTCTTTAACATTATCATCAACAAAATTTTTATTAATTCCAACAATTAAACTCTTTTCCTTTTCCTTCTCCTTCTCCTTTTCCTTCTTCTTCTTTTTAGTCACGTCCTCGCTTTTAGTTTCGATATCACAAGATAAATTTTTATCACCTTCATTGTCCTCGTACTCTCCACCTAAATTTGATTGCTCGGCGCTCAATAATTTTTGTATGTCACGAGATACACTTTTCCTTGAATCTTCATCGCTATCGAATTCAATCAGACTTGAATTTTTATTGTTTTTTATAAATTCGTTGCTCTTTAATTTTTCAGTTATATTTGAAAAGTCTAAGCTCAGTTTCGAATCACTCGTCAACAACTGCGATGACGTCAATACCGTTGATGACAACAGACTAATTTTATCAAGCGTCACTAATTGATCGGTATTATTTTTGGGTGGCAGTAAATTAGTCGAAACATCATCGTCATATTTATTATTAATTACCTGTTTATGCTCCCGTTTATCTACTAAATTATTAACCTCGCTATTAAATGAGGCATTTACATCAGTATCTTTATCAGAGTGTACTTGAGTTATTATTTTATCAGCCAAAGGCGGTGAGTCTAAATCCAAATGCTCGTCAGCGAGATTTATTTTACGCTGGACTTCCGAAAGAGAGTCTGCGGTTTGTTTCAATGGCGTTGAAGTGCCATCGGGTAGTGGACTTATTTGATCTGTTAATACGTACTCATCATGAGTCATGTTCTCAGTTATTTTAGAAATCTCTTCATCAAGTAGCTCGTCCTCAAGATCTGATGTTTGTAGCGGAGGATTTAAACTACCAGCTTTAATACTAGTATCTTCGGTATTACTCTGCGGCAAATCTGGTTGCGCCACTTCATTCAGAGGTTCCTCGGGCAGTGTTTCTTTAAACTCATCATCTTTTTTATCTCTGTCATCAGCAGAGCTATAAGTTTTTTCAGTATCGTCTTTATCTTTATTCTCCTGCGTAATTGAAGCCGAAGTTAAAGCCTGTGAAGCGTCAGCTTCTGAATTTCCGGTAACTGTTTCGCAGCGATCGATAGACGACACAGTGGCGTCATCATGGGACATTGATTCCTCTTGCTGCTGTTGATTCTGCTGCTGATTAATACCATTCTCCTGATCAATACCGGCAATTTTGCTCACTTGTATCAGATGCGATTGGGACAAATTATGTTTTTTCAGGGAACTCTTGCGCGTGAAACTAGTCGTGCAAACTTCGCAGAAAAATTTAGCAGCTTCCTTTGTGAATTTTTTCTTCTTCTCAACAATAAGAATTTCCCCAGATTTAGTATGGACGACAGCAAAATTACCCGACGCACGTTTTTTCAAACTCGAACTATCTTCGACTTGATTTTCTGGGTTCTCTAGTCCCGATTCATTTGCTGCTACTACTCCTACTTTTGCTTCTGCTTCTGCTTCTGCTCCTGCTGCTGCTCCTTCTCCGACGACCTCTGCAGCCGCTGGTTGAAGCTCAAGAGTCTCATCAGTCCCAGATACTATTTTTTTATCAACTTTAACTAGTTCAATATTTTCCGTCGGCTTATTTTCTATACCAGTCTCCATTTTATCGGATTCTTTACTCACTTCCTCTAAACTATGGTCATTAACCTGAGAAATTTTGACAGCCGCAGCTACGGACTCCGAGTCGCTGTCTAAGTCATCACCAAAATCAAGTAAATCTTCAATTAAAAACACATTCTCTTTAGCTTTCCTCTTCAAAGTTTTACGTCGTTCAATTAACGTGTCATTTGAATTATCGGCGTCATTAGACTGTTTAGTATCCTTGGCTGCGGGAATTTGAAAAGTAACATCAGCGTCACTGGGTTTGCGCTTGGGTCTTCGGCCGCGCGGTCGCGGTTCGGAAATTAACTTTTCCTTGCCGTCATTCTGATTACTATCAGCCCCAGATGAAACATCTCGTCGTTCTTTTGATTTTTTACGCAGATTCGCAGCAACTGTTTTGTCTTCCACTGAATGGTCATTTAGTGATTTCTTTTTTGAGCCCCGGGTCTTTGTTTGCTGAACCTGAACCTGAATCTGATCCTCAGGAGTTTTTAATGACTCATCTACTGGTTCGGTCTCTTTCGTCAGCTCCGTAACCATGTTATTAATATCTCCAATTGATTTATCTTCCGGCAACTGCAAATGTTCGTTTGCCAATGACCTTTTTTTGCCGCGTCGCTTTTTTGATTTTATTGGCTTCTCATCTATTTTAAACTCTTCCGCTTTACTAACATATAAAATAGTTTGATCAATGCTTAATGAAATATCGTTTGAACTTTCCACATTATCAGAGTTATTAATATTACAAGAAGAACTCGAAGTTGAAATGGAAGTTGAAGTTATTTCAGTAATCGACGCGGTATTTAAATTTGAAACCGAATCTTTGGGCGCAACTTGTTCATTTAAATTAAATTTATCACTCGCAATAAATTCTTTGGATTTAGTTTTACGTTTAGGACTTGGCTTTACCGGTAAATCACCGAAAACTTTGACGCTGTCAATAATTATTTTATCATCGAGCTTTTCTATCTTCTGAGCTTGTAAATTATTTATATCACAACCCGCTTTAATATTCTCAACCTCACCCAATATTTTGTCATCTTTGTCTTCATCACAGAGCTTAGTCTTTTTATTTGCATAGAGAACATCAGTTTTTCCATCACTTTTATCCCCCGTACTGAGAACTTTACCCTCTTTGTAGTCATTATCATCACCCTTTATTTTCGAGTCGATATTTTTTCTCTTACCCGGGCGTATTCCCTCGTTTATTTCATTAGCAACCTCCGAGGATGATTCGCGCTTGGCATTATTTATCAACTTCATAATATCGGCTAAGCACAAATCCTCCTCAATACGATTGCACTCTATTTCATCTTCTTCAACAGACTTGCGTTTGTTTTTAGTCTCGACAATTTCCAACGACCGCTTTTTTTTATTTACCTCGCAAGTACCAATTATCACTTTATCATTAGACTTTAAAGTATCATTACACTGTGTATCATTACTTGTAATTGATTCTAAAAGATTAGCATTTAAAGATTCCTGAGTAGGTAAACTTTCGCGAATAATTAAAGTATCCTCTGTCTTATCTTTCTCTAGCTCTTGCTCTAGCACTAACGGGATCTCTTGTTCCTTATTCTTGTTCTCTAGCTCCCTTTCCATAAACTCAGCTTCTTTATTACCGTTTTCCGTATCAATAAAACTTTTATCATCACTGCTTGCAGATTTTCCACCTCCACATCCTTCAGCTTCATCTTTTTTACCCGCTAATTTAACAGCCGCGGTACTTGTGTCAGTGTTTGTTGTTGTACTTGTGGTTGTCGCTTCAAGAGTCGGGCCAACTTCGTCTAAAATAATGCTGAGCTCATCAACCGCATGATCAAGCAATGAACCAACTTCGCCCTCCAGCAACGCGTCTTTTTGCTTGGCTATTTTCGATACTATTTTTTCTAAAAAGGAACCTTTGCCTCTGGGTTTACGTCTTGAGAGATCCAGAATAATGTCATTGGTTGGTTCGGCATTAGCAGTTGCTGGTACCGGAACTGGTGTCGATACTGGGGCTGCTGTTAATGCTGGAGATGTACTCGATTTGCAAATCGCATTATCAGCTTGACTCAACTCGACTTGTGTATCAGCGACCCGCGGTTCGGAATTATCATCAGAAGTATTAACATCGCGCTGGATTTCTTGACTCGCTGTTTCATCTTTACCGTCATTAGCAACGCACTCAATCATATTACGGGCATCGTCAACAATATTTTCATTAGCTGCGCTATTAGACACTACTACTGCGTTAGCATTATCAGCGGTATTATTATTATCACCACCTAATTCCGTTCGATTATTTTGAACAGCCGGCGCACCATTACTGCCATTATTATGATTGTTATTACTATTAGAATTGGAATTAGTGTTAGTGTTAGTGTTGGTGTTACCATTGTTGTTATTATTAATGCCAGTATTCAGACTAATATTATTATCGATGGAGGTTTGCACCGTAAGTACAACACTCTGCTGAACTTCAACTGGAATATTAACGCCTTCAGTGAGAATTCCAATTACGTTATTTAACGTTCGCTTGACAACGCGATCACGTTTTGAACCCCGTGACTTTTTAGGCCGGGATACTTTGGGCTTTGATATGTTGACTGGCGTCTCCGAGGAATTTTCTTTCCCGCTGTCAATGTTAGAGTTACTCGACTCCTGCTGAAGATGCTCAAAACTTAAACTCACTAAATCAGCTGTCACAAGTTTCTTCTTCTCTTCACTCTCATTGTCTTCGTAGTCCTCGTCGTAGTCGTCGTCGTTCTTGCTATCATCAGCAGCGCTGGCACTGGCAGCAGCAGCATCAGCCTCCTTGGCTTCTTTATTTTTTTCCTGTTCTCGTTCTTCCGGTACTGCTCCTTCACCCTCATTGTCTGTCTCCTTGTCGCAATTATTAACGCTCTTCACTGGTACCATTGTCGTCGGTAAACCCGTTGCGGTAGACTCTAATGCTTTAATTGAACTAGCGTCGACGTCAATTGACGATTTTCTACGTCGTAAGCTTCTTCCGATTACCGATCCTACTTTCAATGAGTTATCGTCATTACTTGTAATCACTTCTGCTGATTTATTATCATCAACATCAGCTGCAGATATTTTTTCCGGTAAATGGATTATTTCTTTTATCTTATCAATCACTTCGCTGCTACTCTTCTTCTCACTTCGCGTAACTTTTTTACCAACACTCTTATCAATTTTATCACTCGTCTTATTAAGTAATTCAGCGGACTCTTGTTTATTAATCTCGTCGGTTTTATTCTGCCGGGTAATTATTTTGTTATTAACCCGAGTTGCATTAAAACGATTGAGGCCACGACGACGGCGACCGCGACCGCGACCACGACCGCTAAAAACTTTAACCGGCGGAGTGATACCTATCTGACTGAAAAGGTCATCCGTTGGACCCAGTAGTTTTTTAACTTCAAGCGGCACTTGCTGCAAATTAGAAAGCTCTTCTAATGATCCCGCTCGACGTTCCTGTCGTGCTTTACGTGACTCGACTTTGTTTATTTCATTTTTTTTATCGGAACCGACGAGCAAGGCCTTGGAGTTCTTCTTCATGTCACCGCTGGCAGACGACTCGTCTTCAGCAAACTTGGTGTCTTCCAAAGAACTATCCTGTCTCTTTACAAGTGAATCATCTTTGTCGTCAGTAGTAGCTGAGGAAACTCTTGGTGAAAGAGACTTCCCTTTTCTTACTCTACGATCCCGGCCTTGTTTCAAACTCGCGTCGTCTTTTTCTTCTACCGTTAATTCTACTTTCTCACTACTACTTTCATTATTATTACTATTACTATTACTATTACTATTACTATTACTATTATTATTATTATAATTATTATTATTATTATTACTACTGCCCGGACAACTATCAACACTTTTATTCATCTTTTTAGCGCCTATTTGTTTTTGTCTTCCTCTTGCTCCCGTTGATTTAACAGAATTATTATTATTATTAATTTTATTTTTATTACGCAACACATTATTATTTTTGGACATTGAATTCAATTTTTTAGCTCGGGAGTTACGAGAAGTTGAAGTGATTGGTGACAAAATAGGAAGATCGGACAATTTTTCGGCGGCTTCTGTCGCCTTGACAGTCGTCAGGCCGTCAGCCTCCAAGGTGGGCATTTTATCATCGGAAGACACTCTGGTGACTCTTTTCACCAGCTCTCCATTTTTAGAAAAATTTTTCTTCTTATCACTGTTACCTACAACTGTTTTAACACGGGATCGCGTAACAAGTGATGAACTAGAATCACTGTGTTGAATCCGAGGGCTGTTACTAGTTTCAGAAGTCACTGAAACACTCGAGGATCCCCGACGTAACGATGTACTTTGTTGAGGATCACGTTTAAATTTACCATCCTGACTACGTAATTGGGATTTAGCTTTAATCGATGCGTGCGATAAACTCGGATCTGCCGTTTTTCTTTTACGTAATTTAATAGTATCATTTTTTTGTGTCAATAAACTGTTGGCAGAAGCAGTAGTAGTTTTAATAGTTGATCTCTTTAATGTACCTTTAATCTTGTTTGTTTGATTAGCCGTCTGTACTTGTTGTTGTTGTTTTGTAATATTCGAGGAAGCGACAGTTGATTTAAAAGCTGCATTTGTACGTTTAAAATTAATTTTAACATTTTTCTTTTTACTAACAACCCTAACTCGCCCAGCAAATTCCCCAGATCGATTATTTAATTTCGCATTCTTGTCGACTTGAACGGCCGCGGATGTGCGACGTTGCGACTCGGGTGAACTTTCAAACTTTTCCGTCTCCTTTAATTCTTTAGATCCGCTAATGCTGGTGCCTCTACCGTTGCTACTCTCACCGTCATTATCATACTGTTGTTTATTATTATTTTCATTATTGTTATCAAGGTTATTGGTTACAGCATCTGTAGACTTGTAATTACTAATAACACTCTCTATTGCGGCAGTTATATTATCACCGCGACACCGCTTGCGTTGAAATAATTTAGCATTCTTCAGTAGCTTATTTCGCAAGACCGTTTTGCTGGATAGACGCGTGTTCGAAGTGTCCGCCGAGAGTTTTGATCTTGTCTGGACCTATAATTAAATTAATTCAAAATAAATAATGAGGAGAAAACTGAGGATAAGAATGAAGGGATAACAATACAATTTGAATAGAATTCATGGAATTGAATGAGCGGGTGATAATGGAACTTTTAAAGGTGACAATTTCAAATAGAAAAAAAAAAGGTGTAGGATTATTTGCCCTACTAAACATTCAAGTCAGGATATGTCTACATATGTACGTAAGCACGTTTAAACGGGGCTGTTCTGATCAATACTCGACTTATATTTACTCGCGCGTTGCGCAAGGCTGTTATCCTATCAATTTTAACTTGTTTATTTTTTTTTATCCAATAGAATAGTGAATTTTAATTAATCGGTAGATGCAAACAGAGGGTACGTGATTGTTTAATCTTACTTTTCGTGGTCTGCTTTGTGCTGTTTCCTGTACGTCTCGACGTGTTGATCTCTTGGGTGGTAAATTTGCTAACATTTTCTGGATACTCTCATCTAAAAAATAAATTTGTGTCTTCATATTTTATTTAAACTATTTTAATTAAGTGTAAATGTTGGCTGTAAGTGTACTGTTAGATTTAATGTATTGGATTTTTACGTGTTGATCTGTGAAAAATTTATTAATGTAAAAGATCCGATACATGACAGCTGTCAAATTTTTTTTTAGATTGATCGCTCTACATACCAGCGTATCAATATGAACCACTGGCGTAATTTAGAAGTAGAAAATTGGTGAAAAAATAACAAAGATCAAAAATTCAGACTTATTTTTTCAGAAATTTAGATACTGGATTGTTGGTAGAAAAACTACTTCTGGGTCTTAGAGACATGTTTAGGATTAAAAACAGATTTTTAAATTTCGATAGGAGCGACCAGAGGTGAGTTATCGGTTATCAAAGTAAAAAGTATGGATTTTTTAGAGATAGCTGATAACCCGGTGAAATTGAAGAGGAAAAATAAATCTTAGGATCTGATCTCTGATTATAAAATTTATCGAAAAGTTTCTTTTAGTCGGTGGAGTTTTTTCGTTAAAATTATTTTTGTAATAAATTATTAATTAATATAATTCTATAGAAGCCCCAGTCTCTAGTATTCATGTTATATTCATAAATATATATGTTTTTTTTATAAAATTAATTAAACTTATCTTTGTTGTAATCTTGTACAATTATTATTTAAATATAAAATATTTCTGTGTAAGTTAAGAATTTGACAGAGAGAAATTACTAATTTTATTTTAATGTAAAAAATTTTTTTTTTCATTAAAGTGCTCGAGGTACTTTTAAAAGTTGTCGAGTTTCACAGCAAGAAATATGATATCAACTTGTGATTTTAATACACCGTACTATTTTTCACAAATTATAAAATAAAAACGTACTTCAATTTCTCACAATTTTTTTTTTGCGTTATAAAAAAAAATTAAAAGGATAAGTGACATTTAAATACCCAAGTAATTGTTAATAAAACGCTCGCCATAAATAAATAAAACTAACTTTGTTAAAAAAAAGTGTAATGAATAAATAATAAATAGCTTACGATCACTCGGTCGCACTCTAGGACCACTGGGTTGTTTCTCCCTTGGCTGATTGACCCTCGTCGTCTGTGAATTCTGTATGTTTCTCTTCATCCCTCGTTGTCGGCGCCTCCTGCTACGGCTGCCAAAAGGCCGCCACTTGCATTTTTTCTTCCCTTTGCCAAAGAGACCCAGTAACCAGGCCTGGTCGCCGCCGCACTCCAGCATGTGTCTGTGAAGCTCCGACAGTGTGGAGCAGAGTTTAGAGCATTTTGTGCAAACCCTATCATCAACTGCGAGATTTTTGGCCTTCGCTGAAGTCGAAGTCGTCGGAGTTCCAACAGCAGAAGATGAACTGTGTCCAGGTAAAAATAAATGCTTGTAAAGCTCACGTTGATCGCCAGTAAATTCAAAATGAGAGCACCAGACATGGGGATGGGCGAGTAGTTTGTGATCTTCAATCTCTTTTAAAGTCAAGTATCTCGAAGAGCAAGCGCCGCATATATAAACTCGTGGTCTTGACCATTCGCCCGTAAGCTCTGCATACACTATTTCATCGGTCTTGCCCGCTTCAGTTGGACACTCATCCCACCGCTTCAACTTTATAAAATTACTAAACTCATGAGTAAATTCAGTAGTACTTGATTTTTTATTATTCGTATTCGTACCCGTATTCGTTTCAGTACTAACAGAATTTAAATTATTTGAATGTAGAATCGAATGATAATTTTTATCAGACTCCTTGCTAACTGTGTCTGCATCAGTAACAATTGTATCAATAGCATCAATACTAACAGCACTGGATACAGTTTTATCTTCTGTCAAGCGTGTCGTGGCATCCGGATCACTGGACTCAATCATCGGATCCTCCTTGAAATCAGTCTGCCCGGGATCGATGGCATTCGCAGTAGTAATGCTCATAGACAACGAGCTAGATTGTTGAATAGACAGTCTGTTTTGTGTAATTTTTTCCTTGATTACCTGCTGCTTTTTACGTAACGTCAGTTGGGTATAGATGTCAAACTTGCTGAGATCTTTTATCGAACAAGTCCACTGCTCTTTGCCGTCATACTTCCTCGGGAAGTTGTACTTTTCAAACGAAACTCTGCGTGGGTGCGAGCGACTTGTTTTACCGGGTTTCTGTGCATACTTGCTGATGGAATTTTCACACTTGTCGCTCGGTGAATATTCTTTGCTGTCTACAGGCGTGGCTGCAGTCAGAGAAATGTCTATGGGAAACTGGATCTGACTGACGGGTTCATGGAACGTTTGGTAATGCTGTTGAGACTGGGATTGAGTCTGAGGTTGAGACTGAGACTGAGAATTTGGTGGAGGTTGAGGCAGTTGAGGGGGCAATTGCTTAGTCTCATTAATTGAAGAATTACTCAGTAATTTACCATCAATATGATGAAGAAGATTTTCACGAATATTACAACTTACACTGCTGTAAAAAGAGCTGTCGAACTCGGGACTCGCTGGGTTACTGAAGTCTTTATTAGCCAGCAGACGTGGAAATATATTTAACTTTGTTGAAGTTGGAGCAGTGCTAGTGGTTGCAATAGTTGTTGTAGTAGTTGTATTAGTGGTGGTGGTGGTGGTGGCAGTTGTAGAAGACATTTCAATACGTCTTTTGTCATCGTATGACTGGTGAGTCTGCTGCTCTGGCAAATCTCGAGTGCAGAGTGACTCTTTAACAGTGGCAACGTCTTTTGATCTGTCCAATAATTCTGAGGAAGAGGTTGTTCTTTCGACATTTACGGTACCACTGCTATTACAATTACTGTGAAAATCTCTGGTGTGTACATTTAGTGCTTCCTTTGTTGAGTACCTGGTGCTGCATTGAATGCAAGCATGATATTTATCTGAGTGACACGTAATCATATGCTGAAACAGTCCCTCTAAGTTGTCACCAGAACCACTACTGCTATACTTATCGGTACAGTATTGACAGCTTTGACTGCTCTTACGTGAATTTCGCTCGCTGCGTCTTCCAACACCTTTAAGCTGATGAACGCGTTCGGTGTGCCGCTGGCGCAGTGAAATCGATAGAAACTTACGGTCACAGTAGAGACATAAATGTCTTACTGTTGGTGATGTTGACTTAGGAGAAGTTGATGGCGCAGGTGACGAAGTTGAACTTGGGGAAGCTGAAGAAGAAGGCGTAGGAGTAGGCGTAGGAGTAGGAGTAGGACTGGGAGTAGGAATACAAGAGGGTATAGAAGACTTTGGAGATATTTGTAATGACGCTGGATATCCATCAGGCTCGCAGAATTTAAGAACAGGCGCAACTTTGTCTAGCGGCAAACTGCAATGGAAACCCAGTGATCCTACCGACTGCGGCGGATGATTATCTATTGAATGTTCGCACTGAACAATATCATTCAATAAATCATTCAACAAATCACGGCATATACTTCTAATGCCCTCACTCGATACAAAGTTACATTTATTGGTGAAAAATTTAACACCTGTTTGATGCTCACTTGGATCCGCTGGATCAGCATTATCTTTCGATGTTACTGCTTTCAGTATTGCGGTATCAGCGTCTGGGTTATCTGAGCTGGACTCAATAACATCAAGTGTCTTAGTAGCAGCTGCAGTAACATTTAACGAGGCCGAAGACGAAGAAGAAGACGGCGAAGACGACGATACATTTAAATCTTTGGTTTTAACGGATACTTCAGTGTCTCTACTACCCTCGGACAGTTTACTCGTCTTAAACTCGCAATAACTAGTACCTACATCTTCGATTTTATTTTCCTCTCCCTCCTTCCTACCAGATATATCATTTTTATCTGCTATTTTATTTCCATCGGGCACTGCCGGTTCGACAGCGCTGGGCTTACTCGGCTCACGACCAACAGAATTTATTCCATCACTCTCATCAGCAATTATTCTAACCTGCTCCTTGGAGTCAGCAGGTGCTTTTAACCTGCTGGAGTCTTCGGTTTCAATCACTCCATTGATGCCTCCACTGCCAACGCGGCCCTCCGTTTCCGCGTCTTTTATTACTCCATTTAGTACAGTCATAACGTATTTTTCCAGTGTCTCGAGATTTCTCTCGACGCTGTTTCGGTCTTCGTTGTCTATTGTTTTAACGGAATCACGGCTTACAACAGATTCCGGTACTTTGCGCTTCAAATTGTTTATTACGTTTGACAATCGGCTGCGTTTGTCTTGAGCCGATTGACTGCTTCGGCACACGGGGCTTTGATGATGATTACTGTAGTTATTAATATTATTATTATTGTTGTTGTTTGTGTAATAACTGAGATGTTTATCTTGATAGTGAAATTGTTGTTGCTGTTGATTCAAAGTTAGTTCACCGTGATTGTGCGTCGAGGCGACCATTATCTTGCTCGCCGTCGGCAACGAAAAACGACCGATCGGGCTCGCCTCGACGCGTGTTCCTCTTCCATCCGCGACGTCCGCTGGTGAAGCCTCTGTAATGTAAAAAAATAAATAGTGTTATTATTGCAAACAAGAAAAATAAACAATATCCGCACCTAGTCCATTAATGAATATGCCCGATAAAAATAAATCTAAATGGATTATTAAACGGTTTAATTGCTAAATTACATAATTACCAAACGGTATTTTTCAATGAGTGGGTTTAGTTATTCATAAATAAAGTATTCATGGGTTAAAAAGTGAATTTTGTTGTAAATTAAATACGAGACAGCTGGATCGATAACAAGTGAGTAAACTGGTAACCTCATTATCTCGTGGTTTCTCTTGTTCTCATTCTTTATCCACTTCCCCTCTCCTCTTGGTATAGCCCGTTGTCGTTACGTTATATTATACGGCCGTCGATTCTTATTTAAAAGTTAATAAATGAGTTACTGTGTCATTCGCATGTTTTTCTCAACTTGTAATTAAAATTAAAAAATAAGTAAAAACCAAAGGGGTTGAAACGGAGTTTCTTTTATTTTACTCTGCTCACGAGTTATTTTTTCAGGGGTTTGTTGTTATTATTATTATTATTTTCAGTTGGGTTTTCTGTCATTTGCAGTCGCACATTTAAAATAAAAAGCCTTCTTCAACTAGACCTTTATCCGGAAGTCCAGTAAACCCGACCGCGGCGATGAGGGAAGTGGTCGCAGGGAGAATCGATAACTGCCCCTACTACTATCAAAGGGGTTGCTACCTCGGCACTTCTATACATTTGGCTTATATATGTGTATGTATGTATTTGCATGAATGTATGTGTACTAAAATATATATATATATATATGTGGATGTATAGAATAGAGCACGTTACTATACCTAGTATGTAGAGAATATAGAAGATGAGAGCTGGAGTAAATAGCAAAATAGCAATAACACCCGTACAAAAACATCAGGATTTGAATTTCCAATTTAGTAATGTAATACTTTTTTTTTTTTTATCACTGTGGTTATTATTGTTGTTGGTTTTCATGAAAAGCGTAATATTGAATTACAGTTTTTGGCCCTTTTTATACGACGATAATCCTGAAATTTTTTGGACATCTTTAATGGCTGTTCAAATTTTTTTACTCAAGAGTCTTCAATGTTTGACGTTATAACTTTAAATGTAAACAAGTAAAAGCAATGAAAATATTAACGCAAAAAAGTATAACAAATAATAAAAATTAATGTCACATATGGAGAGCTTTAAATTTTTTATGTAACACTCCCGAGGGCGATAAAAAAAATCCGCGCAAAAGTAATAAATTTTTTTTTAGCGAATGTTTTAAATCAAAGGTATATATAATACAGCATATATATGAAATGATATGGAAGTAGAATTGAAAAATTATTGCTCAAGTTGTGATGAAAATAATGAAGATTTATGCTGGATTATTATTACATTTTATTGTTTTTTTGAGTTAAATAAAAATGGGTTTTATTGCTATTCAAATTTTTTTTATTCATAAATTTATTAGTGAGATTTATGAATGTATAAGAATGAGGAAGATAAGTATATGTAAAATGTAAAATTTGAATTTATACAAAACATGTAATTTTGCATATTGGCTTGAATTTGTATTTATATATTTTTTCTTATTTCAACATTTCGATTTAAAATTTTGTAGCTTATTGGTAAAAGTTTCGCAACAAGTTCCTGTTCACTTTTGAAAATATATCTGTTATTTACGATAAGAATTCTAAGAATCACGATGACGTACTAAGATCCAATGCAGGTGGACTTTGGAGTTCGTATTATTGACTTTCAAAACTTGTAAATTGTAAATCTCAAACATAATGTATAATATATAGCTACGCCCGAAAAGGTTCCAAGGGTTTTCACAGGTATACAACTACCAAAACTCGTACTTTGTTAAATAATTCCATTATCGTTTAATTTTTTTCATGGCTTAAGTGGAGATTCTAAACTCATCAACTTATAAATTGTAAATGAAAAATTTTAAACTTAAATTTCATTACCTAGTTATAGAAATAAATGTTTGTCTTGTATTTATGAATCTCAAAATTTTTAAAATTGAATCGCTGAAAACTCGGAAGTTAACAAGTTTCTATAAATCGTCAGGGTTTTCATGAAATTTATAATTTAATACATATGTTTGAAGTTTTTTTGTTATTACGATCGATGTACTTTACAACTTTCAAGAACTTTTAACTCGATTGAACAAAGCTAGTGAATTCGGTCATTTTCTTCTTTGCTTACTCATCACATGTTTCATAATTACGTTAAACTTAATTTCTGAACTAAAGTTTAAAAGAAAAGTGTAACATTTAATATGCGAAGCACCCGAGTTTATGTGAAATTAAATAATTAAAAATATTGCGAAAAATTAAATTAAAATACAAGAGCCAGTTATTAAAGTTTTGAGAAAAACATCATCTCATGCCGAAATTAATCATTATAATCAACTTCAGGAGATTTGATATTGATAAGAAATGTAATTATCTTATTATTTTTTTGAAAAATGCTCCTATAAATTGCGGCCGTGTTATTGGCACTTGCCTGAGCCTTGTAAAGTAAAAATAATAATTTTTTTCGAAAAAGATATGGACCCGGCTATTTTTCTTTGATACCATGAAATATTTCTGTGTAGTTTATTAATGTACCAGAAAATCATATATTTTTTTAATCATTTGAATTTTCAAATCAAAAAATAGTTTTTATGTTTCTATTAATGATTTTGAAATCTCTAGGAAATAATAAATTTGAAAAAATACAACAGCTCTATGTTTTCATTCAAAAGTATGATAAATGTGTTTTCGTATCCAATGAACAGCCATCAGTATAAACTATATAATTAATGATGATTGAAAATAATACATAATATTAATAATGAAAATCTAGAATTTGATAAAATGGTAATATAACGTTTATATTATTTTTTATACGATAAAAAATGTCTTTACTGCTCAGAGGAATAAAAAAAAATCTTTAAAAAAAAAGCGGTAAAACTTTTCACACTAAATTCTTCCACACAAAGGCTGCATGAAATGAAGAATAACTTACATATAAAATTCTTTCTTATTCACTCTTAATATATTTTCCTCTCGGTGATTCCGTAATTTTTATTTTAAAAAGTCTTATAAAATTTTTCTTTTATATTATAATCTAACATTCCCAAAAAAGTTACGGAAACTTGATAAAAAAATTCGTCTTCTTTAGTGATAAATTTTTTTGGTGACTTATGAAGTCGGGTTATTTAATAGTTATTGTTATTGTTAATACTACTATAAATATTCATCGATACACATAAAGGTAAATTTTCTTATATGATCATGTTGGTTACGCCCCTGTGTTGCGAATCGATCGCCACGAAGGTAGAGCTTGGTGTGCGCCGTACTCTCTCGCGCCATATATGGTTTATCATATAGGAATTATTGAGAATACACTGCACACATGTATGTAATCCATCGCGTAAAAAGAAATAAATAGTGTGGCAATCCCTCCCGTATATGACATTCGGCATAATAATGATAATAATAATAACAATGACTGAAAAATAATTCAAGCGAAAATAGAAAAAAAAAAAGATAATCATGAAAATCAATCTGCTTTGAATTTCCACTCAATTAACGTCAATAATATAAGTGCTATTAAAATTAAATCTTCTTCAACAGCCGAGTACAATTAAAATATGTATAGCAGTCGTAATCGAATGACAATAATAATGACAATCATCATAAATAATAAATAAGTATGTGGAGTAGGGTGACAATTATTTCCCTGGTTTTCGAAATTTGTCAATTCTACCGAAAAATATCTTCACTAATATTCAATTAAGAAACTTACATATATGTATACATAGTGGGGCAGTAAAACAATTTTTCGAGATCTCAGAGAATTTAAAAAACATAAAAATGGTTGTTGTTTATTTTAGTTTTGAAATTTTCTATCGGAAAAATTTTTTCAAGCATTTATTGATAGAGTTACCTTTGAAAAATAAATAAAAAGTTTGTTTGTTAATTTGCCGTCTTCAATTAAAAAAATATTTTAAGAATTTTTATTTTCGGCTGTGAATTACTTGCATGTTTTTTCTCATTACTTTCACTTTGAGTTCGTAAATAAATGCTTGTTGATCGATAAAAATCGTGATTAATAAGTTTTCTGTTTTTATTGTAAATGCAAATTTAATTTTATTATGATAATTTTATATTTTTTTCCTTACGACGAAAAAATTTGGTTAAAATAATTCACGCTTCTGAAATTAATCGTTAGCTCTGTCTGAAAGGTGAAAACACACAGAAATTTTGATGAGTTAATATCAACATTGAAAGGCTGCTCAAACAGAGGGAAGATTTTTCTCAATTTAGCCTTGAAAAATTTACAGCGGCTGCGTAATATTTAATGAGCGTTCAATGGAATTGAAACACGAAATAGTCATAAAAAATAAAACTATTTTTTATCATTTTTCAAGTGATAATTAAGCTATTTTGGGACGGGACTGATAAAAAATAAGGGAAATAATCGTCACCCTAATGTATATGAAGAGTTGATGGGCAGCGTAATAAAATGTCCTGGACCTATTTGTTTCTAAAAAAAAAATGGTCGTGGCACATAGAAACGCAGAAAACATGGAATGAATTTGATAAATGGTCTCATACAATACCTAACAAAGTACACTCCTCTCTAAGGATTTGTAAGAATGAGATGGATAAGAGGAGTTGAAGCATACAAGCATATACTGCACGAGGGATGTAATGGTTGACTCGGTGATTTGAAGTGGAAAAGAAAGGGGAGCGAAATGACGACCAAGAGGCGGATGGACCCAAACTCTATACGATATTTTTTCTTATTTTTTTTCAAGGTTTCCGCAGCTTCTATTCCTATCTAACATATACGGCAACTCTATTTCGTGCTATCAGCGTTGTAACATAATATACTCAAAAAATCCCAACGAATTTACTCGGTACTTTTTTTGTTATCACTTTCCAATAAATTTGAATATAATTCTCCGATCTGGGCTATGATGGAAAATGATAAAAAAAAAGAAAAAATGTATATATGTATGTAAAATATACAATACATAATAAAATTTATCGAACGATTGATTTTTATTTAAAAATCATTAGTGTCGGAGATTAAATTCCCGCCGAGATTCCAAATGAATATTAAATATTTACCGTTTGTTCATCTGCTAGATTTATTTTATTAATTTTTATTATATTTGCAAAAAATACATTCCATGCAAATATATTTTTTTTGTTTATCTTGGACAAGTTAATAGTGAAGTTAATAAATGAATTTTAAATATTCAAAAAATAAATAACTTTGTTTAATTGAAGTGGTAAAATAAATGGGTGTTATTCAAAGTTTCCGAGGTATTTCTACTCTCCATTTATATATTTAGGTGAATACTGGTGTATTATGCTTAAGAACCAGTGTTAATGAGAATTATATATCTAAACTGTGGAGAAAATGTCGGTACAATTGAGGAAATAATTTCTTGAGTTATTTAATTCACCAAAAAAAAAATAAGTTTCTAATTATTATTTTAATAATAATCCGTTGTAAATAATTTAAATATATAAATTCGTTTTATCTTGGTAAAATATGCGGTAAATAAAATAAATTTTTAAAATTTATGCGTGAAAATAAATTTATGAAATTGCGCTACGGATTTAAAAATTTTTAAATTATTTAAATAATAAATTTACATATAATTTTTAAAACTCAATAGTGTTAATAAAATATTGATGATTGAATCGCGGACATTAACATACTTTTAGTTCGAATAGAACGTTATCAAGAAAAAATGTATTGAAGTTATTTATAACTTTTCAATATCTTAGCGGGTGATTTCTTCATTCATTTAACTCCCGTTAATAATAAACGTATAATTAAAATAAAAAAAAAATTTCGTTAATTAACGTAAATATGTTTTTTGAATCTTTTATCCGTAAGGTTAAAAAATTAAGTGTACTATCTTACAATATGGCTAATTAATTTTTTGAAAATGTTGCAATTGTTAAGTATGAAGTACAAAAAATAACTGGAAAGAACAGTATGACTATTATGAAAAAAACAGATAAAAAATGAGAATTGTCTCTTGTAAAAGCTCGTGAGACTTTTGCGAGTTTGTTGAAAGAGTAGAGTGTAGAAGTGATAAAGAGAGACAGAGGAGAGAAAAAGAGAGAGAAATAGAAAGTGAACGTGCGTGTGACGTGTATCGACCAAACGCCACGAGATGGCGGAGGGTCCTCGGGTACAGAGGGGAAGGAAGTTGGTATCCCCTACGGAGAACGAGTCCACGATCCACGAATGGAATAGGAAGAGATGGCGAGAGAACACCACAAGAGAGAATAGAGCCTCAAAAGAGAGAAAGAGAGGCTGTGAGAATAAGAGGAGTTGCATAGTAACAAAGACGGGGTGAAGTCTGCTAAGTACTGTGACATATATATTTGTAATAGATATCTCCCTCTCTTTCTCTCTGATTTTTTTTTATTTTGCAATCTAGAGGTAACACAAAATGCATTACACTGTAACCCGTTACACTTGAACACTTGTCAAAACCGATTTGTTATCAGACGCATACGTGTGGATAAACTACATATAGATATTTATGAAAGTCAGTTGCTTTATCAACATTGTCATTCACCTCGAGGTAATTTATAATCGCGAGTTAAAATCACTCTGTTCTAAACCGTTAATTGTTGTTATTAAACTAATGATTATCATTGCACTGTAAAAAATAACCGGGGTAAGTCCAAGCGGTGTAGGTGTTAAAATTGGCGGTGTTAAATTTCAACACCGAAAGCAGTGTGAAAATAACGCCGCCGCCGGTGTAAATATTCTGTACCGGTGTTAAAAAAAATTCTCCGGTGTAAAAATAACACCGCTGCCGGTGTAAATATTCTAAACCGGTATTAAAATATTTTACTTTGTGAACTGACATTTTTTGTGTTTTATTCTTTAAAGTTAATACTCCAAGCGGACGCAGTTTACACCGCTTTTACACCGATATTACTCCGTTTTTACACCGATTACCGTGATTTAACACCGGTATTTTTGACACCGGTGAATTACTCCTCCTACACCGGTGTAATTTTATTTGAATACCGGGCGGAGTTAAAATGAGTCCATTTTTAACACCGCTCATTTTACAGTGTGATAAACATAAAATAATAATTTGAATAAAAGGGTGACTCTCAAAGGCTCATATTCTGTTATCTAAAACATTAATTACGAGTGACTTATACATAACAGTAGAAAAATTTTAAATTGACACGTGCCGTTATTTAACTTGACCGATAATAAAATAAAGATTTTAACTAACGAAGGAAGCGGATAAACCTTTTGTTTATAATTAATAAACAGCTGTTTCAATAACTATTCTCGGTGATAATTTACTTTATGAAGTTAACTGAAGCTTGAACAGAAAAAATTACACCAACTTTACGTACATATATAGACATAATTTTTTTTAAATTGAAAAAATACCCTGCAATTCAGAGTAATACTGTCAAAAAAATGATAAGTTTTGTCAAAATTTTTCGGAATAGAAAAAATATTCTCAATTACCAATGGTATATATTTTACTCCGTAATATTATTAGGAAGGGTAAAAATAAATACACCACAGGGTAATTTTCAATAATTTCCAGAGGAATATTTACTGGAAAATTACCTCCGAGTCAGACGATACTAAATTAGGGATGAAATGAAATATTTTGATATTGATGTCAAAGTAAATATTAATTATAAATATATATATTTAATAGGAGACATATCATATTTTTACTGTACTATAAATTCTCTTGAATAGATTTGAATGCATGTACTCTATACCGTAATGATTGATCGTTGAATCAAGTGCTCTCAATAACATACAATATGACGTAACAAATGTATACAATATTATGTACATATACATATAAATATATATAGATATATATATATTAATGTATGAATCAAGGCAGGCAATTTACATGAAAATATTAGATATGTCTTTGAACGCGAAAATTAGCCGGCAGACTCACATCTCGGCTGCATAATAATATTACAATAATAATAATAATGATAATCACGGTGGCTTGGTAGTCCACAAGTAGATTTATATGCTTGGTAATTAGATCGGCTAATTTAATTTTACGCGAGCAATTTAGCCTATCAATATTTCACAAACGTGAATGGGAGGCATGATATACGTGTGATTTATCTTCCGAGCGCGTAATCTTTGGGTATTAGCATTAAATTCACCTAAAAATAACTTACAATGATATAACTTGTTCGTCAGTCATCATCCGATGTGATGTTATGGGATAAGTTTAGGGGTCCAGAGATAAAGAAGAAAAAAATGCCGTCAGAATGGCGGAAATGCTGGGCATTTTTATTAGCCCTCGTAAATCCCAAAAATTCTTGTTCTTAAACTTTATTTTTGTTCCTTTTTCGTAACTATTATTATGGTTACATTGCAATTTGGTATTGACAGTGAGTGCGGGTAGGAAAGCTAGGGGTTTAAGGGGGTGTACACACTCACCTCTGAGCGGTGCAGGCGGAGCCCTTTTAGGGGTGTCGTCCGCCGATGGCGTACGTTCCCTCATGTTGTCCTCGTATCGATGCCCTTAGCATTTAACCAAGTTAACCCACGAGTAGAGAGTTGCTTGGTTTTCTACATAAAAAATTACAACAAAGACAACGATAGTCTCGGTTATCAAAAATTATTTTAATTCAAGCTCTCATTAAATTCATACTCAATAAGGTCATGAAAAATTAATTTACGGATTCAGCTCTAAAGACTTTGGTTTACGTGCAAAATAATAATTTCGTAACTTTTTCTACCCCAGAAAATTTACATCTAGCAGCACTACGTAAGCAAACATATGCACATTAAATAAGGTAATTAAAAAAAAATGTAATTACAGTAAAGTTCTCTAAGTCGAGTAAAAATGAAAATAAAAACAGAGAAAATTCGTTAAATTTTTTAAAGAAAATTGATATTATCGGTGTCTTCGGTACGCGGTGTAGTGAGTGGAACGCGAGGGAGAACTGGGTGCTGAGGAAAGAGACCGAGAACGCAGAAACATGTAATAAAAAATAAAAAAAGTAAAGATGAAGAGTAAAAAAGAGTATAAAAGAAAAAGACGAATGCAAAGAGCATTGGCTGTGGCCCAAGCCAAACTCATGCTCTCTCTCCAGGTATACAGCGTGCCAAAGGCTTCGAGATTTAGTTACACTTCCTAGCCTCATCCAAAATTACCGCGTCTTAAATTTTAAACACCAACACCATCGCCATTTACTTTTTTTTTCTTTCACATTCATTTTTTTATTCTTATTAACCATTAACCATTAACCTTGCAACACCTTACGTACGATTATTGCATAACTTAAATTTAAACCGGAGCTTTAACGACCTTGTTTCATAATAACCTAATACGACAAGGAATTAACGGGTGTAAAATTAAAAAATATGAATAAATTTGATTTAAAGAATAAGTTTTTTCAGTTAAAAAGTTTTATATGAATTATCTGTTTTAATTTAAAAAACAAGGATGCATTTAATGGATGCAATTAAATTGAGAAGCACTGCACTGCCGTTACTTTGGACATTACTCCCCACACATTGAGAGTCGCTGAACACCCGCGGGTTTCAGAGACCCAGAGTGAGAGAGTCAGCGAGGGAGAGAAAAAGATTTACCGAGAACCTGGAGGAGCAACAGAGAGAGAACATGGATGGTGTCTGTGTGTTCTCTATGTGTGTATTGGAGAATGGAATAAGAGAGAAAAAGAGAGTTTTAGTTTCAATGTAGTAGAGGTGGTGTAGCAATACAACACACCAGCAACTCTGCCAGCAACAGAAGATCCTATATAATATACATTGAAACTACACAAGTTAGTATGTATATGTATATATATAGATATATAGATATGTGTAGGAGATAGTAGAGACCCTGAGACATAGGGACAACGATGAAGTAGAGGACAAACTAAGACTACGAAGAGTCTTCATTCTATCTATCTATTCAATTCCGTACTATGTCTAGGCAAGGTGGGCGTGCGAATCGCATCGTAACATTTTCCTCTTACCGCGGTCTATAAGTACAGTAGTACAGCATAAGTACTGTTACTCTCGGTTTTGCTGGATAAGAGAAACCGCACCGCATCGCGTTAATCCGTCAGTTGCTGCCATTGCATCGATGCCGAGCAACAAAATGGGAACTTTTGTTGGTGTTTTTTTTTTTTCTTATTTTTTGCGGATTTTTTACGCGATACTCTGTCAGACTCGAGGTCTGCAGCTCCACGCTAGGCATTGTCGTCTGTTAACGCGTATTTAATCCTTTAAAACAAGCCAGGTCCCCTAGCAATTTTAAATGTCACTGAGTTATTTCAATAATCCAATAAGAAAAGCCATTTAGAGGGTCAGATTTATTATTGAGAAGCTATCAACTTTTTTCTGTTTCTCCTGGCAAAGTTTTCCTCAAAAACTTAAGAAATTTAATAAAAAAATTTCTTATGATTTGTCTTTTTATTTTATTGTACTTTTAATCCGAGGTTTATTGCAGATCGTAAAGAATAAGATTTTAGTTTGATTGTTTTTGGCGCGTGAGAAATTTTTATCAATTGTCACTTTCGAGGTGTGAAAATTGAATAAAATAAATAAGTAATGTAAATAATAATAATAATAGTAGTGGGAAAAATAAAAGCTCTTGATACTGATATAATATTATGTTCCGTTCAATCTCAAACCGTAAACTCGATGCAATTCGATACGCATTTTTCGATATCTGATTTCGTAAGATCTGTAACATCTCAATAATCATTTTACAATAATTTATCTCGACGTGAAATTAAAATTTTTTTACTACAGTATTTATTATTAAGCATGAAAATTTTTTTAATTCAAATATGTATATCAAAATATAAATAATTATCATAAGTAAATGATTGTTTCTATTTAAAAAAAATTAATTTTCCGACAAATATTTTTCTCCTTCTAGATATCAAGTCTACGTTTTCGCAGTTCTGTGCTAAAAATCAAATAAATAATAAAAAAAAAAATATATATATATATATATACATAAATACAGTAACCTTTAAGTAGTCGCGCAAACGAACGTAAATACTTACAAAGGGTGTGAAACTCCCGAGGTATGAAAATTGAGATGAAAAAAAATAATAAATATTTTAAATTACCCCGAAAATATATTTTTTGAATAAATCTACTGATATTTCTCTAAACAGGAGATTAACAACTGAAAAACTATCACGAATTAACGAAAACTGCGACTCTGTAAGACTCTAAACTGCGCACGCGTGTTCTTTTTGCAATTCAAGCCGAAATTATTTTCAGTTTCAGCAAAAAAAAATTTTTTTTGTCCATGACGAAAAAAACATCTTTAAAAAAAAAAACCATATAAATTTTAACGAAGTCTCTAAATAATTAAAAATGCTTTTCAGCAGAATCATTAAAAGTAATTTTCGGGCGGAAAACATCCTGCGCGACTACTTGAAAGTTAATAAACACAACACGGCCAGCGAATAACGGGCTTCAAAAAACTTTGAGGAACAAAACGTTCTCTAGAATTATCCATCACACCGAACACGGCTCAAAATTTTTTTCTAACAAAATTTCAGTTTGCCCAATCGGCCCCACCTTTTCCCGTACAATTATTTTTAATTAAGAGTTAATATCTAAAAATAACAATAAAAAATTTTTTTTTCTAAGCTCTTAAAAATGACTCTTATCCCTTTCATTTTTTTAGTGTTTTTTTTTTCTCTCCCTCGTTTTCGCTCGAATGTACATACGTCTATCCCCACGTTACGTTCATATAGCTATCAAGTTAGTACGTGGCAGGCACACAAAACCCACCATACCGTATATACATAGCAAGTTCACACAGCTGTGGTCTACTCATAGCTCAAGCTCTCTCTGGTCTGCCCTTTTCGCAATACTGATCTTCCTACCGTGAAAATGAACCTTCGGACCCCATGGCATGGCTAAAGAGCCAACCAAGTTATTCCGTTCAATATTTTGTTCAAAAAGAACCAACCAAAAACAACAATGTTGAAAAAACAACAGTAAGTAGTTTGGTGTTTAGTACTAAAGTTATTGCTAAGTGATACAGTATTACAGACTTCTATATAGACTATAGACAAAGACATTAGTTCCTGTAGATATAAATTTAATAGTTACGGCTCTAGACTTCTATAAAACCTTTCGAACACTGGTTCGATAAGAATAATAGTTATTATAAGTCATGTGTAATCTCTTATTTGAATTATGGGTTTTCAATCTACAGTTAACCGGTGTCACTGATGGCTCGAAGAGAAAAGTTTGTTACTTTAGTACTAGACTACAAAACTCATGTAATTGAGTAATATAAATAATTTAATATAACTGTCAGAAGAAAATGGTCATTTATAAATCTTGTATGGTTCTTTTTATTTTATTATATGGTCTTATAGAGAAGAGCGATAATGAAAATTGACTGAAGGGATTTGAGAGTCTGGTTAGTTTTCTGGTTTAGTTGTTCAGATGAGAAGCAGGTTGAGGAGAAAAAGTACGGGCATTTCGGCCATTTGTCCAAGACGAATAGTCACGTATATCTTTCTTTGATAGTGGGGAGTTAAGCTACACTGCCACTATACATTTATATAGATGTAGATGTATATACATATATATATATATGATGTATTCGACTACGTACACTAGACGACTAGACAGTCGCATCAATAAATCAACAATATAGATAGACTTGTGCTAACGAGAGACAAACAATGCAGTAGACAACTGCAATATGATGCTTCAATCATAATAATAGGGGTTGATATGAGACGTTTGTAAAAATATAATATGTATAGATTTTTTACAATATCGATACTACCAGTTGAAGAAAAATACTTCATGTTGTTTAGGAAAATTCAGGGGTGGAAAAAATTTTAAATGAATTTTTCGGGGGTGGGGTGGAAGAAAAAAAATGTATAACGATTCTGTGAGGAAAGAGTATGAAAATATTTAATTTAAAAGTTTTTAGTTCATCCCGCGAGGAAGTGGATGGTAGATATAGAAAATGCTAACTCTTCAAATTTATTTCTTGAAAGTAAATTCTTTGAATTCTTAAAAATTTCTTTTTTTTTTTATAAATTAGTAAAAAAATTTGTAGTTAAATTGATACAAAAGTTAAATTATTTGTCTGCTTTAGATTGTTATGATTATGATGGCTGTAATGATGGTAATTTAATTGGGTGCAATTAAATGATGATCATTAGTCATTACATGGAAAAACTTTTAGCAGTTGATAATTTATAATTTTATTTAATAAAAAATGGAAATAAGTTATTTTGAAATGTACATAATTATTAAAAAGTTTTTAGAATCTAGTTTATTCACGCGAATCGATTAAATATGCGTGCAGCAACTAACTCATCCGCGGTGGCTTTTAATGTAATTCGAAATATTTAAATATCATAAAATCTCAACTTCACCCGCTGAAACTTTAGATCGTGGTTCGCATTATTGTGTCAAATTTATAAAGAATAATATTTTCTGAATGTAAATTCAATGTATTCTTATAATTTCATTGTTTTTCTTCATCTCATAAAAAAATTACTAAAATTATATCGTTCAATAAAAAATTTAAATAAATGAATCCAATTTTATTTTTACTTGAAATTTTCTTTAAATAATTTTAAAAAAATTGACTACGCCAAAGACTCCAATTATTTTTAGCAATAAGGTAAAATATACGTAATCTCATACATATTTATATACATTTATCTGTATATATATATATATATATATATATATATATATATATATATATATATATATTTGTATATAAGGGCGTGCCAAAAATCGATTTCTTTGCAAATATACCATCCGACCTTATCAACGTGTTCCTTTGTTATAAAATTTAAAAAATATATATTATTTGATAATGAATGAGATCCACAAATAAAATTTTAGATGGAAAAAAAAGTACACGGAAAAAAGAGCAGTTGAAAAATTACAGTTTCTACAGTGAAAACAGGCCTTCGGGGCAAAAATCTTTAAACATTGAAGCTTAAACTGTTATTTTAGAAATTTGTTATAATAATAAAATTTATACAATTTTAAGTAGCAAATTTTATAGTTTAAAATGTAATTTAGTTAGATAAATCTTTAAAGAATTATTTACTTTTTATTTTGAATTCTTGCTTTATTTAAAAATTAATAGTTGATGGGTGAAACTGTAAAAGTTGAGATTTATTGGTTATGTGTTTTTTGCTTTTTGAAATAATACCTCTTATTTATTCATAACATGAAAATTACACTGAGTTATCAATTGTCGCGAATGATGAATGATCTGAGAAAAATCACAGCTCACACTGTAATTTTTAAATTCTATATCTTAAGAAGAACACTACTATACAGAATAGTAATATTAACGATCGAAAATAGAATTTTAACTAATTTTAGAATAAAATTCAAAATTATAAAATCTGTTTACTATAGAGAGCTCTGGATAATATCGAGTTTGAAACTGTAATATTTGTAATGCCTGGGATAAAAATTTAATTTTTACAGTTTCAAAGTCGCACCGCTTTACTACTATACGAAACTGTAATAAATACAGATATGAGTTCAATTTTTCAACTGCTCTTTTTTCCGTGTAATAAAATTAAAACCCGCCAAAAGTCAATTTGTAAAAAATTAATTCTATTAAAATCCAAGACATTGAAAAAAAAAAAAATTTATAAGATCATTAAAAATATACTGAATGTAAAATAAAAATAAAGTTTTAATAAAATCAATTTCTTTATATTTTTATGCGCCAAATATTCGATAAAAATAAATTGATAAAATTTAATTAAAAGGAAATTATCATTTAAATTCTATATATAACATATTTATAAAGTTTACATTTTTAATTCCGCGAGCTTATCATTTTTAAATATACATATTTTAAATTACAAACGTAATATTGTTAATGGGTTAATAATGAAAGCAATCTATTATTAATTTTCATTTAAATTAATTCTGTAAAATCAACTTGACATCTCGACAATACAATTAATAATATCCAGACAAATTAAATTTTTTACCTCGTATCCAAGTTAATCATTTAACTCTGTAAACATCTTTGCTGTAAAAAATTTAATTCAATCTTCACTAAAATTTTTTTTCACAAAAAGGAACACACATTAAAGACCGCAGAGTAATTATCCTCGAATAAATCTGACAAAAACACAAATGCACGAGATCTTTAAATCCTAGAATTAAAAACTCATCTGCAGTAATGTTCCTCCGGTAGATTTAACGATTTTTCATGTCAGTAAATAAAAAATATATTTTTCACGGCAATAATTTTTATCAAGTACCCAATAGATATAAAAAATCGTAAAATTTTTTTCTACGATTTCTATAAATGTTATGAGATAAATGGAATTTTTACTTCGTACCGACTGTTAATTTAATATAGACATAGAATACGACAAACTTGACGGACATCCGTCCGTTTTGTGGTCTAACATAGCATTACACGAGAAATGTTACTAATGCCGTACGACATCGTAGCAATTCGATATGAACTCAATATACACGTACACGTATAGTGTACCGACATATAGAAGACAGAACTGTACTGAGTACTGCATATATGTCTACACACGAATAGCCAACATTGCAAGCGTGTCCAAGTTACACTTGTACATAACATATTGTCTTTGTCTAATATACCATCAGCGAGGAATATCTTGCGACTTACGCTTGAGTAATACAGTTATACCTTTTATTTTTATGCCACCATTCCCATTCAACTCATTACATGTAAATGAGATTTAAATATCGAACATAAGAGGTAAAAAAAATAAAAAACCCGAGACAGCTTTCTATTTTTTTTATTATCTTCATTCTCCACTTTTATATTCTTTATTTTTTACTTCCACTCTGTACTACTCTCGGGGATTTCTTCTTTTATTTCTCTGTTCTTTCACTATTTGAACGCGGATGAGACCGTCGGGTAGCTGGGCTGCGAGAAAGAGAGGGAGAGACAGAGAGAGTCGAGGGTACTGTGCAGTGGTGTGTTGGAGCCGAGGGATGGAGGCGGTTTCCCTCTGCTTTACCTCTGCTCCTATATACACCATCACCAGCACCAGCAGCATCAAGAGAGACTTCTCTACTATTTCCTCTCCCTTGTAGCACACCCGCCACTCGTATCGTGTAATCCAGCTAGCAGCTAGCCTGAAAACACGCGCCTTTGTCCGTAGCTGCCCCAGGTCTCTCCTCCCCCGCTCCACCCTTCTTCTATCCGGCAAACTCTAGCCGTCTCTCGCCTGGTATTTTTCCAATTGCATCCCAATTTTTATTTACATTTTATCAATATCAACATTGGTGTCCATTCATCACCCCGAAATTTACCCCAAATCGCTACCCCTTCTACTGCTCTACTCATTATTTTTTTTCCCAGCACCGCTAATTGCCAGAAATTGAACTTGGAAACAACAAACTGCACTATGATTATTTATACGTAACGCATAATTTGCTAAAAGCAACTGCATGATGATGGAACACGACAAACAAAATCTTTAGCCGATTAAATGTTAAGCGCGATTTTGAATGTAATGAAGAATGGGAACGTTGATGTGTTGTGTAACAAGAGGTCTTCTCTTTATATATATACTTAACTGCTGTATACTGTAATGTTGTGTACTACTGTGTCATAGATGTATGTAGTACATGGATACTTTACTTATTGCTATTATTATTATCACTATCATTATCATGTACACAGTAAGAGTGTACTGCAGCAATGGACTGTGCCGGCTTTGCGAATAAGTAAAGCTGGGATGCCAACTTTAACGTTATGTTCTATTCGTTCGACCAACTTCTTTCTCTGTATGAGTTATATTACGCGACGCAACGTTCCTTCAGGCGTTATGTCTATGTACATTTTTACATTACATATATATATAGATATATGTATTCATGTGCTATGTACTGTATATATTGGGAAAATGGATGACTTTGAGCTTTTTCAGACTGACCTATTTATGTTATCACTCTAATTTATTTATTTTGTTATTCATTTTTATTTTTATTTCATATTTTATTTATATATATATATATGCGCATACGTGTAGTAATATCTCGGACATTTGAAAAAAGGGTAATTAATAATGTAATTTAAATATTTATTAAGGGGTTAGGGGTAGTCAGAATTTTCAAAAAATCGATTTTTTTTTTTTTGCATTTTCTTAAAGTATAATATTTTAAAAATATTGTGTGAAAATTTGAAGTGAATCCGACAAATTCTTTTCGAGTTATTTAACAATGACCAAAGGACGCTCGGGTGCTACGTGGCATTCGAGAGCAGGTAGCTAGAAACAGCTGCAAGCAACCGACCTTTCGGGTTTCATTGTCATGAATATCTCCCCATTTTAATGTATTTATAATTATATATATATATATATATATATATATATATATATATATATATATATATATATATATCCTTCTACATATATTCACAATTTGTAGGTAGTACAAGAACTGAAAAATAATTTTTGGTTGCCAGTATACCTGTAGTCGTTGCACTGATCAGTCGATAGTTTTGTGATAAATTATTTCTCAAGTGAATTAAATTATTAACCATGGGACGTGATTCTAGAAAGGTTTCAAGAGAACTTCGGAGTTCTGAAAAAATTAATAAGTCGCGTTCAGTCAAAAGAAAGAATGTTTTTAATCCGAAAACAGCCGAACGTGATGAAAGTATTCAGAGTACATCTTCTAAAAAATTAAAACAAAACACTGAAGATGATGTACCTGAAGACAGCAGTACTGAATTTCGAATAATAAATTTTATTCAGGTATTCACTGCAATTTCTGCTCTTATAAAATGTAAAAAATGTGATGGAAATGTAGTGTTTCAAACAGCAAGTACACGTGGGCTGGGATTCAAAATTGTAGTTGCATGTAATAACTGTGGAAATGAATATATTCCTTCCTGTTCTTTCGTTGGGCATTCTTATGAAATAAACAGACGTTTCATTTTTGTAATGAGAATACTAGGAATAGGATACGAAGGATTGTGCAAGTTTTGCGGCCTGATGGACATGCCGTCTTTTTTAGATAAATCTACGCATACAATTTTACTGAAACAGATTTTGAATTGTAGTAAAGCCGTCGCAGAAACCTTCATGACGAAAGCTGTGAATGAAGAAAAGCAAGCAATGCCAACAACTGAAAATGAAGATATAAATCATCTAACTGTATCGGGAGATGGAACCTGGCAAAAACGGGGATATACATCGTCATTTGGAGTTTCTTCTATAATTGGCTATTTTACTGGAAAGATTCTTGACATAAACATTAAAAGTGCATATTGTAAGCTATGTGAGTATTGGAAAAAAAAAACAAATACTGTTGAGTTCGAGGAATGGTATCAATCGCATGAAGATGTGTGTTCTGCTAATCATCAAGGGTCTTCTGGGAAAATGGAGGTGGATGCGATGGTCGAAATGTTTTCGTATTCTGAAACTAAATATGGAGTTAAGTATGCCAACTATATTGGTGATGGTGACTCCAAGACCTATTCAGGAATTATAAAATCAGATCCTTACGAAAATACAACTGTAAATAAAAAGGAATGTATAGGGCATGTCCAAAAGCGGATGGGGAGTCGATTACGTACGCTGAAGAGTAAACAAAAAGGTCTTGGTGGTCGAGGTAAGCTCACAGGAAAATTAATAGACAAACTAACTGTGTACTATGGTTTAGCAATACGCCGGCATTGTGATTCTATTGAAAATATGAAATCTGCTATAATGGCAACCTTTTATCACTACGGCTCGAGTGATGAAAAACCGAATCATGATATGTGTCCAAAAGGCGAAGAATCTTGGTGCTCTTACCAGCGCGCTGAAGCAAGAGGAGAGCTTGATACCTTTTCTCACGATTATTCTCCTTTACCTTCTGATGTTTTAAAAGCTATCAAGCCTATATACGAAGATCTTAGTAATGAAAATTTACTTTCAAGATGTGTAGGTGGATTCAATCAGAATAATAATGAAAGCTTTAACCAACTAGTATGGAAAATATGCCCAAAAACGGTAAATACTAGTTTTACCATCGTACAAATAGCTGCATACGTTGCTATGTGTATATTTAATGAGGGTATAAATTCATTATTAGTCTTGATGAATACACTAGGACTTAATTGTGGGCCTAATTCTCATCGGTATGCAGAAAGAATGGATGCTGCACGTATCAAAGTAGCAGATAAGCGCGCTAATGATAACACCCGAGAAGGTCGATTGCAACGTAGGCACCAGCAAATCGATATTTTGGAAGCTGCTATGTCGGCTGAAGAGCTATTATATGGTCCAGGAATAGATGACTCAGTGTAAGTTATTAAATAATTCTTATAATTCGACATAAATCCATAGCAAAACTTTAAATGCGTTTTTCTCAAAACTATGTTTTCTGAACTGGTGATCACTGTAACTTAAAAACTGCTCGGTAGATTTCAATAAAATTTATTGTACTTTTGAAATACATTAAAAACTCGTGCCTGATCGAAGGATTTTTTTTTTTTTTCAAAATTTCGATTTTTTTTTAACAATAAACTGTCGGTTTTTTTCTCGAAAATTTGAAAAAAATTTCCTGAGGCCGCCATTTTGTTAATTTCGAAAAAAAAAAAAAAAGCTTCGATCAGGCACAAGATTATCTATTAATAAAACTAATTTTTCTTGTCCGATTGATTTTAGATGAATCTCCAAGGACTTATGATGATCACCGCAAAGGACTTCGGGAGGAACGGGCTCTACAAAAACAGCGATAACTTTTTGAATTATTAATTTTTTTTTTTGAAATTTTCGTGAAGTCAAATCGAAACGTGTTCTAATAAAGCTATGTTTTTATTTTTGTCAAATAAAGTAATTAACTACAAAAAAAAAATTATTGAAAATCATCATTTTTTCATACCCCTGAGTACCCCTAACCCCTTAAATAAATAGTAAATATGAAGCAGAGCTCTTTACTTTCTCCATACGTAAATTAACATGCGCGGCTTTTATTTTAATTCCAAGATTGTAGAAATTTTATTTAAATGTTTATATATTTATTTTGTACCCATTTATGATTGAATTTTATTTGTATTTACAATAAAGTTAACCGTGAAATTTCAAATTACTGTTACGATCGGCTTTAATTTAATTTTTTTTTTATTTTACAATGAAAATAATTTTTTGTACCGAACACTCAGTTTAAAAAAAAATCAGGATTGAATTAAATAACTTTCAATCAAATATTAACCATTGACTATAAAATAGATATAAATAATAATTTAGTGCATTGAGGCGGTAGTTGATCGGTGATAATAAATTACATGTAATAATCTTTAACGACAGTAATGAATTAGTGATTGTTTATTAATAGTATCAATAAACAAACACTTAAAGTAACTGCAAGGGTGTTAATTATCCACGTAATTATAATTACTCATGAGTCTTTAGCGGGTACACAGTAACCAAAGTTATGTTAAATAAATATTACAAACGCGATTAATCTTGTCAGTGGGTTGACCTTAATAAGAGTCCATTACATATATAATATATATGTATAAATATATAAGATGCAATAGCAATAGCTCGAGTATCTGTATTATATTATATCAGTTGACTCGAGAAGAATTGGTGGTCAACGCCCGGTCATAATCATAAAATTTTAATTTATATTTTATTGCCATTAGTATTTTTGATTATCCATCAATACAATGCGATGTAATATATCATATATTATATATACACGGAAAAAAATGATCATATAAATTGAGAACGACAAGTAATTTAATGATAAAGTATGTGCCTGAAAACCAAAACGTTTTTCGCATGAGGAAAAAAAATTGGAAAGTCAAAAATCTACTGGATGACGAGATTTTTGAAATGTTTTGTATATAGATTACTCAAATTTTTTTAATTTTCGTTGCATGAAAAATTCGATCTTCAAGTACATGATCAAGTGATCAGTAAGTACTATCATTCTAAATATTAATTCTTTAATTTATTATTAAAACGCGAATAATTACAGGATAAGTATCAAAATTTATTGTCTGTAACGGATACTTAAAAAATTGACGACATGTATTTTAAAATTTATTATTTGGAATGTTCAAATTTCCCATATTGACACCCAGGTTCCGGGATATAATTTCGAACACTAATTTTTAAAGTTTATTTTTTTCTGTGCAGTTTTAAAATTAAAAACCGCCAAAATTAAATTAATAAATATTTTCATCAAATTGATCATTCATTTGATAAAAATCAGCAAATTATTTATTCTATTAAAATCCAAGATATTGAAAAAAAAAATTGTACACAAAAAAAAGGATTTCTTGGCGCAATAATTTTTTTTCCCACCTCGAAAAGTTTTTTCTTGCTCCAGGAAATTGTGTTCGTATTTTATAATGTAAAAATGTTCTTGGATCAAGAAAAAAAAATTTTTTTATCCATAATAATGATAAAATAAAATATATAAAAGAGCTGATATGAAAACCGTTGCACGAGCCAAAATGTACGTGTGATTCCGTTGAAGAAGGCGACCCGAAAAGGTAACCGCCGGAATCCCTGACTTACTTTTTTTCACAAACTTCATGTGTTCGTAACAAGTAATTATACAAGTACGTACGTACATGATACTCGTGCGATATATAAAGTAAAGATAATTGCGTTAAAAAAAATGAAATAATCAAAATAATAGTAAATGACAAATAAAATATAAAATTAAAAAATTAACGACTAAACATATTTACAGACTTAAACCAACAACCTACTCGTAAATCCTGTAATGAGGGCGATGCGAAGACAGATAAGCGGTAAAGCAGGCGGAAGCAGCAGAAGAAAAAAATAAAAGAAGTTTATAAATAAAAAAATAATATCAACGCGTCATCTAAATTATTTTTCATCAAGATTGATAGCGTGCTCATGCAACAATCGTACGGTACTGATTAACTACATGGCTCTAACTTTTATTTCATATTTTTATTCAAACTTTAAATTTTATTATGCTAATAGAAGAGGAAGATTTGCCGTAGACGAGTTACTTTAATTATTTAATTGTTATTTTCTTTATAAAAAAAGTTTAAAGGTGATCAGCGATTACTGATTAGAGATCGATTGATAAGATTCAGGTGGTCAATGAACTTGAATAATTATTTAATGGCCTAGCGTATGCACTGATATGTGTACTATCATTTAATTTATGTATTGTCGTGTATGTAATGCAATAAAATATTATTTAACTGGGCATTGTGCCAGAGGTTGAGGTTTTTCGTCAACGGCTAGTCAACCCGGAGGATCTAAGTGCCCATGCCGTCGCCAGGTATCAGGTTTGGATACTAAATTAATAACAACAACAATAACAATCCTAATGATAACGATAAAAATTACGGATATTTAACAATACTCGGTAATGATAAATTGTCCGCTGGTAAAAAAAGCGGGATTCAAATTGTAATAAAATAACGATAAATAAAATGCATTATTAAACTTACGGCATTTTCTTTGTCATCACAAGTCATACGAAACGATCCTGATTATTATCCTTTGGTTGAGGTGCAATTATAATTTAATTAATAATTTTAAAAATGTATGGGTTTACAATTGAGCGGCTGCTACTCCAAGTGCATGATGATCGGTGTCGAAATCTACGAGTGGGTCATGTGTACAAAGTTTCATCACAATCACATGAAAAAATAATTAAATTTTTTTTTTTGCAGTTGACGAGCAAGAGGTTGAAGAAGGTCTTGCTAGAGTGAAAAAATAATCGATTACTGTTCGAGTTATTTAAATCCAAGAAATGGAAAGTGATTAGACGTTCACAGTACACTTGGTGATAAACATTGTCTCAGCATGTGAACACGTTTTTATTAATTTTTACACTGCAATGTTTTGACCGTAAGAATACTGGCCACGATGTTGTAATGTAGCACACATTTTAAACACGGATGCAGAACACACACTTGCTTGTATTTATGTTTAATTGCAATAAAAACTTTGAATCAAAATAATAAATGGATTTGAATTAAATTTAGACAGCACTTATTTTTAAATACAACACTGATGGAGTTTTAAAAATTTAGTTGTATAAAAAATGAGTAATTATTTTTAAGAAGGGAATTGAGGTGAGTGGAGAAAATAAGAATTTATGATTTGGAGTAATTACACACACGAGCACTGAGTAGTGATGCTGGAGGATGGAGATTGGATGGAGATAGAAGAGGAAGGTGAATTGAGCGCTGGTTACTGGTCTTGGGCTCTTATTATTATTTATATTGTTTACTTGCTCGACAGACGGACTTGTTCGATGCAGCAGAGTTTTGTGACTGAGCATCGAAAGCTGTGTAAGCCGTGCCCCGTCAATGTGCAGGCTTGCCAACCCAACCCATAGAAGATGGAGGTTCTATTTTTATAAGATGGCGGCGCAAGCGCGGGGATTTGAATATTTACCGCCAAATAGTTAACTAGCGGGTGAGCACGAAGATTAAAGCAATTGGGTCGATCTATTGCCCCGAAGGATGAAGAGCCGATGGATAAGACTTAAATTACTATCGGTGGATAATGAAACAGATTTGAATTCCAGCGGGAAATTGTCGCAGGTAGAATGCATTCTGAAATGCGCTGCGAGAAGCTGTAGCGTAGCGCATTTCGAAATGCAAAATTATTAATTATTCTGATTACTTGCGCGGTAAATTTAAATGATGGAAAAACAAATTATTAAAAATTAAAGAAAACTGAAAATCGTACGTCAAAACAAAATGACGGCAGAATATGATAGAAAAATATTTACAAAGTTGAAAAAAAAACACTTGAGTGTTTGAACAAACCTTGGTGGGGGAATAATATGCAGAAGGGTGTCTTAATACACTTGGAGATTTAAATTAAATTGCTCCAAGTGTATTGCAGCTAAAAAACGTCACTTAACTGCTATTTCCCACCAGACGATGCCAAATGATTCCGCTTAGGAACTAGGAAGATATCAGCATCAGCAACACTTTACACTAGCACTGAACCCTTAACACTTTACACTACCACTAAACACTGAACACTTAACTACGCCATAGACACTTTGTACAATTTAAATTAATAAAAGATAAATTTTACAATCACTGCACAATTTTACATGACGCCACTGCGATACTGTTTCAATTCAAATGTAAAGAACAAAGAAGGATCTAGACTAGTACTGAAGTTGTCGATGATACTGACTGCCGCTATCCAACCGCCAGTTGGTACCAAGCAATCGAATTTTCAATTCATCGACCGCCCCCACTTTCGCAAAAATTTGAACGTTGAAAACAACAACACGTAGTAGCGCCAACTGGGCGCGAAATTTAAAAATAGAAAGTTAATAATTTTATTAAAATTTATTTTTGTCGATAATTATATTACATTAACTAAAAAATATACTCGAAATATTTCATTTTCATCAATAATTTATAAATAATACTTGCTACTTGCGCTGTAAATTTATATATTCGAAAAATAACTTATTAAAAATGGGAGAAACATTTAAAATCGTAAATCAAAATAAAATGGCGGCAGGATACAATAGAAATGTTTGAAATATTAAATAAAGAAAAAAAATACATGTTTCGTACAAACTCGTACTGCTACTAGGCTGCACTTGCACGGCCTGCTGCTGAGCTGCAGCGCACAATGCACTCACGGACAGATGAGGACAGATGACAATTTCCATGTCTTCTCGTGAAAAGTGGCCCGTAACTTTGCTCCTGTTGGGAATAACCCAGCACAATATGAACGTTTTTTGTTCAGTATAGTGGCCTCTAGTAAGAAACACCCAAAAAAGTCCAAAAAAAAATTTATTTTTCGAGATCAGATCCATATGAGGGTGGGTGGACATGGGTGGACATTGCCGGAGATGAATATATGATTCTAGATGAAGAGTGACCCGTAACTTTGCTCCTGTTGGGAATAACCCAGCACAATATAAACGTTTTTTGTTCAGTATAGTGGCCTCTAGTAGGAAACACCCAAAAAAGTCCAAAGAAAAATTTATTTTTCGAGATCAGATCCATATGAGGGTGGGTGGACATGGGTGGACATTGGTGGAGATGAATATATGATTCTAGATGAAGAGTGGCCCGTAACTTTGCTCCTGTTGGGAATAACCCAGCACAATATAAACGTTTTTTGTTCAGTATAGTGGCCTCTAGTAGGAAACACCCGAATAAGTCCAAAGAAAAATTTATTTTTCGAGATCAGATCCATATGAGGGTGGGTGGACATGGGTGGACATGGGTGGAGATGAATATATGATTCTAGATGAAGAGTGGCCCGTAACTTTGCTCCTGTTGGGAATAACCCAGCACAATATAAACGTTTTTTGTTCAGTATAGTGGCCTCTAGTAGGAAACACCCAAAAAAGTCCAAAGAAAAATTTATTTTTCGAGATTAAATCCATAATAGGGTGGGTGGACATGGGTGGACATGGGTGGAGATGAATATATGATTCTAGATGAAGAGTGACCCGTAACTTTGCTCCTGTTGGGAATAACCAAGCACAATATAAACGTTTTTTGTTCAGTATAGTGGCCTCTAGTAGGAAACACCCAAAAAACGCCAAAGAAAAATTTATTTTTCGAGATCAGATCCATATGAGGGTGGGTGGACATGGGTGGACATTGGTGGAGATGAATATATGATTCTAGATGAAGAGTGACCCGTAACTTTGCTCCTGTTGGGAATAACCAAGCACAATATAAACGTTTTTTGTTCAGTATAGTGGCCTCTAGTAGGAAACACCCAAAAAACGCCAAAGAAAAATTTATTTTTCGAGATCAGATCCATATGAGGGTGGGTAGACATGGGTGGACATTGGTGGAGATGAATATATGATTCTAGATGAAGAGTGGCCCGTAACTTTGCTCCTGTTGGGAATAACCCAGCACAATATAAACGTTTTTTGTTCAGTATAGTGGCCTCTAGTAGGAAACACCCGAATAAGTCCAAAGAAAAATTTATTTTTCGAGATCAGATCCATATGAGGGTGGGTGGACATGGGTGGACATGGGTGGAGATGAATATATGATTCTAGATGAAGAGTGGCCCGTAACTTTGCTCCTGTTGGGAATAACCCAGCACAATATAAACGTTTTTTGTTCAGTATAGTGGCCTCTAGTAGGAAACACCCAAAAAAGTCCAAAGAAAAATTTATTTTTCGAGATTAAATCCATAATAGGGTGGGTGGACATGGGTGGACATGGGTGGAGATGAATATATGATTCTAGATGAAGAGTGACCCGTAACTTTGCTCCTGTTGGGAATAACCAAGCACAATATAAACGTTTTTTGTTCAGTATAGTGGCCTCTAGTAGGAAACACCCAAAAAACGCCAAAGAAAAATTTATTTTTCGAGATCAGATCCATATGAGGGTGGGTGGACATGGGTGGACATTGGTGGAGATGAATATATGATTCTAGATGAAGAGTGACCCGTAACTTTGCTCCTGTTGGGAATAACCAAGCACAATATAAACGTTTTTTGTTCAGTATAGTGGCCTCTAGTAGGAAACACCCAAAAAACGCCAAAGAAAAATTTATTTTTCGAGATCAGATCCATATGAGGGTGGGTGGACATGGGTGGACATTGGTGGAGATGAATATATGATTCTAGATGAAGAGTGGCCCGTAACTTTTTTCCTGTTGGGAATAACCCAGCACAATAAAAACGTTTTTTGTTCAGTATAGTGGCCTCTAGTAGGAAACACCCAAAATATTCCAAAGAAAAATTTATTTTTCGAGATCAGATCCATAATAGGGTGGGTGGACATGGGTGGACATGGGTGGAGATGAATATATGATTCTAGATGAAGAGTGACCCGTAACTTTGCTCCTGTTGGGAATAACCAAGCACAATATAAACGTTTTTTGTTCAGTATAGTGGCCTCTAGTAGGAAACACCCAAAAAACGCCAAAGAAAAATTTATTTTTCGAGATCAGATCCATATGAGGGTGGGTGGACATGGGTGGACATGGGTGGAGATGAATATATGATTCTAGATGAAGAGTGGCCCGTAACTTTGCTCCTGTTGGGAATAACCCAGCACAATATAAACGTTTTTTGTTCAGTATAGTGGCCTCTAGTAGGAAACACCCAAAAAAGTCCAAAGAAAAATTTATTTTTCGAGATTAAATCCATAATAGGGTGGGTGGACATGGGTGGACATGGGTGGAGATGAATATATGATTCTAGATGAAGAGTGACCCGTAACTTTGCTCCTGTTGGGAATAACCAAGCACAATATAAACGTTTTTTGTTCAGTATAGTGGCCTCTAGTAGGAAACACCCAAAAAACGCCAAAGAAAAATTTATTTTTCGAGATCAGATCCATATGAGGGTGGGTGGACATGGGTGGACATTGGTGGAGATGAATATATGATTCTAGATGAAGAGTGACCCGTAACTTTGCTCCTGTTGGGAATAACCAAGCACAATATAAACGTTTTTTGTTCAGTATAGTGGCCTCTAGTAGGAAACACCCAAAAAACGCCAAAGAAAAATTTATTTTTCGAGATCAGATCCATATGAGGGTGGGTGGACATGGGTGGACATTGGTGGAGATGAATATATGATTCTAGATGAAGAGTGGCCCGTAACTTTTTTCCTGTTGGGAATAACCCAGCACAATAAAAACGTTTTTTGTTCAGTATAGTGGCCTCTAGTAGGAAACACCCAAAATATTCCAAAGAAAAATTTATTTTTCGAGATCAGATCCATATGAGGGTGGGTGGACATGGGTGGACATGGGTGGAGATGAATATATGATTCTAGATGAAGAGTGGCCCGAAACTTTGCTCCTGTTGGGAATAACCCAGCACAATATAAACGTTTTTTGTTCAGTATAGTGGCCTCTAGTAGGAAACACCCAAAAAACGCCAAAGAAAAATTTATTTTTCGAGATCAGATCCATATGAGGGTGGGTAGACATGGGTGGACATTGGTGGAGATGAATATATGATTCTAGATGAAGAGTGGCCCGAAACTTTGCTCCTGTTGGGAATAACCCAGCACAATATAAACGTTTTTTGTTCAGTATAGTGGCCTCTAGTAGGAAACACCCAAAAAAGTTTAAAGAAAAATTTATTTTTCGAGATCAGATCCATATGAGGGTGGGTGGACATGGGTGGACATGGGTGGAGATGAATATATGATTCTAGATGAAGAGTGGCCCGTAACTTTTTTCCTGTTGAGAATAACCCAGCACAATAAAAACGTTTTTTGTTCAGTATAGTGGCCTCTAGTAGGAAACACCCAAAAAAGTTTAAAGAAAAATTTATTTTTCGAGATCAGATCCATATGAGGGTGGGTGGACATGGGTGGACATTGGTGGAGATGAATATATGATTCTAGATGAAGAGTGGCCCGTAACTTTTTTCCTGTTGAGAATAACCCAGCACAATAAAAACGTTTTTTGTTCAGTATAGTGGCCTCTAGTAGGAAACACCCAAAAAAGTCCAAAGAAAAATATATTTTTCGAGATCAGATCCATATGAGGGTGGGTGGACATGGGTGGACATGGGTGGAGATGAATATATGATTCTAGATGAAGAGTGGCCCGAAACTTTGCTCCTGTTGGGAATAACCCAGCACAATATAAACGTTTTTTGTTCAGTATAGTGGCCTCTAGTAGGAAACACCCAAAAAAGTTTAAAGAAAAATTTATTTTTCGAGATCAGATCCATATGAGGGTGGGTGGACATGGGTGGACATGGGTGGAGATGAATATATGATTCTAGATGAAGAGTGGCCCGTAACTTTTTTCCTGTTGAGAATAACCCAGCACAATAAAAACGTTTTTTGTTCAGTATAGTGGCCTCTAGTAGGAAACACCCAAAAAAGTTTAAAGAAAAATTTATTTTTCGAGATCAGATCCATATGAGGGTGGGTGGACATGGGTGGACATTGGTGGAGATGAATATATGATTCTAGATGAAGAGTGGCCCGTAACTTTTTTCCTGTTGAGAATAACCCAGCACAATAAAAACGTTTTTTGTTCAGTATAGTGGCCTCTAGTAGGAAACACCCAAAAAAGTCCAAAGAAAAATATATTTTTCGAGATCAGATCCATATGAGGGTGGGTGGACATGGGTGGACATGGGTGGAGATGAATATATGATTCTAGATGAAGAGTGGCCCGAAACTTTGCTCCTGTTGGGAATAACCCAGCACAATATAAACGTTTTTTGTTCAGTATAGTGGCCTCTAGTAGGAAACACCCAAAAAAGTTTAAAGAAAAATTTATTTTTCGAGATCAGATCCATATGAGGGTGGGTGGACATGGGTGGACATGGGTGGAGATGAATATATGATTCTAGATGAAGAGTGGCCCGTAACTTTTTTCCTGTTGAGAATAACCCAGCACAATAAAAACGTTTTTTGTTCAGTATAGTGGCCTCTAGTAGGAAACACCCAAAAAAGTCCAAAGAAAAATTTATTTCTTGAGATCAGATCCATATGAGGGTGGGTGGACATGGGTGGACATGGGTGGACATGGGTGGACATGGGTGGCCATGGGTGGAGATGAATATATGATTCTAGATGAAGAGTGGCCCGTAACTTTGCTCCTGTTGGGAATAACCCAGCACAATATAAACGTTTTTTGTTCAGTATAGTGGCCTCTAGTAGGAAACACCCAAAAAAGTTTAAAGAAAAATTTATTTTTCGAGATCAGATCCATATGAGGGTGGGTGGACATGGGTGGACATGGGTGGAGATGATTATATGATTCTAGATGAAGAGTGGCCCGTAACTTTTTTCCTGTTGAGAATAACCCAGCACAATAAAAACGTTTTTTGTTCAGTATAGTGGCCTCTAGTAGGAAACACCCAAAAAAGTCCAAAGAAAAATTTATTTCTTGAGATTAAATCCATAATAGGGTGGGTGGACATGGGTGGACATGGGTGGAGATGAATATATGATTCTAGATGAAGAGTGACCCGTAACTTTGCTCCTGTTGGGAATAACCAAGCACAATATAAACGTTTTTTGTTCAGTATAGTGGCCTCTAGTAGGAAACACCCAAAAAACGCCAAAGAAAAATTTATTTTTCGAGATCAGATCCATATGAGGGTGGGTGGACATGGGTGGACATTGGTGGAGATGAATATATGATTCTAGATGAAGAGTGACCCGTAACTTTGCTCCTGTTGGGAATAACCAAGCACAATATAAACGTTTTTTGTTCAGTATAGTGGCCTCTAGTAGGAAACACCCAAAAAACGCCAAAGAAAAATTTATTTTTCGAGATCAGATCCATATGAGGGTGGGTGGACATGGGTGGACATTGGTGGAGATGAATATATGATTCTAGATGAAGAGTGGCCCGTAACTTTTTTCCTGTTGAGAATAACCCAGCACAATAAAAACGTTTTTTGTTCAGTATAGTGGCCTCTAGTAGGAAACACCCAAAAAAGTCCAAAGAAAAATTTATTTTTCGAGATTAAATCCATAATAGGGTGGGTGGACATGGGTGGACATGGGTGGAGATGAATATATGATTCTAGATGAAGAGTGACCCGTAACTTTGCTCCTGTTGGGAATAACCAAGCACAATATAAACGTTTTTTGTTCAGTATAGTGGCCTCTAGTAGGAAACACCCAAAAAACGCCAAAGAAAAATTTATTTTTCGAGATCAGATCCATATGAGGGTGGGTGGACATGGGTGGACATTGGTGGAGATGAATATATGATTCTAGATGAAGAGTGACCCGTAACTTTGCTCCTGTTGGGAATAACCAAGCACAATATAAACGTTTTTTGTTCAGTATAGTGGCCTCTAGTAGGAAACACCCAAAAAACGCCAAAGAAAAATTTATTTTTCGAGATCAGATCCATATGAGGGTGGGTGGACATGGGTGGACATTGGTGGAGATGAATATATGATTCTAGATGAAGAGTGGCCCGTAACTTTTTTCCTGTTGAGAATAACCCAGCACAATAAATACGTTTTTTGTTCAGTATAGTGGCCTCTAGTAGGAAACACCCAAAAAAGTCCAAAGAAAAATATATTTTTCGAGATCAGATCCATATGAGGGTGGGTGGACATGGGTGGACATGGGTGGAGATGAATATATGATTCTAGATGAAGAGTGGCCCGAAACTTTGCTCCTGTTGGGAATAACCCAGCACAATATAAACGTTTTTTGTTCAGTATAGTGGCCTCTAGTAGGAAACACCCAAAAAAGTTTAAAGAAAAATTTATTTTTCGAGATCAGATCCATATGAGGGTGGGTGGACATGGGTGGACATGGGTGGAGATGAATATATGATTCTAGATGAAGAGTGGCCCGTAACTTTTTTCCTGTTGAGAATAACCCAGCACAATAAAAACGTTTTTTGTTCAGTATAGTGGCCTCTAGTAGGAAACACCCAAAAAAGTCCAAAGAAAAATTTATTTCTTGAGATCAGATCCATATGAGGGTGGGTGGACATGGGTGGACATGGGTGGACATGGGTGGACATGGGTGGCCATGGGTGGAGATGAATATATGATTCTAGATGAAGAGTGGCCCGTAACTTTGCTCCTGTTGGGAATAACCCAGCACAATATAAACGTTTTTTGTTCAGTATAGTGGCCTCTAGTAGGAAACACCCAAAAAAGTTTAAAGAAAAATTTATTTTTCGAGATCAGATCCATATGAGGGTGGGTGGACATGGGTGGACATGGGTGGAGATGATTATATGATTCTAGATGAAGAGTGGCCCGTAACTTTTTTCCTGTTGAGAATAACCCAGCACAATAAAAACGTTTTTTGTTCAGTATAGTGGCCTCTAGTAGGAAACACCCAAAAAAGTCCAAAGAAAAATTTATTTCTTGAGATCAGATCCATATGAGGGTGGGTGGACATGGGTGGACATGGGTGGACATGGGTGGACATGGGTGGCCATGGGTGGAGATGAATATATGATTCTAGATGAAGAGTGGCCCGTAACTTTGCTCCAGTTGGGAATAACCCAGCACAATATAAACGTTTTTTGTTCAGTATAGTGGCCTCTAGTAGGAAACGTCCAAAAAAGTCCAAAGAAAAATTTATTTTTCGAGATCAGATCCATATGAGGGTGGGTGGACATGGGTGGACATGGGTGGAGATGAATATATGATTCTAGATGAAGAGTGGCCCGTAACTTTTTTCCTGTTGAGAATAACCCAGCACAATAAAAACGTTTTTTGTTCAGTATAGTGGCCTCTAGTAGGAAACACCCAAAAAAGTCCAAAGAAAAATATATTTTTCGAGATCAGATCCATATGAGGGTGGGTGGACATGGGTGGACATGGTCGGAGATGAATTTATGATTCTAGATGAAGAGTGGCCCGTAACTTTGCTCCTGTTGGGAATAACCCAGCACAATATAAACGTTTTTTGTTCAGTATAGTGGCCTCTAGTAGGAAACACCCAAAAAAGTCCAAAGAAAAATTTATTTTTCGAGATCAGATCCATATGAGGGTGGGTGGACATGGGTGGACATGGTCGGAGATGAATTTATGATTCTAGATGAAGAGTGGCCCGTAACTTTGCTCCTGTTGGGAATAACCCAGCACAATATAAACGTTTTTTGTTCAGTATAGTGGCCTCTAGTAGGAAACGTCCAAAAAAGTCCAAAGAAAAATTTATTTTTCGAGATCAGATCCATATGAGGGTGGGTGGACATGGGTGGACATGGGTGGAGATGAATATATGATTCTAGATGAAGAGTGGCCCGTAACTTTTTTCCTGTTGAGAATAACCCAGCACAATAAAAACGTTTTTTGTTCAGTATAGTGGCCTCTAGTAGGAAACACCCAAAAAAGTCCAAAGAAAAATATATTTTTCGAGATCAGATCCATATGAGGGTGGGTGGACATGGGTGGACATGGGTGGACATGGGTGGACATGGGTGGAGATGAATATATGATTCTAGATGAAGAGTGGCCCGTAACTTTGCTCCTGTTGGGAATAACCCAGCACAATATAAACGTTTTTTGTTCAGTATAGTGGCCTCTAGTAGGAAACACCCAAAAAAGTTTAAAGAAAAATTTATTTTTCGAGATCAGATCCATATGAGGGTGGGTGGACATGGGTGGACATTGGTGGAGATGAATATATGATTCTAGATGAAGAGTGGCCCGTAACTTTTTTCCTGTTGAGAATAACCCAGCACAATAAAAACGTTTTTTGTTCAGTATAGTGGCCTCTAGTAGGAAACACCCAAAAAAGTCCAAAGAAAAATATATTTTTCGAGATCAGATCCATATGAGGGTGGGTGGACATGGGTGGACATGGGTGGAGATGAATATATGATTCTAGATGAAGAGTGGCCCGAAACTTTGCTCCTGTTGGGAATAACCCAGCACAATATAAACGTTTTTTGTTCAGTATAGTGGCCTCTAGTAGGAAACACCCAAAAAAGTTTAAAGAAAAATTTATTTTTCGAGATCAGATCCATATGAGGGTGGGTGGACATGGGTGGACATGGGTGGAGATGAATATATGATTCTAGATGAAGAGTGGCCCGTAACTTTTTTCCTGTTGAGAATAACCCAGCACAATAAAAACGTTTTTTGTTCAGTATAGTGGCCTCTAGTAGGAAACACCCAAAAAAGTCCAAAGAAAAATTTATTTCTTGAGATCAGATCCATATGAGGGTGGGTGGACATGGGTGGACATGGGTGGACATGGGTGGACATGGGTGGCCATGGGTGGAGATGAATATATGATTCTAGATGAAGAGTGGCCCGTAACTTTGCTCCTGTTGGGAATAACCCAGCACAATATAAACGTTTTTTGTTCAGTATAGTGGCCTCTAGTAGGAAACACCCAAAAAAGTTTAAAGAAAAATTTATTTTTCGAGATCAGATCCATATGAGGGTGGGTGGACATGGGTGGACATGGGTGGAGATGATTATATGATTCTAGATGAAGAGTGGCCCGTAACTTTTTTCCTGTTGAGAATAACCCAGCACAATAAAAACGTTTTTTGTTCAGTATAGTGGCCTCTAGTAGGAAACACCCAAAAAAGTCCAAAGAAAAATTTATTTCTTGAGATTAAATCCATAATAGGGTGGGTGGACATGGGTGGACATGGGTGGAGATGAATATATGATTCTAGATGAAGAGTGACCCGTAACTTTGCTCCTGTTGGGAATAACCAAGCACAATATAAACGTTTTTTGTTCAGTATAGTGGCCTCTAGTAGGAAACACCCAAAAAACGCCAAAGAAAAATTTATTTTTCGAGATCAGATCCATATGAGGGTGGGTGGACATGGGTGGACATTGGTGGAGATGAATATATGATTCTAGATGAAGAGTGACCCGTAACTTTGCTCCTGTTGGGAATAACCAAGCACAATATAAACGTTTTTTGTTCAGTATAGTGGCCTCTAGTAGGAAACACCCAAAAAACGCCAAAGAAAAATTTATTTTTCGAGATCAGATCCATATGAGGGTGGGTGGACATGGGTGGACATTGGTGGAGATGAATATATGATTCTAGATGAAGAGTGGCCCGTAACTTTTTTCCTGTTGAGAATAACCCAGCACAATAAAAACGTTTTTTGTTCAGTATAGTGGCCTCTAGTAGGAAACACCCAAAAAAGTCCAAAGAAAAATTTATTTTTCGAGATTAAATCCATAATAGGGTGGGTGGACATGGGTGGACATGGGTGGAGATGAATATATGATTCTAGATGAAGAGTGACCCGTAACTTTGCTCCTGTTGGGAATAACCAAGCACAATATAAACGTTTTTTGTTCAGTATAGTGGCCTCTAGTAGGAAACACCCAAAAAACGCCAAAGAAAAATTTATTTTTCGAGATCAGATCCATATGAGGGTGGGTGGACATGGGTGGACATTGGTGGAGATGAATATATGATTCTAGATGAAGAGTGACCCGTAACTTTGCTCCTGTTGGGAATAACCAAGCACAATATAAACGTTTTTTGTTCAGTATAGTGGCCTCTAGTAGGAAACACCCAAAAAACGCCAAAGAAAAATTTATTTTTCGAGATCAGATCCATATGAGGGTGGGTGGACATGGGTGGACATTGGTGGAGATGAATATATGATTCTAGATGAAGAGTGGCCCGTAACTTTTTTCCTGTTGAGAATAACCCAGCACAATAAATACGTTTTTTGTTCAGTATAGTGGCCTCTAGTAGGAAACACCCAAAAAAGTCCAAAGAAAAATATATTTTTCGAGATCAGATCCATATGAGGGTGGGTGGACATGGGTGGACATGGGTGGAGATGAATATATGATTCTAGATGAAGAGTGGCCCGAAACTTTGCTCCTGTTGGGAATAACCCAGCACAATATAAACGTTTTTTGTTCAGTATAGTGGCCTCTAGTAGGAAACACCCAAAAAAGTTTAAAGAAAAATTTATTTTTCGAGATCAGATCCATATGAGGGTGGGTGGACATGGGTGGACATGGGTGGAGATGAATATATGATTCTAGATGAAGAGTGGCCCGTAACTTTTTTCCTGTTGAGAATAACCCAGCACAATAAAAACGTTTTTTGTTCAGTATAGTGGCCTCTAGTAGGAAACACCCAAAAAAGTCCAAAGAAAAATTTATTTCTTGAGATCAGATCCATATGAGGGTGGGTGGACATGGGTGGACATGGGTGGACATGGGTGGACATGGGTGGCCATGGGTGGAGATGAATATATGATTCTAGATGAAGAGTGGCCCGTAACTTTGCTCCTGTTGGGAATAACCCAGCACAATATAAACGTTTTTTGTTCAGTATAGTGGCCTCTAGTAGGAAACACCCAAAAAAGTTTAAAGAAAAATTTATTTTTCGAGATCAGATCCATATGAGGGTGGGTGGACATGGGTGGACATGGGTGGAGATGATTATATGATTCTAGATGAAGAGTGGCCCGTAACTTTTTTCCTGTTGAGAATAACCCAGCACAATAAAAACGTTTTTTGTTCAGTATAGTGGCCTCTAGTAGGAAACACCCAAAAAAGTCCAAAGAAAAATTTATTTCTTGAGATCAGATCCATATGAGGGTGGGTGGACATGGGTGGACATGGGTGGACATGGGTGGACATGGGTGGCCATGGGTGGAGATGAATATATGATTCTAGATGAAGAGTGGCCCGTAACTTTGCTCCAGTTGGGAATAACCCAGCACAATATAAACGTTTTTTGTTCAGTATAGTGGCCTCTAGTAGGAAACGTCCAAAAAAGTCCAAAGAAAAATTTATTTTTCGAGATCAGATCCATATGAGGGTGGGTGGACATGGGTGGACATGGGTGGAGATGAATATATGATTCTAGATGAAGAGTGGCCCGTAACTTTTTTCCTGTTGAGAATAACCCAGCACAATAAAAACGTTTTTTGTTCAGTATAGTGGCCTCTAGTAGGAAACACCCAAAAAAGTCCAAAGAAAAATATATTTTTCGAGATCAGATCCATATGAGGGTGGGTGGACATGGGTGGACATGGTCGGAGATGAATTTATGATTCTAGATGAAGAGTGGCCCGTAACTTTGCTCCTGTTGGGAATAACCCAGCACAATATAAACGTTTTTTGTTCAGTATAGTGGCCTCTAGTAGGAAACACCCAAAAAAGTCCAAAGAAAAATTTATTTTTCGAGATCAGATCCATATGAGGGTGGGTGGACATGGGTGGACATGGTCGGAGATGAATTTATGATTCTAGATGAAGAGTGGCCCGTAACTTTGCTCCTGTTGGGAATAACCCAGCACAATATAAACGTTTTTTGTTCAGTATAGTGGCCTCTAGTAGGAAACGTCCAAAAAAGTCCAAAGAAAAATTTATTTTTCGAGATCAGATCCATATGAGGGTGGGTGGACATGGGTGGACATGGGTGGAGATGAATATATGATTCTAGATGAAGAGTGGCCCGTAACTTTTTTCCTGTTGAGAATAACCCAGCACAATAAAAACGTTTTTTGTTCAGTATAGTGGCCTCTAGTAGGAAACACCCAAAAAAGTCCAAAGAAAAATATATTTTTCGAGATCAGATCCATATGAGGGTGGGTGGACATGGGTGGACATGGGTGGACATGGGTGGAGATGAATATATGATTCTAGATGAAGAGTGGCCCGTAACTTTGCTCCTGTTGGGAATAACCCAGCACAATATAAACGTTTTTTGTTCAGTATAGTGGCCTCTAGTAGGAAACACCCAAAAAAGTCCAAAGAAAAATTTATTTTTCGAGATCAGATCCATATGAGGGTGGGTGGACATGGGTGGACATGGTCGGAGATGAATTTATGATTCTAGATGAAGAGTGGCCCGTAACTTTGCTCCTGTTGGGAATAACCCAGCACAATATAAACGTTTTTTGTTCAGTATAGTGGCATCTAGTAGGAAACACCCGAATAAGTCCAAAGAAAAATTTATTTTTCGAGATCAGATCCATATGAGGGTGGGTGGACATGGGTGGACATTGGTGGAGATGAATATATGATTCTAGATGAAGAGTGACCCGTAACTTTGCTCCTGTTGGGAATAACCCAGCACAATATAAACGTTTTTTGTTCAGTATAGTGGCCTCTAGTAGGAAACGTCCAAAAAAGTCCAAAGAAAAATTTATTTTTCGAGATCAGATCCATATGAGGGTGGGTGGACATGGGTGGACATGGGTGGAGATGAATATATGATTCTAGATGAAGAGTGGCCCGTAACTTTTTTCCTGTTGAGAATAACCCAGCACAATAAAAACGTTTTTTGTTCAGTATAGTGGCCTCTAGTAGGAAACACCCAAAAAAGTCCAAAGAAAAATATATTTTTCGAGATCAGATCCATATGAGGGTGGGTGGACATGGGTGGACATGGGTGGAGATGAATATATGATTCTAGATGAAGAGTGGCCCGTAACTTTGCTCCTGTTGGGAATAACCCAGCACAATATAAACGTTTTTTGTTCAGTATAGTGGCCTCTAGTAGGAAACACCCAAAAAAGTCCAAAGAAAAATTTATTTTTCGAGATCAGATCCATATGAGGGTGGGTGGACATGGGTGGACATGGTCGGAGATGAATTTATGATTCTAGATGAAGAGTGGCCCGTAACTTTGCTCCTGTTGGGAATAACCCAGCACAATATAAACGTTTTTTGTTCAGTATAGTGGCATCTAGTAGGAAACACCCGAATAAGTCCAAAGAAAAATTTATTTTTCGAGATCAGATCCATATGAGGGTGGGTGGACATGGGTGGACATTGGTGGAGATGAATATATGATTCTAGATGAAGAGTGACCCGTAACTTTGCTCCTGTTGGGAATAACCCAGCACAATATAAACGTTTTTTGTTCAGTATAGTGGCCTCTAGTAGGAAACGTCCAAAAAAGTCCAAAGAAAAATTTATTTTTCGAGATCAGATCCATATGAGGGTGGGTGGACATGGGTGGACATGGGTGGAGATGAATATATGATTCTAGATGAAGAGTGGCCCGTAACTTTTTTCCTGTTGAGAATAACCCAGCACAATAAAAACGTTTTTTGTTCAGTATAGTGGCCTCTAGTAGGAAACACCCAAAAAAGTCCAAAGAAAAATATATTTTTCGAGATCAGATCCATATGAGGGTGGGTGGACATGGGTGGACATGGGTGGAGATGAATATATGATTCTAGATGAAGAGTGGCCCGTAACTTTGCTCCTGTTGGGAATAACCCAGCACAATATAAACGTTTTTTGTTCAGTATAGTGGCCTCTAGTAGGAAACACCCAAAAAAGTCCAAAGAAAAATTTATTTTTCGAGATCAGATCCATATGAGGGTGGGTGGACATGGGTGGACATTGGTGGAGATGAATATATGATTCTAGATGAAGAGTGACCCGTAACTTTGCTCCTGTTGGGAATAACCCAGCACAATATAAACGTTTTTTGTTCAGTATAGTGGCCTCTAGTAGGAAACACCCAAAAAAGTCCAAAGAAAAATTTATTTTTCGAGATCAGATCCATATGAGGGTGGGTGGACACGGGTGGACATGGGTGGAGATGAATATATGATTCTAGATGAAGAGTGGCCCGTAACTTTGCTCCTGTTGGGAATAACCCAGCACAATATAAACGTTTTTTGTTCAGTATAGTGGCATCTAGTAGGAAACACCCGAATAAGTCCAAAGAAAAATTTATTTTTCGAGATCAGATCCATATGAGGGTGGGTGGACATGGGTGGACATTGGTGGAGATGAATATATGATTCTAGATGAAGAGTGACCCGTAACTTTGCTCCTGTTGGGAATAACCCAGCACAATATAAACGTTTTTTGTTCAGTATAGTGGCCTCTAGTAGGAAACACCCAAAAAAGTCCAAAGAAAAATTTATTTTTCGAGATCAGATCCATATGAGGGTGGGTGGACACGGGTGGACATGGGTGGAGATGAATATATGATTCTAGATGAAGAGTGGCCCGTAACTTTGCTCCTGTTGGGAATAACCCAGCACAATATAAACGTTTTTTGTTCAGTATAGTGGCCTCTAGTAGGAAACACCCAAAAAAGTCCAAAGAAAAATTTATTTTTCGAGATCAGATCCATATGAGGGTGGGTGGACATGGGTGGACATGGTCGGAGATGAATTTATGATTCTAGATGAAGAGTGGCCCGTAACTTTGCTCCTGTTGGGAATAACCCAGCACAATATAAACGTTTTTTGTTCAGTATAGTGGCATCTAGTAGGAAACACCCGAATAAGTCCAAAGAAAAATTTATTTTTCGAGATCAGATCCATATGAGGGTGGGTGGACATGGGTGGACATTGGTGGAGATGAATATATGATTCTAGATGAAGAGTGACCCGTAACTTTGTTCCTGTTGGGAATAACCCAGCACAATATAAACGTTTTTTGTTCAGTAAAGTGGCCTCTAGTAGGAAACACCCAAAAAAGTCCAAAGAAAAATTTATTTTTCGAGATCAGATCCATATGAGGGTGGGTGGACATGGGTGGACATTGGTGGAGATGAATATATGATTCTAGATGAAGAGTGACCCGTAACTTTGTTCCTGTTGGGAATAACCCAGCACAATATAAACGTTTGTTGTTCAGTAAAGTGGCCTCTAGTAGGAAACACCCAAAAAAGTCCAAAGAAAAATTTATTTTTCGAGATCAGATCCATATGAGGGTGGGTGGACATGGGTGGACATTGGTGGAGATGAATACATGATTCTAGATGAAGAGTGACCCGTAACTTTGCTCCTGTTGGGAATAACCCAGCACAATATAAACGTTTTTTGTTCAGTATAGTGGCCTCTAGTAGGAAACACCCGAATAAGTCCAAAGAAAAATATATTTTTCGAGATCAGATCCATATGAGGGTGGGTGGACATGGGTGGACATGGGTGGAGATGAATATATGATTCTAGATGAAGAGTGGCCCGTAACTTTGCTCCTGTTGGGAATAACCCAGCACAATATAAACGTTTTTTGTTCAGTATAGTGGCCTCTAGTAGGAAACACCCAAAAAAGTCCAAAGAAAAATTTATTTTTCGAGATCAGATCCATATAAGGGTGGGTGGACATGGGTGGACATGGTCGGAGATGAATTTATGATTCTAGATGAAGGGTGGCCCGTAACTTTGCTCCTGTTGGGAATAACCCAGCACAATATAAACGTTTTTTGTTCAGTATAGTGGCATCTAGTAGGAAACACCCGAATAAGTCCAAAGAAAAATTTATTTTTCGAGATCAGATCCATATGAGGGTGGGTGGACATGGGTGGACATTGGTGGAGATGAATATATGATTCTAGATGAAGAGTGACCCGTAACTTTGCTCCTGTTGGGAATAACCCAGCACAATATAAACGTTTTTTGTTCAGTATAGTGGCCTCTAGTAGGAAACGTCCAAAAAAGTCCAAAGAAAAATTTATTTTTCGAGATCAGATCCATATGAGGGTGGGTGGACATGGGTGGACATGGGTGGAGATGAATATATGATTCTAGATGAAGAGTGGCCCGTAACTTTTTTCCTGTTGAGAATAACCCAGCACAATAAAAACGTTTTTTGTTCAGTATAGTGGCCTCTAGTAGGAAACACCCAAAAAAGTCCAAAGAAAAATATATTTTTCGAGATCAGATCCATATGAGGGTGGGTGGACATGGGTGGACATGGGTGGAGATGAATATATGATTCTAGATGAAGAGTGGCCCGTAACTTTGCTCCTGTTGGGAATAACCCAGCACAATATAAACGTTTTTTGTTCAGTATAGTGGCCTCTAGTAGGAAACACCCAAAAAAGTCCAAAGAAAAATTTATTTTTCGAGATCAGATCCATATGAGGGTGGGTGGACATGGGTGGACATGGTCGGAGATGAATTTATGATTCTAGATGAAGAGTGGCCCGTAACTTTGCTCCTGTTGGGAATAACCCAGCACAATATAAACGTTTTTTGTTCAGTATAGTGGCATCTAGTAGGAAACACCCGAATAAGTCCAAAGAAAAATTTATTTTTCGAGATCAGATCCATATGAGGGTGGGTGGACATGGGTGGACATTGGTGGAGATGAATATATGATTCTAGATGAAGAGTGACCCGTAACTTTGCTCCTGTTGGGAATAACCCAGCACAATATAAACGTTTTTTGTTCAGTATAGTGGCCTCTAGTAGGAAACACCCAAAAAAGTCCAAAGAAAAATTTATTTTTCGAGATCAGATCCATATGAGGGTGGGTGGACACGGGTGGACATGGGTGGAGATGAATATATGATTCTAGATGAAGAGTGGCCCGTAACTTTGCTCCTGTTGGGAATAACCCAGCACAATATAAACGTTTTTTGTTCAGTATAGTGGCCTCTAGTAGGAAACACCCAAAAAAGTCCAAAGAAAAATTTATTTTTCGAGATCAGATCCATATGAGGGTGGGTGGACATGGGTGGACATGGTCGGAGATGAATTTATGATTCTAGATGAAGAGTGGCCCGTAACTTTGCTCCTGTTGGGAATAACCCAGCACAATATAAACGTTTTTTGTTCAGTATAGTGGCATCTAGTAGGAAACACCCGAATAAGTCCAAAGAAAAATTTATTTTTCGAGATCAGATCCATATGAGGGTGGGTGGACATGGGTGGACATTGGTGGAGATGAATATATGATTCTAGATGAAGAGTGACCCGTAACTTTGTTCCTGTTGGGAATAACCCAGCACAATATAAACGTTTTTTGTTCAGTAAAGTGGCCTCTAGTAGGAAACACCCAAAAAAGTCCAAAGAAAAATTTATTTTTCGAGATCAGATCCATATGAGGGTGGGTGGACATGGGTGGACATTGGTGGAGATGAATATATGATTCTAGATGAAGAGTGACCCGTAACTTTGTTCCTGTTGGGAATAACCCAGCACAATATAAACGTTTGTTGTTCAGTAAAGTGGCCTCTAGTAGGAAACACCCAAAAAAGTCCAAAGAAAAATTTATTTTTCGAGATCAGATCCATATGAGGGTGGGTGGACATGGGTGGACATTGGTGGAGATGAATATATGATTCTAGATGAAGAGTGACCCGTAACTTTGCTCCTGTTGGGAATAACCCAGCACAATATAAACGTTTTTTGTTCAGTATAGTGGCCTCTAGTAGGAAACACCCGAATAAGTCCAAAGAAAAATTTATTTTTCGAGATCAGATCCATATGAGGGTGGGTGGACATGGGTGGACATTGGTGGAGATGAATATATGATTCTAGATGAAGAGTTACCCGTAACTTTGCTCCTGTTGGGAATAACCCAGCACAATATAAACGTTTTTTGTTCAGTATAGTGGCCTCTAGTAGGAAACACCCGAATAAGTCCAAAGAAAAATTTATTTTTCGAGATCAGATCCATATGAGGGTGGGTGGACATGGGTGGACATTGGTGGAGATGAATATATGATTCTAGATGAAGAGTTACCCGTAACTTTGCTCCTGTTGGGAATAACCCAGCACAATATAAACGTTTTTTGTTCAGTATAGTGGCCTCTAGTAGGAAACACCCAAAAAAGTCCAAAGAAAAATTTATTTTTCGAGATCAGATCCATATGAGGGTGGGTGGACATGGGTGGACATGGTCGGAGATGAATATATGATTCTAGATGAAGAGTGACCCGTAACTTTGCTCCTGTTGGGAATAACCCAGCACACTATAAACGTTTTTTGTTCAGTATAGTGGCCTCTAGTAGGAAACACCCAAAAAAGTCCAAACAAAAATTTATTTTTCGAGATCAAATCCATAAGAGGGTGGGTGGACATGGGTGGAGATGGCCGGAGATAAATATATGATTCTAGATAAGAGTGGCCCGTAACTTTGCTCCTGTCAGGAATAACCTAGCACAATAGAAACGTTCTTTGTTCATCATGATGTCTTTTAGTAAAAAAAAACATACTAAAAACTCTAGAGATGATAATAAATATTCCTATACAAAATACTCAAATTTCCCGCGCAACAGAAATTTAAACACTAACTTGCACGCGCAGTTGTTTTATTTCAATCGAAGTTGCCCGCGGAGCGGCACGTTAGCACACACGTTTATGTCCCGCTATCAGCTTGAGTGATATTTTTATATATTTTTTAGTAAACATTAATTATGGCCGCAGCCTCATTTGGAGTTTATTTAGGAAATACATCAGCCTGTCTAGCTATGTATAAAGTAAGCACTAAAATAATTATCCCGATAATTATTTTTACAAATAAATTATGATTTTCTTGTTAATTGTCATCGATCAATTTTCATCAGTACACGTGTTAACCTCAAAACCACCTGCCCCAATTTTTTGTAATAATAATATTAATTAATTTAACTTAAAGGATGAAAACGTCGACGTCGTTGCCAATCATGCTGGAGATCGTGTTACTGCTGCTGTCATTGCTTTCAACGAATCTGAAAAGGTTTGTTTTTTAAATGCGTTCATTTTTTAGGTTAGACTCACAGGTTAGATTTACAACAAAATTTATTCAAACAATAAATAAAAAATTAGTTTTCAAGTCTCAATCAGTTCCGTTGTTTTTATCATCGAGATTTTACTTTCAAAAATTTTCTCTACCTTAATCATGACTCTAATTCATTTATTCAGGTGATTGGAGCAGCTGCAAAAGCTGGTCAGTTCAGAAACGCAGCAATCACGATAACAAACAACAAACGATTGATGAACAAGGAAATAGACAGCAAAGAGTTGGACGATGCCATTAAAAATAGTACAAGTAAAATAGTAAATGAATCAAGTCTTCAGTATTCTATTAAGATAAATGATAAGAATGAAACATTCACACCGCAAAAAGTATCATCGCTGCTGCTGGGTGCGATGTATGACATATCAACGACCGCTGCTCACGACGATGACGAACACAACATCGTCCTCTGTGTTCCTTATAGATTTAATTCTGACAGTATAAAAGCTTGGTGTGATTCAGCCACCACTGCCGGGTTCAAAGTTCTCCAAGCTATTGGTGAACCAGTTGCTTCATGTCTTGCTCATGGAATTGGCAAAGACAAAAAGAAAAATGAGTTAGTATATTTTTAACGAGTTTAAGACTATTAATGTTATCATTAATTATTTATTTATTCGTTATCAATTTCTATAGATTGGTATTAGTCTACAGAATCGGTGGAGTTTCAAGTAACATAAGTCTGGTAAAAGTAACAAGTGGTTCATTAAAAGTATTGTCAGATCAATATTACCCAGAATTAGGCGGGCATAAACTGACTGATTTGTTAACATCATATTTAGCTGAAGAATTTAGAAATAAATATAAAATAGATCCAACTGAGAGCAGACGTTCGATAGCTAAATTGCGAAATGAAGCTGAAAAATGTAAACACGTTTTATCAACGATGTCTACCGCTCACTGTTTCGTCGAGTCACTTTGCGAAGGTGTTGACTTCAGTCACAATATCACACGTGCGAGATTTGAAAATCTCATTGGCTCACATATTTCTGATTATATCCAGCCGATTATGGATTTACTCAACGCCTCATCTAAAACAGTACTCGATATTAATACGATAATTTTGTGCGGTGGCACCATGAAAATCCCAAAGCTACAAGAAAAAATAGGATCAATATTTCCGACCGGCGAGGTCTTGTCGAGCAGATGGAGCCCTGATGAGACAATGGCCGTTGGTGCTGCTATACACTCTTCTCATTTACTGGCTCACGGGATGCACGATCGTGAATTAAATTCAACTGACGTTGAAATTCACTCATTAGCTAAATCAATTTCCGTTGAATTCAGTGGAATTGAGTGTATTGTTATTCCTAAAGATACAGTAGTCCCAATTAAAATTCAAACTACCATTGACGTACCAAATATAGCTGACGGTAAAATATCGATAAATGTTTTTGAAACTGAAGAAAACGGTAATGAGGTTACTAAAAAAATAGGATTGGTAAGTTTTGTTTATTTATTTATTTAATTTTTTACAACAAATGGATGTTTACAAATTAATAAGTGTTATTTATTTAATTTATTAATTACAGATCTCATATCATTTAAAAGCTCCAGGAAAACTAAAAGTTGATACCGATTTAACAGAAGCCAATTTAAATATTCATATAACTGATTTAACTTCCAATGAAAAATCTATATTCCGATTTCCAATTCACGAAGACGATTTATAATAAGCCATCATCATTTGTAAATATATACTACAGACTTAATTAAATTAATTAATTAAATTAATCAAATTAATTCAATTAATTAATTAATTAATTAAATGCCTCTCTTCTTTCCCCATTCACCAAAAAAATATAAATAAAAATACTCTGTAAGGAAATTATTAAATAAAATGAAATCTCAGTTATCGAAACCATTTTTTATTGAAAATTAAAATTTTTAAATAAATACTATTAAATGTATTGTACACTAATAATTAAAATATATTTTTTAGTTTTATATTCCAATCTCTTATTTAATTCCGCAAATCAAGAAACTAGTCCTTGGTAATTTTTAAACAAAAATATTTTATGTATGGTAGGGGTACCATTTTTTGACAGTTGATACTTTATTTTAATTAATGAAAAAGTGTAAAATAAAATGACCATTTTAATTTCGGGTCAAAAGTATCTTTGAACACATTTTTAAAACGAATTTTGTCTGCGTCTTTTACAAATTATTTTATTTAAATTTTTAGTATCAAAAACTGGCCAAAATCGGTACCTGTACCAATTAATTTTTAAAAATCCATTGAAACATTCAGAGCCATTACAATTTTTACTTTTTGAATTTACTCATAATTACCACACATCTTTTTCCCTTATTTTTTTACAAGCCAATGAAATGAACGCGCCAAAAAAAAATAATAAAACCGCTAAAGCCTTTAGAAATTTAAACTGAGCCAAAAATAGACGGATCCCCTTTACTTCTATACATTCACTTTCTTTGTCGTGATACTGGCAAATATATATCAGTCCTCATCTCATCAATCAACTTAAATCCGCCAAAATATAAATGCCAATAAAAAAGAAGCGAGTTTTAATTCCCATCGGATCCCACAGAATGACAAAGAAAAAACAAGAGAACCATAAAATTCCCAGAGTATTGATGAAACAATAAAGCATTCCGGAATCCATAAAATCCCACAAATTTCTAACCAATCCGCACACTATGCGTAAGTACATACTTACATGCGAGAGAAATTTGCGGTAAAATTTTCCTAGTTTGAACTTTTCCCGTCTGCGCGCCACTTTCGGGTTTTCCAATTCCTGTAAAACTGAAGTAGCAGGTAGCAGCAGCTGAACCAGCCGACCAATCATCGTCCAGTAGAAGGGATAGAGGGCCTCAACCTCTAGCACAGTTATCGTTAAAAACCAAGCATACCAACGCGCTCGAAAAGTGTCAGCCGTTCTCGTTACCTCGTTCCCGAGCATTTTCAATGATCCAATCCAAAAAAAAAAAAAAAGTATTATAATATATGACAACTTGTGAATAATTAATGAAATAAATAACCACTTTTTCAAATGTTTAAATTAACGTGACGACGTAAAAAAAATTACACGGTTTAAATGAGGGTTGAAGCTGGAGTAAATATCCTTGAGATGTAAAATGTAATTGGACTAAAAAATATTTTGCTAGTTCGTAGTTTGTAACATTCGAGATCGAGACGTCAGAAGGAGGGTGCTGGGTTTCTCCATCGGCGGCCATCTTGGGTCATAGTCTGTGGTCTGTGCTTTGATTTTGTTGTTGCTTTGGGCTCTTGGTTTCTTCGTTGATGATGATTATAGTTGTGCAGTGTTATACTCTTGATCATCAAGGATACTATTTTATTAATTTGTGGCGAGGGAGCTGTCAGTCAAGTACCGCGAACTAAATAATTATCATAAATTGCAAATACATAATTATTTATAAATTTATCATCAACAATAATATTTTAGCAACGATAGACAATAAATATAAAAATAAAATTATGACATTGGTATGAGTAACTGTAAACTATATATTATTATTATCATTAAAATATATAACTGATAAAGTTTTAGACAGTGGCTTTTGGAATTAGTTAACCTTACAGTTGCCCCCAATTTTTTTTTTATTATTTTTTTTTTTTTTCAGCTTCCTACTTCCTAGGGACTCGCATTTACTTAATACAGGTTTGTGCGCGCGTTTGTGCTTTCAGTACTGCTGATAAATTACGTCAATTCCCGGTATTCCTCAGTACTTAGTATCAACCGCGAATAAAAGGAGAGATTATTATTAATATTATTATTTGTTATATTTGATTGAATTAATTTTCATAATCAGACTGAAGATCAGCCAAATTTATTCTAAATCTCTAGCCGTTTAAATATTTTAAAATAAAATAGTGAACATGCGTATAAGATGATTCTGTTGCGTGATTGTGCTTCGAATCCACTTGAGTACTTACGTGTACTTTCTTTATATTAATATATACATATATATATGAGTGGATGTTAATGTGGAGTAGCAACGAAAGTTTTACAACCTGATAAATAATTACTAGTTTTTAAAAAGTTTAAATGGTACGCGTGTGTCGATATTTAATTGTTAATTAATATTTAAGCAACTGATTGATGATTTTTTAATTACGCGGTTCTTTGCTATTAGAGGTAAGCGTTATAATAAAATCGTTAAGCTTCCTTTGTTTAAAGTCACTTTGCAATTGAATTACACTTACAAAAATTATTATTCTTTTTATATTCTAGCGAGGGAAATTTTATGTATTCGTTGATCGGTTTTATCTTATTGATGACAATTAAAGGATGCTGGGTTTTTTATTAACCAATTAATGATATTGTATTTATCAGTACTTTATATTACGACATTATTGACGTATATGTTTACAAAACTAACTGCTTATTTATTGATGCTATAAACATTTTATTAAACTTGTAATTTAACAAATAATGTTCTTGTTATAATAATAATAATTATTATTATTATTTAACTTGTAATCTACATAAATTTTAATTAAAATTCATTGTCAAAGTTTTTGAATGATAAGAATTTTAATTAATTATAATTTATCATCGCTAATTTAATCTCATTACATTTTTTTTTTGGTAGAAATTTTATTTTCACTCAAAAAAATTGTGAAACTTAAAGTAGCAGACTTTAAAAAAATTATTTCTTTTAAATCAAGAGGTAAAATACTCAGAGGAAAATCTTAGAAAAATTGAACATAAAAAACTTTTAAAAATCTTCTGCAAATTCTAAAAATTGTATTTTACTTACAACTAATTCGGCTGCCCGATTTCAAAACACAGTAAGTTACAAATTTTTCGAAATCGATTTTTTGGTATTTTTAGTTCCAGTGGAGTCTTGTCAACATGATTCGATGCATATTTCAAAAATTATATTTTTGTCAGTTACTGTTTTGAAATTGGCCAGTCGAATTAATTCATAAAATTTAAAAAAATGTCTGATGCCTGCTACTTTCAGTATCATAAAAAATTACGTTGTTTTATTAGCGATCATTCCCTGATTAAATAAAACGATTCACTTAATGATGAATGTATATCTATATAGTAGTTAAATTGAATTGTTTTGAATCGTTTCATTTAATCAGGGATGTGTTGATACTGAAAATTGATATTTATTTAATTTATTTTCAAAACTATTTATTTTTGTTTAGGCTCAGCATAAAAATAGAGGCAAGACAATGGGTATCATAAAACTAAAATGAGTATCAATAAGTAATAAACAAGTGATAAATAAAATAGATGAGCTGAGAATAGATGATGCTGATGGTGAAACAATGAGGTACTCTGCAGTGCAAGAGGATGGCTATGGAGTTGGATTAAGGCAGGAGATACAGCCAAACAACAACAACAACAATAATACAAATAACAATAATGTAGATGACAGTATGATGGCAGCCACTGGTGAAGTTGAACCAGTCGGCGAAAGTGCTGCAGATGACTGTTCTATGGTTTACAATCTGCCTCTACTTTTCGCAAACGGTTATCCCACTTCATTAGAAAAAATAACATTGGTAAATTATCATCACATTTAACTTTATTTTGAATTTTTTAAAAACAATTTTACTATTTTTTTTTGTTTTATTACAGCCACAGCTGGAGAAGTTCATAACGTTCATGACCCAGTGTTCATTTGGTAATAACACAACTCAGGTAATAAATAAACCTGCGTGGTGGCCAGCGGAAGTTGACTTTTCAATTCCTTTGAAACGACCGAAAAAATCCGGCGATGTAAGTATTTTTTTTTATTACTACTACTGTTGTTATTATGATGATAAATTTGAATTTCTAAGTACTAAGTATAAAGTGCTGTCAACAAAATGGCGGATGATAGGATCAAGGTACCGAGGATTAGAAGCTTAAGTACTTAAATTGTTCAGTGAAATAGAATAAACAGTTACACTGATGCGCATACTGAAAACTTATTAAACAGATTTCTTTTTGGTCTATTGATTATTTTAATTTGAAGAGAAGTTTCACCATAGGATTTTTATAAATATTATTTTCTTATTTGTTTCAGAGCTGGATGAGATGTTTGAGGAGAGTCGTGCTACAATGTTACTCTTTTCATCAAAGCGAATACTTGCTACGTTTTTGCTCATATCTCGCCCAGTATCCACAGGCGAAGCTTTACTATGTCAACAACTGGGACTCGACAACCAGCCTCCATCACCGGAGTACTGGCAAGTTGTTGGCGACATTCCGAAACGAGAATATGGTTTGTTATTTATTTTTCATTGAACTAAAGTATGATACTTGAAAGAGCAGTGATGAATATTTTTTATTTATTTAATATTGTTTTTCAAAAATCAATAGGACTATGATAAAGTTATTGAAACAAACCGGAAATCGTTGCTGCCAATAAATAATGCCAGTTCCAACTCCACCGCGAAGCGTAAAAAGACGCAGCAGAGGAATCATCGAGAATCCCCGTCCTCCCTGGTTCTCATTCAGCCACAAATGGAAGAGATCTATTTGTGTGACAATTGTGACGCTGAGTTCGGAGATTTTAAACAGATGAAGGTACCTAAAAAACGTCGCCGTGACTTCCACCATTGGAATTCCACTATTAAAAAAAAAAAACTAATAAATAAAACACATCATTTGTTACCAATATCTATCAATAATACTCCTGCAGGATCATGAAAAAACATGCGGGGAGACAGTTAAGACAGTACAGCAAGAGAGCAGTACCTGCTGGCGGCCAATGACTCCCGAAATCGAAGCTGAGCCAGAATTAAGCCAAAATCAATTTATGGAGTACTTTAATTTATCAACACCCAACCAACAACTTCCTAAATCAGCCACCAATCCATCATCGATTCCAGCCATAAGTATCGAGACTGAGCCATCAAGAAGTTCACGACGTATGAAACCAGCAGCTAACCTGTGCCGTTCATCAACGATTCCATTCTCCTCGCCGGCTGGTTTAGCTCTGGTTAAAAAATCTAAGGGAATGAATGAGGCTACCAAACGTGACCGTATCGATAGGATAGAGTGGCACTTGAGTGCGCCAGTACTCAGTAAAACCAATAGACCCAAGTGGTTCGGTAAATTTTCATCGTCTGGTAGGTGGGTCGTCACTTACAAACCCAATGTCAATAAAGAAAATCCACCAGCAGATGATTACGTACATCAATACACCTTTGGCGCAGTCAAACGCAAACCTCGTAAGTAATACATGTCTATCAAATTATATTTTTTCTTAATCCAAGCCGTCATATTATTTATTTGATTAAAATTTAATCATCACATATTAATGTTATTTATTTATTAATATTTTTTAGCACTCGATCTACGTTCGCAAATTCTTTACATTGCCTGCGGTTCTCCTTTCGTAAAACTGGACCGGCTTACAAACGAACAAATCCAAGATTTAAAAGAACATCCATCAAAATATCAAGCCCCAGTTCGTAAAATACGGCATAGAATACGACCGCGTTTAATTATGAGAATAAGTGGAAAGTCGACAGGACAAAAACGACAATACTCGAGTAGGTTAACAGAAGTGATGCCAATCATGGACAAGGATCCAGAACAGAACAAAATAAAAACCGGAACTTTGAAACGCGGATACACACCGAATTTCCGTTCACGACCGTCAGTAACGTCGATCACCAGGATTACGCCTTCAAACCCGACGACTGTCGAACCACAGCAGAAGACTATCGTCATAGTCGACCTCTGCTCGTCAGATGAAGAAGACAGTCCAAGTAATTGTGTGATACTATCAGATGAAAATCGTGATCCGCTTAACAGTACGTGCGATAATATTCGTACGAGTAATAGTTACATTAAAAATATCGGTCTTCAGCCAATGAACGACCGGTTACGAGACAGTGTCCTCACTGACGACAACGACAAGAGCTGTAATAAACGACTGGCCAATGGTGTAATCGATACTTTTTCACCGATTCTAAAGCCAACTCCTTGAATTAACCGGATATTAAATAATCAATTAAATTAAATTTGTTCAATTTAATTGACATTGAAAGATTTAAAGATTTTAAATATTGCTACCATGAACCGGTAACACATTCACATCTTATTTCTATAGACGTGTTAAGTTTAAGTATTTTTATATATATATATCACGTCAATTTTGTTGTACAAATCAAGATGATTAGTGGGCCAAATAAAAGGAAAAATATCTAATGGCATTAAATGTATCAACTATGTCAAGTAATGTCGATCGATATATAAAAAAAAAGAAGATAAAATATAGACTGTTTCGTTTGGTATATATATTTATATTTTTAATCAATTAAACGTTTTTTTTTATGTTTAAAATTATTATATATGAAAAATAAAATGTAAAACTAAGAGAACTAACGCAGACGAACTAAAAAAATGATAAAAAAAATAATTTCATAAAATTTTTTCTATCTTATTTAAAGTCTTTTGTAAACATTGTAATAGTTTATAATTTATTTAAAGTAATTAACTACAATAAAATATCGTTAAGTATAAAATAGTGAGTAAGTAAGCATTTAACTAAAATTTATCAATAAATTAATTTTAAACAAAATATATATCATACGTTGTAATTTAAAGGTTATTAGTAATTTAAATTTTCGGTAGTAAAGCGCGGGAATGCGCGCGCATTTTAAAATCGCGCTGTCACAAGTTAACGTCGCTAGTGACATCCGTTTTCCGTTATCGACCTCCTTCCTCTTCTTGGTGAGTACAACAGCAGCACACTACCTCCCCCTCGACATTTTGTATTCGACTGATCGTTCTCGATGTACAACTCACTGCACACAACGTAAGCGCGAGAGAAAGAGGTGCGGTGTTTTGTTGCGTGATTGCGAGAGTTGTTTGCGAGTTGTCCGATGTCCGAGCGTGTGTGTGTTGTTATGCTGAACGATAATTAATTAAATATTTTAAACAATAGATTTAATATTTATATCAAAGTATAAATCATCCTTACATAATAATAAGACTATTGGTCGGTCCTAAAAATAATAAGGTCACCTGAGCGAGCGAAGAGAGGGCCAGCAGCGAGAACGTAAAAAAAAAGTGTGTACGAGAAAGTATACACCAGAGTGAGCGAGAAAGAACGAGAGTGTGAGAGAGAAAAATATTTGTTGCAAGTAAACGAGAACGGGAGCTTACGAAGAGAGAAAGAGATAGGAAGTTTTGAAAGAAGAATAAAAAATAATAAAGAAAAAAGACATTTGGACGCTTGGTGAACTCTGATAGCTGGGATTACTGACTGCTGTCTGCCCTCTATTCTTAAAGTCAAACTACAACACTAGCCTAGTCAGAAAATCGTAAAACCAAAATGTCATCATACATCCAGGTCGCCGAAGACGAGGGCGAAGAACCGATAGAACTCCCGACTGAGGATGATTCGACGTTGTTGTTAACTACTCTGTCGGCTCAATTTCCCGGTACGTGCGGACTCAAATACCGCAATCCGGAGTCACGTACAATGCGGGGTGTGCGTCTCGTTGATGGTCGTCTCCATGCGCCGGAAAATGGCTGGGGCAAAGCTGTCTATTTCTGCGTATTTCCAAAAGGTATATCACCAGATATTACACACATTATCTAATTCATATTTTATATTTTTAGTATCACTTTTTATTATTCTCTGTATATTTGTATATATTCATACTGTATATATGTGAGATTCTACTACGCCATTCCACGTTTATTATTATTATTATTATTATTGTTACTGTGTATATATAAATATATATATACTGGTTAATTTATATTCATAGTGAACGTGCTCGTAAAAATACCAACATTTTCCAAGTTATTTATAATAGATCAGTTTTTATTTTTATTTTATCGTGAAACTCAATCATTTATTTTTTAAATTATCACTGAAAAATGTTAATTAGTTTTTACCTCCTGTTAATAAATTAAAAACTTTATTGGTAATTTATAAAAATGATAAAATATTAAACAACTCCCTGTCATTTAAATGACAATTAATTATTTTAAAATATTGATATTAAATAATAATTGATGAGTGGGAAAAACGAGTCGGATGATTTTAAAAAATGAATTATGAAATTACAGAAAATAAACGTAAATCAGATGACAATTTGGAAAATTCAACCGCTAAGACCAAGAGAATGGAGACTAAATTACGATGCACTGACCTTATTGTACTTGGACTGCCGTGGAAAACAACGGAGCAAAATTTGCGCGAATACTTTGAGACATTTGGCGAGGTTTTGATGGCCCAGGTGAGTTATTGCAGTTACAATATTTAAATGTTTCAACCAAAACTTATGTTTCAATTTAGTGATGATTTATTATTCATTTGCATTTAATTCATTATTATTTTATGTAAATTGAGCTGTTGCATAAATCATTAGTAATAATAATAATAATATTGTTATCATAATTTAATCAGGTGAAAAAAGATCCCAAATCAGGTCAAAGTAAAGGATTTGGATTTATAAGATTTGGAAGTTATGAATCACAATTACGGTGTCTTGCTCAGCGGCACATGATTGATGGCAGATGGTGTGACGTTAAAGTTCCCAACAGCAAGGTAAGCACGTGATATATATTTCAAATTAGTTTATTCAGTCTTAATCAAAGAGATCATTTTTTTAAATTTATTAAACATCAGTCATCAATGGTGTTATAAGTAAGACATATATTTTTAATTAATACCAATAAATATGTACGAGATTCTGATCGCTATTATTTTATATTTTTTAAAAATTTTTATTGATTTAAATAACTAGTATATTACGCATCTAGTGAGGGAAGTAGGACATTCCAAGCCGCGTGTATACAACAAAAAAAAATTCTCGACTGAAAGTAAATATTCTTGATTCAATAAAATTTTTTTGGAAACTTAAATTCCCTCAGATAAAGCAGGAATTTCTCTTGGCTCCAAAAAATCGTGACTTGATTCCCGAAAACGGTTGCTTCTAAAATATTTTCTTGACTCAAAATAATTTTTATGAAAGTGAATGTAGCAGACATTAGACAGATTTAAAACTAAATGAACAGAGTAAATAATTAAGAAAATAATATTTATAAAAATGCACTTATTAATTTCAAAATTTTTTAAATGCGCATTTTTTTTTAATTTTATTTTTTAAATTATTTACTCTATTTATTTATAATTTTAAATTTGTCTGATGTCTGCTACATTCACACTCATACTTTTTTTTGGTGTAATTGCCGAAGACGGGGGTGACAAACACGCGGATTGGGACTCCTACCTTCCGTGGTGTGCAAAGATCTGCACCTGGAAATTAAAATTTCTGCCTCTTTTCATAGGAAAAGTGGCGCATGCGCTAATTTTTATAATTCATTTTCTCATAATGGAAAAGAGAAACTTTGTCCCTTATAAACAGGGCAGGAATGTAAACTTTTGGCGCAGGTATGATGGAAAATATAAATTTAATAATTTGGTAAACAAATGAAAAAAGCGATCAGTATCTCACGAAAGAGTGAGTCGGTATTATTTTTTATGTATCGAGTGCGAACGTAATGGTGTAAATAGATGAATGCGATGGTGATATGGAGGAGAGAGATGGAATCTGATATGAGAGAGAAATTAAGGCGACAATGATGTTAAGAGCGAGCGTACATGAGTAATGATGCTGATGTTGTTGATGTTGCTGATGATGATGCTGGTGATGAGGAGTTTGTATGGATACTGGTAATTGATCGTGTGGCTCCGGTATACGAGTGAATATTATTTATTTTATTCGTCAATGAATTTAAAATATTTATTTATTTGTAATTGTCGATTTTGAATGCTACAAAAAAGCGCGAATTTTAAATCCCTGAGTAATTATTTGTAACCAATGAGTGATATTTATTTTTTATTGAATTCCAATTGCAGACATTCGCGTTTATGATTTATTATTTTTGGGTATTTTGACTTATTATTTACGATAAAATAAAAAGGAATTAATTATTATACTATTGCATGTCTACCAGTATGCTGCTCTCTTGATTTTAATTTTAAAAAATTGTCAAAAGAGAAAAGAATGCGTGTGCAAACTTTCATGTAATACTCGTTTTATATAAACATAAATTTCCTCAAGTATTTTACTATTTTTCATTTAAATTTATTTCATTGTAATTTTTTTTAGTGTGTGTTTAAATTTTATTTTTAAAAAAATGTTGCAAAGCTGACGATAAGTAAAAATATAACTCTGAAAATAATTTTTTAAAAATCCGTGTGCCTACAGAGTGTGGAAAGAATTAATAGCAGAGACTTTAAATGTTACTCGTATCAATAACGTATCGTATATAATAGTCGCGATGACAATAACTATAGTAATAATGATAAAGTTGAATGATAAAAACGTGTGTTGATATTTTATTTGATTTACTTGATTGCCGCCCGCTGTCATGATATATATATCTGTACTATATATATGTTTATCCTGCTCGTAACTTTCCAGCCAGCAGGAGGGAATATATATAAATATACTTTCTTTAAAATTATCTTTATTTAGAAAACTCCAAGAGACGTTTAACTGTCAGGGTACGAGTGTGTGGGTGCGACTGATCGACGACTTGAGTGTTAGCGAGAGTTGAACGTACGGTTGTATGTGTGCTGGGTGTATTCGAGAATGATACTTGTATATTTACAAGTTCTGTATGACATTTTTAAAAAATATATTTTTTAAAAACCATTTTTTTGAGACAGTTGAGATTTTTTTTAATTAGAATGCATTTAAATTTCAAATATGATCATGTTTAATTTTATTGTTTTTTCAAATAAATAAACTGATTAATTTTTATCTCAACTTTCTTGAAAAAAAAAGAAAAAAAAAAAGTAAAGTCGTGCATTATAAAAACTAAATAAATAAAACCGTACTTAATTATAAAAATAAACCAAAAAAAAAAACTATTGTCGAGGGATGGTGTGTCTGGTTACAGAATATTGATGGCTTAATACTGGCCCGACAGTTTGATACGGGTAAACACAATGAATATTACCGTCCGATACCGGTTCACACGCCAAGTAGCCGGCGTCTGCCAGTGGTCAAACAGTATATGAATGCAAACTCCGATCCATCACCGCGTTACGATCAAGATTATGATTACAAAACAACTCACTACCCCTCGTATCCACCAAATTATCCATACGACGAAAACAATAAATTCAAGTACGATCATCATCAGTCCCAGCATCAGCAGCAGTCGATGCCGTCGCATCAACCAGCGGCACAGCAACCAGGTCATCCGGGTTACGGAAATTACGATAAACCAGCTTATCCGGGTTACGAAGAAGGTTCTTACGATTCACGCGGTGGTGGAGGCGGTTATATGTCGTCTCACGCCCCATCCCAAGCGCCACCACCACCTGGTACAAATTACCCCCATGAGACCGATTACTCCAGGTATCCAGGCTACGATGGACGTCCACCAACGTATCCTGGTGGGCCTGATATCAACGATTACGCTGATAAATCACGTTATGGATACGCTGGTGGATATGACAGGGGTTACTATGACTCAGCAGACGGTCGTTACATTCCTGACGGTGCTCGTCAGGACTTACGTTACTCAGATGGACGGCATGACATAAGAAATATTACTGACGGACGAGGGGACTCTGCTATTGACTGCAGATATCCCATTGACGGTAGAGAACCCACTGACAGACGATATTCGGAAGTTCGTGGTGGTACTGGTGGCGCTGGTACTGGTGGTGTTGGACCTGGTGGTATTGCCGATGACGATATAAGGTACGAAGGACGTGATGGAGATAACAGATACATGGACGGTAGAGTAGACGGAGGAAGATACGCCGACTCCGGAAGATATCCCAATAAGGAAAATTATTACGACCGTTACTATAAGCATCGACCAGCGAGAGATCATCATGCATCTGAAAGCTCGAGATATTGATGATTGATTCATTAGATATAAATACATAGTGCAAATGTTTAATGTTAATTAACTTAATTAATTATAATATTTAGAATAATTATTTCAATCATTCTTGACATGTCATTTTTTTTTTAATTTTAAATACTTGACTGTTTAGATTACTCATTAATTATACAATATGAAATCTATTGTAAACGCGTACAGAAATTTTATATAAATGAATTATATATATGTGCATATAAGATATACAATAAATATGTAGACGTTTGCTCTTAACTATTAACTGACGTCGCCAATTTTTTACATAAAAATAATAATTTATTCTTACGATCAAAGAATATGATTTTGTTAAATTGTTACTTTAATAATTTAAAATATACGTGCGATATATAAATATGTACCAGTTTCAAATTTTTTTATTTTTTGTACATAAGATTAGTCATTAATTGATATGTATCTTATAAAATATATATCCTTGCCTGTGAAACTTGTTTATATATATTTATATAAAAATAATTATTGTAAACTGATAGATTTTAATGGTATATTTTTAAGATTTATTATTAATAATTAATTATGTTTATGTATTTCTAAAATGTTGTTACAACATTCATTATTATTAATTTTTTAATAATTAAAAATTATAAACAAAATTATAATAATGTATTGCATATATTTATGCCACTGATAAATTTTACGGGTCATGTATTTTATTGATTTTTGTACAGATACAAAAAAAATAGTATTTTAGGCAGATAAATTTAATACTTGTCAGTGTAAAAATAAAGTAATTAAGCATAAAATTAATGAGATGAAATAAAATTTTGATACATTTTTATTATATATAATTAGAATAATAATAACAACTGGACAAGTATTAAAATAAATCACGAGTAATAAAGTTCGTAAAAAAGTTTGATTGATTGTGCGTTTGTGTGTAGGAGGGAATGATTCAACAAGTACCGTGCAAGGTATTCGTGGGCCGCTGTACTGAAGATTTAACAGCCGACGATCTACGTGACTACTTTTCAAAATTCGGCGAAGTTACGGACGTGTTCATTCCAAAGCCGTTTCGTGCATTCTCATTTGTTACCTTCCTAGATCCTGAGGTGGCCCAGTCACTGTGCGGTGAGGATCACATAATAAAAGGTGTCTCGGTTCACGTTTCCAACGCAGCGCCAAAGTCCGAGGGCAACAATCGTAACTTTAACAATCAGATAAACTCAAATATGCGCGGACGTGGTATGGGCGGTCCGATAGACAACAACATGCAGGGAAACTACCAAGGGAATCGTTACATGGGTCACTCTGGTAACAACATGGGCCCGAATGGATGGAATAATCCTGGTAATAGAGGTAATTTGGATATGCCTAATCTACAAGCTTTGGGAATCACTGGACAAAATAATGGAGGTGGCGGTGGAGGTATGTCAAACCCTTTGACAATGGGTGGCTTAAACCTCTCCGCACTGCCTGTCAATCCGGCTCTAGTTGCAGCGGCGATAAATCAAGCCTCATGGGGTCTTATTGGTAATCTACAGAGCCAAGGAAATGATCAAGGATACTCAAACCAACCTGGACCACCTGGACAGCCGCCATCTGGTAACAATAGTCTAGGCAATAGCGGTAACTCGGGATTTCTTAATTGGATGAATCAGGGCGGTGGCGGTGATGGCAATACTGGTAATCCAGGTACCGGTGGACCTGGTGGTCCCAACAATCCAAACGGCTCCCAAGGCACATGGCAAAATCATCCAGGTCAACGTGATGGTAAAACGAATACATTTCTTAAGTACGAGTAAATTCAGTCGGGACTCTGAGTCTACTCGTAAAAGACGGGCGCGTTCCCTCAGTCCCGAAACATTGGCATCGAATAATAGCAAAGGTACAAAAAAATATAAATAATCGATTGTTTTTCATTTTCTTAATTTTCTTTTTTTTATCAAATTCATTTAAAATTTTTTATTTATGATTCTTACAATTATTATTTTTTTTTCTTTCACTGAAATGTTTAAAAAAAAATTTTAAACATTAATTTTGTCAACATATCTTTGATGAGCTCTATAAATTAATAAATATCATTTTTTTTATTTTTTTAACAAACAAACTGTTTGCACATTTTGTATCTAGCCTTTAATAATTCGCAAATTTAAAAAAAATGTCAACATACCTTTGCCGTAATTGAATTAAAATAATTAATTATATACAATATTATAAATTACGGGACGTCAATATATACGAGGTTTTGCCGAATTAAATTTATAAAAATAAAGTTAATTAATCAGATAACAAAAAAATCACAATTAGTTATAATTTAAGTACACGAAACGAAAGACAGAATTGATTATAATAATGATAATGATCAAGTTAATACATAAAAAAAAAAAAGAAATTTTTTTTAACGATAATATTAAGTATGGATCGAGACGATACAAAACTTGAGCGAATAAAATAAAAAGTAACGTAAATAAAAATGTTTTTAAATGAATGTGAATGTAAATCAGCGGACGGAAGAGTCGATTATATTAAAAATGAATTAAAAAAAAAATTAATTATGTATTAAAGTCTTATAATGTATTAGAAAACGCGTAAATGTGCTTGGATTAACTGATTGCTTGCAACTTGCAGTGTGTTTTAATATTTAAATACGAGGTATGTCGATGATGAAATGTGATGAGAAATAAAAAAAAAAAAAAACTAAGTACGTCACGTAGAAATCTTTCTATTGTGAAATGTGTGTAGGAAGATGATTGATTTATTGATTAATGATGGTTACTGATTTAAATATTAATTAATGAGACTAATAAAATATTAATATTACATAATAACTATTATTATTATCAGAGGGTGAGTTATTGATTATATATATTATAATAATGGTATATAGATTTAGTAGTTTACATGATTGTCAGTTTGTGAGTGTATCGTAATATCACCTAAGGCTAACAATTAATTAAAAAAAAAAAAAAAAACAAATGTCAACTATCGCGATTGAACTAAAGTCTATTGATTATTATTGCGTTTAGCTGTAGTTGTTTTATTAATGAGAACTTTTAATAATCGTCGTATACATGCTTGGAAAATAGATTGTTTAAATATATATGTATATAAAGTTAAAGACCTAATACCCGATCAGAAAACTAGTACTCGATCACTTTATACATTTGTATATTTATAGTTTTATAAATATATAGTAAATATAAATATACAAATGCATGAGTGATTGGGTACTAGTTCCCTGATCAGGTACTGGGTCTCTGACGAAAAATAAAAAAAAGAAGAGACCTAGTACCCGATCAGGGAACTAGTACATGAAGTAATCGAGTACTAGGTCTTAAACCTTACACAGAAAAAAAAGATTTCTTGACGCAAAAAATTTTTGGAATTATAAATTGAAAACGAACATTTTCTTGAAGCAAAAAAAAAATTTATTGTAACAAGAAATTTTTTCTAATCTCAAAAATATTTTTTTTTTTATTTTGTGTGCAATATATTTCTTGTGTCACAAAATCGTTTTTTTCTGTATATATACTTTTTAATTTGTGGGCTCAAAACATCGGGATCATATAAAGAATTTTTTGATAATGAACTTGAATTTTTTTTCTCATCAATTTGAAAAATTTTTAATGATTAATATTAAAAAATAATTATTATTTGCTCTATTTCCCTTGCTAGTAAACGAATAATAACGATTATTAAAAATAAATAATATGAAATGGAGGATGCATTAATTAAATTGCGGCTACCCCAAATAATAACAAAAATAAATCGTGTTTGTAATCTTAATTGTGTTAGGTACTTAGCGTGTACTCTATAAATTATTAAATGTATGAATATTTTACACTGATGCGCAGGTGTGTTTAATTGATAATTTAAAACCAAGAAAACAAAAAAAATAATAAAATAACAATTAAATTAAGCAAAGTCATTATCAACAATTTTTATTATAAATTTTATTACAAAGAAGATAACGATTGGATATATTGATTGGTTGTTGTGTGAACGATTTTTAAATATATATATATTTCAATTTAATATATTGTGTGCAGTGTACTTTAGTTGAATGGTTTGAAAGTGAAACATCCAGTGAGTGATGACGATTTATTTTTTTTTATTTACTTTCATTATTTCACACTCGAAATTATTAAAATTTTATTTAGCAACAATATAAATCACATTGCAAACATTCAAAAGTAAATATAAATATACATATATAAATATATATATATATAAAAATATAAATATATTAAACTTAGAGGACCATGTCCACGGATTGTTCAATAAATGAATCACGATTTCTATTACTAGCGACTTTGATAGATAAAAAAAAAATAATAAAAAGTATGGAAGTAAAATAATAAAATAAAATAAAAAATAATAAATAAAATAGAGCATTTTCACCTTTTACATTATTAGTAAATAATTGAAATAAAGTTTTAACTGACGCGAGATAGAAAATGAGCGATTTATTAAGTAATTAATTAACTGATAATATTAATAAACAATTTAAAAGATATTAAAATCGTTGTATTGCATTACAATTATTATTCACATTAAAATCACTTATTATTACTATTATTATTACTATTATTATTATTATTATTACTATTATTATTAATATTAATATTCTTTATGAGTAATTAATTGACAAATAAAAATAATTATTAGACGTGATTGTGTGTTGTGATGTTTGTGTCTTTTTTCAGGGAATGCGTCAAGAGATTTGAGCTTTTAAAAAAAAATTAATTTGAATATTTTTTTTTATTTTTTGTGATCTTGAAGTCAGAAGACAATCAGCAATTTTTGGATTTTTTTTATCAACAAATCAATTTAAAAAAAAAAACTAAAAAAATGCATATGCATAAAATTTAAAAAACTACAAGTGCAATTTTTTAAAAATAATTTTTTTTTATATCTTGTCATTTAAAAACAAATCCAAAAATTAGATGTCAGTTGATTTCAGAATCATTATTTTTTTTTTTTTTTATTTTAAAAGACTATAAAATTAAACACTTGACCAAGTGATCAACGGCTTTAATAAATAAATTCTGTACTATAAATTTATAAAATTTTATTTAAAATTTTAGCAAATTAAATTTACAAATTTTGCTTGGATTGTTTTATTATTTACTCAAATAAATAAAAGTCAACAGAGTTTTATTAATTTTTTTTTTATCTGAATGGTGTATTCTTTCATGGTGGTGAAGATTCATTAGTGGGCCGACTGATGGGATGATGAAAAATATGTGAGTATGAATCGGTTGAATGTAATTGTTAATTGTCGTCTGAGAACTACAGAAGTGAGCGTTTGTCTGCAATGTCAAAATACCCATTAATAATTTTTTTTTAAATAAATAAATATAATAATTATTAAATGACAAAAAAAATTAATTGATGTAATTAGTTGGTGAATTTATAAACAATGAATGAATTTGTAATTGTTAAAATAATGACTGACGAGTGTAATTTAAATAATGATAAATAATTTGGGTGATTTTTGAATGCCGGCGCATATTAATTATTTATTATACGTGTGTTTGAATCGGTTTATTAATGACGTTTGTATTTATTTCTAAATAATAAAATAATTAGTATTATTATTTATTTTATTTATATTAAATTTCGACTGAGGCTTGAGTGATTTATAAATATTTAAATTTTAAGTATTCGCGCCGGAAATTTATAGACAAAAAAATATTAAATTTTAATGAGTGTGAAGCTTAGCAGACAATTAACAATTTTCGAATTTTTTTTTCAACAAATCAATTACAAAAAAAAAAATGCGCATGTAGAAAATTAAAAAAACTACAGGTGCAATTTTTTCAAAGGTTTTTTTTGTAATTTAGTGTTTTTAAAAAAATTCAAAAATTATTAGACGTCGGCTAACTTCAGTATCATAAATTTTATTTAAAATTATATTTTATTATTTTAAATACACAAATGACAGCTAATAGACAAAGACTGTAGTTTAAGACAACTTTTAACAAACATTTAGAACCGTTAGTAAGTTTGAAGAATAAAAATAAAAATGATTCCGGTCCCTTCCAAACCGTTTTTTAATTTTTAAAATTTATAAACTAATTAAGGTACAAGATCATGTGTACGTGTGTAATTTTTTTTAATTTTCACTTTAAAAATGTTTATCAACCAAAACCAAAAAAATTTTTTTCTCACCTCCGGGCGGAAAGCGTCAACTTTCGTCCCGCTGTGCAAAACGAAGTTGCCGCTTCCCGCCTCCGTCGAGGAGAAAAATAGTATACACTCCTCGGGAAGTAAATAAGAAAGCCTCAGATCACATGTTTGTTGACCTCGGCTTCGCCTCGGCCAACAATTACATGTGATCTGAGACATTTCTTACTTTACTTCCCTTGTAGTGTAAAATACTATTTCACGTAAACGGGAGTAAAATGATTTGTTTGACAGCAGAATGTGATTTTATTTTTTTTGTTGACCTTATGAACCTTGTAATGTATTAATTGATATTTTAAAATAATAGAATTAGGTGAGAATGATTAAATAATTAAAAAATAAAAAATTTATTGCTCAAAAGTTGCCTTGCTAACAAGCGATTTGGAAGCGATCGTATGGAATTTGTAAATATCCATTATGAATTTTCATGTTGGTTATTATTAATGTAGACTTTTAATGCGTATTTATTATTAAATAATATATAAATTATAAATTAATAAATATATTAATATTGTGACACATTTTTTTAACAGAGCGAGAGAGGGAGAGAGAATACAATAATTATGAGAACGTTTATTAATTATTATTATTTTAATTGCAGTTTATTTATTTTCCTCAGTATGTTTTTAATTGTTGAAAATAATTTTTAAAAAAACGATAATTATAAATATCTATTCGAGTACGAGTGCTTTTAATTACTAATGTTAATAATTTTAATTGTTACAATAACGTAAATTGTTACGTTTTTTAAAACTAAACTCAAATATCTGTCAGATGAAAATTTGAAAAAAATATAATGAAATAAAAAAACTTGTAAATAAAAAAGGTTTATAATTATTTTTAATTACTACTAATTAATAACTTTAAATATTAAATTTTTAAAAATTCTCTTCTTATCTCAACCTCTGGAGAAATTTAAAAAAAATATATAACTAACGGGCATAAAAATTAATATATTTAATTAGACTGAATATTTATCGTTACTAGAATTGCATTTACACTAAATAATTATTAATTAATTCATTAATTACATAAATAATATGTGCGGATTTATGACGCCTAAAGTGTTCCGGTTAATTATCGATAATTAAGTAAATAATTTTTGTTTTCTTTTTTTTTCTATTTAATAAGACAATTTATATTTTATTAATTAAATAATGAAGGTACAAATTATTGAGTTGCAATTAACAATACGTGTGCAGATAGTCATGATAATTTATGAAAAAAAAAATAAATACAAGTTTTAAATATTATATATTTATTTAGAGAGGTAAAGGATTTGTAAGATCAAAATGTGTCAATATAAAATAGAACTAATAATTGTTTTTATTTTTTATTTTTGTTCATTTTATAAATTTAATTTAAATTACAATTAACTCAATCGCGTTAAATATTTAATCCTTTTATTTTTATTTTTTTTATTTATTTATTATAATATTCTTATCATTTTAAATTTATGACATCTGAATGTATGAGAGCATCTAGATGTAAATAAAATATTTGAATAAAACGTAAATAATGTTTTTTTTAGGATTACAAAAATACCTTCCTCTTATAAATTATTGATGTATTTTTTAAATTTATTATTCTAATAAAATAACTATTTCTATATAAATTATGGTGGCCATATTTGGGAAAACTTCTAGATGTAAGAAAATATTTTATTACTTTTTTTTTTAGAGAAAATAAAATAAATTCGTTCTGATGGAAATTAAATTTTTAAAAATTGCATGTAATTTTATTTTGACATTTTCGTTTTAAATTTTAAATTTTAACATTTTATAATTATAAAAATATATTCAAATTTTTAAAAAATATTTTTTTATATGAAAGAAAATGATGAATCTGTCAGACGGAATCGAACTCTGATCTTTCGCCAGCTGACAGGCGGGAATTTTAATTCAAAATTTTTGTTTATTGCTACTGGTAGCAAATCACATAAATAATTACATATAATTTAATTGATTATAAAATTAATTACGTAGACTTCTATGATACCAACTGTTGATAAATAAAATAATTACAAATCTAATCACAAGAGAGCGCTCATATCTCGCCTTAGTTTTTTTTGTCCCTTTTATTGCCAAAAAAAAAAAACAAAATTTGTTTACAACGTGTCTACAAGTCTACCGCATAATAATTATGTAAATAATTAAATAATTATTTAAGTATTAATTAATAAAAATGATACGACATATATTTATAATTATTTTTATTTATTTACTACAAAACTCATCGGCCTTTAGTAATAATTACTACAATGATTCATTCGACGAAGAATTATTTATAAAACCACTGCCAAGTGGTCATGTGTACGCTTATTTTCAATTTACAACTCTATGGCATATACCAAAGGATCCAGAGCATCGTACGTAAAAAAATAAAACAATTACTCTGCTCTAATATTTATTATTCAATATTTATTTATTTATTTACACCCAACAGTTCATCACTCCCATTTATTTCCAAGAGGTCTAGCAGTTTTGATAGCACGACACAATGTTGATGAATTGCATATTAGTTTGACCTCTGGACTGTGGAAGTATCAGAAATGGGGATATCCAGTTTATGACGCTGGTGCTGGTGCTGAAATATGGGCTTGGTTCAATGAAGACGTTCAAGAGTTAGTTTTATAGTCATTTATACACTTCATAATTACATTTACCACAAGATTTATATATTTATTTCCTTCACTGTTCAACTACAAGTTGTTTACAGACTATATCTTTATATTTTTATATATTAATTTCCTTAACTTCCTCATTTTCTTTTGACTATCTTCAATCTTCTTCATTTTTTTCCGCTTTTTCTTATCAGTTATTGCTCATACTCCTTTACAAATTTCACAATCGCCTTCACTGACTCCCTACTTAGCGCATTTATTTCCAGAGCTCCACTTGTCCATCGCCTCCACTGTCTCATCCCTTATTTTCCCTCTTATTACTAGACAGGACCAGATATAACTGAAGTTCTTCCTCCACTGCACTGCGTATCTTGAACCCCTTGCACTGCGTTCTTCCTAGGCTACCACACCTGATCCTAGTCCATTCCTTCTCCACAAGATTTATATATTTATTATATTTATAGCGTCAACGAAGCTTGGAAGGGCCTAACAAATGCATTATCAGGATTATTATGCGCTTCTCTCAATTTTGTTGATCCATCAAACAGTTTATCACCAGAGTATAGTTTCCGACCGACGGGTGTCCATGAAAAATCACCGAATTCTAGTCACTTGAGATACTCGTCACTACCACGCGAAATTGTTTGCACGGAAAATTTAACACCATTTAAAAAATTGTTACCATGTGATTCCAAGGTACCAATTAGTTAATTAATTGTAACGAAAATGACTTATTTATCCTATCCAGGAACTTAAAAATAAAATAATTAACTGTTACAGAAGGGTCTGGCGACATTACTAAACTCAGCTTATATCCACAACACAAATTACCATTCAATAGGTATCCATTTCCGTACAGTCTGTCGCAACCCATCATGCACGCTGTCGTCTCTAGAGCTGCGGCAAACGATATCGCTGGTGTACGACGCAATGGCTGATGAAAATCAGGACTGGTCGCTGAGAAAACTCTTTGGCATGGGTCTACAAGGGGTTTGTCCTCTGGCCACCCTGAGTAATATCTACATTGACACATCTACTAATAAAACTGTTCATACTTATCAACTGACACCTCCACCGACTGCGACGATTCTCAGTCTCCGAGGTGGACAGCAAGATAAAATAGCCGTCTACGACAACAGAGTACATACTGCCAGAGGAATTTTTAACATCGCCGCCATACATAATAAACTACGAACTAATTTTATTAATTATCCGTCCATTCTTTCTGCCAACAGATACATTATCGGTATGTATTATTTATTATTTGTCTTTTGAAAAATTTATTGATAAGACTGGGTCAATTTTTTTTTAGGATATGGTCAAGAAAAAGGCAGTCTAGTTACTAAATTATTTAATAACCACTGGCAACCAATTGATGTAATTTTACTTGAAAATATCCCCTGGTATTTATCTGTTTATTTACATACCATGAAAATTACGCGTGGTAATGAAATTATAAAACCATGTAAGTATTTTTTTATCCACCAAGTCTCGGGTGAAAATATTCAAGCCAACTGATGCCGAAGCCATAGAATTTTATTGGAAAAGGCCGAAAGTTGGCCGGAAACTTAGGTATATTTTATTATTCTTAATAAATTGGCTGATAAATTGAGTCTGGGCTTTTTGTCAGCGACTTTTCGGTTGAAAAAATTAAGAATTATTTTGGCTTGAATTTTTTTTACCCGAAATAAAATAGAAATTCAATTGAAATAAAAACTTCCAGAAATTATTTTTAAAAAAATAATTAAAGTTTTAGACTCTAATTAAATTCGGCATATCAGTGGATAATAAAAAAATGAACTCATTTTTTTTTTCAGTACTTCTTCGATATTTACCTGGTAGAGAACGTCAGCAGCCGTATTACCTCGAGTTAATAATTCGATTGCCGCCTCATTCAGTAACTAAATTTTCGATTCAAATGGAATATCTATTTTTAAAATGGCAAGAGTACCCGCCTGATGCTAATCACGGTTTTTATATGGGCCCAGCCATAATCACTGCATTATTACCAATAGCTAGAAATTACACAGGGCTGCCTGTTGACGGAAGTACAATTACCTCAAGGTCAGTTAGCAATTAAAATCCTAACAATGGCGATTAAATTTTAATCAACGTTCTATAAAAACGTGTAATTAAAAGTACGTTTTTTGTTTACAGCTTCAATGCATCACGCGATGGCTACTTGGTTCAATTACGAACAGAAACAATTTTAATCAGCTTACCAACTCCTGATTTCAGTATGCCCTACAATGTTATTTGCTTAGCATGCACTGCAGTTGCACTTGCATTCGGTCCCTTGCATAATATTTCAACTAAAAGACTTGTTTTGAAAACAAATAGTAAAGAAGGATGGAAAGACAAAGTTAGCAATGCAGTAAAATCGATATTATCGAAGTTCAAATCAGAGAAGAAGCAAAAGGAAGAATAGATTTTTTTTTTACTTTAAAATAATTTAAATAGATCAATTATTTAAACAATTAATTAAATTTCATTTCATTAAAAAAACTTTTACATTTAATTCGTTCATTTTTATGTAAATTTCTTTTTATATAAAAATACATTCCTTACTTTTAATCTCTGATAATTATTTTAAAAATAATCAACTATCAGAGGTAATTATTATTGCGGCTAAAAATATGAATATACTTCGAGTAAAATAAGAAAATCAATCAGAGTTCATCGTTGTGATCATTATCATACTCGTCGAAATTTTCAGTATCATCGGGTTGATCATCAGACTCATAATCTTCACAAAGATCCAGTGATCGTGTACAGATTTCATTAACAGCATCAGAACTTCCCTTTTTGAAAATACCTGCTATGTAATCCTCATTCTCGACAATTATTTCTTCACACTAAAATTTAGGAAATTAATTATTTATGTATTATTAAAATTATTTATTATACTGGAGTCATAATACTTACGGTAAATCGCAGACTTTTATTAAGGTCACTGTCCTGGACAATTTTGACTTTACTCATGTCAGGATTCATACCTCCAGTTGGGGATATTAAATTAAATATCGTCAGCTTTCCATTAGATTTATATCTGGCACGCACATAGTCGTCTAATTTAACGCAAACGTTCTCCAATAGTTCAGAAAAATGAGTTTCTGATTTAATCATTGGTACCTAAAAAAAAATGTTATTTTGAGGCCATTATCTGACAGTGCCGCCCACTTTTAAAAATTTTCAATGACTGTCATAAGAGAATGAAAATTTTGTCAATTAATTTAAAAAGAATTAAAGCATTAATTGAAAAAAAAAAACAAAGTTGAAATTTTACTGAGGTATAGAATTTTAAAAAATTACTTACAGTTGTTCGAATTATAAAATTGACATGAAGATTTTACTGAAATTTATTTAGCAAGTCGTTTGACTCCAAATTGATGTCAACTGTAAGTAATTATTTTTTAAATCTGTATCTCAACGGAATTGTTTTTTTTTCAATTAATGTTTTAATTATTTTTAATTAATCGATTAAATTTTTATACACTGATGACAGTTGAGTCATTGCATATTTTTAAAAAGTGGGTGGCACTGTGATAATGCCCTTAAAATTTAAAGATATCATTTTGTTAAATTAAGAATGACTGGGCGGGCAATTGCTTGCGTAATTTTGAATTTTTTATTCATCTGAATAAAAATTAAATTTATTTAAAATTAATAACAAAACTAAAACTAAAAATTAAAATAAAATGGACGAGTAAAAATTCAATAAATAATAGTATACTTTTTTATAATTAATAAATTATTATTATTATTAAATTACCTTTTTTTTAATCATATTACCCTGAGCATCAATACGACTTCCAACTTCAATTTGTTGAGCGGGATCTATTTGTCCTAAAGCATTTTCTATTTCTTTGACAGTTGCCCTACAAACTGAATTTACAAAAAACTTTTTAAATTTAAACATCAAATTTCAAATAATAATCAATTTCTTACCAACGCATTTCAATTCGTGAGCATAAACTTCGCCGTTGTCAAAATCATACTGTGCATTTGTTGCGACAAAACACAAAATTAACATAAAAATATTTACCCGCATTTTGACAGAATAATTTTTTAAATTTTTGAATAAATTAATAATTTAAATAATAAATATTTGCAATAAAAAATTTTTAATGTACATGTGGCACCCGAGCTAGAATGAGTTAAACTACTGAAGATAAGGTGATATAAATTTTTTTTGTTGTATTGTATTGTATTGTATCGTATTGTTTCTTCAACCGTTTAAATTAAATTCACTAATGACTGCTGCCCACGTGTAAGCCGCACGTTGATGCCACCAGTACCAGCACCTCGATCAAATACAATATCTACAGATAACATACAATTATATTTATATTTATATATAATTTATATACTAACATACTTATATACTATTGACTGTCATGAAAAATTTCATCAGTCGGTCATTTAAATTTTTCTGTTACCTAAAAATTAAAATTCAAAATTTTTAAATTTACTGACCAGCTTGTGCTGACATCTGTGTCGTCATCAAGATTTTTAAAAACTAAAACTCCTACAAATACAATATGTGATTCATATTTTTAGGTTCACGACTTGATTACTTAATTAACCTAGAAAAATATAAAAATGGGGGAAAATGAAAAAGAAAAATTATTAAATGACGAGCAAAGTGAAAAAAATTCACAGACTCCTAAAACTGTGGAAAAATTACTTCCTGAATTTGAAAGTTTTGATGACTATGTCAAGGTAAGAAAAATAATTTTCCACGTGGTTCAGGTTATAGACTAACTTCATTTTATTTACAGTGATAGTGATAGTAGTTGTAGTTTTTTTTTTTTAATTTACTTTATAATAAAGACAATTACATTTTAGGCGGGATTCAGTAGCGTGGGAAATGGAATCAAGGCATCGAACAGTTTGCCCAAGGGAGAGAACTTCCAATACTACTCGTGTTTTTCGGCATTCAAAAGCTTCAGAGTGAAACAGACTAAAAAGATTGAGGAATTAATGCAGATGATCGTAGCGAGGACTGGAGTCGCTGGCAGTATGACAGCTCGCGACACTGAAGAGAAATTTAAACTACTGATAGACACTAATGACATTCTGTTGGACCGCACGAGTGCTCTGCTGGACGAAGAGGCGGGAATAAAAAGAAACCCTGGTGTCGAGTTGATAGTGACCTCCACGAAAAATAGCTGCGGGTCTTGGAACACATCTACCTCAACTCCGAGCCCCAAGACTTCAGACACGACAAATGCCCAGGCAATAAGACTGCTCGCAGCTAAAAATGTCCAGCGACCTCAGTTGTCTTTCAAAGATAAAATTGACAACAGTTCAAAGCCCTGGGAGCCGCGAATAAAAGACAAACCCAACAGTTTAAAGCCACTCGGAATTTATTTGATCGACGGCGAGAATGGTCAAGTCTTTTGCCATCCCTACGATTTTGAACTCGATAGATTTTCACCTCCAGAAAAACAGTTGGTAAAAACAAAATCGGTCAAGTATAAGCCGCTCGATGAAACTCCTCTGATAATGATTGAGAAACCCGAGGATTTGCAGATAATGCTCAAGGATCTAGAGAAATATGACGAGATAGCGATTGATTTAGAGCATCATTCCTACCGTTCATTCTTGGGGATCACTTGTCTCATGCAAATATCAACAAGAGACACTGATTATCTAGTGGACACTCTGTCATTGCGATCAGAGTTACATATTTTGAACGAAATATTCACGAAACCATCAGTATTGAAAGTATTTCACGGAGCAGACCTAGACGTCCAGTGGCTCCAACGCGACTTGTCGCTCTACATCGTCAACATGTTCGACACTCACCAAGCAGCCAAACACTTGAACTTGCCCTACCTCAGCTTGGCTTATCTGTTGAAGACTCACTGCAACGTCGACCCGAACAAACACTTCCAGCTTGCGGACTGGCGGATCCGGCCCCTGCCCAAAGAATTAATTAAATATGCGCGCGAAGACACCCACTACTTACTCTACATCAAAGACATTTTGCAAAATGCTTTGATTGATTCCGCAAACGGCCAGACCAATATCATAAAAGCTGTCTATGACCGAGGTGTTGATATTTGTAAGAAGATCTACGAGAAACCGCTTTGTGATGAGACCAGCTGCATGAATATGTACCGGAAGAGCCAGAAGATGTTCAACAACAAGCAGTTGTATGCACTGAAGGAACTGTTCATGTGGAGAGACGCTACAGCGAGGCAAGAAGACGACAGTACTGGTTATGTCCTGCCGAACCACATGCTGCTCAATATCGCTGAGACGTTGCCGCGTGAAATGCAGGGTATACTTGCCTGCTGCAATCCTATTCCGCCATTAGTGAGACAGAATTTATTGAAACTTCATAAGCTGATTCTTAAAGCGAGGGAGCAGCCGCTGATTAAACTTGTGCTGCAGCAAGAAATAAGACCGCGAGTTAATTTAAATAATCAGGCTGCTGATTCTGACATCTGGATGTGGTCGCCGCATGACAACATGAGTGGAGATGAAGTTCAAGCAAATTTACCCTGTCTTATTAATGATGATGATGATGATGATGATAACGAAGGCGGTAGTATTGATACCAGTAGCATATTAAATTTAAAATCATCAAAAAAAAATAATAAAGTGAAACATCAAGTTACTGTTTTTGATAGTCCGGTTAATTCTGACGACGAAGGCTCCACGAGTACCAAAGCAAAACTTTTGAAAGCTAAGAAATTATTTGTCAGCCCGTTCCAGAGGTACAAGCTTGTGATACCCATGATTGCGGCGCTGGAAGAAGAGGAACGTAAGAGGAAGGAAGCTGAGGAGAAACGAAAAGCGGAAGTTGAGAAGAGACTAGCTGATGAGGATACTGAAGATACTGCCAAGCACATAGAGCGTGTTCGTGAACATTTCTTGAATGTTGCTAATGCGAAACAAGAAAAGAAAGCCGCCAAGGAGTCTAAGGATAATCTTCAGGTACCACTGAGCTCGATACCTGGTACGAAAAAAAGAAAACGGGACATTGAAACTGATGAAAAAAATGTTAAAGCTGAGAAGACGTTTGATTACACGAATCCGGCACCTGCTAGTACTGGTAAAGTTGTAGTTAATCCTTTGAAAAAACGTCAGAGGAATGGTAGCGATGGTGATGATGATGATGAGGATTGTCACCAGAAAAAATCTCCTAAATTATCTAAGAAACAGAAAAAAGCGATGAATAATTCGGTAAATAATTCTGGTGATTCTGTTAAGGGATTAACTGCTTTCTCTAATTCAAAGTGAGTTGTTTTTTATTGGCATTAATTTGTAATCATAATTGTTGGTGACAATTAAGTTTTATTTGGTAATTAATACTATAATTTTTTTTTAGCTTGAAGCGGAAAGCACAGAAATCTGCAAATCGCCAAGAACTGGAACAAAAGGGTATGCTGCCTAAGAAAAATTTTAATTACAAAGAAGTTGACTTCAGCAGCTTTCAAGGTGGTAGCAAAACTAATACTGCTAAATCCGCGCCGTTTATGCAACAACAGGTACTGTATTATTTATTTATAAGCAACCTGCAGTCACTACGTGCCTGCCCGAGTATTACTACCAAATTTATTGAATATGATTTGAATTTAACTGTTTATTAAAATCTGTACTCGAGAATCTTTTGTTCATTTCTATGAGCATTTAAATTTAATGAGACAAATCTCATCATTAACTCGCAAACTTATTGATTGCGGTGATTGTGTAATCATGGGATTTAAAAAAAATCTACACGGTCGAATTTTTTAAAATTAAATCTGTTTAATTTTTATTATCATAGGAGACATGACATAGACTAAATTTTTCTCATTTTCTCTTAATTATATATATATATGTATATATATAATAATTATATATATTTAGTCATATTTAGTGACAGAATAATTAAAATATTAATTTATTTAAAGAAACTAAGTACGATCATCATTTCCCGCGTAATTTAAATATTATTCAAATGATAGATAAGTTGATTCATCTCAATGCTTAGCAGCAAAAAAGAGTTTGAACTACCAAAAGGCACTAATTCAAATCAAGACCTTTCTAAATGTAACATTAACTTATTTTATCATATAGATATGGCTGGAACAAAATTTTCCTTATTCTCTCAATAGTATAGATAATTAAAGTAAAAGATCCAACTATTGATATTTTATTAACTGATTTAATTTATAATACAAAAGATCGAACAAAAAAATTAAATTCTGTCCTCTATTAAAATACGTACTATCAATTTTATATAAATTTCATGACTTAATTATAATTTTTTTTTGCTTTCAGAACAAAGAGAAGAGAAAAAAAGGAAAAGGAAAAAAGAAGAAAGAAAAATTAGGAATTTAAAATACATGTATTAGATATTTTTTTTATGAATATGTATATATAATTTATATATACATATAAAATAAAATAAAGTTTTATTGAATTTACTGTTTTCAATATAAAAAAATTATTATTAATAAAATTTATTACATATATTTTGTAAATAAAAAATTTACCTGCCTTCTGATTTAAAAAGAAAAAATTAATAAATTGACTAGATTTAAGTGAAATCGATTAGGAAATCAACATGGAGAATCAGACAAAGAAATAACTGAGTGGCACACGATGACCTTGCATGTCTTATCTTAATTCATTTTTAATTACTTCGATCACCACATATTTATATAGAGTATAAATCATTCATTTCGACAGACAAATAAATTTGAGACGCATCAAAATGAAGTTTTATTTATTAATATCATTTTTTTTTCTACTCAATAATTTAAAAGTCAGTGTCAGTAGTAACCAGACAAATATTTATAATCATAACAACACCAAGGCCGTCAATGGAACCGTGACTGAGCGTAAAATATTTTCGGTATGGCCGAATGGTACGAAAATCACTTTTCCCGCGATAGTTTACAGAAGATTATTCAAAGGCGGGCAAGTTGATTGTTTCGGACTCGGGTCAACGATTGCCAGCGGACTCGACTGGTTATTCCAACCTGGCAGCTCACATACTCACGCATTGGACATCCAATTTACGCTGACGTCAAGAAAAAAACCTCATCGTGTTCACGTTTTAACGGGAAATCAATTCGGGCTTGAGTGGACGGATTTTAAAATTGAACGGAAGACAGTTATTATCGTCCATGGATTTTTATCTGATGGAGAAATGTCCTGGATACGAGAAATGGACGAAGCGTATCGTCTATTGGTAATTATATTTCATTGCTCTGATTTTTTATTCGAATCTTGACTGACTGATCAACTTTCAGGAGGATGTTAACGTGGTGACTGTAGACTGGAGTGCCCATGGCAACACCTGGAATTATTATAAAGCTGCCGTAAATACAAGATTTGTAGGTCGCGAGATAGCCAAGTCAGTAATTGATGATCAAATCTAATTATTTTAATTACCAAAAATATATTTTATTGATATTTACTACAGACTTTTATCCCACATTGTAAATGCAACGGAGGCAGAGTCTCCAGAGTCTTCAAAAAGTAGCTGGGGTCCAATACACATGATTGGACACAGCCTAGGCGCGCACATATGCGGGGTAGCAGCCGATGAATTTAAAAAAATAACATCGGCATGGAAAATTACTCGTATAACTGGACTGGATCCAGCTCAGCCGTGTTTTTCAAACAGCGGTCTCTCATTGGACGTCACCGATGCTCCTTTCGTTGATATAATTCACACAAACGGGCAATTGATGTCTCGACTTGGTCTAGGTCTTCCTCAACCGATTGGCCACGTAGACTTTTACCCCAACGGAGGTAAAGCTCAGCCCGGGTGTGTCAGAAACTATGGATCGGCGCTTGATTTTCTTAATCTTCCAAAACACGGTACTGTTTATCTTTACTAATTATAATTATAAATTACATTTGATAATTGTTTTATATTTTAGTACTGGACCAAGCGATTTGCAGTCACGGCCGCTCGTATGTTTATTTCACCGAGTCAATAAACGCAGCGTTGTTGAAAGATGGATCATTTTGGGCCCACACGTGGGACGGATCCTACAGGAGAGCTCTAAAGTCACTGAATGAAACTTGCGATTCAAATACCTGCAGCGAAATGGGAATAAATGCACCCAATTATTCAACTCGCGGCTTATTTTTTGTCGTCACTTCCAGCTCGAAGCCTTTCTACTGTACTTACTTACTTACTATCATTATTACAATTAATTATCAATACCCATAAAGATTCTAATTATTTTTTTTTATATAGATATTGATGCCAGAGATTGGTCCCATTTAGCGGTGCAACTGCAGAATGATTTCAGAGATGAGTATCTGGATTAATTAAATTTAATTCTGCTTACTACGAAATTATAATTGCAAGTTAATTAATTATCAAAGAAATAAATAAATAAAATGAGTAATTGATTAACGAAATTTTTTTTATTACGAACATTTCACATTTATTATTACGATTTATTTCAATAATAATAATAATCATTAATGATAACTATTTACAGTTTTAAAATGATTAAATGTTATATACAAGTGCATTATTTGGTAGCGCTTTTCAAATTTTAAATTCATAAATGTACTAGTTAACAAACATTTTGTGATTTTAAATGAATTAATTAATTAATAATGAACAGTTTAAACAATACAATACAACTAATAGACTACTCGAAATTGCCGCTTAAATATTTAAATTAATTATAAAATAGTAAACTAGAGTAATATTTAATTGTAAATAATTGATCAATCATATGCAATTGGCACTTGTGAAGGCATTACTGTAGTTAAGCCCAGCTTAAATGTAATTCAATGTATAACTTGGACATAAGTTGCAGGAAATATTCCCGTTCTACCAGCACACTCGCCAATCCACCATCCGTCCGCTTGTTTCCGATGTATCGTTATCAAATCACCAGGAGTAAGACTCAACTCGTCGTTTAAATTAGCAGCGTACTGGTAGATAGCGCGACACTGCTCGAGCCGGTCATTTTTATTGTCTCCCATTTCAGAACCATCGACGTCCTGATTGTTGTTATCTTCGGACTGGCTGCTGAACTCATCAAAGTCACTGAAGTCTTCTTCGTCGGGTGGGTTTTCGGAGTTTCCGTCACCGGCAGTGCGATCAATCCACTCGTGTCTTTCATTGTCGGCATCTTTTGTCAAGTGAATCTCATCAACGAGATCCTCGACCTCCGGGAATTGGAAGACCTCATTTTTAGCCCACGCCGGCATCTTCAGCACACTCTGCTGAAGACCCTGCTTGTCTCGCGATACGAGAATGTGTTCAGCCAGTGGATGTTTGCCCCTCTTACCACCCTCGACTTCAACGAGTGCACCAGCAACCTTATACCTAGCAGCCTCCAAATACGTCAGCATTGAACGCATGTGATGCAATTTGTCCGTGACATTTTGTGTACTTTCGTCGGCAGCGAATGCAGGTGTTTGAATAAATGCACGATGAAGAGTCTCCAGACCTTCTCTACCGCGTCTCTCTCTATCTAAATCCTGTCGTATTAAATGCATCACTCTCACAAGTGCTTGCTTTCGTCGCTCACGATTCATCGCCAAGGTCACGTGCTCAGCGTAAAAGTCAGGAAGCAGCTGGTCGACACTTGACGCATCATTGCTGTCCATACGGCGTATTAAATTTCTCAGGATATCAATGTCTTGAGAGACACTGCAGTTACGTACTGGCGTTGCTAGACGATCTGCGCTCTGACGAATAAAAAAAAAATCAAAATAAGCAAATAAATAAATAAACAATTACGTAATAATTGAAGTAATGATTTATAAACAAACCTGTTGAAGACGAGGAGCAAGTGCTTGTAAGTGCGCAAGATAAACATTAGCCAGATCTTTAAGAGCACTGAGTCTCTCCTCCTCGAGTAATTCCATTTGCTTGGCGCCCTTTCTCACCGTGCTCTCGTACTCGAGTCTCGCTCTCTCAGCTCTCACGCTGACAGTGTAGAACTCGGTATCAGCTCTACGTGACGAGTCCTCGGCCTTTCTCCGTCTATTCTCAAGTTTATTGACCTCTTTCTCGGTCATATGGTGATGACTCGTCTTGTTATTGTTCTGCTGACTTTGGCTGATCGATTGAATCCGAGCCAAATCCTGCAGCCGTTCATTTTCACGTGCACACGCAAAACTCTGCTTCTTACTTTTAGCCGCGACTCCACGCCACTCTTGCAGTGATTTTGACGCCTTGTCCACTGAACTCTCTATGGCCTTACGCGAACGGCCTTGAGCCTCTGCTACACCCACCTGTGGATCAAACGTCCTCATTACACCGACATTCCAATTTAATATCATCAATAAATAAATAAATAACACAGCAGACTGTCATTTTAAAATCTACAGAAGCTAAAAAAATTATTTTTTATCCCGTACCCTCAGAGGTTTGGCGAGTTGTTCACTCAGAGCAATTCCCCAAGCACGATGAGCTTCCGCAGCGGCCTCCATTTCTTCGCCGACATTTCTCCACGCCTCAGTTACACCTCCAGAGCTATTTCCGCCTTTTAATAATAAATAATAGTGTCACTAAATGGCTATTGTTATTATTACTCAACTAATTATCATAATTTATTAACTGTTAAGTAACAGCTACATAAATATTTAAAACAAAATAAATAATATGTTTTATTTAAAGTCATGTCTAGATCAACTTAACAAAATGATAAATTCATAGGGAGTCAGTAAATTAAAATTTATAATTCAATTTTTACCGTAAATGGGTCGAGCTGCTGAAAAAGTCCCGATAAAGGGATGAAAGGTCTAATTTATAATGATCCTGAAGTTAGCAGACACTTAGTAATTTTTTGATTTTTTTTTCATCAAATCAATTATACAAAAAACCAAAAACTAAAAACATGCACATGCAGAAAATTTTAAAAACTACAAGTGCAATTTTTTAAAATAATTTATTGTTTAAAAAAAAATCAAAAAATTATTAGACGTCGGCTAACTTCAGTATTATCAATTTATGGTAAAAATTGAATTATAAATTTGAATTTACTGTCCACCTCCATGTGAAAATAAATAGTCATGAAATTTTACTGTACCTTGGTCTTTTGAACACGCTTTTGTTAATTTACTGCTCAGTTTGGTCAGTCCTTTTGCATACGAAGCTTCTAATTCAGCTCTGTAAATAAAACAACGGATTCGTTATTAATTGTTGTAATTAATTTTTAAAAAAGTAATTAAAAGTCGAAAAAAATACCTCTCATGAAGAATAGCCGCAAGTTCCTTGCAAAAATCACCGCCTTGCTTAACATACCTGCGTATGTCTTCGAAGCCACCGGGACCAGTCTGAAATAAAAAACAAAATAATTGATTAATGATTTATAAATTGATATAAATATATAAATGTGCAAGTGTTAATTTATTACAGATAAATTTGTCATATTTAAATAAAGATGAACGGATAAATCGTCACGAACGTGCAGTCGTGCAAAAAGTTAGCGGTATCTACGCTCTATAGCGCACGAAATGAAATATTTCAAATATAATGTTATGTCTCCAGCATAATTTGAGTAAAAAAAAAAAGGATTACTATAATTTAAATTTAAATTACAGAATTGTACATTCACTTAAGTCTATATATAATTTACTCTCCTCGTATTTAAATGACATAAATCCCGTAAACTTTTTTCAGTTCATTTAAATTATTTATTGTCCTCGAAAAATAATTAGCTTTTATTATTTAAAATTTCAAAATATGTTTTTTTTTTTATTTTAAAATTCAAATATTATTTGAATATAAACAAAACGATTTCCCTTGTGCTTTCATTCTCTACGTTGGCATTTCACCAACAAACTTATTATTCACTCGTTATTAAATACAAGAAAACAAAAAGAAGGCAAAAAAAAAAACATTTTAAATCTCATATCATGATAATATCCTGGGATTTCCGGTTCCCTTTCACCTTGTCTTGTCTATTGAAGTGTATCCAGTAAGTATATATATAAATGATATATATACATATAACTTAACATCTATTATTATATTATATAAATTAAAATCAATTGTTAATAATAATTAATCACGCAAACAATTAATAATTTAAATAATTTCAATATATTATTAATTTTATGATCTGGAAGTTAGCAGACAACTAAAAATTTTTGAATTTTATTTTTAACAATTTAAACAAATAAAAAAAAAAAACTAAAAAAACGCACATGTAGAAAATTAAAAAAACTATATGTGCATTTTTTTTAAATTTTATTTTATCAATTATTTACTCTATTTATTTATAATTAAAAATTTGTCTAATGTCTGCTACATCCTCACTCATATTAATTTTTCATTAATATACCGAGAGAAATTTATGGTAATCGTTCCTAGTACGTTTATGAAATATCATCCCATATCGTTATGGTAATGATTACTTGGAATTATGGGATATTGGTCCATTCTTCCTAGGAAAAGTTCCCATAAGTATGAGAAAAATTCCCATCATCATGGTAACAGTTCCCATGTCACATGTATAAGAATTATGGTAATCGTCACCATATATTATGGTAATCGTTACCATAATATATGTTAATCATTACCATAATTCTTTCACATGCGATATGGTAACGATAACTATAATATTATAGTAATGATAACTATAATATCTATGGGTGTCGTTCCTATAATCAACATTTCAAAAAAACCGGTTACCATGCATTATGGGAACCATTCCCATAATATATTGTAATTGTTACCATAAATTTCTCTCCGTTTACTAATATAAAAAATTAATTTTTCATAATAATTATAATTCGAAAGTCGTTTCCAGTTGAATATTTAATTATGACATTTTAATTTTTAAGCAGTTAGTATATTAATTTTTTAAAATTATTATTTTATTAATATTTAAATTTTTCTGGAGTGATACAACTACCGGGTTGCATAGTTTACGAACAGATAAAATTAAATACTCGCAAGCTAATAATTGCCATCTTGTCGGCGTTACGAACTGTCGTATGACAATTTCAGTGCTAACAGAGCGTGACCGGCTGATAGCGGAATATATTTCTCTTTCTGTACATGATATATAATACAACATTAAGTTTTACACTCTTGTATATATTTATATATATGTGTATAGACATACACAGCACGGTAGTCGTCGATAAGACAAGAATTTTTATATTTTACTAGACTTTGAAAACTCATGTGAGTGTTGGCTTACAGGTTTGCGCGCTCGAAAAATTAATAATGAACTTAAATAAAAAATATTTTAAATACAGTAGATGTAATAGAGTACAAGGAATGTAGAGATAAATTATATAAATAAAGTGATAAGTATATTTTTAAAATTAAGTCTTTTAATTCAAATAAATTACTGAGATTTATTTTTAGTCATCGTAATGGAATTGCTCAGATTTGTCATTTGTGATAAAAAATTTAAATACTTGGGAATAAAATTAATTTTTTAAAATGATATGAAGTTAGACGGTCTTATAAATTTTGAGCTTTTTTACAAACGGTAAATTGTAAAAAAAATCCATCTAGGGTAGAAGTACCATTTGTGGCCACTGCTCCATTTTTGGACATAGAATACTTTGTTTTAATTAATGAAATTTCCATTTCAATAGTGGGATAAAAGTATCTTTGAACATATTTTTAAAAATAAATTATGTCGTGTATTTTACATATTGTTTTATTTAAATTTTTTGTGTCCAAAACTGGCACTAAAATGGCCAAAAACGGTACCTCTACCCTATAGCTTTTTATTTTTCTACATGCGCATATTTTTAATTTTTTTTTTTTTTTGTAATCAATTTGTTGAAAAAAAATCCGAAAATTTTTAATTGTCTACTAATTTCGGTCGTTTTTAAAAATTTATATTGGGGTTCATTTCAAATAAATTTTTTCTTTACTATATTTATATATTGGGTATCAAAATAAAGAATTTTCAATTATATAATTAGTCAAAAATTTAATTAAAGACATTTTCAAATATATTTCTATGAATTTTAAAAACTAGATTCAAATTTAAAAATTCGAATCAAGTTTCAACGTCAATATTTTTGGTAAAAATTATTTACGATCAAACATTTTAGATTTTTATTAAAAAAAATTCTAGTTAATTAGATTTTGAACATTAACAGAAAAAAAAAGTACGAGTAAAATATTTAACAATCTGTCAAATTTAAAATATTAACGACATGTAATTGATTAAGATAAATAAATAATTTAAAAGAAATAAAATAAACAATTAATACAGACGCGAGTGAATTATGGATATCAACTCCCATTTAACGACATTTTATTATTGTACAATTAATAACACAAAAACAAATAATAAATATTGTTATTTATTTAAAGACAATTGAATGTATTCAATCACTTTCTTTTCTCCTAAATAACTATTTAAAATTTATGAAAAGACTAGACGATATACGATCCCATTTCGGTTTGTTTTGAGACTCGTTAACTTAAAACTTTCACATTACATTACATCGTAATGTACGTTTATTGACTATAACAACTCTTAAACTCTATAAAATAAATACAACAACGATCTCTTCTTCCTTATTTAGTTTATAAATAAAAACTCATCATCAGCTTGTCGCTCTATGACAGACAAATTGTCCCGGGTGTTTTTCAAAACAATTGTTTACCTTTTGAACGAACCCACAAACAATATGATAAGCAAAGTAATAAATAATAATCATTTTTTTTATTTTTCCAGACAAATTCGTGTCGAAATAATTATGAAATATTATAAAATCTATAAATGGTAAATACACGCCAATTTAACAGCAATTTAGGATTTTACTTAATCAAAAAAAAAAAAAAAATTACGGCTATCTGTATCCCAACAAAGAGAGAGATGGAGAAAAAAAAATGATAGAGTATCCACTTTCTCTTACTATCGTTTATATTTCAATAGATTACTCGCGCAAGTACTGCACGCGTTACTAATTAGTGATTTCACCCTACATTTTTTAAAATTAAAAAAACCACGAGCTGTTATTTTTTATTTATACTCTGACCGCCGTTAATCTGTCACGCAAGTTGACCTTCGATCTCCGTAGAATGAATTTATACGACAGAAAAAATTAAACTTACGACCATGAGACAAGATAACTTTCTTTTAATTTAATATATATATTTTTGAACCTCGAAATCTAATTATTATCATATAAGCCACGGATTTAAGATGATAAAAACAAAAAAATAACTGGATCTCAATAAACAATTATGTAAGATTCGCTCACATTCATAAGACCTTGGATAAATTCTGGTTTTAAATTTTCGCAATATTACACCGGCTTGCACTCACTTTTCAATGCTAATAAAATTATCGTTACATTGTCTCTTTACCTAAAATATAAATTTATTTAATTCACAAAAATTCATAATCAACAATGAGAACCCGGCTTTCAATTTTAAAAAAACTCATTTTTATAGAAATATTTTCTAGCAAAATAAATTTCATTGTTCCTCGTATTATTCAAATGTCGAGCACGTCCGTATAAATAAAAAAAAGTAAAAAAAAAACTACTTTCTTTCGCAGTTGATTTCGCACACGTACGTTGAATATTCGAAATTTCTCCGAGGATGTTTTGCTACAACAGATCCGCGATTTCTTACTTTTTCAATATGCTTATAAACATACATGACAAACAAAAGTTAAATAAGCATATATGTATGAGTTAACATATATATAAATAAATAAATAAATAAACATAATCTTGTTTTGAAGCTTATGTTCATTTCTCCTTACATTACATTAAACATTGGCTCGTATACTAGAATATCCTCATGGTCAATATACACATCGACATATCGCTACAAACTGATCTCGTCTATTCTATATATATATGGGAATACTATTTATATGCATATGTACCTCGTGTACCGGCATATCACGTATAAGTACATCACAAAGCTTGGCCAGCAACAACAACCAATATAATATTTTCTCTACGCAACTTTCCCACACTTTCCACGTGTGGAGCCAGAGCACGACTCGCGCGAAATTAATCACTTCAAGGTAACTACTCTATCCTATTGTCTACCAATTTATTTTTTATTTTATCTTAATTATAATCATAAATAACTTTATCTTACACAAATATAAATTATCATGCAAATACATCTCAGAAGATTGTTTTTCGCCATATCTGCGCCGAGAGTTTGAATCCTGTCCTGTTTAGCGGGAAAACTTTTTCTTTTTTTATATGAGAAAATGAATTATCAAAATTAGCACAGACGCTATTTTTCCCATAAAAAACCCGCAGAAATTTAAATTTTCAGGTGCAGATCTGGTGAAAAATCTTATGCAGACCATGGGGGAATAGGAAATCCCAGTCCACGTGTTTGCTACACACGGGTCAGAATCCAAACTTCTCTCCCTAGCTGCTAGATAAAATTTTTGAAATCCGTTGAGTTATCAAAAAATAATTAAAACTATGGATCGTGCAAATGAAACTTTAAATAGCTTGGGTATCAAGGTACATATGTATGTATGTACGTCTATATAATATGAAGGATGAATGAGGAAACAGTAGTTAATTAAATTGCGTCGCGTCTCGTCGCGGATGGATAATTGGGTGTATGTTGAATGTAAGTGATGTAATTCCTCGATTTGACATCGCGTGCTCAGCTCCATCGTCACCAGCATTATCAACTACAGTATAATACTCAGAAAATAATAATAACTTTGTCATCTGTACACTCATGTCCCAGAGTGTGCAGAGTAAAAAATAAAATGCAGTATATCGTAAATAAAATATGATGATTAACTCAACTAAAGATGTAACGCATCATTGCTGCTTATTAAATGAATGATAAAGAATAGCTGAATAATTTTATTCAAGCAAGTCACGAGGAACTGAGACCAGTCAGTGCAATAGCCAACCGGAAGACTGGATTCAACTTTAGTTCTTTAATTATTGAGCGGATAATCTCATTATTATTTTAAATTAATTAATGATATTTATTATGGCAATCACTGATCAATTATTGATCAAGTGGTTTCTTAAACCCAAGTCACGGTGACCTGAATTTAATTCTAGTATAGGAACAGTAAATATATATGTGTGTATAGAAATAAGTATAAGTAGTAGTAGTAGTAGTAGTACAGGAAATAATGATCTACCTCTTCAGTATCATGCTGGTGCAGCAGATGAGTTGATGCCATTAACCCCCTTATTGACCCGAGCATTCGCCGCTTGATTAAACCGCCTTTCCCCACGTGTGATCGCAATTCCTTGTTTTCAATTCTGTGTCTTTCCTTGTGCCCCTGATCTCCACTATTACCACCAGCACTACCACCGCAATCATCATTAGGACGATTACCATCATCTTCGTCATCAACATTAACATAATTGTTATTATTTTTATTATTATTATCATCATTATCATCATTGCACAAGTTGTCGAGACTAAAAGATACTGGAGTCAGCTTGAGCTTTATCCTACTGACATTCTCCGAGCTGGCAATCCTCTTCCGTAGTTTTCCGCGCATCACTTCCGGCTTGCCCGGCATATCCACTTTCTCAACTTGACAACATTCCGGCGTCTTCCGGGTCTGTAGGTCGTGAGAATTCTCATCATCATCATCATCATGATCCCCATCTTCATCCTCCACATGATCACTACCAACATAATCATATTCTGGGCTTTTAATATCATGAGATACTTTCGCGATTGAAGTGACCTGACCTTCCTCTTGCTCCTCAACGACTGCACCGAATTCCCGGTTACGGGCTGCTACCAGGTCATAAAATCCGCAGCGATTACCCTTGATAACGTCACGATCATTTTGCTGAGCACGAAGTGCACCAACGGCCTGGAGTTTAGCGTGTCTTTGAACAACTTCTTCGAGCTTTAATTTCTCATCACGCAGCCAAGATCGCATGCGAGTCCAAGCCTTACCTAATCGCCGGTGCTTTCTACGTTTCTCCCGTGTCTTGAGACTTTCTTCTGGACACTCGGGATCCGAATAAGAACCTTCTGCAGCAGCAGCAATCGCTGGATTAGACATCTCCAAATTAAGAGACTGTAAAGATTTCTTTCGAACCTCAGCCACTAATTTACCATCCCCCTGATCATCAAATTCGTCTCTCGGTCGGGGAATTTCGTACAGCCGGTCTTCATCTCTGTCTCCGCCCTCTACTCCATCTTCGTCCCTCAAAACTTTATTGCTCACCAATTTAATTCGTGTAACACTCAAACGACGTGTTCTCGGAGAATCATAAAGACCGTCCAGGTCCAAAGATTTACGATTCTCAATATGACTTTCATTTAATCTTTGGTCAGATTTTGCGGTGTTTTCATAGCCTCCTAACCTAGGTTTGGACTCAAGGCCACGTGTTTTTGGAAAATCATACAACTCGTACGAGCCGCTTTGGTTTGGATCCTTCTCTTTCTTAACACTTTCACTACCAGCAGCTTCCGGTCCAGTATCAATGTCGTCATTATGTAAAAAACTAAAACTTATAACCGGCATACCGTCCTGTCCAGTTTTAACGTTCGTCAACGCGGTAATTTCAACACTGGTACTGTGTCTGCGTCTAACTCCCTCACTTATACTCATTATATTTTTATCACCAAGACTACTCGGATTACTCGATTTACTTGGACTATTTGGACACGTTATACTACAACTATTAGCAGCGGGTGTATCCAACGACTGTGTACACAACTTGCTGAAACTATTCAAGGCTACCTCTGCGTTATTTTGGTACAATACTTCACCGTCATTAACTAATACACCATCAGTACCAACTTGGTTACCATCGTTACCCCCTCTACCTGTACTATGTGTACCAATACTTTCTTCAGCAAGCTTATTTACATTTATCACCACATTTTCCTCCCTGTTATCCATCGAGTCATCATCAGTAGCATTCAGTCCAACAAGAAATTTTAATCTCGCCATTCTTGTGGCCCGGCCTAAGTCGCTTTTAATTATTGATGATGATGATGATGATTCTTCTCCTACATCACACCTGCTCATTATTACGCCTGATTATTATTTAACAAACATAAATAATAAAAATAATTAGTAATTAGTAATAATAATAATAAATAAATATATTTATTTAAATAGCTGTGTACACAAAGATCAATCGACTGGTTCCAATCTCATCTGACATGATTTACGATACTGATCGAGTAGAAACCGCAATAATTGCCCACGTCGCTGGATATCTTCTCAACTTGTAGTTAAGTCAAGATGGTATAGTCGAGAGAATTTAAACTTCAACACGATATAATACCAAGGCTTTAGCTGATGCCTTGTGCTATGGCCCCTTCGCACTTGAACTATCCGCTAGCTCTAATTATAACTGCACCTGGACTGTTGCTGATGTCTGTTGCCATTACAAACCGATGTACCTCTTCAATGCCCGCTACTTTGTCTTCGATGTTGTTTATGTACATTTTTATTATTGCAATTGCAGTTCAAGGAAATATGTGTACGTATATATAAATACCATTCAGAATTAACCTATATATATATATATAGATAGATAGAAATATATATAAAAATAAGTTCAATGCCCTCTTTCATTATTTATCCATTTGGTAGGCGGTTGTATAATAATCCAATCCAACTTGCCGGTGATGTGAATAGAATAAATTGGATCCGTTATAAGCCTCAATTGACCACAACTATTTTTAAATATTAAATTATTATTTTTAATCAACAGCACGTGGATACTCACAAACAAGAACACGTGACTTATGATGCCATTTGATATTTATAACACTTGTTTCCCATATCAGTTTTAAATTATACACCAAGTGGTAGTCTGATTAATTCAATACAATTATTAAGTAACGTTGATGTACTTAATAGTTTACACACTTTACACAGGTGACACAGACTTGTTATTATTATTATTCTTTGTTGTTTGCTCAGTACCTTTCAAGTGTAACGAGTGACAATAGAGATAGTACTTAAAGTTTGTAAACTCGTGGTCTTGTTGAGTTTAACTAAAAAATTTAAATGGTGTAATATCTTGATTTAATATTTACACAATGATAAGTAAGAATTGAGCTTACGTCGCTTAGTGTAATTTGAATTTGAGTTATCAATGCCACTTAGCAGTATTTCATATTATTATTATTAGTATGGATGTATATTTATATACATGAACAATAATTTTCAATTGGCTGATATCTTTTCCCGCTTATTTATTTCCCCTTCTTCGGGTCCGAGGAAACAAGTTTAAAGTGACAACCTTCAATGTCTTTGTCGTCTTTATTTTTCTTCGTCAATATACTCAGTACTTAGTGTACTACAAAAACAAATACAAGATATCGAGGCATGTAGACATGTAGACTTTACTTGAATTGGAAATTATAATTGGAGTGAGTAAAGTATAGAGCATGAGTATGTGGTATATATGGATATAAATAAAGCAGTACTTTTATTAGTGTGAGTACATATACAGTACGAACTGTTAAAACTGTTAGCGGATTGAATTATTTCAAGTAGAACATGTGACAGGCATACATTCCAACGTGCCTCATCCGGGAAATCTATTCTTCAGAGCAAAAAACAATAAATAAATAAATAAAGTATTTATTTTTTTTTTATAATAACCAATAAATAAGTCGGTATTAGAGAATATATAAGTAATAAATTTAGTTTACTGTTTGAAGATTACGACGGATTGACGGGAGAGACTTTTATTAAAATCAAAATGTCATTGTCGCTTTTAAATCAGACAGCAATCACGGGCTTACAGGCTTATCATTATAGCTGTGTACCGTGATACGACTTCCTTGGGTAAATTGGCAAATTAAAAATACCGTGGCAACAATATATATGTATATATATATTGTATACGTGTTTATGATGTACTTTGTATTGTATTGTGCAAAGTCCTACTTGTAAAGTATTTTAATGTCAACTTAAATCTTGCAATTTATAAATAGTAATTGATTCTTCTGTCATTAATTTCAGTATATTAAATTATTTTACTATTACAGTAGACAAAGAAGGTTAATAAAATTTAAATAATTCCATTGACAATGCGGTTAACTTTTTAAATCTCGTGATTGTCTTCATACTTGATTCTCCAGGTATTTAGTGCGTGGAATAAAAGTATTATAGCGTTTTCTTTTTAAACTTAAAAAAAGTCGAACGTTTTCTTTTTCAGCTTTTTAATATTAAAAAAAAATAGTTTTCGGTTCAGTTGGTTTTTTTAATTAACCCAAGTTATATCTCTAGTGTGTAGATTTAAAATGTTGATTAAAAAATTATTTCGTTCACCGTAATTTAATATTGTTAATTTTTTTAGCATAAATCCGATGGTTACACAACACTTTACCAAATGATTATGTTTTCATATTACGTTGCGTATGTTACACAACGCTCTTGGTGCATAAAATACGTCTGTAGATAGAATATGAGCGAAGAAGGCGCACTAACAAAATGGTTATTTTAATTTATGGATGGATGAAAAGACCAAGTTAATAAAAAATGTGATAACAGACTAATAAAGTAAAATGCAACGAAAATGGATAACGATCTTTACTGCTAATATAAGACCGTGAGTGTAAAATATAGCAAATAATCCACTCTCTTATATTGTTATTCGATTCAAATTACCGATGACCCGCGCCAGGTACACAACACTCGATTCTCATTCGACTAGATCGTTTTGAACTTACAACAATTCAACTCCCTCTTATTATATATATACATATATATACATATAGGAATAACACTGCACAGTAATGTAAGGCGTGGCGATCAATTACGATGCAATCAATAAATCTAAACAGAGGATTTGAAACAAATTTTATATCACTTTCTCACGTTTATTTTATTACTTTTTATTCAAATCCTTTTTCCTTTATAACTGCTTAGATTTTTTTGTTTGCAACCACTCATCTTCTCATCAATCAATCATCATATTAAATTTTTATTGCCGCCATTATTATAAAAATTTTCAATGTTCAATAGCTTCGCTGCTGGTGAGTTCTGACATCAATGCAGAGACATAGGTGAGATTTTTTTTATTTGTGTAAAAAAACCACAGTGCTGATACTTATGTATAATTTATACTTTTTTTGCAGATCAGTTCAAGGAAATCAACTGAGTACTGTTAATTGAGAGCACGTGACTGTTTTTAAATAATATAAATATAGTAAAATAAAATGAACGTCTTATTCACTTGAATTATCTCAGCATCAGTTATCTTCAAAAATACAAAAGTGCTTCTGTTGACTGTGAGTATATGCTGCGGATGTTGGAGTTCGAATGTTAAATGTAATTTTTTGATGACAATTGGAGCCAAATTATCGGTGATGTTGAATCGGTGATCGGAGGATGATGATGATGATGATGAACCGGACGAACGAGCACAACAAATGTGAGCAGAGGCGAGGACAGAACAGTCACAGACGATTGCAAGCAAAGAGTTAAACAACGCGACAGTCGAACGACTACTAGACCGGTTGGTTGGTTGGTTGCTCGTTGGTTGTCTGATGATGTTTGGATGTAGTATAAAACACTGTATACCACACGACACGGATATCTGTATGTCTGACAATAAGAGTGAGTGCACATGACAAGAGCAGACCCAGGATGCGCATGTACGAGCTCAGCTCACGAGTTACATTACACTATTATATATTATATTATGTTAGATACAAGTTTGCTACTTTGCTCTACTCTACCGCATGTATGTAGAGAGTCAGTCCCTCGACTGTATGATACAACAACTAAGTCATCATGTGAAGACCCGAGAAGATTCAACCTAGCCAGGGGGTCATGTCGCTTATGCTTATATTTAGACTATTTACTTACTTAGTTAGAACTATTTGAGAGACTGGGATGAGGCATGAGAATAAAATATTAACATTTGTGTTTATCAATCCAATGGTACAAAAAAAGTCAAATGTGAGCTGATGATCGCAACCAAAATTTGTATGTATCAATTATTTGTTTTATACTTCAAATTTATGAATGCGTACACAGAAAAAAAGAATTTCTTGGGGCGAGTCAAAATTTTTTGACCCAAGAAATCCATTTTTTCTGTGTACATATATTAGAATATGATATATATTGTCATAATGTGGGAATAATTTTTTTTTTTAAAGATTACGTAAATTTAGCGAGACCGTGTGATATTATTAATTAATTTAATTAAATGATGGGTGATTCTATTTTAGTATAAGGTCACGAATACTTGTAATGTTAAATTTATGTACACGTTACATATATAAATTAATTGTGTTAATTTATTAATAGAATATCGTTTTAGGTTGATAAAAAAATGAGGGATAGAAAATTATTATTTGAAAAATTGTGTTTGACTGTCTGTTAAAATTTGGCGGGAATTTTTTTAAATTATTAAAGAATGTATTTTATTAATTAATTTCTAATTAAGTGTTCTAATATGGGCAGCCTGTTATGCTCAGACCTTAAATTTAAAAAATAAATTATTAATTCGAGGCATAGAATTTAATCGAGAGTAGAAATTTAAATATTTAATTATTGAGCTCAGTGAATTGTAACAAAAAAGTGTATTATTTATTTGATATTTTAAATTTAGAAAATCAATTTATCGTACTTTCTATTTTTTATTGTTGCATATCGGTATAATAATAAATATGTTTATAATAAAATAATAAATGATAATTAATCGCGGATAAGGTAAAATGAAAATGCTGTACGGATGTATGATAACATGGAAAAAGGAGAAGTTAATCGTGCTAATTGTTTTAAGTGAAAAATGTCAATGTTTAAATAAAATATTGTCAGAGTGAATGGAGGAGTGCCATAAAAAAAGGCAACATAGAAATGATGTGTTTAATCTTGGGGGTAAACATGACACGAAGTAATTTCCGCAAGGTTTTATTTATTTATTTATTACCCGATAGATAAAATGTATTCGTACATTCGTGCTCAATGAACCGCGTTACATTGCCAAGTAATGTCCTAATACTCCATTCTCATCCTCTATATTTAATCTTCTATGCCTTTAAAAAGATTTATTTCGCTGTTTCAAACCAGCACCCGAGTCTATCATTAAATAAATATCTCCAAGCATGCACAGAATTTAAGTTTATATAAATTAGAGATCATAAAAAAAAAAAAATTCATTTAATTAAATTTCTCAAGTTTATTTTAATTGCCCCCAAGATTTAATAATTGTATGTAAGGTTGATGACTCTGTTATGTGGTAATTGTTGTAATTAAAATTGTCAACTTATCAAGTCACATGTACACTAAAATTATACATACTTTTAAGTTAAATTACTGCGCGCTGAGTGAACTGAAAAATAATCGTGCGAAGAAGCACTAAGAGAACAGGTCAATGCAACTTTAAAAATAAAAAAAGAGGAAGTATATATACGTATATAAATACATAATATAAGTTAAGAAGCCACATGTAGTGTAGGAACGTAATCGTGACGAGCAAGTCGTTTATATATTTCTCTCGTTTCAATATCGGCTTATATTATTATATACTTTGAGATTCTTGCACCTCCAGGCAGTGCAATCGACCTACATCCCTTGATCGCGCTATCAAGTAAATACTGAATAATTTTATTACACTTTTAAATCATTATTATCATTATTATTATATGATACTATTATTTTGTTTATTTTGTAATATATTTTTTTACCTCGTTACCGCATCAAGTTACACGGAACTTTTTTACTCCTCTGATACTTATAATTTATTTTATTTATTATTATTATTATTATTATTATATATTTTTTTTATCAAGTAAAAGTATTTTCACTGCATTTTATTGGCGTTACATTTAAAGAATAAATAGCAATTGCAGTTTCATATAAAACATCAGCAAATTTTACAAACATGTGGCGAGACTGGAGACTGGCGCATATCCGTTTACCATGGAATTTTAATCGTACGTCATAAAAATACACATGTGTACTGTTAATTCTCCCGAGTAATTTTTATTTTATTTTAAATCAAGAATTAAAATTTCAAATGTAAAAAAAAAATTAATTTTAAAAATTCTCATGAATTTTTTAGAAATTTACAACTGTAGTTTTTTATTTTAAAAAAATAAACGGATGTTTATTGCTGGATGCTGCTAATTTTGAAAAAATTAATTATTTTTAATTAACATTAAACTGCAATATCAATAATTATTTATTTATTTATTATTCAATAACGTTTTAAAATAATATTCGCGCAAATAAATGTGTGTATTATACGAGTCGACACAATGTTGTTATTATTTTAAGTATTACTGCGTACATAATGATAGTATGAAAATGACAAGGAATTATTTAGTCCCGTGTGGTGGCCCGTGGGCCATATTCAGGCCCATCAGGCCGAGGCGCCCATACAAAAAAAAATGACATGGGCGCGTCTTTTTACATTCGATGGTATGCAATCATTATATATTTTTTTCAGGTCAAATTTTTAACAACTGCATCATATTTTTTTAACTTCTCTGCATTTTAATGCACTGTAAAAAATTGCGGATTTAATCCGGAGTTAATGCGGAGCGGATGGCTGTTTATTTAATCCCCTCGGAGTGAAATTTTCTCCGCGGGGGTTTATTTTAATATTAAAATTCCGAATCGAAGTGTGCGCATTGAAATAAAATCCATATCACTCCAAAATCACTCCCCTAAAAAACAAACTCCATTTTTACTCCGAATGCGGAGTAATTTTTGTGAAAAATTCGGAACTCCAAGTGATGGAGTGAATTCGGATTTAAATAAAATCCAGTTTACTCCCGATTTTTTACAGTGAAATAAAAAATTTATAAGTACGGGTCAAAAATAAAACTTGATTCAGGCTCACTTCACTTATTTTCTTTTGAAATTATCGATTTTCCAACGATTTGTCGATAAGATCTCGACTTTTTCGACTTAAATTAAATTTTTTTCAACTTTTTGAACTTTCTTCATCTTAGTTTGAACTTATTCGTCTTTACTTCGAGCACGATAATCATTCACCTTAGTTTTGACATGCTGAATCAAGTCGAAAAAAAATTTATTTATTCGTCTTACTTTCGCCTTAATATGTAAAAATTATTTCACCTTAGTTTTGACTTTTTCGTCTTAAAATTTAAGTCGAATAAGTCTAAACCAAGTCGATTTCGACAGAATTTCAACTTTTTCGTCTTAAATCGTGACTAAGTAAGTCAGTTAAGTCTAGACCAAGGCGAAAACTCACTATATTTCATATCTCCGTAAATAAAAGTCAAGTTTGTCTTATGAAAAATGGCTCCAAATTTCGACTTTGTAAACCAAGTCTAAATCAAGTTTTATTTTTGACGCGGGTATTAACTATACAAAAAAATATAAATATGTGATAATTAAATATGTGAATGATATTGAATTGTTTTCCCGTAAAAAATAATAGTAAAATATCTTCAAGTGTATCACGAGGTGAAACTAACACTCAATAAATCTCAGTGAGTCTATTAAATAGCGGTATATTGTGAACACACGTAGACAGGAAACCACTCGTCTGCTACCGGAACCGACACCCTTTCACAAGTAAACCACACGCTATATTCTCTTTAGAATATTCCGTACATATCAAGTGTTAATAATCATAAAAATAATAATAATAAGTCATTTTTAAACAAAAGAAACTGTAAAAATATTGTAAACAAACGGACTGAAGAAAATTTTTCTACTTAAACTTTATTATAACGAATAATAAATCAACTATGGACATTACTGGTACTTAAAATGGATAATGATGATGAAATACGGTAGAAAATTTTTCATTATGAGTAATAAACTAAACACGTAATGTGTTTCTGCTGGAGAACTAAATAAAAATAAACTGAAATATGATATTTTATTATGAATTTTTACTTAACTTTTTAAATAAATTACATTGAACAGGTTGCTAAGTTTTTTATTAGCATAAAAAAAATGAACCGTAAATAAAATATGGGTTTTAATAAATTGAATTGTCGAAACAAGATGCGCATTATAATTAAAATATTTATTAGATTATTATATAAATTAAATAGGAAATATTTACATTAATAAATCAAATAAGTTGTGTTAAATATGACAAATAAATAATATTGAATAATAATTTACAAATAAGAAACTATTTAACTGAAATATTAAGTCACGTAGGAGAGTTATTCCCTTTAATACAAATCGAATTAATTCATCCGTAAATCATTTACTGTTTTATTCAGCCGTGGAAAATTATATATAAATTTATATATTTATATGTTCATGTTATAATCCCGTAATGTGGATGTGTAGTAACAAGTAACAGTTAATACTAATGTATATATATATATATAAATTTAGTAAAATGTTTGCATGCCGTGGGATCAAGTGTACGAGTATCTGAGACTCCTAGGAAACCTCTGGACTCTCCAGACTGTATCAAACTAAACTATCAACTACTCATGTAGATATATAGATATATATATATAATAATAAGATGTATATGTTTGACGTAACACTTTCACCCCTCAAGCTGTTCTTCTGGAACGGACATCGGCCCCGACACGCCATGCAAATTCATCTTTGCATTCTGTATGCATTCATCACTTCCTTTCTATTCACTTATTATTATTATTTTTAAATACAAATACTTGAAAATATCTTTATACGTTTCGTTAATTATACCGTTAATTAACATTAAAATTTTTTTGTTATTAAACAAAGGTAATTTAGCTGGCAGAGCACCCGGTGCGTAACCGAATAGGTCCGGGTTCGAATCCCGTTAGGGAACCGCCTGACTTTTCTTGATTTATTCAAAACTTTTTATCAGCGCGGCCCTATCTGTCATTGCTTAGGGATTTTAAATTGAATAATATTGTATTTATTCAGTTACGTAATAACAAAATATTAAAAAATAAGGAATATGATCTTTAGAATTTATACGAAATCAACTTAATGACAAATATATGGATGCTTATGTAAAAGATATAATAGAAAATCGTGTGGGCTTGACCAATGTAAGATGCATTAAGTGTGACATAAGACTTTCACCCCCGGATAAATACTAGTGTAGTGGGAGTTACTGTCCATCTCGATATGTAGTCAACAGAATAAATTTATAAATATATAAAGAGTCTTGTTAGTGGGATTATATTTGAAATAAATAAATATCAGACAGATATAAGAATTATGTACCTGATATCCTGATTCCTGACTAACTAATATCTTATTTAACATAATTTTTAAAAAATTCAAACTAATAATAATAATAATAATTATGTAATAAAATAAAAGCTGGTTGAACTTTGCGCAGCCCGCGTTACGTGCTGATCGGACTCACGGCGATCCCTCAGGTATCTTTGTACCTCTCCAATAATGAAATATAATCGTGAGAAGTTCTCGATCGACTTCTGCTTGTTACTAAAACTCTCTACGGCTATTAGTATTTAAAGACTTTACCGACTATCGTTTTATTTTTATTTAAATACAGCATTCAATTAATACGCAACATGACGAAAAAAAAAAGAAAAAATTTTAATGCTCTTACGTGTTTCGAAAATTTCTATGAAATATATGAATACTTAATACCATTTAAGAATCACTGTAAATTATTTTTTATAGATAACATTTATTATTTCATAATTATTTTAAATTGTAACACTTTTTGATTTTATCATTATTATTATATTTAATCCGATTACGCTTTCTTGACAATTGGATATTAAAATTTAAATTTTGCTCCCGTTTTTAATAATCATTTTTATTATTTAAATCTACTGAAAATTCTAATGACAGCCGTTTAAAGGAACACGTGCATGTAAAATATAAAATTACCATCTAAAAAACTTTACCCAAGCGGCACGAAAAAAAATTTTTGAATTTAAATCAACAATTGGGTACATGGTAACAAATTATCTCTTTAAATTTAACAACAAGTCAACAAACTTCTTTTTGTGCCGCTTGGGTATATACATAAATTTATGATAGAAGTAGCATTTATGACCACTGCTCCATTTTTGAACATTCAATACTTTATTTTAATTAATGAAAAAGTATTAAAAATAATTTTTATTGTAACAGTCTGATAAAAAATATCTCTGTACACATTTTGAAAATTAATTATGTCATCGCGTATTTTACAAATTATTTTATTTTAATTTTTCAAGTGTCAAAAACTGGCCCTAAAGTGGGAAAAACGGTATCTTTACTATCTGAACAATTGACAAAAAAAATGACTAGACTGACTTGAAAAATTAATTCCCCAGGTTCAAATATTTGGCCGAAATCGCATCAAAGTCGTAGAATTTTATTAAAAAAGGCCGAAAGTTGGCTGATAAATTGAGTAGGTCTTTGCTCGGCCATAGTATTTTTTTTTTTTTAAATAAAATTATAAAACTTAGAAAAATTTCAAATTCAGCCTTTTTGGGCCTTATCAGCCAAATTCCAAACTAGATAATTTTCGGCCTAGAAAAAATTGTATCGTTTTTTGGCTTTAAATTTTTTTACCTGAGTTCCAACAAATTCTACAATTACTATCATAGTATTCAAATAAAATTCATTAGTTTCCCATTAAAAATTTTTAATTAAATAAAAAAAAATGTTATTGTTTTTTTTTTTTTTTTTTTTTTCAAATTTAATTACTAGTGTATTTCCTGACTAAAGTACACTACGGTGTATGGATATGGTTTATTATAGACAAGATAGACGCACGTACAAACTCGAGCGGAATAGGATATTAAAAAGTAGGGGATAGTAGAAATAACGGGTCTTACGAAAAACCACAAGTGCTACTTTTCTTCTATTCTCTTTTCTGTATTATACTCCAACTGGTGTTAGTTTTTCTATTTGAAGAAATACATATCCACAATAACAATAATAACTTAAACACCATAATAATGTAAGCTAAAATCTTTCATCACAGTAATTTACAGCAATGATCAACATTCAACATCATTTAAATTTAATCATCAGCAAGTACACACATTTAATCGAAAATAACTTTCATTTTCATTTAATTGTGCGGTTAACCATGTGATGAAATAAAGTCTCATTAAATATATAATATCAATTAGATGATGCACATTAAGTGTCAGGGGCTCTTGAACTTATTATTAAAAGAGTTAATTAATAATATAGGTTACATATTTTAAAATAAGATGTATAATGATAATTGCCCGCCTACTGTTCATCATCGCCTACATTTAATGTGCGATGTGATGAAAGTTTTTATTTTTATAATAAATTAAGAGAACGGCCAATTAAAACCCAATTATTTTTTACTAGCCTTGTAACAAATTGCTGTTTACTACATACTTTGTTTTATTATTTTTATTTCTTAAAATATAAAACTGATAAATAATTAAAATATTTTGAAGATTTAAATTTTTAATTTTTCGCGCTAAAAAATTTATTTCATTATCTATTGAAAACAAAAATTTTCCTGGGGCGAAAAAAAATTAATTGCGCGAAATTTTTTCCAATTCAAAAAAATCATATTCAGTGTATTATTAAACGACGGATGTTTGCATGACAATTGAAATAAAAAATTACAGAACTGATTCATCAATTCATCATACATAAAATTATTTTTCTCAATAAACTAATAATAAAAATGACAATTAATTATACTAAATAAATAATTATTTAACTAATAAATAATTAATAAATCTAATTGGTTAATAATCTATTTGGCATTGAGCTATAAACGTTTAAAAAATAAAAAGTTTATATGAATGATAAGCTATCAATTTTATTTCGGTTCGTTGATCATTTAATCAGATAAATTTATGCGGATATTTAAATTTTATCTTATGTATGTTAAGTTACTTCGCAATAGTTAAATATGGTAAATTTTAAATCTCTTAAATTTATCATGTTCATTTGTCATATACATACAGAAAAATAATAAAACGTTAGTATGATGTGACTCACGCACCTGTAATCACTGTCACACCCACATACGTTTTAAAAACAATAATAAATTATTTTTATAACAAACATAAACTTATAAATATTTAAATCTGTCATATTATTTTCATTTTTTGACAAAATTAATCTAAATATTCAAATAATTAATTTTAAAAATCGTAATTCAAAGTTCAAATAATAGAAACTAGAAATCCAAGTGAAAATATTTCAGATAAAGACTCAGTGAAACTCTCTAATCAGGACTGATAACTCGATAAGAGTATGTGTACATAGCCTGTATACATGTCTCAATATAACAATAGCATTAAAAAATTTAATTGTTATTTAAAAAAAAAAACTTACAGCATATTTGTCCTTGTAGAATAGCGAGCTGGTCGACATGTCGTTAATGATAACTTCATTAACACGTAGGTTTAATAATTAAAACACGCGGTATCCCATCATCGCTAACCAACCCCAGATCCAGATTATTTATTTAACTTCAAGTCTAGTTTATTTATTCAATTATTTTTTGCTTGTACACATTCAATATTCAGTGACGATTTCCCTCCTTCCGGCCACACAACACTCAAAACATTTAACACACGTGCATAATTTGAACACTTCTCTTACTGACTGAAGACTTCTTGTCTCTTGAGTATGATAACAATGATAATGATAATGATAATGATGATGATTAGCTTCAATGACAATTGAACTCGATGAACTTTCTCTTATTAAATAAAATTCCCGAATAAAATAAAACGTTACGAGTTATTGGATAGCGCGTAAACCGGCAGGTAGGCAGGTACTTTATTGTATATCACCTGAATTGAAACTGCTGGAGAAAGAGACTGGTGTACTGTATGTATGTCCAGTTAGTTCGTAGCTTCCACCATCAAGTTTAAGCAGAAGGGTAAACCCCACCATCATCAAAACATATTACACACGACGATCACGGTCTACACGATCAGAAACGAGAGAGTTAAATTACTACAGCCTAGTGTAGTCATCACATCACTACACAAGATATATAAATATATATAATATAGTATACAATACATTGAAATGAAATATTGTCAAGAGTTAATGTCGAATGACCTACAATTTACAATAACTGATATTTCTTCCTTTTCCTTTTTTACTTCCTCTCCTTTTTTTCAGTGAACTTTATTGTATATCTATCCTGATCCAATATCATATTTTCAAGGACAAATTTTAAATGTCCAACATACTTTTACTTTATATTTTACTTACAAATTATAAAATATAAATATGTAATTTCATATTTTAAACATTAATTGTATTAATTATTTATTTATTTATTGTTATTTTGTATTTTAAAAAATTTATAATTTGTCGGTCATTTTTGACATTTGAATTTTACCGCGCAAATATTAAATATTATTTCGAATTTTTCAACGGAAGTGTCATTTCCTGCGCGGTAATTCTGATTGGCGGATTGCTCATGCGCACAATCTAAAAGCGATATATGTATAAACAAAACGAGATATATCGAATCTGTATATATCGAACCGCACGGCGCGATTCACATTCAGTACACTGTGTTTGTTTCTTTCTTCAGGGATAAGTAAGCGTTTGTTAAAAAAAAAAAAAAAGAAAATGAGTGGAGACAAAAAGTAAGAGAATTAAAATATTTATTAATAAATATTTAGATAATAGTTTTCATAAATAATATCAATTATAAAAGTATTAATATTTATAATATTATTTTTATTTATTGTAATTTAATTTGTGTGCCGCCCCGTGGCTTCGAAAAACCGCCATGTTGCTAAATTTTCGTATTGATTCACGATGAAACTTCTAGAATAACCGGCATTTAATTGCTATTTTTACAGCTAATTAACTGCTCTAGTTAAAAATAATTTAACTTTATTTTAATTGTTCTATTATTATTTATTTAATTATAGAATTTTGTATGGTTGCTATGTAAATAATTGTCGCTTAAATAATGTCGATTACCGAGACAAATTGTAACATGAGCTGCGTCATATCTTGTACGGTTTCATATTAAACTTATAATATATCGATACAAATAATTATCAGAGTTACATTCTCTCATGCTAAATATATTAATCTATTTCTTATCGCATTTAACATTTCCTTTTGTCATGATACATATCAATTTATATCGTCATTGTGAATAGTAATGACTAGCATTTTTTTTTTCTGACTTCGATTGTTTTGCCTTCTAACCTGTACAAAGACCGCGTGCTTTTTTTTTTTATTGATTTCTTAATTAGTTTTAGTTTGAGATTATATATAACGACAGACATATGAGCTCAGTTAAGATGATTATTATTATTAAGTCATAGTGATAAAAATAAAATTTTTAAATAATTTTTTTTTTGTTACCCAGGCTTACACCGCCACCGGTTCAGTGGGCACAAAAAAAAAACCAACTCTTAATCACATTTGGTTTGGAAGACTGCAAAGACCCGACATTAAATATTGATGCGGAAAAAATTTACTTCAAAGGTGTCGGTGGAACTGATCAAAAAGAACATGAGGTTACTATTAATTTATACAAAGAAATCGACCCGGAGAAGACAACTAAAAATGCTAGAGGAAGAAATATTGAAATTATATTAATGAAAAAAGAAGAGGGCCCCTACTGGCCACGACTCACCAAGGAAAATAGCAAATTCCATTGGTTGAAAATTGACTTCAACAAGTGGAGAGACGAGGATGACTCTGACGGCAGTGCCAGCGATGATGGTGTCCGAGGTGGAGGAGGAGGAGACTTAGAAAGTGTAATTATTTTAGTTCTTTTATTTCTTAAGTTTTTAAATTTTTTTTACTTTTAATTTATTATTTTTTTTATTGCAGGTAATGCGTAACATGGGATACCTGTCCGGCAATGGAGACATGAAACCAAATTTGGATGACTTACCGGACACGGTTGATGACGAAGAGGTAGCTGATGATAGTGATGCGGAGGAACTTCCTGATCTTGAGTGAAAATATTTAAAAGACCAAAAAGTAAAAACGTTTTTAAATAAAAAATAAAAATAACAAAAAAAAACATGAGGACTTTAACTTTTCCTCAGCGATCGCGACTTTTATAACAAAAAAAAAAAAAAAACTTATTATATACGTAAGCCCTCGTGACATTAACAGTTTTAAAATTGCAAAAATAATCTTTTGCAACTGACGAGGGTACCGGTGACGTATTAGCGAATTTCCCTGTCCCGCGGCCACTTTCAGTTAAAAATGATAAATGAGTAAATGAAAAACAAAATTATGATAACTAAGCAATGATAATAATAATAATAATAATAGTAAGTTAATCAGCAGGACTATTGAATGGCTAGTGGGTAAAGTAAAAAATAGAGTTCTTTGAATTTATTTCCTCTTCGTTAATTTTTATTTAATAAAAATAAGTTGTAATAATAATTATAATATTAATAATAAACAAGCTTTTTTAATAATGATCAATCGAACGTGTAAAATAAAGGTATAAAAAATGTGAAAAATAAAAAACTGTGTTCAATAATTATTATTTCTTAATTTTTATTTAAATATAAATATTAATTTCAGTGAATAAGACTTTTATTTAAATCAACCCACAATACTAGAAGCTCCTCGTAGTGCTAAATAACCAGCAGTAATATCCATCGGTAAACTTCTTACTGTTGCAAATTCTTCAGCAACTGCGTAATAAAGTTTTGTCTGTGGATCTGTGTACCGTGCCTGCAAAATTAATCAATTTTCATTTTTATTCTTTCCATTAATTATTAAAATTTTTTTTTACCTGCAGCCCTGATATGTCGGAATATTTCTTGGCGGGTCGAAAACTTGGTGGCGCGTTTATTGAACTATCTAATTAACAGTAAAAATAAATATAATTACTTTTAAAGTAATTATTCTAGTGGGTTTGAATACCCCCCCTTCCCCCAAGATGAGGGTGAATGTAGCAGACATCAAATTTGAAACCATAAATAAATAGAGTAAATAATTTTAAAAATGCACTTATTAATTTTAAAATTTTTTGAATGCGCATTTTTTAAAAATTTAATTTAATTAATTAATTACTCTATTTATTAATACTTTAAATTTGATGGCTGCTATACTCACACTTATGTATCTAATCTATATATTTTTTGATTTATAAAATATCAAAACAAATTATAAATTATCTTGTTGAATAAAAGATAATTTTTTGGGGGAATGGGTTTTGAGAGGACAGTAATTTAATCTAATTATATAATAAATATAATAATAAACGTACAATGAACGAATCCAGCAGGCCATGGTAAACTTTTTTCTTGAGTTAAAACTTGTTTCAATGACCGCCAAGTTCTTTTTTTACCTGACACGCTCATAGGACGAAACTTTTGTTGGAACTCTGGATTTTTAAAAACTGGCATTGGTTTTTTAACTTCTGTTACTTCTTCACTTACCATTATTTACTGCTAAAACAAAAAAAACGTTTATTTATCAACATAAATATAACCTCTTAGCTACACAAATTTCAACAATCAAAATGTCACACATTCAAAATTTAAAATTTTTACAAACCTTTTGTCTACACAAAATTATTTAAATAAATATATGAATAATAAAAAAAAAATTTTGTATTTTTATTTGTTGGAATTGTTAAGATTTTTGAATAATTTTTGACAGCAGCAACTTTCGCGCAAGCATGCGCAGAATTCATTCAAGCAAACATTCATTTGTTAAACAAATTATAAAGTAAATAACAAAAAATTTATTGATTTTTGTAAGTTACATATTTACATAATTTTCAAATATTTTATAATTATTATAATAATAATTTAAGTATTTAGTTAATGATAAAAAATTACAGATTAATTTTATTGACGGCCGTAAGTTGCGATGATGACTTGAGTGGTTGCTATGCTCCAAGGACGGGCTCCGGGGATTGGGGACTGAGGATTGAAATCAAAATCACCTTACAATAGTCGTGAAGGTCATCGCAGTATTCAGTTTCAGTCGTGCTCAGTAGTTCTACTTCTACATCACAAACCTATTGCTGGTGTTCATTAGTGTCATTTATCACCAAGAGTTGAATTAAAAAATAATAAACAATGGCGCGTAAATTTTTTGTCGGTGGCAACTGGAAAATGAACGGCAACAAAAAAGAAATAAATGAAATCGTTGATTTTCTTAAAGCCGGTCCATTGGATCCAAATGTTGGTACGTGACAATTGTCAAGTCCACTATTTTTATATTACACTATTCTACACATTATTTAAATTTTACAATTAACATGATTACTTTTTAATCCAAAAATAATTATTTTTCAAAAATATATTTTCCTATTTATTAATTGACTTTCATCACAGTAAATTATTACATCATCATCTAGATGGCCCTAATTATGGACGTCTTGAAATTATTTTTAATGTCAAACGCCCAAAAAAAATATTTGAATATTTAAATTTAAATACAGACAATTTTAAATTATTAGCAATCGTAATTATTTATCAGGAAATTATTTAACTAAAATTAAAAATTTTTTTAGAGGTCGTCGTCGGAGTTCCATCGATTTATTTGACGTACACCAAGAGCATCTTACCCAGCAACGTTGCTATAAGCGCTCAAAATACTTACAAAGTACCCAAGGGCGCATTTACTGGTGAAATAAGTCCTGCTATGCTTGTGGACAACGAAATCCCATGGGTTATTTTGGGTCACTCTGAGCGACGAAATGTATTCGGTGAAAATGATGAATTGATTGCTGAAAAAGTTGCGCACGCTCTCGAAGCTGGTGTCAAGGTAACGATGATAATAATTATTATTAGACTGTTTACAAATTTAATTATCTACAAACATTTAAATAATAATAATAATAATAAACTTTTTATCAATGAATAATATTTTTTTATGATTAAAAGGTCATCGCTTGTATCGGAGAAAAATTGGAAGAACGCGAAGCGAACAAAACTGAAGAAGTTGTTTTTCGACAAACTAAAGCCATTGCTGATAAAATTAAATCATGGGACAATGTGGTGCTGGCTTATGAACCAGTCTGGGCCATTGGAACCGGGAAAACTGCATCGCCACAGCAGGCCCAAGAAGTTCATGACAAACTTCGCGAATGGTTTAGCAAAAACGTCAGTCCAGCAGTGTCGGCATCACTGAGAATTATTTACGGCGGATCTGTAACCGCTGGCAATGCCAAAGATCTGGCTAAAGAGAAAGACATTGATGGTTTCCTTGTTGGAGGCGCGTCACTCAAGCCAGACTTTGTACAAATCGTCAACGCCAAACAATAATTTATAAAAATTACTATTTATTAATTAAAAAATTAACTGTTTAATTCAAAAATAAGCATAAAATTCAACTGTATGAACAATAAATTTAAACTTCTCCATAATGGAGTTAGAGAATTGTATTTTTAAATAATAAAACAACTAGAGTTTATTGTTGATGATGATATATTTAATTAACGGTGTAACTATTCAGGCCAAATAAAGCTTCAAATGCACAACATATTATTTTTAATTCTAATACACTTTATATATAATTTATAATAAATGATGAGTTGGGTTACTTCAGCATTCCGCGAGTGATGATACCACCGGGAAGAGGCAATTCTTTTACTGTATTCAGTCCGTCGATTTTACATCTCGCCCATGCTACTTTTGCCAAGGATTTAAATGTCCTCGGTTCCCAGATCGCTAAATCTACGAGGGCTTTACGATTAAGCAGAATTTCATTTCTAGTTAATCCTTCTTGTAAAATTTTAGTTGATATTCCATGTTGGCTGCAAGCTGCTTCCAGTCTTGTGTCCCATAACTAAAATAATTTTAATTAACATCAATTAGATAATTAAATTTACAAAATTATGGCTCAGTAATTATTCGGTGACGATTTAATTTTTTAATATCTAAGTGAAATTCAAAAAAGTATGAACATAAACTAAAAGATTTTTTCAAATTTAAAAATAACGAGCGAGCGCCATAAGAATTTGGCGCTAAAATTTTTATACTTTTAAATTGAAATACTTTTGAGTAAAACCAAATTTTACAAATCATAAAAATAATTGTCAGCTTCATATCTTTGAATACTTACTTCACGAAGTTGTTGACGTTTTAATCTTCTGCCTCTGAAACAAAACATGAGTGCTCTGTTTACACCTTTGATTGCTATTGAATAACAATTTCGCCTCCGATTATGAAAGTGCTGTAAAAATAATAACAATTATTATTATTAATTTTAATTTTTATTAATTATATTAATTATCAACTAAATTTATTTTATAAAATTGTAATTTTTAAAAACTTACAGCCGACATTTTAAAGATTTTTCTTTTACGCCAAAATTCATCTGGACCGCGGGAACGCGCGAAAAGAGTTAATGATTTAAAAACCATTTTTAATATTAAGTTTATTATTTAAAATGTCAACTTTAATTTCAAATTATATTGATTTTATTTAAAGAGGCAATCCGGTCTTTGGTACTCTCGAGTGTTTTAGAGGTTGGAAGACCGAAACGACATGTTGGTTGATAAGTAGTCAGTGATATTATTGACAGAGTTCGGGTGTGAGTGTAAATAATTTTAAAAAAAATAAAATTTTTGTACGAGCACGTGGGTTGTTTTTGTAATTAATATATATACTAAATATATAAAAAATGGTTGTTAAAAAAAAGTAAGTAAACTTCAAAAACAATAATTTATTTTTTAATTTTATTATTATAAATATATGTATATATATTTTTATTATTTATCATATAAATTTTGTTTATATATTTTAGAGGTTATAAATAATTGCAGTGAAATTAAATAATTAATTGATTAATTTTTTTTTAGATTTAAAAGAGATTATGACGACATAGAAAACTTTGATGACGATGACATCACAGGCAGTGATGATGAGTTATCAGACTCGGAAAAACGTCTTCTGGAAAAAGTAAGAAAAAAGCGGGTCCAAGAAAACTTTGATAGTGATGATGAAGTTTATGGTTTACAAGATGATAAAGGTGATGATGATGATGAAGACGAAAATGCAGAAGGTTTCGAAGCAGAAGATGCTGCCGCAGATGACGATTCAATGGAATCTGATATCGAACGTCCTCAGGAAGATGATGATCTGCCGAATGAAAGAGCATGGGGTAAAAAAAAGAAGGATTACTACTCGACGGACTTTGTTGATCCTGACTATTCAACATTGAGTCACAGGAAAATGCAAGAGGCTGAGGAAGAAGAAAAAGAAGCCCGTAATATTCAGCAGAGATTGGCTGAGCAGTTGGACGACGCTGATTTTGGTTTAGATTTACTGCCAGCTCAGGCTGAAAGTGAACAGGCTCCTGAGGAACGAGTTGTCAAAACAGATTTGAGTAAATTGAGCAAAAGAGAAAAGGTCGCGCTTTTCCAGAAAGAAAGTCCTGAGTTCCAGGCACTGGTTACTGATGCTGAAGGTATAATTTTAATTTATGTTTTATTTTAAATGTACGCAGTAAATTAATTGAACTTTTTTTTACAGAACGTTTGAAAGAAGCCAATGAGATTCTTTTACCATTTATCAATTTAGCAGAGCAAGAAGAATTGAGTCATCCAGCAATCAAATTTGTTGAGATAAAATATCAATTGATACTGAATTATTGTATCAACATTTCCTTCTACTTGATGTTGAAGGCCAAGAAAATTCCAGTCACGTCTCATCCTGTCATTAAAAAACTAGCTCAGTATCGTCAGCTCCTCAGTCAACTGGAGGCAAGTCAAGGTGATTTATTGGACCAAGTTTCCGAGGTTCTCAAGTCAGCTGATGATGGAGAATCGCTGAAGAATATTATCGGAGGTACTAAACCCTCTGATGACGAAGTGAAGCCGAAGAGTAAAAAGAGGAAAGACAGAGACTTGGCTGTCAAGACAGAGGTGAAGAAGAAGAAGAAGAAGACAGAGACTCCTGAATCAGACGAAGAAAGTGAAGATGACAACGCAATAATGGACGGTATGAGTGAGGACAATGACCTGCCTATGGAGAATGACGAAGAAGTGGAGCAAGAAGCTAAGCAAGAGGTATCAGAAGGAGAGAAACGTGCTATCACTTATCAAATAGCCAAGAACAAGGGGTTGACACCTCATCGTAAAAAGGAACAGAGAAACCCACGTGTCAAGCACAGGAACAAGTACCGCAAAGCTCAAATTCGCAGAAAGGGTGCGGTCAGAGAAGTTAGGAAAGAACTGACTCGGTATGCTGGAGAAATATCGGGTATCAAGGCTAGCGTTAAGAAGAGTATAAAGTTGAAGTAATAAAAATACTTTTGATACTCTGGTAATTTTAGGCTGAATGATTAATTGACACAATAAAAAATTTTTGTATGGAATAACTGTTATTTTATTTGAAAATATGTACGAAAAAAAACATCCTATACATTCTAAGACACTTAATTATAAACAAAATATTAATTGGATCAATTATAATTTACACAGTAGTGGCAATGAGAATAAAAACTGAATGGTTAATTATTAAATCTGTTTATGTGCTAAAGCTAAGTCTGAACTTTATTAAGACTCAATTTTAGCAAGAATATCTGATTCACGGAAAAGATGTAATTCCTTATCCTCCTCAACAACAACTTTGGTGCCTCCGTACTCTGGGAGTAGAACATGATCTCCAACTTTGACGTTCATTGGGACATGCTGTCCTTGCTGTTAAAATGAGTTAGAAAAAAAAATTAATTAATTACTGGTCTTGAGTATTAATTTCTCAATCACTTGTTATTTAAAAAATAAGTACCTCGTTTCTGGAGCCAGGTCCAACAGCTACGACAGTTGCTTGGAGAACCTTCTTCTGGTTTTCTGGTAACAAAACTCCTCCTTTCGTTTTGGTTATAGCGTCAGCTCTTTGAACAAGAACTCTGTCCAACATGGGAATCAGCCTCTTGATTGCTACTGCCTAAGAAATTAATTAATTTTACTTTAATTTTCAATTTATTACCAACCATTTTATCCAACTACTGATGCAATAATTTTCAAATTTATATAAAAATTTAAATTTAAAACTACGCGGGTTATCGGATCCAGACAATTACCAAGTAGATTAATTACAAAAATATCATCTTACCATTTTGATTAATTAATTAACTGAATAAAAATTAGTGAATAAAAAATGACCGGCTATCACGCGTGCACGTTGCTGGTGAAAAACTGATCTGGATGTAACCTCACTGTTGGCGCTGCTTGTCGCGTTTTAGTCTCTTCGATTTTCTCGAAATTTCGCCGCCCCGTTACCGCGTATTTCAAAATGTCCAATGATCAATCCACGTCCTTACGTAACCACCATGCGCAGAAACTACCGCGCATTTTAAAAACGACATCTACTTCAATTTATTTTTATTTTATCAATAAAAAAAACTTATCACCGCATGTTTTATTTATGCAAAAAAAAATTCCACTGTAAAAAAATTTTTTTTACATAAAAATAAACTGATAATTTTAATAATAACTTTTACAACCTCATTTACTGATACTTTACAAGAGCATTTAAATTTAAATAAATTATAAATAAAAAAAAATGATGGACGTTATCAGTTTTATCAACAAAAAAATTTATCAGTAAAAGATGATTATTTTTAGGGTCAAATTAAAAGGACTTAGTTTAGATAAGCAATAAAAATATGAATGTATGTATGTGTATATACACATATGTATTATTATATTAAATATTAAATTCATTCGAAATTTCTCAGACGCTGATTGGTTGCTGGGCCATGATTGCATCATCCAGACATGCTTTCTAGAAACTTCTAGAAGTAATAATTATTCGCTGAATAATTTAAAAATTCATTTTAAAATCCAGCCCTGATTTAAAAAACTGCAAATAATTTTTTTCCCATAAATGACCCAAGTGATCTGCAAAAAATTGGGTTTAATAAATTAATGTTAAAAATTTATTGAGTTTCCGGGTGAAGAAGATCCTAGACTAGAGCACCGAGGTGGGGATGCCCATGTGATACTACACCCCGTGCCTCTTCTCGTCTCCATTCATTTCTCTTGATCTCGGCATAGCGTTCAGCGACTTTTTACGGACAATTATATTTTTTGATCAAAGCTTTTGAGTCTAGGATTTTTTATTCACTTATATTGAAGGTAAGGCTTTTTTAAATCATTAATTATTAGTATTATTAATATTATTATTATTATTATTTAAATAAAATAAAAAGTGTGTAAGGTTAAAAAATGTACGATGCCGGCATGCTGGAATTTTAAAAATAATAAATTTCCATTGATGAATGAAATACCAAAATTTATATGATGGAAATCAGTCAGCAAATTGATTGCTTTTAAAAAATTAAAATTATTTGTTAATTTTTTTGATTTTAAATTCATCAGTTTTTTAAAGAGCACGCGGGTTTACATAACCACAATATCTACCAATGGCCTAAAGCATTAAGATTTTTATTTTAAATTAAATCATGTTTCTTTTTTATTTTTCCACAGATGTACAGACTACCGACACTAGTACGTGGAGTTGCGTCCCGACAAATGCAGCTCCAAGCTCGTTTGTACGCAAAAGATGTACGCTTTGGAGTTGATGTACGAGCTACGATGCTGAAGGGAGTTGACATTCTGGCTGATGCTGTCGCAGTGACGATGGGACCAAAAGGTCGGAATGTGATAATCGAGCAGAGCTGGGGCAGCCCGAAGATCACCAAGGACGGAGTGACTGTTGCGAAGAGCATTGAACTGAAAGACAAATTCCAGAACGTTGGTGCTAAGTTGGTTCAAGACGTAGCTAATAACACCAATGAGGAAGCTGGTGACGGTACAACGACTGCGACAGTGTTGGCTCGTGCTATCGCTAAGGACGGGTTTGAAAGAATAAACGCTGGTTCAAATCCTGTTGAGATTAGACGGGGAGTCATGATGGCGGTCGATACTGTAAAAGAGGAGCTGAAGAAAATGAGCAAACAAGTTACGACACCAGAGGAAATTGCACAGGTCGCGACTATTTCAGCTAATGGTGATACTGTCATTGGTAAGCTGATCTCAGATGCGATGAAGAAAGTTGGAAGGGAGGGAGTGATAACAGTAAAAGACGGCAAGACATTAGAAGATGAGTTGGAAATAATTGAAGGAATGAAATTTGACAGAGGATACATCTCTCCTTACTTTATTAACTCTACCAAGGGATCTAAAGTCGAGTTCCAAGATGCCTTGGTGTTGTTTAGCGAGAAGAAGATCTCGTCGATCCAAAGTATCGTCCCGGCATTGGAGTTGGCCAACTCTATGCGCAAACCTTTGGTGATCATCGCTGAGGATATCGATGGTGAAGCATTGACTACACTTGTTATCAACAGACTCAAGATCGGTCTTCAGGTGGCGGCTGTCAAAGCTCCAGGCTTCGGTGACAACCGTAAAGCAACTCTTCAAGACATGGCTATCGCCACTGGTGGTATTGTCTTTGGAGACGAAGCTAATCTTGTAAAAATAGAAGACGTTCAAGCCAGTGACTTGGGACAGGTTGGAGAGATCATAATCACCAAGGAAGACACACTTTTGCTCAAAGGCAAAGGAGCTCAGGCAGACGTTGAACGACGGGCCGAGTTTCTCCGAGACCACATTGAGAACTCAACTTCTGAGTACGAGAAAGAAAAACTACAAGAACGATTGGCCAGACTTGCTGCTGGAGTCGCCGTCCTGAGAATCGGAGGCAGCAGTGAAGTTGAAGTTAACGAGAAAAAAGACCGAGTCAATGATGCTCTGAATGCAACACGTGCCGCCGTCGAGGAAGGAATCGTTCCCGGAGGTAATTATAGACAACTCTCATCAAATTTATTTACCCATCAAAAAATATTTATCTTAATCTCATAAATTTTGTTATTTAGGTGGAACCGCTCTCCTCAGATGTGCCCCAGCATTGAGAAACCTCAAAGCAGAGAACAATGACCAAGCATTAGGTATCAAGATCGTAGAGAAAGCACTTCGCCAGCCGTGTTTCCAAATCGCATCAAACGCAGGAGTTGATGCCGGCGCCGTGGTGGCCAAAGTATCCGAAGGACCACTCGGTTACGACGCCATGAACGACAAGTACGTAGACATGATCGAAGCCGGAATAATTGACCCAACAAAAGTTGTCCGAACGGCTTTGACTGATGCTGCTGGCGTTGCTTCGTTACTCGCAACCGCTGAAAGTGTCGTCTGCGATATTCCCAAAGAAGATGCGCCAATGGGTGCGATGGGTGGCATGGGCGGAATGGGAGGCATGGGCGCCATGGGAGGTATGGGTATGTAAGGACCAGTGTAGCTTCCTTACACTTTTAAATCAGATATATATCAAGTAGCAAATGCATTTGTGAGTAACTGAGGCTTCTGCTCAATCATATTCGTCTTTTCATTTTTTTTTTACGCGTACTCATAATAGTTGTATACATTCCTGCAGCTTTTCGACTTTTGGTTATACATTTAGTATTTAATTTATATTTTAATAATTGGCTAATTAAAATATTGAGATGTTATTCACAAATGCAAGTGTCGGAGCTACTGGGATCACATCTCTGTAAAAATATCCAAGATTGATCATGTAAAATATAATAATTAACTGTACAATAATAATAATTACAAGAATTGTTCTGATGTCACCACATAAACTTTAAGTTTAATGTTTTTGAATTAAATGTAAAAATGCATTTACGGAAGAAGATAACGAAACAATTAATCTAGTAATTAATGTAATGTAACACTAGTGTAATAAGCTGACTATTTTATACTTTTTAAATTTATGTTCAAGATTAATTAGCTGACATTTATTTCATTTTTAACATTTCCACTAATCATTTATGTACCATTTTCTTTATGAATACATGTAAAAAAATTAAAAAATTATAAGTGTGTTCAATGACGAGTAATTAGTTATTTTTTATTTGTAGTTTAAATAAAATTTTCATTAAAAAAAGGTATTGTCTATTTTATCTTCAGGTATTTCATAAAATATTCATTAATTACTTAAATTTTTTAAGACTTGTAGGACTGAATTTTTAAAAATTAAATAATAATAAATTTTTAGTGATTAATTATAATTATATTTTTTATTATAAATGTTTAACGCGTGTATTACAAAAGCTTAAGCTAAATGAAATATTATTTTTAAGAGGTTCCAATTTTTTCAATCTCATCAGGATCCTCAGCGTCTAGATAATGAATCTTTTTATTGAAATGCTTTTCAATTTCCTGGCAAATACTTTCAGACTCGGGAGAATCGACCAAATTAATGGCGATTCCCGATTTGCCAAATCTTCCAGTTCGCCCGATTCGGTGCAGGTAAGTTTCACAATCGGCTTTACGATTTTGGTCCATAGGAAGATCGAAGTTTACGACAATCGTCACTTGAGCAACGTCAATACCTGAAGTAATAAAATAATATATAAATAAATGGATATATAAATATATTTTCTCACCTCCGGGCGGAAAGCGTCAACTTTCGTCCCGCTGTGCAAAACGAAGTTGCCACTTTCCGCCTCCGTCGAGGAGAAAAATAGTATACACTCCTCGGGAAGTAAATAAGAAAGCCTCAGATCACATGTTTGTTGACCTCGGCTTCGCCTCGGCCAACAATTACATGTGATCTGAGACATTTCTTACTTTACTTCCCTAGGTGTGTAATATACTATTAAAAATGTAAATTTATAATTACCTCTGGCCAAGACATTAGTTGTAATCAAAACTTTTTCTAATCCGGCTCTGAATCGATCCAAGACCGCGATTCTCTGTTCAACGGTCAAATCACCAGACAGTATACCAACTCTGTGCCCGTCTTTGGTCATTTTTTCTGCCAGCCAACCAGCGGTTTTTCTAGTCTGAATTTTTAAAAAGAAGTTGATAAAAATACTCAAGAGGTTTGCATTTTTTTCTCTATTACACTCAAGTCCATTAACGAAACTATCGTTGTTGCACTTGCGTAGTAAATGAAAACTTCGGTCGAGTTTTTCTCTTAAACAATCGAATATTATCAAGAAATTAAAGCGCACTTCGCTAGATTAGACAGTAGTCCATCAATGTACAGTCTGTGATTTGTACTTAGAGATTTTGTTTCCGAAAAAAACTCAGCCGAAAATATCTGATAAGTAAAACTGAAATTTAAGTAAAACATACATGACAAAATATTATCGCCTGTCCAATACTGATGACAGAATAGATATTTGTTATAGCAACATATTTCTCGTCAACGCTTCTACATTTAACATAGTACTGCTTGATGTTATCCAAACTCTCTTCTTCTCTCATTAATCGAATTATCAGAGGATTACTGACTATTATTTCAGCGAATTCCATAACCTCGGGTTCGTAAGTTGCTGAGAAAAACATCATCTGGCAGGATGACTTTGGAAGCATTCTATAAATTATAATTATTATTGTTGTTAATAAATAAATCAAAAGTTTAATTAGATATGACAGTTGTTAAGTAATAAAAACACTGACTTGTGAATACGGATACATTGGTCTTGATGTCCTTGAGTAGCAATCATGACATCGGCTTCGTCAAGAACAAAAACAGAAATTTTACTCAAGTCGAAGAACCGGAACTTTAGAGACCAATCCAAAACTTTTCCTGGAGTACCAATGATGATGTGGTCTGATATTTTAGTATTACGTGGTACTGAAAAATAATTTTAAGTATTTAAAATCAATTGTAATCATCTATTAATATGTAAGAAATAATTGTTACCTTCTTCACCACGGACAGCATATTTTATTTTAATCTCTGGACAGAACTGTGACATTTTCGCGGCAACCTCACCAGTTTGAATCGCTAATTCGTATGTAGGGGAGAGACAAAGAACTTGAGGATAGTTTTTGTTGACATCAACGCGGCTTAACATCGCCAAGACAAAGGCTGCTGTTTTTCCAGTACCTGACTGCGACTGTGCAATCATATTCTGTGGTCTGAAAAATTTTTAAGCATCAAATAAACTACGCAGTTCCAGTCCCTTAAAAATTATCATATTATTTGGTTCAAAAAATAAAAACAAGTAAATTTACGGCAAAATATCAGTACCCCCCCCCCCCCTCACAACTTTAAATTAGAATATTAATTAATGAGAAAATATTTAATAGCTTACGGATCAGCAAGAAGAGTCGGTAAAGCGGTCTCTTGAATTTTTGAAGGCGCGTTGAATCCCATTGCATAGACACCTTTCAAAAGCTCTGGTTTTCTAAATAAAAATAAATATAACTTAATTATAATATTTAATTTTACTTACAACAGTAAAATACCGAGTACCCAATCGGGTATTAGTTCCTTTATCGGATACTAAATCTCTGATCGGGTACTAGTTCTTGATCGAATACGATCCTGAAGCTAGCAGACAATTAAAAGTTTTAAGATTTTTTTTTGAACAATTAAATTTGAAGGAAAAAGAAACTAAAAATATGCACACGTAGAAAATTTAAACCACTACAAGTGCATTTTTTTAAATATTTTCTTTTTCATAATTTATCGTTTTTTAAAAAATTCAAAAATTATTAGATGTCGGCTAATTTCAGTATCATCGATCGAATACTAATTCCCTGATCGGGTACTGGGTCTGTTACTTGAATAAATATAATTATAATTATAATTAAAACTTACAAATGAAGAGCTTCAAAGGATTTGACACTGTACAATGGTGACGACGGATCTTTCCGCTGAATTTCCAAATCTTTAGTTGATTCAACAAGACCTTTGTGAATTATTTTTTGCAAAAGCGATTTTTCAGCTGGGGACATTGGCCCATCAGCACCATCATCCTTGTCCTTTTCTTTTGAATCATCGCGTTTGCTTTCGGTATTCAAACTTAAATTCGTAACCTTCAGAAAAAAAAATAATTAATTAATAAATCCACTTACAGGAATTTAATTGTCAAGTTACCGTTAGATCATTGAACACCATGTTCAATTTTTGTTTAAACAAAAAAAAACAATACTTTATAATTAATTAATTAATTAGTAAGAAAATATATTAATATGTTAGTATGCGTCACGATAAATTCGTTGAGATTTAGCGCCTGTGTAAATTCTACAGCAGGTTTTGTCTGGTGTCAGTTCATTACTGTGGCTTACGACCGAACAAAAGAAAAGAATTCCAGTGAAATATGATACTTCAAATAAATAAATATATGATATATGTGTATGGTGATAATAATAATAATATATTTAAAATATATATATTAAAAGGTTAAGCCGGCCTTGGGTTGCCGATGCTCATGTTTTTGTTATTTAAACTTACGTTTAATTGAAGTTGATCCTGTTCTTTAGTAACTGCACCCCAGTCAACTTTTGCCGAAGCCATTTTGCGTTTATATATTTGATAAAAAAATATAAATTTATGTTATAATAAATAAAATAAAAAAATATTTAACAATATAATTTATCTTATGGGTACGGAGGGTGGGAATCACAACGATCACAAAAGGATTTTTTTACTTACACACTTGACAGTGCGCCGAAAAAAAGAGCGCCATCTTGTTCGTCCAAAAAGCGCGCGCGAAAGTTTAAAAAAAATCAGAGGATTTAAATTTAAATGCGTTTATTTCTTTTATTATGATATATTATGTATTTATAATTGAAAATTATTTATTTTACATCGTATATACATGTGTAATTGTTTATTTCAATTAATTGTATGTACAAACATAATTTACTAACACATTTTTTAGTTTTTTATGCTGAAAAATTGCATGCGTTTTTAATTTAAAATATTTAAGGCTATTAATTGTATTGCAAATACTTGATTTTAATAAAATTTATGATAATGAGCGAAAGAATAAATAAATTAAATATACATTATTGTTTTTTTTTTTTTTTACATTAGAGTAGACAGTAATCATTGTTATTTTTTAACTGCAATATTGGTTTGCTTATTACTAACACTAGCTTTCGAAACTAGTCGTACGTTGATCATCGATAGATCGATCATTTTACGCTGAAATTTGTTGTGGAATACCATCGCTGCTGAGTGAGTTTTGAAGACTATGGTTGCTGTACTCTCACCCATTATTATACTCTGCAATTTAAAATAATTAAGTAAATATTTGAATTTATTTTCTCATATCACTTGCATTGAAAGTACAAGTCATTCCAGTAGCCATTTTAATATAGATCTATGATAAAACAATTAAATATATCGATATATTATTTTTCTAGATTGATCAAAAGCCAGTTTCCGATCAATGTGATCTAGTGGGTTTTATAATCCGCAGTTTCTTCCTTAGAATAAAAAACGTCTAGTTTTTATCCGGTCAATTAATTTTCACCATTACTGCACCGAAAGTTTAAATTCCCGCCCTGCTGACAGGAAAGAAAGTCGTTCTTTTTTTTGTGAGAAATCCCTGGTGGAAATTTTTCAGAATTTTCTCTGAAAAACTCAGTTCTAAAGTTCTAAAGACTTTTTCAAAGTTCTGAAGAATTTCTCAAAGTTATTCTGAGAAAAGTCAGAAAAATTTCCACCAGGGATTAGTATATTACTCACCTAGGGAAGTAGGACATTTCAACCCTCATGTATAATTGCTTATCCGGATCGCAGGCAACTTTCTTTCCTCTAAACAGGGCAGAAATTAAAACTTTCGGCACGGAAATGGTAAAAACGTGATGAAAATTATCGCATGCGCGATTCTTCCCACAAACAGAGGAAAAAATTCAAACTTTCAGGTACAGATCTGGTGAAAAATAGTACACACACCTCGGAGGAAGGTAGGACTCGCCTTCCTCTCGGGTAGGCAATCATTCCCACGGGTTAGAATTTTCTACTTTCCTTCCTTGGTGTGTAATGTACTAATTCTTTCATTTCAACTCAGTCAAAATCGCATTTGTTTATTATCCAGGCAGTTAAACTCAAACTTTCAATGCAGATAATTATGAAAAATACTATGGCATGAAATGAAACACGATTTCAGACTCTTTGTCTAGTGTTTTGTTGCACAATATACTATCTTAATTATTTATATTGCTTCGATATTGAGGAAAAACTTACTTCTAGTGTTCCAATTCCTTGGCACATACTTCGAATTTGTGCTTCAGTGGTACTAGCAGCTAAATTTTCAATAATAACTGTTGTAGGCTTTGTTGAGTTTGGCTGAAGGACTATTCTCTGATTATTTTGCGAATTAGCTGTTGGCTTTTTAGCATTTGCAGTAGCTGTGCTGACGATGACTTTCCGAATATTGCCGGCAATTGTTCTTTGATTGCTGACAGGGTTTTTAGTGACAGCTACTGCTTTGTGAGGAGCTTTTTGTGCTGACGTTTTACTGGAAGATATTTGAGACTTTTCAACTGCCGTCACTTTTTTGACTGCTGTAGCAGGTTTTTGAACTGCTGCGGCAGTTTTTTTCAGTGGACCGGAAACAGTTTTTTTAGGAGCCCCTGCTTTGTGAACAGCTTGAGATTTCTGAGCTGCAGAAACTGCTTTCACACTGGAATTATTTTTCTGTATTGATGCCACAACTCGCTGGACACTTGCCGTTGGTTTCTGGATGACAACTCTCCTAGTATTTGCCTGCGTCAACACTTTTTTTTGTGCATCCGTTATATTTTCAGCTGTTTCTCTAACATTTTTATCTGCTGATTTTTTTTCTGTTGCTTGGACTGTTCGGACAATTCGGACGTTTGTTTTTTCTCCGCCCTACAACAATCATCAATAATTTTTCATAAAAAATCATTTCTTCTCAAATTAATTCCGATAACCGCAAGTTAAATTTTTGTTACTTATAAAAAAAAAAATAAAAAAATAAGGAAAAAAAAAAAAAACATTGAATTAAAATCATAAAATATTTATTACGCAAAATAAAAAAAAAATACAATAAAAATAATTGAGTTATAAATAAAACACTCATGTGAATGTTTTTGTATTTAAAAAATAATAATTTTCTACATGATTGAGTTACAGGAATACACAATAGTGCAAATCCAATATTTATTTTATTTATCGCTATCATATAAAAATTTTTTAAAAATTTCCAATTTCTACTAAATTAGTAGTTAATGCTATACCTCTGTCGCCTGAGTGTTTCCAGCTGCAGTGCGAGTCCTTTTAACTGGTACTTGACCAGGATTTTCACTAGAAACTTTTTTTACACTAGCTACAGCTGATGCGTCTTTAATGTCTTGTATATTATCTGAAATCAAATAAGAAATTTAAATTACTCTACTCTTGATATGTCGAGAATTTTTTTACTTTTACTAAATCAAACGAGTATTTAAAAATTTACCGGCAGTTTTCTGATCTTTGGTCTCATCTAGTTTTTCCAAAGCTGCTTTTTTTCGTCTGTTCTCTTTTTCCTGAAGCAATTTCTCTCTCAAACGTTTTTGTTCTTCCATTTTTTTACGATACTCCCGCATTTCTGGATCCACGTCTTCTTCCTTAAAATAAAAATCAAAACATTGGAGATTATGTTGAAAAATTAAAAAAAAAAAAATAAATATTCAAATAATAAAAAAAATTACCCGCGTGTTTTTTACAAAATTATTTGACTCAGTGTCCTGAGAATTTCTGTTTGTGGATTTAAAACGCTTAGGACTGATTTCTCTGCTCGATTTATCAGTTGGCTCAGGAGTCCGTTTGTGAGGAGTTCGATTTTGGGTACGATTTGAGTCCGCTGGTTTACGTGAATGGTCACTGTATGAATCTGAGTGATGAGGACGAGACTTTGGAGAATAATCTCGTGATCGTGGCGGAGTACGTTCTCGATATCTTGATTCCTAAAACCGCATTAAAAATTTTATAGATTTAATTTGAAATATTTATTAAATACTTTTTGTATAGAAAAAAAAATATACCTCGTTGTATTTATCACGACTATCAGACTTATATTTATTGTCATAGTCTCTGTAATTACTATCCCGTGAGTAATTACTCTCTCCTAGAGATTTTAATGGACTAATACTACTTTTTTTAGATGTTTTATTTTCTTGCCAGACATCTGAGAAATAAGCATATGGATCCTGCAATAAAATTTGTTTTATAATTATAATATTTACTTGATTGAAAGGTGACGAGTTATTAATTAATTGTGAGGTAAACTTACATCACTTTTAGCCTGTGGATAATTTTTTTGATAATCTTGGGACGCTTGACTAACTGGCGGTTGATTATAAGAATCCTGATATGCAGGATTTGATGGTTGTCCAAATGAATCACTGGGGGTTTGAGACTGTGAATTATCCCAGGGCCTACCTATTGCTAAACATTAATATGATCATTTAAATTGATATTATTTTGATTGTATAAAAGAAAAAAAAATAATTACCATCAAGAGGTGGCTGTGGATTGCCTCGAAAATGAGGATTTATAAGAATTTTATGACCTGGTGGAAGAGGCACGTTGGGTATAACTGGCGCTGCAGACTGTTGTCCAGCTGGACCCGGGCCAGAATTAAACTGATTAACACCCGGAGGATTATTGAAGCCTGGTTTCATTTCATAGATATTCCTTCCGTCGAATGATTGTTCCGGGAAAGGCGGACGATTCTCGAAATTTTGCCTAGGCTGTGATCCCGGATGATGAGGAATCGGAGGACCTTGAGCAGGACCTGGTGGTCGAGGGAAATTAGGCGGCATCATACCATTTGGACGCTCTTGTAGATGCATCTGATGTCCTGAGTGCATTGGCGGTCCCTGTGGCGGCCCCATTGGACGTTGTTGATGCATCCCCGCATGGTTTGCTGGCATCTGTTCGTGATGATGCAGCGGTGGACCTTCTAGAGGCGGTCGTGGTCCTGAATAATGAGGCGGTTGAGGTTGCATGTACGGTAACTGGTTCGGTGGGCCATTGAAACGAGGCCCTGGTGGTCTCGGATGATAATCCATCCTAGGTCCTGGGATTCTTGGCCCTGGCATTCCTTGAAACTGATTAAATGCTGGTCGAACTCCTGGTTCGGGAAAATGCTGACCACCTGGTGGTCCATGAGGAGGATGATTTTGTGGATACTGCTGGAATCGAGGTGGTGGTGGTTGTTGATGACCCGGATGATACATCTGAGGGTTTATCATTTGATGATTCATCATCGGAAGTCCAGTCGGAAATAAAGGAGGTCGCGTTTCAATTAACGGTGGCCTGAATTGTGGATTTTGATCCTCGTATGGATTTCGACCACTAAATCTAAAATAAAAAATATATTGTCAGTAAAAATATTCAATGTAAATAATACTAAAAAAAAACTAAATAATTTAAAAATAATACCTCGGATTATAATTTCCTTGAGTGGGAAATCTTCCTCCTCGTATGCCTCTGACACCTCGACCACGTCCTCGACCGCGAAAAGCCGGTGGTCTTGCGTGTTCCATCGTGACGACATTCTCCAGCGAATCCGGTATCTTGAGATTCATCTTCGGTGATATGATTGTCCGTTCTGGTTGAAACCGATTTCTTCGTTCCCGCGCCTCTTCACATTCATCATCCTCCGTACCCGGACCTCCTCCATTGCCGGCGATACGTTGGCTATTATTTACATTATTCTTCTGCAACTTTTCACGCAAATCACCCATCGGTATCTGTGATGGGTTTTGTTGGATACTTGGATCGTGGATCGACTCTTCAATGTAGCTCGCGTGTTCCTCTTGCTCATAGTACGTGCCATGACAATTGACACTGTCATCGTTATACAAATGACTTTGATTATGGCTAACAGTCTCATTCCTATACTCAACATTTTCGTCTTCGCCCTCTAAATCGTCAAGCGCATCCGTGACTCCTAAGTCCAGTACATCATCTGTTTCCTCTTCTCCCTTATAGTTATTCTGCTGCTCGAGAATTAAATTGCCAAATATTTTTTATGAATTTTATGCTTCTTTTATTTAGACTTCATTTTATTTATTTTTTTTTTCAATAGATTTTTAATATTTTATACTACTGCTATTTAATATTTAATTATTATATTTATATTATAGTTATTCATTTATATAAATAATTAATTTTAAGTATAATATTGTGATTTTGCGAAATAGTGTAATTATAAATAAATATATTTAATATATAAAAGTAAGACTGACAGACAATATTAGAGGGCATTTTTTTTATAAGCTTGAGACACTTATTTTTTTATCTATTCTATTTCTTTCGTGATATAATAAGTGATACTATTGAAAAATTAATGTATTGTGACAAGGAGAGAAGGAAAGAGTGAGACTTTTGAGCGGTACAATTTATGTGCATTGTGATTAATTTTTTTTAAAGCGCATTTTCGAGTTAAAAGCTGCTGGGTTTTTTTCTTTTCTTTGATATTTTCCGACTATTTATAGTTATCGTTATAATTACAGGGTTCATTGAAGTACAGGATTTCTTTCTTTCCATTTTTCTTTTCAGTGGCATAAAGTATTTACTAATTATTTTATTTAATTCATATCTATTATTACCATAAATAACAAAACTTATCATTATTCATATAAATAAATATTTCAATTTCGAGTAATTGTTATAAGAAAAAATTAAACTTCGAAATACTTTACGCTACTGATTTAAAAATACGCAAATTACATCGATTACATACATTTTTAAAAAGAGAATAAGACGCGCGCGTGTTTTACATACTCTATAAAAAATAATCAATTTCTTCTTTACATTTATTCATTTTACCGTATCGTGTAATGTTATATATATATGTATATATATAATACGTATGGACAGTAATGTAGTACTTAATTTTATCGTGAGCATTAAAAATTATTTTTGAATTTTAATAGCAAATAATATTTGATTTAATGCTGGTAATAATTATTTGACTTTATGTTCGTGATAATTAGTTTTATATTCTGATTAATATATAGAATAATTAATTAACCAGTAATACAATTATGAATTTAAAAATATTTAAACTATCAGACGATTTAAAAAGCTCAGAATGCTTATTAAATATTTTACATTATAAATTGATAATAATAACGTTTGCAAAACAGTCATTCACAATATAGTTCATACATTTTTTTTTAATCACAGGAAAATAAAAATAAAAATACGTCAACTAAATAATTGTATTTAGCGTATAATTTTAAATTATTTTTCTTTGTCGTGTCGCAATAAATAAAATTTTTTTCGCTTCTTTAAAAATTTCTTGTCTCGTCATGAATTTAAAATAATTATTTTATGCAAATGACATTCATTGCAGTTTATATAAACTTGTAATTAGTTTACTTTTTTTTCTTATGTACATATTGATTATTTGTTTTATTAACAATTTATGTGACTATTGCATAAATTATTGAGCGATGCAGAAAATGATAAAAGAATAAAAACAAAAATTCTTAGGACTAAAATTAATTTAGCGTCGTGATTTATGAGAATAATTTCAAATCTTAAAAAAAAATAACTGAAAATTCCTGTGTAATGACAGACATCAGTGATAAATAAAAATTTATTGGTAATCGATAATTAGTATCAATAAAATTATTTAAAAACAGTTGAAACACATTCACCCATGCCATTGTTTGATTATTAAGGTACGTCCTAATTGACATACAAATAATATATAATAATACTTATAACAATACTTATAAATAAATATATCACATCAGTGAAAATAAAAACGGGTATCACTAGAATCAGCGAAAAAAAATTAATAATAGAGCATGACAAAATATTTGTTTTTTTTTTTTCTCACACTAATTAAGCCATTGAGCTAAAAAATAATTATCGATTTAATTATCAATAGATAAAAAAATTTTCTTTTTTTTTTTTTTTTTTTTCAAATATAAATTTATAAAACTGTATCCTTAAACAATAAGGACAGTTTAAATAGCTAGCTCACCCTATCAATTTCATAGTCATCAGCAAGTAGTGCCTCTTCTTCATCATTTCCAAGGTCGTACTCTTCATCTCCAAGATCTTCATCCAGCAACGCGTCATCTCTGAAGACAAAAGTCAAAATATATTTACTATATATATTTTTATTATTATTAACAGATGGACAAACACTGTGCACCAGCTACATTGTCAAATGTTACTTTTCTAACCTTTGTTTTATATAGTTAATAATTAAAAGTAAACCTACTTTATACTAATTAATAAATGTCTCAATAATGGGAAAGTTTTATTTAATTAGTGGATAAAGTTACTGGTAATAAATGAGTGGAGATTTAATGAATAATTGGGTAAATAATACTTACTGATCTGACATGATATTCTTTTGATAAAGACTGCTCCAAATCGATTATTGTAAACTGTAACCAGTAGAAAATAGTACTGAGAAAATATACGTGGTAAAAAAAATGGAGATTCAAATTTTAGCGCGCTCTGGTGAGTGTTTGAACGTATCAATTAATTATACAAAGCGTGGTAAAATTTGAATTGTTTTACATGAGTGTGAATGTAGCAGATGAGACAATTTAGCAATTTTGAATAAATCAATTAATTTATTACGATAGTGAAATTTAGAAAAATGCGGGTACTGGTCTTTTAATTATCTAAATACGAGTTTTTTTCATTTTCATTCCTCTTATATTTTATTTATTCGTTCAAAAATTTTAAATTATTAGACTGCTAATTTCAGGATCATATTTTTATGAGTGTAAATGTAGCAGACATCAGACAAATTCAAAATTATTAATAAATAGAATAAATCGTTAATAAAATTGAATTTTTAAAAAATGCGCATTTAAGAAATTTTGAAATTAAAAAGTGCATTTTTTATAAATATAATTTTTTAAATTATTTACTCTATTTATTTATAATTTTAAATTTGTCTGATGTCTGCTACATTTATACTCATTAATTTTTACGTTTGTTTTTACGCGCTAAAAAAATAACAGTAACAATAAATAAAACAAATTCAAATTTAAAATACAACACGAACATTTTTGAACTTTTATATAAAAAAATAAATAAAGCGCGAAGACTTTGAATTGAGAGCAAGTCACACTCACGGTAATTTTTTTTTTAAGAAATTTCTAAAAAAAACGAATCAATGACATTAAATAAAATGATTAAAATTCATAAATAATTATAAATAAATGTTAGCAATAAATGAAATAAGTCTAGTATTTTATTAAATATTTAATTAAAATGTAGTGTACAGATTACAATAAGACAATCTTGTGAATTTATATTTTTTATACCAACAAATTAAAACTATTAAAAAAAATATTTTGTTTAAAAGCCTTATAAATTTTTAATTTAAAAAAATTTAATCGATTCAATACTTGCATTAAATTGTTTATTTGTAAATTTGATTATACGATATTTAAAAATAATAATTGTTTTTTTTTATGTATTTACAATCTTGAATTAATGATCTGATGTCATGAATGAATTCACGAAGAACCGTCACAATAAACCAAAGGCAGTTACTAATTAAATTTAAAATACTACAGTAGATTACAATTGAAATATCTTTTTTTGGAGGATAAATATTACTACAATTATTATTAATGATTGATTGTTATAAACATTCCAAATAAAAAAAAAAATATATCTTTGTACGAAAACAGTTAGTGGTTAATTTGATTTAATCATGATACGAAGCGCAATTTTTTGGCAGTGTCTAGCAATTAAATTGTTCGATCATTTGCAAAAAAAAAATAAATTTTTGTATAAGATTATTTATGATCAATTATTTAATTCACAACAACGAGTATAAAAAAACTAGTGGAATTAAATAACAATGAAGATAATGATAACAATGTGCATGTTATTATCTAAATTTAACCAAAATTTATCTACCTAAATGTGCAATTGTATTCTAGGATTTATTTTATTGAACATTTAAGGGCAAATTCTCTCAACAATTAAAATATTTTTATTTTAAACTATCCTACTCTAGTTATTAAATGCACTGCAGCGAGTACAGTGCCCACATTTAAATTATAAATTCAGATCGCTAGCCTTTAACGGCAGGTTTAAAGTATTTTATGTGACAATATTAATTATTAATAATTATTTTTTCTTCTTTTTAATTACCACCGAATTTTTTTGAATTTTTTATCCGATTGTTAAATACCAATTGGCAGTAGTAAAATAAATCCACCTGTAATATCAGGTTGAGTTGTATAGTTTTAAAAATAAAATTTTCTATCTTAACGAAAGTAATTGATCAGTTATAGAAGCAGCCAAGGATGATTCTGAATTGCTTCACGACTGCGATCACCGTAATCGTAATTTATTTCAACACCCATGGGAATGTCTTCCTTAGCTGTCAGTACTAGGTGTGGTATTGATTCAACTTCAATAACACGGGCTATCAAGTTTCCATTACGTGAATGATTTACAAGTCTGCCGAGTTTGTCAGTCTCGGCTGTAGCATCAACACTGTAATAAAATAATTAAAATTTATCCATAGATTAGCTAAAGGTATAAATCTCAATGGTTTTAATAAATAAAAATAAAAATGATAATTACCAATACTGATGATTACGATGCTGGAAGTAATACATATAGCAACCAGTGTTTTGATCTTTAGCATACTCAGCCTCACGTTTTTTAGCAGCAACCTGATCGATCAAGTCACCGATATACTCAACAACAAATTCGCCTTTTTTAAATTCACGTGTCGTCACGACACCACGTCCTTTACCAACAAAATGCTTCACCATCAGACCTTCCTCTACCTGACATAATACCTTGTTCTCGAGATCGCGTTGCTTCTCTTCAAGTACAGTCTTTTTACACTTCCTTACACTACGTCGTACAGGAAAATATTCAGTTACTTTGTGATTTGTTTTTGCTACCGCTGATTTTGGTGAATTAACATGAATAATAGGTTCCGTGTATTTTAATTTTCCCCGTACGTTTCCTGTTATTTTTTTTCTCACTTCCTTGTCTTTTGTAGTATGTCCATTGACAACAACTTCCGTCATAGGTTTAGCGTCATTGCTTTCTGTTGAACTTCGTGTGTCCGAATCGTCGCTTTGGATTGTCGGCATATTAATCCGATGTGGCGTAGATGGGTTCTGACATGGTACCGCCACTGGTGTTTCTGCAATAAAAATTATGAATAAATCATCAAACACTCCTACAAAAAAAATCTTATTTTTGTTTACAAATATATTACCGTCAGTTTTAAATAATTTTTCAATTGGAGAATTATCGTCAATCTCTTCTTTAACGTCATGCTCAGCTTTCAATAACACATCTTCTGTTTTTATAAACTCCGTTATCTTTTCATTTGAAATTTTATTATTGAATCCATTAGTCTGCGGAGTAAATAAAATTCATAGTCATTCCATATAATTAATTATCCATCTTCCTAGTTAAATTTAATTACCTTTGTAAAGTATGACGTAATAGATACAGGAGATTTCAATGGGTTGTTTTTTTTCTTTTGACCCATGCCGAGCTTTCTATTCTCCCCTTGATCCTTCTCCAACTTTATTTCTTTTTTAAGCGGCGAAACAATTGATCCATTTGTTTCTACCAAAGCCGACGAACGCGTCATGACAGTCACCGTCGAGCCCCGTTTTCTTCGTCCTGAAAAAAAAAATTAATAAAAAGATCAAGTACGAGATTCAAATTTCCCGCACTTTTAAATATATTTAAATGGCGTCGTCAACAATGGTCGATTAGAAATACACCTCCAATTTTTTTTTTTTATTGTTAACATATAAAATTACACAGTAATTTACTTAATTAGGAACTTTTATGAATTAAAAAATAATAATTATAAGTAATTATCATTAGCGACACCATTAAGCAATAAGTAAACACACTCCATATCACGAAACACGTAAAATAGTTGGGTTTACTAGAAATAGGGCATGGATTTTATAAAAATATAACCTGGTTTATTATAAAATAATAAATATATATAATTACCTTTAACCATTATGATGTTTTTAGTATAAGATCACGTGTAATTAAATAATAAATATGTGTTGAAGTAAAAATATAATGAATTTTTGAATAAAATAAATTAATTAGTTGACACTTCGACGAATAATTTAGTTTATAAACTCAGCAACTAGTCGACACTGATATTTTGAATTTTAAATTAAAACATATCTGGCATTCATTCATTATTGTTATATTTTAAATAAAAATTTAAATAATGAATAAATTTTTAAAAAATAATTATTGTAAATCAATAAACTTTAAATCGGAGAAAAAAAAATTTGTGTTGGACAACACCACGACGCGCCGGACACACTTTAGTTGTGAGCGCGTTTTTTCAGTTTATTCGACTGTTCACTTTTCAAATCTGTTATCTATTTAAATGTAAATTTGTTTTTTATTTACATTGTTATTTTGTAAATAAATAATTTTAGTTTTGACAGCTGTGTCATTTAAATTTAAAAATAAATAATTATGTGAATTTATTATTTATCATTAATTTATTTTATTTTACTATTAATTATTTTTTTCTAGCTCCAGCTTCCATCTTTACTATTTTACGAAGAGAGAGAAAGAGTTCAACAAACCCAAGGTCATTTGTCTATGGCGCCATCTTTTGAATGCAATTATTACTGCGTAAAAAAATAGTAATTCTTAAAAAGTGAAGAATAAATTTTTCCATAAGTAAATTATTTACTAATTACGAAATAAAAATAAAATAATCACAACTAATTAGAAGTGCTGAGTATTTATTGGAGACTCATTATAAATAAAAACTAAAATTTTTTAATTAGTAGACGATTTTTTAAAATTTTACGATGGCGAAAAATAGTGATGCTGGAGATTGGGAAGGTAATTTTATTTACAGCAACTAAATTTAATTAATCGTTAATTAATGAATGATAATTTTAAATAAACGGATAATTTATTTATTTAAAAATTAATTTATGAGTTACGGAAGAGTTGGTAATTAGCATGAGAATAATTAAATTGCTGTGAATTAAATTGACACGTCAGAGGATAAATAATAAATACAAGATGTCTACTGTAGTTTATGTTATTTGTAAACAATGGCCAATAATAAATATTAATTAAGTGAATTTTAATTTTTAAATTTAAGATTTACGTAAACAAGCACGACATGTAGAAAATGAAATCGATGCTAAATTGGTGGCTTACAGTAAATTAGGAATAAATACTGGATCCAATCATGCTAGTGCTGATACAGTCCCGTTGCTGGATGAGGATCATGTCTTTGAAAATATGACATCAGAGATTGAATCACTTTTGGCCAAAGTAATTATCAGTTACTTATCATTAATTTATAAATTAATTGTCTGATATTTTTTTTTCAAGCTGTCTATTGGGCAGAGTTCTGATGACTTTTAAAAAATTTTGAATTACTTTTTCTAGCTCATGATTATCAACGACAAAATGAGTGAAATTCCACCCAATGGCGCAGCTATGCTTCATACGATGCAGAGACACAAAGAAATATTGAAAGACTACAAACTTGAATTCAATAAGATACAAAATAATTTCGCCAGTAGAAAAGATCGAGAAGATTTATTAGGAAGTGTCAGAAAAGAAATCGAGTACGTCATGCTTTTAATTTAAATAATAGACCGAAAGTAAAATATTATAATTGCTCTTTATTTACAGCAGCTACAAAAATGCTAGTGGTTTAAATCGCAGGGACATGTATTTGAAAGAAAATCAGCATATAAACAAGTAAAAATTATTTATTTTATTTACAATTAATAATTTCTGATAGATATTAATATAAAATTATCATTTCAGCTCTGATAGATTATTAAATGATCAAATAAGTATCGCGATGGAGACTCGAGATCATTTGGTATCGCAACGGCAGACATTTAAAAAAATTCAAACACGATTTAATGATCTCAGTAATCGTTTTCCGATGGTCAATAGTCTCGTGCAGAGGATAAATATACGCAAGAGACGTGATTCATTGATCCTAGGTGTCCTTGTTGGATTCTGCACATTTTTAATGCTACTCTATGCTTTTAATTAATAAAAAAAAAAAACTATACATTATTTATAATTATTAAATTGAGGGATAAAGTAATGACAGTAAATATTGAATTTCTCGTTCTATAAAAATTTGAATCTGCAAGACTGTGACGAAATTTTATTTTAAATTTTAAGTATTGGTTCAAAATATTATTAGAAGGGGAAGGGAAGAGATACTATAGGATGATAATAATTACAAAAAATTAATGTACATATATTTTATACGATAATAATTTGTTGATATTACAAACCTGTAGAATAAAATTGATAGTAATAAAATTACAAAACATAAATTCATTAAAATTATAATTAAATTGTTAAAGTAATTTTTTATCATAATTTCGAAATTAATATATATGTTAAGTATGTGGTAATTTTAGAAAGAATGAGGATTTTTATGGGATATTTTATTATTATCTTAAAGTTAACTGACAATTAACAATTTTTTTTCTTTTCTTTTCAAAAAATCAATTATCACAAAGAAAAACTAAAAATATGCACATGTAGAAAATTTTAATAATTACAGGTGCAATTTTTTTAAATATTTTTTTTCTATAACTCATCGCTTTGAAAAAAATCCAAAAGTTATTAGCTGTCAGCAATCTTCAGTGTCATAATTTTATGTTAAAATTTTAAATAAACGTCACTTATCTTTTGATGCCTTTTAAAATTTTAAATTTCTTCTTTACCTGAACAAAGAGATAAAGTAGATTTATCAGAACCTATCAAAAATCACCGGAAAAAATTCAAATCCAACACAAAAATATAACCTATAACAAGTGTTAGTATCAATGAGTTAAAATTTTTAATTTATTACCACTAGCATAAATTACTAAATTAATGTAGTTAATATATAAACAAAATGGTGAGTGATCAAGTACACAAATTATTAATGTGTTTAATTTGACATTTTTCTCGTAATATTCATTTTTCTGTCAATATTATTTATTTCAGGCTCTGCTTAATAAAAATCAAACCGCAGTCAACGACGAACTGAAACAAACGTACGAGTTTTTAAAAGACATTGAAAAAGATCTCCTGGAAGAAAAGAATGAATTAATAAAAATACTCTCAAAAAAACCAGTCGAAACACTTCCACCCAGTGTTAACCCGGAAGACATTCAAATCGAACAACTCAAGTTCGTAAAAGCGTTACTGAGTGCCGAGCAAGATCACGATGACAGAATAAGACCTGCCATTAATTCAGTCGATGATTTTACTTCCCTTGACTCCGAATTATTGAAAGAAATTTCAGACATTCAGGAAATTTTAGACCAAACTAAATCTAAATTCTTAGCTGTGCAAAGCAGTATTATCTCGTAAGTTATTTTTTAACAATTCATATTTTTTCACTTCTATTCTAAATATCTTTTTATTTTAATAGTTTGGTCAATGAGAAAAATAATTTACAAAAAATGAAAGAGATGTGTTCAGATGCTGTGGAAAATGTTGATAATGTAACCAGTGATAAAGATATCGCAAAAATAAAAAGATCATTTCAAATTGTCAAAGCTGATTTGGTGATTATTTTTATCAATTACTAAATAAATACATCGAATTTCATAGTTATATTAATATAAGAGTATTTATAAATATATTTCAGGCAAGAGTTGTTGATATTATTTATCCAGAGGACAATTTTCATGGTTTACTTCGGGTAAGAAATTAAAAATCTCTAACTAATGTTAATTATAGATGAGGTGAGACCTAGTTTCCGATGAGAGAACGAGTACTCAATCACTCCATGAATTTGTATATCTATAATTATATAAATATAAATACACAATTACATGAGTGATCGGGTACTAATTCCCTGATCGGGTACTGGATCTTTTACCTTACACATAAATTTATTACGAAATGAAAAAAAAAAATGTTCTTAGGACTAGAAAAATTTTTAGTTCCAAGAAATTCTTTTTTTCTGTGTAATATTCTGAGACTGAAGTTCTTGAAGTTTATGTAGATAAAATAAATCATATATTTATAATTTAAAGGATCTAGTCAATGCATATTCCAAAGATGGTGATGAAAAGTACATAGAAGTAGATAAAATATCTTTGGATTGTGTTCAATCGTTAATCGAAGCTGATATTGCGATGTACCATCGCAATGACAGGAATAAAATCCGTCTAGTGGATCTCCTCTAAAGAAATAAAGTTTGAATAATTCATTTCTAGGTACAAAAATATTTTATATTTTTATAAAAAACAAGTATCGTTTTTTTTTTTTTTTAATTATTATTACATATAAAAACTAATGTATAAATCGGTTTCAAATGTATAATATAATAGTTAATAAAATACTCAAGTGATATTAATATAGATGTAATTTATCATAAAATTTCTTTATTGTGGCATAAATATTAAATATTAATATTTATAATTAATTACTTAAAAAATTATACAATTCTAATTTTATAAAAAAAAAATTGTTGTAAAAAATGATGAACGAGTAAAAGTTTAACTCAGCTAACTAAATATCCAGCTAATAAATAGCCACCTAAATCATTTGTTGTTATTTCTGGATGAGTCCTGTTAGGCAACACCTGATACCCACGACAAAAGTTTGATAGTAATCTTAAATTAATAACATCTCTACGGGATTTGAGAGCAACGTAAGTCTCTTGAAGGGGTTCTCTATAACAGTGATGTATAACAAACGGTTTTGATGCCTCAAGAAACGGTAGCAGCGCATTTACAATATTTAGAGGATGTTCTTTAGCAACGATAGCTAAGCCATCAGCTTTCGATGCTTTCAAACAGTCAACAACTTCTTTCGTTTCGTTAAACCACTTGGGTTTATTGAATGACGTCGTCTTCACTATATTATCATCAGCAGCTTCAATAACTGTTTCAAGAACATGATTTAATTTTTTCTCTTCCTCTTCACTTGTCGTCGTCGAGTCATCATCAGCAACATCAGAAGCTAATCTCGATTTCTTCGAGTTATTGTCCCCATGAAGATGATCCGAATTACGTCTTTTCAGTGCCGACAGCTCATACTTCTTGGCCAACTCTTCCAAAATAACTTCGTCACCCTGATAATAAAGCCGTAAAAATGTATAAAGATTAACAGCAAGCATTCGCTTTAATTGTTCATCAGAAAAATTCATAGCGTGAACAAGTGTCAAGTTGGGCTGGTTTCCAGGATGAAGATTTATCAAAGTACCTTGAGTTTTAGCGCCAATCCTGCTCAGCATTGCAGCCGCAGACAAACCACAGGAACCCCCATCGTACAGCAGATACTTCCCGTCAGATTTAACGTCGCAGTAAGACAATAGTTGCGACAATGTGTCCATTCTCAAACCATTAACTCTACCAGGATCCTGTCTGAAGTATATTTCCTGCAACAATCCTACAGTCGGTTTCAATATTGTTAAATATCTACAATACTTTGTTTCTTTTTTCTTGATATACTTTTCCTGTGAATATTCGGTTTTAGATGAAAACGAGCTGCTGTTTTCAATCAAATACCCGACAATTTCTTTGCTTGATTTACCGGCTTCACGTAAATCTTCTATTTCAGCTTTAGATAATTTTTGCGACATACCATCGTCATTGATTGATCTATTGTCACTACCGCTCGCCAATCCCTTGTGTAAATTTTCCGATGTCTCAGCTTTCTCCGCCACCTCAAGAGTTATAGTTTTCAAACCATTTTTAGATGTGGAAACTGGTCCAATCATTTTGAATGTCGTCCAGTAAGGCTTATTAATTACTCCAGCCATTTCAACTTGCTCTTTACCCAACGAAAACGTCCCATCACGTGATACTCTGCACACTTTCCGGTAATCTTGCTTTTGAACAATTATGTAATTTCCCACTGATACTGTTTCTTGATTCATTATTTATTTATTTACTGTTTTTTATTTTATTATTCAATACTAACTCGTGCACACGTTGCTGGTGTGTAGGTTAAGTTTGGTTATGTTTTAAATTTTAAATATATACTGCTACTGGTTGTTGCTACACACTGAGGCACGTGGATGGAGACGCTGTGAAATGTTGCGGGAAATTATTTAAAAAGAGTGGGGATATTTAATATTTTAATAAATCAGATATACATAAATAAAATAAAATAAAATAATTAAGCTAAAATTTATGCAAATTATAAAAATACTTAATTAATAATTATTTTATTACAACAATTAGTAGATTAAACTGTCGGCGAAAAAGTAAATCCAAAATATTCCAGAGGATTTCAAATATTTTATAAATAAAATAAAATAATATATGGAGGGAATTATTAAATAAAGTATAAAGAAATTGTAATTGTAATTAAAATAAAAAAAAGGTGTACGATATAATTGATTTTTATTAAGTAAATTGTCTTCTGGAATCTACTTTTTTCATCATCTCAAGTACACGCAATTGCCTGTTATCTATTATTATAATTATTAATAATATTATTATTATCATTATCATTATTATATATAGTAGGGTATTTCCTCGTGTTGGAATATATATTATTCCACTCCAAGGCAACTCGTGAAAGTGACCCGGTATTATTTAAAAAGACGACAGATCACTCAATGGACTGTATAATATATTACAATTTAAATTTCATTATTATCATTATTTAATCACTCAATAAGAGAGTCATTGACAGTTATCGATTAATTTTGAACATTTTTTCTAAAGCGTTGACCTCGATTGGGGCCATTTTTGTTTCCACCAGAATTATTACCGCCACCATTACCACTGCCACCGCCGCTACCCATATTACCACTGCCTCCACTGTTGTTGTAATTTTTACCGAATCCAGAATTGAAATTACCACCGGGTCCATGACCGGACTGATTGCCCGATGACATTTGATTGCGGAAGTTTGGTCCAAAGCCTGGAGGACGGTCGAAATTTGGAGGCATTTGATTGTTGCCGGGGTTCGGACCCCGGAAATTGGGAGGAGGAAAATTGTTATTGAACGGCACGTTTTGACTAGGCGCAAAGGGTGCCATGGGATTTGGTCGGTAAGGTTGATTGGGTCCATAATTTCCATTGGGCGGTCGGAAGTTGGGCCCGAAGTTAGGCGGCATGGGTGGTGGACCGTTGGGTCCAAAGTTAGGCGGCATGTGCATCAAATGTGGCGGCATTGGGCCACTATTGTCATTGCCTCCCATCATATTTGGATTGTTTTTATTCTGCATGTTTGAAAGATGATTCATAGCCTGGTGATGCTGGTGATGAGGAGGCATCATTGATAATATCGACGGAGGTGGCATATTTGGACTGATGTTCTGCATGTTATGGTGATTCGAACCCATATTTCCTGGAGGCATATTTCCCATTGACATTGACATATTACTACCTGACATATTTGAAGACATATCTCGTTTATCGAAATTAGAACGCCCGTCATTCGAACCACTGTTCATTCCTTTTTCATCATCCCAAGATCTCTGTCGTCCATCACGATCCATATCTCCGCTGCCATAATTATCACCACCGTCCATAGACGGTTTCTTGAACCCTCCGAGAATTGGCGGTGGTCCTAAATGCCTGAAATCCCTATCACCAAATGAATTTCTCATGTCAAACGAATTGCGCATGTCAAACTCGTTCATCATTCCACCCGGCGGCCTTCCTGGACCACTTGCCGACGCAACATTCATTCTCATGTCTTCATCACCACGAGCCATTCCTCCACGACTATCTACACTGTTCATTCTCCTGAGATCCTCATCTTGATTAGCGAAGTAATTATTTTGATCCTGTGAATTTTTCATACCCGCCATTAGCCTTAAATCACTGTCGCTATTAATTGATGTCGAATCTTCAGACATTCCGCCAACACCAAACACAGGTTGATGCATTTTATTATTTCGATCAGTTGGATTCGCTTCGCTCCACGCAATTAATTGATCGAATTTTCGCTTCCCTCCGTAATTCAAAGCTTTCAATAATTCGGGATTTTGAGCAAACTTCGAGCTTGGCAGAGGTGGAGGTAAATCAATATTTGGAACTTTCGAGTAATCTATATCACCCTCATCTTGTAAATAATCTTCGTCTGTTTCCGTTTCTTCAGGTAAATTTATTACGACATCCTTAAGCTCTTCTATTTCACCTGCAGTAATTAATTTATTTATGGCATCGTTACCCTTGACGATGGCATCAGCAAGTTTTGAGCCAGCTAGAAAATAAAATAATAATTATAATACAATAAAAATATATTTTCATAACAATAAAATGAATAAATAAAATACTTACGTTCTACGGGAATTATTTTTCCATGTAAAATAATAGCATTAGGTGCAACTTCATTCAAAGGTACTGCTCCCGGGGTCGTTTCAATCAACTGATTGACAATAGCATTCAACGCTTCTACTTGTTCTGGGTCTTCAGCTTCCATTTCATTCCATTGCGCTTGGAAGTTACGCGGAATGGGCTTGCTGTACGGGACCTTTTTACTTGCCGCGAGTTTTTTACTCTCTTCAGCAGCGTGGTCGAGGTCCAAACCAGGTATACCCTGCGAAGTGTCTTCTTCCATTGATTGGTCAATGTCGTACTCATTTATTTTATCTTCAGGACCCATTCCCGGAATTACTGCAGCCTCATCAGCTGAATTATCAATAAAAAAATAAAATTTCAATTTTTATTTACACTAACAAAATAAATTAATTAATTAATGAGTCAATTAAAAATACGCTACCAATTTCATGGTCATCAACACCAGCCGCTCCAGCAGGTAAGGTATTGAGATTATATTTATCTCTCATAAGATCTCCTGGGCGATTTCGTGTCCAGAATTTCGAAGTGTGATCATTGCTACCAGAGCAAAGAATGTGACCTAACGGATGCCATGCAAGTGTCCAGACAATACTGTCGTGAGCCTGTTCTATGGCGCCTACTTCTTTGTCGGCTCTGCAATAAAATAAAATTCAAGTTAACGTTAATTAAATAAAATAAATTAAAAATAAATAGATCTCTTACCCGACGTGCCAGAATAGAATAGCGCCGTCGCTGCCGCCACTACAAAAAAGACCTTCATGACTCGGATGCCAAGCAACACTCGAAGCTTCTTTTTTGTGACCGCGAAAAGTTTGAACCTCTTGGCTCAAATTTCTCAAATCGAAAAGCTTCAACAGATGATCCCTCGACGCCGTCACCAGCCAATTTCCGTTTTCATTCCATTTAACATCCATTACTGTACTTTTGTGAGCGTGCAAGGTAGCCAACGACTGACCAGTCTTTGGATCCCATAATTTTATTGGCTGCTGATTATCTTTGCTCCCGGAGATGACTAGACTTTTTTGTGGATGCCAGTGGACACATTTAACATCCGCGCCGTGACCTATATACAAATACCCAGTTATCCCTCCGTCTATTTCTTCCTTGCTTACTTTTATTTTATAATAGATTTTTTTTTTTTTTTATAAATGTTAGACACTTAATTGATATAAAAATAAATAATTTATTTAAAATAAATAAAAAAAATATACCCCTGAGTATTTTCTCCTCATGGCAGCGTAGAAAGTCCCAAATTCTGACGGTTCCGTCGTCACTGCAAGTCGCCAATTTGTGATCCGTTGGACTGAAACTACCCGCCGAAAAAAACATAATAATTACATACTACACCGACCCCACTTTTATTTATTATTAATTACTAATATTAATTTTATAAATATATAAATAAGTAAATAAATATTGTGTTGTATTTCATTACTTTATTTTCAATTATAAAAAAGCTGAAACTGGTAAAATATACGCGCTGAGATTAATTAAATCGATTGCAAATACACCGAAAAATTATTTATGAAATATTTTAATTATCCGTAACTGAGCCCAGAAGTTGACTTTCTTTTAAATTAATATATTTTTATATTTAAATAAATAACAAGAAGCTATTAGTAGATTTTAGTTTAAAAAAGGGAGCAACTACGAACGAATAATAATCTCCGACAGTCATACCTGGCACACGAGTGATTTAATTGAGTAGTCACTTGATGGAATACTCGTGTAAGATCAATGACTATCAGTCTAATTGAAATAGTAACAGTAATTGTAATAATAAGAATAATAATAATACTAATATCAAATGTACTATCGATGCCACATGACCACCGGAAGATGTTTCCATGAATTATTACTTTTAAAAATAACTTTACTTGCAGATAAAATTTTTATTGTATACAAAAATAACGAGCGGGAATGTGTACATTAATTAAATTTAATTTTTTAAAAAATGCTGCTGCTCTCACCCCCATTCTCTCACTTTCATAATCACATTCATGCACATGTGTAATTGTGTTATCGTAACTGTCAATCGTCTTAGTCATTAATACATTTCCTCCAAAATTTTATTATCAAAAACAAAAAAAAATAATTATATTATAATATATTTTCCATTTGGATATTGTAAATAAGGAGGCAGGATTAAATCTTTATTATTATTTATCAAATATGTATATGTGAAATATATACATGTATATATTTATATGTATATATATATAGATATATCAATGGTCAATAGGAATCTAGATGGGGTGCAGCTTCAGTTTATTTGTAACCAAGCACAATTACAGATATTTATTTGCGCCCGCAATTTAAATATACAGCAGTCCGCAAATTGACGGCAAGGGTTGCCGCGAAAAAAAAATTTATGGATAAATTTAAATTTATTGCGAAATTATTACGTAACTTATAGAAAAGTACTGATGATTAACGATTAAATAATAATTATTAAGAGCGAAAGTTACTTTAGTTTCATGGCCGGGATCACATACGCTCATACGTACACAATAGATCTACCGGACCACGCACGCAGATACAACCCTACCATCAATTTATCGCGTTTTTAAAAAACCATGAATTTAATTATTGTTTTAATAATAATAACAATAGTAAATCATTATTATTATCGTCATACGATTAATTTATTAAGTATAAATATCCGAAAATTCATGGTGGATCGCGATAAAAATAAGAAATGACTTTAATCCATTGAAGAAAACAGAGTAACAGAAAGTCCATTTGACTTGGAGCACTCCAGCAGTACACGAAGACGATAGTAGTTCGAATAAATAGCATAGTGTCACGAGAAACGAAAGGGCTAGAGTGGTGGATGATGATATACCTGAGTCCTCTAATCGCTTCTTTGTGCGCCTGAAACATCTTGACGTTGTTCATGTTGCTCTGCCAGTACTTGACGTAGCCCGAGTGGTCCCCCGTCACCATCCAGCTTTCATTGTGCGACCAAACCATTGTCCTTACCGGGCTGTCGTGTGCCTGTGTGCGAAAAAAATTTATCGTATCAATACCAATTTAGGCGAAAATTTATTACACTTCGAGATAAAATACCTGAAGGATGGTTTCGAAATTAAACGTAAGCCCATTCCAGAGGGTGAATTCCCCGCTCGATGCTCCAGTAACGAGACGTCGACCTTCTGGAGTCCAGGCCATACAAAAAATAGGGCATCGCATTTTATTCGTCGCTGTTTTAACGAACCTCGTTGTCACTGAATTTATTGGATTGTCCACGTAACTCGGAGGTGGTAAAAGGTCCGGGTAGTACATAACATCCGGCTGAAGAGGACGTCTATCACGGAAGTCCCGTTGCCATACACGATTCTAAAACAACCAACATAAATTAGCAAACAGATTCACAAGTACTGTAATTTTAAAAAATAATAAATTAATAACCTCAAGAGTTTTTATTATCGCGGAATTATAATCTACTGTCTTCCTCATGACAGACTTTCTCAATCTCTTGCCGTCAAACTCATCTTGCAGAGCATCCTGTCCACCGGAGATGATTTTCGGGGCATGGTACGGCCGGAAGGGTTTGAAGAATCCTCGTGCGCCATCTCGATGGTTGAGAAATCTTTGTTGCTGCTGCTGCTGCTGTTGAAGCTGCTGCGACTGGAATCCTCCAGGGCTGGTGTTTATCGTGGTCAAATTAGGCGGGGGTGCTGATAAATTTGGAGTCGTCGGTGGTGGGACAGACATGTTGGGTAAACTGATCCCCGTCGGCGGGGGTGGATTCGCAAACTGAACGTTGGTCGACATTGTTAATTATAAAAATAACAATTATTTAAATCCCTTAATCACAAATAATTGTCAAAGATTTTTTATCATTGTTATCTAGGTTAGGACTAAGAAATTGAAGTGAATGGGTGTCTCCATTTTCAAACTCGTATCATCTAGTCTATCTGCAACACATTTAATTATCAATAATTATTAAAGTGCAACTACAATCAAATATTTATCACCGATAATGTTTAAAAAATTTTAAATCACAATCAACAATGTTATTTATTAATAATAATTGTTATTTTAATTACGAATAATAAATCTGTTTATAATTACTTGACGGCGTGGCTGCTACTTAAACTTAAGTCTCTTTCACCCACACACACACGTAACACAAATATATATACATGTACATATATACTTAAAGAATTATTTAAACTATAAATTAAAGAGCTGCAATGACGTCGCTACTTTGTTTTGAATGTTTTACTTTAAAACAATATATTGTATTACAAATATGAAGACAAACAAAATTTATAAAGTTTTGAAAAATTTATTTTGGCGTTGCAAACTACCAATAAATACACACTGCAATAGAACCGACGACGGCGGGTGATTAGAAATTTTCGTCCCAACTTGAGGCTTTACTAAGTATCTATGAAACTTTTTTTATATATTTTAGTTCGTACAGGCGCTTTTTTTCATGCCGGTTTTTGACGCGCGTTCTTGAGCGGCGAATTTGATCACATGACAGATTTTTAAATTTCCCGGTACATCTGAAAAATTTAATGCCAGTGATTGTAATAAATTATTTATAATATTTATTGAGTGGATGTTTGTCCTTGACTTTAAATTTTTTTGACGTTTGTAAGAAGTTTAAAAACTGAGGACATTAGATTTTTAAAGCGCGAAATTTAAAAATCTGTCGTGACAAAAAATTTTGACGCTCAAAACGAGCGTTAAATAGCGGCTTAATTTAAGGTAACTTTCACTAAAAGCCCGCCTTTTAGTAAACAGAACGCTAAATAAATATTGCGCGGGAACTCGCCATTTTATAGATGTTGAAGTATTGGTGACAAAAGAAAATTTATCAAGTGAATTACGCAGCTCGCAGTTGTTAATAAACTCAATAATACGTGTCTTTTTTATAAAATTATAAATTCGAGACTATTAAAGTATTCAAATAATTAATCAAGATGACAATTCCATTGTCCAAGGGAGCGTTAAATGTAATAATTATTTTATCTGTTGTCCATGTTGATGACAATAAGCATCTCTCCACACAAATAATTATTTTATATTTTTTTTTTCTAGGAAATCGCTCAAGGGATTGAAGTCGAGAAACCTATTTTTCAAATTTTGGTAAAATATTAATTTATTTATTAAAGATTAGAAAGTTCTAGGACATTCCTTTGTCTATTGTTACCGTTTGGTTATGTGTGTTTTTCAGGGAACCAAGAGATTAGCGAGCACCGAGAATGAACGTTACAGATTACTTTTGTCTGATGGAGTCACAAGCAATTCATTTACGATGCTCGCGACCCAGCTCAACAGCATGGTCACAAATAATGAATTGTCGGATTTTTCTATCATTGAGATTACTCGTTACGCATTGAGCAATGCCAACAATGCAGGAAAAATGAGGCAAATTTATTTTACAATTCCTACGCTTTAATTTTTAGTTAATTATTAATGATTCTGAAAGTAGCAGACACTAAAAAGTTTTATTTTCAATAAACAAAACAGATACTGGCAGGGAAAAATTTTTAAAAATGCATGTGAATAATTAAAAAAAATTTTGTTATGGTAATTAACAACTTGATAACTGTCAGATGTCGGCTACTTTTAGTATCATATTTATTTTGAAATTTAAAAATTTATTTTATTTTATTTTATTTATTTTCCTCACAGAAAAATTATGGTAATTTTGGGAATCGAAGTTAAAGTACCCGGCAGTGAAGTTGCTGGTAAAATTGGGCACCCAGTCCAACAAGGAAAAGAGTCTGGAGCTAGTGGAGAAGAGAAACCAACTCAAAGAGCAGACACTTCATCGAATGCTGAAAATGTTGGACAAAATCAAAATAAAAGACCTGCTCAAACTGTTGCGCCATTTAGTAAGTTTTCATAATTCGTTACTCGTACTGTCATTTTTTAAAAAATACATTAATTATACAAAAATTTTAATTACTTAGCCAACTAGTTGCTAACTAAATAAGTAAAAGATTATAATTACATATATAATGTAATATTTTTTGATAACAGATGCCAATGCAAATCAAAAACGTCGTCTGAATGAATCTTTGAATTCAGGAGCTTCTATAATGACCAGCCCGATCGCTGCATTGAGTCCATACCAAAATAAGTAAGTTGATATGATCGTTATTTAGAACCACTTGCTTATTAAATTTATAAAATATATTTATTTGATAACTAGGTGGGTAATTAAAGCCAGAGTTGCAAGTAAATCAGACATTAGAACATGGAGCAACTCGCGTGGGGATGGAAAATTATTTAACATGACACTTGTTGATGAAAGCGGTGAAATAAGATGCACTGGATTCACTGATACTGTTGATAAATTCTACAATACAATTGAAGTAATTATTTTATGTTATGCATAATGACTTTAGTTAATATATTTTATGTAATTTTATTTATTTGAATGACAACTTGTTTTTAGGTGGGACAAATTTATTATATATCCCGCGGAGTTTTGAAAGTCGCTAACAAAAATTTTAATACCACGAATAATGATTATGAGATGACACTAAATACAGATACTGAAATTATTCCTTGTCATGATACATGTGAAGATATACCGATGATGAATTACAACTTTGTAAATATCAGTGAGGTTGAAAATTTGCCAAAAGACCAAATCATAGGTATTGTATTCAAATTTAATACTTGCCTAATTTTAATTAATATGACAACGTAAAATTATATTATTAATTTTATATTTTGCTGTCAGATGTATTAGCGGTTGTCAAGTCTTGTGAAAATGTTCAGAATCTTACATCAAGAAACACCGGCCGAGAATTACGTAAGAGAGATGTCAATCTTGTTGATACCTCCAACACTTTGGTAATTATTTTAGTTGTCATGAGCATCATAAATGATTTGTTATTAATTTAAAAAAATTTATTATTGATTACAGATCACTCTTACGCTTTGGGGAACTCAAGCAGAAACTTTTGATGGATCAAATAATCCAGTTGTTGCACTAAAAGGTGTTCGCATTGGAGAATTTCAAAATGGAAAAAACTTGTCCACTATTTCATCAACAGCCATGCAATTAGATCCTGATATTCCTGATGCCCATAGGTAATTATATGATTCATTTACTTATTTTTAATTGTCAATATTAATTTATACAATTATTTATTTATTAATTTAAGACTCCGCGCATGGTTCCTCAATGAAGGCCAAAGAGAGGAAGCGAAATCATTATCGAAAGCTGGTGGTAGTATTGCTAATTGTGAATGGATGACATTAGCAGAAGCTGAAGAAAGAGGTCGTTCTTCAATGGATGTTCCCACAAACTTTATGTGTAAAGCAACCATCAGTTTGATTCGTCCTGACCGTGCTCTGTACAAAGCTTGTCCAAGTGATTCTTGCAATAAAAAAGTAATTATCATTTTTATTATTTTTTAAAATACAATCCAACATTAATTGCAATAAATGATTTTTATTTGTCCAGGTTCTTGATCAAAGCAACGGAATGTTCCGGTGTGAAAAATGTAACAAGGAGTATCCCAACTTCCATTACCGTTTGCTGGCGAACGTAAGTGATGTTTATACAAATGATTAATTGTTTTTTTTTTTTATATTATACAATTAGTTAATTTAAAATCAAAATGTTTAGATGGCCATAACAGACTGGAGCGCTAACTTATGGGTCACCGCGTTCAATGAAACCGGGGAAAAAATTCTTGGTATAAATAGTCAAGAGCTCGGCGAGTTGAGTGAAAACCAACCAGATGAATACAATGACAAATTTTCTGACGTTTCTTTCTCTTCTCATATTTTCCAAGTGCGAATGAGGATGGACACTTACAATGTGCGTATCTAATAAATAAACTAAGTAGGGTAAGATCACTAGTACCTAGACCCTAACCAGTAGCCAGCCGGTCATATACTTTAACATTGGCTCAAAATATATATGATATAATTTAACATGGAGTGGCTGGCTACTGGTTTGAAGCTGGGTACTGGTGATCTTACCCTATCGACTACACATTTTTTTATTTTTATAAGCAAGTACAATATTTTTTTCTGCTTTCAGGATGAGCAACGATTGAAAGGAAATATCATTAGCTGTACACCAATCGATTACAAAACCTACAACAAACACTTGGTTAATGAACTCAAAAAGATAACAAATATTCATGATGTTAAATAACTTTAATTTATTATTTATTTCTTATTTTTCAAAATTCAATTTAACGTATTCCTCTTTTCTTTTTTCAATAATTAATATTATTTATGTAATACTATTATTATCACCAGCAATTTAGATTTCAAAAAGATAAAATATAATTTTGTCTATTATTTATTATTCAAAAGTATACAAAATATGTAAGGTGACAAAATAAATCATTAATTAATAGTAATAAATCTCAAAAAGTGTAATGGTAAAAAAAATGAACCAACCAGTGATATTTCTGTGAAATAACCAGTCCCTAGCCCTTCAAAAAACTATTTTCAATATATTTTATAAATTCAAATTTTGTATAGATTCCAGACCGAATAAATTTCATTTAAATACTCGAGTAAAATTTGCCTTGACTTTAATCAGTAAGAAAATTAACAGCCTGTTTTAAAATCATAAAATATGTACCCAAGTATAAGACATAGGGACCAACAATTGAGTACTTTGCCTTATATTTGAAAATTTAAAAAGGCAGTTTCTTTAACCTCAAACCATCGCTTGTTAAGTTTCAATAAATATTTGAAATATTTTGTATCTGTGATTTTTTATAATAAAAATCCACAAGACATATTTATTATTTTTTCTAATCTAAGAGATAAAAAAATTCCATTTACCAATCATTACTCCCCCTTGTGCTATTTTATCACCATTCTATAAATTTATACTCCAATCAATTAAACCCAGTCTTTAAATATATATCAAAATGAAAGCTGCACTATCATTTAATTTACTAAGTCTATTATTATTTTTTTCAAATAAATTTTTGGAGACAAATTCTTTAACAAATAATCCGAGTCCATTGGTAGTAATTACGTGGGATTATTTGAATGCTACCCAGCATGGTAAGTTTTGAATAATTATTATTATTATTATGAATACCAAAGATTTTTTATAAATACAGTTACCATTTATTTGTGTTTTATAAAGCCTGGAAAATTTTAAATGAAGAGAAAAAAAGTTCAATAGATGCGATTGAAGGTGCCGGCAGTTTATGCGAAGAGCTGCAATGTCGTACTACTGTCGGGTACGGCGGAAGTCCGGATGAAGCTGGTGAAACTACATTGGATGCTATGATTATGGACGGGTATTTACTCAGTTTATTAATAATTTAAGTACTTAATTTAATAAATAAATTGATGCTGTTTGATTAGAGTGAATATGGATGTTGGAGCTGTTGGTGGCATAAGAAATATTAAAAATGCGATATCAGTCGCGCGAAAAGTCCTTGAGAATACAGAGCACACATTACTAGCTGGATCTCTTGCTACTGACTTTGCTGTCAAAATGGGATTCAAGCATGAGTCACTGGCAACTGATTTCTCTAAAAATATGTGGGAATCATGGATGAAAAATAATTGTCAGCCGAACTTCTGGAAAGTATGTTCATGTATACCAGAGATTATATTTAAATAGGGTAGAGTTACAGTTTCTGGCCATTTTAGGGCCAGTTTTGGACACGCAATTTTTTAAATGATTTTTCATTGATTAAAATGAAGTACTAAATTTCAAAAAATAGAGCAGTGGCCACGAATGCTACTTGTACCCTAAATGAAATAAAAATTTTTTTATAGAATGTCAACCCTAATCCATCGGCTTCATGTGGGCCGTACAGTCCTGTAAAAAAATCAATTACTACTAAGATTGCTTTGGAATCAACTGACACTGATGAAGATAATCATGATACGATTGGTATACTTGCGATGGATAGTAATGGAAAAATAGCTGCTGGCACATCGACCAATGGAGCGAATCACAAGATACCAGGGCGTGTTGGAGACTCGCCAGTTCCCGGGGCTGGTGCTTATGCTGATCAAGAAGTTGGTGCTGCTGCCGGTACTGGGGATGGTGATGTAATGATGCGATTCTTGCCCAGGTACCTAGAAAATAGATTTTTTTAAACTGTGGTTGAATATTGGAATGAATCAATTTTAATCCATTGGAATTATTTATTAGCTTCCTGGCTGTTGAAGAAATGCGTCGAGGAGCTTCACCAACGGAAGCTGCAGCAGTAGCAGTAAACAGAATAGCTAAACACTACCCCATGTTCAGAGGTGCTGTCATAGCGCTCAGTAAAAATGGAGATTATGGTGCAGCTTGCAATGGATTCGCTTCTTTTCCTTATTTTGTTAGTAATGCAGCACTTGGGAAACCGACATTATTACGCATTAAGTGTTTCAATTCAATCAAACAAGTGTCATTAATTTAAATATATTTTTATAATATTTACACTCTAATTGTACTCTATCAAAAAAATATATAATCGGTTTCATAAAAAATAAAATTATTCAATTAATTTATATAGTTTTTAAAGACTTGTTAATAAAGAAATCTAAAAAACGGTTGACCCTGCAGGAAAACTTCAAAACTTCCCGCTGTTTACGAAATCAGGAAGCTGAGTCGATTTTCTACAGCAATTCTATCGAAATTCTTAGACGGTGATCCTGATCAAAATTATGCGTCTGATAGATGCTTAAAAGTCTCGGGGGTATCAGCCAAGTCTTCTGGAAGAACACTAGCACATAGAAGTGAAGGAAAAAAATTTTATATCACAACACCGAGCCCTGAGTCTAGATTTTCTATGTGAATTCTTAGACGACGTCTTCTAGAAGAAAAGTAGCACATAGAAGTGAAGGAAAGAAATTTTATTTCGCAACACCGAGCCATGTTCTAAAAATTTTATTTGAAGGAAAGAGACCTAGTACATGATCAGGGAACTAGGTCTCTTATCTTACTTACAAATAACTTGTCTATAATAATTAAAAAATGTCTGTCTGCTACTTTCAGGATCATAAAAAACTGGAGACCGGGAGCATGTTCAGAAATACACTCTGGAAGATAAATATCCAACTCCTGCGTTCAGAAATATCCTCTAGTCGTCAAATCAAAGGAATAATTCGACATTACAAAGGTACTAATCACCTGGAAAAGTAATTTTTCATCTCCAGAGTGTGTTTCTGAACATGCCCCGGGTAATTCGTCCTGCTTACAATTTTTTAATCGCGGGAAAATATTAAAAAATATATTTGACAGCGACTCTGTTGAGCAAAACAAGAACCCGAAATTGTCTTCTCCACATTGTCAATATTGTTTGAGGTTAAATAATAAAATATTGTAAATTAGTGTCTTATTAAATATATTTATTCCACAATACAAATAAATAAATTCTTATAAATAAATAAAAAATGACAAAATACACAGAATTTCAAGTAGTCGTGTTGGCTGGCGGTAAGGGTTCAAGAATGACAGAATTAACAGCAGGAAAAACAAAGTGTCTTTTACCAATTCATAATGTGCCAATGATTTATTATCCACTTAAATCACTGGAGAAAGCCGGATTTACTGAAGCAATCGTTATTGTAATAGAAAACACAAAGAAAGAAATAACAGCGACTCTAGATAAATTGAATCTCAACATAAAATTGGAGTTTGTTGGAATACCAGAGAGCGAAGATCTCGGAACAGCTGACGCCGTTCGTTATATTCACGACAAAATTCACAAAGATTTTATTGTTATTTCATGTGATTTAATTGCTGACATAAATATCACTGAAGTTTTGAATTTGTACCGCAAAAATAATGCCAGTATCACTTCTGTCATGTTCCCGTTGCCCAAAATACCTTCAACTTTTATCGTTCCTGGACCTAAAAATAAACAGAAACCTGAAACAGACTTAATTGGAATTGATAATAAAACAAATAGATTAGTATTTTTAGCTTCTGCGTCAGATTTTGAGGAAGATCTTCATATTTCTCATAAATTATTACAAAAACACACCAATTTTACCATGTACTCAAAATTATTAGATGCGCATTTCTACGTCATCAGTAAATGGGTTCTCGATTTTTTGGTCCACAACAAGTAAGAATTTTAAATTAATTTTATAATTATTATAATTAAAATATATTAATTGTTATAAATTTAAACAGGAGTTTTGGAACACTCAAAGGTGAATTATTTCCTTACATCGTAAAAAAACAATTGAGCCGTCCACCAAAACCATCAGCAGACGACAAAAATGCATCAGTAGTAAAAATGGATATCAAAGATGACATTTATCGTTTCGCTGTTGAAAATAAATTGGATTCACTGATCAGAAAAATGTCGGCATTCAATGATCATAGTTCTGATCTTGATAATGCTTATCATGATGACATAATCAGGTGTTACGCATACATGATACCCAGTAATTGTGGACTCAGAGCTAATACCATACAAATGTATAGTTTCGCTAATAGTATGGTATGTTACCCAAATTTTTTTTTATTTATTAACATAAATATTGTTGACTAATAAAGTTAAATATCTGGTTGATTTCAGGCATCAGACACTCCTCCGTACAACATTATTACACAAACAATTTCCCCTCTTGCTACAGTAAAAAGTACTCAGGTTGTTAATTGTCGTATTGATGAAGGAGCTCTGATTGATGAAAAGACATCAGTAAAAGAATCACACATCGGCCCTGCTGCGACTATTGAACCCAAGACACGAATTTCCGACAGCGTTATTATGGGAAATGTCACTATTAAACAAAGGTGACATTAATTTTTGAATTATAACTCAGTAAATGTGATATGATCCTGAAGCTCGTAGACAATTAAAAATTTTCGCTTTTTTTTTTCATCAAATCAGTTACAAAAAAATTGCACATATACAAAATTTAATAAGCTGTAGGTGCGATTTTTTTAAACATTTTTTTTTATATTTTATTCTTTTAGAAAAAAAATCCAAAAATTTGAATGTAGCAGACATCAGACAAATTTAAAATTATAAATAAATAGAGTAAATAATTATGATCCTGAAGTTAGCAGACAATTCAAAATTTTTGGATTTTTTTTTTGAACAATTAAATTTGAAGAAAAAAAAAAAAAAACCAAAAATATGCACATGTAGAAAATTTAAAAAACTACAGGTGCAATTTTTTCCAATATTTTTTTTTTTCTGGTTTATCGTCGAAAAAAAAATCAAAAAATTATTAGACGTCTGCTAACTTCAGTATCATAAATAATTAATCAAATAAAATTTAAAAAAAAAGCGCATTTAAAAAATTTTAAAATTGATAAGTGCATTTTATATATATATTTTTTTTTTTAAATTATTTACTCTATTTATTTGTAATTTTAAATTTGTCTGATGTCTGCTACATTCACACTCATAAATTTTTTTTGTATTTGCAGTTACTTAGTAATTAATTAGTCAATTGATAATTAATTATTGTATTTTCAGATGTGTTATACAAAACTGTATACTTTGTAACGGCTGCACTGTTGAAGAAGGATGCGAATTAAAAGATTGTCTCGTTGGTGCTCAGCATATTGTCCGCCAAGGAAGTAATCATTCACGTGAAGTTCTAACTGAAGCTGATAGATTTATGGAAATTTAATAAATAAAATTTTATATATTTCAACTTCTGTATTTTGACTTTTCATTCCATTTACCATTGATACATTTTATTAATATTAAACGCCAGTTATATATTCCCGCGCTACTCTGACTATTTCCGGTTAAAACTAACGACCTCTACCTTCACTTTGCTCCAGTAGCAAGTCGGTCTTTTTCTGTTCGGAGCTTACAGTTCCAAGATGGTGAGTTTAATTTCTTTTGTAAAAATCCAATAAATATCACGTAATCCCCGTGATTTAACTGTCAATTTATTAATTAATATGTCAGTAAACATTTAATATATTAATTTAATAAAATAGTTATAATGTTAATAAATCTTTTGTTGTTTAAAAACCCATGTGACAAAAGAATAGGTTAGATTTTTCAAATGTTTTCGTGACATATTTTATTTATATTGCTGTGACCCATCGGAAAATGAAGAAACCATCAAATAATTGGTGATGTTGATGGTAATTAATTAATTGATTGAATGAATTATTTTTTTTACAGACGAAAGGTACTTCCAGTTTTGGAAAGCGGCACAATAAAACCCACACTTTGTGCCGAAGATGTGGACGTAGTTCGTACCACATCCAAAAGTCCAAATGTGCTCAGTGTGGATACCCAGCTAAAAAAATGAGATCATGTAAGTAATTTATCATATCATTAAATACATTAATCAACTGATTAATTAAACCTCCACATCTCATTGTTTGTTTTATCTATTTTTCGAGCACTGATTTTAATCATCAGTTCAATTACCTGACACTTGACTCGATATTTCATTTAAAATCTGATCTACTTTTTAAAGAATTGAAACCATCTGATTCGTAATCAAATACTAGAAAATAAATATAAATAATGTTGTTATGTTTGTAGACAACTGGTCAATCAAAGCCAAAAGGAGGAAGACCACTGGTACTGGACGTATGCGTCACTTGAAAATCGTACGCCGTAAATTCAAGTAAGTCAATTATTTATTTAATTAATTGTTTGTTTTTTAAATGATTGTCATTCAAACAATCTAATTGATTGTTGATTTTATTTTTACAGGAACGGATTCAGAGAAGGAGTACCTAAGCCGAAAGCTGTCGCAGCTAAATAATTAAATAGTTATTATAACAACAATTTAAAATCGGCAAACAATACATCAATAAAAAATCTGTAACATCTTTATAAAATCACGTATTGTTTATAATCCTTTGTTTTTTTTTAATCCAATTAACTCGACAAGTAAAATATAATTAAATCGCCTAAATAATCTAAGATTCTAATCGATTATTGATAAGCAGAAGAGATTAATTAGATAATAATTTTTACAAAAACATTTTTTGTGATTAGTTAACATTTATTTATTTTTTATAAGAACTTACTATCGTTCTTTACTTTGATCTTAAACTTTTTATAGTTTTTTTTACCATTCATCAAGTTGCTGTCGTTTATAATCCGTTGGATAATTGAGGAGATTTTAAAAATCATAGTCTTAGATAATAGTTTGTAAATAGTCGGAGCGCAATAGATTATAAGCATGATTTTATTATTATTATTATTATTATTAACTTGGAGTAAAACGCACGTTCAAGTCATCACTGGTGCGTTGAGGTGATCATCATGTTCCACTACTCCTTTTTTGCTGATTGATAAAGAAAAAAAAAATAGGTGAAAGAACTCATGAAGATGTTTTTCGCTGCATGACCGAATGCGCAAACGCGATAGCGATGCATCCTCGCGATGAAGACCTCGCCGAGGAGAAAAGGTATTTAGCGTGGCCGCTGGAGTAATGAAATGTCAGTCTGTTACTGTCAGCGGTTGCTCTAGGATGGGGAATAGCTTTTTCTCGCCTTGCAATTGTCTGTAGTCAGTAGCAAAGGGGTACCGCGTTCAAGGGGTCACTAATTAAGGGCTCCCAGTTCATTTAAAATTTTTTTAAAGTCGTGGAAAGTTATGCCACGACTTCAACCAAGTAAATTTATTTTTCCCATGTACAAGCGTCAACGAATCAAGAATTGTCAAGGTGAAGAAAATATTAAATAACGTAAATAATAATATTAAATAAGGGTGATAATTTTATCAACTACTGAATTGGTAATTCAAAAGTTGTTTAAATATTTACAACTTTATAAATCCCTTAATTCCATACAAATGAACTTTATAAAGCATATTGTATTTGGTAAGAATTTTTTTGAATAATAGTTTTATTATTTTTATTGTTTATTAATTAACTATGGAATTTAACGATAATTAATAGGAAAATACCTCATAGTCACAAACACCGTGAGCTGTGGTTTGATGATGGGTATTGGGGATATTTTGCAGCAACGCAGTGAACAATGGAAACGTAAATATTTACAATCGTTTACTGATCAGGAGCTTGATATAATGGATGATAAAAAAAGTAATTTATTATTTGTACATTGCTCCAATAATTTTAATAATGACAGTACGAGCAATCAGCTGGTAAATTTGACGAATAAATTCCAAGATAACGACTCGGTGACCAATTCCCATGATCTTGTGAGAACGAGAAACATGGCGATGATTGGTTTGATCCAAGGTCCATTCCATCATTACTTTTACGCGTTTTTGGATCGATTTCTGCCAGGTAGAACAGCCAGGTCGGTTGTAAAAAAGACATTTCTTGATCAAATTATTGCCAGCCCTACTTGTCTTTCTATTTTTTTCTTCGGTCATGAGATGCTCGAGCAGCGCGACTTTCGCTTAATGTACGGCGAAATTTTGGAGAAACTTCTGGAAACTTATAAAGTATATACTTATCTTTGTTTCATGGCTTAAAAGCAATTAATTACCTGTAAGTACTTGACCTATCGTGATTTTTTAAATTGCAGGTGGATTGTTGCTTTTGGCCTCCCACGCAAATTTTGAATTTCTTGTTCGTACCAATTCAATACCGCGTAATTTACATTAATCTTATGAATGTTTTTTATAATATATTTTTGTCATACACTAAATATGTAAGTATTTTAAAATATGAATATAAATATCTATAATTTTATTTATTAAATATATTTTTTTTCAACAGGATGCTGACTAAAAATTGGACAATGATGGAGAATATTATTACCTACTTTACGTTATCTGATAATTCAAATAAAAAAAATGTAAAAAATATTTTTGTATCAAAAATTAATAAATTTTAATTAAAAGAATTGTTTTTAAATATTTTCGAGTATTGATTAAATTAATTAGCATTAAGATCTGATTATAAATTTTCAGAAGATTACAATTGACAGAGATGATCTTTAATTTATTTTTTAAGAGATCTCTGTCACATTGACTTGTTCTCAATAATGGAAAGTTTACGAAGATAAAAAGTAAATTTTTAATACATCATTGATGACCTGTCGGCCCGTTATCACAGCGCATACGATGCGAGAATAAAATAGATTTCCGCAATAACAATTCGCGATTGCATAGATATCGATTATATTATTCGGATTATCTTTGTTGTCTTACAGCACACACACAAGCACGTGCTTTCAACGAAAAGAAAAATAAACCTGTCCTCAGGAATGATCTAGAGTGGGAAAAAATTTCGTACCCAGACAGTCGCCAGAGTGCAAACACCCGCAGTACTTAGATGATAAACAAAAATACAAAACAATAAATTGATAAAATTGAAACAATTGCGCAATTTTTTAGATCGTGGTACCTGATATGAATTTTTTTTATCGCAACCTCGATCTCGTCATTCAGGCGCCAGTTTATTTGTCAAATGCTGTGCTCTGACATTAATCTTTGTCGCTTAATTAAATGTAAACTTTGCCCTGGGCCCTGGGTATCGAAAACAATAACAAAAATATTTTTATATTTTATATCTACCGATAGCATTAAATGTCATATTGAATTTGGATGCAAAGTGGCTTGTAACTTTGTTTTTTTGTTAGTAATAAGCAGTGTCTAATAATGGTCGATTTTTTGAAAAACGCTATAGAAAATCAGGACTTGTCGCCGTCTAAAAAAAAAATATATAGAAAACCTGAACTTGTCGCCGTCTAAGAAAACTTATAGGAAATTTATAGAAAACCAGAACCTGTCACTGTCTAAGAAAATTCATAGGGAATTTATAGAGAACCAGAACTTGTCACCGTCTAAGAAAATTCATAGAGAACCAGAGCTTGTCACCGTCTAAGAAAATTTATAGAGAACCAGAACTTGTCACCGTCTAAGAAAATTCATAGAGAACCAGAACTTGTCACCGTCTAAGAAAATTCATAGGAAACTTATGTAAAATCTATAGAAAACCAGAACCTGTCATCGTCTAAGAAAATGTATAGAAAATTTTGAATTCAACACTTTCTTTTTGATTTAAGATTTACGATTAGTAATTAATAAAATCAATCTGTGACATTGGACTGTTGGTGATTGATTATCCGTAACACCAGGAATCTGGATATTTGGGATCTTAAGATGACAATTGTCATCGGAATCTGTGTAGTGGCCATCCGCCTTTTTAAATTTTACTCCCAGATGCGCACGCATTACAGGAATCTACCCGCCATGCGCGCGTTGCGTTTCAAATAAATTGGCGGGTAAATTCAAATAACGGAACTGACAGTTCTTTATTACCGTGGGAGTAAAAAAAAAAAAATTTTATGAGTAATATGAAACAGATACCGATATTTCCATCAAAGGACGCGCGCGCAATAAATGTCATTGCGATGAAGCGTCGTCTAGAGTGCGAGAGCAATGGTGGTTATGTACATAAATACAAGTGGGGATGGGAGAAGAATGGGAAGGTAACGGCAGTCGTTTCAACTTTCAAGCCGTTTGTCCCCCCTTAAAACATGTAGCATCATCGCATCAACCAGCGTTCCAACGGCATATACCACTACTACTACTACTACTACACTAGCAAGTATTAAACCTGGGAAAAAACAACAACGTTGTATCCTGTAATATAACTTGTATATATGAGTATTTATATATATGTGTTTTGTATTATATTATATAGGAGTGGTAGTGGTGTAGTGGTACCGTTTCAACAGCAGGCAGGAGCAGCGTTCCAAAGCCAAGCGATTAACGACGACGCGAAAACTGCCGCATCGCTGTGATAATAAATCCACATATTTAAATAAATAATTATCTTTATAAATATACACACATTTATGAGTATTAGTTGACGAGCAGTGCCGATAGCTCACTAGTGCAATCGATCCTCGATATTTCCTGGTAAATATACTAATTTATTAAACAAACCAGCCAGCCAGCCGTCAGTCATAATGTCGACAAAAAGAAAAAATACTTCAACAAAAAAAAATAAGAATAAGTCGAAGAAAGTCGAGTATGATGAGGAAGATATTTCAAGTGAGTCTGATCTTGATGATGCCGACGCCGGCTCTAATGCTGACGGAGCCGAAGACGCCACCGCCGAGGAAGATCTAACTGATGTTTCCAATATTCCGGAACTGAGAGCTCCTGAGGTAAATATCCGACGAGAGTGACTAGCCACGCTATTATGTATTATCGATGATTTAATTTTTGGCGGTCGTCTAGTTAAAATTTAAGACAATCCTCTTATTACTTATAATTTTATTTATTTATTTTATTCAGGGAGGATGGGGTAAACCTGGGACACTGCTGATGTGCGGGTTAACTAATTGGGAGATGGCCGGTCGTAAAGCTCCTCCAAAAGGTGTCAAGGCAAACGTCGGAAAGAGCCTATGGACACCTCACACATTTAAAAATTTAAATGGATCAAGAGTAAGACTGGTTGCATCGGGACCATCATCTTCACACAACATCATTGTTACTGAAGACAATAGATGTTTGGCATTCGGTAAAAATGACAAAGGTAAATAAAGTTATCATATTTTTGTCTTAATTATTCAGTATGTATTCTGCAGCAGTACCTCAAAACGAATCTACAATCTCTTATGTCATAAAATGAATTTATTCTGCTTACAGGACAGCTGGGAGTTGGAGATGTGAAAAGGCGCGATGATCCAACAGAAATAGAGGCCCTAAAAGGCCACACGATTATCGCAGCATCATGTGGACGCAATCACACATTGTTTTTAACTAGTCGTGGTATAGTATTTGCAGCTGGTGACAATAAACTAGGTCAGTGCGGAGTTGGAAAGTCTGACGCTTGCATAGTTACTGCCACAAAGGTCAAATACACTGGAGGTGCTCCTATTGTAAAAGTTGGCTGTGGCGCTGAATTTTCCATGATCTTGGACATCAAAGGTGGTCTCCATTCCTTCGGAAGCCCTGAGTACGGTGCACTTGGTCACAATACCGATGGGAAATACTTCATCACAAATTCTAAAATGGCATTTCACTTTGAAAAAGTCCCCAAGAGGATCGTTCTCTATGTCGAGAGGAGTAAAGACGGTCATGTGATACCGCTAGACCGAGTTGAAATCACAGACTTCAGCTGCGGCTACCATCACACTGTCGCTATTGACAGCAAGAGCCGGGCATTTTCCTGGGGCTTCGGCGGTGTTGGACGTCTGGGACACAACGAGCAACGTGATGAACTGGTACCGCGTTTGATTAAATTCCTGGAGCCTCCTAGTCGTGGTGTTCGATCCGTCCATTGCGGCAGTACTTACAGTATTGCTATAAACGTTCACGGTACTGCTCTGATGTTTGGCCAAACTAAACGAACCGGTGAAGCCAACATGTATCCGAAACCGATTCCTGATCTGTCTGGTTGGGAGATTCGGTGCGTAGGTGTATCACAAACTAGTGTCGTTGTAGCTGCTGACGAATCTGTCATTGCCTGGGGCGCTAGTCCTACTTACGGTGAACTAGTAAGTCATCTTACACCGAACTTAATGATATTTATTACTATTTTATTTTTATTTAAAACGGTTTCAATCATTATTCATTGATTATTAATTATCACACTTTGTCTAGGGCTTCGGTGAAATGCGAAAATCCTCGACTACACCGATGGAGGTCAAGGCGCTGGAAGGCCTCTACATAACAGCTATAACTTGTGGACTTTCCCACACATTAATGATTTGCAGAGATGAGTCTGAAGAAGAAAAAGCTAAATTAGCAAACCTGGAAGTATACTCCGTTTAAGGTGACCATTGTATCTCACACTCTCACATTTTTTAATCTTCATTTAAAATCCTCCGGCATTAATAATACACGGTCATTACGCTTATAAATTGTCCTTTTAAAGCGTCAGATCTCAAGCACAACAGACTAAAAAATTTATCACTAAAAAAATTACCATGGAATTGATAAAATTGAATAGATTGTGCTGTTGACGCCAAATGACCCATGACAAATTTTTAAGAACACTAAGTAAAAATAAACTGAGAATGAATTATATTAATCAAACAATTAATTTTACATTTTTATAGGAAATAAAAATTTAAAAAAAAGCAGAATAGTGCTAAAACGGGGTCAAAGCATTACATCGATTACTTTATCAATTGAACACATTAATAGTATTTTTAATTGGATAGATGCTGAGAAAAAACAAATCATACATATTTAATAATATGTTACTATTTTATAATCATTACGCAGATTTACTGTAATTTTTTCATTGCTCGACATGTCACTCCAGTGATTGTAGTTTTTTTAAACTTTACTTTTAATTTCTTATTTTATTTTTTTCTCAAGTGTCGTCATTGGACTGTTACTCATATTGGCTTTTATTTTATTATTATTATTATTATAATTATTATTATTCTTATACTTATTGTATCCACGCTCTCGGCATCGTCCTACACAATGCGCAGGTACCTGAGTCGTTGGCGTTTATACTAGTAAATTATTTTACGATTAATCTATTAATATACAATGATAATTGATCTTTACCGCGTTATCGCATTTACTTTTATACGTAAGTCAAACAAAGATTCTTCCATTAATCATCATTACCCTAGATGAATATTTCCCTATTTATTGTAAAATGCCTATTTTTTTAGGTATTGATTATATTTCGTCGTATATATAATTACAAATACAAAAAAAAAGAAACGAAAGAAATACTGATTAAATTTATTAAGAAAAAAAACCCCATTACAAAATAAAAATAAATATGTAACTCGAACAATGAAACTGCCGGATATTTATACAACGTAAAATTCACTTACTTTTATTTCGTCTGTATCATAATTATAATTAATAAACGTTATTATAATAATATTAAAATGTATTTAAAAATAAATAATATAGCGGTATAAACTGTAACACGTTAGCTCGTAATAAAAATATTATCATAATTTAAACGCACAATTACTATGTACTTGAACACGTTATGTGTAAAATAAACTGGCGAAAAGTTATTATATTAATAATTGAATAAAATAAAATAAAAATAATTGAATATTAATCTTCATTTTTTTACGTCACAATTTGAATTTCCACAGGTTTTATTTATGACAATAACTGGATAATTTTTATGTACTGGATGAGAATGCAAAAGTGTTAAAATTTTTATTTTTTTATTTATTTACAAATAATAATAAATATTAAAATATTCAATCAAGTTGTGTATAAATGTGCACGATTAACAATAACAATTAGAATAGGGATCTTGTGTCTGTGGATCATCAGTCAATAGCATTCCACGTTTTCCCAGCCGCTGACGAGGTCCACCACCAGGAATATTTTGAATTCGTGATGAATTATTGTGCTCCCATAGACCAGGAGTCTGTAATATCTATAATATAAAAATAGTTGGATTATTTTAATTTTCAACTTCCCGTTATGAAAATTTAAAATTAAAAAAAAAAAGGCAAGTTATTGGTTTTATATCTCGACGTTTTGAGGTCCTAGGAAGCTATTCTGACTATTTCCGGGTGGGCGTGTGTGTGCAAACTAATTTTTTATCACTACTTAGATCTGATTAGATTTTAAAGTCGATCGGCCGAGTAGTTTACGAGTTACATGGAGAATAAAAAGTAAAAAACTCTTTTTTTTAGATTTTTTTTTATAATACTCATAAACTACTTGCCCGTTTTGCTTTAAAATGTAATCAGTTATAAGCTTCGATGATGATTTTTTGACATCAAAGAGCTCAAAAATTTACAAATATTAAAGTCTTCGAGCTTTCTGAGCTTGAAAAGAGCGGGAAGTTTTGGAGTTCGCCCACAGGGTCAACAGTTTTTCAGATTTTTGTCTTAAATTATTATATCAATAACTCAGAAATTTTATAAACAAACCTTTTGAACTAATTCCTCAAAACAACATTTCACACCGTCAGCAGTTTTAGCACTGCTTTCAATATAAAGTGTCTGATGTCTCCGAGCAAATTTTAGACCGTCCTCCGTTGTAACTTGCCTGTCTGGCAAATCTATCTTATTACCAACAACCATTTTAACAATATCAAGTTTATTACAGTAAGTATTTAATTCATCTAACCAAGTTTCCAATTTAATAAATGTATTACGATCGGTAACGTCATACATCAGTATAGCACCTTGACCATCACGATAATAACTCGGTGTCAGTGTACGAAATCTTTCTTGTCCGGCAGTATCCTGGTAATAATTATTTTATTATTATTAATAACAATAATTAATTACTCTTCATTAATAAAAAAAAATATATATATATATATTGTCAGTTATCAATTACCCAGATTGCAAGCTTCACAACATTGCCATCAATAGACATTTGCTTTGTTTTATAATCCATGCCCACGGTATTCTGCATATTTTCATTGAACTCATCTTCAGTAAACCTCAATAGAATACTATGAAAAAAAAATTATCAGCTTTAAGATAAAAATAAATTATCACGCGTCAATGTCTCAATAATAGATATAAAAAAATTTTCCATCGGCTATTTACAACAATAAAACCAAAGGAAACTTAACCATTAAAAAAATGTTTATTTTTACAAGTATAAACAATTAAAAAAAACTCACCTTGACTTTCCGACGTTCGATTCTCCTATCATAAGTAATTTGAGAGTCGTTAAAACTTCTTGATCCATTGTCATTGATAACGATAATAAATAAATCTATAAATCGTAACACTTAATTTACTATCTAGTATTCGAAACATAGTTTGGAGCATTAATGCCTGGTCATTAGAATATCTTTTAGATCAGATCCAAAGACCAGGCATTAATGCTTCAATGTACATAACTAATTAAGACAAATGAATCACCTCATTAACTTAGACCTCAGACCGCATATACCAGCTCCAAAATGACGTAAAATCCTCGCGAATAACGTCACAAAATAAAATGGCCCGTTATCATATTTTGGAGTCCCCTCGTTTATATTAATTACTTACAATTGTAATTTCAAAATATATAAGCCCTCTTTGTCAATCAAAAAAATTCCATACATTTATAATTGTCACCCGCTAGATGTCAATGTCCAAGACGTAAATCTTCACTATAACCTAAATTAAATAACAAAGATAAATAATTTTTTTCATTGTAATACAAAAAAAAAAAAAAAGAAAAAATATATACATCACAATCAATAAACGTCAATGAATGTTACCTTTTTAAACAAAACGAATTTACAATCAATCAATCAATTTTTAATTACTCAAGATAAAATGCATAGACGTGTCTAATTGTTTCGCTCATTGTTATATTTATAATATTTTATTATTTATTAAAATACATATACTGTACACACATACCTTACTAGAATAATGAATAGATTTAACTGTAGCTTGAAATAGTTAACGCAAGTAGCAAGTACCCAGTACACAGCCGTCGATTGTAATAGTCAGCAAAAATCTATTCGAGTAGTGTACCTATAACTGAACACATATATATGTATATATATATTTAATATGAATATGTATATGTACAATGTATGAACAAGGATACAAGAACGAGGAGCGGCATTGAGCAGTCGTGAATCGTGATATGAACGCGTACATATTACATTTTGGTAAATTATATATACCTATATATATATATACAATATACTTTTATGTATGTATATATATATATACATAAAATTAATATTTTCTAGCACGTTTGCTCATACTCAGTAAGCTTGCAGTTAGCTGGTGACTGCTCTGGTCTCTGGTCTCTGGTTCTGCATCTCCAGTATCTCCATGAGTTGCGCCGCCGTCCGATGTTGTCTCTCCTCGCGTTTACGTTTATCATTCATCAGAATCATAAGCTGCTGCAAGCAGCACTGTCACAACCATCGCTCCCCATAGTACCTCTTATATTATTATTACCAATAACAATAATAATAAAATGAAAGAAGATAAATAAAAAAATATATATTTTTGACAGTTGACTTGCTCAGGATAATAATTAGTGTGTGAGTCAGTGAATAATTTAAAGTAAATTGTTGTTGTGTTATTTAGTGGTGTAATTGGGGTTTTTAAAATAAAGATGGCCGCCAGTGATTCTGTAAAACTTCCATTCCACGGGATTTATTTAACATTTTTATTATATATAAGTAATAATAAATTTTTTAGCTGGTTGGAGAAATTAAATTGACATACTGCCGACAATTTATAAAATGTATGAACAAGTTGAAAAAATTATATCCTACAAATTTTTTGAGTTTCTCTTCAGTGAACAATTGGTGGTGAAAGTGGACGGTGTCAAGTCATCAGTATTTACTTGCTTTTAAATATTTTAATCATATATACATACATATATAAATATGTAATATTATTTATAAATGATATATAGTTTTATAAAAGTGATTATTTTATAAACTCGCCGTTTCATAGTTTTTTAAATAATTCAAATGGCGATGGCGTCTGCTGATAGGTGAGTTTACATTTTAAATTATCTTGCTACGAAAAAAAAAGTATGTATTAATAATTGACATCAATATATTGTAGGATGTAACACACATGTGTTGTCTGTGTCTATGTACCAGGGGATGACACATAGTGATATAGGGTACGCAGTGAATTATAAAAAAAATAAACTGCACCCGGTACCGGGGCTGCATGTATAGATATTATTTAAGTACTCTCGTAAATCAATAAATCGTTGCTTCCGATAGTTGTAATTTGTCTGTCATTATTACAACGGAAGCAATACACGAAACAATGAATGAATTGAATAAACAATTGGATCAAAAGCTAAACAAAAAAAAAGTATAATGGGTAAAGTAGGTGTATGTACAGTAAAAGGAAGAGACAAAAGTTGCGCACGCGAGTACACAGATCTAGGGTGGGTCTCACTGGAGGGCATGATGAACTTGAAAATCCGGAGCAGTGATGCAATCTCTATCGTTTGTACATATAACGTTTGAATTACGTAAAAAAGAAATGAAAACTCACTTTGTATCGACTTGCATTGTACATACACGCTTACGCTTATGATTACGTATTGAAAACACAATACGTGAGATGTAAGATGGGAGATAGATTAATTCTGGTGCATGTCGGACGCTCCTTTCTCAATCTCCAGTACCCTCTTTTATCTGCTGTACTGTTGTACTGCTATTTTATTATTATTTATTTTTTTAAAACGCTTTTGGTTGCGCTCTTTCATCTAAACGTAATGTAAGTGTAACCGCGTATACTTTCTCAGCTTCGTTAAACCAATTAAAGAGGCCTCGCGACCGGCGGCTATGACATCAGCTCTTGCTCTGGTTTTCAGTCGATGGGTTACACGCCACATGGGTCTCAATAAGACTTAACTCGCGAGATTTTCAGGCCAATTACACATTTATTGTATTCTTGAATCTCTCGAGTTATGTGCATTTAGTTATTATATAAATATATATATGTATTTATGTATGAACGTATACTTGAGTTGAGAGTCTTGTTATAAAAAGGCCGATATAATAATTATTAGTAATAAAAATAAAACTAAGTAAGGCAGTAAAAAATGTAACGCTGTTTTAATATCACAACGGCTGCATTGTTCACTAACTAATATTTTCCAATATTCGTGTATTTTCAGTAGAATGGAGTGGGTAGAAATTATCGAGCCGAGAACCAAAGAGCACATGTATGCTAATTTAACGACCGGTGAATGTGTATGGGATCCACCGCCGGGAGTTCCTGTGTACGTAAGATTACTTTTAAATAACTGTTGTAATAATTTTTATAAATATATATGTATATATTTTATATTGTTATTGCTGTCTATTTATGTATTATTGTATATTACTGTAATCTGTGTTATTATTAATTATCATTTATATATGGGTTTAAAATGCAGGAAGAAGACTGATAATAACCAGTGGTGGGAATTATTTGATCAACAAACTTCGCGGTTTTATTATTATAATGCAACATCGCAAAAAACTGTCTGGCATCGGCCCACTGACTGTGACATTATTCCCTTGGCTAAGTTACAGGTAAGTGTTTGACGTTTCAGCAAACACGTTTCTATACATAGTAATTACTTTTTTTTTTTTTATTTATTCGTAACTGTTGTTGTATTTTAACTACTTTCGTTTAATGCTTCGAGTCTTATCATAGGCCGTTTGAGGAAAACATGACGCGTCAGTATAGATGGTCTGTTTCCATATCTTAAAATAGATACATTATTTTTTTTTTTGTTGTCGGGTTATTCAAAAGTACGTTTAAAACTCACGAGAATGCAAGTGATCGTAACGGAGAAATATCTTTAGATTAAATGTGTTGACGTCAAGTAACACTGGCTTTTTATGTTAAAAGATGTGTCCTTATTTTAGAATACTGATAGTTTTATGTATCATCGTATATCTATATATATGTACATGTATATGTATATTGTAAAATAAAATAAAATTTACGTTGTATATAAAAGTTATAAACTGTTATGTGATCGTTTCCAGACGCTGAAACAAAACACAGAGCCGGCGATCAGTGGTGGTTCAGGTAATAATGGTAATGCCGCAGATGGTCAGGCAAATGAGTCGAGAAGGAAAGAGTCAGTGGCTACGCAAACTCAAACAACGGCAGTCGGACGTTCATCACGTTACGATCATCATCAAGAAAATCCAATCTTATCTTCGTCGATGGTAAAAAAAAATTTACTGTTTATTTATCCAACGTTAGTTTATTATCATTATTTTTTTTTTTTATGTAACTGTTTGATAAATTCTCGTAGAAATCCAGTGGGGGTGTATGTAAACCGCGAAGCTCGGGGATTGGTGTAGATCCTCAGCTATCACCTCCATCGCCATCTCTCTCTGGCAGGCGGCCACACCATCACCATCACCACCATCATCATCATCACCATCATCAACAACAACAACAGCTACAGCAGCAGCAGCAGCAGCAACAACAGCAACAACAGCTGCAGCAGCAGCACAATAACAGACCCAATCATCGGCATCATGAACAACCGTCTTCGCAAACACGACGGCATCACAACCATTCACAAGACTCAGGTCGTTCAAGTGACAGTTCAATTTCTCACAGTCGCACATCCCTCGAATCATCAGCTGTTACGGGATTTCGGCTCTTGGAGTCACCGCATCGTCATCATCAGCGCTCTAATGTACTACAGTTACCAACAAGTTCAAATCGCACTCACAATACTTCTAGCGGCAGTGGTAGTACACTAGAACCACCGAGATCACAGAAAAGTGGTACTCTTGAGAATGTGAAAAACCAAAAAGGCGTAGCAATGCCCGGAGAACCACCACCTCCGCCTCTTGGTCTTTCGCTCTCAACGAGTACGCCACTTTTTAAAAAAAAAATATTTGTAGAGCATCAGCAGTCGTCGAGTCAGAGAGATGGAAGAAGCGTTACGAGTACGGAATCTGATAGAAGTAGAAATGGAGGAGGTGAGTAGTTGGTTATATATTATATTCATACTTGTATTTATATTATATATATACAAGATTTTATAAATTGATAAGCTTGTAATTTCATGGATTGTGAATATAACAAATTAAATAAATAGGTCGAGAGAGCAGCCGTGGATCGTATGGACCAGAACCAAGTACTTCGCCGTACCGAGAGTCGGTTGGTGGTATCGACTCGAAAGCCTTCTTGCGTCAAGAGATGCCTCCCTATCGTCCACCCGATATTCAATCATCTCCGCACACTTGTAAGCCCCATCAAACCGACAAATTTGGATCTCTCGTTGAGTCAAGTAATCGCTACCATCGAGATAGAGACAGAGATCGTGATCGTGATCGCGAGTCTTATCACCGTGAAAGAGTCAACAGTCTCGAAAAAAGTAATGCACCATCTTCCGGAGGATTTTATCCAAGTGCTGGTGCCATTCACTCGCGGAACCTCAATAAAGCTGAGGTAATTGGATCCGCTGGTGGAAATGTCGGTAGTATTGGTCGAAGACATCATGGTTGTGCAGCTTCTCTATCAGAAGCCAATGTCCGTGAAATTTATGGTGCCATGTTAGCTGCTGAAAGTCGCAACAATGAGTCTGGTAAAAATTCAGCAATAAGAAGTAGCAATATCTCATCTCACGTAAATCCCGTTTCTAAACAAGCGAGTTTTGATGTCTCCGAACGACACGTTAAAGAAAAAGATTGGGGTAACGAACGAGAAAAAAAAGACAGTGGACGGACCAAGTGCAATAATTTGATGGATAATAATACGCAGCAGGCATTGGCACGTAGTTATAGTTTTGTGCAGCAACAAAAATTACAACAGCAAATGATGAGAAGACGTGATCGTGATGATGACTCGATGCACGAACGTTATTTGGTCAGTCAAAACCTTCATGATCATCATGCCAGACATCGACTTGGAAGCAGCAATACCAGTAGTAGTAATGACGATAGTAATAGCAGTAGTAATAGTGCAATTGGTGATGAACTCGGTGGTGGTGGACAGGTAGTTGATGACGAAGATGACGCTAAGAAAAAACGAAGTAATGGCAATCCTAGTCCACCGGCATCGACGCCTTATTACGGTAATTTATTAGTCGATGCCGATCATTTATTGCCGCTTCAGCATTATATACTTCAACAAGCGAAACTCTCTGGTAAATTTATTATTTTTAATTATTTATTATTCATTATTTGCCGATTGGTGTTTAATTAAAATTTTGATTATGTTTAAAAGGTTGTTATAAATATGGGGATCCTTTGCTGGTCGATGGAGAAGGAGACGACGATTCTTTGGACGAAGACGGTGGCGGCAGAGACAATAATGGTGGCAATGGTGTAGGTATAGGCGGTGTGAGGGGAGACGATGACTCAGACGATCAGTTTGCGGACGATGAAGCTGCAAGTAATCAGGGGGATTCTTCCAGTCAAGAATATTTAGAAGATCACTATGCGGGTACGTCTTGATTGCTATTTATTGTCCTCATTATCATAATATCTTTTTAATTAACGTAATATCAATTATTATTATTATTATTTTCTTGGAATAGATCTTGGAAATTATGATACAGCGGGTCTGGCAACATATTATAATACTACGGAAACCCTGACAAGATCACACGCAGCAAGTTCTACGCAAGCAACCTTGCCATCAACGGCACCTCTTGCACCCTCGGCTCCCTCTGGACAAACCGGGTCTACGACAATCTCGCTGCACACTGAAATCAGAGACAGTGGTAGTATGGTCAGTGGGGTTGGTGCCAGTCCAAGACCGATTTCTCTTCCTGCCTCGACAGCTTTTACAAGCCTAGTCAAGAGTTATGACATTGCAGACGGCGCCGACGATGGACGTCGTGATGACTCGACGGGTGGCGGTGACATTGAAAAATATGCCCAAGATAATTTAAATTTAAATTGTGGTAGACCCAAAGGTCTGAGGCTTTTGTTTCGTAAAAAATTCAGTGTACGTGATATTTTAAGCTGGTCTAAAGATCCGATTCCCCGGCCGATGCTCAACGTTGTTGAGGGTGAAAAACTATTAAAACGCGAAGCTTGTAATCTATTTCGGCTTGTTCAAGTTTACATGGGTGACAGAAAAGCTAATGTAGGCATGACCTTAGACGGTGTAGCTACTGAATTAATAAACACCGTATTTTCAAAACCACCGCTTCGTGATGAGCTTTATGTGCAAATTTGTCGGCAAACAACTGAAAATCCAAGAAAAGAAAGTCTCAGAAGAGGTTGGGAATTAATGGCAGTATGTCTAGCGTTCGTACCACCAAGTGCTACTTTTGAACCGTATCTTGAAGGCTATATGAATAGGCATCGTGACCCTAATTTCCAATTTCCCGAAGTAGCCAAGTGGCCGATTCACGTACAAGTGAGTCATTACGCCACCGTAGCTTGTCGACGGTTGCAACGAATTGGGGCACACGGTAAACGCCAACCACGTAAGGCAACTATTGAAGACATCGATCAAGCACGGGTAAGCTTTTCAAACCCCTTTTTTTTTCTTTTTTTTCTTTCAAATTATAAATCACCGCATGGTAATGAAAAATTTAATTTATATTTTTAATTTACAATAGCTTCAAATATTCCGCGCCTCGATGTTTGGCGCTACACTGTCTGAAGTAATAGCTTTGCAACGTGATCGTTTTCCTCAACGAGACTTACCTTGGGTTCAGACAACATTAACACGCCAGGTACTCATGCGTGGTGGCACACTAACTGAAGGAATATTCCGCGTATCCGCGGACGCCGATGAGGTCAGCGCTTTGAAATCCTGTTTGGACAGATTCGAAGACGGGTCTAATTTAGCAGCTTCCCAGGATGCCCATGCACCTGCTTCACTATTAAAGTTATGGGTTCGCGAATTATATGAACCATTGATACCTGATTCGTTTTATATCGAGTGTGTCTCGATGCGACACGACGAGTCAGAAGCTTCTGCATTGAACGCCGCGGCTATTGTTGATCGACTTCCAGACCTCAATCGCCGAGTACTTAGTCATCTAATTCGTTTCCTTCAAGTAAGTTTGGTTTAAAAATAAAAATAGTACACTCTCAACACTTGATTATTTAAATTTAATAAATTAATTCAATGACTAATTTAATTATAGATTTTTGCAAGACCAGATGTGGTAGCACGTACGAAAATGGACGCTAATAATCTCGCTATGGTAATGGCGCCAAATATATTACGCTGTACCTCCCAAGATCCAAGAGTAATATTGGAAAATGCACGAAAAGAAATGGCTTTTGTACGCATACTTATTGAATCATTGGAGACAGCTTGGGTGGACGATCTCCACTGACCCAGCAGTCATCGTCGTCAATGTCGTTGCTAAATTATTATGCACTATACACTTTTATGCCAAATACAATGTAAATTAATGTTAATTACGAATTATTACCATTAATTATTTTTATTGTTTTTCATTTTTTTATTATTATTTTATATATATTTTTTATTACTATTATTATTATTAATTATTATTATATTTCTGTGTTCATTAAGTAATTTTTAGTTAGTATTGCTTTGGCGCAATTGCGATAAAGTGTGTAATCTAATGCTAAAGCTAGCCGACGCGTCACTGATTTAAAATATTTCCTCGTTATCAATTACTATTCATTAATTTATAAATAGAAAAACAAAATAAATAAATCTTATGCCATATACATTTATTTGAAAATAAATAAACAAAATATATAAATAATAATGTACAATATAGTTGTCGATACAATGTACATGTAATAGTAATCTCTTGTTATCGCACCATTTGTCAGATGGCTTTTTAAAAATTCGATGCAATTGTTGAATTTAATATGTAAGATAATTAATTAATTAATTATAATTAATAAGAACGAGAGCAAGGAGAGAAGGTTTAATTAACGCTGTGTACAGTCGTACACTTTACGCGGTCTTAATTTTTGTATGAGTGATAATCTGTGTGTATGGACGACGAAACACCGAATGTATACATATATTTAATATACATGTATATGTTCGCGTTAAATATCAGCAATACAACAAATTATTAGCTAACTACTGGCTTTTTATTCATTCATTCCCTCAATACCTTCATTTTATTATTCAAATAATTATTTACTCACTGGTAGATTTTAAATATTTTTTATTTCCCGCGAAATTCTGCGCGCACGTCAGCGCTGCCTCATTTGATTATTGGACATAAAAACGTAACACAAAGTTTATTATTGTGGATTGTTTGATATTTTAATATATATATTAATGATTGTTGATTATCTTTATTAATAATTAATAATTTTAAAATGGGTAAGAAAAATAAAGGAAGCGATTTAGGCAAAGCTTTGATAAGAGATCGTTTTGGTTCTAAAAAACGTGGTGCTGGATCAATGGTAAGGTTATGATTTAATTGTCTATGTAAAGTTTATTTATTTATTTTTTTATTTATTTATTATTAATAAAAATGTATGAATGATTTATAGCTCCATAGTGCTGACGTAGAAGATGGATACCGATGGGACAGATTGAATTTGCGATCAATAACCCAAGAAAATACATTTGAAGAGTTTCTAAGAACTGCACAATTAGCAGGGACAGAATTTCAAGCTGAAAAACTAGATATTAAATATGTAAATCCTCAGAGTGGAATGGGATTGCCCACTGAAAAAGAACGAGCTGATTTGTTGGAGTTGTATAAAACAAACGCAAATTTACTGAAAATACCTAGAAGACCAAAGTGGGACGATCATACCAGTGCACAGGAGCTACATGCCAGAGAGAATACCGAGTTCCTGGAGTGGCGCAGACAGCTTTCACTGCTCCAAGAAGCCGGAGAGATGACGATAACTCCTTATGAAAAGAATTTGGAATTTTGGAGACAATTGTGGAGAGTCGTTGAGCGCAGTGATGTCGTTGTGCAGATCGTTGATGCGCGAAACCCGCTGCTGTTTCGGTGCGAAGATCTTGAGAAGTATGTCAAGGAAATAGATGCTGATAAGAAAAATATGATACTTGTTAATAAGGCTGACTTTTTGACTGTCGAACAACGGCAGGCTTGGTGCGATTACTTCACTGAAGTTGATATCAAAGTTGCTTTCTTCTCGGCATTGGATGCTGCTGAGTTGAATGATAAAAATAAAACTTCTGTGATAGATGAAGAAGATGAAGACCAAGAGGGAAAAGATGATGATGATGATGAAGATGAAGATGAAACTGATGAAGAAGATGATGATGATGTTTCTAATAACACGAATGATGGTGAAAGTGAAATATCTTCTTATGTAACAGATTTTGGATCTGACAGTGAGTATCAGAGTGCTGATGATAATGAGATAATAGAACCAGATAAAAATCCTACGAATGAAAACGAAGATAAAGAAGTAAAAAATACAGATGAAGTAGAAAGTATCCAAACACTGGAAATGAATTCACCGGAACTTTTAACGAGGGAACAATTAATATCTTTTTTTAAATCATTGAAAGGTGAAAAAACTTATACTCCTAATGTTGTAACGATTGGTCTAGTCGGATATCCAAATGTTGGTAAAAGTTCAACCATAAATGCCATCATGGCTGACAAAAAAGTATCAGTATCAGCTACTCCAGGAAAAACAAAACACTTTCAGACACTTTTCGTTGATAGCGAATTGCTATTGTGCGATTGTCCGGGTTTAGTGATGCCCAGTTTTATTTGTACAAAAGCTGAGATGGTTTTGCACGGAATACTGCCAATAGACCAGCTACGAGATCACGTTCCGTCAGTTACGTTACTAGGCACGTGGATACCACGACATATTCTCGAAGACACCTATGGTATAATGCTTCCACCACCCCGGGACGGTGAAGATCCAACGAGACCACCGACTTCTGAAGAAATTCTCAACACTTACGGGTACAGTCGGGGATTCATGACTGCAAATGGTCAGCCAGATAATCCCCGCTCAGCTCGTTATCTTCTAAAAGATTTCGTCAACGGGAAACTACTGTTCTGCGTCGCGCCACCGAATAAAAAGCAGGAAGAGTATCATACTTTCCCCCCTAGACGTCGAATTTACTCAGCGAATCATGTGATAACTCCACAAGCATTGCGAGCTAGCAGAGGAGTTACTGTCACTAATGAAGACATCGATCGGGCTTTTTTTAAGAACAAAGGACATGGTGTTCATGTCAAGGGGCTTCCGGGTAAAATGAACCCTGAAAATTCACAAAACCTCGACAGTAAACCCTGGAAAAAAATGAACAAACATGTCAATAAAAAGAAGAAAGAGAAAACACGTCGTCTTTACAGTCACTTAGATATTCATTAATACAAAAATTTACTGAACTTGTATTTATATAAATAAAAGATGTTGAAAAAAAAAAACAAAAAAATTTTATACTCCATGTATATACTTTATTTATATCTATATATATATAATATATATGTATTTATATATATTTATTTATTTATTCGATTAAATTGTTGTATTCCATCGCCTTTCATTCTAATTATTACCATACATTTATGAATTTACTCCATTTCATTACAATCTTACTCTCCAGTACCCACTACTTATTTCATTTTTTTTTATTTATTTACTTATTTAAAGTCACAAGTCTTTAATTGGCAATATAAAGATTATGTCCTTTAATTCCACCAGGACAATAAGTCTCCAATCTCTAATTATTTATATTTTAAATAAATTTTTAGTTACAAAATGTAATGTGATCTCCAATGTCAAGGCGGTGTAAGTGTTCAAGGCAAAATTAATTCTGTAGTATGATGAGCAATCGGTCATTCATGTATACAGATAATACTTGAGTTTAATAACCAATTGATACATATCAATTATGACTGTATACATTTACCGGTCAAATAAATCTTCATATCTTTCTTTCTATGTACAGTTTAATTATCCTGGTTTATTTCCAATCAATGCAACCAATCAAACCATCAGGTTACTGAGCTTTGTCTTCATGCCATCCCAGATGAGTAATGATTAGACAAAAATATATACGACAAAGAAGCATTCAGTAAAATAACACAGTGTGCAGCATCGTTCTCCCGAATTTAGTCGACTCGAACTCATACAGCAAACTGTCGATGTCGTTGTCCAGGTCTTCACTATTTGCAAGCTGGAAATTAAAGAAAATAATTAGTATTTACTGTGATTACTAATCGGACATAAAATACATTTAAGTTTTAATGTCGACTAGTGGCTTTTACCCTGATAGCCACACTCTTAATATAATTGCTCAGCAAGTTCTGCAGTGAAACATCTACGGCTAATTAACGACAAGTTTCTGGCAAGCCTCAGCTGGATAATACTTGCGTGCAAGTTGATGGAAATCTACGGCCCTCATCTGAATGTAATTTGACAGAAGAACTTGCCGTGAATTTGAAGTGAAACTTTCAATCAACTTAACGTCATTGTCTGACAGTAACATTTGTAGTCGAATTGAATTCAAGTTGACAGACAATTTACTGTCAACTTAAAGGCAACTGCTTGCTCTCCAACACTTTCCTTTAAGTTGGCTTCAAAATACGGCTGTAGCTTGAAGTTAACTTACGGTTAAGGTAGCTATCAGGGTATTATATATTTTTTTAATAATTATTGTTGTACAATACCGTAGTAACTAATTCGCATATTAGGAAAGACCCGACAGTAGCTTCTTCATGGTTGTCTTGAATATCTACATTTATTAAATGAACCGGTTGATTATCAGGGTGAGTTCTGGCTTCCATGCACTCAATTACTTGATCATAAACTCTCTCTTCGCAGGTTACGAGAAGATCGAATTTTTCTTTAGATGCTTGGAATCTTTCTGGTCGGGGTTTTATCCTCCTATTACGGTCCAACATGTGCAGCAAACCCATTTGCGTATATCTATTTTATTTTTTAGTTAAGGATCAATAAGATTAGTAATTAAAAAATGATCTTCAAGTAGACAATTGTAATTTTCGGATTTTTTTTCAAATCAAAAAAGAATTGAATAAAAAAAAAAAATGCACGTGTAGAAAATTTAAAAAACTACAGGTGCAATTAAAACTTTTTTTTTATAATTTATCGTTTTAAAAAAAATCTTAAAATTACTAGACGTCAGCTGACTTCAGTATCATAACTAAAAAATATTTCAGGCTAAAAAAAAATAAAATAAAAAAAAAGGATACAATTGTTTATCTTTAGCTAACAAATCATTATAAATTTCATCATATGTTGTACCAAAGTCGTAAACATTTGGTTTGTCTGGACCACTACCAGGTAATTTTACTTTGTCTCCAGTTCCGAAGGATTTTACATTGAAACCCTTTTTACTGTAATGAAAAAAAAGTTTATTAATTGAATTTTAAATTGAGAAGATTCAAATAAAATAAATTAATTTTTTACCTCAAGAAAGCATGGGCTTCCATACTCCGATTCATGTTACTGGAGCAAATCACAGCAACGCTGAAAGGTTTGGATGTCGGCATATTGATATTTATTATGATAAACTCAAGTAATACAATACAAATAAATTAATTAATTATGGTTTAGTTAATTAAGTGAATAAAAAAAACTGTTATGAATAAATAAAAAAAGGAAGAAGTTGAGATGAGACGAGGGTGTGGAAGTTTACGTGTTGATAACCTTCAATGTATTTTTATCCTTCTATCACGCAATAAAATTTCATAATACAATAACTTTTGTACAGAAAGTGATAAATAATATTTTATACAAAATAATATATTTTGAAAATCACGAGACAATTAAATATCAGGATAAATAATTAAAGTTATTAATTTTTTTCGTGTTCCATCACAGCTCGTCGCAATCGTCTACAAGTTCAGACAAGGTGTTAGGTTTTGATTACCAATGATGCCATTTTGGATACTAGATTTATTATTTACCAGTCACTCGACCTAGGGAATTTTTTTGCAACTAGTAGCAAAAATTACCGACAAATTTTAATTGAAAATAAATGAGTGTGAGTGTAGCAGACATGAAACAATTTCAAATTTCAAATAAATAAATAAATTCATTTGAATAATTAATTTTTAAAAAATGCGCGCGCTGATTTTTCGATTATAAAAATTCGCATTTAAAAATTTTTTTTTCCTACTCAGTTTATTTATTTATTCTAAAATTTTAAAAATTCCCACTTATCAGTTACATTCATACTCATGAAAATAATGGTGTGAAGGATTCGATTCCCGACCCTCTTATTTATTTAATTAATAGGATTATTTTGAAACGTAATTATTATTTTTTTTCTGATTAGGTTAATTTGAATATTGCTTTGGTATGTAAATTTTAAGAGTATAGAAATAGCAGACATACAGCAATTTTTTAATCACGCATAAAAAATTTAAATAATAAGATATAAAAAAATACGTGTAATAAATTTTAGATTGCCGACACATGTATCTTTATTTTATAAACATTTAAATCTATTATTTCAAATTCTTAAAAATTTTCAGATGTTCGCTAACTTTACTATTATGTAAATTAATTTTTTGTTATTTTATCTCTTTAATTGTTCAGTTTGTTTATTTATCATTCAAAATTTTTCTTGTATCTGCTACATCCACACTCATACTGAAGATTGGGTAATTTTTTCTCTATATTGACATATATTTTTAACTTCCCGCTAAGAAAATTGTAAATTTTCAAAAATTCGGGAAGTTATTGGTTTCGGTCCGATTTACGAAAATCGAATTTTCATCAGATGTCGACGTTTTGAGGTCCTAGGAAGCTATTCTGACTAATTTCACGATGATGTCCGAGTGTATGCATGTATGTATGTACGTACGTACGTATGTAAATACCTGTATCTTTTGAACGGATGAACCGATTTTGAACTTTAAGGTGTCATTCGACGCGGCTTGTCAATATCTTGAAGCCGTAAGGAAATTGACTTTGATCGGTAGGGCTCGTTCAGAGATATTCCAAAAATAAAATTTTTTCAAAAATGTTTTTTTTGGATAACTTTTAATGTGCTCGATGGGTTGATTCCAAAATGGACTGGGCTCTAGAGCTTTATAAGCCGCGTCGAATGCCACCTCAACCATCGAAATCGGTTCATTCGTTCAAGAGAAACCGTTGTCGAAAGAATTAAAAAAAAATTTTTTTTTTATTTTTTTTGAAAAATCTCAAAAACGACTCGATAAATCGAATTCAAAATTCGATCAGCTTTAGGACTTGATAAAACGCGTCGATTGCCACTTAACCGTCTCAATCGGTTGATTCGTTTGAGAGATATCGTTGGAGAAAAAAATGGTGATAAACGTTTTTTTTCGAAAACAACAGCATACAAACGTATTTTCGAGCTCGAAGAGCTCGAAAATGTATTCACAATAATGTTTTCGAGGTTCTTGAGCTCGAAAACAGCGGGAAGTTTTGGGGCTGGCCCGCAGGGTCAACTGACAGACCGATTTTTTTTTATGTATTATTATCATGATAAGTATTATCATAATTATTATTATTCGAAGATTGAACAATCAAATATCATTCTCGGAACCCAATGGCTATTATCGACTCATTAAAACGATAAAAAATTTGACCTCCAAACATATCTTATTGAATTTTTATTTTTATTCAAGACACGTAATTTCTATTCGAAAAAATAAATTAAAAATACAAGGGGATAGTTTCATAATTATAAATTAATCAAAATTTGATCTTCATCCATCAAATACGTAATCCAATGATTTAACTTAAAATTCCAATCAGTTATTGTCAATCCTGTAATGAATACCAATTCAAATAAATTACTCTTATAAAATACTTGAGTTTAAAAAAACCGATACTCATTATTTTTATGAGCGTAATTAAATAATTTCGACACATTTCCAAACGTTAATTAGAACATTAATTACCTTTATTTTTGACAATTCTCTAGAATTTGATAAATTGAATACGTCGGCACCTTAACTTCTTAAAAAAATACATTATCTACATTTAATGTTTTTTTTTAAATTTATATTTACTATCTACAAAATTTAAATTCTGACGGTTTCTTAATTACACTTTACAACAGTATAATTTAACTTAAATTACATGAAAAAAAAAAATTTAGAAGACCGTCGTGAGTTTTTAAAACGTCATTACATTTGTCAATTACTCAATACTAAATAAATTTAATTATTGCTTTTAAAAACCACAATTACTTATATCTGTTAAAAAACAACTTAAAAAAAAAAAAAATAACAATAAAAATACTCAGATAAACAAAATCAACGACATACTTATACGTCTAATCAGTAAAAAATCACCTAATTGATTTACTAATTACTGGACATCGTCAATTATCACAAATAATGTCACGGCATTAGTTACTGGATTTTATCAATTATTGCGACGTACCCATCATACAAATGTGCTCTTTCAATTCAAGGATATATTTTTAACGTGTCCCCTCAAACGTACGTAAGCTTATCCTGTATATATATGACGCATACATTATTATTAATACATTCAACATCTATATTTCCCACATACACGAATACGTGTGGTGTCATGCTGTTGAGAATGAGGCATAGCAACTTGATTTTTACTGCAACATGTATACTCTATAGTGCAATGACTCACTCCAAACCATGTCTCTTACTGCATGTAGACGTACATATTTTTTACCCTAAACATTTATCAAGTGTGAAACTACGTGGACAACATGTAAAACAATAGTTATGAATTACTCGTTTTATCAGACTTAAATTTTTTATAGGAAAAAATATCGCGTTGCATATATTGGAGTACATGCATAATAAAAATAAATATATAGAAACAAGGGATATGGATAGTTAAATAAAACTGGACGTTGATTTGCTTTACATTACGTTGCATATATATAAGTATATAGATATAAATATATAGATATATATATAAGCGTTGCAATTACGTGTGTCACGACAATCAAGCACCTCGTCTACTTATCTTAGTTTTTATCTCGTCACTTTCATCGTCTCAACTTAATTGTTGCTTTATTACTTAGATGTATTCACTCATATATATAGATATATATAAGTATATACAATTCGTCTCTTAAAATTACAATGCGCTAAAGTTGCATAAACTCGTTAACCTTTTGCCTCTTAAACTTTACCATATTAAAAGTACATAGATCATTTATATATGTATATATATATATATATATATATATATATATATATATATATATATATATATATATATATATATATATATAATTAGTTACTGCTGTATTTTCTCTTATCTCTAATTTACTTAACATTTAAAATTCAATTTAATATTTTATATAATATATATTTATATTTTTATTCAAATAAAGATTAAGATAAATATTTTAGAGGTTTTATTTGCCGATATATTAGTGATATTATTGAACATGCTAAATGTTAACCTTCAGTAGGAGCATCATGATGATTTACGAGCGCTTTGTATGTCAAATAGTTATATATAAATTTAATGCCCGGTTAGAGTTACCATAAATTGTTTCGTACTTCCTATACTGAGAATGTTTACTCTGCTGCTTCATCGTTTGCCTAATAAATTCAAATATTTGTATATATTTCTTGTTTTTCAACCGTCTTAATTATTTCATTACGATAACAAACGATAAGTAAATTGTCTGTAGCTTACAAAACAGTAGCTTTAATTCAAATCCCACAACAATGAGTCGTCTTTTCATTTTGTTTATGTAATATATATAAATATTTTCTGTTTATAGATGGCGAAAAATTTGACAAGTGTTTATTGTTATTACATACCACTGGATATTTGAAATACCAGCAATTAAATTTGTTCCGATAATAAAATAAATAAAAAAAAAGAAAGTAAATTTCATCTTTGGAATTTGCATCCGGTCTACAAGAGTTTGCTATAAGTCCCGATATATTATGATGTGAGTGCGAGAAGAGGTCAGCTGGCAATGCTGGGACGTTGGTATGGTAGGGACAAAGAGGCTAAGGAAATATACAACACGATTGGTAGTGATCGTGGAGGGGATCAGTAGCAACAGCAGACAGCCAGCAGCCCAGCAGCAGCAGCGGTTGGAAGGTTGGTTGGAAGTAGTGAACGCAACAGTTTGAAAACGTGGAGGAGAGTAGAGCTGAGGTCTGAGGTTCATCTCTACGTTCTCCGTTGTTGCTGTTATGTTGTATACATTAAATATATATATATATATAACTTGAATCGGTACAAGCGACGACCGATCGTCCCGGTTTGGAGTACTCAGGTTAACTCTTGTCTGGATGTGAGTCTCGATGCTCAGTCTGCATTGATATCATGATGGACAAGAACTACTCACTACATAGTAATGAACAAGTTGAAAAAATATAAGAAAATATATAATAAGACGAACTAGTGAAGAGGAGAGACGTCAAAAAAACCAGTAAAGGAGCAGGAATATACGACAGCAATCAACGAGGAACAGCAAGGAGACACACAATACAAAACACACACACACATACACGTGGACAGGGGAGGGAAAAGTTATTTTAAGAGGGGAGAAAAAAATCGGTCTTTAGACCAGTAAGTGGCAGTCGATTGAGTCCAGAAAGATGCTCTTGGCGAGTCAGATGTAAACTTGCCTGAATGTAAAACTCGTGCTTTTTTCATCAGTGATGTGTGTTTTTGTTATTATGTATGTATATTTATTTAAATATAAATAGATTACAAGAATCCAGATAATTTAGGGAGCGTAATATACATTAAAGATTAACGACAGTGTGATGGTGCTAATCGCGAACTTTCCAACTGATGAAAAAATATTTTTTACGGATACACGCCGTCAAATGCATTAGTCGTTGATAAAAACTGCATATGATTTAAATCAGTTCGAAAAATACCAGGTCCAGCGACGACGATCTTTTTCGATAATCGCAGGGCACTGAAGTTGGGGTAAAACCTGGCATGCCGAACTGGTTATTCAGTGATGGTGTTTAAAATTATTGAGGATAATAATTTATGTGCTACTGAGTATGTACCAAATTACCGGAGTTGTATGACAAAATTAAATAGAATTAATATTGGAGTCTACGGTAGAGATTGGCGCGTTGATGCACATGGATCTATCAACTGACGGACTGATGGGATTTCCGTTAAACTATATTGAAGATTTTAGCCGGATGTTATTCACGTGCCATTTCACTCTGCTCCTGTAAGTTTACTCTACACATGTGTGCATGTGTCTGTCTATCTGTATGCATGTATGTATACTATTTAATTTGCTTTTATATTATATATGTATCAGTAACTTAAACTATTATTACTTAGTATGTACTGTTGTGTACAAATTACATGGAGAAGTAGAGGAATGATGATCGTTGACCAGACGATGATGATGATGATGGGACTAGCAGTTGCCACCGATAGCTCGCGCGCGCCACACAACTCTCTCGACTCTCTCCGTATCGCCGTCGCCGCCTGGTAACCACCACTGCTGCAATGCCGGGGCGGACATTCTCTTTCTTTATCTATCTCTGGTTATTTATTTATTTATTATTATTGTTTTTTTTTACGCTTTGTGACAAGACAACCCAGTCACGAATGACTCGGAGAAATCGCCAAAGTGTCTTCAGTTAGGACGCAACTCGATTAGCGAGTCTACGCGAAGAAACATTGCCGCAACTAGAGCAATTAAGTAGCAGTAGTTGTAGTAAAGTTGTGGTAGTTAGTACAAGTACCAGGGACAGACAGCAGCAGCAACAGCAGCAAGGGGCTTACGGGTCACACCGAATATAAGATAAAAGTTAAGATCGAAGAGTGTACGGTAGTAGAAAATTGCTAGCTACGAGTAGCAGTAGTGTTGAAAGAGTATTTTATTATTATAAGATTTTTTTAGTTTGCCGGTTGGGTAAAAATCGCGAAACGATAAACGCGAATTGAGAATGAGCAATCGAGCTTACGATCGTTGGGTTTGATAGCTGGATGGTGAAAAGCGCGAGGATGTCGCAGCAGGATACTTGTTAGTCGCGAGGTGCGACGAGGTACACCATACCGGTCAACAGGACGACCAAGTGGAAAAACTCGGTAACCGGTTCCGCTTGGCTTGTCGCGGATTCACCGAGTCTCGCGTCTCGCGTCTACCTTTAAGCGATAATATTTTTTTGCCTCCCTCTGACTCTGCTGCCTCTCTTTTTATCTTTCACTTACTTATATGTACTGTTTCTCAGATAGCTGGTGTCTTTCTCTTATATTTTTATAACAGCATGCATCGATGCACCAACGCATAGCATAGCAATCCAACACACCCGGCTTTCTCTTTCTTATTCAAATGATTTTTTGATTAACACTAGCGATGTGTCTTTTGCTTTCAGTTGGAGTGCACACGATACGACATCAAGTGGGACTAGATAGCTTGCCACCAGTGTCGATGATTCACACTTTCTGTGCGATAGTTAATCATTATTATCATCAAGTATACACTTGATACTCTAAAGATGCTGCAAAATTGGACAACTCGAAGCGCGACTCGGCACGCTCGTCGCATCTTTGTTTTTGTGTTCATCTGGAGTTTCATCATGATAGCGGCACTGCAATTTCGTCAGTCAGTTAATCAAGTACTCCAACCAAATGATTCAGCGACTATTGACGGTGCTGTGAATTATCCGACAGGATCATGGGATCGTGCATCAGATCAAGCACTATCATCATCATCAGCGCAAACGTCATTGGCAGCTTCGAGAAATGGTAATTCTTCTTCGATAAAAAATTTCGCAAGAGAATCCTACTCGTCACACAGACGCAAACCACTGGATGACGATGGCTCGTATCATCACGATGCTACGACTGGTGTTTCAGCCTCTGTTGCTATTTTTAATGAGAGACTCAAGAAATTAAATAACAAGAAACTTTTGCTGGATGAACGGCCACCGCGTACTGAACAGGAACTTATAAACGAGATGGAAAATCAATTTCCTAGTTTACCCGTGGTTTCGTGGTACAAGAGAAGTACAACAACATCAACTACAACCGAGAAAACCGGTAATGACACCAAGACAACCAAAAACTGTGTGCCTCGTTACCCCAATATTCTTGAGCTTGAGTTCAATAATAAATACTGGCAGACATTAAAGTCAAGCAACGGAACTTTTCAGCTTTTCGGAGCTTACTACGATAATCGTAAACTGTCGAAAATTGGCCCGGCAGTCAGGATGGTCGGTATGATAGACAGGATTGAACCAAATATAAAAACCTACTGCCAACTGTGGTTTGACGGAGAGAAAGAACCTCAGGTCGTTGATGTATTTGAATATAAATATATATGGTTTAAGAAGTGGGGTAGTTATAAACAAGGCATTTATCAGCCTTACGTGATAGCGTGTAAAATACCCCAGACTCACTGGTCAAAAGAGCCTCCCGCATCAATCTCGATCGTCGAGAGACCGTGTGATACAGCCAGCACTAATCTACGGGTAATTTACAACAAACCGCCAGAGGGTAAGAAAAAAGAGTTTGCCGTGTGTGTAAAAGGTCTTGATTTTCTCCATGAAGATTTATCAGTACGTCTGGTCGAGTGGATCGAGTTAATAAGTATTCTGGGTGCTGATAAAATATTTTTTTATGAACTCCAAGTACATCCGAACATCACAAAGGTCCTCGACCACTATCAGAAATTAGGACAAGTTGACGTAACTCCTTTGACTCTCCCTGGTGGACAGCCGAATATACCAACGTTTCAGCATATTTACTTGAAGAAAAAGACAAATCAAAAACGACAAAACGAACTGATACCCTACAACGATTGTCTTTATAAACATATGTATGAGTACGAGTACATAGCTTTGCTTGATATTGATGAAGTAATAATGCCAATTCAAGATTTAACCTGGAGTCAACTTATGCGACGCGTTCTACCCAAGGCTCTTCGCATACGCAATGAAACTCGTGCTTCATACAACGTCAGAAACGTGTACTTTCTCGATGACCTTCTACACTCACACGGATACTTTGACCACGTGCCGAAGTAAGTAACCAGCGAGTAGAGCGAATGAGTAAGTGAGTGAGTGAGTGAATAAGTGAGCGAGTGAACATGCAACCAACACACCAACTCTTTCTCCCGTTCGACTGTAATTTTTCCTTTTCCATATTTCCAACTTGTCTATTTGAATGCATATGTATATAAATCCGTATGTTAATAATTCATTTAAAACAGGATTTAAAATGAGTATTGTAACTGTATATTTATTTTTATGTAGGTACATGCACATGCTTCAACACGTATACCGCTCGTCGAACTTCACTAAGCCTAATGAGTACATAAAGTGCTTTCATAATCCGGAACGTATTGTCACTGTGCATAATCATTTTCCGCTAGCGTGCCTCGGCTCCGGGTGCACGAGTTATCCCATCGAGACTGAGGACGCTCAGCTGCAGCACTACAGAGCCGACTGTGTTACGTCTCTTAAGAAAACGTGCCTTCAGTATCGTAAAAACAGCGTCGTCGACACGCAGATCTGGAAATACAAAGATCAGTTGGTCGAACGTGTCACTGATACTCTAGAGAAGCTTGGATTCTTTGGCCCAGGATAAATAACCCGGGTGTTATAAATATACTGACTATAATTATAAAAAATATCAATTATCAATTACTACTATTATTATTATTTTTATTGATATTATTAAATTGTCATCATAAATTTTAATATTTAAATTTTTCAATTATACATAGCAGTAGTTATCAGCTCCTTGTTCCACGGATCGACGCCACGGAGTAGACGCTCGTGTGCCAGTTACACCGTTTAGTCTGTCCTTGAATTACGAGTGCGCCGGATCCGTGGAACGATGAAGGCTTTCCCATCAAGGACTAATGTCTTTTGTCCCTCCGTTCCTCTGTCCCCTTTTGGCAAATCCCCCATCTCATGGTCAGCCTCGATCGTCCTCTATGTAACCTTATCCATATGTATATGTATATTATTATCAGTACGAATAATAAGTGAATAATAAATATAATATAGATGGTCAAGTATTCTGCACGTCTGCACGACAGTGTGACGGGAAATTACATTGGAGGTAAAGACGTCTAGCGGAACAGAGGGCGATTGACGTTGCACCATGAATTTAGTAGCTAAGCCTTTTATTATAATTCGCCATTCGACAATGCGCATGTGTGTGAACGCGGTTACGTCTTTTTACAAGGGTCTACACATATGTGCCACTAGACTACAAGGTCTTTCATTTTTTATTTTATTTTTTCTTTATGATGAATTGACGAGAATCGCCGCCACAAGCGTGTTCATATATTTTGTACAGTCTAATTTTGTTATATATTAATATACTATTTTACTTATATAATTATTATTATTACACAATTATATTGGAATGGATTTAATAAATAAAACATCGAATATTTATACACAAAATCGTCTATTTATTTTACCCACTTTAATAATGAATTAATGAGTTTTAGCAATAGTGAGAGTATGATTTTAATTCATGAATGAGTAGGTACTTTTTACAGTAGCAATCACTGTAAGCACCAAGGCAAGAAATTAATGACGTCAAAATCAACGCTCTGGTATAGATGAAAGAGGCTGATAGATGTATATAATATAACTCTGAGGATATTTCTCTCTTACTCCAAGTATCGTATTTAATATAAACTGAGCAGAGCTACTGCTCTTGCTGGTACTGCTGCTGCTGGTGGTATATAATAAGGATACAGATGTAGATGCTTACACACGTTGAGCTCCTATCCGCAAAACCGTCTGTCTCTACTACACTACATCTTGACGCCGCGACGAATGCTCAGCGGTGGGTGGTTGGAGGATAAATATAGATAAATACACGACCGCCTACTCAACCGAGGGATACCGTATTTTCTCCACATGCCGAGGAGACGACGACGCTAGTCGCTTATGAAAAACGGCTCGCATCCTATGGCCCAGGGTGTCGCACCGCTACACCATCATTATCATTATCACCGTCATCGGTTATTTCGCAAGTGAAGTGCCAGCGAGAATTATTTTAAATTTTAAATAAAATACTATCTGCGCTAAATGTCATTTCATACACTCACATTATAAATCATTGTCTTGTCATTTTTTTTAACTGTATTATGTATTTTTTTATTTATTTTTTGCCGTACCCGCTCTCGTATCTCGGTTTACTAAACACATGAATACTCTGGGCTTTATATAGTAACTCAGCTCTATACTTGAATACTATACACAACAGAATAGAATTGGATACGACTATTCTCGGGCTTTATGGTATGGAAACACACAAGTGGATGATACATAGACAGTCTTGGTGTTGACCTCACTGCTAATTTTAAAAAAAATTTTAAATCTGAAACACGATGGATCCCACGGATATGGATGCTGAGTTCGAAACGCCATCCAAGTGTTTGATATTACTTTGTTTAATATGGAAGTTTTTTAAATGTATATTTTCACATGTGACACTTGTATCACTTGTCGTAGCTTATTGCGTTCTCGGTGCCTATGCATTTGAAAGACTCGAGTCTGGATATGAAAAAGACGTAGGTTTTTATTATTAAAAAACTTTCAACCTCTTATCATTTTGTTGTAACTATTGCTATTATTATTATTATTAAGTACAACTTCTATTAAAATTACTGTATGAATTCCCGGTAGGTGAAGCGCAGCATAAAAGACATCCGTGGTAATGTCACTGAAAAGTTATGGATAATGACACAATCGGCGGAGATACTTATTCGTAAAAATTGGACGGATGATGTAGTAGAAAAATTGCGGGTAAAGTATACAGCCCGTGGAATCTTTATTTCATATTGTAGCATTTTATTTATATCTTTATTGTTGATGGATTTTGTTGTTATCATTTACCATTTATGTGTATTGTTGTATATGAAGGCTTTCGAAACGGATCTTTTGAAGAAAATGAAAAAAGACGGCTGGGATGGAAGCGAAGAAGAGGACGAAATTCAGTGGACTTTTGCCGGTGCTCTATTTTACTCAATCATTGTTATCACAACGATAGGGTACGGTCACATTTCTCCAAAGACTCCGAACGGCAAGGTCGTAACTATTTTCTATGCTATACTTGGCATACCCCTGATGTTACTATGCCTATCTAATATTGGGGATGTCATGGCCTCGAGCTTCAGGTAAATTAGCTCACTCGACCGTAAGTGGATTCTGCGGGTCACTCCACATTCGATTAGTCTTATTCAACCATAAACTAAATTTATTTTTGGACTCTGAGTCACGTATGTTTTATTATTTAATACTTTTTTATTTGTAGATTTCTTTACTGGAAAATTTGCTGCTATGTTTGCACACGACCGCCTAAGCCACGACGTGTACGGAGCAGTCACTTAGCTCGAGGATATAGCGTTCGTCAGGGATCTGGGTAATAAAATATTACTCTCGTGACCTCATTAATTTTATTTATACACCAATGTTGCTGTTTAATTTATTAGCCGACCTGGATCAAGACCGGCTTCATTACGTAGGTCCGTTAGGGCAAGTCATAGATCGACGGACTCGGCTCTTGGTCATTCAGGAAGCATGGCCCGATCAACGCACTCCGAGACAGTCGCTGCTGGAGAGTCTCATCGATTAAATCCTCCGCGTCGTTACGACGTCGATGGCAACTTTAATGACTTTACAAAGCGATCGACTCTGCCGGGCAGTGCCTCACCTCGTCATCTGCAGTCAATTAGTCCCATGAGACACACGTATGACGTACCGGGCACGTCGACAGCACCGAGAATCGTCAGTGGCAATAGTAGGAGAGCCCGCAGTGGGACAGCGACCTCGCACACTCCCGGGGCAACCCAGTCGCTTGATAGGCGATTGCTCTTTGCTCCAAATGATATCGATGATCGTACACCAGTGCTTTTCAACAAGTATGCCCTAGATGAGCCGTCATGCTTACCAAGACATCATCCAGAGACTGATAATCAAAATACTGGTAGCCATTATCAATCGATCCTAAATAGAAAACAAAAAAAGATAATTTATTTATTAATCCATCTATCAAGTGAGATATCGCATTGAATAATAATTTATTTCAGGCCTCTACGATGACGTTCATCCATCACGTCCGAGTATCGCGACGAAAAGCAGACTCAAACCAGATAACGTGGCCTCGTCCACATTGCCTCGTGTCGAGCGATCTGTGATAACGCCACGCAGATGTTACTCGGTGGATCCTTCCGCAGTTGCCAGCGAGCCGAGTCCATATCTCGAGGTCTCACGACCTAGAAGAATTCCCAGCGGTGGAATACGACGTCCCCGTAGCAATCTTAGTTCTACTTGTAAGTTGTCTGTGTGCTACAATAGAACACAGAGTTACTATATTACGGTACATGAAATATAATTAGCTCACGTGATGCGTATATATCACGTAATTATACAACTATAATACTAATTTACGTTATATATATAAATATATACATGTATATTATTGTTATTTTAGCCCGCACACCCAGAAGAGAAGCACCATCGCCGCGAATCATGTCCCCCATGGGCTTTGCCGTTCATCGTCAAGTTTATGCTGACGATATCGAATATGATGAGTATTTGATGCCCGCTGAAGATCAAACAATAAAACCCGTTCCAATTTGGCTCTGCGTATTTCTGGTCGTTAGTTACATATTAGGCGGTGCTGTTTTATTTAACGAGTGGGAAAGCTGGATCTTTCTTGACTCGGCATATTTCTGTTTCATTACTCTTACAACCATAGGCAAGTATATCATCACTTTAATGAGCGTCTATTTTTATGTATTTACTGTTTTAGTTTAGTTTAGTTTAGTTTAGTTTTATGTTTTGTTTCATACAGCAGAGTAATTATACCATATTATATTTACATTCCAGGGTTTGGTGATTTCGTGCCGGCTCACAAACTTAATGCACATCAGGGAATTGCACTCTGCTCGCTCTACCTCCTCTTCGGTATCGCCCTACTTGCAATGAGTTTTAATTTGGTTCAGGAAGAAGTAATAACAAACGTCAAGAGCGTCGCTAAACGGCTGGGTATCATAAAGGAGGATGAAGATGATGAGGAAGATGACATCGATGACAACGACGTTGACGTAATTAACGACGAATATGAAGATAGAAATTATGACTGCGAGTACGCTGAATATCCAGGCAATCATCGCGGTTACAGTTACGGTCATCATGATCTTGAGATGTCGTAAAATAAAATATTTGATAATTAAAAATTTATACTTAAATATTAAATTAATTAAAAACTTGGGATTGTGAGGCAACATGAAGCTCAATACAATATTGTAATTTATTAAAATACTATTTTCAAAGTTACAAGTATAACTTTTTACACGCCTAAGAACAAGACGAAGAAGTAGACGAAGGTGATTTCTCATATGACAAAAACCGCGGCATCTTTTTCTTCTTCTTCTCTGTCTGGTCGTGGTAGCCGCCGCCGCCGCCGCGGTATCGCCACCGCAAAACAGTACAGCTTGCTGCTACTCTACTCTATAATTTTAGAATTGTGCTATTTCGAGTTAGTGTGCCGCGTCGTCGTCAGACCACGAGAGACAGACTCATACCATCCGAGTAGTATACATCCGAGAGGCTCCAGCTCAAACGATACTCCCCTCTTCAATTCAAACGCTCTTTCGAGCTAAAGTGTATATCTGCCTCATATTATTTCTTCTTCTTTTTGTTCTTTTTAGATCAACTCTATCTATCTATCAATAATATATATCTACCTCACTTTCTTATACATTCACTTGTATATTACATATCTCTTTGAAACCGGCCAGCGTGAAGACATAAAGAATATCTATATATACATATACATACATACATATTTTTTTTTCACTTTGATAAATCAATCGTGCGACGAGTTTTTTACACAAGTTTAAATTGAGATTGTCCTCAATATAATAAAACGTTCACGAGTGTCTTGTTGCGGGTGATACAGCGATTCAGCACGTGCAGATTTTAGTAATTTATTTATTTTTAAAATTAATGTCTTGATATTAGTTTTTAAAAAATAGTGAATCCTGTAAATATGAGATGACAGATCGTCAATTGTGCACTGGTGGTATCATCGGGTGGTTCTGCCGATGATAACAGTAATGACGATTAGATTTGTCCTGTGATATGGACGAGGAGGAGACGAGATGGCCAGCAAATGCTCCAGTTGCTGTTGGAGATCGAGGACGAGGACTGACGCCAAGTGCCAGCTGGAGCAGCCAACGCAATGCATCGGTTAGACGACAACAGCGGAGCTCGTCCAGGCGTTCCGAGTGGCGGGACAGCAGCACCACCAGCAGACGAAGAAGAAAAAGGCATAAACTTTTGGGTGAAAAAATAGCCGATTGGTTTCGTGCATTTTTAGCTTTTCTCTTTAGCAATGTTGGGATTGTGTGTCTGGTTGTGGGCTACACTATTGCCGGGGCATTTATATTCAAAGCTGTCGAGGGCTCCTATAATCGTAAAATTGGAAACGGCTATGACGTACCGAGATCACGAAATGAAACTGCGCTTCATTTGTGGAAATTAACGACCAAGGTAAAACCGCATTAGACTTTCACTTTACTATTTTTATTATGCATTATTATTTTTTTTAAATATTACATTTTTTTATTTCCAACTTTTACTGGCACCGTAAATTAATTTAACCAGCCAATATAATAAATAGACTTTTACTTATGATAAATTAAATTTACCGTAGGAAAACGTTTTCTCGGAGAAACTATGGAAGTCAAAGGTGGATATAATTCTAAAGAGCTACCAGGATATAATAGTTGATGCCGTAAAAAATGAATGGGACGGTTCAGACTCGATGGAGAATCGAAAGTGGAGTTTTGCTGGGGCTTTCTTGTACTCCTTGACAGTCATTACGACAATTGGTAAGCGTGTAAATAGTCCATCTATATAATAATAATAATGATAATAATTATACAACTTGTCTGTTTTTGTGTAAACCACATTACAAATTACACATGGCCAAATCCATAATTACTCGCGTCTTGTAATTTCAAGGTTACGGTAATAAGTGTCCTCGGACCATGTGGGGCAAGGTGATTACAATTGGCTACGCCATCGCCGGAATGCCCCTGTTTCTTTTGTACCTCACTAACATCGGCGATTTACTTGCTAAAAGTTTCAAGTGGACTTATGCCCGTTGCTTTCTATGCAGGTCAGTATGCTTATATTTCTTCACTAAAAAATCGGGTGTCAATCCGGAGTGACCACGGATTTTATTTAAATCCGCGTTTACTCCGATTCGGAGTTTTAATATATATTAAAATAAACTCCCCTTCGGAGTGAATTTTACTTTAAGGGGATTAAATACACCAGCATCCACTCCGGATTTTCACTTTATTAAGTGGTCGTCATTACTGTTACCATTGTTCTTGTTTTTGATGATGTATATATTTTTGCAGATGCCGAAAGAGGCCACGAGAATCTCGTGATCGTCGGGTAACTGGCTCACGGCGATCACTCGGTCAGCCTTATCGAAATAACACCTGGCAGGTCAGTATAATGTACACGATATATCATCAACTGCGGTGTTGTTATTGTTATCTTATCATTTGTTCAATTGAGAATCTCAAGTTACCTTTACATTGCTCTTTATACATTTATATTTATGCATATGTGTGTTGGGAGTGTGTATTGTGAACATGATAGTCTGTGCAGATGGTGAGAATGCAATCGGGACGTGATGGGGCGGCATTCGACACCGTTAGTGTGGACAATGAGATTGAGACTGGTTCAAAAACAACGACAAGCGATCAAGGTAATGACAACAACGACGACAACGATGAAGAAGATGATGATAGCGGTGGTGGTGGCGAGGATGAAGATAACGACGATGATGATGATGACAGCAGTGATCATTATGATCCTAAGCGTATTACGGTCCCATTAACTCTTTGTCTGAGCATCATGGTTGGGTATGCAATCTATATTATCATGATAATAATGGCCATAATAATTATTATTATTATTGTAATGTAGGTATGACTTTTATAATAAATATTATCTTCCATCAAGCAGATATATTTGCGGAGGGGCATTTCTTTTCTCCAAATGGGAAGATTGGAATTTTCTCGACGGTTCGTACTTTTGTTTTATCTCCCTTTCAACAATCGGCTTCGGTGACATAGTTCCAGGCGACAAAATTTATGCTGCTGAGGGATTCGACCTATCTTTTATCTTCTGTTCCATGTACCTCATGCTAGGTCAAGTATTGTCGACTCTATAATTATTTAATTAATACACTCTATAATTAAATTATATTATTGTTATCATTATTATTATCATTGACTACTACCAATGATCAACGAAACATCTCTGCAGGTATGGCTCTAATAGCCATGTGTTTCAACTTAATGCAAGAAGAAGTAATAGCTAAAATACGATCGTTGACGCGATCAGTAAAGCATGTCCTTCGTTGTGATCGTTAGCTTGGTGAAAATGGAAAAAAAATAAAATAAACTGGCTCATGTGACCTGATGACACACAATAAACCGGTGAGTGTTATACTTACTTTTTTTAACATACATTGTTACCATATATATACATATACATACATAAATTTAGATCAAAAGAGCATCAGTATCACTGAAAGAGACATTTAGACTTGGCGGTCCTCCAATACAATCAATGTCCTACTACTCAATATGTTTTAAATATATACACATGTATACATATATGTATATATCTTTATCGATCATTATTTCCTGATATGTTACAAGCATATACATGCTGCCGGATAGCATAGATCCTAAAATTCTGGCATCCGACGGCACAACGAGGAGCGAAGTCGTTGCAAGCGTCGAGTAGCAGCAGCAGCAGCAGCAAGTCATCATTGAATTTCCACGTCCTTCTCCACCACCCTCGCGTACTCGTGCAATTGCGTTTCTCTCTCGACAACTCTGGCAAACTTCCAATCTATTTGTACGAGCTATCAAACTATATCTATGCGCGGCTAACTCGTTATCGATGATTATATCGCGTGGTGTGTATACCTGTTTAACGAATAATGTAGTTCCTCTTTTGCAGCACATACATCAATACCTATTACTACATCTATGTCTATCTCTTAACTGATAGCTGCGGCACTTGTCGGCTTATTTTCCTGTCCTCGTAAACGTTTGTGTAAAGCCACACACTGCTCCTTCCTGTGCATATATTTTACGCAGACTATAAGGACTTCTGATCTTGTGAATATCCCATGGTGCGCTCATGCGTCCTGGTCCAACACACAACATATATACCAGGACTCTACTCTCCAGATTACTCTGCTCACCATGTCCTATATATCGAAAAGTTGCCCGGCAAAGTCGAGCCACCATCGTCCATCAGACCGTCGTCGATTCTGCGCGCGGATTTCTCTACACATAACGAGTGAGCATCGTGTCAGACTCCCTCGCACCTTCAGCAGAAATTTATCCGCGGTACAGTACGATCATGTAGTTCAGTGTGATGGTACTTGCAGTACGGCAAGGGCGTTTTCTTGTGCAACTAAACTGCAACCCTAAAATGGCCCTCTGCTAGTACTTGTTAAATATATTTAGCAATTGATAATATATTTATTGTTACAAAGTTCAATAATAATAGTAATAGTAATAATGAACGTTTACAGATAACAATAATAAAATATGTGCGTGTATAATTATTATTACTGTAAAGTATAAATATAAATAATGAATATAAATTGAGTTAATCTGTTGGCAATTATGAACGCTTAAAATTTCATTAAGGACTCTTCGTAAGCGAGCAAGGTAATCAGTGCTAGATATATAATTGCGCATAGACAATTAAATAAGGTGAAACGCGGAATAAAGTAGTCGTAGAGTAGTCATTGGCTGGACTTTGCGGCCTCATTCTTCATCATTTACAACACATTCATAACTCCATCAGGTCTTTTACTGATACTCTGTTTAAATAATAATAATAGTAGCTGTAGTAGTACCAGTAGTTGTTGCTTTTTAAATATGTATATAGTACTGATAATAATTGCGCTACGAAATGATTCATTGGCAATTAATTTAATAAAATAGCCGCCAGTGAATCATTTAACATATTTAATAATTAACAATCTACACGGTTATTATTGTAATTCAATAATTTATGATAGCAATGATGTTGGATCGTGTGATATGAAACGTGGCTGTTACACACGTATAAGCTGTATTGAATGCCGAGTAGCAGCCGTGATAATCTCAAGTGCCGCTAGCCTCAAGGTAGGCTGTATACAAAAGCACTCGTTCATTTTAGCTGGTGATAAAAACGGCTGATTAAGCGCCACTGTCTTGGTGTCTTGTCCACCTCGAGTTAAGTAAAACAGTATTTTTATTTTATTTTATTTTTCATTCGGTCAATCAACTGTACTAATCTTTGTACCGAGCTGGATATTGTAACGCGAATTTAATGGATATGTATACTGTACATATGCGTGTATGCAAATGTAAATACATGAGGAGAGACAGTTACCCTAGTGTGTTGTCACACCTTGTCGAGTCTTCCGCCGCCTTTTCCTAGTTCTCTCTTTCCCTCTTGTGCAAGCAGAGCTGAGCTATCGATTGCATTCTAGCTGCTAGCTACTGCTAGGGTTGTCGCTGACGCCACCACCAATTTTTCTAGTTCTCAGAGCTATTGCAAATTGATATGTCATGACTTTTTAGCTCCTATTCAATATATATACACATGTATATATATAGCTTCACTCATTCTATCAGTGCACACTGCACACTACCTTAATTCAATCATCTCCATATTGTGCAAAGCTTATTTATCATTTTAATTTAATTAGGCCACAGTCTAATCAATTATTTAAACGCAAATAATTCATTTCAATATCAATTGTAATTTAAAATATTTTTATTATTTTTTTACAGCGGGCGGATGAGAACAATTTCCCTATGGACAGGATAAATATTAAACAGACAAAGACACTGATAGGGACACAAGAACACATCAGAATTAAATGCTGTTATTTTGATGAATATGTTAGCAGCATGTCATTGTCATTAAGGAGATGGTGTTTACACCTATCGGCGTTATCGAGCTCACCATCTTACCAAATAATTCCATGTCACCTAATGGGCATTATCGGTGTGACAATAGCCAGCGTGATAAGAAGACCAACGTAGGGCTGGCTGCTGGAGGTACATTGTCCAGTTACTGCTGGTCCAAGCAATGATGCAAATAAGCGCGAGTGATTATTACCAGAGAGCGCCACGATCTTGCTCGGGTGGACGTCGTTCATCTCAGCTAACTGCTGCAGCTTCAACAACGGCAATCACTAGTGCTGGTTCAAATACTCCTAATAATACTGAAAATTCATTTAGAATATCGACAACAGTTAAGGCCTCGGAATTGTGGTGCTGCTGTTGCAATTGCACTACGGCGAGGAGCACCAAAGCACCAGGTTTCCTCGCTTGTCTAGGTATATGTGTACTTGTTTTTGGATACACACTACTCGGTGCATTTGCTTTCATGGCTCTCGAAGGTGGTTTTAAAACGGTAAAATACTCACTTATTTATTTGTTTACTTGTAGAGAGATTAAGTTTAATTAATTTATGGGGATTAAATTTTGATTAAATCAGGAATCACCGTCAGATATAGTAAGACTGTCTAGTGGTTCATCAAAAACCGTAAATGCAAATGGTGGTAAAACATCAGTAAATGTTGGAACTCGTGATCAAACAACTCAGTCACCGGTAATTTTATCTGGTGATGAGGATGAAGATGCAGATGCTAAAAAATTACGGGCTTACACTGTCGAGAAGCTGTGGGGCATCACTGAAGACCTAAATGTTCTTTATAAAGACAATTGGACGCGATTAGCCGAGCGTGAGATTCTCGAATTTCAGGAGAAAATGGCACGTAGTCTTAATCACGACCCACGTTCGTCAACATTCTCTGTTTACGGAGGAACTATTCAGCGATCGCCACGAGGTGGTAATGACAGATACAAAAGTGACAGACGTTGGACATTTGGGGGCAGTTTATTGTACTCTTTAACTCTTATTACAACAATTGGTGAGTTTAGACACTTGAGATATTTAAATAAATATTTATTGATTAATTAATTTAATAGGATACGGTAGTGTTGCCCCTCGGACCATTTGGGGGAGAGTGATCACCGTAGTCTACGCACTAGCAGGGATACCTCTGATGCTGGTGTACCTGAGCACCATTGGAGATGTCTTTGCCAGGACGTTTCGTCGTCTATATGGTAGACTTTGTCATCGGAACAACGATTGCAATAAAAAACAACCGTCAAGTGGTGGACAGTTTCTAGTACCGCCGCCTCCGATGCCTGGTTTAATTGAAAAAAGCTACCATCGTTATGACAATCACATTGAAACGACGAAACTCGGTAATTTTTATTCCAGTAAAGACAGTTCTTGTGACGAACTTGGCGTTCGCGCTACCGGAGGCGCTATTCTTCTTGATCGCGATGGACTTGAGAGTAATCTTTACCTCCATTCTGCCTCCTCAGCCAATGTTTTGCAGGTTTAGTATTTAAAAAAAAAAACATTATTTTACTTTAGAGTAAATTCTGCATGTGCTAAATATTAAATAAAATATTTAAGGATAACAACTCGGAGAAACGACACTTGCATCCATGCTCTCAAATGTCTCTGATGCCGTCAGCAGTAGGCTACGGGACTGACACTATTTGTGTTGTAAGAATACCAATAAGCCTGTGTCTTTTGATGATATTACTGTACGTGTGCGCTGGGACATTTATGTTTCACCGATTAGAGGGATGGACTTTATTGGAGAGCAGTTATTTCTGCTTCACAAGTCTCGGAACAATTGGATTTGGTGACCTCGTTCCAACCGGCAGAAGTGCTTCGACAAAACTATTAGAAGAACTCAGTCTGTGCGCTTGCTCATTGTACATTCTCATTGGAATGGGTTTGATAGCAATGTGCTTTAATTTAATGCAAGAAGAAGTTGTACGAGTTGTACGTGTGTTTGGTAGAACCTGCGGTACTACTGGAGGTATGACACCAGGCAATTCTCTCGTTGGAGCAACAGGTTCGATCTTATCTCTTACGCTTATTAAATCCCGGGCCAATATTTATCTTTTGCGGTTTTGTAATAAACGAGTTTAGCTGAATAAAATTGTGTATTTTTTAGGATTGAAATCGGAGATGTGCGGGGACGGTGGTATTGCTGGTAATGTCATCTCGGATGGTTGTCGTCAAGAGTTAGATCATGATGACGACGCAATAGCCATGTCAATAGTATCTGCTGCTTCCTGACAACGTCCTACCAGGAGTTCTGTCGACGATGGACAACTCCTGGCACATCATCGTTTTGCGGCAATAAACAAACAACAACTAACATCACCAGGTCGTTATTCATTACCACGAAAAAAAACAATACCATCGGATTTTGGTAGAGACACTTTTGGTCCTCCCGGTTCATTTTCACCCACAGCTCATATTCAACGTGGAGTATCCTCATTTACACGTAACAATATATCACCGTTACAACACTACTCGTATCAACGCGGAGATGGCTGTCACTCGCAGCAAGATGATCCAGCAAATTTTGAATACTTTGTACCGAGAAGTATAAGTGAATTTAATTTATCAGCCTCGTCTGTTCAAGATATAGCAATAGCGCCAGTACCACTTCCTAATTCTGTTTTGAAACCTTGTTCAAATATAGCGACTTGTACTTCATCCCAAACTAAAACGACTGGCACCAACGTCCAGAGTAATAATTCGTGTCTTGGTCGTCCGAGTACCGAAAGCACAAGTGGAACTGCTGGTGTGATATTGGGAACTCGTAGCCGCGAAAAAATGGTTACATTTGAAGACGAAGGGTGTCCAGGTTCAACCCCAACACGAAAAAATTTACCGCCAACTATGGAGAACGTTTTTATGTGACGCTATAAATTTATAAAATTAACAATTAAAATAATAATTAACGCGTCATAATTTATAATTAAAAATTATTTTTAAATGTGCTGCTGGAGTTGATATATTTGGTAATGCATTTTCGGCTGTGCATTTATGAGACACATTATTATGAATTAGTCATTGTCTTCATTCTCACTTATCATCATCATCATCATCATCACAATATAATTGTTATTATTATAACTATAATTAATTTATACTATTAATTAAACTGTCCTCACTACTGTCATTACTTTGTGACGATATTGTTAAATTGTGACTGCCGTTAAATTAACGACCCTCGGTTTACATATGAAAGACAAATAAAATATTGTAATAATAATAACACTAAAAAAATAATGATAGGTTGTTACTTTGATCAATTATCTAACATAATCTGCTATGTAATTGCAGTCTTATAGTTAAAATTATTATTATTATTATCATCACTTGTATTGTGATAAACATTATATTTAATATAAGAGGAAAATTTAAACTGTTGTACCTAAATCATATGAAAATTAAAGAAAAAACAAACCAGTAAACTAACTGTTTATGCAATCAATAGATTTGTTATTTATACTTATATAACTGATGCGTTACATGCTCTGATAATTTTTTAAAAAATTTAATAAGCAATTACTCTGGATTCTTGATAGTGATCATAATTATTAATTATTTTCTGTTGATGGTAGAGAAGAATACACATGAAAGCCCATCGCAGTATCGCGTCACGTGCACCAGGGAATGAGGATCCTGAAGAATTTAATTAAAAGTGTTATAATGAAATAATGAGTAAGTGAATGCATTAATGCATTCATCTCTAAATTTAGCTGAGTAATAAATAATAATAATAAATAAATAAATAAACGTGCATTCATCCATATCTGCGTCATCTGGACTGCCGTCTATTGCAGTTATAACTGTGCACGTAATATCCAGCAGATGTGATATAATAAATTGCACCGTGCAAAAAATAATTATTATAATAATCGGTAGACATAAACTGGATTCGCATTTGTCCAGAAAATCGTTCACGCAGGAGGGTAATATATATTGACTCGTCCCCATTTGATTTCGTTTAATTTAAAACAAACTTTTATTTTTTTTTTAATTACTTGATTAATTTATTTTATTATTTATTTTTTTTTATTCATTTACCTGCCATACTTTTTACGATATTTTTAAATAAATATAAATGTCACTATCGAGATCGCGGTTATATAAAACAAAAGAGTTATCAGTTTAGAATGAGTGACTTTTTTCTTTTTTTTTTCTTTACTCAATTAAATTAAATATACAATTATTATAAATAATTATTTGTAAAAAAAATGTATATATATATATGATTTAAGGTTTCCATAATTTTACGAGACCGTCCTCGCTGTAGGAACACAAGAGATTTTGATGAGGGTGATGCGAAATTCCTATCACATCTTTTTCATGAATCTGTAGGCAAAAAAAAAAAAAAAAAAATAGAATTGCAATTAAAATTTATCTTTTATTTTTTATTGATATGAATACTCACATTGAGAGTCCTCTCAAGCTTTCCAGAAGACGTTGAGAAACAATAAAGTACCAGATCTTCACCGACGCAATAAATAAATTCACCACGTGGACTTACGACAGTACAGACAAAATCACCACCTTCTCTTTTACCACTCGAGAATGATCTGACTATTTGGCCTTGCATGTTCATGATAACGACTGTATTAGAACGATTACATACTACGAAATGTTCTGGGTTTCGTGGTAAAACGTGGACACTGTTTACAGTGAGATCAGCAGCACCAAGAGATTTGTAAGTTCCGATACACTCGGTGGTCTTGATACTCCAGACTTTGACAGTGCCGTCAGACGACGCACTGATTACATGATGCCCATCAGAAGCGAATACCACTTCATTGACGAAGGAAGAATGACCACGAAACTCCTTCAAAGTCTTTCCTGACTTCAATCCATGGATTCTGATGGTAGCGTCAAAAGAAGCTGTCAATATCTGGCCATTGTCTCGGCTAAATTGTATACAAGTAACTCCCTTGGCATGCGCTTTTTCAAATCTTCTTAGACACTGGCCACTTTGGACACGCCAGACTTTTATTTTACCATCTTGGGAACCAGTCGCAAGCATTTCACTGTCACGACTGAAAGCCATTGATAACACAGCTTGTTCCATCATCATAAAATTATCCTGAGCTTGATACTTGAGATCTTTTCTTATTTTACCTGTTGTGAAATTCCATACCTCTATAAAACCATCCACCGACCCGGTCACCAAGTACTGGCCATCTGGTGAAAATCGCGCGCACTCAACATGAGACTTTTGACCAAACTTTATTTGCTTGGACAATTGCGTTGGATATTTTTCGTCTTCTTGATCTCTTACTGCTGCTTTACCACGGAACAAATCGATCGTTGTACCAGGCGGCAAAAGTCCTTGATGTTGTTGCCATTTCAGAGCTTGTCCCAGCAAAGCCAACAGTCTGCTCGACGGCACCACTGATACTTCACCCGACAACGCATTAGCTATATAAGCCCGTCTCTTTTCCTTCGTGCTGCCATCCGGATAAGCTTCTCGCGGATCGAAATACGATCTCGCCAATAAATTTTCTGTTAAAAATATTCCCATATAAAAATCGATCACGCATTACGCCAAAAGTAAAACCAATTATAAATAACTTACCCAGATGAATATATCTCTCAGGCTCTTGCTGTTTCATCATAATCATAGGATCTGTTTGCCGCAATAAAGATCTCGCAGCACCCAGTTCTCTCAACTCAATCAGCTCCAACACAATTTGCTCGTACAAATCAATCAATTTTTTATCCGGCAACTTTAACGACTGTATGGCTTTTAGAACCGTGTCCCAATGACCATTATTTATATCCGCGACAAAACCATCCACACTGTCAACTGTATTAAGAGATACTCCAGTCTCTTCCTATATTTAATTTAAAAGTAAAACCCATTAGTTGATTTCTCTAATTAATTTATTGAAACTCATAAATATTACACGTGATACTCAAAATACCAGACCTCCAACGATTTTTTTATTCTTTATGAATCATTTATATGTTATTTAAAAATATGTAGGTATAAATTTTTTAAAACAGAGTGAGTTACCCAGTTCTCAGCTCTTTTAAAAACTCACCTTCTAACCGGGAAATTTAAAAATGTCTGCAGATCCAATCATTCAGATTTTTCCATTAAAATAATAAATCAATAAAAAATAAATATCTAGGGTAAGAGCACCAGTACCCAGCCGGTCATATACTTTAACATTGGCTCAAAATATATATAGATATAATTTAACATGAGGCTGCTGGCTACTGGTTTGGAGCTGGGTACCGGTGCTCTTACCCTATATGTCAAAATTATGTTGTTAATAAAATTTTTAGATACTGGATACTTACAAGAGGCTGGAAATCGAGTACCTGACCCTACTGGGTACAGATTTTTAAAAATTGTCTTATAAATATTGATATTTAATTAATTTATTTATTTAAAAATTCGTCGGGTGCCTGGTATTTTTTACTAAAAATTACCTGCAGTGTCTGTAGTGTTTTTACAAGATTCGATTCTTTTAAATACTGTTGAATTAATCTGATAACGCTGTGGTAAACAAAAAAAAAATGAAAGTAGGTTAACAATTGTCACTTAGAAAAAAAAAAAAAAAATTAAATACTCACTCAGCTGATTCTATTTCAATAGACATTTTTATATTTTGTTACTGTGTAAAAATTATTTATAAAATAATTTATATTGCTATCACTAATTATGTTATTGCTGAGCACTTTTATTTTCAGCATTAAAAGGTTATGTTTGTTAATCAAATTGCGCGCGCAGTCGTAATGAACATAAAAACAAAATTTTGAAGCCGTGTGTGATTGTCCTGTAATTTAATGTCTAATTTATAAGTCAGTTTTTTAAATATTTATGTTAATAATTAATTGAACAATCATAAATTTATTTAATCTTCATGATGAACTTTTTACTATAAATTTTTTTACTCGGTATGAAATATAGATTTGGAGAACCAGATTGTAAGTGAATGTTTTTTGAAATTTTTTTTTAGGTTATTGTTGTACAACAATAAATTTAAATTTAATCAAATTTTTAGTTTGCAAAAATTTTAAAAACCCAGTTGTTAATAATTTTTTATAAATTTTATCCTGTTTTTATTTTCACGTGGTATTGATATTTAAATTGTAAATATAATTCATATAAATAAAATTTTATTAGCATGTTTGAATATTTAATTTATTTTAAAATAATTTAATTTCCAGTTTGTAAGTGATGGATAACGTTAAGAAAATGGAAGTTATTGATTTGGAGTCGGAAGATGAGTCTTCTAATACAAAAGAAGAGAAAGATCCGCATAAGGTGTCCAAGAAGCTGGTGGTGACATGCATCAATTTCAAATGTCCGTCAGGAGTTAATATGAAGACAGCCCCTAGTTTCGCATGTTCATACTACGGAGTCAATATGGCCAAGAAAAAGAAGCGATTTATTTGCGAAAAATGTCTGGAAGCTGCTATCGCGCATCAGGAAGTTTTAGTAAATGCTTTGTTAAATAAAGAACCATTACTGAAATGCGAATTTCCCGATCATACGATGGAAGTTGAAATATCCGACAGCGACGAGTCAGGCAGCGAAATGAGAGACTCTTCCTGTGGTTCGCTCAATACTTTTTTTACTTATTTTCTTTTTTTTTTTTTTGCACTAAAAAAATTAATTTTTAAATATTTTATGTACAGATGAATACTTACCTGAAGATGTCATACAAAGTATTGGCGAAAATATCGACAGTGCCTTGACGAGTGTCATAAAAAAATATGACATTGATTTCCAGATGAAAGAATCACACAATATTTTAAAATCACAATTCGATAAAATAAACCGTACGTCATATAAATATAAATATATTATTTTATTATTACTCGATAGTATAATTATACGAGCTTTAAATTTCAGACGATAATGATAAACTGGATCAGGACATAAAAGAGATGATATCTAAAATGGATTCATTGAGAAATAATTTGTACAAAAACTTCAAACCAGATATAAAGTACATACAAGAATTACACATTGAAGATCCTCCAGCGGATACGATTCCTCATCCTCTTGTGGCAACGAAGAAAGTAACGCAGATAAGTCGTCCGCCGCCTGTGCCACCTCAACCCACCATACATCCGGACAATCCGATCGAAGTGATGTCCGTTAATCCAAAGGGTAAATTGGGTATAGAACACGGGCTGCCACCTCAAGGTAATCTGATAAGACGAGCTGCCGAAGTTGAAAATATAGTTTTAGTAATGAAGCATCCGTTACTGGCTTGGCGACGTGCCAAGGTACTTTCAATAGTATCTCGGACCCCCATGACCTACCGTATAAAATATGCGTCCAAGAAATACAGCAGTCAGTCGAAACAAGTCTTTGGAAAACAACTGGCTATTTTTGAAAAATGTTCTGTCATGATTCCTGTAGCGACTAGAGTAGTTGCGTTGTTCAGCGACAGTAAATCAAATGATTATTACAGTGGTGTCATTGCTGAACCACCCAAAAGTACCAATAAATGCAGGTACTTGGTATTCTTTGATGATGGGTATGCTCAGTATGTTGCACACAAAGATATTTATGTCGTCAGCGAGAGTTCTCTGCGTGTTTGGGAAGACATACCTATTGAGTCACGTGAGTTTGTTAAAAAGTATTTGGAAACTTATCCGGAACGTCCGATGGTGAAGCTCCAGAAGGAACAGGTGGTGAAGACCGAGTGGAACGGCAAGTGGTGGATCGCAAGAGTAATTCAAGTAGACGCGAGTCTTGTCCAGATGTACTTTGACGCCGATGGACGGACTGAATGGATCTATCGAGGTTCTGCTCGTCTCGGGCCACTGTTCCTAGAACTTTTGAAAGCCAGCGCACGTCAACAAGGACATCATGCTTCTATAAATACTCCTACTCGCCAAAGGTTAACTGGAACTTTGAATAAAAATAATTTGCCCTACGTCGAGTATACTTCGGTTAATGGGGAGCAGGAAGCTGATATGACAACACAGAGTGCTCAATCTCAAGCTCAAAGTCAAACTCAAAAACTAGCAGCTGCGTTTTCAAAAGAAATTCCCAGCGTTGCAGCACCAGTGCAATCACGTGCTGTTGCTAAAAAGAGTACCAGCAAACGATCAAGCACTCCTGCCGTTGTTGAAATTCCTCAGAACTTTGCTGCTAATTCCGAGACAAAACCTTCTCACAGTATTGTTTACTACCAAACGCAAAATAAAATTCAAACTCGTAAATTTGTTGCTCACAAATGCGGGCCCACTTGTATCAAAGGAATATCATTTACGCCAGCTGATCTCAAGGGTTACTCGCCGCTATCAATTCCACTTTTGTGTGGATGGAATCGCCAGTTGTGTAAATTTCCTAAAGGAAAGAAAGTTATTTTGTACCAAGCGCCTTGTGGTGCTCGACTACGTAATATGGAAGAAGTTCACAAGTATCTTCGTATTACTCAGAGCACAATGTCCGTTGATTTGTTTGATTTTGACTACTGGGTTCATTGTCTGGCGGAGTTTGTTCTAGATAAATGTTTTGTAAACATAAAAGATTTAAGTTACGGCGTTGAAAATGTACCGATACCCTGTGTCAATGAGATTGATCATAAATTACCGGACACTATTACTTACAGCACTATCAGAGAACCTACTGAGGGAGTTAATCTCAACACAGATCCCGACTTTTTGTGCTCTTGTGATTGTGAAGATGATTGCCAAGATAAAAATAAATGTCAATGCTGGCAATTGACAATTCAAGGAGCGACATTTGGCGGACGTGTACCCAATCCTGCAGTGGGATACGTTTACAAAAGACTTCCTGAGCCAGTAACTACTGGTATCTATGAGTGTAATTCGAGATGTAAATGCTCTGTTAAAACATGTTTGAATCGCGTTGTTCAACATCCGCTGAGTTTGAAATTACAAGTATTTAAAACAGCGCCGAGGGGCTGGGGCATCAGATGTCTCAATGACATTCCGCTTGGTTCGTTTATTTGTATCTACGCTGGCCGGTTGTTGACAGAACAGGGCGCGAATGAGGGTGGTAAAAATTATGGAGATGAATATTTAGCGGAATTGGATTATGTTGAGGTAGTGGAGGGTATCAAAGAAGGCTTTGAAGCAGAAGCATTCGAGCCGGAAATAAACAATGCAACTGTCAGCGAAGAAACCAACAAAGAAAAGAAACAGCCTGAGGAAGAACGTCCAGTAGCTGATACCAGTACTGGCGCTACCAGTAATGCAGTCGCCCGCAAAAAGACGACCAATGATTCAGATGAAGAATTTAATATTCAGCAGTTTAATAACGAATACGCGCGGATAGACACTGACCCTGCAGATGCTGGTAACATGAAAAGCCGGCTGAGGAAACGGAAAAAGAGCACTGATGAAGGACCGGATACTTCTGAAGACAAGAGCGAAGACGGCAGCACCGGCAAAGGTTCCAATACTACCGACAAAGGCGAGGATGGCAGCGACGAAGACGATAAAGGCAGCGGCGGAATGCGAGAGCCTTGTAGATTTGAACCCAGTGTTGATGCTTCTCAAGTCGAAACAATGAAATTTAAATCTGTAAGAGATTTCTTTGGTGAAGATGAAGCTGTTTATATTATGGATGCTAAAACTACGGGAAATATTGGCCGTTATTTAAATGTAAGTGTAGAAAAATATTATCGTCTCTTGATTACTTTTTTACATTGAAATAATTTTTGTTTTACAGCATTCCTGTGATCCAAATGTCTTTGTCCAAAATGTTTTCGTGGATACTCACGACGTAAGGTTTCCATGGGTTGCATTTTTCGCCTTGAATTTCATCAGAGCTGGGCAGGAATTGACTTGGAACTACAGCTATGACGTAGGAAGTATTCCCGGTAAAGTTATTATTTGTAAATGCGGTGCATCGAATTGTCGTGGGCGACTATTGTAAACAATTTTTTAATGTTTTTGTCCATTTTCTCATAAATAAATAAAATAAATAATTAATAACTTGATACTTAACAAATTATTCTGTAAAATAACCATTAATTTTTAATAGTATATTATAAATATATTTTTTTTATTCCTAAAATAAATTAAAATCACAACGTGCTAATTACTCGGCCATTTCACTCCTTACTCATACATATTTATTTCTTTTAATATTATAAAATAATATCAAGCGAGGCACAGATTTTAAAATAATTTCCATCGTATACTATTTGTTTAGTTTGTAAATATCAATATTTTTTTTATTTATTCATTTACTCTCTTTTATTAATAAAATTTTTTAGGCTTGTGAACATAAGTTTAAAAATTTTCTTAATTATTTAATCAGCAAGTGCTGTCGTCACTTCCACCATACATTTATAATAATATATGATCTCAAACAGTTATCATAATAAAACTACGGCAATGAGTAATAGTAACAATAGTTTTTTTTTTACTCGTACTCATAATACATAATTTAAGCGGAAAACATATTTTTAAAAAGCTTCACGGACATTGTGTTTACACACTTCTATATATTCATATATTAATATACGTATTTAGTCAAACTAAAAAAATTAAAATCATTAAGGGTATTCTCAGACATTGCCGCCCATTTTTTTACAAATATTCAATGACTCAACTGTTAATCGTATTTAAATTTTATTAATTAATTGAAGCGTTAATTCAAAAAAATTAAACGTAATTGCAATTTCGCTGATATAGATTTTAAAAAAATTAATTACAGTTGTATTTAATTAGGAATTAAACGAAATTTAGAATTTGGTAGGCTAAAATTTATTGATAAAATTAATTCCTAACTGATAACTGTAAGTAATTTTTTAAAAATCTATATCAGCGAAATTGTAATCACGTTTAATTTTTTTCAATTAACGCTTCAATTAATTAATAAAATTTTAATACGATTATTACAGTTGTCATTGAATTTTTTTAAAAAGTGGGTGGTGTCTGAGAATGTCCTTAATTTTACTTAAAAAAAAGAAAAACACATACGTAAAAATAGTCATTTGTATACAGATTGATAACAAGTAGCAGTTATAATCTACAAGGAACATTCAACACACTATCAACGAAATTTTAGCTTTACTTTTTTGTATCTTCATTCATAATTTATATTTTTTTTTTTTTTTTAATTATTTAATATATTATTTATGATTTTGGTTTTGTGCGTTAGTGCCTATCGCGAAGCAGACTTTTTATCTCGTCTTTTTCAGCTGCGTCGAGGTAAGTTTTACCATCTGGTGTCAATCCATCTTGTTTAGCGCCTTTCTCTAGCAGTAATTTAACACATCCGGTATGACCCTCCCAAATAGCTGATAACAGACTAGTTATGCCGTGTTTGTCAGTTGCCTGAAAATTTAATTCACTTGTTATTAACAGTTACTTTTTTTATTATAACTTATTGGCAATTAAATTTAATTGCGAGTAGGAACGAGACATGATACTGAAGTTTACCGAGGTCTAATAATTTTTTTATTTTTTTTCAAAATGATCTCATAAAAAAAAATACTTAAAAAAATACACCTGTAGTCATTTAAATTTTCTACATGTGCATATTTTTAATATATTTTTTGTGTAATTGATCTGTTGAAAAAAAACCTGGAAATTGTTAATTGTCTGTCAACTTGGAATCATAAATGAGTCTAGTGACAGGTAAATTTAAAATTTAAACGCCTGTAGTAATAAATATAATTTTTAAAAATTATTAAATAAAATAATCGAATAAATGAATAAATACTTACATCAGCATCAGCACCTTTATCAAGAAGATATCGAAGAACTTCATTTTGACCATAATCAGCTGCGTAGTGCAGCAGTGTCCTGCCATCAATCTTTTCATTTACATTAATATTCTAAAAGTTAAATAAATAATTTTAATTAGACACTTAAATTGTAATTATCAAATAATTAATTACCCCAGTTTATTCCAGCAGAGATATGCAGTAAAATTTATAAAAACTTACTTTTTTTTCGACGAATTCTCGGACTTGATCAATGTCGCCGTTTTTGACTCCCCAAACAAGTTCGTTCATTTTCATCTAAGAACTGATTCACTTTGGCCTCGATAATTTAAATATTTTTTTATATTACAAGCCAGTTTTTTTATCTTAATTATATTAATTTATGATTAATTATTTATTATAAGTTTCTTAACTTGCTCATAAGTTCTAGGCCTTATACAAATTTACAATGGAACACTGACACTCCTGGAGATTACTGGAGATGGAGTCACTTTTGCAGTAAAAGATTTATCAACATTCGCCCGAGTTTATCGCAAGCCTGGTTTATTATTTAAAAGATAGAGTGCGTTACTAGTATTTTGAAATTTCAATTTGAGAATTTTTCTTTCTCAACTGTCAAGTACTCAATTTAATTAATTAACTTATTTTAAAATGCAATTAATGAACTTATTATAAATAATATGAAAAATTATTTAGTGTAATGATTTATTATAATTGAAGTAAAATTAGGACAGAAAATTTTTAAAACAAATAATAGTAAAAATATTAATGCTTGAATGTAACAGACATGAGAAAATTTATAAATTTTAAATAAATTAATTAATAAATAATGAAATTTAAAAAAAAGCGCGAACTGGTTTTCAATTATCTAAGTACGCATTTTTAAATTTTTATTCTAATTACGTTGTATTTATTTATTTAAAAATTTGAAAAATTACTAATTGTCAGTTACATTCATACTCATAAAATATTATGATACTGAAAGTAACTAACATTTAAAAAAAGGTATTTATTTTAAATAAACAAATAAAATACTCATAGAAAAAACTACGAGTATAAATGTAGCAGACATCAGACAAATTTAAAATTATAAATAAATAGAGGAAACAATTTAAAAAATTATATTTAAAAAAAATGCACTTATTAATTTTTAAATTTTTTAAATGCGCATTTTTTTTAATTTTATTTTATTACTCATTTACTCTATTTATTTATAATTTAAAATTTGTCTGATGTCTGCTACATTCACACTCATGAAAAAACTTATGATATTGAAGCTCGCCGACGTCTAATAGCCGACGGCAACTTTAAAAATTTTGAAATAAATAAATAAAATGTAAGTAGAGTATAAATAAAAAAATGCGTATTTAGATAATTGAAAAATCAGTACCCGCTTTTTTTTAAATTTCATTATTTAAATTATAATACATTTATTTATTTAAAATGAAATAATTAAAAAATAGTGATCGATATAAATAAAGGTAATATTTGCTTGACAACCTTCGTATGTCTGAAGAATATTTAATTATATTAGTACACATATAATACATATATGTGTGTACTTACTGGTTTACATTGAAAAAAAGTAGGCGCGGTAAATAAAAGTAAACGTAAAACATGTTGATGATCAAACAAGGAAACTGGTCCACCCATGAATGAGCAGTGTAATTTAAAACCAAAGAAGTTAATGCCATTATTATAACTTACACTTTACACTTATTATTATTTTAGTATCGATATATATGTCTAACAATTTAAATTTATTTTACAGATTAAAATTTGGTGAAAAATAATAATAATTATAAATAAAAGTAAGTTATTAACATGAACACATTGGAAGGGAAGATTCCTTTCGCTTCCTCTGCCACGGCTGGACGCTCGTGATTTCTCTCTTTTAGCATTTGACTGTTGTTATGATTCCTAAATCTCTTCCTCGCTTTCGCCTGTCTACATTACACGTAATGAAAGCATATATATTTTATATTTACATGTACATATAAGTACATTACAATTGCACATTCGAAAATAAAAATTAAGTATATTCGTAAATATGTTTAAGAGAGAAAGGTGTTATGGCGGGTAAATAAAATAATTTAACTCGTAATCTAATTACATCAATAATGAATTGAATTAAAGCTCTGGTTACACGTTAATTTTAAATAACTTACAGATCACTATCAGTAACAATAGTTACCGAAACTATGAAATACGGGGAAGAAATAATACTGAAGATAGCAGGCGTCAGCATTTAAAAAAATTTTATCCGCCAAAATCGGATTTCTTCTTCTTGTAAATAAAAAAATTGTCGCCGTCTACTAGAGTAACTTTCAGTATCACAAGAAATTACTGATATAAAATTTTCTCGATTTACCAAAGAAAAAAATAAAAGCAATCTACTAAAGCAGATTTATTGACCAGCTATAAAATCTATTGAGTTCCAAGAGTTTAAACGTATGAAGGAATAAAAAAGTCGGTCGAGGACATATGTAATACTTGGTAGTTGTTAATCACCAACAAAATCTCAAGATTTATATTATATTCTTTGTTAAATATTATTTTATTCAAATGACAACCGGCAATCGTCTTCAACAAAGCATGAATGGGCGTCGCTATAAAATTACAAGGATTACATACAAATATATAAAATATTAACACACAATAATATACAAGAATTGTTGTTTGTTAATATAAATATGTTGGCTGGTCGAATATTGCGGTGAATGCATTTCAAGTTTAAAGGTGTGACGGTTTGCTTCTGTTATTTTTTTTCTTCCTACACTTCCATTATTGTCAATCGATTGTTTTAAAATAATTGTTTATTTATCATTCCGTCTTTTCGTCACACCCATGCTTCAGTAATCGAGCAATGACTTTTTTTTCTCTTCTTCTTTCTTCTTTCTCTTATTGTTTATTTTTAATGATATTCGTTTGCTTTCTGTCATTAAACTTTTTTTATTCCCAACCCACATTCGCACAATAAGTATTCTCACGAGCTGCGTGTCGCATCAAGCATGACAATATATTTTTTATTTATTTTTTTAGTTTCAATTGTATCAATATATATAACGATTATATGAATTATAGGAAGTGCGTGAATATTATAATGCAAATTGCAGTGCAGTAATTGACTCACATGTCCTTTTATTAAATATATGACTTCCTGATGCTAATAAATTGATAATTAATTTTATTTGTTATTTTTTTTAATTTAAAAAAATAAAGTAACAAAACACCAGACGAATTTCCGTCGGAAGTGTAAGAGATTTAAATTTATTTAACGATAGATAAAATATAAAGTCTTTGATATTATAATTTATTATATCAATTATTTATATATTTAAATAGGTATGTAATTAGACAATAAAATAATAAGACAAAGTTGTATTAAATAAGTATTATTAACAGTATACAATTGTATTATAATTACAAATCACACATTTTTTTAATAGATGTAATTATATATATAATATACGAATTGAAAATAATGTTTTATGCCACGAGAAAAATATCGTGCATGTGTTTGGGTGCTGAAATAATTTCCTGATGCTAGTTTATGCAAAAGAAAGCTTTACAATAAATCTATGGTAAGACGGTGTAGTAATTGTGGTGTTGGTGCCATTTTAAATCCAACTAATTTGTTAATCTTCGTCATATTAATTTTTTGCAGCAGCAGTATCGTCAATATAAAATTAATAATAATTAATTTCGTAGATTGTATAATATTTACAAACTTATAAATTGTTATTTATTTCTTTATAATTTTTAAAATCGGAGTGACGTTTAGACGATTTAATTTTTTTTTACGCTAGTACAGTGACAAAAACTTAGAAATAAAATCACGTTCGCGTTACGTCGACCGATTATGTTAATTTTTTTTTTAATTTTTTTATTTATTATAAATTTACAGAGATGATTCCAAGTTTATCAAATCATACTTTGGCGACTTCGGGTTTAGCTTCTGCTTCAGATGGTGGTGGTGGAACGGTTGGAATTTCGGGGTACTCGAGTTTCGCACCTTCTTCGCATTCAAAGATCGGACAGCAGTCAGGGAAGCTTGCGGTCTTGTTGGTCTTCTCAGAGAGCTTGCACTTGGGGTTGGCCTTTGGCAAAGGTCCGCAGTCTTCGACCAACTCAAAGAGTCTTCCTGAGTCATCGTCAGACGGGACACATGTAGAACGACCGCAGAATGGTGACAATTCCCAGCTTTTTGTTGGTTCTACTGTTGCGCACTTAGTTGATGCAAAACACATCCCCGGGAAGTCTGTAATTAAATTTAGTGTTCGTAAAAATTAATCCTGATAAATAAAATCATAAAATACAATTTAGATAATGTCCTGGAGAGAAAATGTTTCTAAATAAATTGTTAAGTGACGTAAGAGAAGCATCAAACTTTCGCTTCCTTATTTCGCACTCTCTCTCTAAAGTCACAAGCATTAATTAATCAATTAATGATTAATTTAATCAACAAACCAGTAGAATTACAGTAGAGGTGTCTCTATTTAGTGAGTGAGAATTCAAATTAATTTTTTATAAAATAAATGACAAGATCAACTTATAACTTACCACGAAGAACATCAGCAGGGATGAGTCTCCTGAATGTTTTTGGTCGTTCCTCTTCTTCGGCGACAACCACAGCCGCGACCAAAAGTACGATAGCAAAGTATTTGTTCATGATTTTAAAAAGTCGTTGCTTCCGACAAAACGACAAATTTGAAATGATAGAAGTCTAATTAAACGATTGTGTAAACGAAACGGTGGACCCGCGGCCAAAAGACCAAGATATTCTCAGTAAGTGATGATCAAGACTGGTTAGGATTGATCTTGGTGCCGAGGTTTTATAGGTGAATGCCGGGCGGGGTCTTTTTGCATGGATGTGTAAGCCTGTAAGGTATAAGGTATCCCCCACTTAAACCTGTGATAGAACAACAGAAACCGTGTGTGCTGTTCGTTCTGCTGGTCTCGGGCTCTCAGCAACCACCTCTCCAAATGCCGTGACCATTGCCCCAGAAGATTGTCATTGTCATAATGTAAATAAATTATTATTTTATAAAATATATTCCAAGTCATTTGACATCATCCGCTAGACAATAAACATATACATATTATATATATTTATATAAAAAAACACTATGATAGTTTTTTCTTACTGAGAATCATTCATCTGGGTCATGATTTCGTTCTGATTTTTTTTTCTAAGCATCAATAACCATGAGATGTTTAGATACTTGGACTTAATCTAACATTTTATTTAATTAATTTAAATTCACGGTTGGCGAATCACTTTCGCCCTCTAATTGAATCGTCGATTTAATTCCCATGATTTTTTTTTCGCTGTCGACCTCCTAAGTTTGAATTAATTTTTTAAATATATTATTATGTAGATAAAAATGATTTATTTTAATTGCAGACATTAGACGCTGATGGATTTTATGAAGATGTGAAATTAGTCGTGCATCAATTTGAACGGAATACTTTCCAAGAAGCTGCTGCTCATCAGTTCACATTTACGTACATAAACTTTAAATACATGCTAAATTATCTTACACATATAGATTTCATGGAAAAGGCGAAAGTCTGTCGTCACGGTTCTTTATGTACACCAGTAATAATATTTCATGGTTTTTTAATCCCTTTGGATTATTTTTTAAAATTTTTTTTACAAACCGTAAAACTTTAAAATAAAAAAATAATGAAATAGAATAAAATAAACCGACCTTTGAAGTGATTGGTCAATATTTATATGAGTCTAAGTATGAGGTAATATGGATAAGGCTACAATTTATGTTATAGAATTCTAAATGTAATGAACTGTAAGCCGTTTTGAATTGCGGGTAATTTTTTTTTTATTCTTTTATTATTGAATTTAAATTTAAATGAAAAATATCCGAGCGACTGATCTGAAAAGACTTAATTTAAATACGATACACAATAAATGTGATTATAATCTCAGCACAAAAATTATTATTATCATTATTATTATTGTAATTATTTGTTGTAAGTACCACGCAAGCGATCTACACTCTGTAGATCGTGAAAAGGTGAAAGCACGATCAATCGTTGCTGGCTTGTTATGTTCCTCTCACTCTTCAACGTTTCTTTTTTTTTCTTATTCAATTTTAAAAAATACTTATATATTTAAGATTATCTTAATAATAGTATCGTCTTTACACGCCAGTGAAGGATATTGCGTTAATAAATATCACAAATATCAGTCATGAGTTATGAGTAATGACTATTTGGGACAAGTAATTAAGAAATCTTTTAAAAGTTTAAAAAGTAAATATTAAATGTCAGTGATATGGGTTTTTAAACGTAAAGTTTAAATTAAATAGGCAAATAAAGAAAGGATAAATAAGTAAAGAAAGGATTTAATAAATGTCCTATTGTCCTCAGATATCCGATGGTCTAATTGAACTATAGAAAGTAGAAGCGGATTTACGGCTGGAATAATTTTAACGTTGAGTAATATAACGATGATTCATAGTGAAAATAAACATTTTTTTTCTTCCTCATCTTCGTCGCAACTTTTACAACCAGCATAACAAAAATCTCCCGCTTCTTTATTTTTTTTTCGTCAATTTTATGTCACTTGAATAAATTTATATTTCATCAACAGCGATGGAGAGATTTATATTACGAATTTCATCTTGACCTTGACCACTTGGCTAGTGAAATCAAATAATTATGGGTGTAAACGAAAGAGAAATGGAAAAAGAAACATAATATTGACCAAGATACGATGAGTCAAGCTTTATTGAGTTGACTTCACCTGGCCAAGTGTCAATGTGCTAATCGTTATCCGTCACGACTCTATTACATGGATTGCAACATTTAAAAGTATATAAATATATTTACATATAAATTTACTTAGTGTAGGTGTTAATTATCTGATACGACATATAACTATATTTATATACACACATATATAAAAGCAATTACGGCTTGGGGGCCCATCCTCTTCCGGCTTCTGTGTCAATCTGACACCTGGTCCTGCTAGTAATTTCTTTCAATAAAATTCAATAAAAATTTTATCATTTATCCCATGATATCAATCATAATTAATTATTTACATTAATATTAATTTAAATTAATAAACATCCGGTGATATTTATTTCGTAATAACAGAGTTTCGCTACGCACAGAAGCAATCATGCGTAATTATTATTAAATGACTTATTGGTAGTTACCATGTATTAACTCTCAGATTATGCAAAAAAATAGGAATTAAATAATTAAATATATTTAGTACAGCGAGGAGGGTGCAAGTCATTAATTTGTGGTAATGTAAGAAATGGCATCGATGGGTAACTCAATGATTAACGTCTAAGAATCAACGCCTTCTCATCATGTACTTACACGATCATGTAACATACCCTTGACATACTTTAAGTTATATAATTATTACTTACATTGTTGTCAATCACAATATACAAATCTTTGGAATCACAATAACATGTCATTAAGGAAGTCGCTACTTTTCATTACTTTAAGTCTTATAAATTATTATTATTGTTACTCATAACAGTAATTAAATAACTATAATAATTAATGTAACTAATGAGTAACGATTCTTATTACTAAACTACAAACTATAGAAAATATGGTAATTTATTGTAATTATTATTTTTATTTAATTTAAATCATGTTTACGGAACATTAAATAAACGTACAACTTTTCAAGGAAAGAGTTTTTTTTTATTGAGTAGGTGTAACTTTTTAAAACAAAAAATATACACAAGGTTTTAAATATTTCAATGCCTGATCTAATTTAATTATGATGTTGAAAGTAATCGACATCTGACAATTTTAGTGATTTTAATCCTGACACTGGTCAGCCGACTAATAATTTTTGAGTTTTTTCCAAACGATGAATTGTAAAAAAAAATATTTAAAAAAATTGCACCCATAGTTTTTTTAATTTTCTACATGCGCAGTTTTTTTTTTTTTTTTAATTGATTTGTAGAAGAAAAATCCAAAATTTTTTAATTGTTAACTTCAGGATCATTTTTAATTATCTAGTCAATTGTCATCAGAAAATTTTCAATGCATTTTTTAAAATTTTTGCCAGTCAGTTTACTTCGTTTATTGAAAATAAATTTTTTCAACGACTGATACTTTCAACATCATATATAATTGTCTATTATTGAGTAATTCAAGTGTAGAATAACTTGATATATTTATAGAAATGCTTTTCGGAGATAATTTAAGGTATAAAAACAATGCCGATATCAGAATCGACTTCTTAGGCACGTACTTGAAAATTTTACCAACTCTTTCTCTGCTATAATATTCACAGTTGTGTAATATACATGTATTGTACATAATTAAAATCTAACTTATGTTTTTAATTTATTTTCTTATGTGAATGAATATGCAATATTTAATTAAATTACTACGAACAAAAAAATTAAATATAAAATTTAGTAATTAATTTGTAATATAAGTTAATTAAAAGAAAATTTTCTTTTTTTTTTTTTTTATATCAAGATAATTAAAAACTTTAATAGACCGGGAGCAGGCTATTTTTACAAGCTAATTTAAAATTAATTTTAATTATTAAAGTAATTTATTTTATTTAAAAGTTGAATACTTTTTTATGATTGCCGATTTAATAACGATGTAATAAATATTACTTTCTAATTTGGATTTTATAATTTACACGTTTATAATTTTTAAATTATACTTCGATTCTAGTGTAAATATGATTTGGTATTTTGACTTGTATGTACAAACTCGTGAGTTAAAAAAAAAAAATAGTTAACACAACAATCGTACGATGATTTAAATGAACTTTACATACAGATAATTTATAAGTTTATGAATTTTAAATATTTTAGTAAATGATTACGGAAATTTATTAATTTTTTTTAAAAGATAATTAAAATCGCCAATTAAAAACAACAGGAATTAACTAAAATTTAAATTGAAGGTCTAATAGGACAATGGACATATTTATGCAATTATTAAATAACATACTGATGAGCGGTACCAGTAATTAATTGTCATCCAAGCCCAAGACACAGTCCAAAACTTGGTCTTATTAGTCTTTTATCCTCTGTCTCCTATAATCTGTATTTATAAGTGTATAGTTGTGATGCAATGATTGTTCATTTAATTAATCAGTAGCAGCAAAACGATCTTTCCAAATACAATCCCGGTGTTGGGTTGCCAACACAGGCTCAATAATTCGACCGGTGGAATTAATCCGGGTTTGGAAACGATCTCTGTCACGGGCCATTTGTTCCCAAGGTCCTTTTCTTGCTGCACGATAAGCAAAGTTCCATTTTATTATTGTGTGAACAGTTGGTTGGAGATTAAATCGAACCTAAAATAAATAAACATTATTATTTAATAAAATAACGCTAACAACAATAATACACTGGGAAAAGTCGGGAGTGAATTCGAAGTGATTACGGATTTTATTTAAATCCGAATTCACTCTGAAAATCAGAGTTCCGGAGTTTAAAAAAAAATCACCCCGTATACGGAGTAAATGGGGAGTGAACTGGATTTTATTTAAATGATTTGGAGTTTCAATATTAAAACAAGCTCCCATTTGGAGTGAATTTTACTCAAAGGGGAGTAAATAAAGTCACCCGCTCCGCACTCACTCCGGATTTAATCCGCGCCCACTCCGCAAATTTTTTAGCATAACAATAATAATAATAATAAAAATATTGTAATTACTTTTGGACAAATTGGACTGGATTCTTCAGTTTCAAATTGAATAAACTCATCGTCAGAATATTCATTATCATCATCGTCATCATTATCATCATCATCATATTCACTATCATCTGAACATTCTGACTCAGACTCTGTCTCTGTCTCTGTCTCAATCTCCGACTCCGATTCATCTTTATCTTCATCTTCAAAAACAACATCACTGTCCTCAGACTCAACAGAACATTCAGACAATCGGTGTTTCTGATAATCACATTTTACTGGTGGTAAACATTCGTTGGAATGATTAAAACTTTCTGACAACGTTGTTTTATCAATCAAATCCTTAATAATTGGTTTATCAATAACATTTTTAAGTGGTGGGTCTCCGAATGTTAATTTTTCAATAATAACACAAGAATTTTCATTATTAAGCAAACACTTTTTTTGGTCATCCGTGCATTCATCATCAGATGAAGAAATAATACTGCATAACTCGTCAGATTCATCATTTATCTCTTCCTCCCAGGTATTTAAATCATCTTGAATTCCCGAATAAATAAAATGTTTATTCCTTTCTTTTTTGTGCTTCAATTGACCTGCTGCGAATCGTCTCAACGGAACTCTACGTCTATTTTTTCCTCTACTTTGAGCGGCTCCATTGTTATTATTAGATCTGCGTCGTTTTTTTGATGACGACTTTACTTTTAAAATTTGTTCAGCAGACAAATCTACAAAACTATCATCAAATTCCATGCTTTCAGTATCATCAACTTTTGATAAACTTTTACTATCAGGAATTTCAGTCATTGGTGTTTGGATCTCCGTATTAAAACCAGATGGATTTGGTGTAAAATCAGTTTCAGATTGTGCGGATCCAGAATCATGAGATTTACAATTAATCTTCATCAGCTTCAAACTTTCTTCAATAGCCAACTCTAATTCATTAGACTGCGCAGAGTATAAATTATCAGGATTCATATTTTGATGGTAGTAGTAATTATCTCCTTGCATGCTATCATACCACATACTATTAAAGTAATTATTATCAATATCAGCTGGTTTTTGTGATGATAAATTATTAACAGTCTCCATTGTGTGGGATTTGTTAATATAATTTTGATAATAACGAATTCTCGTATTCGTCAGCGTTGAATCATCCGCATTAGCAACTAAATTTTCACCATCCATCAAAGGTCTTACGAAATATTCCGTTGGATAACAACTGTCTTGTGGAACAATTGTAACCGACATTGATCTGTTTACTGTTGAAGTAAAATTTGTTATTTTAGAAACGACGTTAGTTAACGCGTCCAATACTCCCCCAATCATTCCCTGCACAAGTGTATTACTCGCTTTTTTCTCAGACTCGGTTATTTCTTTTTTATCTTTATCATCTTTGTTGTCTTCCATAAGATTCATTTTATTGTTTACATAATTATCCATTTTTTCATTTGTGTAATGAGAATTTTGAATGTTCATCGAAGATTTAGAATAATTATTTTTATAATTTTTATTCGAATTATATGCCAGCGTATTTGCCGATGGAGATCCAAAGAAAAAATCAAAAATATTAAAATTTGCTGGTAAATATTTCCCAGGAGGATTGTCCATTCCGTATAATTTATTGTAATCTATTTCTTATATTAATATTTTACTATTATATCAACAGACAAAACTTTTACAAACTTCTGTCCTTGTGCCTTCTATTCTCAATGACCCTGAAAAAAAAAAAAAGTCAATGGAATTTTCTTACAACCGGACTAAAATAAAATTAAAAAAAAAATATAAAGAAAACAAAGATAAGTAAAGTCGTCATAAATTATGACCCCGCGAACTTTAATAACTGCGATCAAGTTGATCAAGAATCAGCCAGAAAATAAAAGAAACAATTGTAAACCCACCTTCAAATTGTTATCAACTATTCCATATCGGTATATAATTAAAATACGTAATCAAAAATATAATTAAAACCAGGGCATTAAATATTTAAAAAAATATTATTGTAAAATATAATCAGTACTAAAAACATATTCCCAATAATTCAAAACGTTAATTGTAGTGAATATAAACCATACGTAAATATTTTACAAAATATAAATATATATGTATATATATATTAAAACATGGATGAATGTACGTAGAATACTTACAAGGCCGTTTACTACAACAGTGCCAGGCGTTGATGTGTTTTTTGATAATTAATTTACTAGGTTGTTTTCTTCTTATTTTACAACCACCAATTGATTTTGTTTCAAAACTCTTCAATTTTATTTCATTAGTAGAAGTTAGTTTATTAAATTCCATCGTTGAATTATACATTTTTGCACAAAATACTTTAGATATCACTTTAATCAGCCATTTTCAACTCGTACATGAACGTAAATAACTGAATGTGCTCTCGGAATGGCGCCACTGTACGTCATCCTCATTAGCCAGCTTACCCCTACCCCAGCAACTTCTTGAATATTCTCGTGATGACGCGCACGTTCGCCGAAAATTACGCGCCTTTATTACGCCCGATGACCCCTAGGACATTAAGTTTTCTTATCTCGCAGGTCATTATCATAATCAATAAAGGATCTATTGTTATTGATCACGTAGTCCAGGGTAACCATGGGTAGAAATTTATGAAAAGGAAAAGTATGACGAAAATCTGATGAAAATGATGCAGTTGCACTGAAATATTTAAATGATTCATGGAACTTACGGACCGTGACGAATTTTTTTATATAGAAACGTCATCACTGAGCTCTACACCATGATAATAATTAACAATTATTTAATATGATTTATAATAGTATATATTTATACATAATAATTTTAATAATTTTGTCTTTTATTCAAAGTACTATACAGACATGTTTGATTGACTTTACCTGGTAGAATAACATTGGAATTAAATATATTTAATTTACAACTTTACAATCATGCACTATCTGATAACGAGTATTGAACTCAAACGTTTGTGATGTTTATTTATTTATTTATTTATAATTATTTATATTTATTATAAATACTGGACACCGATTCCAAATTGATACTGTTGGAACATGTCGTATCTACCCATCAGTAAAGGCATAACGAGATTCAACTCGATTCTCGCTATACCACCGAGTCTCATTGCTATCCCCACACCAGCAGAACATCTTACATTGTCTGTAAATATTTTTAAATTATCGGAATAATCGCCATCTGGAATAATAAATTTTGTTTATTTTTTAATTACATAAATTTTAATTGCAAGATTTCTTGAGGTTTTAAAATAAAAAAATTATGCACCTTTTTGAAAACTGATATTTCCTAAATTACCGCCGTTAATAAAACCGTGTAGCCTAAATAAATCACCGAAACTGTTTTTTCCAGGTCTGAAAGGCAGTGGTGTGTACAGATGAAGTGCTAATGCCCAGTAAGTGTTTCCTCCCATGGCATTGCCTTCATTGTGAGGTCCGAAGCCTCTACGCGGGAACCCACGTATATGCAACGGTCCTCCGAGGAAAAATAAATCAGTTATATTTATTTGTAAATCGTTACTTATTTCTCGTAAAAATCCAGCTTGGGCACCAAGTTGAAATGTCTGTAAAAAAAAAATTTAATTTAATGATAAAACCGGAAGTAGTTACAACTCTACTCATTCACAACTTTGCTCAGCCTCAACTCTACTCATTTTTTTTCTCAGGTTTAAGTCAACTCAGTTATATCTTCACTCAGCTACAACTCACGTATTTTAGACTATCAATTAAATAGCAATTCTTTGTGAGTAGAATTGTAGCTGAGTAAAGACATAACTGAGTAGAGTTAAACCTGAGTAAAAAAAAAACTTTTAGAGTTGAGGCTGAGTAAAATTATGAGTGAGTAGAATTGTAACACTGCCACAAAACCAAACCAGACTTTAACAAAAATAATTACCATAAATTCAAGTGGTGTCCAGTTACTTTGCAGCGTAAAATCATACTTCATAAAACCTGTGTCACCGCCAAGACCAGCTAATTCGGTAGTAAACGAAACATGACTGCCGCCAGTTGGAAATATCGTATCATCTCTTTTGTCAATTGAACAGATATGCCTTAAAGCTGACTTGAGACTTGGACCACATTGTTCACGAACACGAAGTGATGCTTTCTTAGTAGCAATGATATCTCTATAAGTAGCTTCGTATTGAAAATTATGCTTCAGTGTGCCTGGTGCAATGGCAACATCAAACAAAATTCCATTATCTTTTTCTTTGTAACCAGACCAAGGTACATCTGTCATTGTACTGAACACGCTGGTGGTAAGTCTACGGGAATAAATATTTATGCATCGTTAAAATTAGCTGACAATTAGCATATTAATGATAAGTAATAATTAATTACATTGTGTGCAACCAATTATCAACAAACGGTTTTATTGCTGATACATTGATGTTTGTCGTACTTCTTGATCCATATGAATACTCAACTTGCAGACGTTCTCCACGACCAAAAATATTTGGTGCCTTTGCTTGAATTAGAACTGAACCTTCATTATTACCAACCATCGTACTTATGCCGCCACTTAAACGGTTCATTTCTTTTACGTTGAATGTTACCTAATAAATATAAACATAATACCAAAAACTTTTAAATAATTTAGGGCAGAGTATCTGTGGCCACTGCTCCATTTTTGGACATTTGATACTTTATTTTAACTAATGAAAGAGTATAAAATAAAGTTTCCATTGTAACAGAATTTAAAAATAAATTGTCAGTCTTCTCTTATGAATAATTTTATTTAAATTCTTCTCATGTTCAAAAGTGGCCGCTAATGACACCTCTACCCAATCATTAAATAAATAAAATAAAAATTACCTCAACACCTTCTGGAGTTGAGTCTGGTCCCTTACTGGTGTCAATGCTAACGCCTATTTTTTTAAAACAACCTATCGATTCTAATTTATTCCTAACTGTCTGAGCTTGATCAACAACCTGACGAAAATCCTTAGCTTTGAACAAGTCCATAACTTGTGCCTTGACAATATCATCCTTAGTTCTCTTCAGACCGTCAATGTGGACTTTGTCCACCCGAATCCTCTGGTGTAAGTCGATGGTCCGAACCGTAACCTGACCAGAATTATCATCAGGTCCAGGGCTAGCAGGACGTGGAGGTACCTGGTGACAAAGATGATTTAATTAAAAACCATTCATATTTATTTGCTATCGTAATTATCGTACTTTAGGCTGCGCTGGAGCTGCAGTAGGATATGTATCAGGCGTTCCATAGTCTTTGGGTATATTTGGTTCCTGTGAAAAAAATATATGTTATATATCAATAATTCTATTTGCAGAAAGACAAATTTACAAATGACTCAATCCAAGCATCAGTTTCTGAGAACTCAGAATATTATTAGCGACTACAAGTGATATAAAAAAAAAAAAAAAAAAACTATTTGTGTAGTACAGGTTATAAAATACAGGTTGGTGTTAAATAATCTAAATATGTTACCTTTGCATGCAATACTCCCATTGTTATATTTATTTATTGAGAAACTGTTTATTTATTAATTATGATGTCATGTCATTGATGATTTTTTCAGTTTTTTTCGCTAATGAATTTTAAAATAATTACTCGACTCCATTCACAGATAGTTATACAAACAAACGAGGTCAGCCGGCACTTACTATTCAACAAGACACACCACGGCACACTGTGATCATCACGATCATCATTCACGACTTCTGTTGGGAATATGTCAATGTCCCAGCTAAGCAATGTCCCAGTTGGTCAATGTCCCAGTTATCATTGTCCCAATCAGAAAAAATAGAGCTAGAGCCGTCTGGTGGTGAAAAATGTAGCAAATATTTTTGAATCGCCTTTACCGGCGTTATTTTTCTAGACAAATAGCCCTGACGTGCAAGAAAAATTAAAATTTGCTAAATAAAATTAAATTTTAATCTATAGAGAAAAAAATTAATGAAAAACTATGTCTGAACATGTAATTATCTTTCAGTGATGACCTAATTATTATTCGAAGGAGAAAATTAATTCCAGGTGTTTTCCATCATAGTTTTTTATTGAAAATAATTTCAACCAACATAATAATTCGTCTAGAGTGATTTCGAACCTGAACAAAATTCAAAAAGTCAGTCTAGGTGTTTTCCTCCATAGGTTTTGGTTCGTACTTCAATCAATCAACTATTTGATACATATAGATTACACCAATAACCTTACCAAATTCAAAAAGTCAGTCTAGGTGTTTTCCTCCATAGGTTTTGGTTCGTACTTCAATCAATTAACTATTTGATACATATAGATTACACCAATAACCTTACCAAATTCAAAAAGTCAGTCTAGGTGTTTTCCTCCATAGGTTTTGGTTCGTACTTCAATCAATCAACTATTTGATACATATAGATTACACCAATAACCTTACCAAATTCAAAAAGTCAGTCTAGGTGTTTTCCTCCATAGGTTTTGGTTCGTACTTCAATCAATTAACTATTTGATACATATAGATTACACCAATAACCTTACCAAATTCAAAAAGTCAGTCTAGGTGTTCTCCTCCATAGGTTTTGGTTCGTACTTCAATCAATTAACTATTTGATACATATAGATTACACCAATAACCTTACCAAATTCAAAAAGTCAGTCTAGGTGTTCTCCTCCATAGGTTTTGGTTTTTAATACAATTGAAAAATTTTCTAATATACTTATAATACATCGATATCCTTACTGACTGCAAATAGCTAGCTCAGATGTTTTTTTTTATAGATTTTTATTTTCAATCAAACTAATGAAACCTGACATACAAATAGAATACTTCTATATTTTTACCGAATTCAAATATCTAGTCTTGATAATATCTTTGATCGGTGTTGGTTTTAAATACACCCCGGGGGAGGCACCTCGCAAAAGGTACAGGAGTACAAAAAACTCCTAAATTATTTATTGATTTCTGATATTCTGTACGTCAGTGCAAAATGGTCGTGGCAAGATATGGAAAAAAGCATTTTGAAGCTTAAATTTTAGTTTTTTAATGGTTTGGTCAATAATTTTTAAGAGCTGTGGCTGTCATGCAATCCCAAGAAATATCGCGAACAGAAAATTTTGAAAATGTTGATCATTTTTATTTCCAGTCCATAGGTTTGGAAAAATTTTTCGCTTCCTGCTAAACCACTATATATACCTGATTGCCTAGTTATCTAGCTTCAATTGAACGTTTGACGGTATCCTCTACGTCAAATTGTCATGGAGATATCGGATTACCCCATAAAAAATGATTTTGTATAATTATTAGAGTGGTCCAAAAAAAACATTTTTTATTTTTTTTTCAAGAGCTATTATCTCAAAAGCTTTTCTTAAGTATAAAAAAAATTTCCTCCAAAGCGCAGCTTGATATCTCAATTCTTCAAGAAGCTCAATACATTTATATTTTCCCATTTAAATAACACGTAAAAAATTTTTTTTTACGTTTTCATTCAGTAAAACTACGAAAAAATTTTTCTCTGAATTTTTAATCAATTATTCTTATAGGAAATTTAATTCTCTACAAAAAAGTATTGAATTAGTTTTTTCGTAATCCTAACGGGTAAAAAGTTATTGAGCTTTAAATATTCGCCACAAAAAAAAATTTAATTAGATATGAAGACAATTAAATTCAGTATCCATCCGCAAGTACTAGCTTTAATTGAAAAATATAATGAATTTGGGACAAAAGATGAAGAACAGAAACAATATCTGTTACAAATAGTTGCTGATCATAGGAAAAAATTTCCAAAATGTAATAAGAAAAATTATTCATAATTATATAAACGATTATTAAATTATTTAATTATTATAAACAGTTTAGAGTTTGATTAATTTCGAAATAAATACATGCAGTCACCAAAAAAGTTTTCAAAAAGTTGAAAATTATTTCAAATCTATAGAAATTAAATAAATTATCTAGTAATGGTGTCAATTCCATTAAAGAGTTGCTCTAAAACTATCTTCCTTCAAATTTACTTAGTAACAAGTACTTAAAGCTCAATAACTTTTTAACCGTTAGGATTACGAAAAAACTATTTTAATACTTTTTTGTAGAGAATTAAATTTCCTACAAGGATGATTGATGGAAAATACAGAAAAAATTTTTTTTCGTCGTTTTACCGGATGAAAACGTAAAAAAAAATTTTTTTCGTGTTATTTAAATGGGAAAATATAAATGTATTGAGCTTCTTGAAGAATTGAGATATCAAGCTGCGCTTTGGAGGGATTTTTTTTTATACCTTAGAGAAGCTTTTGGAATAATAGCCAAAAAACTTTTTTTTTGGACCACTCTAATAATTATATATGAGTTCATCTTAATGAGCTTTAAAATTGGCCAGATCTGATCATATCTAATCATATATGATTAGATATAATCATGCATGAACGAATATAGTCATTTTTAAAATCTCATTTAGAATATTAATTAACTAATTAAATTAAGATTGATGTCTTCATTAATATAAACGTCGGTTAAATTTAAATTGAAAAAAAAAAAAAAAAAAAAATTACTATCGGTTAACTATTATTATACTACCCTTGTAGGAAAAAAAATATTGACAACGGGGCCAGTCTTGGCACAATACTGGGCTACCGAGGCTCGGCCTCCCAAGGTTGGTCCGAGATCCGACCAACGTTCAAGTGACGAGTCTTGGTTTGCCAGTCTTGGGCCAAGATTCAGCCAATACTCAAGTGACAAGCCTTGGTTTGCCGGTCTTGGGACAAGATTCAGCCAATGCTCAAGTGACAAGCCTTGGTTTGCCCGTCTTGGGACAAGGTTCAGCCAATGCTCAAGTGACAAGCCTTGGTTTGCTAGTCTTGGGCCAATGTTCAGCCAATACTCAAGTGACAAGCCTTGGTTTGCCAGTCTTGGGACAAGGTTCAGCCAATGCTCAAGTGACAAGCCTTGGTTTGCTAGTCTTGGGCCAATGTTCAGCCAATACTCAAGTGACAAGCCTTGGTTTGCCAGTCTCGGGACAAGGTTCAGCCATCATACAAGTGACAAGCCTTAGTTTACCAGTCTAAATAACAAATGGTACCTAAAAACTCCTGGCTTCTGTGAACAGCGTAACAGCCTAGTGGATAAGACGCTTGCCTAGCAGTCATGAAGGACCAGGTTCGAGACCCAGCAAATGCAAAAAAAAAATTAGTTTCATCGATCCACCTGATTTCTCTGTGTACAAATTTATTTCCATATGTTACCATCCCGCACATGTCTACTAATATTTTTTTTTTTTTTTTCAATTTATTTTTAATAAGCATAGGTGCTTATTTAGCAACAGTCGTGGCACAAGTCTGGCAGCCAAGCTTGGGAGGAGGTTATCATTTCGAGACTTAGACTGGCTTGGGCCAAGCTTCAATTTAACTCTTGTCCCAAAGTTATGTAGAGTTGCGCCAGTCGTTTACCAAGCTTGGACCAATCACCGTTTCCTCTAAGGGTAAGGGGTCACCCGTCCAATTAATGACCTACGTCGATGCTGCTTAACTTTGTTAATCGCTGGATGGTAGTCTGATTCTCTAGTCTGTTATGCACTTATAATTATGATAAATTCATGGCATGACTTAACTCAAATAATCAAATTGATACATCCTACGTAAATAATGCATCTAATGATGAATTTGGTTTTATGCATAAATTATAATAGAATTCATTCGATAGATATAATCAAATCTTTTTATCTTTAAACTTATAAATATCCATCGATAAATCTATATCGATTTATACTTTTAAATTGCTGCCGAAACCTTTGAATATTTTTTAAGTAATAGGGATTTAAGTTTGATTGATAGTTGACAAAATAAAAATTTAATAACATTAATATTAAAATTGTCACATTATGTTATATAGGGGAGAGTGTGGCAAAATGGGCCCTTTAGAAATGAGGGCTTATATGTAATATAAATGTCAGCACATTTTGCCCCCAGGGGCCCATTTTGCCCCACTCTCCCCTATATATATGTATATATTGGACCTATATACAGTGAACTCTGATCAGATCTAATTATATCGCGTCCCTAATACCAAAAAGGCATATAATTTTTTTTTAATTTACCTATCGCTTCAGAGTGACGAAATTGATCAAAAAACTAAAATTAAAATATTGATGCCAAAATAGACTATAACAGCAAGCATATGCTTTTTTGACATTAATTTTATTTTTTATTTTTTAGCTAATGCCGAAAAGGCGTATAAATAAAAAATCAATAAAATCAACGAATCTGTTCAATTAAATATTTATTAACAAAAAATGAATGAATCTAACAGTTTAATGATTTTTTATTTATGCGCCTTTTTAGCATTAACTAAAAAATGAAAAATAAAATTAATGCCAAAAAGGCATATGCTTGCTGTTATAGGCCATTTCGGCATTAATATTTAAAATTTTGTTTTTTGATCAATTTCGTGATTCTAAAGCGATAAGTGACTCCTAAAAAGTTTTCACCGAAAAATCTGAAAATTAGAATCGTCGAGCTTCAAAATGGTTTTTTTTTTTTTTTAAATTCACGATACGACGATTATCCACATAAATACAGCTGCTCAAATCTCACTGAAAAATTTCGAAATTTTTTTTGACTTTAATTTTTTCCCTTAGTATATTTAAATTTGAATTCACGGGTTTAATTTCATGGTAATATACTTTTTTTTTTATATGCCTTTTTGGCATTAATGATCATTGTGCCTAAAAGCAAAAAGGCTTATGTATATTTATAGGCCTTTTTGGTTTTAATTTTGTTTATTATCAAAATATTCATTTCAAATCATTTCTAAGCAATTGAGCAAAAAAAAAAAATTTATATGCCTTTTTAGCTTTATGGTAGGTCTATATACAGCATATGCCTTTTTGGCATTAGGGACGCAATATATAGACTCACGTATAGTTAGATCTGATTATATATAGACTTATATATAATTAGACCTGATCATATATAGGCTTATATATGATTATACCTAGCCTTCATCAGCCAGGTCTGATCAGATCTAATTATATATAAGTTCATATATAATTATATATAATTCCATGTATAACCATGTATAATCATATATAATTCCATATATGATCATTAGACTGGGCCAAAAAAATTGACTATTTTTTTTTTTCATAGCTATATCGAAAATATTATTCAGAATGACAAAAAAAAAATTTCATGAAAGTTTGAGCCCTTAATATTAATTTCAAGAGGTCTATCATCGCTATTTTTAATTTTAATTCATAATTTGATGTTTTACGTCAAAATTGCTTAAACATTGAAGTAAAAAAAATTCATTTCCACTTATTCTTATGTAAAATTAAATTCCCTACAAAAAAGGTCTGATTAAAAATTTTCGTCAGACAAGCCGTTTCCGATTAATTAAGCTTAATAAATTGATATGTTTTTTCGATTTAACATTTTTACTTTTGAATTTTGTAACTGACGAATCAATGAATATCTAATAAAGACCATGACAGATTTTTGAAGGAAATTTAATGCTCTACAAAAAAGGTCTCTTAACATTTTTCGCTAAATTCACTCCTTCGAAAGTTATTCAAGGTTGAATTTGAGTCAAAACGATTTCAATAACGTGAATAACTTTCGAAGGAGTGAATTTAGCAAAAAATGTTAAGAGACCTTTTTTGTAGAGCATTAAATTTTTTGGCCCAGTCAATTTTTTTGGCCCAGTCTAATGATCATATATAATTATACATGATCTCATATATAATCATATATACTCATACAAAATCAGGTAAAATAATTTTTTGTCGGTTTTTAAATGAAGAAGAATCATTTTGTCTTTGACTACCCAGGAAGGAATCGCCAATGGTATCAATTGGCCGAGCCTTGGGCCAGTTGTAATTTCTCAAGCCTTGGAAATGACCATAGGGCCAGACCTGGACCGAGCCTAGGCCCCCAAATAATTTTCTTCGTTATTTCCCATTAATTCAGTAATTAGTTAATTACACTCCAATCTAATGTCGATAAAAGTGTGATCAAACTTTTTTTTCAATTATATTTAATAATTTAAATAATAATATTTTAGATAAAGCATTGGGTGAGCCTTCAATTTTTTGCTCCCCGAGGTTTGGCCGAGGCTTGAATATTTGTTTCCCAAGACTCGGCCAAGGCTTGATACACTGGTCACAGAAATTAAGGGATAGAAAAAAAATCCGAAATTTTTAGGTGATTTTCAACATGCTGTAACTCGGTGAAAAATGGTCGTATAAAAAAACTAAAAAAAGCAAATTGTAGCCTCAAGTTTCTAGTTTTCAGATCTGGACCTCAAAATTTTTTATCACGTACGGTTCCGGAGTAATCATAAGAAAACCAACAAAAAAAAAAATTTCAAAATTTTTGCTGGTCTTTCAATACCTCTATGGGCGACAATAAAATTTTTTGAATAATCCGAATGTCTGACTTTTCTCGGAAATTTTATGCCCTTTAATTTGGTGGCCTTGAAAAGTCTCTACGACGATTTGGCGCCGAGTTATCATTGATCAAAGCAAAAAAGTCCATTTTGACTTTGATAATCAATAACTCCGGATGTATTGGTCGTACAGAAAATGGAAGCAGGGTTTTAAAAACTGGAAAACATTCTCTATAAGGCAAAATTAGTGGCATTTGATAGAAAAATTTTTTTTATAGCGATATTGTTTGGTAAAAAACAGGTCAAAATTCACAAATTTAAGGATATTCGGAAATCTTGCTATAACTTTGGATATAACGGATGAACAAAGGATATCTTCGACTTTTTTTCAACCTCAAAGTGTCCTGAAAAAACCCTAAAAATTTCAAATCGCTACGATTTTTCTTTCTTAGTGCCCCGAAGCTTTAAATTTATCGATTTTGTCAAAAATCACCATAATTGGTAGTTTCTCGGTTTTTGTTCATTTTTTCGATTTGAAATTGTTTTTTTTACCGATAATCTTCATTTCTTTGATCAAAAAGATCGATTATCGAAAAAATTAAAAAAAAAAAATTTGAAAAAAATTTTTTTTTTTTTCAAAATTTTTTTTTTTGTTGTATCTGCAATGATTTATCATTGTCAAAAAAAATTCCTAAAATTTTTTTTACCGCCGGCCTTAGAGTTACCCAAAGGGTATGTTTGTTAAGTTGACATTTGAAGCAGATGCAGTTAAAGCGGTAAAAAAAATTTTAGGAATTTTTTTTGACAATGATAAATCATTGCAGATACAACAAAAAAAAAAATTTTGAAAAAAAAAATTTCTGAAAAAAAAAATTTTGAAAAAAAAAAAAATTTTTTTCAAAATTTTTTTTTTTTCAATTTTTTCGATAATCGATCTTTTTGATCAAAGAAATGAAGATTATCGGTAAAAAAAACAATTTCAAATCGAAAAAATGAACAAAAACCGAGAAACTACCAATTATGGTAATTTTTGACAAAATCGATAAATTTAAAGCTTCGGGGCACTAAGAAAGAAAAATCGTAGCGATTTGAAATTTTTAGGGTTTTTTCAGGACACTTTGAGGTTGAAAAAAAGTCGAAGATATCCTTTGTTCATCCGTTATATCCAAAGTTATAGCAAGATTTCCGAATATCCTTAAATTTGTGAATTTTGACCTGTTTTTTACCAAACAATATCGCTTTAAAAAAAATTTTTCTATCAAATACCACTAATTTTGCCTTATAGAGAATGTTTTCCAGTTTTCAAAACCCTGCTTCCATTTTCTGTACGACCAATACATCCGGAGTTATTGATTATCAAAGTCAAAATGGACTTTTTTGCTTTGATCAATGATAACTCGGCGCCAAATCGTCGTAGAGACTTTTCAAGGCCACCAAATTAAAGGGCATAAAATTTCCGAGAAAAGTCAGACATTCGGATTATTCAAAAAAATTTATTGTCGCCCATAGAGGTATTGAAAGACCAGCCAAAATTTTGAAATTTTTTTTTTTGTTGGTTTTCTTATGATTACTCCGGAACCGTACGTGATAAAAAATTTTGAGGTCCAGATCTGAAAACTAGAAACTTGAGGCTACAATTTGCTTTTTTTAGTTTTTTTATACGACCATTTTTCACCGAGTTACAGCATGTTGAAAATCACCTAAAAATTTCGGATTTTTTTTCTATCCCTTAATTTCTGTGACCAGTGTATTTCAGTTTACCAAGGCTTGGAACATGGCTACCATCCAAGGCTTGAACCATGGCTCGCCCAGTGGTCAGCCAAGTCTCGACCCAAGCCTTGTGCTAAAGCCAAGGAGCATTGGCTGACGACGGGTCAAGGCTCGGTCCAAGCTTTGGCCAATGGTTTCTTACAACCAGGGTAAGGATCTTAACAACCATTGGTTGTACCGGCAATTTGTGAAAAGTTTTATTAACTATAATAAATTTCTCTCAAGATCCTTTCAATATCTTTGAGAGAAAAGGTGTCTGTTATATCGAAAAGGTGATTTTGCTGTTGAAAATTTATTAAGGTCCATGAACTGACAATAAGACCGGAAATGATTAAAAAAAAATTTTTCTTTAATATTTTTTTAGGTCTAAACGAGAACTGTTCCTCTAAAAAATTTTAGATTGTCAAACATAAAAAAATACAATCTCAGAGCTTTAAAAGACTTTCTTAAAAATCTTCATACAACCTTATTTTACTAATATATGTAACTGCTCGAAAAAAAATTAATTATTAAGCAATTTTATTTGAAAAGTGAGTGTATTTCAACTAAACGAATTGCTACTTTTCGTGTTAAATCGCTGTAAAGTTGAAAATTATTTTCAAATGAAAAAAAATTAATTTGTAAATATTTTCTTAGTGATAGTTAGAATTTGATAATTTTATCATCGAAAAAAATTTGTAATTTAATTCTATTATTTTTTTTTTCGAAAAATCGTTAGTGAGTTAATAAATATTTCAAATTAATAGATAACTCATTTTTTGCTTTGTTTGTTTATTTAATATTTTTTTTTGCCCAGAGAATTTTGAGTTCTACATATTAAATTACGAATAATTTTTTATTATTTGTTTATATGAACAATGTAAAGTAAAATCATTTTAATGTTTATTTATTCAATTCCTTAATAAATATGTTATAAATAACCATCTAGAAAAATTGATATGAAAGTTTCTCGAATCCGGCGTTATATTCATACTACTTTTTGTTATGTATAAATTTGAGTAGATCATTTCTTTGTTTTTCATTTGACGGAATAAAAAACAGTCTTCTTTTGTTTATTTAACGTATAAGGTAAGTGACGAGTTCGTGTGTCTGTCATTTACATCTCTCATTTCTGTAATTACTTGTAAAAATAACGTTATTATACGAATTATGAGTTCAACTAATAATTTTAAAAAGAAGAAGCCTAAAGAAGTTGATGATGAGACAAAGAAGAAATTGCAGGCTTTATTTATTGGCGATAAAAAAATTATTGATGGTTTTCCATTTAATATAAATAATTATTGCTACAGAAATAAAAAGCCTGTAGCGTAAGTAGCTCATTTATTCATTTTATCAATATATTATTATATTATAAATGATAATTTCTAAAAATTAAAATAATCTTCTATAAGAGTTCTACTCGAACGTTCTACAAAAAAATTTTCTTATGATATTTTGATAAATTTAATCTTTCAAGCGTTATTTAATGTCAACTTTCAACTTATACAAAATTTTGGGGTAATTTTAAGTTTTTTAAGTTTTTTGGCGAATATACCTGGCTCATTCTGAAATACTGCTCCCCATGATAACTTTTTAAGTTTTTTTTAAGGTTCTAAGATAATATTAATTAAAACATAATAGCAGCTTTGCCAAAAACCTTCTTTTAGACATTTCTTATTGATTTAAAAATTGTATTAAGTTCTTCAGACTCCAAAAATAATTTTTTTCATTTTGTTCGAGTCCGTCGAGATCACAAATATAATTTTATCTATTTTTGATATGGCTCGCAACATTTGACGCCTTTTTAAAAACGCAAAAAATTTAACTTCATCACAAACTCAATGTAATATTGATAGATTGCTCGAATGTAAGCACCGTCGACGGCCTAATGATGGAGATATCCCATGTATAGCGAAAAGCACATTAGATTTGGAAGGAAATATTGGAATCGTAAAAAATATTCATAACCATAGCAAAAATGAGACTTTGAAGGAAGAAAGAGATTTCCACGAAGAATTGAAAAAAGCGTCCAGTGCTTCTGGAGAAGACCTTCATAAAGTTTTTAATAGTGTTCGCAGAAGGTTTGAATATTATTTAATATCAATAAATATTGTTAGTTATAGAATATTCAACAATATTTGAGCGTAAAAGTCTTGTATTTATACACGGAAAAAAGAACTGTTAGTGCAACAGGACATACTCCTGTAGCAGTTACAGGACTTGCCTGTATTTGCAACAGGAAAGGCAAATCTTCGTGTGCTTTGAGCACTGATTTAGTGAAAGTTCTAGATATTGCCTTCATGGTCAACCGTTTTTCAGTTTTGCTTTTATAATTCAAAATATTATTTTCTATCCGTTTTTACATACATATTTTAATCTAAACTTGCTAAAAATATTTATTATTTTCTCTTCTTTTCTGCACTTTCTGTCATTGCTTTCATTAATCTTCACAATATATGTTACACAGATGTGAAAATATTCCACCAGTTCACTTCACTAACAAAAGGTCAACTATGCACCGTTCAAGAAGTAATGTTCGTCCTCCTTACCCTAAAAATTTAACTGAATATGCGAATATTCTAACTGAGGAGAAATGGAACGATTATTTTAAGTATAAACATGGAAAACTGCACACTGAAAAAGTTGGGTCCGGTCAAGATGTTTCAGTTATTTTTTATGATCCAATTTTTATGGAAAAGTTATTACAAAATGTAGAAAAAAAAAAATTAGAGTTTTGCTTTGATGCAACATTTAACATTACTCCATCAAGACTTAAAGTGCGCCAATTTTTAACGATTATGATTTACAAAGGAAACAATGTAGGTTTAATCATTTTTTCATCGAAATTTTTGAAAAGTGACGGTTCTTACGCATTTCTAATAAATATCTTATATTATATATATTATTACTAATCACAATAATAAGCATTTGCTTGTTCTACTTTCGTGTAATAAAGTATTTTGACAAATCTCATATTTTCATTGCAGGCAATACCTTTTATATACGCTCTGATGGAGTCAAAATCTACAAAAGCATATGAAGAAATTTTAATTTATATTTGTTCTTTATTCCCAAAAATCAAAGAATTAGATCCTATAATTCATTTAGATTTCGAACTGGCAAGTAGGAATGCCATACGTAAAATTATACCTACGGCAACGATACATCCCTGTTTATTCCATTTTCTTCAAGTACGAAACGTTTGTTGCATAATATTTTTTTTTTTTTTTATAAAGGAAAATAATTTAACTGGAAGCAAGGTTTTTTTTGTTCCTTAAATTCAATTTTAACTATTTTTGAGTCACAAATTTTTCATAGTATTCGTGCTTTTTATTCAATTAAAATATTCAAGAAAATTGCCTATTGCCCTGAAACGAATTAGATTTTTTTTTCAATTTTCTTGATCTAAATAAACTTTTTTTTTTTTTTTTGGTGGTTGTTTAGATGTTGGGTTTTATCTATTTTTTTTAATAAAAGTAGAAAAAGTAACTTATCTGATTTTTTTTTTATTCATTTTTCTTTACGGCGAATTCATAAATCAACCGCCCAAAATAATAAAAAAAAAATGTTGTTATTGACATTTTTTAATTTCAAAATTGAAAAAATACCTGTTCGTATTGTTTTTCATCGAAATTTTTGAGGGATAAATTTTTTTAGTACCATTAAATTTTTTTTTCTTTGAAGAGCAAAAAAAACTGAACAAATTAAAAAAAAGTTTCATGATAACACTTGAATATTTTTTCTGAGTTTTTGAAAAATTTGTTTTTTTACCATTTGATCACACCTAAACTATTATCTTTAATTATCAGTTATTATATTGATATCACAGGCTTTAACAAAAAACGCAACCAAAAGAGGTGCTATCAAACGTCCATCAAAAAATCCCGCAAATTCTTCCACTGAAACCGATATTGCAATCGAGAAATGCTTGAGGAAAATTATGGCTTTGCCATATTTACCAGCAGAAATAATTCCACAAGCATTCGTTGACATCGTAAAAAATATTGACGACGATGATGTTTTTAAAAAACTTGAAAAATTTATTGATTATTTTATCAAACAATGGCTGCAAGCTCGACCACCAACTGAATGGTCACTATTTAACGCTACCAGAAAAACAAATAATCCAATTGAATCTTTCAATAAGCTTCTCAACGCTTTCTTTGGAAAACATCCAGGAATTTGGAATTTTTCAAGTATTTAAAAAGTTTTATCAAATATCTTGTAGAATTATTAATGTTGAACAAATTTATTTTTTCTACACGGAAAGAAAATTATGGCAGCGGTTCCCATAATTCTATAAATTTTTTCCTATACCAACATAGGAATTAGAACCATAAATTATAGGAGCAGTTCCTATAATTATGGGAATGCTAGCCATAACACTATAGGAATGGTTCCTATAATTTATAGGATTTGTTCCTCTAATATTATGGGAATTATTCCCGTAATATATAGGAATGAACCCTACATTTTATAGGAATCATTCACAAAAATTATAGGAACCATTCCCATAACATTATAAGAATGGTTCCCATAATAGTATGAGAATTATTCCCATAATATTATAGAAATGGTTCCCATAATGCTATTGGAATAGTTCCTATACCATTATGGGAATCGTTCCCATAATATTATGGGAAAAGTTCCTATACCGTATGGTAACTGAATTTTGGTAATGATTACCATACTCATAGGAATAGTTCCCATAATCACATTGGAATAGATCTTACATTCACATTGTAATGGTTACCATAATGCCATAGGAATTATTCCGATATCATGTAGGACTGAAACTCATATTTATAAGAATAATTAACATAATATGTATGGGTGCCGTTCCTATAATTGATATTTTAAAAAAACCGGTTACCATACGTTATGGAAACCATTCCCATAATATACTGTAATTGTTACTAAAAATTTTGCTCCGTGTATATCGTGATTTAAAAGCACTCTCGAAAAATCAGGTGGATAAAAAAATTTTTTAAGGTCGTTCAATATTTGTAACTTCCGCAGTTCTGCACTTCGAATATTTTCAAAAAAATTCTAAATCATAATATCACCAAACTCGAAATTATCTTTTGTCAACTCAACATATTGATGAGTAAAAGTAAAACATGAAACATAAATGAAAGTCAAAACAACAAACTAATTACTACCGTATTTTAATTATAAAATATTTATACGGAATCTATGTACAGATAAACTGTATGCCAGCTATGTCAAAAATTTTTTTTTCCGATTTTTGAACTTATCAATTTTGTAGGGAATTAAATTCTCTACAAGAAAGGTCTCTTGTATCTTACGCTCAAAGTTAATAGACAAAAAGTTATGGAGGTTGAAACTTAGGAGGAAAAGTCGAATTTTTAGGATGAGAAAAGGAAATTTTTTTTTTATTTCTTATTTAATTCTACAAAATTCTATTGTAATTGAAATTGATAATTAAGGTTTCTTGTATTTATATTCTTTAGGTTTATAATCCTTCAAAATAATATTAAACTACAAAATTTTTTCTAAATAATTAAATTTTTCTCAACTTCAGAACTCAGCTCTGTAACTTTCTTTATATGAGCTCTATTAAAACGGCTTTAAAGACCATTTTCATAGATAATTCAATTTTCTATAAAAACTTTAATTGCAAAATAATAAAAAAAATCCTGCTAGTTAACGAATAAAAAACAAAAATTTTTTCATCCTGAAAATTCGACTTTTTTCCCCTAAGTTTCAATTCCCATAACTTTTTTTCTGTTAACTTTAAGCGTATGACAAAACAAACCTTTTTTGTAAAAAATTAAATTTCCTACAAGATTTCTGAATTTAAAAATAGAAAAAAAAAATTTTTTTTCAATGTATTTTAAATGGAAAAGGGGAACCCCTCGTGCGCCAGCTCAATTTTTGAGATATAGAGCTGAAATTTTAGGAGAATTTTTTTTTTTTTATTAAAGTAACTTTTCAGATATATCTAATTAAAATAAAAAATAAATTTGTTTTTCTGACACAGTCTAATCTATATACTTTTAAATTGTTTTTAGTTATATATTTTAAACTTGTATTAAATTAACTAATTTTAATCGCGAGTTTATTGTACTGACATATTGACTATTTGTTTTTTCAACGTTAGAAATTTTTTTATTGTCAACTTCTACTTTATTTCTATTTGATAAAGAATAAATTATCTACCAATATTCAACTGTTTGCTTAATTCTGATCTATCAATAATAGTAGTGCACCTAAAAAAAACGTTTGGTAAAACTTATAAAATCATCTACACACCAATATTAAATCTAATCACAGATATAAGGTCGTAAAAATGAAAAATAGAACTCATATTGATGTAAAAGTGTGAAAATTGACGGTAAACTAATAGTAAATTAAAATTACAAAACTTGATTTCGGGAATTATCTTATAAGAGCAATGAAAAGTTAAAATTAGAGATGTAGCAGCATTTAATATCAAAACTAAGAGTTCAAACTTTACAATATCTTTTTTTCATCACTTGAAATATTATAAAAGCGATACAAATTGATTTGTCTCTTAATTTTTGTGGGCATTGATTTCAGTGTCATAAGAGTATTAATTTTTGTAAAACTAAATTTGCACTAACCTTTCAGCTAAATTAAGAGAAAAACAATGTGACATCGTCGATGATTATTTGGCAATTATTAGTTTAAAGAAGCGTCAGACTGGTCAGATTGAAAATCGGATGAAAAGCAAAGCAATTTTAGATTTAAATGAGCAATGGAACTTGAATCAAATCACTCGCACAGAATTTCTCGAGCTTGCTGAAAATTTGATAGATTTTCGCAGAACTGTAGATTGTAAGTATAAGAATCCCAAAGTTATCCCAATTAAATATATTCTTAATAAGTTGACAATCTATGAGTTTTGAGCTAATAACACCGAACGGTATGGAATATGACACTCACACCGATTTAAAAGTACACCGTGCAAGCTACTAGCGAAAAAATCGCTTCCAGCTAGCGATTTATTTTTAATCGCTGCCTGCTAACGAAAGAAGCGCTTGCAGTTAACGATTTTTAATCACTAGCTGCTAAAGAAAATAATCGCTAGCAGATAGCGATTATTTTTTTCAGTGCAGACGGTGTAGGTATTAAAATCTTCGGTGTTAATTTCAACACCGAAGGCGTTGTTACAATAACACCGCCGCCGCTGTAAATAGTCTTCACTAGCGTTAAAAAAATTTTCCAGTGTTAAAATATTTTTCTATTTAGAAATATTTTACTTCATGAATATTTTTACTTACTTGATCACTACAGTTAAACAGTATGTTTATTAATTAATCAAATCATTGGTGATTGAAATGGTAGGTGTAAAACTGTGTAATTTGCTAATAAACTCATTAAATTTTTATATTTGTTTATATGTAATACATCATTTTTTTTAAATTCTGATACGTGGAATTTTTTTTTACAACGATTTAACACTGGTATTTTAACATTGCCTGCACTGGTGTTGTTTCATTTTAACACCACGCGGTGTTAAATTGAGTTCATTTTTAACACCGCTTTTTTGACAGTGTATGAGTAATATTATAAGATTAAGTATACACCTTCCATAGAATGACAATCAATACTGTCCTTGTTTCAATGACGTTTAATATTAGAACACTTCCGGTTTTTTATTCTAACAAAAAATTTTAAGATATATATATATATATATATATATATATATTATAATTTCAACAACTGAAAAACAAATAACACATAAATAGTAAGAAGTAGAAAATAATTTAATAACTCTCATATAGGTATCGACAAGAATTTGATACGCTCTGAAATTTTTAGTTTCTTCTCAACAAAAGATGAAAAAATAATTAATGATATACTTTGTTCATTCCCTACATCTTAAATTATACCAACTTATCTATGTATCTATATATTCCTAAATACATGAGTTACTCTAGAACCCCTGGTTAAAAAATCCGATAGATTCTTATAGCTGTATGTATAAAGCCCTATACTTAACTATAACACTTCTCATAGAACTCATTCATTCTTATAAAATTTCTATACGAATTTATGAGAATCTAATGGATTCTATGAGATTTTCTAAACCGGGACTATACATGGTAGAAATTCCTTATGACTATATTCAAAAAGTAGACACATGAAGTTACAATTTACTTTTTTTATCCACTGTACGGACATTTTCCTCTGAATAACTAACAGCCTGTTGAAAATTACTTGAAAATTTTGAATTTTGTTCAAAGTCCTGAATTTCTGTAACTAGTATATTGATAGAATTATAGAAATAAGTCTGTTTTTCTTAATATTATTGTTGCTTTCATAGATTATTTCCAAAATAACGAAGAAATCATTGAAAACGCTGAAATATTTAGTACCGTCACAAGTGCTGGAACTAGTGCTAGCACTGGTGCTGATAATGAAAGCAATGTAACGATGGATGAGATCAATATTGATGATATTCTTGAAAATAATGAAACTGATGATGACAATGATAGTGAAAATGAAATTGAAGAAGAAGAATTGACAGAAGAAGAACAGAAAAAAACAAAAAAAATGAATAGAAAAGAATTTTTAATATGGAAAATTCAAAAAGGTAAAAATTAAATACTTTTCAAGTAGGGTGACACAAACAATCGAATAATTTTTAACTTCCTGCAATGAAAATCAAATTGATTAATAGTTTTATCAACGTCCTTACCACTGATTGGCGATGACGATGACAATAATGAACTTCCATTGGAAAATATTATGGATGTCGAAAAAAATAACGAAGTAATTGGTAATGATGAAAATGACGTTTATGAAAATGAACTGATTGAAAACAACAATGAAAATCAAGAATATGAAGCTGGAACATCGCAACCGAATAACAGTATTATAATAATACACGGAAAAAAATAGGCGCTGCAACAAGACAATATCCTGTGGGAGCAACAGGACAAAATTCTGTGGGAGCAATAGGACAAAATCCTGTTGCAGCGACATGACTTTTCCTGTGGAATCAATAGGGTAAGGAACAAGTTTCACGTGCTAATTTTTTTGTCCGTCTAATGAAATTCCAAAATTTGAAAAAAAATTCAAAGTTTGGAAAAAAATTCAAACTGTAAAATTCAAAATTTTTTTCGAAGTTATTTTTTTTTTCAAAACTGGAATTTTTGTTCAAAATGTGAATCTTTTTTCAAATTTTGAAATTTTATTATACTGACAAAAAAAATTGGTACATGAGACTTGTTCCTTACACTATTGATACCACAGGAAAAGTCCTGTCGCTGCAACATAAAAATCCTGTTGCTGCAGCAGGATTTTTTCCTGTTGCAGCGCTTATTTTTTCCGTGTAATAACAATAACAACAACAATAATAATAATAATAATAATAATAATAATAATAATAATAATAAATATGAAATTTTTGCATAACAGGAGTAGCAAAAGTGGAGCCAGTGGTGATTAGAATGTTAAAAAAAGGACGATATATCGTAAAAAAAAAAAAAAAACCAAACAAAAAAATTAAAATAAAACATGTTCAAGAACTTATAAATTCAAAACTTGTTCTCATTAAAAAAAAAAAAAATACTACTTAAAAACAAAATAAAAAGTTCAAAAATATTTTAGTTGTTCTTTAATTATATGCAGAAATAGAAAAAAAATTTTTTTTTAAAATGCGTACGTGCTAAACATTATATTTTTTTTTTAACTGTAATAACATGGTGACATGCGTGCGTGCGTAAAGACTGGTAAAAATGAAAACATTTTTTTTTGTGGACTTTGTTATAGGGGAGGGTGGGCCAGAGCGGTCTCTCTCCAAAAAATTATAATTTTTTTTTTTTTTTTTTTAATTATTTTAATCATTGAGAATGCATTTCTTTCTCTTAACAACTATTTTCGGTTTTACATTACTCAACAACAATTTTTTAAGGTGTAATAAATCGTTCCCCCTCGATTAGCTTAATTACTAATTGTTATTTATTTAAAAAAACAATTCTATATTTCTTATTTGTCATTATTTCGAACCCAAAATATGTGTTTTTTGATTTTTTAGATTACAGATCATTTTGCATTATTTAAAAAGTTTTATCAATTAAAAAATAAATAATTATTTTCGAATATTTTTAGTGGCCAAATTTCCCCCAGCTATATAGAATAAGCCGAAAAATAGATTAATATATTAAATTTTTTATAATTTGACGATAAAAATATGAAAGAATCGTTTTTTCAGAATTTCCGGCTGGTCCATTTTGCCCCAGGTGTCATGCGTAGGGCTAAAAATGCTCAAATATATCGAATTTATAGTAATTATACTAAAAAAAAAAAAAATTATTTTTTGATCAAAATTTCAGGGGGGCCGCTCTGCCCCACCCTTCCCTACACAATAAAAAAGGATTCGTCAAAATCAACACACATTATGTTGATATGTTACTTTAAGATGTTGTGAGTGTTAAAAAAATTTACACGCGTATACCGAAAAAGTAAAAATTTTCAAAAAATTCATTTGTGATGGTCGAGATTATTTTTGACATATTTTGTGTGTTGATTTGACAGTAATATATAAAAAGTGTTACTTTCGAATAAAATAACAGCTTTGTGTGTTAAAAAATCAATCGATTGCGACAGTTCAAACAAGATAAATATTGTCTGTTAAATTGACACACCAAAGTGTTAAATATTCAACACTCAGAATTTTAACACATTATGCTTTTTTTAACACTTTGACGATTCGTTTTTAACTTCCCGCTAAGAAAATTGTAAATTTTCAAAAATTCGGGAAGTTATTGGTTTCGGTCCGATTTACGAAAATCGAATTTCCATCAGATGTCGACGTTTCGAGGTCCTAGGAAGCTATTCTAACTAATTTCAAGATGATGTCCGAGTGTATGTATGTATGTACGTACGTACGTATGTAAATACCTGTATCTTTTGAACGGATGAACCGATTTTGAACTTTAAGGTGCCATTCGACGCGGATTGTCAATATCTTGAAGCCGAGAGAAAATTGAGCTTGATCGGTAGGGCTCGTTCAGAGATATTCCAAAAATAAAGTTTTTTCAAAAATGTTTTTTTTGGATAACTTTTAATGTGCTCGATGGATTCATTCCAAAATGGACTGGGCTCTAGAGCTTTATAAGCCAAGTCGAATGTCACCTCAACCATCAAAATCGGTTCATTCGTTCAAGAGAAACCGTTGTCGAAAGAATTAAAAAAAAAAATTTTTTTTATTTTTCCTGAAATATCTCAAAAACGACTCGATAAATCGAATCCAAAATTTTATCAGCTTTAGAACTTGACAAAACGCGTCGATTGCCGCCTCAACCATCAAAATCGGTTAATTCGTTCGCGAGATATCGTGGGAGAAAGAAATGCTAAAAAATGTTTTTTTACAAAACAATGGCATACAAAAGTATTTGCGAGCTCGTAGAGCTCGAAAATGTATTCACAATAGTGTTTTCGAGCTCAACGAGCTCGAAAACAGCGGGAAGTTTTGGGGCTGGCCCGCAGGGTCAACTGACAGACCGATTTTTTGATGTGTAATGGTGATTAAACCGTTACTCTAAAACTTATTTGATATATTGATCTAAAAGCTGGATTCTCAAAGCTTCAAAATGTTTATTTTGAAAACCTCGTACGATCAGTTGTCATTGAAATATAGCCCGTCTTAAATTACCGAAAAATATTGAAAATTTTTTTGCCATTTTAATTTTTGCGAGGGTTTAAATTTCTGTGTAAAAGTTACAGCACAAACCATATTTTCAGAAAATGTAAATTTCGAAAGTTTTACACCATCAAAAGTGTGAATAATTAAAATTATTCTTAAACCGTTATTTCTCTTTTTGTCATTAGTTCCTTTGGAAAAGCTAAATAGATCAATTTATAGTTTTAATTGTGTTTATATCTATAACCGTGATAAACCAACTGAAATAGTCCTTCATAAACAAAGCGTTAATTAGACAAAATGCTCCTCAAACTTGATATCTAATTCGACATTTATGTCTTCTATTTAGTGATTTGACTGGTTACTTTTCTACACCTGATTGAATACGGCGTTGGAACAAAATACATGGTTGTGGTGCAGCGCCACACTAATTACTGTGCGAAACCTGACTGAGTGATATGCGCTCATGAATCAATCAGGTTTGGACAGTAATCATTGTGGTGCTGCACCACAACCGTGCATTTTATTCCAGCACCGTACTCAGTCAGGTGCACAACAGTAACCAGTCGGGTTCTAAGCTTTCCGTGCGGTTCAGATTCATTTTTAAGTAAGGTTGTTATTATAACGCTTTTTTATTGACGGATAAAAAACTATTACAAAAGAAATTTTACATCGTTATTTTACATTTGCAGAACAATGTAAAATTCCACGTGTTCTCAGAGAATATTTTTACAGAATAATTTTTTATTGTGTTTACCTAGAATTAATTGAAAAAAAAAAAATACTCATAACATCAACAACGTTCAAGTAGATATTTCCGACTATTAAAAACAGAGAATTAAGTGCATTTCTACTATATTGAGTGTAAGCCAATGAAAAAAAAAAAAAAAAAATCGGTCTATCAGTTGACCCTGCAGGCCAGCCCCAAAACTTCCCACTGTTTTCAAGCTCCTTAAGTTCAAAAATATTGTTGTGAATCTTCGAGCTTGAAAATACTTTTGTATGCTGTTTTTTTTCGAAAAAAATCATTTTTTGCCATTTTTTTTCTTGAACGAATTAACCGATTGCGATGGTTGAGGCAGCAGTCGATGCGTTTTATTGAATTCTAGAGCTGATTACATTTTGGAATCGATCGATCGAGCCATTTCTGAAAAATTTTTTAAAAACTGAAAAAAAATTTTTTTTTTCTCTGTATTTCTTCTATATCTTAGAGTCCATTCGATCGATCGATTTAAAATTTTTAGAAAAGTTGACGGCCAACAAAATCTTTCGATTGCCACCTCAACCATCTCAATCGATCGACCCATTAAAAAGATATGAAGGGTTTACACACACACACACACACACACACACACACACACACACACACACACACACACACACACACACACACACACACACACACACACACACACACACACACACACACACATATATATATATATATACATACAGACACTTGGACATCCTTCTGAAAATAGTCAGAATAGCTTCCTAGGACCTCAAAACGTCGACATCTGATGAAAACTCGATTTTCGAAAATCGGGCTGAAACCAATCACTTCCCGAATTTTAAAAAATTAACAATTTTCTTAGCGAGAAGTTAAAAATGTAGACTAAGAATTAGAAGTTGATTGAAATATCAGTATTATTTAGTACTACACTGAAAAAAATAATCGCTAGCTGCTAGCGATTTTTTTCTTTAGCAGCTAGCGATTTTTAATCGTTAGCTGCAAGCGATTAAAAATCGCTAGCGGATAGCGATTTTTTCTTTAGCAGCTAGCGATTTTTAATCGTTAGCTGCAAGCGATTATTTCGCTAGCTGCTAGCGATTTTTTCTTTAGCAGGTAGCGATTAAAAATCGCTCGCTGGAAGCGATTTTTTCGCTAGCGGGTAGCGATTAAAAATCGCTTGCTGGAAGCAATTTTTTCTTTAGCAGGGAGCGAATAAAAATACTGTTTTTATCATTAAAATAAATGTATAAATATACATATTCATATATATTTATACATATATATAAATATATATTTATATATATGTATAATAAATGTAGAATAAATGTAAAAAAAAAAAAAATATATATGAATATGTATATTTATAAATTCATTTTCATGATAAAAACAGTATTTTTATTCGCTCCCTGCTAAAGAAAAAATCGCTTCCAGCAAGCGATTTTTAATCGCTACCTGCTAAAGAAAAAATCGCTAGCAGCTAGCGAAATAATCGCTTGCAGCTAACGATTAAAAATCGCTAGCTGCTAAAGAAAAAATCGCTAGCCGCTAGCGAAATAATCGCTTGCAGCTAACGATTAAAAATCGCTAGCTGCTAAAGAAAAAAATCGCTAGCAGCTAGCGATTATTTTTTTCAGTGTATAAGTTCAAAACCCATGGAGCAAAACAGAAAATAAATATTTGGGATCGGTAGGGGTAATGGTTCTCGTCTGTCGTATATTCTAGAAGTATGAGAAAGATTACCAAATGCATTGAAAGTCTAAATCTGTAAGAGAAAACACCTCGGATCAATATTTGAAGTCGGTAAGGATATCGGTGTATTCTAAGTATATTAGAAAATTTTTCGATTGTATTAAAAGTAAAAACCTATGGAACGGAACATCTAGACTGGCATTTTGATTTCGGTAAGGGTATTGGTGTAATCTAGGTGTATCGAATAGTTGATCAGTCAAATTAAAAACCAAAACGTATGGAGGAAAACACCTAGACTGACTTTTTGAATTTGGTAAGGGTATTAGTGTAATCTATATGTATCAAATAGTTGATTGATTGAAGTAAGAACCAAAACCTATGGTTTTGGCTCTTTTTTATATAGTGGAAACCTAAACATGCAAACATGCAAATAACCTTCTCAATAAGACAATTTATAGATAAATTGAGAAAAATATAGATAGCCCGAACTGGGAATCGAACCCAGACCAATTCGGTAACCGTAGGCGAAAAATTTTTCCAAACCTATGGACTGGAAATAAAAATGATCAACATTTTCAAAATTTTCTGTTCGCGATATTTCTTGGGATTGCATGACAGCCACAGCTCTTAAAAATTATTGACCAAACCATTAAAAAACTAAAATTTAAGCTTCAAAATGCTTTTTTCCATATCTTGCCACGACCATTTTGCACTGACGTACAGAATATCAGAAATCAATAAATAATTTAGGAGTTTTTTGTACTCCTGTACCTTTTGCGAGGTGCCTCCCCCGGGGTGTATTTAAAACCAACACCGATCAAAGATATTATCAAGACTAGATATTTGAATTCGGTAAAAATATAGAAGTATTCTATTTGTATGTCAGGTTTCATTAGTTTGATTGAAAATAAAAATCTATAAAAAAAAACATCTGAGCTAGCTATTTGCAGTCAGTAAGGATATCGATGTATTATAAGTATATTAGAAAATTTTTCAATTGTATTAAAAACCAAAACCTATGGAGGAGAACACCTAGACTGACTTTTTGAATTTGGTAAGGTTATTGGTGTAATCTATATGTATCAAATAGTTAATTGATTGAAGTACGAACCAAAACCTATGGAGGAGAACACCTAGACTGACTTTTTGAATTTGGTAAGGTTATTGGTGTAATCTATATGTATCAAATAGTTAATTGATTGAAGTACGAACCAAAACCTATGGAGGAAAACACCTAGACTGACTTTTTGAATTTGGTAAGGTTATTGGTGTAATCTATATGTATCAAATAGTTGATTGATTGAAGTACGAACCAAAACCTATGGAGGAAAACACCTAGACTGACTTTTTGAATTTGGTAAGGTTATTGGTGTAATCTATATGTATCAAATAGTTAATTGATTGAAGTACGAACCAAAACCTATGGAGGAAAACACCTAGACTGACTTTTTGAATTTGGTAAGGTTATTGGTGTAATCTATATGTATCAAATAGTTGATTGATTGAAGTACGAACCAAAACCTATGGAGGAAAACACCTAGACTGACTTTTTGAATTTTGTTCAGGTTCGAAATCACTCTAGACGAATTATTATGTTGGTTGAAATTATTTTCAATAAAAAACTATGATGGAAAACACCTGGAATTAATTTTCTCCTTCGAATAATAATTAGGTCATCACTGAAAGATAATTACATGTTCAGACATAGTTTTTCATTAATTTTTTTCTCTATAGATTAAAATTTAATTTTATTTAGCAAATTTTAATTTTTCTTGCACGTCAGGGCTATTTGTCTAGAAAAATAACGCCGGTAAAGGCGATTCAAAAATATTTGCTACATTTTTCACCACCAGACGGCTCTAGCTCTATTTTTTCTGATTGGGACAATGATAACTGGGACATTGACCAACTGGGACATTGCTTAGCTGGGACATTGACATATTCCCCTTCTGTTAACTGTTGGTAATTTTTATCGATAAATTATAAATTATCGTTTTTTATTTTTAGGTAAAATACCCGATTGCCCCCCGCTTCCTCTACATAATTAATTAATTAAATTATTTAAATTATTTTGTTGATTTATTTTCATATTTTTTATGACGATATTTTATCGATAATTATAAGCATCAAAATGAAGTTTAATTATTGGGAAATTTATAGAAAAATTTTGGTATTTTTGTAGCATAGAAATTTTGAAAAAAATTTTTAGAGCTGAGTCTTTTATCTGGACATAAAATGAATACTTTTAAATTATATTGAATCTAAAAATAATATAAGAATTTCTAAACTTCCAAAGAATTGAAAAAGATTCAAATGAATTGACATTTTCAATCTTTCTGAATACTTCTCAATAACAAAATAATTTCACATTTCGGGTCACGTGTGGGATTTAAATTTTCAATACTTTTCAATGAGTATTTTTAATCAGGGTTCCCATGCTAATTTTTATAAATAATTAAAAATTTTATTGTTCCAGACACCACTTAAATATCTAAATTTTTTTAAAGGATAGGACAGTATGAAAAATAATTGTTGTTGAATATTTTATTGCGGCAGTACAAAAAATTATTCATAGCATTCGGTCATGTCGGAATCTTCAACAATGACAAGATCCTCCATCATTTCTTCCAGAGTAATTTGAGGGATACTTGGATCTAGTGCTAGATCATTGGAGTCAACTGGCATCACCTTACGGGAATCTCTGTAGATGTTTACATTTTGACGGGTTTCAGGATTCTCTTCCAACTCTTCCAGGAACTCGTTGTACTCTCTGCATAAAAAACAAAAAATTTAGCAAATAATTAGTGAAAATAACTAGAGTACTTTGTAACAATAAAACTGTATTAAAAAAAAATACTGACTCGTTATCAGTAGCCATGCTGCCTTCAGCTAAATGTTTAAGTTTCCAAACTCTTGCTCGCCGTCTTGCGAGTTTATCATTCCCGTAGAATTTTTTCACGAGAATAACGTCAGGGATTTCGTTCGCAGATAATTTTTCAAAGTTTGCGTCATTGATGTTACTATCAGCGAGAGCGTATCTGTGGATAAAAATGTTTTTAAAACCGGAGCAAAAAAATTTTGCTAAATTATGAGGCATCAGTTTTATTTACCCCAGAGCAGAATCTCCTTCTTTTAACAGATGACCCAAATGGGTGCGTGCGTAGATGTAATTTTCAGTAAGACCAAGTTCTGAAGCTCTCACCAACTCGACTTCAGCAATCACATGCTGTAAATAAATATAATTAATAAATTTACGATTATTTTTCTTAATAACTAACTTACCCTATTAGAAATAGCACCCTGACCCGGGAAAAGTTTAATTTCAGAGAGTTTGAGGGGTTCAATGCGCATCACTATGTACTCAGTTAACTGTTTCGGATTACAAATGCTGTTAAAACTGTCTCTCCAATATGTTGTTGCATTTACTTCGGCGACTTGAGGTACAAAGAAAAAATAATTATTATAAAATTGTAATTAATTAAAAAATCTTGTCTTCTTTAATATAAATCCTTACCCTGGCCCGAAGACACGTCCATTAGATGTAATGAGTTTGTAGTTTTGTATACCAGAGCGATAGGACTTATTCCGCCTAATCGATGCGTGAGTTTTTTTGGAAGACACACGACACTGTCCTTTGAAATCGGTACTATTTCAACACTAAAAATACACAAATTTATTGTTAACACTATTTAAAATATATGTTTTAGTATAAGTAAGTATTGAAATACCTGAATGAAAATTTGTAATTGTAAATATTACTGTGAATGTCGTGGGACAGTAATTTTTTCGAGTGTTGATAACGACAGGGCAAAACCGATTGAAGAAAGTCAACTAATTTTCTTGCGCTATTTTCATGGGCGTAAAAAAAATCAAGCCCCTCTGTAATTAAGTAGATAATTAGCCCGTGTATTAATTATTAAAACTACGGAAATAAATTTAAAAATAAAATATACCATGAATTGGTTTGATTCCTAGAGTATCTTCATGAGCTCTGTGCTTAAGGATCAGTTGCTCCAAATAATAAAATGTTTTTTTATTGATCGCTTTTTGCCTCACTTGCACCTGGTGAACAACCAAATAATTATTAATTAACTGAAAAAAACTGATAATTATAATGAATAATAGTTATTAGTAAATTACAGATGCGCGCCAATAATCTTGAGCTTCAACCCGATGACATTGGGTGCACATTTGATGGTTGATGATGAATTCAACAATAAAAACTTGCTGAAGAACAGTTCCGCTGTGAACTTCTGCGTGAACTGTCAACTTAACCCGCACTCTCTTGGAATGCGGTTCTGTCCAGACAAAACCAGCATCTATGAGCTTCACTCTGCTGAGCCCTTTCAGTTTTTTTAGACATATTTCTAGCAACTCTCGGGATTCCAGGGGTGCATGAACCCACTCACTGGGTGGCTGAAGATATCTAGTAAAAAAAAACAGCTGGCATTAATTTCTTCACATACAATGAAGCATCAGCAAGAATTGTCAGTCGAAATTTACCTTTCGCAGCCTCGACAAAAGTAAAGTGTTGCTTGTCTAGGAATTCCTTCAGTGATGTCAACTTCTGTACGTAAACAAGCTGCGCACATGTTCGAAGGATTTGACTCTATCAGAGTTCCGCAACGGCAACATAATCTATTAAATAAATACATTTTAATTAGTCTTCAATTACACTATATGTCATAACAATTAATTGTTTAATAATAATGGTCATTACACTTTAGTTGATGATCCCTGTTGGTCCTCTATGTTTGTCATGTACTCCATTTTGTTTATTTATTTGTTGCTTACTTTCGAATAATTGTAATTTATGCTACATAAATTTTTTAAAATTTAAACTAATTCAACATGTTCCAAACACGTGTTTGGAAAAATATTATTTGAGATAAAGCATGAAGCATATGATCAAACTGTAACTTACTAATTTCAAGAAGTGATAAGGGTAAATTTTCACTGGAACAGAGATTTTAACGCCACCTTTTGAACAGTTTATCTGTCACGTTTAGTTGGAGGCGCTAGTGCACAATTTTGCACTTACAGCGGGATCATGAATTGAAAACGCACTAAATTACAACCGTACCAATGGACAACTCTGAGGTGTCAAAAACAACAATTGGATTTTTCTGTTTCTATAAAAAAATTAAATAATTTACCTACAGTTTACTGACTTTTACCAAAGTAGAGTAATCACAGACTCTGTCTGAGTTTCTATAAGAAATCTTGAAGTTTGCTATAGAATTCATATACACGGAAAAAAATGAACTATAAAAATTGAGAATGACAAGTAATATAATGATAAAGTGATCAGTAAATGCTATCATTCTAAATAGCAATTTTTTCATTTATGATTAAAACGTGAATAATTACAGGATAAGTTTGAAAATTTATTGTCTATGTAAGAAAAATTACTATTTGAATTTTAAAAATTGTTACTGATACTTAGAAAACTCACGACACGTATTATAAAATTTATTATTTGAAATGTTAAAACTCCCCATGTTGACATCCGGGTTCCGGGTAATAATTTCAGACACTAATTTTTTAAGTTTATTTTTTTTCGTGTAAAGTCAATCCGTTGAAAAAAAAATTCCTCAGGATTGATCCCTCAGAAGACCACTTTTGTGTTGTGAGCCGCTGAGTTTCTGAAATCATCGGCAGTATAAATTTATTTAAAATCTCCCCAATCACGGGCTTTTTCGGAGTTTCTACAAGAAATTTCCGAAATTTATCGCCGAAGTATAACGTCATCACAGGCTTTTCCTATAACTGTTCAATTATCACAGAGAGGATTGGGTTTATGACATCAAAGAGAGTAAAATAAATGATTTATATTGAATTGATAAAATTTTATTAATTGATCAACATTTATATCATCTCTCAAATAAACTAAGCGTGTAAATATATTTTGTAAATGTCTATGGATATTCAAAAAAAATATTTTAAAATAGATCGCTCTGAAGTATCGAAAAATAAAATATCCCAAATTATTTATAATATCACATGCTTACGTGTAAAAATTTTTTTTAATGAGTATTTTCAGTTAAGGTAGAGTGAGTTTTGTTTATCAGAGAGCAGCTGGACCCGTTCTAACTGGCGAAGACGGAGCTCCATGAACTTCTAGATCAAACTCAGCCATGGTGAGAGAATCTCTCATAACCCGATTCCATCTATCGGCATTTTCATAAGTGTACGCTCGTCTTCGTACTACTTCAGGTTCATTTGCAGCAGACGACCGCGAGCATGCCCGTTGTGCTTCATGCTGAATAATTATTTCATTAGTGATGTATGTTTCCCGGCGAATTTTGTCTGCAAGTTTAGGGCTTATGTCCGGGATACACCAGCGTACAAAAATCATTACAACAGCAACAGCATTCTACATTAAAAAAAATAATAAATTTTATTTTTATAGTCCTAAATTATTAACCCGTCAGCACTCCCGTTATGAGCATTTTGCTCACAGGAAACTATTCAACTTATAGGATGTCGCTGTCGCGCAAGCGAGACACTAAAAATCGCGGGAGTGCTGACGGGTTTAAAATAATAATGATTACCTCAAAAACTACGACAAATGCAAGTCTCGCCGCAAGAATATGCCAGTAAATATTTGTAAAATCATATTTTTTGGGAGAAGTTGGTGATTCACGGAAATCTGGGTAACGACATATTTCAATGTCTTCCTGATACGTATTAATTAATGGTCGATGTTCACTTAAAAAATCAGACGTATTAAATTTTGATAAAGAGTACTCGAGAAAACCTTCTAATGAGTAATCATCAGAAATCTTCAACTGGTAAACTAGTTTAGGAATAAAATTTGACGTGAATGCTATAATGAAGGCCTAGTAAAATATTTATAAATTAATACTCATGTCCAATAATAAATAAATGATTTAAAATATTTTCTACATACATTCGTAATCACTGACAACTTTGAAATTGAATCTAAAATTCTGTACCAAATACCAATATCTCTAACGCGCTGGCCTACGGGTCTCCTGTACATGATCAGCAATTTCTTCGCGTCTAGTCTCATTTCAAAAATATTATTTATCAGTGCAAAGAAAGGTGCCAGAGGAAATGCTGCTACGAATATTGTGATAAATCCATACTGTAGAACTGCAAGCCAATTATTTATTTAAATTAAGACTTTGTTTTTAAATTAATCAGTTAATTTAAAAAAAAATAAGTAGAAAGTTTACCCATTTCTAAATATTCGGGGAATAGACTCCTGGGTCCCCATTCTACAAGTTTAAAATCTCTGACCCAAGGCAAGTGTTTTCTCAAAATAAATTTATCATTTTTCTTGACACTTTCAGTAGACTTGATATGAACTTTCCAGGTGTTAATCCATTTATAGTACAACGGAAATAACATTTCCAACAATGAGTTCATAAATTGTTTACCGATCATAATAATACTTAATTGAATACAGAGTTCAGTTAAACAGCCACCGGGACCACATTCTTCTTGCCGATAACGAAAAAATCTATTGTAAGTACGTGGGTGTCCAATAAATTTACCCTTAAAAAATGCAATGTAGAATATAGATGCGTAGTAATTGACAAATTGTAAAAGATAAATTTTTAACGTCAAACTATCATCGAACTCCGTTTGGGTGCGAAGAAGTTCTAACTCTGTGAGATATTCAGCGAGCCAAATGTAGATCCAGTTGAACAGAAAGATGCAGCATAAATTGAGACACGCTGCAGTGGCAGTTGTGAATAATATTGCGTTACTTGTGATCGCTGAGTGTCCGTAAACACTCAGAGTTGTTAATAAAGACATTCTGTATAAAATAACTCCCATCACAGCAGCCATCGCTACTGTGATCAGTAATAAAACAACAGAGAAACTTAAAATTGTTGCTGGAAGTCTCATGCTCCAGAATGGAACTTTCGGCTCCGCTGTATTTGTTATCACATTTATAGCTTTTTTTTTAATGTGAGCCAGTCTTGCTAAGTATTGAGGTCGCGGATGTTCCTCTTGAGCATCTATACCCGTTAGATCCCACCTGTGGGTTATTTCGGCTGAGTATTTCTTCCACAGCTCGAGAAATAATGTTGCCCATAGAGACATAAAGATTGAAAACAAAACAGTAGACGGATTGTCGAATAGATATGTAAGTCTGCCGTGCAGGCAAGTTTCTTTTAGATCCCAGTAACCGCAAATGTGATCACAGAGTGGACACATGTAAATTGATTTATTACCATTACAAATATCTTCGCTCGGTTTATTTGTGTAAAGGGTCAGGCATCCGTAAATGAAACAAAGTAGACCAACTATACTTGCTGGTACCAGCATGTGCGTGTAAAACCCAAGCCAAGCAAAGTACAATCCTATTTTAACTCCAAAATATTCTTTTATGTAGTCCAGAGGTTGATAATGAAAACATTTTCTCAGACTTGCCCAGTGGGTGTACAATAAATATCTCATAGAGGCTGGCGTGTGTAAATTTCCCTGGGAAAATAAATGAACATTTATTACCCTACCAGTTTTTAAAAATTTACCGTAAGATAATAAAATTTAAATGTACGTAGAATTCGAATTTATTGTGCCCAAGATTTACGACGTAGATAGTGGATCATAAAGTCAATGACTAGGTAAACAGATAGTAAATTTTAGAAGTAATTATGAAGGTCAAGGATCAGCTATAGGTACAAGCCACCATTGCCCGCCCCTAGCTTGTCTTTAATTGCCATACAATAGACTTATCTTTGTTTTAATGAGTAATACCCTTAGATATGGATTTATAATTCTCATTGTAGCTGGTATAGGTTTATTACTAGAAACACTATTATTAGTCTTACGCCTTGGATATAACGATTTGTCAACATTACAACAAAGGGTCAATGTTACCAAGTATAATTTACAGCAGTGACGTTTCAAATTTTGTCCCTTTAAATTTTATAATATTTTCCGGGGTCGTTTAAATGCCCATGGTATAGCACAGGCTATAAATATAACTATGTATATATATAGTATATATGTATACATACAGTTAGACGAAAGAAGAGACATTTAAAGAAACAGCTGTTCGTAAATATTTCTATAGAAACTATGGAGCTTTTACTGAGATCGACAGATCTATATATCTAGCCATTGAATAAAAATGTATGATACAATAAAACTTACATCGTGAAGTGGATATGCTGCTACGTAGGCATGCTCAGAAATAAGCCTGTCAATCCCAAATGCAAAATCGTCCTGTTTGTTCTTTGTAAACTTAGTACGATCTAGAATAAATTGTACGATCCTCGAGTGGGTGGCAGGTGTGAAAAACTCCGGGATATCATAATCAAATAAATATTCTTTATCACGGCTGTATACGGCAGTAAAACGATGCTTTATTTTAGGAAAAATTCTCGTGTCTACGTAATAATGCTTCATAAAATTAGTTATCCAGCTGTTGACTTCACGCATTATCGTGTTGCTTCGTAGAGATGATGTCGACGGGCCAGTTATTAACTCTTTCATTGGTAATCTCAGTTTAAGTATTTCCGCATACCGTCTGAGGACCTCCTGGGGAGCGTGAATTTTAATAAATCTTAAACCGCTCGGCTCTGGTGATTCATACTCCAACTGCAGACCCTCTAATTCTAAGTTTTCTTCAAAAATCTTTAAATGCAATACAATAAACAATAGGTTTTAAAATAAAGATAACGGTAGAAAAAATATTTTTGACATTTTAATTTTTAAAATGACTTGCGATCTTTGTCATTTATATTACCTTCCTAAACTCTGTACACCGTAATGTCATGGCCTCCTCGTCATGCTCATCCCATACAATAACAAAATCAATAGATCGAATCCCGTCAGAAAAATATAAATTTAACGTTTCTTCTTCGGGTCCAAACTAAATAAAAGATAAAAAATTTATTTATTTATCACTACAATAAAATTTTTTACTACGGCGCAAATAAAATTTACTATTGACCAGAGATAAATTTATCTGCCCTTACATCTTGACAACTTCCATCAATTATCGTTTCTTCAGTTCCTCTCCCAGTGCAAGATTCATCATCAGTAGTCATACAATTTGCGATTTCTTCATTCTCATTTTCATTTTGACTTAACGCATCTTCGTACATAGTATTTCTAACACTGTAATAAATAGTTTGCTGAGATCCTTTATTGAGATTGCTTGTGGATCGATAGATGCTGGGTGAGGTACTGTGGCTTTGCCTACCCACTATTTCCGTCTTATCACTATCGTCTTCCTCCATTTATAAAATTATTATTAAACTGCAATACATAAAGCAATAAATGTACAACGATAACAAACGTCAAGGACATTTCTGTCATCTTCTCAATTAATACTGAATATTAAAGTAATAAAATTATTTACTTGCATCAACTAAAGGAAGCTGTCGTTGAATCGAAACTCTGCATACACTATATAATAATTGTATATAAAAATAAATTTATCATCCGGCTGGGGTAAATCTAACGGCATCACCAACGGACTCGATAATCATTTGATATTTAGTCAAGAAGACGTCAAAAAATATAATCATTTCTATTACCTAAAAAAAAATATATATATATATAGATATATATATATAAATATCAAGCTATCAGTAATGACCTTTACAAATATTTCACAAGTTATAATTTATAAAATCAATGAACAATTTTGTATGAAACTGAAATTACCCGAGGTCTAATAATTTTCTAATTTTTTTAAAAACGATGAATTAAAAAAAAAAAATTTCGAAAAATTGCACCTAGAGTTTTTTTAAATTTCTACATTTGCATATTTTTAGTTTATCTTTTTTTTTTTTTTTTAAATTGAATTGTTCAAAGATATCAGAAAATTTTGAATTGACTGGTAATTTTAGGATCATCGAAATTGTTTACTTACTCATTATTATATTTACGCGACTGGTGAACATGACCGCGTGTTAGTTACTGACTAATAAACCGTGACAACAGCTGTTTTATTTTTTACATTGATTCAGTTCGAGAGTTATTCGAGATGTTTTAGCGGCTATATTTAAATCACTTGGACGCATGGTAAAACAATATCCTATTATATATTGCTTTTATATTTATCCATACAAAAATAAATGATAATTTTGAACATCTTTTTGAATAAAAAATAAGTTCAATATTATAAAAATTAATTTATGATATTTAAGTCTTAATTATTTATCAATTTTTTGAACCCGTTTCTGTGTTTGATACTTCTGTTAATTAAATTAATTGCCTTCTGTATTGTAAATTCTATATATTTTAAAAATGTTTATAGCTTTTTAAAAATATTAAAGGAAATTTAAAAAGCAATAAAAGTAAAATGAAGTGTCAGTAATTGGGTATTTTTGTCTTACTTGTATTTAAAAGTGTAACGGATTTAAATTTAAATGCCAGAATTTTTGTTGAGTATATTATTTTGAACGCAGAAAAAATAAATAAAAATATATAAAGATGTTTTTAAAGGACTTTTAAATGAATCTTAGGTAAGATAGAGGAAGATTGAAGACTTTAAAGGGGCGGTTTCAAAAGCAGGTGCGTTGAATTTAAGATCGACGTAGGATTTTCAGTACCTCATCCTCCTCAGCTTTGCTACATACAACCCACGTCTGATTGGAGGGACTTTTAAATTTATTTTTTGCGCCCAAGTGAAGGTCAGCAAATTCGTGGTTGTATATATATATAATAACCACCAACACCTGGTCTCCATTGGCGTCACCTGTGCCGTTTACGTACTGACTCATCTTAGATTTTTTTACCAGTACCAGCCCAAAAATAATAAATATTTTTATCTAAATTTATTAACTATTTTTATTATTGCTTTAATTTACATATTAAATAATATCAAAATTTATATTAATACTTAATAATTTATCTAATTGACTATTATATTGCAAGACGTATTTTATTTTATGTAAATAAATATTATTTGGATAATTATCATTTAAATAAAAATTAGTTTAGTCTCCATTATTATAAATGGTAGATATTAAGGAGATTGATAACCTTTTTTAAAGATTAATTAGTGGCGCTTACACTTCCTGCATAACAAGAGAATTAAGTTCGTCTTCCCCGGGACACAAAACAGAGTCGATGTTGTACAACGCAGCGTGGAAGGTGATTAAACACCAAGAAACACCTGTTGATAAAGTAATTCAATTTTAATTATTTCATTTTTTAGTCCCATCCGTTATCCGGATTTATAATTTACCGAGAACCCAGAAAAGAATGGCACCAGCTCCAACTAAATAAAACAGCGGCAATGAACAAATTCCAACTAGCATGTAAACTTGGGCTAGAGTTAATTTGTGATTAACAATCATGAGCTCCTGACGTGCGTGTCTTTGGGATACTTTGTAACAAGTACCCAGGGAAGCTGCGACAGCGAGTAACAAGAGTGGAGACGTGATTCTAAACAACGAGATTCGATTAGAAAAATTAAATTGAGTCGTTTTTTTACTGATTATACTTACAGACAGTAGACTACTAATCCAATGAAAACAAAGAAGTAATTACTTTGGAAGTACTCAATATTTTTCATAACTCTCTTGCTAAATCTACTGATACTCGGAGGAGCGCGGAAGTTATTTGTATTCAAAAACAAACTCCACGGTCTGAGAGTTGCTTTTCGATGTTGAATCCATGCTTGTGCCTGCGGATACCCGATTTGATTCAATGGTAATTGGGGAAGTTGCAAAAAGTTGAATCTAAATAAAAAAAAAATTAATTAATCTTAACGTATAAAATAGTATGCGCATAATTAAGCCCGACATTGTTTTTATATATCACTGCCATCTTAAATTGCCGTAAAAAAAAAATAAAACTTTTTTTCTCTCGGAGCACCTGCCCGATGTTAAAAAATGACAACCAAAACTCGAGAGTGAGGTTAGGTTGTAAATAAACATATGGTAAACACAAAGAAAAAAATAATAATGTGTAAAAAATTACCCATTTGTGGGAGTCTGCTTTTGACTCAGCACCGAGTCATCATCATCATCACCGTTTATCATGATCCCAATGTCTTCTTGCTCTTGCATTTTGTTATCGTTCGTATACATGGTAGTTGTGTACAATTATTATTTTCTTACAGCTGATGTGGCAGACAAAAACATCGACTAGCTCTCGCTTCTTCAATTTCTACATACATACATATATACATACAAACATATATTATTATATTTATTTTTCTTTATGTATTTACTGTTTATGTTTTAAATGAATCTGATTGTCTGTACCCTCACCACTGGATTGCTCTGTTCTTTACGTTACATATATATGTATGTACATATTTACATATATAAATATATATATATATTCCAAGCTGATAAAGAATAGAAGGGGAAAGTTTACTTTTGCTTACGAATTTCCGATTACGAGTAGTCTGAGAGTAGAGTAAAATAGCGGGCAGTTAAAAGTGTCCATCAAACCCCATCGTTTCTCTCCTCCTACACAAAACATCGTCTTAAAAAATTATTTGTATCATATATAATACAGGTACGCACATATATTACGCGTAAATTTTTCTCCTTGCATCCCCCACCAATCAACTAAAAGCAAACCCTCGAGCCGCGTGCAGCCGCTGCCAAAAAAGCCCTCAGCTCTTGTATCTCGTACGCGCATGCCACAGGTTGCAGCTGCTCTCAAACCAAACCAACATTTTTTTTTTTACTTTATTGTTACCTCTAGTCTCTATACTACTTTACAAAACTTAAAACCCTGACGTAAGGATCCTTTCTTCGACGCGATAAATTTTTTACTGCAAAATTAAGTCCAATTTAATTTAAATAATTTTTAAAAATTTGAAATCAAACAGAAGTTAAATTTAAAAAAATATTAATTACTTACATGGGTTTTTAAAATTAATTTACCCAGGTATGATTATTTAAATTAAGCCGAGTAGATTTTGAAAATAGTCAAGGTTTATTTTTCCTTTTTATTAGAAAGGAAGGCCGATTGTGACCAGAAATGATCTGGATAAAGGATGGATCCATAAAGAAAAGAAACCTTGAACAAATATAATAAATCTAGTTTAACATACATTTTATATCTCCGTTGTGCATCAGTTTGAGTTTTATACCTGGATTTAAATGCGTGTGTGTGAGTGAGTAGTCGGTTGAAAAGGACAGTGATATAAATTAAATTTAAAAATAGTCAACTTGAACTACAGAGTATTTAGATATTTTAAAATCCAAGTTGAAGATGTCGCTGAGGATCGGGAACCATTGTGGCCGTGAGGGCCAATAGGAGACGAGGACAGAGTATACATTTAAGCAGAACGTATATAAACGTATATAAGAGGAAATGCGATTGGTGGATTGTGAATAAAGCTTCGGGACACCGCGCCACCCGCCATAACGTTCGTAGCGTGCGGTGACTAATAGTCAGGTTTGAAAAAACGAATTTGTGATGCGTATATTTTTTAAAAATAATTAATATTAGAAAAAAAAAAAAATTCCGGTGATTGGTGAGTGTACTGATCATTTTTTCAGTTTATTTTTTTTTTTTTTGTGGAGTTTGTTGTACATATGTATCATTAAATGGAGATGGATGTTGCCCAAAAGTTGAATTTTGATGCCGAGGATTTTGAAGACGAGGAGTTGAATATCAGCTGTCGTACAAATAGCTCGGGATGCGATGTAGATGATCATCTTGATTTATCCGCGGAAGAATTTTCACCGTCACGTCAGAGAAAATTGTCATTTAGACAATCGATGGATTGCAGTGACAGTGAAAGTAATATTCATGACAGTATTGCTGACTGTAAAACAACCCCGGCAGTAGTTGTGACAGGTTAGTCCATAAGTTTAATGGACGCTATGGACGCATTTTGTGTGTGCCGTTTATACCTATACATATATATACCTGCGTCATATACCATTTCTTAGTAATACGCCGAAATAAAAAAATAATTTTTTTTTTGGCTGTACTAATCATCTTGAAGATATCAGTTTTCCAGAAGATCATTTGTGTTATTTTGCTTTTATTTATTTATTTATTATATTTTTTTTTTATTTTGTGATTTTGCGTGTTTTTTTATTATTTTTTTTCGTGATTTTTATTTTACCAAAGTGTATTTTTTACGCTCATTTTCGTAGTATTTGTTTTTTTTTTTTTTTTAAACGGAATTTAAAAAATTAGAGTATTTTTGTAAGAAAAAAAAATTGTGATTTATAATTAAAAATAAATCAGTAGATTGAAAATTTAATTAGTATATCGTGAAGGATAATAATTGCCTACGGCGATGGCACTCGATATAAAAAGTAAGTTTTATGATAATTTGTCTGCTGCAAATTTAAAAAATTTTAAATTAAGCGAAAATAAATTTGACAGTATTATGAACAGTTGATTATGCAATTTGGTCTTGCCAATTAGTTCATAATACCTGTTTTAAATTTTACGGCATGATTTTCACACAAAGGATTCAATAACACGAAACCGAAATGCTTCGTATAGCGCCAGGCCAAACAATAGTACGAAAGATAATGATTTGTGTACGAAAGGCAATTTTAAAGGGCACGGATATATATATCATATTTTAGACTATTTCTTTCTTACTGTACTTAACTATTCATTTTAAATTATCTACTAATTATCTACTAAAATAAAGTCACTGAGTTTTTTAAAATTCAAGATTTACGTTAAAGTGGCATGAATTTTTTAAAAAACGTTTTCATTCCGAGTGTCAAAGTCATAAGAGAAATTGAAATATTATTTAGTCAATTTTATGTACCAGTTACACTTTGAGTGAAAATAAATCAGTGAGAATTATTGTGTCTTAAAAAAAGCCGGAAACCCAAGAGCTGAACTTTCGTATTCAAAATTCAAATATTTAAAATAACTTGCGAGTGTATGAGTAATCGTTAAAATCGTGAGAACATTCTTCCTGTAGTTTCACCGGATTCTATTTTTAGTGAGTCAACCGCGAGAGAAAAAGGGTTTTTTAAAAAGTAGATTTATCGGTTTTAAAACCTAGTCTGTACCGCTCGCTAAACTTTCTAATCTTGAGGCCATTGATGCCAACAAAGTTCTTGGGCTCGTGCTGGTAAGACACAGTAACGATTAAGACTTAAGCTGCCTCACCTAATTGTAAGATTATGTTGTTTAATAACAAGGCTAATAGACGGTAATTATTATATTTACAGGCCCTATAGGAATTAGAAATCCTTATAGAGACAATGGTCCCCAGTCAAAAGTTGCGATGGCCTGTAGTCCACCTTACAAAAGAGTTCGAGCTCTCAGGTTATTTGATTCGCCGGCAACCCCTAAGACATTAGTAGAAAAAAGTACAATGCATACTCCAGTACCAGCAAAATGTACCAGGCTGTTTCCATCAGACAAGCCGAGATCTCTGCCCTCTGGGTTTCTTCTGAAGCCTGATAAACCCGCAGTGAATGTCAATCCTTTCACTCCCAATGGTATGCTAATTACTGCCCGAAAGCGGAGTAGGTCCAAACGCAGTCTCAATGGGTCAGTAAATGTTTTTAAAAATAATTTATTTTAAAATAAAATAATCATTTTATTAATTTTACCATTTAAATATTTTAGATCGCCCGATATAAGAATACCCAAGTTTGATCTCGCGGATTCCGGGGAGTCAGACCACGAAGTGGAAAATCCGACAAAACGAGTAGCACTTCAAGAGTCGAATATACCAAGATATCATCAAGAGTTTCTTGAGGAAGGACTGATTGGAGCTGGTGAATTCGGATCAGTGTATAAATGCATAAATAGACTAGATGGTTGTGTATATGCGATTAAAAAAAGTTTAAAACCGGTGGCTGGTAGTGTTAGTGAGAAAACGGCTCTGAATGAAGTATACGCACATGCTGTTCTCGGTAAACATCAGCATGTCGTACGTTATTATTCAGCTTGGGCGGAAGATAATCACATGATTATTCAAAATGAGTACTGCAACGGCGGCAGTTTGGCTGACGTAATTACACAGCTTAGAGAAGAAGGCAGGTCGTTCTCGGAACCAGAATTAAGACAATTACTGCTCCATGTTGCGGAAGGTTTGCGGTATATACACAGCATGCAGCTCGTGCACATGGACATTAAACCTGGAAATATATTTATAACAAAAGAAAAACCAATGCATTCTGTTAATTATGACTCTGCGGACGATGGTTTTGATGAAGAAGAAACAATTGAAGAAGAAATAACGTATAAAATAGGTGATCTTGGACATGTTACCTCAATAAATGACCCTCAAGTTGAAGAAGGAGACTGTAGATATTTACCAACTGAAATTTTACAAGAAGATTTTTCACATCTAACCAAAGCTGATATATTCGCATTAGGCTTAACTGTTTACGAAGCAGGAGGAGGAGGTCCCCTACCAAAAAATGGCCCTCTGTGGCATGAAATCAGGAAGGGAAATCTTCTGGAACTACCTCAGCATAGTCGAGACCTAAATGACTTATTAAAAGTGAGTTTTCCTTTTTTTTTTATATCTTTTAAATATAATTTTTGTCGGAAAAATTAATTTAAATTTTTGTTTTTATTGTTACAGTTAATGGTTCATCCAAATCCCGAAACGAGACCGTCAGCATTATCACTGATCCAGCATCGAGTATTATGTCCCGTTGGAAACAAAACCAAAGCTCAACTACGTCGTGAACTTAACGCCGAAAAGTTAAAAAATCAAATTCTAACACAACAATTACAAGAAGCCGCTAAATGTATAAAGAAAATCGCACCAAATGTTGCAGCCCTCAGTAATAATAATAATAACAATCTTAATTCTGGTGGCTATCAATTACGACAGACGGCTACAAGAGCATCAACACGAGCTTTGGGAAAAAAAGTTAATCGTAGCAGTAGTACAACTAATTTTTAAAATTAATCATCACACATGCTTTATTGTTTTTGTGATTAAGTGATGACAAAAATATTTTGGTTCCTAGAGGTGCCTTTTTGTTGTGATATCTCATTAATTTTAGTTAGCGAGTAAAACAATTTAAATATTTAAAATTTAGAGACTAATTAAAGATAATAATAAATTTTTAGTATACGCAGAGTAAAATATTTATAAATTATTAAAATTATAATGTAAATTTTAAGTTTTTTTTTTTTGTTTTATTTAAAAATTTTTTTTTTTTTTTTTTTTAACGTAAGCGTGAACTAGTTTTCTGAAAGTGTTTCTTTGATTGATTTTTTTTTTTTTTTTAATAAAACAGCGAATCATTAATTCTATTATTTTTTTTTTTCTATAAAAAAAAAATCATTAATTCGAATTGGTAATGATTAGTTAGCATTGCAATTTAAAAATTAATCATTACATTTCTCAATGAAATTTTTTTTCTCCATAAAATATTTTGAAAATTTTCTATGCATGCTAATCTTATTCAATTTTTAAGTATTACACATTTATTTCTTAATATCTTATCATGAAAAAATTTATAATTAATCTTAATATCGATTATGTATTTTTATTTTTATTTTACTTCATTTTTTACTCATAATAAATAAAAAAAAAAAGTATTGACATTTATGTCAAGGTCAGGGAAACTAGTTTTTAAAAATAAAATTTTCAATTTGAATAATACACTATATTATAAGCAGAACAAAATATCGATTTATTTAAATTTATTGACAGATAATACAATCACAAGTACATTGTAAATTATATATGTTTTAAGTTTATTAATTACTTTTAATGATATAAATTAATAATTTTTAATTATCCATGTATCTAAACGAAACAAGTTGTAGTTTTACTCTGCGTACAATTAGAATTAATACGAATAAAAAAAAAAAAATGATACTAATTAGAGAAGAAGCAAAATTTTTATTATAAAATTAAATTATTTTTGTAGAATTTTTAAGCGTCTTATTATAACGATTCGCCACAAACGCCATGTCTATATCTTATACAAATAAATTATATTTTATATATAAGATTACAAACAAATAGTCCTGTAAAATAACGATAATAACGAAAGTCCAATTAATGTTAAGTGTAATTAACTGTTGAGCATTTTGCATTCTTTCGTATACGATTTCGCTGACTATTATAATTATTATCATTATTATTTTAATTATTAATTATTACTTATTACTATTATAATTAATTACAATTATTATTGTTTGAACGTTTCTATTAGCCTAATTAATTAATTAATTAATTATTATTATTTTCTTTTTTCGACGCTGGTCCACTAAAAATCGATCAAGTTTTTTACTTGTTTATTTTTTATTTATTATCAATTGTTGCTAACTATTAATGAGTACTATTAACAAAATCGACGCTTTTATATCTTTGTAATTAATAATTAAAAAAAAAAAAATAGTTGTATAATTGGACCTCATTTTAATTAACGTAAAAAAAATACAAGACATTTTTATTTAGTCCCGCTTGAGTCGTTAAGCGACAAGACAAGAATGTCGATGTGTAAAATAGATAACAAGAAAAAATATCTGGATAAATTAACTGTAATATGCTGTGGTATAGTTAAAAAAATTAATGAATTTAATAAAGGGAATAAAGAAAATTATTGAGTGAGACAAATAAATACTTGAGGGTAGACCCCGACAAGTTGCTGCATGCGGCATTGGCCATTATCAGGCGATCAATAAATTGTTATCCTTAATTGAACACTATTAATAATTATTAATATTATTTTATTACTTTATTAAAAAAGATTGAGAACAAATAAAAAAATGTTCAAAGCACCGACTGTCTGAAAATAATTATTTAACACCTACTGTTTTTTAGTTTTTTACCAGCTAACTTTGTTATTTATTTACAGTTATTTATTTATAGATTATTTAGACAAAAGTCTACGTCATGTATGTAGCAATAAAGGCATTATTGTATTACGTAAAATGTTGTCGCAAGTGTTTAGAATTTAATTGAGTTTAAGTATTTAGTAGAAAGAAGCTAAAATATTTTTTTATCTTAAAATTTACGCGGTTTAAAAATAATAAAATTTCATATCTTTGCTTTAACTAATTATATATCTATCTATATATTTATATATTTAATATTTAGTTTATTATAAACCTGAAGTTCTATTGTCTGCATTTACGATTTATCGGATATTTGTTGAGCAAATTATGCGTAATGCTTTGATATATTTGAGCGTTCAGCATTTCCTGAGTACGTTCAAATGTTGATTTGGATGGATTTAATTGATAAGTCTTTCTTTTTATTCCTGGTGTATGAACAAGAAAAGCTCCATCGAGAATTATTAATTGATAATTCATCAGGCACATTTCTAACATCTGGAAATAATTATTAGTTTATATATAATTAAAAGACCTAGTACCCGATCAGGGGATGATACTGAAGTTAGCCGACGTCTGATAGTTTTTGGATTTTTTTTCAAACGATAAATTATAAAAAATAAAATATTTAAAAAAAATTGCACCTGTAATTTTTTTAATTTTCTACATGTGCATATTTTTAGTTTTTTTTTTTTCTGTAGTCAATTCATTGAAAATAAAATTAAAAAATTTATAATTGTCTACCAACTTCAGGGTCATGATCAGGGGACTAGTATCCAATCACTCATGTATTTGTATATTTATATTTACTCAATATATATATACAAATATATGGAGAGATCGAATACTAGTTCCTTGATCGGGTACTAGGTCTGTTAGGTTGTCATTAATTTTTTTTAAATTAATAAAACCTGTGACATTTTTTCCTGACGTCCTTCCCAAGTCATATTTTCGTTGTAAAGAGGATCGTCCTGAGTCCCAATGTAAACTGGTTCCCATCGATGGTGCGGATACTCCCGGCGAGTGACAATCAGCGGTCTCACTCGCCCTGGGTCTGGTCTCAACATCCACTTGGTGATACCAGGAAACCGCTGACAGTGTATGCACATATATTTGTGAAAATAAACAGCGAGATCTTTATTTATCGCAGCCATTAATTCTCGTTTATTTTTAGGCGGCTCCTGGGACTCGTCAATTTCAAATACTGGAACTACGAATGCGAGTCCTTTGCGTGGCGGCTGTCCGTCGATCATTTTAAGAAAACCTGAGGCCAATTTATCACTCGGTAATAATTCAATGTCTGAGACCAAGACTCTGGATGTCATCGCAAGACTTTTCGCGACATTTCGCGCGACATTTATTGGATAAGTGAGTCCTCGGTCTTTTCTGTCTGTCAAAGATTCCTGGAGTTGCCAGTGAAGGTCCAGCGCCGCGCAGTCCCCATCTTCGGCGGCATAATTATTGTTTCTGATGATCGGTTTACGATTTGCTGGAAATATCAGGTGGACGGAAAGCTAAAGAAAATAAATATTTATAATAGTTGGTAATTATTTTTAAAAATAAGTCGAACCTTGTGCATTTGGGGCTCACAGCGGCAAGCTCTGTCGAGCAGTCGTACAGCCAGTTCAGCATCTCGACCTGGTGTAAAGACAGCAAGACTAACTGGACCTTCCCATCGCTTGACCAATTCGACGACATTGTAAACTAAATCCGCGGTCGCGTGAGTGCACAGAGTCAATCTGGTGAACGGTTTTGATCCATCCGACTCAACACTACTCCGAATGACAAATGGCAAAACTCGATACGGTCCATCTTCACCTGCTTGAGGTGTATATCGAATTTTATTTACCGGGTAAGAAAATAAAAAAGGCAATTCGTATTTCCAAGCACAGGCGCAATTATTCAGTTGCTGTTGCCCTCTCATGTACATTCCAGGTGCATACGCACGCGCAAATCCTCTCGATGGCTCTTGGATAAAATTATGTGGACCACGCGGTGAAAATGATGATGCTGCGTCATCATCTAGCGGAAGTACAAGACTGCGGCCAATTAAAAGTCGCGTACTCAGTAAAATAAATAACGCGATGCCGACTACGAGTATTAATCTACGCGGGTATCCACGCATTCCTCTAATTGTTTAAATAATAATAATCATAATTGTAATTATAATTATTATTATTTCGGGTACGCGAATCCATCAAAGGTCTTGTACTCCTTAGTCTTACTGACCCAACCGAGTTCACTTGCAGCAACGCTGATTTTACGATCGATGTGATTGCAAGCGCAAGTCTCAGGGCCGAAAGAATTTAAATTCACACCCCGTACTCGGTTTATTGAAGACTACTATTAAGTAATTGACTGGTTATAAAATAAAAGGACGATGAAAGGAAATAATTTAAAATGAAGTTTAAAAACTCCCACGTCAGTCATCTTCACATCTGACAGATTTCAAACTCTCTATAGTCAGTTTTTATATTTTTTTTAATATCTTAACTTTATAAAAACGATCGATAAAAGTTAATTAAACTCAGTAATTATGTTTCACACTTTTTTACATTAATATCCACACATACCGCATGCGGATAATTACACCCCCATAAATCCCCTAATCGATCTTACCGCCAACGGGATTCCCCGCGCGAAAGTGTAATGACCCACGGTTTGATTGACAGAATCATAACACAATTAATAAGTTTTACTTTCCCTTCAAAAATTATATTTTATTTTATCAATCGATAACCAATTAGTCATACACAGAAGAAAATAATTTGTTTCCATTGTAAAATGAAGACAAAAATTTCCCTATAAGTTTTTTATAGTTTTCAGAAAATTTTTCTCTTCAATACGCAATTCAAAATATTTTTTGCCGCAAAAATTCCTCTTTTTCTGTGTAAATTCAAAAATATCATTGGGTCATTGATCATAAACTCAGTGCTATATTTTAAATCGACTACTCATCAGTTGTAATTGTGGGATAGTCATGACCTCCAGTTTAATAATAAATATTCATAGCAACCTTTATTTCAGTGATTCAACTCTCAAAACTTCAAACCAACTCTATTTATTATATTTATTTTATAAGTCATATATTTACATAATTTTTGAAAAATAAATGTGACTTGACTGCGCAGAAAGGGCTTGCAGAAAACAAAGCTATAAATATATATATAGATTTATATCGTATGTGTAAAGCATGTACTGAAATAGTACAATATAATTTCCCGCGGTATATTTGCGCGGTTGTATCCGATTATCAGCGCATGCTCCTGACACCACCGCGTCAGAATATAAATTTTTTTATTTGTAACCGGCGATCACTAGACTTTCTTGGGCAGCCCTTACATCAATCCACGTCGCCTATTGATACAAATAAAACCCAGTGAATCATAATATTGTCTAAAATAAAATAAACTCCCGAAATAATATCGCCCAGTCACTGGCTTACGCGGAATAAAATAATTCCGAGTGATTGAGAGTAACTGGAAAATTTTAAAATCATGATGAAACGCGTGAGTATTTTAAGACTACAGTTGTACAGTAATATATATAATGACTGTCATTACAAGTAACTATACTATTTAAATTGTTTACTATCTTGCAGATAAATCTTACGTGCTAGTCAGTACCAGCGAACGTGTCTATGAACGTCCCAGAATTTCCGGCGCCTCCATCATTAGTGAGACCATCGTCATCCGTTACTTTGTCATCACCATCAGTGGGATTTATCAGTCATCGAGATCCATCGGAAATAAAACGACGGAGCTCCCGTACAAATGTTTCGTCAGGAGAAAAGTTTACCCGGACAGTTTCTGTGTCACATTTATTATCTGGCAGCAACAATTTACCCTCGCGTAGACGTGCGCACCGGGTTGCGCGTATCGCGAACTCGGTGCATCCACGACCACGAGTTGTCACGAGAGAGTCGTCTAGAGTAAATCGTGCACGTGTCACTGAGCTTAAACTTAGTATGACTGAGAGGCGTGAAGACGACGAGGATGATGCTGACGTTATTTGTGCCTCAGGTATACTAGATAGCAACGACGTCACTTAACACACACACACTCACATTTGTCTATCACTAGTATAGTTATTACTGATAATTACTCATACCAATCATCTTAATTACTAATTTAATTTCAAGTGCGCAAACTTTGTCTGACACTTGTCTGTTAATAAAATTTATCTGTGCCGTCTGTCAAGTAAAATCAATTTGTTTTATATTTCACGATCATTACATTGATCATTGATGACAATTATTATTTATTCATTATCTCAAGTGTGTCATCAATCACTGTATCGTAAAATGTGTCATGCATAAATAATTGCAATAATAAATAAACTGATGTGAGTATTTATCATCTACTCCGTTATTGTGTGTTTGCTAAATGTATGCAAGTGCGTCACGATTTATACTTTAAATCGATTAGTTATAAATTATAATTGTTATCTATACTTTTATCGAGGAAAATTATCAGTGGACATTTTATCCTCAGTATCATCCTTTCGCGTCACTGAGTAAGATCCGGTATTGTTGTTGTTATTATTGTTGGTGTTATTGTTATTTTAGGCACTCCCGTGTCCTTGGGTTCGAGAACTATATCGGAAGACTTGACAATTGAATTGAAAGACCACCAGACAAATGACACTGACGAGATGCCATTTATCAAGTCTATTGGAATCCAGGCACGCGAGCGCGAAGGTCCTTACTGGCTAAGAGTTTTTCCGACGTTAAAAGATATAATTGAAGAGGAGGAGAGTGAAAACTCGGGAACTTCCTCGAAAATATGGAAGCATTTAAGATTTCTGGGAAGACTTTCTCTGTGTCAATTTGGTAGGTCAATAATTTATAGATTTCTTTGGTAATGTCGTAAATTTTTGGTTTGTTGGTATTTAGGTCTCGCGTGGCTGTTAACTTTCTGGGCGATAGCTGGAGCCGCGGCTTTTTACGCGACCGAGGGACCACGTGAAAGAGCCCAAGTTTTGGAGCTGAAGGACATGCAGAAAGATTTGGCTGTCGGGTTAGCCACTGAGTTGCGTCAATTAAAGGCCAGTGAAGAAGAAATGGAACCGCTGTGGAGTAACAAAGTTCGACAGTACGTTGCGAAGCATGAAAAACTTTTGCTGGCGGCTGTTAACTCTGGATATGGCGAAGGGGGTGAGAGCGGAGAGCTTTGGACATTTTCCGGCTGTGTGCTCTTCGCTATATCCCTCCTCACTACTCTAGGTGTGTAACAGGTTGCCGTTTTATTGACGTTATAATTTTTAACACCTTCAATACTCTACTCGTGTGTCTTCAAGAGTCAGTGTTCAGTTTATATATCTACAAATTTAAATTACAGGCTTTGGCGCGCCAGTTCCTCGCACAACTGCCGGTCGGACAGTGGCCGTAGTCTTTGCTGGTATTGGAATCCCAGCGCATTTTCTTCTTATACTGAACCTCGGTCTTCTTCTTGCTGTCCGTCTCCAGCGGTACGCCGTGCATAGAAAATACGGAGAAGAATACGACATCGAGGCTGCCAACAGCTTCCCCGTTCCGCGATGGGTTAAAATTATCCCTTTTATCTGGATCGGTAATTTTACTCCAAACTCTTAAAATTTTTTTCATACACTCGTATCGATCCTTCTTTCTTTTGCCTTGTGAATATTAACCCAGTAAACAAAATTTTATTTACAGCCGGATATTATCTCTTGGGAATCCTCGGGTTCGGTGCCGGGAGGTCAAGACCATTAGCAGCGAGTCTGCTTTTCCCTCTGGACTTCACAGCAGCCGGTGGACTGGCATCAACTTCAGGGTTTGTACGAATAGCTTACGCTCTATATCTCGAAGGCGCTGTCACGATAGCCGCAGTTGCGGTGGCAGTCCTTCGGGTATCAGCCACTGAAAGTCTCACGAATATTGGCCTCAAGTACGGATTATTGGTTGAAGCATAGCCTGTAAAGAAACTATCGATCAGGTTTTAAAGATAAAGATTTGACCCTGAGAGTAACACATGCCGTGACCAAGATTCCTCGATAGATAGGGAGCGGTCACGCGGATAACTCTGGTGGTCTACTACCAACCCTAAGTCTATACCGAGCCACTGAGATGTGACCTCGTATTAAAATACTTAGCCAGTGATGAACGCTGGCAAAGTACTTTAATTAAATTAAATAACATCCAATAAAATAAAGTTAATTTTTATAATAATAAATAATTTATGACATTGGACGAATTTTTTAAATTTCCCGGTGTGCATGATGTAATTTTATTTATATAAATACGCGTATGTGTTGTTATTTTATTTTAAAAACGCATTTCAATATTCGTGCCAAGCATAAATGTATAGTACATTTACTCTATTTGTAACTATAACTATACATGTACAATAGATATTGCAACAAACGTTGTAGTATAAAAGTATTATTATTTTATAATTCACAATATCGATCAGCAGTAGAAGCCTGCGTCAGGGACACTAAAGTTATTTGAACTTATTGTTAGCATACATGATATTTGTGTTTGACATCTAGCTATATGTACTTCCCACAAGGAATGTGACATTGGCGGAGATGAATGTAAGAAAATTCAAACAATTACCTATTGAATAATGTAATGATGTCAATAAATTTTTTTCGGGGTTGATAAGACGAATGTGTAACAAGTAACATACAAGGCTTTATTTTACGTACATCTTAAACATGTAACCTTTGACATTTCACTACTTTGCTTATGACTTATGATACATAAATTTATTGTTTTATATTAAAAAAGAAAAATATTACTAGATGTATACAGTTATTGTTTCATAAAATGATTTTGTAGAGAACAAGTCAATTACTTTTATAATACAGTCCCAGTGATCTTTGTTCTACTTATTATACGAATCAAGGCATCTTCTGCTTCATTTTCATCTGCCGATCGCTGGCGCTGTCCTCAGGTTTTGAATTACCCGCTTTAGATTCCTCGGCGGTTGTTGGATTTTTTTTGGTTTCAGTCAGTGGCGATTGTGACTGTGATTCATTCAGAGCTTTTCTTATCAGCTCTAGTAGATGCAGAGGTCCATCGTAGCACTGTTTTGTTCCTGAAAGAAACAAAAAAATTTTTTCTGACTGGCTGCTGACAGTGTAACTCAGGATGAAAGACGATTTCAGACTGCGGGTGATGTCAGCCTTCACCCCAGTCTGAAATCGTTTTGTTTTATCCCTCGTCACACAATACACTATTTTTAAAATAATTGGGATTCCCGGGCTTGAAAAATTAATTTTATTTCAATGTTAATATCGAGTAATAAATTTAAATTTTTAAAATAAATATTAAACTTTTACTGAAAATAACAGACGTGGATTCCAAGAGCCAATAAATAAAATGTGTAAATAAATATTTAAATTACTGAATACTCAAACTTACCTACATCTATTTTATTTATCCGAAAATTGCTTTTTTTATTTTATCAAGTATTCCATCAGATTGATTACCTTCGCCCTGTACGTTTTGTTTCGCTTGAGTTCCCCCAGCGGAGCCTAAAAAAATCAATTCCGATATCGTAATTATATTTCAAACAAATTTAATTAATTTAAAATCACTGATTATTTTATTTACAAAAATGAATTTTTTAAATATTTTCACTCGATGAGGGCAACTCAAGCGATGACAAGTAGTACCAGTACAATAACAAATAAAAACTCATAAATAAAATGAACCCTTACCATCTTTTTTAGAAGTAACGTTGAAGATCGTACCAGGTGTGTTGGACTCTAATTCGGCATAAGCCATCAGCAGGGCTCTTTGATTATCCGTCAGGGACGTTGGCACAGTTATTTTAATGTTTACATAGTGATCGCCGTAACCGACTCCATTAACTTTTCTCATTCCTTTACCACTGAGCCGTACTTTGGTGTGAGATGACGTTCCTGGACGTATTTGAACGGTGTGATCTTCATAAACACCTTGGATTCTTATTGTACCACCAAGTGCAGCTTGTGCGAGTGATATTTCCGCGTCGGTATGTACGTCAGCTCCATCACGTCTAAAGTAACGCGATTTTTCTACGCGGAATGTAATGAAAATTTCTTTACTGCCAACTGCCATACGAATTGTCTGTCCGTCTTCAACACCAGCTGGTACAGGAACTATAACTTTTTTTCGTTGTACCTATGAATTAAAACGAAAGTAAATAAATAATGTAATCAATTGTAATTTAAAATGTAATACTGAAGTCAGCCGACGTCTGATAATTTTTGGATTTCTTTTAAAAAGGGTAAATTATAGAAAAAATATTTTAAAAAATTGCACCCATAGTTTTTTTCATTTCCTACATGTGCATTTTTTTTTGTTTTTTTTTTTTTTTTGTAATTAATTTGTTGAAAAAAAAACCCAAAATTATTAATTGTCTGGTAACTTGATAATTTTAAAATAAATATCTTACATTTTGACCTTTGCCTTCACATTCATTGCAAGGATATTTAATATATACTCGGGTACCATGACAATATCGACATGTTGATCTCATTACGAATGGTCCAGTGCTGATAGTCTCCATCCCTGTTCCATTACACTGTTGACATTTTATAGCTTTCGTACCCAACTCACATCTAGATCCGTCACATTTGTTACATACATCCACGACATTGATGTGTATTTCCTTATTGACACCTCGTGCCGCTTGTGCGAATGTCAAATTCATTACTACCTGAAAATTTACCACCAAATTAACATCCTGCTATTTGTATCAACGTTATTTACAAATGATTGTCAATCAAATACCTCTTGTGCGGTACCGAACCCGTACTTTGAGTCCGCGTAATCTTCAAAGTCGGAGAAATTAGTCGATTTAAATCCAGCCTCGCCGAAAATTTTTCTGAACAATTCCTCAGGATTTATCGTCGACTGGAAATTCCAGTTGTGGTTTGCGTATCCTTGGCCGGCACCAGCCCCAGCGGAACCGGCGCCAGGGTTGAATCCAGAATTACCCATTCCCATCTGCTCGGACGTTGCTCCCCAGGTGTCGAATTCCTTTCTTTTAGTGTCGTCGCTCAGGACTTCGTAGGCTTCGGAAACCAACTGGAATTTTTTGCTCGCATCCGGGTCACTTTTATTCGTGTCCGGGTGGTATTTTTTAGCTAATTCATAGTAAGCCTTCTTGATATCTTTTGCCGAACTGTTCCTTGATACTCCAAGTACTTCATAGTAATTTGTCCTCGTAGCTTGTAAATTTTTTGACACATGGAAACTACGTCGCAGTGACGTAAATTGCTCAGCTACATAAAATAATAATTAACTAATTAATTAATATGAATAAAAAAAAATAAAAAACTGAGGTTATGAGCATGTTCTGATCACAGCTCCAACATTGACAGCCAATAAGAAATTAAATAAAAACTAATGCGTATAAATTTTAAAAATAAACTGACATATATAATTAGAGTGAAAAAATTTAAATGTCAATTAAAATAAACATTTGAAAATGATGTAATCTAATAATTTAAAAAAAAAGTCTGAGTAAAAAAGTAAAACTCACATTTACTCTGGTAACTTTTAGCCCACGTGTCAACACCAAGACCAGTCGTGGAAAATAAACGCTGACACTCATTACTATTTGACAGATAATCAGATTGTAATTTATTAAAATTTCTGTTACTTATAAATCTGATATTTCGAGGCCGAAAAATTAAAACTATTCCTTTGCCGGTCGCCATGATGCCATTAATCCCTCGACGAAATCCTCGACATGCTCGAAATTTCTATAGAAATCTACTGAAAAAAATAATTAACTGTTTTATCATCCAGGTTCTGATAAAGAAGATAATTTATATATTTTAAAATTTAAAAACCTGGAGATTACTGATGATTGGTAACGAAATAAATTTTGTCTTTGACAACTAACGCTCTCACTGAGTGACGTGGTGATGGTTTCACACTAGGACACGAGGGATCCTCATATATATACATATATATAATTAGCAAGTGATTTTTTATGTGTGTGTGTTGTCTGTTAACTACTTGGACTAAATGTACCTGTAGTAAACTCAACAAACGTCTGATCTTATTCAGCTGAGCTAAAAAAAATAAATAATAAATAAAAATATTAAGTATTTAAAAAATAAAGACTTGAATTTGAATAATTAGCAGTAACGTAATTAAGTTAATAGATCCCGTAAGTTAAAATGATTAATTACTTGTTATTTTTTGTGATATCAGCATTAGTTTTATCATTTGAATTGAGCCACGTAACCGGTACTAAAGTAACACGTATACGGGGTATTCCATTATCAAAAAATTCACTTTATGATCCGAAAAAAGACTTTAGTTGTTTAGATGGCAGCCGTATTATAACATTCGACAAAGTTAATGACGACTACTGTGACTGTGGTGATGGGAGTGATGAACCCGGTACCGCTGCTTGCTCAAATGGCTTCTTTTTCTGTGAGAATCCTGGTCATAAGTCACGATACATACCATCGAGTCTTGTCAATGATGGAATTTGTGATTGCTGTGATGCTAGTGATGAATACTTATCCTCGGCATCATGTGTTGACAACTGCAAGGAGCTTGGGAGGGAAGCAAGAGCTGAAGCTGAAAAAGCTGCTGAGCTGGTGAGAGAGGGCAGCAAAATCAGGCTGCAGTTGGCTGAGGAAGGACGAAAATTGAAGAACGAGATTGGGGAAAAATTGACGAAGCTGAAAAATGACTTCTTGGAGGCTGAGCTTATCAAGAAAGAAAAAGAGATTATCAAGAACCAGGCTGTTGATAGAGAAAATGCCGCTTTGGAAAAATATAAACCGGCTGAATCAGAGGCTACGGATAGGAACGATGAGCAGAGTGATGAAGCTAAACTACGAGAAGCTGATGAGTACTTTAAGATGCTTGATTCTGATGAAAGTCACAGTGTCACTTTGAGTGAATTACAAACGAGAATTATTTTTGATCGTGATCATAATGGTGCTGTCACTGAGGAAGAAGCGATGTACTTTTTGGGACAGGATGAAGTCAATTTTGATGAGTTTCTTGAGAAATCATGGAATAATATCAAGCCAGTACTCATGAAAGAACAAGGTTTGTATTTAAAGTATTAATTAATGTTGTATTTAACATAATATTTATTTATTTTATTTTATTCAGGATTATTTAGAGGCCCAGACGATCAGGAGCAACGTCAAGTCCACGAGGAGCATGAGCTTGAACACGAGGACGAGCATGATACTGAGGAAGACGAAGATGAAGAAGACCAGGAACAAGATGTTGAAGGAGCTGCTGAAGATGCTGAAGGTCACGCTGAAGAGATTGAAAGAGAGGGTGAAGTAGAGCAGCCACCAGAGCAGCCGCAGGTTCAGTACGACGAAGAAACTCAGGCGTTAATTGACGAGGCGACCGCCGCAAGGACTCAGTACCAGCAAGCAGAGAAGGCTGCGCTTGATCTTCAAAATGAAATAAGATCACTGGAGGCTAAAATCGACCGAGATTACGGACCTGAGGAAGTTTTTGCTTCGCTAGACGGTGAGTGTTATCAGTACACGGATCTGGAGTACGTGTACACCATGTGCATGTTCGGGCGGGCCACTCAAAGTGCCAAATCTGGAGGCAGCGAAGTCAGTTTAGGTCACTGGCAAGACTGGGCCGGTCCGGATTACAGCAAATACTCAAAGGCCAAATTTGACAGAGGTCTCACCTGCTGGAATGGACCAGCCAGGTCTACAATGCTCGATTTACGTTGTGGTAAAGAAAACAAACTTGTGTCAGTATCCGAACCAAGTCGGTGTGAGTACGCCATGATATTTACGACACCGGCGCTTTGTAATCCTGATGCTGATAACTCTAGTGTACATGATGAATTGTAAAAATATAAATAATGATAATGATAATAACAACAATAACAGCAACCAGTAACTGATAAGATGAAATCGACTAATGATAACGTTTCATAGGATTTTAAATAAATTTATGTGGACACTATTCACTGATTTTTTTACGCGTTCACAATAATATTTATCATTGCCAAGATAAATATCAACTGTTTAAATATTTTCGAGGTTTATTATTATTATTATTAGTTTTTTTTTTTTTTTTTTCAATTATTTTTTACTTTACCATATTTTCTAAACCAATAAATACTTAGTACTGACGCCCGTAATGATTAGATAATTTTTTAGCAAGTGCCTAGTCAACAATAAATGCATTTACTTGTGAACGCAATAATGAGAGAGGATTTAAGTAAATTGTGAAAACGATAATTAATTTTTAAATTTAAACGAGTAACCGGTTCAGCGATCATTTTTTTAAAATGCGAGGCAATAAATTTTTGAATACAATAATTATACATATTAATTAAAAAAAAGAAGAAATGAATTGAAATTGAAATTGAAATTAAAGATACGGCACAACTTTTTCACAAAAAATAAATCTAGTAGTAAATAGTTGTTACTGTCGTATAAAAAGTAAATGGATCACTGTTACATTCCTGTTTTTTACACCGGATAACTTGTAGATTTATCAGATTAAAGCAAAAAAGTAATGAAGTAATTAATAAATAGTAATAAATTAATACAAGTAAGTAATAAGTACGGGTCCTGTGATAAATGCACTTATTTTATTTTTGTTGTAAAAAAATATTGTGCAGACGGTGATCCAATTTTTTTGAAAAATAATAAATGAATAAAAGAAAAACTCACTTGACAGTTTTTTCTTATTGAGGGCATTTTTAGACGATACCTCTACTTTTTTAATTTATCTGATGACCTTGAACTGTAATAACCGTAATTAAAATTCTATTAATTAATTAATTAAGAAAAAAAATTGGAGTATGAGTGGAAAAAGGACACTGGTCTTAATTACATCAGGATGATCTTGAAGTTAACAGACAACTAGAATTTTTTTGACCAATTAAATTTAAAGAAAAAAAAAACTAAAATATGCACATGTAGAAAATTAAAAAAACTACAAGTGCAATTTTTTTTTTTATAATTTATCGTTTTTTAAAAAATCAAAAAATTATTAGACGTCGGCTAATTTCAGTATCATTCAGGATGTGGATTTAGAAAAATTACTTACAGTTGTTTTAAATTTTCTGTTTGACGAGATTTTTTTTGTACCGAAAGTAGTAGACATTAATTTTTTTTTTTATTTAAATGAGAAAACGAAATACTTGTAGATGAAAATGCATATCAAGAAGTTTTAAAAATCTTTTTGTGTGGATTTAAAAAAAATTTAATTATTATTGTTATTAATAATAATTTCATAGTTGCAAGTAACTTGGTTGTAAAAACATTAAAATTGATGCGTGTGAATGTGGCTGACAACTGGCGGTTTTTTGAATTTTTGAATAAATGTGAAAAATGCAAGTACCCAAGTAGTACACTTGCCTTTGTGACATCTATAAGAGATCAGTTTTTCGGCAACTTTTTGACTTATCGATAAGGCATCAATATGTTGACAAAACGATCAGAAATTTATGTCACCGAAAAAATATCTACTTAGAAGACTTGACTCAAGTAACGACAAAAAGTAAATTACAAATAATGGTAAAATAAATCATCTAAATGACTTTTTAATTAACATAAGACAGGAAAATCAACGCAAATTTTCTCTGTCTCCGGAACCAACATTTGCAAGTCGTATTTATACCAAAAAAGGTGACTTTGAGTCAAAGAAAAATTTGTCTTATCCTTTTAAAAGAGATCTTTAAGACATCTTAAAGTTGTCTCTGTGCTACTTGGGCACATTGTTTCAATATATTAATTTATGTATTTATTTTAAATTTATAAAATGTCTCATATCTGCTACATTCACACGAATTCAATTTTGAAATATCGGCTACTTTATCACAATTTACAAAAAATAATTCCAGTAAAATTTAAATGTCAAGATAATACATCAAAATTTTCAATTTTTAAAGTTAAAATTTATTTGAAAGATTGTGAGTGTGAATGTAGCAGACATCAGACAAATTGAAAATTATTTACTCTACTCATTTATAATTTAAATTTGTCTAATGTCTGCTACCACTCATGAAAAATTTAATTAAACAGATAATTTAAAGTAACTGTAATTTTTTTTTTTAATGAATATCCGGACGAATTTATCACTTGTCCTTTAATTTTATTACAAATGAATTACTCACATATTAAAAAAGTAGAGGGTACTGTCTAAGATTGATCTTAAAATGTGTGTATGTAAATTTAAACTAAATCGTGAATCTGTTGATTAATTAATGAATTAAGTTAAGTATTTTGTAACTTTTTAAAAGCATCAGTGTGGTGGGCACATTTTCAGATTCAAAAAACTAAATAAATTAAGTAAATGAAAACAATAATTAATTGAATAAAGATATTTGTCAAATTGAGTATGATAGTGATGGCAATTTTATTTACAACAATCTCCATTAATATTTATAGTAACATATATTCAATTCATTATTTATTCTTTTTATAATTAACAATTAATAATTATAATGTTATCATAAATTATATTCATTTATTAGACTTTTAATGATATTAGTTTTAAGCTCTTGCCAAACGTTACTACATTACGTCTGTTATTTTATTATATTTTATATTTTACGTATTATATATATTTTAATATGCAGATAGGTAACTACTGATGTTGATAATTAATATAATTATTTTTCAGGATCAGTCCATTTTTACGATACTGAAGTTAGTCGACGTCTAATAATTTTTGATTTTTTTAAAAATGATAAATTATTTTTTAAAAAATTCAAAAATTGCATGAGTATGAATAGATATCAGACAATTAATAAATTTTAAATAAATAAATAAATTCAAATAATGAAATTTAAAAAAATGCGCGTACTAGTTTTTAAATTATCTAAGTACGTATTTTTTTAATTTTCATTCTTACATTTTATTGATTTATTCAAAAATTTAAAAAATTGCACCTATAGTTTTTTTAATTTTCTACATGTGTGAGTGTTAATTTAGCAGACATCAGACAAATTTAAAATTATAAATAAATAGAGTAAATAATTAAACAAATGAAATTTTTAAAAAATGCGCATTCAAAAAATGTTGAAATTAATAAGTGCATTTTTTAAAAATATTTTTAACTTCCCGCTAAGAAAATTGCAAATTTTCAAAAAAGGGAAGTTATTGGTTTCGGTCCGATTTTCGAAAATCGAGTTTTCATCAGATGTCGACGTTTTGAGGTCCTAGGAAACTATTCTGACTATTCCCGGGTGGACGTCCGTGTGTGTGTGTGTGTGTGTGTGTGTGTGTGTGTGTGTGTGTGAACTTTTTTTTGTCCGACGATATCTTTGGAACAGATGAACCGATTTGAACGTACTTGGTGGCGATCGAAAGAGCTCACCAAAACTTAGTCTTGATTAGATTTTGGGGTAAATCGGTCATGTAGTTTACAAGTTATACAAAGAATAAGAATTAAAAATTTTTTTTTATTTTAGTTTTTTATTGATTTCTCAGAAACGACTTATACGATCAACTTCAAAATCTGATCAGTTCTAGAACTCAATAAAACGCGTCGATTGCCGCCTCAACCATCAAAATCGGTCAATTCATTCCTGAGATATCGTGGGAGAAAGAAATGCTAAAATCGGTTTTTTTTAAAACAATGGCACACTAAAGTATTTTCGAGCTCGAAGAGCTCGAAAATGTATCCACAACAATGTTTTCGAGCTCGAGGAGCTCGAAAACAGCGGGAAGTTTTGGGGCTGGCCCGCAGGGTCAACCGACAGACAGATTTTTTTTTTAATTATTTACTCTATTTATTTATAATTTAAAATTTGTCTAATGTCTGCTACATTCACACTCATTCTACATGTGCATATTTTTTATTTGTTGTAATTGATCTGTTGCAAAAAAAACCGAAAATTTTAAATTGTCTACTAACTTCAGTCATCATTTTTAGCCCGTCTAAGGCACTCGAGTCTCAATAAATGAGTTTTAATAATTACAATTTACATAAATTGTAATTACTCATTCATTAGTCTCAAACAAGTGTCGAAATGTATTTTTATTTCTCATTTAACTTTTTATGTCATTTGTTGTAAACACAGATGTAAAAGTTTAGACCCAAATTAGGCCCGTGAAAGGTAACCGCGGCTTACAGTACATATTATAATAATGATAATAACAATAATGAGACATTATTATTTATTTACAAAATGAATATCAATACGTTATTTAAATTACACAATAAATGTCACTATTAATTTATACAGCCACATTATTAACATATTAAATTTCAAAGACAAATTAAATGTCGCTAAATACTAAATAATATTTATTAGACCGTTTGATAGTTTAATACTTAATATATAATCAATTAAAGGTAATAATTATAGTAATCAATTACAAAGTATACAAAATTAAATTAATTACGTTGACAATTAATCTCGGCAATTAAAAGTATTATATTTATATTTTGCGCGAGTATCCATGATATTTTTAATATGTATATATTATATTTTAATAACTATGATAATTTTATTAGAGGCAAGTTTTGTTAATTTGCAATTACAATTACAATTAGTCCGTTAATAATCTCGTTATTTACTGATAGTACTATATTATATATATATATATATATATTATTTATCAAATGAAAGAAAGTTTGTTTTCATAAAGTTTTTTATAGTACGGTAGAAACAAACGGCAAAGTTAATAAAAATAAAAATAAAAATAGTTTTAACAAGTGGTAGTATCACACAATGGCATTAATTTGATCTTATTGTTATTCACTTGCCAAGTTTCTCAAACATAATAAGTTTCTCTTTGAAACTCTTGGTGTCGGTTGACACTTCAGATATGTTTCCGTTAAGCATATTCTGCAATTCTTCATCATTTTTAGTGGTAAGCAAATTGTTGAATAGCAACTTATTGTCCTCCTGTTTAACGACAGGTGACGATGGCGGTGATGCCGACAGTTTCTTGCTAAATGGTACAGAGTTCCGTTGATTATTACCGTTGTCTGTTATACGGCTGACTATTGTCAGCAACTGATGGATGTCAATATTTTCTTTTGATTCAGAGCTCTGTCGCCAATAAGGCTTGTCGGTGTAGGTTAGTGACTTTGAATCTTCCTCCATTCCATCAGCGTTATCTGTGTTCTGTTTATTTTCCATTGTCTTGGTCGACCAGGAATCCTGCGGCAAGAAAAAAATAAATAGATGAACAATAAAAAAAAAAATTATGTTTCATTTATAGTATATTTAGTATACGTACATTTTTTTCATATTTATCATTGACGTTGTTCGCGATGTCGTCATCTCGGGTGTCCTGGTCCAAATCTTTGTCGAGACTGTCGAGAGTCTCGGTGCTGTCGGAAGATTTGTTCCGTTTTTCCGAGTCGAGGGTATCAGTGCTGCCAAGTTCGGAACTTTCTGAGGACTTCTGGAGTCGGGGTGTCGGGGGTTTTCTTAGCAGCGATGGTCGGCGATCGTAATCCTCTTTGTCGTGATCATCTGGATACATTCCTAACATAGAGTTGGGTATTTTCTTTGGTGGCTTACGAATTTTACGGCTCTCGACTCTGTCCTCCAGCTCAAGATTATCCGAACTCTCGGAGGAGATTGTTCTTTTGTAGCTTTTGTAGTTGTATTTAAAGTCCAAGTTACTTCGACTAGTCTCTTGATTGTTGTTTATCATTTCAAAGTTGTCAGTAGATTTCGACATGACACTGGCAATTTTTCCGTGATGTTTATTTGCGCGTGTGAGGTAGACATCTGATGTGCTACTGATTTTCTGCAGCTCTGGTTGCTGATGGTCTAGACTCCCAAAGTTGTCTGATGACATGGACATCGTCTTGTGGGTTCGCCTCGGACGAATTTCAAAACTACTGCGCCTGCGCTCAATCGAATCGTCACTTACTAGAGCCTGTATTGCTTCCAAACTGTCAGAAGACTTTGAAACAGTGTCGGAAAATTTGTATATCTGGTTACTGGGTCTTCTAGCCGGGCGCGGATCATCACGATCCGGCGATGTCTCAAATCCGTCAGTAGATTTTGAAATCATGTTTGCGAGTCTTCGGGGCATTGGTTTTATCTCTCCGTGCTCAGCAAGTTTATCAAATCCATCTGTTGATTTAGATATTAAATTTTGTAATCTTCCAAATGTCGGGGCTTCTTCATTCTCAATAAGTTTATCAAATCCTTCAGAGGATTTTGAAAATGAATTATCAAGACTGTCTGGTGATTTTGATAATCTAGTAACAGATGTACGTTTTTTTGGAGTTGTTTCCAATTCATCGTAAACATTTGACAGCTTAGTCATACGGTTCGATGATTTTATCGTCACAAGTTTTATGTCACCGCTATCTTGGGTGTCAGTTTGTTCAATCATACGGGCGACACTCAAATCAAGGCTGTCCGGTGACAAAGAAGCCATGCTTGAAGGTTTTTTCTTTACATCAAATTCTTCAAACATGTCGGATGTCCTAGAAGACAATCTACTGGAAGATTTACGCATTATTGTAATGCCCTTAGGATCGACTGGAGTACTTGCATTGCTACTTGTTACTGTAGACAATTCAAGACTGTCAAGTACGTCTGAAGTTTCCGATATTGTTGTGATTGTCGAGCAAGACATACTGCTGGTGGTTGATGTCATTGTGCGTCGGGGTGGTCGCCGATTTTTTGGCCGGACTGAAATACGGTGATGTGCTGCGGTATGATTCAGCGAGTCACTCTCCAGTTCCGCTGAAACGAAAAAAAATAAAATTTAAATCTTGGCTGTGAAATTTAGACAATTTTGAATTTTAAATTTCTAAGGCTGGTCATTTGAATTTTAAACTCAAAATATCTCATTAACTATTGAGTTTTTTGAAAAAATACATCAAATCTTTTTTGTAGAGAATTTAAAGGGCTACAAAAAAAGTATCTTGCAATTTTTTCGAAAACTTAATATTTACATAGATATTTCAAAAAAACCAATCACACTTTTTTGATGATAAATTTGAAATTCCCGCGGGAAAATTTTGAACTTTTTTTACTAAAATAAATATATTTTATGGAAATTTAAATTTTTTCAATGATGTCGAATCAAAGTGCGTTTACTCCCCAATAATTTGCCAAAAAATTTATTCAAAAATATGAAAAATTAAAAGAGAATTAAAAACTATTTTTATACAAAAAATTCTTGTCCATTTTTTTGTCATCTCGAAATCAAAATTTACGATAAAAAAAAATATAAAAATTAAAAAGTTGCTACCGTTATGATTCGCGCCGGAAGTGTAACAATGGAGGGTTAAAATCCGAACAATGAATATCCATATAAATAAAGTTTAAGGTTTAAATTTTGTAATTTTTCGTAGTATTTGTTGAGTTAACTTACGTAATTCCTCCTTTGGCAATGTAGCAATTTTGTCATTGTTGTCAGTTTGTGTTCGTGTTACCTGTTAATAAATAAACATAAAGAAAAATAATTTATATTAATTAAAGTAATATATAATATAAAGTAATAATAATAATAATAATAAAAACAACGAAATTCACCTGACGGTTTTAATAATTTACGGAAAGGGAATCGCGAGTCGAGGATTTTAATTTCCTCATAGTAACCCCGTAAAAACGCGGAAAGATGAACATCTTTCGTTAGTTTCTACATTCTAAGTTACATCAGAGTATACAAATGTAATGTTACTATAGAATCAAAACTTGTATGTTGAGCTCTACTGCTCGTGCGAGTTTCTATTTTTTGTACCTTTCATTTCGTTATTTTAAAGTTATATTCTTTTATAAGACCCCGCCCTGCCCTATTTTCGCGCTAATTCGCGGAGATAAACAAATGTAATTGTGATTACTGATTACCTACACAATATTTCATAAGAAGAAACCCAAGAAATCGGCATATTTTAAAATAAACTCAAGTTTCTTTAGTTAAGAAAATGATTTTTAATGAAGTCTTCAAATTTTCGCGCCAAAAATACATCAGATCAAAAATTTTCAAAAGCATAATTTCTTACGGAGAGAAAATATATTCCTAAAAGTTTTTTTTTCTCTCAGTATATATATGTATATATGAAATAAATCAACAATGTATTGGATAATTTATAAAGCCATTAATCACAAAATGGAACAAGTTGATGTAAATAAAAAAAAAAACGGGTGATTGAATACAATAAATGGCGATGGTGATTTAAAATCAAGCATCGAAGGATATGATTACCTCATCACATGATTCCTTTTGATCTTCCGGTATCCTTTGTCTCATTTCAGCTCTTCTCGATTTAAAACCCACTCTCTTTTCCTCATCATCAACCACTTTAATGTCTATTTTTCCGCTACAAGAACTCGTTCTCTCGATAATCGATTCTTTTCTACCATCATTACTACCCCATATCCCAATTATTATTTTAGCTGACGACGGGCTCGTGATTGTTTCAATGTATCGATTATTATTCATATTCATATTCATATTCATATTCATATTGATGTTATTATTTTTTTTTTTAATTGAAATTTCCGGATAAATTTTATCAGAATTATCTCTCTCCTTGTTACCGATAATTTTATCATCTGGGAATATTTCGACGGTACTTTTTGTTCTCGTGGAAATTTTATTTCTATCATTTTTATCACTGCAGCCATAAACTCCAATAGTTATATTTGCTGGTGAACTGACAGGACGTATTCTAACGTTCTCACGAGTACGGTCAATAAGACGACGACGTTCAACGGGATTTAAATTCAATTGCTCAATTATCGCACGTATATTCGTGGAAATATTTGTCTCTCGTGACACAACCATCTTATTTATATTAATTATTACAATTACAATTGCAATTACTATCAACAACTCATAAATAAATAGTAAAATAATTGTTATTGTTATTAAATTAAATTTTCACTTTATCGAAGTTTCACTGGAAATGTTAACGTCTATTAATTTTCATTGCCATTAAGTTAATTAGCTCAGTAGTTAGTATTTATAATAAATATATGGTGTCTTGTATCATCTGAAGCTTCTTATATATATTTTATTTTTATTTTTAACCCAGTATCATTCAAATCGTTTCCCACGCGACCTTCAACCTCACCGGCATCAAGATAAATAATAAGAGACAGCCCATACACTTATATATTTATATATATGTGTATACTTAAACCATTGCAATTCGCGGTATATATTCTATATTATGCTATTTTACCAGAGGCAGTCACTCTTGGCCGATTTCACACACTCAGTAGCAAATAGAAATCGCGGAAACACTGGATTATATGTCTGTCTATCTGTACATACCACTAGACAATAATATATAATAACAATAAATATGTAAGCATATATATATATATATAACACACACCTAAATAATATTTTATTTATTGTACTTTTATATAAATCACAACTACCTCATTTCATTTGTTTTATAACTGCTACTATTATTCATTATCTATCTCTAAATATATATGTATATATATACTCAACTGATAAAAAAATCGGCTTTTTTTCTCAAAACTCCCCATTAAATAGCAGGGAGGTGAAAAAAGATGAGCTCTTACTAATATTTAGAGGTCGCTCGTCACAATTTTCTATTTTCCATTTAAATAACATGGGAAAAAAAATTGTATACCTCAATGACTCATTGTACAGATCTCAGGGTTTGATGTCGTAGAAAATTATGCGCTCTACAAAAAAAGTCTTATCATTTTTTGATAAATTGATCTGTTCAAGTTATTGGAGCTTGAAGTCAAATTGAAGGTAAATTTCGAGCTCTCCCCACTTTTCCGGCGAAACTATCAGACTTATCACAAAATGTCATAGGACCTTTTTTGTAGACAATTTTATTCCTAACAAATTATCTCTGATAAACTTTTTCAAAATTCCGCATTGTTTTATAGTTATTTCCATTTTAATGTCAAGCTCTAAGAAAAAACAGTGTCCTGATCGATTTTAAGATCTTATATTATATTATATTGTATATTTATATATAATCCTTTTATCAAATTCTATGAATCATTATAGTATTCAGGACATCAATGATTAATAAATAATTTTTCATCAAGGTGCATCAATTCTGGGCCACAACTGCCCACATTTCGCGCCCACTTGACTCTCTCATTCGCCTCTCATTTACCTTTTATGTGTTCTATTGATATTTTCTGCAAGGTGTGTCTTTATATTTATTTAATATTTATTACAAAAAAAAAAAATAATAATAATAATAAATGTCAAATTTCAGGTAAATAGTTAACGAAACAAAACCACTTGCGATTTCGCATTAATTCAACTCAACTTAACTCGCGTTAAAACTTTTTTTGATAACAAACGGTGATAGTGCACGCGTGTTCGCGGGGCGTGAAGCCGTACAAGCAACTCGCTGAATATGTTTAAATTATATTAGTACTTCAGAACTCGTTATAATATAACATATATTATGTTTACGGCGATATCAATGATGCTAATAGCTCAATCTCATATATATATTTATACATTTATTACGTTACCCCACGAGTTTTTAATTATTTTATCGCAATTTCGTGTTGCCAATGTAACAACAAGGAATTATAAATATAAATATAAATTATGCTGACAAATGTGCAGATAAATTTATCAGTTTAATGGACTACTCGATTTATTTACTAGCAACGGGAGATTGATTGGTTAATTAAAGTTTGCTTTTAAATTTTTCAAAGTTTATCAGTAAATTTGGTGTCAAGTGACGGTAAATATAACTTTTAATTTATGTGACTAAATAAGAAAGTTTGTCGGTCATGTCTGTCACGCAAAGGGTTTAATTTTTTTTTAAGTTCATTATTGTCATGGCGATATTGATTTAACAATTTATCAGTTCATGATTCACGTACCCTTGACCCTCGTTGTAAAATGTTACTAAAATTATATTTGATACCTAGGGAGCTTTGATTAAATCATGTATGTGATATATATTTATTATATGAGCTGTTACTTTATTATTGCAATTGGAAATCCTTGGATGTGGTCAATCTAACTGGGCCGCTGAACCATAAGAATGTTGAGTTTATTACCTCAAATAGTCTACCCGAGTAATTTATAATTCAGACAATAAATATATCTATTTATATTCAAACTACACATTGAGTTTATTTGTCGAGAGTAAAATTAAAATATAATATAATTAAAATGACGTTTCTGAGAATGCGCGGTGGCAATAAAACTTTTATTGCTTACCGAGAAAATTTAAATTTAAAAGTATGTATTTATATATAATGTAGTAATTGAGTTTAACTGAGACTTATCGTAGTGAATATAACAGAGTATTTTAAGTCCGGAAAATAGCCTCAAGATCGTATGGTATCGCTTGATCTTTATCTAATCGCGAGTTAATTAATCACTCGGTGATGGTAAAAATATGGATGATTATTATCATGGCGATAATAAAATAAACAAAAGAATTAAAGAAGAAGCTCCAGTAATACAAGATTTTTAAGTAGTGATCCGAGAAAACGACGCTTCCGTGACCTGCATCTGTTCACTGATGCAAGTAAGATAGAGGAAGCTTGATGTTAATTTGTATACCGCAATTCAAAATACCACACAAGTGGATCTCATTTTACTCCATTGTCTCCGTCGATCGACACGTCCTGATTAACTTTAAGGATTTTCTTGTATTCTATCACTAAATTCTGTCACCCAAATAATCCTGGTACTGGTCTGCTACTAAAAGTCTCATTACCACCACTCATTATTATTATTATTAATAAATCAGACGTTGTAACGATATTTGCTAGCACTAGAGTGTACGATCTGGTCGGCAAGAATAACACGACGTCAACTGTCGCGTTGTGCCAAAGCACTTTTCCTCGGCAATAGGGACAAGAGTGAGAAGCAATAAGAGAGGGGACTAAACTAAACTCATGAAGTAGAAAGGGGCTGGAGTATCGAGAGGGTCTCGAGAGTAGTGTACCGAGTAGTGCTCTATACCATCACACTTACTATTTTATCGTTAAATACAAAGCAGCGTAGTGCTGTACGGGAATAAAATATCGCGGATAGTGCACGCGAGAACACTAACGGTCTAAGAACCCAGTCTCTGTCAATAGATCTACGGTTACCAGCTGTTTCGCTGGTGTCTTTCTACCCACTCTTTCTATCCATTTTACCTTGGTATCCTATCTATCCATATAATACACACCGTACTGGTCTTTAACGCCTCCAACATTCTCCTATAATACAGCAGCAATTGCAGCTCCAACCACCACCACCACCAAGATTGCCAGTATCACCATCACCACGTGCCGCACTTTTCCCTCTTGACAATTATCAAGCAAAGGTCTTTCGCAAACCCGTACCACACGATGCCTTGGTTGCAATAGTGGCCTGGCTGACTCGGTTGAGTCAACTTAATACTTTTATCTTCATTGTATTTAATACGCAACACGTACATACATTTTGAATTATCACTGGGTAGTTGTGTCTGCTGGTGTTGCCAGTGTGTAGATGCATTAAAACCGTGAGAAGGCTAACGCGGACCGTTGTAATTGCTAGGCGTCCAAGTTGAGGCACATATTGCTATGCTCTGTACAGCAAATTGTCTCGTGAGTTCCACTTAAAATTTTACCCAACGGTTTACGGATTTGATGTTGACCTAGTACTTGATCATCAGCATCATCCTCATCGTTGTATGAGTCCTCGAAGTTCCATTTAATGTGGAGATGATAAGTCATTAGATGGATAATCATTCCGCTGGCTGAAGTTTTTCAATCAAGCTCTTAATGAGGACGAATAGGCGCAATTAGTGAAAGGTGTACTTTACAGATCTATATACTATTTTTTAATTTTAAAGTAAAAGTACCTCTTAGTATATTAAGTATTCCGTAATTATGGTGATAATTCCTCATATCGTTAAAAATAAAAGAAAATAGATAAGACTTAATTTCAAATTCGTTCATTACTTTCTCCAATTACTGAGATGGGCATTTAAAAACATAAGTACTCGTTAGATTTCTCGATTCTTGATGATTATTAAAAGGCAAGTCTAGCTGATGATTTTACCTGGTGAAGGTCTGATCGTTGCCGTACTGAATCTTCTAGGTCTGTTGATAAAGTAGTTACGGACGTAGTTGGTCAGACTGCTGGCAACCAGCGATTCCACTGCAGAGAATTGTGTTATCAATCAGCGACCAGCAGGTAAACCATAAAGCCGCGGCAGGTGTAAAACTCTGACGGCCAAAGGATGGCGCCAGGTGGTACGCAAGGTGGAGAAAACTGTTGTGCTGTTGGTTTTATAAAAACGCGCTTCACGAATAGCTGTCGAAAGAGTAGAGGCATCAGGCCAAGTAACGGTAAATTTATTTAAACGTTAGCTTGTAATACCCACACACATGATTATTTAATCTTAAATTAAACAGCTCACTATCCTGACTAATTACTCGCTAATTTCATTAGAACTTGGCCTTGACTTGGTCTACTGATAATTATATTACCTTGTCTTTTAATTAAGTCTACGATTACATTACCATCAACCCACACACACTCACCCATCGACATGACGTATAAAAACAATAATAAAAATTTTTTATAAGATATTTTTATCTCTGTAGCAGTAACAGTAACGGAATATTGTTATGATGATGATGATTAAAAATATCTGGTAGTAATATTAGAGATATGATTATTGTTCATGTCAAGTAAGTGGACAAGAACCCAAACTGGTTCCGTAAAAGGGATCAGTACGTCGTTAGGACTCCATTGACCTGATTCTCAATGAGAATTCGTTACAGAAATACACCCATTGCAATGAGACGTTTCAGACAATATTAAATTTATATACTTGTATATATATAGACGTATATACAAGTATATAAACAAAAGAAAATTGTCAACAAAACAGAGAGAAGAACGGTTATTGCCGTTTTGGCAATTTGTTCGATAAATGACTAGTGAGTCATGGAGCGAACCGGTTTGTTCACTCGGTTTAAATCGAAAAAGTATCAAAACTTACCCTGAATTTTTCCTCCGGCTCTTCTCTATCGATTCGTTCACGTTTATCTGTGCGGCTGAAACGGCTCTGCAATCACAATAGACGTTTTATTATTCATCTTAAAGTTACTATAAATGTGTACCGGTTGTTTTTTTTATGTGCAATCAATATCCGAGAAAAAAAGAATATATATATATCACAAAAAATCTTTACCCCCATATTGAATGTTTAATTTAAAAACTGCTAGAGTATTTGAGCACTGAATTTACCAGGTCACTTGCATTTAAATAGTATATGAACCACTGGCTCTATACATATATATCGGTGACAAGCACTACTACAAGTTTTCAATGGCTCATCAATATTTATCAACTCCAGTAAGACTACAAGAACCACTCTGACGGAATTACATTCAATGTTAAGATTAAGTTTCTACAATAGGCATTTTAAATATTCATTTTAATTACAATAGTCACCAGATAACTGATACCGTAATAAACCGTCTATATAAACATATATATGTATAGAGATGTACACATAAATTTATCCAATTGTAATAAATAGAATTACATGAGTGCACACCGAGTAATTAAATGAATCTGACACGACAAAGCTCAATCGCGCGGATACAACCGATATGATTTTCACAATAAAAACCCAAGCCGAATGCTCTCTGCTATCTCACCTCAGTAGTTTCCTGCTGATAGTGTTCCCCGGAGGCCTGCAACGCAAAAAATATCGTGACATCATTGTTAGAGAAGGAAATAGTTTAGATGTCTGTATGTATACATATATATATATATTTTTTTTTCCTTTTTATAATGACATTTGTAAGACGCAGTAAAGAATAATAGAATGAATGTGTTGTACTTGGCGACTCGTCAACCGCGACGTTTAAGTCGAGAAAGAAAGCAACGGTAAATATTCATGTGTATCGTACATAAAGTGTGTAGAGTACAGGGAAACCAAAGCCTCACACGAGCAGCTTGGATCCTTGGTCTTTATCATCTCATCCCCACTCAACTCTTGGGTATTCAACTTTATTGAGAATTCTGATATGATTATGATGTTGATGGCTCGATATTAATATGCGTATATCGCTCATAAATATATATATATATATATATGTATGTATGTATATTATATACTCACATGAGGGACGTGAGTCTCGGCCGATGCCAGCTGATTCCTACTCTCTATGGCAGTCTTTATTTGCTCCAACACCTGTACCAATTAATTTTTAATTTATACATTTTTCATTTTTAATCACTTATAAGTACACGTATAAATGTAAATATTATTAATGCATATTTAATTTTGTGACAGATGATCAACTTACCCGGAGAGATATCCGATTGTTTGGAGCTCCGTGGATACCGTGGCTTTTATGAACTTCTTCACTCGTTTTTCCTTGTCGTCTCTGTAAATAAAAAGGAAGTTTAAAAAATAATATTTATTACAGACGAAAATATATGAGACTGAGAAAGGGCAACAATAGGAAAGGAGTTGTGTGTTTTTTAATGATGAAACACATAAAGACTTTCTTGAGACTATCAGGCTGGAACGCAGACGCTTACTATAATGGTGAAAAATTAATGAGGAGTACTGTTGATTTAAAAATGATTTTATCAATTTAAGAAGTGACTTTTAGTACAATGATTTTATTTTATTTTTAAATAATTGTGTTTAAAAAAAAAAAGTAGAGCTCTTGTTTTAGTCATATCTCCATTAGTAAATGTTTTAATTGATGTGCCGACTCCTCAGCAATCCGATAAATTTTCAAACGATAACTTATTATTAATCTTGATTGAAGTGCATTATAGATTACTGAATAAAAGTAATATTTTAAGTCAAGTAGGTTTTCTCTTTAGCAAAATAGTTGAGATGATAAACGAATTTAAAAAATTCAGGTTAAGATTTTCATGTATTTAAGGATTTTTATTTAAAAAAAGAAAATTGATTAAATTTTATCGACAAGAAAGTCAATATAGATGTGTATTATAGTAGTAGAGAGTACTCCAGTTGAAAAATATTACAGAATGAATTCTCAAGACGTCTTCTACGGTTAGTACGCGAGCTTTACGGTGATTCTATTTCCATCGTTGACCTTATTGCTTACCAGAAATAGTATTTGCAATGCTGAGTTTAAGAGTAAAAGAGTGAAAAAGAGAGAAGATCGCGAGGAATGTGCAGCACATTAATCGTTTAGTAAAAAATAATTTGATTTAAGAGAGCGAAAGGTTTAAGAGGAATTTTTAGTGGTTAAATATTTATATATGGAGTTAAATAGATAAAAAATATGCAGTATGTTATGAAAAAATGACGTACTTGGAATGTAGCCAAGGTATCTAAAGATGAGAGAGGCCGAGTATGAGGGACCTCCCCGGGGAAGACACTGTCGTGAGACACTGAGAGTTGACCTGAAGCACCTCGGAGCTTCGTAAAGGACTGTTGTACGCCGCCTCCTCGCCTGAGGAACCCACTGGAAAAGCCAAGTTCCTTCGTTAATAAAACACACAGGATATATACTTAGATACGTGGTAGGAAAAACAAAAGTACGAGACGATCAAGGGCCAACGTACAAGCGCCAGACACCTCACGATCCTGCATTAAATAATATATATGTGTATCTATATATATATATATATATATATGATATTACACGTATGTATACACCTAAGACGTGGACTACATACTTTGCTTATGGACGAGCATTAGTTTTTTACCGCAACTTATTATATATGATACCTACTAGATCCACTTGATGCACAACATCTAGACTTTTTTTTATTTTTAAGGCTAAAAGCTTCCATGTTCTGAACACTTTAGCTTTCGTACGGCAAAATTTATCTGTCTAATAACTATATGAGTACACGGAGAGAATTTTAGAAAAATCTTCCCTACAATTTAGAGTAAACTCCAAAAAAAAAAGACGCGAAGAATGAAAACTGATGTCTTTGGTTTTATTTTTACACATTTTTATTTAAAATTACTGGTAATTGATTTTTTACCGATCAATATTTAAAAAGAAGATAAATTATTAAGCCCAACTCCAGTTTACTCACGATTGTAGAGTGAAATTTATTATGAAATTCTCTGTGTAATTTTTAATTTTATTTTATTTTATGAGTAACTATTTAAATGATTGATAATGAAGATGCAAATGAAATTTTATAAATTAAAACAAGCTAATGAGTGATCAAGTATTTACTCCTTGTTAAATGATTTCCTCAATGATAATCTGTATTTTTTAGTCCAGCTCATAGGCCGTTTGCTATAAGAAAAAAAATAAAGTCAAGTTGATTATGTGGGACGTGATTGTGCATAATCATATCAGGGTAGATATGGTGACGGAAATAGAAAAAAAAATACAGTTTTTTGTGGTGAGATAAAATTGTTGAGGAATTACCTTTGACAGTCGCAAGAATCTGTGAGTAATTCACTAGCACTTTGGCTTCGAGCATCTTCAGTACGTCCAGCTGGATGCCTCAGAGTCATATCCTCCCGATCGTGAGTCACTGGGTCATTTCGATCATTGTGAGAATCGAATGTCGCGTCGGCGGCACTTCTGCTCTTTCTTCTAAAGATTCTCCTCAAGCCACGAAGTGGATGAAAGCGTCTTTTCTTTGGTTCTGTTAACACAAAAGATCTGATGGTTATTAAAATATATATACATGTATATAATAAATTTCTATTTTTAAGTATAATAAATGATACTTATAGTTGAATAATTTTATTTTAAATCAAATGCAATTTGCTATCATGATTACGATGATTAATTGAATTCAGTTCATGGCCGATTAATGTTAATTAAATAGAAAATTATATTGTGGAATTCTTAATCGAATTAAACTAGTAACAGAGAAAGCTTTAATATGACCGAGAAAATAACTGAGCGAAAATTTTAAGAAAATGAATAAATAAATACACTTTCATTGGTTACGGTGCACAAAAAAAAGATTTCTTCGCGAAAAAAAGGGGTAAAGTTATAGACTACTGTGGATAAAAATGGTCACACAGGTCAAGAGGACGAAACAGGACGAAACTTCAAGTTTCGTTCGCCCGAAAACGTAAATTCTCCTTTGGAATTCAGTCGAGTCTTTTTCTACTCTAGTACGTAAAAACTGACAGAAAATGGTAATATTGTGAGTAGTTTTTTCCTAAAGGGGCAAAGTTTTGGACTACTGTGGATAAAAAAGGTCACACGTGTACAGTATCAAGAGGACGAAACTCCAAATTTCGCCCGCCCGAAAAAAAAATTTTCTTTTGGAATTCAGTCGAGTTTTTTCTATTACAATACGTAAAAACTCACAGAAAATGGTAATATTGTATGTAGTTTTTTTCAAAAAGGGCAAAGTTTTGAATTACTGTGGATAAAAATAATCACACAGAGTCAAGAGAACGAAACAGGACGAATCTCCAAGTTTCGTTTGTCCGAAAAAATAAATTCTCTTTCGGAATTCAGTCAAGTTTTTTTCTACTATAGTACATAAAAACTGACAGAAAATGGTAATATTGGGTGTAGTTTTTTCCAAAAGGGCCAAAGTTTTGGACTACTGTGGATAAAAATGGTCACACGTGTACAGTATCAAGAGGACGAAACACCAAGTTTCGTCCGCCCAAAAAAATAAATTCTCTTTTGGAATTCAGTCGAGTTTTTTCTATTAGAATACGTAAAAACTGATAGAAAATGGTAATATTGTATGTAGCTTTTTTCAAAAAGGGCAAAGTTTTGGACTACTGTGGATAAAAATGGTCACACAGGTCAAGAGGACGAAACTCCAAGTTTCTCCTGCCCGAAAAAAAAAAATTCTCCTTTCGAATTCAGTCGAGTTATATATATATATATATGTAGATGTGCGGGAAATAATATTGGATCGGCAGATCTGCATAGAAGAGCCATTGATTGGGTTACAAAGGTACGTCAGTTGATGATTGAAAATGGATGAACGATGAACACATTTCCATTTCGTCCCCGTGTATCTAGGTTAATCAAACTCGCCATCGATATAGATATACCTGTCCAATTCTCATGCTATGACAATGACAATAAATTGATTTTCCAGGCGATTTAATTAATTCAATAACTCAAAGAATAAAAATGAAATTTATTTTTTGGAAATTAGTTATTATTTAACTTCTCATTTCTGTTTTTTTTTTTTTTCTTGTCTACACTCGAAATTATGAGTAGTTTTAAAAAAATTTTTCAAACATCCCCTGATATTGTAGTTCTACGGCAGTATTGTTGCATCCATATCGCAATGGATAATTGTAAGATCGATTACGAAGCGAGCGAGTCGTAAGCAGAGGCTAGACTTGGGTATAGTTGTGGGACAAAAGAGTTAGCGCATATCCAGCAAATTGTAAGCGAGATGAAAAAAATAGTATGAATGGAAGCGAGATATATATTTGGAGTGAGTTTCGCTGCCGAAGGGCTGGCTGGGATTAAACGAGGATTGCTTCTAGCGACAGAACAACCAAAGTACGGAAATGAGTGAGAAGTATTATGAAACAAAAGGATAGACGAGAGAAAATAATATATATGTAAAAAAAAAATAATAAAGAAAAGTATTGAATCGTTGGTGAATCTCTGATGTCTGCTACGTCGAGTAAATTTATTAAAATTTTTTACAATGAGTATTAAAAATTTTTTTTACTGCCATTTTACTTCTCATTGAGCGCGAAATTATAAAAATACGAAATACATCTGAGTAGATAATTATATTTAAGATTAATACTGAGTCTTAATGGCAATTGAATTGCACAATAATTTTTATTATTTTTAAAATAAAAATGACAGACAATTTCATCTAAATAGTAGATGATTAAGTTGAACAAACAAATAAATTAAAATATGAAGAAAAGAAAAATAATGATAATAATTAACTTGAATTATTTTATAAATTATCGTAATAATAAAAACCGTAAGAATATTAAATTTAATTTTTCTCTTCCTTGACATTTCGAATATTTCGGAGCGGAAAATTAAAAAATTTAATAAAAGTGTAAATAAATTTAAACTAGTTTCAGTTATTAAAGTTTAAAAAATATGTAGAAGTACATAACTACTGATTACTTGTTGCTGTTAATAATTAAATAATAATAAAAAAAAAATAATAATAATTAAATAGAGTGATTTCAACAGAATATATGAATATGAATTTTAAAAAATTAGAAAAAGACTATATATATTAAAAGATGTGTATTCTGACATTGCATAAGACCGTGTAAAGTGAAAGTATGTGACCTGACAAGAGAACTAAGCAGACAAAAACCAAAGAGAAAGAAAACAACGCGAGTACATACACACACATATATGACATACACGTATATAAACATCAGCACGCTCCTTGATTCGACCTTAATTCACTCGAGTGCGTACTAGTCAATCATTCGTCTATAAACTGGAATATATCTATTGTACTGCTATCTTACGATACAAATGATACCACTAAATCACTATCTTTGAACACGGTGTTATTATATATATTTAAATATGTTCTACTGGCCTCTATACAACCCATCGATCTTTTTTCTAAAATAATACTTTTTATTCTACATATATATCTATACATATATACGTTCAGTAAGCGAAAGTGACTAACTGCTTATACTTATATAAATATATATACATGTATATTGTCTTGGCAATTTTTCTAGGTGTTCGAGTGACCTAAATTTATCAAGATAACAACACGCGGCTTATAGTTTTACGGGTAAGTCGTTATATAAGATAAAAAAGCAGATTACAAATTAATACGTACGTAGATATTTTTAAAAATATGATTATAAATTTTTTGACAGCACATACCTTTGGGAAGTAAATCCGCGTGACGCTGCATCGCCAAGTCACCGAGATCCAGCGTCCGATGATTTTGAGGCGGCGGTGATGCCTCTCTGACACAACCCATCAGACTTAATGCACCTCCGACACCTCCAGTTAGTGTACTAGCTCCACTATAACTAGTCGTACTAGTAGCACTATTGTTACCACTGGTACTGGACATTCTCCCAGTCTGAAACACCCGAGAAAACCACAATGCAATGTATGATTCTTTAACCCTGTGGTACCAGCCCGTCAACAACCAATTGCTCCCCATTTTTTCACCACTCCAATTACTTTCCATTTTTTTTGTAACTTATTATTGGCAATAGGGTTCAAAAATACCGACTCAAGATTTTACTTATCAATTTATTTTCATGGATAAGAGGAATTAGATGAGACCGGGGAATAAAAGATGAGTTGATGTATGGAGAGCGGAGTGGACCAGGACAGGTTACTATGGAGACTGCAGCAGCCGAGGGTAGGTCGACGGGCATCGATTACGCGACCCTGACCTTGCTAACTGCACACAGCTGACACTGCTACGCGGGATAGGATCGTCGTCTACGGTTTGCTCTTGTGTGCGCACGCGGACAAAAGGATTTATTTTTCGAAGAAGGGATAGCAACTGCGCCTTTTATTTACTGCTTCAATTATATTTCGTGCTATTAAATTACAATTACAGCATCAAATAAATATATACATATATGTAATTTCCAATCCTCAATTCTATTTGCGGTTTAATCATGACAATAATGATGATGCTTTTTAATTCCACTGTTACGCATCACTTTACATCCTCAATCCTCAATTCTCGGTTACACTACACTATATATATTAAATATGTACTTTGATACCCGTTGATGAAGCGAGATGGCTTTAGTTAATTAATTGGTCAATGTGGTGATTAAACAATTGTTCAAATATTATTTTCAATCATGAATTTTTTTAATTTTGAATTATTAGAGTTAAAATTGAATTAGAGTTTGTTGTAATTTGCAATTAAATTATTGTAATTTTGTGTATTAATTAATTTTTATTTAATGAAAAAAAAGTTCTGCGGTTAAAAAAATTTTAAATTGATTTTTTTGATTTATCAGTTATTGAATATGGTTACGTTTGTAATCATTTTTTTGTTTGGAAAATATTTTCACAAGGTCACATGTGCCTATACTGATACGACGCAGATATAACGTCGTTTTGTAAGTCTCGTTATCTATACCCCGATGATTAGGTCACGGAGTTGAGTATATTATTAATATTAATAATAAGCTATGAGTCGCGTGATTAATTGGAAACTTTTAATTAACTCGAGAATTTCAGTATCTCATGTTGATTAGTTATAAATAAATAAATATATACATTAATTGAAAAAAATTTTATCTATGCTGACTTTTTAAAATCACAGGAAAAAATTTTTATCGAACGGCTTTTGATTTAAATTTTATGATTTTTGCCATTCGAAATAGAAAATATTGAGTAAAATTTTGACATTACATAAAAAAATTTTAACAATTTTGTAGAAAATTTTGTGGTATAAAAAAAAAAGTCTTGTTATAAAAAAATGATGGATTTTGAATTTATCAAATCTAAAGAATTTAAATATTAAAAAAAAAATATCGAATGTATATGATCGATAAGATTGAAAAAAATATATATATATTTTTAGACGTAAAAAAAAAAACAATGAATAGAATAAGATAATTTTTTTTGTACTTTTACAGCAAATATTAAAAATTTATTTTTAATAATGAGAAAAAATGTTGCTGTCAAATGACAGTGATATATTTAATATAATATAAATATATATAAATTAATTACCTTACAGTGAGAATGGCATTTCATATGTGTAATATGCATTCACATGTACGAACTGTAACAAAAAAAAAATATTTCAAAATTAATTTATTGCCTAATAAATAGTATATTTATATATATTTTAATAATTATATTTAGGTACTTAATAAGCATAAAAAATAGGCGTGAAAGGTTGAGTAGCTAATGTGCAGTAGCATGTGAATGAAAATGATTTATAACTCGTTTTAAAGTTAAAAATATATGTATATATATATAATATTTTCAAAACGGAAGCCCTTGGACGAAAAAAGAATTAAAAAAATAATCATTTGCCCTTCGAACCCGGATACATTTGAATATACATATGTATAAAAAACAAGGGACTAATTTCCTTTGAAACTCTCCAGATCTATACGAAAATAGAGTGACGAAATAAGTCTGAGAGTGTATACAGATAATGAATGTAGTAAGTGAGTGAGTGAGCGAGTGATATATTTCTGTTACATTAAACCACGTACTACTTATAAAGATTTATATAGAGCCGACTCGTCAAATTGATTCTCAATGGCGTATAAATAAACCCACGTAAATAGATGATGCTTTTACAGGAAGTGAACTGATGAGAGTATATGGATATGAGGAAGCAGAGGATGAAGAGGAAGAGCAGGAGGAACAAATGTTCAACATTTTACTGGAGAATAGAAACAAAAGACGCGTACGAGCATAACAACTGAGAGTACAGTACTCGTTGACGCAAAGAGCTATGAAAATTCTACGGTAGTTTTCTACCTATACATATATGTATTTATATATATGTGTGGGTGTTTATTTCTGCCACAATTATTCATATATACGTCATTCCCACATTGCGGGTGTGACAAAGCTATGAATTGCTTTTGCGATTATAAAAAATAGGCCAGAGAAAGACTTTCATATGTATATATATATTTATATATGAAACAAATAAAAGTGCCATTGAAAAATAAACAAAACGTTGACCTAGTTTGTGCTAAATTTAAAATAATTTTTTAAAGAAAAATTTATTCATTTATTTTACGCGCACTTAGTCATTAACTCAACCATTTTTTTTGTAATTAAAAATAATTCTCAAAAGTTTTTAAGTGAAATTTCTTACTCGTATTCCGAGTGTACCCATTAATTATTTAATTTATTTAATTTTTTTTTTACTTGTCAATATTTTTTATAAAAAATCAAATCCGTGATTTTCTGATCCAATTCAAATTTTTTATTTTAATATTCAATTCCGTAATCAACTGGCACTTTGATAATTTAAAAAATAATTAAATTTAAGAATCTCTCGATCAAAAGCTTTCATTTGATACCCAAAATGTGATTTTATTCAAAAAAAAAATTTTTTAAGAAAAATTGAGAATCCGAGTTTTGGAAAAATTTTGAAAATTAATAATTTTTTTTTAAACTACTCGTATCTGAGCGATTTTATATAAGAATTTCATTAATATATGACCACTAAAAATATATGTATATAAATTTGATATGATCGAAAATGGATTTAAAAAAGTAATTAAAATTGATTGATTGACAACGGAGTTATTGAAATAAAAATTGATGTATCCATTGTAGATAATAAAATTTCTATCAAACGTCAAATATTTTCCACACTGCAACCATTAAAAAAAAAAATTGTGAAATATAATTCCAGTAATAAATAATTTATGATGCATATTTTTATGTAATAAATTACAATTTAAAATTAATATAAATATTTCTTTGTCATAATATGAGCGGCGCGTAAAAATTTTCATTTATTTTTTTTTTTGCGCGATTACTCATCCGGAGGAAATGAAAGTGAAAACAAAAGAAATAAAATAAAAAATATAAAACAAGTATGTAAAGAGGATACAGATAGAACACGAGGTCGTTATCACGAATTCTGAAATCAAGTCGCATTAAACACATTGCCGAGGATCTTTGACCGTAAAGTGAATATATTAATATTTATTTTAAATAATTAAGTAAATATTTAACTACTTAATTTAATTAATAATAAAAAAATGTCTAATTAGAAAAAAATATTAATTGCAAAGAAAATTTATTAAAACTTTAGTGGGAAGTCGTATATTTTTTTATTATATTTCATTTTCTTTTATTTTCTTTCATTGTTTCTGTGTCTGAGGATTCACCAGAGACCAAGACTGAGACCAAGAAGAAGAATAAGAAAATGTCCAAGTAAAGTTTGTCTAAAGCGATGTCAGACGTGCAAACAGATCTTGTACTTGTATAGGAATCGACTGACGGGCAATGACCCCATGGACTCTCTACTCAGTTAAGTTCGTCATTCGATATTGCCACTGATGCACAAATTAACGTTCATCTGAGCAATACAAGAGTACAGAGGGAGTTGAGCAGGACGGAAAAAGCATCACGTAAAAAGGATTCCCGAGGGACGCAATTTATCTTACCAGCCATCGTACTTATTGACAATTTCATAACTTTTATTTTTTTTCATTTTTTATTTCAAAAGTAATCAAAGATTTATGAGAATATTCTGTAAAAAATTTGCGGAGTGAACGCGGATTAAATCCGGAGTGAATGAGACGTCTGTTTATTTATTTAATTCCTTCGGAGTAAAATTCACTTCGAAGGGGAGTTTTGATATTTTAATATGAAAACTCTGGTTCGGAGTAAAGTCGGATTGAAATAAAATTCGTAATTATTCCGCTGAAAAAAAAACAGACACCGGGGACTGATTCCTTTTGAATCTCCTGAACTCCGAGTAAATTCGAACTGAAATAAAATCCGTAATCACTCCCGATTGATAACAGTCTAAATTGTCTTTAATGTATTCAAATTTATTTAATTATAGTGACAGAAAAGACACGGTCAAGTGTTTGATGTAAAAATTTTTTTTGAATAATAAGTAACTGAAAATTAAGTCCCGATATGATGAATACTCCCGAGACTTGTGAGCATCGGGGATAAATAAAACAAAATGAGGTCACAAGAACACGAGTAATCTCAGAAATCTCAATCCGCTAATGAGCTCTTTTAAAAAAATAAATAAATAAAAAAACGACCGAGTGTTATGTCGAGTAAAAAATTTAGTCGGGATATATTTTTATGCTGCGCGGTTTAAATTTTAAAAAGTGCGCAGGTATAATCTCTTCAAAGAAGGGTATTAATTAAACTAGAAAAATAATTCGAGTAAACGGGAACATGTAAAGTGACCTCTCAATTCATCAAAATCCTTACGCGTTAATTAAATAAATTTATTTTGAATTTTAAATTACAACAGTGTAATTTTAATTCATAAATGTAATTTACTAAAATATACATCGGTAAAAAAATTAATTAATTATTTAAATAAAACAGTTGAATAAATTTATTCCATAATAGGTTTTTTTAAAATGACATTTCTTGGTAATAAAGTGAATGAATAAAGTGTCTGATGTAAAAAGTAAAGCTTCTGTTATTTATAACCCGCAATAACGTTAGTACGTTTTATTAAACGTAAGAATTAACGTCTGATGGACGATGATGAGTTTTATTTTCCCACGACGAGAGCACCACTAGACGAACAACCGTAAACTCCATAAATTATTTATGACATATTTATACTTATTAGATATTATTTCTACTAGTCGTATAGTTTTTTTATCGATGATATTTTATACTTCCATAAACAATATATTTGCATCGGCAACAATTTTTCGCCTCCAAGAGCATGTAATACTTTCGAATAAATTCATTCTCTGGTATTGGAAATGGAAAAAAATTGAATGTCGTCAGACACAAGAGACAACAACTGGATATAGAGCCATTTTAAATTTAAAAAAGTAATATATATAAAAGGTAACTCTCGGTTACTGTGTCTCAATAGACATTTTAAACCGTTGGATGCGTATATTTATAAATCACTTACTCGCTCGAGAGAAACTGTAGTACATAACGGTGCTGAGCAATTGCCTACGGCATTAATGCTAAAGACATAATCAACAAATAACAAAAATATTTGCAACAAAAAATAAATAACGACTTATACACTGTAAAAAATTTTTAGTGAATTTGGAGTGATTAAGAATTTTGTTTTAATCCAAATTCACTCCGTCACTCGGAGTTCCGGAGCTTTAGAAAAAATCACTCCGCATACGGAGTAAATATGGAGTTTTTTCAGCATAGTGATTTCGGAGTGATTTGAATTTTATTTAAATCCGCATTCACTCCGATTCGAACTTTTAGTATTAAAATAAACTCCGTTTCGAAATGAATTTTGCTCCGAACCAGAATTTCGATAGTAAAATAAACTTCCCTTAGGAGTAAAGTTTACTCCGATGGGATCAAATAAATGAACAGTCACCCGCTCCACATTTACTATGGGTTCACTCCGCAATTTTTTTACTGTAATAAAAAAAAAAAAGATTTTTTGGCGCGAAAAATTTTTACTCTCTCCAAAAAAAATTTTACTTGCTCTCTAAACATGAATGAGTGAAAATAAGTGAATATTCACTAATTCCGAGTGCAAACCGAACCACTAATTTCAAAAAGTGGTTCGGTTGGCACTCAGAATTAGTGAATATTCACTTATTTCACTTATTCATGTTTAGAGTGTTCAGAGAAATTTTTCGCAGTGTGAATTGAACACAAAAATTTTCTTGAGTCAAGAAATCTTTTTTTTTCTGTATATGTGATTTTATTAAGTCTGGAACAAGTGAATTGTAATTGAAATTTTTAATTATCACACACACACACACACGCGCGAAATATGACGAAACAATTAATTAGGAAATTTATTAAGTAAAAGCGAAACCGGTGGAATCGATTATTGAATTTTGCTGGTGTCGAAACGAGAAACAGACGATGACTTCCTGACCCGCCAGCCGGTTCAATTGACCATTAATTGCCGTAGGTATAATAATTAATACACCGTCAGTACCACCTACGAGTCTAATCACCCGCTCGATTGCCTACCTGATGAGATAACTTGCGAAATTATACACGAAATTACATAAAACCTTTAACCCATAGACTATTCCCTGGCATACTGCAGTAACGAGTTAAATAATTTGTTATTGTTTCCTTGGTATTTACAAAGTAACGGTTAACGTTAATGAAAATAGCAAAAAATTAATTACCGGTATTGTCTGTTTACATTTCGATTGTACATTGTACGTGTACAAGGTAGTAAACATTCCGTAAAGAGATTCTATTCATTACAATAAATAAAGGTACGGAGTGAGTGAAAAATATAAAAACTAAAAGCACACCAGAAGTAAAGAGTATGAGAGTCGATCTCAGGGCGGATTCCCACCAATCGCGCGGTCACGACTTGCAAGTTCAAGTAAAGTCTCTCTTGCTAAACGGCTTCGCCTCGACTATGCACAAAACACTCTCTTTCACTCCTTTAATCTTCCTGACATCCTCTCCTAGTATCCAGGTTTATAACCTTTAAGATCTATACAATTTATGTTATTATTTTAAAGAGATAAACTAAAAGTACTTATCTCATCAGCTCGTCTATGTCTATCTAAATAGTTTTATTACACATAAAAAAAAGACTTCTTGCTCCAAGAAAATTTTTTTTTCAACCCGAGTCAAAAGGTAAATTCTAGTTTAGTCCTCAAAAGCCTCAATTCCTTTGATGTTTTATTTGCCGGCTAGAAAGTAACTCTACTGTAGTACTCAAAATTTTCAATGAGAATTATGAGGTCTAAATGCGAATAATTTATCGATTTTAAATTATAACTAAGATCTCAAAACCCTCAACGAATGAAAAGTTATACTTCGGACTTTGAAAAATTTTAGATAGAAAAGGGAGGGGAGAGAATAGAAGGTTCAAATGTGGATAAAATTATTCCTGTATGTTTTGAGTATTTTGAGGCTCTAATCCAGATCATGATATTCCAGTTTGGTCCTCAAAGTGGTAAATTGGTCATAACTACTACTTTGAGGACTAAACTAGGATAACTTTCTATACTGTTGTCAGTCTTAAAATTTTAAATTGATCCTCAAAAACCTCATTGAGAACTTTGAGACTTAAATCCAAATTTGTTTTTTGACTCGGGAATTCATACTGCAAAATTTTTCGTGCCGCGAAATCCTTTTTTTTCTGTGTACCCTTCGTAAAAAATTTTTTTCTCACCTCCGGGCGGAAAGCGTCAACTTTCGTCCCGCTGTGCAAAACGAAGTTGCCGCTTTCCGCCTCCGTCGAGGAGAAAAATAGTATACACTCCTCGGGAAGTAAATAAGAAAGCCTCAGATCACATGTTTGTTGACCTCGGCTTCGCCTCGGCCAACAATTACATGTGATCTGAGACATTTCTTACTTTACTTCCCTAGGTGTGTAATATACTATTCTTCCCCTCATTTCTAGATAATTTGAGCTTTATCTCAAAGCTTAATCATTTTATGAGCTAGAATATTATCGTAATAGCTTGCAATTTTTTTCTAGTGACAACTAAACAGAAAGTAGGTGTCGATGCACGCAAAAGGCCTCTAATGTACAATATCGATCGTTGTTGGTAGGCCGCAAGAGTTTTGGGGTCGTCGTCCTTAGCATATCGATATACCACAGACTGTACCCGTAAACTTTATTATTGTATTATATGCACATATTTTCTTTACACCAGTAAAGTCTGTTGTTTTATTTTTACACATCGAGTGATATTTTTGTCGCGCACGGGCGATGTGAGTAAGATGATTAATTAATTAATAAATAGGTAATTAATTAATTAATTACAGAAAAATTGTGATATTATTAATAATGATAATAAATGATGGGATGAAGAAGAGGAACACAAAACGACTGGCGTTCTTGCGTAACATATACCGGCCCAAGTCTTACAACGGTAATGAAAGCCTCGGGCATGGCTTCCTCCTACGAGAGATTCAACGCCAGTTCACCTCTACATAGAATGAGAATGTAATGTGTTACTAAACGTAAACCCGTTTTTCCCTATTACATAGATATAGATATATGTATATATATGTATGTATGTATGTATGTTGTGTTATGTTTGTTATACTGCGTTACTCCACGGTCTAACGAACTACACACATGCATAACATTAAATGTGTACTCGTAAATAAGACGCCCCTGAATTTAACCTGACACTTATATATTACAAATGTCATGTGCGTTACATACTTTCATTGTTGTACCGAAAATAAAACCAGTTTGGTGACCTTTGACAAATTTAAAATTTCATCTTTTAAATATTTCATCTCGTTTTTTTTTTTTTTTTTTATAGTCATTTAATGTTGTCGCTTAATGTTTGATAATAAAAAAAATTGTTATCGTATTGTTGTTTTCAGGCAATTGTTGAAGTGCTTACAGTATTGAATTCATACATAAAGAGATTTGAATCGTATTGTACTACTTCAGACAATTGATTTGCGTGCAATCATATTATTACTAAATTTAAATGAATTATGCATATAAATATTTAATATAAAGAATAGTGACTCCAAAATAAATTAATTTTGGTATGATTATTTATGAGTGAAATTATTTTGCTAAATTTGATTTCTTTGACTTGGATTTAAGTCAATTAAGCAAAAATTAAGTAAAATTTGAATTTTTTGACTTCAATGGATACTTAGTAGATAAAATTAGACAAAAGTAAGTGAAAGAAAGTCAAACTTTACTTTAGTTTGGGTTAGTTGACTTAAATTCAAGTTATTTCCTGACCCGGGCACTTACTCTCTCAAAACGAATGAGTGAAATCCGTATTTTGGAGTAAATATTTACTTATTGCTTGTGAGAAGTAAACTATTATTTGAATTAGTGATACTTCTATCTAGTAAACAGTCACTCAAAGATTTAAAAGAGTAGCCGCCATTTTATTCAGTAATAATTTTTAAAAATAATAGGTAAGGTAAGAGACCTAGTACTCGATCACTCATGTATTTCTATATCTATATTCAGTAGAATTTAGTAAATATAGATATACAAATACATGGAGTAATCGAGTACTAGTTCCCTGATCAGGTACTAGTTCTCTTCCTTAAATAATTTGTAATAAAAATTCAATTCCTGAGAGTGGCACTTGAAAGTGTAAAGTTTAATTGAAATGAATTAAAAATTCAATTAAATAGCAAAGTATATTTCTTAACTATTGTGCACAGTGGGCTTTACAAGATCTCACTTGAGCCAACACTTTCGAAGCACTTTCATCAAGTTATTGAGTTCTTTGTTACTAAATGCCTCAGCTTGCTCACTTGTGGCAACGGAAATCCACGTAATACTAATAATGAATTCACGTACACATTATAATGTTGTATAATAAAAATAAATCACTATACATCCTTTGATGGAACAAGTACATAAAAAAAAATTATTAAGTTATTTAATTCACACAGGCATCAAATAACATTTTATCTATACACTTCTACTATATAACATAAATTCCCTCAACCGTCATACATATAAGGGTAGTATTGAATTTCCTGATGGCCTCCTCAGTGCCCTTACATCCTGCGGTGTCTTAACAATCTTCATTTATTTGTAAAAATATATTTACTCCGTATTTTAAATTAACAAAAAAAACTAACGAGTTGCGGAGGTTTGCACACAGAAAATATTTTGTATCATGGGTTGAAGATATAAATTTTCTTAGGACTAGAAAAAATTTCTAGGGATGAATGAAAATTTTTAGCGCAAAGAAATTCTTTTTTTTTTTTGATTAGTTGAATACTAATAGTATCATATTAGTAGACAAATATAATATATGAAGCGGTGAAAATATATGAGTGAACGAGAGGAAAAAAATGTTAATGAGTCGCGTTGTCAAGGGCAAGCAGAGCGTAGCATTTAACTTTACTCCAACTAGTGATGATCGTATTTGTCCCGGTATTTTGTTATTTTGTACGCTTCAGGCTAACATATATGTGCTACTGTCCATATATATATTTATGTATAAAAACATCTCTTGAATCCATTTAAAATAATTATCTTAAAATAATTTAAAGCCCATTTCCTTTAAATTCCCATCACTAATTTAATATTTTTTACTTCACTTCTCGCTCTATTGTATTTAGTTTTTATAAATTTTAGTATCCCGTGTATACAATAATAGACGGTACTTTTTATTTTTATTATTATTTTATGATTTAAAAAAGTATTTCAGATTTTTTTAATACTATTTTATTAGCAATTAAAATACTAAAGAATATGGTTAATGCGTGTTTACATGCGAGGAGAAACGTTTCTTAACGCATTTGCGCTCTTTAATGTCATGCTCGAGATAATCACGGGACCTTGATTTTTCGAGAAAAACTTTTTCTCTTCAGTACATACATCTATAGACCGTACATTTATATCAAGACTTTAAAACCCGTCTTTGAATTATATACATTTCTTTCTTCATATCTTCAACTCACACATTGCGCGCGCTCTTCAAATCCTATCCGAAATTAATCACAATTGTAATTCAAATCTTATTAAATTTTACACTAAACAGCTGACGTGTTTAACAATCATTCAAATTCATCTTAAAGCTCGTAAATTTTTTTATAAATTATCTAATTATTACTTTTGCTATCGTCGCTATCATTTTTATATGAAATATTAAAGGTAATTTGAATGTATGAGAATGAAAGGATAATGAAAGAAAGAAACATCGTACACATTAGTGTGTATGTTTCCTCAAAGAAATCCACTGTGTCCATATATATCTATATATGTACACAATGTATAAGAGAAGTGTAAGGACGAGTTGAGTTCGTCCATTACCATGGGCCTTTTTCACTTGGACGAGCAAACCCAAGTGGTTCTCATTTAGAAAAACAAATTTTTAAGTAAATATTAAGAAATATATAGAGCAGTAGTGTTTTACATCCAACTGGTTGAGAACATACTGATGATGTATAAAACCAGGCGGTACAACTAACTCGGATTTCCAAGGTCGTACACTGGCCAGTATAACCTGCTGTGCCTGCTACCTCAGCCTTTATCCTTCTTCCCTTTATTCATACTCTTAAAGATTATAAGCCTTCTTCTATTTCTTCTTCTTCTTCTTGTTCGTAGTCAAGTCATCGTCTTCTTGGTCTTGGTCTTGGTCTTGGTCTTGCTCGTGTTTAATCTCGGGGTCTATGAATGTCCATGTCTGCTGTCTATGTTATGTCTACACCGACCAATACAACCAGACGTAAACCTCTTTTGATCCATTTCATATTATAGTTACTATTTATCTATCCGATGTCGAGTACTCCAGTCTGGAGACCGGTTTGGGCTTGCAATCTTACATCTTTGATGTTTGATACTGACGTATTCAGGCTTCTTTGCTTTGCTTGTCACCTATGGAGCCTCGAGTATTTTTAATCTGTATATTAAAATGATTTTTTTTTTTTATTCTATTTATCATTTTCATTTTATTCGAAAAACCAGACGGGATTCTGTTAAATCAGTACCAGGCATCAGCATCAGCTTTAAAAAATCTATTACGAGTACTCTAGAAAAATAGGTCGACTATTTCACCGTACGGATCCAATGCGACTAAAAAATATATTTTATTAAGAGTAAGATCAAGAGTATCTTTTTATCGTAACATTAAATCATGCCTCAGCTACTCCAAATTTTTAACTTTTTTATTCAGTTTTATCTTCACTCAATTTAAATATCATTATCAAATGACACGAGAATCAACATGTCATTTTGTAAGTATATTATTTACACAAAAAAAATATGTAATTTTAATAAGTAATGACAATATTTCTTAATTTTATAATTTTATTCTTATGATCCTGAAGTTAGCAGACAATTAGCAATTTTCGGATTTTTTTTTTCAGCAAACTAAGTACAAAAAAACAATAAATAAAAAAATGCACATGCAGAAAATTTAAAAAACTACATGTGCAATTTTTTCAAACATTTTTTTTTATAATTTATTGTTTAAAAAAAAATCAAAAAATTATTAGACGTCGGCTGACTTTAGTATCATTTATTTTAGAATTCAAAATTTTTAAATTTTACTCTAATAAAAAATTTAATTTCCAACTAAATATATAATTAATTAAAAATAAGACTAGAAGTTTCAAATAATTTTTTTATATAAATATTGACTTTATCTTTAAAAAATATATAATTTGACACCTGGTCCTTTCACTGTCATTTAAAAAATAATTCTCGTCAAAAAAATTCAAACTTAATCCATTTTTTTTACTGTACGCTACTGGAGATGTAAATATAATTAAATATATATATGACAAGTAGTTGTAATGACAAATTCTATGCTCAGTTGTCATGATGATTGCTCAATAAAAAAAATAATCACTCATATTCATTTGATCCGCATGCGAATAATAAACAAACTATTTGAATGTATACAATCTGTAATATGTTGTTGATAATAGTTTAAATTTAAAAACATTGCTTATATGGATACAATTAAAACTGTACTTCGTACGTAATTATGTACATACATGTATACATACATACATATATCTATCTATTGTCACATAGTACACATTACACTAACATGGAAACGGGGATAGTTTGTTATTATATCGATTGCAAAAGGTTGATGACTTGATTTTTATAATACTCGATAAATTTATTAGTCTAAATGGGTGGTCGATGACTAACAAACTCGATTTAAACGGGATTTTAAAAACCGCGCGAACAAAGAAATAATTTAAAAAAAAAGGATACTGAAGTTAATGAGTGTGAATGTAGCGGATATGAGACAAATTGTAAATTACAAATAAACGAATTAAACAATTAAAAATATATAAATTAAAAAAATATATATACTGTTTTTTAAATTTTATAAATACGCATTTTTTTATTTTATTCGATTTACATTCAATTCACTGATTTCAAAAATTTTTAAATTGACAATTGACAGCTAAATTCATACTCATCTGAAGTTAGCAGACGTCAAATAGTTTTTGGATTTTGTTACAAATGATAAATTTAAAAAAAAAATTGCACTTACAGTTTTTTTAATTTTCTACATGTGTATATTTTTATTTATTTTTATGATACTGAAATTAGCCGACGTCTAATAATTTTTGGATTTTTTAAAAAACGATAAATTATGAAAAAAAAAATATTTAAAAAAAATGTACATGTAGTCTTTTAAATTTTCTACATGTGCATATTTTTAGTTTTTTTTTTCTTTAAATTTAATTGTTCGAAAAAAAAATCCAAAAATTTTTAATTGTCTGCTAACTTCAGAATCGTTTGTTTTTTTGCAGTTGATTTGTTGAAAAAAAAATCCGACAATTTTTAATTGTCTACTAACTTATGAGTGGAAATGAAGCAGACACGAGACATTTTATAAATTTTAAAAAATGCGCGTAGATTTTTTATTTATCTAAATACGCATTTTAAAATTTTAATCCTACTTTTAAAATTGACACTTGTCAGTTACGTTCACACTCATTACTAACTTCAGGATTATAAAAAAATTTTAAAATAATATTTCTTAGTTTTTTCATTGATTTGGGATCAACTTTTTTTTGGTGATAATAAAAAAAAAACGAGTTACATAAAATAATTCTGGTGTCTTTGACAACAGGTGGCTGTTGTTGACCCACGAAAAATAAAAATTAAACCGACGCTATTAAAACTTATCGATTTAAATATTTAATTTATACTGTTAAATACAATAACATGCAATAATTTATTGTTTACTTACTCATATAATTTTCGTTTAGCTTTTAAATTTAATGAGGGAGGCCACCAGATGCTTTTTTACTCACAAAAAAAAATAATAGCACGTTGTCACTATTAAGAATTCAAATGCACTCACAACTCACGACACTTTTTAAAATAAATAATTATTTGAATTTCATTTTATAGTTACTTTATTCAAACAAATCTTCATTGTCAGTTTTGTTTTTTAGATGATAATTATATCGATGTTATTTTAAATAAATAAAAAATTATTTTCTTTGTATTTGTAAATGAAAATAAACAATTTGAATTTAAAAACCGGTTAATAGACGCAGCTCGTGAACAAGCGGCCACAGGCAACTGCGATCAACTGCGATTTCTTTACGATACTCTCTCTCTGCCCGTTTTTCTCCTTCTTTTTCTACTTTACAAACTACCGCAGCGCCACCACAATACCCGCCATTAAAAATTACTCATCTAAAACAAAAATACTTTTGTTTATTTAACTATTATACTGTTCAAATACTCCCGCGTAATTATATTTGTTCAATAATAATGATAATTATAATCACTAATCAAATAAATTCAAATATTCTGACAGTCTGACATTTCACCGCCAAATATTTAAATATTCAATATTTTTAAATCATAACAAAAACATGCAACACGTGGCTCTAATTGGTCTTTAAAATAAACAATTTAAATGCAATTGTAAGTAAAAAAAAATGCGCGCAATTTTTTTTTAACGAAACAAATTTGAAAAAAATTCTTTTTTGAATTAAACAAAAAAAATGAATAATTATTTAAATAAATTTTCGTGATTTGTTTATTAAAAATAATAATTTTATTTACAAAAGTAATTGGAGTTTTAAATTAAATTACAAATTAAAAATTTTTGTTTAAATTTATTTATATATATTTGATATAATTAACATCAGCTGATAAGTTGCTCCCGTAATCTTCTATACTAATCCTCAGTAAGTGATTATTAAATTTTCTTACATCGGGTAATTGATGTGTCGCTAAAAATACCGGGATAAATATAAAATCCATCGGCAATTGAACTTGATAAATTATTTATAAGTATAAAATATTTAAAGTAATTAAATTAACATCCCCGATGTCACAATTGAGTTAAAATAAATTAATTTAAGTTATATATTTATAACACTAGTCTATAAATACTTAAAGTTATTTAAAAAATATGATTAAATAAAATATAAGCAATGAATAAAGTGAATAGTAAACAAATGATTCATTTAGTTATTTAATTTATTAAACAATACCATTATTTTGAGGACATGAAGCCTCGAAAAATGAATATGATATAGTAAATACGTTTGTTTTTACAATTTATACCATATACACAATAAGATAAATTGAAATAATGATAATAATAATTAATAATTAATAATAATAATATGTAAGCCTAGAACACAAAAACATTAACGAGTGGAGAAATAAAAATATTTAAGAAAAAGAATGTTATATAAATATATATATCGAGTACACGGTATGCAGTGAACCATCCCCATGAAACGCATTATTGACAGTACTAATATAAGTAATCGCATTTACAGTGCCATTTATTTTACATTGTTTTTGTTTTATTTTTAATTACAATTATGTATATTGTTTATTGTTTCTCTTGTTTTATTTTTAAGTCAATTATTATTATTGTTTTATATTTTTGGTTGAGATTACTCTATAAAATAGGTAATAAAAAGCTCCGTTCACAAAATATTTCGTAAACTTTTTGTATTTTTTTTTTTACGTCGTCATATTGTCATGAAGCATAGAATTTATATTTTTTTATTTATTTATTTATATATAAATTACAATTTAAAAAATTGTTTAAAATATAAAAACAATTTTTTTTACTTTATTTATTTATTATAATAAATTATTTTTAATGGTTTTAAATTTAAATATGAAAAAAAAAATTTCTATATAAATTCATTTATTAACAATTCATCGACGCTTAATGTTTAATTATTTTCAATTAATTAATTAATTAACTAATAGTAGTAATAAAAAGTAATCAGCTTACGTTACATAATTTATAATAATTCATGATTTTTTTTTTTTCAAACAATTATTTGCTATAATTCCTCGACAAATAAAACGTGGAAACGAAAAAAAAATTAACAATAAACTCTTACTAAAATAAATCATACAATTAATGAAAAATTATTATAATAATACCGACAAAAAAAATATAACAATCTAAACATTATAGACATTTTTTTTTTCAATTTTCATGCAATCAATTGAATTAATTATAAATAATAATTATAAACAAAAGTTGCCATCGAGGCTCACAAAATTTCGTAGAAATTAATAACCATTTTTTTGAGTATAATAAAAAAAAAATTACGCAAGATTCATTTGCTCGAGATTATAAAATATAAAAAATGAATCTTTGTATGAGTAAAAATTTAATGGAGCCGCAATTAAATCTCTTGGCATTTAATTTCACTTTATTTTTAAATACATCGTTTTTTTAAAATCATTAAGATTTAATAATAATTGATTGTTTTTAATAACTTCTTTTTTTCAAACGGATTTAAGATTAGTTAAGTAACAATATATAATTAATTTTAACAATTTAGTGCGTTGGAACGGTGGCTCAGCTGTCTCACCAACCCCACATAAATAAATATATATATAATTGATTTAATTAATAATAAAAATTAATAATAAACATTATTATAATAATTAGAATAATAATCAATTAATTAAACTAATAAAAGTAATGATAATATTAATAATAAATAATAAAAAAAACGTCGAGTAATTATTTTTCATTATGCGAGTTTGGTCTCTCCTTGGTGCGGTTACTTTCCACATACTTTTTTTTGTGTTTTTTTTTCTTTTTATTACTATACTTTACATTCCATCATACGTAATTTAAAAAAAAAAAGTAATCAATAACTGACTAAAATTTATTTATCTGTGCGTGCTCTCAATAACATTTTCTCCATTCGCGAGTACCTGCGTAAATTTAACGATTTGTTAGTAATTTATTTTTTTTAAATTCTTATACCCGTTTTGTCTCCGTTTGTGTCAATTGATTTTATTTAATTGTGTGGTAAAAACTTTCTCTCACTCTCATATGTCAAAGTTACAGCAGCAGGTGCTTGGAAAAAAAAATAATAATAATAATTACTAGTAAGTTAATAAAGAAAATTTTTTAAATGACTGATAAGTAGGGACAAGATTGTTGCCTTGTTTTTTGAATGAATGGTGTCTTTTTGATATTACGGGGGAAATATTGGTCTTATCAACAAAGTCTTCGAACAAAAGTTGTAGGAAATTCAATTTTACAAAAAAAATGTCTCTTATGATTTTTGTATACGACCAATACTTTCTCCATAATTTAAAAATTAAGATTCATAATGAATGATTCAAAATTTTGATTATTATGAAAATCTTAATTTTGAAATTACGGCGAAAATATTGGTCTTATCAACAAAGTCTTCGAACAAAAGTTGTAGGAAATTTAATTTTACAAAAAAAATGTCTCTTATGATTTTCGTATACGACCAATACCTTCACCGTAATTTAAAAACTAAGATTCATAATGAATGATTCAAAAATTTGTTCATTACGAAAATCTTAATTTTGAAATTACGGCTCTCCTATTAGTCCTAAGAAAAAATTATAAGAGACATTTTTTCTAGAAAATTAAATTTCCTAAAAATTTTGTTTGAAAACTTTTTTCATAAGATCAATATTTTTCCCGTAATATAAAAAATTTGACATCATCAATTATTAATTATTTTTAAATTAACGCAAAAATCATGGCCCTACTGATAAATTAAAAGAAAATAAATTTTACTTCCGGTGGATTGTTACATTACTTAATTACAAAGTAATTAATAATTATTATTATCATTAATTAATGTAATAGAAAATGTAGTTGTGCATGTTGGTTTTTGTTGTTGTTAATAAATCGATATTTGGTATTTTTAACAGTCGAAGATACAAATTATTATAATTATTTTTTTATATATATGTATGTATATATCACAAATAAATTGTAATTATAAGTTGAGTTTTTTATTTTACAGTGGAAATTTTTAAATATTATATATATTTTTAGTGAAAAGGAAGAAAACGAAATAATATGAGCACCAGATTATAAATTAGCCAGACACTTAATCGTTTGTTTCTTTTTTTTGTTTAATAATTGGAGCGAATGGAAAAAATAATGAAATTGTTCTTTCTCCAATGATACTTTGATCAAAAATATGTTTTTCTTTAAATTTAAATATATGTCTATATTCAAATCGAATATAATAAAATAAAATATAGTAATTATATTAATAGCAATAATATTGTATGATTGTAATTATAATTATAATTAATAATATTAAGTGTATGTATATATTTATTTATATATATTCAGTATGTATAGATATATAGATAAATATATATTACATTCACTGTAGGGTAAAAAGCTTGTCAAGACAAGCAGCAGTAACAAAAAAACGTAATTGTTGTTACCGGGGATCGCTCCACTCCGTGTTCTCATAAATAAAAAATAAAACTGCTACTCTTGATTAAATATCATTTACAAATTGTTCAATTTACTCATAACGTTTTTAATTATCAATATAATTAGATTTCTTTCTCGCACTGTCTCAGCCACGCCCTCGTCTTATAACAATACGTTTATTATTATTATTAATAATAATAATAAATAAAAGTTTCTTGTCAATAAGTGTACAATTGGCAATGAAATTTATCGGGTATCGGGTACTAGTCGACTTTAAATTATTTAAAATAAAAAATTTAATTAATAAATAAATAAAAGTATTTATCTTTTATAAATTTCTTAGCTTCGAATAATTTTTTCTTTGTGTTACTTAATTATTTTTAATGAAATATTCTATCAAAAAGCTGCTGGGATCTCCAAATATATTTATCATTTTTTTATTTATTTTTTTGGATACGCGTAAAAAACTATATCTGATAGTTTTATTTTAAGATTCTGTTTCTTATTTATTTATTTACTTTTTAATTAAAAAGTATCCAAATATCCAAATGAATGTCGGTTAATTTGAGTTCATGAATGTGATATAATTCTGTTTTTAATTATTATGATAAATGCATCTCGAAAATATGGAATTTTTTTTAAATTATTTTTTTTATTTTATTACTTTTGTCTGTGTAAATTGACACTGGATTATAGAATTGAAAAAATTAATTGTATTAATTGGACCACGCATAGTTAACTCAAGGCCTCGTGGCCTGCCAATTCCGTATCGTCCGAAATTCATTTGTCATTTGTATCACAAAATTTATTTATTCATTTATATATATATTATTATTGTTATTATTATTTATAAGATTTAGTATATAATATTTATTTAAATTTTAAAAAGTGACTAAAAAGCAACGGAAATTTTCAAAAAATCTGAGGCGCGTGACTGAGAGAATGTCAATAAAATATATGACAAAAAAAAACGTTGAGTGAATTATCACTAGCAATAATATATTTATATGTTTTTATATATATTTATTAAATATATATATATATGTATCTATATATTTACTAAATATATATTATCATCCATAAGATGTGGTAGCAAAAATTGTGTAGGATTAGAACTCATCCCGTCGTATGAAAACGTCAAGGATATGAAGTTCTCTCCTCAAGGCAGCGGCACTCACAATACCTATTTACAAAAATATATACATGAGCAACTCACTCCTTGTTATTTATTTATTTTATTTAACGTATTTTATTTTCTTGTCTCGATTCTCTCAGTCACATTTAAATCTACATACTTGGTATTCATTTTATATTAATTACTCATTCAATCCACTTGTCGTTTCTCATCCTATTGAGACCACTAGTACCACTAATTTTTTTTAATTATTATTCCCATAGTACTAACTACGTTATTATTATTATTATTGTTATTAATGTAAAGAATATGTATTGATTTTTTTTATTTTTCATTTTTTTTTTTTTCCATTGCATACTAATCAACTATATAATTGCTGCTTATCTACAAAAATTAATAATATTTTTATAGCGGTATACAACGTAAATCTCCGGTGGCGTTTTTCATATTTTAACTACGAGCCCGTCTTCGTTCATTATCGTTCATAACAACAGTAATAATAATAATATATTATTTAAAAGTTATTTTTTTATACATAATTATCATGATAATATTTATTATTATTATTACTGTGTATTCACTTGTAGAGATATAATAAACCTGGGCGCATTGAGTTCGCCATGTACGTCATTGTATTAATTGTCTCTATAAGAGTACGCATTAATGCGTACTTATTAATCGCTGAAGAGGAAGCTCCCGACAGAATTTACAAGGATGCCGGCCTCTTCGCAGCACCACTAGTCTCACATCAAGTACAATTGTATCTACGCGAATTCATACAAAAGCAGAAAAAAAACGGAAGAATTTAAATGACTTCATATTTTATCTTCCTCTTTTTTTTTTTTACAACTTACACCCAATCGCAGTCTATTGTAATGAGGATTAAAATTTAAAAATCCTGGCGAGTGCAAATCAGTTGACTTGCCGATCAGTGTAATTTTATGTGATAACTCGGTTACCATTGAATCGGGTCGATTTTTATTTAATTTGAATAGTAATCGTCCCCGCTGCCGCCACCCAAGAAGTTTTTGTGAGAAAAAAATAATAATAATAATGAAAATAAAAATATTTATCAATTATTGCCATTGCAGCGAATTATTCCTCGTGGTAGCTACGTAAACATTGTAGGATATGTTGCCATATTGTGAGGAAGTGCCGTTATGTAATTGGGAGTGGGCGGCCTGGGACTTTGCCACTGGGGTCAGAGAGCTCTTAACTTCTTAATTCCAGCTTGTACGTAACGCACCAAGTCCCGTAATGAACTTCTTAATGTCAGCGGACCAAGTTTTTCGTCTAATTCAATGAAAAAATCTGTAAATAATAATTATTGAGTTAATAAAACATCATAATTTATTGATACTGAGCTTGGCCGACGTCTAATAGTTTTTGGATTTTTTTAAAAAAAGATAAATCATTAAAAAAAATATTTGAAAAATTGCACCGATAGCTTTTTTAATTTGCAACAGGTGCATATTTTTAGTTTTATTTTTTTTTGTAATTGACTTGTTGAAAAAAAAATTCAAAAATTTTTAATCGTCTACTGACTTCAGGATCATTATACTGATACTCAAAGCCGACGTATAACTTTTGGATTTTTTAAAAAAAGATAAATCATTAAAAAAAATATATTTGGAAAATTGCACTTATAACTTTTTTAATTTTCTACATGTGCATATTTTTAGTTATATTTTTTTTGTAATTGACTTGTTGAAAAAAAATCCGAAAACTTTTAGTTGTTTACAAAGCTCAGGATAATCATAATGGAGATAATTAATCTTTTATTGGGGTGGTAAATATTTACCTCGATGTTTGTCCGTAACTAATAGGGTCGCCTGATCCCACAAATCGTGACAATTAGTTAATAATGAGAAATGTTGATTCTGCTTTACCAGCATCGAGTGAATTGCAAGCGGAACGCTGACAAAAGTTGAAGCTGATGGCTGTCCTGAGACGACGTTACCGCGATTCGCGAGCTCACCGCTGCTGTATCCCGAACTCTGGCTACCAACGGAACCAACCGAACCGGCCGGCGATGGTGTTGGAGACAACGATGGAGTTCCTTGGCCTTCAGCATGGACGAGGGTCGGCTGTGCAGGCTATTTAATATTTCATATTTACTATTTATGTTCTTCCTAAATTCATTTATTTTATTACTGTTAATAAATTTACTACCGTGCTCACTTTTTGCGTGTACTCTGCAAGAATTTTAGCGTTTTCCTTGACTTCGTGTTGCCGCATTTTGTAGAGTTTTAAATAAATAAGAGACTGGCACCATAAACTGCGGGAAAAATATATAAATTAATAATTTGCTGTGAACGTCTAAGGGAAAATGGTCCGAATTTTTTTTCTTTTATCGTCGGATCAATACTTACCTCAAGATAGCCAACTTGTTATGGATACTGCTCTCAGGTGAATTGTTCTGTTGGCTCTTGAACTTAGATGAGATGTATCTAAAAGCAACATGAAAGTTGAGAAAACTCTTTTGTCACGGACTAATTGGCGTTTCCACAAATACACTTGACTCAATACTTACTTTATAAGACTAAGTGTGTCTCTGTACATGGTAAAAGAGGATCTTTCAGTTACTGGATCTGACTCCATGGCGTGGCCTGTAAGTAGGAAATACAATACTGCCTCCAAGTAGAGCATACCCTGGGCCGTCAGCTCGCATTCCTCATCTGCACTGTGCTTTAATCTTTTAGCTTCCGTCAGGTACTGGTTCTGGTCCCTGTATCATTAATAAAATATGTTAATATTTAAAATCATGATGATGATTGCGGGCAGACTACTGCTAAAAAAGTAATCGTAAAAAAATGAATGAGATAAAATCTTACCTATCCTGGTCCTCCAAAACGTCATTTTGATGATTGAAGTAAGAATAGTAGACGCGTTGAGGTGGTGCCACCGGTGGAGGCAGCAAATTAACGTCAGATCTTTCTTCCCGCTCGTGATTTGTGGGTTGGATGTCATTTTGCTAAAGTAAAAAAAAAAGTATTATAATAATAATGATTTATTGAAATTATTATGAGCTATTTTATGATTGGGAGGAAGGTAATAAAACTTCGGGAGAAGAATTGAAGAAAGAAATAAAAAAACTAACTTGTCGGGAAGATGATCTGGATGAGTTTGAGTCTTTGTCAGTGTGATGTCGTTTTCTTTTTTTCTTCTCCTTGTGCTCACTTGTGGATTTAACTTTACTGTCCATTGAACACATATTTAAACTAGAGACAGAACTGCAACTAGTGTTGCGCTTACGCTTCGGCACTCGATCCCCAGTATTATCTGTAATAACATTAGCACTAGCACCGGCACTGGAGTTCGTAGGGCCACTAGATAATCCACTGCCACCAGGTATCGCACGATTTTTCGAATCCGCCCCAGCTAAAGTTACAACTAATTCACTCTTACTCTCAGTACGTTTACTTTTTGATAACACAGCTTGATCAGTCGTGACGTGATGATTATCAACGTGTGTCCTGAAATCGATGGACGGTGGTGGTGTAGGGGTATCGATAATTTCACCCTCCTCCGGCGTAGGCGGTCGCTCGGATTTAACAGATTGTCGTGAAGCCGGCCTTGTGTCCGGTAATTCCGTTCGCTGTCTCAATTCTTGACCTCGCGACGGCCGTGGGACATGAGAAAGTCGGCTAAGATCGACTTTACACACAAGTATGGGTACTCCATTGACATATTTCAAGGGTGGGAAGTTTGCTGTAGCGGAAGATTGTGACGACGGTCTTTTGTATGGACTTTCACCGCCCGTCGGCGTACTCGCGGTGTATTCTTCCACGTAAATTCCACATTTGCCACCGCCTTTGCCACCTTTGCCGCCCTTACCGCCACCTTTCGCACCGCCCTTGGCACTTGAAAATAGTTTCCTAAGTGTATCATTCTTTTTCTTATCCTGCACATTGCCGGCGTCTTCTTCTTGTAGTTTTGGCGTTGGACTGTTGTCGCTGTCAGAATTGTCAGGTGAGGTAACTCTTGTAAGCGGGGCTCTGGGTCTCGGTGGTACTCTCGCGACTGGCTGTACGCGATTGTTCCTCAACGTTGTCTCTAATTCACTGTCGGAATCAGAAGCACAGCCCGAGTTATTTGTTATCCTCGACCTGGGACGTTGAGGTTTAACTTTGTTGGGGCTCTTCTTCTTGTCTTGCTTTTTAGTTGGAGAATCTGTTAGCTTATTGCGCTTTGACGATAGTCTTCTCCACCGCGCGTCGTCTTCCGAAGCGCTGTGCTTATTCGTCGTTTTCTCGTCTTCACTCGAAGAGATACTTAACCGTGATCTTCGTTTGTCAACTGGGATCACTGTCGAGGCTGGAGATATTCTCGACTGCTCGCACTCCGAGTCGCTCGATCTGTCACGTGATCTTGAGTCACTCAACTCGTCGCTGTTATCAAGTGGAACCCTTGGCAGCGGTATTGCTGTAGTTTTTTTCTTAGGATTGCTTACACTACGAGGTTTACTGCGTTTAGAGCTGGCTTTAGATTCCTCTGACGACATTCTATGACTTCTCGGACTCTTGACCGTTTCTTTAGCTGTTTTACGTGGCCGACCACGTTTTCGCACATCTGGTGCTTTTGGTTTATCTTGAATTTGAGATCTCAATTCTTCTTTCTTCTTTTTCTCCGAGTCGGAATTTTGATCACCATCACTCAGGACCGTCAACATCGTCGCGTTTCTAGTTCTTTTTAACGCTTCATCGAGCTGCCACTCGTTATTATGATGAGCTCCATCCGACCGGCGTATTCTCATATCTAGAGACGCTTCCTCAGGTGAACTGTCACGACGAGTTGCTTCATTCTATTACAAATAAATTTTTCACCCAATTAGTCACCATAAAAAAAAGTAAAATAATTTCATTTATTAATAAAAATAATAATAATATAAATACCTGAGCAGTTTTATTCTCTGAATTTTTGTCACCAGCTTGTACGGCAGTTTTGTTGAAGAAACTACTGAGATTCCAACGAGGCTTGGACTCCTCTGCAGGAGGAGGTTCTTCCACCGGGACTTTTGGAGACACGGAAGGCGGTGTGGAAGGACCTTTTGGTGGTGGAGGTGCGTTTTCATCCTCAGAATCATCACTGCTGTCAGTACCCGAGTCTGATCCAGAGTCCGAACTAGAGCTGGCGCTGCCAGAACTCAATGGCGCTTGGCCAGGAGGACTAGGAGGCCTCGTCGGCATTGTCGGCGAGCCTTTTCTCGGTGAGCTGGATGACGGTGACAGCAATCGCTCGGACACCGTGTGCTTTGGCGTGGTCCTGAGCGGGCTTATAGGTCGCGGAGGTGATAAAGTCACCAATGGCGACAATGCTCTGGGTGACATCGGTGCTAGAGGTGCAGGGACCGGTGTCATAGCTGGTGCCAGTGGTGTTGAATGACTGCAATTTAAATTAAAAACCCATCGACCGTTATTTTGTGTTTATACTCGAGAGAAATGAAAATAAAACAAAATTATAATCGATTAAATGAGTTCATAAGCTTCCAATATACTTACTCAGCGTTTATACTTGGACTTGCAGTGGATCTTGATACTCTTGAAATTGACGTCTGGAAGTATAATATAATTCTTAATGTAATATTTTATAAAATGACGTTTAAATTAATTGTCTTTCACTCACCTTGACGCCTTCATCTTCACTGTCTTCCGAGAGACTTAAATCACGCTCAAGATCACTGCAATCATAAAATTTTAAATATATTTTTTATAAAATTTATCATTTTTAGATAAAGTAATTATTATTTTTAGTTCATAAAATACTACCGCCATTAATATTAATCAAAGTAAGAATAATAACAATAGTAAAATAAAAAAATCTTTTTTTCCATTACAGTTTATCTTTAATTAAACTAGACTAGAAAAAATAAAGACCGTAAAATAAAATCTCGATGAAACTATAATACGTTTCTTATTATCAGCATCAGAAAAGAGTAAAGAGGAATGAAAAGTATTAATAAAACTTTCTCACGTCTGATTAACAAGATGTAATTAAAGTTTTCCTACGGAAAACGTTACTGTAAAAGTAAATGGGATAAATTATAATTGTAGCGGAGTTTTGTATTTGAATCAGTAACAGTAACAGCAGCACCATCAGCTCGGCAAATGTATCGACAGGGAAAATACGCGAGAGCCATAGTCAGTGAGTGCAAAGTGCCGCGGATACAGACTCGAGTAGAGTAAGAGTTGTATTAAAGTATAAAAGACAAGAGTGAGGGAGAGTATATGTACACGACATATGTATATATATATATAAATATATAGAAGCAGCTAAAGAGAGGACAGCGGACGTCGACCCCACAAACACTGTGTGTTCTACCCCATCTCTACTGCGTTCCAAGGTTTGCTACCTGCACTGTGTTACGCGCTTACCGGTTAAGGTCCATCCACTTGTCACAATGAGAATTACAATCTCTACTCACTGGCCATTATACATCATCAAGATGAGAAGTGAAGAAAGCTCATCTCAATCTTACATTTCAACAACATTCATTTTATATACACACGAGCCAACTAAATTATTCTAATCATTTATTTTATTTTTTTTTTTATGAAAATTATTAGTGCTACTGAAGTCAGCAGACTTCTGATAATTTTTAGATTTTTTAAAACGATAAATTAAAAAAAAAAAATTGTACTTATAGTTTTTTAAATTTTCTACATGTGCATATTTTTTTTTCTTTGATTGTCTGCTAACTTCAGGATTATAATTATTATGAGTGTAAATGTGGCAGACATCAGACAAATTTAAAATTGTAATTAAATTATAATGCGCATTTTTTTTAAATTTTATTTTATTAATTATTTACTCTATTTATTTATAATTTTAAATTTGTCTGATGTCTGCTACATCTACACTCATATATTATTATTATTTTTGCAACTGTCAGGTCATATTGTTATTCTCTCTAGATGTTACATTTGTTGGGTCAGATGACCTCTTTATCATTTTTATAAAATTTCGATAATCATAAAGTTAGCCGATTATTAATGATTCAAAATTTATTTTTCGACTGATGAATTACAAAAAATCTGCACATGTAGAAAATTAAAAAAACTATAAGTGGAATTATTTGGAATATTTTTTTTCATAATTTATCGTTGGGAAAGATTCAAAAATTATTAAGCCTCGGCTAAATTCAGTATCATAAATTTTGATGTCTTTTTTTTACTGTAAGTCGCCAGGACATTAACGAATTTATTATAAAACATCTTAATAATTATTTTTTTCGTTCAACAAAAGTTATTTTATTTAGATAATGTGCCGTATGTATGATAATTATGATTACTATGCAAACAGTTTAGCTCTGATAAGACTTCGGGCCAGATATTGTAATAGTGCGGAACAAATTGCTTGTTAAATGACAAGATTAGATTACCAGGGGGATCCTGCAATTTAATCTATTTTATTATTTTTTTTAAATATTTTATATTTTCTAACTGTACGTCTTTAGTTAGACGGCTTGTATTTCTTCCTCTTCTTTTTATTGTTTTTTTATTCCTTTGTATTAATAACACTTTATCAATTTATCTATAGCTCTTTTAGTTATTATTCAACCCCTGTACTTTCCGAAGCTCTGTAGGTGATTTAACTTTTTTTGCTTCAGAAACTTGGCCTTTAACGATTTAATATTTAATTTATAGCCTTTTTTTTTTTCTCTTTACTTTTCAACAGATAAAAAGTTTCTATTTCTCGTGATATCAATTGGTAAATAAGAGGAGTGGGTATTTCGTTATCAGGAATTATTAAAAGAAATATATTTGAATTGCTAAGTTATAATTTAAAAATAAATAATAAAAGGTCTCTGTACTCTTTGGCAGATAAAATAATTAAAAACAATATTTGTTTCGCTAATTAATTTTTAAAAAACATATACAAATCTCGTTAATATTATTTTACTAATTAGTTTACTGTTATTAGCGATATCGATTTACGTCAGAGTATCAGGTTATAACGAGGCATAGTAATATAATTCGTAATTAGACCAACCGAGTAACAGGTAAAAAAATAACCCGCGTCATACGTCCAGGAGTCAGCAGTAACCGTAAGTTAAATCTACCTGGCAGTTATTGTTATTGTTGTATTTAAAAAAAATAAAAATAAACAAACAATCAAACAAAGGAAGTAAATTAAAAAAGGATAAAGTTATTTTATGTACGGGAGTGTGTCTTACATGTATTCTTAAACAATTGGAGTAACAAAACGCAGACATTAAACGTGACACTTTGGATAAGCTGTAAAGCGGCATTTGGCCAACTAAATTAATGAAATTGAAAGAGCCGTCGAATGGAACAAAGGAACTTTGGACCGGTCGAATGTTTAACCGGTGGGCGGTCGACGACCCTAGCAGCCGACACAGACTAGAGTGGATGACTGCCACGAAAGGGGAATAAAAGAGAAAAAGAAGAACGAGAGAAAATGTTTCCATCCCCTATAGTCAGCAAGCTTTTTTTTCGTCCCCTTCGTCACTGCTACTGGCTCTGGTTCTGCTTATACCTCTGCCTCTGCCTCTGGTTCTGACTCTGCTACATCAGTGGTAGTAACTACTACTACATTACTCTTTCTCTCCTTCACATCTCACACAGAGCACGAAGCCTTGGCAATCGATAGTCCCCTAGTGTAGTGCAGTGTAGTGTAGTCCTCAAGTATCATCCTTCTTGTATTTTATTTTATTTTTCTTTTATTATTTATTTTCTTTTCTCTTTTTACGCGGTGGTGATCATTCTGCATTCTTCTCATCTTAACTCTCTGAGATTCTGAGAGCCAGAGAGAGAAAGAGTCCCTCCGGTTAGTGTGCTAAAGACAGGCTTTGTCCTAGACTATGTAGCTTGAATTCTCATTTAAAGATTAGCTCGTCATAGTCCCCTCGACCAGCAACCCTTCTGCTTTTTATTTTACTCTTCATTCTTCTTTTACAACCATTGTCTTTTATTAATTGTTGAATTATTAACTAATAATGATGATAATAATAATAATAATCTAGTTAGTTTGTAGTTAAATTGCAGAAGCAATCATTATCCTGGGAAGAAAACAGATATAAGCATCACGTTTTAACTTTTAAGCCAGGTCAGTATAGTAACAACTTGTCTCTGAGCCATTAACCAACTGAGACAAGAGAGCAAGTGAGAAAGATTCCTCGGAATCAGCCGAGAGAAGAAGAGAATTCCACACAGACCAACAGACTCACTGTAGCGAATAACTTAAAAAGTTACTACAGGAGCTACGAGACTCTACTACTCCATCCGCTTGCTAGGGTCTTCAGCAGAACTATCAGCAGCACTAGCACCAGCACCAGCACCATCACCAGCAGCATCAGTATCAGTATCAGTACCAGTACCAGTACCTGTACCAACTCACAAGCTCAACTCCTCTCGTTCCTGCTTTGTCTCTCCCTCACTTCCTATCCTCCTCATCATCGTCATCATATATATATACATATATACTCCAAGATTATATGTATAGGTACCTTATTCTTGTCTTCCATTCTATTCCACCAAGTATTCTGTCGTGCAACGTGTGCCAACCAACGTCGGTAATAATTTCGCCTCTATCTTAACTCTCTCTGCCGCTCCACACTCTCTACTTTACTCGCTCTTTCTTCCGAGTAACCATTCTGTACTTTGTATATGTTATATATATTATATTTATATATATATACATATATACTTTACGGTTCATTCGCCAAGAATAATCATTGCGGATGTGACTAACAGACAAGACTCACTAAACTTTTTTTAGTACATACTCGAAAATTTTCCGCGTCTTGTTACATATTTTTATTTATAGAATTTTATATTAATTACTTTTATTAATTTGTTAACTTTTGCTCCAAGAGGATATTAATTAATAATTAAGTATTCAAAGAATCTAATGAGATTAAATACAACGAAGTAATTGGATAGAACAAAAAACAAAAATATATAAATGTTAAAGCGAAATTTAAGATACTTTGGTTTTAATAATTACACTTCAAAGAAAACTTACGGAAGGAAATTTTAATGAGAGATTTAATGTCTGTTGATTATTTGATATTTTAAATTAATATAAATTTCATACTGTTGATTAATAATTTAAAGATTTATGTACTGATATTTAATTATCAATTGCACTCGAGAGCTCATCGTCAGTTATTATGAAAACTGTTGATTGGGTTGTAGAGTGGGGCGCGAATCGAGATTAATTTTCATCAATATTCACAATCTACTTGTGAATTATTTTTTTTTCAGTTTTATAGAATTATAGGCGGCAGTATTCACAAGTGATACTTAAATTATTTCATTTTTAGATTCAATATGAATAATATTTGAATTTAAAATACTTACGCTGATAAACGTGTGGTCCCATGTCGTTCACGTTCTGTAACAAAAAAAAAAAAAAAAAATTATCAGTACAGAAATTTTATTTCTCTATCAGATAAAAAAAGTTATTATTTAAATAAACTTGTTGCAATGAATGTGTAACATAATACAAAAGTAACAGACGATTGTTGTTGTGAACAGTGAAAAAAAATTAAAAAAAAAAAAAAAGAAATTGAGTAAATCCTTATATCACGATCGGAAGTAACGTTCCTCCCTCGAGCATCCTCATTCGAGGTATTTTCGTCACGTACATACGAGCTGAAAGAAAATAAAAAGAAAAAGTAACATCCACACTAACACACTTGTACAAATGAAAGGAAATAAAACCGAGCGAGAGCACGTGTGGTAGAGACAGAAAAAACGTATGTTAATTTAATAAAAACAATCGGACGGTACTTAAACCCTGGATATAACAGATAAACTTGATCATCAGCTGCAATATAACTTGGTAATTTTAAAAATGACTTTGTCATGTTGACAATCACTTGTGGAATTTATCGCACGTGATTATTTCGCGAGGGAAAATTTTTTTTACCAGCCAAATATGAATTTATGTCTTGAAAGACTGAAAGTCGCGCAGCTGGCCAAGAGAATAGGCCAGCTGTTAGCTAATGTATAAATATATGTGTGTGTTTATGTTTTCTAAGTATGGGTATGTGTATACCTATATATGTATATATTTATGTATGGCACCAGGTATATCATAAAACACATAGTTCTCTTACACGTATGGTTTATAAGAGGGTATGCACTAATGTAATGTGTAAGAGAGTCTCCAAGTACAGAAAGGGAACAGAACTCGAGCACCTGGACGATACACAAAGAAAAATCTAATTCTAATACGACGCAAAAAAAAATAATAATAACAGTATTATAAAAAATACTTGATACAACTCAACACATTGAGAATTAAACAAATAAACTCTCGTTATATATTTATATTAATATTTTTTTTTATTAAATGTAGAGATTAACGTTGGATCTAGAGATAAATCATTACATGTACAATTAGTTGTTTACTGTTTACACGAGTAATTAAACGACATTTATGATGAGCATGCTGATAGCTGATGAGTAAAAGCATTAAGTTTATAAATGAGATTGTGAATAATAAAAAAAAATATGACAAGAAGGGCGAATTATTATTGTGTTAAAAAATAGTAAGCAGAAATAAAAGTTATTTGGTGGATCGGTAAATTTCTTCTTTCACTCTAGTATTTTAGTCACGTAGGCCAAGGGTCTTGGCAGCGTAAGCGAATAAGCGGAAGAGAATCGGATGGTTTTACCGTTGGACGAGTTGAGAGTACAGAATTGTAGTTATGTAGTTATTGAGCTGGTGGTTGTAGAGGTATAGTGGTATGTATACTGCTGGTATAATCATAAGAGATACCACTAAGCAGAGACAATTACGCCTCAAGTCTTACGTCGCGGGTGGAATCGTCACTTGTCAAGTATCCGTCTATCGAAGATCATTGACACCCAATACCCAATACCTGACTAACTATAAACCTGGCTAGAGATGTGCGAGTATGTATGACCAGGTTGATGTCAACGTCTATGTCTGTGTCGGTGTCTAGGTTGATGACAACGAGAATATCGACAGCTGGATGGAAGTATATGCGCAGTACAAAGCAATCCAATGTAGTTGATGTATAAATCCCTTTTACTCAAGAGTTTATGTTATGTTTGAATATCTCGCTCGCGCACACGTGCACTCAAGTGTCATTCCCACGGGCCACCGGTGATTTGTTTGGATCGATGACCTATGAATATTACACTTATCGATGCAACTTTACCATTACACGAGTAATATATAACATGTATTTATATAAATCACCTGACACGAGAAGATAGTTGACAACGCTTCGGAGTACTTCGAATTTGCTGTACATATCCTAAGGTAACTTTTGGTATTAACGTGCGTTAGTGTCCAATCCGACAACTTTGTTATTTAATTATGTTATTTTACAAAAAAAAAAATATTAAGTCGCTAGAGGTAATTACTCTGATTGTATCACATTTTAAAATAGGAATTAAACAGCGCGGGAAAAAGTGTCGTGTAATCGCATAGACGGATGTTGGGTAACTGCGGAACCGGCGAACAGACACGGGAACCCCATGGCATAGCTTATAGTTTTACCCGCGTGCACGATCAACAGTGACGCAGCGTAGCAGAGAAGGAGGGGTAGGGTCTCCTTCAGGGGGAGCGTAAAAAATACTCCAATACAACATACGAGTTGGCTGATCGTCGAGCTTCACCTGCGGTCGTCGCACACTCTTGTGTCTGTTCCCTACTGGGCCCCACTCTTTTATTACATCGACATCCCCTCCTTCATGTCGGAGTCTTGTTTGTTCCCAACACTACTGATATCTGATACTGATGTCTACTTTTTATACCTATCAGATACTTTTAATATATCACACGCGATTGAATTACATTTTTTCTTTACTATCTGCCATTTTATTTTTATTTTTGCTCAAACTATTATTTTATTATCTGACGATTCCCGTATCTATTGGCTATAAATATTTTTCAGGTTTTAAATTTGGAGTAGAGTTTACTTAAATAACTTTAATCTGGGACACTTGGAGCACCTGCATGCACTTGTCTCGTGTACGCGGTACGAGATGGATAAATTTTTATAATTCAAAGGTGCCTGAAGCCTGGTGCTGCAGATATGTCTGAGACAGACAAGGACGGGAAGAAGAAAAAGAAGAAAGAAAAAGAGGAGGAGGAGAAGGCGGACAGGCAAAAAGACCGGGTGGCGTGTGCCAGCCGGTTCCGCACCCGTTGCCCATCCTCGTCCTCATCCTCATCCTCATCGTTCGTGTGTTATTTTATTATGTTTTTTGTTAGTTTTTGAACCAGCTGCATCTGTGACAACCTCAACTTGGCAGTCACTCGGCTATCGTGTACATAAATTTTAATAAAGTTATATGTACTTATGTAATTGACGTAACTACTAAACTACTTGTTTTATATATATTTACATACCACGTATGTGTGTATATTTATTTTTATATATGCTTATAAATATGTCTATATAAATTAAAATAATATAATGAGCAAGTGTAGAGTGAGCAGAATGACATTGCCGATGGATATTATTATATGGATACTTGTGTAAACTGCTGCGCTAAGGAGAGACAAGCTCGCATGACCAACAACCAACAACTAAGCACTTGTACACTTTAGTTAAGTTGACCTAGGAAGTAGGTCGCGTGCAGTTTACTTGTTGGTATGCATGTGGATCAAGACATATAAGAAGCATCGATAGACTTTTAACATCACTATTATTTAGCCTTGAACTAGCCTACCCGCCTCTTGCTCATTCGGTCAGGGCCATTTTAATAAACAAAATATTTTTATTTTATTTTATTATTATTTCAATTTAAATTTCCCGGGTTTTTATTTTACCCGGGAAATTCAAATTAATATTTTTTCTAATCATCAGGATGCTGATTAAATATTTTTTAGAGTATACCTGCACGGGAAATTTTAGTATATTACACACCCAGGGAGGAAAGTAGGACATTCCTGCGTGTGCGCATACTATTTTTAACCAGACCTGCACCTGGAACCCATACGAAAAAAATATATATCCGGATATATCCGGGCAAATCTGAAATATGTTATATATATGTTGCATAGATGTAACATATTCCAGATTTTCCCGGATATATATTTTTTCCGTATGGGAAGTTTAAATTTTTTCCCTGATTAGAAGGAAGAAAGTCGTTTTTTTTTTTTATGAATTCATTGCATTCGTTTCACAATCAGGAAAAAAATTTAAATTTTCAGGTGCAGATATGGTGAAAAATTGTATGTACACCAGGGGGAAGGTGGGACGTCCCGATCCGCGTGTTTGTTACCCTCGCATTCGACTCGGGTAGGAAATTATACACACGTAGAATGTCCTACTTTATTCCCTCGTTATGTAATATACTAATTGATACTCCCAATAACAATATTGTAGTGACAAGTACTCCAATATGTAGTAAAAGGTATTACATATTTGTGCTGACAACTAAATACTGTAGTAACATTGATGACTATAATTAGTGTTACTACATGTGGTTGAGATTGTTCCCCAACTACAGCTCCTGCTGTAGCAACTAAGATTTTTTTCCGTGTACATGTGAATTTATATATTATATATATATTTATTTATTTCTGGAGCGAGTTATAGGTCAAGGAAAAGATGGATTGTGGAGAAAGAGAATAAATTTAAGTTTAATATTTAACGAAATAAAAGAGAAAAGAAAGGTAAGAAAAAAAAAGTGAGGCAAGTTTATAAGCTGACGGAGATTTAAAAAGGCTCGTTGAAGAGAAGGTGGTGCAGAAACCTCTGGCGGGCAAAAGTCGATAGTCTAGGAACTTGGACGTTGAGAGTTTAAACTGACAAGTTTCTGGACGGTGGATTGCACTTGATAAACTCTTTAGTTATTTAACCATCACCCAAATGAAAGGAAAAGTCGGCAAGATATAAAAATGTAGTTAATTAATAATGATAGATAAAACATATTTTTGTTGTTATCAAGTACTTTGAGTTTAAAAAATTTATTTAAACTTCTTTCTTTGATATATAAAAATATTTTAACGAAATGAATTTTTGATTAGTAGTTTCATTATACAGTAAATTTAAAAGTTTAACTGTCAAAGTATTTTTGATAAAGAATATAACGATACTAAAAATGACATGAAAGTTTTATAAACATATTACTTATTGTTAGCAGTTTTCTTTGTTTACTAACTACTTATGAATATAAATGTGCGCTAAAGTATCCATCCATTTATTAAACTTTAAGGTGATTTATTATCGAAAAATAATACTGCAGAGCTGATTTAAATTTAAATAAAAGAATAATTTGTAATATTGCTGCACTGGAGTGAATTCGTAGTGATTACGGATTTCATTTAAATTCAACTTCACTAGGTCACTCGGAGTTTCGGAGTAAAAAAGAAATCCCTCCACATACGGAGTTTTTCTTTTCAGTGGAGTGATTTCAGAGGGATCTGGAATTCATTTGAATCCGCATTCACTCTGATTCAGAGTTTTAGTATTAAAATAAACTCCCCGGAGTGAATTTCACAGTCATCTGCTCCGTATTCACTTCAGATTTCATCCACAATTTTTTTAGTGTGTCAATTTAATATCAAATCCAATCATCTTTAAATAATAGAACTTATAAACTCACTGCCGAAAATTTTCGGAGTGAACGCGGATTAAATCTGGAGTAAATTCGAAGCGGATGACTATTTATTTATTTAATTCCTCTGAAGTAAAATTTACTCCGAAGGAGAGTCAATTTCAGTATCAAAACTCCGAACCGTAGTGATTTTTTTAAAAAATTCCGATACTTCGAGTGACGGAGTGATTCGGGTTTAAATAAAATCCATAATACTCCGAATTAACTCCCAATTTTTTACTCTATTTTGCGTTAATTTATTAACCTCTGGTAGAGCTGGTGCTTGTATGCAAATTACTTGTAACACGAAATTCTAAAATCATGATAATTAGAGTTAATAAATTTAAAAATTCGTATACGAGCGAATTGCTCGGTATAATTAGATATATATATCAATACACAAGTATGGAGAAACCGCATGTAAAGGTAATACGAGTACAGTATAAAGTAAGAAGCAAAGCATATAGGAGGTAAGTAACTGTATAGTATGCCCCAAAGCAGTAGAGTGAGCTGAAGGGTGTTTTAATCATGTTAAGTAACTTGTACAGCAATGCACTCGTAGTTGCTCATGTGTGTATACACAACACGGGTTGTAACCGAGTGCTTTGAACAGGTGGAAGAAGTCAACTCAAGAAATATAAGTATAATATAAACGAGTGGCAGGTCGTATTTATTTTTTTTTACTCCATCCATCTTTTCCATCCCCTTGACTCGTATAAATTTTATGAGATTACGTGCTGCTTCTATTGCTTATACTGCTACCACTAGTACGAGTGCTTACTGCATCTACCAACAAGGATGCAATAGCTGCTACCGTGATCGAGGGCAATTGGGATAAATTTAGTGTCGCTAGTAAAAGAATCGTGTATCTCAAACCAGCATATAAAATGTCTCTTTGTATTCTCATTGTGACTGACAGTTTTATATACGATCACTAGTTAACGAATTTGTGATATTTAATACACGGTTTAAATGTCAAAGTCTATTATGAGTTTTTTTCTTTACTGGCAAATTAAATTAGGTTGAAAAAATTTATAAAACAAAGCAATAAAATTTTAAATTTAAGTAATTGACTGAAGAAATCTTCGGAAGTAATGGTAATTTTTTTTATTTTTTAGAGTATTGGTGCTGAGTTTTGTTGGTGATGAAGCAAATAGGTCGACCACGTTACTCTTCTCCAGTCTCAACTTACTCCTCGTCCATCCCTCCCTATTTTCCATTGGGGTATCGCTCACCAAAATCGATATTCGATATTTAATTTCAGCTACTACCTAAACTATCACTTCTATACATATATCTATATATATATTTGCGACTTTTGTTGATCAGAAAAAAAAACCGTACAAATAAAAAAAAACTAAAGCTTCTGTCGCTCATCCTCTTTGGCTTTTAAAACTCGTCCTTTTGTTTTTATAAAAAATTTATCCCATTGTTACATACAAGATGAATAGGTTCCAATCGACACTAGTAATCTGTCTGTATTTTTATTTCTTTTTTAAATTATTTAAATTTACCGTAAATAGTTACACATTCACTGACAATTTCATCATTTAAATTTTTAAATAAATAATAAAAAATTTAAAAACTTACGTGGCGGCTTGATAGGTTCAGGCGGTATCTCAGTCAGCTGTAATAAAAGATGATAATTAATTAGTAAATCTTATATTTAATTACCAATTAAATTATTAAATCAGCGCAAGTAATTTAATAAACTCCGTACTTTGTATTTAAAAAAAAATATAAAGAATAAAAAAAAAATAATGAAGACTATATTGACCTTGCCTAGTGTTTTCTTTCTGGCTCAATTAAAATCAGTTTAGCGAGCCCAAAGTTCCCCCATTTAAAATCAACGGTCACTAATTTATGCCCGAGGCTTATGAATATTTCTTATGTGCAGTATTTAATAAACGGAGAGGGAGTGAAAAAAAAAAAAATAAATAAGAAGACAATTTAAATGCGCAACACCCCTAGATTGGGGCCATGCTCGATATTAACTTTTACTAACTATGGTATTTATAACCTGCCATTGGGGTAATAATTCATTATATAAAATTATTGCGCCTAATAAATATGAATACTTTTACTCCCCTCTCTATTGCATGATTTACATTCATTTCTATATTTACAAAATGTTATTTGTTATATAATATTATGAAGGTTAATGGATGCATAAGAGCGCGCGGCTGAATAATTGAACATAGAAAGTACCACCAAAGGGATATTTACATAATTTATCAATTTTTTTTTTATAATAGTTGTGATAGTAGACATTAAAATTTTACTCGTTTCATAAACTTGGTGAAATATGCAGGAGAAATATTATTTTTAGCTCTTACAAAATACGATGACAGCCATAGTGAGTAATTATTAATGATATAGATTTGTTTTTTTTTTACTTTTATTCTTGATGTTGCATTGCTTTTATATCATATATTATTAATACTATTATACGCGTATTAAATAATAAAAATGAAAGTTTTGGTTACCTTAGCTAGTACAGGGTTGAATGTGAACTTGGATTCCAGTTCTTTTCTTGGTGTCTGTGCAATAGCTGTAAGTGGTATGGGCGGCATCGTCATTTCCTGAAATGACAAAGAAACATAATAAAATTGTTTACCAGTATAAAGTTGTATTATATATTTAAAACCCACTATTATTATTATCATTGAATAGTAGTTGAGAATAATAAAAAATAAAAATTTATTTTAAGTGAATTGCGTTAAGAAATAAAATAATAATTTATTATTAAATATATATATTTTTTTAATAAAAGTTTGTTGCTGATTTTTTTTTTTTTTCAATAAAATTTATTATGCATTTATTGGATAAAGTAAACAATTAAATTGAAAGTATGTTAATTAGTTAGATAAAGTTTAATAATTTAATTATTTAGTATTTAAGTTATTAGATATTTAATCTGAATATAATTAGTCTAGTTTGTATTTATTTAATGAATATGACAACAGAAGTATTTAGAGTTAATTATTGACAGTTTAATAAATAATAAATGTTTAAAAAATTCAGTTTTATTTGACATTACAAACTTTGAGAGTTTCAAAAATTTATTTACTTTAAAATGCAACTGACAGTTATGTATATTATTATTATTGTTTTATTTCCATCGACATTTATTGGGAATTCCAATTTTAAATAATTTACGTTATCTATAAGAGCTGGACTATTTATTTTAAAATTTTAATATTTATCAATTTAGGTTCAGTTTCATGATAAATAATGACTTGATAAGATTTTAAATTGACACATTAAAAGTTATATTTATAACAACAAAACTATAGGGTAAAATGAACAGGCAGATTTGAATCTTAGCCCGGAATCGGTAATTAAAAAAATTAAAATAAGGAAATAATTACGTAAAATATTTAAAAAAATTATTCTAATTGCCAGTAATGGCAAGTTTACAACTTGCAGACACGTGGTCAAACAGGTGAGTTTAAATACTCGGTACATAAACACACGTGCGTAGTAATTATGCTAAGCACGCGAAAACCCGTATCACACCCGTTACGCGGCGAGTTGAGGTACGTACACAAGATCTAACTTGAGAAGCGTACAAATTTTTTGTTTTATTTCTTGTCTTTGTTGTTGCGGTAACCACAATCTCTTGTCGTCGCGTATCATCTCGTTTTTGCTGAGCATTTGTTGCATTATCAACCAGCTAGAGTGTATATGTTGTCTTTAGTTAATACTCAGCGTTTAAGTAAAAGAGCAAGAGTAGTTTATAAGAGAACAAGAGAACAAAAGTGACTCTTGAGCTACTATACCGCGATGAGCGGAATTCTTAAGAGAGTGTACAGTAATATAATAATAATTTTCTCGCGACACATGACTACGACATATTTAAACTTGACTCAATCTTATGGTAACCTTCATAATGATTAATGGAATTAGATGACTCGGAGTTTATAAAAATAAAAAAACTGTAGCTGGTGTTGAGAGCGCGTTTGTTCACTAAATTGAAATATAATATACAGGAGACTGTGTAATTGTAATTACAATTTGACATAATATCAAAATGTTTATGAATAATTTAAATAGCCTGCAGGCTGTTGCTGGTATTATTGTTATTATTGTTGTAGAATTACCGAGAGAAATAGATTTATTGTTACTTTAGTAATTCATTAGAATATAATTAAATCAGGGAATCGTTAAATCATAATATCAAATGATCAGAGTTGGTAGGATTTATTGAATCAACGCCTGGCAGACAATACGGGAAATATTTTTAGCAGTGGGTATCTGACGGGTCTTTGGATGATGGTGAAGCGCAATTAGCAGTAGCATTTGCCATGCCTACCGGCGTCACAACCCGTATTTTCCCACGGGCAGCCGTGAGAATAATTCATGCTCTACGCTCGGGCGAGTGTGCGTTCGTGGCAGCGCAGTCGCATCCGTTCCTCTTCGTCTCTACCGCCGATTTGTCCCGTTTGTTCCGGAACTGAATGACCTATGCTAAATATTATACAATATGATCTTTACCCTATTTAACATCTCGACTGTTTTATCGTTTACAATTAACAGCGACAGTGGCAATGGAAATAAAATAATAGTATTTATTATTGTACGCAATCTTACTCGGATGCTGAGCAGACGAGAAGAATAAATTAATTACAGTAAAAAAAAACAATATTAAAAAAATGATTTCAACCTTGACGCGTCATCTCACGGCCGCTCTATACTCGTGTTAAACTACTGGTATTATTATTATATATGTATTGTGTAGGATGCTCAAGTGCAAAATGAATCATAGAGATCGGGTGGTATCGCTGCCAACTTGCCATTACAAGTAACCACTGACGAGTAACTCGTTTAGTTGGGATACTGCGTTACGTTAAGAGCAGAGGGCTACGAAAATTACTAGCGTGACTCATCGCCGTACAAGTGGTCTCTTTATGCGATCGATAAACCCGTACGCTCTCCCTATTGTATTGTATTGTATTGCATTGTATTTTATTTTTGGCTTTGTGCACAAGCTTAAAAGCCCACTTCTCTATATAATAATGATAACAATACAACTAAGGATATATTAATCCCCGCCGAAAAGTAAATATACTGGATAACTACCTTGAGGATGTTTTCCAAGTCTGCTGGATCCGACCCATGTCTTACTCCCTGGAAATAAAAATTAAACGAGTGATTAGGCAGCTAATCCAAGATAAATAGGACGTGAAATGAAATAAAGAAAATATATATATATATATACTTGGGGGATGGGGGAAATAAAATGAAGAAAGAGGAAGAGGAAAAGGAAGAGGAAGAGGAAAAGATCAGATGTATGATATAAATATGGATGTATATCTGCAATGAAAAGGTAAAAATACTTACGTTGTCAAGAGGTAACCTTGGGAGTCTGGAAGCAGCTGCGTGAACTCTGCTCAAATTACCCGAATTACCGGGGGGAGGACAATTTCCGGAAGAGGTTAGACCACCGCTGTTTCCGGTAGAATTGGCATTACCAGGGATTGACGAAGGTGGACCCTTTGCGGGAAGGATCCCGTGGCTTCTGTGATCGTTGCTACTGCCACCGTGTTTTACTGGTTGCCCTGGATAGCCACCTCGACCACCATAAGGTGGTTTCCCATCCGCGGGTTTTATGAAACCGCCGCGCTGGGAGGTATGGCTCGAAGTAGACCCGGTTGTTGATGATGATGACGATGATGTTCGGGGACCATTACCGCCTGGTTTTTTAAATTCTTGCGATGACGGCGAACTCCTACAACTTGTGCTCGAAGATAAACGTGTAGATGAGCTCGACCCCGGCGCTGGACTAGCTGGTACACCTTCAATTCCTATCAGTCTCTTTGGCTCGTCCAGCAGATGCTTTACCAGTGAGTAGTTCCCGAGCTTGGATTGGATCTGCTGAGTTGTTCGGTCGTGCGCGTCAGGATTTACCTGTTTAAGAATAATTATAATTATTCATCGTCATTCTTAAATATAATTATTAAGACAACAACAACAACACCAATAATAATAACAATGATGATAATGATGATGATGATGATCGTGTAACAATAAGTGTAAGATAAGTGGACTTTTGTCGGTGGAAAAAAAATTAAAGAACAAACTTTCTAGAGAGATCTCAAGACCTTGGACAATAATTTAGACGACGCAACGTCCAGACTGTTTTATGTCTGCATGTCTGCGTTCTCATACATACCAAATTCATCTGTATACATATATATATATATATACGTACAAGTACGCGATCAAGTAGCCAAGCATATTACCAACGAGAGGGAGGGATGAATGACCAGGTCAGGGTTTTCACGTTCGTCACGACCTCGCCTAACCTCACCTTACTTCACCTTCTCATTCAATCTTGTGTGTATCGACGAATAATCATTTATCTTGGCTTATCTTAGGCAGGTGGACAATTAAAACGCCTCAAGAATACTAAACCCGTTAATATATATTTATATTTAATTGCTACTGCCGGTTAATAAAATTTATAAGCTGATAAATTTCACTGTACATAAAGTTCTTTGTTAAATATATTAAAAATATAATAAATAAATGTAGTAAATAGCATGCCGTGCGTTTGATGTCGAGGAGGAAAACGTTATCGATAAAACGATCATTATTAATCGAGAGTTTATATCAAAGTCTTTGAAGATTACATTATAATGCAATCCAAGTGTGAGTGAGCTGTAAAGGGGACGGAACACTGTAACGTATACATGTGTATGTATATATATATGTATATATATAATGTACAATAGCTGGTGGATGGGAAGAATCAATTAGCGTTTCATTAGCAGTTCAAACTCTCAATTTACCTATACAAATAATTGTCAAGTGATTTTTAGTGTAAATACTTTAATCGCGTTTATATATATGTATATATATATGTATGTAATAAATCCATCTTGATATAATAAATTTATTATGTATAATAAATAATAATCTGTCAAAATAATTTTAATAAATAAACTAAAGATTTAAAATAATGAAAAAAAATAAAAAATAATAATAATATTTATAAGAATTATAATTTATGTTAATTTAAAATATCTTTGTTAATTTATTTAAAAACTCTAAAGTCAAGGTTACTTATATATAAAACAATTTTTAAAAAATCCTAGCAACCTCGACAAGTCGTCTCACTTGTGGCTTTTGGACTGTAAACATATCGGGAGAGAATCCGCAAATAATGACCGAGCATTAAGACGATTAAAAAAGTGTTTAAAAAAATGATAAAAAAATTTAAATGCTGCGCACGCAACTAGTAGATACTTTTAGCCACCGGCAGACTGGAATAACTTGGAAGATTAATCAGGAATATCAGCAGTGAAACTCATCCAGACTATGCAACCAGTCTGACACTGTTCTATTTTAGTACCTAGTAATTTATGAAAAAAAATAATTATATTAATTCGTCGAAAAATATTTGAAATTTTTCACTCTTGTAAAAATAATTTAAGTTATTTTAAAAAATCAAGGAAATCAATCACTTAAAAAAACGTATTGCCCAATGTTTACTGTGTAAACATTAATATATATAAATCTAAATATATATATATGTATATTCAATTCTAAATATAGTAAGCCCAGTATATATTTATGCATGAATGTGGCAACTGTCGTGTTTATTACATGACGCTAAATAGAAGGTATCGCATCGATTTCGCGCTTGTGATGCACACGCTGCAAAGGAGCCAGATGTGCTGGAGAGATTAATTAATCCTGTCCTTTGGCAGAGCTCCACGTATATGTACGTTCGGATAAACTAACGAACGTTTGGTTTAAGCGAAAGAAATAAAGAGAAGTGAAGGGAGAGACAGTACATAGACATCAGCGCGCGTGTGTATTTATATTGAGTACACACGAACTGATACGCGAATAAAAGAAAAAGGGCTCGCGGTAATTCTCTCTTATGTTTTGAATCCTCTCAATACGACTCCCGCCACTTGTTTTAATGCAATGTAGTTATATAAAATACTCGGATTGCTTTTAGTCTATCAAACATCCTATTAAATGCACCAACATGTCTAGACGTATCAGACAGATTTCACGTATCTAATAAAAAATTCAAAAGCTCTGGATTTATTTATTACCACGTACACGCATATCTGCAGCAAAAAATATTAATAAAAATAAATAAGAGAGTAAATAATAAATAACGAGGGTTAAGTATGAATAAATGGTCACCTTCTCGAGAATTATGCGACTATCGTCGAGCTAGCGCAGGTATTATCCCGCCTGCCCTTTCACACACCGGTATTGATTTCAACCCCTCCTGACTAGAAGCTCATCGCGGAAGAGTGAGTGAATAAGAGAGCAAAGGAAGCGGGAAAAGAAATAAAAAAAAGAGCTAGAGCAAAAAGAAAATAATTTTTCTCCACGTTATCGTGTATAGTTGGATTGTCGCGACGTCAACCCTGAACACCATTCTTCTCATTTCTCTCGCCTATGCACACCTGTATACATACTTATTTTTTACTTATTTCTGTCTGGGTATTTCCATCGCATACATGCACGACTGTACATTAAAATCCTTATTCTTTCCTGTACATTTATTATTTTTTTTTTTTATAAGTCTGTTTCAACCTTTCAACTCAAGAGTTATGTAGATATTCAAGTGACTGCTCGCTATTTTTTACCCGGTGTCTTTACTTTGAAGAAAATTCATAATTATTTTAACGCTTTGAGTTTTTAATGGCGCGAAAAATTTACGACATAAATATGTACATTTATTGTTAAACAATAAACAATAAAATATTTTATAATGCGCACGACAAAATTTAAATGATGAAAAAAAAAATGTTTGTCTTTATGGATAATTAGTGTGGAATTTAAAAACATTTAACGATTGCTCGGTTTAAAAACAAAAATGTTTAAATGTAAATAATAAAAAAATGACATAATAAAAAAGTAAACATAAACGCGCATGCTCTAAAATAATATAGACAAGGTTGTCCTTAAAATTCATCGTGTGACGTATTGCAATCGCGGATGTCGTGAGCTGGAGGAGAGGGACCTGAGGGAAAGATTTGAATTATGCAACGTCACATTACAAGAGGAACTACACTCTAAGTATCTGCGACATGCCGTCAATAAGCAAAAAAATAATGGTTTGAAAAAATCAGAATTATCATAAAAAAATACACGTGTATCATGTATTTTAAGTACGTCATTAGCAATACGTTTGTCGAACTTGACTATCTAATCAACTTTTAAATTACTTTAGTTTTTTTATTTCTTACTTACTTACGTAGTTTATTTATCTTTAACTAAACTATTACTTTTTAAAATTTATTGTTCATTTTGACAACCTCTGAGGAGTGGTCAAGGTTCTCAATCAACGGAAATCAAGTTTGTTCTGCAATGAGACCTTGGATTAGACTGAGGTGAATTATTCACGCGTAATATTTATTGCTATCTACTGTCAATAATAAATTTGTTCGAACATGTCTTTTTTTTTTATTGTTTCTATCGAAACTTTAAATTTAAAAACATTAATTCGGGTGTTATGTAGAATCGATAATTGATAATAATTTGATTTTAATATCTGGAACTCGTTATAAAATACACGACGCACGAGAATTGTTAGCTATTAAAATAAAAAAAAAACAAATAAAAAAAATAGATAACGAATTGTTATCACGATTGACGCGTATCTAAACTCGAGCTAAGATACAGCATATTCTTAACTTATGTTTAAACTCGCGATCACTACATTTTAAAATGTAGTGTAATAAAATTTTTACCCTACTTTACATATATTCCAATACCAACAAACAAACAGAGTAAACTACCGCAGTAAATTCCCCCTTTACAGTAACGATATTTAATATTTTTTTTTTATACTGCATCGCTCAGCTCAAATATACTTGAACCTCAGTACAGTTTAGTTTATTTTTACCTTCAATGGCAACAAGATTTAAAAACCTACAACTGCCTTTCTTTTAAAATGTTTGCAGTTGGAATTTTAATTCCCGTTATTTGAATTAATAGCAAGACGAAAGGGTATTTAATTTATGTAATTAATGTAGATTTCATTGAAATATTTTTTTTTTAAAGCTGAAGAATCAAGTAAATGACTCGTCAAATTAAAAGGTTAAGAAACTTGAGCGACACCTGTTGAATCTGAATAACGCGATCGAAATCGATTAATTAAATCATATGAAGAGTAAAGAATAGCTTTTATATATATGTGTATGTGTATATGTACATATATTGCATTAGATGATGAAGAGAATGATTACGATGTGATGAAAGAGATAAAATAATTGTAATGTTCGCGTGGGTGGAAGTAGAGGAAGACAATGTTTGTGTTGCAATAATCGTGTATTGTGTGTGAAAGCACATTATATTAAATGTAAGTTGTAAGAATAAGTGATACGAGACATATTATGACGATGATGATGATGATAATGATAATGATAATGATAATGATGATGAAAATTTACCTTGACGGGGGCGCGGAAGAGCGAGGCAGCTGCAGACACGTGGGAATTAGCGTGATGATGGTGATGGCCGTGATTGTGGTGGCTGTGGCAATTCTCTGGACCTCCGGCTGCTGCTGCCTGCTCTGCCTGGACCGACATCGCCGCGCGTGCCTGCCGCTCACGCTCTCGAAGCCGGTCCCGGTCCACGCTGTAACACAAATTAATATTTCATATATATAATAGTCGTACTCATTTTGTTGTCTACTTTATTCTAACATATAATTTACTAATGATTACTAATTAATTGTAATTTAAATAAGCCCAGCTAAGATTCGTTTATTTTTTTAAATAAAACAATTTTCTTGCTGGTAAATAATTTCAAATTTTCAAAGATTTGTTTTTTAAATTTAAACCCAAAATTTGTGAAATTGTTTTTAATCAAAAACAAATTTTCTTGCTGGTAAATAATTTCAAATTTTCAAAGATTTGTTTTTTAAATTTAAACCCAAAATTTGTGGAATTGTTTTTAATCAAAAACAAATTTTCTTGCTGGTAAATAATTTAAAATTTTCAAAGATTTGTTTTTTAAATTTAAATCGAAATTTGAGGATTTTTTTTTTATTAAAAAGAAAATTTTCTTGCTGGTAATTAATTTCAAATTTTCAAAGATTTGTTTTTTTTTTAATTTAAATCGAAATTTGAGGATTTTTTTTATTAAAAAAAAAATTTTCTTGCTGGTAATTAATTTCAAATTTTCAAAGATTTGTTTTTTAAATTTAAATCGAAATTTGTGGAATTATTTTTATTCAAAAAAAAAATTATGTAAGTTGAGTATACTTGTATCACTTAAATGTTATTATGCAATTACTGCTGTTGCTTTTCTTTAAGTATTATTATTATTATTATTATTTTTTTTAGATTTCTCTTGTGCACTCGCGACCTATACGATCAAATGATCGTGAGATCGACAATCATAGACGCAGGTCGACTTCGACACTGACATACTGACACAGTTATAACGTCACTCATGCATATTACCTACAATGTTCCCTCGAAAATTTTAAATTTAATTGTATATATTTTTTGTAAATGATAATAAATATCACAACACAATACTAACTCATTTAAATTAAAAATTAATAAATATTTTTGCATTGTCATTGAATAATAAAAATAATTTGCCAACTTGTTGTCTCAATGTCACCCGTAACTCTGTTATTAATGACTACAGTTAACGTTTTTTATCAGTATCTAAGTCGTGTAAAAAAAACACTATTTACACAACATGAAACTATTAAATTTAACTGGGGGTTTTTAAATTTATTTTAAGACCAATGATAAATATAACAAACGATAACAATACAAAGTAAGAATTGATAAGTACAAATAAAATCTAATCCAATAAAAAATAACTTGTGTTTCGGGTATTATAAATTTTCTTTGTAGACTAAATAGCGAGTAAAGCTCTTTGCAATTCAAAACTAATACCAGCTCTCTCTCAACTTAACGTCTCAGTGATTCCGCCAAATTTATTCAACCACATCCATTTAATTTCCTGAAAACTTTAACAACTTTTTTAATACCGTTTATAAATATATGTTTATTAAAAACAATTATATGAACTTAATCTCAATACTCGAAATTATGCTAGAGACCCAACGTAATAATTCTGTGCATAAATTACTTGCAAATTCGTAATCACAAATCCGCGACCGTGACCTTATCTAATAGTTCATACACGCGCGTCTATCTTTACTAATAGAACAAAATTTAATAATATGACATTACAATAATTAAATAGATATATATTTATATATTTATTAATTGCTAATTATTTATTTAGATAAACGATAAAACTTTTTTATTTACAATCAATAACAAATAAACATACTCGTTAATTTTTACTTCAACTAAATATAAATATATATGTTATATACATATATAGATACATATATATTGTAGTAATAAGTAATAGAAAGTCTATTACAGTGAAGCCACTGAACCCCGCGTGACAATAATAATTTTGAGTGTTACGACGATTAACCTTCGATCGATATCTAGCAAACCCACGAGCATTGGCAATCGGCTTATCGCATTTCCCCTCACACAAGTGTCGTCACACTTGCACATTTAACCCCCCTTCACCTTATTCCTTCAACAGTGTTCAACCCTATACACTACTAGACCGTTACTCACTTATTCAATGCATACACCCTCACCTCTTTCTGTCTCTCCCTCTCTCTCTCTTTCTCTCCTCATATATATGCATATATATATGCATGTACGTGATTCTAGGCACGTGCTCTAAACCAACTTGCGCAACTATTCTGAACTAAAACGTCGTCTAGTGTCTCCTGCGACCGAGTTTTTTTAACGCAGCTTATTTTATCCTCACGCAAACAATAGGCACTCCAAAAAAAAAAAAAAAAATAATTAAATAAGTAAAAGCTCAAAGTAAAGTAAAATGTAAAAGTTAACAACTGAGTTAAGTATCAAAGCGAGTTTAAAAGTTTTGAAAAGAAGAACAGTTTGCTCGCTGTATAAATAAAAGCGACAATTGATACAACGTGACTATCAAACCCACGTGCTATATAACGATCATCAGTTTAACAAACAATAATTTACCCGCGTAAATTACTAGTCTATGCTGGGTTATTACATATTGTTATTGTTGTTGTTATTATTATGTTGTAAAAGACAAATATATATATAAAGATATTATTACATATAGGAAACGGGCGGAATAGTGAGGCAATGATTGTAGCGAAGGCTTATTATCGAGCTGCGCGAGGTCAGCTACCAACAACCAATCATGATGACGCATAAAAGAGCGACCTCTTTCTCCATATCTGCTTGGTAAACTTGGCAACTTGTGCATGCGTCAAAAATAAGCAAGATGCCGGATCAACTTGCACTGTAAGCTGTTTACCACGCGTACATATACATATATATAAGCGCATATGTGATGAGGCTGTTGCGTGCGCGAAAATTTTTATTATTTCAATAAATTGCCGGATTAAAATTTATCTGTCATGTCAAAAAAATTTTTACCCAGTATTCATACTGACATTTATTTTATTGGATTTATTTTTTACCCAAAATAATAATTAAAAATTAATTTATTTATTATTGCAGACTCACCGGGAGTTTAAAAGCGTGACGGACTTTTTAATGTATCCAAATATAATCTTGACGCATCACAATCATTTATCACAATTGTCTTTGGCGACTTTGACAACAAAAGAAAGAAGACCGAGAAGTGGGATGATGATGATGATAATAATAATAATAACAAGAAGAAAGAGTAGAAGGAGAAGGAGGAGGTGAAGGTGGTGGTGGAGTAGGTGGAAAAAGTCGCGGTGGTAAAGAAGACAAAGAAGAAGTAGAAATAAAAGAAGAAGAATAGCAAGACAAAGTTAAACGACTGAACAAAACTTAGTACTCTCATGCTTGAATTGTAATCTATAATATCACTGCTGCATAAAAACCCTCCGGAAGCAGTGCACTACAAAATATACACACTTGTGCATATGCAGCACTTAATTAAATGTGCGCACTACTACAACAACTAGCTCACGTCAACGACGTGGCCCCGAGGAAGCGGCTAATCCGGAAACGCGCGCCTCAACGCAACCACGTCGCTTTTTTATTTAAAAACTCCGGCACGTATATGTCACATGTACACACATGCACACACATTATATGTCTTTTATATCATTTCATTTATTTATTATTCTTATTATTCTCTACTTTATAACCATCATATCTTCACATATACAATTTATACACATACGCGAATTTAAATTACACTCGGTATTTAAATAAATGTCTATAAAATATATATTAATATCAATATCAAGATAATGATAATAATTACTGTCAATTGTACAGCACGATTGTTATTGTTGTCTCAAGTTTTAACTCAAATTGCGCGCATATACCGAATTAAAATATATATATGTATGTGTGTGTTTATAAAAAGGTCACCTCTACGTCTTACATTGAGATATGTGGTACACAACTGATGACTACGACGAAAATACGATGAAAACACACAAAAATACCCGCGTATTTACATCCATACACGCACACTGATTGATCGTAAAGACGAATCATGCGCGCGCGTCATCAATTTTCCCCCACATGCGTATGTATATATATATATTTATATACATATATAGAACTCACACTAGATGACTGTCCAAAGATTCAAAACACACCGGCGGTCTTTTCATCGACATCATCATCGTCGTGTGAACAGAAAAAAAAAATGTTTTTTAAAATTTAAAACCCGTACTGGTGTTATTGGTTTATTATTTTGATGTAATGCAGTGCTCGAGATGATAAACACTCATTTACATACATTGACATTGCTCCATTATTGACGATCTTAAAATCAAAACAAACTGACATTTACTGCGTCGTCTTTGATAACATGATCATTTATTGTTGTTATTAATGTTTTTTTTTTTTTTTTAATTAGGAATTGATAAGAGAAAAAATTTTTTTTTTCTAACTATTCAAATAATAGAAAACTGTCACGATCCTCCAGCATTGGAAGCGCAACGAGGCGATTAGAGCTCAGGAGAAACTGGCACTTTCCGGTCGCGACTGAACCACGCACACACTAAACACACAACTACTTTTGAGGTTTACTACTACTATACAAAAGTAATAGAGTGTAGTAGTGGTGTAACAAAATGATATTGGTAAATTGGTGAGTGTGTGAGAGAGTGTGAGTGAGAAAGATCGAGACAGTTTGGTATGATGAGGAAAAAGCTGAGCTGAGTAGAGCGAGACAAAGGTACCAAATAGATAGCAAGAGATGGTAGTGCGGGGATATATATATATACATATATATCTACATATACATTTTGAAGCTCGCTACACAGAGCAGACAGCGCACGTAGACAAGACACACACGTGCGCGAAATAGCGACGGTGTACGCTGACAAGACGGGAGTAAACTCAGTCAGAAAGAGGGAAAGAGAAGATTGTGAATGAGAGAAAGACGGGTTTTGTAAAATGTGTGTCTGTGTGTCGGTGTGTGAGTGTTTGGTAGAGTGTGTGGGTGGGTGTATGTAACGAGAGGGGAAAGTGGCGCGCGACCAGAGGTGGGAGAGATTATCAAAATGGCCGCTCGACCATCACGCCGCCTCGCGCGCCGCAGAAAACGTGTGGGCAAGTGAGATGAGAATATAGATTTATTAGTACATCGAGTTGGGAATCTGAGGAAGAAAGAGAGCACGGCGAGACGACGGCGACGACGACGACGTCGACCGACTATGAATATAACCTGCGCCACTATCTACATATCTATACTCCGGCTCTTGGAGTACAGTGTACTCCGTATTGAATATATTTATATGTCTGTATGTACACTGGACACCCCCGATATTACAATACGCATATATTTATATATAAAGAGCATCGGTGATGAAAATGAGTACGAGTATGATATGACTGAGGATAAAAAGGATGAGAATGAGAATGAGGGAGAGAAGACAAGTTTATGGTGGTGGATATCTCTCAGCACTGGATTGGTCTTTAGCATGGACGCGTGCTGAGATGTGTGGAATTGACGGTGAATTGATATGCACACTCAATCGCGGAATTATTATTTCTGACTAAGAGAGCAGAGCCAATGAGGGAATTAATAGACCGCGGCATGTAAACCACTCACAATAACTTTTATGTCATCGGATTATCTGAGTATTATTAGGTTTTATATGATAACGATCTACCTATAGATTGATCATTTAAATAACTTATTTTTCACAAGGTTTAAATATATAGGTAACGATATTAATTTATGGATAACAAACTTTACTGAATGAGTTTAATTTTAAAACCAAATTTACCGCTCTTTATTTTTAAATTATCACTATCAGTGATATAATTGTTGTCAATTAAAAACTTATATATTCAGTCGTAATAATCGCAATTGTGTTGTAAATTTAGCCCGAATATTTATTACGTTTCCAGAATTCAATAAGAATTATCGATCGTTAATTATTTTAGGACGTTTATTAATAAATTTGTTTAATCTTTTAATAGATTGTCGTTGCAGACATAAATTACACGTAATAATATCTGTAAGATCGCTTGGTTAAATAATAATAATTAATAAAAAAAAGTAAATGAAATAAGGGATATTGGTGAAGATAAGGTTTTAAGTCGATCGAGCTTTCGATCTACGTCACACAAGACTCGTTTTATTGGCAACTTGGAGTGCACCAAAGAGATCCAGAGATACTATGAGCGAAATGGAGGCAACAAGAGAACCAGCCGAGACTTAGGTAAACGAAATCAACTGTATAGACGTAAATATATATATGTATATGTATAAACATATATGTATGTATGTTATATGTCTGAACCGTCTGAACGAAGAGATGGCGAAGAGAGAAAACGATATGCATCTAATGTACACATTGTAGAGTTGTGTAGTTTAAACTGAGTATGTATCGTTCTTATGTATGTATGTATATATTTATATGTATATATGTATATAACCACCACCAACGCTGCTACCACAAGCTTACATTAGCTATATACTTCTACTGTACTCTCGGTTATTCTCTTTTCCCGATCATCGCACCATCCATCCTATCATCATGCCAAAATGGCGGAAATGCCAAAAAGTAGAGATATAAAATTACTATAAAAAAAAAATCAATTTTTTATGTAATTTACTCAAAATAATTTGATTTTTGAGGGGAAAGTTACAATATTTATTATACACTACAAGGAAAAAAAATATTAGTAAAAAATACTCAGATTCTCATCGACAGCGCGCCTAGACCGAATATTAGTAAATATTATGGAGTAGAACGTAAGAAATTAATAACAGATGCATTTTTTTGACAAGTGTCTTGTAGTTTTTTATGATCCTGAAGTTAACGAACAATTCAAAATTTTTTGATTTTGTTTTCAACAATTAAATTTGAAGAAAAAAAAAAAAAAATAAAAATATGCACATGTAGAAAATTTAAAAAACTACAGGTGCAATTTTTGCAAATATTTTTTTTCTTCTGGTTTATCGTCTAAAAAAAAATCAAAAAATTATTAGACGTCTGCTAACTTCAGTATCATAGTTTTTTAAGGTTTAAGTAATAATTTTAAATGATGAGAGATGGTAAGCATTCTTATTTAAATGGTAACCATTCTTATCCGTGATGATAATCATTGCTATCTTAGAAGGCAAAATCAAAAATTTTTCAGACATAAGAAATATTATTATCTAGATAGTAACTATTACTTCCGGAAATAGTAACTATTACTATACAAGAAACGAATAGTTAACCTAAAAGCAAGATAATGATTATCACATACAGATGGTAATTATTCCCCATTGCAAGATGGTAATAGTTAGCATTTTTTTTCAGCATGTGGTGAATATTACAATCTAGATGATTTATACAATCATCTAGATAATATTCACTACTATCGGATTGATGCTAGAAATTTCCAGAACTAGATAGTAATTCTTATTATTTAATTTTCTGTGTAGTAATTTTTTTTTAAAATAAAGTTCATTTACTAGAATATAAAATATTTTTTTAAAAAATTGACAAATTATTTTATCAAAATTTTGAACGCCAGAATTCAATGATAGAATTTATCAATTTTTTTTTTAAATATTTTACTTTCTGTAAATAAACTTTTTGTTTAAACTGTCTATAATAAATATTATAATTCTTTGGTAAAAAAAAAAACTCAATTTTCTGTACAGAAAATGTAAAGACAAAATTTAAAATCCTAACCTCAATGATAATAATCATAGAAATACTAATTATTAATATTATTATTATTATTAATATTGTTGATGAATACTCACTGATATAAATACATGGCAATAGAACAGCGTTAATTGATATGCCAGTCAATAGCAAGGTTCCAATATTAAAAACAAAAAGGATATTTTAACGTTTACACAATAATTTATCCTCTTTGTCACGTTTAGTTAAGAATACACAAAACGATTGTTACTGATTGAATTGTCTAGTCATTTAAATAACCAACAAATTTATTGGACTACCCCACAGCAAAATGACTCACAATAGAACACTAATACCGGAACATTAATTTCATAATACACCCGATTTCACATTAAATTAACTCGAGATGACACACTTTTTTTTAAACAAATTAATCTGCGATTGTAAATGTTAAAAGAAAATGTAATTCAGTGAAACACGTGATCACTCGTGATCATGACATGGCGCTCTGAAGGGTGAATGCTAATGTAAGTACACTAGTGTGAAAGTTATGGTCAGAATTCCGTATTCCGGGGATTTGTAATGAGACAACGCAAACAATGGAGTCAAGCCTAATCTGTGGGTAAACTTTTTCTCTGGAATTTGGACTGTGACAAAATAACTAGTGTAACCTTTAGTTGGTTTACTTTATGTTGCAATATTGAACAATTCAAATCGATTTAGACTTAAATATTTATAAATAAAATATAATAATAAAATAAAGGTTATAAGAAGTTTGCGATAAAATAAATTACGGACAACTACTGGAGTACATAATAATAAATACATACTGCAGAGAGTACCTGGGTTACAATGTGATGCCCCACACCATATCCGGTAAGTCTCTGACTCACTTAGAATTCTGTTGCTGGGGTTACCAACCTCATTTTTCATTTTAAGTTTTCCTTTTATAATACACAATCTGCCAAAATATTTCTCAAATCTATGTCTGTATGTACCTTTTTAAAAGTATTGATCGTACAAACACTCCAATTTATACATCCGAGTATGACTTTTTTATCTTTTTGTAATAAATAAAAAAAAGTTGTTTAGGTGAAGGACCCAATTTATTTTTAAAAATACTTAGGGCAGAGCTACTGTTTTTGGGCACCAGACAGTTTTGGACACTAAAAATTTAAATGTTAATTTGTAAAGACGCAATGACATAATTAATTTTAAAAATGTATACAAATGTACTTTCATGTCACTTGCAATGAAAAGTTTATTTTATCTTTCATTAAATAAAATGAAGTTATAATTGTCCGAAAATAGAGCAGTGGCAGCGAATGGTACTACCATATTTCGCGCCAATAAAAATTAAAAATTTATATCACTATTTTATTTAATTGCAATCTTTAATTCAAATGTCAACGAAAATTTTAATTTATTTTATATAATATAAGATTTGTAGCGAAACTGTTGAATTTAGAAAAAAATTTTTGAAGTAAAAATTGTGGGAAATTTAATTTTCTACAAGAAAGGTCTTCAAGCTTGTCAATGTATGTCTGATAGTTTTGAAGTTATAGCGAAAATAAAATAACGGATCAATTAAAACAAAATTAATTTTTTACTTAAAGTTGCAATAGCTTCCAAATAATTGGATGTACGTAAAAATATAATGAGACATTTTTTATAGAGAATTTAATCAGCTACAAAATTGTTTATGTAATTTTTTTTGTATCTTTAATAATTAACCTAGAATTTTGATTTTTTTACAAAGTTTTAAAAAAATCATCAAATTTTAATCAAATATATAAGTATATATCATAATGTCTCATATTTTTTCAGTGTCAATAATTAGGAATTTTACCTCAACATAATAAACCGTTTTTTTTTTTTAATTGTAAACTCCGAAAAATAATTTGTAAATTATGATAATGAAGTTATTTTGTATATAAAGTAAGTATGTAAGTATCGAAAAACGAATAAAAAATAAAGTGACGGATAATTAATGTTTACAATCCACTTGGCAGCGTAGGTATCATCTAATGCCACCTACATAACAAGTAGATGGAAGTAAAAGGTCACGAAATCAACAACGTTACGACCTTCGACCTACACGTGTCTCTCTCTTTGATCAGAAAATCAGTAGCTCAGTCTGTAATCTATAGACATACATGCTAACTATTACGTTCTATATATCATTGAATTTTTTTTCATTTTAATTCATAAATTATTCAATCAGTACAAGATACGGCATAGGTGAATGCCAGTTCTTAGGTGTTTCTATCAATATAAAGTATAGAATAAAATCAATAGATAGTTAAAACTCACTTATGCAAATACATAATATATTATCAGAATGATATATTGATTTTACTTGTGTTCTCATATCGTGTTTTATAATTTTAATTACACTAGACTACTAAATTAAATAATGTGTATGATACTTTTTAATTAAATTATTTTAATTTATAAATACTACAATTACCAAGTATGTTTTAAAATACTCTGCTAATTAAAAATATTAATTGAATAATATATGGCCATACATACATTCACGTAATGTACATATGTAATTATGTACAGCGTTATTAATAATTAATATATAATTTTAACTTTATTTAATGGAGCTCCAAGTCATTTTTTTTTCTTCTAAAAAGTTTAATGCACTTGACTATTAAAAAAATTTAATATATTATATTTTTAAATGTTATCAATAACTAACAATTATGATAAGATATTAAATTTATGAGGCATTTAAAATAGATGAGCTATCAAAATTTGGTTTAAAATACTTGGGTATGAATTTTAAAAAATCTATTAGATAATAATAATAATAATGAAACTGTAATTTACTTTAAGTTCGTAATTGTCTATCTAAGTACAGAATTGGTCTGAAGATGCTGGCAACTAGTAAAATATTATGTACCAATAAATCAGTTTTGAAATGGATCAAATAGGCCTTCAATTGCACCGACAATCATAAGTATCAATCAAAACAAATACATGTGGGGTAGAAGTGTGATTTGGGGCCACGGCTTCATTCCCGGACATTTAATACTCTATTTTAATTAATGAAGAAGTATAAAAAAAATTTCATTGTAGTAAAGCGATAAAAGTATCTTTGTATATATTTTTAAAATTAATTGTCATTGCGTATTTTACAGATTGTTCTATTTAAATTTCTTAAGTGACAAAAACGGTTCCATACCTAATGAACTTCGAAAATTTGAATTTTACACTTCCCAGGCGGCACAAAAAAAATGTTGAGTTTTTGTTGAATTGAAGTCAACAATTGGTTAACTTAAATTCATGATAACAAATTGTCGTTTTAAATTTAACCTAAAGTCAACAATTTTTTTTTGTGCCGCTTGGGTTTGAACTTTGGCAATTTGAACTTTTGTAAATTTGAACTTTGGTTAATTTGAACATTGAATAATTTAGTATTTCTTTCATCAAGAATAATGTTTTTTTTATATAATTATTTATTTACCTGTTTTTTTCATTCATTCATAATATAAAATTCATTAAAATTCATTCATATATAAAAGTTCAAATTTACCAAAGTTCAAATTGTCAAGTTTAAATTGGTAAAGTTCAATTTTCAAAGTTCATTAGGTCGGTCACCGTCAAAAACTGGCCCTCAAGTGCCCAAAAACGGTACCTCTACCCTATATATATTCAAACAAATGTATATGATTTAAAACAAATAAATTTAAATTAACTTTAAGTTTGTGTTTATAAAATTGATCTAAAATATTGGACATGTAACTAGAAAAATATTACCAATAAATTAATTTTTAAATGGATCAGATGTGCCTTCAATTATGCTAACAATCAAAATAAATATATACATTCATATAAATGTACACAAAAATTAAAGATTTCTTGGCTTAAGAAATTATTTCTTCCCTCAAAAATTTTTTCCCGCCATAAGAAAATTTTTATTTTCAATTATTGCCAAAAATTTTTTGGACCAAGACATCTTTTTTTTTATCAATATATTTTGAAACAATTAATATAATAATAAAATGAGAGTAATCTACAAATTATAAATACCGTTTAAAGGATAAGAGAAGGAAATAGATGGTTGTACACTTGAGATAGGGTATTATCAAAGTGGGTTGTCAGTCGCAGTCTTTATCGACTACGTTATCAGAATTGAAGGCGCTCGGACATTAAATGCCCGAGTAGTCCTGATGGTTTACCCAATCGACTAGAGAGTTGATACAATTCAAGTACACAAATGAAAGAGACACGTGATTTGAAAATAATCAAAGTGAAATGTACCTGAAGATCGGAACGTTTTTCACGCAACGAAAATTAAAAAAATTTAAGTAATTTGACAGCTTAAAGATGACTTAAGGTAATTGGGGGTGGCCGCAATTTTCGGCTCGTATACTAGTACTTTTGCGAAACATTTCATAAATCTAGATCCCATATAATTTTTCTGTTCATTTAATTCGTTTTCTTATTTTCGTTTCGCGAAAAACGTTCCAATCTTCGGGTACATGAAGTAAAGACGAAACAAGAATAGCTATTTTTCAGGGGTAAAAGTTACCGGTCTCCAAACAAAAAAAAGTAAATATGTATTTTCCTTCATCATTTTTTTCCGTGGTATTTAAAACAGCCAAGTTAAAGTTTAAAAGTAATTTACCGGTAAGTGGATCCCGGGTAACTAAACAACTAAACCGGCTGCTGCTGCAGCAGTAGGATTGGCCAGGTTATATACCGTGTACTTGGTGTATTGCCTCGATGGTCAATACTTGGGATATACAACAACGCATATTCAATTATGTATGTACAGATCTCGGTCTCTATTTCTCTTGGGTTGCTTTGGCTTTGCTTGGTTGGTATCGCGTTGGTGGTGGATTATATGGGCATGTATGTGTAGGTTATATTAGCCAACCTGGCGGTCATCTCACCACCACTACACAATTTACGCTTGAGCTCTGTTTGCAATACAAAGACATTGACTAAGGTACCCATATACTATATATATCCACATATATGAGAATATGTGTATAATATAACCAACCCGATACACACAATACATAACACACGTTACATTACATTGCTGTACAAGTTGAGTGTAAACTCATGGCATGCACGGGGCGTTTTGTGTTTCAACTACGATATGCCTCCTGGTTGATGTAAATATCCAAGTGTTTATAGTTTAAGTTACGTCAAGTTGACACATCCATTTAACTACCCTATGATATTATATTTATTTAATATGTTTTAATAATCTGTATATATTTCATGTTAACACTACAGACATTTATTACTCCATATAAAAATATTAAATAAATATATCGGTTTGTAAAAGTAATACTTTATATTAACCAGTTGCTGTTTTATATATCGAGTAGTACAATATTATACTACGCCATAGATTGCGCAGTTCTCACGATTCGCTTTACTATTCCCGTGGCTATTCTTGGAACTTAGTCCTAAGAGAAAGCTATTCTATATATAAAAAAAATAATATTTTGGTTTATTATTTTTTGTTTCAATTAATTGTAACACAAATTATTGGAAAAAAAAACAATTAGCAACCTAGACTTTGCTTAACTTGCGCTCAAGTGACTAGTGTTAACATATCACTTGTCTAATCCGCGTGGTGGTGGAGATGTAGCGTTTAATCGGCCTACATTGATGGACAAATCAATAGCAATAGCTACCGCCAATCAATAATACTCAGATAATTTCGTCTATTAACTGGGATACTATTTTATTTAATTGGTTATAAGTTTGTTTTATGTGAGACAACAGATATACATAATTACTGCTATTGCTTTTTATATGAAATTTATTACTCACAGGGTTAATAAAAAGTCATAAAAAAATATATATGTATACAATATCCGACCCTACACTGCTGGCTTGTACCACCTGCCAGGGTATGTTTCCGGAACGACTCAACGACGACGGTTATCAAGTTTCGAAACTACTTATCCCATCGTCATGACCAAATAAAAATCTTACTCTGGCTACTGCCAGACATTACTTGTAAATTCGCTATTAAATTTTTAACATTTTTTTTATTCACTTACTTGTTACTTTTTATACACAGAAAAAAATTAAAGCGAAATTTACGGCTGCCCAATTTCAAAACACAGTGACAAATTTTTCTAAATCGATTTTTTAGTATTTTTAGTTCCAGTGGAGTCTTGTGAACATGATTCGATGCATGTTTCAAAAATTTTATTTTTGTCAGTTAATGTGTTTTTAAATTGGGCAGCCTTTTACTCCAAACTGTTATAGGAAATTTGTTAATTTTAACATAACGAAAAATTACCAGATGAGTAAACATTAAAAAAAGGAGAATAATTTTTACTTATCGTTTGGTAATTTTTCGTTGTTAAAATTAACTAATTTCCCATAACACTTTTGAATTTACTTTCTAGAGATAGGAAATTTTTGCTTTAATTTTTTCTCTGTATATTAGGGTAGAAGAAGCATTTGTGGCCACTGCTCTATTTTTGGACATTTAATCAATGAAAAAATGTAAAAAATTAAAAATTATTTCATTTTAATTTATCAAGTGTCCAAAACTGGCCAAAAATTGTACCTCTACTCTACACCCCGGGTCAAAAAATCAACAGATTTGAGTTTTTTGACTTAAATGGATACCAAGTGGGTCAAATTACGCGGAGGAAAATGGAGACAAAAAATGTACGAATTTTCGTTATGCTGTCGACCAAAGAATCAGGAAGCTGTGACAAAAAAATTATTGTGACCATCTAAAAATTATTTATTCTCTACCATGATTCCTATTTTAGACAAATAATTTCCATTACAATTTATCAGTGAATTTTAAAAGTATACTTTTTTAGTGCAGTATAATAATTTTCTGGCGACTCAACTTCCTGTCTCAAGTTCGGTCGACAGCATAATAAAAATTCGTACATCTTTTATGGCCATTTTTCTCCATGTAGCCAAAGTCAAATGTCTTTTCATGCATTTTCGATTTCTTTTATCTAACTTGACCTACTTAGTATCAATTTAAGTCAAATTTGACTTCATTTAGTTCAGTTGGCTTAAATTTGATACTTTTTTTACCCGGGCACATATAGACTGTATTTTGTCACTCATAAAAAGAGTGAAGAAATTGACAATAAAAATAACGAGATAAAGTTTAAATATTTTAGATTCAAAAAAATTTTTTTGAAAACCTCAATTTTCTAGGATAAAGTAAAAATTTCCTCTGGTCATGACCAAGACAAATTATCTCGGCTCAAGAAAATCTTCACCTGGTTCCTGAAAACGTTTGTCTTCCAAAATATTTTCTTGACTCAAGATCTTTTCTGTGTACGACAGTTGGATTAATAATTCAAGTAAAAGACATAATAGAGAATAAGTGGGACATAATATGAAGGTGATCAAAGAATTGATGGACTTACCGCGGTTTCTTCATGGTGTTTGAATTAGCCACCTTGTATTCGTAACTCGATGTGTCACGTGTCACACGCTACCTTCACTCTCATGGCATCAAACACCTTTTTAAATATGTTCTTTCTTCTCAAGTTTATTGTTATTATTATAAATAACTATTATCGTTGAGCGTTAGTTCTTGTAGGTAAAAAATAAACTGTAAGAAATTATCCGCAATGTAACGTCAACCGGTATAATAAATATCGTTAAATAATATCATGGGTTATTAATTTAAATAGAGTGTAATAAATTTAAGGTCCAAGAGACAGCAACTACCAATAAGAAGATAAATTAAATAGTAATTAACCGCGAGCTATTTAAATCGATAAAATTTTTTTTATCTTCCTCGTCTTGGTTTACTCTACTAAACATCCAAACATATCTTTTTTAAAGCCCAGTCCACAGTCTGCTCGTTTATAGCCCAACGAGTAGACTAGTGTGCGAAATTTGCTTCTTCTTATTCTTATTCTTTTTCTTCTTCTTCTTATTTTATCTTTCGTTTCTTTGGTCCACCGTTTCGCGGTCTCTTTTTCCTCTACCTCAGTACTCTTTTCCGTAGTTGTTGCTGTTGTTATAGTGGTAGTAACTATATTCTTTCCTTTTCGTCAAATGTACAGGACAGAATGAAGAAAATAAAAAAAAAGAGACCAACGACAGAAATGACGATATAGAGACGACAGAAAATCGAGAAGGGGGCGCTTTGGCAACGTCGCAGCTCATTCACTAGCTCACTCACTCTCATCAGTACCCAGCTTACACTAAACTATTTCTTTCTCTTTCTCTCTTTCGCTAAACTTTACATACATACATACATACATACACATATACATATATAGATAAATATATACATAAATGCATACATTCTACATTGTTCACTCAACATCTGTCTTCTCTGTCTTTCGTCCGATTTTCGTCAGCTAGTAATACCAAGTGTACAGAGTACTCACTCATACGTACATCATTGCATTACATATGTATATATATATATATATATATATATATATATATATATATGTATATGTATAACTTTTCATTCTCACTGTACACGAATGCTAAACTCACACCAGTCACAGCGTAGTCCAGGCTATTTTATCATGTACAATAATGTCTGTGGACACACTTGCACATTACAGGTATACGTATTTATATATATATAAATATATCTATCTATATACAAACATGAAGGAGCTTCTTCGGCTGTACACGCGCTACGTGACTGCTACAGAAAAGAGAACGACGGCGCAGGAGGGGAGGCAAGGAAGGGCTTCTTCACTTTGCCTCAACTCAAAAAATGAAAATTTTGATCCTGAGAATTTGAAAATAAAACAAAATTATAAAATGTCGACGCGTGGACTAAAAACTCACTCACACAAACTGACACATCTACAGGTCGGTATTTAAAAATGGCACGATATTTAAACTCCGTATTATCATGACGGTAAATAAACAAAACAAAGTTAAGTAAAAGAATAAGTAAATATATAAATATATAAATAAATAAATAAATAAATAAATAAAAAATACCTGAGTATCATTGTAATTTTATATAAATATTAAATCATTAGTGGGCACTGTAAATTCTGGTGTAACAGCGTATTTCGCACGGTACCATTGAGCCTGAGAAGAAGACGTAGACGAAGAAGACGAGTAAGAAGAAGTAGAGGCCATGCACTCACATATACACTGAAGAAAAAGAAGACAGAGATTCATGAGGTCGTCAAGATGTTTGTGTACAAAGCGATCGACACGACACAACTAATACCAGTCTACTGTCTTCATATATGTATAAGTATTTATATATATATATATACATACATACATATAAATGTGTGAGTGAGAGAGAGAAGATTCCAGCAAGTAGAGTATAGAGTAAGAGAAGAACCTAAACTCATCGTAATCTTGGAAACTTGTCAATGTTGTGTTTTAATCACAAATATAAACACTAATAACCCATAATAATATTATCAATTGATTTAAATAACAATATATTATAAATAAAAACTCACTTTATATAATAACGATAAAATATAATATTGATATTATTACATTATTGAGGATTGACACTTTGACTACTCTCACTTGCTTACGATGGCGGAAGCCATATTGCAATCGCCGTTCTGTAACCAGCGCCAGTACGACGACGACCAATCCCATCAAGAGGAGAAGAGGAGAGGGTAGTAGATGATAGTATATATACCTATACACCAGAGCAGACCTACGGATTATTGTATGCATGTACACATATTATTTAAACACCAGCACAAACCGTTCAGCGACTGAGCAATCAGAAAACTAACAATCCTCATTCTGCTGACATCTAGCGGCGCGCTTTTTAATTCAAATGTTAAACACAATCACTAAAAACTTGCGCTCCGGTGCTGCTGCTGCTGCTACTGCCTACTGCTTTGCTTACATTACTCTACTCTGCTCTACTGGGTTTAGGTTTAGGTTTAGGTTCACTACTATGACACACCACTTGCACTACCAACTACATCTACTCAGCCCAATTGTGTTAAACTACTCGTGCACATTATCAACAGTACAAATGTAATGCGCTGAGCACTCATTTGGATCCAATCAACCTAAGCCGAGACCTAACTGCCCCACTAATTTACCGATTTGTATTGGCTAAGCTTATCAATTATTCTGTCATTAATTACTCATGTCATGTGGAATCAAATTTATTTTATTTTTGTTATTTTTTTTTTACAGATACGGGAGTTGCATTTGCGGCCACTTCTCCATTTTAGGACATTTTGTACTTTATTTTGAATGATCCTGAACTTAACAGACAATTACGAAAATAAAGAATGAAAAATATGCACTTGTAGAAAATCAAAAAAACTATGGGTGCAATTTTTTAAATTTATCGTTGGGAAAATAATCCAAAAATTATTAGTCGGCTAACTTCAGTATCAATTAGAGGATTAATTATAAAAAAAAAAAATGATACTGAAGTTATCCGACGTCTAATAATTTTTGAAATTTATTTGAAACGATAAGTAATAAAAAAAAATATTTGAAAAAATTGCACTTTTAGTTTTTTAAATTTTCTACATGTACATATTTTTAGATTTTTTTTTTTTTGGTAATTCATTTGTTGAAAAAGAAAATCCGAAAATTTTTAATTGTCGGCCAACTTCAGGATCATTAAAAAAATGCACATGTAGAAAATTAAAAAAACTATAGGTGCAATTTTTTGAATTATTATTTTTTTTCTATAATTTATCGTTAGGAAATTAATCCAAAAATTATTAGACCTCGGCTAACTTCAGTATCATATTTTAATTAATGAAAAAGTAAAAAAAAGTTCCATTGTAGTGAAATAAAAGTGTCTTTGTATAATTTTTTAAAATTAATTATGTCACCGTATTTTAAAAATTTATTAAAATATTTTCCGTGTTTAAAACTGGCCCTAAAGTCGCCAAAGACGGTACCTTTATTCTATTTAAATTAATGGCTAGAAGATTAATATTATTATGATACTAAAGTAGCAGCCATTAAAAATTTTATTTATTTTCAACAATCAAAGTAAATTTTAACAGACAATAATTTTTATGATGACAATTAACTCGGTAATTAAAAGCATCGTGTCAGCCGACATATAATAATTTTTTGATTTTTTCAAAACGACAAATTATAAAAAAAAATTGCACATAGATTTTTAAATTTTCTACATGTGCATATTTAAGTTTTTGTTTTTTTTTAATTTGTTGAAAAAAAATGAGAAAACTGTCAATTGTCTGCAAACTTCAGGATCATTTATTATTATTCTATTATATGATTCTTTGTTGTAAATGATATCGTGACTTTCGCAATATCTGAGCAAACAAACGTCAAATAAACAATGAGAGATTCCGTCCGTTGACCGATTAAACGTGCCGGCGATTCACGACCTAGAAATAGTTAACATCGTCCAAGAATTAAACACAAGTTAACTAAAAGTGGAGCCCAGATGATAATAATAATAATAATACAGACTAATATTTAAAAAATACATCAGTGTCCGAGTCTGCGGAAGTCGACTGAAATTGGTATTACCGTTAGTAAATGCTCGTGTATTTATCGGCCGATAAATTTACAAACTGCCATTGTACGTCGGCTATTTATTCAAGATAATATATTTTAAATAATTATGTATGTATGACTAATGTTATCGCAACAATGACGTACGTAGTTACCGCAAATGTTTTATTTCAGCTTTTTAAATAACGCGGGGACTTTTTAAATTTAAAAACTTGGAGCAAGACTTTGGACGGCTAATTAGTTTGTCTAATTAAACTTTGGTTAAATTGAATGTTTATATTTATTGTAAAAACAATTATACTCGACTAGGGAATTTGTCTATTTGTCTATAGACATTTATGCTGTGAAAGTCTAGCAAGAGAAGTGCAGTAGCCAGCACCTTGACACGGTGAGCACTGAAGAGCTCTCAGGATATCTGGTATCGTGCCAACTTGTTTAACTTCTACACTACATTCTGTACTAAAATGTTACACTATTTGTTACAACTACCATATTATCACAGTATAACTGTATAACTTCCGGTTAAAATACCGGGCCCTTAGACTTGAACTTACACTCGAGTTTAAATTAGCCCGCAAATTATTAAAAAAAAAAGGTAAATAAATAATAATATGTACATATACTTGTAATTAAAAATAAGTATTACCTCGTATTTATTATCTTAATTAAATTTTTTAGCTCCGATATTTTCCATTGAAATCGCAATTAAATAAAATTTTTTTTTTACAATAGAAACGATAAATGACGCAGGTATGCAACAAGTAACTACTACTCGTACTACCGTCGACGTACGTTTGAACACGGTGACGTCACAGCAATATGACGCATGTCCTCCCATCACATACCTCAGCAGCATCGGGATCTGTACTACACTTCTGAATGACGTATTATTTTTATTTATTTTTTTTCGCATCATAGATTATATTTATATTTTTCCAACTTTTCATTCTCAACTTTACCGCACAATCATATCGCACTTGTATTATAATTGTAGTAAATTGACAGCACGTACACGCGTTTTGATATTCAATTAATAATTTTTTTTACAACGGATATGATTGTTAAATATTTATATTAACATACATCACTCGGTATTTTTTTCTAATTTTATAAAGAGAAAATAATTACATACAAGTATAAAAAAAAAGTTAAATTATATTTTTTTGAGATAGCGTATAAATGAATATAAAATATAACCGAGTGAAAAGAATTTAGAAATTTCTATCGACCTCATACTCTTTTAATATCACGTAACAAATCACGTGAATAGTTGATATATCATATGGAATTTAATAAATTAATAAATAAATAATATTTATAATTTAATAATATTATGAATAATTATATCAATTGTATGAATAATAAAAAATAAAATAAAGATTATTGATTGGATGGCCTTGCTTACCGGTGCAAGAGTTTACAGACATACATATACATATAATACAAGCAACATTAAACTTGATTGCGCAGTTTCAGAGTCTTGAAGCGTGACAATATTAACACTCAGCTTTCTAGGTATACTCATACAGTCCAACTGTCTTCTTGTGCTGTCATTTATCATTACTACTGTTATTATTATTTACAATATTATGTATACACGATTACTAACGTTTGTCATTCTACAATTGAATTGATCCTTGTAATAATTAGTACAATAATTATTTATTTAAGATGATTCCCAGTCAATGGAGAGAAGACAATAAAAGGTAGCGAGAGACGTTTACTGGATACAGATTATGTAAACAGACATGAGTAAACGATATAAAAAATGATAATTAAAGGAGAGAAGAAAGAGCTCAGCTCAAAGGAGATAAAGAAAATAAAAGAGATTGAGATCTTACAAAGGCGGTCTCGAGCTACAATCAAACGCGGTGGCGCGAGACTATTAAAAAGTTGCTACTCCCAGACAGTGTTAAGTTAAATGCTCTTATTGCATTACAATACTCTATATATTTTATTTTAAAATTCATTAAACTTTGTTTTATTATACCCAAGTTAAATATTATACTTGAGCATATGGTTTTTTATTTGCGCAAGCATAATCTACCAGAAAATATTATTTTTAACTGCTCAATTAAGTGTTTTTGACACTTGTCAAAATACCGTGAAATTAATAAATGTAATACATGTGGAAGTTAATGAGATAAATTTATGATGACGGAGGGTGATGGAGATGATGATAAAACTAGAGAAGAGTAAAGAAGGAATAAGATGATGAAGAAAAGAAAAGATATGATAATGATAAACGTATGGTTAAGAGTACATTAGAGGAAGATTGCACACGTACGGATATATTTAGCGAGTGCGGTATTTCTCGACCCACATACACATGAGAAGGCAGAATGCCACGTATGTCGGGGTCATCCGGCTCGAAAACCTCGCGACAAAGGAATTACTTTTGTGATATAGTTTACAAGTTGACGAAAAATGCTAATCATGATAAACAATTTTTATTTTTTTAAAATATATTTAACTCTCTTTTATTTTACCCTCTTATTCTTATTCTCATTTTATTATAATTTTTATTTTCTTTACTTATTTGCAGTTCGTTGGCCACTCGTCACCTTGAAGCCAGAGCAACCTTTTTTACTTTTCTTTATCTCCATATCGTCGTCTACATTTTTATTGCCTTATAACTTTATTATAATTTTTATTTACAAACTAACCGAGTGGATACAACAGATTGTAATTTTTTTAAACTCGTTAAAAAAAAAAAAAATAAAAAACGTAATTAAATTTATATAAAAAAAGTCGATTATTATTTGAAGACATTTATCAAAATTACTCAACCAAATGATAAATAATTCCGACATTAACATTTTATTGACCAATTACCGGACAGTCATTTAGTTTTTTTAATTAGACATTAATTAAATTAGGAAAATATAAAAAGTATATTAATAATTGGATGATAAAAATATATTTTTCGTTACTACGGAACAAAAAATATAATAATATCATAAGGAAGATATTTAATTTGTTAATATATATATTTTTCATTTGACATTCCAATCTTTTCTCGGATAAATACTTTCACTCCTGCTACAAGTATACGTAAATATATTTATAAACTTATAATCCAACATATATATGAGCATAACATTTTACTACATTTATTACAAAACTACCGTTGGGACTTAAAATATTTATATTCCAGAAAATAATCTGCTATTGGAAAGAGAATGTATCAAATAGAAGATTTTTAAACATAATAAAAAATATGCAGACGAATAATTATCTTTGGGAAAAATAAATAAATAAAAAATAAAGATAAAGAAAAAGAAGAAGAAGAAGAAGAAGAAGAAATATACGACCTCGCGGACAGAGCTCCCTCGAACGGAAGAACTCGAAAGTCTGTATAACTGTTTGAGAAAGTGAGGCTCCTGATATTTCCGTCGGGTGTTTCTAGAAATACCCCGTGGAAACAAGAGGAATCATGAATCCCTCGTCTATATTTAGCATCCCCCCGACGACACGTTGTGATCTGAGTGAATAAGAGACAACGAGGAAGCGAGGAAAATAAAACCTGAGAGAAAAAAAGATTAAACATCAGAGTACAATCATCATCTCACTCACTGTTACGCTAAACGGGTGTATTTTTATTTTAATAATAGAAGCCAGGGGAGATTTCAACTCCGTCACAAAAAAAACAAAAAATGACAGCAGCTTCTGCTCGTCATCATCTGGCTGCAGCTCAAATTCTATCTGCTGCTACTGTATTAAATCTGCGGGTAACTCTGTACGATCATACGATACTCCGTTATCAGACTCCGCGATATCTGAAGATGATCAGTGACGTCACGGACGGATTTTCATAAAATACGTCACGATATGTAATACACTCCTGGCAAAATGATTAAACAAGTGCCCGGGTTTTCGTTATTTCATTATTATATATGTATAAATATATATATAAATATAAATATTATATATATATTTTTTTTGCTGAATCTGTTTACGCACGATCGAGGCCACGCGCCCGTACTTACCGCGCAACTTTCACCTGCATGTATATATGCGCTTGTAACTTAAGTCCCCGACAAGTATAACGACCCATTCTTCATTGTATTTATCATTTAAAAAATCATTAAGATTTAATACTAAAAAGAAATAATAAAAGTAAAAATAACAATCTAATAAAATTTTGACATCACTCTCGGCATGAAAAAATAATAAAAGTTATTATTTGCCACTACTTGATTTAATATTTAAAAATAACTTTTTCTTTTATCTAACAATCAGCTTTTGCTGTGGGTTCATTAATTGAAAATCAATATCAATAAAGTATAATAATAATTTGATTAATAATCTCTACATGTAACAATGATAAGATTGTTTTGTTATCATTGTGCTCCAAAATATCATTTTTTATTTTTACTTAACAAAAAAAAAATAAATTACGTTTATTTTTTTTTTCGATACGAAAAATAAATTTATGTATTTTTAATTAACATTTAGTCAATCATAATAACAATAGATAGCCTTGATAATTAAAACTGACAACATAAGGGTATAATAGTACATACATATAAATATATATATATATGTAATCCTGTAACATTGATGAGGGTAAAAAAGTGTTATTTTGTAAAGCCTAAATAAGTTAGTCTGTGAAGACGATGTGGGCATGACGTACAAAAATAGATTGAGAAAGAGATTAAATTTGAGAATGATAATTAATATATATTTATATATAATAAATAATAAAATAAAAACATGAAAGTGTGTGATGAAAATATACGTCACGCAGCGATGCATCCAATAAACAAGAGACCAAGACACGAGTTATTGCGAGTTATTGTGGACGATGCCCAAGAACTTATGGCACGATTTAGAAATCCTTGGGTGAAAGTGTTTGCTGCGGGTGTACATTACTCGACCAACGTCGAGTTACTTTACTCAGTATTTGTATTTTCTTGTGATGTTGTAGTAATAGTAGTATATAAATACAAACTATAACACAACAAAACTAAAAACAACTATTCCCCATTACATCTAAACTATCCAACTCCAATTCCAACTAACAGACCGACCAACAGACTACTAAAACCCACATCAACTACATATATATATATATATATGTACACATGTACTGAGTATTTGTAGTAGTATTAGTCATAAAATTATTTCGAGATCATACAATACAATGCGTAACATAATCTAATTTTAAAATAACATTTATGACAAATAACATCATTACGCTCTATTACATCTGATATACTAGAGTATATAACATCATCATAAATAGATGTGCCGAGATATACCTCACTTATAGTCCGACACCGGTTATACTCATGTAAAAATCCATGTGTATAATTATATATCATGTGTGTGTATTAATTATAATTTGAATTTAAATTTGAATTTTAAAATAAACAAGTAAGAGGGCAATGATTCGTGTAAATGCGACCCTGTCCTACATTTACAGACACAATCGACACTTGTTAGACGCACTAGACTTCTTATATTAAGAAGCACAGGATGGAAAATAAAATTGCCTAATTTGGTAACTATGGTTGCTACCAAGGGGATAAGGGTCTGGTTAATTTATCATACGGCAGCACGCGCATCAACTTGATAATTATTAACTATTTTCTACAGTAAAAAAATATAAGAATGCTGTCATGTAAGTCAAAGTCGAGCCACTAAATAAATATGTACATGTCCCTGAGGATGAAAGTCCGTCTACTGAAAACAATTTCCAATCCATCAAGAGAATCATCTCAATTAATTTAATAACGAGATTTCATAATTTAAAACCTTTTAAACGCGTGTTTAAAGTTACCAGCTGTCATGAGAGTATTACAGTATTGTATTGAAAATAAATATACGTTTCTAAAAGCATTGGCTCTGCATTCAAGTCGACACACTGGCCTAGTGACTGACCGACCTAACTGCATAATAATCACATCATCACGCTACTCCTATATATATATATATATATGTAATAAATAATACAATAGAATGTGTGCATCTAAAAAAATAATAATTGCGCTCATAGTACGCAAAAGTACCAGAGTAATTATGAGCGATAATTGAATAAGAAAAATAAATAAATAAAATTTAAAAATTTAAATATCTAGCATATGATTGTTTCCGTTACCTCGACATAGTCCCTTTGAGCAGCGGGTTTCTATCGTCATAATAACCTCCGGATGAGGGCATGTTCTTCAAGTAATCCAAGTGATTGGCACAGGGCACTTAACACTCGCACCACGCCACTGCATCACTCTCTGTCGCGCGATCTCACTCTGCTCTCTCTGGTTATTATGTTACCTATCTACGTCTGACTGGTCTCACTACTAGTGTAAGTCTCACGCGTCTGACGTACTTTGTCGTCCACATTACACGCATTTGTGTACTACTTTTTATCACTGATTCCTCTACGTGTGCATTTTTACTACTCCAATAATTGTTATTGTTATGGTATTGGTCTTCAAATTTAAATTTAAAATAAAACACCAAACTCTTGACACTTGACGTTAATTATTGTAAATAATTTTTAAAAAAATAACCGTAATTTGAATCTGTAACACAATGACAACAAAAAAAATTAAAAAATGAGTTTTATCATAATTATTAAGTTATAAATATGTAATTTGTTATTTAATCACCGCTCACATATGTAATATATTTGAATAGTAATTCGAAGCAGCTGATCAATTAGCAATACACTTATTAATAACACCTCGGCGTATTAAGCGGGTAATAAAAACTCACAGATGTTCTAATTTATAAGTTAAGTACAGAGACAATATTGTAAAATAATAATTTAATAAACAGTATAATGGTGAAGGCGTTTTGTTTTATCTGTTTTTGTTTAAAAACTGGTTAAATAAATTATTTAAATATTAAAATTCAAGCACATCGCGCCACTAACACTTATCTCTCGCGACTGACAGCAACGACGGCCGCGGAACACGTGCGATCGTTGCCTCAAACATGGCGACTGTCGCGCCTCCTCCTCCTCCTCCTCGTCGATCACCACCTCGGAGCCTCACACACCACCTTGTTCACCTCCTCCACCGTCTCCGAGTAAACTTTTCCCCGCGTTATATTACTACTACATCAATACCACGAATCGCGCGCCTCACACATTCAAATCCCGATCGTTTTTCGTGTCCCCGCGCCGCGCGGGAAATGTCAATTTTTAAATTTACGATTTTTATTATTTTTTTTAATAAATACTTAACCTTATTATCACTTGTGCGCCATATTTACTTTAACTTAAACTTCGGCCATTAAGATTTAATTATCTTTCGGGCCTCATTATCAAATTTTAAATTATTGATAACACCAAGACATTTGGTGGCAAACTGCGATGTATTTTAAAAAATATTTAATAAAATAAAATAATTATATGGTATTTTGGGGCTTCACTTTTCTACGCCTCAATATTCTGAAGCCCTGTTTTAATTTTACGATTCCGATATATGTATATATATAAAATAAAATATAAAATACCTCATATATATTTATATAAATATATATGGAATGTGTATGACAAAGACAACTTGGACTTGTGTACCCCTCGATCGAGTTGCTGATAGAAAAATCCAACAAAATGCTGGTACCGTAAGCGTGCCACTTTTATATATAAATAAATATATAAAAGTATACTTCGGAATTTACACGTCGTTATTATTTTTATTTGTAATTAAAATATACACGAAATCTATTGTCTACTTACTGTTGTTATATTTATCTGCGATTTGTTCTTAACAATAACTATTAATCTTCAATAAATGACTTATGTTTACCTATTTAACTGCCTAATGTTGGTAGATATATATTTCAATGTACATTAGATCGTATTAACCGCAGCTATCATACATTTTAAATGTACTAGTGCATGTGTATTTTAAAATACTTAGAGGCCTGTAATGTAACACAAGTATTCGCGTTATATATGTATAGACACTTACGTACTATACGTGTTAATAAATATGTACATACATACAAATACAAATAAAAGTTTTAGAGCGAGTCACGAGACGCACAACACGAAGTAAGAGTCGAGTTAAGCCGAGATTAGCCGAGACTCATGTCAATATTGTCGGCCGTCAGATTTTTTGCCTTCTCACTCGTTTATTATCTACTCTATCACTTATTCTTCTCTCTATTTTTATTCCATCCCTTTTTTCTCTACTTCTTTTTCTCTTATTTTTTTTTTATCATTTATTACTTAAGAAGATATCGATATCTGCATAAATATTAAATTCAAAATTAAATATCGTTTTCAAATTTATTAGTAACTAAAATTAATCACTAGAGACTATAATTACTAGACTAAAAATGGAGTAATTTAATTAGGAAACTCACTAAAATATTATTGGGTTTAACTTAAATTATTTAAGAAACCGTCAACAGCCGGAACGTATTGTTGTATTGGCGCTCTTGTAATTGTACTGTCTCTCCTTACTTTCTTCACTCCCCTCCTATCCAAGATATACTTTTATATACATATATATGAATGTATATTCCCTCTTTATTCATCTACATGTCAACCTTCTCATTAACTTCTCGCTATCCTTCATTACTTACCACTATCTTATTTATCTCCATCTCCATCTCTATCTCCATCTTATTTTTTCTTCCTTTATCTTCATTAGCAGGTTCGTCTTCACACAACTGATCTCATTGTAACGACAAATAATTACTACTAGCGTTTATTTATTTCTCAACTTAATCACTCCACGTAAACATCTTGTTATTTAATAATTACAGCTCCCACTCCAGTTTCTCCGAACGTCAAATTAAAAAAACATTGCGACGTAAACGAGGAAAGAAAAATAATAAAACCGCGTAAATACAAATAACAATAAAAAGTTTTTATTTAAAATAATAAATTTCAGAAGCCACAGGTGTCATACCGAGAATTCACCATCACCCTACGCATTTATCGACTCGCCCTCATTTGCTCTTTCCCACCATAATTCAAATACGAGAATTCAAAACCCGAGACAAAGATAACAGCGAGTAGTCATACCGTCTTTTGTAGTAAATTTAATTTAATTATTTTATGCAAATCATCCATAGAATTTAAATTTATAAAATCTTTACTCAGTACTTAGTGATATTATTTTATCATAAATAATAATAATAATTACACGATTTAATTATATTTAAAAATCAGTATATTTCGTGATAAAACATATAACGTTATCTCGTATGTAGCACAAAAACGTGCACCTCCATTCATACATTAGTTCTACCACTTTTTTTTTTTTATTACTTCTCATTATTTATATTCTAAGCCCTCGACATTCATCTAATTTAGCTAAGGGTCAATTAATTTTATATTTTACATATGTCATGTATGACAAAACAGTATTATCAATTGCATTTACTTAAATTTATGTATGTATATATATATATAGTGATATACAGCTGATAAGCCTCGAATTGTATGACGTAAATAATTTTGTTTTCAAAATTTTATAAAACGTACAGATGAATGTTTTTCTTTTCTTATTATTTAAGATAAGTCAAAAATATAACATAATATAAGTTGATATTAATATGTATGCCAGTTACTTTAGTGGATTTAAGATCCCGAGCACAAATGTTTGTTTAATTAAACTGTGTTAAATTAAAAAGCACACTCAGCTTGTTAGGTAATATCTATTTTTGATAAAATTACTCTCTGTGTACTTAATGTTATACATACATCATTTACATGACATGAGTATGAAGAATTTAATAATTACTTAAATTTATTATCATATTACGTGTGCTAGAGAGATCAGAAATTTAAAAAAACCAAACGATTAATTTTTTGAATTTGAATTTTAAAATTTTTTATAAATGATCGAAAGTTTGAGTAAATTATTCAGGACGAGGTAGGATTTTTTAAATATTTTTCTAGACAGATACTCCAAGCTTTTAGTTTTGTAATTATAATTATTATTATTACTATTAATTAATTATTAATTATTTTTTATTATAATTATTATTAAATGTTAATTATATTTTCTATAATAATCTGTCTCTCTAACAATAATAAATCGTTAGAAATAAAATCAAGTAAAAATACGTGTCCTAATTGATTTTACGAACACTAATTTAATAATAATAATGATATAACATTCAAATTATTATTTCAAATGTACAATATACTATTTTTTAAAATTAATTACATATTTTATACGAATATCAAATCAATAGAAATATTAATAATTAAAAAAAAAAAACGATATTTTACTACGCCCTCATCGATGGTTATCATTATCATAATAATTTACCCGGATTTCGTACAACTTTTTTTTTTCAACACAAATTTAGAATTTATTATGCGTTCACTTCATTCTTTAAATTTTTTACCGCATTAATATTTAATATTTAATATTTTTTTCATAAATTTGTATCTAATAACTTGGACGTAATTAAAAATAATATATTTATAAATGACAAAAAAAAATATTACAAATAAATGAATAGTATCTATATATATATAAATGAAATATAAAAATGAAAGAAAATGATACCAAGTTATTAGTGTCTGTAAGATATTTAAATCTCACGCGGGAAAATGTCAATGAATGCAATTGTTTTATTTTATTTAGTGGCATTCTAAGGCACATTTCAAAACGCGTTTAAAATAAAAACTCAAAATTATATTTTTTTAAATTATTATTACAATAATAATTTTATACCACTTGTACAATAATAATAATAATAATAATAATAATAATAATTTTAATGATAACAATATCATTAATTATTAAATTTAAAAATAAATTTTTTTTTTAAGTTAACACAATTAAATTATAAATTCAATTATTGAATAAATTACTAATAACATTTAATCAAAATTTTTATTTTATTTACGATAAGAGACCTAGTACCGATCACTCATGTATTTGTATATATATTTAGTAAAACTTAGTAAATATATATATATCCAAATACATGGAGTGATCGGGGACTAAGTTTCTTACGTTACTGACGAAAATTTAGTTGAATTTACTTATTTTTTTTTAAATCATGCCCTAGAGTTTAATTATTAATCTGCGTATTTTAATTTTCAACAAATAAAAATACTAATAGTAACATAAAAAAAAAAAAATGTAAAATAAAATAAAGTAATAATTAATATATAAAACATTGTTGTCAATAGACACACATACGCGTTTCGTAATCTTTTTGTGCCATAAATTTATTGTAGATATATAATTATTTAATCAAATTGAATGCTAATTAAATTTAATAATTTTTCTTCACTTCGTTCTTAAAGTTCTTATTTTATTTTTACTATTATTTATAATTGTCAAACTAATCAAAACAGAAAATAGTTATAAGAAAAGCAGGACTTTGTTTGATAAATCATCCTCGTCAAATAACAATGTATTGCAATAAATATACGATGTGTAGCAAAAAAATATCCCCGGTTGGGTTAGAATCTAGCTCTGATGTAAACTGCAGATGCGTCGTGTTCACCATAACCCAGACGTTTCGCGTGTTTGTAAACTTCATTGGCAGCAGCAGCAAGTGGCAATGGCTGCTCCAGTTGATCGCTCATACCCAACGATAATCTTAAATCTTTCTGCATGTGTTGCAAGGGTAATTGTGTAGGAAAGCCGCCTTCAATTATAGCTAAAAGTCATACAACCAGACATTAATCCTCAGTAATTCGAATTTCAATCACAAGAAAATAAAAAAAAAATATAAAAATACCTTTTCCTTTGTCCAAAATAGCTGGACACGCCAGCGACGTAAGCTCAAGAACTTCCAAGACGTGTTTCTGTTGTAGACCAGCACGATCTGCTAACGCCATGCTCTCAGCTAGTCCAGCAAGAGTAACACCAGCCATCAATTGTAAAACTAAATTCATCTTCGAGGCATTACCAACTTCCCCGAAGTAAAAGGTATTTTTTCCCATCGCTTCGAAGCAGGACTGACACTCGTCAAACAGCGATCTGTCTCCTGCCGCGAGAATCACCAGAGTGCCCTCGTGGGCGTGAGTTTTGCTACCCTGTACCTGCGCCTCCAGATAACGACCACCTTTCGCATTAATCGCCTCCGCAATATCTTGAGATGTCTCGGCATCGATTCCGGTCATCTCTACATATCCTTTGTCTGGAGTTATTTCCATCAGGACACCGCAGTTACCGAACACCATCTGCGATAAATAAATTATTTAAATAAATATTACACGTCAAATAAATATGATACTGAAGCTAGCAGACGTCTAATAATTTTTGGACTTTTGTTAGGCGATAAAAAAAAAAAAAAAAAACAATGTAAAAGGATGATACTGAAGTTAGCAGACGTCTAATAATTTTTGGATTTTGTTTTAGACAATAAAAAATTTTTTAAAAAATATTTGAAAAAATTGCACCTGTTGTTTTTTAAATTTTCTACATGTGCATATTTTTTTGCAGTTGATTTATTGAAAAACGAAAATTCAAAAATTTTTAAATGTCTGCTAACTTCAGGATCATTGTAAAAGGATGTAATTATCATACATTGAATAAATTATTATTATTATTATCGACATAAATAAAAAAAATATTTGAAAAAATTGCACCTGTAGTTTTTTAAATTTTCTACATGTGCATATTTTTATTTTATTTTTTTGCAATTGATTTGTTGAAATACGAAAATTCAAAAATTTTTAAATGTCTGCTAACTTCAGGATCATAAATAAATTAATATTTTTAAAATAAACAATAAAACTTACATCTTTCGCAGCCTGTGGGTCAGCTACACATGAGAACGTTATATCCGCAGCCTGCACTACGTCCGAAGGAGTAAGTCCGTGATCAGCACCAGCCTTCACGAAGTCATTACACTGAAAAATTAAATGATAAAAAAATCAGTAACCAAAATAAAATTTTTGGAAAATAAATTTTTGAATTTAAATTTAAATAAAAAAAGGATTCCCATATGTTCTTAGTCTTTAGCGACACCTGCCTCAAAATTTACAAGATGTTTAGTTATTCCCGACAACGACAGATGGCGCTGCCTCCAGATGTTTAACCCAAGACGCCATTTGCCGTTAAAAATAAGTCACGTATTCCACGCGGTACAACACCGGATGGATACACTTCGCTTTCGCCATATCATCCAATGTCGCCATTACAATTTTTTAAAATTTTTTTTACAGACGCATTCTATCATGCCAATGTTATCCACTATCGTACCAAGGATTTCCTTGATACTTGATACCCAGATTTTTTCTCCCCTCCATCAGTAAATAAAACTATTTAAATAAACGCCATTATTTAAAATCTTCGACAGTTTGAGACCCATTAAAATATCATTATTTTTAATTACAGAATTATGCTGACGGACTTGATATGACTTCAGCAGAACTCAAAGCCAAACAATAGAATTATTTCTTATCAATAGAAGCAATTTTTGTCATCTAAAAAACTGCTGAACCCTCATTACATGAATTGTCATGTAATGCTCGATGTCTGCCTTCCAAGTGTTCAACAGTAGGCGTCATTAGTTGTTGCCAAGGCATATCTTTCAACAAAGTCCGCGTTACCACGACAATTAAGGTCTTGAAATACGTTTACAGAAATACTGGCTAAACTAAATGCTGTTGAACGTACACTTGATAAAACCTACGCATTGTAACAATAATATTTTTATATATATCTATATTTATTTATTTATTTATTATAATAAACGCCAATCGGCAATACACTTTAAATTTGTTTAGGTTAACATGTTCGTATTAATATTACGACCTTATATTTGTATTTATTTCCCAGTATATTATGAAAATTTAATTGAAATTTATATGTTTATAAATACATATATATAATAATGCTTTTATATAATTTTTGTTTGCGATACTAGATTACTTGTTAATATTTTTACTACTCGCTCTACTAAAAGAAAAAAAATAAAATGAACGGACTATAAATATGAATTTGTTACATACTTTTATCAAAAACAAATATGACAATATGTAATCACGAGAATTGACACTAAGATTAATATATATAAGTAAGTGACCTTGCGTTTAGTTTAATTCCAATGGAATTTTAAATATTTTTTCAAAAATTCAATTTTATAATCTGAGAAAAAATATAAATAAAATATCTCAATTATGTCTGATACATATAAATATATATATATTTATGTATTAATGTAACGGTACAAAACGGTCATTTGAGAGTATTGACCCACGAAAATATTTTTTAATCGTAAATTATCGCGTTCAAACGGAAGTAAAATAAAATTCATTTTTTAAAAAACGCGTGATAAAAAAATAACGTGACCTGGACACAGTTTTACGTAATCCGTTAAATATAGTAGTAAACATTTACGTCAACGCCTACAATAAATTAAATAGCATCCATGGTAATTAATTTGTATCAACATAAATTTAAAGTGGAATTTTTCAAACATGACGACATAAAATCGTAATAATGAAAAATGCTTTTAATATTTATTTTAATTTCTCTTGAGAATTTATTTATGATGAGACTGTAAGTAGTGCAGTGCAATTGTTAGCAAGCGTAAATGAAATAATGAAAGCGTGACAAAAGTTATATGTTATAATATATCACATTTGTCTGTCAAAAAAAAGTTTATAACTAAACATAATCTAAAATTATTTATATGTTTAAGTGCAGAGGTTGCAGTACTAAGCTTATAGCACTTGCTAACAAGTTAATTGAAGAATATGTATGCGGAATATCAAGTAAAGTATGAAAAAGCAATATGAGGATAGGATGAAAGACTAAAAATATATGTAATGAGTACAAATGGGTGTTGAGAACAACTCAGAGTACAGCAAAGCGAAGAAAATGCTTTTGGTTTTGTTGGTGGATATATATTATGGTACCAGGCAGCTCCTATCCTAACCGTATATATATACAGCCTTTATTTATTTCAGTGCGATGTTGCCACCTCGGGTAATATTGATCGAACCTGGCTGGGTTGGTACCCAGATGGCAACATCGCAGACAACCCAGCTGATTCAAACTACTGTCGTCCCTGTTATGCTCTTGTCGTCGTCTGGTGCTAAAACTCTATATGCTATACAGACTTAACTTCTTTTCGAATTATCATATGGGTTTCTTTTAACGGCTAGGTCATTCTAACTGAATTTTTGAATTTCACTTTTCTTTTCGTCATTCGAGTGACGTAATTATTAAATACGTATTTATTTATTTATTTATTTATTTATTTATACTCAATTACAAAAATTAGTATAAATAATAATGACTAGGATTAATCCCGTTTATATAAAAGAAAGAAACGCCAGCAGCTCATATAATATATAATCAATAAGATTAACAATTATAGACATAATTACATATATTAATTCAGTTATTATTTTTCTAGTTGCATTAAATATTTATAGCATAGATTCTTAGAAAAGTAAAATTCGAAATTTCGCTCAGTATTGCCGACAAGTCATATAGGTTTTTTTGAAATTTTTAATCTAAAATATACAAAAGAATACAAGACCTACAATATATTTAACATGCAGTAAAGAATAAATTTTGGTAGTTTTTTATAATGCAAATGAAATGGAATTTTTGAATTTTAATTTTCTAATTACGTCACTCGAATAATAAAAATCTTCTGATGGTTTCTCATCCTTTTTTCGGAAGCTGTAAAAATTTCTATATTATTGATAAATAAATTTAAAGAAAAGTAAAATTCAAAAATTCAGTTTTCACGGCCAAGCCTTGATGTAAAAAAATAAAAAATAAATAAGAATTACAGTAGGACCTCGTTATACGACTATAAGTTTCTCTCTCATTATCGCGAGACCTGGTTTGTAAAAAAGACAGAATCATAGTCTTATAACGAGGCCCGATTGTATTAAAAGCAAAAAAATCACTTTCTACTTTACTTGTATCATATAAAAAATTAAATGTAAGATCTAACCCTGCCCTAGTGGGAGTATTGATCAATTCTGGAGCAAATCTTGAGCAAGTCAAGGAGAATGCAACAAAATATTATATCTATATACTGCGATTTCAAGATCGTGACTAAGATAACTACTGGGATACTGATTCATTTTTTTTTTTAGGATTCATACTGAGAAAAATGACTAGTGAAATAGTACTTCCTATTTGACCGAAGAGTTTTCTATCAGCTGGATAATTTATGAGCAAAAATTAATTTTTTTCAGAGAAAGTTGTTATTTATTTTCACTTATCAAGAAAGAATTAATTCAAACTACAGTACGGCCATTTTTTAATTCTTTTGAATAAAAATAAGAAATTCCGAAGATTAGTTCTCGTATCAAGATTTTTTCGCTGTACACAAATATTTTATACTCTGTTTCACTTTTACTTGCAGATAAAATTTAAATTTACATGAGAGTAAGTAGAGCGTCCGAAATTGGTTAAGACCAAAGTACGATCTATATATTATATAAACAAATGCTTAAAATAATTCAAACATTTGGCTTTTTGTCTTTACACAAAATCTACATCAATGACTACTATTATTATTATTATTTCAGGTAGTCTATAATTATCTTTTAGACTCGTAAGTAAAGAGCAAAGTGACGCTTAAACTTTCACTTTCGTCTAAAATAAACATAAAGAAAAATAATAATAATATTTTTTCATGCCGACTATTGAGTCATGAAAAAAAATATTCAACATTTTGTGACAATAGATTTTTCTTTTTGTCCTTTAGTGTGTTAACCGTGACCTCAAGTCGCCCATTTATAACTACTCCTAACATATGAAAAAATATAAAAAAATAAATGTTAAGATATTTATTTCCAGCGATAAATTTTTTCTCATATTAATTTTCTAAAAAAAACAACCGGTCGTTTTTATTATTAGATTATTTTTTTATATGTCTTTAGAACAAAACAATCAATAATTTTTTACTGACGTTTTTTTTTCGTAGACAAACAACTAAAAATAAATACGATAACAATAAAATATGTTAATATTTTTATTGTACAATTAAATATTTATTTCGAAATCATGCATTGATATAAATATTATATCGTAACAAGTCGTTATCATTTTTAACAGAGCTCTCATAAATAGATAATAATTGTAGTAATTATTATTATCACTAAATTTTTTTCTACATCCATGTATTGATTTAACCTGGACACCACATAAATTATTTTATTTTAATAAAAAAAATATTTTCTTTTCAGAGGAAGCTCTTGAATAATTTTTTAAATTAAACCCATACATAACAAGTATTTATTCATATCTACTCTACATAACAAGTGAGATTACAAGTAAAGAGCGACATTAAAAAATAACAGGATGAAGAAAAAAAATATATGGAGCAGAGTAAAAAATTTCTAGTGGGATTCAAATCTTAGCCGCCCAGTTCTCCAGTTGCTTGTAAATTTTTGATCCATACTACATATAAATATATGAAAAATGGAAAACTAGTATCCGAACAGCACAGAAAAGTTTGTATATTTTTGTATATATATTTAATTGTAAATATTCGTCAGTAGCTGTATCAAAAGTATATACAGCGTCTGCGCAACGTTGCCAAGTTCAAGAGACAAGAAGCAGCAGGAGCGAATATAACCCAGCAAGCGGCGACTAGAACTCGGTTTAAAAATCCAACGTTGCCAGATATCGAGTTTCAGAACCGCGAGCACCCACGAGGAGATTCGAGAGAGTGTCTGCCAGTCAATTTTAGCCACGGGAACGTTGTGGGTTGGAAATTGTACGTCGACGGTTAAGACCAAAAGTACCGCGGGTTTGCCTCATGTAAGGTCAGGAATATAAGTGATAAATATAATAATAATAATAAATAAATAAATAAATAGTTTCATTTAAATATCTATTGATTAATATTTATACGTATTATTAAAACAGGTTTTATTTAATAAAATAGTTTATTTTATTAATCGATAAATTGGATGAGAAGAAAGTTTATTGGAAAATAATATACGGCAACAATGAAGAGACAAAATATTTGTCTATGGTAACAAATTATAACCGATTAAACAAAGTTTATAAATATAAATAAGAAATATGAGAGTTGCGTGGGTGTACAATGGTATTGGCACATTCTCTATAAAAGAGTTTAGATATCTAGCCAACGGTTAATAATTGTTGTTAATTTTTTCTTATCATTATTATTATTATTATTATTAATATTATTATTGTTGTTGATGTTATTTGTAATTATTATTTATATTAGTGCGTTGGAGCACAAATTAATTGGCTCATAATTGTAAAAATATAACTGACAGATTGTAATAACGCGAATATTGAAAGAGGGAGAAAGAAAGAAGACTGAGAACATCGGCAACAAATAAATTTCAAGCCTGTATTTAATAAATACGCAAATAGATAAATTAATAAATCGATTATTATTATAATTATTGTTTGTTGGTTATGAAAAATAATCGGACTGTATGATAACGAGCGGAGTGAGAAGGAAATGGGAGGTGGTAGTGGGACGTGCTCAAAAAATCTACATTGTCTTAATAACATAAGGAATGAGAGTTTCAGCTGGGAATATTTATCAATGTCTGCTGGCATACTTGCTGGTGACAGTGAAAATAGTATCATCAGATCTAGATCTCTACCAAGATCTAGATCCTTTAAGAGAAAAAATTACTGTCCATCCGATAGCGAACTTCGAGTGTCCTGCTGGCTGCCAATGCACGAATTTGAGTTTTCAATGCAAAGGCCAGATTTTGAGAGACTTAGAACTGCCCAAAGAGGCTATAGAAGTAAAGTTGGAAGATGTGAGGACCAGCACTGGGACGCTGAAGATTCACATGCTCGAGTATTTGACGCAGTTGAGAAAACTCACGTGGACTTCAAGCGGATTGGAACATCTAGAGAATGGAGTATTTGTCGCAACACAGCGCCTTCAGTACCTCGACTTAGGTGACAACCGTCTCACGGCATTGGATCCTGATATTTTAGCTCCACTTGAAAACTTGAGGTACCTCAATTTGTCAAGAAATTTAATAAAAAGTTTACCCGCTTTTAAAAATCTTTATTCACTCGAGACACTCTTGGTATCTCATAATCGTCTTGAAGTACCGCCATTTAAAGCATTTGCTTCATCTAGTTATCTCAATCATCTTGATCTATCAAACAATCATCTTGTTCTACTCCAAGAATTTACGTTTCAACCTAACCGGGAACTGACGTTCCTCAAACTATCAAACAATCGTCTGATAAATTTACCCAGCCGAGTGTTCTCAGGTCTCAGTAAATTGCGGCATCTTGAAATATCAAACATAAGTATAAACCAACTACCACGTGGTCTGTTTACTGAACTAAGGGCTCTTGAGTATTTAAATATTTCAATAAATCCAATATTTAATTTTACTGATTACACCTTCCAAGGACTTGTAAATTTAATTCAATTGGATATTAGCGAGACTTTGATATCCCAATTACCTCAAGGTCTTTGGCAACGTGTACCAAATTTAAAATCCCTAATTATGGACAAAACAAAAATTGAAGTACTGAAAGCTGACGATTTTTTAGGTCTATATAATCTTGAAAATTTGACAATTACCAGCAGTCCGTTACGTGAAATAAATTCAAAGGCATTGGATCATTTGTCGCATCTACGTAACGTTGACCTACGCAATAACTTTCTTTACTTTTTACCAGCAAGTCTGGCGCATCTCGCACATCTTTCAAATCTTCATCTCCAAGGCAACCCTTGGGCGTGTGACTGCCGGATGTTTTGGTTTGTAAAGTGGGCACACAATAATATTCATCCAATGGCATTTGCCCAGGGGCTTAAATGTGATTACAATGATACAGTTAATCCAATCGAAGCAGTAGATTACTTACAATGCAAACCACCAGTTCTTATTCACAAGAGTCCGGAGAATAATTTGCACCAAATAAATAAGTCAGTATTGCTTGAGTGCGAATTTAATGGGAATCCAGCTCCGTCATTAACTTGGGTAACTCCAACACTTGAAATCTTCCACTGGAATCCCGATTCGACTTTTCCAGATTCATTTCATAATCATCCAAAAGATCATACACGAGACAATTTAATAAGTCTTAGCAATAATGGTAGGGTTCGTTTGGTCGAAAATGGCTCGCTGCTGATAACAAACTTGCTAAGGCAGGACGTCGGTCTCTATAAGTGTTTTGCTGCCAATCCAATAGACAATGCCACAACCTGGATCCACTTAAAAATGGATCCCGTTGTTTATCTCCACATTAAAATGTTTAGTATCGCCGTTGGAGCTGCTAGCGCAATTTTGTTTCTGTTACTTACTCTCTTCGTCCAGTTCATAAAATATCTTCTGAATCGGTAAGTTTGCTTTTAAATTTCATACTTATTTGTTGTCTGTCGACAGTTTTCCTAATTTCGATATAAATTACGGTATTAAAAAAATTTATTGTCTCAGGTGTGGCTGCTGCAGATGGTGTACTTGCTGCAGACGTGGTACTACACCACGTGCTAAACAAATATACCAAATGCTGGACAACATTGAACAGTACAAGAGCCAGCAGCTTGAACGTCTGCGAGAAAATTACACTCAGCAGGTGCACAGAATCAAAGACAATTGTGCTCAGCAAGTTGAGTGGATAAGAGACAGCTACGAAGGGCAAATGAGGCACATCAGGGATATTAGAGATTATGGAACTAATCATCTTACAACGCTCAGGGATCAATACTATGAACAGGTAAAAAATACATACCAATATATATAGATATAAGATATATATTAGTAGAAATTGCGCATTGGGAAATTTGCCAAATATTTAATAGAAACAAAAATAAAGTAATAAATTAAATGAAATTTTAAGAAAAATAAATAGATAATGTACGAGTTGACTTTTCGCTCAGAAAAAAAAATAAATAAAATATAAATGAGCGAGTTGAAGAGAAAAAAAATATCTATGTGTTGACAGGTGAAACGCGTACGCGACTACTCTACAGGACAATTAAACTGGGTACGAGAGAACTACGTCTTCCAACGAAACAAGATACGCAAATTTAGTGCACATCAAGTTTTACGATTTCGCGAGGGTTACAAGTACCAGCAGCAGACACTGAATAAAGTATTAGAAAATTTGCCAAACTTGTACTTTGAGAATTGCCGAAGTGGATCGTGCAGCAAGAACGACGCTGCAGGGTTCGATTCACGGGAGTTGAGTTCCTCAATGCCGGATATCGAGACATATTTCAAAGTTAAGATAAACGAGCTGGCGAATTACAACAGCGCAAGTATGGACGACATCAACAGCGAATACTACACACCCACGGAATTCTCATCAGCGAGCCCTCAGACGCAAAATTTCATCGACACAATTCACATTAATTACATTGAAGATGGTCCACCTCCTCTACCACCGATACTGTCCTGTTTCCGAGCTGAAAGCGCAGTTCTGCATTCAATTCAAGAGGACAACAACGACCCGGTAATTATTAAAAATAATAAAGATAAAAAGCAAACTCAAGTTAGTAAGCCGATAAACAGGGGCACGAGTGTTGAACTATTGGGTCGTAAACAACATCCACAAGCACCAGAGAGTCTTGGTCTTCTTGCTCCCAGCACTAGTATGCCTGAATTACCTCACGAGACTAGGCTCTAACTGGCCTAATTGTGATAATTTTTAAAAAATTAATTAAATAAATAAATGATTTTTAAATTTAATTATTTTTTTTGTGATGCCGGTGCAAGTCATGTTTTTTTGGATTTATTTAAAATCGTTCTTCGTGCTCTCGAAATCATGTGCCTTTCACTAATGCTTCGTATCGGTCAAGGTGAAAGTTATCGGTGGCTTTTACATTATTATTTATTACAACAATAATAATGAAAAAATAAATAAATAAATAAAAGCATTACTCGAAAAACTCGAGCTTTTTGTTTGTTAACAACACGCTGGTGCTTGCACATGACACCGTACCTGACACGTTGTAATCACGAGTGATAAAAATTTTAAAAAAATAATCATGTGTTTTTAAAAGAGACGTGAAGATAAAATAACAACAACAACAATCAACAACAAGAGAGTCTACAGGTATTGGAAAAAAAAGAAATATTAAAATATTTGTAGAAGAAATGAAATTGTGCTGTGTTTTAAATAACAACAACAATAACAATAATAATAACAACGATCACTGATTACTGTTCTAAGTGACCTGCGTTACCGGCTTCTATCTTTATTATAAACAATCCAATAAAATATTAATAGTAATTAAGGGAATATATATATCATTTGAAAATGCCTAGGTGTCAATTGAAAATAACAACAAAAATATAAATAATAATAATAAGTTAGTGTTATTATTATTTTTTTTAAAGCGGGCTCTTTTCTAAAATTTATAAAATAATTAAAATACATTTATTTTTCATTTTTTTTGTCTCATCACGATCCGAGCCAATTATTTAATTCAGGCGGACGTCATTTGTGTTCGCGTACTATACAGTAAGACACCTTATTTTCATCTGCTCATCTGTTACTCTTGTAGATTTTAAGTCGTTAAAGGGAAGACGTTTTTTTTTTTTTTTGACATTTTTCATGTAACGGTTAATCGCAATAGAATTATGTTATCAATAATAATTACAGTAAGAAAATTTAATTGAATTTTAATGATTTTTTGTCAGTTCAGTCTATTATATTACTAAAGAGAATTAACAAAATAAAGATTTATATTTGTTCCATGTCTATTAATGTGAGAAGATAAGTGTGAATTTTTTTTTAAAATTACGTATGAGTTACAATTATTTTTTTAGTGCCAAAAGTCTCAATGATTTTCCAAAAATCGTCTTCCTGAATAAATAAAATTCGTTAAGACGTTGAAAATTTTAAATGCTCTTACTTTAAATAAATTAAATGTTTACTCAATGGAATGTATCTAAGAAATAAAAAAAAATAATTCATATTTCATTCATCAGTGACGTCTATGCAATAAAATATTTTACTAAAATTTCAAAAATCTGTTGCTAATTAAATGGCCGAGTTTTGTTATTTTATTCAAAATTTAAATTACTGGGAAAATTAACATGGACGTGTTTAGTTAGTGAATATTAATTTTTTTTTTTACGTAATAAATATTTTTTTGTTAATTAATAATGATAAATATGACGGACACAGCCTTGGTAGAACTGAGCATAGAGTTTACCATATAAATGGCCAAGACGTATCGAGAAACATGAAAGTTAATAATATTTAAATTTAAATAAAATTCACACTATTATTGTCAACATTTAAAGATGGAAAAAAAGTATGACCGAGAAATATTCAAATCACAAACGAGCCAGATTATATCCATAGCACTGAATTTTAAACCTAGTCGATAAATTTTTTTTTTTATTAAGATTATTTCTGGTTTATTTAAAACTTATTTGTAACAACTGCGGTAATTGTTAACGGAAATTAGCAAGTGATCAAGTATATTAAATTTTAAAAAGTAAGAAGATATATAAAGAGAAGTGATTAATGATATAAAAAGAAATTAAAAGTGAATTAGATTGTAATGAATATTATCTCTTCCAATAATATGTAGTAGACATATGCGTAAAAAAAGTAAATAAACTTTTGAATTGGAGGGAATCTATCAATATATTATTGGCCTTTATCAATTATCCTTTCATAGTTTTTAGTTATTAATGATTTATATATATAGAATAATATTTATCCAATAAATTAAGTTTTTAATTTAAATATTTAATTGTACTTTAAAATTATATATATATATATATATTAATAAATATATATATGAAATGTTATTGAACTGAATTTGATCATCAATATATTATTTTAGAATGAAAAACATTTCGTGTCAATCATTTAAAATATTTATCATTAAGAAAAAAAAAAAAAAAAACCAACAAATTATCAAATAAATATTTTTGTCGATTAATTTTTTGATTAAATATTAAAAGTGTTCATTTGATTTAATCTCCTGTATATATATATATACGTGTATATATATATATTATTGATAAATATTAATATCTATTTAGATAGAGATAAAAATTAGTATAGTATAAATAATTGAAAAGTGTGTGTAGCAGCTTCTTTGATTGACTAAAGTATCATAAAGATTTGAAGCATCGTTTATCATGGCAGTATGTGATGATGGTCATATTAATGTATGTTTTAAAATTACGTAAGTGTTCTTTAACTGTGACGAGGCAAACTTACGCGGTTCTTCTGATCAAGTATATCATTATGAAGTGTTAATATTTATTTTATTCCTATAATTATATATTTTATATTTATCTGATCAAAATTATTATTTTAATACCGGGATTTTAAATGTCAACAAATTAACCCAGTAATAATTAATCACATTTACTATGACTGATAATAAATATATACATTCATAAGTATTTGAGATTATGGTGGCTATTAAGTCTTTAGTAGCACCAAATATTTTTTTTCGACAAATGCTCATTAGCTGCAGACTAATTAAAGTTTTGTAACCGTGGGTTTGTTCAATTTAAAATTTTTCGATGACTTTTTCAATGAGAAACATAAATTATCGAAGAAATAAATGCCAAGTCACGTGATATGACAGTTTGAACTAGTAAATCTCAATAGATATTATCTGCAATGTATGTAGATATATTTATATATGTAGGTATATATTAGTACATACCTTTTCCTGAGTTCTATTCCAAACGATGACACTGTGCCCGCTGTTGATGAGATTCTTGACGATACCACTGCCCATAATACCAAGTCCGAGGAAGCCAAACTTGAGGGTAGACGGTAAAATATTTTTCTCTTTCAAAGTTTGTGACAGCGTTTCAACGTCCAGAGGAGGAGTTACCTTTAAGATATTAATTTATTTTTAACCAACCAATTATACTTACATTACATTTTTAAATCGAAGATGTAACAACAAAAACAAATAATATAAGATATGAAAAATTTGAATTTGTTTCCTTCCGGTTTTTTTTGAATTTGAAAATAGTAAATTTGAACTTGTACCTGAAGATCAGAACGTTTTATGCAACGAAAATAAAAAAATTTTTGTAATTTGACTGTTTAAAGGTGACTTAAGGGGCAATTGGGGTCCGTTGCAATTTTTGGCTGACACACTAGCACTTATGCGAAAGATTTTGAAATCTAGATCCAGTAGATTTTTTTAACTTTTCATTTTTATTCCACGAAAAACGTTCCGATTTTCAGGTGCATAAAAAATTGGAAAGAAAAAAATCTACTGGATGACTAGATTTCTAAAATGTTTCGCATACAGATGCTGGTATGTCAGCCAAAAATTTTAGGCCACCCCAAATTTCCGGAGCTACCCCTTAAGCAGTTAAATTACATAAATTTTTTCCATTTTCGTTGCGCGGAAAACGTTACGATCTTCAGGTTTATATTTGAACAGCTGCTACTATAGAATTTACGTTATAAACTTTTTTTATTTTTTTAATTCTTCATAAATTTTCACGCTATTATTTTTGGAGCTTTAATCTTTTTTCAAAATAATCTCATGTATTTTGTTGTTTTAATACTTGGTAAAATTTTTCAAGTGTCTGGCACTTGACTGTATGTTGAGCATACTTGAGATACTTCAATCCAAAAATTTAACAGGTACGTAAATTCACTCATATATGGTGATAATTATTTTTAAAAAATTTTGTATTCATTTCCCGATTTCATAAACTTGAAGATTAATTTTTTTTCAAACCAACACTTAAAAGAAATTAAAAATTTTTTTAAAATATACGGGGATAGAAATTTTTTAAATGAATTTTTTCTAATAATATTTAATTAAAAAAAATTAATTAATATTTGAACTAAAAGTCGTTAAAATGAAACAAGTGTATGGTTAAAAAAAATATTTATATCAATTACAGTATTTAATAATAAAAACTTTTAAACTGTGGAAAAAAATAAAACGGAAGTGGGAAAACATGTTACGGTGTACTTTCAAAAAGTTAATAAACAAGTAAACTAGATAACTGATTACGAAAATGAAAAATAAAAGATATATTATAAATTAGGGATGGGGAAAAATAATGTAGAGTATGAAGAGTAGAAGGTAAAAAAAAAACTTGTTGAGTGTAAGTTGTGAAACACTTGATAGAGAAACGCGCGAAGCACGAGCCATGCGCACTGACATGACGATGAGAATCCCTGCTCATTGGCTGTGTATGTAAGATATCATCGTACATATCCGTTGTACTTTATGTGCGTTAATGTTCAATTTCCGAATTCAAGTTTTTCAAAAAATAAATTTAAATTTCAAGCGCAATTAATAACGTAACTAATTAAAGAATCAATTGTTCACGCGTTTTTTTTTTTTTTTTTATCGAAAATACTATTGTTTATTTATTTTATTTACTCGTTTGTTTCAATTTTTTTTTTATCAAGTACCGACAATGGAGTAAAAAATTAATGACCCTGAAGTTTGCAGACAATTAACAATTTTCGACAATTTAATTTAAGAAAATTTAGAATTCGCACATGTAGAAAATTTAATAAACCATAGGTGCAATTTTTAATATTTTTTTTTTTTTAGTTTATAGTTTTTGAAAAAACCCTAAAATTATTAGACGTCGGGTAATTTCAGTATTAAAGTAAAAAGACAATAATAAATTGAATTAAAATTTTTTGTCAATAACAAGTAAAATAATTTTGATAAATGAATTAAAAAAAAAATAATAATAATAATAAAAGAAAGAGGTATTGACTTACGGGTCTAGCAATATTCGCCGGCCTGTTCAAAAGTGTAGATCCGGACTTTCTTGGTGGAGACGGTGAGTGATTTAGTCTTGGGCTCACACTACCAACACGATTGTTAGCACTGTTGCTAGCACTTGACTCACGTCTTACTTTTTTAGCCGGACGATGATCTGAACTGTTGTCCGCTCGTTTTGTTTTCGGAGCAGATTCCTATCATCAGTCATTAATAAACTCATTAATACACCAATCAAACACTTAATAATTAAAAAAACCTTCCAATTAGCTATTACTCTACTCACTTTTCGCGGTTTCGAAATCTTTGGAGTCTTTTTCTCAGGAACAACAGTCTCCTCTTTTAACCTATCAAAGAGTGAGTCTGAATCCAGGCCATCGTCAAAGACCTGTTTCAAATAATATCACTATTTTAAAGTAACTTTTAAATAATTAAATAAATAAATAAATATAACTTCCAACGTCACAATTATTCTGTATTATTTTCTGAGAAATTAAAAAAATAAATTACCTCTCCCTTGGCAATAAATTCTTCAATAGCTTCCACCGCATCTTTGAAAGCCCCAGTCTTGCTAGATTTCACTAACTTATCTTTGAGATCATGATACGGTTGAATATTTGATTCTTCAATCCATGCACTGAAAAATTTATTTATCCGATAAATAAAACAATACTCCGGTAATTAAATTCAAATGTATCAATTACAGCCACTAATAATAATACTAAATAAAATAAAACAAAATAAACTTACTAATTGTTGGTCCCAAAGAAAAATATACATTGAACTGGACCCTTCTTAGCAGTTGGTGGTTTTTTCAACTCCTTTGGTGGGTTTGAAACCTTGATAAAAGTAAATTTAAAAAATAAAAATCACCTGTTTATTTATATAAATAAAAATAGTAAACAAAAAACTAATCAACGAACTCTATTTAACATAAAATTTAAATATTTGTAGGTTATACTAATGAGCTATCTGCGCGCCAATTTAAATTCGAATAACGGGTGTGGCGGGAGTGACTAGCGACGCGGGAAATTCCACCGAAGATCTCACATAAAAACTTATAAATTAAACTAAAAAATCATAGCAAACATATCAACACTTTGATATCTTTTTATAAATATACATATATGTGTATGTTAAATAAAATACTGTTATTTAATTGAATGAGCTCCCGCCAAAATGGAGGAAATCGGAACGCAAGAAAAAAAAATATGATGCGTGGCGCGCACTACACTTAAAATACAGCCGCTAACGGTTCGTATACTTTATTATACTTACTCGACCTGGCCAGGGTGAGAATCCCTTCATCTTAGCCCTAGAATAATAATATAAATAATAAATAAAAAGTTTTATTAAATTATAACAACAAATATTTATTTTCGAAACAAATACAAACCAAACGAGATCTCCAAGTTTAAATACTTCTGACATTTTTCACAACACCGTTAGTCTCAGACGTTCACTAAGCGACTGACTGCTCCTGCTACAGCGTCGTTTGTGTATCACTCCGTCAACCAGCTCACGTTACCCCCACCACCGCACTACGTTACTCAATTCAAATATTTTTTCACTACCGCTAAAATATTCAAATTATTCAAAAAATTTGAATATCTGTCATCAGTAATTCAAGCTCTCTTACATTTTCTACTAATTATTAACAACCACAGTAATTTATATTTTAAAATTAACAAATTAAATATTTTTTTAAACCAACTTCCGGTGGCGCTCTCGGTTCCGTGCCTGTAGACCACCAGCTAAAGTCACGTGTTTTTTAAAAGTTCTTTATTTATTTATTTTAAATAATTTATTCAAATAAATAATTAGTACTAGTATTTAATTTATGTAAATTTCAGTGGTTTCATTAATGGAAAGTTATTAATTATTGTAAGTAATTATTATAATTATTATTATTATTACTACTGAGTGTTTTAATTAATTGCAATACCAAATTAGGTATAAGGTTACTTGTTGATGACATTCGAGCCGATAAAGAAGAAAGTACAGAATTTTAAACTGTATATAAATATATATATATATATGTATATATATTATTCCGTGTATTTACTGAATTGGATAATGAAACTTAGATAGCCTGAGACCAGCTGTCAGCCATCGATTGTATGTACAGGCCAAGACTTTCTACTGTATTGAAATTTACAGAACATTAAAAATCGACCAGTTTTATTTTATTGCGTGACATTTATAAAACTTTCGTGCAATAGTTTATTGATATAAATAATATTACATTTTTTAAACAGTAAACATGGTATGTACCAAATATTTATTCAATTTATTTTAAATTATATACATGTATTATATATATTGTATTATTTTTAATCCTACTTAATAGATTACTTATTTTTTTTTTTAGAATGTTATCTAAGTACTTGTTTTTTTTTTTCTACTTTGTTGTTACTATTTTTATTATTCATGACAGTTAAATTTTTATTGCCACAATAAATCAAAATTTCATTATTTTGGTACTGATTTTAATAATTTGAATTATAAATTTAGTGACCAATGAGTCATGCTGATAAAAAATATATTTAACTGTTGATAGTCATCGACAAATAGTGATGGTGTCCAAGGCAGTACGTCAACGTCCAGTGAAGTTCCTATACAAGGACTAATACCAAATGGAGCAGGACATGGTTACATATCATTGCATAGACCATCTGAATTATTAGCAACGGTATTCATTTTATAATTATTATTTATTTTTAAATAATTTATTTTAATTTACGACACCGAAATTAGGCGGTCTTATAATTTTTCAATTTTTTTAGAAACTAAATTATTAAAAAAAAAATAATTTAAAAAATTGCACCTATAGATTTTTTAATTTTCTACATGTCCATATTTTTATTGTTTTTTTTTTGTCTACTAACTGAAGATTATTTTAATTATGTGTCGTCTAATTAATAACATGTTATTAGTTACGCAATGAAGCAGAAGAACTGTCACCTCCAAAGCCGGATTTTTCAGCACCGCCGCCTTATGAGCTTGCAACAAAATTACCCAGTTACGAAGAAGTGCAAAGAGAAAAATCACTGCAAGGAGAAAATCCGGTAGCACCGCCACCACACATAAATATCGACACCATACCGACAGCTCAGCCATTTACTATTTTGGCAATAGACCCAAATGCGGCAGAAGGTGACCCAGAGAGCGGATTGCTCGGAACAGATTTTACATTTTTCACAGCATTTTTGCGTAAGTTTTTATTTTTAAAATTTAAATTCTTGATAAATCTTGATAAGTAATTTATCAGTCTTAGTTTAATTGGTTGATTTATTTCAGTGGCATTATTCTTTAATTGGATTGGATTTCTCTTGTCGATGTGCTTCTGTCACACAATTGCTGCTCGATATGGTGCCCTCGCTGGATTTGGATTGTCATTAACTAAATGGACTTTAATAGTTAAGCATTCAACAGATCTGGCATCTCGTGCTAACTCGTGGCTGTGGTGGCTCATAATGGCTCTTGGTAAATTGTTTATTTTCATACTTATTAATATTTATTTATTTATTTATATACTTCTCTTACTTTCTCAATAATATTTTGTTTATGTAATTGACTGACTGTTTATTCTAGGAATCCTTATTTGTATTCGCGCTATCACTCAATACTTGAACATTAAACGTGGATGGAAATTATTATCCGGCAGTGCACAAGAGCGTCTCCTCTTTTTCTATTGAGTCAACTATTATAAATCAACACTATTATTCTCAATATTGATATTTATAGAGAGCATTCAGCATTTATTTAAATTTTCGGTTGTATTCTTGCACTATATAATATATATATAAATCATCTATAACAAAATATTAATTTTACATAGACTCTACTAAACACGATATATAATAAATATATAATTTTATTGTATAAAAACCGCCTGAAAAAAGACAATGAGTTCATTGAAAAAAATTTTTTAAAAATATGGAGGTTGCATCTCTATCTTCAGCCGGTTTACCCAAATTACAACACCCGGGTCAATTAAAACTCCATGTAATTAATATTTTATTTAATTACAAGTCTACACTAACGGGTGTGCATCCAGCAGACATCAGACAAATTAAAAATTTAAAATAAATAGAGGAAATAATTTTTAAAAAAATATTTATAAAAAACGCACTTATTAATTTCCAAATTTTTTAAATGCGCATTTTTTTAAAATTTTATTTTGTTAATTATTTACTCTGTTTATTTATAATTTTAAATTTTTCTGTCTGCCGCATTCACACTCGTCTACACTAATTAAATAATATCAAGTAATTACTCTACCAAATAATACTTTTACTTTATTACATTTTTCATTTCTACTAAAAAAAAAAAAATGCTTCTATATATGAAGTTATTTATGTATTTAATACATTTTTCGATATTGAAATCTAAACTCCATAGGTTTTATTTTATATTAGGAATAAAAAAAAAATATACTAATTAAAAATCAATATCCCACAATAATAAAAAAAATTTTCCATACGTCACAGGCGTAGTCATGGAAAAATTTTTTAGTAGAATGTGATAAGGTAGTGATGTTATTTGGTAGAGTTGTAATTATGTATAGATATTTATTTAATAAAGTTTACTCAAGTGAAATTATAATTTGAGTGATCTGTGTATGACAGAGATGTAAAAACGCGTGGAATAAAAATTTATTGTAAACTAAAAAAAAACGCTTATACAAATTTAGACGCGAGGTTAATTATAAATTTGAAATCGCTGAATTTTTGCGTAGCGAAAATATTTTTATTTTTGTTTTGTCGCTTTGATAATAATGTACAATATTATACACGATATTGGTATAAAAAAATGCAACGATCGTTAATTGCTTAGAGTGATTGTTAATTTCAAAGTTTAAGATGATAAAAAAAAAGTTATCAATAATTAATTAATAAAAATAATAAACTGGCCATACAAGGAATAAAATTTTTTAAAATTGATAATAAATATATCGAGGGTAGTCATTGCTCTAATGAGCGTGAAAAATAATTTGTGATGATCACTTTATAAATATTAAAATAATTTTATTCTAAAACATTTAAATGTTAGATCATAAATTTATGTAAGATTCGGTCCTTTATTGCGTACTCGAGAGATTATATAATAATATATCTCAGTGTATTTATTATTATTATTATTATTATTATTATTATTATATTATATATAAATATAAATATATTGTATTATTCAATTTATTATTTTAAATTACCATAAAAATCTACATGAGTTTTTTATAAATTTAAAATATAAAAGTACGACATAAAATAAAATAAAAAACTTGTTAAATTGCCAGTCGTTTGTAATCAAAAGGCAGTTGTATAAAAAAAAGAAATTTTTAATAATAATTTTTATTTTTTTAACATTATCTTGCATTAAAAAAAATATATATTATTAAAAATAAATGAAATCATGAAAATATAAGTAATTTAAAATTTATAAAAAATTTAAATAATAAATTTTTATTATTAAATTATTGTTTCTAATATTAAATAATAAAATGAAAATTATTCTTGTAGAAATTAAGATAATTGTATATTTAAATAAATTTAAAAAAATTATTTAATTTTACATTTTTTAAATACATCCAATACCGAAGAATCGTTGCAAGTTCATTACAATTACATTAATACATGTATTACACATTGTAATTAAAATATTCAAGTACTTAGACAATAATTAATATCAATTACCGATCATACGAACATAAATTTTTTTTTTTAAATTAATTATTACCGCCCAAGAAGGTGATGTGTTTTCTGCCCACACTCTTGGTGACAATCGACCCGGAAATGGCAGCTCTAAATTTTGGAGCTCAGAAAATTTGAATCTCAGTCCCGGAAAATTATAAAATTTTTCAAAAATTTATTTATTGACGTTTTTCCCAATTGATATACGAAAACGCAGTGTGAAAAAAAAAGATCAACAAAACGAAAATTATAAAAAACCAAAAAACGAAGCCATATATACTTTTATTTTTACTTGATAATTTCGAACTTTTGCTTTGTGTTCCATTTCTACTTTTTTGAATTTTTCTAGAAAACCACCAAAAGAACTTATGATGCTGAAAGTAGCCGACATCTGACAATTTAATTACTGAATAATTGTCATCAGAAAAATTTTGAAAATCCTTCACATGCATTTATTTTAAATTTTGCCTGTCAGTTAACAATTTTTGAATTTTTTTTTTTCAACAAAAAAAAGAAACTAAAAATATGCACATGTAGAAAATTTTAAAAACCATTGGTCTAATTTTTTGTTATAATTTATCGTTTTAAAAAAATCAAAAAATTATTAGGAGTCAGCTAACTTCAGTATCATTTCCTCTCGATTTTGTTTTAATAATTTGAACAAAGATACTAATTTTAATTTTTTAAATCAGAGTACTAGAGAATATTCATGTTTAATTTAAATCATCGTTCATTTCTTCAACACAATTATTAATTATCAAATAATCAACAACTTCTGTTACATGTAGATAAATATGTTTCAAATATGAGTGTGAATGTAGTTGACAGTTGTCACCTTTAAAAATTTTGAAAGAAGCGAACTAAATTTAACAGAATTTGAAAATCAGTACGTGAATTTTTTTAAATATTTTTAATTCGTTTATTTGTAATTTAAAATTTGTCACTTCGCTATATTCACACCCATTTTTAAATATGACCGTGAATGTAGCAGACACTCGACAATTTTTAAATTTGAAACAAATAAATAAATCAAAATAATGAAATTTAAAAAAAATGCGCTTACGGGTCTTGTATTTTTCAAAACACATTTTTTAATTTTTACTCAACTTAAATTTTACTTTTTTATTATAAAATTAAAAAAAATCGCCAACTGTCAGTTACATTCACTCATTTTTTAAATTCCAATTTATGTCAATATAACACAAATCGACACACTTAAAAATTCAAAGTTTTCTATGTCTATTTAAAAGTAAACAAGATATTTAAACATATATATAAATATTTTTAACCATGAATTTAGTTGATATTCCTATCAAAAGATGGTGATAAAGTAATATTACTTAGCGCGCATACGCGTAAAAACATATATACTGTATAACTGTCATATAAATAAAGGAAAGAAAAAAAAAAACAAAAAAACAAGCTCGTATGTATCACGAATGTGTTTTGCATTATATACATATATAAAATAAAAGTCGTATAAACTCGTATGTGCTCGTATGGGAGCATGATTCACGATGCAGTTATGCATTATACCTGATTGTCACAACTGATCGCATCTTACATTGAGAGAAAAAAAAAAGAGAAAAACAAGTCAAGTCGTCAATTAAAAATTGTTTATTTACCACAATTGATAAATCACAGCAGTTTTATAATGAGTTACAAGCTCGAGCTTTTTAAAATAAATAACACAAGACAAATTAAAACAAGTGACAACTTCTCATTTGTTTAAATATATATTTTGTTAATTTAAAATCTTATTCTTCGCTTAACGTCATCATCATCATCAGTATTATTATTATTATTGTTATTATTATTATTATTATTATTATCATATAAATAATAATAGTAATTACTATTATTGTATAAATTTTAAATCCTAAAATCTCAAAGCTAAATATTTTACGATGGCTGAAGAACAATTCTCCCTGGTATGGAATAGCTTCCCGTCAAATTTATCATCAGGATTGTATTCATTGCTGACAGATGAACATCTAGTTGATGTCACTCTGGCTGCTGAGGGAAAAATATTCCATGCACACAAATTAATACTGTCTGTTTGTAGTTCCTACTTCAGAGATTTATTCAAGGTAATTATATTTACTTAAGTTATTTATAAATTACAAAGTTGTCTTCTTTTTTATATATTTTTTATATGTATTACCATACTTATTATTTAAATAATCTCACTAGGGAAACACATGCAAACATCCTATAGTTATTTTAAAAGATGTTAACTCACGTGATTTGTCAGCGATGCTGCACTTTATGTATCAAGGAGAAGTCAGCATCAAGCAAGAAGACATTAACAATTTTCTCAAAGTAGCTGAGACTTTACAAATAAAAGGATTAACTAAAGATAAAGCAGAAGTAAGTATTTTTAATGAATTTCTGGTTTTAAAATAAATGATAATGTGGATATTTTATTTTTATTTTATTGTTTTGTGATTTAGAAAGACAGAGCAGACGATTTAAGCACGCGGATGGAGAGTGATATGAAATCAGAAATTATAGATGATGACTTCGACGTGTCCGTTGAATCTGCTGATCAATTCAACGCACATGAACACGAGAATACTCAGTCAACTGAAAGAATCACGTCTCCAAGCCCGACATTCAGAGATGACGATAATTACAAACAAGAATCTGCTGGCGAGTCTCCGGTAGCTTCTGCAGGAACAGAAGATTTACCCGAAAATTTAAGTGACAGTCCAGCAAAGCCGCTTGACTTCACTTCGGAGACGCGAAAAAATTTAAAACCCAGTGACGGAGTTCTGGACTACACTTACGCAGTCGGTTGTTCAACTTCTGCTGCTGCTGTCAGTGAAGACAAAGTACCAGTACCTGGTTCAGATGCTTCTTATCCAGATTACTATGAGGAACCACCAGGTAAAAAAAATCTTGTCAATGTCTATGTCAAACATACAAATAATAGTAAAATTAGAAATTCAAATTGACTTCAGGAGTGACTGATGACAACGTCAGCCAAAAAGATCCAGGACTCGAGTCTTCCAATCAAGCGAAGTCACCAAAAGGCCGGCGCACAGTCAGAGGAATTCCTCACAGTACTTTACCTCTGGAAACGACATTGCGTGTTGTTTCAGAATTAGGACCAACATTACGTGTCGAGAGAGGGAAAGTCGTTCGCATGTTCTCGTGCCCATGGTGTTTAAGACATTTTACACGTAAAGAAAATTTAAAGCTTCATGTTCGTTACATACACGGCCCACTTGAGAGTCTCACCTGCAAATTGTGTGGCAATAAATATAAAAATAGTAATAGTCTTCGTGTTCACTCTTATCTTTATCACAATACAAAAAGAAATCAGCACAATAAGCCATCGCTTGTCACGAGTAATGTTTGAATATTTTGTTTTAACCACCGTTGTATTATCACTTTTATTTATAGTTGAGTATTATTAAATTATCTTGTATATTATTATTAATATTTATATTTATATTTATATTATTATCATCACTATTATTATTATTATTACTATTAATACTAATATTGTTATGAATTTATATAAACGTTACTATATAGATGCTGTTATTATTTCATATTTTTATCAATCTTCTCTCGAAAAATGAGCGCTTGGAATTTCGCTCTGGCGGATACTGTTTGGTGATAAAAAAATTAACAGTAACTGTATATATTATATATTTATGTGACTTAAAGGAAGTACTCGTTTATTCCGTTGATGAGTAATGTAAGTTTATTATTTTTAAACAACTGGCGTGTCGCGTCTCTCCCTCATTAATTGTTCGGTTTATTTATATTTGTAATATTGATGAGTTTATTTTTTATAAAAAAAGTTTATTAAAATGTCGTGGTTTTATCAATTCGGTAGGACGGAAGGGTTCCCTGCTATTTATGCCAGCAACAAGACCTGGGTTACTGTTGATCTTGTTGAAACTAGTATCATTTTTATTTTCGTCGTTCTTGCGGTAACTTATTTGCTTATTATCCCGGGTTACACTAAAACGAAAGTGAGTATTTTCTTTTTTAATTAATTATTTATTGGATGTGCCGTCAACTGATCCCAATAATTTTATACCACGACAAGTGATCCCTACAAATTGATCCCGACATCTGATCCCGTCAACAATTGATCGTCAATGAATTTTTATCAACAACTAATTTATATAATTAAAATTTTTATATTTACAACAGTGAATTTTAATTACTCATATCATAGTAATTAATTATTTTATGAATTTGTGGGATCAATTGTCTGTGGGATCCATTATCGTGTGATTACTTGCCGGAGATCAGTTGTGATGGAACCTATTTATTAATATATATTTTGATTTTTGTTATTTTAGAGTATTTACACAATTGTGAAAGCTATTTTAAGTATTTTAATTGGCGGAATAATAATGGGTAAAAATTTTATTTTTTTATTAGAATAAAAAATTTGTTTATTTTAAAATTCACGTGTTAATTTTAAATAAAGTTGGTAATTATGGACAAGAATGGGAGACTGGCCGAATCGAGTCTATGACACCGTATCGCGCTGGTGAATCGAGTAAAATTTTCGCTCAAATAGGAGTAAAAATCGGATTACGTTCAGTCAACATCACATTACAAGGACGTGGGGAAAAAGGATCAGTACTTGAAAGAGAAGTAATAAATTATAATGAACGATTTTTGTGGACTTGGGATCAAGGTCGAATTGGTTTTGGTCCTAATGGTAATTATACTTTGTAACGACAGTAATTAATGTTCAAAATTGACACAATTTTTGAAAATTGAATCCAACGTAGCTGGACTTCTTCAAAGAAGTCTCAGAGAAGCTCAAAGAAGAGGACTGCCGGTACCAATTACTTGGATCGTCGATTATCTGGTCATCGACGGCGAAGGTTTGAGATACGGAAGGTTTTACAGAACTGCTGGGTGGTACTGTCATATTGTTATCTGGACAGCTTTTCCTGTTTGGATTCTGGCGAATATATTTTTACAATCTGTTGCGCGATACGCTGCGTATTGTACTGGACTAGTTGGAGCTCTTATGGTACTGAGCTGCATCATTTGGATGTTTGTTCGCAATCCGGGACCGCTGGTTATTTTATTTGAAAGCGGCGCGATCACAACTTCATATGGTAGCACGTTCTGGTTGACATTAAGTGGAGGTAAAATTATTTCCACAAGTTTATTATTAATTAAAATTAATAATTAATAATATTGTAGGGTTGCTATGCTTTGTATTGGCATCCGTACTAATTATTCTAGACCTTAGGTGCCCGAATTCTCTATCAGCATTTCTGGGGATCGATATTTTAGATCAGTACGATGAATATTTTATTCGTAAGTTTAAATATATGAGGAAAATATATAATTAATAAAGACAATTAGGATTAATTTTATTATTATTTTATTTTTTAATAACTAATTTAATAGGAGAAGTTGAGTTAGATGATACAAGAGAAAAACATAATAATTGTGAATCGATGGAGATGGGAAAAATGTCTGAGCAATTATCGAAAGATCATTCCGACGTGGTTTGTTTTCTATTTAATTATCATTACTTATATTATTTTATAAAATATATTTTTTTTTATCATTTTTTTAAACTTTTATATTGAATTATTTAAATAATTATTTTTTTTTGTAGATGCTCCTTCAACTAAAACGACGTTCCACTGCTGAACGTGTTCAAAAATATTTGCTGCGTGTCTCACCCATGCCGATTAAAATTGAAAATATGTATGACGATACAGCTCATGCAGTATATGCTAATCACGACTCACTGACAGTACCTGGGTAATTATATTTTTATTACTTATGACGTTACTTGTTAAATAAATATTATAAAAATCAAAATTTTCAGGCCATCGATTCAAAGAATTGAAAACTTTATTTCAAAACCACCGCTTCCAAGAAGAAAACGGAAGTAATGTTTAATTTTTTATTGTAAAACATTACGTTATATCAAACATGTTGCACATCAATTAAAAAAAACGATATGAATAATTCAATTTTCCGATTCTATTTTTTCTTTACTGTCACTGCGTGACGAGGATTTATCATCAGATCTCTCTTTAGACTCTTTGTCAGCTTTTTTATCCCTGCTTGATTTTTTTTCACTTCTCTCGCGATCTTTATCCCGATCTCTGTCTTTGTCTTTGTCCCTGTCGCTGTCTTTTTTACCATTACCGTCAAATTTATCTTTACTCCGTCTTTCTTTGTCCCTATCTCTGTCCTTGTCCTTGTCCTTGTCTTTATCCCGAGACTTTTCCGAGTACTTGGATTTGGAGGACTTCGATTTTGATTTAGACCTCGACCGTCTTGACTTGGACTTGGAGCGTTTGCTGCGGGACCGCGAGCGACTTCGTCTGCGTGGGGATGATTTTTTCTTACGATCTTTCGACCGCGAACGCGAGCGTCGAGACCGCGATCTCCTGGACCGTGACCGCGAGCGTACCCGACTGCGAGAACTGCTGCGTCTGCGTGACGGAGACTTGCGCTTACGATCCTTGGAGCGCGACCGACGTTTGGAGCGTGACCGTGAGCGCCGTCGATGCCGGGACCGCGATCTCCTGTGCCGTGACCGCGAACGTTTGCGTGACCTCGAGCGACGTCTGCCTCGTGACCGTGATCTTGATTTCCTGCTGCGCGATCCACTGCGGCTGCGTTTGTCTTTCGATAGCATACCAATCATCGGATCAATGGCGGCAGATATAAGGTTGTGTGCTTCCTTTACCCGCGACATTGCCTCCTCAATTTCTTTCTGCGCTGCTTCATTGCTTTTCGCTTCTGGTTTAGATATCGCTTGCATCGAGTGGTATAATTTTACTGGTTTATCAGCAATCAATTTACCATTAAGCATAAGAGCTGTAACTACCTGAGCTTGCTCATTAAGTTCAATCAGTGCATAGTGATCAGTATCAGAGTCTCTTGTGCAGAGTCTCAGATATTTTATTTCTATATTATTGTTACCAAAAAATTCCAACAACTGATCATTTGAAACAGAGGGATCTAAATTCGCGACAATTAGTGTCCTTCGTATTTCCTCAATACGTCTACTGTCGAGATGTCCTGGCAAAGGCGGATACGGTGGTAATCCATGAGCATCCAGCTTTGGGTCTATCGTCGAGATCAAATGATTCGGAGGAATTCCATCTATTGAATTGACGACATTTGCTGGTAGTTTTGGTTCTGAAGGATACAGGCCTGTAATCAAGACAATAATTAAATCCTAAGTTAATATTTATTATATGTATTGAAGATAAATTGTGAATAATCGTACCTGGAACAACAGTACCATTGTTGGTAAGCTCAAGAGCACGCTGCTCATCAGGAATGTCTCCATTCTGATAGGGAATAACGATCAGAGCACGATCAATGAACACGGTGTTGGTCATGTGCTGGGCAACTGCTACGCTGCCTTGGTCGTGGAATTTAATGTAGCAAATCCGTGACTGAACCGGAACAGCAACATCACGTATTGTTGGATACAATCTTATGTCTTCGATCTTGCCTAGATAACCGAATAACGTTTGCATTTGGTCTTTAGTTGCCTGTGGAGCGATATTTGTCACTTGGACAACTTTTGTTGTACCCACCGCCATTTCATTGAGTTTTCGAATGCACAGGTTAGAATTTTATCAACCGGCGGTGCTGTGACCAATTACACTTATTTAGTTAATTGCTTCAATTGTTATTACAATAGTGAGTCATTGTCAATTATTATTGTGTGTCGTTTTACTAATATTTAAATGTTTATTATTATTTTTATTTAGTTCAAAAACAATGTTGTTTAATGTTATTCACATGATTTGTACCGCATTTTAGCATCGCCAACGTTCACTAACGTTCGTGTTTTCGCATCATATCGTTGCGTTAAAATAATTCATGGGTACGGAGAGACCTCTATACTCCAACTGAATAACCGTTATCGATTTTATTCATTTGTAGTAATTTTTATCTCACAATGGACTGAAATGTCGTGGGTAACCAGTTGATCTGTTACCGTCAACGAAACATGATGGAGGCAATTTTTGAAGTAGGGTCGGAGATGGCGCTGTGTGATGTGTTCGACAAAACGCAGTTTATTGTCTGTGGTAAGATAATGTTTATATTAAGTTTAAAAAGTAACTTTGTTTTCAAATGACTATATTGCGATTTCCCAGCATCCATGTTATTATTTTTTTTCTATAAAAAAAAAAATAAAAAAAAAAAAAATAAATAAAAAAAAAAAAAAAAAAATAAAAAAATAAAAAAAAATAAAAAAATTAAAATAAAAAAAAAAAATAAAAAAATAAAAATTTATTAAAATCGTAGTGTAGTATGTTAGAGTTATATTATTAACCCGATCCGGACAGTGGTGCCGTGGCGACTCGTGATCAAACAAACGGGAGCCCCGGGTCTCAACCTCTTATCCGAATTGAGTTTAATATATGTTATTCTCAATGAGAATCTATCAGATATTAAGCTGATGAAAACAGATTAAATCGCATTTTATTTAAAAATCATTATAACTGCCCGGTGAGGACAAGTCCCCACAGGAGGCAAACATCAAGTATTTCTTGAAGTTGATAGCAATTTTAGAATACTTTAGACAATGTATGAATACAAATTTTTTTGCCTAAACTTAATCACTTAACCTACAGAACAAACACAAACACAAAATCAAAGAAAGAATATACATTTAATAAATAACTTGAAAAAATAAAAAAAAATTTTTAAAACATGAAAAAAAAAAAAAAAAAAAAAAAAATTTCGAAAACCGAAAAAAAAAATTTTTTTTTGTTTATAATAAATTAATGTGTATTCTAATTGTTTTACTATCTAAAGAAAAGAGGTTGTTTTTGGGCTATATTATTGAGCTGCACCCGCCTGTACTGCAATGACAGGGCAACTCGTGGTCGAACCGGAGCAAGCTCCGGGACTCGACCAATTTCCAAAAATCAGATTAATATACTGGATTCTCAATGAGAATCGTATCAGATATTAAGCTGATAAGAACAGATTAAATCACTTTTTATTAAAGTCAATAAACTTCCCGGTGAGGACAAGTCCTCACCGGGTACAGCAAGTGTTTTTCTTATACTAGTAATATTTTAAAAAATAATTACAAAACACTTAAAAAAAACAATACATAAATAATATTCGTGTGGCGGGAGTCACAGTTACATATATAAATAATAAAATTAGCATATAGCAGTCAATAGATTTGTTTAAAATATAATTATACCCGCAGTGATTCAATCATGTGGTATATACAATCAAAAAGAAACAATTTACATAAGGTATAGTCAATAATTAATATTTACGTCACCCCTTTCCCCATATGACAATGGTCCAGCATTGCATATGGCGAGAGGGGTGAGTTTAGTCACAAAATAAAAGTAATAAGTAATTTATAATTTTATATATACATCGTAGTTGATAAATAGATAAATATAGTTTTAGGGATGTATATATGTAAATAAATAATTATGTTTTTATGTTTTATAGCGCGCAGCAACGACGACAATGACAGCAAACGTCGAGTGCAGTAGCTAGTAAGCGAGTGTGAGTGACTAGATAAATTATGGTGGCGGCGATCGCAGTGGTGGAGGCGTTAGAAAGGACGACAGTGGTCCATAGGTCAGTTCCGCGTCAGGGCGGACGCACGAAGCATCCTCGTTTGGCGTCACGGTACCGACATATTGTCTTTGGCCAGACACATGCTCCACATATATATCTCTCGCCCAGCGAATGGTCTCCGACACAATGAGTCGTCTCATCAGACGAGCATAGTATGATGAGATACTAAGCGCCCTCAGAACCGGCTCATTGTTAGGGTCCCATCCACCTAGAGAGCCGACGACGATCGCGTCAGTACGCACCTGATATCCCTGTGCCTTTAATGCAGTTGCGAGCTCATGATACGCATCAATCTTGGATTGACGCGCATCATCAAAAGCAACGCACTGGTTCTCAAAGGCCACAGTGACATCTACAATGAGCACCGACTTGGCCCGTTCATCCCTAACAACAATGTCAGGTCTGAGACGTGCCAGATCCCCATCAACTCCCTGAACGCGCTTGTTGACGCGCATCTCTCCCGCCACCCTCGAGGCTTGTGATATCCTGTTTAGGATTGCGTTATGCCTTAATTGGTATGCCGCTGAATGCGTCATACAGTGATTCAGGACGTGGGGAAGGGATTCCAGGCTATATCCGCACACTCTGCAGCGCTTATCTCGCTGCCCCCAACGAATTGCTCCATTAAGAGGCAAGACGTCCAGGCGCGCGCGATGGATAAAACGCCACTCTGCGAAACGGATATATTTACCATCCCGCAAACAGAGATTACTCTCACGATTGCGGGCAGTGACCTGCCATACCTTTCCCTGGTCCTTCTTCATCGTAAGGGTCTCGAAATAAAATTGTTGGGCCGCCTTTCTTAGGCGCCATATAACTTGCGAACGTGAGCCGGGCCCAATCAAAGCATAACGCCCCTCAACGTCCTTGCACTTAAGTGCGAGCTCTTGATTAACATCGCTCCATTCCCACGATAGGCCAAACCGACTAGATTGACGCCTTGTAGCAATCCGAACCCTCGACCATAGACTGGGGTCACCTTGGTTCCGCGCGAACGGTCCTTCCAGTGAACCCGAGAGATACTGTGCAATTTCTTGCATCGAAGGTTGGTGAATTGTTCGCCTCTGGACCGCTTGCTCAAGTGAGGACTTCGCGATTTCCGCCACTTCAAGGTCTTTACAGGATAGCATCCTAAAAGCCTGAGCGATGACAGAAATGTCCGCTAGGTCCGCAAGCGGGAGGATACCACCTCCACCCTTCCAAGGTTGCAAGTACACAACTTCGGCACTTGCGCGCTGTGGAAGGTGCATCCAGCCCTTCACCAACTTTCTCAGCACTTTATCAGCCATGATCAACGGTTGCTTGTCGACCTTTCCTCCCCGCAAGATATAATCAACCCGCGGCATAATAAACGTCCGAAGAGCGTCTATTTTTTGCCACGGGGCAAGAAGAGACCGGTCGATGGATCTAGCATCAGCTAGCATTTCACTTATCGTAGCAATGGGGGTCTGATTAATGTTGAAGCCCACCGGGACGCCCAGGTAATCATAAGCCTCACCCTCTACCAATGACTTCAGTTGCCCACCGTCAATGTTGAACTTGGTGTCAAGTACACTGCGCTTGTTACCCTTGCCGGAGACGTGCAAGGTAACACATTTCGAGGCGTTGAACTTAATGCCAACCCTTTTAGCGGCAACACTGACAGTCAGCAACATCTGCTCCATATCCTCCACACTATCAGCAACAAAGCAATAGTCGTCGGCATACGCTCGTGAAGCGACCCGCTTAGTATTTAGCATGTAGCCCCGATTAAGTTCTTCTACCGCTCGAAGAACAGAATCAGTGCCCACATTAAATACAATCGGACTAGCCGGACAACCTTGCTTAGTTCCTCTCATGAGAAGAACAGGATCAGTAAAGCCCTCGCTGGTACGAACCCTCGTCGTGCACCCAGTATAAAAACTCTTTATCAGGTCTTGAAACACCGCAGGTGCTCCAATCCCTTCAATAGCATCGTATATCACCTCGTGTGGGATGGAACCAAAAGCATTGGAAGCATCCAGACACGCGATGATAACATCCTTTCCCTCACGCGCTCCATCCGTCAGGACTTCCTGAATAACGTGGTTGTGCTCCAGGCACCCCTCGTACTTCAAGAAACCCTTCTGAGATGAAGTTAGCCTACTCCCATTGACAACGAAGTTCGTCAAGCGATCAGCAATCAAGGCGGCAAAGAGCTTATAGATGGTGTTGCCCATCGCGAGAGGTCGCCAGTTCGACAGGTCGTTTCGGTCTCCTTTCTTGTAAATTAATACAGTGTTGGAGACTTTCCACGACACTGGTATGGCCCCTAGACGGAAGCACGCATTGTATACGGCGGTGAGCAGTCCGGAACCAGGATCCGCCTTCTTCAGGTCACTGTATTTCAAGCCGTCGGGGCCAGGTGCAGTGTCCTGCATCCTAGCTAACCTCCGGCTGACCTCAGTGGCCGTCAGAGAGGCGATCAAGGCCCCAGCCAACTCATCGCCCTCGTCCAGTGGCCATACTTGCCTTGCTGGCAACTCCTCATTAAAGGGGGAATCGTCGGAATACAACGTTCGGAAGTACTTGAGGACATCATCCTTAGGCACCTGGCAAAAGGGTGATGGACCCTCAAGCACCTCCTGCATTGCTCTCCTCCGATTCTCCCGATATAATTTCTGAATACGGGTGGCAGAACGAATTCTACCACCGTCACCCTGGTCTTGTGGGCCTTCGCGATTATTATTACCTCCTTGATTACGGTTCACCGTTCGTCCTCCAGGTTGCCCCCGACCCGCTGGCCTGGATTCTGTGGTGCCCTGAAAGAACACAGACAGTTCCCTGTCCATCTCTTCCAGTTCATCCCAGGATTCAGTAGCATTAGCCATCGCAATAAGGTCTCGACGCTTATTATCGCGTGACACCCTTTGCGTAGGCCCAGCCAAATTCCGTTGGGCCGGTTGTCGCTGGTTGTTACGGCTTTGTGGGGGGTGGGGATTACGACGCGTAGAATTTCTATTGGTTTCGCGCCGGGGGTTTGGCAAAGGGGGGTTTTGGGAGCTATGCGGTCGGCGATTGGACATATATGTGTCGCGCTGGCATATGCGGCCCGAGGCGTCACGCGGGACACCCGAACGACCGCCCGGGCGCGGATCTAACCCGTGGTTTTCATCTCCACTGTCGTCATGGTTTAAGTGAGAAAATAGGTTGGGGGAGTTTAGAACCGGGCTATTGTTGTTGATTCTACTATTGTTGTTAATGTTATTGCGTCCACCATTGCGACCGCCGCGACCGCGCATAACTCGCGTCCATTTGTTATTACTAACTACTTTGTTATTGTTTACATTGTTATTAAAATTACTGCTGCTGTTGTTCACAGCAGTAGCGCCATTAGTATTGCCGCGACTACTTGAGTTATTAAAAATATCAGGTGTGATGCGTCTTCCACATTCACACCTGATGCAAGAGTTGTTGTTATTGTTATTATTATTGTTGTAGTCACGGCAATTGACACTACTACTGTTCTCAGCAGCAGCAGTGTGTCTGTTAGGGTTAAAAATACTAAAATGTTTGTTATTGCCGTCATTGTCGCCCCTACTCGCGCTATTTGGAGTGTCCGCCCTGCCATCACCAGTCATGGAACTATTGTTTAGAGTATTTATCGGATTATTGACTAGACTATTGTTTACAATTGGAATACTACTATTATGTATTTGACTAGAGTTAGGGCTATTGAATGTATTTGAAAGATTGATGGTGAGTGGTGAGTGAGTGGTGGTGGCAGGGCTGACAGTCCTAGGGGCGGGAGGCGTAGCCATGTGGGGGGGTGACTTTATTAAAATTTGGGGGAACAGGTGCTGCTGACGTTGGTCCACGTCGCCCGTAGATGGTGTTGGAGTAGACGTGGACTGCTGCTGACTCGTGATCAAACAAACGGGAGCCCCGGGTCTCAACCTCTTATCCGAATTGAGTTTAATATATGTTATTCTCAATGAGAATCTATCAGATATTAAGCTGATGAAAACAGATTAAATCGCATTTTATTTAAAAATCATTATAACTGCCCGGTGAGGACAAGTCCCCACAGGAGGCAAACATCAAGTATTTCTTGAAGTTGATAGCAATTTTAGAATACTTTAGACAATGTATGAATACAAATTTTTTTGCCTAAACTTAATCACTTAACCTACAGAACAAACACAAACACAAAATCAAAGAAAGAATATACATTTAATAAATAACTTGAAAAAATAAAAAAAAATTTTTAAAACATGAAAAAAAAAAAAAAAAAAAAAAAAATTTCGAAAACCGAAAAAAAAAATTTTTTTTTGTTTATAATAAATTAATGTGTATTCTAATTGTTTTACTATCTAAAGAAAAGAGGTTGTTTTTGGGCTATATTATTGAGCTGCACCCGCCTGTACTGCAATGACAGGGCAACTCGTGGTCGAACCGGAGCAAGCTCCGGGACTCGACCAATTTCCAAAAATCAGATTAATATACTGGATTCTCAATGAGAATCGTATCAGATATTAAGCTGATAAGAACAGATTAAATCACTTTTTATTAAAGTCAATAAACTTCCCGGTGAGGACAAGTCCTCACCGGGTACAGCAAGTGTTTTTCTTATACTAGTAATATTTTAAAAAATAATTACAAAACACTTAAAAAAAACAATACATAAATAATATTCGTGTGGCGGGAGTCACAGTTACATATATAAATAATAAAATTAGCATATAGCAGTCAATAGATTTGTTTAAAATATAATTATACCCGCAGTGATTCAATCATGTGGTATATACAATCAAAAAGAAACAATTTACATAAGGTATAGTCAATAATTAATATTTACGTCACCCCTTTCCCCATATGACAATGGTCCAGCATTGCATATGGCGAGAGGGGTGAGTTTAGTCACAAAATAAAAGTAATAAGTAATTTATAATTTTATATATACATCGTAGTTGATAAATAGATAAATATAGTTTTAGGGATGTATATATGTAAATAAATAATTATGTTTTTATGTTTTATAGCGCGCAGCAACGACGACAATGACAGCAAACGTCGAGTGCAGTAGCTAGTAAGCGAGTGTGAGTGACTAGATAAATTGTGGTGGCGGCGATCGCAGTGGTGGAGGCGTTAGAAAGGACGACAGTGGTCCATAGGTCAGTTCCGCGTCAGGGCGGACGCACGAAGCATCCTCGTTTGGCGTCACGGTACCGACATATTGTCTTTGGCCAGACACATGCTCCACATATATATCTCTCGCCCAGCGAATGGTCTCCGACACAATGAGTCGTCTCATCAGACGAGCATAGTATGATGAGATACTAAGCGCCCTCAGAACCGGCTCATTGTTAGGGTCCCATCCACCTAGAGAGCCGACGACGATCGCGTCAGTACGCACCTGATATCCCTGTGCCTTTAATGCAGTTGCGAGCTCATGATACGCATCAATCTTGGATTGACGCGCATCATCAAAAGCAACGCACTGGTTCTCAAAGGCCACAGTGACATCTACAATGAGCACCGACTTGGCCCGTTCATCCCTAACAACAATGTCAGGTCTGAGACGTGCCAGATCCCCATCAACTCCCTGAACGCGCTTGTTGACGCGCATCTCTCCCGCCACCCTCGAGGCTTGTGATATCCTGTTTAGGATTGCGTTATGCCTTAATTGGTATGCCGCTGAATGCGTCATACAGTGATTCAGGACGTGGGGAAGGGATTCCAGGCTATATCCGCACACTCTGCAGCGCTTATCTCGCTGCCCCCAACGAATTGCTCCATTAAGAGGCAAGACGTCCAGGCGCGCGCGATGGATAAAACGCCACTCTGCGAAACGGATATATTTACCATCCCGCAAACAGAGATTACTCTCACGATTGCGGGCAGTGACCTGCCATACCTTTCCCTGGTCCTTCTTCATCGTAAGGGTCTCAAAATAAAATTGTTGGGCCGCCTTTCTTAGGCGCCATATAACTTGCGAACGTGAGCCGGGCCCAATTAAAGCATAACGCCCCTCAACGTCCTTGCACTTAAGTGCGAGCTCTTGATTAACATCGCTCCATTCCCACGATAGGCCAAACCGACTAGATTGACGCCTTGTAGCAATCCGAACCCTCGACCATAGACTGGGGTCACCTTGGTTCCGCGCGAACGGTCCTTCCAGTGAACCCGAGAGATACTGTGCAATTTCTTGCATCGAAGGTTGGTGAATTGTTCGCCTCTGGACCGCTTGCTCGAGTGAGGACTTCGCGATTTCCGCCACTTCAAGGTCTTTACAGGATAGCATCCTAAAAGCCTGAGCGATGACAGAAATGTCCGCTAGGTCCGCAAGCGGGAGGATACCACCTCCACCCTTCCAAGGTTGCAAGTACACAACTTCGGCACTTGCGCGCTGTGGAAGGTGCATCCAGCCCTTCACCAACTTTCTCAGCACTTTATCAGCCATGATCAACGGTTGCTTGTCGACCTTTCCTCCTCGCAAGATATAGTCAACCCGCGGCATAATAAACGTCCGAAGAGCGTCTATTTTTTGCCACGGGGCAAGAAGAGACCGGTCGATGGATCTAGCATCAGCTAGCATTTCACCTATCGTAGCAATGGGGGTCTGATTAATGTTAAAGCCCACCGGGACGCCCAGGTAATCATAAGCCTCACCCTCTACCAACGACTTTAGCTGCCCACCGTCAATGTTGAACTTGGTGTCAAGTACGTTACGCTTGTTACCCTTGCCAGAAACGTGCATGGTAACACATTTAGAGGCGTTGAATTTGATTCCAACCCTTTTCGCGGCAACACTGACAGTCAGCAGCATCTGCTCCATGTCCTCCACACTATCAGCAACGAAGCAATAGTCGTCGGCATACGCTCGTGAAGCGACCCGCTTGGTATTTAGCATGTAGCCCCGATTAAGCTCTTCTACCGCTCGAAGAACAGAATCAGTGCCCACATTAAATACAATCGGACTAGCCGGACAACCTTGCTTAGTTCCTCTCATGAGAAGAACAGGATCAGTAAAGCCCTCGCTGGTGCGAACCCTCGTCGTGCACCCAGTATAAAAACTCTTTATCAGGTCTTGAAACACCGCAGGTGCTCCAATCCCATCAATAGCATCGTATATCACCTCGTGTGGGATGGAACCAAAAGCATTGGAAGCATCCAGACACGCGATGATAACATCCTTTCCCTCACGTGCTCCATCCGTCAGGACTTCCTGTATAACGTAGTTGTGCTCCAGGCACCCCTCGTACTTCAAGAAACCCTTCTGAGATGAAGTTAGCCTACTCCCATTGACAACAAAGTTCGTCAAGCGATCAGCAATCAAGGCGGCAAAGAGCTTATAGATGGTGTTGCCCATCGCGAGAGGTCGCCAGTTCGACAGGTCGTTTCGGTCTCCTTTCTTGTAAATTAATACAGTGTTGGAGACTTTCCACGACACTGGTATGGCCCCTAGACGGAAGCACGCATTGTATATGGCGGTGAGCAGTCCGGAACCAGGATCTGCCTTCTTCAGGTCACTGTATTTCAAGCCGTCGGGGCCAGGTGCAGTGTCCTGCATCCTAGCTAACCTCCGGCTGACCTCAGTGGCCGTCAGAGAGGCGATCAAGGCCCCAGCCAACTCATCGCCCTCGTCCAGTGGCCATACTTGCCTTGCTGGCAACTCCTCATTAAAGGGGGAATCGTCAGAATACAACGTTCGGAAGTACTTGAGGACATCATCCTTAGGCACCTGGCAAAAGGGTGATGGACCCTCAAGCACCTCCTGCATTGCTCTCCTCCGATTCTCCCTATACAGTTTTTGAATACGGGTGGCAGAACGAATTCTACCACCGTCACCCTGATCTTGTGGGCCTTCGCGATTATTATTGCCTACTTGATTGCGGTTCACCGTTCGTCCTCCAGGTTGCCCCCGACCCGCTGGCCTGGACTCTGTGGTGCCCTGAAAGAACACAGACAGTTCCCTGTCCATCTCTTCCAGTTCATCCCAGGATTCAGTAGCATTAGCCATCGCAATAAGGTCTCGACGCTTATTATCGCGTGACACCCTTTGCGTAGGCCCAGCCAAATTCCGTTGGGCCGGTTGTCGCTGGTTGTTACGGCTTTGTGGGGGGTGGGGATTACGACGCGTAGAATCTCTATTGGTTTCGCGCCGGGGGTTTGGCAAAGGGGGGTTTTGGGAGCTATGCGGTCGGCGATTAGACATATATGAGTCGCGCTGGAATATGCGGCCCGAGGCGTCACGCGGGACACCCGAACGACCGCCCGGGCGCGGATCTAACCCGTGGTTTACATCTCCACTGTCGTCGTGGTTTAAAGAATTGAAAACATTGGATGAAGTGAAAACCGGGCTATTGTTGTTGATTCTACTATTGTTGTTAATGTTATTGCGTCCACCATTGCGACCGCCGCGACCGCGCATAACTCGCGTCCATTTGTTATTACTAGCTACTTTGTTATTGTTTATAATGTTATTAAAATTACTGCTGCTGTTGTTCACAGCAGTAGCGCCATTAGTATTGCCGCGACTACTTGAGTTATTAAAAATATCAGGTGTGATGCGTCTTCCACATTCACACCTGATGCAAGAGTTGTTGTTATTGTTATTATTATTGTTGTAGTCACGGCAATTGACACCATTACTGTTCCCAGCAGCAGCAGTGTGTCTGTTAGGGTTAAAAATACTAAAATGTTTGTTATTGCCGTCATTATCGCCCCTACTCGCGCTATTTGGAGTGTCCGCCCTGTCGTCACCAGTCATGATACTATTATTGATGGTAATGGATTGTATTGGGTTATTGACTAGACTATTGTTTAAAATTGTGAAGCTATTATTATTATTGTTTTGTGGTTGACTAGATATGCTGTTGAATGAATTGTTAATACTGTTGTTGGACGATGGGTGAGTGGTGACGGCAGGGCTGACAGTCCTAGGGGCGGGAGGCGTAGCCATGTGGGGGGGTGACTTTATTAAAATTTGGGGGAACAGGTGCTGCTGATGTTGGTCCACGTCGCCCGTAGATGGTGTTGGAGTAGACGTGGACTGCTGCTGATGTTGGCTGTTCCCCGTGCCCTTGATGTTGTTGTTATTATCGTCGAGGGCTCCTGTAGCTCCTGTTTGCACCCTTTCTGCCTCTCTGATGGTGCCCAGTCTGCTTGATGTTGGTGGTGGTATCATCGTAGGGCTGCTGGAGATACGGGGCGAAGTAATGGAACCCCGTATCGTAGTGGTCGTGACCGTGGCAGTGGTAATAGCCGCTATATCAGTCGATGTGACAACGGCTGCGTCCTTTCGTGGGCGACCAGGTCTCTTCCGTGATGGAGTTGGAGTTGGTGGGGCGGATTGTGCCCTTGTACCCCTGGCGACGGTAGCAAATGACACTGCTGGTGTCACCAGGGCAGCTGGAGATGACGGTTTGCTGGTTACTGTTGGAGGGGGCACACTGCCTGCCCTCATTGACCTGGTCTGGACTCGTGCTGGTGGTGAAGGGGCCTTGGAGACGGCCCCGCCGTTGTCTATGCTCTTCTTAGGTGGTGGTGAGAGTTTCTTATTGTTTGTAGGCCGGACTATTACCTTCTTCTTTGTTAATAATATATTGGAAGCCACGGTCGGCACGCCTCGCTTTGGCAAGACTGAGCACGTGTAGCTTGTGGTGGTTTGAACAGAGGGCGTTGTTGTTGTTGTTATTATTGTTGTTGCTGTAGTTAATGTTGTTGTTGTTGTTATTATTGCTACTTGTGTTGGGGTGCGTAGGCGACTACGAGGAGCGTTGCCGGCAGCGCTAGAGCTTACCGGTGGGGCACTGGTTCCCGTACCCGCTGGACTTCTGACAGCACTTTGGACGGTGTTGGTTGAAGTTGGTTTCGTGGTAGCAGGCGACGGACGTGTAATGGGCCTGCTAGGGGGGGTGCGAGTAACGGGACTTGAACTATTGGGGATGCTACGCCTCTCGCTTCCGCTTCGGCGGATTCGGTTTTTTACGACGGGGAGCTCGGACTCTCCGGAGGGAAGGTCAACATCTTTCGCGGAGGCACCCGGATGGGCCTTTTTATGGTGGGCCTTGACGTCTTTCAACGCCACGGCCTTAGGCTTGAGGGATTTATATCCACACGGTCTACAAAAATACTTGATTTCGGCATCCGGGTGCTCCCGCGCAAGATGTTGATTGAGACTCGAATAATTACTGTATTGTCGCAGCGTCCTTCTTACGGCTTTAGCGCAGAAAGGACACTGCACCGGAAAGTGAAAAGGGAATTGGAGCTCAATCTCCATGGCAAAAATCGGAGGAAGTCCTACACAAAGAGATATACGACTATCTCTTTAGTCGCAGGGGAAACCCTCGGGAACGGAAGAATACGGAAGAACCGGTGCGGGATAAAGGGGGAGCAAATTTGTATTTGCCACCCTCTTACACCAAGGGACCGTGATAGGAAAGAGTTCGGTACGAGTTGCAAGGGAAGCAAATTTGTATTTGCCACCCCCTGAACCCAAGAGACCGGGATAGAAAAGAGTTCGGTACTGGAGCAACGGGAAGCAATGGGAATTGCAACCCCCTGCACCCAAGGGACCGGGATAGAAAGAGTTTTCGGGAACTAGAGAACCGGGAGAGCAATTGGTATTGCCACCCCCGATATCTAGTCACCGGGAAAGATAAAGAGGTTTCGGTACGGGAACGAGAGAAAGCACACAAGTGCCCGCTCTGAACCCAAGGGACCGAGAGAGAAAAACTGTGGCTCTTTAACTACGAAGTGACAGTGTATTGCTGCCACTCGCAGTTGGAAACCACAGGAGGGAGCGAGAGAGTGATCAGATAGATCACCAACCCGAACAGAAAGAGATAGTTGGGTAGGTAGTGGGAAGGATAGAGACCGTAAGCGGGCAGTTACCAGTGGGACTGGTTAACTTGTTGTTACAAGTCTCCGGGAACGGCTTTCACCGCAGGGAGTAAGTTAGGAACCTACTTTACCGACTCACGTCAATTGTAGGTAACCTAACCCGGATATAGGAGAGAGTGATGTTACCGACAGTTGCCAATAACAATCACCCAACTCCAAGAGTAGGTACTTGAGAAAATTTCTCAAGTGACCCAGGGTAAAAAATGGATAAAGGGGAAGGTAAGTAGAAGAATGAAGAAAAAGAGAGGGGACCCCGTAAACTAATTAATGTGCAAAACTTACCCACGATGTCCACCACGGGTTGAGTCCACTTGGTTGTGGTGTCCTCCGGGGAATCCGAGCTGCTCGTCGTAACACTTATAACTAATCGCTTCTCGGCGGTGTCACAGAAGGTGGTAATAAATAAATAAATAATAATATTGCACTGGTAATTAATGTTAAAATAAATTAAATAAATAAATATAATAAATAAATAAATAATTTACACAACAAAATAAACCGCACAATGTAAAAAAATGTATAAATAAACTCTGTGTATAAATATTTTTTTTAAAAAAACTAAGATCAAAGTGTTTAGACTAGAATTAGGGGGATCTGATACGTGACTAGGTGTATGTGTTTAAGGATCGTCGTGGGGAGTTGTTACACTCCCCGCAAAAAAGTCAGGTATATCTGATTTTTGGAAAAAGGTTGAGTGAGCTGCTCCCGCCTGTACTGCAATGACAGGGCAACTCGTGGTCAAACCGGAGCAAGCTCCGGGACTCGACCAATTTCCAAAAATCAGATTAATATACTGGATTCTCAATGAGAATCGTATCAGATATTAAGCTGATAAGAACAGATACTACACTTTGATCTTAGCCATCAGGCCGAGAAGCGATACCTATTACTGTTTTAAAACGGTATTTAAAACCTCTAGAATAAGTGTCTTTATAGGAACAAAACATTTGGCAAAGTGACACCTGACGGTAGTCTCGAAAATTTACATTTTTCATTTTTTCTCATTTTTCACTCTGAACGACCTTCTCTAGCAGCTCCCCTCTTGCATTGGATACATTGCTATTTCCTCTAAAAACGATTAAAAACAATTTAAAACATTTATTTAAAAAAATTTTTTTTCTTTCAAAAAAATTTTTTTTTTTTTTCAAAAAAAAATTTTTTTTTAATTTTTTATTTTTTTTTACTATCACCCCTCAAATCTCTCAAACTTCGATAAAGACCCCAAGGATATTAGCATATAATTTATTTAACTTATAAAAAACTATCACAGGATATTCAAAATTATCCCGCTTATTTCTCACTTTTTCAGTTAGAGGTCACTAGTGATTGCACAAATCGAAATGTAAACAAAAAACAAACTCTGTAAGTAAGAGTTGATCACACAAAATATAATAAATTGACAGTAAAAGTTAAAAGTATTCAAAAGATTAAACCGTTAATTATTACAATGGTCAATTGTTAATAAAATAATTATGCCTGCGTTTCATGAATCATGTGCCGAAGTAATTAATCTATTCATTCATTACTTAATTCTATTTATTTATAGTGTATTAATAATTTTTCCAACAATTACAGCAAATTCAAGCCCAAACAGTCATAATTATTCACCCAGGGTCCCAGAATGTCAGGATAGGAAGAGCCTCTGATTTAAATCCAGTGACAATTTTGCATGCTGTTGCGAGAAAGAGGTTGCCCAATGGAATCCCATATCAGGATGAATTTCTACCGGCATTGGTACCAAAGGTAATTGGCAACTGATAATTTAATGAATATCTATAGATGAAAATTACTTAATGCTAATATTTATTACAGACAAAAGAGTTGACCCAAGCGATGGAAGAGTCGCGATTACAAGTCTCACATACCTTACAATCTTGCTTGCAATCAGATGGACGCAGGAGGTACGCAACGCCTCCACAGCAAATAGCAGCCTTCAATAGGAGGTCTAATCCTGAGACAGTTTCATCAAATAACGTTGAATGGATAAAAAGTGACAGAGATGTAATCGTCGGCGAGGACATACTGACCCTAAGTCCAGAAGATAATTATAATATTCATTTTCCATACCGTCGTGGTGATCTCAATGTTCATTCGGGACCAGGTGGAAGCATCACCGCGATATTGGCGGATTTAAAAACTATTTGGGAGTACGTTATCACTGAAAAACTTGGGATTCCTGTTAATGAGTTGAAACATTATCGAGCTGTTCTTGTTGTACCTGATATATATAATAGACAATATTTGAAAGAATTGACAACTTTGTTGCTTTGTGAAATGGACTTTGGTGGCTGTTTTTTAATACAGGTTTTTTTTTTTTTAATAAGAATTTCTTACAGATTAATTTTAAAAGTTTAAGTATAAAAATAATAATTTATTTTTAGGATCATGTAGCAGCAACTTTTGGTGCTGGTTTAGGATACGCATGTGTCGTTGACGTGGGCCATGAAAAGACATCAGTTTCTTGCGTTGAAGACGGTATTTCTCACAGGAATACTCGGGTGAGAATGGACTATGGGGGTGGCAATATAACGCAGACATTTTATTGGTTATTACAAAAATCTGCGTTCCCTTATAAAACCTGTCAGCCTTCAAATAAATTGGATGCGGTACTGCTGGGTGAGCTTAAAAAAGATTTCTGTCACGTAGATTTAAATATTTGCGGTTCTCAGGAAAAATCATTTCTTGTTAAGCAACCGAACGCGCCTATTGAAAAGTACACACTTCAGGTAAAAATATTTGAATTAAATGTAACTTGAGATATAATTTGTTATAAATATTAATTGTATGTGTATTTGTTTAATTATCAGGTTGGTGATGAATGTTTGATAGCTCCACTCAGTCTGTTTCAACCCGAGCTGTTTAAAATAACTGGAATACATAACGTCCATATCCAAAAACGTTACATGGGAGATCCGGAAGATCCTCATGATGAAAATTATCTGCGCGAAACTAGTGTACTATATTTTAATTATTAATTATTATCTATAAATTAGATTTAAATCATAGTTACTAAATTTGGTTGTTCTCGGACAGTCAGGTAGTGACTCCAGGTTGTCCTTTAAATTGCCCTGATTAAAAATACTCATTGAAAAGTATTGAAAATTATTTCAGTTCTTTTCAATCCATACGAAGATTTGGAAAAATATTAAATGGAATCGAAATTTTGATTATTTGAATACTTTCTAATTCTTATAATGGAATTCAAAAGTATTGAAAAGAATTCAATCTTTCATCATTTCAATACCTTCCAATTCCAAAGTGGTCATTTACACCTACACGTGACCTGAAATGTGAAACTATTTTGCTATTGAAATAAATTCAGGAAGATTCGAAAATGTGAATTCATTTTAATTTATTTCAATTCAAGTCATAACTCGAAATATGCAACTATTTTAGTATTGAGAACGATTCAGAAAAATTAAAAATTCTCAATTTCTTTCAATTCTTTTCAATCCTACACTCGATCCAAAATATGGAACTATTTTGGAATTGAGGAAAATTCAGAAAGATTAAAAACTGTCGATTCCTTTGAATTTTTTTCAATCCCACACGTGACCTGAAATGTGAAATTATTTTGTTATTGACGAGGATTCAGAAAGATTAAAAATATCAATCTATTCGAATCTTTTTCAATTCTTTGTAAGTTTAGAAATTCTTATATTATTTTTAGATTCAATATAATTGAAAAGTATTAATTTTATGTCCAGATGAACAGCTTGTGGAATAGGATTTATTCAAAAGTATTCGATTCTCATCCTTTTCAATACTTTTCAATGAGTATTTTTAATCAGGGATGATTAATTGATTATTATTTATTTTATTACTTTTTTACAGAGGAGAGGAATGAAAGAGAATTTAGAACAGACATTAGAAATGCCAGAGGAAGTTGCCGCTCCTGCAGCGACAGCTGATGAAGAAGTTGTAGTTGATGCTGTAGATACTGCACCAATGGCTCTTTCAAATCGCGATCTTGATGCTCCTCGAGACTTTGTAGTTGGTCCTCAACAGCTCCTAGGTCTTGACCATGCAATTTTACAGAGTATAGATCGTTGCCGTAAGTTTTCAACATGAAATATATTTTTAAAATTTTAATCACAATTTATGTCGGTTAATTAATTGTGATATTGAATAATTTTTGCAGCAACGGAAGATTTGAAACGTAAAATGTACAGTTGCATTTTGGTAGTCGGGTCCGGAATGAAATTTCAGGGTATTGGCATGTGGCTGCATAACAGAATATCTCTACAAATTCCTTTTATGTATAGAGCTGGTAGGTATCGAGTAATAATTATTGTCCATGAAAATGTTAATTAATTTGTTTTATTAATTGAGAAATTGAATTTTTTAGAGCAACTAGACATAATAACGCAGCCAAAAGAAATGGATTCGGGAATGACAGCGTGGAAAGGAGCAGCAATACTGAGTTGTTTGGAGTCAGCCCAAGAACTGTGGATCAGTCGTCAGGAATGGGAACATCATGGGGTTCGTGTGCTACGAGAAAGAGCGCCATTTATGTGGTGACGTTAACCAATGTAGAAAAAAATAAATAAATTATTTTATTAATTTTAATTATAATTATCATATTTTATATCCTGAATGTGCAAGTGGTCCCTGATTAAAAATATTGATTGAAAACAATTGAAAAGCGGTCGCTCCATGCAAACTGTATATCTATATATACAAACAAAAAAATTGAAATCAATTGAAATTATTGAAAAGAATTCGAATTTCATCACTTTTAATTCTTTTCAATCAATATTTTTAAACAGGGGTGGGACAGTTTTTGTTTTAACGAAAATTGCTGCTAACTCCAGATCTTGCAATAAAATTAGGGGCCATTTTTTCAAATCGGGTTTAAATCAATATTGCTAGTATATCTTATCTACATTAATAATATATAAATATACCAATAATAATAATTCAAACCCGGTTTGAAAAATTGTTCCTAGAGAACGAATCCTTACGTTTAAATTGACATGAGTGTGAATTGAGCAGACATGAGACATTTTACGAATTTAAAATAATGAAATTTAAAAAATGCTCGTACGAATTTTTCATTGATCTAAATACACATTTTTGATTTTTTATTTTACTTACATTTTATTTATTTACTCAAATATTTAAAAAATTCCCACCTGTCAGTTACGTTTACACTCACTAAATTGACTGCAACTTGATGTCAACTAATAGACACGGCAACTATTGGCGGCCATTCGACGTCAAACTACGACAGTAAATTCAACTTACGGTAACTTACCGGCTTAGAATTCACAGATGGCATCATAATCTACGCAGTTGGCGACAGAGAATAAGGTGCAACTTGACGCGTAGCAGGAGAATCTTATTCTTTGTAACCGTTGTTCTTTGTTCGAGCACTGGAACTTAAATTTAATTGTAAACGTTAGTACTGATTATTTATTACAAAACAATTTTTTAAATTATCAATCACACAACTATCAATGGTGATAATAATAATAATTATTATTGTGATCATTTTCATCAAGTAAATGTAAAGCATTAGTAATATTTTTTTTTTAATTATTAAATTTTACTTATTATTTTTCACACTCAATCGTGTAGTTTTTTGTTACAATCAAAAGCAATTGATGAGATGATTATAAAGTTAGCAGACATTTAACTACATTTTGATTTTTTTTAACAAAACAACAAATATTAAAAAAAATATTTTGAAAAATTGCATGTATAGTTTATGAAATTTTCTACATGTGCATTTTTTTAGAAATATATTTTTTTTATTATTTATCTATTTAAAAAAATTTATTTAAATTTTAAATGTCTGCTAACTTTACTGTCATATTGATGAGTGTGAATGTAGCAGACATCAGAGAAATTTATAATTATTAATAAATAGAGTAAATAATTAATAAAATAAATTTTAAAAAAATGCGCATTTAAAAAATTCAAAAATTAATAAGTGCATTTTTTTCTAAATATTATTTTTTAATTATTTACTCTATTTATTTATAATTAAAATTTGTCTGATGTCTGGAACATTCACACTCTTAAGCAATTGATATTTTATTTCTGTTACAGTTTCATTTTCTTTGTCTTGATTTTTTATCCAAGAAATAAAACGTACTGCGTAGTTGGTGAATAGAAATAGGATGTAGTAAAATGTGACTGGTGACTATATACAATAGTGGAAGAGGAGGAAGGATGTGGATTACTGAAGCAGTCTGGGTTTCCAGCTTTTCCTGGACTCAATGCATCTTACGATCACCGGCAAGCAATAAAAGTGATATTGAAGGCAGCGGTACGTAGCCAAATCAACTTGTCAATTGTGAAGATCTGCATCAGTTCTTTGTTGGGGTTCGTTATTGCATATTTATATTACTTTGTGTGGTCAATCTTCTCATTTTTATTTTCCAAGTTCACTTGCCATAAAATACTTTGACTTTAACTTTCTTAACTTATTTAAATTAAAAAATAGGGTAGAGGTGACGTTTTTGATGAGTGTGAATGTAGCAGACGTCAGACAAATTTAAAATTATTAATAAATAGAGTAAATAATTAATAAAATAAAATTTTTAAAAAATGCGCGTTTAAAAAATTTTGAAATTCATAAGTGCATTTTTTATAAATATTTTTTTTTAAATTATTTACTCTATTTATTAATAATTTTAAATTTGTCTGATGTCTGCTACATTCACACTCATCGTTTTTGGCCAGTTTTGAACACTAGAATTTTAATAAATTTGTAAAAGACGCCATAGGTGATTTTAAAAATGTGTTCGAAGATACTTTTATAATACTATTAAAATGGAAATTTTATTTTATACTTTTTCATTCATTAAAATGAAGTATTAAATGTACAAAAATCGAGCAGTGGCCGCAAATGCTGCTTCTACTCTATATAATTATTTTTTGAAACTTGGGCGTGAATATTGGACCAGCATTATTAGATTTATATCCATTATTTATTAAAGTACTTTGGCATATAAGGTAAGACCTAGTACCTGATCAGGGAACTAGTACTCGATCACTCCATGTATTTGTATATCTATATTTAGTAAAATTTAGTAAATACATAAGTGATCGGGTATTGGGTCTCTTCCTTTAGTTGATTTTTAAAATATTAATAACTTCGAATCTCATTAATATTTCTCAGTTCACAATTAAGTCTATATCTTTCCGACTTATTAATTAATTGATTAGTAATTTAATTTTTTAAAAAAATAAAATTGAACTAGTCATTTGTTAATAAGTTGATGACTAAAACTAATAGTAATAAAAGATTTTAGTCATTTATTAAAAATGATTGACAAAAAAAATCAAAAAGAATCGCTCGAACAGGGACTTGAACCCTGGACCCTCAGATTAAAAGTCTGATGCTCTACCGACTGAGCTATCCGAGCATGTTTAATGCAAAAACGTTGGTTTCATATGAACCTAAGGTCCCCGAAAAGCCAAAATATAGTTATTTTTAACTAATTAAACATTTTACAATAGAAATTTTCAAAAAAAAAAGTCAAATAGATTGATTCTCGACTTGAATACTGATGTTTTTTGACAAATATCGATGTTTTGGGCTCGTAGGAATCATTTCTCCAGCTTTAACCTAAAAAAAAATTTCAACCTTTAAAAACTAAAATATAAATTCTATGAATGTTATTTTTGAGGTTCAATATTTCTCCTGACAGAGAAATATGCAGCAGAAATTTTCTAAATAGCTTATAATTTGGTCACTGTACTTCATTTTTTTTTTTCTTTGTCTGATTTTTTAGAGGAAAACTTTCATTTTCGATAAGTTGATAGCGTCCACATAGTTCGTACGTATAGTGATTAACAATATTCATTAGAAATCATGTGTGTATTGTAGACGAAATCATTCTAGTATAAAAAACATGTTTTCCATAATTCATTAATCTAAAATGTGGTAATTTTTAAAAATTCGGGTGCTACTTATTTCGAGGTATCAAATAAATTCTGTAGGTTTTTTATTAAATTTATTATTATTTACAATTTTTATATTTCTAATTATACAGAAATTTCATACGCTGTAAAAAATTAGCGCAGTGAACGTGGAGTAAATCCGGAGTGACTGCGGAGCGGAATAAAATCCGGATCACTCAGCTAAAAAAACAAACTCCCTGTCGACTTCGTATGCGGAGTGATTTTTTTTTAAACTCCGGAATCCCGCGACTTTCGGATTTAAATAAAATCCGTAATCACTCAAAATTTTTTACAGCGTATAAAGATAAAAATAGTTATAAAACTTATCGCTGCCAAATAGTTTGTTCTAACCATGGAATATAATAAGAAACACGTGTATAAATACCCGGAACGAAACTTCCACAGAATCGCCCTAAACTTGTTATACCGATAACGTTATACATGCAACTATATTCATTATTAAAATTAACTAATGGACCACCGCTGTCACCTTGACACGTATCCTTGCCCTCTTCACCTGCACACAACTGCCACTCATCTATCACCCCTTGTTTCAACTTGTAATCATTACCGCCACTCATAAAATTTGAATTGCACTTTTGGTGGGGTACCATCGCCAAAGTTACTTTGAGCAAATCTTCAGATCCTTCTTCATCGGCTGAAAATTTTTATTAACGTTCAAAACTTACAGTAAAATAATTAAAATATTAATCAAGTAACAGAATCAAAAATTACCCCAATCAACTCGACCCCATCCAGTAGCAATCGCGTTTTCAGTATTCATCATTCCATAAGGCAAGCAAGCCGGTCTTACCCAAGCGTCAAACTTTACCGGACTTTCCATTTTTAAAAGCGCAATATCATGATATTCTAGCGGCTTTTTGTAATCCGGATGACGAATTATACTAATTATTTTACGCATTTGAGGTCTTGCATCGTCGTCACTACGTTTTAAATTTAAATCGCCCACTCTGACCCGCGTTGCTTTACCGCTGAAATTTTAATTAAAGTAAAAAATAAACTTAGTGTCCAAAAAAATTTTTTCCTCGTTTCTAATTAATAATAACTATTACTATTGACTTACTAATCCAGAGAGTGAGTGCAGTGAGCAGCAGTTAATACAAAATTTTCCGAGACTAGTGTACCACCGCAAAGCCACAAAATTTCCCCTCGTGAATTATATCCAATAGCTGCCATATGCGGAAATTCTTTTGGCGCGGCTTTAGTGCCTCCAACAATAAGTTTTTGAGACTTTATTGCACAGAGAGATACATTGACCGGTTGACGATTGCCTGCTAATGTTGGTGGCGTTACCAGTGTGTAAATGGAACGTGCATATTCTGAACATTCTTATAAAACAAACAAAAATTACCATTAAAATATCATTGTTTCATACACGGAAAAAATGAACTATATAAATTGAGAATGACAAGGAATATAATGATAAAGTGATCAGTAAATACCATCATTCTAAATAGTAATTTTTTCGTTTATGATTCAAACGTGAATAATTATAGGATAAGTATGAAAATTTATTGTCTATGTAAAAAAAATTACTATTTGAACTTTAAAAATCGTAACTGATACTTAGAAAATAGACGACACGTGTTATAAAATTTACTATTTGAATGCTAAAATTCCCCATATTGACAACCGGGTTCCGGGTTATAATTTCAAATAGTATTTTTAAAGTTTTTTTTTTCCGTGTAGAGAAAATTTTTGAATAGTGTCTAATTATTTTAGAATTTTAATCAACTTACTTTGTCTTGCCAAGTTACCTCTACTTTGAAATTGATTGTTATTATCATCATTCTTATTATAAGTGTTATCATTATTATTGTAATTGTTGTCATTATTATTGTAGTTGTTATCATTATTATTGTAATTGTTGTCATTATTATTGTAGTTGTTATCATTATTATTGTAATTGTTATCATTATTATTATTATAATGATAGTTATTATTATTATTATTGTTATTATTATAATTAAATTGATTAGTATTATCAGGAAATCTAGGTGAACTAGTTTCAGGATATTCAAAAACCCATGAATCGGTATCACGTTCTGTTGTTCTTCTTTGATTTTTAGTCGTAAAAAACCAACTTGTTGACCTTTGTGTTGTAGTTATTGGCTTGCGTGTTGTTCCTGTTGTTGCAAAACTTGTTTTACCGCTATTGGTACTTGTCAATGTACGACAACAAACGATTGGCTCAAAATTCAAGTAGCTGCAAATACTCTTGGGAATATTCCCGGATAATAGCTCTTGATAAACAGCATCACATTTTGATAACGATTTACATACGCCCCGTGTATTATCACTCAGACTGCAATCTTCGCCTATGTATTGTGCACTTATTAGTATTTTTAAAGTTTAAATAAATTTTTATAAATACTTTACCTTCGTAAAATTGTCCGAAAACAATCGCAGTATAAATTAATCTCCAGAATACCGGGTAAAAAATAAGTGAATTCATCTTGACAAATAGTACTCGTGAAAAATTGAAATATTTAAATCTGATGAACGTTCATTTTAGACGAATGACTGTGACGACCTTTCACAATATACTCTGGCTTGTCTCATCGGCGCGTATTCTCTTCAGTCATTTCTATCCCCACTAAGTTTTTAGATATAAGAATAAAAACATGCATATTTACGTGAATTTTATCCTGAAAACCACATGCGTCAATCCTTGGTGTGACCTCTTGTCATTAATTATACAGTTGTATCATTATTTAAATGTGATTATGATGACACTTCTGGTTAAAAAATTATATTTAATGAATATACATATGTATTTATTCCTGGTCCGTAAAACGTCATACTCCGGAAAAATTTTTAAATTTCTTCTGAGAAATTTGTGATTCCCACAATTTCCAGAGCTCGATATAGAAATCATGGGTATTTTTACTAAAATTTAAAAAGAAAACAAATTAAGTCTCTGAATTTTTTTCCATAACGACGTTATTTTCGAAAGTATTCTAATAAATTGCTGGTCCATTATTCACGTCTGATAATTTCGAAGATTTGAATCAAAGAAGTGGAAAAATTAAGAAATCCACTGCGTAGAACAGAAATTGCTTAATTTTCCGTCAATATATTTAAAATATATAAATACTATGAATAGTTTCGTGTGCCTCGAGAGTCTTATCGTAGTATAAAGATTTTCAAAAATACTATAATATTTAAAATTTTTCCTGTAACAGACTGAAGCGCTTTTTAAACATTGCGATTATTGAGTAATTATTGTTAATAAATATTGCGGGTTGATAAACCAGAAACATCTTCTCTCGGGGTATTTTAACAATACAGCAGTACTGAATCGGTAATACGATCAATCGTTTCTTTTCTCTATTTCATCACTTTCTACATTATCTTCACCGTATTTCTGATCTGTGCTGCTTGTGGTGACTTAATGCTACTTAAATGTTTAGTAATAATTTATTTGTGCACTATTCAAATAATCGAAAGAGTCATAGGAAAAATACTTTCAAAATCTTTATCACTTTCGTAGTTCTTAATTTTTTTTCTAGACAGATTCTCAATTAGCGACCTTTATTCCATTTTTTAAAGTTTTTGAAATTCTTCACTATTTTATGCACGGAGAAAAATGTTGGCTCAAAACCTAACAATTTTTTTTATGCTGTCGACTAAACTTGAAACAGGAAGTGAAGCATCCAAAAATTTATCATGCTCTTATAAAAAATTATTTTGCCGCATCACAATTATTATAATGTATGAAAGTAATTGTTATTAAAGCTTATCGACAAGTTTCTCACGCGTAGTAAGTGTTGTGGTACAGTATAATATTTTTTCGTATGAGCACAATAATTTTTTGGATGCTTCCCTTCTTGTTTCAAGTTTGGTCGACAGCATAATAAAAATTGGTAGGTTTCAAGCCAATATTTTTCTCAGTGTGATTACGATTTTTTCGTTTTTTTTTTTTTTCATAAATAAAAAAACAGACATGAAATAAGAAATCTGAAAATTTTCGAGCTGTCAAAGCAAATGATTACAGTAATTCCTTAATTACTGATATAAATAATTTTTCTACTGAATTTATTCAAATTTCATACGACAATTATCACAATATTTTAATTTTTTCAAAAATCGATCGAAAAAAAGTCTGGTCTGATGATCTCGAGAGTATCGATCTCATACTTTTAATAATAATTTTCGTCCAAAGTAAGATCTGCTCGAACCGATTAATTTATTTGAAAGGTATCGCATGACAACATTTTGATCACGCACACTTCCAATTATGTAAATGAACACAGAGGCATCACCCCAAAAGTCAATGCAGACATTTTAACACTCTGTATCATAAAAGTTTACTGAAAAACCAAATTTCGAAAACTAGTTCCATTCCAAGAGCTGTATTTTTTCCAATCCAAACAGTACATGAAAAATTTAACATCAAAATATTTGTAAGCATTATAAAATTTCTTTGCTGTCAAAAAAATAATATCTCAATTTCTCCTTTTCCGCTCTTCCTTAATGCGTAAATAAGCGAAATGTTTTTATCTACCCCGAGTTTAAAATAGCATCAAAAATATATTTCCATCCTAATGTCAGAACAATTTGGACGTAAATATAATTCTTTGCTACTCATTGATCGCTTATACAATTACTTGTATTCAAAAATTGCCCAAGATACCATTGACATTTTTTGACCCTTTCACTTGACCCTTTCGGCAACGAATCATTTTCAAGTTCTATTGATTTATTACTTGTTTTTTGGTGGATAAAAAAAAATGTTGCACTTGTAGTAAAGAGTAGTTGCAGGTAATTGTTCAAGTACATAGTCGGTACACCTGTAAAACCGTAAGAAATACAAGCGAGTTTAAGTTTCCAAGTGATGGTTATCGAGGCGCAAGTTAAGGCTGCATCATTTTACATATGTCAACTTGTGTTATGTATACATACGTGGGTGCGAACGTTGTATGTTGAATTGAACGTTCATACTCACGCCCCTCAAACTATCTCAAGTTCTCCTTGCATTTAAGTGTGTGGCATTAAGTAACTGACGTCGTATTCGACTAGGCTTTTGGATTTTATGACGACGGGTGTGCGCTAACACTTCAACACTTATCGACTAGATAGTGTATAGTGTGTACGTGATGCAGTAAAAATGTAGGGGACAAGCCAACTTTTGCGGTCGTTCTCGATTCCCCAAGGCTCACAATTATGTCTTTGTTTTTTTTCCTCTGTTTCCTTTCATTTTTTTTCTTTTTCTACTCCTTTTTTCGGTCTCTTACACACACAGACTTACCAGCACTTTTGCTCTATACTGCTTGGGTGGTGGCACCACGCGCGAGAGAATGTTCAGTAGTAGTATATATGTATATATAGTACAATAGAGAACGCAGAGGGTGAGATCTGGCAGTCGTCGGATAACAGGAATGGGGCGTCGAACCCACATCACCTCCACCCTCACCTCCATCCCCTTCAGGCGACGGTAAAACGACGAGCCAGCGAGCGAACCGGCGGATCGTATATCCGCTGGCACCCACGCGACACGACGACGTCATCGTGCGCCACCTTAAAGGTTACTTCACACCAGTTAACTTATATTAATTATTTATTTAGTTTTATAATTTATATCAAATTATTATCCAGCCATCTTTCCGTCAATTATTAACCAGCGAGCGATTCTAGTGACGTTGAATAAAAAACTAAACTATTTTTTTTTTTTTCAAAATTAAAATCATGAAAAAGAATATTTTTGTCATCTTTTTTTTCAAATTATGTGGATGATTTAAATATTTCTCTGATGTGTGAAAATTTTGAAAAATATAATCCGCGAAAACCGCGAGAAAAATAAAAACATACATCAGACAAAAAACTAGATGTACGTAGGGATGAATTCATACGGACGTACATCGATTTTATTGATGGATCGATCACAATATATTGAGTAGTGTGGATACGACCCAGAAACTGCGGTTACGTCTGTGGAACGGACGACAATGCTGTGGGTGAACGGATGCAAGCGCGCGGACGTCCCGACGTCGCATTACGAATGCACGTCGCGCGGATATCAGTAAAGGATAGTGTGAGAAGGTGGGGACACTAGTAATCGCACGACCAATCAGGTGCCTTTGATATCGACTATCGTATCGATTCCAACGCCCTCGTGCTTTAGGTACTCGTGCTTTTTTTTTCCTTCTTACATATCTAGTTCTATCTTTACATATAAATAGCATATCTAAAAAAATTTGCATAAAAAAAATTATGAACGATATAATTTTCATTAATAATTCATAGAACAAAAAAAATGAAAAATAATTGGTGAACCCTTTGAAAATAATTCAACGCATTTCACTACTGTCTAAAGTATGCTGTGAAATTCGATTCTTTTTAGAAAATAAATTATTTCCAGCAATTATAAAACCAATTAAAAATTCTCAATAATTATAAAAGTTCACAACTATTGGCCTCGGCGTAAAAAAAAAAATTTAATTTTATCTATAGCTTGTAGAAAATAGAGTTATATTGAGATAAATAGAATGTGGGTTCGTTCATTATTATTCTGGTGTCGCAGAACAAGCGACTTCGATGTCTGTTTTTCCCCGTAGATTTAACGACACTCGGTAGAATGCCAATCACTAAATTCTTTTACTGATCTACTTAACCTCATATTGATGACATTATAAATTTCAAAAGTTACAAAGTACCTATTCAAAATTTTTGTTACATCTACACTGTAAAAGATCTGGAAGTCGGTTGACTCTGTGGGCCAGCCCGAAAACTTCCCGCTGTTTTCAAGCTCAGAGGGCTCGAAAACATTATTATTGGTAAATTTTTAAGCTCTTCGAGCTCAGAATACGGCCATACCGAAGGATATAGGGGAGGGTGGGGCAGAGCGGCCCCCCTGAAATTTTGACCAAAAAAAAATTTTTTTTTTTTCGACTAATTACTATAAATCCGATATGTTTGCGCATTTTTACCCCTACGCATGAAATTTGGGGCAAAATGGACAAGCCTAAAATTTTGAAAAAGTGATTTTTTCGTATTTTTATCGTCAAATTAAAAAAAAATTATTATAATTCCACATTTCTAGCCCTACGCATAACACCTGGGGCAAAATGGACCAGCCGAAACTTCCGAAAAAATTATTTTTTCATATTTTTCGGCCGTTTCTTTATGTAAGAGGCAAATTTGGTCACTAAAAATTTATAAAAATTAAATTTTTTTTTTTAGTTGATAAATTTTTGAATTAAAGTAAAATTATAGAATTTATTTTTTTTTTTTATTAAATAACAATTAGTAATTAAGGTAATCGAGAGTGAACGATTTTTTACGCTTTAAAAAATTTTTTTCGAGTAATATAAAACCAAAAATAGTTGTCAAGAGTAAGAAATACATTCTTATTGATGAAAACAATTTAAAAAAAAAAAAAACGAAAAAAAAAATTTTTTTTATCACTTTTTGAAGGGGGGCCGCTCTGCCCCACAAAGAAAAAAAAATTTTTTTCAGAATTTTGGCAAAATGTCCATAAATTTGTTCGAAATAGGACAAAAGTAAAGTGATCATATGGTTGAAAGCCACAAAAAATAATAATTGGCTTAGGGGGGCCGCTCTGCCCCACCCTCCCCTACATTTTACTAAAAAAGAATAGCAGATCGGTTTAATTTGGATACATTTAATGACTCATATAGTGAATGATCCGGTAAAAATAAGAACAATTGTTATCGTTTTAATATTTCATCGCCGATATCTTTTGAACTAATAAACCAATTTTAATGTTTGAGGTGGCATTCAACGCAGTTTTTAAAATTCTAATGTGTTTTAGGGTGCGCACTGTCGCGTGGATACGTAATCGCACGTGACGAGGCCCCTCAATTTGCTCCAAGTTCGCGTAAACTCGATAATCAGCGAATTTTCGTGAGTTTATGAACATACATGCTGTCAACAATTAAAAAAATCTGTGCATCGGTTGATCCTGCGGACCAGCCCCAAAACTTCCCTCAAGGAGCTCGAAAACATTGTTGTAAACACATTTTCGAGCTCCACATATTCAAAAAAATAGATTTGTCTATTTTTCTGCATGGGTACATGTGAGCCCTCATAAGTCTAATAACGGTCCTAATCTGGCTACAAAGTAACTAAGAATGGGCTAGATTTATCTATTTTTCTAATAGGTACAGAAGTAGGTAGTAATTAACAAGCCCCGTCGAATGCCACCTTGACGATCAAAATCGGTTCATCCGTTCAAAAGTTACAGACATTACATACGTACGTACACACATACATATACTTGGATATCATCTTGAAATTAATCAGAATAGCTTCTTAGAACCTTAAAACGTCAAGATCTGATAGAAATTCGCTTTTCGAAAATCGGACCGTAACCAATTACTTCCAGAATTTTTGGAAATTTTCAATTATCTTAGCGGGAAGTTAAGAATTTCGAGTCCGCGGTGTGACTGAAATTCACTGAACTGGAACTCACCAGGTCATTTAAATCCTGGAGAAAGCCTTAAAAGGGGTCTTCCAGCTCTAGAACTGGGCTAGAGTGGGCATTTCGGCCACTTACTTCACCGTGAAATGTACAATTCTTTATCTTCAGGGCTCTAAAGTCGCTGGAACTTAGAAATTAATCCCCTGCGTCGGACTGAAACTCACCAGGGGATTCAAATCCACGAGAAAACTTCGACAAAGCTCTTTGAGCTCTAGAAATGCTCTATAAAAAACCCAGCGGTGTATTCAAAAACTCTTTTTTTTTTTTTTTTTTTCAATATTAAGGGTGTGTCGTAAAAGTTGTTCCGGTCAATTTAATTTGATGAAACTTCTTGAGGTTGATCAGAGGACAAAATGAATTCTCCTCGAAAGAATCCAGCGTATTTATGAATTTTTTTGTAATTCCTAAAAAATGTGTTTTTTGTCGCACGAACGTTCGGAACTTCAGGTACATAATAACCCAAAGAAAAAAATATGTTAGCGCATAGCGAAATTTATCGAGTGATTACAAACAACGCAACTTTACTTTCACGATAACAGTGATAATAATAATAATAAAAGCAAGAATAGTTAATGAAGATAATTTCATGTTAAAAAGAATGGTCTTAAGGAGCTGCACGTCTTGTGCTTTTATCTTTGGACCCTCGAGCATCCGTAGCAGCAAGAGTGGAAGTGTAGTAGCAGTAGCAGCCAGTGTCGCAGGAATCGATGACGATAAAGTGTGTGGGCGTTTGCTATGAGATCGTCGAGAGTAATATATTCGACTTGGTCGTGGTCGCCCGAGCAACGAGGCTCATACAAGAAGGAACGTTCCACTCAAACGGGGTTGATGGGTGTTGAGATGGAGGAGCGAAAAGTGGCTCTACTCTCGCCCTTTATCTCTCTTTCTCTCTTTCTCTCTGCATCAGCTTATACATATATACATATATATATATTTATGAAGCTAGTGTAGGAACATGGTTAGAGAGTAGTACCGATACGTGTAGGAGCAAGCTTAGCTGATCTAGCTACCGGACTTGTGATCACAAACTCTACTCCATTTTCATACTAATATATATGTATATGTATATATGTACCTTTTATGTATAATGTATATGCATTTCTATCTATATATATATATATAAAAGTATGTGCTCTTCAGTGGATTCCTGAGTTTTGCCGTTCCCTATTTTACTGCATCACTCCCTTGAGCAACTTGTCAACTGCCGTTCAATATTACGTAACTTTATATTTTCTCTTGTCTTATTTACTTTCCCAGTATAACGTGAGCGAGAAGACGAAGACGAGCTTGCTCATGTTTCTCAATGTCATTTATGATTGATCTATATTGATCATCAAAATGACCTTAGCTGAACTATTTAAATATTTTCCAAACTATCAAAATTGTGAAATAGAGTTTTTAACAACGTTGTACTTATGACGTTGTACAACAGTCATATTTATAAAAGTATTCGTTAAAAAACTTTAAACAGAAGTACCAGAAAGTTGCATGCAAACATGAGGTTGAATTTTCTCATCTTCAATTTCTTTGTTCCAAAAAAAGATTAAATATTTTCTTGAATTTTTCGAAGTACGGAAGAGCTGAAAAGTTTTAAAAAGGTATAATTTATAATCATAATAATTTTTTGACTTCTCTAATAGTAAAACAGTTTTAAAAATTCAAGTGCCGAGTTCATAGAAGACGTCAACACTATTTTCGTCACGTGGTTACAAAGCCTTATTTTGAATTCTAGTGCACCGAGAGTGCAGGTGTATCCGAGTGCGTTGGCGAGCCACCCTCATTACATTGAACCCGCACGTTCAACCTTTTGCTCGTCGTACACTGAATCCATGCTATGCCATACTTGGTAGGGTCGGGTAGTTGTCTCCCTCCTTCTCTTATTTTTCTCTCTCTTTTTCCAACCCCTCGGCAAGCAACTTTCTACCCTCTCTATCCCTTATGATTCTCCGATGCAGGTGCTACCGTACCGCATTCAGATGAGCCTATTTTCCAGTTGGTTGCCTGTACGCAAGGAATATACCACATTCATGTGCACGATCACACCCATACATGAACGTTCATTTACCTATAGCCTAGCATATACACACCCTAACGATTCATTGTTAAATTTTCGTACTGCTTATGCATATTACACACACACATGCTTGTTGTATAATATTAATATAGATATATACATATCATTATGTATGTACATATATGCAGGAAAAAGGAGCTTCATTTATTAATCTGTGTAATTGAACTTCCAGCGGACATGGTCTATACATCAAAGACATAAATACCGAGTGACTGCATCTGGCGCACCCTTACTTTTAGTTACGCTGCCAACACCCGTGTACGCCCTCATCCTTGTCTCTATTTTATTCGCCTATCCCCATACACGTCATCAACTTATCACGTTCAAATCTCGGCAACTTTTTTTTTGTTATCACCATAACCAGTGAAAATTTTTTGATCAAAATTGTATTTCAGTCCCATCTTTGGGACCTGAGTTTTCAAAATCTAAAGAAATGTTTCTGATCATTGCTGGCGAAATTCAAATTTTTGGTTGATTTCTATACACTCAGAAAATTAAATGATAGGAATTATCATCTAGTCATGGTAAAATTTTTACTATCAATCCGATAGTAGGGAATATTATTTAGATGATTGTATAGATCATCTAGATCGTAATGTTTACCATATCGATGATAACTGTTACGATCATGTACATTAACTAGAGGTAATTAATATTATTATTCTAAATAGTTATATTTATAATTTCTGATGGTAACAGTTACCATCAAAAATTATAATGGTTACACTGTAAAAATCGGGAGTGAGTCCGGATTTAATTTAAATCCGAATTCACTCCGGTTTCTCTAGGATTCAAAGAAGTCTCTAGGAAAAACGCTAGCACATAAAAGTTAAGGATGAACATTTCTCTACACTCACAAAATTAAATGATAGGAATTATCATCTAGTGATGGTAAAATTTTTACTACCGATCCGATAGCAGTGAATATTATCTAGATGATTGTATAAATCATCTAGATCGTAATAATATTAATTACAATCCCTGATAGTAACTGTTATCATCCTGATGGTAATTTTTACCACCCTGATAATAGCCGTTACCATCCTGATATTATTGCCTCTATTAAAAAAAATTATAACACTAACTATCTTTGCATTTAAAAACTTTCAAATCATTCTAGATGATTGGAATTAAAAATTTCAAATAATAAACACAATTACTTAATTTTTTGAGTGTAGGGAAGACTGTGGCACGACGGCTCCCCTATCAAAAAAACGTATACCCGATGCTCAAAAACCAAAAGTATAATTAGCAGCTTATAAGCTTATTTTTTTTGTGGCATTCGAAGCGGCTCATAAAGTTTCAGACCTGATTAGATTTTGGAATCAATCCATCGGGCAAATTAAAAGTTATCCAAATAAAACATTTTCGAAAAAATTTTATTTTTGGAATATCTCCGAACGCACCCTACCGATTAAGCTCAAATTTTTACGGCTTCAAGATATTAACAAGCCGCGTCGAATGACACCTCAAAGATCGAAATCGGTTTATCCGTTCAAGAGTTATGAAAATGTACATACATACGTACGTACGTACACAAATACATACACTCAGACGTCATCGTGAAATTAGTCAGGATAGCTTCCTAGAACCTCAAAACGTCAAAATCTGATAGAAATTCGATTTTGGCAAATCGGACTGAAACCAATAACTTCCCGAATTTTCGAAAATTTTCAATATTTTTAGCGGGAAGTCAAGGATAGAATTTTCGCCAGTTAAATTCTCTGGAAATCCCAGGGAAATCCCATAGAAATCTCAAAGAAAATATAGACGGTTAAATTCTCTGTAAATCCCAGAGACATCCCACAGAAATCCCAGAGAAGATATATAGACCCAGCACTCGGAGTTCTAAAAAAAAAATAGAATTATCGCCAGTAAAATTCTCTGGAAATCCTAGAGACATCCCATAGAAATCCCAGAGACAATATAGACCCAGCACTCAGTGTTGTAAGAAAAAAATAGAATTATCGCCAATTGAATTCTCTGGAAATTCCAGAGAAATCCCATAGAAATCCCAGAGAAAATATAGACCCAGCACTCAGTGTTGTAAGAAAAAAATAGAATTATCGCCAGTTGAATTCTCTGAAAATTCCAGAGACACCCCATAGAAATCCCAGAGAAAATATAGACCCAGCACTCGGTGTTGTAAAAAAAAATAGAATTATCGCCAGTTGAATTCTCTGGAAATTCCAGAGACATCCCATAGAAATCCCAGAGAAAATATAGACCCAGCACTCGGTGTTGTAAAAAAAAATAGAATTATCGCCAGTTGAATTCTCTGGAAATTCCAGAGACATCCCATAGAAATCCCAGAGAAAATATAGACCCAGCACTCGGTGTTGTAAAAAAAAATAGAATTATCGCCAGTTGAATTCTCTGGAAATTCCAGAGACACCCCATAGAAATCCCAGAGAAAATATAGACCCAGCACTCGGTGTTGTAAAAAAAAATAGAATTATCGCCAGTTGAATTCTCTGGAAATTCCAGAGACATCCCATAGAAATCCCAGAGAAAATATAGACCCAGCACTCGGTGTTGTAAAAAAAAATAGAATTATCGCCAGTTGAATTCTCTGGAAATTCCAGAGACATCCCATAGAAATCCCAGAGAAAATATAGACCCAGCACTCGGTGTTGTAAAAAAAAATAGAATTATCGCCAGTTGAATTCTCTGGAAATTCCAGAGACATCCCATAGAAATCCCAGAGAAAATATAGACCCAGCACTCGGTGTTGTAAAAAAAAATAGAATTATCGCCAGTTGAATTCTCTGGAAATTCCAGAGACATCCCATAGAAATCCCAGAGAAAATATAGACCCAGCACTCGGTGTTGTAAAAAAAAATAGAATTATCGCCAGTTGAATTCTCTGGAAATTCCAGAGACATCCCATAGAAATCCCAGAGAAAATATAGACCCAGCACTCGGTGTTGTAAAAAAAAATAGAATTATCGCCAGTTGAATTCTCTGGAAATTCCAGAGACATCCCATAGAAATCCCAGAGAAAATATAGACCCAGCACTCGGTGTTGTAAAAAAAAATAGAATTATCGCCAGTTGAATTCTCTGGAAATTCCAGAGACATCCCATAGAAATCCCAGAGACAATATAGACCCAGCACTCGGTGTTGTAAAAAAAAATAGAATTATCGCCAGTTGAATTCTCTGGAAATTCCAGAGACATCCCATAGAAATCCCAGAGAAAATATAGACCCAGCACTCGGTGTTGTAATAAAAAATAGAATTATCGCCAGTTGAATTCTCTGGAAATTCCAGAGACATCCCATAGAAATCCCAGAGAAAATATAGACCCAGCACTCGGTGTTGTAAAAAAAAATAGAATTATCGCCAGTTGAATTCTCTGGAAATTCCAGAGAAATCCCATAGAAATCCCAGAGAAAATATAGACCCAGCACTCGGTGTTGTAAAAAAAAATAGAATTATCGCCAGTTGAATTCTCTGGAAATTCCAGAGAAATCCCATAGAAATCCCAGAGAAAATATAGACCCAGCACTCAGTGTTGTAAGAAAAAAATAGAATTATCGCCAGTTGAATTCTCTGGAAATTCCAGAGAAATCCCATAGAAATCCCAGAGAAAATATAGACCCAGCACTCAGTGTTGTAAGAAAAAAATAGAATTATCGCCAGTTGAATTCTCTGGAAATTCCAGAGACACCCCATAGAAATCCCAGAGAAAATATAGACCCAGCACTCGGTGTTGTAAAAAAAAATAGAATTATCGCCAGTTGAATTCTCTGGAAATTCCAGAGACATCCCATAGAAATCCCAGAGAAAATATAGACCCAGCACTCGGTGTTGTAAAAAAAAATAGAATTATCGCCAGTTGAATTCTCTGGAAATTCCAGAGAAATCCCATAGAAATCCCAGAGAAAATATAGACCCAGCACTCAGTGTTGTAAGAAAAAAATAGAATTATCGCCAGTTGAATTCTCTGGAAATTCCAGAGACACCCCATAGAAATCCCAGAGAAAATATAGACCCAGCACTCGGTGTTGTAAAAAAAAATAGAATTATCGCCAGTTGAATTCTCTGGAAATTCCAGAGACATCCCATAGAAATCCCAGAGAAAATATAGACCCAGCACTCGGTGTTGTAAAAAAAAATAGAATTATCGCCAGTTGAATTCTCTGGAAATTCCAGAGACACCCCATAGAAATCCCAGAGAAAATATAGACCCAGCACTCGGTGTTGTAAAAAAAAATAGAATTATCGCCAGTTGAATTCTCTGGAAATTCCAGAGACATCCCATAGAAATCCCAGAGAAAATATAGACCCAGCACTCGGTGTTGTAAAAAAAAATAGAATTATCGCCAGTTGAATTCTCTGGAAATTCCAGAGACATCCCATAGAAATCCCAGAGAAAATATAGACCCAGCACTCGGTGTTGTAAAAAAAAATAGAATTATCGCCAGTTGAATTCTCTGGAAATTCCAGAGACATCCCATAGAAATCCCAGAGAAAATATAGACCCAGCACTCGGTGTTGTAAAAAAAAATAGAATTATCGCCAGTTGAATTCTCTGGAAATTCCAGAGACATCCCATAGAAATCCCAGAGAAAATATAGACCCAGCACTCGGTGTTGTAAAAAAAAATAGAATTATCGCCAGTTGAATTCTCTGGAAATTCCAGAGACATCCCATAGAAATCCCAGAGAAAATATAGACCCAGCACTCGGTGTTGTAAAAAAAAATAGAATTATCGCCAGTTGAATTCTCTGGAAATTCCAGAGACATCCCATAGAAATCCCAGAGAAAATATAGACCCAGCACTCGGTGTTGTAAAAAAAAATAGAATTATCGCCAGTTGAATTCTCTGGAAATTCCAGAGACATCCCATAGAAATCCCAGAGAAAATATAGACCCAGCACTCGGTGTTGTAAAAAAAAATAGAATTATCGCCAGTTGAATTCTCTGGAAATTCCAGAGACATCCCATAGAAATCCCAGAGAAAATATAGACCCAGCACTCGGTGTTGTAAAAAAAAATAGAATTATCGCCAGTTGAATTCTCTGGAAATTCCAGAGACATCCCATAGAAATCCCAGAGAAAATATAGACCCAGCACTCGGTGTTGTAAAAAAAAATAGAATTATCGCCAGTTGAATTCTCTGGAAATTCCAGAGACATCCCATAGAAATCCCAGAGAAAATATAGACCCAGCACTCGGTGTTGTAAAAAAAAATAGAATTATCGCCAGTTGAATTCTCTGGAAATTCCAGAGACATCCCATAGAAATCCCAGAGAAAATATAGACCCAGCACTCGGTGTTGTAAAAAAAAATAGAATTATCGCCAGTTGAATTCTCTGGAAATTCCAGAGACATCCCATAGAAATCCCAGAGAAAATATAGACCCAGCACTCGGTGTTGTAAAAAAAAATAGAATTATCGCCAGTTGAATTCTCTGGAAATTCCAGAGACATCCCATAGAAATCCCAGAGAAAATATAGACCCAGCACTCGGTGTTGTAAAAAAAAATAGAATTATCGCCAGTTGAATTCTCTGGAAATTCCAGAGACATCCCATAGAAATCCCAGAGACAATATAGACCCAGCACTCGGTGTTGTAAAAAAAAATAGAATTATCGCCAGTTGAATTCTCTGGAAATTCCAGAGACACCCCATAGAAATCCCAGAGAAAATATAGACCCAGCACTCGGTGTTGTAAAAAAAAATAGAATTATCGCCAGTTGAATTCTCTGGAAATTCCAGAGACATCCCATAGAAATCCCAGAGAAAATATAGACCCAGCACTTGGTGTTGTAAAAAAAAATAGAATTATCGCCAGTTGAATTCTCTGGAAATTCCAGAGACATCCCATAGAAATCCCAGAGAAAATATAGACCCAGCACTCGGTGTTGTAAAAAAAAATAGAATTATCGCCAGTTGAATTCTCTGGAAATTCCAGAGACATCCCATAGAAATCCCAGAGACAATATAGACCCAGCACTCGGTGTTGTAAAAAAAAATAGAATTATCGCCAGTTGAATTCTCTGGAAATTCCAGAGACATCCCATAGAAATCCCAGAGAAAATATAGACCCAGCACTTGGTGTTGTAAAAAAAAATAGAATTATCGCCAGTTGAATTCTCTGGAAATTCCAGAGACACCCCATAGAAATCCCAGAGAAAATATAGACCCAGCACTCGGTGTTGTAAAAAAAAATAGAATTATCGCCAGTTGAATTCTCTGGAAATTCCAGAGACATCCCATAGAAATCCCAGAGAAAATATAGACCCAGCACTCGGTGTTGTAAAAAAAAATAGAATTATCGCCAGTTGAATTCTCTGGAAATTCCAGAGACATCCCATAGAAATCCCAGAGACAATATAGACCCAGCACTCGGTGTTGTAAAAAAAAATAGAATTATCGCCAGTTGAATTCTCTGGAAATTCCAGAGACATCCCATATAAATCCCAGAGAAAATATAGACCCAGCACTCGGTGTTGTAAAAAAAAATAGAATTATCGCCAGTTGAATTCTCTGGAAATTCCAGAGACATCCCATAGAAATCCCAGAGAAAATATAGACCCAGCACTCGGTGTTGTAAAAAAAAATAGAATTATCGCCAGTTGAATTCTCTGGAAATTCCAGAGACATCCCATAGAAATCCCAGAGAAAATATAGACCCAGCACTCGGTGTTGTAAAAAAAAATAGAATTATCGCCAGTTGAATTCTCTGGAAATTCCAGAGACATCCCATAGAAATCCCAGAGAAAATATAGACCCAGCACTCGGTGTTGTAAAAAAAAATAGAATTATCGCCAGTTGAATTCTCTGGAAATTCCAGAGACATCCCATAGAAATCCCAGAGAAAATATAGACCCAGCACTCGGTGTTGTAAAAAAAAATAGAATTATCGCCAGTTGAATTCGCTGGAAATTCCAGAGACATCCCACAGAAATCCCAGAGAAAATATAGACCCAGCACTCGGTGTTGTAAAAAAAAATAGAATTATCGCCAGTTGAATTCTCTGGAAATTCCAGAGACATCCCACAGAAATCCCAGAGAAAATATAGACCCAGCACTCGGTGTTGTAAAAAAAAATAGAATTATCGCCAGTTGAATTCTCTGGAAATTCCAGAGACATCCCATAGAAATCCCAGAGAAAATATAGACCCAGCACTCGGTGTTGTAAAAAAAAATAGAATTATCGCCAGTTGAATTCTCTGGAAATTCCAGAGACATCCCATAGAAATCCCAGAGAAAATATAGACCCAGCACTCGGTGTTGTAAAAAAAAATAGAATTATCGCCAGTTGAATTCTCTGGAAATTCCAGAGACATCCCATAGAAATCCCAGAGAAAATATAGACCCAGCACTCGGTGTTGTAAAAAAAAATAGAATTATCGCCAGTTGAATTCTCTGGAATTTCCAGCGAAATCCCATAGAAATCCCATAAAAAATCTAGACCCAGCACTCGGAGTTGTAAAAAATATGGTGAACAAACATTTTCCAAAAGTATTCAATTAATCCATGTGTTTATACAAAGATCATAAAGTTTATAAAATGGCATGAAAAAATTTGAAAAGTATGCTTCGCATCATGAGTCGTGCAAAATGTTTTATTCCTTTTTCCTTTTTGATATTGAATAAAACATCAAATGAAAAGTAAAAAATAAAAAAAATGATTGTAGTACTTCACTTACGATACGAAATTTTTTTTATTTTACTGTACCCAGTGGTCTCAGCGGCAAATTGTCTGAGATTAGTGTTTAAAGAGCACGGATTTATTCATGTGAATATACAAAGCGAAGAAAATTCTAAAGAGTCACGAGAGAGATAGAAATAAAACGAAAGAAAGAAAGTTAACTTGTAGACAGTATTGGATAGTAAGTCGTTAAACGCCTTAACGACGTCTACTGCGATTGTCCGCTTATCTTTTTTCTTTCTATCTCTATTTCTATTCTTTCTTCAATGTCTATATTATATACGTACTTGGCTCAACGTGTCCATTATCACCGTAAATATGTCATGTGCGTATATATAGAAGTGACGTAATCGATTTTTTCATTTTTGAAATTACCCTTTGATTTTCGGTAAAATTTTCAGAAAGAAAATACAAACAAAACAACATTTCCAATCATACCTCGTATCTTTGATGCAATAAATGCATTAAAATTTTAAAATTATTGATCCCACAGATATATGAAGACCGATGTGCGTTCGCGTGAGATTTCATATAATTTAATTATAGAAAATGTCATAATTAGACGCATGTTGCGGAATTTGGTATTTCGAAATCTATAACGAGGGATTTAAATTTAATGTCCGTGTATTATAAAATTTAATTACCTATAACTCAATATTCCGCACAGAGAATTTTATAATGATAAGTTTCAATATTTGATAATTAGCCCATACTGCCGTAATTTAAGCCTCCTATGTTTTAATATTAAAGATAATCTTTGGCAATTATTTTTTTGAATTATCTCATAGTATCAAAGATTCAAATATTGGTTAGGTAATTAAAAATAACAATTATAGTGGTCGTAAAAATCCTTGTTATTCAAATTGCCAACGTTTTATTTTTTATTTATTTATTACTTTACTAAATCAAACGATAATTATTCTCATAGCAAAGTACTATGTACCTGAAGATCGGAACGTTTTACGCAACGAAAATGAAAAAATTTTTGTAATTCGACTGCTTAAAGGTGACTTAAGGGGTAATTGGGCCGGCTGCAATTTTCGGCTGACACACTAGGACTTATGCGAAAGATTTTTGAAATCTAGATCCAGGAGATTTTTACTTTTCATTTTGATTTTTAATTTTTGTTCCCCGAAAAACGTTCCGATTTTCAGGTACATTCAATACTACGCATTGTAACAGTAAGTTATTGAAGAAAAATAATTATCTGCCAAAATACTTTCAATTTTTGAGGCTTCTTTTCCTTACTGTCTACTAATTGCAATAAAGTTTTGCTCTTTTGCGGCAATGGTCAAAAATTGGAAGGATAAGTTTGTAGAAATTCGGTACTCGATACTGTTCAGAATAAGCAGGAGTAAATCATTTTTGATGATAAAATTTTTTCAAATTCTTTCAGTCATTTAATTGGCTGTTAATTTGCTAGTTTAATTACTAAAAAAGAGTATGAACATTCAAATTTTTATAATTTTAAATAGAAAATTCATGTGAAACGCATGTTGGTCCATAACGCGAACAAATAGAGATCATATATATGTGTATATATAGGGGGTATATAAATACATACACGAACGGAACATAATAAGTAGAAACAGTAAGCTGTTGTCAGACTTGCGGGTAAAATTTTTTTTATCTAAAAATGTATTTCTAAAAATATCCCACATTCTAATAGCGAAGAAAAAAAACGTATAAGCGGAAAAAAAAGATTACTTATAATCGTCGGTTGATTACTAGAAATTAAAAGAAAAAAAAAGTCCATAGAGGAGGAGAATAGAGCTCGGAAAGTACACGTAATTCCTCGCGATGAGAAAAAGTAGAGCGACAGTACAGTGGTGAGGTGGATGTTGCAAGAGAGCGGTCTTAAGGATCGTCGCAAGAGGCTACCGCTGTAAAGAAAGAAGATGTGGATAGTAGAGTAGACATCGTTTCAAGAGGATGAGGATGTGGAGAAACAGAGTAAGAGCAGGAGAAAAAGTTTAAGAAGGAAGAGGATCTGAAAGTAGGGTGAGAAGTTGTAGGTGGAGGTGGAGGTGGAGGTGACGAGAAAGAAGGCATGAGACATTGAGCCGGTGGAATGAGAAGCGAGAAGAGAAGCACAAGTGAGAGGGTTACATGCGGAGGGTAGAAGGAATACGATCGGCGAACCGCGCGGCGCGTGATAAATAACCGAGGACGTCTAACCGTCTCTCTCTTCCGCTCAGTACATCTACTTGTCTCTCTTTACTTGCTCTCTTTCTTGCTCACTCGATCTCCAGCTATCGCACCCTACTCTATACTACTCTACTCTACTCGGCTCGTTGTATAGCGATGGTGGTGCTGTGCTGCTGATGCTCGTGCTCCCTCGTCGCGTCTCTCGGTCTAGATATAGCCACCCGCTGCCGCAGCTTTACGCTACAGGATTTTTCAAAATTTATTTTCGTACCCTTTAATTTTTTACATTTTTTTTTACATCACAATCATTGATATCATAATTATTTACTGATTAACAAAATATAAGAAGGTGGTTTTTAATTTTCGTTTAAATTGGCTTCGTTTTTCCGACATTTCATTTAATTTATTGGGGTAGAAATTTTTGAAAATTTTTTCTTTTAATTTCTAGTTATTGGATGTTGATTTTGAAATATGGACGGTTTATTTAGAGAGTTGTAGATCGGATCCAAGTTTGAGTTGAACGTAAATAAATTTTGAGTCGAGCTGTAGCTTAGGTCGTGGGTATATTCCGTGGCTCGGTCGAGTGAGCGTGGCGTGGCGCGGCGCGGCACCATTTATCGCTCGCCCTCGGGCTTCGCGGCTCGACTAGTCGGTGTGCGGGGTGTAGAGAGAAAAAGCGAAAAAGAGAGAGAGAGACAGAGAGAGAAAAGTTCACCGCGTATCTGCCATCGCACATGCCAGGAACGAGGCTATTACGCGAGCGTGGATACACATCCCATGTGGTGGAAGCGAGATGGCATTTATTTCAACCAAAAAAGAGGCACTGGAATAGAAGTGAAATAAAAAAAAAAGAAAAAAAGTACGAGTGTCGACTCCACCTCCGCACGATGACGATGTCGAGCAGTTGGTGCTTTCGAAATCCGCGGAAAGCTTTGGCTGTAGCTGAATCAAACTGACAACATAGAAATGCGGGGTGATGAGAGAAGAGATGCGACGAGATCTACTCATGTGTGTTGTTAAGACATGCATTCTAAAATATTTCACATTCTTCAGAGCACTAATGCCTCTTTTTTTTTTTAAATGCTTATTTGTGGTTGAGGGAAAAAAATTTTGCTCGTTGATTGAGCTTCAGTATTTTTTAAATTTCATATTATTTTGCTTTTGGTCTAGTATTTTTATCTGACATAAAAACACTTTTTTGAACTTCATTTCTTCAAATCCGTTTCTAACCAATTATATAATAAGTCTTCATCATTAATAAAGTTTATTTCCAATATCACATAAATTTACGGTATCACAAATCATGTTTTTTAAATTATTGAAAAAATTCACTGTCCGTTTCTCGAACCTCGAAAGTAATAAATATTTTTCGATGAATGATGGATTATTGTAATACAGATGTTGGACTCTAATGAACTTAATTGAAATTGATCTTGACGTTTTATTCAAAATACGGACAAAATATTTTTTTTATGCTCATCCATTTCTCTGCAATATTGAAGTTTTTTGGGAAACTACGAACATTCTTTTAAATTCAAGCTTGACAGTATTTCTACTTGTTTGCACATATACACAGTCTAGTGAAAAGAAATCAGTCTGAATTCGAATCACAAACTTCAGATTAACAATAAACTGCATGATTATCTCCTTCCTCTATTCTATTAATTTTTCTCTTTCCTTCTTTTTCTGTCATCTTTCAATATCTTCCGATTTACATATTCGCCTCCTCCACTATCTGTCCTACTGTAATAAATTGAATACCATTAAATACCAACAAATTCGAACCAAAACACTGACAAGAAGTATGATCTGTTGAAATCAGTAGGCGCGTTATTTCTGTCTCATTGAGATTGCGGTACATTTAGGGTTCTCTTATAACTCAATTGAAACTAAAACTTCATCAATATATATATATATACTGAAAAACAGTTCATCGTAAAAAATTAAGAGTGAGTTCGGAGTGATTACGGATCTTAGTTAAATCCGAGTTCACTCCGTCACTCAGAGTTACAGAGCTTTAGAAAAAAATCACTCCGCATACGGAGTAAATAGGGAGTTTATTTTTTCAGAGGAGTGATTTCGAAGTAATCTGAATTTTACTTCACTCCGATTCGTAGTTTTGATATTAAATTAAACTCCTTTTCTGAGTGAATTTCACTCCGAGGGAATTAAATGAATAAACAGTCATCCACTCCGGATTTAATCCGCGTTCACTCCTCAAATTTTCTACAGTGTATAGTATAACAACCAAAATATTTGAAATTGTAAAAAGAAATTAATTATACTGTCACACATTTTCTAAATATTATCAGATGTTCGTACTTTTTTCTCTCTCGCACCCAAATGGGTGAACTTTACTTTCTTTGTCGCACTAATACAGTAGTCAGGAACTTTGATCGAGTTTTTCTCTTAAACAAACAAATATTATCAAAGAATAAAAGCGCACTTCACTAGTTTAGACACTAGTCCATCAATGTGCAGTCTTTAGTTTGTATTGAGATTTTTTTACCGAGAAAAACTCAGCCCAGCGGAAAATATCTGATGGCCATAAAGTTTGGTACTGTAAGATCATCTAGTCAGTAACTAAATCTTTACTATGTTGTTAATAGAAATTGCACTTTAATTACATGCTATCGAGTAGTATATTTTACACGCTGAAAAAAAAATGCTAACTATTACCATCTTGCAATGGGGAATGATTACCATCTGTATGTGATAATCATTATCATGCTTTCATGTTAACTATTCGGTTCTCGTATAGTAATATTTACTATTGCTGATAGTAATAGTTACCATCTAGGTAGTAATATTTCTTATGTCTGTAAAATTTTTTTATTTTGCCTTCTAAGATAGTACACGGAAAAAATAAACTTTAGAAATTACTATTTGAAATTATAACCCGGAACCCGGTTGTCAATATGAGGAATTTTAACATTGAAATAGTAAATTTTATAATACGTGTCGTCTATTTTCTAAGTATCAGTTACGATTTTTAAAGTTCAAATAGTAATTTTCTTACATAAACAATAAATTTTCATACTTATCCTGTAATTATTCACTTTTTAATCATAAATGAAAAAATTACTATTTAGAATGATGGGGAAGGGGGGTAAAGGGGGTAGGCAAAACGGGGACCCCCAAAATTTTATAAAAAAAAATTTTATACTGTAAATGGTTTTTAAACATTCCAAAATCACTTCTGCAAATATAATTAAGCGTTACTTTGAATTTTTTTTGATAAACTTTTTCAAAAATCAATTGTCAGTTGAAAAATATCAATGACGGTTCTTTTATAATAAAAACTATTAAAAATTTTTTCCTCTTTTGCATCCAATAAACATGTAAAATATAATTTTTCTTCATGTAAATTACTTTAAAAAAAAATTCAACTTAATCAAATTCGTTTAAAATCCAGAAATTTTTTTTTTTTACCTTTTTTAGGGGGTACCCCACTTTGCCCGCAGAAATGAAAAATTTTTTTTTTCAACGGTAACTGAAAATTTCTTCTATTTACTTTGAATATCATTAAAAAAAAAAAAATTTTGCGTATTTGAGTCTTCGAAAACTTGGTATTTCCTTAAGTACCCCCTTTTGCCCCTCCCTCCCCTATTTACTGATCACTTTATCATTATTTGTCATTCTCAATTTATATAGTTCATTTTTTTCCGTGTAATGATTATCATCACGGATAAGAATGCTTACCATCTCCGATAGGAAAATTTAACATAAAAGAATGAGAATCATTACAATGTAAGGATGGGAATAGTACATTCGTTAAGATAACAAGTATTACCATTTTTTTTTCATCGTGTACAGTGTGCATGGGAGAAATTTCGATATTTACCACATGTTCTCACAGTATCAAACTTTGTGGGTAATTTTTACTAAAAATTTATCTGCGTGTACTCTTCAATTTATTTATTTACAAATTTTTGACACAAAACTTTTGAGTGAAGTAAAAATTATTCACCTGGCCTTTGCCTTTATCTGGATACTTTTACGTCATCATTCTTTTCAGAAGTCTTTCGAATCGATGTATTGAAATTAATTAGATCTCACTGTCTTTAATGCATTTCGTTACATTTAAACTCAAAGTAGGATTTTAGTCAAAAGAAAATCTCTACTATCTTCTGCTTCTACTCCTACTCAGTTTTTTTTCTTTTTTTAAACAATTAAAATAGAAGTAGCAGTATAATATAACACAATGTAACTCAAGTCGGTCCATTTACACTCACAGGTAAATAGTATAAGTCTGTATAAAATTTTCAACACTCCCCTAATCGCTTAAAGCTACCTACGTATTCATTTCTCACCCTCTTATTTAACTCTACTTCTCTTTCATCTTTTCTTTCCGCACCCACACACGTTAACCCCTAATCGTCCCTCCAATTTACACTCTCTACAATCGTTACCTCTCAAGCCTTTTGTTTTTTTCCTTCGAATATTCGACCTCCTCGTGAGTTTTTTAAATTTATAAAAATTATAAAATCTGTCTAGAAAAAAAAAATTCATTTTTTTCTATTCCTCGTTCTGAAAAAAAAACAGCAACAGAAAAAGAAAAAACCGTCATAACAACGTCGCTCCGGGTGGAAATTACGCGTCAGCATTTTTTTTTCATTTTTTTCTTTTCTCTTTTTTCTTTTTTTTGCCTCTTCGACACAAGTCCTGATGGCCGTGAGGGTCTCGGCTCGTCGGGATAAGGGTTAACGAGGGCGACGCGACCGTTTGGATGGTAACGGTGGTGGCGGCGACGTTGAGAGCTTGCTGAGCGCGGCGTCGAAGCGGGAAAGGCGAGAAAAGCGAGAAAGGCGAATAGCGCAGCGGGTTTGGTGAGGACAAGAGGATATATAGTCAGAGCCATACCAGGGTGATACAGGGTGGCAGTAGTAGTAGTAGTAGTAGTAGCAGTCATAGTCATAGTAGTCGTAGTAGTAGTAGTAGTAGTCATAGTCATAGTAGTACGAGTTGGAGGAGGTGATAGAGGTGGAGGAGGGGGAGGAGATTTGACGGCGAACGATGCCGAGCGACACGTCGCTGAGTCCCTGGCGGCTAGGCGTCGTTACGAGGGCGCCGCGTTTAGAGCGTCAACGTTGGCTTCCATTTCCCTTCGGGTTCCTCTTGCGTTTCACCTCCTCTTCCTCTATATCCGCTACCACCCTCTTCTGTGTCATGCCCTCACACTCTTGCCGTTGCTATCAAGCCTCCTCCCTGACTCCCAACCTACAGCTTGCCGCGTTTCACCACTCTACTCTATGCCACTACTCCACTCACTCTTTTGGCAAGAGTAATAGAGAGAGAGAAAGAGAGTAAACGAGAGTAGTAGCAGCAGCAGTAGCAGCAGCAGCAGCAGCAGAGTAGTTGGTCGGGTTAGCTGATGGTGTATATGACGACACGTTGCACAGCGACACAGAGAACACGAAGAAGAGTCGGCCGTGAGAGAGAGCAAGGTGGAGCTGCTCTGATGCTATACTACTGCTACAAAGCAACATCAGCATTGCAATATATATGTATATGGATATATAGGTATATATATACTTATGCTGGTGTACTGCTGTTACTGGTGCTACTGCTGGTTCTGGTATATATATGCTGAACATAGAGAGTAGTAGAGTGAACGAGAGGGTGAGAGGAGGGATCACAGGGAGATATAGCAGGAGAAAATCGACAGCAGGGGAGGTGGTAGGTAATCACCCGCCGGCGGCTCGCGTTATAGCGTCGTTACGCCGCAACGCTGCTATCGCGCACCCCGCGTTCAACCACTCGCCTTCAGTACGATCTCTTTTCAACCCCCAAGTCTCTCCCTCTTCTGCCCCCGCCACCGCCACCCGCTCACAGCCTCCTACACTCGTACTTGTCTACGACCGACCTAACCTCCAACCACCGAGGCACACCGAGCCAAGGCGTCTTTCATACCGCTGAGGAATACGGTTATTCCCTTTGGACGAGAGTACTACGCGCGTTTTTTTTTTTTTTTTTATTTATTTATATATATATTTTTTTTTTCATCTACTGCTCTGTCGTATCTACGTCCTTTTTCTTATTCCCGGTCCCTATTGGTTGAGCGGACGAAATTTCAGAGACAATTGTGTTGTCAAGGGACATAGATACTGATCAAAAATGGTATTTAATCAAAAATCGAGACATTATTTTTTGGACTTATCGATATTGCCAATTGAGAAAGACTTTTTTTTTAGGTCTGAAAATTACTTTAGGTTTTTTTTTATTTTTAGTGCATGAAATTTTTTCTTTTTCGCATATAAATATTTTGCAGTAAAATTCATTTTTTCAAAAGGTAGTTTAAAAAAAAATTTTTTTTTGCTCTATGTTTCATAAGGATTAAAACCAAATTTTTTTTTGCATTACAAGCATTTTTAAAAATAAAACTTTGATGCATAAAAAAAACTATTTTGATGCCGTCGTATTACACAGAGCCAGCGGATAACTGATAAAAAAATTTTTACCAACCGTAAAAAGGTACGAAAAAATAAAAAAAAATAAAAATGCAACAATACATCAACAGATAATCGTAACTACCACCGCGCGTTTAAATAATTTCCATACATCAATGACACGTGACAATAAAAAATAAAACGTAAAGAGAAAAAAAGTAAAAAGAAAGTAAAGTTACAGAAACATCTCACATCAGACATACTCCTCGAAGGCGTCAGTACTATCTTCCCGACAATTACCCCGTATCTGAGACTTGGGATTGTTGCGTCTCGTTGGCAAACGGCAAGCTCAAGTGCCGGGAAATATTGATATGTAAATATAGCAGAGCAGAGAACTGGTGAAGGCTACAGTAGGAGCTACAGAGTACAGCGTCATAGTCGTTCTCCTCCCATGAGAATGAGACTGCGGCGTTGAAGAGCAGGCGGCAGTAGCAGCAGTGGAGAAGGCAATGGAGGATGAGAATGAGGATGAGGATGAGTAGATGGAGGTGGTGAATGAGGAGGATGAGTAGGACAAGAGCATGGAGGTGTGGGTCGTTGGCCACCCCCTTAGGCATTGGTAACGGGGTGTGCTAGCAGGTTAACGAGCGGCTCGCGGGGTGTTCAAGGCACGAAGAGCGTCAGTGGTAGTATGGTACACCAAATGGGGGATAGGGGGTGCGGGGATTCCTGCCGGCAGTATAACAGAGACGGCCGGGCGTGCCGCGGAGCGTGCCACCGAAGGGGATGGGAATTTTCCATCTCCCGCAAAACTATTGGCATCCACTCGTATCCATGAAAAATTCCCTAAAATTAAAATTTCACCGGTTATTTTTTAAAAATATTACTGTGACACACAACAATTGATTCCCAAGCTAATTGGAGATAAATTTTTTTTAAAAATACGATATTTCATAGAGAACGTGAGATAGTTAATTCTGATAATTTGGACAATGCTTTTGCGGTGTCGCATAGGGACATGCCCTGCGGGACATGGCATGGAACGGGGTGGTTGGAATGGGCCGCGGAAACACGGAGAGGGCGGCAACACAGCGGTAGAGAAGCAGAGAGAATGTTACCTCGTGGATGTGCTGTGTACGACGCCCGACAAAGATGGATATAGACTTTGTGATAGAGAAACAAAAAAAGAGAGAAAAATAATATATATCTTCTTCGACTATTGTAGACGAGGTCGTGCGAGGTTCCAGTACTTTCATAGTAAATGAGGCCTCGTCACTTTTCACCTCAATCACTCGCGTATCCGGTGACGAAACGTTAACTTTTTTTTCATGCTTTTCATTTTTTTCTTTTTTTTTTTTTTTTTTTTTAAATAACGCACGAATGCTCCCGCTCAATGTGCTTGTGGTAGAATGCAAAAACAAATTTTCAAACCAGGATATCGGATATCTGTTGTCATTTCTCTTTTGACTTCTTGTGGTCAAAATTTTAATATTTAATATTCAAACAAAATTTTTAATATTTTAATAACTACATTTTTTACTTTCCGAAGAAATTAATCGATTAAATTATATCGATGCTAAAAGTATTATTTATTAGCCAGAAGTTTAATGAATTGAACAACATCATTAACTAACATGTAACTTGAACTCAGTACCAAGAATCAGTCAAAATATTCTGTGTTATCAAGAAATTTAACTTTAAATAATCAAAAAATATTATGACACTGAAATTAGCAGACGACTGACGGTTTTTGAATTTTTTTAAAAACGATTAAATATGAAAAAAAAAAATATTTTGAAAAATTGCACCTACAGTTTATTAAATTTTCTACATGAGTTTATTTTTAGTTTTTTTTTTTTTGTAATTTATTTGTTAAGAAAAAAATCCGAAAATTTGTAACTGTCTGCTAACTTCAGGATCATAAAATATTTATTTAAATTTTTTTTAAAATTACTTTTCACGCTTAACAATTGTCATAAAAAATTTTTAATTATTAATACCCAATAATTACTAGATTAAATCTTTGATAATTAACTGTTAAAATTGCCTGACGGTAATGACTATTAACAATTAAAATAACTACTCATATATTAATTATTAGTTACACGACAATGACATTAGTTTTTAATTATAAACTTTTTTTATAAATATAAAATTATTGACATGCAAAAAAAAAATTGGCGCAAGAAATATTTTTCTGTATGAATTGTAAGCAAAATTTTTCTTAAGACTAGAAAAAATTTTTGCGCCAAGGAATTTTTTTCTGTGTATATTTCAATTTATCGTCGATTTAATGAACTACCAGTTTCAAAAAGTAGATCATTTTTACAAAAATTTATGCGTAAAATACTTGGGGTCAGGTTTTATCAAAATTAAAAAATTATTTGTCATTTTTAAAGTATGGGAATAATTAAAATTTTTCAGAACTTCTTTCTGTGCTTTTAAAAGAAATCGTTGGACAAAATCAACGTTCGTACTCCTTTTTCATGTTACTCTGTTACTACTTAGACATCCGTTACTACTTAGACGTCTGTTACTACTTACATGTCCATTACTACTTAAAAGTCACTCATGCTCTACTCGCTCGCAACTATAAAACAAAGATAATGTATGACATAAGTGGGAATAAAGTAAATTAAAGATCAATCATACCTCGAAAAAAAAATTAATTAATTAATATGACTAAAAAAAAAAAAAGAAAGAAAAAAAAAACGGGGCTATTTTTCCATCCAAAAAAAGGTAAGTATCAAAGATTGGAGTGAGCAGAAATAGCGTGAGAGGAAATATAACGGAGATACATAACGGAGGGAGGAGAGACGCGTCGTCACGGGATTACATGCCACGGCTGAGTGGGCAGAGTGGGTCCAGTGAGTCCTGGTTTAAGAGAGAGAAAGGGAGAGATCACAAGACCGTGAGAGACAGAGGGAGAGATAAAGCTCTTGGCGAAGCTACTGAACGAACAGGAGCAAGCGTGACAACGACAGCAACCGAGTAAGAGCGAGTAAGAGAATGGAAATGTGGGATGGTTGATGGCGTCCGGGTAAATGTCAACCTGGATCAATATTCCCTTGGACTTTGATACTCACGTCCATCATTTTCTCCAGCAACTATCGCTGATGCACTATAAACCCGCCGACTTTATTTATTATTTATTCTTCAGTATCTATACATCTCTACATATACACATACATATATATATATATATATAAATTTTATCCTTACTCCACTGATAGTTGCTTACATATTCCTGTGTGTATACTGTGCAGTGTAAATATATAAACCCATATATATACACACACATGTCTACATCATTTGAGTTAAGTCGAGTTGAGTCGTATGGTTATATGAAATGCATACAATGATGTAAGCTAAGATAAAGCTCGCAGCATATGTGCCCTACGATGATGGAATCGTATGGTATGGCATCCATATCTTTGGCACGCAATAACATTTGCCCGGAATAATGACCGAGCCAAGCCAACGACGTCTAGTCGTGCGGAGGATAAAGTGTCTAATGGTAAACGTACTCTGTACTCTGTACTCTGTACTTTATATATATATGTATATGTATATAATATACAGCACATACATTGCTACATATCAGACTAGTATCGTAGTGGCTGCATCAGTGTATTGCACTGGTGGTGGTAGCAGTGGTACACTCCAGCCGATCCCAGCGCGATAACGATAACACACGATAACACTCCCTACGTGCCGTGTTGTGCGGTGTTGTGTTGTGTGTTATGCTGTGTTGGGCGTTCACACGCGTGCCTGCATTATGCACACGCGTGCTACTGTTGGCTGGGTTCACGATAAATGGCTAAGGGCTACAACTAGTGTGATGATGCCCACACAGCTAATTATATGGATCAATTGTCATGGGGTTATTTACATTCTTATGAACTAAATCCACTAGAGGTCTTTTGCATGGTCGCCTAAAAATACACACATGATTATGTTTTTTTTTTTTTATTTCAACTTGGCACTTACACTTTTATCGTGTCGATCCATAATGACCGAATGTCGCGACCCTTAAAATTTTCAGTTGACTTGGGAACTTCTCAGTCGCTATCGATAGTTTTATTTTACTGCGCCTAGTTTTGAAAGTTTTATAACTTGAACTAGTGCTCGGATACTTATTTTTAAATTCTAAAAAATTCCTTATCCCATATATGAACTTTCTTTCCACCATTTGTGTTTTAACTTTAATGCCTATGTGCAGGGCATAGAAGGCAAATGTAGAACAGGGCTCATACAAACAGAGAGTACAATAGTAAACAGTCTTATCGTCTGTAAAGTTTAATTTTTGTGGGTTATGGCATTTAGCTGTTACATTACCGATATTCAATACTTGAAGCAAAAATTTGCAGAACATAAACGTTAAATTTGAAATAGCAAATTCCGAAGTTATGATTAGAAAAACTAAATTGTATAGCATTAGATGTTTTTTGTCCGTTTTACTTTCTATAAATGTTTAATAGATAAGCAACACTCAACGAAACCGTGGGATTGTAAAGAGGTGACGAGTTTCAGACTCTTGACGAGAACGAAAATCAAAGTAAGTAGGTAGGTAGTGTGTAGTGTGAGAAAAAAGATAAAAAAACAAAAGTGAGACCGAGTGTAGAAGCAACCAACGGTGGAGTGAAATAGTGTAGAATCAAGTGTCGAGTGGTCGCGATAGGAGTCGGGATAAAGGAAAAAGAGACTCGGGTGTGTTTGCCGTCTCGCGGCTCCGCGACCCGAGTTGAGAGTAGTAAGTAGAGATGAGTTGAAAGAGAGAGTGAGCGAGCGAGAAGCAGAAGAAGATGGAATAACGATAACGTAAAACGAAAAAGTAAGAAAGTGGTGGTAAAGGAGAGAACGTAAACGTAAAAGACGACTGAGAGAGTTGGAGGCTGGCTTCCGTTGCTGTCCTTTTGCTTATTTTTCCTACTCCTCTATATACTCTCTGCCATTCCTCTCATTCTCTGCTCTTTGCCGATCCTTCCCTAACGTCTCACGGTGGTAGTGTAGCTTGAGAAACCCACCGCCGCTTCTACCGTCTCCTCAAGGATCCTTTTTACTTTATTTTCTTACTCTTCGCCTTCCTTGCCATTTTTTTATACTCTTACTTTTTTTTTGCCTCTCTTTTCCCTCAACTTTTTTTTAACCATTTTTTCCCTCTTTTTTTTTGTTTTTTTGTACTTTTTTTTTGCGCACGCTCAGCTCTTGGCTCGGTTTTTGCCGCGCCGTTCCACTCGTTCTCGCCCGACGAGTCTTTCGCGCGCGCGCTCTCTCTCAGCTCCGCCTTTTTAATTCCTTTTTTACCCAAGAAGACTTTTCCTGTCTCTTTCTTCCTCACATCTACATCTACTACCCGCACACATATCCATTTTATTTCACGAGCTTTTTCCTTTTTTTTTCGGTCCTCTTTTGCTTATTTTTTTCCTTTATTTTTTCTCTAGCTCGGCGAACGAGCGAGATAACACGCACCTGTGCTTCTTTTTTAGCTGCACTACACACTAGCTTTTTCTCAGTTCCTCGCTCTCTTGGGTTTCATACTCGAGCTTTTTCTTTTTTTTTAAACATTTCTATTTTTATTTTGTTTTGTTAACGTTTTTCTTTTTATATCATCTATTTTTCTACTCATCTTTCGCGATAGTGCGTCTTCTCATTATATATTTCAACAACAAACATATATCACAAATCAAAAAAAATGTATATTTTATAACACATATTTATTTTTAGCCGTAAAAAAGTAAACATTAATACTTTATATGAATTTCGCGGACCAAAAAATTCAGCGCAAAACAAAATAATAATAAAAACAGAGTTGACTGCATATCCGCATGAAGGTATATCGAGTTTTATTTATGCATACACGTGCCTCGTGTCTTGGGAAATGTGCCGAGGCTGTTACTCTGTGTAAGAACGAACAAGAAGACTTTTTGCCACTGCAACACATCATGTATATAGTTACATTTTAAAGTCTACATATTTCATTGTACTATCATACAGACCTACATATATATGTATATTACATACATTACTCCACACATTCGCATCAAACATTTACACTCAATGCAGGCACAGACGTATAAATGCATCAGTCCAGCGCAGGGTCCATAAAGTACACGTGAATGTCATATCTGTAAAGAGGATACGTCCAAAACATATCCGTATTTATTCTACTCATGCTTGAAATATTTTTTAAGCATACAAAAATATTCAACAAAATTTAGAAAAAAAAAAAAAAAGTTTGAAATACTTTATTATTTTTTTTAAATACAAAAAAAAATCTTGATCGCGAAAAAAAAAGTCGGTGAAATTAGACTGCACCCATCTACTATTAGTTTCCGCTACCTGTGCCGCCGCGATTTATTATATAAGTGGTGGCCCCAGCTCGTGTAGATGTGGAGAGCCGAATGATGTAGAGTATGGGGCGTTGGAGTGTCGACGATGACGAGGCGTCGGTGAAATACAAGAAAGGGAATATAACATATAGCCTGGAAGCTGAGTTGAATTGTGTACACATATATGTACATATACATGTATACCTAATACTCCTTTACATGCAAGTTTATATGGCACAGTGTGCTGTGGATACGATAGTGTATGGAATACCAGAAGGATGGTGGAGATGGAGATGGAGATTGAGGCAGCAGAGATGTATAGCAGAATACAGTGGCTCAGTCGCACTCCCTCGCGACACGACACGGATGATTGAGCACCACTGACGCAGTAGTAACGGCGGTCTGGGACGGGGTCGACTGGCCATGGCGTGCCGCGATGCCGGGGATGATTAATGCGCTACCCCCCATCTACCCTGACTGCCCGTTATACACGCGCTGAAACTCTCGTTGCTCTTGCCTGCTATTCCCCTGACACCCGCAATCCCTCCTATATCTATGTGCCTACATATATCTGTGCTTATACTTATCTACATGTATACATACATAGATACATACATTACTACCATCTATACCATCATCTCACACCTCATTTATATACACATCACACCCGAATAATATTCGTATCCTCATTATATACTCCGACACACAATACATCACTACATACATAGAGTTCTCTACTAATCGGAAAATGTTGAACTACATATATATTTTTGTCGGATACTTTTCTTACATTTAGTAACTTGTCGCTTGCCATTATTTATTTTAAATATTTTCTGTAAATAAATCCATATTTTTATTTATTGATAATAACACGTGTACATTTACATGCGTGTGTGTAATGCACGGACATGATGGAAATAGACAAATCCATGGATCGACATAGAAACCTAAGGTATATAATACTACTAAAACTGTCGTGTTATGCCCGACAATCCAGCAAAATCCTTCCACATACACCTACACAGAATCCTTTGGCGGCACATTTATATAACTAAGTCCCTACACACATGTCCGTAAAATACCTATGTGTGTATGTATACATATGTGTATGTAGTAGTACAGTATACTATCAGCGTACTAAGCGCGGGCGCCCGCACGTGATCAAATCCACACCCACGCAATACAACTCACGTAGAGCAGTCATACGTGGGAAAAGGTGGGTGGGTGTATGTGTGTAGTAAAGACAGACACACTGTGTGGGTTGAGGAAGCTCGGAGAGCTTGTTGGGGTATAGAAGCATCAACGATGAGGGGGCGAGTAGGGCGAGACAGCAGGGTCGTCGGTGGCGGCGTAACGCGATAAACGGATTAACGGCAAGCTCGAACCCGAGAGCCGGGAGAGTTTGGCGCTCGCGCGCCACGAGTACCGCATGTACGGTCTAGTGTAAGGATGGTATGGTTTAGTCTACATAGTATATATAGTATATATAGTATATATATATATATATACATATATACATATATGTATGTACGAGCAAGGGAATGGGGAAGTGAAGAGGGACGTCGGTGTCACGGCATCGCACGTTACTCGACATCCTCCGTTGCACACTCTCGCTCTTTACTCCACTCCTATATATCCATACAACATATATGTATATATATATATATATATATACCATTTTTTCCCTTCGGCAGAAACGCGCCTTTTGTCACCTTTTATTCCCACACTGACCCTGTCTCGTGTACTTTTGTCTTTCTTCCTTAAAAATTCACTCATTTCTATTTTTTATTCTTCATTCAAAAATAAATACAAATATATATAAATTAATCCACTGTAATGATAATCAAAAATATATTAAAAACCCAATATTGATGAATAAGAAAAAACTAAACAAGAATTTGTAAAATATACATTCACAAAACTTCCCACGTACTACGTGACTCTGGATGTAATCTGGATAAAAAATAACGTGGATAGGATGTAAGCACGCGTATCACCTCGTGTGTGCGTGCAGCTCTTTATCGTCGCCTGATCTTATACCTCACGTACGTATATAACACGTTATATATATACATACATATATATATAAATACATAATACATAAATACATAAAGCTGAAAGCTCCCCTTGGACATGGCACTCCACACCATACTACTTCTCCACATATATCCATATCCCCTATTCTTTGCCGCTCACCATCCCGTGCCTGTCTCACTTATACTCATTGTACGGTGATCGGGTGCGACTTGCGAGTCAGCTCGTGACACCAGGGACATTTAAAAATTCACGAGTCACCGTATAGATAGATAGCCAGCGCGCAAGAGCTTCTTCTCTTTTATTTCATTTCAATAGACATCACAAAACGCATTATATATAAATATGTGTATACATGTATATCTATATATATTACATGCCACACCATATAAATTCACCTCTCTCTGATGATGTAGATGATGCAGTCTACGCTGCACTACTTCATACATCTCCCATTCAGACAGCATATGATTTTGTTTGTAAAAATACAAATATATTTTTAAATTTATGATGCAATTTTTTCTTTTTCTGAGTTATTACAGTCATAAGTATTGAAAGAAGAGCTCGCGAGTGTTCTAGGTATATATAGATATATATGTAAATATATATCACCGCACTCTATAGCAAACTCTCTATGCCTTGATGTGTTTTGACATGACACGTAGAGAGTCTGATCAGCAGACGAAACTGACACGAGAGTCAGCACTCGGCAGTCAGCCAACCAAGTCAAGTATAAGCCAAGAGTTTCGGCGTAAAATTCCCCGGCCAGTCGGGTCATTATCACTCTAATGGACTCGATTATCAAATAATAAGTAAAGTTAACAAGTCCTCTGTCCTCTCCTCCCGACTACGGCTGACATTAAAAAGTTTTACCATTTTTTATAACTATATCAGGCGGTTTTAAATTAAGTAAATGTCAAATCTATGTCGACGACACGGTTTAATTGATGTATGATGAGATATGCATGGGCAAAATACGGAGTGTTAATGTCAAGTAATGAGATATTAAGTGCATGGCAAAAGTAGACGGATGGATATGATTGAATTTTTATGGATATATTTATGTTTCATGTAGAATATATGAGAAAAAGAAGAAATTAGTATTAGAGATGTATAAATATATACGGAGGAAATAATTAGGGAGTCGGCTGTTCAAGAGAACCAGGGATCAAAGCTGATCCGACTCATTACATGTTGGGAGAAATATGATGAACGGTGAATTGGAATAAAACAGCGCGAGGTGTCGGCGGGAATTGCATCTTATCTACTGTATACATCTTTTTATGTTTATACTGGTTGGAAATAATGCGGCATTGCTGGTGTACGCAGCTAAATTGCGGTGAGAATAATGCACTCTCTCTTCAATGCTGAAACTCTTTATTCTTTAATACAAAAAAATAAATTATAAAAATGCAAAATTACTTTTTAAATATTTTTAAAAATAATTTTTTTTTTTTTTAATAATAGCAACTTCAATTAAATCAATATCTATACTCGTTCGGACATTTATTGACAAATTTTTTTCGCGGTTTTGCCTAAAAATTTACCGACTTTAAAAAAAAAATAAATGGAATTTTTTAATAACCGAGACAGCAAAAATGATGAAAATTTTATCAAAAATTCTTGAGTTGCGAAATATAAAAATAAAAATAAAAGAATACAATCTAAAAAAAAGAATTAAGCGAATTCCGGCTGGTCTTGATTCCCGGCCGTCGGCCGACGGACAACGTAGTGTGGCAACTCGAATTCAGATCTGCTCGTTACACTCAACAAGACCAGTCGGAGGGTCGCCACACGCACGGTCGTTCGACCTAATAGCCACCCAGGCGAGAACCACCACGAAAAAGAGGATAAAGAGAGAAAAAAGTTATCCCGAGACATCCGTGTGTGCACACACATGGACAGCTCAAACGAAGCGCCGCCGTTGCCGTCGGCGTATCCACACCACCACATACATCATCTACACGCAACACAAAGAGAACCCGCCTCAACCTCCATCGCACTCACACTACATACATATATATACACAACGTATATAACAGGCCTCATCCCGATAGCTCATCGTATAAAATATACGGGTGAGTGTACGTGTGGGAAATCGTAGTTGCGAAGCTGAGCGATATAGCGGCCAGAGAGCAGAGAGATGTGTGATGTATAGCGCGATACGATGCGCAACTGAGTACAAAGATGAGACACAAAACAAGACGAGAGAGATAGTTTGCACGTGAGATAGACAGCAGCACATACAGTACATCAACCATATATATATATACATACATATATACAGAGATGTATTGCGCGACTAGTAGTATTATATAGAGGATTCGACTGTACTCGTTTACGCTGGGGGTATGTGGGTACGGTATGTATCTACTCTACACAATAGAGCATAGAGCTGGTAGCTGTTAGCTGCTGCTGAGGAAAAAGCGCGAGTGTACAAGCGAGACAACATTAAATATATAGAGGGAGATAGAGAGAAAGAGTGAAGTGAAGCGCACTTGGCCGCGCGCGTGCCGACAGGCGCGACACTCGCCATCCTCACCCTTCGTGTCCCGTCGCCACCGCGATACGCCTTTCATCTCTCCGCCTCCCAGTTACCCGCACTCTAAGAGCTATCGTCCTCACACACGTCCATATATATGTATATATGTATATATGCCAAAGGCACCGTTATATATACACACAACCTAGACATTTGCACAACAATACAAGACCGACAACGACGACAACAACCCACCAACTATCAATAGAAATATATATGTATAGACATATATATCAAGTATATCTAGCATATACCACACACGGACTGTTGTGCAGACGCAATCTACATGACGTTACTCTTGTTCTTATTCTTATTGTGCTCGTCTTTGCCTGTCATCTCCATTCTCATTGGTTACTTTGTTGTCATATTTTTTAACTTTTTTATCTTTTTTCCCAGTTCTCATGTTATGCCAGTCTCATTTTATTTGGCCAGTTGAGTTTCACGTCAGACGGTTAGATGATATCACCGTTACGTACTTGAGAGTACAGAGGAGAGCAGCGTATACCTCGCTAGGTATAATACGGATTCTAGCATATATATATATACATATATATCCACAGTAGCATAGCAAAGCACAGAGTTGAGTGGAGTGACCATGCTGCGTCGGTGGATATAGTCTAGTGTAGCATGAGGAGCTGAACGTGAGGAGTATATTATATTATATATATATATATATATATACATATATAGCAAGAGAAAGCACAGAGGTATATAGAGACTACTAGAAGTAGTAGTGTATATATAGAGGTAGCTCGGGTTTGCGAGATTGCCTGAGAGGCTGAAAGGTAGCCACAGGCAAGGGCGCACGTCAACATGAACGTGAGCCTCAACTCGTGAGCATTCTCTATCACCCTCACTCACAAATTTCCTCTCTTTCTCTGTTTGCTCTCTTTTCTTCTCGTCTCTTTTCTCCACTCTACTACTCCATTTCTACCCTCTCGCTTTCTCCGCCTTCACTGCTGCTGCCACCTCCACCTCCACCTCTTCATCCTCATCCTCATCCTCCTCCTCCTCCACAACTCACTCTACACTCTGTTCCGTGGTGCTTGAAACGCCACTACACTACACTAGTGTAGTAGTATACAGTAGTGTAGTGCGCCGGCTCCTCCTTTACTCCACTGAAACCCGCGATCCGCCGTCTCCATATCCGGTCTCACTCTTGCAACCTCTGTTTCAACTTCTCCACTCTCTCATTCACGCTTATATATACCCATATATATATATATACATATCTATATATACTCACATTGCTCTTACTCACTTGCTCCCTTATTCGCTGACTCATTCTCTCACTCTATACTACTCTCTGGCTGCTGCTGGCGATATGCTGCTTCGTCCATTTCATCCCACCACTTCTTCTCTGTTCAGTGGCGCACACCGCGCTCTTCCCACCCCCTACACATTGTCAGAGACAAGCCGCTGCTGCAAGCCGTTTGCTGCCTCGCAGTTCGTCATTGGTGTTCTTACCAGTTGGAAATACGAGCTTCTGTGGTGTGTGACCACGCGGATGCTTTAGCACAAGTTATTATTGTTAACATTTATGCCAATCCCTGTTTCATTTAATCATCATCATCATTAACAACAACAACATCAACATCAACATCACTTACCATCATTACAGTCATTGTCACTTTTAAAACTTAAAACTTTTTCCTGTGCTCACATTCTTCTTTACATCAAAGAAGATTGACGCGCAATTTTATACGCGAGTTTCATTGACTTTAAATTTCCCACGGTAAATCTCAAAGCAAATAATCAACTGTTTGAATTTTCTAAGACAAACTCTACCGTGTTATCATCGATGTTTTTATTGTGGATTTAAGTAAAAACAATGATAATGTGAATGTAAAATGAAGGTGATGTTAAATAATATCGGGGTGTGATTCGCTCTAGAGAAATATTTGTCAGCCAAGTGACGGCAAGTGGTCGTAAGACACGTGCATATAAACCACGTGTAGTGCTGGCGCATAACGTTTTTACGGTTCCCATCGGACTCTGTAAATCCTTTTGCAATCGCAGAACTTTAAAATATATATACTCATATATATATTTAAAAAAAATACTTTCCGTTCACTTGTGTCGTGAATAATGGACTCGATAAAAGTCTTTGTCACCAGCGACAAAGTTACATAATAAAAAAACAATTAAAACTAAAGGAAACAAAACATACATTTATATATAAATATATAATATATATAAATAAGTACTAATGTACTGATAACAGTTACTAGGACAGTGAATAAAAATTTCTCTAAAGAATTTGAATTTTGTTTTGACGCGATGCTCAGTGCCTCGTTAGCATTAGCGCAGATAAAAAAAAAAGTTAAAACGTGTTTCTCAGTGAGCCCAAGGTCCGCGAGGACCTGCTAAAATGACTGCGCGTCTCCACTCTTTGAGGCACCAGGACAAAAAATCAACGGGTACCGGACACAGACAGCAGCAGCAGCAACAACAACAACAACAACAGCATCAGCAACCGCAGCAACAACAAGTCGCGCCTCAAGCACCGAGTCCGGCCCCAAGTCCGAGTCTCAGTCCGAGCCCGAATCCAAAACACTCAGACGGTCGCCGCGTAAGTATCCGTGCCTAGATTATTTAGGTATCTAATAGCCGATAAATAAATTAGCTGTCCAATTGTTAATGGTCTGTAAGCTATAAATTGAACTGTCACTGGTCTGTTAATAACACGAGATACTTGCCATATGACACAGATATAATAGCCACGCGCCGCACACTTTATCTTCTGTTTACAATTCTTCCCCTCGTAATCAGAAGTAGGCGTGTAATAGCTCACATATACCATCTGATAGCTTATATATTATCCTTACTGATGTATAATTATAAATATATATTTATTTATTTATTTATTTATTTATATTGCAATGTTTTACATGTAATGTAAATTTATTTTTTTTTTATACTCAGGCAAACAAACCACTGATGGAGAAACGAAGACGTGCGAGAATAAATCAATCACTTGCCGCACTCAAGGCATTGATACTTGATAGTGCGAGGCTGGAAAACACAAAGCACAGCAAGCTTGAGAAAGCAGACATACTCGAATTGACAGTACGACATCTCCAGAGACAGAGAACTTTAGCACAGCCGGGATTGTCGAGGTACAAGGCCGGCTATCAAGACTGCTCACGTGAGGTAGATCAATATACATACTTGTTTATATATATGATTGGTCTAATTGATGCTAATTTATTGTTTCGGGTGTATATATTCCAATGATAATAATAATAATAATAATGACGACATGTAACTTAGGGTAATTTGAAATGCTCACAGGTGGGTCGTTATCTGGATGCACCCGACATAATAACCGGCAATACAACACCTATGGATCCGGCAGTAAAACAAAGGCTACTGCGTCATCTGGACAGTTGTGTATCTGAATTGGATTTGGATCTCGGGTCAAGACCAGACAGTGGTCTTGGTAGTAGTCCTGGTAGTGTAACAGACCGCGTAACAGGTGCCGCGAGTCCAAGTGGACTTGATCATCACCACCACCATCAAAACCATCCAGTGGCACCGCACTGCAGCAGCAATTCCGCTCCAACATCTTTCAATCCCAGTTTAATTAAAACGGAGATACCGGATATGATGGACACACCCACGCCTATGGCACGGCCCGACAGCAGTACAACCGCCGGTGATGAAAATAACAACAGCAGCAGGCCAACATCCGCGTTCAGTCAAGTTCCGACGGCACTGGATCACCATCATCCAGCAGGCACGGGTATACCCGTTGTCGATCAGGCCTCGACGTCAGGACAAAATCCAAATATGTTGTCTGTTGTCCAAGTAATACCATCAAGATTACCCGACGGTCAAGTAGTTTTTTTGCTACCAAGTCATTACGTACAATTGGCGGCTGCTGCTGCTGCCAACGGAATTAGCATCGGGCCTAATCCGCCTACAGCTATTTGGGCAGCCACTAATATGTCCCTATTAAAAGCCACTGACAAATTGGCTAAACGATCCCATCAAGATATATCACCCCAAGATTGGAGCAATGACGGACCTAAACCGACAAAAAGTCCGCGCATGGATCAGCCAGAGCAGCCGCTTGACTTTACCACGACTTCGAAAAAAATAAAAACCTACAAGCCACCGCTAGATAATAACAACAGTTGTAGCAGTGAGATCGATGTTGGTCAAGTAAATGGTATTGATGAGCAACACACGTCTAGTCATCCTGATACCCAGTGCAATGACGAAATGGTCACCATCATATCCCCCGAATCGACCTCGACTATTTCACAACAGCCAGTTAAAGACGAAGAGGGAATGTGGAGGCCGTGGTAAACAAGAGGTTTATAAAAAACATACAATATAAAATAATAATAATAATAATCATAATAAAGAGATTCAATTAAACTGATTGATTTTATATGTGATGCGCATTGATGATGAGTATCGTTGGAGCAGCAGCAATAAAATACCCAAACGATATCAAGATTCTTTAATGTCAATGTATATTATGTATATGTATTAAATATATATTGTATACATATATAAATGTATGTATGTATAGTATATAGACAAGCAGAGAATTTAATTGCCTAAACACAAAGAGCGTCATATTGTATATAATAAAAATTGACACTAAAAAGTATTTATCATGAGAATAGATTTATTTTCACGTTATCTAGTTATGTATAAAAAAAAAAAAATGAAAAAAAAAAGAGAGCATGTCCACCCGCACAGGGTACCCAGATATACATCAGAGTATTATTATTAGTTATTATTATTATTAATATCTATTATTACTATTATTATTAAATGATAAAAGTTATAACTGTGCTATAGATTCTTAAATATATGATAGTAAAATGTGAGATACAGATTGAATTACCCCGATCCTCATAAATGTAAAATAATAAACATCTAAAAGATACCGTTGCAATTTATTTTTAAAAAATAAATTTAAAAATAAGAAAAACTCCATATTCGATGTATGTTAAGTTACAGAGTCAATATAATAAGATATTAAATATTATGTTATTTGTTGATATAATAATAATTATTATTGTTTATATATTTATTTTTCACCGCTACCCCCACCCCATTTAATTTTAAATAAATTTTTTAATTTTAAATGCCGGAAATGTTTTTTTATTTACATCTACTGTAATTATTTTTTTTGTACTTGAGTATTTATTTTTTGCTGGACAATTTGATTGATAAAAAATAGAGTATTTTAAAATGTAAAATAAAAATGTGTATCTATCGGAGAAAAAGGCATTAAATAGCGTAGAGTAATTTCTTGGCTCTATCATCTCACCTGGCATAATTGAAGAGGCAAATTGTAGATCCCCGAGGCTCGTCGGCAAACATGCCCCAAGTCCCTGTGATCTTTAACGCTAATCAGACGCGCACCCTAGGACAATTATCTCACTCCGTTCTCCGTCTTCACAACAACGATGCAGGTGCAGAAAATCGACGGGTATCCAGCTACTATCTAGACTCCAATCCCGCTAAACAGATTCTCGTTATATATATTTAAAGCCCTTTTTAAATAATCTCATACTAACAAGTCTCGTACTAAAACTTTTCATTTTTCTATAAGACTAAAATACACCAGGAGGAATTATCGACCAAGGATTTTATTTATTTACAGGATCACGGGATACAAAAATTAATTACCAGCTAATAAGCAATTCAGTTTAATAACTCTATAAAATATATAAATTGTAAACAAATATATCTATTAAATATTTTTAAATTTAAAAGCATAGAAATGACGTATATATTTTGCTTGATAAATTTATTTTTTCATTTCATTTATTATAAATAGTTTTTTTTAATAAGTAAAATGATATTAAATATATGATATATTTATATTTATATAGGTTGTGCATTTAGGCTTTTTGTCTGTTACAAAATGTAGTATTTACTTATTTTTTTAAACTTATCCGCGCGACAATTATAATTTTTATTCGTACACACTAATGTTTAATTATTACTCGATAGTTATTGTATTGTAATTATTCATTATTTAATTAAACTAATATCAAATTGAATTTTTAGACATTTTATACTGTATACACTACAGTCGCAAGATTATCTTGCTGTTGATAAACTTTACTTATATGTGATTGATGCTTGATATATGTCTAGATCTTCTCCTTAAAGTTTTTTATACCAAAAGAGATAATACTCGCCCTCGCTGATTTCCAGATCGTCCACACCTGATTTAAAATACAAAAATCTCATTAGTATTTTTAAATCAAATTCAAATTTTTTAGATTAAAGCAGCCCGACTTTGAAAAATATATTTGAGGATATTCTCATATAGTGCCCGCCCCTCCCCTTCCCACTTTTAAAAAATATCACGACGTAGTTTCCAAGATATAGATTTTTAAAATAATTATTTACAGTTGTCATCAATTAGGAGTCAAACGAAATTTTAAAAATAAATTTTAGTCTAAAAAATTTTTAAATTCCCGCACAAAAAAATATATAAGTAACATTTATGTCCCATATAGCCGATACATTGATGCATATATGTCACATATATATTTTTTCGTGTGGGTTCTAATTGTAATATTGACATTAAGATTTTATTGACAGTTGTGTCATTGAATATTTTTTAAAAGCGCGGGTCTGAGAATGTCCGTAAAATAAAAAATTCAATTTTGGCGGGAAAGTAAATTTTAAAATAAAAATATTTTTATAATAAAGTAATCAAGAGAATTAATAAAAATTTACTGAATAAATATAGCAATAGAATAAAAAATAAATAAAATTTTGATGAGAAAATTTATCGGAACTATTAATCGCTCATCGTTACGTTATTATTAAGAAGCGTATAATGGACGATAATGATTGAAGCGAAATACCTCCAGGAGCGACGAGTTGATTACCCGGTGGAGAAGACAAGTCCGGCGGGGATGTGAGTCTGTAAAGTAGCCAGTAATGATATGACATGGGTTCTTCTTTATAGCCAGCGAGTGTGTGAACGTAATGGCCATTTGGCCATTCGGAAGCTGAAAATTGAAAATGAGGTGATATTTCAGCGGCAAGTAACATTACGCCGTAGAATGTTTCATTTTTAGGAGCAGTCACTGTCAGATGATAAGTTTCATTGGTTCCGACCCATAGAGTATACGAGACATTGACTAGCTGATGATGGGGTGACGTTGTTTGGGTCGGGAGTTTTGAAGCCGTAGATCCGTAAGCACTTGTGTTGGTTTCGACATTTTTTGTTGTACTCGATGATATCAAATTGTCGTTGAAATTATCTGTAAGTTGCGTAATTATATTTTATTAATAAATTGTCAATGATAAAAATACAGAGCACAAATTATTTACTCACTGTTGGGAGTAAGACCCGGAAGTGTGTTATTACTTAGCCGGCAGTTTAAGCTTCTGATGTTGATAAGACTCTTGGGAATTATTCCGAGAATAATTTGGGCAGTTAAATAAACATCTTGATCAAAAGAACCGTCAGCCTGCTGGCGGGTTATCAGCCACGACAATGCTGAGGATCTGTTCCAATTATCCAAAGGTTCATTTTCCACTTGTTTGAGCGCCTGCATTGCCAGAGCAGTCGTACGCAAATCTCCAAAGCTTCCATCGACTCTCTGACGTTTTGTTAAACTCATCGCGGGTTTACGGACAAAGTGACCAAGATTCCGGTGTCTGTGATCCTGGATAATGCATCTCAGGGCCAGAACCACCATCGCTATTGTGTCTGCAATCAAGTTGGTAATTAAAATACTTGATTATTTAACGCGGTTATTTTTTTTCCTCACCAATATTGTGATACTGAACGGCGTTCGTTATATCTAAGAGTCTTCTGATTTGTCGTTTTCTGATGTGAGCCTGTGCACTGCAAGCTGCTAAAGTTGTCAGCGCAAAATCGTAATCTACAGGCGGTTCGTGATGCTGAAGAGTTCCAATCAAATCGTGACCGTGGAACTGTCGCGGGTCCATACACAAAGCGCTTAAGGCAAGAGTATAACGCGCCAAATTTGTCTCTGAAAATCCTATTTCTCTGTGCCTAAATGATGACAATTATCATTATTATTATCAATGTAAATTTAAACAAATAAATATTTATACTGCATTGCTTCTTACATAGACATATTGTTTTTGTACCTCCAAAGCAAAACAACTATTTCCAACTCCAATTGTTTGTTACTGAGCTGCAGCTCAACAGACACAGACGAGGGATTATTGTCAGCGCGGGATAAATTGGCTAATCGAAGAGCTAAAAGAACCCAGTGGGTGTTATTGAACCATCCAGCGTCTTGATCCCTCTGGTACCAGAGCCACGTGGTGGCACGCGATACCATTGACTCCACCTCCGTCTCGGTTGGACGTGACTCAATCTCGGTCCCTTAATCAATCAAAAGCACGTTTTATTGAGGGTAATGTCTCTGTTAAATAATAAAAGCTACCTCGGGTTTCTGGAGCTTACCTTGGCAACGGGCGAAGACTGAAGCCCATACAATTAGCACTGCTGCCATACTTGCGCGTCCCCACATTGTTTATTTTCTAAATTATTGTGCAAATAATGATAATTGTTATTATTATTTTTTTTTTATATGAGAATGTACGATAGTTTTAAAATGTTTAGAGTTTTTTTTGTTATTTCAAAGGGTAGTCTGTTGTTAAGGAAGTAGAAACGACGAGATCGATATCACACCGTGCGATGTCTGGCAAGCCCTTCTTGACTTTCATCCCCTATTGCTTGTTATTTCCAAGAATCTCTTACGCTAATTAATTATTTAGCCCCTTTCAACCTCAGTATGAGCTTTTTTTTATTTCAATTTTTTTTATACGTGTATTATTACAAAAATATAAAATTGAGCTTTGTCTGGATATTAAATAATTTTTTCACCCTTTCGTTGCATAAAAAAAAACTCGTATTTTTTTTAGAAAAAAAAGTATTTACTAAATCCCTTAAAATAAGAAATTTATGAATTTCGTTGATGAGAAATTTTTAATTAATTTATAAGGACTTTAGTTCCCTTGGAGTAAAAGAAAAAAAAATGATTAGGGTGCAGAATATCACAAATGAATGTATTTATTTTTTTACTTACATTTAATAAACACGGCAGTAGTTTCAGTGCGAGTTATCAGAAAACAGAGATCGATAAGTACTCGAACGTAGAAACAATATGAGTAGTTGATAACTTTATTTATTTAAAATATTTAAAAATGGATAAAAAAAGTCAAAGTTAATGTGGGGGCTGGTTGAGTGGGATTACGACCGCGAGGACCGCACAGTGGTGAAAAAAAACGGTGACAAGCGTCGCGTCCTCACGTCGCGGTCTTTCGCGATAGCACACGTTGCGCCTGCGAGGTGAATGCGCAATGCAGACTAAAATTCACCACATAAATTCAGAGTAGGCTAGTACAGCTCCGGTATCACGAACGGGGGTTCGAAGACCTTCCCCAACTTCCCCACCAGCTTTTACATTTTAAACCCTTGTACTCACCACCACCACTCATCACTCTAATGTATTCATAAATCATATATATTTTTTATTTCTTCATTTATAAACTTTTACCTGCTGTAACTTCAGCCTTCTCCGACATTTTCTCATTTTTTCTCTTCTTGTTCATTTTCTTTTTACGTCATATACTTTAAAGTAGAAAAAAATATTCATGCTGCTGTTCCATTGTCATTTTTATTTTAATTAAATCTATAACTATCATAGAAAAAAATATCTAGTTATTATTAAGTCATTAATTTTTACAACACAAAGCCTTAAAAAAAATATTTGAACAGTAAATTAAAATACTATTAATTACAATTACATATTTTAAATAATTAATATTATAAATACTTATACTATTGTACATAAATATAAAATATTTCTTAAAATTTAAATTACAATTTAATTTTTTGAATTTTAAATTCATAGACGCTCTAGTTTGTTATAAAAAAAAAAAGAAAAGAAGTCGGTACTACGACGGATGTAGTTTAATATTTTGTGAAATTGAATTGGGGTCTATTTTCTTAGGACTTAGACTTATTTCTTGTTGCTCTTGACGTCTGTGACGTATTATTGTTGACAAGGCGCCATTGAAACTCGCTGTTTTCTTTTTAGCGCTGCCTTTGGGTGTTGCCTCGCCTACTCTTCTTACAGGAAGTCGTGGCGATGACATTTCGTCCATAAAATCAAAATTATCTTTCTCTTCAATCCTTAAATAATCATTTTTATCATAAATTACCAGCTGTCAGTTTTATTAAATAAATAAATAAATAAATAAAATAAAAATACTTGTAATCAGACAATTCGTGGTCAGGTTGGTGACTATTAAGAGGAATTGGTGATGGTCCTCTTCTACCAGGACACTTCCATTCTAAATCCAGACACTGTTTATTACACTCCATTTTATTTATCATATTTATTAGACTATCAGGTTTAAGATACCAGTCATCCTAGATGATAAAAAATAAACAAATGATCAAATGTCAAGTTTATATTATTTTTGTTATCAGGGCAAGTCAAGTAAATAAATTTGTTTTTAATTATAAGCTAAAATTTAAAAATTATTTTTTGAATTTTTAAACTGTCAGTAAAATTAAATTTTTTTAGTGACAATTTAAAAAATTGACTGAACTTTATTTTAAAAATCTATATAAAGAATACCTTGGAAATAACGTCGTATTTTTCTTCATCAGAACAATCAACATACCAGTCGTCTTCATTTAATTCCATATTTATTTGTTTGTTATGATTGTTTAAATAAGATTATGTATATATATGTATCAAAACACTTTTTTTATTGCGGTCTGTTGTTTTAAACTTAACCTACAACACCAACATCAACAATTCAACCGAGATCTCCGACAGGTGCTGCCACCACAATGCAAATTACGAATTAATTATTTAAAAGTAGCGCGTAAACACAACAAGATTTATCAACATTTTGAATGATAACATTGACAATAATATATGAGATTCATATTAAATAAATTTATGGAGTTTGAAACATTTATTTTTTCTGAGCTCAATAAAATAAAATTTGAATATTCAGATAAAAATACTGGAAAGTAATTTTTTAAATTTATCAATTACAAGTATTGGAATTCTTAGGAGTAAATGTACCAGACAGGTGACATTTTATAAATTTTGAATAAATGAATTGAATTTAAAAAAAACGCGCGTAATAATTTTAAATTTATCTAAAAGCCCATTTTTTAATTTTTACTCTACTGACATTTTATTTATTTTAAAATTCAAAAAATTCCCACGTGTCAGTTACATTCACACTCGTGTAATTTTTCATAGAAATCAAGATCTTTATCTTCAATTTTTATTTTTTTCATAAAAATAAATCAAACAAACCAAGAATTAATTTTTACTGGGTTTAAAAATTTTGCCGCCAATTTTTTGTATTTTTTAAAAAATTATTTATTGTAAAAAATTACAGTCTACATTTTTTATATTCAATATCAGAAGTTGATATGTAGAGAAAAAAAATGCGAATTCAAATAAAAAATTTTATTTTAATTATTCAGTGAAGTCTAAAAAAAAAAAATACTAAATATATGACAGAACTTTAAATAATTTATATATAAAATTATATTGGATGTATATAAAATAGTAAGTGAGAATCGATTAAACAATTACGGCTTTGAGTAAACATAACAAGTTATTTTTTCGAGGATAACAATCAATTATTGTCTCTCTCCCGCTTTCTCTTTTACATTTTTTTCTCTCTATTCTTGCAGTACTCGGCGCATTGTAAATAATAATTACGACAAAATGTCAAACTGACACGAACAAATAGACAGATATCTAGATGACGATGTCCAGTGGATAAAACTTCCTTTCGTACTGATTTACGCGCACTCGATCGTTGTACATCCGAGCTTTGCAATCACTCGAAATACTATTAGTTCTTCAATAAAAATATTAAAATAATTACAAACAGTAATTAATCTAACAATGAATTATTTAATTTATGAATAATGAGTAAACTAACAAAATCAGATCTTTATCAAGCTTTATTTCCTATTTATCATCTCAGTAAAGTACTCGGTCTGCTACCAGTAAGATTAGTACGGCAACGAAGTGATCGTTATATTGGAAGTATTTATATTATTGATATAGTTTACAGGTGAGTAAATTAATTAGTAAGTAATCGTAGTGATATTATTGGTGTTAATTAATAATTATTCATTTTAATTTTAATTACTAAAATTTTAAATTGAATGGATTAGTAGCAGCATAAAAATGAAAGTTCAAAAAAAATGAATTTATTATTTTTATTAAATAAATAAATTCTATGAGTGTGAATGTATCAGACATCAGACAAATTTCAAGTTATTAATAAATAGAGTAAATAATTTAAAAAATAAAATTTTTAAAAAATGCACATTTAAAAATTTTTAAATTAATAAGTGCATTTTTTAAAAATATTATTTTTTTAATTATTTACTCTATTTATTTATAGTTTTAAATTTGTCTGATGCCTGCTACATTCACACTCATATAAATTCTTAGTGTTCATAATTAGGACTTTTATTTTATCAGTAAAAAATTTTGATACTTTAGTGACATAAATAAAAATTTTTTATGTCTGAATACTGCTGTAAAAAATTTATGAAGTAGACGTGGAGTAAATCCGGACTGCGTATTTATTTAATCCCCTTGGAGAGAAATTCACTCCGAGGGGGGGTTAAACTCCAAATCGGAGTGAATGCGGATCTAAATGAAATCCAGTTAACTTCAAAATCACTCCGTTGAAAACCAAACTCCCCATTTACTCTGTATGCAGAGTGATTTTTTTATAAACTCCGGAACTCCGAGTGACGGAGTGAGTTCGGATTTAAATAAAATCCGTAATCACTCCGAATTCAATTCCAATTGGATTTGAAATTCAAATCGAATAATTCGACATCGATTTTCCGTAAATTTTCGAATTATCCGAAAATTTTCGAGTTATTTGTCTAAGCCCTAACTACTCAGACGAAAATTTCAATTATTGGAAAAAAAATTACAATTTTAAGTCGTTCAAAATGAAATTTTACAATTATTCGATTCGATACTAATTCGTAAGTCCGGGCAATGCGCATACCCCTACTGCATATATTACTCTTCTTATCATAACTAGTGTAAAAAATAATTTGAGTAACGAGCAGCGTTTGTCTGCTCGTATTTTTTTCAGTTGCCGAAGTATGGGGTCTCTGGAGAGACCTCAGAGATGGCTGGGAAAACAGTACAAGATTGAAGCATCAAACAGCATTGAATATCACCATAGGCGACGTTACTGCTGTCGCACTTTTAGCTGCTGCTGGAGTTCTAGGCGCGCCATTCAGATGGAAATACATTCGTGAAATGATGGCACGACTTATTCATGTATAATCAATAAATTAATTTATTAATCATCTAATCATAAACAACCCACTAAAATTAATAACATAAGCAATTAAAAATTAAAGGCAGACGAACGTCTTGGATTCACAACTCCCAAGAAAACCCAGAGATTCGCAATAATTTTGTCATCATGCACGATGATATTTTTTATAGCTCTCGCATGCCTGGACATTTACTCATGGGACCTTCAGACTAAAATGAAACGCAAAATGCCAGACAAAGGACCAATTAATTATTCACCTCTTTATTTTTTTTATTTCCAAGCGTTATTAATAGAGATACAGTACACAATAGCGACCTACAATTTGAACCAGCGTTTTGTGCGGCTCAATAAAAATCTTGAAAATTTATTGAAGAGCAGCAAAAATTATTTGCGCAGAGACATTGACCTTGTGAGTGAGCTGTCGGATAAAGATAAATTTCCAATGACTATTTTGAGGTCGGAAACAAGTGGCGGCAGCAATAAACATGACCGCAGACTCTTTCGGACTCCAAAAATATCCGGCTGGACAGGTGAAGAGCGCGGTAAATTACCAACATTACGATCTCTATACAACTCATATTATAAATAATCTTTTTATTGTTATTGTTATTTAAAGAATCGCGCGACGTGATGGACACAGTGTCCCAGCTAATTACCATCCACTCGTCACTCTGCGACGTAAATATTCTTATAAACAAAGCCTTTGGATTGCCAATGCTCGTCGTCGCAATTACAGCTCTGTTTCATCTGATAATAACTCCGTATTTTTTATTGATGGAGGCTACCAGCGACAAAGAAACTCTATTTATAATCGTCCAATGTTTATGGTGTGGTCTTCATGTCTTTCGTGTAGTCGTAGTGGTCCAGCCGTGCTACTCGACAACAAACGAGTCCCAAAAAACCGCGATTCTCGCCAGTCAATTACTGACATACTCATGGCAACCGGAAATTCGAAAGCAGCTTGAAATATTTTCACTCCAATTATTACACCGACCGCTTCATTTTACAGCCTGTGGGCTTTTTTCACTGGACCGCGCACTTATTACTTCGGTAAAATAAATTTTTTTAAATTATTAACTCAATTAATTAATTAATTAATCAATTAATTTAGATGGCTGGTGCAGTTACTACATACCTAGTTATCTTGATACAATTTCAAAAAGCCGATGACACCAAAGACACGAATAATATATTGAAAAATGCAACACTGCTGCTACGTAACGTTTCAACAACGAGAACTAAAGCGCTGACTTAATAAATAAATAAAATATAAATAATTAACTTATGTATTTTATTAAACTGTTCAATAGCTTACGTAAATAAAAATTAATATTGTATGTATTTATGTATAATGTGAATAATAAATTTATTAAAACATAAAATCTTTAAATAAAAGGAAAAAAAATTAATTTTTTTGACATTTAAATAATAACGCATGTAAGTGTAGTACAGTTATCAATTATTTTATCAATCGACTACAATTAAATTAATTAGGTAATAAATTACAATTAAAATTTTTAGCCAGTAATTTTCCTTTTTTAAGTCAATATTCAACTGAATTTTTTTTCATTAATAATATTATTTATTAATTAATTAATTAATAATAATAATAATAATAATAATAATAATAATAATAATAACTAATAATTAAACTATTTAAATTACTATACAAATCCCGCCGTTAGTTCGTGCCCGAAAATGATATCCATCACAGCCTAACTATATATAAATATATATATACATACATACACACATATGTATACATATATATATATTAAATATGCATTGAAATGCATCAAAACATATTGGATTTCACCGCTTGACAAGAGAAGAAAATATACTGATACATACATGTATCATTTTCCACATTTCTCATTTTTTTTTTTGTTTTTTTTTTTTTTTTTTTTTTTTCTTACAGAGACATGCAAGTATTCCATTCAAAATACATATGTACATTTATTTATTTATTTTTCTTTTTTTTTTTAAAGTATATGTATATATACTAAATCTACATATATTTATTTAATTATATTTATTTCTCCATTACGATGTCGTCTAATAAACACCAATTCTATATGCATTGTCGTAAAAATATCATTATTATTATTATTATCCTAGTAATAAATATTTGACCGATAATACGATCTTAATACATCATTATTTATCCTTCTTGTTATATGTGTCCATATATATATATTTAATATATGTGTACATGTACACAAGCTGCAACTATGTGTCATTTATTTGTTTATTTATTTTCTTTATTTTTTTTACATTAATCTGATGATAAATGAATAGAATGCGTCGAGTGGAATCTAGCCTAATTTTTTAAAATTTAATTTAAAATTTTCACTGGTTTCAATTTTTTTTTTTTTATAATAAATAATTTAATTAAATATATATTTATATTTATATTAATTTTGAATCCAAATAAAATCACATAAATAATCATCATTTATTTCTATCATTTTGCTGTTGCATTAATTGACAACCTGACCACTTGCTACCGAACTAGTGGTTTGATTTTTTTGGTAATTTATTGCTAATGACGTTTCAGCACATCCGGTTTCCTTAGTTATATTATTAGTGAGCTTTGATTTTGTACCGACAAAAGTTAGTTCGGAATTAGATGGTGTCGAATCAACAGAATCATTATTATCCATGTGCTTACTTGCTACTGTTGTTGTAATTGTTGTTGGATGACGTAACGTATTGCATTGACATGAATTTGTGTTGTGATGATGATGATGTAGCCGTGAAAAACACTCACTGCATACCCGTACTGGTGTATAAAGCTGTTCACTTGGAAGTGGAGTTGAATTTTCCGAACAATCCGCGCAAAATATTTTACCGCAACCCCTATGATTTTATAGACATTATCATTCTTTAAAAGTATAAAGCAGTCATTTACAAACAATTTACATTAAACATTAAACATATTTATAAGATTACTAAAATACCTGCAATGATGTTTGCGTCTGCCCAACCAAAATTCAGTATCACAGCCCATGCATCGATTTACTGCATGGTCAGGTACCCAGAGTGTTGGCGCTGGTCCAAGTTCTTCTACTGCTTCCCAAGACATGTCTGAGGGCAGAGATTCCCCGTGATCTCCTGCACTGCCAACTGAATCCGGTAGCGATCCCTGAATAATTTCATTTTTTTTTAATAATAATACAAAAATTATTATACAGTAGGGCCTCGTTATAAGACTAGCTCGGGGCTGTGGGAAAAAATCATTGGAATTGAGCTACTCCCACTAGTGTTAGCACCCAAACCTCGCTAAGACTATCGCGGTTTTGCATTTTATTTATGTATTAGATTCAAATCTACTCTATTATACAGTAAATCTATTTTATATATAATTATAAATAAACAGAATTTTGTCGTTCTTTTTTGTTAATTAATTATGTGATACCACGAAATTTTAAGTATTCTTTATGAAAATAAATTACAGTAGAACCTCTATAACTCGAACTCTAAGGAAGAGGCAAAAAAATTCGAGTTATAGAGTTTTCGAGTTATAGAGGATTTCGAGTTTGACAGCAGGAGCTGTCGAAATTGATGTGTATTGCAGTGAATCCTAAGTCTAAAAGTATGATAATTTTACAATCGCCAACAGAAAACCTAACGTCAGCTATGAATTCCATTACCATTTCGTAAAACTGGTAATCCTAATAAGATACTTACATACGGTAATAATTTTAAATTCGAGATAAAGAGGTCCAAGTGTATGTATTCGAGTTATGGAGGATAAAAATGGACAGAAATAGCTTGTAGGGACTCACTAATTATTTTGACTTATAGAGGGTAAAAATTTCGAGCAACGGAGGTTTTGGGGCTTGGAGAGGGGATGAAACATTTCTTCGAGTTTAGGAGGTTTTCGACTTATCGAGGTTCGACTTACAGAGTTTCTGCTGTATTTAATTTACAATCTTTATGTATTCGGTTTCATGACAAATGATCACCGACAAGTAATCACACGATAATTGATCCCACAGACAACTGATCCCACTGACAAATTCATAAAATAATTAATTACTATGACATGAGTAATTAAAATTCACTGTTGTAAATATGAAAAATTAAATTATGTAAATTAGTTGTTGATAAAAATCAATTGTTGATGGTGTCAGATGTCGGTGGGATCAATTTGTAGGGATCACTTGTCGTGGTATAAAATTCTTGGGATCAATTGACGGCACACCTATGTATTCACATTTTATCTCGATTTTAGTCGTATTGGTCGTTAGTCTTATAGCGAAGTTTTGGCGCAAAACTTTTATTGAGTTGTTGATGGGGGAAGCGTTCCGAGCGAATTTTAACAAATTGAGGGAAAGAGTCTTATAACGCGTAGTCTTATCACGAGGTTCTACCGTAATTATTATTATTATTTTTGAATGAAAGATTTAATAAAATTAAAAATGATTAGTAATAGTAATTTAAATATTTAATTAAATGAAATAATGATTACTTACTATATCATCAACTCGATCATTATCTGTATTATTATGATTATTACAGACTTGTTTAATAAGAGCTAAACGTGTTGTATGTAATTCTTTTCTCAAGGCTTCTTCCTTTACCTACATGTCAAGTTGAATAAAATTATATAGTTAATCCATGAGTCAACAATAATATCGTTAATAAAAATTATAAGTAACAGAACATATTAAATGATATAACCAAGTAATAACAATAATAATAATAATAAAGATAAAAATAATGATAACAATAATTGCAAGTTATAAATATTAATAGTATGCAAGCACCTTGTTTTCAACGATAATTTGTTGTACGCGCAATTGTACATCACAATGAATAACAGGAAGGCCGTCGACGTCGTCTAGACTATCAGGATTATCAAGGATAATATCCTGATGTGTTGGAGATGCGGGGCATATACTGCTTGGTGTTCTTGAATTTAAAGGAATACTTGTTTCACTGGCTTCACTTATATCTTCTTGATTAAAACGACTGCACGTACATGGTGCTCTGTCAGTAGCCGCTGCGCTACTTTCTAACCAGGGTGCAACTCCGTTTTCGGTAGATAATGAATTCTCTTGCCGCCTAAAAACAAGTCACTTATTTAATTAACTTCTATTACTTGTTTGCTTTGCGCAAGTCAACAAATCAGTATTTTTTTTTTAAATTAATTACCGGTAAAAATAATGATTGGGTAAATACGTACAGATCTTTTTGGGCGTCTACGGGAATTAATAGACCCGGTTCACTGCTGGGTATCAAAGTGTCTGTTGAACTGTCGACTGATGGATTACCCGGTACGTCATTTGACATCTCATTAGCATTATGTTTATTTTTAATAACGTCACATTCTAATGACTGCTCGCAAATGCCTTTAATTTTTTCCTCATCAGTACTCTCGCCTTCAGTCTTATCCGAAACATTGTCCATATTCAGAGAATCAAATTTTCTGTTGACAAATTTAATATTTATTTTATTTACTGATAAATAAAATAATTTAAAAAAAAAATTTCATTTACTTTTCAATAGAAATACTGGGATCGCTCAGTCTGCGGTGTAAATATGACACATGATCTTGTGTGTGAATAAGATCACCGTAAGAACGTGTTTTAGTCATTTGCCCATGTTGCGGCTCCTCATTATCCGCGCCCTCGATGTCAATCAGAGAAACTCTCTGCTTGTCCGGCTTAGGTGACATCTCCATGGAACCGAGGTACACTTCTGACCATAGTACAAGGTCACGTACGTTACACTTCGGCCATAACACCTGAATCAATAATCTATTATTATTTACCTACCGTACATCCATAAATTGTCGGAAAAAAAAAAAAAAATGAAAATAAAATTATTATGCAACAGCTATCCAACTTGCCTGATTTTTTAACGGCGTGTATAAATGATTTATATATGAGTTGTAATTTAAAAAACGCCATACTGAAAATGTACGATCTTTTATCCGTAGTTGAAGTCTTTCTTGACGTGTATTACATAAAAATGTACCAAAAAGTTGGGAATACGTGTGCTGCGCAAGTTTTACCTGTGATTTATGACAATAATAATATTTATTCAAGACTATAGATAATAAAATACGTGTGTATATTTTTTTAAATGCTGATAAGTATAGTACACATACGATATATGCTGAGGACATTTGAAAACAACAGGGGAATTGTTCAATTAATTGGTGCACGCAGTCAAGCCACTGAAGAAATACTGGACATCTTTCATTGGGGTCTTCACAGCCGACTATTTGGCCACAGCGATCGGCAAATTTGTGGCCAAAGTCTAACCATTCTCTCTCACAAAGTATTTGAAAACCCTGTGGATAGAAAATTTAAAATAAAGTTACAAATCAATGCAACTTTTTCAATGACATGATGTGTTAATTATTTATGAAACTTACTTCCATTGTTCGATAATATGGATCTAATAATATTTGGGCTAGGGCGACTATTTGAGGTGTCCTGTCCCAGCCATCACTGCAGTGCACAAGCACCGGACGGCCGTCTCTCTCAATAGCCGAGGCGACAGTTACAGCAGCACGTAATAGTCCCGACATGTGCTGTAACCATCTGGTTCCTTCTAGTAAACTCAGCCAATTCGGCTGATCAGCATCCGAGGCACAAAGTTGTCTCACCGCATGAAAACTTTTTCTTATCGAATGTATATTTGGAAGATTCATAAATTGTATGTCGCAATTTGGATAATACTCAGGGCACTCACAACCGCCACCACGTGCGCGATTAGCAACAGCTGTTGTGTAAGATCTTGCGTCAACTATCAGCACTTTTTTAGCATTGTTGCTGCTGGCAATACTACTCGGGGTGTCTTCACTCGAGTCTGGATAACTCAGCGGTGAGTCCATCATAGTCGACTCACCGCGATCGTACGAGCATGCATCTGACAGCGCTTTTAGTAATGCCTCGTCCTCTGGTTCCCGCCAACCGAGCCAGCCAACTTCCGGCTGACTGCTCCTGGCTATCACGGCGCCATTATTAACATTACGCCATATCACCGCGGGAATTCGCCTCGAGCTTCGAAATTTAGCTACAAGCTCCAGTTGCTTGTCAGAAATGCATGCTGGGACCAGTAGCTCTGGTGGATACGAGGAACAGATTTGGTAATCTTTATTTATTTGGGTTATACGCCAGGTACCGTGTAAATTAAATTTCAATCGTTCGACCTGCAAGGGTTATGATATTAATGATTGTTATTTTTATATATAACTATATTGTACTAGTACTTTTTGGTTCATGAAACTGATATTTAAAATCTTACTTCCGAATTAAATGATGCAATATATGAATTATTATCTTTTCCAAGCCGGAGATAGTCTCTCCCTTCTTCAACTGACCATGCGTAATACGCAAAGCAAAATATTTCTTCAATACTTTTTCTCGAATAAGTAACTTTATGAAGCCGTTTGAACCACTCTAAGCAGTGTTCATTTGTAGAGAATGCGCAGCTGGAAAATAATTATAATTTAATTAATAAACTTGATACAATACTACTATATATAAATCTACACAGAATAAAAGGATTTTTTAGCTTTTCAAATTGATAAGAAAAAAAATTTCTTGCGCCAAGAAATACTTTTTTTCTGTATACATGTTGGTGTAAAAGAAAGATGAGTACCTCACTGAGCGTGCGTCTTTACAGCTTATGTGTAAAAAAAATATTTCTTTAACTTCTAGCTGTTCAATAAGACCTAGCGGTATATTGTAACACGTCTGGCTCAATTGTAAGTACAACCTGTAATTAGAGAGAGCCAATGTGCCATCGGCAGTGCGTCCCAATGCCACGACGAATTCACCGCTCAAAGGTGTAAATGGTACACTCAATGATGAATCGTCGGTTTCATAGTGAGCGTGTTTTGGAAAAAGCTCTGAAGCTCTTATATGACAAATAGACTGCAGACTTGATGGTTCTTCTGATGTCTCCATAATTTACCGACAATCTAAAACGAAATAATTCATATTTATCATCAATAATCCAGCCGACGTTTATCATTATCACTAATTATTATTTTTTTCAAAAATAAGTAATTTATGTACCAAAATAAATTGTATTATTTAAATACTTTCACTGAACGTTCACAATCGTCTAGACAATCTTCTAGAGTCACGCCAGTTCCACTTTTAACTCTACAACAAACATTTGTTAGTTTACATTAAACTTTAAATATAAAAAATAAAAAAATAAAAAAAAAAACAATCAATGTCATAACTTTCTAATTATTTTTTTATAACCTATACCTTAAATTATTAAATAATCTTAACTTTGCTCAATAACTCATACTACTTTTTGAATGTCAGATAATTTTTTTTATAAACAAAAAAACTCACAAATTACGAGATTAAAAAAATTTATTGCTAAAAAAAAAGATTGTACCGAAATGTCAAATTAATCTTAATCGTGGCCCGTCAACGCATAAATAATACACAGATCAGTTTTTAAATAATTAGCTGCTCAAAGTTTATATAAAAAAAAAAAAAAACACTATTAATCAATAAGAAAAATTGTTGATCACGGCAATTGTTTATCCTCGTGATCATTGTCATTAAAATAATTATTTGCTTATTAAAATCGTCATGCAGACACACCGTAATTTTTTTTTATTATTTTCTTCTTCAGTATATTTATTATTTATCGATGACTTGGTAAAATACACACACTCGTATCGTAATTTTGACAATATTCAAAATACGTCGTCGTTGCAGTTGTACTAAACTTCAAACAAGGTCTACGACGGAGGCCATTCTCTTTACACACACTTCCAACTCGTCATTTCTTTAAACATTTCATTTTTTTATAAAACTTTATTTATCTTTCTTTTTTTTTATATAACAATATATATAATATATATTGTACTTATATATATATATGTATTTTTAAAAATTATAAATATTTTTTCTTCACTCTAAAAATCCCACTGATCAGTCTAAAAAAAAAAATGTTATTTAATTTATTATTATAAAGGCAATAAAAAAAAATTTATAAAGAATTCACAGAGCTATAAACAATAATCGTAACGTACTATATAAATTGTACGTGATAATTATCGTGTCTTTCACATCAATGACGAAACAAGTCGTTTTCATTGCGGCCGCAAGATGTAAATTAACAAAAATACCATCTCGTACGCGAAATATATCGCAAATTTTTCATCAATGTTACATATAAATCTATATATATACATATAAATTTACCACATCAATTTACTTATCTACAACCAGTAAAACAACAAAACACGCACATATGTATATAAATATATATATTTAATACACAAACTAAAAGGCAAAAAAAAAACGTCAATGAAAGTTTACACTGGATTTTTTGATAGATAAAATATCAAACCGTTATAATAATAAATACATATCTTATATATTGTAAAAATAATAATAATAAGAAAGAATTATATTTTTAAATGATAATTTGCAACAATGAACAGCAAGACAATTGCAGACGAGACGCGCGCGCAAATGTACTTGATCACGACTTGCAATAATACATATAATATACATGCTTACATATATGTCTACATATATGTATATAGATATATATGTGTGTTGGTGTCATGTACTATGTTATGTATGTATGTACATGTTAATGCTGATATACAGACATATATATTTTATTTTATTACATACATTTAAAGAGACATACTACGTCACACGGCATTCAGCAAGAAACAACATTACTACACTACATTAAATTCACTAGACTAGACGTCTTGACTTTTAAACTGAGGCAGGTTTTAAACTGAACCACACACATGGCAAAATTTAAATGGAGTGTGTGTCAAAGCCAGTCAAAGTACATCAAGGCGTACTCATATCTCAATAATTACCATCAACATTAACATTGACTATTTGTTTAATTACTTAATTACATATTATATATATTATTAAATATATATTTTTATATTTATATGGAAAATAAATTCATTTATTCGATTTATAGTTTGTATATAAATGAAAATATTACATGTAATTAGTAATTAAATTATGAATTTTAAAAAATGCAGAACATGATCCTGGAAATGACATAAAGGATTTTGCGAGCTGATGGTATGGTAAAGTATTTAAATGGATATTTATAGTAAATGGAGGAAAGTACTCACTTATTGATTGACAGACGTGTTGATGCTGACACTTTCATAATTAAATGGTGCAATTATTTGATAGTAATTATATTCCTTGCACTATCACCGATTATTATTTTATTTTAAATTGATCGTTTGGTGATTAGGCGTGTTAAGACAGTATGTAATATATGACATTAAATTACACAGTCGGGCATCCTAGTTGTTGTGTACTGTCTGCTTGTGGACTTTACTTACTTCTTGGTCGCGTTGGTCGTTGAACACTTGCCTTAATGTTTTATTTAAAGTTGAATTATTTATTATACCGGTAATTTAAAAATGACATATTCATATAAGTGTGTAAACATTCGTTACTTTGATACGACGGTGGTAAACCGCAGCATAATCTGATACTTGGTAGTTTTGTATTTTTTTATTTATTCATTATTTTTATTTTTAAGACATTACTAAATTTTTATCATTTTTAACGGATGAGTATTGACCTTTTTTTATTATTTTATTGCAAAACTTTTTTTATCAGATAATTTATTTTATCAGAAAATTAATACAATTTTTAATTAAAATGTGGAGTAATTTTTATTTATCAGTAAAAAATTACTTGCGATTTTTTTTAAAAGTGTAGATGAAGTTGACAGCAATTTTTTAAATTTTTGAATAAATATGTAGAATCTAGAGTAAGTAGAATGTAAGCAGAGTAAAAATAAAAATATGATCCTGAAGACAGCAGACAATTAGTAATTTTCAGATTTTTTTTATAACAAATCAATTACAAAAAAAACGAAAACTAAAAATATGCACATGTAGAAAATTTAAAAAACTACAGGTGCAATTTTTTCAAATATTTTTTTTTATGGTTTATCATCTAAAAAAAAATCCAAAAATTATTAGACGTTTGCTAACCAGTATCATAAAAAAATGCGTACTTAGATAATTCAAAAATTAATACGAGCCTTTTTTTTAAATTTCGTTATTTGAATTATTGACTTGTTTATTTTAAAGTTATAAATTTTCTATCTGCTACATTTACTCATCATTTTTTTTAGTTTGAAAACTTTAAATTTTATGAGTGTCAATGCAACTGACAGGTGTCAATTTTTTAAATTTTATTATAAATAAATAAAATGTCAGAATAAAAATTTTAAAATCTGTCTTTAGATAAATTATAATTTAGTACGCGCGTTTTTTTAAATTTCACTATTTTAATTACTTAATTTATTTCAAATTTATAAACTGTCTCAAGTCTGCTACATTCACACTCGTAAATTTTATTAAAACATTTGCTGACATATTTATTTTGAGTATCCAATCATAAATAATTTTATTTACTTGAATTATTTAGTGAAATTATTATTAAATAATATAAATGTAAGTAGAAGAATGTGATTTCGTTTATTGAATTATAATTTCAAGTCATTTAAACCTAGGATTAAAAAAAAGTGATAGTATATATTATTAGTATAGTTATTAATTAAGATTGATGGTATTTAAAAGTATAAGAATACAAAATCGTGCTAAATGGTATGAATGTTGATTGATTTCAGTGTCCAACCATCACAATTGTTTCCAAAAGTTTGGATTTTGTTGGAGCCGCCGCTCAAATGTCTCGTACCAGCCCTGCACCGATGAAAGAGGTACGAAATTTTCAGTCGGGTTGGGAACCATCTGGGACTGAGTCACTGAGAAACTCGACACGTAGTTCAAGAAGTTTATTATCATCTTCTGGGCAAATTTAACGTGTGTTTCAGTGGTAGTGGATGCGACCAGCGCGGCTTGGGGTTCAATGACAGACAGCGGCTCGACAGATATTCCTATTTGTGCAGAGTGTGATATTTTAGCACCGAATATTCCTACATTGCTGTTTTCAAACTCGTGATTCTTTTTCAAATCAGATATACGGAATATCGCTGATGGTTTAGTATTGGAAATGTAACCTAAAAATTGCCAGTTCGGGGGCGCGTTTGGATCTGGCCAACTGAAGTACACTAGAATTTAATATATTTATTAAGTAAAAAATATTTTTATTCATTTATTAATTTAATTAATTATTGATTAATACCTGCGCCACCCATTCCTTCAGGAAGAGGGACTGTACCCGTGAGAAAAATAACAATATGATTGACATTGTCCGCATCTGGTACATTTATCAAAAATTGATTCTCACTTATTTGCTGGAAATCTGTTTGGACCTGAAAATTAATTCATGTTTAATTATTAATTTATGTTTCAAGTAATCTATATATATTTGAATCAATTGTTTATTACCAGACGACCGGACACAATTATACCCAACATTGTGTTGTACAATAATTATTTTATTATTCTTAGAACATAATCAGTCAGCTAGAAAATATTGTGATGAATAATCTAGGCTTCACTTGCTTGCTTGTTTATATTTTCCGACGTTTTTGAACCAGGCAGTAGACAATGAATACAATAATTATTTATAAAATATGTATTTATAACAAATCATAACCACAAACGTAAATCAACGTAAATGCACAGGTCAGTTTACAATGAAAAATTTATTTCGATTGTTTTAAACCACCAAAATTTTTACTAAATTGGGGTCGCTCAGATCGCGGGTTTTAAATTCTTTAAATTAACAAATAACTTTAAATGAAAATTAAAAGGTAATAAAATGAAACAAAAATTTTTAAATAAATAATTACTAATTATTTAAATTTATTTGGTTAAATATTTTTTAGTGCAATTTTGCTGTCACAATAAAAAGCAAGATGGCGTTAGTTTGAAATTTTTTAAATTCAAAAACAACCGGGAATTTTAAAAATATATAAAGTGGCGTATGTATAAAATTTTTCTTTGTTGATAAAACATTCACGTAATTTGGAGTATATATAAATATGAACGCATCAAAAACTCCAATGTGTTTGTCAATAAAATATTTAAAAAATAAAATAAAGTTGCAATTCAAGGACTTGGATATTTTTATAGTTAACTTTGTTTTATCATATCAAAGAAAAAAAAATACATACATATATATATATATATATGTGTGTAAAATAAAACGATGAGCAATTATCTCTTTAAAAAGATAAGTGTTATACTTATTGAATTTCTAAGTCATATATTTATCGTGTCATTTACAATTAAGTAACCGAATCCCACTTGCGTATCACTAAAAAAAAAAAACTTAATTAATTTTTTATCCTCATTAAATTTCAATTTAGTATATTTATTATTTTAAAAATTATCTCCGTTCAAGTTCAATATTAAATAAAAACTAATCAGTGATAAACTCAAAACGATATTAAAAAATACTCAGTAAATATGAAAGACTAAACTAAACATAAAAATTTAATTTAAAATAAAAACTCGTCATATTTAAGTATATAAAATCTATAATAAAAATTATAAATAAATATGATCGATTGTAAAAAAGTAAAAAATCTTGTGGAATCCATGTGCTCGGTAATAAAATGATGAAATTATTAGTTAATAAAATAAGATAAAGATATTAAATTATATTATAAACAATATTATAATCATATGTACTCATATTTATAAATATGTATGTTATATTTATATATATATTTGATTTCCTACAAAACTGTGATACCATATTTGATCAAGAAGAAACTAAATAACGTTTGGCGTTTAACGCTTTCTCGTTCCTTTCTATTTCCATCTCGTTTTATCACCCGCGTTAAACATTTAAACAACAACAAACATGACAAAGACACAAAATACGAATCGATGATAAAGAAACCTCGTAGGAAAGAGATAAATGAATTGCGATATATAAAAGTAGAAGGGATCAAAATGAAACTCCGTTGGCGGTTCGCGGTTCGTGTTCATTCGTCCGTTTCTTCGCTTGTGTCCGTATAGTTTTAATATAAATGTATATGCACTGGGTATAAGTATAATAATAATATATGTATATATATATAGCAGTGTGTCAAGTTGACAGTGTGACATCACGCTTCATTGTTAGAGGTTTACGTCATTCTTTTTATACATTTTACATTAGTACGTGTGCGATCCGTGAGTGGAGACGACGCACACGCAAAATTTTTTAGCTCCCGCAAAAACACTCTTTACAATCTTGTCCCTTGTGTCTACACAACTCGTTGTTTATCATAATACATACATATATATATACACATATTACATTTAACAATACAAATATAAAATAATAATTATAAAATATTATTTTTACGGTCATAAATTTATTTACATTCCCTGTGATATTTGTTTATTTAATTTGCTTTTTTTTATCGGTCAGCAATCGCTGAGTTAATTTTTAAAACTCATATTTAGTAACATTCATTTTTAAACAAGATTGTGAAGATATTTTAAAATAGTTTTTTTAAATTTTTAAATGTCGTGAAAATATTTGAATTTAACTTACGTTTAATTTTTCAAATTTTTATTTTAAAATGTCCAGGTAAGTTTTTAGTTTACGAATTATTTTTATTTAATAAACTAGTTCGCAAACATAAAATATTTTGTGATAATGTGTGTCATATATATTACTATAATTATATATATATGAATTTTGAAAATTTTTCAAAGTTTTATTTTTAAAATTATTATTTTTGTTTACTTTACGTCGCGCGATTTGGATTAGAAAAAGTTTTGTATATATTTAAATGAATATTTATGTGGATTTATGATGGTATATATATATATTGCTCAGAGTATAATTCCGTTTTTGCTTTTCAGAGTTGAGCGCACGATGCCGTGTGTGTTGATTCTTTCATTTTAAATATAACGGTGTGTATAAATAAGTATGAGCAATAGCGCGAGTACGCAAGGTTGCTGTCGTCGATGATGATTTTGCGGAGAGTTTGAATAGTTATTTACCATTAATGTTAATTTTTAATCGAACAAGTATAAGAAGGAAGTAATAAACTACAATAGTATTGTTTCCTCGGGACATGATATGAGTAAGTAGAGAACTACTCCGATAAGGAAACAAATAATTACATTTTGTTTTAAAAAGAGACAGAGAGAAGAAAGATCGAGGAATTGAGAAAATGAAAGCAATCGATGAGATAGAAATGTAGAGGGAATTTAATTAAAAAGTGATAGCGCGTATGTACATATCCATATACATATACATATACATAAATAAATATATGTGTAGTTGTTTAGAGTGTTACTGAAACAGTGTAGGGTCTATACTCTCGAGGTTTTAGCAAGGTTAGTCAATAATATATACATAAACATAAACTTTTATTTAAAAATATTATCTGGAGTAATACAAGTTAATGTATTATTTATACCACCGACGTAAAATAATATTTTTGTTATTAATAAGTGTGTTAATTAATGCTGTTAGCTCGTTATTTAAAACACGATATTGGAGTTTTGTTGTAATTAAATAAAATGTTTTATTGATTTTTAACAGCTACTTTTTTTTATTGTTTCAGAACAAGGATTGTGCTCTAGACTTACGACAAATCACAGCTTGTTTTTTGGATACTAACGTAATTTAACAATGGGAATTATAAATGTTATTATTAAAGTTTATTTACGATCTCAATTTTTTATTTATTTATGTAAGTATTTTTGTTGTAATTATTTTTACTAGAATAAATTTTATTATTGTATTGATTTAAGCTTAAGTTTAATTTTTTAGTAATTATTTTTTACTGTATGTATGAAATTACAAAACGATACTTTACTTAACTTTGGTTTTTAACGTCTTGAAATGATAAGAATCTAAATTACATTAAATTTTTTTATACTTATTTTTGGAAGTATTATTCACGATCATTATTATGAATGGTGGATTCTCCGTGTTATTGAGTCTTAATAGCATGATTATAGATAAAAAAAAACGATGACCCATCTCTATAATAGTGAATTTAATAAAAAGAATAAACGTCAAACGTGACGCATACGAAGTAAAGTATCGATTTGCGTATAAATCATTATTATTTATAATCGTTTGTAATAATTTATTTTGTCATCGTATTTAGGTGAATCAAATAATAATGAACTTGTCGGTTGTCGAGAATCAAGGGCGTGAGATGTTGCAGCAGGCAGAAGACTGCTCTGAAGAAAATCCTGATACCTGTATAATGATCGGAAACTTGAGTACATTTACAAGGATACTTGCACAATTGTGCGAACAGCGGTATTATTTTTTATTTATTTTTTTTATACGAAATTTTTCCCACTCTTAATTCGACATTTAATTTAAAGTTTTTAAAAATACATAATATTTATGTTACAAAATAAAAATATAATTATTTTGTAGCCAACTCCAAAGTTGGAGACTTTTCAAGATGACGAAATAAGAGACATTTTGTGTCTTACTGCAAAAGGATTTGATATTAAAAAAGTATGTCTATTTAAAACAGTTTTTTATTCTTACGAATAACTGTTTTTTTTTTATTTTCTTTCATTAATTTATGTTTATTACAACACGTTTTATTATTATTGTTATTACTACATTTATTTAATATTATTCACGTGCGTTGGTGTTGTGTTTGAAGCATCTAATTTTTTTAAGTATCAAATCCATCTGCGGCTGTATTTTGTTTTTAATAATAATAAGCTTTCAATATCCTGAGTCAGCCAGTGACTAAATTCACTTCTTTAATAACCTATATTTTTTTTTATTTTGTTTTTTTTTTTTTACTTTTACAGAGCAACTGTTCCTATGAGTGCCTCTCATTCGTTACACTGTAATGGAAATGAAAATAATGGTAAAATTGGATCAAGTAAGTGAACCACAATAACTTAATTCAGTCCACTCAGGTTTCATTTATTTTATTTAAAATAAAATCTTTATTAGAAAGGATGGCGTATCAAGTATTTTTGGGTGGATCCTGTAATCCTACAACCTGGCGTTCAGAGATAGCGATTCCTACACTTCAAAGACTTGGAATTACTTATTATAATCCGGTTAGAATAATAATTTATTTTTTTTTTTCGACACATTGAATAATTTGTTAACTTTTTTTTTTCTATTTCCAGCAAGTCTCTCAATGGGGACCGGAACTAATAGCTCAAGAATACGAGGCAAAAGAAACGGCACAAGTTTTGCTTTTTGTAATTGATAATGAAACTCGTAATACTGCTAGTATTATTGAGGCGGCTCAATTAGCGGCGACGCGAAGTCATTCATTAGTACTTGTTGTTTATCATTATCAACAAAATCAAAAGATTTTAGGAGAAACCATATCCGCACAGTGAGATTCATGGAATTTTTATTTTTATTACTGTAATAAAAAATATTTATTTATATTTTTTATATTTATAGGGAATATTGTGATTTAATGAATGGACTATTAGTACTTGAATATTTAATGGAAAGACAAAGAATTCCTATATTTGAAAGTATTTCCGGTGCTTTAAATGGAACTTCAAAAGTAATTTAAAAAAAATATATTTTCATAATACGAAATTGTACATTTAATTTAAACAATAAAATTTTATATATTTATATGTAGATTCTTCGAGAAGAAATAAATGTTCAAGATTTGAACCACGAAGATGGAATGAAACCTGTCCAGAATTCTACTCATAAAAATGGCGTCGATACAATGTAAATATTATTTTTAAAATTTTAAAATTATTTATCAAACATCATTAGATATTAAAATATATAAGAAAATTTTAAAAACAGTAATGATAAATAATTATTTAAAATTTATTACGGCCTGTTTTTGTGCAGAACATTAAAAGAAGTGTTTAATTCTATCGATGCCAATCATACGGGACTCGTCCGTTTAGAAGATGTAATTATACTCCTTTTTTTTTTGGGGTCAAATAATTTTTATTTCATTTTTAAAACCATATTTATATTCTTAGGCCTGGAGAGCGCTGCAATCAAGTATTAAGTGCAATATGTCAATGTCAGAATTATTTAATGCCATTAGTAAATCAGGTATAGTAAAAAAAAAAAAAATAATTGTAAGAAATTAATTTAACAAAATTAATAATTAATTTTATTATAGATTCCTATGATAGTGTAATGAAAAACTGTTCGAGTATAGAAGATTTAGCAGAGCAACAAATAAATTTAGAACAATTTTGGGCGTTAGCGAATGAATGGATGCAACGCTCGAAAAACAATACAACATGTGAAGGTAAGTCATTATGTCTATCAATAAAAAATGATATAAATTTTTAAATAAACAAATTTTTTTACTAGACTGGATGCACAGTCATGTGCCTGATTCAGAGAAACGTGATTTGTATATTGGCGTCGTTGGTAAAGATCACATTTGGTTGGAATCATCTGCCATACCGCTGATTGAGTAAATATTTATCAATAATAATTACAAGGGTTAATGACAGATCAATGTCTTTATATACGATAATGAATTTATTAAAATTTATAGATCAGTAGGACTATCATTAAACCGACCGAGTACAAATGATTACACAGTGATGACATTGCCCTCAGAATTACAACGAATGAAAAGCTCACGAGTAATTTTACTAGTATTACCTCAGCATTCACGAGGTATTGCTATTGCCGCATTGGCAGCTCATTTAATTGGACTACGCGCTAAGCTCGTCCTTTGTATACAATTAATGCCAGACGGCTGTGTTGTTTCCGGTGAAAAGGTAATTTTACAAATTTACATCCTTACTATTTAAGTTTTCATTACAAAATTTTTTAAAGTGCAATTGACAAATTTTATTACTCAAGATGTCGATAATCGTTAGCTTTTTTAGTCTTCAATTAAAAAATTGTACAGGAAAAAAATGAACTATAAATTTAGAAACAAGTAATATAATAATCATTCTAAATAGTAATCATTTAATTTATAATTAAAAGGTAAATAATTATAGAATAAATATTTAAATTTATTGTCTATGCAGGAGAAATTAATATTTGAATTTTAAAAATCGTAACTTAGACTCAAAATTTATGACCCATGATAAAAATTTCCTGTATTGACATCCAGGTTCTGAGTGATAATTTCACACACTAATTTTTAACCCGTCAGCACTCCCGTAATTTTTAGTGTCTCGCTTGCGATATCCTATAAGCGATATCCTATAAGTTGAATAGTGTCCTGTGAGCAAAATGCTCATAACGGGAGTGCTGACGGGTTAAAGTTTCTTTCATTCCGTGTAATTATTATTAATAAATTAATAAATTGTTTTTTGTTACAGTTGACCGAGCAAGCTACAAAAGACTACAACCGCGGTAGAATGTATCTCTCGGACTATGCAAAGCGCGAAAGTGTACCTGTATTTCAGAAGATCGCTGACGCACTACAGCACGCGATAAAGCTAGTTCAAAGTTCCTGTTGACTTATATAATAATAATAATTATTATTAATTTTATTTCTAATCGATATTTTTTTAAAAATTGTTTTTACTTTGCTATAACAATTTAGGTGCACTCATACAATTGACTAATTTATTTTTATTCGATTCATAATTCATTCGCGCTTCTGTCGTGTTCCTTTATCTCTGGGTCGGGTATTTTTACTGACCCTTCTAAGGATTCATTTCATCTGTCATTAATTTTTATATTTTTACTTAATTACTTTTCTGTTAATCAATTATTATTATTATTGTAATAATAATCGTGAGAATCCGATAATGACTGTGTACTTACTACACATTCGTGAAAATGATTTATGATAAATTTTGAGCTTTAATATTAATGTAATATTATTAATACTATTATCATTATCATTATTATTATTATTGTTATTATTTCATTACGATCATTATCATTGTAACTTTTATTCATTTGAGATTTACGCTCATCAACGCCATTGTTTATCATTTATTTTGTAAAAATTATTTTTAAAAATGTCTTGTTGGTTAACTAAATTTTTTTATTTTATTATTTTTAAGGCAACTTTTTTTTTTTTTTTAAATCTTAATAATGAGATAAGATAATTACTGTTGTGCAGTTATTGGATACTTAATTATTTACCGACAAAAAGACAATATATCCGTTAAGTTAACGATCAAAAAATTATTTATCGTAATTTATAGATCTATAAAACAAAACCCGAATTTACTTGTGTAAATTTAAATTTAAATATAATAAAATCTGTCGCGTTAATTTTTGTCTGGAAAAAAAATAATCTCATAAAAACAAATTCAATTATTTGAATTTATTGTTGGATAGTAAAATATTTTAATTATTTTTAAAAATTTCATAACTAATGACAAGTACGCTAATAAATGTTTGACTTGATGCATAAAATTTTTACAAATATTAAGATAATTTGATTATAATTTTAATTATTTCCCGAATGAATTTTATAAAATATTAATTTTAAGTATATATTATTTATTTATATTTTTTTCAATTACAAAAATGTGAAAAAACTTACCATAAATAAATTTATTAAATGATAAATTAATCATCTAGTACATTAAGAATTGTTTTTATTTAAAAAATACCGGGATATATTTTTCAATGATAATAATACTGGAATCATTACTGGTAAAAATAATGGAATATATACTGCATACCTGGTTAAAAATATAATCAGTGAGTAATGATATTTTTTTTACTGACGTCCCGTGTAAAAAAAATTTTCGTTCATAATTAATTTAGATCTGAATTTCATGACGAAACTCAGAACGTGACAAAAATATGACTTTCATCATGAATTCACTCCAACTTTTAGTCTAGTAAATCAGTACCAATTATAAAATTAATTTATTACGTCTTTGAATTGGACTTGAGATGACTTCGATAGAAACTTGACTGAATTTTTACTGAATTAAATCTTTTGTCAAATTTATCGATTCAGAAATTACCAATAAACTTCTTCTATCAAGTACTTGATTTACGTAAATCAGTTTCGGTTATAAAATTAATTTAGTGAATGAACTTCGGATCACTTGGATTTAAATTTTACTGTCATAATTTTGACGTGATTAAAGTTCTTGATACAAATTCATGATAAAAGTCATATTTGTGTCACGATCTGAGTTTCGAGATTAAATTTATATTTAAATTCATTGTGAACAATAATTTTTTTACACGGGGTTTATTATTACAAATTAAAATATTACTTACTTTTGATCATCAGGAAAATATAAAAGTGCTAATAATGAGGGATCTGTAAAAGCCATTTCCGCGGTAACAAAAGATTCTTTGCTCAAAGAAAAACCTTCCATCAGTTCTCCATCCAGTAATTTTTCCGCTGACTGATGAATCAGGTCAAGGGCTGACTTAATTCTATTTCCGACAGTTTCAGTAATAACAATATTGCTAATTTCCTCAAGAAGTTGCGCCAACGATTGTAAAGTAAGTTTTGCTGATGTCAGTTGTTCGATAGCACGAACACGCAAAAGTAAGTCGAATTCCCAATCTCGGAGAATTGATTCTCCAGGTGTGGGTGTGACCGTCACACCGGAAATTTTATAATTCTATGAATGATAAATAAAATTAAAAAAACTAATCAATGGAAAAATTTATATGGTAGTCAACAAAACTTACAGGCTCGGGAATTCCCAACAGGAGTCTCAGCTGTGATAAAAAGACACCCATTATTGTAACGGCATTTGGAACAACTTCAACAGGTTTGTCGTCATTTTTTTCAAGTACTTGTTTGCAAACATCAGTTGGCGAGTTTGAAATAACTACACCACCCCATCTTGGAGATAAAAAAGCTTTGACATTATTTACAGAGTTTGATTTATGTCCGCTTTTAGTATAAATATACAGAGGCGATTGATCACAAGGAACTGTGTACATAACAAGATTTATACAAGGATGCAAACTCACTTGTGAAGCTGAAACATAATTTATTAAAATTATTAATATTTCATTGCTCAGATAATTTATTATTGTATTTTTTTTTCGGTAGTTGTTTGGAATGATGTCTGGTCACATGTCTTAAAATATTTGATGCGCTATAAAAAATGTAAATGTAAATGAAAATAATTTTCCTAGCCGCTGAGAAAGACAGCAGAGAAGTAAAAATAGCTACACTTTTTATGTCTGGTATTTGTAAATATACGGACAGTCTGAGGAAGGATACGTCCAATAGCTTTACTGAGGAGAGAACCGTACGCGGAATGAAACTGTAGCGTAACTTACTAGCATACATGGAAAATGATCTGTCTTTTGTGGAAATAAAAATCCCAAAGAATTTTAAATTCTAGATTTTTATATTTACCCGGAAGTAGTATTTTTAAAACAAGATAATTGATAGCTAATGACATGACCAGTCGCGATACGAAACTGTCACATTTTTATTTTATACCATGTATATTATACCTAATTTTTTTTCCAACGGCGTTATCAATTGTGGTAAAATACTTTCCGATAAAGCATAATGTCTTCCTAGTTCACTACTATCGGGAATTTGTTTTGGTGTTATATCCAGTGGCATTAAGTACAGCCATTGTGATTTAACTGAAAAATTTGCTATGACTGACAGTTGGTCTAAAAATGGCTCCAGATAATCTAAAAATAAATACCATAGTTTAAATTATTTAAAAAATTAATTTAAATATAAACATATATATAAAATACCTCTAGTTATATTTGACAAGTTCCATTTAATCGATAATTTATCAGGATTTGGATTAACAACCGTAAGCAATATATCGTAAGTTGAACTTGGTGGAAATCTGCGACGATTTTCTTCATCTAAACTGTATTTTGTTGGGTCTGTCATTGCGTTTCTTGTTAGAATCAATGATTCGTCTCTAAGAATCATGTGGGACAGTAAGTGTACCAGTTTAGATCCATCTAAAAAAATATTTAAATATTTAATCTCGATGCCTAATTGTCATATCGATACATATTAATATCAATTTACCTGTTTGCGTTGGAAAAAAAATAGCTCGATGGTGGCCCACAATTATTTCATTTAAATTCGGCGCTTCGAGAAATAATAAATCACCAATTCCAATGTCAAATGTACGCGCGATTTTTTCATGGTCATACTGCGTGAAGGCAGAATTTACAAGATTCTTTGATATTACTTCAAATGACACTTTGAGGCTGTACAATGCTAAAATTATAAATTTATTATATTATACATATTATGAAATATATATTCATTTAATTTATTAATATTACATAATCTAGTATATGAATTACTAATAATTAAAATGTATCTGCGCATTAGATTAATATCTCGATTGTTTTATTTAATCATCGTATCAACATTTTTTAAAACATTGTAGTGATTAATATCAACAACATATATTATCTAATACTGCGCGTGGGAAATTTTTATATACATTAAAATTTTTTTAACGGTAATTAAATTATTCATTTGTCCTTACTTGAATTTTCAAATGCCGTTCTAATTTGGTTTGTTATAAATTGCGCGCGTTCTTCAGATGTTGTTGCGACTAAAATATTACCGCGGATTTTAATATTCAAATTTGATAATTCCGCTATCCCAGAGTACGGGAGGGTAACACGTGGTACTGCTGTTGTATGCCACCATAGAGGTACTCCAATTCCGAGTAATAAAAATGCAAATGATATACTTGCATACAGCCGATATTTTTCTAAAACATAAAATAATAAATTATTTATTACTTACAACTTTTTTAAAAATATAAACAATTATTATGATCCTAAAATTGACGTTTAGAAGTTTTCAGATTTAAAAAAAAAAATCAATTACAAAAAAAAAAGTAAAAATATGCACATGTAGGAAATTTAAAAAACTATCAGTGCAATTTTTTAAAATATTTTTTTTCTAATTTATTGCTTTGAAAAAAATTTTAAAATTATTAGACGTCGACTAACTTCAGTATCGTATTATTTATGAGAGTGAATGTAGCAAAGATCCGACAAATTTAAAATTATAAATAAATAGAGTAAATAATTTAAAAAATAATATTTACAAAAAATGCACTTATTAATTTCAAAATTTTTGAAATGCGCATTTTTTTAAAATTTAATTTTATTAATTATTTACTCTATTTATTAATAATTTTAAATTTGTCTGATGTCTGCTACATTCACACTCATAATTATTTATATTTAAATTTAATACTAAAGTAATTTTTATTTATAAATTATTTTCGTTATTTATATATCATTGATATTTTTTAAAAAACACAAATTTATTTATAAAAAATCCGTATTATTTTTAAACCTTCACATTCATCCATTTTATTTAAATAAAAATGTACATATATATATTTATTTTTTTTTATCTACAAAAAAATTATAGCTTAAAAAAAAAAACTTAATAGTCTCATCATAAATTAAAGTTTCTTCATGAATAAACAGTACAAAGACGTTAGTAATTCTATTACATATTACAATGAGTATCAAAAATTTAATTTTTACTTGTCGTCATTATATGAGCAGTGATAAAAAAAAAATTAAATTATGTTTTAGTAATAACATTTTACCTGGAGGCATTAAGATATCTATTTACTATGAAGATAACGTTAATTTAAAGAAAAAAATTTATCAATAAGTGTGGATATTAAATCTTAAATAATTTTTTTTTATATTTTATATATAAACATAAATAAAATTTTGTTAAAATAAAGATATAGATGTAGGTACGAGAAGTATTTTTAAACTCGTGGCAATAACGACGACGTCACAACAGCGCTTCTTAAACTTGCTAAAAGAAGTATGATGAAAAACCCATGACAATGAATAGGGTGATAAAAGAAGGGGGAAAAGTTGAAACAAACTACAACCCGTTGCAGTCCATAACCAGAACCCAAACGCTGAGGGTCTTCAGTTCTCTAATTCCTGCACCGGTCATAAGTTCATGTGCATACTGTACATTTTTTTTTTAAATTATAATTTAAAATTAATTAACCCTTAGGTTTATAAATTTATTATTTTATTTTATTTTATTTGTTATCTTTTAAATATTTATTTCTAATTTGTGATTAGTGATTATTATAAATACTATTTATTTTATAAATAAAATTAATATTCAAGTGTTTTTTTTTTGTGTAATAAATAACCGCAGTTTGAATTTTAATAAACGATTATTTTAATTTATAATTATTGATCGGATAAATAATAAATAAATTAAACAAGTTGATAAATTAGTATATATAAGAATTGTTTTCTAAATAAACACGTGTTCATTGTTTGTTTCTTCGTACGTTTAAATGCTGGTGTAACTCCAAAAAAAAATAAAACTTTATTTGAATAAAATAATTGATGAAAAATAATAATAATTTTTTTAACCGGAAGGTGAGTTTCGTTTGAATGATAAATATAATAATATGTAGTGGATATTTGATAATAATTAAGTTAAAATTTTTGAAGAATTTGAATTTTGAATTTATCTGTAGGATAAGGAAGAGTGTAATTAATGTTTTGAGGAATTGTTTGATATAAATGAAACTATTCGGTTGGTATTTATCATCATGGCCATTACAATTGTTATGAGTAAACTGAGCTATGTAAAATTATAAAATAAAAAAGTGAACATGGTGAAAATTCTCGTTAATGTGACGGGTTAACGTGTCAATTGAAGCTATCGCTGGATAAAATGCCAGCTGCACTTACTCTTGTCAATGTAGCACGATGTTGAAATTGAATTCTAGTTACTTTAATATATAAATTTAATATAAATATATAAATAATAATTGATAAAAAATAAAATTTTGAATATGACAGTAAAGTTGGCGGACATCTGACAATTTTTTAAATTTTTAAATAATAAAATGAAATTTTTTAAACAAAAAAATTAAGAAATGGACTTTCAAAAAATTCTACAATCAGTACATGCATTTTTTTTATTTTATCAACTTAATTCTTTAATTTTTTTATATGTATTTTAAAAATAGTCTTATGTCTGCTAGATTTATACTCATATTTTGAATGACTGTGAATGTAATTGACAAGTGGGAATTTTTTAAATTTTTGAATCAATAAATAAAATAGCAAGAGAATAAAAATTTTAAAATCCGTCTTTAGATCAATGAAAAACCAGCACGCGCATTTTTTTAAATTTCATTATTTCAAATTTATAAATTGTCTCATGTCTGCTACATTCTCACTCATATCATTTGAATACGATACTCAAGTTAGCCGACGTAATTTTTTGATTTTTTTAGAAACAATAAATTATGAAACTAAAAATATTTCAAAAAATTGCACCTATAGTTGTTTTTATTTGTAATTAATTTGTTGAAAAAAAACCGAAAATTGTCAATTGTCTTCCAACTTCAGGATATTTTGAATATGAGTGCGAATGTAGCTGACAATTATCAATTTTTAAATTTTGGAAAAAATAAATAAAATGCGTATTTCAATAATCGAGAAATCAATACGCGCATTTTTTAAAATTTTATTATTTGATTTGAATTTATTTATTTAAAATTTATAGTCTCATGTCTGCTATATTCACACTCATATTTTGAATAACTGTTATCTCATATTTTAGTGCTGTCGATGTTTAGATATGATTAGAAAAGTTAATTTTTATGAGTTAACAATTATAGTTTTAACAAAACGTAAATATTTTTTTTTTTATAAATGTATTTTTTTAATAATAATTATAATTTAATATATTTCAGTGATATGTAATGTTGAAGAATAAAAAAATTTAGTACTCTAACAAGTGATAAGGATCAAAATGGTTTCTCAAACAGACGATACTGTTGTAAAAGTAGAAGATGATGCTACAGAGTGAGTAAAAACAAATGTAATTAATTAACTAATTAAATGTAGATAACATTTATTTATTAATTTATTTTATTTATCATGTAGGAAGAAAGATGGCTGCTTGAGGCTGTTGCTAAGATTTATTTGTCTTTATTGGAAGACGTTTATTTTATTACTATGGCCACTGATACTCCTGCCCTTGGTAATAATAAACAATGAAAAAATGTACAAATGTTTGTATGTCGTTGCGATAATGGCCATGTACTGGGTCACTGAAAGTTTACCATTGCCAATAACAGGAATGATACCAATAGTCCTCTATCCGCTGATGGGGATTCTGGACACGAGTCATACATGCGATGCTTATATTAATGATACGACAATAATGTTTTTGGGCAGCCTGATTATAGCTGTCGTAATTGAAAATTCAGGATTACATATGCGAGTTGCATTACTTATCATTAAACTTATCGGCTGCAGCCATCGGAAGTACGAATATTTTTACGATCCTGAAGTTAACAGACGAATTATAATTTTCTGATTTTTTTTTAACAAATCTATTAAAAAAAAAAAAAAAAAATGCACATGTAGAAAATTTTAAAAACTAGATGAAATTTTTTTGAATAATTTTATCGCTTTAAAAAAAATTCAAAAATTACTGGACGTCGGTTAACTTCAGAATCATTTTTTTTTAATATTATCAAAAAATGAAGATAAATTATTTATTTATTTATTATTAGATTAAGTCTTGGTCTTTTTTACGTGACGATGTTCATTTCAATGTGGATTTCAAATACTGCCGCTACAGCTATGATGATTCCTATTATTGAAACAGTTCTCGTTGAATTAGAAGCGGTAATAAAATCCATTGTTATATTATTATATCACAGTTGTAAATATTGTCAACTTCATTTATTTAAATTTATTATTTATTACTTGTTAATAATATATTGTGTATACATTACATGTGCAGCAAGGTCTCGGTGACATGTTTGTGTTTGATGATACGTCTATTAATCAATCAGCAAATCATGATGAAAGGTTTGTTACAATTAAAACAATCGTAGCATAACAACTCCGTTATTATTTTATTCTTTTGTGTATCAGATACATATCTGCAATTAATTATTTAAAATATTTTTAGATCAAAAAAACCAACACGCAGTACAATGGTGTATTATTTGTCGGCATCGTATGCGTCTAGTATTGGTGGGATTGGTACCATCGTTGGAAGTGGGGTTAATTTAACCCTGAAAGGATTATACGAAGAGTAAATATTATTTAAATTAATTTAATTGACAGCAATTAAAACGACGGTAATTGTAGTTTAGCTTTTTTTTTTAATCTGTCAGACGATTCAGCGATGGTCCGGGAATAAATTTCGCTTCTTGGATGTTTTATTCCGTGCCACCGATGCTAATTATGGGCTTCTTCACGTGGCTTTGGCTTCAAGTTATGTACATGGGACTTTTTAGGCCAAAGAGTGAAGACGCACGTGCCATAAATATCGGCGAGGAAGGCGAAAAAGTTGCTAAAGCAGTTATTGATAAAAGATACAGAGATCTTGGGCCTGTTACGTGGTATGAATCCATCGTCGGTTTTCTTTTTCTTTTAGTTGTTCTCCTTTGGTTCTTTAGAAAACCTGGATTCGTGCGAGGCTGGCCTACTTACATTACAGACCTGTTAGTTCATTCAAATGTTAATACTCATTATACATTTATTTTTTTTCGTTTCTTAAATCATTAAGACTTTTTTTTTCAGACCAATCAAAGACTCAACGGCCGTTGTTGGAATAATTATTTTACTATTTATAATACCGTCAAAACTAGACTTTCTTCGGGCGTTTGACAAAGATCCGAGTAAACGACCGACAAAACCATCATCTGCATTAATTGACTGGAAAACTATCCATCAAAAAATGCACTGGAGTTTGATTTTTGTTCTTGGTGGTGGATTTGCTATCGCTATTGGCAGTAAAGACACGGGACTATCTAAAATGCTTGGAGACAAACTCGGACATCTAAAAAATGTTGATCCATTAATTACGTTATTTATTGTTTGCTTGTTTGCTGAAATAGTCACGGAATTGACAGCCAATGTCGCGGTTGCCAATATCATTGTTCCGGTTTTAGCTGAAATGGTATGAATACTAATGCATATCCAATACTTATTCAAACGTTGGGTTATAGATCAATAATAACTTTTATTTTTTCAGTGTGTCTCGATGAAAGTTCACCCGCTGTACATGATGCTGCCAGTTGCTCTGTGCTGCTCGTTTTCATTCCACTTGCCAGTCGGTACACCACCAAATGCAATTGTCAGTGCCGCTGGGCACATCAGAACTAAAGACTTTATTATCGCTGGAATAGGTCCATCATTGATAACTCTAATAATCACATGTTTGTCATGGAGTACGTGGGGTGTTTATGTATTTGATTTACATGAATTCCCTTCATGGGCTCATACAAAATAATATTTTCTTTCCCTAAAAGTATTAATTAATATCTAATGCACTGACATAATATTCATAAATAATGTACATCAATCTCGATAATTATATTTTTGTTGAAAAAAATTTATTACTCCTAATCATTGTCTCCTTATCAATCAGACACTTGTTTACTTATTTTTAATCTAGATAACAATTTATGTCCAGTTTACTCTTGAGTAAATTATTTACAGGGTTACAATTATCGATACTTTATTTTATTATTTACTCAAATTCCTTAAAAATTTTTAAAATTACAAATATTTTGAACCCTAGAAAAATAACGTAGTTTTGTTTATACAAAAGATTAGAAGCAAAAAATTTATGATCCTGAAGTTAGCAGACATTTAAAAATTTTTGAATTTTTGTTTTTCAACAAATCAATTGAAAAAAAAATAAAAGAAAAATATGCTTATGTAGAAAATTTTAAAAACTACAGGTGCAATTTTTTCAAATATTTTTTTTTATGGTTTATCGTCTAAAAAAAAATCCAAAAATTATTAGACGTCTGCTAACTTCAGTATCATAAAAATTTGATACGTTTGAGAGAAATAAAATTCATGATACTAAAGTTAGCAGACATCTAATAATTTTTGGATATTTTTTTAGACGATAAACCATAAAAAAAAAATATTTGAAAAAATTGCACCTGTAGTTTTTTAAATTTTCTACATGTGCATATTTTTATTTTATTTTTTTGCAATTGATTTGTTGAAAAACAAAAATTCAAAAATTTTTAAATGTCTGCTATCTCCAGGATCATAAGTTAGCGAACGTCAAATAATTTTTGGAATTTTCTAAAACGATAATTTATAAAAAAAAAAATATTTGAAAAAAATGCACTCATCGAGTTTATTTTTCTACATGTGCATTTTTTTATTTATTTTTTTTTTCTAATTTATTAGTTGAAAAAATAAAATCCAAAAATTGTAAATTGTCTGTTAACTTCAGGATCATATAAAATTCTCTAAAATCATTAGAAAATTTTTTTAATTAATAAAAATAATTAAATTAATTGAAGCATCAAACGAGTGGATTTAAAAAATATATTTCTTATTGATTTTAAATATAATAAATCATTTATAACATTTTATATATCTTATAGGATCAATAGTTGGGACCTTTACCTTATACTCGTTGTTTTTTTACCAAAAAAAGAAAACTGTTTTTTAAATTAAAAAGATTGTAGTAGTATTTGTATTAACTTACCATCAAAATCAATGTCATCAACACTCTGTACATCTGGAGCCATAGTATTAATTACTTAAATAAACAATGACACTTTTTATTCAAAAATATGTAAAATTTATCAACACTAATCACACACCGACTAATATTATTAATTGTGACACTTTATTTTGATTAAATCTCTAACCTATACTTTTAAATTTTAAATTGCCGTTTATTCACAATTGAATAACCAATCACTCAAATTAAAATATTTTTTCTAATTACTCCTAAAATATTATCTTAATTACCCATAATTTCCACTACAACTTTATTTACAAACTACCAAAAGCATTCAATCGTTTTTTTTGACATCTATCCTCCCTAACCTCAATTCAAAAAACCGCGCGAAATTCAAATCTGCCCTTCAAAAAATCCAGATATCTATTTTCTTAAAATATATCATTAAATATCACTATTATAATATCAACTATTACTTTTACCACTTATTAAATAAGTCATTTAAAATAATTAACTTTCCCACAATTAATTAAACGAAAGGTAAAAAAAAAAATAACTCCCGCTCAGAAAAAAAAAGCTACAAATTTATTTTATAAAAATTCATAGAATCGATTACAATTTTCATAACAATTTTTATTTTATTGGTTTATTTATAAAAATAAAAATATAAATACATTATTGGTTGCGCGCGCATAATTTAAAGTTACGTTTATAATAGACGTGAATTTTATTACAAGTAGAGGGATCTGTAATATGTGAATACGTACATACGGAGTATATTTATTATAAATATACCTATGTGGTATATGGTATATATATTTATGTATGTGTATGTATAGTACAACAATTTATGGAGTGAATATATAGATATACATACCCATATATATTATATGTGTATGGGTTTGTACAAAGTACATGTAAGTAGTAAGTGCACGTCGGTACGGCGGCGAAAAAAAATATAAGCTATATACCATCTCGTCATATCATATATAATATTGTTCCTAAAAAAAAAAAGCTCTCATCGTACGGCTCTGTGACTGTGAATAAAATAATTTTAACAAATTAACTGATAATTAAATCATAGTCATAATTAAACCTCCGCTGAAAATAATTAAAAATAAAAAAATGGACTGATGGTTTTTTTCCAATATCTTATACTTATCAAGTAATTTAATTTAATTTTGTTATTTTTCTTTATAAAATTATTATTTTTATTATTATTGTTACTATAAATATCATCATTGTTTATATTTATATTTATTATTAAATTACGCTGTCATTGTTACGTTGAAGGTACGATCGGATAAATAACTCGGGCGGCTATAAATTAACTTTGCTATTCAAAATAATATATTTATTTTATTAAAGATAAGAAAACGAGCATACTTTAAGTCTACATACGGCCTTGCAACTTAATAGGTATTGGCTTTTGAACCTCATCGATGGCCATGTTTAAATATTTAATATATACTTAATATTTTATATTAATATTCGTAATATCAAGTTGTAGTTGTTGTTAATTTTAGTAGGTATAATAATTACTTATATTTATTTATTTTAAATAATTATTTATTCATCATTTTCATTGATTTTTTTAAAAATTTAATTATAATTTTATAATCAGCATGAATCACTAAGTACTTGTGGCACAATTCCTTTAGTTTTAACCATATCGACATCTAGAAAATTTCTTATCACACCATAACCCATGGCTGCAAAATAAAAAATATTCATTGACCAGTATGACATCTCCATGCACATAAATATTTTAGCAATCAGTTGCATGAAGACTGGTGTCCATAATAACACCGCGAGTAATAAAGACATGATAGAAATATAAATAATTTTTTCAATTTCACTTGTTTCCTCTTTGACGACTCCTGCAGATGATTTTAAATCAATATTACTATTTATCCATTTAATAGAATCACTGCTACCATCGCCTTGGTCATTTAATTTTTTATCTTTGACATTTGATTCGGCGGATTTATCATCTGTCATTTTATCCATCGACTCCACGGTTATTAATTGTTGTTTTATATTAGAACAGATGTAATTACTTTTTATACAGTAAACTGTTGATAGTAATATTGATCCAAAGTAAACTATAAATATGACAATTATCATATTCATTTTCAACACATTCGGTGATATGAAACATTTGTTATCACCCATACATGCTGATTCTATTTCATCTTCAAACATGTAATCTATGTCTACTTTTCTCCCATTAGTTAATCGAGAGCCAGTGAAATTTAATTTTTTAAAAGGACTCGAAAAATACCAGTCGGGAATTGACTCTGAATTATTCAAAGCTGATTTAACTATTTCTTGGATTTTAATTATTATTTCATTTGTTTCTGATCCATTTGATGCAACAGATTCAATTGCATGTAATTTATTGTCTGGTAATAAATAGTCAGTAGAATTCATCATACTGATGTCGTACATTGAATCCATTTCCTCTAATGGATTCAACTCTTCTTCTAATTTATTACTATTACTATTATTATTATTATTATTATTATTATTATTATTATTATAACAATTATCAAATGGGAAATTTGTCATATGAATGCAAGTTAAGTCGTATGATCTTATATCAGTAGTAATATTTTGATATCCAGTTAAATATAAAATCATCATTGATAAAATTGGTACGATCCACTGACTGATGACACTAATTATTGTAAATATATTATTGTTGTTGTTATTATTATTAAAGTATTTAAAGAACGGCAATCTTGATCTACGTCTTTCAACACTCGATAAATCTGCTGATATTAATTTCGATAGTATCAATTGTTTGTACTTTTTTTTAATACACTCAATGTTGTAATTACAATAAAACGATTTAGTGAGTAATGACATAAAATTATTTACAAACGGTACTAGGAATACGGCGTAGTTCATTAACAGACTTTTAAAATCACACTTGTTGATCAGTAAATAATTATTATATTCGTTTTCATTTTTATCATCATTATTATCACGTAATATTCCACTTTCAGTCTCTTGTTCATTTAAATGAGTTTGATTTTTTTGCTTTGCCAGTAATATAACTCCTATGAAAATATTACTCAATATATCCGATAAAATCAAAATAAAAATAAATGACTTGACACATTGTTTTATATTTTTTCTAAGTAAAAGTATCAGTGAAATAAAACTCGATGATATTAAAATAATTCCGATGGTTGTTAGTAAATTGGATTCCATTTTCGCGTTAAATTTAATCCGGTTGCTTTTAAGTAGAATTAATAACTAATACTGAAATATATTTTTGCATCAAAAGAGTATTTATTGTAATGCGGGTGCAGTATGAGGGCCAATATCTTTATCATTCGTAACGGGATAATTATTTTCGGTTTTGTAATACGGGTTTGATTATTTTTTAAAAAGTAAAATCAATAATAGGTTTTTATTTTAGATAAATATCACAACTATGTCTGTAAGACGACGAACGGATCCTGGACCAACCCAGAGAATATGGGACGCAATAAAAATAACTGTTCACCAAAGAAGTTTACCGAGCAACGATCGGATAGTTCGTCACTTTGCTCGTGTTTATAACATGACTGAGCTGTCAGCCCAAGAGGAATTGAATAAAGCCGTTGAAGATGGCTTAGTCTTCCTCAAAAAAACCCAATCCAAGGGTGGACTCGACCAAGAAAGCTACCGATTGCCACTGGACCCTATGGAGACCGATGGCCATGACTGGTACTGCTTCAAATGTCAAAGAGCTGGGCTCGTAGAGACCTGTCAGTCGTGCTTCCGTGTTTATCACCCAAGATGCCACACTCCGAGTAATTCTGATAAAAAAATTTGCCAGTTTTGTGAGCAAATAAATATCGATACTTATCATGATATAAAGGCACTTAATCATATACTGGGATTCACGTGCGGTCATCTTAAAGCTAAATTACCTCCGGAGATAACAAATAGGACCATTGTGCCAGACAGTTCGGTTATTGAAAAACCAACTGGTGGTTTGTCCGGGCCAACGTGGGTCAGCGAAGGCGAAGATTCGTGGCGCCCGGGGATTTTAATTAAAAATCACATGGATCTTGCTATCATGGAAGCGAAGACCAAGAGAAACGAGTACAAAAATCTCGCTGAGTTTCAGGCAGATGCACATAATATATTACATAATATTATTGTTTATCATGGAGGTATTAATCGATCCTTCTTTTAAGACAATTTTTTATCAATTACTCACTTTTATTTTCTCATATGCTTTTATTAAATTAAAATTTCTAGAGACTTCTGTGGTAGGGGAAATGGGCAGAATAATGTACCAAGATTGTTGCTACGACTTGAAAGAAATTCGCCGGTGTGCAGACTGCTACAGAATATCAAATGAAAAATCTGAAAAAATGTGGTTCTGTATACCGTGCAATCCACCTCATCAGCTGGTTTATGCTAAACAAAAGGGGTACCCGTACTGGCCGGCAAAAGTAATGGAGATTAAAGACAATATTTATGACGTGAGATTTTTCGGTGGACATCACATGAGAGCTAATATTGAAAAAGTTTTTATACGCTCTATTACTTCTAGTTTACAAAGTTTACAGGTAATAAAAAAAATTTATTATCAATTTTATATTAACAATTATCAATTACTGCGGTTATTTTAAAACTAAAATATTTGTAAAGCAATTAAAAGATTATTAATTGTAATGCGATTGTTTAAATGTTATTTTGACTTGTGTAAAAAAAAGCTAACAGTTAATTATTGCACACAGCCGTCGGAAAAGGGAAAGTGGAAAGAGATGAAGGTATGCATATAAAATCAGGGGAATGTTAATCCTGATAAAATTAATGGATATGCTGCCAAAAATTTTAAATCAATAGAAATGGGTGTTGATAAATTTTATTTATTTATTTAATTAATTACGCTACAGCAATAAATTATTTATTTAATAATAATTTTTTTATTTAAGTAAATTATTTGATATAAATAACTATTATGCAGATAAAAAGATCAACTGCGTGGAACCGGGCGTTCGAGGAGTTGAAGCACCACCAGAATTTACTTGGAAAGCTCGGCAAGAGTCAATCGGTAACTCACAATAACAACACCAGCAACAGTGCGGCAGCTGCTGACGACATCGAGGGTCCAAAGCCATCGAAGATGCGACGGAACCAGGAGTCATCGGAATCATCACAAGGATCACAGGTAGCACCGCCGAACGGCGCGTCTCCCGTCAAACTTATAAAAGACTTGAGAGTGAGAGTAGAGAGGTTGATGTCGGATGGAAATTCCGAGATACAGCTTAATCAGGAAAAGTCGGAGAGTGCCAACGGGGAAGGCGACGGAGGACCGGAGGAGAAACCAGACGTCAACGACGGCAGCAGAAGCACCAGCGAGGAACGACAAGTCCCATTTCTTCCGGTCGCTATTGATGACGAGCCGCCGCTGAGGATCTCCAGCAGCACGTGTCCACAGGGGTTAAAAAAAGAGGGCTCCCAGGAGGACATGGTCACGTCGAGTTCACAAGAGCCCAGATCCAAATGTGTACTTGTTCAAACAGAGGAAGTACAGCCTGAAACAGCTCCGGCAAAGGTAACTAGTCTTTAAGGTTTGCTATTAAATTTATGGCTAAAAAAAAATAATAATTATCGGTCATGATATTAATAGGATTAATTAATTGCTATAAAAGTACTCGAGTAGTATGTCATATGCTTCCAGATGAAAAGAGAGCGCAGGACATCAGAACAGCCTACGACAGCTCCAGCTTTAGAAAAATTGCGGCGGGAATTCGAGCTGGACAAGTGTCGGGAGTTGGAACGACTCCAGGCGGAGCATGCCAAAGAATTACGACAGCTAACAGAGAAACATCAACAGGTCATCTCTGAAATAAAGAAAAAGCAATGGGTAAAATATCAACATCATTAATATTTATTATTTATGTTAATATTTTTTTTTTTAATAATAGTAATTACTAATAATAATGACAGCAGTAAGTAACAGTGTATTAATGACGTATAATTAATTATAATTATTCTTAGACTTGGCCACTCTATTTATACTATTTTTAACTTGATGCTTAATCACTGATTCACGGTGTTACAGTGTTACAATTGCGAAGCTGAAGCAATATACCATTGCTGTTGGAACACAGCTTATTGCAGTACTGATTGCCAGCAAGTTCATTGGCAACGAGAGCACAAACGTGTCTGTCGGCGTAAACGTTAGCTTTACAATTGTCAAACAAATACTATTATCACAAAAAAACTGGGCCGTCAGTTTTTTTAGTCATAATCTACCCAATAATTTAGATAAATTATTATTTAAAAAAAAAAATTGAAACAAAGATCAATTGATCCTAGACAACTCGGCTAGTCTGACAGCGTCAAAGACGCGGTTATTCAATTTCAAACATTATTTAATTTCCGTTTTTTTTTTTTTTCATAGAATTTTGATTAATATTAAATTATTAAATCATACATATAGTATATGTATTTAATAACTACATATTATATAAAATATGCTTAATAGAATAAGCAAAATGATTAATTATCATTATTATTATTATTATTATTATTATTATTATTATTATTATTATTATTATAAATTACAAGTATATTTAATGTTAATCTAGTTTTAACATTTTTAAAAATTACTAGTTAAATATTTAAATCTATGAAAAAAATTTCCACTAAAAACTTTTTTTTCTTTATTTAAATTATCAAAATATTTAAACAAATACATTTAGATCACTATAAATATATATACACACAAAACAAAGAAGAAAATTTTAAATTATTTAATTTTTTGTTGATAACAACAACTAATATTTATATTGGCTTAAATTAATTAAAGTAATTATTGTAGATAACGTAGCGTTTTTTTCTGCTACAGATAATAGAAGCATTTGCTTGAATCAAAAGTTAGCAAAAAAAAAATATTTATCATTAACGCATTAGCAATATATTTATTATATAAAAATAAAAATAATGAATTATTATCTCTTATTATATATCGTTATTGAAAAGAAAAAGGTGTTGATTGATTATCCAAAAATAGAAGAGCTGTTAAGGACTAAGAGAAATATATATGAGTAATTTAGTTCAGCCTTGTAGTTTAAAAATTATTATTATTTTTATATTATTTAACACTTACAACAAGTGCAATTATTTTTTTTTCTTTCCATTGTTGACAAGTAATTTCTGTTTTACTTTTTTTATTGCAATCGGTATACAGGGTAGAAGTTCAAGTTGATTTAATAATTATGTTTTTTCAAATTTATTTTTATTCATAATTTAAAATCAACGTAATGAAAATGAATTTAATTATAATCATACGTTTACTTTACAATTATATTAATTTAAAATTATAGTGCAATTACAGTGCTAAAATATATCACACATTTATTTTATTATTGATAAAACAATCAATTGTTTGTAATTTATAATTTAAAAATATATAATTAAATGTTATTTTATTATTTTTAGAAATTTAAAAATAAATATCATTTATTACACATGTAATTAAAGCGCGTGTACTTGAACGGTATTGTAGTAAATACACTAATCATTTTAATAGTTATTATTTTGATTTTCTCGTTTTTTGTTCATCTTATCAAATTACCGTTATAATTATGAGTATAAATCTTATAAAAAAAAAAAAGAAATTATTGATTAATTAATTAATAAATAAATAAATAACAATTTTGTTTGTTATAAATTATCATGTAAAATTAATTTAATAACAATAAACAAATGAATGATATTTAATTTTTTTTATTATCTTCAACTTCTTGACTAACGATAGCCCGAGCTACTTGACTTTTTTCAGCGTAATCAGAAACTTGAACAAAATCTGTCGTGTCAATATTATCGAGTGTAAGTCTCTGTATTAATTCCAACTCAGATTGACTTAACGTTTCACCCAAGTGCTTCAACGCCGTCAATACTTCAACTCTCTGTCTGTCACTGGCTTCTTTACTCAATTTCCCAAGTTTAGCGTCACGTTCAATTAATGACAGTCGCTCTCTCAGTTGCTTTGGCTCTTTTTTACCAAACATCCTTATTACAGCTGGTGTTTTAAAAGCTGCGCTAATTGCCGCCTGAGTAGCCAATTGCATCGCCCCCAACTCATCAACTAGAGTTATATCTCCGGATATTATTCTTCTAAGACTATCATTTAGTTCTTTCAACTGCTCAATAGTATCGTTTTTAGTTTCTTCATACTCTGATAACTCCAAATCTTCTCTATAAAAATAAAAAAAAATAAACCAGACTTTAATTAATTATAATTGAATTTAAATATTTAAAATTCTTACCGGCATTCTTCTAAATCTTCTAACTGCTGCACCAATCGCTCTAATTGATCTTCTAGATTTTTTTTTAAACCATTGGTTTCATCTTTTCCGTAACTCATTCTGATGTTATCAGTATCAAAATCTTATCAATAAATAATATTCTGTAATCAGTATGATATTCATGTTTTCAATTATTTATCTTTTAAAGATCAGTGGAAAAATTAAACCAATTTTCTGTTCAAATTTATTACAAATTTTAAGACAATTCTACAAAAAATCAGATGCTTCGGTAAAAAAAATTCAAATATTACAACTACAATTGCAATTATATTTGGCCTGATGATTGAATGCCAGCAATAAAAAAAGTCCGTGATGTTAATAATAAATAAAATAACTTCAAAAATAAACTTTGACCGGGACTAAATCGTAGTTTAATTTTTCCACTTGATATTGTAACTGTCATAAATATTTATAAATAATACATACATCAAATAGTTAATTCCAATATGATTTATTATTTTTTCGAGTATAGATAAATACTTGTAAATTTATTATTCTTATTTACACAAACTTTTTTTTTATTAAGTTGGCAATCATGAGATCGACAAAATGACCCCGAAGTTGCAGACAATTTTTGAATTTTTTTTTCCCCAAATCAGTGACAAAAAAATATAAAAATATGCACCTGTAGAAAATTTAAAAAACTACAAGTGTAATTATTTTAAAAACTCCTTTTTTTAAATTTATCGTTTCAAAAAAAAATCCACAAATTATTAGACGTCAGCTAACTTCAGTATCATCAAAAATGATCCTGAAGTTAACAGACCATCAATTTTCATATATTTTTTTTATCAATAAGTCAATTACCCAAAACAAAATATAAAAATATGCACATATAGAGAATTCAAAAAACTAAAAGTGCAATTTTTCAAAATATTTTTTTTTTGTAATTTATCGTTTAAAAAAAATAAAAAGTTCTTAGACGTCAGCTAACTTCAGTATAATCAAAATGTAGACTAAGCGCGCGCTGCTGCTGCTTCGGATTTACCGGCAAACTATCGTATATATTTTAGTAAACTCATATATATAGATATACAATTTCTACAGTAGCATGAAAAATTTCTATACACTTACTGTAGACTGGTACGGCATGATCTCACCACAAGTCGTCACTGTCCGTTACGACTCATGCTACAGTTAAATATTCCATGCGTCTACGTTTTATTTCGCACGTATTTTACTCTTTTTCTATGCTGTCCGAAAGGGAAAGAACGAGATTTTATAAATTTATATTGGTAAATATATATTATTATTGAACATTAATATAATAATAGACTAAGTGTCATAATTATCTGTTGAAAAATATCCACAATAGAGGCTAATTGCCCAAGTGTGTGGTAGAAATTTTTCTAACTTTTTTTTTTTATTTTAACAAGACACGAATATAAACTAAGTGAGAAGTTAAGAGGGATAGGCATGGTCAGTTAACGCATAATGTCGGCTTGCACAAAATCTCAACGCATGCAATTAAGTTAGACAGATAAGGAAGTAAAAAATAAATATACATATATATATTTTTTAGGACAACAGTGCTAAGTGATACGAGAAAATTCGACTGTGTTCTATCTTAATTTCAATGAAAGTGGGAGTTTATTATTATCATTATTGTTATTATTACAACTGCTACTACGGCTATTATCATAATTGATACAGATATAACACAAGTATATAAAATAAGATTTTATCATTATTATTTATATTTTCGTTACTTTCTGGTGCGTACTGCTGTACCAAGTACGTGTGAAAAACAATAATTATAGACGTACGTAATAGTGAATAAAAGTGTTACGTATATAATTAGTAACGTCAGTTTAAAATAATTGGGGTTGGTCTGTAGAAAATAAAAAAAAAAGATTATTTAAGTTTCTATATGTGGACCGAAGCAGGCGGCAAGAGTAAAGGTTTGCACGTAGAGGACAGATCGAAGGGCAGATTGAGCTTGCGGTAAGCAGCATGCCTGCCAAAGGAAAACATCATCACTTGACTCATCATCAGCATCACCAGCAGCAGCAGCAACAACAGCAGCAGCAGCAACAACAACAACAACAGCAGCAGCAGCAACAGCAGCATCTGGTTAATGTTAATCAATCAGGAATTCCTGGTAATCCCCAGCCTTACAACGCGGTTGTTGCCACACCAAGAGGATACGTTTCACATGCCGGTACGTCATTCATCATTAGATCATTTACATTCCATAGTTTAGTAGGTTTCTAGGTTATAAGATTTCGCAAACCGAAAAAAAAATAGCGGCATTTTTTTTTTTTTAAGTTGGGGGCAAAAAAGGAGGGGAATTTTAATTTTTTTTATCAATGGAAATATTTATTTATTTGTTTGTTTGTTTATATTTATGTTGAAACGAGTTTCATGGGGTGATATTGTTATAAAATCGATACGTAACCATAGTTACAAGTATTTTATTTTGATTGCGGGTTTTGTTGATTTTACATCAAGTAGAGGTTAATTGGAGTTCATGAAACTGGACTGTAATCAACAAGTTTTTATGTAGATTACCAAGTACGTTATTATGCATTTATTTAAAGAGCAATTTTTTTTTTCCATTGCTTTCTCTTATTTTTAATATAATAATTACACTAAATGTAATTAATGTCACCTCTCATTCGGAGTAAAAAAATATTTATGCATACATTTAACCTTAGAAATGATATTTTTTTTAATTCAAAAAGAAAAAAATTTATGCATTGAATAATTAAAAGTTAATTTTAATTTTTTCATACTCCATATTGTGACATTCACAGTCCATTTAAATAATTTATTTCAGTACAATGTCATCGAATATCGAATTTAAAATATGACAGATGTTTTGTATTTAAAATAATTTTCTAGAAAATTGGAGCATGATTTAGTAATTGATAAATTTTTGAGGTTAAGTTTGTATACCGCGTGGTGAAATCTTTTCCACCTGCTGCTAGCATGTAGCTTTTAATAAAACGCATTTCATCGTAATTACAATTGTGATTTATTCACAACAAAATGTATTATTCAATTTCATTTTTATGTCAGTCTACATAAATAAATAATTATTTTTTGTTTAAAAAAAAAAACAAACAAACAAATAAATAATTAATTAATTAAATAAGAGCAAGTAAAATTTAAATCAGTAGATTTTAAATTGAATTCTGGCATTTATATTTTCGATAAGTAAAAATATAAAGAAGAAATAAAAAAGTGAATGAGTTTACGATTAAGTAGAGAGTAACAGTAGTAAGCGTATAGACCCGAGCTACATCGAATGAGTCCGAATACCTCTAGACCTTCTTCTTGATCGTCTAAGTACTTATCGGAGCGTAGTCCGTGTACATGTGGCAATCAAGCCACACGTCACACGCGTCGTAAATTCACACGACTATTGTCAAGCGTGCTCGTTTAACTGTGAGTCTATTTTATACATATTAATTTATATATATATCTATATTTAAATCTCACTAATTACTTATTTATATATTTCATTTCTTATCCAAACTAATCCATTACAACTGTCATGATTCATAATAATGCATGATATTTTAAAAAACAATTAATAAAATTTAATTTAAAAGTCATTAACATCCGCTCATTAGACATTTAAACATTTAAATAATTTTCATTTTTTGAATTCAAAATTTAAAAGTTTGGTAATTAATTTAGCAAATTCCGATAACAATTGTACATTGGGTATTAAAAAAAGTAGTATTACATAAAAATAATTAGCCTTTGGCAACGTTCGGCGAACATAATTTTAGCAAAAGCATATGTTCAAGTGTTAAAAATTTAATAGCTATATTTTATATCATGTCTTATGAGTTATCAAGAAATTATGGTAAAATAGTAGTACCTTATGTTAGTTATGATAAATAATTTCTTAAAAATGTCATATAACTTATAATACATATATATATTTTGAAAAATAATAATTATTAAAATACATGTTGAGGGACAAGTGTGCGCTCATCCTTCTCTTTTTATCTCGTTCTTTCTACTTGTAATATATAGCACACATATGTCCATCTTCCTTGGTAGAGTCTCGCGAATTCATCTCGTGTCTAAATGAGAAGACAGTATAGTAGTATTATATATTTATATATATATTCACATACATATGTATATAATGAGTAAATTTAATAGTACACGAGTAGATCCTTGTTTAAAATCTACAATACCGAGTGAGGAAATATTTTTCTCTCCCCCCCCCCGCCTTTTTTTTTAAATGTACAATGTCGTATATATATAGTTTGATGTATAGCTCATACATTTAACGTGTAGTTAAAGTACAGTAGTCTGCCGACTGTATCGGCGGCCTTGTTGTCGGTCTTGTCTCCCAACCACGCATCCATAACAAAGTGAGGTTATATAATTTAAATAGTGCACCGTGAACTTATAATATAAATTGTTAACTACTGTGTTAATATAATACTTGGTGAGAATAATATTTTAAAATAATATATTTTTTTACTTAAATATTTATAAAGCTAAAATTAAATAATCATTTTTAAAATAAATTATTTTTACACGAGTGCGTGATTTGAACACGTGTTTGTCGTGTGGGATGGTTGCGCGCACTCTTGTGAAACTCCAGTTGCTCTTAAATATTATTTAAAAAATAAACTACTATAATTATTTATTACTAAAAAATATTTATGAAAAGACATTAAATATGGATGGTATCATGTATTGATACCGTTTAAATACCTACCAGATTGCCCCTGGCCTGGGAATTTTTTTTATTTTTATTTTTTTTTTTCGTCGGTTTTGTCTTTTTTCAACACGCATCGGAAACGTGGTTGCATATAATCTAGTCGTTATTGTTGGCATTAACCTCCGAGTGTAGTATGTCCACTGTAATAGGTGAGTAAATGCACAATATGTTGATAATTTAAACGGTTAATCTCCCGCATTTAGCTGTTTATTATTTAATTTTTGAATAACATATTTTTAAATCTATCTAATAAATGTTCGTCTATCGGTTATATTTATTATTATTTCGATATAAAATTCCGCGTTATTCATATTTAGGTTTCTAAGTTGGTCAAAAAACCAGACAATCTTGTGATAAGTTTTCTTGGAACTGCGATAAGAGATCACAGTATTAAGAATATATTTTATCTCTTGGGGTTTTTTTATTTATTTATGTTTACATATACACGCATCTATAGATTTTTTTCGTCATCGCTCGAACGATGACTTTATTTTTATAATTTCTCAGTTAATGTGACGATTTCTTATCCATTGAAGAAAAAAAAATTTATTACTTTCAATTCTCATCGTTGTTTCACGTAGATGTCGCTTTTAAATACCGGACTCCGATGTTTTTAGGCCTGGCTTTAGATGGAATTTTTACTTTGAAGGTCCACGCGCCTTAAAACTAACAATCTGTTGTTAGTTTCTAAATAACTTATTTGTTTGTTATCTTCATTGTTAACATTCTGAAACGTGACATTTAATAACATCAATATATATATTGTTATAGATTAAAATTTTAGTATAAATTAACTTACTTCAATTTCATATCGATAAAAAGTTTTATTATTAAAAGTTTTTTTAAAAATAATAAATATACAAAGTTATTAAATTTTATAAATTAAAGCTCATGCATATAAAGTCATATAAAAAAATTCATTACAGTCTTTACATGCTAAAATTATTATTTTAAATAATTATTTTTCATGACCTATATACAGTTACAAACTCCTTTTACTATTGGATAATACTTAATATTAGGTAACGCCGTCATTATTATTATTATTATTCTTATATAATAAGACAGATAAAATAATAAAAAAATTTTTCATCATCTGATCATAAGATACTAGAATTAATAATCATTTTTTTTTCTTTTTCTCATCAACATCCTCGTGGATTTATTTATTATTTTATGATTGATCAAATTTGTTATTTAAATTTATTTTAAATATTTAATCAATTTACTTGTAATAATTAATTTGATACATGACAGTCATACGCAGAAGATTATGAACTGATGCCAAAAAAAAAAATACCAATAAACAGACAATGAAAATAAATGATATACTGGGTATGAGAATACTCTTAAGATTAAGGTACATCGGTTGTTATCGATTCACTGCAACTTTAATCTAGATGTTCTAGTAGATGTTAAGTAGGTTAGCCGTCAAGTGTGACATTAAAGACCTGAAAAATTTTAATTTCATCTTAATAATTTTGAATTTTAACGGAACACAAACGATTTAATTTTCAAATTTTACTCAGTCCTTTAATTATTCGGAGTATGAATGTTGCAGACATCAAACAAATTTAAAATTATAAATAATTTAAAAAATATTTATAAAAAATGCACTTATTAATTATTAAATTTTTTAAATGGGCATTTTTTTAAATTTTATTTTATCAATTATTTGCTTTATTTATTAATAATTTCAAATTTGTCTGATGTCTGCTACATTCACACTCAATTATTGTGTAATATTTAAAACACAAACATTTCATTGACTACTTTCGTTTTATTTTTTTAAAAATTAATTATGGCAACGTCCCAATTATTAGTTTCAAAAATTAAATCGAATTTTTCTTTTCATTTTTAAATAAATTTTAAATTAGTTCTGGACAGTTTGATACTCAATTAAATTTAAGTGGATTATATATTTAACTTTATAAACTAGAAAGTTTTATAACAAGACAAATGAAATGAAATATTTAAAATATTATACGAAAATAAATATTTAAATATTTGCTATTAAATTTTTTAAATAAAACTGAAGGACATGTAAAGAGAAAGTTTGTAATAGAAAAACATGATTCGTAAAACTTAAATTAAGTATTATTGCGCATGCTTGTATGACAAATTTATATATTTCTTCTTTACAAAAAATATAAAAAAACAACTGTTCAAAAATTGTTAATGCAGTTAACGGATGACAAAGTTTGCAAAAAGCTGATGTTTAAATTGTAGTTAGTGAAAAAATATGAAATAGCAAATATTACCTGGAGAATGATGATAGAAAATAAAAGGATGATGAAGAGTAAAAGTGAAGGGACTCTGACGTAAGCCCGCCGGTACTGAACAGCAGCAGTACCACCAGCACCAGACTCAAACACATGCGACAACGGCGGCTGTCTAGTCATTTGTGGTGGTGGATCTTGGCTTGGATTTCATTGTACAGCATCAGGCTTGTGTCCGGATACACACAAGAGGGATAAAGAAAAATATATACTATCTATAAATATATGTACATATGTAGCATGTGCGCGCGCACCCTGTTGGCATGAAAAGAAAGCGACGGGAGTTAGATGCTGATGGTGGTGGTGATGATGATGGCGGCAGTGATGGAAGAAAAGGAAGGGAGCAATTGACGTACGGCGGTACGGGTGTCGTGGCTTGATGTACCAACTAAACTCAAAATGGTTGAGATTTTAAATAATATTTATCAAATTTTTTTTTAACTTGAGTTAATTTCTAAACTCGTTTTTTTAAAATACTTTTTTTAATAATTTATTTTGAAAATTCAAATTATTTTATTTAAATAATTCAGGTAAAGTTTATTTATTTTTTTTTTAAATTTATTTTCAAAATCGCCAATTGATTTTAGGTGCACGTAAAATTTTGTCGACTGATGCAACGCCGCCTTTAGGTTAGCCCTTATCCTGTGGCGACTTGGTCATATTTAAAAGTGTACAGTGTGCCATTTTGCGTTATATGTACTTGGTAATATTTTACTAGTCAAGCGTGTTTATACATTTGTTTGGAGTAAAATAGTTTATAAATTATTTGTATTAACGGAGTGCAATAAGTGATTGAATTTAAAAAAACAAAATTGACGTAAGAGTGGTGGAGATGAGGAACTGAATGAAATAAGATGAGAAAGATCTGTGGAAATAATTCATTGATGTTAAATAGGTCGAAAAGGGCCTAGGTCGGGGTGTGCATGTGATATATAAACTCTGGGAAAAAAAATTTTTTCTGCTGTCAAATAAACAAAGACTCGATATAATTTTTAAAATAACATTAAACAATCGATAATGATGCTGATGCGAATATTAATATACATGTATGGAAATTGCAAATGGCTAATTTTATAATTTAATTTTAAAATTATTTACGTGAAATATTTTTTGCAAGAAAATATATGATATTGATTTTTTTAATATTGGGTATGATCATGTTTGTTGATAATTATATGATAAATAATTGATAGTAATTGTGTTGCTGATTATGTTTTAATTAAAATTAATTTGATTGATAGATAATCAAATTTTTATCGAGTGAAAAATAGTGTGATGAAAATAAATAGCAATAATTTAGCGACGACGGAGTCGATCGATATTTGCTGGTCAGAGTGGCTGGCTACGATTTCACATCAATTCAAAATGTCGATATTTAAAATACAAAAAAGTTGTGAAATAATTAACTAGTTGATGAATATCAGAAATATAAAAGAAGAAAAATAAAAAGTATAATTAATTACTTGAGTAAATTTGAATTGAGAAATAAAAAAAAAATGTGCGAGAGCCTAAAAATGCAAATTTACAAAAAAATAAAAATTAAATTAACGGCATTGGTTAATTTAAATTGAAGAGATAAATAAAAATTTTTGAGAAAATTGAATTTAAAAAACGAAATCAAAATTGAGAAGAATAATATTTATTTCGCAAGAATGGTATCGAGATATGGAGTTACCAAGGATGGTGCTGTTGGAGTTGCCGTTGGTATTGGACCGATGCACTGTCTTTTACCTCACTGCGGTGGTCCTACACACTTTACAACGCATCCACAAAATAATTCAAATCACAATCACATTCATCCGCATAATCATCAGCCACCTGTACCACCGCCACAATCGTTGAGTCCACAGCATCATTTAAGACAAATGAATCTTGCTCAGCAGCAGCAACAGCCACTGCATCATCATCACCATCATCATCATCCAGGGCAACAGTCGCCACAATATCGAATTGTCGCGAGTAATCCGCGTAAGAAATATATATAACTTGAAATAGAATATCCTATATTATTATTTCTAGTCATTTATAATTTATGTGGATGAATAATAATTTCAAAAAAAAATGTCACCGAATGTATTTTAATATTTATGCGTTTTCCTTATTATTATTATTTGTAAAATGAATAATTTAATTGAAAAAAAACTAAATAAATTTTTTCCTTATATATTTTCAGGTTCAGATTTTCATGTACCCGGACAAAATTACGGCGCCCAGCCAGGGGGGCAGGTGGGAGGTGGTGGCGGTAGTATAGGAGTGTCAGGTGGCAGAGGACCACCTTCTCTTAATATCCAGACTATAGGTCAAACAACCCAGGGAATACAGTCGGGTAGTGGACCTGCTGGAGGTCAACAACAGTCAAATCAAGCTCCCACATCTGGGGTACAACAGCAACAAACTCAGGGCCAAGCTCCAACCTCGACACCGCTTGTTCACACCCCTTCACCTCAAGAAATGGGAAAACAAATTCACCATCAGACGCAAGCAGCTTCTTTACAGCAGTCTTACGTTCCTAATCAAACGAGAACGGTTCCACAGGTTTGTTGAGATTTTTTTAACATTTTTAAATAACAAAACTCACTGATGATGAAAATAACAACAACAATTATTTTAGGCTTTCTATCCTATGGGAGCAAGGCAAATGCAGTCAAGAGGTGGTCCAGGTCATAGAAATAATCAAGGTGGAGGAGTAACTCACGTTATAGGGATGCAAAGTACACCCGGAGCTGGTGGTCAGCCACCTGCAATGTTTCAGGCACATCATACGAATATCAATGTACCTGGAGCACAAACTATTTATATTCCAAGTCAAGTCCCCAACATGCATCCTGGACAGCATCAGCCATCTTTGTATTCAGTAAGCAGTCAAATGACTCAAATTCCCGTAAGTTATTACTTATGTTTATACCTATATTTCAATGTATTTAAAATTAATATATTATTAAAAAAAATCATTATTATTCTTTAGTACCCTCAGCAACACCGACATCCAACGCATGGGGGTCAACATTTCGTCAGCTATCATCAAGGACACACAATTCTACCACAGAGTATGTATTCATTTCAACCAGGACCCGCAACACAACCCTTCGCAACATGTAAGTATTCATAATATCAATTTAAATCACATATATATTAGACTGTCATAAAACAATAATTTTTTTTTTCTTTTTTTTTTTTACAGTACCGCCGACATATACTAATACTAGTAATTGAAATTTTGAATACAAATTTATTGTGTACAGACTCTACTCAAGTAGCACAGAGACAACTTTAAGATGTCATAAAGATGTCTTTTAAAAGGACAAGACAAAGTTTTTTTTTTATAAATAAGACATACAAAGATGTTAGTCCTAGGAATCATAGGAAATTTGTGTTCTTTTTCCGTCCTAAAAAAAATCATTTCAATTAAAAAATCGTTTAAATAATGACTTATCAGATCATTATTTGTAATTAATTTTTTGTCGTCTTGTGTCAAGTCTTTTCAAGCAGATATTTTTTCATGATATAAATTTCTGATCGCTTTGTCAATATTTTGATGCCTTATCGATAGGTCAAAAAGTGTGCTACTTGGGTATATATATAAGTCAATAATTCTCGAATTTTAGAGACTAAAACTAAAGGAAAAAAAAATTTTTATTGTTTTTTTAAACTTTGGAGCTCTTTAACTTTTTTTCTATCAACTTTGAGCCAATGACACTAAGGTTTTATTTTGTAGAGAATTTAATTTCCTACAAGATCACGAAACCTAAAATTGAAAAAAAATTATTTTTCCCATGTATTTTAAATGAACAAGGAGAACTCTTCCCAGGGCACCAGCTCAATTTTTGAGATATTGAGCTGAAATTTTAGAAGAATTTTCATTGTTCATTAAAGTATCCTCTGAGGGATATTCAATAAAAAAAAAATTTTTTTTCCTGACGTAATCTATTATGTAATATATATAAATATATGTAAATATATACATACATATTTCTATGTATATAAATATATCATTTTAAATTTTCAGTTTGTTTTCCCGCTCACCCACCAAACGCTTTAATGAATTCTACTAGAGCGAATAATAACACCATTAGTGGAGGTCAACATGTAAGCCCGCTGGCCGGTGCTCAAGCAACGACGTCTGTACCACAAGGTACTCTACAACAGACTACCCCTCAGCCACAGACGTTACCTCCAATGGCGTTACCTTTATCTCAACCAGGTAAACTTACACTTATTTTTTATTTTTATTCATCATCAAAATTGAATTAATTTTTAAATAAAACTAATTACGTTTATTCATTTTTAATAATGCATTATTTTTTTTTTTTTTTCATCATCAGCTTATCCTGGACACAATGCAGCTACTGCTAACTCCTTGAATAATTCCTATCAAAAACCTGCAACGAGGCCGAAAGCTATAATGGATATTGTAAATCCAGCTACGGGTGAAAATATTGCTGATAATATTTATCGAGATGCCAAAAGCACGAGTGATGATTCGAATACCCGTGAGACTTCTCAAACACATGTATGAGTCTTTATAATTTTTTTCTTATAATCACAAATTTAAATAATTTTATCAGTATATATATTAATTAACAACATAATTTTTTAATTTGTTACAGAACCCAGCAATTGCTGCCGAATTCGCATCTCGTGTTGCCAAAATGGCCAGCGAAGATTCTAGTGTTAATAGTAATTCATCAGCCGCCAGTGCCCAATCAAATCATCAGCAAAGCATAAATACTGTAAAATCACAGCCGAGTCTTACAAAAGATTCAGTAAATATTCAGTGCAATAAACTTTCTTCTGAGCCAACGCAGATAAACACAAATACTGTACAAGCTGCATCACCAGAGTCAACGCATTCAACGGCTCCGGTAGCCGTAGACTCATCAGTTCCAGTTAAAATGGAATCTAAACCAACTATGGCTCAAGTAGTTGACTCTAAACCACAGACTGAGGTACAGTCGGCATCATGTGTTGAAGGAACATCTCCAGTGTCTGGTTCACCTAAAGATGACAATGTTATTGTACAGCAACCACCAGCAGCGGCACTATCATCAACTCCAAGCTCTACGCCTGAGTCTGAGTTGAAAAATACAAGTGCTGAAAACTCATCACCTACGAATATTTCAAACGTTCCTCCATTTTCATCTTCAAACGTTAAAAATTCATCGAGTTCACCGCCACGACGAAAAAATAACAATCACGTTTCACAAAATGTACAGCAACAATTTCAATCACAATCAGCCGGTACTTGCTCAGTAGTTACAAATAGTGGATATGCTGCCGAGACTGCCAAGGATCCAAAGGACAAAAAAGCATCAGAAAAAGCATTTGTACCTAAAGTAGCATCACAGGCGGCTGTACAGCACCAGACTGATGTACCACAGCAGCAGCAACATCAGCAAAAGGCTAATGGAGAGAGAATTGAAGACAAGATTGACGTTGAATCCGGAGGCAAAATAGATCTTCCACAAAAATCAGCCGACGGTAAGACAATATTTTTTTCCTTTTTTCTTCCACTTACGCTTAAATGTCTTAATTGTATTGTTAATTCATACTACTGTAAACTACTTGACAAATTGGTATTTTCTCATATTTTCGCTCGTACTTTATTGTGTTAGATAATTATTATTATTTATACGCGCATTTAAAAGTAAAATTACCGTATTTGAGGGTATTAATTATTTATTATTATTATTTCGCTTTGCGTAATTATTTATTTATAATTAATCTCAAGATACAAAAATAATTAAGTGTCTGGAGAGTTAATTAATATTTTAAGTTAACCTAGTTTTAAATTTCTACCTTCATCAGTATTCAATCATTGCTCGTATGGATGTGAGCGTGCTCTTCATCAGATTACTTTATTATTAATTCAATCATATTGTGTAATAATTATACTAATTGCGCATGGAATTATATAGTTATCACGTGCAATTAGGATTTAGTTGTCATTCGAATTTTTAAAAAATATTTTTCATCTTCATTTATATATTAATTAAAAATTACGTTTCCAAACTTGAAAGAAAAAAAAAATTGTTGCTATTGAAAGCTAACGATGGAACAAAAAATGATTCAAAAATGAAGTAAATAAATGAAAAATTTTTTATAAGTAAGAATGAATTAATCATATTATCTGTTTGATGAAGATTTACTTTGAAGATGGAAAAGAAAAAACACGGTGAGTTTATCTTCAAATTTTTTCGCGTTTAACTCAGATAATAGCACATTATTTTTCTTGTCTCGTGTGTATGTGAGTTATTTTTTTTTTTATCAAATCAATTTTTTTAATTATTTTACAATAACATTTTATTAGTACCCGTGATATAAAAATATTGAAGAAAAAAAAACATTAAATGTAAGGAATGATCATTAACGAAAGCTTGTATGAGAATAATGACAATTATGGTATGAGGAAATATATATTTTATTAGTGATACAATGTCGTAACAACACAAGGCTGAATACCGGATATAATTGTAATAGTTTATTAATACTCAGTAGCAGTCAATAATAATTAAATACTAAATTAAATACTCATCTTAAGGAGGGTCTATAGTAATTTTTGTCCAAGTTTTTCTCTCAAACTAAACCTGTAAACGCAAACCTAAGAACGAGGCTCGATGCATTACTCGGAGTTTTTTTCGAAAACAAAATCTCTAAATACAAAATACAGACCACACATTGATGCACTGCTGTCTAATCTAAGTGCGCTTAAATTGTTTGTCAATATCCGTTTGTTTAAGAGAAAAATTCGGCCAAAGTTTCCATTTTCTGCACAAGTGCAACAAAGATAGAACCGTTCGTGGACTTGAGTGTAATGGAGAGAGAAATACGAACCCCTGTTATGAGAAAAACGTGGACAAAGTTTCCATTTACTGCGCAAGTGCAACAAGGATAGTTCCGTTTGTTGACTTGAGTGTGATAGAGAAAAAAGTTCAGACCCCTCTTAAGTACAATATGATTAATAAAAATATCATTTTTACAAGGAAAATTAATTAAACAAAAATTAATTTATTTGATCACTTAAATTCCGTTTGCTGGCAAAGTTAACAATTCTAAATTATCAATAAACAACAATATTTATTCACTTGTAGCAATTTTCTGTTATCAAAATTTTTTTTATTTATAGAATCTATTGTATTTTAATTGAACGGGTAATTAATTGGCCTTTTTTTTTCTTCGTAAAAAGTAGGAAAAAAATTATATGATTAATTATTATAAAGTACTTGAGACTTAATGAGCACGTCGATAGAGTGTAAAATTGAAAGTACACATTTGTCATATACTTCTCGAATATATAATTAGATAAATTACCTAATACTTGAAAAAATACGAGACTTTTTATATTAAATAAATAACAAATATTTAGTCAGTAACATTGAAAGAAGATTAAATAATTGATCAATCATTATTACTATTATTATTATTATTTTTTTTTCAATCGTTGATAATTTGTAGTTGAAAAATTTTCCTAATTGAAAATAGTTTAAGAGTTTGAAAACATTTATACGGCAATGCTGTGAATACATGATTATCTTATTCATTATAAAAGAAAATCCACTATATATTAAAGCGAGGCAAGCACCTTTCGCTTATTTAAGAATGCGGTCGAACTTGCTTGGAAGCTTTTATTCTTTCTTTTATTACAATACCTACCATTATAATTGTTATAACTTATTTAAAAAAAAAAGAAAACCAATAATAATAATTGATGAAACAATAAATAATTAATTAATATGATTAAGTTGACGGTTTATTTTATCAACTGTACATGGAGATTCGTAAATATTTTTTTAAATCGCGACCATATGGTAGACTTGAGATTTAAATTTATAAAATGAAAGGACATTTAATACTCGCGGTAGTGGGAATGACAATTTAAAATTCGACTACTTTGGTTGGCTGTTTACATAAATAATAATAATTATTAATTATATTATTTATTTTCGTCGGTCGTGTTTATCATTTAAATTAATTATGGTATATCGAATAATACAATTATCTTATCAGTGTTTAAATTTTTCGAAGCTCATTTATAAAAAAAATAATAATAAAATTAAAAGGCGAGTATAAATGTCTTAATGCGCCTGCTCCTCGGCCCTCGAACTCTGGGGGAACTAATTTAAGAAATTGTATGTCGTGTGCCTGTTGGTTTGACTCAGTTCGTAAGTTAAAATAGATACGTGAAAGTCGTGCACGCTGATATCTCATCGAGTTCTATGTCTAACTACAATTATTCATCCAACACCTACAAGTTCAATGGGTTATTTATAATTTTTTTTTAATACTTTTAATTTTTATAAACTGGATCATTTATTTATTTATCATCAATACTGTTATTAAATATATTTTTAAGTTATTTATGTTGAGTGGTAACTGTGTAAATGGATTATGTTAATTACGAAAAGAAGAAAAAAGAAAATTCCAGAATAATCTTTTTACTTGAAATTTTTCTCTCATGATCTGAGTACCGTCTGTTGGGATTTCCAAGTCGGTAAATGCACCAAAGTTTCATTAGTTCATCATATCAGATCTTTAAGTCAAGTGAAATATATATATATATAAATAAGTACATACATATATGAGGATAACAGAGTGGGCCAACGAAAAAAAAACGTTTTAATGTCGATTTTCATCGGGACATATTGTTACTTTCATAAAAGCAAATTTACATGGACGTTGGCAAAGATCCGCGATGGTTTTATAAATAAATTCTGAATCAGTGCAGTTGCTTGCGACCTCGTGAAATCGGAGATCTGTGAAGCCTCGCATATACTTACCTGCGCCACTTTTTTTTTTATTTCATTTTTATTATTAAAATTTTTCTAATATATGACAATAACAATAACAATTATTATCATTAATTAATTAGTTAGTTATTTTAGTTCAATATTTTTTTTTTAATGAATTTAAATCGTAAATTTGTCAATAAAGTCAACAGTGATCGCGGTGTTAATTCGTATGTGAGTAGAGTACTGGATACGCGAATCCAGTGAGGTCAGTGAGAATGAGTGAGAGGACAAAAAATGGTAGCGAACGTGCCAGCAGTAAATCAAGATCGAGAAGTCGTAATCGACGTAGAGGTTCCCGGGATCATGGTACATATGTCCTCCTGCCCTTTAGTTTTTTTTTACGTTTTCGTTTTCGCTTTTTATTTTTTTTATGATACTCGCGTTAGCCGACGTGTAATAATTTTTGGATTTTTTTCATGGCAGTAAATTATAAAAAAAATATTTTTAAAAATTGCACTTGTAGCTTTTTTAATTTTCTACATATACATTTTTTATTTTTATTTTTTTTTTTAAATTAATTTGGTGAAAAAAAATCCGAAAATTGTTAATTGTCTTCTAACTTCATGATCATTTTTTTTTTATCAAGATTTGTGTCAGTAAAAGTAAAAAAAATTTCTTATATTACTGTGTACAGTTTTATTTAATTAATATGAGTGTAAAAGAAATGTATATAATATTTTTCTTGTGTGTTAATCACGTGTGGTCCGTGTAATATGTCTCTAAAAATAAAATTTATCCTGACGAAAAAGAACTGAAGCCAACCAACGTAGTCTTTAGTCGTTTGAATACTATTAACCGCTTAAAATGATTATTTTATAAATCATCAATTATTTTTGATTGATAGGACGAACAAGTGCGCAATATATTAAAAAATATATAAATATTTTTCATGTCATTACTTTAATAATGTAAAAATTATATATAAAATAAAAAAAATATGAAATGTTTTCATTCATATTGAATGTAGTAATGATAAAAATAAATAACATATGTTTTTTTTTCTTATTCTACAGGTAATAAAACAATGCAGAAACAAAAGAATAAGAATAAATTTAAAGGTCGCGATATTAATCGCAAGGGTGCGGAAAAAGAGGGCACGGATATGGATGCTTTTGTTAATTCGACATTGCAGTCAGCCGCTCCGGAAGTTGTTAAATCACAAGAGCTGATAGAGTCATCGTCATCCCCATCATCAAAGACGGCCAGTGTAAATATTGAACAAGCTCCCGCCAGAGAAACTTCAACAGAAGAAAAAGAAGTTTGTGAAGTTAAAATCGATGATGCAGATCACGAGACACAGCAGACTCAAGTTAAATCACAGCCAGCTGACAAAATTATAACAAATTCTAGTGAATGTCCAGTTAAAGACGTTGACGGTGGTGATGATAAAATTATAGTGACACCAAACAAAAACACTCCGGACAATGAAACGATCAGCAATGACATGATTATTCAGGACAGTAACAAGTGTGCTAGTATGATGGACAAAAAGACAAATGACGTTGTCGATCATTCTAAAGTTATTGTCAATGACACCGTTGGTAGTGCAGTAGAGGCTATTGTTGCTCAGAAAAACGAAGAAAATGCCAAGGTATCAACTTTGGCCGGTCAAAATTACGCTGTCAGTGAAGCTCCGGTTATTGACAGTAACAAACAAAACGAGAACGAGCCCCCAAATAAAATTGAACCGCCAGCTAAACCCGCAGCACCAGTGCTCCGGTATCAGTACAGTCCTAATCAATGGAGTCCGAAAAATACTTCTGGCAAAAAGGAGTACGATCGTGACTTTTTGATGAAGTTGCAGGACGACCCGCGAAGTCGTATCAAGCCCCCAAATTTGCCAGACTTGGATGTCGTTCTTAAAGATTGCTCAAGGGTTGGTATTTTTTTTTTATTTTTACTACTGTAATTATTATCATTATTGCAGAGTTGTTAATTGTAAATTATTTTTATAGCAAACTTCCCGCAATACAACGGTAGACTTAAGAATGTTCAAAGACTCCAGGGCTCATGAGCAATTACTACCTGTATTCATGAAGTCCTCATACAACCCCAAACCAGTAAGTGATATTTTTAAAATAAAACATAAATAGATTTTTATAAAATAAAATAAACATGATGCTCCAAAAATTTGGAAGTAGTGGACTGAAAATGTCTTGAAGAAAAACTATTTACTGATAATTCAAAATATATAATTATTGCAATTATTTTTTTTTAATGAACTACTTTAATAATTTATTTTTTTTTCTAATTCAAGCCTTTAACCTCGAAGAAAAGCTACCAGGGAAAATCCAAATCGAGCAAACCTAATAATCTTATTCACGTCACTTTGTCGCTACATGAAGATGTTAAATTACGTGAGACTGAAAACGCATGGAAGCCCGCCCGATTGAAGAAAGACGGCGAAGCAATAACTGAGGATGATATTAAAACTCAGAGCTTGTACAAAAAAGTCCGAAGTGTATTAAATAAATTGACACCTCAAAAATTCGAAACCTTAGTCAATCAAGTGCGTACACTTGAAATTGATTCAGAAGAAAAATTGCAGGGCGTTATTGATTTAGTTTTTGAAAAAGCTATTGACGAGCCAAATTTTTCAGTCGCCTATGCATTGATGTGTAAAGAATTAGCCTTGATAAAAGTTGCGTCAAGTCAAAAAAAATCACCACAAGAGCCTGACAATAATGTTAACTTCCGTAAATTACTTTTGACACGTTGTCAAATGGAATTTGAAAAAAATACCGCCGATGAAGCTGAGCGTTCGACTAAAGTTAAAGAAATTGAAGAGTGTTCAGACCCCGACAAGAAAAAAGATTTAGTGTTGGCTCTTCAGAATAGTGATCGTCTGATGAGAATGAAATCTGTCGGTAACATAAGATTTATTGGTGAACTTTATAAGCAAGAAATGCTCACTGCCAATATTATGAATAAATGTATTAAACATTTATTAGACAACAGTGATGAAGACAATATAGAATGTCTGTGTAAATTATTAACTACGATCGGGAAAATATTTGAATTGAAAGCTAACTTGTCTGGTTACTTCAATATCCTATCAGATCTTGCGTCAAACCACAAAGGCAACAGTAAAATAAGTTCGCGTGTTAGGTTTATGATTCAAGACGTTATTGATTTGAGGCGTAACAATTGGATACCTCGCAGAGACGACAGTAATCCAAAGACAATGGATCAAATCCAAAAGGAAGCTGAGTCCGAGCGTATTGACATTCAATTCAATAATAATATTTCGTTGAATACGCCACGTAAAGATGACCGCAATGACAGAAGGAGAAGTAAGTAGTTGTGATTTTTTGAAAAAAAATTATATTGTCGATCCAGTTGATTTCACTCGGTATTAATTAATATCTGATTGTTTAAATTTAAGGAGGAGCCGGATCAAGTCTAGATGACGGCGGCTGGCAGCCAGTAGGCAGCAAAGTCCGGCAATCTTATTCAGTAGAAGCTTCTAAATTAAACACTAAGACTATGCCATTAACTGAAATAACTCTGGGTAGTAGGAATAACTATGTGTGGAACTCCTCATCGGCTGCTCCAGGAAAGCCAATTACTCCAGTTACTCCTAACAAATTTGCTATTCTTGAAAGCATGTCTTTAGATCAAGACAAACGGCCGCCTATACCATTGTCCGGGTTAGTACTATTTAATTACTTAATTTTTTAAAATGTATTATCTTATAATTAAAATATTATTTTTTATCTTTAGATCGCGGTCGACAGGCCCAAGGGAGTACAGATCAGATTATAAAACATGGGGAGGTAAGTTTTAGTTAAAAAAAATTTTATAGTAGAAAAAATAAATTAACAAACATAAATATAAATATTAAATTATTATTATTAACTTTTAGATGGCTCACGAGGCTCACGAAACGGCAGCAGTCATCAAATGGGTAGTAGCAGCAGTATCTCGTCATCTTCTAGAGAAAGTTCGCTGCTAATGGAAGGTGCACGAAGTCAGAGTATATCCATGCCACCGCCAGCAATGAAGATGAAACCACCTACTATTGCACCTGTGTCATCAAATACTGCATCTGGTAGCAACAGTAGTATTAATATTAGTAACAAAACTCCCAAGACGGAAGCACAGTTACTTACAGTCTTCAAATCACTTATCGATGGATGTAGTATGGTGAAAAATCAAGACGCATTCATTGTTGTAAGTATCCATAATTTATACTTACTATTAATTGCTTTTATTTTTAAAAAATTTAATGTCACAACTTTCTTTGTTATGTCTAACTGTTGTTTAAATATTATTAGGCGGCAATGGAAACTATCACTGACAACTTCGACAGCTCATCATATCAACTTTTTGTTAGTGAAACTGTTAATAAGGTGCTCGAGCGATCGGCTGAAGTTCGCAGGCGGTACTCAGCCTTACTCTCACATTTGATAAAAGAAAATATTATTCCACTGTCTCTAGTTCAATCTGAGTAAGTTATAAATTTATTTATTATTATTATTATTATTATTATTATTATTATTATTGTGAAAAGTATTTATTTTAATAAACAATTGTTAATTTTTTAGATATGAAAAAGTATTAGAGATTGCAGACGACCTAGTCATTGATATCCCCAAAATTTGGGAATATATCGCAGAAATATTATGTAAGTATATAAATATATCATAATAATATTATTTTATTTTGTTTCCTGTGAAAATCTGTACCTTTTAAAAGCATGATTTATTGTTATCATTTAAATTTTATGATGTTAATATTTATAATCATAATTACTGTGATGGCTATTAAATTAATGCTCAACAGGTCTGATGTACAATAAATTTGAAATTTAAGAGTTATGACAGTACATTATTTATTGACCGTGTTATTTAATAATTATTTACAGTGGAAATGTTGATGTCTGGTGCACATCCATTTGCCGAGCTGAAGAAAACTTTAGCAGTGCTAAAGAACGCAGGAACGTGCAGCAGAACTCTAGGTGAACTTTTGTCTACGTTAGCGAAAGAAAAAGGACCCAAATGGGTCGCTGATAATTGGGACCAAAGTGGACTACAGTGGAGCGATTTGTTGGACTTGGAACGGGAAAATCTCGATGACATGCTTAATAAATATAAGTTAGAATTTTTGACTAAAGGATGCAGTAATTTATCCGAGAAGTTGACTTCTGGAGACAGCAACATGTCTTACTCTGACATTGGTGATCATCTCGTTAAATTGATGAAAGAAAGCAATTTTGACAACATCACGAGTTGGATCACTGTAAGTTTCAATACATTTTACTCGACAACTATCACTGTTCATTTAAAAACGGCTCTTAATTAAATTGTAATTAATTTTATTTTCAGCTAAACGTTGGTCAGCGATTAAAAGAGCCGCTGTTTGTAAGAACTCTTACTACTTCTATTCTCACCGTTTCCATTGGTAAATTTTACATATTAATTTCTCATTTTTTATCGTAATTTCATTTAAATATTCTTCAACTAAATAATATTAATATGTTATTATTATTTTATTTAAGAAAAAAGTGTGAAGTCATACAAACTTGTTCCTACAACGTTGAGCGGTTTGTTACCGTTGATAAGACGATATGTTGACACTGAGCCACAGCTTGAGCTTCAATGTCTCTTTGCGATACAATCGCATCTTCACAAACTAGATTTCCCACAGGGTAAGTTCTTTGACATACTAATTTATTTCTTAAATTTAATTTTTTTTTACAATTAAGGTAAAAGATCTAGTTCCTGATCAGGGAACTAGTATCCGGTCACTCCATGTATTTGTATATCTATATTTAATAGAATATAGTAAATATAAATATACAAATACATAAGTGATCGGGTACTAGTTCTCTGATTAGGTACTGGATCTCTTAACTTCTTTAAAATAATAAGTAATGTAAAATTAAATATTTGAATATTTTATTTGCAACAGGTGTCCTGAATTCCGTGATTGAGTCTTTGTGGGACGAAGACTTAATATCTGACGATGCATTCTTAGCATGGCAAGAATGTACAGATCCAGCAGAAATAGCACAGGGACACTCGGTAGCCGTAAAAAGTCTTACATCATTTTTTGTAAATCTCCAAGAAATACGGGATGAATCAAGCGAGGAAGCGTGAGATATACCCTCGGATATTTATACCTTAACGATAACTATATTATTAGCTAAAATACTATTGCGTATCGATTAAAAAAAAACTAAAAATAATAAGTGAAAATTTTTAAAGTTATTTTTTTTATTCGCGATTCTCACAAGAGATATTGTTTTGATATATTCGATACTGATATATTTCAAAGTAGACGATTCTAATAACAGTTTTATTTCTTTTCTAAATAAATAAGTAAATCAATTAGTTATTATTTTATTATTATTATGATTATTATTATAATTACATAATTATTGTTTTTAAAATTGTCACTGGAATTGCTTCGGTAATTTATGCTCATGTTTATAAGATGTTTGACAAAAGCAATTAACTCTACTTTATAATTAAATCTATACAAGTTTAAAGTATATATGTGAAAAATATAACACGTATAAACAATATAACGTGACTTTTGCTGCATTAAAATAAATCCGCAATGAATGAAATTAAAAAATCGATAATTAAGAACGGAAACAAAACAAACAAATAAGTAAATAAGGTCTAATATATATTTATATTATTGTAGGTAAAATATGATAAATAGTTAACAACTGAAACAACACCTACAGAGCAGTTTAACACATGCAGCAATTGCTGATAATAAAAGTTAAATTAAATGCTAAAGATAAAATAAAATTTTTTAGATAATAGTTTAATAAATAATCGATGGTAAATATTTAAATAAATATTACCGCTGAATGTTAACAATGAATATATAATACCATAATTAATGGTATTATTATTTTTTAAAACTTGTCATGTATATTTATTATTAACAGATTTAAATATAATAATAAAGCTGTGAGAGTGAAAGCGCGATTAAATGTCACACGCAAGCGTCTTTATATTTATGACAATTATTAGCAAGTGTGAAGTTATGAACAAGATTTAAATATTTAAATAATAATTTGTATACATCGACTTAGAATCATGATTTAAATGACTGTGTGTAGAATATTTAAAATATGCTTTTACATGTAAAGCAATTTAAATTCGATTTAAATTATCGAAGAAAATAATAAATAGTGATGGCCAAGTTCATCGTACACAGAAAAACTGTTGGTAGATAGAGGATTTATAAAATAATTAATTTTAAAATTTATTAACGTACATCCTTGATACGGGGATCGCACTAGATGCTTAGTGTTTGACTCCAGTATAATTTAGATAAAATAATTCAACCGATTTTTACATAAAACAAACAAATATAAATATATATAAATAATATAGTATAATATAAAGTAATAAAATACAGTTTTTATGGGTAACAAAAAATAAGATCGATAAAAAAAAAATTCAAACGATTTAAATGACATAACGTGTGGTCGTAAATATATTATTTATTTACTGGAAACACGGTCGTACAAAAAGAGAAAATTAAAACACCAAATGATGTTCTCTAATTTTCAATTCATTGTTAAGTAAATAGATACATTTCATATTCAAATTTTTATTTTTTCCAATACACGCGATAAATTAGTTTATCAAACACGATAATTAAAATAGATTGCCTTGCGAATTGTATTTTTCATGTGAATATATTTACATACACGTGTTAATGATGAAAAAAAAAATTAAAAAACCAGGAGAAATTTTTTTTCGCCCCCAAACGATCGCTGTAATAACACGCAATGCATATTAAATTTTATGATTCACATGTAAATAATTCAAACTACAGTCTAACGTCAGCAAATTATTTAAAAAAAATTAATTAAATTCGTCGCGTTATACATACACATTAATTAATTCATTATACATATATAAATATATAGTATATAGGAAAAAAATAAAATTAATTAATTAAAATGTAACAAAACGAAAAAAAAATAATAATAATAATAAATATGCATTTGTATGAAAGGAAAATGCTAGTTGAAGACAAGTATATGAAACCAGGGCTTTTGTGGATGTGAGTAAAAAGTAAACGTGTGTTCTGTTATTTTTTTTATGAGCAAGACTTTGTTTTTTTATTTTTTAGTTTTTTCATTATATTATTTTTTTTTTGTTGTGTACAAATGTTATATTATTTTTATCAAGTAATATAATGAAGTGAATAAAAGAAATTAATTAATTAATTTTAGAAGCAATTTTTTTTTTTAAAGCGATTAAATATTCGCGCTGGCTCATACGCGGTGAAAAATATTTTAAATATAATTAATATTAATAATAATAAGAACACCGTCCACATATGAGATGGATTATATTTAATGAATGTTTTAAATCGCATGGAATCATATATTTTGATTATGTTATATATTGTATTTTATTTGTTTGCTTGTTACCGGATGTTATTCATTAATTATTATTATTATTAATTATTATTATTATAAAAACGCGATGAACGATATATAATTTATCGCAACGATATATATATATCATTTTATACCAATTTTAATTGATTAATTCTCATCACGGTTGATTTATTTCCAGGCTTTAATGCCTTTCATTAGAGTATAGCTACGATGAAATAAATAACTAGTTTAATTTGTACATGAAATACCGACGTTGTTAACTGAATAAATAATTAATTAATTAATTAATAATTATTAAATAAATAAAATAGGCAAGATAGATTGTGGATACACGGGAGTGAGTATAAATACAATAAATTGTGAAAAGGAAAATTATAAACTTAGAGTGGGAGTGTGAAGAAATAGGAAAAAAAATCAATTGAACATTTGAAGATGAAATGAATTTATTACTTCTTGTAAATAATAGTTATAATCTTATTATATATAATAAAATAACGTAGTATGTAATGATAATTATTATTATATTATTATATTATTAAATTAAGGGTTTTATTTGAACAGGTCTCAATAGCGTGTGCTACGAGATGGCACCTATTGATGGCAAGCATAAAAAATCAAGCAAACTGCGTACAGTTTACGCGAATAAAAAAAAACGTGAGTGAATATACTGAGCAAGCCAAGTGGGAACAGTGTGAAGGGTATAAATATAAGTGAAAATCGTTTGTATAAACAGAAAAACGATGAAAATACAATAAATAAATGGGAAAAGAAAACAATAAGCAGCTGCAGTGTCGCGTTGTATTGCGCCAATTATATAAAACAGAGTTATGATGCGAGTGAATGTAATAAATATTACGAGCATAAAATAATAAAAAACAACAAATACTTATTACTATTATTATTATTATTAATATTATTATTACATGTCGCGTAATGCTCGCTCTATATGTATATGTATATGAGCATAATTACATACATATATCGGCGAACAAAATAAAATGATAAACATTAATAACACCATCATTACCAACGTAAGTCATAAGTATGTTATGATTAAAACATTCTATAAGATCAGGAAAAATAATGATAAATAAAAAAACTAATGCCAGACTGACAATTATTTTATTTTATTGTTTATTTATTTTTTTTTTCTTGTCACCAAATTTATTTTTTTACTTCAAATCCTCTAGTGTGTAAGATAAGAGATCCAGTACTCAATCAGGAAACTAGTACCTGATCTAGGAACTAGTATCCAATCAGGGAACTAGTATTCGATCTGGGAACTAATACCCGATTACTTATTTATTTGTATATCTATAAATATTAAATTTGACTAAATATAGATATACGAATATATGGAGTGATTAAGTACTAGTTGAAAGATCGGCTATTAGTTCCCTAATCAGGTACTAGGTCTTTTATCTTAATTGTTTAATAATACCATGATGATTTTTAACCGAGATCTGTTGATCGCAAAAAGTGATCAGAGGAAGATAGAAAGTTATCTTGATCCAAGCCGGCTATTTCTTGTGGTATTATTGAATATTCTTCTACACCTGTACATGGACGACACATACACTCTAATGGTGCTTTTGTTGTTATCTAAAATATATTAAAATACATACTAATATATAATTACTAATTAATATAGTCACTTAATTTTTAGTACTCACTATTTTAGTATTTTTAAATAAAGTTAGTGAATAATTGTATAAATAAAAATAATTATTCTACAGTAATTAAATAACATTTTTAAATCATAAATATTAATTACATATTAAGTTTATCATATCAGTAATTTATTAATTAAATTTAAGGTGAAATTACCACATTGTCACAATTTGAAAACACCGCCATTGACTTTTTGAATTGCGCGCGCCAATAGAGCGAAACTTGAAAATTTTAATTTAAAAATTTCTCGAGCTCATTCGCCAAAATTACTTTTATTTTTATTACACGCAAACCCACCGACTATTAGACACTTTCAAAAATTTATTACAAGAAATCTAAATAAATAATTCAAATTCAAATTTTGAATTACGCTGCAACACTACCGCTAAATTCTGCAACTAAGTACAGCGCTTTTGATTTTAAATTAATTAAAATATTTTCATTACTTACTACCAATAAAAATAAGTAATAAATTTTCTAACCTTTCTAAATGTTCGCTCTCCGGGTTTTGCTTCTGGACAATAGAGGGCCACTGTAGCTTCACGCTCGCCACTTTCTTGACAACACATACAGCTTCGCTCCATTTGCCAAATTTTCGAGCCTGAAACCTAATAAACACAGGTAAATAATAAGTTTATTTATTTAATGATAACATAAATTATTATCACAAGTAATGAATAAATAATTCACAAATAATTTTATCGCAATTTATAAAAAAGTAACTTTACAACACAACATTGTCGACATGTCAATTAAATGTCATTTGAATATTGCAATTAAATTTTTTTTATTTTCTGTCTCTTTCATTCGAGTCATCGTGCGCGTAATTATTTTTAGTGCCAAAAATAATATTTAAAATTTTAATTTTCACAACTCATTTATTTGAAATAATTCAAATTAAATATGAAATAATCGTTTATTGTTTACTTGCAAGTAGCTGCTACATCGTCCAGTGCAGGCAAAACTTGGTATGGGTTTTGGTAAACATCCTTGATATCGGAGTAAATGAATAACTGGTGTGACTTGACATTCATCGACACCTATAAGTGCTTCAACAAGTGTTGATTGTAAAAATACAACCAGCAGCAGGGAAAATTTTATTGCTGTGTAAGTACACATTTCTTTGATATTTACTTTTATTATTATTGTTTTCAAATCTTTGTTGTTTTGTTATTTTTTATATTTAATAATTAAATTTTCAGTAGAAATTTTAATTAATTGTTTGTTTAGTGGATTTTTTTAAAAGTGGGTTTTAATCAACTGACACATGTTTTGTAGAAGAAAAATAACAAGACTGCATTGATAAATAAATATCACAATCTCTTATATCCCTTAAGTTTGCCCCATTTCACCACTTCCTTCAGGTACTTAAGCTCAAGAGGGGATGAATTAAGTAAGAGTTCTTGTAGTGGTCAATAGCTTAAATCTCTAAAGCTTGTTAACACTTTTTTTTATTTTTTTTCATGTTCATGCTCAACTACACCCATAGGGCAGAAGTAGCTTTTGTGGCCACTGCCATTTTTGGACATTTAATACTTTATTTTAATTTATCAAGTAAAATATTATTTTCATTTTAATAGTGGGGTATAAGTGGCTTAGAACATATTTGAAAAATTAACTGTCATTGTGTCTTTTACAATGAGTGTGAATGTAGTAGACATCAGACAAATTTTAAATTATAAAGAAATAGAGTAAATAATTAATAAAATAAAATTTAAAAAAATGCGCGTTTCAAAAATTTAAAAATTAATAAGTGCATTTTTTATAAATATTATTTTTTTAATTACCTACTCTATTTATTTATAATTTTAAATTTGTCTGATGTCTGCTACATTCACACTCATCTTTTAAAAATTATTTTATTTTAATTTTTCAAGTGTCCAGAACTGGCCGAAAATGATACTTCTACCCTGCACTTTTGAGCTTAGCTTGTAATTATTTAAATATAAATCCATATTTTCGATTATTTTTTGATAATAATGGACTACATAAATGGTCTTAGGATTTGGATTATTGTTTAGCAGAAATTGATTCAGGGTATTTTGGTTATTAATTTTTAATTTCGAGTTTTCTGTATATTATATGATCTTTCTTCTCTTATCAGTTGCTAGGTAGGTAATAAATTCAATTGCAGTGAGCACTTGATCGTTTCAAAGAGATTAATTATTTCATTATCACTCTTTTTTAAAATCTTGATAAGGAATTATAATTTCATAGTTTTAAATTTAAATAATGCTGCTCAAAATTTTTGTTTTTAAATTAAATTTCATCGTATCTAAATTTCAAGAACAAGAAATTACAAATCTAGACAAAGGAGTAGGATTTTTTTTTTAAATGTATAAGAAATGGGATAATGATTAAAATTTATCGTGCGTATGAAGTGATTCATTGTTTTATTTGGCTGTAGTAACGCATTTTAATTAAAGTTTGTATAGTCTATAGATTTATCCCCACTATGAATTTTTTCGTCATTGAAAGTTTTTGGAATTTAATGAAATTCGGAATTTCAGTAGATTGTGATAGGAAAGAGAACCAATTGAATTTCTGAAGAGTTAGAAAAAATGAGTAAATTAGAATAAAACATGTGTGATTTTTTATTAGGCTCAATATTAAATGTGTAACTAAAAATTTTACTAGTTCTTTGTTGCTGTTCAAAAATTGAATTGAATCCTTTCTCATCAGAGTCTACTTATATGCCGACTTTCAGTGAATTCTGAATAGTAATTTCACAAGCTGACTGTATTACCTTGAGATCCATGAATTATTTAGTCCTCGATTGAAATTTGATTGGTGAAATTTTATTAATAAATGTATGAAAGAGTAAAAAATTTTGAAAGGCTACTTTACAACCCTGGGGTAGATGGCACCACTAATAGCGCGCATCTCACAAGTACTCGTTTTGTTAGATTTCATATATAACATTTTCATCAGCCATTCAAAATATTGGGATAAGTAGAAAGAGTGTAAATTTTAGGCCCAATAGCGTGAAATGTTTACTTATGAATTGAGAGTTGCATAACTACAGGATCGTTATATCGTGGATTAAAAAAATTGGAAGCTGATATCGACTTTCTATAGGATTTCTCTGATGACGGATTTTCTCGATAGTAAAGGCTAAAGTTCACTAAAAATGTCATATAATTTTATTTGAATTTTTCAAGTGTCCAAAACTGGCCCTAAAGTGATCACAAACGGTACCTCTACTTAGTTACAATAAAAATAAGTCATTGAAATAAATTTTGCATTGGATAAAATTTTTTTTATTCATCATAATCATATTGTTACACAATATCTATAGTATCCATAAAATTATTGAATATTTATCGCAAAAAATCAGTACACTTGTAACATTTACAATCATGTGGCTCCCGAAGTTTTACTTCCATGGTAGCGTATTTTTCTGTCTCTATTTTTTCGCCGTCTGAGTTGTAACAGTGATTGAGCTTCACAAGTTTTTCCTTGAAGTAACTCTCACGGCAGCAGTAACACTCCTAGAATAATACAAAAATAAAATCAAATTAATATTTTACCCGCTATTATCACATTTAAATAAAAATTATTTCACCTTTACAAAACCCGTTGATGAAATAACACTCGGTTGAATTTGTGAATTGCAATATCCTTCGCATTTAGTGACAGACACATCGTCACTACAGGTTCTAATGAGTCCTCCACTGTTGTCATACTCATCTGCAACCAATTAACATGATTTTGAAAATTTTATTTAAGTGCCATTAACTCGTCTAATTAATATTACCTTTCGTTATATGAACTTCCGAGATAAGAGTTTGACAATCCTCATCATTATTGACGATCCCATAAATTCCAGATATCAACAATATAAAAAATATAATTATCATCATGTTTATAATCAGCCGGAGCTATATCTCCATCAACTATCCACAGTACGAATTGAACATAAATTGAGAGAATACTTGATCAGCGTCTAGGTTTTATAGTAAATTTTTTTGCCCACCCATTGCGATGATTTATCTCCCGCTATGCGTTAATAGAATCGATCAATAATTTAGTGATTCTTCTCAACACATTTATCCCACATTATTATTATAACAACTCATTTAATAAAACCTGATACTCTACTCAACTGATGTTGACTTGCTAAAAATCCTTAATGTTTTTTCTGTGTTTACATAAAAAAAAATATTTAGTAGTTATAAAAAATTCAATGAGTAATAGAAGGTTCAGATTTAAATAAATAAAGTCCACTCTTGTATTTAAATAAATAAAATATTTATATTAATGATCACTCCGCGTATTTCCCGGACAGTTATCAACTAAGTCATCGTTATCATTATAATCAGTACCACACCAAATACAATAAAAATATTTATCTCTCAAGTATTTTGTTACAATTTCTAATTTTTCCGTAGTAGAAAATCCATCGTCATCATCATCATCATCATCTTCATCACTGTCTTGATCTCCAACTGTTCCTCCATCATTTTTACTACAATTTTCATCATCAGATTCTTTTTCTTTTTCTTTTTCCACCTTAGGCCAGTACCAGATCTCAACAGGTTCGCTGATACCACATTTAGTATCCAACTGTTCGCACACTTTTTGGCTTTTAACTAAATCGACCTCCAACAACTGTTGTAATTTTTTCATCGCCATTCTATCACGAAAATCATCAGTCTTCATACTCTCCAACTTAGCCGTTGGATTTATTTTTTTTTTATTCCCTACCGCTGAATTATTTTTAGCAGCTTTACCAAGACCCAGTCTATCAGCTTTAATATTTATCGGTATTGGCTCCGATAAACCACTTGAATTTTTACCAATACCTTGACCAGGTTTATAGCCCATTTTCATTAACATTTCAAAACCTGAAATTCAAAATTCATTAAAAATTAATACATACAATTTAACGCTAAAAAAAACTCACCCTTATTATCAGAAGTTAATTCCTCTGACATTTGTTTGTCTCTCATTTCTTTTTCCATGACCCGGGATGATTTATTTTTTTCTCTAATCCTGGCATCGTTATCAGCTTTTCTTTTTGCTATTTCAAGTCGCCTTTTTTCAGATTGCTTATAAATCAAACTCGTTGAACTTTTACCCGCCTTTTCTTGGAGACTTTCAATAAATTTATCTGACATGTAATCATCTTCGTCAGACATGATCTCTATAAAAAAATTAACAATTTATTTAAATGACTGACAGTAATAGACATCCAATTGTTACATTTTTTAAATAAACAAATTTGACGTTAGAAAAAATTTAAAAAATTTTTCCATGCATATTTTAAAATAATTTTTAATTACAATATTCAAAATAAATTGCGCTCCCGCGTAATTTTATTTAAATAATAATTATCAAATAATAATAAAATAAATTATAACCTCACCTTACTTGTGGTATGCCTTAATAAACATAAAATAAAATACGTCAGATGTTACAATCGTTTTAAAAACATTGATCCAAAAATAATAATGACATGCGCGCATTTGTTGCGCAATAATGAAAAATGAAAATCGAAGGCACTAGAAAATTTTAACATTCAACAAATAAATTAAATAAAATAAAAAATAAAAAAAATCACCAATCTGTCAATCAAATTTTTTTCAAATTTTTACCGCGCATTTTTAAAAATAATACATCGCGTAATTTTTAAATAAAAACAAAAAATCGTGTTCTATTTTAAGTGTCATGCGCACTAACGTCATTCTTCGTGTAAATTCGTGGATGTTCGGTTCACAGTCGATTTTTAGACAAGAGGAATACGACGAAATTGAAACCAGCCATAAACGCAATGAACAAGAAACACTGGATTTGACGTTAAAAAAAAAAAAATAATAAAGTAAAAAATAAGAAAAAGAAAAAATATAAGGGAACGATGAAACGCAAAACAAGTATTTTGTCGTTGGTCGTTTAGTCAGCGCAATTATGCTTGATACTTAACATTTTGATATATATTAAGCGCAATTGACATTTATAAATAATTATTTAATTTAATATTACTCCATATATATAAATATCATAACTAAATATAATTATTAATAACAAATTATTTATTTGTGGGGATAATAAGTGTTATTTTTAAAGTGTGTGCTGTACGTGTGGAATATGGTTGAAAATGTGTAGCAATATCTCCAAGTACCTTACGACCAATCGAGTGTCTCTTGTTGAAGAAATTTAAATTATTTTTTAAATAAATTTATCAATCATTTACGTCTTCGTGTCCCAGTTTACCTGATCACCATCATTATATTATTCAAGTATCAAGTCATCTTGATAATTAACTCGTGTCTGAAAGGTCACGAGCTACGAGGAAAAATAAAATATTTAAAAAAAAAAGACGATAAGAGGAAGAGGAAGTGAGTGAAAAAAAGTTGATAGTAATAATAAATCTTCAATGCAGTATTAAAAATTAATAATATATATTTAAATGTTTTATTTATAATTACAATGATACTAATATTTAGTACATCGTAATGCCAGATATTTGCAATGCAAACGCTAACACCTTAATCGAAATGATTAGACGGGCAGCTAAAAATAGTACACTCGTGGAAGCAACTTGGATCGTATGATAAAAAAAATAATAAATAATAATAATAATACGAGTTAATAATAACATTGAAAGTAATCTATGCAGGATAAATAAATTTTTTATAAATAAATTTATTGAGTAAGATAAAAATAAGTTAACTTGGTTAATATATTTTTTAGACAAGTGAAGATTACTGGGATTATTATTTCATAGTTGGATGTTATCATGCGGAGACTTGAAGCCTACGCCCTGTTAGATTTATTTGAAAATTATTCAATTAATAAAACAAAATTAACGAATGACCTGTACCCTTAATTTTTATTACTGGATACGGTGATTGTCATAAATAGTAAGAGATTTTTTTGAATTTATTTATAAAGTGTGAACGCTTTTATTATTAAAAAGTAGATCCCATTGTTGTGATCAAGTGTGGCTATGGTTGTGGCAAGCAGTGGGTGGATACAAAATGCCAATTTTCCTTCAAACCAAAGTGATAGTAACTTAAATTCCGATACTGCGGTGGATAATAATAATAAAATGACTGCCAAAGGTATACTTATATGCAGGGATAATTCCCACGCGTTTCAAGACAGGACACTTAATCTCGATCAGCCGGTTAAAATTGGTAGATCTGTTGCTAGAACACGTGCTGCTAATGATAATGCGATATTCGATTGCAAGGTACTGTCACGTAATCATGCATTACTGTGGTACAATGCGGGTAAATTTTTTCTTCAAGATACGAGAAGTAGCAATGGGACTTTTGTTAATAATCAGCGGCTCAGTGCAACTGGTTCTGAGTCCGCTGCTAAAGAAGTCTGCTCTGGTGACATCGTACAATTTGGCGTTGACGTGGTAGAGAGCACGAAAAAAGTAACACACGGTTGTATTATAGCGACTTTGAAGTTGTATCTGCCGGACGGTAAGGAGGCCAAAGCTAGCAGAAGTATGTATATGACAAGCGCTGCTGGAGATGTTACACTTGAGGACCTTTATAAGCTTAATCAATACGTCCAAGAGGCCAGCAGACGTGAAAAAGTATTGCAGTCAAAGTTGGCTTATCTTGAGAAGCTTGTGGACAATACCAAGAAGGCCGCAAGTCAGTCTTGGAAGGCGTTGATTGATGAAGATCGTTTGCTTTCGCGGATAAAAACTGTCGAGAGTCAATTGATTGTTTATACGAAAAATTACAGCGAGGATAAAGTAAGAAATGAAATACTTAAATTGGAGGAAGAAAAGTCGCAGTATCAGATTGCGGCGAAAGAGGCACTGGAGAAAGTACATCAGGAAAAACTTCAAGTTACTGAAAAATTAATAAATCTTGAGAGCCGATTGAATGAAACTGAAGAAGAATGTCAGAGTTTGCATGAAATTGCTAAACACGCTCAACTGGAATTACAAGAGCTGGCTGCCAAGTACTCAAATGCACAGAAAAATTTAGCACAAGTCGAAGCTACATTAGCAGATAAAGAACAAGCCTCATCGGAAATGGTAGAGTGGGCTATGCAGCAAAAAGAAGATTTAACGCGGAAGGTAAACCACCATTCGGAAATCGGTCAAGTGCTTCATCATAAGCTTGATATGAATCGTCTTGACTCGATGAAAATTCACAAAAAAATAACTGGCCTTAAAAATTACATGCAAACATTGAAAGATATTAATGCTAAATTATTATCTGAAGAGTCAAAGGATGGTGTCAATCCAATTGAAATAATAAATGCCATTCTTGAGACACTAAATGGCATGATAGCTGAGACCGAGACAATCGATATTTCACCAGACAAACTTAAAAGTTTTACTGAACGTGAGTCTTTCATGTCGAGAAATATGGAAGATGAGTACGCTAAATATATTGTGCCACCGTCATCCCGCACAACGATAAACGGCAAAAGCGATGACAATCACACGGAAAAATCCGAAATGTCGGAACAAGATGATGATGGTACTGAAGTTAATTACGACAGTTCAAGTACAACAAGTGAAGATACTCATAGTCTTGTTGGTAGCGAAGAATCAAATGAAGAAAAATCAGTCGTCGAAATAAAACCAGTAAATGATACTAGTCTGACTGGCGAGCGATCGGAAGTCACTAATAAATTAGAAGTTAAATTTGCAGATGACAATGGTAAAGAACTAGTTGAGAGCTATCATCATCATTATCATCAGCAGCATCATCATCATCATTCAAATGATAACAACTCTGAGAATGATTGGTCAGAATCTCCGTCTGCAAATGATTCTGCTGAGTCTATTCCTGCTACGTCACCGTCCACACTAATGAATTCTACCATCGGTAGTGAGGATGATTTTAATTCAGACAATGAAAAATTACCATCAAATGACGACAAGGAAGAGGTGATTGAAGAAAAAGAAAAAGAAGAAACAGAAACAGATGGGGATTACATAAAAACACTTAAACCAGTTGTTAAAACAACTTGCGATTGTTCATCTCAGTCTTTACACACTCGTGAATATATTCTTGATTTGTTCATGTCTTCATTGGATTCACTCGACAATGACGATGACGCAGAAGCTCAACAGACTGTTAAAAAAGAATTGGATCAAGTACGCAGTTGGTTTGTCAATGAATCAAGCGATTTGCTGATTGATAAACTAAAGGAATTTTATTATAGAGCTAAAAATGAAAAATCACGCACCCAAGAAATAAATGAACAATTAGTTATACTTAAGGAGAAATTTAATACGTGTAATGAAGATAAAAATGATATAGCCAAGCAATATGCGACATTAAAAAACCAGTGCGGTGATTACATCAACACAAGTTACAGTGTTCCCATCCAATTTATTGCGCCAATAATAATCGCCTTGTTGTGGCTGCTGATGGAAAAAATGTTCTAATTAACACGATTATTAATTAATATTAAAACATAAATGTATATAGTAAATTTACCACGTGATTAAATAATATTATTAATAATAATAAAATTAAAAATAATAATAATATTTATCGTATTCTTTCATCGATTGTTGTAAATATTCGTATGAAATAATAATACTTCTAACACCGCGAATTTTTCAAATAATATTTAATAAGTTATAAATTAATATAAATAATGAAATTTTGTATGAGTGAATAAAACAAACGCAATTGACTTGTCATTGTAGTCAATTAAAAATAAAACAATGTAATGTAAAATTTAATTCATTATAAAAGTTAATTATAAATGTAATTAGATATTAATCAGGGGACAATACTTGTATGTTCAATAAGCTGCCAATTTCTAATATCAATTAAAATTTTTTTAATTATATAAATCGAAAAAAAAATGTTTCTTTATTCTTTAATAATAATTTAGTCATTGATTATTTTTAGACACTTGCGTATCAAAATTTAGGTATTCTCAGATTGCCCCTACTTTTTTTTAATATTCAATGACGTCAAGCTGTCAGTATGGAAATTATTAATTAATTAACAGTATAAAACTTTTAAGCGTTAATTGAAAAAAACAACGCAGTTATAATTATCGCAAAGATATAGATTTGAAAAAAAAAAAAATTACTTACAGTTAGGAGTTTAATAAAATTTGGTAATTAAATTTTAGTCAACAAAATTTTATTTTTCAAATTATAAAATTGTTATGAAGATTTTACTGAAATTTTCCAAATTTCGTTTAACTCCCAATTGATACACAGAAAAAAAAAGAATTTCTTGGCGTAAGAAAAATTTTGCATGAAAATGAAAAACAAAATTTTTCTGAGGACGAAAAAATTTTCCTAGAATCATAATTCAAAAAATTTCTTAGGGCAAGTACAGTAAGTAATTTTTTTAAAAACCTATCGTCGAAATTGAAACCGCCTTTTTTTAACTAATGCTTAAACTTTCATTCAATTAATTAACAAAATTTCAATACCGTACTGTCAGTTCGTCATTTAAAATTTAAAAAAAATGGGACCGTCTGAAAATAATCTTAAGTGTAGTGTAAATATATATACCATCTAATATATATTTAATGTATTAGTTTCATAAAACTTAAATGTTTTTTCGTCCAATAATTTATTTATCTTTTTATACTTCTAATTAATATAAATTTAAAATAAAAAAAAAATAATTAATTCGGACATGTATAAACATCGAAAATATTTTGACATTAATTTTAATTAAACGCCGATATTTATTATAATTATTTACATTTAAGTATACATATTAGTTAGTGGATCATTTAATAAATTACAATATATATATACATATAAATTAATTGTAACTTTTAAAACCAATACACTTTTTTGTATTTAGTATTATTATTATTTTTTTTTTATATAAATTTTATATTAAACATCGTAGTGTAGTCGTGCTAAAGAGATTTATTAAATATTAATATTAATGTTGATTTAAGAAAAAGGAAGAGGAATAAATTAATGACATAATCGTACTTCGTTAAAACGAACAAAAAGCCTATGAGCATTTTTCCTATGCTTCACTGGCCTCAATTTTTCTATTAATTTTTTTTAAATTAATTATTATGTAGAAAGTAGTGCCATGTGTTGTTTTTTTATTTCCGCGTAACTTTAATAATTTATACCATTTAAAATGACGATGATAATTATAATAATTATTATTTATTATTATTATAAAGTCAATCAATAAATAAAAAAAAAGGAAAAGAAAACGTAACAAATATTTATATAATTTTTATTAAGTTTTTCACTCGCCTACTTCGCTTGAACATACATAATAAAATATAAAATAAATTTATTTAAAGTAATTTTAATTAGTAATAATTTATCCTGTATATAAATAATATTGTTGAACTATCATACCTGCTATGTAACAATTATTATCAATATAAAAAGTTGAATAAAATAAATTTCATTAAAATTCACGTCCATTATATTCTTGACACACTAATTTTAATTAGATGCTACATTTAATTTAGAGAGTAATAAATCTTGCTACGGACTTATTTATGATATGAATTGGGGGCAATTTTATTGTAATTCAAAAAAAAAAAATATTTAGCGCAGCGGAACTTTAGCCTTCTATTGATAATTATCAGCGGTAATTTAAATTAAATAATTAATTATTTATATGAAAAAAAATTATGTGAGTAGTGGACTAATTAACTGGTTAAAAATTTTTTTTTTTGTAGGATAAGACAATGGAGTACGAATGAAGCGGAAAATAAAAAATTCATCAGGAGAGGCTAAAATGGCAGGTGGGACATCTGTAACGACAGGTGGAAGCGAGTCACCACCTAATAGTCGTGTGTGTCGGGACTTTCTGCGTAATGTTTGTCACCGAGGTAAACGATGCAAGTATTTGCACGAACGTTCTGGTGAAACCCCAGCAGAGGAGTACACGTTCTGTCATGATTTTCAAAATGGAATGTGTAATTGGCCTGGTTGCAAATTTATTCACTGCACAGAAAGTGAAGAAAAACAGTTTCGCGCAACTGGAGAATTACCCGCTCATATTATTGCGCGTTTTAAAAATAATTCGGAAAAAACCGAATTTCCTTTGTGCAAGGATTTTATGAAGGGTAATTGTCAGCGGGTTAATTGCAAATTTAGGCATTACAAAAAAGAAGAGCCGCAGCTTACGAATGCCCCTTCACCGATGATCAATCAACCGGTGCGTTCGCAGCACTCTTTCAATGGGACTAATCACAATGACAATCGGATTCGCAATGGCTACGAAGAGTTAGAAAGAAGGTGGGTAAAAAATAAATTGCCATTGGTAATTGATAATTAGTTGTTAATTTATTTATTATTTTTTTTTTCTTTTAGTGTACACTGGCAGTTTGAAGACCATCAGTATGTGCTACAAAATACTAATGGTCATAATGGCTATACAGCGTCACCGCAATCGAACGATTTTATTGGTGGACCTCCTGAACCAAAAAGAAGAATTTTATCTGGTGGCGAAGCTATTGTGCATTTTGAAGCATCTCCTATTGTTGGACAGCACACAACAGCTCACTCGACCGTAACTCCCGGGTACTATTATCCTGTGATAGCGAGAAATGAAGCCCGGGCGATAGTACTCGAAGATGAAAATTCGTTGCTTAGAAAAAAAATAGACGAATTGAAAAAACAAGTTAGTGATTTGACGGCAACAAATGAATTTCTTCTTGACCAAAATGCTCAGCTACGAATGTCTGGTAAACGAACAGCCAACGTAACATCAGTAACTGTACCCGCGGTTACCATCACCAATACTGTTCCACCCTCGCAAGCTCCAACACCCCAGCAAATGGTTAATGCAGCAGTCGCGGCTGGAACCCTACGAACTGTCACCGCAAGTGTCGCAACCGTTCCAGTTAGCATTGCTACCGTTACCCCAGTGTCAATAGCTGCTGTGTCAATGGCGCCTGTGTCAATGGCACCGCCGATTGTCACAATGGCCCAGCAGACAATTACCATGAGCGGTTCTGGGCCTCAACCAGCGAGTCAGCAGCCTCAGAATCCTCAACAGTCAGCTAGTTTGCCTCTTTCAATATCCGGAGCTACTGCTCCAATGGTATCTTATCCGATTATGACTCAAGAACTTAGACCTGTGCTACAATAAATACGTCTGAGTCTATATTAACTTGCCCTAATTATAACTATGATTTTTTTTTAAAGAACATTGATTTTGTTCATCTGTAAAAATATTTTTTGACAGTTAAAATATCGCGTTATTAATTTCAAAAGGACTCGTATTTTTTTTACGCCCTTTTGGCTTTAGGAAACTCTAAAGTCAGAAGGGCATATAAAAATATATGTCCTTTTGGAATAAGTGACGCGATATTTTCATGAGTTAAAAAATTTATAGAACTTGAATATTGATTTAAAATGATATTTCACTGTAAAAAACTTGCAAAGTGAACGCAGATTAAATCCGGAGTGAGTGTCGATCGGATGACTGGGTATTTATTTAATTCCCTCGGAGTAAAATTCAGTCCTAAAGGTAAAAATAAACTCCCTATTTACTCCGCATAGAATGAATTTTTTCTGAACCTCCAGAACTCCGAGTGGCGGAATTTCAAATTTAAATAAAATCCGTAATCACTGCGAAATCACTCCCGATTTTTTAGTGTTCAAATAATTATATAAGAAGCTTATAATGTTATTTAATATTAATTATGATTAATTACTTAATTATTTAACCCATTAAATTATAAAAAATTACCGCGTGGTAAAAAAAAATAATTTTTAAGTTTGGCTTGTTATTATTTGTGATTATAAATTTTAAAAAATATTTAATAGCTGATTAAAAAGTAATATACGCGTGAAATTATATTTATTAATTGTAATAAAAGTAAATTGTCAGTTTAAATATAATATTGTTGATGAGTTGATTGGAAAATATTATATTTAACAATAACTACTTACACTCAGGCAAAAAAACTAAGTAGTTTAAATAATAATGTTATTATTTATTTAAATTATCGTCACTATATCGAAGGTATTCTGCGAAAAATAAAAATGTATATAAAAATTGATAGCTAATTGTTAGATTAGTTATGTTAATTATTATCATTATTATTATTAAAGATACAAATGTTGTATCGCTTTTTCGTACATTGTAAATAGTCAGTATATTTACTTAAATAAAAAAAAAATAATTTGATAATTAATCAATTTTTTAATTACTTAATAATTTAAAATAAAAAATTAAACATGAATATGTATAGTGAGTTAATGAGTAGACCGCATTATATATATTTTGAATTTATTTACTTAATCATAGACGTGCATTAAAAAAAATTGAACTAATAAATAATGAAATATTTAATTGTAACTTAATGATAATGGAATTAATAAATATGTAACTATTTTTTACAATTGTCATTGCGAACGGTCTGTCATAAAAAATCGTGTTGTCAGCCAGTAAATTCCTCCGACTAGAACAGCGCAGCAGACACCGATTGTGAAGCGAATACGCCAGTGCTGCTTGTAGCTTTTTAAAAGATTTATTATTTTAATTGTTTGGTTCCTTGTTTCTTCTGGAGTACCAGAGTTATCAATCACGAAATTCGCCTGCTCTATTTTTTTATCCAGAGGCATTTGAGATGCAATTCGTTGTCGGCATTTAGATTCTTCGAATCCTGATCTGGTCATCAGACGTTCAAGCTGTTGTTCTTCTTCACTAAAATCAAAATTATAAATTTTATTTTATGGAAAATATTTAATGATCCTGAAGTAAACAGACGATTAAAAATTTTCTAACTTTTTCTTAATTTAATTAAAAAAAAAAGAAAAATGAAAAATATACACATGTAGAAAATTTCATAAACTACAGGTGCAATTTTTTAAAATATTTTTTTTTATAATTTATCATTTTAAAAAAAAAATTCAAAAATTACTAGACGTCAGCAAACTTCAGTATTATAAATATAAGATCCTGAAGTTAAGAATTAAAAATTTTCGGATTTTTTTTTAACAATTGAATTTAAAAAAAAAAAAAATAAAAATATGCACATGTAGAAAATTTAAAAAACTGCAAGTGCAATTTTTAAGAAATATTTTTTAATAACTTGACAACTTTAAATAATTTACCAAGTAACGACAATTATTTTATACAAATAATTGAACATTTTTCCAGACTCAAATAATAATGGCAGGTCCATGACAATAAATGGATATCCTTCGTACAAATATTTCAAAGTTTCCCACCATAATTCTTTATAGATTTCGGGGTGTGTTATTGAATTTAATGTACGTCTTTTCTCGATGTCATCAAAAATTAAATCGCCTAATTTATTTCTGTCGAGATAGCCATCATTTTGGAAAACCTGGTCACCGAATTCTTTTCTTATTTTGCACCAAGCTGGTTTTCCAGGCTCAACAACTGTAATTATACATATTAAGTTTAATGATTTAAATTGACTAAAAAATGATATATAGTAATATTTAAATATAACCTCTACGAGCTGCTACATCGGCATCAACTACAGGTATTCCATGTTCACGAAATATTTTACAAACGGTACTCTTTCCGGTTGCAATTCCACCAGTTAGACCGACAATAAACATATTTAATATTTTTAAATAATTAAATGGACATTTGGCAGTAGTGTTTGGTCGAGTGCTGGAGTTACGCTACACTTTTTTTATAGCTAAGCTGCCTCAGGAAAAAGCAGTTTGCTCGGAAAACTTCGGGTTTTCCCCTCTCTTTTTCGTCCGACTGATTACCGATCGTCGTATGGAACTTTTATCCATTGAGTTTTATTCTATTCGAAATATGCAACTCCAAAAATTTTCTGAGTTCTAGACTAAAATTAAACGAAAAAAAGGAAAATATCTGTGTATAGATATTTAAAATACGCGCCCTTTCTTTTTTTTTATTTCTCGTAAGTTTGATTTCATCGAGATATCGATTTTTAAATTTTTTTCTAGTCTGATGTCGGCTAACTTTTCGATCATGATCTTTTTTGAATTGGACGTATATTCGCGTACGCGCTGATTTTAAATGTAATTTTAAAATAATTTTTAATTATTGGCTGGTTCAAGAAGATTTTAATGAAAATATGAGGTGAGTTGTCTAAGATCATTATTTATGGTATGATCCTGAAGTTAGCAGACATTTAAAAATTTTTGAATTTTTGTTTTTCAACAAATCAATTGCAAAAAAATAAAAGAAAAATATGCTCATGTAGAAAATTTAAAAAACTACAGGTGCAATTTTTTCAAATATTTTTTTTTATGGTTTATCGTCTAAAAAAAAATCCAAAAATTATTAGACGTCTGCTAACTTCAGTATCATATTTATGATCCGGAAGTTGGCAGAAAATTAGTAATTTTTGAATTTTTTATTTCAACAAGTCAATTACAAAAAACGAAAACTAAAAATATGCACATGTAGAAAATTAAAAAAACTACAGGTGCAAATTTTTGAAATATTTTTTTTCTTATAATTCATTGTTTCAAAAAAAAAAAACAAAAAATTGTTAGACGTCGGCTAACTTCAGTATCATCATTATTTTACATGTCGTAATTTGATAGTGAGTATAAATTTATATAAATTTTAAAATTTTATGAGTATGAATGTAGCAGACATGAGACAATTTATAAATTTGAAATAAATAAATAATTTCATAAGCGTCTCATTGACACTAGATAAAAAATTAAAAAAATTTAAACTTCGACTGTAAGTTATGAGAAAATAAGTCAGTAATTTAAACATTTTTTTAAGGTTTGTTTATTGATTTTTATTAAGGAATGCATTAACAGTAAGATACAATAATGTATAATTAAATAAGATATGCATTATACAAAGCAATAACTTAGATAAAATTTATCTTGTTTAATTAAATAATATATATTTGAACAATTGTTTTATTATTTGTTTAACTACTAGTCAGATTTTTAACATTTGTTACATAAAGAACTTATACAATTACTTTAAATAGATAATTAATATTAAAGTATAAATTCGTACAATTTTATATTTTTCATAATTACACGGAGAAAAACTAATTAAAAAATTTTTTTTTCGATCTTTAACATGAAAAAAAATCAACTAATTTTTTCGATTGATTTGATGAATTGTCGTATAGCTAATCAGCGTATTAAAATTTATAGCTTAAAAAAATTTCGTTCAATACACTATTATATAGAAATTCAATAAAATATAATTATTTGCAAGTGTACTTTTTTTTAAGTCTTTTGTTTAATTAACTCACTTGTGACATTAATTATTTTTCTTCGTTGTGTCAGCGAGTGAATATGAACAAAAAATAATTATTGCAACTTTTTTTTCTCCTTCTTTTAAAAAAACTTTCGACGGAAAAAAATGCACTCATTTAAATAAATAACAAAGTAATTAAATAAAAAAGCAAAAATGTTTCGGTGTAACGATTTGAATAATTTTTAAAAAATGCATAATTATTTTTTTTTTTATCATCATTTGTAGCAGTTTAATTTTTCATATTTATTCATTTAAATTATTATTAAATATATTGTACTTTTATTTAAAATTCATCATTGATTGATTTTATTCACTGTAACAATAAAAAAAATAATAAATTAGTAAATTATAAATCTTGAGGAGCCGTTTATAAAATTCGTTCGCATTTACGGGGGGGGGGGGTCTAAGGAAACATTACAAATTTTTTTTTTCGTTTTTAAAATTTTATTTTTTTGTCACGATAGAAAGTCGTTCGTTTCATATTTATAAATATATAAATATTTCCACGTATATATTTCCGTCACTGGTTCAAAAATTTGTCATCTTCACTTATGTTTGGTTTTTTTATTTTTTTTTTTGACGTTGACGTTAGCGTTGCGGTCCGTCACAATCCTCTTGCATATCCGATATCAAAGAAATTTTTTTAAGTTTCAGTATTGCAAATAATAAATTTTTTTTTAAATATAGAAATTGGTGTACTAGTAATTGATATATATATCATGTATGGGGGGCGGGTCTATCTATTGGCAGAAAATGTGACAGCGCAACGAAGGGGGGAAGGGGGTCTAAAAACCGTAAAGTTTAACGTGACGTATTTTACGAACGGCCCCTGATGAAAATTAATTACAGAGTAATGTAAAGAACTCGGGATAAATAATTACCTGTCACTGCTGTTGTTGTCAGTGGTGGTGGAAGCCTCCTCGCTGCAATCTAAATCTAGCTCGCCTTGTATCGCGCTTTGTAGATCATCGATTCGTTGTAGCGCGAGCCTGAGATCGTCTCGTGCTAATTTAGTTTCAGCTTCCGCGGTTTCGAGAGCCTTTTCAAGATCTCGTCTCACCCGAGTTGACTCTTGTTCCCTTGAAACCGCACAAGCGGCTTCCTCTTTGGCTTCCCGCAAAGATCGCTGCAATCTTCTCGCAGTATCCTGCGCAGTCTGCTCCTTGGTTCTCAATAATGCCGACTCGGTTTGTAATTTATCAACATTCTCTTTCAATCGTGTAATTTGAGTCTCAAGCCGTGCCCGAGTTGTTTGCTCTAGATCTAGCTTACTCTCGAGCTCCTTTACGCGAAATTCGAGTCGCCGAGTAACGAGACTGTTGGCTGTGGGATCGCCGAGTTGTTCGACCGACTCAAGCCGTTGGCTGAGTTCCATAAGCTGCTCTTTTAATGATAATTTTTCAGCTTCGAGTGCGGCTATTTGTACTTGAGCTTCTTGCAATGCAGCCTGCTCTGTAGAAACTTGTTGCACTGTCGTACGATATTTTTTCAATACTTGGGCCAATTCCTCTTCATTCTCTTCGAGTTGAGATATCAGATCTGTACGTTCGCGGTTTGCTGCATTAGCGCGATCTTCAGCTTCTGATTTGCTGCGAGATACTTCATCTAATGCCGCTTGTGTTTCATTTAATTCTTGTTCAAGCGCTTGCTTTGCCTTTACCGCGACAGCTTGAGCGCACTGGGCGTCTTCCAATTGATTTTTCAACTGCCGTAATGCCACTTTACCCGTAGCGTCGCTCTTCGAACGCTCGAGCATCGTCTGCGCGTCACGTAAAAGTGCCCGTGTTCTTCTCAGATCTCTTTTCAGTCGCTGAGTGACATCAGCTTCCGCGGCACGATCACTGCGGCCTTGTTCTTCAAATGCCACCAGTCGTCTCTCCAATTCATGTTTTTCGCGCAATAAAATTGTCCGTTCCTCATGTTCGTTTTCTAATTGCGACTCCAGAGCTTTCACTTTTTTATGAGCGTTCCCACGGATTTCTTCCAACTCGTCATCTTTCTGTTGGATTTCTTTACGCATTTCCTTACGCTGTTGCTCGATACTCATTTCTAAACGTAATTTAGCCTGCTCGAGTAACTGAACTTGTCCCGCAAGATCGTCGAGTTCTTCTTCCTGATCTTTGCATTTTTTTTCTAGCTCGTGTTTTGATTTTTTCAGGTGCATCACTTCTTCTTCGGTCTTACCACCGTAACTCAATTCTTCGAGCTCTTGAGTTAAAGTTGTCAGCCGCTCTTCTTGTAACTCCATTTCCAATCTGCAGTCCTGTTTAAATATAAAAATAAGATAAAAAACATCAATAACAATAATAATTACCAAGTAAACAAATTGATAATAAAGAACTTACACTCAAATTTTGTTCAATGGTAAACTTTTCAGCAATAGCGATTTCCTTTTCACGTAAAAGTCTCTCTCGTTGCGCTTTTTCCTGTCGTAAATCATCCATAAGATTTTGGGTCTCGGAATCGAATCTAAAAATAAATTTTTATATTTAATTTCATACTGATTCAAATAAAAATCAAATAAACAATCGTTAAAATGCAATATAAATTATTTATAGAACATACTTCCGTTGTTTTTTCTCCAATAAATTATTCCGCGCAGTCTGTTCTTCCAAGAGCAGCCTCAGGTCATGCATTTCGCCATTCAACTTCTGGACTCTTCGTTTCCATTGACTGACTACTTGCCGCTGCTCTTCAACTTCCTCATAAGCATCCGCGAGCTGCAATAAAATTAAGCCAATTACTTAATAAAACATAAATTTTCTGGATTTGAATTTTTCAAAAAAAATTTCTTATCTCACCTTCTTCTCCAACTGTTTTTTGAGACCCACAAGCTGCTCCAAATCATCCTCGTGTTGCTGGGCCATTTTTCGCTTCGTAAATTCCAGCTCGCGAATCGCATGCTCGTATCTTTGTTTGTAAATACCGCCGTCCTCTTGATTATTTTCCTCACCATCAAGAGTTAATTGATTCAAATCCGCAGCTCGCGCATACAGTAACTCCATTTCCAATCTTTCAGCCGTCTGCTGTAAATTTTTATTTGTCTCAGTAACATCTTCGAGCTGACGTTCTAAGCGAAGTCGTTCTGAGGTTTCAGCATCGATTCTTTCGGCTGCTAATGTCGAGGTCGAATGTTCCTCTGCGTAATCAGCAGTCAGTACACTCAACTAAAAAATTCATTTCAATACCAAAATTAATATCATCATTCATTTTTTATCTTAAAATAAAAAATAAAAAAAAAAAAAACATTTTGTTTTCTCAATTTCTCTCTACCTCATCATCACATTCAGACAAAGTTCTGTCCTCGGACAATCTAGATCGTCGACTATTGTAATTAGAAACACTTCTAGCAGCACTATTGGCTCTATTAAAGTACTGAAATCCCTTGATCATAATATTTGCCGCACTTTTACTTTTACCAAGTGGCCGACTTTTGTCATAGGGCAGCGTCAAATAATCTAACTCATTGTCATTAGTATTGCGACCAATTCTTTTCCATTCCTGCATTATATGATCAGTACGTTGAAGAAATTGTGAAATACGCGACGACAAAAGTGAGGAGGCTGTTTCTGGTTCCAAATGTGAAGCCGTAGGTCTAAATGACTGTCGTACTTTTTGTTTTTTAATTCCCAATACAAAATTTAAACTCGCGTCAAATACAACAGGCGCTTGCTCTTTTGCTGACAAATCATTTTTCAATGAATAATCAGCCTGACTGTTGTCTTGAGGAAAAATACGTCTGGGTGTTGGCGATTGGTAAAAATTATTTGAATTAAATGTGTCACGGCATAGTGATGATCTAGAGTACGATCTATTTGTGAAAGACACTGAGTTTGATAAACTAGGTGTCGGGCTTCTAGTAAAACTTGTGTTGCTTATATCATTATCATTATTATTGTTATTACGTGATAGTGATGTTGGTGTTACGATAGCAACTTTATTAAGCGGTCGCGAATTATAAGTGTTTAATGATAATTGAGTTGACGGGAATTCGTTAACCGACATAACGTCCAAAGACGATGAAATACCTTCAGACATAATTAATAAGCTTGTTAATTTAAATGTAAATAAAATTCTGCAGAGCACGTCATTGGATTTTAAATTAATAATTATTAATTTTAATATTTTGAATTAATTTTCGATTATTTACATCACCAGCTTTTACATCTTTACACAATCACTTATTTTTTTCGTTTCGTTACGGCATATTTGGAAAGTATTGCATAACAATTAGATTTACTGAGTTCGAGTAGGTGCAACTGACTGCAGTTCGACTGTGGACACAACGAAAGACGACAACGACGAACGATGGGCGATGATGATGATCACTTTCAAGTTATTCTAAGTCTAAGAGTGAAAGAGACTACGCTACAGAAAGAGAACATGAGATCAGAGAAACTATTGGTTTTTGGACGCGCGCCAACTTTAGTGTATGGTGGGCTTAGAAATCGGTTAAATTATTACAAATAAAAATATAAAAGAGAGTAGAAGAAAAAGTCGGTACAATAATTAGGAACGTCTCCTAATTACTTATGCTCACTATTTTATACTTTCGTATTCAAATTTTTTTTATATCATGTCGATTTAAAAATAATAGTCTACTTACTTTAGCTTCTAATTTGACATTGTCGTGCTTCAAATGATTTCTCTCTTGTTCCAATTTTTCAACTTTGGCTCGCAGCAACTCGAGTTCTTCCTGTAATAATAAAATAAATAATTTATGTCATTTAAGTAAATAAAGTAAAATAATTATTGTCTCACCGTTCGCGCTTTTAACTGATCCTCGGTACGATGGACATTTAATAAAGGCGCGACCTTTACGTAGAGTCTCCACCAAGGCCACTCACGTACGGACATGAGTTTTCTTACATTTCGTTGTATACATCTCACTGCCAAATCTTGAAGCTAAAAAAATTTATTAATTATTCAAAGAAAAAAAAAATACACATGTAGAAAATTTAAAAAACTACAAGTGCAATTTTTAAAAATATATTTTTTTATAATTTAGTTTTGAAAAAAAAATCCAAAAATTATTAGACATTGTCCGACTTGACTATCATATTAATATTAAAATTACCTTCAATGTATTGAGTTTTTTACGAGCCAAGTAACCCCTACATCTTGCTTGCAATAATACAATATGACCTGTCAACTTTTCATCTCGTTGTGATTCAAGTCGTTCTAAAGCACCAGCTCTAAAGAATATCTGTGAAAAATAAAAAATAATATGAATTATTATGATAAATTATATATATATATATATATTTAAAATTATCATGTGATAAAATAGTTTACCTGACTCTGACCGACACGATAGGAAGCAGCGTCGACGTCCATTGTCAGCAGCATGTCTTCCACAACTCTACGTTCGTCTTCAACAGGACTTGATGAGCGCACATTAGCCGTATAATCACTAGAAAGTAATCCAAAGCGACGTCTGAATTCGCCTAGTGGTAAATGCTTTGGAAATCCAACTTTGTGAAGACGCATCGCATCAATTATTTGTCCTCCACGAATCTAGTAATTAAAAATAATTAAATAAATTATTTTGTTTATAATTAAAATAATTTTACAACATTTAATTTATAATTATTATAATTATAATTACTTGTGAACGTAGTAGTGGAACATTAATGACACCATTATCATTTTTCGGTAATTTCATGGTGACAAATGATTTGTCTGTGCAGCCAGAATTATGCTGTGGTAGTAGACAGTGAACAAATTTAACACGAGTTCGTCTTAATGTTTCTATAATTCCATCCTGAGAAAACCAATCAATTTTAAAAATTTATTTTATTAAATTTAAAATAAAACAAAAAAAAATTTGTAACTTACGACAGTAAATTTAATTTGAATACAAGCGCTTTTTCTTTTCACTGTTGTAAATGTTCGTCGAATACTAGAAGCTCTTCTTAGTGACTGTGATCCCTCTAATCCTGAACTAGTCATTAGGGCTCCGGTAATTCCTGTACTTCGTACTTGAACGAAAAGTCTATTGACATCCTCTCTGTTTATTAAAAATAATAAATAAATAGGTAATCATTGAGAAAAAAAAAAATTAAATAACAAACCTCGAGCTTTCTTGTAAAATATTAATGGCACTTTTAGTAACTGGATTTTCACGAGTGGCTTTTAACCATCCGGTGGCAGTATACAGCACTGGATTGGTTCCTTGCAAATGCTGAAGAACAAACTGATTGTTGCCTGGAGCTTTTCTAAGTAAGAGCTGATAATCGCGATCACCGTACAAAGAAAATAAGCGATCCATAAAAGATTCATCGCTGCCTCCAGCACAAACAGCTTCTTCATCAAGTAGCCACAAAAGTCCTTTTTTCTCTCCCTGAAATCTACCAGTAAGATCATTTTGACTTGAACGAATCATTGTCGCAGTATTTTGCTGACCGCGGTCAACAAGTGAAATAAGATCTTGCGGTGACCCGACACCACTCTCTTCATCATAATCTTCATCGTGTTCAATATTTATTCCCTCTTGTACATAACGATTCTTAGGTGCGACTAAATTCGTGTAGTGAAATAATAACTGAAGACGTTCTTGTAAATAATTATGACAGAGATCTTCAAAATTAGCACCAGTTTGATGACCACACGATGCTGGATTTTGAAATCCAGGTGTGTCACAGAGTAAAAGCGATGATACCGTGTGTACAGGAGACGATATTGCTTTATTTATAAGCGATGCGACGCAGTGGAATACTTCAGTATAAAGTCCGACGATAAATCCCTCAAGAGCATCAAGTCCCGAATAATTTGTTGCACTTTCAGTGGGACTTGATGCTCGCAAAGAGCCTCTACTACTACTACCACCAACACTACTTGCAGCTGCTGTAACACCATCGCCATTTGGAGAAAATATTATTCTACTGAGTTCTTCGACACTCGTACCCAAGAGATTTGCTGCTTTTTCTGCGCACTCGGCCCGAGCAAATTGCCAACGACTTGATTGAGAATTAATATTTGTTTTTACCGCACCAGCACAACTCAAGTGATAAATACCAGCAATAACTGTCCAAATAACTTTTTCATCAGCTTCTGGTATTCCTATTGTTTTAAATGCCCCAATAATTCGATTGAAATCAACGACCGCACGTTGTTTTTCTTCGTGTTTCTGCAGCGGCGTAATAAACGGATTATTTTCGGTCACCAAATTACCGAGATGCAATTCTTTGCGCAATTGTCCTTCTGCTCCAGCGAGCAATCGATAAATAATATGAAAAGTTGGGTCACCATTGTATCGTCTTCCTATTCTTGACTTTTCTAATAGCAAAACTTGGATACTGGCAGAAGCTATTTGTCCCGACTGATCAAAATCCAAACTAAATATTTGTGTAAATCGCGTTGCGTTTGAATTCATGTGAGTTTTGCTGTTTCCAAAGGCTTCGAGAATCGTAAACAAGGCATTCAATTTCTCAATAGTGAGTATCTGTAATAAAAAACATAGTTTGAGATATAAATGAATGATTGATTTTTTAATTATCATCATTATCTTTATTTAGCAATAAATAAGTACTTTATTTACTGTCCCCGCAGCTAGAATGAGATAGTGCAAGGCGTGTTTGAAGTTTGTTGTTTTTCCAGCTCCACTGCGACCTAGAAAAACTAGTGAATGATCTCTTCTTGTCGCAAGCATTCCTCTGTAGGCGGATTGTGCCATTGCGTATATGTGCGGTGGCATATCTTCGTTTTTACAGCCTTTGAACATATGCACCACCTGTATATATAGATATACAAACATAAATATATATGTTTAGCTATATAAGCTTATAAGAATAAGTACATACGCGTAATAAGGTAAAATTTATTAATATATGATAAATATATTCTTGTAAATTTATATTATGCAAGCTTATAATATAATATAATAAAAAATTGAAAGTGATAGTGACCTTTTCCGAGTAGATTGCCAGGGGCGCGACAGGATTAATCACTACCATGCTGTCGCCAGCGTAGGTATGAATAAGATTATTGGCGTATCTCTGTCTCAGTGTGTGCAGAACTGAGGATTCATTGAGAAATCTTAGTTGAGAGAGCTCTTCGACCATGTCAAACTGAGGTGGATTTGCCTGACAATTTAATCAATTTTATTTTATTACATGGATATAAATATATATTCAATAATACTTTTTTTTCCTTTACATAATAGAAAGATTTTTTTTTTTTATTACCTTTTCCACATCTTCCTCGTCTACAAGAAGTTCTTCTCCACCGGGAACGAGTTTTATTCTCAATTTACCCGTATCAGGATCTGCCGATGCTTCTGATCTTGTTGCTAATGTAAATCCACCGCGATGTAAAAGCCACACGTGTTCCGATGCAAGCCACGATTGTTCTTCAGCTAGATGTTGTTCGCTTCTTGCCTATAAAACAAAACGAAATAATATTTATGTATGGAAATCTTATCGTGTTTGAACAATAATTTCAAGTATAATTAAAATCGCAGGGAGGACAAAAAAAAATCTTCAACGTCAAACATTTGTCAATATTCAGATTTTCATGTTTTTATGATCCTAAAGTTCCCAGACAATTAAAAATTTTCCAATCAAAAATTATCAGCCGTGGACTAATTTTAGTATCATATGTTTTTTCATGATATCAGCATCGAAACTTAGTTTCAGTGTCTCTACAGCCAGCGGAAACAAGAATTTCAGTCCAATTACGCGAATCAATATTTACGTAAATGACAGTTCTGACTTTGTCATTTATAAAAATTCGTGTGAATAAATAGTTTCTGCTTAATGATCAATTGCAAATGACAATTTACACTTAATCTACTGGTTGATCACACGATTGGTCTTAAATTAACTCGTTTCTGACTGGCTGCTGACACTGAAACTTCAAATTCCAATGCAGGGAACAATTTCAGATTGCGGATGTCAGCCAACTTGACCCTGATCAAAAAATAGTTTCATTTCATCCCTCGTCACACAATATACTATTTAATCCTCTGCGATTTAATACTCAAAATAATATTATTATTTAAAAATATTAAAAATATATTTTTACTTGATAAATTATACCTGATTATATTGTGAGACTTTTCCCTCAAGAAGCAATGTCAAATCTTTTAATAAAAAAGTTTCACTCATAGCCTGAAGCGGGTTATTAAATAAACGTTTATTTTTAGCAAGTTTTCTCGCGGATGCCATTTCTAATAATTTTTCCCACTCAATAACATTACCCGAGGATTTATAATGCCGTTTATTATTATTTCTTTTTAAATTTTTGCTGCACAATGATAACCGGGAATTTGATTTACGTCTTGAAGAATTTGAATCAATCATTTTACCATCGATATTATCTAACGTGTAATCACAAACGTTGCTAGTTGTTTGCCACTTTTTTTCACGTGGATGTTTTATAATATTTGTGTCATCCCAACCGTCTTCTAATTTTTTATAACGATCATTTGCGACACCACTCCGTAAACTATCCACCCAATTATTCCGTTTTAAATAATATTTTTTAACACTAGAATCCGAAGACATTATTGGTATTTTTTTTTATAGTAACAAGCCGCGTAAACTTTCTTTTCTTTTTAAATAAGATAATTATGTGCCACGGACTTGCGTAAATAAGAGACTTTCATTCGGTTGCTTACATACTTTTAAGCACCAAATTTAAGTACAGCACCAAATAAACTCATGTACACTTGAATCCTATAAATAAGTCAATACTCTTGAGTAAATTATGGGCAATCGACCAAACCGACTCGCTCATCCACAATTAGAAAATTTATCAATTAAATCCTTTTGGCTGTACATTATTGCTTTAGATAATTTTAAATAAACTTTTATTATTTCAACAAACATTAACATTTCATATATATTTATACTCCGTAAATTTATGTTCATTCATTGTCAGTAAACGTTATTATTTATCAACATTTAAATAGTAAAATTTAAAAAAACGATAAATTTTTAGGTCGACGCGCTTAATTTATTTCTTCAATTGCACAGTAAATTTAAAAATTATCTATCATACGAAAAGCAAAAAAAAAGTAACAACAAAACAACGAGTATAAACAGCGACAACACACCTCGTGTGCAATCTACTGTATGTTAAATTACGTGTGTGCTCGGATCAACTACAACCGTGAATGGGAGAATGGCGGTTGCGACGACGACGGTGACGAGTTCAATAAGCGAGGCGTGGTATGCCCACGATCGCTGTTACTTCTATCTTATATACTTATTATATATATTTATATAAGAGTTGTGTCACCAATTCATATACATATATAAAACATCAATATGTGTATATGTGGTATATATAAGTCATCAATAATAAATATGTGCCTGTATACCTTTGAATAAATTATAATTCAATAAAAGATTTACGGTTCCAAAGCGTACCTTCCAGTTTCTTTATATTATAATGTCACAATTATAAAAACTCATAAACTATATATATATATATACTTCTTTGATCCGTCAATCGTTACCATATAAAGACATATGTGATAAATTAAAAAAACATCTTAAGTATTTACAAATAATAAACAACATTAATTTAATTATCAAATAATTTGAATAAATAAAATATAATACCGATCAAATTACCGATACTGAAAGTAGCAGGCAATAAAAAAAATTATTTTTTTTAAATAAACAATTAAAATATTCAATCAAAATTCTGAAAATTTTGCTTTACTTACAAGTAATTTATTTATTTATAAAAATATGATCCTGAAGTTAGCAGACTATTATTAACTTTCGGATTTTTTTTACAACAAATTAATTACAAAAAAACGAAAACTAAAAATATGCACATGTAGAAAATTTAGAAAACTACAGGTGTAATTTTTGCAAATATTTTTTTTTTCATAATTTATTGTTTGAAAAAAAATCAAAAAATTGTTAGACGTCGGCTAACTTCAGTATCAATATAAAAATTATAAAATTTTGATGTCTGTCACTTTCATTGTCATTCAAATTATATAAGTAAACAAATACTTGAATCAGATAATAAATCGATAGATAATTGAAGTAAAAAATGATACACAATCCTAAAGGTTGTATGCGTGATATTTAAAATCTATCAGTTAAATTAAAATGATAGACTTATGTGATTATCATTTACTCGATTATTCCATTACTTAACATGTTACAGTATGTAACATGTCGAGGTAGTTGTGCGCTTTCATAGCTCGTAAGCAAGTTTAAAGGTCTCTCACCTCCTTTCCTCTGTATTACAACCAGCACCAGAGTGCATCTACGTACACGTTTTGTAGAAGTAGGTGAGATACACCGTTATTTGAATACCATATTCTCCATATGGTAACGCACTAAGTTGTTACTCGTTAAAGAGAATATATATCGCAAAAAAAATTTTTTTTTTCATTTACAACATTACATGTCTAATGGTACTCGACGTAATAAATTTTGTAATAAACTCGGTAATAAACGAATTAACACTCTCGCGTACAATTCTATCTCACAGTAATAACCTACGGTCTCTTTTACTATTCAGCCTTGTAATATTTACCGGTAAAAATAAATAATAATTGTCGAGAGATTATTTTAAATTAATTTAAAAATTTTAATAATTATAGTGATTATTATTTACCGTGTTCTGATGAAATCTTGAACTCCCCGATCGTCTTAGAGTACCGCATTGTATATTTGCGGCTGCTAACTCAACTTGTCTGCCGTCTAATCCTCCTCGCTGTGATAATTCTGATAATTCGGCAACCGGTTGAACCTGAGAATTCATAAATAAATTAAATGTAATTTAATATATATGTGTGGGTATATATTTTCAGAGAGATAAATAAAAGTATGTGAATTTTACCTTGACAACAACATTAGTTCCAGATCCTTTGATAAGATCGATAATTTCTTCTCGCGATTTATCATCAACGTTGATACCATTGACCTCAATCAATCGATCGCCAGGTAATAAACCAGTGTCATTATTATTTTGAACAATCGCGCCAGGCTCTGCGAATATAACGGACTTGATGTTTTGGGTCGAGCCACTTGAGGTACGATCGATTATAACCGCCCGTCGTAATGAAAAACCAAAATCATTTCTTGGCGGCAGTTGCCGTTGAATTGTTAATTCACGGGGTTCGGGCAGTACCAGAGAAATAATTTGAGGTAATGGAAGAGGGATGCCTTGCTCTTCAAATGAATTGGAGGATCTCCAGCGTGAAAAACCTTGAGACTCTCCAACCGGGGAGAGACTGAAGGGTGGGGTGGCAAAGCTTGAATTTGTTGTGTCTGTTAATGAGTCAGCAGAAGGGCTGGCACTTGTAATTACTTGTAAAAGCTTCGAGTCACTCTGATTGTGATGATGTTGATTATAATTGTGATGATAGTACTGGGACGATGACTCTTCCTCACTGCAAAATTCGTCTTTCTCCTGGTGCTGCTGCTGCGACTGCGACTGCTGCTGCTGCTGACAGGGAAGATTCTGATAAGTTATCACTTCATTTTGAAGTGTATTCCTCACGAGTAAATTACTCGGATCTGAATGATTTATTTCACATTCATTTCCATTTGATATTACATTAGATCCTTCAGTACTCGTTCCACTCATACTGGCAATGTTGTTACGTGATCCCTTGAGGATTCCGCGTTTAGGTGGTTTTGGTGGCAATGCTGGAAAACTTTTACCACCACCAATACCACTGGTACCGCCGCTAGTACTACCGCTTACGTTTGTCAATGACGTTAACGATGCCTCTGATGAATCGCTCTGTGTCAATCCGTCGACACGAGTCCAACTCGTACCACCACTAGTATTTGAATTAGAACCAGAGTTTTCCAATAGATTACTACGGTCCAGCTGAGCGAAAAAGGAGGCGCTGTAATCAGCTGTTATTCCGCTCGGCAATTTTTCCTTTTCTTTGCGACGCCCTCGTATTTTCAACGATCTACGTACCTATTCAAACAAACAAACAAACAAACAAATAATTAAATAAATAACCACCACTCGTGTACCTCGAAACGTGAAATAAATCCAAACTACCTCATCAAGTCTCAGTAATTCCTCAGCAGACATACTCCCTCTATCACGTTTTTTCACATCCTTACGCTCCTTCTTTTCCCGTTTGCGTTTTTCTTTTTCATCTTTCTCCGCAGTTTTCTTCATAAAGTTAAACATTTTACCCTCAACAATGGGCTCGACAAGATAAACGTTAAACAATAGCGATTACAAAAGCCTTGTTTGTCAATTATATATTTTTAATACACACACAGTGTAATAGCAGTAATATTAACACACATTTCATTGAATACAAAACGATTCAATGAACACACCGTATCTTTCGTCTTTCTTTTCATTTCCTTACAATCATAAACAAGTTATCGCTTACTAACAATACAATTACTCCGTTAAATGTTTATTTACTTGTTATTATAAAAATAATAATGATAATTATTTATCAACATCTTTTGATATGCAATTATAAATAAAATATCAGCAACATTAGAAAGTATTAATCCTAGCGACTGCCAATAATTTAAATCTTACATTTACTTTTTTACCACATAAATATTTTTATCTTTGGAGATTTATAAATAAATATTTATTTTACTTTATCTATGGTACTTTTAATAGCCCATCCCATTTGTCCTATAAAACTGATAATATATAGATATATATATCAATAACAATAAAACTAAAAGAGTTGACTCAATAACCTAATACTCTGATAAAAATATTAGATTTCACTCAGCTTCGCATTAAATAATAACTTTCATCGAGTTGTTAATTTAAATATTAATTAACACATTAATTTAAATTGATATTTAAAAAAATACTAAACCACAATATAACAGTATGCTTTGAATATTTAACATAATATTGATAATTATTTTAAATTACAATAACGCCTCGGCATCGACATACTTAATTTAATTTTCGGCCGGCATTATTTTACACCAACATCTATAAAATTTAAATAAAATAATTAATTTTTAAATATTAATAAATAATCGCACGCAGATTGTGATAAATAAATCACGAAATAATAACACACATATATTTATATGTATAAATATAAATGTGTGTGTATGTATGTATGTATATAACTTGTGATAACTGAAATACCGTAATAAGTAGTAGCCTATAGTATTTTTTACTTTTTTTTTCGACAAGACCACATTCTTTGATAACTAGCAGTCACATTCACAACACTTATTTTATTATACAATTTAATAGTTATAATTTTTTAAAATATATTTGGCTTATGGTTTATTAAATATATTTTAATATTTTATCTACATTTATTGGTATTGATATATACGGTTTAAATGCAATGATAGACTTTAGTTATCACGCAGTTTACTGCTGGTCGAGCAGCACAACTCGACTAACTCTAACTGTCATGGCAGCAGTATTGCACGCACACAAATTCACTTTATAAAATACGCACATGCGCGCACACACACGGAACAGCCAATGCAAGACACACATGTGTACTTTTATTTTCAACACACTGCATAATCTTACATGAGGTAAAGGTCTCAATTAATGACATTACAATTTATTCGGTGTTTTTTTAAAAAATTTATTAATGAACTCTTTTTTTTATCCATTATATTATTTAATGATTCTAGTGTTTTACTGTCATGCTGAAAGTTCCCGACATTTGAGGTTTTTAGAATATTTTTAATTATCAAGTTAATTGTCATCGGAAAAATTTTTTAAAAACATCCACAAGAAAATTTTTTTAAAATCTTCGCATAAGTTTTTTTGAATTTTTCCCGGTCAGTATTTACTATTGAAAATATAGCAGTCATTGAAAAAATTTATTTATTTTCAATAATCAAAGTGAATACTGACAAGCAAAAATTAAAAAAACTACATGTGAAAAATTTTCAAAAATTATGATCTTGAAGTTAGAAGACAGTTAAAAATTTTCGAATTCCTTTTTAATACTTCAATAAAAAAAAAAAAAAGAACTAAAAATATACACATGTAGGAAATTAAAAAAACTATCAGTGCAGTTTTTTAAAATATATTTTTTTAATAAGTTACCGTTTTAAATAAAATTCAAAAATTATTAGACGTCGGCTAACTTCAGTCTTATTCAAAAATTTCATTGGGTAAATTTTTTTTTAAATTTTCTGTTGACAGTTAACTTGTGAATTAAAAAACATTAAAATTGTCAGATGTCGGCTACTTTCAGCATCATGATTTCAAATGTACCTTTGACATATCAAATTCTTATGAAATTTCGTTTTCGTGATATTTTTTAAAAAAATTAATAAAACTACTTTGGTAATTATTTAAAATGGTTGGTTTAAATTTGTATGTAAAAAATACAAAAATAAAACTTTGGTATTTGTTATTTCAAATTATTTATTATAATTTTGCATTGATAAAAAAAAACTCGTTTTTATAAATTAATATCACTTGAAATATTCATTTATTATTATTTTAATGCTGTAAAAAATTTTTTAAACAAATATTTGTTTTAAGACTGCAAGTATGAAATTTATTTACGTCATTTTTTACTTATTTACATTTAGATATAATAAATTTAATTATAAAAAAAAAAAAAAAAAAAACAATACTTATAAGATAATTAATTTATATGGTAAACGAAATAAATATGTATTTATAAATTAAAACAAATAATTTTAATCGAGATTGACAATTATAAATCCTCTTTTAAAGACAGCTGTTATGTAAATAAAAATATAAAATAAACAGACATTAATAAGACGACAGTACAAATAAATAAAATTAACAATAATTTTTTTAAAAGTTTAAAAATTTATAAATAATTTTAAAATTTAACTATTGATATTTACACTTAGATAGTTTTGTTTAAATCACTTCTATTGCTGGTGTACTTTATTTTAAATATAAATAGGCACAATAAAATAGTAGTATAAATATCCTTATATTGATGTGAGTTTGTACAACAATATTTTTTAGCAAATGTAACAGATAGTATAAAAATAACTAGTGTAGTGATATATGTAATAAAATACTATCGTTGTGAAAAGCACCATCAGCTTATTTCTCGGTCTTTTGGAATGTTATTACATTTGAAAGACTTAAAATAATTCATGAAGACAATTACTAAATTCATTCAACTTTTTCTTCCTATTAACCAAATAATTAACAATTTATTAATTTTTTTTTCTTACTATTAATTAATACGAGTCGAGATTTATTTCTACGATAAATTAAAAATTTTTAAGTTTATAAACAAATTTCAAAAATTATCCAATATATAAAATTAAATATATAATAATTACACTGTAAAAAAATTGCGAAATGAACCCGGAGTAGAATTCACTCCGGAAGGGAGTTTATTTTAATGTGATGTCCGTATCAGAGTGAATGCGGATTTAAATAAAATTCTTATCACTCCTAATTGACTCCCAATTTTTTACAGCGTATTTAAATTAATTAAGTATAATTAATTAATTAATATTATCATTACTATTATACTACGTGTCTTAAAAAAAAAAAGGCCACTGATAACGTACGTAACAATAGTGACAGCTTTAATAACATAAGTTTTTCTGCGCGTACTATTTAACCGGTTATCGTTTTAAAAAATATTCTATTAAACGGCTAAAAAATAACAGAAAATAATAACAATCCAAAAAGTCTATGAAAAAATAAATATTTGTGCTTTCAATATGTATAAATATAATTTTCCTAAATTGCTTTCGTATAAAGAGTTGTAAAATTTTAATTAATTATCTATTTATCTAGTACGATAGATTGTCTGTGATAAAACTTAATAGCTCAGACATTTTCGGGTTTACTAGACGAAGAACTAAACGCGATTTTCGAAGCCTCAGCTAATTCTGTTAGTAGTAATGTCTCGCCATCAAGTTCTAAAGAAGATCTAGCATTTGAGCCTGCAATTGCTTGTCTACTGCTACCAATACTTTTTACAAGTTTTCTCATAGCCTTGTCTCTACGCTGTTTAATTCGTTCGGTTTTAAGTCTCGTAAAGTCATCGTCGGAGTTTGAAAAATTTTGACTACCCTGCGACGAGGACAATGAACGTAAACTTATATTATCCTGCTGTTGTTCTTCTAGATTTCCTTCTGGATTATCAATCTGGATGTCTGAAGCAGGACTACCTCCTACTCGTGATCCAATTGAATTGTTCACTGAGACTTGAGGTCTAAAATAATTAAAATATATTTTAAATATTTATTATTTTATAATTATAAAAATTTATAAATTTACCTAGTGTAATGAGCTCTTGCACCGCCGACAGGTGCGCTAATTGACAATAAATCATGATTACGATTTTTATAACTCGGAACATCAACAGGAGCACTAGGTGGTGGTGGTCCTTGAGGAAAAATACTTTGGACATGAGGACGTGGGTCTCCGGGACGTATTGACTGAATGGTCATTTGTTCATCGACTTCTTCAATGACTCCAATTCTCGTGGAACCTCCAGCACCTGCGCCGCTTACACGATTTTGCAATGAAGCAGATGAACTTGAATTTGGAATTCTACCGGGTGTTTTATTTCCACCGTCTGGTCTGTCTTCTTTACTAAATAATCTCCGTAAAATACTGGTTACGCTGTTGACTCGAGTCAACGAACCCCCGATATTACTTGGCGTTGAGCCGCCACCATTAAAAGTACGGTCACGTGAACTGACTCTGCTGGCACTCCTAGATATTTTTCCGTCAGACATAAAATGTATTCCTGACACAGCATCATCTGCTACATCAGTACGGAATTTAGTGTAGGGTAAATCAGAGGGTGGGTTCATTTCATCAATTCGTACTGAGGACGGTTGTAATTCTTGTTGAGCTGCTGATAGTTGAATACCAGCGGTTGATGGTACCGGATGTTCCTCACGGAACGGTTCAGCTGCTGCTGTATAAGGCAATTCGGTAGGAAATACTTCGTCCCAATACTGGTCACGAATCAGTTCCGGATGGTCATGATGCATTTCATCGACAATTAAATAACTAACTTGTAGATTTCTATCGACTATCCAGTTGACCTCGAAATCATCATCGTCTTCGCCAAATGGATTTATCAAAGTCTCCGCGACTTTGAGCCAGCCCATGTAGAAAAAAAATTGTAATGTTGTGAAAAATGGAAAATAGAGATCAATATTTGAAATATTTGACAGCTTCTGTTTTGAATTTGCGGATTCAACCCACTGACGGCCCATTACAGTTGTTAGAAAATACGAATAAACGGCAATTGTAACTACTTGCGTGTAAACAAGCGGCACTGAAATAGTATCATAATGAATCAAACTTCCGCAATTGCCACGGAATTTATTTAATTCATCAATAAGCGTTTTAACAGCAAAGTCATCACGAATACGTCCTTCCTTTCTTGCTCGTGTCACGATACTCGAAGCCCATACTATCGGAAGCCAGTGTTTGCTCGGCTTGGGAAATTTCATATTCAAACTTTGAAATATCGTGAGCTCGTTTTCCAACAAAAGACCAGCGTCGACAAAGTGATCAAGTGTTGGAAAACGTTTTTTAACTCTCGGTGATATATTTGAAAGGACTAGAGTCAGACATACGCACACATACCTGTAAAATATTTAAATTTAAATTAGTATTGTCAGTAAAAATTACATTGCAAACAACTTGTAATTATTATTTTACGCAATTTCTTTTTGTTTCCAACATACCTGACAATTGTACGTCTCATAAGTCTTCCTCTTTCATCGTTACCGTGAATGGTAGCCGATACAAAGACAGCAATTGAGTCAGGCCACGGAATTGCTGTATACTGATTCCACCATCTGGTCATGACAATACTCACATAAAAACCAAGTATAAATGACAATGGTATGAGATCACTGTATTCATTGCAATATGCAACCACTGATTCAAATTTCCTCTTTCCATCTTCATTAAGTGCGAATCGATAAATTATTGATAGCGTATAATATATTATCAGAAAAAGCAAGAGATCTATGTAAACAAGTTTGTAAATACTAGCTCGCCATCTGTAATAAAACAAATCGTTATCATCGTTAATTAGTTTCACTTGTTGTTAAATTGCAAACACGAAGACTTTAATCGCTAAAAATATATATACATATAAACATATGTATAATTGTAATTAATTTCTATGAAGGCTTAATTATTAGACAAGAATCCTGAGAAAATCATTCGAAATAATTGTGCTATTAAATTTATTAAATTGATCAGTTTAAAAAAATAACATGCGAAACTGACACAGTTTATATTTCTAAGAATTAATATCAATACTTTACGTAAATAATTTATGTACCTGAGTAAAAGTTTAAGAAAGCATCCTAGGCCTCTACATGTAGCGACTTCAGCTGTATAAGTCACTGTCATTTTTGAATTAAAAAAAGCTTCGTAACTTTAATAAAATTTATAAAATCAATAATCAATATCGATTCTTATCTTTTTTCACTATGATTATGTTGTAATATTGACATTTATTGTCTTCATATAATTTAAATATCACAATATTAATTTATCAATAATCAATAAATATAAATAAATTCTTGTAATTAAATATTATAACAACTTATTAATTAAAAATTCATTTCCTCATTGGTAAGAACTTGCAGGATAATTTTTCCATTGACAAAGTATTTTTTTTTAATGGATATAAATATTACTACCGTTGGAAGATATATCAACAGCCATTATTTTTTATTCATATCATGCAATTACACTCAGCACGCACACGTGACTTGATATCTATCAATCAATTTACTCTGCAAGGTAACTTGAATCATCGATGCTTGTAAAATTTTAATCGTTATATTTTTAAAACTTATAAATTATATTCCTTTGATATACATACATATATAATACATTTGAATTGTCTGATAAATGTAGTAATACTGGTTTTATTATTTTTATCTATTCTCGTATTGTATCTCGGAAACGTAAACAAACAGATGTCTTAAGACTGACGGTAACAACTGAGTATCCTTTAAATGTATGATTATTTCTTGTCTCCGCTAATTATTTATGATAACAATCACACATATAAAGATCAAATTGTTGCACAATGACTCTTCTCTTGAAGAAGCTCAGTTTATATCTGGCACTTTTTACTCTTTTCATCGCCCTACTTGCTACCTGTCGCCCAAGTATTCTTCGATACGACGTACAATACTTATATCTATCTGTACATATGTATTTAAAATTTATTATTAAACACACAAAACTTGGGTATACATTATTGTTTGTCATAAATCCAAGAATTCCTTCGCATGATTTATCTTGTGACAATAAATAGAGTCTCGTGCTAGCAAAAGTCTTCAACGTTCTAAAAAAAAAAAATAATACTAATTAAATTAAATTAAATTCTTGACATAAAAACTACACAGAAAAAAATGATTTCTTGCTGCAAAAAATGATAACTTGTTCTAAGAATTTTTATTTATCATAAATTGAAAAATTAAATTTTCTTACGACGATAAAAAATTTCTTGCGCTAAGAAATCATTTTTTTCATGAGTGTGAATTTAGCAGACATCAGACAGAATTCAAAAATTTAAAAAAATACGCGTACTAATTTTTCATTGATCTGAACACGCATTTTTATTTTTCTAATCCACTTAAATTTTATTTATTAATTCAAAAATTTAAAAAATTACCACTTGTCAGTTACATTCACACTCATTTTTTTTCTGCATACTAAAAATAATTATAATGATGCATTAAAATTTGTGTTATTGTGTCAATCGATTGCAAAAACTCTAGTAAAGTACAACAATAACAATGAAAAAAAATGACAGTAAAGTTAGCAGACATTTGAAATTTAAATAAATTTTTTAAAATAGATAAATAATAAGAAAAAATATATTTTTAAAAAAATGCACATGTAGAAAATTCAATAAACTGTACATGCAATTTTTCAAAATATTTTTTTCAATATTTATTTTTTTGTTGAACAAAATCAAAATGTTGTAAATGTCTGCTAACTTTATTGTCATTGAAAAAAAAAATATTATAGTTCTAGAGCAAACTTATAAATCTCTATGGTCACAAATTAATAAAATAATAAACTTACTTATTTGTTGTTGTTCCCATAAAATATTTAGGCCGTAATACTGTTGAGCTATCAAGTCATTTTACTCAAATGAATTTTATCTTAATGACTTTAAACTAAATTACATAGACACTGTAGCAATCATTTTATATGTGATGAGAAGATAAGCGTTGTCGCTGTCGATTGACACAGAAACATGAATTTGTGTTGAATGATAGTTATACATTTACTCATATCATATCATATCATATCATATTTTTGCGGTTGTCCAATGAAATAATTTTTAAATAAAATGATACACGTATTTTAATACCGCGTACAGACAATTACGTAAACCAGACACACTACTTACTTTTTACTGCTATATATTATTATTAAACACAAGGTATAACCCAAAACATGTGAAGTATATATATAACATAAGTTGATATTGTGTCAGGCCAGACAGCGTGTCAGGTGACGACGTTTGCTGGTAAACTATGAGTCTGCGACTGAGCCGAGGGCAGTAACGGACTGCAGAAATTTCAATTGCTATGTACAAATATATATATACATACATATGTGACTAGTTGTAGGTATGATATGTATGTGTGTAGTGAGTGAGTAGAGAAAGAAAGAGAGAGGATGTCAAGTTTGTGTGGGTACGTATACTGCCGCATACATTCTACCAATTCTACGAATACGTGATTCGTATTCCACAACAAAAGACTATGTATATATTTTGTTTTTATTTTATCAATGTGTTTTATCAATCACGTGTTTTCTGCGCAGCTGATTTTTGTATCGCGAGAAAGACCCGCGCTTTTATTTCAATGGCGCGCATTTCAAATATTATTAAGAGATCCAAGCAGGAGACAACTGGGATGTCTTTTAAAAAACAAGACAAAGTTATTTTTGTCTAGAAGCCAAGTTTTTTTTTTTAAATAAGACATACTGTGTTGATCCTGAGTCATGGGAAATCCGTGTTCTTTTTTCGCTGAAAAATAAATTTAAATTAAAAAATCGTTTATTTTAGATTGGATTTAAAATGTTGAAAGAAGTTTAGTTTAGATTGGATTTAAAAATGTTGAAAGAAGTTTGGTAGATAAAATAAAATGTAAATAATTAGGTCTTTCACCTTAATTTATGATTAATTTATTTATATGTGCGATTACGCGTGTTGATTGCTAATGAGTCATATGAGTAATTGATACAAGAGTTGTTATAATAAATATAAGATAGTAACAAACATGAGAATGAATAAAAATTGGTCAACGATAATGTGTAATCATACACTTTCTATTTATTTTTTATAAAATATTTTAATGCCAATAAACTTTATTTCAAGTTATGGTAATTAATTATTTTAAAAATATTAATATATTATTTAAATTATTTACGATTGAACATAAATTTTTTTATTTGCACACCAATTTCACATCTTTAGACTCTCGACGGAACCATGTCGATGTCATCTCGATGTCTTGGACTCTTTGAGTCCATCTGATATTTTTTTTCATTTTACCTTCTGTTTGTCATCCGACATCAATTCTGAGACTCTTTTAATGTAAAAAAATAGAAAATACTGGAGGAAAAAAATTATTGGAGTCCTAGACTCTCGACAGAACCATGTCGATGTCATCTCGAGTCATCTGCTCTGTCTTTCCATTTAACAATTTTTTTTCCGTTTTACCTTCTGATTATCATCCGAAATCATTTCTGAGATTCTTTTAATGTAAAAGAATAGAAAATACTGAAGGAAATAAATTATTGGAGTCCTAGACTTTTGACAGAATCATGTCGATGTCATGTCGAGGGCATCTCAATGTCTTGGACTCTTTGGGTCCATCTGATATTTTTTTTCTCATTTTACCTTCTGTTTGTCATCCGACATCATTTCAGAGGCTCTTCCAATGTAAAATGATAAAAAATACTGGAGAAAACAATTATTGGAGTTCTAGACTCTCGACAGAACCATATCGATGTCATCTCGATGTCTTGGACTCTTTGGGTCCATCTGATATTTTTTTTCTCATTTTCCCTTCTGATTATCATCCGGCATCATTTCAGAGACTCTTCCAATATAAAATAATAGAAAATACTGGAGGAAAAAAATTTTTATAGACCTAGACCAATAAATAAAACCGTGATCATGAACATCATCCTGTAGCTAAAAGATCAACTCCTCTCAAGTGACGATTGTCAAACCTACAAACAATCCCAACATCTAAAATAAAAATACGTATATATTGTCATACAAATATTAACCAATATAAATAAAAAATACAAACTACTATTTTATTTATACACTATCATACATTTATTTATTTTATTTTATTATAAATCACATTAATTATCTTATTTATTTTTTCTATATTATAATTATATTAAATATATATTAATGTTTTACAAAAAAATAGGTACATACATATGTATATAATTAACTAACAGAGATATTTTACGGTAACCGTTGATCTCTAATTTATTTTTTTAACTACGCGGTGTACATTTTCTAATAATTACTATTTAAGCAACTTCATCAATCCCACTTTTGGCTCGAACACATATATATATATATATATATTTTTTTTTTCTACATATATTCCTCTATAGCAAGGCAGATGTGCCCATTTGATATTTTATTTTATTATTAAAATTTTATTTATTAATAAAATACTTGGTCCCCTGCACATAACAATAGTCACAGCCAATAAATGCAATTAATTGTAGACCGCAATTACAAGGCCACTTTTTATTACTTATTATCATTGTTTTATTTTTTTAATATATATATCGATCAATATTAATTAATTACTTATCTAATATTGATGAAAGTGACATGATTGCATTTAAACAATGAGTTATGAATATAATAATAACAATAAAAATATTAACAAAGAAAACATAAAATAATTATATTAAAAATAATCATAGCATTTTTCTTTCGTATAAATCTTGATCTTACTTACTATTACGTCATCAATGAAAACTTTTCGTTCACATTATTTTGTCTATGTGATATTTAATTTATTACAATAATAATAATAATAGATTTTTTTTTTAAAATAGACAATTAAATTAAAAAGATAAACAGTAAAACAATAACATTAATTATTTAATTTCTCTAGAGCGCTAAATAAAAAATATTTAACAATAATTTTAGCACCAATAAATTTTTTATTTATATACCTAAATATAAAATTTGTTATTAGCGCTCTAGAAGTCTTAATGTAAGTATAATTGGTCGATGCTTTAAAACTAATAGATAAAAAATAAATATTTATATATAAATTTGTTTAATTATTAAATTAGCAATGGTGTTGCTTAAAAATTATTTAAGTAAATCATGCAACGATTGTCGTCAGTGAATTGTTTATTATTTCTGGTTGACTTTCCGATTTGGGTGTCGTATGCTGCGACGAACGTGAACAACTCGCAAATATACTGTTTCCATCTGACAGACGACTATGATTACTCTGAGTTCTCATTGTAGCAGATGTAAGCATTGTTGTAGTTGTTGTAATGTCGTGCTTCATTTTAGACTGAAGCTTTGCTCGAAGTACCATATCCGGAGCGACTGTATTCTTTAATATTATACATACAAATCTATAGAAAAAAAAAAAAAAAAAGAGTTAATAACTCTAGTAATTTAGTAATTACTTGAATATTTCATTTGATCTTTACCTCGGTAAAATAGCAAGCACTGAAATAAGTATCACTGTTAGCCAAAACGTATGTCGTGTAATGGCTTTTGGCATTATCCAGTACGAACCAGGCAAACCCATTAAATTTACAAAGGCAATGTTGTATATAAGAGCAAATCCGAAAAAAATTCCTAGTGAACCCAAAATTGTAGCGACATGAATGATTGTCTGGAATAGAAAAAAAAGAATCATTAATTTTGAAGAAGTAATTGGACTTGAAGGGCATTCTAAGTGTCCCCCGCTTTTTAGAAATATGCAATGACTTTCAACTGTCATAACCGTATTAAAATTTTATTAATCAATTAAAAAAAAATTAAAATTTTAATTGAAAAAAGGACAACGTAGTCGTAATTTCGTTGCGATATAGAATTTAGAAAAAATTACTTACAATTGATATCAATTGGGAGTTAAACGAAATTTGTTGAATAAATTTTAGCCAACAAAATTTAAAAATTCGAATTATAAAATTGACAGGACGATTTTACGGAAATTTATTTAACGAATTTTGTTTAACTCCTAATTGATATCAAGTGTAGATAATTTTTTTTTAAATCTATATATCGGCGAAATTACGACTACGTTGTTTTTTTTCAATTAATGCTTTAATTTTTTTTTAATTAATTGATAAAAATTTGATACGCTTATAACAGTTAAAAGTTATTCAAAATTTTTAAAAAGTGGGGGGTACTGTCTGAGAATGGCCTTAAAAACAAGTTGAAACATTAATTAAAAATTTCGCCGAGACATGAATTTTGAAAAAAATACTTGTAATTTAAATCAATTATAAGTTAAAGAAAATTTGTTGAATAAATTTGAGCTTACAAAATTTGAAAATGCGAAAGTCTGAGAATGACCATAAAAATAAAATATTTACCCAAGATTTAAATTCTAATGACACTTGAATAAGCATAACAATTATGCAAGAGGTAGTTATTGTTGTTCCGAACTCCCAGATATCTACTTCAGAATCATGGTAAGCCTGTGGATAATAAAATAAAATTAAAAAAATTTAAATAATTAATGGTATATATTCGAGTATTATAATAGTGAGATATCAGAATAATAATTTTACCGCTTCCGTTACAAAGAAAATAACGATACTTTGATAAAGTGCATCGGCGGTGGTTAACCAAAATGAATAAGATTTATAAATAAGTCCAAGTCTTCCTCGAGCGTAAAGTTCTGGATATGATAATAAAATATTTGCCGGAGCTATTTTATCGTAAACTCCAATCGCCAAAGGCGGCAGTGAGGTAAATAGTAAATTATATAGCATCAGGTACACTTGATCAATCATCACAGCTCCAGAAAATCCGCAGTAAAACTGTAGCAGATAAATTTATATTGATGAAAACTATAGTTTATGATAAAGTAAATAGTATAGAGTATTTATATTTATAGTATACTTACTTGATACCAGAAGATGAGAAAAACAAACATCGCATTTTTGTAAAAAAAATAAAGAATCATTCGAGCCAGCCTGTCATAACACCAGTGCCCATGTAAAAGAAGCAACCGTGCGAGCATGGGAAATCTTGCAATAGCAAAATCAGAAGCCATCACAGCTTGAGTTCCTTCTCTGCCAGAGATTCCGACACCAACATCAGCCGTCTGAATCATACTCACATCATTGGCACCATCACCTATTGCTAATGTCCGTACAGACAATTTATCCTTAACAACTTTAACTATATAAGCTTTTTGCAGTGGCGTAGCACGACAAGCCAATACGCTAGAACAATTTTGCGTGAGCTCCAAAAACGGAGCTGTGAGTCCTGATCTAGGGTCTAAAATAAATGTCAGAGTTTTCCCGTCAACCACAAGAGCTCGTTTTTGTTGCTGGTGCTGAAGTTCTGATCCGACAGTTGAATCATCTTCATTAACATGAATGGTATCTAAAAACCCCCGTATCAAAGTTTCCGTCATCGTTTTAGATCTTGCGTGCAGCTTCAGCAGCTGCATCGTCGGAGAAAAAAGTCTCGCTGAGTATGCAATATTGACAGCAGTCTCTGGTTTGTCACCAGTCAATACCCACACAACTATTCCTGCATTTATAAGAGTGGCAATTGCCTCAGGTACACCTTCTTGTAGTTTATCCTCAATTCCCGTAGCTCCAACTAATTTTAAATTTGACTCAATAAGTGAATAGCATTCCCGTAATTTTTTTTCACGATTTTCACTTGTTGACGATTCAACTTCACTGTATTTCTGTTTCCATGATTCAAATTCACTTTCTGTCAATACTCGTTTACCCATCGCAAGAGTTCTTAAACCTTGTCGACCGTACGTATATAATTGCTGACGTATTTTCAAGACATTGGCTGATGATTCGTCATTATTTGTTTCAGCACCTTCAGCCAATGATGACAATATCGTTGAATCAGCTCCTTTTGTATACAATATTATTTCATTGGTAAGCGGATGACGTACAACAATAGACATACATTTTCTAGTTGAATCAAATGGTAATACATGTAATATTTCGTAGGTAAGTGTTGATTTATTTGGCAGTGATATAACAACACTCTTGCATGTTCTATTAATCAATCTAATATTATAAGCTTTGGCAGCATGAACGAGCGCTAATTCGTCGGGACTCTCGGCTTCATAGATACGTGGCTGTAAATCAGCTTGATAACCATAGATAGCTTGGGCGTCGGTATTTGACAATGAATTATTACTGTCATATTTAACTTCCTCGTCAATCGGCGAGTGCTTACGTAAAAGCATTCCGGATATCGTTGCAATATTTAATAATTTACGTCGGAATATTTTATTCGGTACATTTAAAGACAATGGCCTTTCAAGTCTTAATGATGATGTGGATATCGTTGTTGCTGTATTATCGTGATTAAAATCGTTAAACGAGGTAGATAGGGGCAGTGCTGATAATGGCATCATCGTTGATAGAGGAGTTTGCGGTTGTGACGATGCGGGTGTTGGCGATGGTAATGATGATGAGGATGCCGGCGTATTTGATATTTCTAATCTTTTTAATCTTTTGTATCTCATTACTGACACTTCGTTTGACTCGGCGGGCTCTTCTTCGACTGTGCCATTTGAATTCATTGAATCATAATGAGGTGCGGTATTTACAACAACGGTATTGCAAATCGCGAGAAGAATTAAAAATTCTTGAAGCCGATGCCGGGTGTTTCCGATCAGTAAATCTTCTTTCAAACGCGTACATACTGATATATTTTCATCTTCACCCTCATGATGATAATCATACCCATCGCCGATAGTACACCGTCTAAATATCATCTTATTTTCAGTAAGAGTTCCTGTTTTATCTGAAAATACATACTGAATTTGTCCTAATTCTTCAGTTATATTTAGAGCTCGGCACTCTGTTTTTTGTTGGGTTTCTTCATCAAAAAGACCGACATCATGTCCGATATGATAAACTTGACCGACTTTAGCCATTTCCATTGTTACGTATAAACTTAAAGGTATCATAACTTGTAAGATAATAATAAAAGTACCGAATGAAATAACTCCTTCAAAAATAGAACTGTGGAATATTGATAAAAATGGTATTGATATTGTCGAGGCCACGTCACTGCTGATTATTGATAACCAAACACGACAGCCAACAGCTCCGATGACACATAGAATCAAGAGAATTACAACACACCATATTATATCCGTATTCATTTTTCTTTCTAGCCGGGACCGTTTGTATCTCGGCCCTCCGTTGTTCAACATTGCTTTGGTCTCATGACCCGCATAGACGACAATACCTTCGACAAAGTCTGTATTTTTCAACAAACATTCTCGCAGCAATAGATTTTCCGTTGTAACCGACACTCTAGAACCATCTGGATGCACTACTGCTCCATAAAATCTGTAAAGTTTTTTTTTTTTAAATAAATAGAGCAAATACTCGATTTATAGAATAAAATAAAAAATATGACGAGTTACAGATAAATTATTATCGCAATGAATTTTCTATACCTATAAATTTTAGTTGTCGGCGCATCAATTTCAATAACAGACCGAAATTTCGAAGGTTGAAAGGAATTTTGGTGATTTAAAAAGCCTCTTACTACTTGACGTTGCTTAAGATTCGTCTCGCCGTCAAGATTACATGTATCTAAAAATGCAAAACCTTGAGGATCGCTGCTTCGAAGCAACAGAATATCTGCTGGCACAACTTCATTGTTTGACAGATGCACGATATCACCAACTTTTATATCTTTCCAAGCAACCTTTGCGTATCGGTCAACTTCACTGCAATAAAAATTTTTTTAATTAAAAATAATACGTCGACATTATCAAGTATTTTTTCCCTAGTTATCCATTGATAATAAAAAATTAAATATAAATAAATAAATAAAAATAAAATATTAAAAAAAAAATGTTTTTCATTGTTTCATGGTTTCTTCATTTTAACAACGATTACTTCGTGAGATTATCGGTTATATTGATTTATTTATACTCTTGCATGTATATGACGCTATGTACCTCTAGAAATAACGGAAGAAAACAAGGCACGAAACGATGAAATTGACTGATAAAAAATCCAGTTAACAACTAATCAAATAAATAATAATTATTTGTACATAGAATCAATGAGGGTCACCACCACTCACTAGTGCAAGTCTTGAGGAATTTCAGAAGTTTATTAAATTTTATTGCATGCTATATATTGTATTCTATACCCGCGTCAATAATAATAGTATACGATAAAATAAAATACGCCTACTCACCTAACGTATACACGACACATTGAGTTGTTAACTCGTCGATCGCTGGCTAATCTTCGACGGTCTTCGAAAAAGTCTTTTATTGCGGTAACTCCCAAAACAAATAGAACTGGAATCATGGCTATTTCTTTGCCAAATGCATTGATAGCCGGTACCCAATTCAACAAAACAATAAAAATGAAGTAAAGATTTGCAACCCGGTGGAATTGCTCCAGTAAATTGCGTGGCAAGAAACTTAATAACGTGTACTTGGTTGTACGCACCCTGAAAATAAATTTTAATTTTAATAAATTAACAACCACTTTAATTAATAATATTAACAATAAATATGATTGGTTACAAGTCTATTTGATCAAAGTTTTCTTTTGTGATACAGATGGTTCTTTTATGAAGTCGAAAAATCGAATTCCATGACCTTATACACTTTTCCTGGTTGTCAAATAAACTATTTAACAACCCGTCAGTTAACTACCAAGTAGATTACAAAACTTTAATGTTTAATAATTTAAACTAAATATCGACAATAATGCAGTCGTGTTAAATAAAAATTGATTTTTTTTCTACAACAAACAAAATTAAATAAAAAAAAGTATTTGCTTTGTTGCCTTCAATGTCAATGTTAAAGTTTAACATTCTGTTATTTTTATTTCATACAATTTATTTGATATTTTTTTTTTTTTTAAATGTTAACACGACGTATACGTCATCTAAAAGCTAAAAGGTGTTTGTACATCACGGCTCATTTTTTTTTATCGTCGGCAGTAATTTGTGCGATAAATAATAATATAGATCACGCACAAGCCAGAATAATAATAAATAAAATATTGTATTTTAACGTGTGAATATTTAATATTTAATATTAAGTAAAGAGTATAGTAAATTAATATGTTTGAATTACCTGTTATCAACACGAGCACCATTAGGATGCTGATCTAATGGTGTTTTTAGTGGTACAAGGTGATTAGGCACAATAGTTCTCAGTCGAGATTCTTCTTGTGATTTACAAGAACCAAAACAATGGGCACATATCCGCCTCCACAATGGTGGTGCTGCGGAACGTCTAATAGTGTATATAGATTCTGATCTGCAATTAAAAAATAAAAAATAGTAATGATATTTAACAGAAATAAATGATGATAACAATAATAAATAAAAAGTTATCAGCACTTAATATTAATTTATTATCGCAGTGTAGCTCATGAATATAAATTAATATATCGCACATACCTAGAAGCTTGTCGAGCGTGACCCCGAAAAGATGGTGTCTTAGTAGCAGCATTGCCACCGACCCCAATTGATGCTGATCTCGGTTCATCACGATGTCCCGGAGGCAATATAAAATCAGTTCTCGAGCCGACTCTGCTGTGCCCCGTCACCTCCGAGGACTGATTTTTAATATCAACTACTTGACCCTGTGAGAATGCGCGCTGATGCCCGGGTTTTTTCAACGCCGATGGGCGCATTGCACCCGTTACAGAAGAGGTCACTGGTATATTTGGCAATGGACCCGAAAGATTCATTGACTGTTGGCAAGCGGCTGGTGGTGATGCCAGTACTCCAGCATGACTTGCTGACCTGGCATGAGTACGGAGCGTTAACGAGGGAGCGTAGCGTCGGCCTTTTACCAAATCGCCACTTTCCTCGGACTCCACAACGTCTTTTACCCATGACAAAGTTGATGTCATTATTGTTGGCAATCTTGTTGCGGTAGGATTTAACGTGGGTACACGACCCTGCTCGGTGGGGAACACGTACAGTGAACCCTCTTCTGTTTTCTCTACCTCCTCGTACTCTACCTGCATCCTGCTCTCGGACATGCTTGTACATCTAGAGATAGTAAGACACAAAAACAACAACAAAACAATGACATTAATTATATTCTTTATGTTATTCATAGTTCATTTTTAATTTATGACAATTAAACTAAGTGCAATTGTACTGATTCTTAGTGATGTTCATTTAATTAATTAGAAATGGGGCTGACTATTTTCCTTGACCTCTTTTAAAATTAGTATTTTTTCTTCCTCATAAATATAAACCTACATGTATATACTCTCGTTATTAAATGTTTCATACATTGAATTCTAGACTAAACTCTGATAAAGCATAAAAAAACCTAAATCCATTAAAGCAAACGCTTATCGTTAAACTACAAGGAAAAAGAATAAAGTAATAAAAATTAAACATTAATTACTTTAATGACTAGAAAACAAATTATTATTATTATAACAATTATTATTTTTTAAAATAGTTCGAATGAATGTTATCGGAAGAAAAAAAATGTATATTTTTTATTTAAATAAGTGTTCAGTGTCTTAAGATAATTGATAAAGGTATTTACAGTAAAATGTATTAACAACAAAACGTATTTACACTGTAATTAATATAAAAAATAAATATAAATTATATTTACATTTTTTTGTGAACTTGCACTGCCTCCACGTGGTCCTTTTGTTGATTCTTGCTCAATTATTTTTTAAAAATTTAATATAAAAAACTTCCACCGCTTTCAGAAGATAAATAAATAAATAAATTAACTACTCCCCATCAACAATCAGCAGGGTTAATTAATAATAAATATTGCAGACAAAAAATATATCGACATATATATTTTATTGACGCAACAGTTGTGTCCATTAATAAAATGCATTCGACTGCACTGATCCAAGATGAGGAAAATTATAAATAAACCACCAGTACTCAGTATCCAATATTGTCCAATAAAAATAATAATAATTTAATATATGTATATATATTTGCACGTAACATATATCTTCATACTCGTACGTACACCTTGGTTATAATTATTTAAAAAGGTAATAAAAATATTAGTCATACTATTGCACCATAAGCGACTGGTAATTGTTGTTTTTAAAGCTTTTCTCTCATCACATCATCATCTGGGGATCTGGGATTCCAACGTGTGTACGATAACATTTTTTTAAAATAACACACCTTATCATCATCTATAATTTGCAATAAAAAGTTATTAAACTATTAATTGTCACAACACAATAATACTCTATCTAGTGTACGCACTTATCAGGAAAAAAATAAAAAAAAAATAGTAAAAGTTGCAGATAGTGGTCACTTATTTAATGTCCTGACACATCAGGTTTACACGTTGCACTCACCACTGACATCACTGGACTAATGTGGTTCAACATACACACACTACAATAACAATATTTTAAAAAGCATCACATCCTTGTAGCACACCCACCACTGTAATAATCCATTACTCATGTACACTCAATTGAGTTGCCAATGTCACATGGACACTGACACATGAAAAATATATAAATATACACGCACACACACATTTACATGACATCAATACACACAAAACAAATGTGTTTTTACATGTCACTAATTCTTTTTTCAAAGAATTGCGCGCGCACTTGTACGAGTTCGTGGCACCAGAGAGAGAGTTGTCAAATTAAATTCAAATCTCGTTTGACAGATGACAGCACCTGTTTAAAAAACCGTAAAACTTTTTTTTAAACAGTATAATTATTTTCTTCATTATCATTATTATTTATTATTGATAACAAGCTCATTAACACGCGTGCAATTAATTTGCGGTAAATTTGAATTTTCAAATAATTATTTTACGCGAGATATTTTTTTTAAAAATGCGCAAGTGGATGTTGGGGTAAAGTTGACTTGTGATAAAAATAAAAGGAAAGTAAGCCACGTGTTCTAATAAATTGACCAATCAAATAGCCAGGATGCTGATGATATGAAATTTCGTTGTCCGGATTCGCGGACATCAGCACCACCAATACAAAGGCTTCAGAAATTTTTTTTTTAATCCACCAGCGGCAGAGTTGGTAAAATTGTAGCAGCATCATATCGGTTATTGTAAAGTGAGTAGAGTTTAGCTAAGAGGGAATTAGAGGCGTGTGGGTCAGCAACAGACAGCGCAAGTCCTTTTTATTATAATACATATATATATCCATACATTGTAACGTTGTGTGTATGTATATATAGGTAAATTTGGTGCTTGTGTTGAGATCTACATCTGTCGTGTGATTTTTGACGAGTTGGCATTGTATTGCGTGAGTACAAGAAAACAATAACAATTATTTAAATTGTTGTTTATAATAATTATAATAATAATAATATGAATATTAAATACTTATAATAATGGGGAATAAAATTTAACACAGAACATCTCTACGTGGCTGGGCTGAGAGACGGCAGGAAGAGACGGATCTAATACATACGGGTGGTGCAGGTGGAAAAGTCGATATTATTATAATTAAATATTTCTGTTGGTTACGGAATTTTTTTGACCTTATTAACCCGCAATGGATGAAGAGTATGATGCCATAGTCCTTGGTACAGGACTAAAAGAATGTATTTTATCAGGAATGTTATCAGTTAGTGGAAAAAAAGTTTTGCATGTAGATCGTAACAAATACTATGGCGCTGAATCAGCATCAATAACGCCGCTGGAAGATTTTTTTGCGTAAGTTCAATTATTATCATTACTTATGTCACTATTGTACGGTTTTATTATTTCTTTTGGTGTTGTAGTGTACAATTTATGATTTTTAGCTGTAACAAGTGGATAAAACAATGAGAAAGAAAGAGAGAGAATGAGAAATTGAGTGACAAGTGTTATTGATTTTCTCTTTCTCCCTCCACTTTTCTACGCCTTTATAACTACAGAAATTTTCGCATTTACTATCATTGAAAGATACATTATTTAACTTTTTTTTTTTTATTTGTATCAGTTATTATTTATATTGGAGCAGTTTATCAATTTATCAATTGCTGTAGAATACTTGTATTGAGTATTGTGACATGTCGCGACGTCATAATGATCACTTACGCGATCCCCTCCGCTAATGCTGTCATTATACCATTTTCCCTTCCTTCATAGTTTTGATAGACATTACTTTTTATGTATGCATACTCCTTCAATTAATTTAGTAATTACTTGCAATTAAAATAATTATTTTTCATGACAAATAAAAATCAAGTTGATTATTTTCTCTCTAGACACTTCAATGCTCCAGCTCCGGATAAAATGTACGGCCGCGGGCGAGACTGGAATGTCGATCTGATTCCAAAGTTCCTCATGGCCAATGGACTCCTGGTGAAGCTTTTGATCCACACGGGCGTCACGCGTTACCTTGAATTTAAATCAATTGAAGGTTCTTACGTCTACAAGTCGGGAAAAATATCAAAAGTACCGATCGATCAACAGGAAGCACTCTCCAGCGATTTGATGGGTCTCTTTGAGAAAAGACGATTCCGTAATTTCCTAACATGGGTCCAAAACATGCAGGAAGATGATCCTAAAACTTATGACGGGTTCGACCCGCACACCAATCCAATGAGCGCACTGTACAATAAATTTAGTTTGGACGCAAACACTCAAGATTTTACTGGTCATGCATTAGCGCTCCACAGGTACTTGTGCCTTTCACCGTTTTTCTCCCTGTATTCATTATTATTTTATTCTTTCCTCGAACAGTTTACTGTTTACTCTTTTTTACCTGCAGTAACTCTCAGCCTCTATACCGATAATTAAAAATTTTTTTTTTTTTTATTAGCCTGTGAAATTTACTTGTCATTATTTTTTGTATAAAATATTTACGTATTAGAGTCTGAAGTAACAGTAAAAAATGGAAGTAGTCATCGTATACTTATAAAATAATTATTTAGTATTGATCTTTGTTTGACTTTTTCAGAAATGATGACTACATTACACAGCCGGCCATAACAACAGTCAGAAGAATTAAACTTTACAGTGACAGCTTGGCACGTTACGGTAAATCGCCGTACCTTTATCCCATGTATGGTTTAGGTGAACTTCCTCAAGGTTTCGCAAGGCTCAGTGCCATATATGGCGGCACGTACATGCTCGATAAGCCGATTGACGAGATCGTCATGAAAGACGGCAAGGTAATAAAACAGCATTTGATAATTAAAAAATAATTTTTAAAAAAGTAGCACAATAAGTTGCACTAGAATTATAATAATAGTAATTAAAATGCATTACTATATATAAAATTTTCTTTTCTTTTTTTCTTTAGGTAGTAGGCGTTAGATCCGGTACCGAAACAGCGACATGCAAGCAAGTATTCTGTGACCCCACTTACGTGCCTGACCGAGTGAAAAAAGTCGGCCAGGTCGTACGTGCAATCTGCCTACTGAATCACCCGATTCCCCATACAAATGATGCCCTTTCTACCCAAATAATAATTCCACAAAAGCAAGTCAATCGCAAATCTGACATCTACGTCTCTCTTGTCTCTTACACGCATCAAGTCGCCACAAAAGGTTGGTTTATTGCCATGGTTTCAACTACCGTTGAGACGGCAAATCCAGAATTAGAAATAAAACCGGGTCTTGATTTACTGGGACCTATTTCCCAGAAATTCGTTTCTGTCAATGATTATTTGGAGCCTCTCGATGATGGAGTAAACAGCCAATTATTCATATCAGCCAGCTACGACGCAACAACACACTTTGAGACCACCTGTTTAGATGTACTTGATATATTTAAACGTGCGACTGGCGAAGAATTTGATTTTACAAAAGTTAAACAGGAATTGGGTGATGAAGATCTGTAGTCAATATTTTGTGCATTAAAAATAAATAATTATTTCGCGATTAAAGAGCTTGTACATACATACAAACATACATACTTACATCCAGACAAGCATTTACATTTAATTAACACAATATTTTACACGCATACAACACACTTTATAAATGCGTATAAATTTTATGTTGGTTCCTATATTAGGTCAATAATGTATCGCGAGGAGAATATACACAATATAATTTTTTAAAAATTAATTTTCGGTTATTTGTGTATTTATTTTTATTGTGAGGTATGCAATTTATGTCTAAATTATAACTATTAAATGTGACATGGCATTATTATTATAAAATGATCATAATAATGAACAGAGTATAATAATAAATAAAATAACAAAAAAAAATTATAAAATGCCAGCATTTCAAATGTTTGTTTTTAACAATGGTCCATTGGAGAATTTATGGTACGTGTTTCTCACTAAATATATATTATATATTTCTTGTAGGAAGTTATATATTTTTATTTTGTCAATTAAATCATTGTGAAAATAAAATAAAGAAAAAATACAAGAGCCAGATGAACATACTTATAGTACATTCATGTATTGAAACACATACAAAAAAAATTTATCAAATAAATAACTTGTCTTAATGTTTTATTGTTCAGTTTATAAATTCATTAATTATCATTTTTTTTAACTTCCCGCTATAAAAATTTAAAATTTTCAAAAAAACGAAGTTATTGGTTTCGGTACGATTTTTGAAAATCGAGTTTTCATCAGATCTCGAGGCTTTGAGGTCCTAGGAAAATATTCTGACTATTTCCGGATTGACGTGTGTGTGTATGTGTGCAAACTTTATTTGTCTGACGATATCTTGGGAAATAATCAATCGATTTGAAGATATTTGGCATCAATCAAAAATTTTTTTTTTTTTCATATTAAAAATCAAAAACCTTTCAATGAAATTTATCTTACAGATAAAGTATAGAGATTGTCATCACGAGATCCAACGACAATAATATCGTTATGAATTACGGGCGATGAAAAACAATCGCCATTGAGTTTAAAATGGCATAGAAATTTTCCATCTTTAAAGTTTATTGCTCGTAACTCACCGTCTTCTTTTACTGCAACTATAAAATTTTTATCTATCCACGGAGTCGTAGCTATCGATGATTCTAAATCAATTTGATAATGCAATTTAGGACATTGGTTTTCATAAAAATAATATTTGTAAATAAATCCATTTTTACTGGTAAATATAAAACTTTCTGACGAATCATCAGCAGCGATGACAATGTCAGAAAAAATGTAACCGGAAATACAAAAGTTCCATAATTCATTCCCGTTATTAATGTCAAGACCCATTACATTGCCACGAACATCGGCTAAAATTAGAGTATTAGATAAAATATTTGGTGTTGAAAATATTGAGCTCTTGGATTGATACTTCCAAAGTACATCGCCTGTTTTTTGATCCATACAAATACAATCAGCATTTAATAAGCTAAAAATAACGGTATCTGTTTCCGTATGTACTAAAGGTGTTGCCAAAGTACTGCCATAAACTTTTCTTTTCCAAACAAGGGAACCCTATAAAAAAAGAAAAAAGTGAAATCAATTGATTTTAATTAATTACATAAATCACCTAAATATTAATTACCTCCAAAGAAATGCAGTAGACAAAATGATCATAGGATCCAACAAATATATTTTTTTTTCTACTGCAAACTACCGCTAGACACTTGACAATATTCTCTGTTTTAAAAGTCCAAAAAATTTGACCGGTCTTCAAATGTAGACAATAAATGAATTTATCATGACAGCCAACGATTCCTTTAAAATTATCGAGCACTAAAATAGAAGCCTCTATTCTACTAGACAACTGAACTTGCCAACTGTCTTTATTCTGAAGATCTACTGTCAAAATCAGACCAGAATGTGAACTTACACACGCAAATGACTGATCATCAGAGTATCCAAAAATTGTCGGCGAAGCGTCGACGCATTTTTTTAAATAATAAACATCTCCGAGTTTAATACTGATTAAATTTCCATGATTCGCTTTCTGATTGAATAAATTACCGCTCGCTGATTCGTTATTTAAAATTACTGTCCTGCCTCGACACTTTTGCCACACAAATTTGTTTTCCAATGAGATATTTTCTGAAGACAAATGATCGACATTATTCGCGGGATTTAATTCTTTTAAATTATTGCTTATATTATTAGTATATTTAAAAATATAATCCTGGCAGTCTTTTAATTTTTTATTGTCAAATAACATTCCAATTAATTCTGGATAATTATTTCCCGTTTCATTGTATAAACTGCTTGATATTTGCAAAGCTATAATTGATGTTCCTCCTAGATCTATAAAACCAGCAGACTCATCAACTGCCGGCAAATGATTCCTCCAAATATTTTCAAATAATTTTTCAATCTCACATACAGACACTGAGGATCTAGTAAAAAATTTTTTAAAATAATCTTTACATATTTTTCCCCGTTCCGTAATTTCAAAATATTCTAGGCAGTGAATTTTATCAGGATGCATAATAGCCGGTAGTAATTTTACATGAGACCAAACATCAGATATCAATTTATATTTTTGATGAATGATTTCATTTGTAGTAAAAAATAAATTCAATTGAGATGAGTTATCATGAACAAAAATATGAACATCTTCAATGAAATTTAATTTACACAAATGACTTTTTAATTCATCAAAATATACTTTACTACCAAATCTTTTAACGCAACTGTCCCGCCGACCTTTGAATGTAATTACGTCATTTTTTTTAATCATTACGACATCTCCAGTATTTCTGAAAACAGGAAGCTTGAGGTCGGATAATTTTTCATCACCAAGCAGACAAATTCTAGTCCAGCTCCCAATATAGAGAACTCCTTCTCCCTCATCAATAGTACTGTTGTCTTCAGCTCTTACTTTAAAAATCGTATCACTTAAAACTGTTCCCAATTTATTAGTAGCCTCGGCAGTTTCAGTTGCGTTTAAAAATACTTCGCTGATACTTGCCCAGCATGACACTTCAGTAATACCATAGACATTAAAAATCCGTGTGTAATTATCCGGATGTTTTATTCTTGAAATTATTTTAGGATTCGGGAAAGGCTCGCCTCCGAGCAAGAGAAACCGAAGAGAACTTTCTTTACTCAGAAGAGTTAATTCAAGATCCTGTAGTCTCCAGCGATGCAGAAATAACGACGGAGTAGTTGATATAAATGTTATTTTTTTATCATGCAACACTTTCAACAAAGTGTGGGGATGATTTTTTAGTTCATCAGAGACAGTACAAAGTGTCGCGCCAGTTATTAAACTTATAAATATCTCGACGTAACTTGGATCAAAAGTCAGAGGTGTGAGCTGAGCTACTCTGTCATCACTCGAGAGCCTGAGAATGTTTTTAAAGTCTTGTATATTTAATAATATAGATGCGTGACTGACTTTTACCACAACTGGCTGACCAGTAGATCCTGAAGTCGTAACGGCGTACGCAAAATAATTTAAAGATTTTGATGATTCCCCATTTGCAGTAGACTTGATGCTGGATGGTTTTGATGCTAGAGTAACTACTTTTGATAAATTTATCGATTGTTGATGGATTACAAGATTTTTTATCAGCTCTCCGTGATCTTCATTAGCTCCTAAATGAAAAATATACTGAATACTCAATGCTTCTTTTAGAAATTCTGATTCATTCTTTGAAATGAACACAAACGCGCGCCCAGATGATAATATCCTGCGAAAAATATTTAAAATTAAGAATCAGGCTTGAAATTAATCTCGGACTCCGGGTGATATTGATGTTAATTTACCCAAGTATTAAAGAAGGAATGCAGTATATTGGAGTATCATAATAAATTCCAATAAATTCTGAAGGATCCAGTTTATTTAAACAATCCTTGATGATATCCTGAGCCTCATGAACTTGAAAATACGTCAAATCAAATGAATTACCATAGCAATTATGTTCTACAGCAACTTTGTCAAGATTTTCCCAATTTATTATTTTATTCAAATTATACTCCAGTTTCTTCAGTCGTTTGGTCGCTGGAACGAAATCTAATCCGAAAAACTCAATTATTTTTTCTACTTTTTTACAATTAAATTTTATTTCCTTACCATGCTCAGTCATTTTTAGTATCCGGCATCATATCAATTTGTCATACTCTAGACTAGATCAATAAAAAAAAAGTCAACATGATCCACACATGGTTTAATTTTTATTTGTTTATTTACATGAGAAAGTTTGGTTATGACATGAAATTGTATTCTGCATACAATAGAGTTACGATCACGTGGTCATGCAACTTTAATTATTCAAATTTTCTCATTAATTGTAAATAATAAATATCATTTTTTAAATTGTGTCTAAATTTTACAGAAATTCAATTTTTATATAAAAGAAAAACCTGTGGGCAGGTTATTGATTGGCTATCGTTAAAAGTTTGAATATTAATTACAATTAAATATATCAAGTTAAAACTAATGACATTGAATAAAGACTTTATTATAATTTTTCATAATAATACGTAATACATCATACAGTAACTAAACTTGTTTTAATTTTTTAAATGTTTGTTACAACTATCTATCGAAGTGTACAGTGAAACCATATTGTTATTATTTATATAATGTTTTAAACGTAAAATAATAATGAAAATAAATATATTATAATAAAGAAAAAAAAAATATTAAAATTAAAAAAAAAATTTATCAACGAATTATTTGAAACTCGTCTCAATTATCTACTTCTCCTCACACCACTCGTTTTCTTTACGAACTTGGTCCTCTTCAGCAGCCGAAAAGTCATTTTTGATATTGAAAGTCTTTCTAATTTCTTCAGGAGTCTTTCCTTTTATCATGTTCGCGACAGTTTTGCATGTAACATCCAAGAGCCCTTTGATATCGAGGTAATTAGCAGCGAGAATAAGTTCAAAAAGAGTTCCCTGGTCGACCTTAAGAAAATCAGCATCCCATGAGCTGATGTCGTCTGTTCGTTTTTCCTTGTTCTCGTCGTCTTCAGCTGGTGGTGGGTCATCTTTGTGGTAAGTCGCCCATTGGATAACTTTTTTTAAGATTGCGGAGTTAACATTTGGCAGAGGCACCACCTCGTCGTCGTCTTCGTCCATACCAAGATCTTCCAACATTGTTTTTATAGTCACGCTGCATTTTGCTATTTCGACATCAACGTCGAAAATTTCGTTATCGTTTGCCTGAAGTTTGATGTTTGTCATCTGGAAATATAATTTTATTTAAATTCAAAATTATTAATTTTTTTAAAAATTGTTTTGATGCGTCACAAGCCAACGGACTTTATAATTAATTATTGACGTGGATATTAAATTTAGTTATGATTGAATCAGGTTATGAAATAATTGAATAAAGATACGAGGAAAAATTTATCAGTAAAAACAAAATAAATCTAAATAAAAAAACAATTATTGGGAATTTAATGAACGTTATTTTGTTATAACAATCTGACGATCGATAGTCGGGGTAAATAACGCGGAAACTATATCATGAAACAAATGTATCAATTATAAAAATAAACTTACCTTATATAATTATAATAATCGACTCTGATTGGAAAATAATTGAACAATCTTAATAATTATTTTTTTATGAACACTTGCTAAAGCAGTGCTGATTTATTTATTTAAATAAAGTATTTTTATAAATTATAATATGGAAATTCTGTGATGATTTCCAGTTATGACTAAAGCCAGTTTTATTCTGTAACAGCAGACAAGCTTCTGCACCTCAAATATTTCTCTTTGTCTCTAAGTAACATAAAAACTCAACAGAGACCACTGATGGTTGTTTTTTGTAGCCGGTAGTGAGTTTCCCGCGCATTTTTAAATAAATTATCCACGATACTCAAGTTAGTTGACGTCTAATATCTTGGATTTTTTTAAAAATGAGAAATTGTGAAAAAAAAAAATTTCAAAAAATTGCACATAGTTTTTTAAATTTTCTGCATATGCATATTTTTAGTTTTTTTTTTTGTGATTGATTTGTTGAAAAATGAATACAAAAATTGTTAATTGCCTTCTCTTATGAGTGTGAATGCAGCAGATATGCGACAAATTATTAAATTAAAATAAATTAATTAATCAATTAAAAAAATGCGCGTACTGATTTGTCAAATATTCAAATACGTATTTTTTAATTTTTATTCTACTGAAATTTTATTTATTTATTCAAAAATTGCCAATTGCCAGCTACATTTACACTCGTGTTGAAAATATGACCCTGAACTTATGAGACAATTAACAATTTTCAGATATTATTTTTCTAAACTTATTTCTTACTTCAGGATCATAATTATCCAAGCTGCAAATTCTATGAACAATAGTCATATGGGTATTAGACAGCAATTAGGCTCGTCATTATTTAAATTCTTGGAAAGTATCGGGATTAAATCTTTCATAGAAATCTGTTAATGACGAGGGACGTTAGAAATTTAAACCCCACATGTTTAAATGGTCGAATAATTACTTTTCCTTAATGTGAAACATCTGATCAAGGTCCATAACAATGGCCAGCCAAATAACAAAAAAAAATATAAAACTAAATATAACTTTTGATTATATATTTTTTTGAGGTTCAACGAGATGTTTCAAATATCAATTACGAAATTGCTAATTAGTATAATTAATAAATATTAAAAATAAATTATTAAGTAATTAAAAAAAATCTAAATTCTAGGTTATTGATAATTACATACTATGGGGAAATACTGAAATACAAACGACAAAATAAAATATTATATTTCTTTTATTGTAATTTTTCATTTTACCACATTGTAACACTGTACAATTACCAAAATTATAATCATTTTCATTTCATGTAACAACAAATTAAGTTATTATATTTATTGGTCATCGCGTGTAATCATATATTTGTATATTTTTTGTTAAATACTTATTCGTATAACAAAACAATTTCTTGCAATATAAGAAAAAAGTAATGAAAAATACAATTAAATAATAAAAAAAAAAAAAAAAGAAAAAAAAAATTATTTGATTAATAAATTATGTTTAAACTTAAAAGTTACTTTATCATTGACTATTCTCCTTGTTCGTCTCTGTATCCTTCTCCATGGACCAGTCATCTTTTGCTTTTACGACATCGTCCTTATCAACAGGAGTTTTGATTGGAGGCAGGTTGAAAGTCTTTCTAATTTCATCAGGAGTCTTTCCTTTAATCATGTTGGCGACAGTTTTGCAAGTTACGTCCATTAGGCCCTTGATGTCTAGGTAATTAGCAGCGCGGATTATGGCAAAGAGAGTTGGCTGCTCAACTTTCAGGAAGTCTACGTCCCAGACACTGATGTCATCGCTCCTTTTTTCTTGAGTTTCGTCGTCTTCAGGAGCTGGTGGATCGTCCTTGTGATGCTCAGCCCATTCAATAACTTTTTTCAAGATTGCCGAGTTTACATTAGGTAGAGGCACCACTTCGTCATCGCTATCTCCCAATCCAAGATCCTCCAACATGGTTTTAATAGTCATCGACATCTTGGCAACTTTAATATCAACCTCGAAAATCTGCTTGTCGTTGCTCTCAAGTTTTATTACAGACATTTTTTATTTTATTTAATAAAATACACTTTTAATTCACAGATATTGTTTGATTATTTGTAAAATACTTGTAATATTTTTATGCGTCACTAAAAACTGTTGCACGTGTTGTCGGTTCGACGACGAATTGCGATATGTGAATCAAACGACGCTCTGTTTGCTTTGCCGTTTCGTTGTTATTCTTAGTTCCTTTGAGGTAAAGTGGGGGAAAGAGGGCAGCAGCGTCTTGATTTTTAAATTTATTTTCTTCCGTTTTGTATCAGTACTCGTATTACAGCGCCACGGCGTACGAAGTTGAAGTTAATAAATATTTATGATACTGAAGTTAGCCGACGTCCATTAATTTTTGGACTTTTTTTTCGACGATAAATTATAAAAAAAAAAATATTTTAAAAAATTGCACTTATAGTCTTTTAAATTTTCTACATGTGCATATTTTTTTATTTTTTCTTTTCTTCAAATTTAATTGTTAAAAAAAGAACCCAAAAATTTTTAATTGTCTGCTAACTTCAGGATCGTAAATATTTGAATTATAAAATAAAATTTATAACTAATGAAGTTAGGTAAAAGCCCCTATACCCGCTCAGTACCATTAGTCGCTCACTTTAATTGTTTAATGCGTTTTTCGTAATTTTTATAAAGACAAATTATTTTATAATGGATTATAAATTTAAAATAAGTGACTGTTTTTAAAATCGCGCTCAGCCGGGAATTTTTTGCTTTGACATTCATTCGTTAGAATAAATTTAGATTACGTCAAATTTTTTATGTATTGTGATAACTATATTTTTAAAATTCATGAATTTTTATATCATGAAAGGATAAAGTAATATAATATATAAATTATTTGTCCAAATCAATAAACTTATCATAGTTTAATTGATATTGTCTTCGAGCGACAATAGGGCCATGTGTTGATCGAGTAATAGTACATGACAACTTTTAATGAGCGATTCTAGGTACACTCAAGGACCTTATTTGAAAAATTAATAATAGTTAATTATCAACATTATTCTTTAAACTTAAATTTTATTCTAATACTTAAAACTATAAAAATAAAATATGGTTTTTTATTTTATTTAATCATTTATATTGAGTAATTAAATCTCACTCTAATGAAAAGTGAGCAGGTATAGCGGCTTTTATCTTATTCAAATAATTAACAAGAGTTTAAACAATGAGAATACATATTTAAATCCGAGATTTACTTGAATCAGAAATTAATTCATTTTATTTAAAGATAAACAATTTATGACTTATTTTGATTTTGAAAAAAATTAGAGCTTCAATAAGAAGAGATATATTCGAAAAATTTAAGATTTTATTACGATGTCTGAAAAGTAATGTGTAAGTAAAATAATATAAATAAATGAAGAATTTAATATTTGTATTAAAAATAAGTACTTGATATAAATTAATTTTTATTTTTATTGTACTGAATTAAATTATAAGCAAATCAGAGTAAATTGTACGTGTCTATTTGATTAGAATTAAAAAAATCGGTCTATCGGTTGACCCTGCGGGCCAGCCTCAAAACTTCCCGCTGTTTTCGATAGAGTAAGGATGACTTTGTAATTTGTGTCGTATTTCGAGGAATTCAAATAGTAAATTCATTTTGAATGGTTGATAAACTTTCGGATAAATAGAAAAATAAATTAATTAAAATAATGAAATTTAAAAAAATGCGCGTACTGATTTTTCAAATATTCAAATACGTATTTTTTAATTTTTACTCTACTGAAATCTTATTTATTTATTCAAAAATTGCCAATTGCCAGCTAAATTTTCACTCGTGTTTAAAATATGATCCTGAAGTTATAAGACCATTAACAATGTTTGGATTTTATTTTTCTAAACTTATCTCTTACTTTAGGATCGTAATTATCCAAGCTGCAAATTCTATGAACAATAGTCATATGGTTATTAGACAGCAATTAGGTTCGTCATTATTCAAATTCTTGGAAAGTATCGGGATTAAATCTTTCAAAGAAATCTTTTAATGACGAGGGACATTAGAAATTTAAACCCCACATGTTTAAATGGTCGAATAATTACTTTTCCTTAATGTGAAACGTCTGATCAAGATCCATAACAATGACCAGCCAGACAACAAAAAAAAATATAAATGATAAATATTAAACTAAATATAACTTTTGACTATAAATTTGTGTGAGGTTCAACGAGATATTTTAAGTATCAATTATAGAATTGCTAATTAGTATAATTAACGAATATTAAAAATAAATTATTAATTAATTAAAAAAAATCTAAATTCTAGGTTATTGATAATTACATAATATGGGGAAATACTTAAATACAAACGAAAAAATAAAATATTATATTTCTTTTATTGTAATTTTTCATTTTACCACATTGTAACACTGTACAATTACCAAAATTATAATCATTTTCATTTCATGTAACAACAAATTAAGTTATTATATTTATTGGTCATTACGTGTAATCATATATTTGTATATTTTTTGTTAAATATTTCTTCGTATAACAAAACAATTTCTTGCAATATATGAAAAAAGTAATGAAAAATACAATTAAATAATAAAAAAAAAAAAAAAAGAAAAAAAAAAATTATTTGATTAATAAATAATGTTTAAACTTAAAAGTTACTTTATCATTGACTATTCTCCTTGTTCGTCTCTGTATCCTTCTCCATAGACAGGTCATCTTTTGCTTTTACGACATCGGCATTATCAACAGGAGTTTTGATTGGAGGCAGGTTGAAAGTCTTTCTAATTTCATCAGGAGTCTTTCCTTTAATCATGTTGGCGACAGTTTTGCAAGTTACGTCCATTAGACCCTTGATGTCTAGGTAATTAGCAGCGCGGATTATGGCAAAGAGAGTTGGCTGCTCAACTTTCAGGAATTCTGAGTCCCAGACACTGATGTCGTCGCTCCTTTTTTCTTGAGTTTCGTCGTCTTCAGGAGCTGGTGGATCATCCTTGTGATGCTCAGCCCATTCAATAACTTTTTTCAAGATTGCCGAGTTTACATTAGGTAGAGGCACCACTTCGTCATCGCTATCTCCCAATCCAAGATCCTCCAACATGGTTTTAATGGTCATCGACATCTTGGCCACTTTAATATCAACCTCGAAAATCTGCTTGTCGTTGCTCTCAAGTTTTATTACAGACATTTTTTATTTTATTTAATAAAATTCACTTTCAATTCACAGATATTGTTTGATTATTTGTAAAATACTTGTAATATTTTTAAGCGTCACTTAAAACTGTTGCACGTGTTGTCGGTTCGACGACGAATTGCGATTTGTGAAGCCAACGACGCTCTGCTTGCTTTACCGTTTCGTTGTTATTTTTAGTTCCTGTAAGGTAAAGTGGGGGAAAGAGGGCAGCAGCGTCTTGATTTTAAAATCTATTTTCTTCCGTTTTGTATCAGTACTCGTATTACAGCGCCACGGTGTACGAAGTTGAAGTTAATAAATATTTGAATTATCAAATAAAATTTATAACTAATCAAGTAAGATAAAAGCCCCTATAGCCGCTCAGTACCATTAGGCGCTCACTTTAACTATTTAATGCGTTTTTTGTAATTTTTATAAAAACAAATTTCAACTAAAAAAATTACTATCGATAAACAATTATTCGTGAATCTAAATATATTAAAATATAATGTATCAAATTATTTTATAATAGATTGTAAATTCAAATTAAGTGACTGTCTTTAAAATCGCGCTCAGCCGGGCATTTTTTATTTAGACGTTCATTCGTTAGAATAAATTTAGGTGACGTCAAATCTTTTAAGAATTGTGATAACTAAATCTTATTAAATATATTTTTAAAATTTATGAAATTTTATATCATGAAAGGATAAAGTAATATAATTTATGAATTATTTTCCAAATCAATGAACTTATCATAGTTTAATTGATATTGTCTTTGAGCGACTATAGGTACACTCAAGGACCTTATTTGAAAAATTAATAATAAATAATTATCAACATTATTCTTCAAACTTAAATTTTATTCTAATACTTAAAACTATAAATAATAACTATAAAAAAATATGGTTTTTTATTTTATTTAATCATTTATATTGAGTAATTAAATCTCACTCCAATGAAAAGTGAGCAGGTATAGGGGCTTTTATCTTATTCAAATAATTAACGAAAGTTTAAACAATGAGGGTAAATATTTAAATCCGAGACTCACTTGAATCAGAAATTATCTGATTTTATTTAAAGATAGAAAATTTATGACTTACTTTTAATTTTGAAAAAAATTAAAGCTACAATAAGAAGAGATTTATTACAAAAAATTCAAGATTTTATTACGATGTCTGAAAAGTAATGTCTAAGTAAAATAATATAAATAAATGAAGAATTTAATATTTGTATTAAAAATAAGTACTCGGTATAAATTCATGTTTATTTTTATTGCAGTGAATTAAATTATAAGCAAATCAGAGTATATTATACATATCTATTTGATTAGAATTAAAAAAATCGGTCTATCGGTTGACTCTGCGGGCCAGCCCCAAAACTTCCCGCTGCTTTCGATAGAGTAAGGATGGCTTTGTAATTTGTGTCGTATTTCGATGAATTCAAATAGTAAATTCATTTCGAATGGTTGATAAACTTTCGGATAAATAGAAAAATAAATCAATTAAAATAATGAAATTCAAAAAAATGCACGTACTGATTTTTCAAATATTCAAATACGTATTTTTTAATTTTTATTCTACTTAAATTTTATTTATTTATTCAACAATTGCCAATTGCCAGCTACATTTACACTCGTGTTCAAAATATGACCCTGAAGTTATAAGACAGTTAACGATTTTCAGATTTTATTTTTCTAAATTTATTTCTTACTTCAGGATCATAATTATCCAAGCTGCAAGTTCTATGAAAAATAGCCATACGACTATTAGACAGCAATTAGGCTCATCATTATTTAAATTCTTGGAAAGTATCGGGATTAAATCTTTCATAGAAATCTGTTAATGACAAGGGACATTAGAAATGTGAACCCTACATGTTTACATGGTCGACTAAATACTTTTGCTTAATCTTAATGTGAAACGTCTGGTCAAGATCCATAACAATGACCAGCCAGATAACAAAAAAAAAATATAAATAATAAATATTAAACTAAATCTAACTTTTGACTATAAATTCTTTTAAGCTTGAACGAGATATTTCAAGTATCAATTATAAAATTGCTAATTAGTATAATTAACAAATATTAAAAATAAATCATTAAGTAATTTGAAAAAATCTAAATTCTAGATTATTGATAATTACATACTACGGGAAAATACTTAAATACAAACGTCAAAATAAAATATTGAATTTCTTTTATTGTAATTTTTCATTTTACCACATAGTAACACTGTACAATTACCGAAATTATTATCATTTTTATTTCATGTAACAACAAATTAAGATATTATATTTATTGGTCATCAAGTGTAATCGTATGCTTGTATATGTTTTGTTAAATATTTGGTCCTATAACAAAACAATTTCTCGCAATATAAGAAAAAAAGAAATCAAAAATACAATTAAATAATGAAAAAAAATTATTCGATTAATAAATTATGTTTAAACTTAAAAGTAACTTTATCATTGACTATTCTCCTTGTTCGTCTCTGTATCCTTCTCCATGGGCCAGTTAGCTTTTGCTTTTACGACATGGACATTATCAACAGGACTTTTGGTTGGAGGCAGGTTGAAATTCTTTTCAATTTCATCAAAATTCTTTCCTTTAAGCATGTTGGCGACAGTTTTGCAAGTTACGTCCATTAGGCCCTTGATATCTAGGTAATTAGAAGCGCGGATCAGGGCGAAGAGAGTTGGCTGATCAACTTCCAGGAATTTTGAGTCCCAGACACTGATGTCGTCGCTCCTTTTTTCCCGAGTTTTGTCGTCTTCAGGAGCTGGTGGATCGTCCTTGTGATACTCAGCCCATTCAATAACTTTTTTTAAGATTGCCGAGTTTACATTAAGTAGAGGCACCACTTCGTCATGGTTATCTCCCAATCTAAGATTCTCCAACATGGTTTTAATGGTCATCGACATCTTGGCAACTTTAATATCAACCTCGAAAACTTTCTTGTCCTTGCTCTCAAGTTTTATTAAAGACATTTTTTATTTATTTAATAATATTCACAGATATAGTTGAATTATTTTTAAAATATTTGTAATATATGTATGCGTCACTAAAAATTGTTGCACGTGTTGTCGGTTCGACGACGAATTGCGATTTGTGAATCAAACGACGCTCTGCTTGTTTTACCCTGTGCTGCCAGATCGTGCGATATTTTTACCCCTTTTCGAGGTGAAATAGCGTGAAGTGTAATGGCAGGAGGGGATGAAAATATCGCATGATCTGGCATATGGAGGGTAGAGGTCCCACTCTACCCTCCATAATCTGGCAGCACTGGTTTTACCGTAAAACCAGTGCTGCCAGATCATGCGATATTTTCATCCCCTCCTGTCATTACACTCCATGCTATTTCACCTCGAGAAAAGGGGTATAAATATCGCACGATCTGGCAGCACTGGTTTTACCGTTGTTCCGTTTCGTTGTTATTTTTAGTTCCTTAAGGTAAAGTGGGGGAAAGAGTGCAGCAGCGTCTTGATTTTAAAATCTACTTCTTTCCGCTTTGTATCAGTACTCGTATTACAGCGCCATAGTGTACGAAGTTGAAGGTAATAAATATTTTAATTATAAAATAAAATTTATGACTTATCAAGTATTCAAATAATTAATAAGAGTTTAAACACTGAGGGTAAATATTTAAATCCGAGATTTACTTAAATCAGAAATTAATTTTATTTAAAGATAGGAAATTTATGACTTATTTTGATTAAAGTAAAGCTTCAATAATAAGAGTTTTATTTCAAAAGATTTAAGATTTTATTACGATGTCTGAAAAGTAATAGAATTAAATAAAGGATTTAATATTTGTATTAAAAATAAGTACTTGATATAAATTCATTTTTGTTTTTATTGCATTGAATTAAATTATAAGAAAATCAGAGTAAATTATACATATCAATTTCATTAGAATTAAAAAATTTAATTACAAGCAAAAATTTTAATGCAACTATATACACTTTGAATCTTAAATTTTTAAACTATTAATATTATTATAATTTCTTCCGTTATCATCCTAACTAATTATTATAAACTGTCCATACAAATAGAGAAATTAATTTTTTTTATGATACATTCTGTAGATATTGCAATTAAGATGAATTTGATGTAATGAAATTAACAAAAATGTTCAATCGAATTCAAATTATAAAATGTAGGAAGAAACTAAATTCAAAATTTGCTGAAGTTATTTACTTTCTTCAGGACTGCCGACTTCAGGATTACTGGTTGACTTATCATCATCAACAGCAACAGGGTCCTTGCGTGGACGAACGTTGAAAATTTGTTGGATATCTTTAGGTGTTTTTCCGACAATCATTTGGGCAAGTAGTTTGGATGAGCTCTCCAGGTATCCTTTGATATCGAGGTTATTAGCAGCATTAATATTTGCGAAAAGTTGAATCAAAGTATATTTGTTGAAATATTCCTTATCCCACTCGCTGATGTTGTTTATATCTGCTGGTCTAACTTTATTTGGAGATACCGGTGGATCATCCTTGTGGTGTTCAAGCCACGGGAGTAATTTCTCCAGCTCAGCAGCCGTAACGTCGGGCAAAGGAATCACTTCGTCGTCGTCTGATTTGCTTCCGTTCATCTCGGAATCACGAGTTACTATCGTCTTTTTTATGGTATTTGACATCATTGCAATTTTTTCATCAATCTCGAGTATTTTTTCATCACTAGTTCGAACCTTGACAGTCTGCATTTTCAATTGATAATTAATATCACTAATAATAATAATAATAGCAAATAGTTGAAAATTTTATTTATAACTAATAACTGTATGTGGTAACGATTTCGAGACTATTCGAATAGATACTTTGCAAAAGCAAAAGCTCAAGTGTACGTCTGATCACTTTGAAATTCTGAGCTCGACTGTCTACGTCTTCGCTGGTTGAGCTTCTGGAATTTCAAATTGTCATAAACTATAGAGTAAGGATGGCTTTGGACTTTGTCTCGTATTTCGAGGAATTCAAATAGTAAAGTCATTTTGAATGGTTGATAAACTTTCAGGAGTGACAATTCTTGAAGCGATTAGCCCCCACTTGATTTTCAAAGATAACATTTGATAAAGGAATCACTTCATCGTCGTTTTATTTTAATACAATAAATTCAAAGATGATTTAAATGAGCCGACTTCTAGGAAATTTTCATATCAACTTCAAAAATATTCAGCTCAATGATCGACATATTTAGTGATGTATAATATAATTGATTTGAAATTTAGTTACAATTTACTATACATATGTTGATAAATTATTTGATATTTTGGATGGGGTTTTAGGCTGGTGGTAATTTATTATTCCATGTTTAATGATATGAATCTTGAACACATTTGGACATTTGAATTATTTATTTACTGTAAATAATTTTCAAAACAACGGCAGATATAATTTGTGCTATAGATAAGCCCCTACATTTATTGGATTTATATTTATATAAATCTAAAGAAAACAAAGTATTTACGATATATTTTCTAATAAATTTTCCAGAAATACAGTGATGTCATTGACGTTCAATACAAACAGAATAAGAATTAACAATTTTATTTAAGTATTTCGATGAAAAAAAAAGTTGAAACAAACAAAATCAGCTGGTGACCTTCATCAATACCCTTATAATTAATTGGTATTTATTTAAGAAACTTACTGGGGATCACTAACTTTCATCGCGTGTGGATCTGAATGCTGCCCGAAATTTTAAACGGTTAATTGAATTGAAAATAACTCATTCAACAACAGAGAACAATATAAACGCGCATAAATACTAAATGAATTCAATCAACGATGTACAGACAAGTAAATACAAAACTTTTCTTTACCAGTCAATTTTATTTTAGTTATTATTTATAACTATTTTACAAGGTCATGAATATTTATATATATATATTCATGAAAAATTCTTGTCTTTTTTTGTAGGCCCGTAGTTTTTTTTTCTATTTTTTTTTTTTTTTTTTTCTAGTTCTATTGAAAAGATCCCCAACCCTAACAAGCACTTCATTAATAACGTTGACTTCTTTATCATGACTTACAAATTATACAGTCAATATATCAGTGAATTTTATATAGATGACGGTGTAGAATTTTAGACATGTTTATAAATAAAAAACTATATAATTATATAATAATAAAAGTATACTCATTAATAAATGAAATTTTCGCATGAATAATTATCATCATAATTAAGATATCTGATATTGTTCCAGAACTTTTTGATACTTAAATTTTACTTTTAATTGTTATTCTGTAAACTTTAATGATCTGGCATTAATGACTATGATGTAGATCATTAAAAATTGTTTTATTTAACTTTCCGCTGTGAAAATTAAAAATTTTCAAAAAAAGAGAAGTTATTGGTTTCAGTCCAAGTTTTGAAAATCGAGTTTTCATCAGATCTCGACAATTTGAGGTCCTAGGAAACTATTCTGACCACTTTCAGGAAGACGTCCGCCCGTCCGTGTGTGGGTGTAAACTTTTTTGTCCGACGATATATTTGGAAAGAATCAACCGATTTGAACGCTCGCAAATTCGCGGCAATTGAAAGGGCTCACCAATACTTAGAACTGATTAGAATTTGACGTCGATCGGTCCAGTAATTTATAAGTTATACAAAAAAGATCATTAAAAAAAATTTAAGTTGCATAACTCGAAATCGCTCTACCGATTTATTTCTAAGTTTTATCAAATCTAAGTCTCAAAAAGCTCTTTCGATTGCCCTTGATCACGAGCAAATCGGTCGATTTCTATATTTTTTCGTTCTAACTGTTTTTCGAGCTCAAAAGCTAACCAACAGCAACGTTTTCGAATTCTCTGAGCTCGTAAACAGTGAGAAGTTTTGGGGTTGACCCACAGGGTGAGACTTTTTTTTATGGAATGTTCTGGATCAAGTGAGAATTTTCAAGTACTTTCGGTGGAGTTACGTAAGATGGTTTAATAATAATTTGTCAATGGAGTTTGTATAAATATATATTTACAAAGCGAAATTCGCGTTAATTGAGGTGAAGCTGTAGAAAATCATCAAAGTATTTCCTCAATTCTCGTTTATACTAAATATATGTTCAATAATAATTGTGAGTATCAGGAATTATCTCGAAAATTCTATTTGGGTGGTTTATGACGTTTCAATTAGTATATTGTGTCACTTTTTCATTGACACTACTCCCACATGTTCGGTTGTTATTTCAGTAATCCAATCATAATATGGAATTTAAAAAATCGGGGTACGAAAATATAACACTAGTTTATATCAATTTTGTTTTATTTAATTATTACTTTTTTCAGTCATTTAATTAGCTGTTAATTCATTTTTGTTTTGATGAATTAAAGATTTAATAAATCACAGTAAAATTAATAAAGGAGAAAAATATTTTTGATATCTTAAGAAGGAAGATAATTTAATGACACATAAAAAATATATACATATATATATAATATGATAATAGTTTGAATGAGTTGCGTCTGCAATAGTGTCTTTTCCTCCCACACACGCGGGACAAATCTGGACCACGATCGATTGTAGGGAATATTCTTGGTGGCGACGGAATGTCTGGACACTGTCCGTGTCTAGTATAATACATACATAAATGGTTTATTGCGCGTGTGACTTTTTTCTTGCATTCTTAATCTAACTCGCGAGTTTAAAATTCTCTCAGCCTTGTGCAATTTCGCGTTTTATTGCCATTTTAACTATTAAATAATTATGCTTGTTTTGAATTATACGCATTTACTATACTCCTGTCATTTATACTATCACTCAATAATTAATAAAAAAAAAGATATAAAAATTCAATTGATAAAAATTAACGAGCTTATCAAAATTTTATTTTGATGAAATCTTTTACCCAAACAATGAATTTAAATAAAACAATGTTTTAATATTTTATTTAATTGCATTACTTAATTCTTTTGTTGTCATTTTCAGACGATGGAAAGTAAATATAGTGACGTTATAACAATTATAACATTTACATAAATTTTTAAAGGGCATGACGCGTGCGATACAAAATAAGTAGGAAAGGAGGAAGGGAATAAACAAGTACAATTCAAGGGGTGTAAATGTTCATGAATTTGAGTTGTTCTTCCTCGCTCTGAGGGGTTCAGATGGAAAAACGCGAAGGAAGAAAGTAAGATGGGAAGCTGGTTCATAGTTAAAATAGAGAAAGATGAAGAAATTGTGGCCGCGATATTGTCGCGCGCACAAGAACCGAAGGAGGGATGTGTACACTGGATACCACCGATATATTATATGGGGTATAAATACATGAATCGCGCAAGCTCCAATCATCATTTGTTCTCTGAATTTTCCAAAGTCAAAACTCTTATCTAAGCGTTACTTTAAAATCGCGATAGAGCTTTGCTTTATAGTTTTTTTAACTGCATTTATTTGACGTAGTGCATTTTTGATAGATCACGTGTTAAAAAAAATCTATATACATTATTTTCCAATTGATACAACAATTGGAATTATTTAAACCCCAACTGGAGCAAATTTAACGGTGAGATATTTCAATTTTTTACTTCTGTAATAATATTTATTTAGCCATTAGAATTTCATTTTATTTTTACTTCCTATCTATTTACGATACTATTATAAAATAATCCATAGGTTCCATCAAAATACTGCAATAAAGTCGCGTGGGACGCAAAAACAATAATGCACTTGATTGTATATCATTCGATTTAAAATTTGAAATTCGATACTATTTATATTTACTTCGGTTTTTTTTACACTCACTATAAAGTTTAAATTTAATTTTTAAAAATTTTCCAATAGTTATACTAACAAATAATTATTTTTTATAAAATAACTTTATTAATATTTTCGAAAGTGATTTTAATTTTTAGTTAACAAAAAAAATCTAATAGAGATTATTTTTTTAAAACAACTGGACCGCAAAACAAACAACAAATATTGACAGTAATGAGTCACCTATTTATGGGGCATTTTTTATCGAAAAATCGAACAGAAACTTACGTTTTAGTGGTTTACAATAAAGTAAAGTTTTACAAATGAAAAACTTTAAATTTGCTCGGTAATATAAGTCGAATTTACTTGCCATTTGTTGGGTAAATGACTATCTTGTTACTACTCTTGTTAACAAGGACGTCACACACTCTTATACTTTTTTTATATTTTACAGAATTTAACAAGACAAACGTGACAAATTGTATGACATCACAGCTGAAACTGAAATAGTGATTGTTAAAAATAAATTGTGATAAATACCTCAAGAAATTTAATAACCAATCATTTAATTAATAGCTTATAAATGTTATCATTAGGTCACTCTAATACGAGAATCATTTATCCGGGAATAAATTTATACGAAAATAATTATCTCTGTATAATTATTTTAGTAATAATAATATTATTATTAATTTATTTTAATCGACGTCAATAAACTTGAACATACATATATATTTTGTGATATATTTGTGTAAGAGATTTCATTTTCACAATGCTATATTGCTAATGAAATTGGCGGTAATAAATTGCGTGCTCGAAATCCAATCAATTACTAAAGTTTAACCGCGTCAAAGAATAACTTTCCGGGAGGTATTCATATGATTAGTATATATATAAATATATATTTGTCTATTTTCCCAATTTATATTAAATGTCCTCATTAATTTATTTATTATAATGTACATCTCTTAATGTGAACTTTACCCTCTTTACAAAAGTTTTATCAACTGTATATATTTATCAAAATCTTTGCATTAAATATATATATATTTTTTTTAATATTATTAAACGGGTCATATACTTTTGCTAACAGTTACATTTCAAAAATAGTTAAAAAATTTTTTAAATAAAAATACTTTGAAAAAGAAAATTATTTTGATATCAATTAATTATTTTAACAGAAATATTCTTAATCGTTTGACTGAGCTGTAAAAAAATTTTTACCGAATAAAATAATTTTTAAATAGATCGTTCGTTAGAAAAACTAATTTTATTATTCCCGTGTCAAACTTAAAGTTTTTTCATTTAGTAATAATTGATTATGTAGAATAAATTGTTATCTTGCTACAACTATTACTACGCATAAAAATAAAATTAAAAGGTAATCTAAAAGATATTTATCAATCCTGAATTGAATTTTTATTTTTCCTGTAAGTTAATAATACATTAGTTATTAAATGTCAAATCTCTTAACTTAATAATGTAAATATATTCTTCCTCAAAATGTAAATATATATGAGGACACGCGAGTAGTCAAGTCTTTAATGTCGTTTTGACTTTTACGATGTATACCCTACGTGACCCTCCGCTCGAAATTTTTATCACACTTTCAATAAAAATCTATATAATATACTTCGAAATATTTTATTGGAATAACTTGAATTTATTTCGGCTATTTTTGAATTATCGGTTTTATATTATTCATGTTACAGTATAACAATGAATCTTCAATGGGCATTAATAACATTGACTATCTTGGCTTGGTGGTCGCATGCGAATGCTGGAAGATTAGCAAGACCTGATTGCGAGTAAGTTTACCCGAATTTTCTAACATTACTTTTCTAATTACGTCTTGAATAATTATGTCACTCGAATGATGAAAACCTCAGGAAATAGTTTGTTTTATATATTTTTTTGGAAGCTATAAAAATTGTTGTAGTAACAATTGATGAATAAATCAACAGAAAAGTAAAAGTCAAAAATTCGGTTATAGCGGAAGGTAGAGGTCAAGAGTAATGGAAAAATTACAGTTTCAAATATCAGCAAAGTCCATCTACTTCGAAACTGTAAAAATGACATTATTTCTGAAACGTATTAATTATTACAGCTTCATATCAGACTTTTTTCAGTCCTCAATAGCATTTCATTCATAGGGGAGGGAGGGGCAAAAGGGGGTACTTAAGGAAATACCAAGTTTTCGAGGACTCAAATACGCGAAATCTTTTTTTTTTTTAATGATATTCAAAGTAAATAGAAGAAATTTTCAGTTACCGTTGAAAAAAAAATTTTTTCATTTCTGCGGGCAAAGTGGGGTACCCCCTAAAAAAGGTAAAAAAAAAAAATTTCTGGATTTTAAACGAATTTGATTAAGTTGAATTTTTTTTTAAGTAATTTACATGAAGAAAAATTGTATTTTACATGTTTATTGGATACAAAAGGAGAAAAAAAATTTTTAATAGTTTTTATCATAAAACAAACGTCATTAATATTTTTTAACTGACAATTGATTTTTGAAAAAGTTTATCAAAAAAAATTCAAAGTAACGCTTAATTATATTTACAGAAGTGATTTTGGAATGTTTAAAAACCATTTAAAATGTAAAATTTTTTTTTATCAAATTTTGGGGGTACCCCGTTTTGCCTACCCTACCCCCTTTTGCCCACCCCCCTTCCCCTAATAAAGTTTCATTAAACTAAAAATACATTAGAAACTCTAATATTTTGTATCTATAATCGTAATTACTTCATTACAAGATGTAGTTTCAATTACTACAGAGTAAACTATAATAGTTGAAGTTTTTTATACAAGGACTGAGTTTTTTCACTGAAAACTGTAATTTTTCCACTACTCTTTATTCGTGAACAATTAAATGATATCATGAATTATAGATGACAATAAATATATTTGATAATTAATATTTTAGGAGATTTGTATTTCACCCCCATTGTAGAGGAACGCAAGCCAAAAAACGGGTTATTACAGATCCTACAGCTATTAACAGTAATATTAAAGATAGTAATGCGGAAAGATTATGTATATGCAAGTACTTGACCAAAAGCGGAAAAAGAGATTTACTGGCTATTACAAAATTACTAGAAACAATGCTCGCTAATGTAAGTTTACAAATTTATTTAAGTAATTTTTAATCTTTTACGGCACGTGTTATATATTTTGACTAATGGATTTGAGTAATTTTATTTAAATAAATAAAAATTAATTTTAGGGTGTTGACGTCAATATGCTTTACGACGCGTATTCAAATATGGGACTGTTATCAAACAAAGATGGTAATGATAATTTGAGATCAACGCATCGTACAAACCAACTGAGCAGAAATAGTGATAATGTTGATTATAATAAACCGGATATTGACTTGGATTACTAACACAAGACGACACTAAAATAACAATAATAATAACGATTAAGATGTCAAGTATTTTACGCGATTGTATAACTTACTTAAATGAATTTATTGTTTGTAATGTTAAAATAACAATTGATACAAAGCAAACAACCTTTTGAAAAAAATCAGTCAATATATTTATGATAAAAATAATTTTAATGTGAATTAATAATTTTAAATTTTAAATCCTTCCATTGTATATATGTAAAACATCTCAAATATTATTTATATAATATATATATATGAATCATTTAAAATTTATGCTATATCTACAATAGTTTCTTATTCAAACTTTAAGAACAAAAATATATATATGTTTTATTTAAAACATTATTTATAATTTTATTTCTCAAGCGAAATTAAATTTTATTTTATATGGTAGCTTTTTAAGATAGAAATTATAAAACTGTTTAGTTGAAATAGATTGTTTATAAAACTGTAATTTATGTGTATAATAATTTTATTTAATAAATATCTTAAATTATGTATATATAATGCAAAAATTTAAACATTTATTTTATTTATATAATGAACTCTGTTTGTTTACCCTGAGACTAAAATAAAATATAGATTTTTTTAATTCTTGTGTGAGAAAAAAACTTTTTTGTAATTAAGCTCAAAATTAGTTCATTTAAAAGTTCAAATACGTGCCCGGGCAATTTTTTTCTTTCGAATTTTAAAAATTTCTAAATTATCTCAACATCATTCACCGAGATAAATATTATTGTACCTAATTTTTTTACATGGAAAGTTGATTCAAAAATTTCTGATGGAGACTTCTGTTGTCTCCTGGGGATATTTTTAAATCGAATAATTTATTTTTATCAGAGTTAAGTACCAAATTTCCAGTACCAGTATCCAGATTTCTTCTAAATTTTATTAATAAAATAATTTGTTTTCTTACTGGCTAGATTTTTCAAACCATTAATTCTTCATCCATTAAATTATAATTGTCATGGAAAATCAACTGAGTTTAAATGTAGCAGACATACGACAATTTTTTAATTACATATAATAAAATCAAATAATTAAAATAATAAAGTTTTTAAAAAATGCACGTACTAAATTTTGAATTGTCTACCCATGCATTTTTTATTTTATAAACATTTCAATTTATTATTTCAAAAGTTTTAAAAATTGTCAGATGTCCGCTAACTTTACTATCATAAATCAAAGGGCTGATGACTGGTATTTTGCCGCAAGTGAACATATTGATATTTACCTTTTAATTTTATGTTTTATAAATAATTATATGCATTAAAAAGAATCTCAATTATTCAATAATTCCTAAGAAAAAAAATTCAAACGTTTTTGCGACCAGTAAATCTGTAAAAAATAATTTTTTATAAGACAATTCAAAGAACGCTGGAAGAATTTGGTAGAGTTTAACCCTGTCACGTTTTTATCTGCAATATTGTGTGTTGTCTTCACCAGGTGGTGCTGCATTACTATGGCCGTTACAAAATTTGAAAATGGTAGTGTAGTTAAATCAGTGTGGATTTTTTTATTTAAAACTATTGTTTAAATAAAATAAAGAAGTCACTAATTAATAAATTTATATTTTAATAATGAGTAAAGACAGTGGAGATAATTTAGACTGGGCCATACAATTAGAGTGTCCACCATCAGCGTTGACAAATGATGTAAAAAAAATGTAAGGTTATATTTACTATTATTTGAATAAATTTTTAATTAAATAATATTTTATTGTTGATATTTTTATAAATTAATTTTAGTCTTAATCAAGGCATAATAAGTTTTGTGTGGGATGAAATAGCATCAGTGGTTCATCCTGTTGAAGATGTAGTTGACACACGAAAAAACATATTGCTAAACCATCTCCAAAGCCAAGCTCAGGTGCCGGTTATTCAGCATATTAATAAAATAAAATTATTAAAAACTGAAAGAACTTTAGTTAAATCACAAATTGACAAAGTTGAAAATATGTGCGAGACACTTTGTCATTCTCTTGAAGAAAAAGGTATTTTTAAAATTATTTTTAATTTTTAATGGTAACTGAAATGAGTGTGAATGTAACTGACAAGTGGTAATTTTTTAAATTTTTGAATAAATTGATAAAACGTAAGAATAAAAATTAAAAAATTAATATTTAAATCAATGAAAAAACTCGCGCATTTTTTTAAATTTAATTATTTATTTAAAATTCATAAATTATCTTATGTCTGCTACATTTACAGTCATGACTATGAATTATATATGATACTAAATTTAGCCGACGTAATAATTTTTGGATTTTTAACAAAACGATAAAATATTTCAAATAATTGCACCTATAGTTGTAGTTTTCTACATGTGCATATTTTTAGATTTTTTTATTTGTCATTAATTAAAAATTCAAAAATTTTTGGATGTCTGCTAACATCAGGATCATAAATATATGATAATTATTTATTGATTTTACTATCAAATGATTTATTTTCAGAATTAAAAATATCTAAACTGAAAAACGAACAAGAAAAAACGGAAATAAAGACTGGAGCTTTAGAATTGAAACTAAAAAATGTTGAATCGGAGATAAATTGTTGTAAGGAATTTATTTCATACTGCAATAATTTATTGCCGGCAAATAAACATGAAGTTGATGAAGCTGCTTTGCAGTATTGTCTTACGCTGGCTGGTTCAGTTATTTCACGTCAAGGCAAGCTGGAGGTAAATATAATTTTTCTCGCTTCATTTTATTTATTTATTTTATTAATATCTTGTACTAAATTCAATTAATTTTCAGACATTGAAACAAGTTCGAGAGATTTTGGATCCACTTGCTATTCCTGACTTATGGGATAGCTTGTTACGTAAACGTATGCAGGATACTGAGAAATTAACGAGACTCCAATTGGAGCAAGGTAACAACGAAACGCCTGATCGGCCATTTGATGAAGCCTCGAAAATAGGTTTTGCTTCTATCGATGCACAAATTGTTACATTGGCACTTGAAGCAATGATACATAAGGAAAAATTACAAAGTCAATTACAGAATGTAGTCAATATAATTGATAAAATAATGGTGAATAATTATAATAATTATTATTTAATAATAAATACATAAAATTTAAAGCGGCATATTTTTTGACAGGTCAATGATTCAGAGCAAGAACTAGAGTGGATCCAACTTAATCTAGAAATTGCTCAGCAAGATAAAAAATATAAAGAGTTACAGTCTTGTACTGAATACTTACAAAAATTTAATGAAGAGAGACACGATTTAACTGAAAGGCAATCTGAGATATCAAGTGAACATCATGATCTCAATTCCCAAATGGTAAGTATCGAATTATTCTACACCGAACCCTTCGAAGATAAATAATAAAATTTAATTAAATATTTAATTAACAGAAAGAGTGTATAGCAACGTTCAAAAATTCTGTGAAGTCCTTAACATCCGCCGGTAGTTTTCTTGAAAAATTAAAAAACAATTTAATCGACGAGCTAATGATTATAGCTCTGATGAATCGTCAAGTCAATGTCGATTGGCTCGACATTAATTTAACTTCTGAAATCGATGAGTTCCACAAATATACTGATGTCAATGCATTGAATAAAGTTATGCTGCTAGACAAAGTTGGGGCATACAGGTATTTAATAAAATATTTGATACTGAAGTCAGCCGACGTCTAATAATTTTTGGATTTTTTTTTAAACGATAAATTTAAAAAAAAAAAATATTTTAAAAAATTGCACATAGTTTTGTTAATTTTCTACATGTGCACATTTAAAATTTTTTTTTTTTGTTGTAATTAATTTGTTGTAATAAAAATCCGAAAATTTTTAATTGTCTGCTAACTTCAATCCCATAAAATTACTATTAAAAAATTATAAAAATTCCAGATACGCCTCAATATGTATGAGTAATATTTTGCCAGTAACACCGACGTTAACATCAGCAACTCCAGTATTCAACCCCCCACTGTGCCATTTAATTTATTGTCTAAGAAATCTTATGACGAACAATTTATGGAAACAACAGCACCAGTTAAAAAATTCCGAGTACGCAAATCAACAGATGATCGTAATTAAGAATTCAACTCTTGATTCATCGAAAGAAAATGATATATTTGAATTACTTGATAAAATAAGTTACAAAAATGGAACATGTCGTCGGGAATTAGAGAAACTTGAGACAATTTATGACGCTTGGGCTAATCAGCCGGTTCAAGAAGCGATGTCTGTTATTGATGACACCGCTCACAGATTAACGTACGATGAATGGGTGAAACGTTACAGCTCACTACTATTTATGATTACACGGAACAAATGAATGAACTTTGAAATAACCTTCGAGATAATGTGATATGTAATTACTCCATAAGTTATTATAATTATAATAGCTTGTAAGCTTGTACAATATTACGCAGTATTATAGCAAATATTTTTTTTCTAAATAAAGTTTTTATAGATCTTTATATTTATATGTATGTAGTTCTAGATTATATTATTTATTATTGCGGATGTCAATTGACGACTCGCAGAAGGCTTTTAATTGATGAGATGTAATATATAGCCGTTCTCTGCAGTGTTAGTATCCTAAGTAGCACAGAACAACTTTAAGATGTCTTTTAAAGGGACAAGACAAATTTTTTTTGTCTCAAGTTTTCTTAAATAAATAAAACGTACAGATTTTGGTCCTAGAAGTTAACGAAAATTGTGTTCTTTTTTCGGTGTTAAAAAAGTAATTTTAATTTAAAAAGTCCTAGATGACTTATTTGTAATATACTTTCTGCTGTCATTTATGTCAAGATTTTACACCAGATATTTTTTCGGTGATAAATTTCTTACTTTGTCAACATTTTGGTGCCTTGTCGATGGGTCAGAAAACAGCCTTAAAACTTTTATCTTATAGATGTCACAAATCCAAGTGTGTTATTTGGGCAGTTTTGAGGCTGTTTTCTGACTTATTGCTGACAAATAATCAGAAATTTATGTCACCGAAAAAATATCTGTTTAAAAAACTTGACACGTGACAACGAAAAGTAAACTCCAAATAAGTCATCTAATTTTTTAATTGAAATGACTTTTCTAGGAGAGAAAAAATAAGACAAATTTCCTATGACTTCTAGGACCAACATCTGAACGTCTTATTTATATAAAAAAACTTGGGTTTGAAACAAAAAAAAAATTGTCTTGTCCTTTTAAGACATTTTTATGACATCTTAAAGTTGTCTCTGCTACTTGGATTAGAATGTCATGTGGCGACAAGCGGCCACATGGTATCATTGTGTTCATTTAAACGTTTAGTCGAATGTACGGTAAAAAAATTAAATTCAAGTTATAGTATGCCAAAACGTTTATACAGTTATCAGGAATCGAGTAGAAAAAAATTAAAATTGAATAATAGTAAATTTAAAAGGTATAAAATGGTGACTCCGAAAAATGTTAAAACTCTACACTCTCAAAGTAACTCTAACCTTAATCAAAATGACAAAACGAAGACTGATGAATGTATAAATGAAAATAAAAATGAAGATTCTAATGAAATTCACGAGTCTTATGTTGATGTTAAAGTTGAATACTTAGATAATCCTGTCAAGTCGAGTAACGATAAAAAAGAGTACAAGTATGTTGTTTATTTAATTTAAATTCATTCAAATTAATGATCCTGAAGTTAGCAGACATTTAAAAATTTTCGAATTTTCGTTTTTCAACAAATCAATTGCAAAAAAATAAAATAAAAAATAAATATGCACATGTGAAAAGTTTAAAAAACTACAGGTGCAATTTTTTCAAATATTTTTTTTTATGGTTTATCATCTAAAAAAAAATCCAAGAATTATCAGACGTCTGCTAACTTCAGTATCATTTCAAATTAAACTATTGATGATTAAATTTTTTTTTAGAGTAATTAAACTCCCAAATGGCCTAACTGCACTTCTTATTTCTGATACTCATGATTTAAAAGATATAGTAGCTGGTGAACAGGATGCAGGTCAGTATAACTCTGGTGAAAATTTAAAAAAATTTAATTTGCATTTGGCTGCTTTGGTATTATTTTTATTCTTTAAATTCTGTAGCTTCAACAGCTAGCAGTGATGAGGAAGATGAAGAAGAGAGTGAAGAAGGATCTTCAGATGATGAAGACGACGATGAAGAGGAGGGTGAAGAGATGGAGATGAGTGATGAAGATGATCAACATGCTCACTTGTCAAAGAGAGAAGAAAAAATGGTACAATTAAATGTTTGATTATTTTGAGCAATTAAAATTTTTTAATTTCTTTTGGTATTTAGGCTGCATGCGGATTGTGCGTTGGAGTTGGAAGCTTCAGCGATCCCTCTGAAATACCTGGAATGGCTCATTTTCTTGAGCACATGGTTTTCATGGGCTCTAAAAAATATCCTACTGAAAACGATTTCGATTCTTTTATAAAGAAACGCGGTGGTTCTGATAACGCATCTACAGAGCCAGAGTTGACAACATTTACTTTTGAAATTGATGAAAAACATCTTTACTCTGCATTAGATCGTTTCGCTCAATTTTTTATCGCCCCTCTAATGCTGCGAGATGCAATAACTCGGGAACGAGAAGCCATCGAAAGTGAATTTCAAATGGCATTGCCTTCAGACTCCAATAGAAAAGAGCAATTGTTCTGCAGTCTTGCTAAGCCAAGTCATCCTGCCACTAAATTTACCTGGGGAAATCTGGTAACTCTTCGTGACAACATAACTGATGATAATCTATACAAGCAATTACATAAATTTCGTGAACGTCATTACAGCGCGCATCGTATGACACTGGCAATTCAAGCACGTCTGCCTTTAGATACTTTAGAAGACTACGTAAAAAAATGTTTTTCCGTAGTACCGACCAATAGTTTACCTTCAGAAGACTTTACTCGTCATATAGGTGCCAATTCTTTTGACACCGCCAGCTTTAGGCGTATTTACAAAATTAAACCAGTAAAAGACGTCTGTCAGATCGAGCTGACATGGACCATGCCGCCACTTCATCATCTTTACAAAGAAAAGCCTCATCAGTACATCTCTTGGATCATCGGGCACGAGGGTAAGGGCTCATTGATCAGTTACTTGAGGAAGAAAATGTGGTGTCTTGATATTTACAGCGGCAATGGAGAGAGTGGGTTTGAACACAGCTCAATGTACGCTCTTTTCAGTTTGTCTCTGGTCCTTACTGACCAAGGCCACGAGCATTTGAAACAAGTTATCGATGCGATATTTTCATACATCAACATGGTACGTAAATTAGGACCGCAAAAAAGAATATTCGATGAGATTCGTATGATTGAAGATACGAATTTCCGATTCACTGACGAAGTGCCTTCGATTGAAAACGTCGAAAGTTTATGTGAGAACATGCATTACTACAAGTCAACTGATTATATTACTGGAAGTGAACTCTACTTTGAGTATAATCCTGAATCAATAAAAGCTTGCATGGATGTTCTGACACCTGACAATGTTAATATTATTATTTTTGACAAAAAATTTGACGATTCAACATTCGACAAAGAAGAGCCGTGGTTTAAGACAAAGTACACAGACACTGAAATTCCAGCTGACTGGATAGAGTCTTGGAAAAACATTGACGCTATGCCAGAGTTCCATTTACCCGAGCCAAATATTTTTATAACCGATGACTTCACTTTGATTCCCGCGGAATCAATCGAAGCGCCGGTTAAAATTTATCAAGACACTCTGTGTGAAATCTGGTACAAGCCTGATGCTAAATTTCGTTTACCTGAATGTCATATGAATTTCCAGTTGATATCGCCTATGATCGCATCTTCACCTGAAGGGTAAATTTAATTGTCAATTTTAATCGCGTAAAATTTTTTTTTTTAATGAAATTTTTATTTCAGAACCGCTATGTGCGATTTAATGGTAGAAGTACTGAAGCAGTTGCTTGCTGAAGAATTGTATGCAGCAGTAGCCGCTGAATTGAGCTACGAAGTTAACTCAAGTGAAAAAGGTTTACTGATAAAAGTCTACGGGTTCAACCAAAAGCTCCCGCTACTTCTTGAAACGATTGTTAAATATATATCAAATTTCCCTGAAATTGTCACGGAGGATTTGTTCGAAGTGATGAAAGAACAGCAACTAAAAGCTTACTATAATACATTTTTAAAGCCTTCTAAACTAGGAAAGTAAGTAATCATTGATGACTTCGAGTGACTGAAAGTGAACGTGATGAGTAATTTGAATAATTATTCAATACTTATTAAAAATTTTTAAATTATAGAGACGTAAGATTATCGATCATTATGTTGAAACATTGGACGGCTATGGATCGACATGCGGCGTGCAGTAAAATATCATTTGAAGAATTTAAAAACTTTGTTAAATATTTTACTAAACACATTTATATTCAGTCATTAATCCAAGGCAACATGACGTCAGATGAAATTAAAAATAACGTATTAAAATGTTTTGATATTTTAAAATGCGGGCCGCTATTACCAAACACTTTGCCACGATTACGGACAATGTCACTGCCTTCTGGAGCACATTATTGCAGATTTAAAAATTTTAATTCTACGGATTCAAATTCTGTTGTTACAAATTATTATCAATCTGATTTAGCATCAATAAAGTTGTCTGTTACAATTGAATTATTGACCGTGAGTATTTTAAATTGGCAAACTAATATATCAGTATATTATTAATTTTGAATGCTTTGATGATTTAGATGATAATGGAAGAGCCTTTATTCAATCAATTAAGAACACAAGAGCAACTTGGATATGACGTATTTTGTCTATTGCGTGATACCTACGGCGTGTTTGGATACTCGATCTCAGTTTGTACGCAAGCTGATAAATTTAGTGTCGAGCATGTTGATGATCGGATCGAGGCCTTTTTAAAATCATTTTATGAAAAACTTGAGTCTTTGTCGGATAAAGATTTTGAGAATCACAAGGAGGGTCTTATTAAAATAAAACAGTGCGCTGATATTCATTTGAGGGAAGAGGTGATTCGTAATTGGGCAGAGATAAAATGCGGGGAGTACATGTTCGATAGACTGACACGAGAAACCAACGAAATTCGTCAGATAAATCTCAAAGATTTGAGAAGTTGGTTCAAAGATCATATTGTCGGAGGGAATAATTTCCGTAAATTATCAATTCAAGTTGTTGGTACGGAGAAACAACGACAGGAGGGTGATAAAAAATTCAGCGACAATGAAATTATTAAATCTGAAGACTCTGAAGGTAAAGAGTTAATTAGTGTAGAATTATAATTAGGGGCTATAATAAAAACAGTAAAATTTTGCGTGACGTATTTTATGATCGTCCCCTTACGTAATTACTAATAAATGTATATATTTTTTAAATTTTAGAGTCAGCAATTAAACTTAGTGATGCCAGCTATGCCTTGCAGTATTTAAATACAGATGAGGATGAAGATAAAGTTTTTATAAAAAATATTGAAAAATTTAAATCTGGATTATATGTCTACCCAGAACGTTACAGCAATTGACTTTTTATAAATAGTAATTGACAATTTAAATAAATTAATTGAAATGTAAAAAAGGAAGGAATTTAATAAACAATTAATTGAATTTTACATTTTTATTTTAGTTCCATCTCAAAATTCGTTCAAAATTTTAATCCCGGTTATAATCAAAATTTTTATGCTAGTGTAACCAATTACCAGTAATAATAATAATTATTGTTTTATTATCATGATGTGTACATATATTTTTTGTGGGAGAACCGACGAAGTGTTACAAAAATCGCCATGAGAATTTTTTTTATTCTTCAGATTCTCATTCGCGATATAAATTTAACGTTGAAATATTTAATTTATTAATTATCAGTAATATATTTTTAAAAAACCTGTTAATTAATATGATCATTTTTCATAACACTCTTTTACAGTACACTCATTCCATCGCAGATATTATACGTCATAAATTATAAATGATAATTAATTTAATTATTAATCAATTATTTAATTAATTAAAACAAATATATGCAAACAGTAATTAGATAAAAACACAAAATATATTTATCAGATTTTACATCAGTTAATTATCAAATTCATATTTTTTCGATATGGGTAAAATTTAAGACATTGGTAATAATATTTTTTTTTATTTTTACGTTTACTATTAATTTTTTTTTGGATTTTTGGTTATTTTACGTACTATTTTTCATGGGGACATTATATGGGACCCACGTGCGCTTCCATCTACATCAATATAGTGGTTGAAATTTTTATTTTTAATTATCAATTCAAATAATTGCTACAGTTATACGTTGTGAAATTTCTAACATTATGTCTTACAACGAATATTTTTAATAAGCATTAATTATTACAACAAAATAAAGTATTCAAAGAAAATATATGTAATTAATTGTTAATTAATTCAAAATAACATTTATAAGTAATTGATACAAAACATAAATTAATTAAACTTAGAATCTTAATATTTTTTTTCAAATCGTCGCGCGATTTACGAAATAAAAAAAAAATGAAAAATACTTGATGTATTATTTGAATTTTTTAAAAAATTAGTAATTAATAATTATACAATTAAAATAAATTTAACAAACTTATCATTTTTAATAAACAATCGAAACAAAATATAATAATAATAATAATAATAATAATATAGTTAATTGTTAATATTTTTTTTTTCTATATTTTTGTGAATAATAAGAGACATACGATACAAACTACTGCTCAAAAGCATTTTTAAAATTCATATTTCTCAGTATCGTATTTTAAATATTTTTATGCATTTATTTTTTTATATTTTTTTCATTGTTTTTTATTATTTTTTTAATTATTTACTTTTTTTTATCAACTCGGCGCATAATATATATATACTTTTTTTTTCTTTTTCTTTTTTTTCCTTTTCAAATGGAGTTTACAGATATTTAAATTACAATATACGATAGATTATGTTTTAAATGTGTTACAGTATAATTTAATACAGAATAAGTTTTTATTTTTTTGTGGGTCCCAAAATCCTACGAATATAACAAATAAATCAAGTGCATTGACACCCGTTTTTTACGCATTTATGTTTTGCTTCATTTTATATTAAATATTGTATAATGTTTTGTATTATCAAATTTTCCATCATACTTTTCTGCATCGCCTTTTCATTCGCTCGTCACTTTACTTAGAGTCGAACCAATTTCATTATTTTTTAAATTGCTATTGAAGTGTCATGTACATTCAGCAGCAGTAATATTTATCAAGTGTATCAACGTTTTTTTTATCATCATTGTAACTCTTTGTCTTGTTATATTTTTGAGTAACTTCTAAATGCCATGAGACCATTTGAATGAGTGTGAATGTATCAGACGTCAGACAAATTTAAAATTATTAATAAGTAGAGTAAATGATTAAAAAAAAATATTTCAAAAAAATGCACTTATTAATTTTTTAATTTTTTAAATGCGCATTTTTTAAAAATTTTATTTTAAATTATTTACTCTATTTATTTATAATTTGAAATGTGTCTGATGTCTGGTACATTCACAATCGTACCATTTAATTATAATCAACGTAATTGGTCATTAATTAACAAATGGCAAATGTTTTTTGTGTTGCATGTCAATGTTTATTTATTGTTTTTGTTAAATATCTTCGCGGCTTTTAAATGAAACATGTACAGCGCGGAATATTGTACATTTTAGTCACAATTTTTTTCAAACCCGTTCTCATAATACTCGACATTTGTAATCATAATTATTATGTTTTTAAAATTTGAATATAATTTGTAGAGAAATGTCAATATTGGTTTTAAGTTTATCATCAAATTACAGAAGGTTTATTATGTTAATGCTTTATGATAAGACTTGAATTAATTAGTCATTTTGAAAAAGCACAATCCATGTGTGATTTATTTTTTTATTATTATTATCAAGATTTTAAAACGGATTAATTAATTATTATTTTGGAGGCACACATGCGTTTTATTAATACGTCTGATAATAACGAGTTATTAAATAAACACTTATTGTTTTATTTATAATTTAAATGAAATTCTCAGAGAATTCCCGCCACTTTTTTAAAAAAATTCAATGACGAACTGTCACAATCGTATTAAAATTTGATTAATTAATTAAAAAAGGGAACGCGGTTGCCTTTGCTGAGATAGATTTTTAAAAAAATTACTTACAGTCGTTATTAATCAGGAGTCAAACGTAATTATGATACTGAAGTTAGTCGACGTCTAATAATTTTTAGATTTTTTTCAAATCAATTATAAAAAACAAAAATATTTAAAAAAATTGCACCGATATCTTTTTTGAGTTTCTACATGCGTATTTTTTTAGTTTTATTTTTCTTGTGATTGATCAGTTGACAAAAATTTCAAAAATTGTTAATTGTCTCCTAACTTCAGGATCATAATTCTGTAGGCTGAAATTTATTCACCGAATTTCGTTTAACTCCTAATTAATAACTACGTAATTTTTTAAAAAATTTATATCCCCGCGAAATTATAACGTGTCCTTTTTTAAATTAATCCTTTAATTTTTCATTTCAATTAATTAATAAAATTCTAATACGGTTATGACAGTTCAAAGTCAATGAAAATTTTTAAAAAGTGGGAGACACTGTCTGAGAATGCCCTTAATTAAGTTGACATATTCAAAATTCCAACGCACATTATCGTTAAATCTCCAAAAAAATAAAAATTATTTTTCAACCTCCCAACATTTGTTATATAACGACATTTTATTAAATTGTTATTTGTCGTATAAAGAATTATCATTGTCACAATGCATATAATTAACTATGCAATAACAAATCTACAAAAATATAACATTTTTCAATCTCTTGATCTCACTTTTGTTAAACGGCATATTCTCTTTCTCGTATATTATTTCCGTTCGCTTAATTATCGTATACTCTTACATTTTAAAATCCTTTATCATAAATCATCAATCATTTATTATCATATTATATTTTTATATGGTTAATATATTTAATATAAAACCATTATCAGCCTTGTTTTTATTATCCTTATCAATGCCATGAGTTTCATCCAGATCACGTTTTATTTTTATTTTTATCTCTCATTAATTTTAATCAACCAGATCCTTACGAGAATAAATAATATTTATACCCATTGATCTGCATACAATATTTATATTTACACAAATCACATCACTATCACTATCACATTCATCATAAATCCATTCTCACATACGTACATAATACACTATTTTATATAAATAACATCAACAATTATTGTTATTTATTTATTTACTCAATTACTTTTATTTAAATCCTTAACTCCGACACTAGGGTAATCAGGCACGACAATTCAATCACTCGTTATCAACATATATACCAATTTATTTATCATATAGTACGAGAGATCCTACCTGAATAAACGGTCACCCACTAGGTGTACTTGCGGACACTCGCTATCACACATACTTGTAATAATAAATGTAGGGACTCGTATATATTTATGTATAAATATATATTTTACCTATATGAAAAGCATCAGTCTCTTTACGCTAATAATACCGTCGAGGTATCTTATGCCTCATTAATTTCCTCACATTTATATTTATATCCCAGGAGATACGTATGTTTATAAACTTACAATAATTATCATCACATGCAATAAAACTACATGAGGCACCTGATAACAAGACCGTGCATTCTTGAAAGCGAGCATTTCATATAATACCGGAAAATATATATTTTATATCATGGTAAAAAAAATAATCACATTCCTTAATAATTAAATACCTATAACAGCTGACCACGTTTGTATTTTTTAAATATTTATTAATTATATTGTTTGTTTTTATTTATTTAATCAGCGTGTCCACGCCAATCAGTCAAACTTACGCGCTTATCATGGCGAGTATGATCTTTTTGCTAAATTATTCATTTATTTTTTGTCGTGCTCTATAATGTTGTTCGTTTATTACTTTTTTTTAAACTAATGTATGTACGGCGATATTTTTGGCAGTGAGATACAGTAATGATCGATTAATCGATCAATTTTACATTTAGTTTAGTCATTTAATCCTTTTCATGTCTGAGAATCAGACTCATTACTGGCTAATGCAGATTTTTTTTTTTTTTAAATTATTGGCCCCACTAGAGCTTTATATGCACATCGAGCTATAGTGCACTTGATTAACAAAAAAAAATGTTGATAATAAAAATAATATGTGTATATTTAAAACACGAACGCGATAATAAAGAAAAAAAATCTAATTGATAAATTTTTTTGTCAACTGTAAATTTGATTTTTATTATAAATAATTATAATAAATTTGTACAAACATGAAAAAATACAACTTTAGCAGAACAAAAAAAAAGTAACTATTAATTAATAGTTTAAATAATTCGCAACAAAGCTGATTAAATCTTTTTTTAAATATAATATTTAGAATTTTTTTTTTAAATAATGAATTAATAAATGAATGCAAAATAATAAAGTATATTTTTGTGCACGACCGCTCGATAGTCATATAAAGATATTAGCTGCGGTCTTTCGTCACATCCGAGAGCATAAAATATTCTTCCTCCGTCCCAGAACCCGAAATAAAAATTTTATTTCGGGTGAATTTAATTTTCTTTTACCGTTTGCGATGCATTGAGAGATGCATCACCTTGACCCTTCTCCTGGGGTTTGCTACCACCGTTGACAACACTGTCAGTTTGTTGATTAGATCCTGCTGTTTTTTCTTTGGCATTTACATCTTTTACCGATAATTTACTAGAATAAAAAATTTACAATTTTAGCAAAAAAATAATCGAGATTTTAAAATTTTAATTACGGTGTCTTCAATAAACTTACGAAAAGGCATCAGCATTAACTTCGTCATCTGTATTGTCTCGATTTTTCGAATCTTTCTTCGTATCGTTTTCTTGATTTTTCTTAACCGCAGACTTCTTCTTGCTCGTTGCCTATAAATAAATAAAATACATTACAATATAATAAATTATAAATAAAAAAAATAAATAATTACTTACTTTCATTTGAGTTTTCTTTCCACGAGTTGCAATTGAATTATTGCCTCCTCGTGATTGAAACATACGAGCATTCAAACGCGGCAATGGCACCTAAAACAATTAACATCAAAATTCTACATCACACAACAAACTTCAAATTCAAATAATAATATTATTCGTGCGCGCGTTAATTGATAGCTTAAAAATTTGAATTATTTAAAACAGACTACTGATTCTCACCAATGCATCCACAATCTGGAGCTCCAATAATAGGATTAGCGTTACAAATAAAATACACATATTACACTATCTCTATAATATATTTGATATTGACAATAAATCAGGCAGTTCATAAAATTATAAAACAGTAAACAATTTAATGACAAAATATCTCAAGACAATTACGTCGTGCTTATTGCAGTAATTTACAAAACATAATTAATTTTTACCTGTGGAGGAAATCTTCCACGAAGATGTCCTTGTAATGGCTGATGACCTTGGATCCTTCCTGGCTGACCGTAATTAGCGCCCCATTGACCAACAACGACTCCAGCAATTTCCAACTGTCCACCGCGCGATGGTACAGATCTGCGAATTAATTCACGTGGCAAAATATTTCCTGGACGATTGATACGAGCACGACTTTGATTGTCATTCAATGCACAACTAACTGGCAGACCATTTGATGTCAGTGGCAGCGGTCGGAAGCCAGGAATTATATCTGGATAATTTTAAGGAATAACGTCAAAATAAAATATTTACAGAGCAAATTAGTTGACTAATTAATTTAAAAAAATTACTTGGTGTTATTGGTGGCTGTGGTGGTCGAGCGTATACAGGATTAAAACCTTCAGTGATTGCTTTACGCATTCTTTCAACTTTTACAACGCGATCAATGTGACCCCCACAGAGCTCAAGAAGATTTTTAGCCACCGCAGCACGTGCTAGTGTGTGATGGAACAGCTTTCCATCAAAGAACAACCAGGGACAGCACATGAGCCAAGGAATCGGAGCACCACAAGCATCATTAGCTAAAAGGGCTGTCTCTACACCGGCCATGAACAAGGTGGCCAGTTGAACCCCACGGAATGTTACAAGCGGAAGCTAGAAAAATTTATATTTTAATTGCAATTATTTAACAGCAAAAATTTTTTTTCGGGTTCAATATGTACCTGAAGGTCTTGGAGGTACTGAGGGTTCATTAAATCCGGAGAAAATGCTTGAACAATAAAAGCATCGAGTTCTTGACGCCGCAATATTTTTATTTTGTCCGAAAAACTCATGATGTATCTGATTAAAATTTTTTAGAGTAAATTAAATCGCACTGATAAATTTAAATATAAATAAATAAAAGATAAGATAAATTACCTTAGTACACAAGACATGACCAGCAAGTGTTGGGGTACATAAGAAATATTCAACATGAGGGATGTATCTGACTTCATGCACGTGAGGAATCCGCGAAGTCTGCGGCGTTTGTCTTCAATTCCAGTTCTGTTAAATTAAATTAATGGCATAAATAAAACATTTAGAGATACTTTAGATGGAAATTTTAATTCTACAGTATACACAAATTGAAATACACAAACACAAAATTACTACCATGTACACAGAATAGCCAACACACATTTAAAATATTCTCCAGAGCAAACTCTATTTATTAATAATGAACATCCAGTTGCTAAAAGTCACGTTTAATATTTAAATAACAACTTCAGTTGTACACCATAACCATTTTTATTTTAAACTAATGCATAAATTACAACAAAATAAATTACATTTAAATATTAAATGACTTACCCGAACCACAGACGCTGGATTGTTGGTACACCCCATCCTATTTGTTCAGCTTTAATAAGTTCTGGCGATTGATATGGATTTGTTTTTGACCATATCCATTCTTTAATTACAATATCAGGCACTTCAATTTTTTCATGGTCTATTTAAAAAAAAATAAATGAATAAAATGAAACATCAATACTCAAATAATTGTCATGTCAGTAATAACTGCCAATTAATGATGAAATAAATTAATTACCTCCTTTTTCTTTATTTTTAGTCGCCATAAATATTTGATGGTGGAGATTAAATAAAATAGCATAGACCATTTGTCTTACCGGTCGATAAATGACGTGAATAGACGGGAATTCACAGTTATTTTCATCTTCCAGTAATACGGGAAGTTTAATTTCACCAGTAGCGAGTATTTGATAGATATGAGGTGACATTAAACCTTTCTGATGACGTTCAGAAGCAGTTCTCATAACTTCGGGAACAGTAGTTGGAATACTGATGGGTTTTTCAGATGTCTTGGGTTGCTCAGTAGTGACGTGGGATGGTGAGGTGGCTGATGAGCTGCTACCGGAGCTTGATGAACTCAGTAAATTGTTGTGTGTACCATTTACAGTTGGCTCTGCAGCATGCTGGTCATCTTCAGTTTTAGCGTTGTCACCGTCTACCTGAGACTGAAGCCCTGGTGGTTCAATGACAATTTGCGGCGCTGCTTTAGCATTTGCCGTTGCTTGATTGTACGCGTCCAAACTTTCACGTTCACTTTCAGCAGTTTCTGAAGCAAATCGTGATGTTCCCATGGTGCAATTTCCATCAATCACCGCTGTTTCTGCCGAACTTTGTTTATTTACAACCGGTTTTTTAGCTTCTGGTTTGCAAGCTGTAAAATTTATATTTCAAATAAATAAATTGATAATTAAAATGAATAATGAATAATTATTTATTTAAATTAAAGTAACTGACCTTTATTTGGCTTAGATGTTTTGTAATGCAAAAAACCTTCCTTGGTTCCGTTAATATAATATTGGACGGACTGATAAAGTTTTGAACATCTAGGATCAGTCAGTGAGCCAAATACTTTTTGAGCCACAACGTCTTTGCAAATTGACGGAAGATCTTTAACAAATGCCGCTATTATTTTAATTGATTGATCAATATTTGTTTTATTTGGCCCAGTTATATTTATATTCAATCTTTTATAAAAATCAGTTAGTTCTTGTTCTGTCAAAATATAATTTCCGAGTAATGCAGCTAGTATACAAGATCGTTCTGCTGATACTCCAAGTGATTTATTAACTTCTGACATTAAATATTCTTTAGTGTCCAAAGACCCTTTGTACGTTAGTTTTAATTGTTCTGAAGAAAAATAACGAGGCGGATCAAAAGCTGCATACTCTCCGTCATCGGCAACGAGCCCATTAAAATTATTTTCACGACAATATGCAATAACTTCTTGATGATGATCATCCATACTACACATCTTTAATTAAAATAAACAATTAATACCAAGTAAAAAAATTTTTTAATCGTCTACTTAATGATAATTACCACAGATACTTTCAAATGACGTAATGCCATACGTAAACTAGTGCGTAAACAAACAGGAGGTGTCCACCAAATTTTAGGTGGTGGGGTTCCTTTAGTGGCAATGTGTTTTAAAACCTATTATTAAATAAAATAAAAAAGTAATCATCAGTGTAAATATTATTTCTTCTTTGTCTAAACTATTATCTTGTTTGTATTGTTAATAACGTACATTATTAACTTTATTACGCATCTGAAGCTGCTGCTGAATCCACTCAGAGCGACGTGGAGCTTCATTGCAACCATTGAAAAATACCACCAAGTCAACTCCTGACAGCTCAGTCGCTTGAATTAAAATAGCGAGAAACTGGAGCATACGATTCCATTGTCCACCGCACGCCCAGTCTATTCAATTAAAAATATAACATTTATTTATTTAAATCACAATAACATTTATTATTACCAACAACTTTTTAAATAGTATTTATAATTTATTGTTTACTTAAATATATTACAGAACAAACCTGAAAAATATCCACCGTAAAGACGATCTAGACAACACTCGGCATCCAGAACAAGACGCAATAATGGTGATTGCAATGATTGAGCTTTATTAAGGCGATTTCGCTGTCTCTGAATAACTTGCCGTGCAATTTTTAATAAATCCACGGTAACTGCACCTCCTGCTACGCAATTACTGTCTAAGAAAGTTTGAAAATCTTGTATACCCATTTTTATTTGTCGTTCTTCTGGCGATTGTCAAACTTTTCTTGTTCTTGTTGGTTATTAATTTTGAATTTATTTTTTTTTAATTTACAATTTTTTTGTCTCTTTAGTTCAAACTAATTTTGTTTTAGTTTTTTTAAAATAATTTTATCATAAATTAATAAATAAATATTTTTACTCTAACATGTAATCTCGGTATGCCGCAAATTGAAATCTGTAAATAAGATAATAAATAAATAATTAATAAATAATAATAATGACAATATTTATTGATAAGCTTGAAAATAACAAAAGTATCAGAATAAAAGCCGGTAATTAATCGACAATAACTAAAAAAATAAATAACTTATGATTTGTATATAATTTATAAATACCACATGATAATTAACTAGTTTAAAATTACGTAATGATTTAAAAATTCAATAATAATAATTATAATAACAATAGGAAAATAAATATCAGCGTCATTTTAAATATTAACTATAAATAGGAACGCCATTGATTCTGTTTACTGTAGACGTAGCAATAAAATTAATTGTTATAATTATATACATTACCACCATAAATATATATAAATATATTAACAGATAATCACAATTAATTAACTATCCATTATTTTAGTCTGTCAATGACAGAAAGATAAACAAAAAAATTTATAAAACTCCAAACGCATAAATAAATTTATCGGTTTTAATAAACGACAGATTTAATAAACGATAGATTTTATACACCGGCATGGCGATGGTCTAGGAAAAAAAAAGAAAAATTAAAGACAAAGACAGCCGTTACTTATGCAAGCTTATCAACTGGACTCGTGATAATTTAAATATAATTACGCTGTCCATATTATTTAATAATATTCTCATGTTTGTAATTAATGCCATTAGTTATTGTTATTATTATTTATAAAATACTTACGCTAAGTCCAAGAGGATCATCGTGGCTCCTAAAATGTTACAGAAATCACACACACACACTACCAATTTTTTTTTTTACGTGTGTGCTTCTTCGTCTCTTCGTTTTTTAATACGCTGGCGCCGATTGTTTTGCGCGGCAAATATTCAAAACGCGAAAGCAAAATGTTGGTATCCAAGTGCGTTATCTTTGTTGTTGATGGTAACCAGTTGTAAATTCAAATAATAATCATAATTATTTATTATTATTATTACTGTCATTGTTATTATTATTATTATTTCACTATCGCGCATTATTATGGTTCCAACAGGAGTGTTGTCATGGTTTTGTTTTGAACGCGGTAAACTTGTGATTTTAATATCAATTATTATATTTAATGTATTTGTAATTAATGTAAAATCTGTATTATTATTTAAAAATAACAAATAAAAATTATTTGTGATTGTGAAGATATTTAATATTCATAATTTTTATTTTAGATAAAAAGTTGATCTACATGAAATGATGACATATTGAGTAAATTAAATTTAAATTAATTATAATTATAATTATAATAAAGTAAATAAAAATGATGAAAATATCGGCCTTGAATGAGGAGTCCAGTGAGGAAAGTGATGAAGAAAATACGCCGACAATTACTAAGGAAGCTCAGGTAAATTGATGATAAATAATAAAAATTTTTTATCTAGCATAACCTAGTCGAAAAAAGTGAGCCGGTACTTGAAAGATAAAATTGTATGACCTTCGAAAATTGTTTAATTATTTTATTTTTATCAGGAACAAATTGCTCTGTCGGAGTATAATAAAGCACTGGAGCTGCGTAAAGAAAATAAAATAGAAGATGCCTTGAGTATATTGAAAGATTTGTTGGAGACTGAGCTGCTGGATCAGGTGGAGAAACCTGAAGTACCTGATGGACGAGCGCGGCCAATGCTGTCGTTGAAGTACTGCTGTTTTAAGAATATCGGAGCCATTTATGGTCAGATGGAAAATTATGAAGAAGCTATCAATAATTATTGGGAAGCTGCTAATCTCGATGCAACTGATGTGATGCTGTGGTGTCGTATGGGCACTTTGGCGATGAAAACTTCAAACCTAGAGTTCGCTTGCTCGGCATTCAAACAAGGACTTAATTGTAATCCTAATCACTGGCCTTGTTTGGATAATATCATTACAGCGACGTATGCAGTACCGGATTATATGAATTGTCTTTTGTATATATCGATGGCTTTAGAAAGAGATTCGAGTTATATAAAAGGTCTGGCATTTCGTGAACAAATTTATAAAGAAGTACCGTATTTTGAGGAAAGCTACAAACTATTTAACGTTGATTGGGCGCTGGATCCGCCACTTGATACTGAATTCGACAGAGTTATTGGCGACGCATTGATTGCTGAGGCTAAAGAAATTGCTGGCAGGTGGGTAGAGTTTTGCAAGCCGGAATTTGAATACAAACCATTGCCAGATCTTTCGCTCCACAAGCCACTGAAAAACTACTCGTGGCTAGAACTCGGAGAAAGTCTTGTAGATATGCATAAATATATGAGTGATAATAATTTAAATTTTATCAGTAAAATAAAATTAGATATTCAAACTGATGATACTGAGGCATTGGCTAATCAAAATAGTACAGAAGCTGAAGAAAAAGGGGAGAATTCTGAGATGGTTGTGGACATCAGTTCTGAGTTGGAGAGCGTTACTGATGCTGAGATGGATGTGAAAGGTGAGCATCGTGATTCAGGAGAAAACGATGATGATCAAGAGGTACCGGATGTTAAATTAGACAGCGAAATGGATGTGGATGGCGACGATGAAAAATCTAGCTCAAGTGATGTTCATATTATTGAAGATGAGGATCCGTTGAAGATGGAATCAGATATCGAGCAGGTAGATCAGACTGAAAATAAACTTCAAGATAACATTACGTTTCACAACAGCGCTGCTTATGATGAGGTTGAAATTTTAAAGTCAAGTGAGAGCGCCAATGAAAATACTGAGAAGTCTATTGAAGAGATACAAGACAAGAGTGATAGTAAAGTTGAATCAGCTGACAAAAATGATGGAAAGTCAGTGGAAAAATGTGGTGACAAACCGTCCAAGTCGGATGACAAACCCAGTGATAAGTCTGAGGGTAAGGAAGAACAGCAGAAAGTTAAGAAAAGACGGAGAAGTTCTTTGTGTTTTTTGCAGCAGTGGGCTTGGAGTAGCAGCAGCATGAGAAGGTCAGCTAGGGTACGCGGTTCTAATAGAAGAGAAGCTGAGCGAGATGACGTCCAGCTAGAAGAAATGGTACGAAGAATATTCCCGCCTCATTTACTGCCCGACACGGCTAAAATAGTTCGAGATGATCCTACCAAAAGTATGGACGATTCTATGGATACTATGGACCTGTATCAGCTGTTTGAGCGTCAAGAAAATGTTAACAACGAAGAGAGCAAAAGTTCGAGTCCAGCTCCGTCTCCCGACTCCGACGTCCAAAAGTACTTTGGAACCGAGAATGAAAGAAATCAAGTCGTTGATTTCGTCAACCAGCACAGCGGGAAAAATAACCTGATGATAATTATCGCCAAGTACACAGAATTCATGAGTACGAAGTGGAATCACGAGTGGCCAAAAGAACTGCCGGAAATTTATACACAAGCTTATTTGTTTACTCGCGAACATATCCCACACTCTTCGCCTTTCGGCGACACTTCTGAGGAGGATTCTGTATTGAAATATGACGCCGAAATGACTTTGTTATTTAGCGAACTGCATACTGATAAATGGCTAGACAATAAACCAGAAGTTTTACCATCCGCGACAGTTGACAAGTTCGGGACTGGGATCCCGTCTGAAGAACTTGGATATATTATTTTTGCAAGTGTTCGTGACAATTTATTGAATGAGGAAAATTTAATATTTTTATTGCGAGTATTGTGGGTAAAAGCAAGTATTTTTTTGTGCCAAGGTGATACTGAGATAGCCAAAAAAAGTTTAGAGCTTCTTCTTCATGATATGGAGGAATTCAAACAGTATTTTCCAACGCTATTAGTTAAATTACCAAACTGTAAACACAATTCTCGAATTGCTTTGCCCATAGTACAAAAAAGATTGACCTCAATTGAGCGTGGGCAGAAACTTGGGGAAGTACAAAAACTTCATGAGGAAAAAAAATTTTATGAACTGTCTCTTATACTCAAGGACACATTCAAGTTTGCCAAACAACAAAACGATTCATTGACAAATGTCAAACTGAATATTGATCGTAAAAAGCAACTGTCGATGTTGCTGGAGAGCTTGTGGCAACTGGAACAGTATGAAGATTGTTTTGTCTGGGCTGAAACTTGTCTGCACGAAGCCTGGCAATGTTATAATAGTTGTTCAGACGAGACTGATCAGAAAAAGTGGGCCTCTAGTGTATTAAACTGCTTAGAAAAATTAGAATCTTGCGTCGATATTTCTGGGTCATCAGTAGTAAGATACTTGGCTGAGACAAAAGCCACCAGACTAGTTCAGACATTGGTCCAGATACTTTGTCATCAGTTGGACGTACCAGATACAGCAGTGGAGATGCCATTGGAGTCTGTCACGCCTTGGATTCTGTTGCATCACATTCTTCAGTACGAAGATGACCGCGAGCGTGCGAAATCGCGTACTACTTCTAAGTCAAAAGCAGCCGATGACCCAGAGTCCGATTCTGATGACGAAGACAAAGACATTCCCGCGCCTATTATGCTGCTTTTCGTCGGTCATGACTTTCTGGGTCGCCATTCTTGGTGTTGTATTAACGAAGCTAAGCTTTTACTTTTTACAATAAAAACAGTGGTACCGAGAATGTGCAGCGCACGATATACTGCAGTGCGTGAAAAAATTACCAAGCACTTGGAAAAAATGTTTTGGTGTCTTTACGGTCATCCTAATAGAGCCAACAAAACGAAACCTAAACATTTAGAGGATCATGGAGTACCACAAATTCCGTTGACATGGGAAATTGCTCAACTACTTTTTGAATTTTATAAGCCAGATGTCTTACCGGAATTTGATACTCCCCGCGCTATGTCAATAAGCGCGGATACTAAAATTCTTTTTAAAAAAATAAATTCACTGGTACCACGGGATCACGATCCGAGTGGAATAGTCGATGAAATAAATTCTTATATCGTGGGTGACATAGAAAAAATGCCAAAAGTAAAAAAACCACTGCCATATCAGATCGATTCTCTGTACTATCTTCTAGGTGATTACTCATTTAAGAACAACAATTGGCTGTCTGCCGCAAAATATTATTCCATGGACGTTTGTCTGCATCCTGATGCTTTTAATTCATGGGTAGCACTTGCTATGTCCGTTAGCACACTCATGGGAACTACATTAAACAACTGTAAACCACTTTCAGACATTACTAAACTACTGTCACAAGCTAAAATCGCCCAGTGTTGTTATCAACACGCGGTGGAATTAAAACCAGGTCACAGTGTCATCTGGATTGAGTACGGCAACTTTGTCTATATGGTTCATTCATTTTGCTCACGTCTACTGAAGCAAGAATCAGACACTCTCAGTATGGAGAAGTTTGAAATCCTCGAAAAACGAAAAGAAGACACCCTGGATATCGCTGCGAATTGTTTTAATTCCGCAAATCGTATCTACTTGGCAAACATCGATGATGCAGCGCAGATGCAAGACGAGAGGTGGTTGTACCATTACATGCTTGCGAAAATTTCAGAGAAAAAAAATCATGACCCTCCAGTATTCTTAGAACACTATGGTACAGCCAGCGAGCTGTTACACAGAAATAACGCTCACTATCCGAAAAAAATTAGTCATAAAAATGCTCATTATTTGTCAATTGAAGCGCTGGAAGTGCATTATCGTATACACGCAAGTATTTTGAAGTATCTGGAGCAGCATGAGAGTAAACCACTTAAAAAATCGTTGGGTCAGTTGTTTTGGAAGCACTTGTTAGATTGTGCTAGCGGACCATTCATGCAGTTCCAATCTAAATTAAGTAAAAATAAACGTCGAGACGAATCAAATTCTGATGATATTGATTATAAAATTCCTGTCAAAGAGACTGTTGAAAATACGGAGGTTGTTCCAAAAAGCCGTACCAATTCAGAAAAACGTCCGAATAGCATTGAAGAGATTGCCGTTGTAGAGAAAACTACTGAAACAAATAAATTGAAAACTGATAAAAAAAGACCGCGAGAGCCAGTACCCGATGAATCGTCGAAAAGAATTAAAATGGGGAATGTTTCGCACTTACAGTTGATGCACGACGTTTTAAGTCTTATTGACGATTTAATTAATAATGTCTGCGACGTCGTGACCCAGAATGAATCGACTCAAAAAGATTCTCATGAAGTTATGGTAATATCGAGTGATGAAGGTGATTGCGCAAGAACTTCAAAAACTCGCAATGAGTATGAAAAGACTCGTGCCATGGAAAAGAGGTGCGAGGAAGATGGTAAAAGTAAAAATGCTCAAGAAATAATGAATACATTAATGAAACAAAATGCGGAATATAATAAAACTCAGTCATCATTTCATGATAATAATCAAGATGTCAATAAAAATGATAGTAAATGGCAACAGGCTGATGATGTGCAGTCTAATGAAGATTCTCATGCCAACAAAGATAAAGATGATAAAGTAAATGAGAAAAAAAAGAGTCAAAGTAATTCGACGAAAGAAGAAGCCACGATAAGTCGACGCGGTTCGCAAGAAAGTACGACGACGACATTAACTACGAGCACAACGGAAACAAATAATTCGAGTTACAGTAGCAGTGATGAGTCCAGTAGCAGCAGTGATGACAGCTCAAGTAGTGACAGCTCAAGTGACAGCGATAGTGAATCTAGCGACAGTGATGCTGAAAAGAAAAAATCCAGTCCAAGTCCTGTCCAAGAAAAAGGTCAGTATAATTATTTGTTATCAGTTTGACAGGAGTTTTTTGATATTTGATTGAATAACTAAAAGAGATCCACCAAAAAAGTCGATGTCCGAAGTGAAATTGACTGGATTGGCTGTTCTATTCTACGGTCGGGTCACTACGTAGTTTTTATTAGATCTTAACGTGTTATTTATTCGATTGCACAGATACGGTTTATTACAGACTATACCAAAGCCACCAAATATATCAGGCGAATCTATAAATCCATTAATGATTTTGTAGAAGAAGATCAGATCAGTTATTTGTCTTGATTCTGAACTTCAAACGCAAACCTTCAGTGCTATAGACAGGGCCTAGGCCTGATAAAAAATGGAAACTCTTTTGCTAAGCATTTTAGTAAAAGGGGACCATATAATGATTGATTGATTGATTATTATTCTTTAATATTTCAGAGGAATATTATACGGAAGGAGAGGTCGCAAGATTAATTTCATATTGTCTAGCTGGACTAGAACAATGTGTTTTACGTTTTCCTGAGCATTACAAATCTATCTACCGCCTTTGTCATTTTTACTTCAACCACAAGACAGCCAAAGACAACGACAAGTGTCGTGACCTTCTGCTGGGTACATACAAATGTCAATACTATGCGGAGCTCAGTTTCCAAGGACTTTTTGCTGACAGGAAAACTACAAACTTCTTTAATGTAAGTTTAAATTTATTTTTGTTAATCATAAAAATTTAAATTAGGTATCAATTGAACTGAACAGTCATTACGTACATGAACAAATGTGCTATTAATTATTACTTATTAATCGTAAGAATAATTATTTAAAATAATATAATAATAAGCGTTTGAATTCTTCCGTGTGAAATTCTTGAATGACTTCCACATTTTTTGTTTTTCCGCTTTTCTCAGAATAGTCTATGAGCATAGTGCCTCTTGCGACTCCATCTGTAACGGGTGTTACATTTATTTCAATTGTACTTTTTGCTAAAAACGGACAGAGCATCACAGCAGCTGTCATGGCATCTGACGGTTCCCACATTAGAGATTCACTACTGAAAGTTTTTCTCTCTGCTTTATTTAAAAAATTAATTACACTTGAATTAATCGAACCGAATTCTTTAAGTCTCCAGCCCTAAAAAATTTTACGATGAATTATTTATTTTATTTATTGTAGAAATAATTAATAGTTTCAATTAAAAATAAATACCTTTGGAATTGGTGATTTGAGAACAGTCTCCCAAGGGTATAAAAGACTCGGCTTATTTCTTGTGACATTTAAAACAATAAAATCACTGTCAGGATCCGTCCCGAAGTTATACTCGACACCAGGAGATTTATTTCCTCTGCCTGCAATACTTCCTCCCATAATATACAGTCTCTTGACATTATTCATAAAATTTGGATCTAGTGATACTGCTAATGCGATATTAGTTAGCGGACCAATAGCAAGTATGCTCAGTTCACCAGAATACTTTCGTGCTAAATTTATCAAAGCTATCGCCGCATGAGTAGATCCATCAACTTCACCTTTAAGTTCATCTTCGAAATCAAAGTCACCAAAACCATCTTCCCCAAAATATTTATCCGACGAAAAATTGCTCATCAAAGGTTTTTGTGCCCCCCGATAGACAGGAATCTATTGGAAAAAAAATTTACACAGTAACTACAGAAATTTTATATCTGCACTGCAAAAAATTGGGAGTGATTACGGATTTTAATTCAATCCGCATTCGCTTCGTCACTCGGAGTTCCGGAGTTTTAGAAAAAATCACTCCGCATACGAAGTAAATGGGGAGTTTGTTTTTTCAGCAGAGTGATCTGGATTTCATTTGAATCCGCATTCACTCCGATTCGGAATTTTAATATTAAAATGAACTTCCCTTAGGAGTTAATTTCACTCCGACGGGATTAAATAAATAAAGTCATCCACTCCGTATTTACTCCGCTAATTTTTTACAATGTGACAAATTTATTTTTAAAATAAAAAATTTATTTACGTGAGAGGAATTTGCTACTGTAAGAGTTTTTAGTACATTCTGTTCAACATTTTCTTCCTCAGTGTTTCCATAAGTACATGTGATTCCCACGAGCTCATAATTTGAAATCTTTCCCGCTGATAGTACTAACAGAATTGCAAGTGCATCGTCTGCTCCAGCGTCCGTATCAATCACTAGTTTGTCCGAGCTCACACTATCCCCATTAAAATTGTCCAATAAAATAATTAATTCCCCTCATACATTATAATAAATATAATTATCTACTTACTTTTCTAAAAGAAAAAGTATGACGACGGATGCCAAAATTCTAATCGCTGCACTCATAACTAGTCTTCTTACAATTAAATTGTCGATTGAAATTTAATTCTTTTATATCTCGTTCTCTGAGTCATGCTTACGGTTGCCAATAAAAAAATTATTAACCTCCATAATAATTCCTGTATTTATTCACGATAATTAATTTCCCGTTTGCTTGTGTACTAACACAAACAATACTTAATCTCATTGCAAAATAACATTTACTGCTTTTTATCTTTTTTTTAACAGCACGAATCAATTAACATTTTAATTCTTATTGCTTATCCATCGAGACATATTTAATGATTAAAAGATTAAAGATATATTTTATACAAAGTTATGAAAGTAATTTTGATATTTATTAATAATAAAGGCACACATTTTATGGAGTGGCCCATCAAAACATACATAAATTTTTTAAATACTTTTTACATTAGCTAAAGTGACCTCCACATTCATCATAACCGCATAGAATTAATTATGACAAATAATATATAAGTATGTGTTTGAATTCTTCGACGTCTATTTCTTGTATTATCTCAACATTCTTTGGTTTCGTTGTCAATTCCAAATAGTCGATCAGCAATGAACCTCTTGCTGCTCCATCAATCACGGGTATTGCGTTGATATTAATTGATTTTTTCACTAAATTTGGCCACATCATTACAGCAGCCGTCATAGCATCCGATGGAGACCATCTTTGTAAGCCATAACTGAAAACTTTTTGCTCGGCTTTATTTAAAAACTCTACGGAGCTCGAATTTATTGAACCCAACTCATTGCCCCTCCAATTCTACAGAAACAAAAAAAAAAATTAATAACTTATATTATTAAAAAATTATACTTATATTTAAAAAATTAACATCAATACTTGGGATATATTCGACGCTATACTTGTCTCCCACGGGAATAAAAGATGTGGAATATTTTTAGCAATATTTAAGACAATAAAATCACTATCAGGGTCGCTTCCGAAATTGTATTCAACACCTGGAGATTTGTTTCCGACACCTGACACACTGCCCCCCATAATGAAAAATCTTTTAACATTGCGCGCGAAATCCGGATCCAGTGATACTGCTATCGCAATATTTGTCAGTGGGCCGAGAACAAGTACATTAAGTTCACCGGGATACTTTTTAGCTAAATTAACCAAAGCTACTGCTGCATGAGTAGATCGATCAATTTCACCGTTGATTTCATCTTCGAAATTGAAGTCGCCTAAGCCATCAATACCAAACCAATCCTCTGCGGTATAATTTCCCATCAAAGGTTTCTTTGCTCCTCCGTAGACGGGAATCTATAAAAATTAAACTTTTGAGGAATTATTTAAATGACATGTAGACTGTAAAAAATTGGGAGTGAATTCGGAGTGATTATGGATTCTATTTAAATCCGTGATTCGGAGTTTCGGAATTTAAAACAAAATCACTCCGCATTCACTCCAAATTTAATCCGCCTTCACTCCGCAATTTTTTTACAGTATAGATTTTATTTTATAAATAAATTTACAGGGAGAAAAGTGAAACGAAAAATAATCCGTAACATATTTTTACAGTTTAAACTATAATTATTTTATATGATGTATTTATTGTATGCATAGTAGGGTGGGTTAAAAAAAAATTTTTTTTTGTTTTTCTTAGCATGGGGGTGGAATTTGTACTTTATAAAAAAAAAAAAATTTTCAAGAAAAAAAAAATTTTTTTACTCAACATTTTGAGGTGGCCCACTCGTTTTTTAAATAAATAATTGATTAAACGGAGTAGTTCCAACGAAAAAAATTTTTTTTTGTCCAAAATCGTGGAAAATATCTACTAATTGTCGAATGTGATTTTTTTTTACTTCACTTTCATTTTAATTCAAAAGAAAATGCTTTTCATTTTTGGATTTTTTACTTAAATTACAAAAATAATAGGAAAAAAATTTTTTCAACTTCTGACTTACAATTAGCTTTCAAGGGGACACCCTACAGATTCTAGAACACCATGTAATTTTTTTCGTTGGGACTACCCCGTTTGATCAATTATTTATTTTAAAAACGAGTGGGCCACCTCAAAATGTTGAGTAAAAAAATTTTTTTTTTCTTAAAAATTTTTTTTTTTTTATAAGGTACAAATTCTACCCCCATGCTAAGAAAAACAAAAAAAAAGTTTTTTTTTAACCCACCCTAATACATAGTTAACGTTTTTTTCTCAGTGTTATATTTTCCAAGCACAAAATAATCTTACGTGAGATATATTGGCAACTGTGAGAGTCTTGAGTACATTCTGTTCGACATTTTCTTCATCAGTATTCCCATAGACGCACGTGATTCCGATTACATCGTAACTGGTATCATTGTTCGCCCATGCCGACAAAATCAACAGAATAGCCGCAGCATCATCGGCTCCAGCATCCGTATCAATGACAAGTTTACCTGAGTGCGCGCTATCGCAATCATATTTATAATCAACATTTGATATAATAAAATAACAAAGACTTCTGCAATTCAATTCATTACATCAAGCAGGAAAGGTTCTCTCTAAAGCGAATTTCTTTACATTGATCCCTTTTTTTTTTTTTAAATAAATATAAATACTTACCCCGTTATTATCACAAGTATAAAGATAACTAACAGAGTTACTACCAACTTGTTCATAATAATAGATTATTAAATATTCGAGTGGCGAAATACTCCAAATTTTTTTTATTTCAACAACTTCCTGTTGCTACAACACTAGAGTATAGGCGTGAAAAAGAATTCAAGCGTCTTATTTATTATTTTTTTTTTCTCAATGTTAAATATATATAGATCGCTTCATAAGCACTTGTTTATCTCACAATCTAACGCTATACTTAAGTACAATTCCGGCCACTTTAGCTCTATACAAATAAACGTGACCATGGTGCTTATCATTACCAATAAATTCAGTAATTAGAGATAACAAATTAAAATTGTTTACATTTTTAACGTAGGAAAATTATAAACCGCAACAAAAAATTTACAAAAAATAATCATAGAATTTCATTGATAAAATAATTGTGTATTTATTCAATTAACTATAAATAATAATAATGATAAATAATAAAACTGGTAAAAAAAACTATAAATCAAATTTTGAATAATTATATATAATTATAATTAAATTTATTATATTTATTTAGGGGGTTTGGAGAATTCCAAATGATGAAATTGATCGTCCAGGAAGCTTCGCATCGCACATGTCGCGGTGTGTTCACTTGTTGATGCAGGTACTCAAGGAAACGGATGATAGCCGCATGTTGATGGAACTGTGCATTCAATTGCGAAAAACTCCTGACGCTGATAAGTACGTAGATTTTTTTATTTTATTTCCCGATCTGCTATTTGAACTAATTGATAAGATTATGATAATAAATTTATTTACTTTTTCTAGAAAATATGTACGAGATTCAGAACGCGAGCAGCTGTCCCGGCAGGCGTTAACGCTTTGTTTACAGTCATTACGAACACGTGTTCAGGCTATGGGTCCTTCAAATCCTAACGACAGCACACAGCTCTGCCGGATGGATCCTAGAACCCGTGTGCTATTGGACGTTTATAAAATTTATCAGCAGGTGTCAAAGAACTTCCAGGGCAAAGAAGTCCAAGCTTTTGCTACTTTACTTGTCGATACTTACAAAGCTTACAGAGATATGAAAACATCTGCGGGTAATCTTCTGGAAGACGCGATGCGCTTCTGTCAACAGCAGAATCTTGCTAATAAAATAGTGGCCAATCAAACGTCACAACAAACTCAAAATCTAAATCAAAATCAAACTATTCCAACACCGCCAGTCACTTCTGCTGTCACTTTTACCCCAGTGACGCAGTCTCAACCAATTCCTACATCTCCTCAGACGTTCCAGCAGCGTAAAACTAACAAGAATCCAGGAACTGGTAGACCACGTGGTCGTCCACCGAATGTCAACAAATATTATCAAAATATAATGAACTCTTATAGCAACAATAAGAGAGGATTTGGAAATTTCCTCGGTACAAGTAATCAACCTCTGATGAATCCATTTTTTATGAACCCTCTTATGGATCAGACTGCTATGATGTCAATGCTGTCTTCGGGACTGGCTAATCCTAATATGATGGATTCATTAACGGCAGTCAATTACTTGAATCAAATGGGAAACTATCAAGATCTTTTACGGCAATGTCAAAGTAATTTAACGTCAATGCCCGTTGGTTCTCTTGGTAACTTTGGAAATCTTCCTACAAGTTTGCCTAATGTCAGCAGCGTACCCACAATGACAACCAGTTCAATGGGTTCTGTTCCTTCAGTCAGCTCTAGTAATCTCGGAGCTATGAGCAGTCTTGGTAATTTAACTGTCCAACAATTTTTAAATCTCAGTGCTGCTGCCACTGCTGTCACTACTGCCACTACAAGTTCTGCAGCATACAATCAATCAAACTTTAAAACAACGACTGCAAGTACCAATAAAGAGCTGCCTCACGGAATTTCAATTTCAGCTATTGGAGGTACTGCTCAGCAACAAAAAACAAAAACAAAACATTCGTCAGTTAATTCCGATTTGAATGTACATAGTTCAAAAAGTATGTCAACATCACAGCAGCCAAAAGCTACAGCTCCAAATACTCAAGTTTCGCTGCTAAAGCCATCGGTTATTCAACAAACAAAAACAGCCCCTCCGAAGCAGGTGTCTGCGCCACAAATTCGTGTTTCGAAAAGTTTAACTGAACCACAGCCTGCTCACAGTTCATCATTATCAGTATCACCGTTGAAAAGTGCCAGCCCCTCGGGTATAATGAATATTCCTCCGCCTCACCAAAATTTAGGTAACTCTGGTCTCAATATTACGCCTGTTCCAATGGGCCTGCCTTCACGGAGTGGAACGTCCTTGCAACACAAGCTGCAGTTGAAGAAGCAAGCTCAGCAAGCACCTCCTAATCCCATTAAAAAGCAGCGTCCATCCAGCAAAACCGCCCAAGCTGTAAATAATATATCAAACGTTCTAAAAATGCCTAATTCCACGGTGATGATGGGCGTTCCTTACTTATCAACTGATCTAAGCGGAATTTCCGTCAGTCCAGTGAATTCATCAAGTTCTAAGCCTCCAGTGAAGCCGACGAGCTTCCGCAAAAGCACAAGCAAGCCTAAATCCTCGGTGGAGATGACAAGCGCAATGCCGGCTTCATTGTCACAGTCCAGCACTGTCGAGACTATCAACATGCTTACGCAGCTTCAACAGCACTCACACTTGGAAATAATCCCCCAGGCTAAGACTCATTCCAAGTCCACTGATTACATTAAAAATCCTCCGCTGTCACTCAGTGTCGTGCCACCCAAAGCTGCGGATAACATTCGGTCTACAATTGCCGATACCGTCACCATGTTCGATATTCCTCGAGGAAAAACAAGCAGCTCCACGTCGAAAGCTGATAAACATGCTAAAGAAAGTGTTGAAATAATAACTTTAGATGATTAAACTCAGTTTTATAAATTTAACCAGAATAATTAATTGTCTCGTCTTATAATTTGTTAAATATTTAATGTGATATAAAAAATTTTTAAATTAGATTTATTGTAAAGCTTCAATGTCAAATTATTTATTTAAAATTTTTCGAATAAACATACATATTATATATATTTATATCTATATAAATTTATTCTATATCTATAAAAATATTAATTTCTTATTGTTCTATTGGCAAAGTCATAAGAAATTAAAAAGTTATTTTATTTTGGCAGCAAGCATTGTATTTCCGGCAATACCAAGACCGTGAACAGCAAAAACTGAGCCTGCAAGAGGTTGATCCTTAAGTTCAGCATCAGTCAATCCACTCTTGGCGCTAGTTACATAAAGAATGTCTTTATTCGGACCACCAAATGCGACACTGGTTATTTTAGTAGCCGGCATACTGATGGTTTGCAGTAACCTTCCGGTTCGAGGATCAACTTGAAGCACCTGAAGGCAAATTATAAATAATTATATTTTATTATCAGATAAGTAAGTAACTACAATTAAAATTATTTTAATAAAATACCTTTCCGCCGTCGTAAACAGCGACCCAAAGATTGCCAGCTTTGTCGATCGTCATCCCGTCAGGAAAGCCGGTAATTTTATTGTCCTTGAGGTTGAACACCGTACGTTTATTTGCTGACAATACCAGTTATGATAATATCGGTCATTAAAATTAATTGCCATCAACTATTATTAAAAAATGATAGATAATATTTCTATACTTACAGATGTCTCCGGAATCGTCATTGTAATCGAAGGCAACGACTTCAAGCGTAGGACTGTCGATGTAATAGAAAGAATCCTTGCTATGACTCCAAGCCAGCCCGTTGCTGATACTCACCGGGCTGACTAATTTTGTCGGAGTTGCATCAAACGAGAATCTGTACAAAGAACCTTTCTCGGGAGTGATGACATTATTTTTCTCGCCCATTGTTCCTGCCCAGAATCGACCTCTGGGGTCGACTTTTCCATCATTGATTCTCGTATCATCGCGGGACGAGTCGACTGTCGCAAGAGTCTTGACTTCAGGATCGGTATTATCAGTACTGGGGTCCCAAGTTACTTTTACTAAATTTGTTCCACATCCTGCAACAAATGTGTTGTTTTCCCCGACTACTGGAACTGCGACACCAACTGGACCATTTTCTAATTTAAAAAATAATTTTATTGTAACAACTGCTAAAATTTTTATTGAGGTAAAGAAATTTAATTTAATTTACTTAAATAAGCGTGAGTTATTTTTTTAGTTGTGGGATTCCAGCAGTAAATTTTTTGTTCAGGAATATCGACGTAGTAAAGAAGATTTCTTTCTTCATCCCAATGAGGGCCTTCGGAAAGACTGTAGGGGCCGCCAATTGATTCGATTTTTATTTGTTTAGAACTCCTGAAAAAAACAAAAAAGTTTATTGTTGATAATTGATACAGAATTCAAAATGTATGATTATTTATAGTCAGTTCTTTAATTTAAATGCACTCAGTTCAAATCACTTGACGCGCGCTTACTATTTATTCAAACAAATGAAAATTTGCATCGGCTGATTATTTTAAACAAATAAATAAATTTGAATTCAAATTACATTTTCAGGCAAAACAATAAATTGATGATAAAGTTTTACAAGCAGGATGTGAATGTCAGACCGCTCGGCGTTGAACGTCAACTAGAATAAACTGGAGTCGATTCTTACTGAGTGGTGACCCGACTATCGCAGCTAATTACATTCTATCTCCGACTATCTTTGTTATTATAACGTTGCAGGAGACCAATCATGAGCCTCAACGTCCAAACATGTCACGTGTAGATAAAAAACACTTGAGTTTAATTCTTTTTTTTTTAGATAATATTCTCAAGTTCGATAGCGCAAACTTTTTTTAAACTTGACTGATAAAATGAATGGGAATGTAATTGACAGTTGGCAATTTTTAAATTTTTAATAAACAAATAAAATGTAAGGAGAATAAAAATTAAAAAATATGCATTTAGATGATCGGAAAATCAGTACGCGGATTTTTTCAAATTTTATTATTTAAATTTGTTTATTTAAAATTTATGAATTGTCTCATATCTGCTACACTTGCACTCTCCTGATAAATTAAATGCATTTTAAAGAAATAATGACCCCGTTTCAAAAATTTAAATGATAAAATACTAATACTTTTAATTGGTATTAAAAATTCATCAATTACTTCACTAAATTATAATTATATATATATATATATATATATATTTTATTTAAAAATTTATAACTTACTGTCCAAGAGCCAGATCAATTAATAGAAAAAATTTGAATAAATCAAACAGTCCTTTCATTATTAAATTTAAAACATATATTTAAATATTATAATATATATTATATATGCCTATTGAACAGACGTATTGTGCTTAGTTCAGCATAAAATTTTTTAATGAACAAAGGATAATGTTGAAAGTTGTTTATATATCGCGTGAGAAAGTTAACGAGTAAAGTTTATTTAAATAAACAGTCTCACTAAATATTTCACAATTAAATTTAAAGTCAAAAGTTAGATATCATTTTATTTATTTGATTATAGTTTATCAAAAGTTGTTTTATTTACTGTAAAATGTAAATATTTTTTTTTTATTCACTGTGGTTATTAATTAACATTTTAATTAATATTTTATGTACATATCAAGTTTATCGAGATGAATATTCACAATTTAAGATTTCGAGAATAAAAGTGTCACTACTGTTATAATGACCTCGTTCTAGTTCTTTTTCTTTTCTTGTTTTTAAATAACTCGGAATGTCGGTTAATAAAAAAAAAGGAAATAACAAATAAATTGAAGGACTTGAATCATTGAGTAAAGGAATGAAATCCTAATGTATGGTAATTTTAAAAAGTAAAATAAAGTACGCATGCGTATGAGATCATCGACATGCGCTTGTCAGTTTATAAAATATTTAAAATGATAAGGATAAATTTAAAAGACGTTTTTATTAATCAAATTTATAAACAAACTTAATTTAATTTAATTTTACAGGGAAGCATTGGAGATCCAGTGATACCAAGGCCGTAAAGAGCAAAAACTGAGCCTGCAAGAGGTTCTTTCTGCAATTGAGTCTCACTTAATTTATCACGAGCGCTAGTTATGTAAAGAATATCTTTATTTGGGCCTCCAAAAGCGACACTGGTCACAAGAGATACCGGCATTTTAATAGACTGTAACAATACACCGGTCTTAGGATCGATTTGAAGTACCTGTAGATAAAATTGAAGATGATATCGATGCATAAAAATATAAGAGTGAGTAAAATATATTTTTTACCAATCCCCCACTATGATTAGCCACCCAAAGATTCCCCGCTTTGTCGATTGTCATACCGTCAGGAATACCAGATATTTTGTTCTCTTTGAAGTCGAACAGCGAACACTTGTTAGCTGAAAATATATCAACACTTCAGTTGCTCAAAATCAGAGGATTTTTTCCAACTTACCAATGCCTCCGGTGTAGTCATTGTATCTGTAAACGACTATTTTGTATGCAAAACTGTCTATATAATAAAATGAATCGTTGGTATGACTCCAGACGAGACCATTGCTAATATCTACTGCATTTATCATTTTTGTTGCGGTACCATCGTGTTCAAATCTGTACAAAGAACCTCTGCCGTGGAGCGGAGCGCCATTTTTCTCACCCATTGTCCCTGCCCAGAGTCGGCCTCGTGGGTCGACCTTTCCATCATTAAATCTAGAGTCTTTGACACCGATGTCAATTTTGGTAATGTAGTCAATCTTAGGATCTGGATCATCGGCACTAGAGTCCCAAGACACGCTGACTAAATGGGTTCCACAACCGGCAATTAATGTATTTTTTTGTCCGGCCAATGGAACTGCGACACCAACTGGACCGCATTCTAGAAAGAAGTTATCAATTAGTAAATTATTGTCCATTGATAACGTCTTAAGAATTTTAAAAAGTAGTAATCATAATTACTTAAGTAGGTATAAGTAATTATTTTGGTTACTGGATTGAAACAGTATATTTTTTGGGAAAGAATATCTACGAAATACAAAAGATTATTTTCTTCATCCCAGTGTGGCCCTTCGGCTACGATATACGGCCCGGCGATTGGTTCAATTTTCAAATCTTTTGGGCTGGTTAGAAAAATAAAAATTCAATATCTTATAAAATATATAATTTAATTTTTATGTACTATACCATTGTCCAGATACGGAATTAATAATAAAAAGATTTGAAATGAGTAAAATTAAAACAAATTTCATTGGTTGAATTTATGTAAGTTGAAGCAATACGCAAAAACACTAGAGCTAGACCGTTTTCTGACAAGGGAACAATCCGATATATAAAAAATTATATTATACAGGAAAATTTAACGGTTACACTTAATCACTACTGTGGAAAAATCTTTTACCACGAATATTCAACATTATGATCCAAGCAATGACGTAATTGACTTTTGTTTATCAACAAAATTAGTGACGTGACGGAAAAAATTAATTTAGAGATCAAACATTTGAAGATTCAAAAACAATAAAATGTCATTGCATATGATCTTGGTTAGTTTGTTTTTATAATTGAAACATATCATAAGTTATAATAAGTACTGATTTTTGTTAACAGAAAAGTATTTGAATGATAAAGAAGTAGAAGTAAAAATTTAATTTTCAGAAAGTAAAATAAGTTGACATTCAAAAGTTTTAGAAAAGTAAATTACGCACGCGCAGGTGGCAGGTGAATAATTTAAAATAAAAATTGGGATGATTTTTCTTTGAGTTTTTAATAAGCACATTAATATAAACTCTATATCGTACATCAAGTTATCTAATTTTACAGGAGAGCATTGGAGATCCAGAGATTCCCAGTCCGTAAACGGCGAAAACTGAACCTGCCAGAGGCTGTTCCTGCAGTTGAGTTTCACTGAGTTTGTCTTTAGCGGTGGTTACATAGAGAATATCTTTATTCGGACCACCAAAAGCAACACTAGTGACGTCAGTCACTGGCATTGCGATAGACCGCAGCATTTTCCCGGTCTTTGAATCAACTTGAAATACCTGAAAATAAAATTTAAATTAATACTTACGCTCTAAAAAATTAAAGAGCAAATAAAGTCATCATATTTTTACCAAACCGCCGTCATGATTAGCGACCCAAAGATTCCCCGCATGGTCAATCGTCATGCCATCAGCAATACCCTTTATGTTGTTCTTTTTGAGATCAAACAACGTACGTTTGTTATCTGCATAATTATGTTTATTAACTGATTAAAATAACTGCTACTTGTTGATAAAAAAAATAATAACGGATATTTGTTTGTCTTACAGATATCGCCAGTGGTGTCATCGTAATCGTAAACAACGATGTTGTATGCGAAGCTGTCGATGTAATAAAATGAATCGTTGGTATGACTCCAAACAAGACCATTACTGATATCCACTGGGCTTATCATTGTCGCTGGAGTACCATCGTATGCAAATCTGTACAACGAACCTTTACCAGAAATGGGAACGTAATTTTTCTCGCCCATAGTTCCGGCCCAAAGTCGGCCTTTAGGATCGACTTTTCCGTCATTAAATCTAGTGTCCTCGACACCGATGTCAACTTTGGAAATAATTTCGATCCTGGGATCTTTATCATCTGCTGTAGAATCCCAGAATACTCGCACTAAATCTGTTCCACTTCCAGCGAGAAATTCATTGTTTTTCCCATGTACAGGAACAGCGACACCGACTTGACCATTTTCTAATTTTAAAAAATGACTTTTTATTGCAACTAAACAAACTTTTGTTAAGATAAAAATTTAAATTGTTTACTTAAATAAGTGTGGGTTATTTTTTTTGTTACTGGGTTATAACAAAATATTTTTTGCCCAACGACGTCAACAAAATACAAAAGATTTTTTTTTTCATCCCAGTGAGGACCTTCGGCGCACATATATGGCCCGGCAATTCTTTCGATTCTCACATCTTTTGAACTACGGGAAAAAAATAACAAATTATGAATTTAATACTCGATCGAATAAAATTAACACTTAAAATTTTTCTAGAGTATACCATTTTCCAAACGCGAAAATAATTATCAGAACTATTGAAATAAATAAAACTGAAAAATCTTTCATTGTTAAGATTAATATAAATATTTAAAAAATTTTTGAATAAACTTGGTCGCGGACCGTTCGCGGCAATTTTAAAAACATCTACTAAATATAAAGATAGCCTAGTTTTTAAATACAGGAAATTTATCAGCTAGTGCAAATAATTGCTTTGGCATAATATTTTTTTAAAATAAAACTTGACTTACTTATTGAACGCTACTTCTTTATACGCGAAAAAAAAAAATTTCGTTATCACAACAAAAGACGGGACTACGAAAAGTTTCATGGTAAGAAAAATGATTAGCTTGCGGTAACAAATCAATTTACTATAGTGACAGATGAAATTGTGTCGTAATAAAAAAGTCGATTTGTTATGAGAACACACGATGTTAATTGCAACAAATCGTCGTATTTCAAAGCCGGCATTTATTGCCATAAGTAATCTCAGCTTATGAATACAGAAAATTTTTTCAGTGATAAAAATTCACTTCTCATTTTAACACAACAGTTTTGTTACAGTTTCAAATCATTGCTAAACAGAAAAAAGGGTTTCTTGGCACAAGAAAAGTTTTTCTCACCCTAGAAAAATTTTTTTTTCAATTCGTAATGCAGAAAATTTCTTAGAGCGAGTAAAAATTTTTTCGCGCCAAAAAATCGATTTTTTCTGTGCAGGCGCAACAAATAATTTGCTAGCATTGAAAAAAAATTTTGTTTCACATCAAATATTTCGTCGTCCTGCAAAAAATTTGTTACTGTAAGTTATCTTATCTTGTGGTTACGGAAAATTTTTTTCCGTTTACGTTCAATGGCGCCAAGAAAATAATTATCAGTCAAAAAATTTGAAAGATTGAAAGCGATAATTGTAAAATTTAATAAGCATTATAATACTTCGTATATTTGCAATTTCGAAACGAAATTATGGGCGTGTTCAGAAATACACTCTGAAGATGAAAAATTACCTATCCAGGTGTGATTAACACATTTGTAAATTTAAATCGCACCTCTGGTTCAACCAGAGGATATTTCTGAACGCAGGAGTTGAATATTTCTCTTCCAGAGCGTGTTTCTGAACACCCCCTATATTTATTTGATTCCTGATAGTGGGAAAATTATCATCAGCGCGCTGCACAAAAGATCTTTAGTATTTTATTGTAGCTGTCAAAGATAAAAAATTGTGTCAATGAGATAATCCCATTGTTTTTAAATTCACAAAATAATTCAAATCGTTTAATAAACATCCAAATTAAATTATTTTAGTATATTATTTGCCAAATAAATTACTTTTTTTACAGATTATTTTAAATCTGCGTTTAAATTTTCAAATCCACTTACCATAATCCCAACTAAGATAAACTCAATTATTTAGCTCTGTGCTAAATTTTATTATTGATATTTTTTAATACTTAACTTTAAAATTTTTCTAACCAAACAAAATAATTATTTACCTGATATCCATTATAATTTATGCAATTTAATTTTCGAAGCCAACTAAAGACCGCGTGTGAATGAACTCAATAATTTTTAAAAATTTAATTATTTTTGACAGTTCAATTGAGTATTGAATAATTAATTGTCATACTTCGGCAACAATTAATTACTGGATTTTGTCGTGGAGTTTAAAGTAAAATAATTAAAATTAATAAGTATTTCTTAATGATGTGATACCACGAAGACTTAAAATCACACAGCCAAGATTATAATAGAGAATCGGCAATTTAAGACGAACCTACACCTGATTATCAGCGCAATATCGACGCACGTTTATAAAGAGATTAAGTACGAATGCGGAAGAGATTATTGACAACCGCCCGCTTGATACAAAAGTTATTGCACTTATAAAATAATAATAATAAAATTTATTTTATTGAGAAAATTTTTAAATAAACATACATTATTATATAGATTTAATATGTAATTGATGTGAACTATAAATAGATTCATTTAATTCTACATGCAAGCATTGGAGATCCAGTGGTACCAAGACCGTGAATAGCAAAAACCGATCCAGCAGTGGGTTGCACTTTTATTTGAGCTTTGCTCAGCTTATCTCTGGCAGTAGTCACATACAGAATGTCTTTATTTGGACCACCAAAAGCAACGCTGGATACGTCAGTCACTGGCATTTTTACAGATCGCAGAACTTTGCCGTCTTTAGAATCAACATGAATTACCTGAAAACAAAATTAAAGATCACACTGATGCTCCAGATAAATTCCAGAGTGAGAAAAGTCATTTTTATTTTACCTTGCCTCCAGTATTGATAGCGACCCAGAGATTTCCTGCTTTGTCAATTGTCATGCCATCAGGAATACCCTTTATTTTTGTTTTTTTAAGATCCAACAATACTCTCTTGTTAGCTACATTATGAAATTTACATTCTAGTTAATAATAATGACTCATATTTGTCTGCTAAAAATTTTAACAAACATTTATTTGGCTTACAGATATTTCCAGTTGTGTCATCGTAATCATAGACAACGATATTGTAAGCCTGGCTATCTATGTAGTAAAATGAATCATTGGTATGACTCCAAACAAGGCCATTGCTAACGCTCACCGGTGTTATCATTGTCGTCGGAGTGCCATCGTACGCAAATCTGTACAAAGAAGCTTGATTTGGTGGGTCAGCAACTTTACTGTCAAGAAGCATCGTCCCGCCCCAAAATCGACCCTTGGGATCAACTTTTCCGTCATTGAATCTAGTGTCGTTGATACCAACGTCAACTTTAGAGATTATTTTTATTTTAGGGTTTCGATTATTGGTTCTGGGATTCCACAGCACTTGGACTAAATCTGTTCCACATCCTGCAATAAATGTGTTCTCTTTTCCGGCCACCGGGACTACGACACTCACGAGACCACATTCTAAAACAAATAATTTTTGTTATATTTTTATCATTATAAATAAATAAAGTTTTAATATATTTATACTTAAGTAAGCGTGAGTTGTTATTTTAGTTTTTGGATCATAGCACAAAATCTTTTGCGAGTTAATGTCGACAAAATAAAGAAGATTTTTTTCTGCGTCCCAATGAGGACCTTCAGCAAGAAGATACGGCCCAGTAACTTTTTCAATTTTTAGATTTTCCGTACTATCAGAATAATAAATAAAATATATATTTAAAAGTCCAGTACAATTAACATTAATATAATATACCGTTTTCCAAATGTCAAACTGATTATAAATAAATTTAAAATTAGTAAAATTCTCAAAGTCTTCATTATTTTATTTTATTCTTCAGGTAAAAGCAGTCCTTGAATTCACTCGTTACAAGCTTGGCTGCAATACAAAAAACTTGCGGAACTTAAAAAATCAAAAACTCCAGTGTATTTATCGAAAATTTTATCAGCTAATTTAAATAATTACCTTGTCAGAATATTTTACATTTATCACTTGCATGTAATTTATTAATTTATTTATCATCACGTCAACACTAGGAGTTAATTTACTGTAAATAACATCAGGAAAATCATTCTCAATTTTTTTTTCGAATCAATTGTTACAGAATAAAAACGTACAAAGGTTTTAATTCATAAAAAAATGACTTTCAACTGTCATGAGCAGATCAAAATTCAATCAATTAGTTAATTAATAAAAAATGAGAATCTTAATTGAGAAAAGGGGAACGTAATTGCAATCTCGCTGATATAGATTTAAAAAAAAATTACTCACAGTTGATATCACTTGGGATTTAAATGAAATTTATAAAACAAATTTCAGTAAAATCTTCATGTCAATTTTCTAATTCGAATTTTCAAATTTTGTAGGCTGAAATTTATTCAAAAAATTTAATTTAATTCCTGACTGATAACAACTGCAATTTTTTTAAAATTCTATATCTCGGTAAAATTACGACTCCGTTCTCCCTTTTTCAATTAAAGTTTTAATTTTTTTATAATTAATTAATAAAATTTGAATACGATTATGACAGCTCGTCATTGATTTTTTTAAAAAAGTGTGGGGCTCTGTCTGAGATCCCCTTTAATCCATTGAAAAACGATTTCTGTAATTTTTGAAATAAAAAATATTACAAACGCATGCGCATCAAGACCGCGAATTGCGCGCGCGTTTAATCCGCGATACTCGCGCCACGCATTTGGTTTGACATTTATGAACTCCCTCTGTCGGAATAACGGTGCTCGTGGTTAAAAAAAATATGCCGTGCCGGCGAGTTCGTCAGCCAACATCATCAGATCACGTGACCACCTCGTATTGATACGTGTCGTATAAGTGAGCCACGATTCGTTGGTTCTCACTTGCCAGCCCAACGTTTTCATCATTTTAGTGGAGATTATTCAGCCGCACACGATACCGTTCATACGAGTGACTCCAACTTAAGTTTAACATACTTTACTTGGCATTTGACGTTCAAATAATTATTTAAAAGTGTTTATAAGTGTCCCATAGTGTTGAAAAACATTTTCCAAAACACGGATTCACTATGGGGAGTAAGTATTTTATTCAAATAATTAATATTTATTTATTTCTATGTCATCGTTATATATTTTTTGGTTATTCAAATATGTGTGGATCAAGTGGTCAACATATTGGACACACAGTGATTCAGTATTTATAACTTGGTGTTAATTAATATCGTTACGTTTCAGTTAAATTTTTGGAGGTGATAAAACCGTTCTGCAGCATTCTGCCGGAAATAGCGAAGCCACAGAGAAAAGTAAGTTAAATAACTATTTTTGGGCTCCATTATTTTCATATTCAAACATACTGATGTTTACTGCTACTGTTAATTTGTGATAATAATTATTTATTAATTAATATTCTGCCCAATAAGATTTTATGGCTGATATTTAATGGCTTTGTTTATTCAAAATATTTATTTAATTTTTTTTTTCAGATCCAATTCAGAGAGAAAGTACTATGGACTGCTATCACACTTTTTATCTTCCTTGTGTGCTGTCAAGTAAGATTTTTTAAAAATTTATTTTTTTTTTATTTTCCAGAAAAATAAATTCCAGATGTTCGATTGAAATTTATGGTGACTAAAATATAATATTTTATTTGTAGATCCCACTTTTTGGTATCATGTCTTCAGACAGTGCGGATCCTTTCTATTGGATACGTGTTATCTTGGCGTCAAACAGAGGTACATTGATGGAGTTGGGTATTTCTCCAATTGTAACTTCCGGTTTGATAATGCAGTTGCTCGCTGGAGCTAAAATAATTGAAGTGGGTGACACGCCAAAAGACCGAGCACTTTTCAACGGAGCACAAAAGTGTAAGAATCATTTCTTCAATATTTATTTTTTAAATTGGCGGTATTTTACTAGACTAAATGTTTAATATTCCACAGTATTTGGTATGGTAATTACTGTTGGACAAGCGATTGTTTATGTTATGACTGGAATGTACGGAGATCCAGCTGAAATAGGAGCAGGAGTGTGTCTGTTGATCATCATCCAGCTCTTTGTTGCCGGTTTGATTGTACTGTTGTTGGATGAACTTCTCCAGAAAGGGTACGGTCTTGGAAGTGGTATCTCACTTTTCATTGCCACGAATATTTGTGAAACAATTGTCTGGAAGGCATTTTCTCCTGCTACTGTCAACACTGGTCGTGGTACCGAATTCGAGGGTGCGGTCATTGCATTGTTCCATTTACTGGCAACCAGACAAGACAAAGTACGAGCATTAAGAGAAGCTTTCTACCGTCAGAATCTTCCCAATCTCATGAATTTACTCGCTACCATTTTGGTATTTGCCATAGTCATATACTTCCAGGTAAAGAAATTTTTTAAATTTGAGTACGAAAAAAAAAAATTATTTAAAAAAGAATTCGGCTAATGGTAATTTAATTCCAGGGCTTCCGAGTTGATTTGCCAATCAAATCGACCAGGTATCGTGGTCAATACAGTAGCTATCCGATAAAACTTTTCTACACAAGTAATATTCCCATTATTCTCCAATCTGCTTTGGTCTCCAATCTCTACGTGATCTCTCAAATGTTAGCCGTAAAATTCCAAGGAAATATTATCGTTAATTTGTTGGGAGTGTGGTCTGATGTTGGCGGAGGCGGTCCAGCGAGATCTTATCCTGTGGGTGGTCTTTGCTACTATTTATCGCCGCCTGAGTCTGTTGGACACATTGTCCAAGATCCTGTCCACGCATTCCTTTACATTCTCTTCATGTTGGGCTCATGTGCTTTCTTCTCCAAGACATGGATTGAAGTATCTGGAAGCTCTGCTAAAGATGTAAGTTGTATTTGTTTTAACTTCCTTTTATATATTTATTATTTTACAAAGATAATTTTATTTTTATTGATACTGATATTTATTTTATTTAAATTTATTTCAACAGGTCGCTAAACAACTCAAAGAACAACAGATGGTAATGAGAGGACACCGTGACAACTCAATGATTCACGAATTAAATCGTTACATTCCAACTGCCGCCGCATTTGGTGGTCTCTGTATCGGAGCACTTTCAGTTCTTGCTGATTTCTTAGGAGCCATTGGTTCGGGTACTGGTATTCTTCTTGCAGTAACAATAATCTACCAGTACTTTGAAATATTTGTGAAAGAGCAGAGTGAAATGGGTGGAATGAGCACGTTATTGTTCTAAATATAATTAACATAGACTTTAAAGTGAAAGATTTTTTTTTTTTTTTTTTTACAATCAAGATATATCTTAAGTATAATTTATTTAAAAAAAATATAAATAATCCAAGCTCGGATATTAATGGCAGTGTGTTTTTGCTCTGTCGTTTATGAAAGACGTTTATTAATAAGAGAAAAAAAAACAACACAAGAATTAACGTCCAGTTATTAGTTTACTTATTAAAAGAAAAAAAAAATTTATCTTGATACACACTTGGGTGAGTCGAGGAAACTCGAGTTTTAGCCGCTCACGGCACGATCGTCTTCCTGATGATCATATAATAACACATACCATAATTCAAGACTTGATTGTACATAGAGTTTTATCGAAAGTCTCAATAAAGACAATCGATGTTTTTCTACTCGAGCTAGACAATGGCTCATACGAATGCGCGGAGCAGCGGCAATAGAACTTTCGTCGTAATCTTTATTTAAATGTTATGATGTTTGTTCAACAGTTTTATAATTATTATTATTATTATTAATTATATAGAGATATAAAATTAAAGCTCTCGGTGCATTCGTCAAGAATTTAAACAGGACGAGGTGCCCACCTTAGGGTAGATCGTTGAGCAATTCTGTAAAGAATTTACTCATCTTAGGTACCATCATTCCTGTATTATTATTGATAATGATACAAATTAAATTAATTCTGTCTCTTGTATTTTTAAGAGTGATTTTATTAAAAAAAAAAAAAATATATTTCATACCACAATTTAATTTTATTTAAATCACTTTCATTTATTTATTTATTTAAAAATTTCAATAGCTAAACATTTGTTATTTTTACATACGATATATTCATTTATATTATTATTATTATTTACAAATGTACACTAAAACTCAACTCCTGTTGTCATTGTAAAAAAACGTTGCGTAAACCATCCCCGTCTTACCGATATTTGCAATTAAAAATAGTCTTAGTGTATTTGTAAATCGTATAATTGGAGTCGCTGCTGGATCTGGATCTTCGTCTCTCCAACCAATACTCGCACCTTCGTTTAGAGTAAAGAGCGCTGGAGAAGGGACATTCTCATGCATGTAAGCCCACACGCATTCTTTCATTACAGTATTTATCTATGAAAAAAAAAGTTATTATTGACGGAAAATATTATCAAGTAAAATGTAAATGAATATTTATATTTTTTTTTTAAAACAAACCTGGTTGGGAGTGAGAATGGGTAAAACATCTGACAGACAATTGAGAGGTGTCGGCAGTAATTTTCCAAGAGCCATTACGTTGACAAGTCTGGTACCTTCTTTGATGTCCCAATTAGCGATCACCGTTGCGGCAATAGCACGCAGTAAAACTGAACAGTACGTGAGAGCTGGTCTGTGTCTAGCAGTCAACTCCAGTAGAGTCCAAAGAAGCGGAATGTCTTTGAACCATCGGCGAATCTGTAAATCTCTTTCCACGGTAACTTTTGTAAACTCTTCATCCGGCCACGGTAATCCGTTGTACATAACGTCAGGCGAGACTAGTTCAACAAGAAGCAAACTGACCATTGTCATGGCATCAAGATTTGGATACTGACTAAGCCCTTCGTTGGTACAACAAGCTTTTATGGCGTCCAGTAGGAGTAAACTATTGAAATCAATGGTATCTTTATCAAAATTATTTTCAGGTACGGATCTTCTTGGACCCTCGCCAATAATTCCGGCATGAAAGACCGAAGAATGTCGTTGAGCCAACATGACACTCGTTCCGTGTTTATGGTTTTGATGTAACAGCGAAAAATCTTTAGCTAGTTCATCAGGTTTAACTTTAGCTCCGAAATACTTTCCCGGTTCACCGTAAATACTGTTTTCAACAAGTTCGCGAATCGCGAGAACTCGCGCGCATGGAAAACGCGATGTAATCCAAGTTATAAGTCGATGGGCTATTTTAGCTCCGCGTTGTTTTTTTATGATGCTGTTTTCTGCTATGCAGATGAAGAAATAACGTATCACTGCTCTTGTTAATTTTAACGTCAAATCTAAACTGTAGATGTAAGTATTCTGTTCAGTGGTATGTAACAAATCTAAAGTATTTGCTATGTCATGAGCCAGTTCGGTGTCTTCGCATTTCATCATAAGAGTAGCGATTTGTTCAAGATTTGAATGTAACCCGCGGGAAATTAATTTTGATTTAAGAATTACTGCTCTGTCAGATTTTTCCCACTTAAGCAGCAACGATAAATTTTTAAATAATTGTCTAGCTTCAGTATCTTTTTCCTCACTCGTGTACTGAATATCTCTCAGGGCTTGATCTAGAGTCTGAGTAAAATATCCGTGACCGGACAATGGATTCTCTGGCTCTGGTTTTATTACTGGAAATATCACAATATTTTCAGCCACCAAACGAACAAAAGCCGCAAGATGAAAATCATCTTTTGAATTTCGCAGAGCGAATGAAGCTGCGGAAATAATAACATTTGGACTCTGAGCACCTAGAAGTGATATAAGACGCACAGCTGTCTGTACTCGCAGAGGTTGGGGATCTAAAAGTAAAGGTACAACAAGTGATAAATCTTGTTTAATGGATGTCATCAAGGCTATTCCCGCATTATGAGTCCCGTTCATTCGCATCAACAAATCTATTTCCTGTAGAATCATCTCCAGTATTTCCCGACAGACATTTTTAACAGTCAGAGCTGCGTTAACTCCATGGTAACCTACATTGCTTGTATTCAAACTGGTGTCAAGGAGAATGCTTATTATTTGCCAGGCTTCTTGTTCACACGCCAAAGCCAAGTGTACTGTCAAGTTTATCAAAACTTCAGGCTGATTGTCAAAATAGCTACACCAGTCCGTAGCAAATAATGCAAGACGTGGAATAACGTCTGGTCGTACTGGAAACACTAGAACACATTTTAAATTATTATTTTTTTACTTTACATTAAATACTTGTAATTTCAAATTTGTTTATTCGTTGACGTTGATGTTGGACTTACGAGTTTGAAGAACAACTGTCGTTATTACTTTAAGTAATAATTGCGAAAGAGACGCAAGCTTTAATAAATATGGTACTGTTGCTACTTTTTGACGTCTAGTCAAATCATCGTCATTTATATTTTCATTTAAACTCCACTGAAATAAATAATTAAGTAATTAGTATTATTTTATTTAAAAAAAAAATGGTTGTCATTGAAATTATTATTATTATTTTATTACTCTAAATAAATCAAGAAGAGCGTCTTTGATTTCATAAAAATGACTGCCAGCTAAATGTCCCAAAATTTCTTTTACTGACGTAAGCAAAACATTTTGTGAATTCTGAACACCGGTGATCGAAAAATCTTTTAATCCCCAGAGTAAAACTTTTTTTATAATTAACTGGGGAAAACAACTCCCGATGTGAGCTACAACCCAATCAAAGTATGGGCTGTAGTCGGCTATTGATTGGGTGAGGACATTCATACATGACTCTGCTTCACTGTCTGATAAATATTTTATACATCTTGCTGATAAATCGACTAAAATTCTTGTGGATTTAAATGACAGCCAATATTTCAAATACGCATTTATTCCGGAGTCTGGTAGCAAGTTTGCTCTTTTAGAATAACGCCAGGACAATTTACCTGCAGATGAATAAAAAAATTAATTGACTATTTGTATTGTTTAATTATAATTTTACAGGATAAAAAAAATACCAAGAAGATCTAGAGACCAACTGGCAACCAGAGGTGCCCAGGCTTGAGAATTACAGGAGACAATATCAATCAATGCTTTATGTATTTGAGGTACTGTTACATTCATGATCGATTCATCAACCAACGGAGAATTTGGGTGCATCTGTAAAAAATATATGTGGAAATCTTATCGTGTTCGAACAATAATTATAAGTATCATTAAAATCCCATGTCACTTTTATTGCGACTTCATCAGCAACTCAATCCCTTAAATTCTATCATCTAAACAATAATATAATAAATTGATAGTTTTTTTTAATGAAATTGACGGAATTTGAATGATTGAGTTGCTGATGAGGTCGCAATAAAAATGACAGAACGTCCGACATTTATCAATAATCAGATTCTAATTTTTTTTGTCCTCCCAGGGATTTTATTAATACCTAAAAACATGTTTAAATATTGGTATGTATTTGATATTTATTATATTCTAACCTCGACATGACGAATTTGACGATTTACCGCAACGAAAAATACTTTACGTAAATATTCTAAAACTGCTTCCCGAGCAGCAGGAAGATTTTTCAACAGCACCAATGCTCCAACTGTTACTTCATGGCAATTAGTTCGTTGACATTGCTTCACTGATTCTGGAATGAATTTCCTAACCTCTGCTAGTATTTCTTCTGGTGATAATGATACGTCTATAGCTTGCGACATTTTTTTTAAAATTCAAACTCTTTTAAATTGTACACAATAATTAATATAACAAAAATTACGAAACAAATTATTTATCATTTGTTATTTATTGTTATTGAAATTAAATAAAACATAGTGTAGGGTAGATACACTGCTTGCTGTCCTGACCAGAATGAAGAATGACAACAAGTGTAAGATTGAACAGTGCCGGCAACATTTCAAATTTCAACAATTGAAAGTTTTTTTTTTAAATCACTCTTGTAATTAAGAGCCAGTTTTTCAAACCGGGTTTAATTTTAAATTAATATTCTTGGTATTTCTATAAATAATATATAGATATACCAGCAATAATAATTCAAACCCGGTTTGAAAAACTGGCGCGAAATATAAAATTCATTCTAATTGATTATTTTTCATAAATTTGTCACAAAATCATTTCAATTTTTTTTTTTTTTTAGATTCTAGACATTAAATTTTATTTATATATTTATAATTATTGATAAAATGTCATATTTAAAAATATAAAAATAAGTTAATTAGGAAAATATGAAAAGTCATCTCGGTTTTCAATTAAAATAATTTAATAAATTTGAAATTACTGTCTTATTAATAAACTTTTTTTAATTATCAAAAAATTAAATGTCGCATTAATATTTTATTCATAAAATATATGAAGGGAGAGGACTCGCTATCGTGTTCTAGTTTAATAAACAGGTAATTAAATAAAAATAACTTTAGATTTTTTTATCATCTTATCAGCTAAAAATTTTCTATTGTCAATAAAATCAGTCAATACATTTAACACATAATTTTTTTCTTTTCGTTGATAGAATCGATATTATTTTTTTTTACAATAAAATAAAACTTTTTTCTTTCATTAATAAGAGCAACAAAATATAAATAGATTGTAAATAATCTCGAGAATCACAAACCATTCTAATGGAGTTGGCATGATGATATCAATATTTAATGTGATAACTTGATAAGTATATTATATACATATACATATAAATATTTATTAACGCCTTTTTTTCTTTTCTTGTTTTCGTCCACGATGAGGTCGCCGTGGAGTCACTTGTGGACTGCTTTCCGAGCAATCAACATCACTTGTTGGATCTTCCTGAAAGTTAAACTGTCATCAGCATAGACAAATAATATCAGTTACAAAATATCAATGAGCTTTTGTTTATTAGTTTCGTAAACTCAGTAGATCAAGACAACTGCCTTTAAAAATTTGAATAATTTAAAAACTTACTTTTAACGAAGAAAAACCATCACCCGGCCAATTATGATAAATAGCCACGGTTAATATGCAAATAACTTGGAAGACAGCGCCGACATAGAGCCCATACCTGATGATTTGTTCAAATAAAGTCTCCTCGTCAGGAAGCAAAAGCCTCTTTATATGTTCGTTTTCCATCCCTCAGCTTTTGACACTCGTCCGATCATCAATGACCTGAAAAAAAAAGGAAAAACATTTTTTAAAATATTACCGCGTATCTATTTACGTCATAGCGTTCAAAATAAACAAACAATTTATCTATTAAAGTCATCAGCATATAATGACAGCTATAAAGAGCAACGTGCTGTAAATAAATAATAAGTCTACCGTTGTTTGTAATTTAAGCATCGAGTGGTGAGTTTTAGATATAACAGTACTCAGTACTCAGGAGAAATCAATATCCAGCAGTCAAATCCGCGGCATCTATCTCCATGAAGTTGGTTATATTTACTATCTCTCTCGTCTGTAAGTTCTACCAACAAACCAGACTTGTTGTTCCATAAAAATATTTCAATCTCAATGCCTTCAACTTTTCATACTTTTTGTAATTCTTTAAAAAAAATAAAACCAATGACAATAAATTAGCAAATAATCTCAAAAATAAATTCAAATTCCCGCCATTAGATCTGTGATACGCAATTTTATTCACTCACTTAAATTATTTAGTTTTTTTAAAACGTAAAACATAAACATTTCACATTCGTCTTGAATTTATCTGTCATTCAAGTTTCTGTCAAGATGTCTCCAACAACAGACTGCAAGTGGCGCCACATATTAGCGAAATCTTTTATTAAATATTTGTTAAAATTATTTTTTATTGTGAAATTATTAGTAATTTATCTATTAGAAATATCCGAACAAGTATTTAAATGATCCAGCTCGATAAAGTTTTTGAATAATTGCCGCGAAAACCGCGAAATATGAGATTACAAAAAATGAAATTTGAATTTGCCGGGCGAAAATGAGGACCGGAAAACGTCTGGATCGAGGCTACATTGCTCGGGAGTCCGTGGATGTGGTCCAATGTTTTGTAGAGAAGAATGGCTGCCATCTTTAGTTTTCGATGGATGTTTTACGGAGAGATCGCGAGTTTCTTGTATTTATCACGATAAACAATAACGTAATAGTGTATTATTAAGTGAATAATTATTATTCGCGATGTAAATAACGATTTATAAATATTTTTATTAGCTGCCTTTGTGCAATTTTATGTTTAAAATGCGTGTGTTTACATCAATGTTTGAAGTCACTCTCTGTATTCCTGTCACAGTAAGGTAAGAATTATATTATTATTTAACTATTTAACATTAATATTATTTTTAAAATTCATTTTTAATGTTCCTACGATATTATTACATTATATATTATTATTGTAATAATATAAATATTTATTGTTCAAGCGTCGTTTTGAATTTCGCGACATTTGTTCCGCTTTAACTCTTTTTAAATTTAAATTATTTTGTTTATTTATTTAATAAGTGATAAAGTGTCTAATTAACTTAATATCATTATTTATATTTTGTATTTACTGTTATTTAAAAATAATTAAAAACTTAAATCGTACATAACCAACATGTAACCCTAAAACGCGGGCATCGTTTGCTTTATTCAAATAAAAGATGCTTTAGATATTTTTTTCACTCGATGGTTAACAAGTTTATTGATAATATCTACAACTGTAACATGTGTATTTATTATTTAATTTATTTTTTAGTGATCAACAGTGATGTCGAGTTTAAATACTTGTGATAATAGACAAGCTACATCTGGTAGTAACTTTTATAAAAATAAAAGAAAGAAAATACGAAAGATAAATTAATAATAATAAATATCATTTTTTTATGTAAGTTTTATTTATCAGTTATTATTTTAAAATTTGTGTGGTGATTATTATTATTATGTCACGAATTGAAAAATCATACGGCAATTGTCTTATGAAATTTCTCGATAATTCAATCATCTGTCGTTACGTTTATCTATTGATTTTAATTTTTTTATCACAATTTACAGTAATTAATTTATTAGGATAATAATTATTATTGTTGTGATGATGATGATGATGATGACGATAATGGTGATGATGATGGTGATGGTGATAATAATAGCAATGAAAAATAGTTAATTGAGAAAACAAAATGGATTAAAAGTTACAAGTGTTTTAGTTGATTTAGATGATAAAACTAAAACTAGTTACGGCACAATCGGTCAACAATGATAACTAGTATCAAAAACTCGATTATACATTATCAGTTTTATTTAATCATAATCGTATTTATTTAATATGTTAATTTTTTTTGTTAACATATTCATTTTTTATTTATATTTTACTTGACTGAATAAAATTTACGACTACTGGTCATTAAGATTTAGATAAAAATTTAAACGTGACAATCTTAATATTTATAATTTTTAAAAATATAATGTGTTGTGATAACAAAAAAAAAATTACAGCTCGTTAACATTTTCCTTAAGACATAAAAATTAATAAGTTGAGCTGACTTGTTAAATATTGCAAAATAATAATACAATAACGTGCTCACAACATTATATTTAAATGTCTATTGTCTTGAATAATTTAAAAATAGTTAGACAAATACTTAATAACCAGTGGTTAAATTTATCGAATTAATTAGAAAGGAAACCATATGTAAAAATAACCTAAGAGTGATAAAGTTTTTTGTAATAATTTTTAAACTTTTCAAGGTGATTGACGTTTGAAACAAGTGGCCAATAAGTAACATAATTCTACTTGGCAAAAGTGATGAAGAATTTTTAAAAATTAATGTCGTGATCGTGGATGGAAAATTTATTTATTCTCCCGGCGGGAATAGAAAAAAATTATTCCAGGCGGCGCTAGCTACGTTTTATATTACGGCCATTTTGTTATCTTCCCCGCTGTTCTCTTCAGGACCCCTTGATACACCGTAAAACTTTTCTACCTATCCTACCTATTTGCCGCCACCACCACCTTCCGTAGCCTACCACTACTTTTTCCACTTTCCCCTCACTTTTGGAACAACGTCACCCTTTAACTTGACGTCTCGCTAGCCGTACTCTCCCTTTCTCTCTTGTCTTCTTTCCATGTCATATATTCTCTCTCTTTCTCGTCCTTTAGCCTTCTATCCTTATTCCACCGCCTCCACATTAAATAAATGCCCTCTCGTAACCATTACGTTCATACTCTCTCCCTCTCTCTCTCTTAGCTCTTCCTCTGGCATTAGCTTTTGCTCTTGTTCCTGCTTACCTCCAGTTCTCTCTTTTCGTCTTACACTTCTCTTCCTATCATACATATATAAATCTACAACTAGTTCTACTCGCGCTTCGCCATTTCGAAGCGCCATCGATTTTACGTTAACGTTACACCGCCTACACATGATTTTACCATATTGTCGATTAAATTTAAAAATAATAAACCAACAATTTGTAGAACACAAAAAGAAAAAAAAAAAATTAACAAGTTGAAACAAAATTGATTAATTAACGAGCCAACGATCTCGATGACTTAAGTAATTATCAATTAAACCGGTTATTGAATTAAAATTTAAATTACATGTATTCATAAAAGTAAAAAGAGAACTTTTAAAATCAATAGATCCTTTATATATTTTTTCTATCCGTACTATGAGAATCTATGACCATAATAGAAGGCTATATTGTGTTGAGTTAGGTTGGTAACATACATGTACGCGGATTGCTAGGTACAACGACCTTCTCCCGCGTCTCTATTGCACTCTACGTCGCAGTTTATGATTGCCGCGTTATACACACGAGCGAACCCGGATATTTCTCCCCCACTGGGGCATTATTTTTTTTTTATTCTTCCTTTTTTTTTAGCACCACTGACTATCCGACCCATCTGCCGTGCCTTTTGTCTCGCTATATTTTTAATCGTGCCCTTGCTAATAAAAGATTGGAGTATTATATTTAAAAAAAAAATATTACACACGGTAGAATTAATCAATCTCAATACAAGTTGCTTAGACTGAATAGAATTGATGCGAATTAAGAACGCAAAGGCTAATTTGATTAAGAGTAATTTTCACTAATTTATATGAATGATAGATCATCAGTGATCCATGTTGACATCATCATTACTATTGTTTTTCTTTTATTTTAGTATATTTTCTTTGACACCGACAAAGTTTGACATCACATCCAGCAGCTACCAGTAGATATCATACAGAAGAAAAGTTATCTTGAGTCAAGAGAATATTTTGGGAGACAAACGTTTTCGGGAACCAAGTCAAGATTTTTTTGAGCCCAGAGAATCCGTCTTTTAGAGGAGATTTCTACTTTACCGGAGAAAATTGAGATTTAAAAAAGAATTCTCGTATCAAGAATATTTACTTTCAGTCGAGATTTTTTTCTGTGTGCAAACATGAACTCTGGGAATGGCGATAGCCGGCCGACACGAGAGAGATCGTGGCTGTTGATGATATGATAAGAAGCAGGAGTAGAGGTTGCCACTCGCTGGCGGAGTAAGAGGTGAAGGAGGCTATGTAAAGGAGTTTAAGGTTGGAGGTGGAGTTTGAGTTGGCTCTGGTTGTAAAATGGTCGAGTTAGATCAAAGCATATAACTGGGTAATAGTTAGGGTGGGCTGGTACCTTGCTAGCTAGCTGGAGTATCCATCAGCTAGTGTAGGTGAAATGGTATCGACCGTACTCTACTGTACTTGCAGTATGTACTCCAGTAAGCAACAGTAGCTGCAGGATAAAGTGAGAGCGTGATAGCTCCGAGTGTGGCTTTCACAGATGCAGGCACGCGCGAAATTCACAATCTTCTATCTTTGTTATTTAAACTATAAACGTTTATATTCCGATTCGTTTATGTGCTTTTATACATACGTACGATCATTCGTTTATTTTTCATTTGACCTCATCAGCTTCAATTATTTTGCAGCCTCCACACCACAGGCTGTCTCCCTAAATAATTTTTTTTTTTTTATTATACTCAACAATTGTCATGAAAGCTAATTGTTCAATTTATTAACCATTTAATAATTTTTTTTTTATTATCGTTTACGTTATCGTATAATTTTTTGCTGCTTCTTTTTATTCAGAGGATTATCTCGCCCGACATTTTTTTCCGAGGATTAAAACTCGTTATCAAAGAAATGCCGCAATATGTTTTTGCTTATTTCTTTATATATTTATATTTTAGCAGCCTCTATTACAACATTTTTGAGTTTTAAAATTGTAATCAAGTTTGCCGATGTCGATAAACTTTGAATCTTTTGATGACAGAGATACTAAATATAAAAAAAGACACTCGTTTAATTCGCCTCAGGTATTCGTAATGATGACGATTACAAGGAAGAATATATTCTACAATACAGCGTGTGTATTATTATTATAAACACATACGGTTGGAGTTGCTTATGCAGTGGGGCTATGCCATTCCTCTAGTGTTGGTCTTGAGACGAGGAGAAGAACCATGAAAAGAAAACGAACCAAGAGAACGAGGATGAAGTTTAAGAGTAGGAGAAGCTATTATGGATACAATTGTGTACACTAGCCAACTAGGTGTATACATAAGTTAAAAAACATACTTTTAACTCGTGGAGATCAACAGCGTACTTTTCAGTGGCGTAGAGTTTGTTATACCTTGCTTGGGATTGTTCATGGACATTTGCCGTCTTCTTGTACCAGTATCATTATCATTATTATTGTTAATACAATAATAATAATAATCATAGTTATTATTATTATTGTACGTACTTACTTCGTCTTCTTCTTAGGAGTGGAGCACCCAATATGCCCACGACTGGGTAACCTTGGATAAAATGTTGAGCTCTCTCACAATGGCCCCGCGTTGTTGCCATTCCTCCTCCCTCGTTTTGAAATCTCCGCAGACTTTTTGTCCTGAAAGCATTTAAAATATAACCGCAACTAAATACCAATACTTTAAGTAAATTTATTTTTATTTACTGTCAATTAAAACCATACCGTGGAGCCATTGGTCTATTTCTTCTTGCCCGAGTTACAAACAATTACCTCGAGCGAACGGTTGGTAGCTAAATAAATCGTTGAATATTTAAATCGCGAGACAATAGACACTGGTTCTTAGGACTACGGGCTCTGGCAATAATGATCAGCGGGGGTTATAAAGTAGGCTTAGCTTCGTTAGGTCATGATGTCAATTGTTGCCTTAGTAATGCGATTAAATCGTTCATCACCCAACGCTACGGCTATTTTGTCCCATTTAGTACAGAGTATGTTTTATAAAAATAATATTAAGATATAAGTTTGCATTACTACACAGCATCCTTCTATACTCTTGCAGTTACTCTTGTTATTCTTATTTCTTCTTTTAACTCCTTCTTCTTCTGGCTCTTCCCTTTTGCTTTAGCGAGGTTTGAATCTACGGGAAAATAAACACGAGGATATAATGGCGAATACCGGTTATTGGCGGGAGCTCGCATATTTCACTTGGTTCTCTTGGCAATTACTTTTCATGGTCTCTTTTCTTCTTTTTCATCTTCTTCATCTTATTCTTCTTCTTGTTATTCTGTACCTCGAGTCTCTTTGTGAGTAAAGAAACAACCCCTTTTTTTCTATTAAAAAATTTTATTACAAATTACTTAATAATTTAGTGACATTGAATAATTGTATGATTTTTTTATTTTTAATTTCAGCATAAAAATAAATAAATAAATGAATAAATGAATGAATGACAAGAGAAAGCGGGCTAGATGAAATGAAAAAATAAATGAGAGTAATGTAAGCAAGTTGGCAAATAATTTGGGCTCGTGCTTTTCAAATCAATGCAAGGGTCGAGGTACGCCAAGTAGGTCGCTGCAGATTCCATTGCTGCCAACCGGACTCTGCTGTTGATTGTCGTCGTCGTCGTGTTCGTCTTCGGTATAAATGTGTGATAAACATTTATACGCTGCTTTGCATCTACGCAATAGAAACTAAAATAGAGATGTACGATCTAAAGACTAGAAAAATATCATTTTTATATTTTGTACTACGATATTTAGTTATATTAAAATAATAATTATTATTATACTAAATATTTTTGCTACAATCACGTACGAATATCCGCTCGTTTCCTGTTATGTTTAATGTCAGCTGTATTTAATTTTTGTACTGCTCTAAAATACGTTTATAGTACCACCAGGTCGATGCTAATGTGCGCATACTTACGCTGAATATTTATACTTACCAAGTTGATGATTCATTCCCAGTCTTATTTCTCTATCGAGATTAATTTAAATTTTCCTGTATATAAATATATACACATTATTATTATAGTTAATAAATCTTAAACCTTCACGTCGTGAAAATTTCAAACGAACGCAATATTTTAAATTATTGAACTCAAGGTCTCGGCAATTAAAATAATTATCTCTCTCAATCACATTTGTAATGAGATTGAATAAAAAAAAAATATGTATGTAATAATAATGTATAAATAATTATAGGAAAAATCCCGAGGTTTTGTAAATAAAAGCTGATTCTAAAGTCGGCTGTAAGCGTTCTAAAAGAGGATCGAATCTTCTGGTATTCTACATTTAAATTTATCTCAAGGCTAGCAAAATTCACGAAGACTCGGACGTAGTTTTAAACTAACGAATAAAACGATTGTAAGAAAGACGAATGTGTTAGAGCACATCCGTCTTGCTTTTTTTACTTGACTTTTTTTTTCTTGTTCTTGGAAATCTTGATACAATCAGATCATTAATTCAAGAACAACAAGACGGTGTATTGACTGCTGCTACTGAATATGATGCAGATATCTGGTCGTGAAAGTAATTCTTTGTTGTTGTTTTTGTAGTTGTTGTTAATGTTTTATGTCTAAACGTTTACTGTACGTCTGTAGTACACCCATGGGCATTTATTATTTGACAGGATTTAAAACTGCGAAAGCTGAGATCCAATCACTCGTCTCGACAACTGAGAGATATTTCACGAATAGAAAGTACTTGCGATGCAACAGCAATGTCTTTTTAATTTATATGGTGGCTTTCCAAGCCTCTCCCTCAATTATTTTCAGCCAATTGATTTAATATCCTGCCTTATAAGGCGTGTGAATATATCTAACTAATCATGCTATCCATATATATCATTATTTTTATATATTTTTCTGTTCTTTCTGTTCTAGTTTCCGGTCGAGTATTCTCAAATAGCTCAAACTGTGAGTTGAGGCATCGTCGCTGAGCGATTGGGAGCCGAAAATAAATAAATAATAATAATTATTGCTATAATTCCCGTCGTATTTAATTTTCGGCGGTAAGTATAAAATTTATCAAAACGTCGACTCCGTCGGTAATAAAGTTATCCGGTGGCGCAGCTGGAGCAAGCGGGTCCGAGGAGCACAAATCCCCGGGTCCCGGACCGCCACCGGAAACCAGTAGTGTGGAGAAAGTCGCGCCCAGCGAAAACAATGGCACCGCTGAAGCCACCATGAGTTTTGTCCTGCAATTGGGCTCTGCTGAAACCCTTGAGGAGACCAGTCCGAGTATCAGAGAAATAGCATCAGTTACAATTCAAGAAAGAACAACAGAGCCAATGAGTATTGTTTTGCAATTGGGTACAGCAGCAGCAACCGGAAATTCAGAGGAAACTCATAGTACAGAAAAATCAACAGCAATGATGGTTACTAAGCCTGCTATTGTTTATCCCAATAATCAAATAAAAGTTCAGCAGAATAATGCTAAGAGTAATATTGTAACAACAGCTGCTGCTAATTCTGGTGGTGTTATTTCTGCGGTTGCCAAACCTGGGACGATTGTTTATCCAGCAAAAGCAATCAAAGATCAAAAACTTGTTGGACCTGTAACGACTGTAGAGTCAAAAATTATTGCAACGCCTTTGGTACTGACCCAGCAGCAAATATCTGCGAGTACTGGTGGCGCGTTAATTCCCTGTTCTTTAGCAGCAAACCATTCAACGACCCCATTGAATCCGCACTCGTCTAAGTCCGTGATTAATAGTACCGCTAATTCAAATCTCCCGGGGAAGATTCAGCTCACGTACGAAGTTATGCAAAATAAACAACAGCAGCATTCATCAAATATTATTCAAAGCACAGCATCGCAAAAGGTAGTTGGTACAACGACGGGTGTCAAAACAATTACATCGACGAATTCAATGTCAAACATTCAGAGGTTACGGACTAAATCCCCAAGTACCGGGTCACCCAATGCTAATGTCCATAAAGTTAAAACAATAACGAGTATCAACAACCAAGGGGGAATGGTACCTAAAAATTTTACTTCACGTGTGCAAGCTGTGTCAAAAGCCCAAACATCATCGACAAATGTTGCTATTACACCTGTTGCAATGACACAAGTTATAACCAATTCAAATATTCAACGACTACAGCAACAAAATAATCAACAAAAAATTCAACAAAACCAGACGTCATCAAATCAAACTACGGTTAATACCCGAGTTAATACGAATAATAAAGTAGCAGCTGTACAGCAGCCAATTGATCAAACTCAGTCACTACAAAAAGTTGCTGGAGTCTTTCCAAAAACATTAGCAGTTCAACGGCAACCAGTTGCTACCACTGGGACTAATAATGTACAAAAAGTTTCAATTGCCGGAATACAAAAGACAACATCGGTACCGCAAAATCAACCGCAAATAAATAATACTGTACATTTTCAAAATTCTCAACAGCCTAAATCACAAATCACATCAGTACAAAAATCTCAGACCGCATTGGTATTAAATAATTCAACGAAAAATTTACCCTTAACAAATCCTGGTAATATTGCTAATATTGCTAAGAGCAGTAGTGTTCCAAATGTATCAAAAATTCAACAAAATTCTACAGTAACACTGGGCAAGGCTCAGCTTATATCTCAGTCCCAACTCAATGTCCATCATACGTTACATGTTCAACAGATTGTTCCTCAGACGATTCAAGGACAGGCGGTTTCTAAGCAACAGCAGCAGCAGCATCAACATCAGCAGCCGGTTACTTTGCAGACAGCACGAATGACTGGTAATACTAATTCACAACCAAAGTTGAATGTTATTCAACAGAATGCGACTCTTACGAGCATACCGATAAATCAAAAAAATCCTTTGGTTGTAAATGCTAAAGTACAATCACAGCCGCAAATGCTTCTCAAAGTTGGACCGATGAAAAATTCTCCCATTGGAACACAACATCCAGGGAATACTGTCAAGACTGTTGGTCAAAAAGCTGCTGCTGCTAATCAGATGAAAGCAAATCCTCAGCAAGTTGGGATATCAATGAACCGGACTGTGAATGCCCAACCAATTAAAATAATCCAACAGCACCAGCAGCAACAATCACCGCAACATATTGTCGTTAATCCAATGACTGCCCAAAAACAACCGGGTTGTATAAAAACAATCCCTGCACAAAAACCTCCGCTGCAGCAGCAACAACAGCAGCAACAGCAACAACAGAGAAATAATACCCAAAAAGTTGGTGGCATAAAAACTTCTTTGAATACCAATATGAATTCATTGAAAGCCCAAATGCCCAACAATCCTGCTGTTCCTCCTAATTCAATCTCGCAAAAACAAAATTTACGAACATTTCATTCTCAGCAATTGACTTCATCAAATATTATGATACATAAAAATCAAACGATGAAAATTCAACAGCAAAATATTCAGCAAAAACAAAAAATAATTACACCGCAGTATACCCAACAGCAAAATGTGAGACCACAAGCTGGACAAATAAAAACAATTTTACCCGTAATTTCGCCGGATATTCATAAAGAAGTTGAAGCAAAGTGAGTAAAAATAATAATTATGTTAATCTTTATATAAATTATTAAATATTAATATTACAAATATTGTTTTTTTATATTATTAGAGTTGGACATGAATCACAGATATCAAAAGAACAAGAGTTTCAAGAACAGCCAACGTCACCAGTACGGCGAATGCCACTTCCTTATGAGGTATTTATAATTACCATATTTTATAATTTAAAATTTTGAATAAATAATAAATTCTATAAATTATTATCCTAGTCTGTATTTATAAAAATTTCTAAAATAATTTTCTATGTCATTGTGTGTTTTCACTGGCCCGTACACGATGACTCTGTGTGTTATTGCATGGTTTGAAACAAATCCTTGTCTAATTGTAGTGTCTGCAGTTTGTCCTTCAAGACCATAACTACGGAGCTCCACCACCGCGCACGCCGCCACCAGCATCACCTCCACCCCATCCACAGCAGCAGCCTCTCAATGGTGCAAGTGGATCAACACTTCAGCATTCATTTATGTACAACCAAGGTCAGCAATATTAACATATTCTTACTACAATAATTCATTTAAATAAAATATAACATATATATATTTTACGTTTAATAAAATATACTAATTTTTATGTTTTCATTTTTCCTTTTACAGTTATCACCAACAATAGTACAGCCGACGACGCAGCGAGTGCTATCAGCAGTGACGCAGGTCGTGAGGTCGAGCCGGAAGGTGAAGAAACAGAAACAGCACCAGAAGGAGAGGGCGACGACGAAGATAGTATTACTCGTTGTATTTGTGATTTTGAACATGACGATGGATATATGATTTGCTGTGATCGCTGTCTTGTTTGGCAGCACGTTGACTGCATGGGTATCGACAGATCAAACATTCCCGACGAGTATCTCTGCGAAGTGTGCCGGCCACGTCGTGTAGATCGTCAACGAGCTCGAACTCTTCAACTGCGTAAACGCGAAGAACTTCTAAATTCTGATACATCGTCGGATACGTCGTCCACAAGCTCTGCGGACACGGATGTAGGCAGCAATACAACGACGACTAAAAAACGACCGCTCCAACAGCTACCTGTTCCACGAAGAAAGTCCGATCCTCCTCCTTCGACGCTTAGAAAATTGAATAACAATAATAATACTAATAGTAATAATAATAACAATAATAATAATAATAATGTAGCGAAACGTCAAAGACGAGAGCAACTTCCAAGACAAGCGAGTGCGGGTAGAAAAAAGGAGACAGCAAAACGTGGCCCGGGTAAAAGAAAAACAAAACGTAGAATAAGTTTAGATGGTGAAGATGAAACTCAAGATGCTTGGGGTTCAAATATGGCACCTTTAAGACAGTGGATTGAAAGATATGAAGAGGCTGTGACAAATCACTACAGTCCTGAGTTGAGAGCCAGAATATCCAGCATTAAAGTTAATGGCACACACAGTGACTTGAAACAGAGTAATATGAGCTCTGGTGCTAGTGGCAAGTGTCGGCTTAATGTACACAGCAACAGTCTCAGATTCTTGGTAGCTACTGTATACCTTCCACCAAATACTCCAATCATCGAGCTACGAGGTAAATATATGCTGAGTACACAGCACAGGCCGACGCATCCTCAAGGACGACAGCACGCCCAGCGGCCAGGACCTTTTGTATTTTTCTATCGGTTGCCACGTGAGGGTACTGAAGTTTGTGTTGATACCAGAACATACGGCAATGATGCGAGATTTGTACGACGAAGTTGTAAACCCAATGCTGAAATTAAACATTGTATAGAAAAAGGAACATTGCATCTGTATATCGTTACGACAACAGTTATTGAAAAAAGTACTGAAATAACGATTCGTCATGAGCAACATGATCTTTTACTTTCGCCTAATTCAAATTCAACTGTCACTTCGCCTCTTCCGTGTGCTTGTGGTAATCCACGTACTTGTCAAATAACTACAGCAGCTGGACAACTCAGTAGTACACGAAGAGGTAGTAATGGTACACTTGCGGAGAATGCTGATGGTCGTGAACGAAGACGACGAGGTAGAAGAAATACTGTCAATGAGGAAAGTGATGTATCTAGTTCAACAACTTCAACACCACCAGTAGTAAGTCAGCCAACACCAAATTCAACAGCAACTCCTACGTCTTCAACATCATCAACATCAACAGTATCAGCTGGTGCTAAAAAAATGATTACTAATCCTATAACACCAGTACCAGTACCAGCTGTTACGACAGCAGCTGTGGCAATAGTGGCAACGACGACAACCACCACGATAATAACAACAATAACAACGGCAACAGCAACAGTTACGACGTCAACGACGACCATGACACCGGTGGTGGCGACGACTCCTGCTGTAGTGACTAAAGTATTACCTAAAGAAGAGGCTTCTGTTTCAGTATCACAACCACCCGCGCAACAGGTACTTCATTCGACATCACCAGTTACTCCAACGTCACAAGAAACCAGTAAAAAAGATAAAAAGAAAATGACAAGAGAAGAGCGTAAAATGGAAGCTATTATGAAAGCTTTTGAAAGATTAGAAAAAGCTGAACAAAGAAAACAAGAAGTACAAGCAAGAAATGCACAGAGAAAAGAATCTGGAGGTGCGCATAGTGATAATGATGATCCGCCTCTTAGTCTTCCGACGAAACCGAAGCAGCAGCATATTGAACGACCGCTGAGACGAAAAAGACGAAAGGGTAGAGCAAGAACAACAAGTAGCTCACACTCTCAAAGCAGTCGAAGGACTAGATTAAATTCCGCGGATTCAGACATGTCCTCTGGTGATGAAAGTATCATGATGCAGTCGCCACCCTCTTCATGTATACCCAATCGTGAGGCTCCGTTTTCTCCTCGACTTCATACACCAACGAAGGATGAAAATTGTGTGGCAATGGCGCGAGATTCAAATAACCAAACTATACCAACAGCAGCGGGTCTTTTATTAGCTCTTGCAAATTCAAATGTACCTGGTCCAAGTTCACCACCGCTCCAGCAACCGCCACCAAGTAAAAGTCCTACCTGTGACAGTGGAGCAAGCAGTAGTTCTCAAAGTTCAACTCCCTCGACACCACTGTCATCAGCTTGTCTATTAGTAGCTGCCGCGGTCGGACCTCTTGCTCCGGGATTCAAATTTCCTAAAACTAAAAAGGCCATGATGAACGAGTGGTTACGAGACTCACCGGACACGCCACATCCTCCTCACGTTCAATTACCACCTCATATATCACCAAATATATCACCAATGACATCAGTACCGTCTCCAAGTCCCGTAATTCCTTCGACGAACAGGTCGATTGATTTTCTTTCACCTACAGATCCCTCGCCGGAATTTTTGACACAGAGTTATGCCGCTAAAAGTTTGGCTACTCTTGTACAAGCCGCAAATTCTGTTTCAGGTATTTGTGATTCACCACCACAACGTAAACAAGTAGTTGTTGCACAAAATGCCAATGGTTGCCCAGTGTCATCAGGTTCGGCTAAAAAACGATGGCTACGACAAGCCATCTCTGAGGAATGTGACTCACCCAATAGTAGACCTGAAAGTCCGCCCAGTGAAATGGTAGCGCCACCTAAAAAACGACGAATTGCTCGTGAAAGTATTTCATCAGACAATTATACTCCACCGACAACGCCAACACCCGTACACACTGAGGCTGGTCCCACTAATTCGGCGCTTTCTTCATCTGAAAATGATTTCTCCGAGCATCCACAGTCACCATTGTCAATTGAGGGAAGAATTAAAACAGATTATGAGGCTGATAATATTAAAGAAGACACCAATTCAGACTCAGAGAAGCCGGAATTCTTTGAAACAATTAAACCTAAAGTTGATTTATCTGATTCTGACGTTAAAGAAGAAGATGAGAGAGAAACAGATAAACCAGCTGTGTCTGATTTGAAAGACCAGGTCGAATTATCACCAACGGAGATTAAAAATCATGTGAAAGATGAAATTATGGAAGTTGAGGATGACAAAGACATTGATACATCAGTGAATTTAATTAAGATCGAAGAAAAACCTAGTATGGAGTGCGAAGAATCTTCAGATGTAATTAAACCTTCTAGCGTTACAGACAGTCCGATTAAACGAGAGACGAGTTCACCATTAGTGGACGAAAAATGTCCTATGGAAGTTGATAATCAGAGTGAGCCGGAGACAGACGAACCGAGGTCACCAATTGGTGCAACAGAGTCCGAGTCTGAGCTCAAGCCACGTGCAGCTGAAATGACACTTGAGTATGGAACGGTCGCAAATGTCGTTGATAAAAATGAAAGCTCTGAAAATATAGAAAAACCCGCGTTCGACAAAGACTGTCAGTCCAATGATGGATCGTCTATTGACGAGTTTGATGTCGAGGCACAAATGAAGATGATCACTGGTGATGATGGAAATGATTACAAGGAAAAAGTTGACACCTGTTCAGACAAAGATAATAAAAGTATGGATGGGATCGAAGGATTGATGGATAGTTCGAAGGAAGACTCTGATTCAGAAGATCATGAAATGGAAGATACACAACCGAGTGAAGAGCCACGTCGTTTTAAAGAACTGGAACGAGACATTGAAGAAAGAGCTTTCAAAGAACTTGAAACAATGTCTCATAATCAAGACTTTGATTCGAATAACAAAGAATTTGTTGCTGACAATGTTGATACTCCATTAGAGTGTCTTGTAACAACGAAACCAGAATCATCGACGACCACAACCACAACTTCTGAAGAGTCGATGTTTGATTCCGTATCTTCAAATATCGACTGTGAGTCTGTTGTTGAGCCGCCGAAAATATTTCAGTCAATTCCACCTCTGAGTGAGAGAATTCGTAAAAAACCCGACAGTTCTGCGGCCCCGAAGAAGAGTTTAGTTTTTGAAGCTGCGATGATTGAGTCAACAATTGATATGGAATCTGTTGAAATAACAGAAAATGGCGATGATAAGAATCAACTGTCTACGGCTTTGAGAGAATTACTGAGATCCAAGATTGATGAAGAACCAACAGCTTTTATGAATGCTGAAAATACAGATCCACCGTTAGAAAATATAAATCCATCACCGGAAGATATTAATCCACCATTGGAAAGTATTAACCCATCTCCGGAAGATATTAATCCACCATTTGAAAGTATTAACCCATCTCCAGATGATATTATTCCATCAATAAATTCATCGCCAAAAGATATAAATCCATCACCAAAAGAAATATATTCATCTCCAAAAGATATAATAAATCGATCTCCAGTAGACATGAATCCTTCACCAAAAGACATTGAATCATCTCCAAAACATATTAATCCACCTCCAGAAGATGTTAGTCTTCCAGAAAGTATAAATCCGTCATCAGAAAACGTAAATCTGCCACTAGATGATTTGTATCCATCGTTAGAAAAAATTAGTCCGCAAACAGAACATTTTAATTCGTCGTCAGAAAATAATAGCCCGCCTGTACTAAACCATATCGAGGCTATCGTACTGGAACCAAGTGTCCAAGAGAACTCGGCTGTCTTAACAAATAAACAAGAAATCGTATCACCTAAAGTTGAAGAAAAAGCACCGCCACCACCACCACCACCACAACCTGAAGTCAGGAGGCTAAAAGATCCCCGGACAGCGGTTCCCAATCGAGGTCCATCACCAAAACACGATGCTCCTGCACCAGTGAAGCGTAAGGTTAGAACGGTAGGATTGTAGTGAAGTCTGCCTAGGGTAGACTGCTGTTTATTTTTATTTTCAAACACTCTCACTAATTCCTACACAAAAATCATCATAAATTTTATTTATTTAGCATGCAATTAATTAGACTCTACTGATTACTATCTCACACGCCCTCACCTTTATTTACTTTTATACACAAGTTAATAAATTCTTTGGTTGCCTTCAGTCTGTAAAAAAATCGTAGATTATTTAGATTAAAATATTTATTTAACTAAACATTTATAATAATTATTTACTTTATTTATTTAGCTATCGATTTCCGAGTATCGGAAACGAAAACAACAGTCCACGGGAACACCACCGGAGCCTGAGCCATCGAATGACGTGTCATCGTCGGATAAGAGTCCAGCACGTGGTCGATCAGACAGTGCAAGCAGTGGTACATCATCTTTGAGTTCAGATGATGATAATGCTAAAACAACTCATGATTTACCGGGACTAACAACTCTGCCACTTTTTGCAGGCTCAGAAAATGAAGAACGTAAAGGTAATTTTAATACAATTTATTAATATATATATTTAGATGTGTATATTAGATGTTATAATTACTAGGGTTAAGATCGGCTGGTATAAAGGCTAAAAATTAGTTAAATTACAGGTGGTGAAGAAGGTATTATTGGTTGGTCAGCAGCACCAACTCTCGTTGAACGACAGCGAGAAAATCTTACTGAAAGATTAAAACGCGAGTTTGGATTATTTTTAAGTGACGATGAAGAAGAACGGGCTCGAAAACAAGGTAATTATTTATTTTAACAATCGATAGTTTAAAGGCATTCTCAGACAGTGCTCCCCACTAAAAAAACAATTTCGCTGAGAGATAGATTTTAAAAAAAATTACTTACAGTTGTCATCAATTAGGAATTGAACGAAATTTGAATTTTGAAGATTTTACTGAAATTGATTTTCCGAATTTCGTTTAACTCCTGGTTGATATCAACTGTAAATAATTTTTTTTAAAATCTATGTCTCGGCGAAATTGTAACTGCGTTGACTTTTTTTCAATTTACGCTTTAGTTGGAAGTCATTGAATATTTTTAAAAAGTGGGAGTGGGTGCTGTCTTAGAATGACCTTATATTCAATAAAATATTTAAATAATTTTTATTTACTTATATTTAAACAGGTTTAACTGCAGAAGCTATTCTAAAAGCACGCAAAGAAGCGATGCCAAATCAAGTTATAATTCCTGGTGCGCCAACGTCATATCCTCAAACGCAACTACCCCCACAAACGTATATACCACCACCAGGTTCAGCAGTTATTCATTATCCACAATTCCAAGTGAAACCAGGAATTCCGGGAGCATATATGGCCGTACCGCAGCCAATTCCACCACCAGTACCACCACCACCAGGCATGTATCCAGTATCGGCGTCAACGGCAACACTTTCATCAGTGGGTAAGCCGGTACCACCACAATTTCTCGTGCCACAAGCCCCACCAGGTTCGAATCCGTACCCTCCGCAATTTATCCCTACTGCTAGTCCACCCGCACCTACCCAACGATTTCCCGTCGCGACACCTCCGCCGCCACCACTAACGTTATCGTCTGGCTTTCCCGCAACACCACAACCTTCCAAGCCTTATTACATTCATCCTCCACCTGCGCCCAGGACATAATTGCCAACTAAACAATCTAAACTCTTCATTTAATTTACGGCTACTCAATTATTTCTGGTGTTTAGTTCGCGGCCTAAGCTTTTAATAAAAATAAAACAAATTATTTTTTTTTCCCGAACAAATAAACAAGGACGAGAAGAAAAAATTTGAAAACATGCATTTGATGATATATTTAATTTGAGGTTTTTAATAAAACATTCGTTTAAAAAACGATTATTTAAATTAGCGGTAAAATTTAAAAAAAGATGTCAGTAATTGAAGGATGATATGAAATTAATATATCAGAATATCTTTTTTTATACTAAACGATTGCGGTGTCCAGAATAATTTTATAAGAAAGAAAAATATGTTAAAACACAAGTCATAATGTAATGTACAGTTGAATTTTGATAACGCTGTGGTAATACAATGATTTTAAATAATCTTACACGAGGTCAAACAAGTTTTTGTTGAGACTAAATTATCTGTAATCATAAACATATGTTACTATTAATGATAAAAAAATTTGGTGATAACAATCATCCACATTGTCATCCGGAATGTAAATAATTAATCTAAGGTTTCGTAATATTATTATATATATATATATATTATTATTATTATTATTGAATTAAAATATATATATAAATATATATAGATATAATTAACAGTAGCTGTAGACTTGGAGAAACTAAACAGTGAAAGATAAAAGCGTTTAGATTAGATATTAATTACACTGCTAGTTAATTATAAATATTAATTAAAATATAAAATAAATTAATTGTTAATTTATAGTAAATAATGTACTAGCAGTGTGATAATTATTTTCAAAGTTGTCTATATTTTATATTTCATTGTACAATTCTCTCTAATTAATTAATAATTATTATTAACAAATACATGTTGGATTAATTTTCAAATTCAAAATCAAATGTTTATTTTTTATTTTTTTTGCTTTTTTAAAAAGTATAAATATTTCAATTATATGTATAACTTTTATTGAGTCGCGTGTATTCTTGCCCGCTTTGGTAGAGTTTTATTATTATTATAAAATAATTATATTTAAAAAAATGATAATTTAATTATTAAAGTGTTTATTATAATTAATTTATAATTATTAGTTATTAATTAACATTTTATATTTTTTATTTGTATATCATTTAATGATAAACAGAGAATATATTTCTGTTACATAAAAGCGCTAGTAAATGAAAAAAAAAAATTAAAAAAATGGTAAAAAGATGAAACGATAATTGAAAATAAAAAAAAAAAGAAAAAAAAGGTTTATAAATAAATAAATTCCAGGCGTACATAAGACGCAAGTCATATGTGCGAGTACAAACGTCAATCGAACAAAAAATGAAAAAAAAAAAAAAAGCAAACTGCGATAGTTGGAGTAATGAATGTTTAATAAATAAAATTAATAGATGATATGAACAAGCGTCCAAAATTTAAAACATCACTTAAATTTAAAATATTACTAGGGCAGTAAATTATAACATTTATTAATATTTACATACAATGTAATAGGTGCAGATATATTTAAAAATAATAATAATATCTTATTAGCCATACTATAAATTTAAATCCAATATTACGGTTGTATTATTACAGTACATTACATTACAGTAGCGCAAATAATAATTATAAAAAAAAAGCTTTATAGTATGTAATTAAAATGTACATGTGTAAATATATATATAGTTTAAGATAATATTAATGTTCGGATTTAACGGTTTAATAAGTTAATAAGAGTATTATAAAAAGTGCTCTGTATTAAAATAATTAAATGTATAAATTTCAAATTAATGTTTATTTTTTATTTTACACTTTTTTTTCCATTGAGTTCAAAATTGATAAACGGCTATAACATTTACGCGTACTCTCTCATTAGCTTGTATTATTGTTCACATAAATTTATTTAGCGGTTCGTTTATCAATATTTTAAAATTAAATTTATTATTTTAAAATAAATAATGTATGTATTGAGTACATTATTATACAACGACTTACCAGTCACTTGATACAGATATTCAAGTACTAAAAATGTATATTGCTCGGTATCTGTTTATTAAAATAAACTAAATATTTAAAATAATAATAATAAATATGATAATTATAATTTAAAATTTTAATAAAAAAAATTTAATAGATAGTAAGTAATAGATGTCGTGTGAATATAAATAAAATAACCAGTGGAATGAGAAGACTGCTGAATGCTCATTAAATAATTGTTTTTTCTCACTATAATAAATTTAGCTGTAATTAGTATAATAAAAAAAAAGAATTATTAATTATAAAATGTTTATTTCAGCAATCTTTTCAGTGTGACTGTAAATAATCATTATTATTATTATTATTATTACTAATTATTGATATTCCGAGAAGGCATTCTCTCGTTAAAAAATAATAATAAATAAAAAGTATTTATAAAAAAAAAAAATAAATAATACAATTGTAATATTACAGTCATGACTTTTTATTCTATTAAAATAAACGGATAATAATAAATTAAAACATAAGCCCGCGGTGCAATTTTTCACCTTCTCTTAAAACACAGAGATATTCTGTTGATATACTTTATTATTATCATTATTGCATATTATTTTTATAATTTTTTAAATTTCAATTAATATTTAATTAATAAACCAACAATCTGTAATTTATTATCTGGTATTAAAGGCTTTTTGCATGATAGTTAATTTGAATTTAAATTTTTAGCGCCAAAATTAAAAATGTAACAAAAACTAAGTTATTGATATGCCGTTTATCATTAACGCTCAAGACCAAAAGAATAAGTAAATAAATGATAAAAAATGTCCATGTGTTACAATTTAAAAATTATAAATTATAAAATGATAAATGCTCTGAAAATATGCAACGCAAATAAGGCTGACGCCAATATTTTTTGTACGCATAGACATATATTTTTGACAATTATTCTGTTTATTTTTTTTTATTGCTAATTAATAACTAATGATTATTATTATTACTATTACTATTATTATTATTAATGTTATTGTAATAAAAGTAATAAAGAAAAATTAGGAGACGTTGATTAAAAAGATCAATAATAAATTAACGTCAAGTGATAAAAATTATAGAAATTGATAACTCAATTCTGTAAATAAAAATAATTATTGTACTAAGAGAGAACTAACAAAGCGTAAATAGATATGGATTCAAGTATTAATGATTTAAGTGAAGAGCAAGTTGAACAAAAAACTAACAATTACATGCGTGACTAATTAACAAAAATAATAATTTTTTTTATACATTATCATTAAAATATATTTTTTTTATATTTAATTATTTGTTACAACGCTTTTATATTTTTTCGCTGTATTAATTACTATAAATAATATAAAAATTAAATAATAAATTAAAGGCAACGTTATTATTATTATATATTAAGACAAAAATTATAAAACGAAATGTTTCGGTGTTGTAAATAATTAATGAGTAAATAAATAATTATAAATATTATAAATATTAAGTGGTATATAAATATATATATATAAAAATTTTTATTTTAAATTTGCCGTTATATATATACGTGCCTAGATTTTAGTAATTATTACGATTTTAAATATGTGTTATATTGTATAAATAATTAAATTAATGCGATTTTCAAAAAATCGGATTGATTAATTAATTAATTATGATTAATGTAATCAAGTTATTCTATAATATAACGCTGTATTACATATAATTATGTGTAAAGAGCTCATTATTTAGGCATACATATTATATTAAATTTAATAAATCGAAATACATTTTACGAATTAAAAGATTAATTAAAAAGTATTTTTTTTTTAATTCCTCTTCTTATCTATTCATTTTATCAAATACTCAAGGTGATAATTTTATTTGCAAGGTAAATATTTTAAATAATTAATAATTCTGAAGTTAGCCGACGTCTGATAATTTTTCGACTTTTTTCAAAACGATAAAAAATATTTTTTTAAAGTCCCAAGTAGCACAGAGACAACTTTAAGATTTCTTTTAAAAGGATAAGACAAATTTTTTTTGTCCCTGTCTTATTTCAATTCAAAAGTCATTTCGATGACCTATTTGTAATTTAGTTTTTGTCATCACTTGTGTTGAGTCGTTTGAATAGACATTTTTTCGGTGACATAAATTTCTGATCGTTTTGTCAACATATTAATGCCTTATCGATATGTCAAAAAATAGTCGAAAAACTTATATCTTATAAATGTCACAAAACCAAGTGCGCTCCTTGGGTTGCACCCATATTTTTTTAAATTTTCTACATCCGCTTTTTAATTGACTTGTTGAAAAATATTCGAAACTTTTTAATAGTCTACTAACTTCAGGATTATAAATACTTAATTTAATTAATTACCTAAATAAAATTAGCAAAATTTTTATATTATTAAAAATATATGTTATCTTTTAAAGTTATGCACGATAAAAATGTCAACATGTCAAAGTTATCAACTTAAATTTAGTTGCCTGCAATCATGTGTAATTTAAAAAAAACATTCGCATTTAAGTAAACAAACTTGATTAGATAATTGGACCAACACATAAAAAAAAACTTACAATATTTGAATTCAAAACCAGTGGAAAATTCCCAACAGTAAATATATAATAGCTCGCAATTTAAATCTTCACTTATACGAGTAGTAATTTATCAATTTATTCCATAAACGCTACAGCCATTGACAGGTTTAAATTTAAAAAATAAATTTACTCGACGGAAATGAATTATTTTATTAAAACAGAATAATAAATTAAACTGTCATTAAAATAAGTAATTTACATTTCAATTATCATATTTGCTTATAAATATAATAAATATAATAATAAATTAATACAATCCCAGTCGGTTTACTTAACAATAATGCGCGCGCACATCCGCGCGCATTTAAATTTGAATTATTTGATTGGGTAACAAGTGTAAAGTTGGCCTTCCTGAGTGGACAAAATACAAGAGATCACACACAGGACATTCGACACTCGTTGCTACAGCACGCAACGACTCGAGAGTAGCAACACCATACAGAAGTATAGTTTGTAATGTAAAGAAAAGTGACAGGTTCAAGCAAACACGAGTCCAGGGTAGCAACCACCGTAAGTCGTGATATATTCTCGCACCTCTTACGTACACACACCATAACATATACTTATATGTAGGTATATTAAGATAACATAGAGCACAATATATTGTACACACACAGCACGCACATTTTAAAAGTAATACAACATACGCAAGCGCCATAACCACAGCATATATTGTGATGTCCTCGCCGTCTCAGACTCAGCTGGACGAAACAGCTGTAGAGAATTTCCGCGAGTATTTGCGGATCCCTTCTGTTCAACCGAATATTAATTACGGTAAGTTTATTTATTATTTTAATTAACATTCTCTCAACTGTTGTTAATAATAAAAAACGTATATTTTAAATTATTTTAGTGGGTAAATAAATTTTAAAGTGAAGTACAAAAGCGTCTTGGATGTAAGTAACGCCGCGTGAGTCGCTGCATAGTGACGCGTCTTTTAGATAAATTTTTTTAAATTAATAACTTTGTGTTAACATTCTCGAGGTAATTTTCTGTTAATTAAATGTTGTCATTTTTGTTGTTAATTTGAAAATTTAATTTATTTGAATTGTTTGGGTTAAATAAATGACGCGAGCGTGGACGCACGTCGCGTCAGAGACGCTATCGTCCAGCCATTGTCGCAGCCCCGCCCTGGCTTTCTTTTAATCTCTGATTTAATTGACATTATTTTATTTAAATTCTTTATTATTAATTTTGTACATAATTTGTATGTGTTGGTATCAGTTGTATGCAATTTTTATAATTTATTTAGTTATTATTTGTTAGATAATTTGATGACAAAGATGTTGAGTCTGTATGGGTGTTTTTGGGAGACGCCAACGTTATTTCTTGAGGTACTGATAGATTTTAAATTTTAATTCTGTTGTTTATCATCTAGTATAATGTGCGATAAAGATAAGAAATTTAATAGGAAATCTGGGCTATGATAAAATAATTATTTTAGTGCAAAATAAAAGTTTGCTATCGGTGTTGCTGCGTTGTTCAACCCAAGCATTGTTTTGTCGTTCATCTTTTGAATTGTCGTAAACTATCAAGATTTATGATAATTATCTTGATGCTACGAATTAATTATACTGTGATTTGATAATACTGCCAATGTTTGCCTGATATTTAAATTATGTCGTGGCATTATTGATAAGAAATGATAACACGATAATTAAGTAATTAAGGCTAGCAACTAATTGATGTTTTTAAATATTTCAGATGATTGTGTTGCGTTTTTACGTCGTCAAGCACAAAGTTTGGAACTGCCTGTCAAGGTCTATGAGCATTACAAAGGAAAGCCGATTGTTGTCATCACCTGGGTAGGCACTGATCCTTCGGTACCAGCGGTGCTGCTCAACAGTCACATGGATGTAGTCCCTGTCTTTGCTGTAAGTATTTTTTATAATTACATGGAGCAATTATTCAAATTAAAAATTAAAATTTTGATAATAATTTATGCAAACTTTAGGACAAGTGGACTTATCCCCCATTCAGCGCGGAGATAGATGGAAAAGGAAATATCTATGCTCGTGGCTCCCAAGATATGAAATGTGTTGGCATTCAGTACATCGAAGCAGTAAGACGCATGAAGATTAATGGACTCCGTTTCAAACGCACGATTCACATGTCGTTTGTACCTGACGAGGAGATTGGCGGAGTTCTTGGCATGGAGGCATTTGTAAACACTGCAGACTTCAAAGCTTTGAACGTTGGCTTTGCTTTGGACGAAGGAGTTGCATCACCTGAAGATACTTTCTATATGTTCAATGGCGAGAGATCTATATGGCACGTAAAAGTCATTTGTCCAGGTCATCCAGGTCATGGTTCTTTGCTGCTTCCCAACACAGCCGGTGAAAAGCTTCGAGTTATCATTGATCGATTCATGGATCTCAGAGCTGATCAAAAAGCTAAACTTGATGCTGGGAATTTTTTGCCAGGAGATGTTATTTCAGTCAATCTTACCAAGCTTCAAGTGAGTATAATTACAATATTTATAAATTAACAAATCACTCCATTAATTTCGTCAGTATTAACTTATAATTTTAAACTTTCGCTTTATGTCTGTACTCAGGATGTCAAGTTGTAAGTAAATAAGAATTGATTTTAAAATTTATTTTCCACTATTTCAATGTTTTATTTATTTTTTTTTTTTTATTCATATGGTCATTTATTTAAAAATTTGAATGAAGATAAATTTTTTTAATATTCATGGTAATTTTAATTTACAGGGTGGCGTACAAGCGAATGTTATCCCTGAACAGTTAACTGCAGTGTTTGATGTTCGCATACCACCGACTGTCGATCATGAAGAATTCGAGAAAACTATTTTAAGTTGGTGCCGCGAAGCAGGTGAAGGAGTTTCTATTGAGTATGAACAGAAAAATCCTAAAATTGAAAGTACAAAGCTAGATGACAGCAACCCATTTTGGTTGGCATTTAAAAATACAATTGATAAACGTGGGATGAAAATACAAATCGGTATCTTTCCTGGTGGTACCGATAGTCGCTACATACGCGGGGTAAATATTTTTATTTAAATCATTTTTTTCCGTAATTAATTAATTAATTAATAAAATTAATAATATTTTTATGTCTGATAGATCGGTTTACCAGCCATTGGTTTCTCACCAATGAATAACACCCCGATATTACTCCACGATCACAATGAGTATCTTAATAAAGATGTTTTTCTACGTGGAATTGAAATTTACATGGATATTATTCCAGCAGTGGCAAATGTTTAAATTTACTTGGTTTAAAAACCTCAACATTTTTAATGCCCACGATATGCTGAAGAAAAAAGTGCAATTTATATAAATATATTGATAAGAAAAAAAAACGTTGCTGTTAAATATCCACTTGAGAATATCTACATTCTAATAATTAAAAAAAATAAAAGCAGTTTCATAAACAAACTGGATCAGTGCCATACAACACAATAGTTGTAATTTAATGCAATGAAAAACTAGAAGAGGATCTTAAATGAATTTAAATACCAAAGATAATCCAGTGAATGGAATACTGCAACTGTCTAGTGCAATACTCAGCTAGTGGATTTAAAAGAAACGAAAGAAAATATTTATCAACTGTTTTTTTATTTGATTATTTGAAAATATTTTACGTATGTTATAAAGTTATTGTTTTTTTCTTCTACTGCTACGTTAAATTGAGACAAGTGAAGTCTACAATAATTACAGAAAAAATATATATTTTGAAAAATTATATTTACAGAAATAAAACTTTTTGCACAAAGACCCAGAGTTGAAAAATAATTTAAAAATTATGGGATTTCGTGGTGGAAAGTATAAAAAAAAAGTAATAATAGTAATGATATAATAAATAAAACACGTGCAAGTGCTGCGAATGAAATACTATCGTGTTATTCGTAGAAGAAATCATCAGAGTGTTATATCATGAAATATATTTAATGAGTAAGTGTAATATTACCACGATAATTGTACACACATCGTACAATCATAACAATTCATTCTTAACGGAGTATAGTATCCCTACTACTCCGCTTAAATTTATATCCCCGTAGACTTTCCCCACTCTTTTTTTTTTGCTACAACCGTCCCTACCTCGAGCGAAATAATGGACTCGTCCACTAATCTACTGGAATATCTGTCAGATTTAAAAGTAAAAAAACCGGCAAGTTGTGAAAATAATTATTTCTATAAAAAAATAAATATAAATAAAATAATATATAAAATAATTATCTGACAAAATAAAATGTAATTAATAATTAAAATAGTGATTTGTAAATGTTGAATAGGACTCGGCCATTTTATGTGTGGGGAAGGTAGGGGAATAGAGTCTCGACCCCGGCGGAGCCACCGTTTATTTACTTGAGTAAACTGTCTCAGAGTGGTAACAAGCCGGTTTTAAATTAATTTTAAATCAAAAAATATTATTTTAAACGTCAAATTAAATTTTAAAAATCACAAGATGACTTTTCCAGTTACTTAACATTAATTTAACATATTATTTTTCTAAAGTGTAATCATTTAAAAGCATCCTCCGCACCCTATTTCATTGCCCGCCAATACTGAATAGGCGGGAAGACCACGTGACGTTGCTTAACGAATGAACGTCATGAGATTTGAAATCGTGCGTGGTCTTTGTTCACGAGTCGAGACCGTCAACGTTACTTCAGTTCCGTGAAGGGGACCCTGTGTTGGTGATCCGTTTATACATGATCGCTGCTGCCGAAAAAAACCACGTTATTTTCACATTTAATTTATATACATATATATATTTAACAAGTGAAAGTGACGTTTTCATAAATTATAAATACAACGACATTAATTATTAATTGTTATATACTACGGTAGGTTATTAATGTCATATCTATTATAAATTATTATTCATTTGTTTACATTTTTATTAAGTGCACGACTAAAAAAATAAAGGCGGGTGTTTCTGCTTGTGTTCCTTGTAACCGAGTTTTTTGTTAAATTGACTGGCGGTTTTAATCAAGTGATTATTTTTTTTTTATTCTTTTATTTTTATTTTTATTTATTATTATTTGTGCCCGAGGAAACGCCTAGTGTTGCTACCTCGTGAATTATTTATTTAACCGAAAATATATCGGCATGCATGATTCGATTAAGTGATATATTGTAGAACTGGTGAAAAATTAATAGTGAACGTCAAGTTTGCGCGGCAACGAACCTATAAATTCCACACAGTGCTCGTCTCGTATCATGTCTTTGTCTCTCACGACACAACGTGTGGAGATTATGAATAAAAAAATTAAAAAAAAAAAAAAAACCGCGAGTAAAAAATTCAGGCGGGAATATACTCCGATGATTGTCAAGGTCTATGATCTCGTGTAGTCATGACGACCGGTTGACAACCATCTCTGTTCGCGCCTTGACGGCAGGAAACATCTAAAGAATTTTGACTTAATATTTTTTTTATTTCTCCATTTCCTCTGCGGATCGTCGAGTCCCTTGTGTGCCGCGAGATCTCGCGGGGCAGGGCAATTTTTAAGCGGGAAACCGTTGCTTCCTTTCTCTTCATCTCGAATTAAATTTAACCCTGAGATGTTTTTTTTTTATTTATTATTATTATCATTTTTTTTTTTATTTATTATTTCGCTTTAATTTATTTTTTTTACTCAACTTGGTAATATTTTTTTTTCCAGTTCTCTATTAATATTTTTTTAGTTGCCTTATATTTGTTTTAAATTAGTGGCGGTGCTGAATATGTTGAATGATTAATCGATAAGAGAAATATTTAACTGTTTTACTACAAGCACGTGCTTGAGTTTTTTTATCAGCATACTTAAAAGCAAACGGCGGATGTTCTCATCGACTATACTTACTAGGGCTAAGATCAAATGACTCGCTGGAACGTATAAATAAGTCGTTAACTATTAAATATCGATTTTCTTCATACAGTACTTCCGCTGGTTAACAAAGTTGACAGAAGATTATTTAAAACAAGACAAACTTGAGACCCAATAACACGTGATTAAATTTCTTTAATCGACGTCTGAATAACAGCTAGTTAAATACCTCGAGTTATTTAAAGAATTGTTGGAATAAATGTTAAAAAATAATAATGGGATAACAAATTATTTAATTCGTAGAAAAGAGTGTTAAGTATTTCAACCAATTAAATTATAGTAATTGTTTTAAATATTTTTTTTTTAACACTAGAACGGCATAAATGAGAAGGCGGGAAAACTTTTGACCGTGAGAACATTCTGGGAACTTAAAACCTTCCCCTCTTGCTTCTTGGTCCCGGTCCTGTGAGCACAACCAGACCCCTACGCCATATGTACATCGCAGGAAATATCCTTCGGGCCAGATCCCCTTTGACCAAAATAACTTCCCCTCATCCCTCGGCTATCGCTTCATACATTTATACATTCATATATATTTTTTTTCCTTTTACTTTTTTTTATTACTTTATATATTTCCTGGAACTTCCGCATTTGTATAACACATTTCTCTGCTCGAATTTTTTTCGTCCTTGGTAATTTTATTAAATATTTATTCTCAATGAATTATATTTTTTTTACTGACTATAAAATCTGTATAATATTTAAAGTATAAATATTTAAAATGTTACTTTCACCATTTGAATTTATACATTTTCTAACGGCGCGCCAAATCTTGCCGAGGTCACAACAAAAAACCGCCGAGAGAGTCATTAGTTAATTCACAAGGACAATGTGGATATTAGAATGTCTTTGAATTTATTTAAAAAAAAAAAAAAAAATCAGGCTTACTCTCAGCAAAACTCGCAATAAAATTTCTAATTTAAATAAATTGACTAATAAAATTAGAGCGGGAAAAAAATATTTACGGATGATACGATAATCAAAAATTGATTACTAAGTGAAACCGTTAGTTTTAAAGAAGTTGATGATTACGTAACGTAGGGACAAATGAAATAAAAAAAACATAAAATTCCCCTCTATATATATATTAACACAGCGAACTCTCGACGATCTATTCCTCGTCTTCCTTTCTCGTGTCCCCACGCATTGCTAAACTTTCGATCGCTTTTATTTGCTATCTTGATAAATTTAATTAACAACAAATTTATTTAAAGCCTTCTCGTTATTTAATTTAAATCCACCTCACAGTTACTCGCAGTTCGTAGTGTAAATAGTTGCCATAAATCGTAATACTGATAGTAATAATAATAATGACAGTAATGAATAATTAATTACTACCTCTAATAATAAAAGTATTTTATTGATTTATAGTTCAAGTGACAGTCGAAATTTTATTTCATAAATAATAAATTAGAAAGACGTTGCTGAAGGAAAAGACAATTACTGGGGCGTCGATTACGTTTGAAAACGTTCATCGAAAAAGTTTTTTCGGTGCTAAGCATCTACTCGTCCCCTAGTATATGTATTTTCTCTCTGCAACCCCTTCAAGGGGTTTCGCGTGTATGTTGATGATGTATATATATATATGTATGTATATATTATTGCAGATAAGTGTGCAGATACTTCCCCTTTATTCCATCCCTGAGAGTGGCCGTGGGAGAATAAGAGACGGGGTGAAGAGACATACAAGGGTGCAGACTGTTTCGCGCAAGCGGCTGCACACAGGGGTAGCAATTTTGCACTCCCCTCTTCTATTCCCGTGTCTCTCCCTTTAGTAACTCGCTCTCTTACTCATTCGAGCCCCCGATGTTTCCTCACAGGGTAGTGGCGATAGTAGTAGGGAATATCAGATCGATACTTCGCGAAACGAGACGACGAGGGGTATGAACTCACCGCCCCGGAAAGAGATCCCGTCGCTTGGTCCAGGAGCTAAATATTTCAATCTCCTTTCGTTTCAATGTAAATTTCCTTCTATGTTATTTTCTTTAGTTTTTTTTATATTTCTCACTTATTTTTGTATTAAATTTTTTCCTAGATGTTTGTATAGATAACTTTAAATATAAATAATATTTATTATTCAAATTTTTTAAACATTTTTCTGTATATTTTATTTAAATTTAAAAATAAATTATTGTTTGAATTTTAAAAAAATATGCCAGCGTAGTTTTATATAAAGGAAGTTAAACTTAATAGCTATTCTAAATGCGAACGCCCGCATGTTTTTGAACAAAAAAATAAAGAAAGAAAAATATTTGACCATGAATATTGTTTGGAGGATGAAATGAAATATTTAGTGAGTAGACCCTTGAGGTAGGTATACTGTATAAAATCTATTCTGCCTACTATATCTTGACTAGTTTCTCTTTCAAAACGTGAACAGAATCCTCAGCCTGGTATTACCTGCTAGGCTGCCTAGGCACAGTACAGGCTGACTCAGTAATTTTAAAATCGAAATATTTGTCTTTAAGCTAAAGAAGATTTTTAAAAATCTGCGAGCCGTAGTATTGTAAATTAGAACTATATAGAGGACCTAAACCTACCTCACTTTACTCCAGGTAGTTTTCGTATTCCACCGTTGAATGACAATCGGAAAAGTTTCTCTGCTGTAATTCATGCTTAAGAAAAAAACTTTTCCCTAAACAACAATAGGTTTTTCTACCTGCTGTTTGGTCCTAAATACACCTCGCGTTGTAAAATTTACGCTTTTCATGGAAAAAAAAAAAAAAAAAAAGTGGTTGAACTAGTACCCGAAAGTAATGCCCTTTGTTTCGTAGTAGATCTTAGAGCTAAATAAATGATAAAGAGAAAGATAAAAATAACTCAAGGGAAAAAAGTTGTAAAATAACAGAGTAGAAAAAGGAGTGGAATGATCTTGGAAGGAATATTAAAAAGCGGAAAGAGTCTTCGCGTGCCGGCTCATAAAACTACCGAGTGATAGGTGAGACCACCTCTGTTTAGTCCGCGCTGCCCTGCCATCACTTCCGTTTCTCAAAACTCCATATAGTCTATAAAAGTCTTATGCTTTACTGAGTTTTCTCAAACTCAATTAACCATACTTGACTTTAAACAAAAAATATCAAGTATGCTTTGCTGTATAGTAAAAAAAAGACATAATAAAACAAGATCTAAATTTAGCAGATGAGTTCACTCTTAATTTTTAGTCCGTCATTTGAGTCATGTCACTTGACTCTTAAAGTGACGGCTGGGTCTACTGTGTCCGAGGAACTCGATATCGTTGCCCGTTAGACTGGAAAATTTTTCCTTCCGTCGCACCTGTCCACGACGGGTCGTTTTTTACTTTATATATATATATATAAAGTATGAGTTCCTTCGTTTACCTGGCTAATGGCAGCTACGAACAAAGGAACGTTCAATTTTGTACCACCTTTAGCCACCGCTTTTCCCCTCGTCCACCAAGAAGGCCCGGTGTTCTCCCAGGTATTTGCAAATGTCCCGCTCTTTTTTTCCTTCGTGGCCCCCTCCCCCCTTCGGCCTTTCTTTCAGTCACGAAACCCAAAATTGCGCGGCAATCGGATCATCATGAGACCTCGATTGTATTATTTAGCACGAACGATTGAAGGTTGCATGGTGAAACATGAAGCTTTTATATTATCACAGGAAGCCTTTTGCTCGGACTGAAGTAATAATAAAATTATATATTAATATTTACGATGATCGAAATGAGTATATTTCTATATATATATTTATAAGTATATTGGAGTTGTAGGGATCTCGAAAATTGAATCTTTGATGGAATTTGGCACATTGGTGTTACGAGGATCGATAAAAATACGGCAAGAGAGACCCACTTCGCGGTTCAGTTTACATCGTAAGGCCCACGGAACCAAATGAAAACCGGTTCTCTGCTCTCGGTGATCACAAAGAAAACCGTCGGGCGGTTTCTGCTGTGATCCCTCTCGCCACGAACCAGCGAGCGAGCTAACCAACCAACGAGTGGAATAAAGAGAGCTAATGAAAGATAAGATGGACAGAAGAAAGACCCAGAGAGAGACACTGGTACATGAAGAAGGAAAGAAAGCGACTGGTCGGCTGCTGCTCTGCTGAGTATTTACAAAAACCCTCCTCGTATCGTGGTCTCCTCCATCAATGGCACTCTGCTCGTCTCGGACTACTCTACACACTTGAATATTATATGTGCTTTTTTTTCCATGTCAAGTATGTCGCATCGCGAACTTTATATGTATGTGCTTTATGCTCTGGTGCTGTCCAGCTCTTCATCGCCATCACATTGTCAATGCGGCGAGCTTTGAGGATTTAGTTTGAGGCTTTCCAAGTTCTTCAAGGACGGACCCATAGACCCGGGTTTCTTGGAAGCCCTGAACTAGATGAAAAAAAAGGCCCGAGATCCCGGAAACGAAAGAAATTCTTTTAAATTTATTCTATGGTCTGACCCCCTATTTTTTTTTATTATATATATACATATATATTTTTTAATAACTGAGCCATTCTCAATTCGAAATAATAGTCTTTAATTATTACGGCTGCACAAGGGATAACAAAATAAAAAAAATATATAAAGGAAGACAGAAACTCGAAACGAGTGTATAGCAGCAACAAGGGGAAACGTAATGTTACTTCGTTGATGATCTCGTGTGCGATATATACTTACTCTGTTTCAGTTTATTTAAAATTGAATTCCCTTCTTCCCATCAGGAGTTATTTTTTTCAAGGTCATTCGCTGTTCGTCATGCCCCTGGAACTTTCAGCCGGAGACAGTCAACCTCGTCGATGTCTCTCGTGCAGCTACCGTGACCCTACCTATCACATCATCCTACAGTACATAAGAATATCCATATATTTTTTAAATCGGTAAGCGAAGGTGCACCTTACCGTGAAACAAGTTCGATCTTACGTTTAGATTAATATATGCCATGGGATTCATGGAAACGCGCTGGTAACACGTGTTTCAACGACCGATTAAATTTATCATCGTCATATATTATTATCATATCAATATTGTAATAATAATAATAGTAATAATAGTAACCGCGGCGTGCTGCTGAAACATAAAAAACTTAATTTGAATAACTTGGGATGGGTTTGACTTGATGATTTTCGAGACCTGGATATAGATTGGGACCTCTGTGGTCTTTTAACCCGCCCAAGATAGAGCACTCGGTAGTATTTGGGAAAGTTTGAACGGTAACCTTGACGTTCTGTCATATGTGGGACCCTCGTTGAAACGTTTGATTTTTATTTTCGTCCATTCGGTCGATTAAAGTCTCGCCGTCTCGTAAAACCGCGTGTTTTGTTGCGCCGTATGCACTCTACGCTGAATCTACATGGATAAAGAAATAGCTTTGAACGAGAGTGCTGGTACTCGAGTAGTGAGCGAGTAAAGAACAAGAGGGAGATGGAAAAAAATTTTGCCGCGCCGCAGACTGAGACCCCTTTTATTCATCAACTCTGGCAAGACATATATATTTATATTCTTATGTACATATACATACATGTATAAGACATAATTTTTACCACTGATGAAATAAAACCACCACTTCTACCATCGCTAGTCACTTGAATTCCAACAATTTATTATATCCCATCCGTTGATGGAACATATATGTTTGACGTTAAGCCGTACTGATAGATACGAAGAGGGGAAGAAAAACATTTTCCTCTACTTGTATATCTATATGTACTGTATGATATCTGACTCCAAAAATACCCCTCATATGTTTAATTTCAAGGTCTCGTATTTCTTTGTCACGGACTCTGTCAATTGTCGGGATTGGATCGATTGATTGACCGCGTCAGCGGCGAATTATCGGGGGAACATAACAAGAGAGCAAGTTCAGTAGAGGATGGAGTTTAAAAGAATGGCAAGAAGAACGTGCGGGGTCAGTTCTTCAGCTGATAATTTAGTATGCGTAGTAGATACTCATTGAATCCAGTCAAGTCGTTTATTTAGCATATAGTATCGTCCCAACGTTCACGTTATGTCGTGAACACGTTGCGCTGTGTTGTGTTATGTTGTTGTGCCAGTCGAGAAGTCCAATGGAAGGAGTGGAATCGAAAAAAAATAAAATAAATATATATATATAGACGTATGTATGTATAAAAGTAAAAAGATATATATTGAGAAAGAAGTAAAGAGAAGGAGGAGAGTATATACAGAGAGTTGAGAGACTTGTCGAGTGACTCGGCGAGTGGAGTACGCTTACTACACACAGGGGGAAACTACTACGTCGCACACACATTCTATAGTAAATCGCCTATAGTACTATGAGTCAGTCACACCCACGAGCCGAGCTCTGGGGCTCTCCTCCGTGGGTTCAAGACCCTCTATGTACTTCTCTAGCACAATGTAAAGCTGTGTGCTGCCAGCGAGTATACATAGCAGCAGAAACGCGAGGTCACGCGTACTTAAACTTCTTCTTCTTCTACTTCTACTTCTACTTCTACTTCAACTATCACTGGATGAGAATCTATTGCCCTTGTGTCTAAGGAAGCAGCGTTGCTAGATTTTCAGAGTGTGCTGCTGAACATGGATAGACACAACATCACACAGGTCGAATTAATCCAATGCCGGTCTATATATATATATACATAAACAGCAACAACAAGGAATAAGTGCAAAACGTTTTATCGTCAGTTCACTGACATCGAGAGCGTTATCCCAATGGATAAACTATATCCCAGACCTAGCTTGCCCTATACTACTACCATCCCCAAGATATTCTTAGGTCACTACATAAGCACCGAGACTTTATAGTCTTGTCTCTTCAGGGTCTTGGTTATTATACCGACTTTATAATGCTACAGAAATACCCGACTATTTAAATGTTTATTTTATTATTACTTTTTTTTTTGCTGCACTTTTATTTATAATTGCGACAATGATTATGATGATTGTTCTTTTATCGTTACAGACGAGTGAATGTTGGATACTGAGAGCAGACACAGCGCTGTGCTGGATCAGGGACCAACGGTCAGGGACCCTTGGCTCACAAATACAATGGATTACTATCTTGGCGCGGACAGTCTATCCTTACAGGAGATGCTTGATGTTGACATAAAATGCGAGGTCGACAGTGTTATTGGTGGACACCCTGAACTCGGGTTCAATTTTACCGATCTGTCGCCGCTGGAACTCGACGATGATCCAGTGGGATGTCAAAGTGACTTGAACAGCTGGTTCGGATCGGCCAGTCTGCTCAACGGGAATAGCAACAGTTCTCACAGGTGAGTTACAGCGCATCTGCATGTCGACATGTGGGAAGTCAACAAAAAATGTATATATATTTCAATAAATAATAAAAAGTAAAAATTACAAGAATATTAAAATAAAAACCCGGATTACTGACCCGGTTCGTAAAACCACGTGGCCGATCGATCGTCTCCTGGCGACGTAATTCATGAATTCTCTAAACTCTGGCGGGTCACTGAACTAACGTTCCTGGCGGGTTTCTTAACGACTTCCGCTTTGATAAACAAAAGTTACTATTCAACATAAATATTTTATTTTAATTTCTTGTAGTCATAATACCGTATAATTATTTTACTTTGTTGTATTTTGTTTTTTGGTTGTTCTGTATTCCATCGTTTAATTTATTGTTTTATTTTTGTTATAGTAATTTCAACCTTGACCTCAACGGTGGAGATGTTGCATCGATAATGGTGAACCCGAACTCTGTGATGCCGCACATGGTTTCACGAACTCCAACTCCACACAATAATAGTAGTAATAGTAATAACAACAACAACAGTACTAGTAATAATAACAACAGTAATAGTAATAATAACAATAATAATAATAATAACAATAACATCAACAATAATAATAACATCATAAATAATGGAGTCGTGCAAGCAAGGCGACATTTCTCATTTCCCATCAAGAATGAGATAAAAGAAGAAAAGGTCGAAGTTGATGATGATGTCGAGACTGGCAATGAAACGGATAATGAGCATTACGAGAATGACATCACCGAAACAGAGGACGAGGAAGACGAGGATGATGACGAAGAGGAAGAAGAATCTGAAGAAGAACAGGAGGATGCGACTATGATGATGAACGCCGCAAGGGCAATTAAATTGAAACAACAACAACAGCAACAATTACAACAGCAGCAGCAGCAGCATCAGTCCCAGCATAATCATCACCACCAGCAGCAGCAGCAGCAGCAACCGATCCACGTTAAAACAGTATCAACCATCAAAACATTACCCCCCCAGGCAATCAATAAAATAACAAATGGCCAGAAAGTTGATTCGTTGGCTCAAATTAGACTTGGAAATTTGAAACTCGTACGGCACAGTCCCAATGGCCAGACACAACATCATGTAAGAAAAATATACAATAACAACGTCCATATTACAGCACCGAGCACAACTGGAAACTCAGCCTTGAAAAGGGACAAAGATTTTACTCTGAATATTGCCGAGTACGATGAGAAACCTTATCCAAAACCAGCCTACTCCTACTCTTGTCTTATCGCAATGGCATTGAAGAACAGCCAGACGGGCTCGCTGCCAGTATCTGAAATATATAATTTCATGTGGTAAGCATTTTTTATTCAAAATGTTTACTTATAGCTTTATTTTATTTTATTTTTCATGTCTATATTTATCTAACGCTTATCATTACAATATTTAATCGGGAAAAGCCACTTAGTGCCTTTGAGTTATAAAAGTTTTAGATAAATTTAGGAAGTAAAAGGGTAGGGCACGTTAAAAAAACGCGGTCGCTTCACTCAGGGGCACAAGGGAGCCAGTTCTGGGGGAAAAGTATTGTCCTTTCTTTATTCTCTGCTCGGGATCGAGTGTATAGCAGTATAGAGCTGCCTGCCTGCCATTTTGTAAAGGGGGCCCTAAGCGGCACCAGGTGCGCACTGTCGGGGTACAGTCCCCCGAGAAATGTTGAGCATGTTTCTTTGTTTACAAATCCTCTGTACGATATTCTCGTCCAAATATTAAATATAATAAAAATTTACTTGCTACATTATTTAATTAAATAAATCGCATTATCTTTTCTCTGTTTAATCTAATTATTGTATTATTATTAATATTTTATTCAAGTAAATACATATTTTTAAATCTATTTTAGTGAACATTTTCCGTACTTCAAAACTGCGCCAAATGGTTGGAAAAATTCAGTAAGGCACAATTTATCATTGAATAAATGTTTTGAAAAAATAGAAAAACCAGCGGGAAATGGTAACCAGCGTAAAGGCTGCTTATGGGCGATAAATCCACAAAAAATAGCAAAAATGGACGAGGAAGTACAAAAATGGTCACGAAAAGATCCACTGGCGATAAAAAAGGCCATGATATATCCCGATCACTTAGAACTTCTCGAACGAGGCGAAATGAAATACGCAGGAAGTGGAGGTGACGATTTGTCGGAAGAAACAGAGAGTTCGGGTGATGAAACTGCTGAAGATAATGCAACTTATGATGAACCATCACTTGGACATATCGCCGCAAATTCCGTCACTGATAGTTATGATGAAAGCAGTCAAGATTGTGACATTGACATCACTGAACATTTGTACGATGAAATCGACATTGAGGACAACAAAGAAGCTCTTCATATGCAGTTTAATATTACCAAGGAAGAACCATATGAGTATGAATTGAGTCCCAGTGCCAAGAGACAAAAGACATTGACTGGAACCATTCAAGGAAATTACGTGTATCAATCTGTAGCGACGTCCCGTAGGAAAACGCCTTTACTCGTCAGAACAGGAGCTGCAAACGGCGCGTTTCTTAAGATTGAATAGATCTCTTAGATTTAAATACTTTTTTTTATTATAAATACATTTTTTTTTTAATTTTTTTTTATTTTGATCCCACTCCCTTGATCTTCTATCAAAATCTTAAAAAAGTCAGATTTGAAGTCATAGTGCAAAGAAAATTTTATTCAGGCACTTGGTATTGTTTAATATTTTTCTACAAAGGCTGTGTGTATTTTTGATACACAGGAAAAAAAATAATAATAACGATAAGAATAATTATAATGATAATAGTTTAAGAAACATTTTCTACGATATTAAATAAGTGTAAATATAATTTTACAGATTTTTTACATGAACAAAAATTTGTTTAAAATTAAGATAATTCTCAGACAATACCCCCCCACTTTTTAAAAATATTTAATGACTGAATTGTCATTATCGTATTAAAATAAAATCAATTAATTGAAATAAAGTTAAAGTATTAATTACAAAAAAATTACTTACAGTTGATATCAATTAGAAGTTAAAGGCAATTTTATAATTCGAATTTTCAAATTTTGCGGGCTAAAATTTACTTGTCAAATTTCGCATTTAACTTCTAATTGATAGCAACTGCAAGTAATTTTTTTAAAAATCTATATTCCGGCGAAATTGTAACTTTTCTTTTTTCAATTAATGCTTTTACTATTTTTTTAATTAATTAATAAAATTTTAATACGGCTGACAGTTGAAAGTAATTAAATATTTTTAAAAAGTGGGGGCACTTTCCGAGAATGCTCTTTATTGCATAAAGAAGGAAAAGAAAAATGATAGAATAAAAAAAATTGTTTATAATTATTCGGTTAATAATTATGTAAAAATGAAAATGAACAATTTTTTAACAAAGATATTGTAAAACGAGTGCGTTCATTGACAGTTTGAGACCGGGAGAGTAAAGCAAGTTTAGATGTCAACGAATGTGTCCTTCAGTTTAATAACCGTAATCTATTGATTTAGCCGAGTCAATTTGACCGAGAAAGAGGGCAATGAACTAAAAGAGAACAAGACTAATATGTTCGCACACAAAATGTTCTTCCACGTACATATATTTGTATATATATTTGCCTATGTATACATATGTCCACAACATTTCACTGTAAATCAATTCATCTGTTTCAATGTCGTGTGTGTATTTTTGATCATAACTGCCAATTTAAATATATTATTATTTAAATTATTATTTTATATATTACATAATTTTTTAAAACTCAATTCAAATACGCCGCTACTGCTTACATGTTGCTAATTGATAATAATCAACAATTATTACGCCCGTAACAATAACAATAATAATAATATTAATTCGATTGGGAGATTTTTTATACGCTACTTAAAACTTAAGCTCAATAGATGGTCACTTAACTGACCAGACTGATGTAACATAACTTTTTTTTACACAAACAGAAAAAACAACTGAACTAAATCATAGGATTAACAATATTCCATATTCTCGTATACCTAAAGTATAATAATAATAATAAATAGTACACAGAAAAAAAGGATTTCTTGGCGCAATAAAAACTTTTCATTATGAATTGAAACCAGAAATTTTCTTGGGACTAGAAATAATTTATTTGCGCAATAAAATTTTTCTAGTCCCGACAAATTTTCAATTCATAATGAAAAAAATTTATTAGAACGAGTAAAAATTTTTTGCGACTAGAAATTCTTTTTTTATGGGTAGGACTCGCAGATAAACAAGTACAAAGGGTCAAAGATTGTCGATGATGATTCTAAATTGTATAAAGTTATTAATTTAACGAAAGAGAAAAATGAGAACAAACAACATTTTTTTTACTTTGTTTAATTTTATAAAAAAAAAAGAAAAAAAATTATTATCTTTAAAGTATTTAACTTTAATTAGTAGTAAAAAATTTAATTGGTCAAATTAAGAGTGCTCAGGCCAGTGAAACAAAACAATCGAATAATAAAAGTCTAATAAAATAAGTTAGTTTTTTTATGTACTAAATATTATATGTAGTGATAACAATAAGTTAACTTTTTTCTATTTTTAAGTATGTAATTACTTATATGAATAGTGTATTACCTCTAAATCTAGATTTATAGAGTTACGCGTCCGGAGTATATTAATATTAATTGATAATTATAATTATAATTTTGTTTGTAATACTGAGCCGAGTCTTATGGTAACTGCGGATGTCCTGTCATTTTTTTTAAACTTTGTTTAAATTATTGAGCGGTTGCATTGTGATTCACAGTGAAAAAAAAGTATATATAAAAATATCGCGTTATTAATTCCAAGAGGGCTTACATTTTTCTACGTCTTTTTAGCTTTCGGCAGCTCCTAAAGTCAAAAGGGCGTATGATTTTTTTTTTCATTGTCAATCTTTGGCTTATATTCGAGCTAAAAATAAGTTCTCAAAACGAGTAGTTGTAGTAAAAAAAAAAAATCACACATCCTTTTGGTTCTAAGGAGATCCCTAAAGCCAAAAGAGCGTAGAAAAATATGTCTTTTTGGAACTAGTAACGCGATATATCGACAGATTTAATTTCGAGTGCATTTATAATTATTATCATTTTGTTGGGGATGAAACAGTACCCGAAAGCTCTTGTTCAATAAGAACTAAAGGTGTTTATTGTGAGGAATAACTAGAGCACCGTAACGTATTATTAATAGTAAGATAATTTTGTACATTAAATGTATATAATTTATGGACAAAAACAACCAACGTGTAGCGTACTTGTAATTGGATCATAAGCTGTCAATATAAATTGATGGTAAGAATATTAAATCAGTTGTAATTAATTGATTCCATTGTAAGCTAAAAATTGATCTATTAATTAAAAATTAACAATAATTATTTTACATGAGTAAATATTAAAATATTATATATTAAATTTTTAAATCTTTTTTATATAATTCAAAATCAAATGAATATATTGTATAAATATATTTGCGGTGGTAATTATTCATTTTGTTAATATACTAAGTCTGTATGAAAGCAATAAGTAAGGGACCAATTGTATGGATTCTTTATAATCTTAATTATTATTGCTGATTTGAATTTTTTTTAACAAAGTAATTATCATTAATTTCATCTTACATGTACACCGATAAAATGTATGTCGTAAATAATTAATGATCTGTATAGATAGTTTTTTTTTTTGTAAATATATCAGTAATTTTTATTTTTTCTTTTTTCACTTTTGTACTAAATAGAGTAGATGTTTATGTAATTATAATTTAAATGATAGAAAGAAAAAAAACGAATTGTAATAACGTCAGAATTTTATTTAGTCTCATTTAAAATCCATCGATCTCTGAAGTACAGAAACAAGACTTGTATAAAATAGTTAAAAAAAGAAAATACGAATTTTTTAATTTATCGCATTAATTAAATCTTGCCAGTGGATAATTATTTTCAATTACATAAATTAATCACATAAATAAACAGTTACAATTAAATGTTTATTAAAATTAAGTTAAATAAGGCATTAATTATAATAAAATAAATAATGTAGAGTAGTTTTTGTACCTGTTTGTAACAATTTTTAAGTAACAATCGTAGTCGGTTAATGAGTACATAAACAAATTTAAATTGTATATGTGCAATTTTTTTCAATAATAAAAAGTAAACATCAATTGTTGTTTGATTAATAATTTAAATTCATATATAAAATATGAGTGTGAATGTAGCAGATGTCAGATAAATTTTAAATTATTAATAAACAGAGTAAATAATTAATAAAATAGAATTTTAAAAAAATGCGCATTTAAAAAATTTCAAATTAATGTGTATTTTATGAGTGTGAATGTAGCAGATGTCAGACAAATTTCACATTATTAACAAGTAGAGTAAATAATTATTCAAATAAAATTTTTAAAAATGCGCATTTAAAAAATTTTCAAATTAATAAGTGCATTTTTTATAAATATTTTTTTTTAAATTATTAACTCTATTCATTTATAATTTTAAATTTGTCTGATGTCTGCTACATTCACACTCATGTGCATTTTTTATAAATATTTTTTTTTAAAATTATTTACTCTATTTATTCATAGCTTTAAATTTGTCTCACTCATAAAATAAAATCACTGTATTCTATAATTTTTTTAAATTACCGCGGGTTTTGAAATTTGAAAAGCGCGCGCGAATTTAAAAATGGCATATACTAAAACTCTGATTGTCCGTCAGGTGGCGGCAGCTGCTGAGCAAAAGAGCGCCTCTGGTGGCAATAATAAAGTACTAGTCAGTAAGTGATTGACAACGGGTCGAGGTAGTGGAGAGGAGTCAAGTGATCAAAAAATGGCATCCGCGACGACGTCGCACAATGAGGTTTCGCAGCAATTTTTCGTTAATAAACTTATACGCGTTGGTTATTATGAATTGGAGAAAACCATTGGCAAGGGTAATTTCGCTGTTGTCAAAATGGCAACACATGTCGTTACTAAATCAAAGGTAAGACACGACCTTATTTTTTCTCGCGGGATCATCGTCCATAATTCACTCACATCTAGAGTACTATCACGAGAGTTTGTCTGTTATAAAAATCCATCAACCTTTCACTCTTTATTCAACTGTCACATTTTATTATTATCATTTTTTTAATTTATTTATCAATCGCCTGATTGTTAAAAAAAATTTTTGACAATTGACTGTCACAATAATCCGAATATTTTTATTCCTGCTCCAAATTCATTTTTTTTCACAGGACTTTTTTTTTTACTATTTACTTTTTTTATATTTTATTTTACAACCGCTAATTACTGCTCATTATTTAATTATTATATTTATTATTTTTTATTATTTTACTCTGTTATTATTATAGTCGTTATTTATTTATATTATTATGATGATGATGGAAATCTCCGTAAATGTTACCGGAAGTACTCAGAGATTTTTACGCGACTGTTTGTCTACGTCACATGATTATTAATATTAGTGGGTAATTAGAAGTAATAATAATAATAATAATAATAATAATAAAATAATATACTTATATATTATTTGTCACCATATTTTTTTATTATTTACTTATCCTACTTTGTTAATAAAATATTTATTTATAAATTAGTTTTGTTAAGTGGGTAAATATTGGCAGGATCACGTTGTTTGGAGTAAAAATTTAAATTACTTCTCATTAATATCTCTTTATCTAATCATTTGAATCTCTGTAAAAAAAAAAAAGTACAATAATTTATATCCATATATATCTTTTTTTTATATTCTAATTCTTGAAAAATAATAATCATGTATGGAATTTTTTAAATGTCATATTGATATTATTTAAAAACTCTGTTTTTAAAATTTAAGTGGTAAAAAAAAATGTAATTGTTACAGGTGGCCATTAAGATAATAGATAAGACGAAGCTCAGTGAGGAAAATCTAGCTAAAATATTTCGAGAAGTCCACATTATGAAAAGGCTGAGACACCCTCATATCATAAGATTGTACCAGGTGATGGAAACGGAGAAAATGATATATTTGGTAACGGAGTACGCACCAGGTGGTGAAATATTTGATCATCTTGTGAGAAACGGCAGAATGTCTGAGCCGGAAGCTAGAAGAATTTTCAAACAAATTGTCCTAGCGGTTCATTATCTTCATACACATGGTGTAGTTCATAGAGATCTTAAGGTTGGTTCTTTTGTTGCCTACTTTTTTATTTTATTCATTCATTTTAATTAATTTTTTTGTCATTCTAGGCTGAGAATCTATTACTTGATGCAGACAATAACATAAAACTTGCTGATTTTGGATTCAGTAATGAGTATACACCGGGTATGCCTCTCAGTACTTGGTGCGGGTCCCCTCCTTATGCGGCGCCTGAAATATTCGAAGGAAAACATTATGATGGACCAAGTTCAGATGTTTGGGTATGTCTAGTAATTATTTATAAAAAATTAGCTATTGATTCATTTATTTATTCATGTTGCTGTTGAATCGTGTTCATGATACATAATAGATAATTGACGAAACGTTAAAGTAATTAATTATTTAATTCTGTCATGAAGCCTCGTCCCAATTCCTAAGATTTACAATTATCTATTATTTATTTATTTATTTATTTATTTATTTTACAGAGTTTAGGAGTAGTTTTATATGTACTGGTTTGTGGAGCATTGCCGTTTGACGGCCCGACAATGAAGTCATTGAGATCTGTCGTGATATCTGGAAAATTTAGAATACCATTCTTCATGTCAGCAGGTGATTTATTTATTTTATTTTTTTATTCACTTATCACATTAGCGCTCAAGTTATATGTTATAAAAATAATGAATAATAATAATTATTTTGTAGAGTGTGAAAAGTTGATAAGGCATATGTTGGTGGTGGAGCCTGAGCGACGATTAAGTATAAGGCAAATTCTCGCGCATCCCTGGATGGGCGGTGATGGGGTCACGGAACCTGAACCTGGAGGGTATTTATTTACTATATATGTAGAGATAGATATTTAATAAAAATAAGTTAATATTTTGTAGGCGTAAGTATTTATATTTATTCAAAATAAATTATTTGTAGGTGTAGTCCAGAGCCTACGCATCCTCTTCCACTTAATCAAGTAGTGATAGAAAATATGTTGAGACTGCCAGGACTCAGCGCGGATACGTTGCTGCAGTCTATCCAAGGAAATGCCTTTGATCATGTGTCTGCAATTTATCATTTGCTGGCAGATCGTCTTGAATCAACGATGTCGAGTTTACCGAGTATACAAAATCTCCCGGGCGATTACATGCCCGATGGCGCTCACCAGTTGGAGAAATTCGGGGAATCCGAGTCGGAAACAGACTCAGAGAGAGCAGGACTTTGTTTGCCGTTGGGTACACAGGTGCCGTATCACGCAACGAGAAGACACACTGTCGGACCCGGTGATACAGCACACCAGCCGCCATCGCCTTATCCTTATCCTTATCAAAGTTACACGCCGGGTTATCCGCCTCTCGGTCTTGTGCCTATGATGCATTGCAATGCCGACGGCCAGGTGCTGCCACAAACGAATTTGCCCTTAAATCTTCCCCTTGTACAGCATCAACCTCCGCAAAATTTCCAAATCAAAGACCAGCATCTGTTGAAACCACCGCCAGTCATGGGAGCCAGTAATTATTTTATTTTATTTAAAAATTTTTATATTGAATACAAATATTATATTTTTTAAAAATAACAATAGGCACTTTTGGAAGAAGAGCGTCAGATGGTGGCGCAAATCTCCACGTATTTTATCAACAACAACACGGAAGTGGTAACGCCGAAGAGGGCGGATGGAGTCATCCAGGCAGCAGAGAGCACTTGCAATCTGTAAAAACCGCAATATTTTATATTTTTTTTAACAATCATCCATTTGCAAACTTATAGTTTCATTGTTAATAACAATAATTATTATTTTTTACAGAGCGGTAGTCCTTCATTGGGACAGTGCTCGCAAACGCTGAGTGTAAGCGGAAGTCCTGACAGCAATGGCGGCAGTACTGGAAGCTCGTCAGGTGGCAGCGATCGTCGAAGACGAAGTGGACTGACGGCAGTAATGCAACGGCCAGGTACACAATTTAATACAAATCATTAAACATCTGCACCAATGTGATTGTGTTAGCAAATATTTATATATACACATATATATAAACGTCCCTGATGTTAATAATTAAAATGTAGCTACATCTACGTAAAACCGTCAATGTTATTTATTAATCGGATTATCGGATGCCAGTTAGTTTATATCTGGCGGAATTTTTAGTGGCAACTCGTTTAGCACCTACTCACTTGTGTACATTTATTATTATTTTTATTATCATTACACTCCACCTGTCAATAACGACCAGTGTTTTTTACAATCATATATTATGACCCGTATTAGCAGCGGAGTCATCATTGTCATCGTAGCATTGGTCATCATCATCATTATTTGTCTCATGCCTCATTTTTATTTGTTTTTTTTTTTTTTTTTGGTTTTTTTTTAATTTGATTTTGCATGGTTTTATTGTACCGGCTGCACTGCAATGCCTCTTCCCTGTTGGTTGGTTTACAAATGCATGTAGTTATAAACCCGGAACTGGTCATGGAGGTGGAAGCTAGGATGAATAGGGCATACGTACCATCAAGATTGCTGCCTTCGCACTTAAGGGATTTACCTCCACGTCCCCTGCACCTGAGGAAAACCTCACTCTATCCTGCTGCAGGAGTTGGTAATTTGAGCACTTTTTGTATTATTTGTCGCTATTATTCTTGAGTACTAGTGCTTGTTATGAATGTTTATGGTCTCAGGATAGATTGGTATGATCACATCAATCACATTGAAAGTCATTAGCCGCTGTTTGTGACTTTTATAAAAATTCACAGCAGGCGGCAGAGATTCATACAAAGAACCAAGCGCACATGTCACCACCGAGAGGTACTCCCCGGTCAGGAGGGCGTCTGAGGGTTCGTGTCCACCAGGACCAGGGATCCAGGCCTTGCAGCAGGAGTACCAGCAGCTCCAGAGACTCGCATCGCCTTCTCACAGTCCCGCAAGCATTCCCGGATCACCCGTTCATGAGCGAGGGGTCGCGGCAATCACTCAGGGTAATTTTTGAGTTTTTTAAAGACGATCGAATCTTATGGGTAATTTTGTTTATTTTATTTCCACAGGACTCAGTGGATTAACAACTGCGACAGTACCAGGTAGTATAGTTCACGGAACACCAACGCAAGCACCAACAGCGCCTTTGGATCTGAGTCCATTGAGACATCACAGATCTCCAGCAACAACACCAGTAAGTTATTCACCAAGCAACAGTCCGGCACTGGATATGATCCAAGAGGAACATCCTGTTGATATATCCAGAGTAAGTATTACTTGTACTGATTTTAAAAATTTAAGTGACGAATAAATAATTAGCAATGACGAATTTGAAACAGGTACCACCTCAAATATCAGTAACAGATGTTTCGGGTGGACAAGTGACCTTAGTCGGCTGTCCGCTCTCTCCCTCACCATCCCTCGACTCTCTCGAAGACAATCTCTCGCACTATAATCTTTTACCGAGTTTCATAATATCCGAGCCTTGTGATCCATCGCGGCCCAGTATCACACGGGGAATCGGTCGGCCTCTAAGTTCACCTATACCTTCTGAAGTTGAAGTCACTCTGTCAAATGAATCAAGTCGACTTAACTCCGAGGCTATTCTCGGCAGAGTTAAACAAATAATTGACGCCCGTGCTCCACCAAAGGGTTTTATATTTTCGCGCGAAGAAGTTGAGGGCAGTGGTCTGAGCCTCGAATATCCCGGCGGAGTACAAATTGAACTCCGGGTTTGTGAATTTGAGGAGCATGAAAAAAAAGGGATAAAAATGAGGAGAATTAGTGGCGATCAGCTACAGTACAGTCAACTTTATGAGCAATTAATTTCCTGTATCACCGTTTGACAAGAGATAATTAAGGTAATTAAAATAAATGTCATCAATATAATTGTCATTATGTACAATTACTTCAATTATTATTATCATAATAATGATAATCATTATTATTATTATTATTACAATTATTATAAATACGTTAGATTATTATAACAACATTCCAGGTGCCTAAAAAACACCTTTACAACTACAGTATTGCATTACATGCATGCTGCATATATATATGTATACATAAATATATGTATATACATGTAGTACGTTAGACATTAAATTGTTTCGCGTCTATCATATTAATATGTGCAACATTAAGCGTATTTATCATTTTTTTCTTTCGTTTTAATTATATATTTTATTACAATTATTATTTTTATTATTATTATTATTATTATTTTTAGCTCTTCTTTTTAATGTCGATCGTACAGAAGACTTAAATAATATAATGATAATTATTATTTAAACAAATATATAACATTTATTGCGTGAATCAAATGACGTGCCATGTTTATATTGAATCGGCTAAATTTTAATTCGAATAATTCCCATGTAAACCAAAGTCACCGAGTTATAATTAGGAAACTAACTAATTAACTAACGAAGTAAAAAAAATTAAAAAACTTTAAATAATGAACCTGAAATAGCAGACATTAAAAATTTTTATTTATTTTCAGTAAACGAAATAAATATTGACAGGCAGAATTTTCAAAAAATTTATCGGGTATATTTTTTAAAAATTTTAGGATGACAATTGACATTGTAATTAAAAACACAAATTTTAAGTCGTCGGCTATTTTCGGCAGCATTAAAAAATAAAGAAACGTTAAATTAAATATGATCTGGAAGTTGACAGACAATAAAAAATTTTTTGATTTTTTTTTCAACGAATCAATTGCAAAAAAATAAAAATTAAAAATATGCACATGTAGGAAATTTAAAAAACTACGCAATTTTTTAAATTATTTTTTTTTTTAATTTATCGTTTTAAAAAAAGACAAAAATTATTAGACGTCGGCTGACCAGTATCACAAATTAAATTTGAATTGTAAAAAAAAAAATTCAATTGAACAATGGACTAAAAGATACTCCCTCGATCAACGTAATATCTATTTAAAATAATTAATTACTTTGATCTTACCGAAGTACGTGTAGTTAAATTAATAATAATAATTAGTGTGTTTTATGTAATTTAATTGTTATTACCAATGTGTAAATAGTTTATTTTAGATGTACATATGTCGTAACTCAAAAGAAATAATACTTTTACTCGAAAAAGTTTACAATACTTATCATTTTTAATTATTATAAATATATTTTAGTTTAATAGATAGACTCATGTTTACTATTTTTATTTTTTATTCACGATTTAAATGTAAAGAAAATTTATTACATTCCAAAATAATTTCTATTAGAAAAAAAAATATATATATATGAATAAATAAATTTTTTATTAAATTACCAAGTGAAGGCATTAGTTGATTGCTTTCGATTTTTTTTTAAATAAACAAATAAATTTTTTTTTATTTATAAATTAATTAATTAACACAATTAATTAGTAATGCAGAAAAATATCAGTAATTGTAATTTTAATACTTAACATTTTTTTTTTAATGTCAAAAAAAAAATGTTCACAATTTCTGCATCAATTTTATCGAGGTAAAATAAAATGATTTTTGAAAAACGATTTTATTTTAAAATCAAATTATGTCAGTCTATTTATTAAATAATTATGCAATAATTAATCCAAAAAATATTTTTATTATAAATAAAAATTATTATAATTATTATTTTAAATGCTTTTACCCTAAATTTTAGGATAATTAAAATTTGACACAAAAAAAAATAAATTAAAAAAAACAAACAAATAAATCAATCAATAAAACGGTGTGTAAAAATATATATCACGATTAGTATTTTTTGATTGTTTCTATACACGCAATTATTATCAGAGTAAAAGAATTAAAAAAATAAAAAATATGTAAATTAATGTCTATATGATGAGAATGAGCCAATGAAATTTTTATTAGCTTTTAATTAGATTTATAAATAAATAAATAAATAAAAAAAAAGATTATTATAAATAATACGTCGTGATTAATTGAAGATGTTATTCTATAGCACACCTCGTGTTACTGACATTTTATTATATTGTTATAATTAACACGAGCGTAATAATTATTTACGCACAAGTAAGTGCATATCGTGTGCGGGCGTTTGCTCCCAATTTAATATAATTATTATTATTATTATTATTATTATTATTACTATTATTATTGATATAATTATCGAATAAAAGTTAATTAATAATTGTACATAATTATAAAAAAAAACCACAAAAGAAAAAAAAACAAAATGGAGTGAATAAAGTTTTTGATTTTTTAAAAATATGTATGTATGTAAGGAGTGTGTACACGCATGTTATACATTATTTTGTATGTTGTGTAAATAGACACACTTATCAGGTATCACACGCAGAGACGAGCTATGTATGTATATTAATAACAAAAACAAAAAAAATTATATGGATAGAGAACAGATAGTATTTTCTGCTGTCAATTTCTTCAACTAAGACTGTGATTTTGAATTCAAGTAATTCTTAGACCTTGTAATTAATACATATTAAATATGAGAAAAAAAAAATAATAATAAATCTAGCAACAAAAAATATATGTTATTATTCATTGATAATTATAAAATATTTTTTAATAAATATATTATCCCTTATCTATATACTAGTTTATTACCAAAAATATTTAATACATTCGGACTTTATTTAGAGTACACTTAGTAATTATTATTTAATAATAATCTTATAAGAGAGTACAGTGATTGTTAACTTTAGTTTTGGTGTTACTGTAATTGACTTAAATATTTCCACAGTTTGGTCTGCATCAGCTCGTCAGCTATTTGATGTGTAAAAAAAATCTGTTTGTCTGCAAGTTCAGATAGCGAAGGCTGACCGGTTAAAGTAACATAAAGTTTTATTGTACTGAAGTGCTTGGAATTAAAATTTTAAGTATTTATTTTATGCGTCGTAAGTGGATGCGGAGACATTGCCACCACGGCCGGTCCAGTTTGTGTGGACGAAAACTCCCTCTTGGCCAATTAATTCGTAAGTGTGGGCCCCAAAGTAGTCCCTCAGAGCCTGGAGCAAATTAGCGGGCAATTTCTTAGCTCTGTATGAGTCATAGAATGCGATGGCATTCGAAAGTGCGGGCATTGGAATCCCAATCATAACAATTGCTGATACTATTTTTCTCAAGCTCACGTGACACTCTTTCATCGCTCGAGCGAAGAAGTCGTCCATCAGCAGACTCGAGAGCTTTGGATTTTTATCAAAGGCTTCTTTAATGTTACCCAGGAACGCACTGAAATTGATTTATTTATTAATATTTAGTGGTAAGATAATAAATAATTAATTAAAATAAATTACCTTCTGATGATGCAACCACCTCTCCACATCAAAGCGATGCCTCCATAATTTAAGTTCCAGTTATTAACTTTGGCAGCTTCTCTCATCAACATGAATCCCTGAGCATATGAAATTATTTTAGCAGCATACAATGCCTGACCTAGATCCTTCAAGAATTCTTTTTTATCTCCTTTATAAACATCCAATAGCCCGCCAAGAACGCTGCTGGCTTCAATTCTTTCACTTTGTAACGCTGAAATAAATCTTCCAAAAACAGACTCAGCAATAAGCGTAACCGGTACTCCATACTCAAGAGCTGCATTTACAGTTAATTTACCCGTTCCTTTTTGACCCGCAGTATCACGAATTCTCTCCAACAAAAATCCTTTCTCATCTTTAAACTTCAAAATATCACGCGTAATTTCAATTAAAAATGAATCCAGTTTTCCTTTATTCCACTGTTCAAACACACCCGCCATTTCTTCAGGATTCATCAGCAATGCGTCTCTCATAATGTGATAAGCCTCGCAAATTAACTGCATGTCACCATACTCAATACCATTGTGGACCATTTTAACAAAATGTCCAGCTCCAGTCTCTCCAACCCAGTCGCAGCAGGGCTCGCCATTTGCTTTAGCACAAATAGCCTGAAAAATAGGTTTGATATGCGGCCATGCCTTTGGATTTCCACCAGGCATCAGTGATGGTCCATATCTGGCACCTTCTTCTCCACCACTGACTCCACTTCCTACGTAATAAAGCCCCCGTTTTTCCAAATCAATCGTCCGTCTCTCAGTGTCCCGGTAATCAGAATTACCACCGTCAATTATTATGTCTCCAGCTGACAATAGAGGTATCAGCTTGTCAATGAACGCATCAACAGCAGACCCGGCTAATAAAAAAAAATTATTTAAATTATTTATCAGTAAAAATAAACGATCTGTCAGATTTTCAAGGACAAGTGTTACCTTTTACCAGCAACATTACACGTCTAGGTTTCTTTAGTTTGCTAACCATTTCCTCTAGGCTAAATGCTCCAATAACTTTAGTTCCCTTGGCTTCATTTTCAAGGAAAGCCTTTACTTTATCTGTCGTACGATTGTAGGCGCATACCACAAACCCATGGTCATTCATATTTAATATCAAATTTTGGCCCATTACCGCCAGTCCAATCAATGCGATATCTGCCGTTCTAAATAACAAAGCAAAATAATTATCAATCATCATCATCATCATCATATTTTATTATGATAATCAAAGTAGCAGACATCAGCAAATTTTTTAATTTTAATTAACAAGTTACTGGTAAGCAAATAAAATTTATAGAACGTGATGTAAAAAATTTTTAAGTTTTTCCTACAAGTAATTTAATTGCTTATTTAAAAAAAATTAATTTTTTTAATGTCTGCTACTTCCAGTATCATTTTTGATCACCATTACGAGGTTAGAGAGCCATTGCACATAAAATAATTAAAAATAAATAATTAAAATAATAAAATCAGAGCCAATGACTCGGCAATTATTTAACAGAATTAAAAATTTAAATAAAAATAAATACTTATTTTACTACTTACGGTTCACTCATGATTAAATACTTTTAACACAGCTTACAGGTGATATTAATCACGATGATAATTAGTGATAAGTATTAAGTATTAATTATTTATAAAGAATAATTGAAGGCAAGTTGTCGAGTGGTCTTGTCGAGCAACAAGTGGGTTTTGACCATTGACGCTGTACAATTCCGGAAATAATAGAGCACCTCAAGTTGTCCTTTACACTCAGCTCAAATCAGCCGACTATGTCTAAACCAATCACGGCGCTTACGTTACCACGTTACCCTAATGTATGATTAAAAAATTATGTGTACATGCCAATGAAATTTTTATCCCTATCCATTCTTATCCTACCGCTTTCGTAAATTACGATAATATATTATGTTATATATAATATTACTACATTTCATTTCATAACTTACTATTCTGTCGTAATACACATCTATAGTACAACAATAAATTTATCAGTTATTTATCAATCCGTATCTGGAGATTTCATTCAAATTTTCTAGTTAATTTTATTTATGATCATGAAGTTAGCAGACAATTAACAATTTTCGAATTTGGTTTTCAACCATTTAATTTAAAAAAAAAAAAAGACTTAAAATAGGCACGTGAAGAAAATTTAATAATAAACTGTAAGTGCAATTTTTTAAAATATTTTTATTTTGTAATCTATCGTTTTTAAAAAAATCCAAAAATTTTTAGACATCGGCTAACTTCAGTATCATTTTTATTTATGATCCTGAAGATAGAAGACATTTAAAAATTTTTGAATTTTTGTTTTTCAACAAATCAATTGTAAAAAAATAAAATAAAAATATGCACATGTAGAAAATTTAAAAAACTACAGGTGCAATCTTTTCAAATTTTTTTTTTCTGACAATTTAGTCTTCAAAATAAAATCCAAAAATTATTAGACGTTTGCTAACTTCAGTATCATTTTTATTTTACTTCTAGCTCATGACGATTTTGTACGAAACGAAATTAAAGACCCAAGAGTGTACATGATGCTAAAAGTAGCAGTCAAAAAAATTTTTTTTTCTTTTCAAAACATAAAGAAAATACTTATAGGGAAAGATTTTCAAAAATTTATGTCAAGAACTTTTAAAAAATTTTTTTCTCACTCATGACATTTTTATACAAAACAGAATTTTTTTTTCAAAAATACTTACAGGGAAAATTTTAAAAATCCATGTCAAGAAATTGTGAATATTTCAAAAAAATTTGTTCTGAGTACAAGTAACTTGCTGATAAAAAATGGAATAAATAATTTAAAAAAAATATTTATAAAAAGTGCGCTGATTAATTTGAAAATTTTTAAAATGCGCATTTTTTTTAAATTTAATTTTATTAATTATTTACTCTATTTATTAATAATTTTAAATTTATGATGGCTGCTACATTCACACTCATTATTTTCAGTATCATGTATCAACAAGGAATTAAGTGACACTTCATTAATTAAGGTAATTACTTGATTAGTAAAGGTAATTAATTAATTAATAAAGATAATTGTCTTTAACATTGAACTAGAAAATGGAGTTTCAGTTTGAAATACAAAAAAAACCGATAAAAAAAATTTAATCTGACGTTTTAAAAATTACCGCCAAAACTGTAAATTTCACACAAATTGTATATTTTTATTTATCAAATATATGAAAATTAATAAATTATAAATAAATTTTATGTTCATTTATTTGAATAATGTAAAAATTAAGATGGTAATTTAAAATGAAATTCAAATAACGCGCGCAAATCACAAGCAATAAAAACGCGCCAATCGAACACAGAAATTGTTGAAATGACGTCACAAGAAAATGTGTGATTGGCCGAGGAGATTTAGTGTAGACTATAGAGATTGTAAAATGCCAAGAGCAACATGTCGTGATCAGGATGATTAGATTAGGCCAAGCCTCCGCGACGTTACAATTGTATTATGTTATAAATACTTATTTAAAATAATAAAAAAAATTCCGTCATTTCCTTTGTCAGTAATTACACGTAGAATGAATCTACTCGCCGTGCGCTTACTTGTTAAAACATTTGACATCTCCAAGTACAGTAGTATATATAAATATTCAATAAATTAATAGTTAATAAATACAAATACTCAGTGTAATTTAAACCTAACCCTGGTGGTATAGTATGACATCCTACAGTAAACGCCAAATATATTTTTTATTTAATAATATTTATATTAATAATAACGCTTCTGTGCTTTAGAAATATTACGTGATAATAATAATAATTATAAATAATAAGTTGATTAATGATATAAAAAAAAATTCTATAAAAATGGGTCTGCTATTTTCCAAGCTATGGAGTCTCTTTGGCAATGAAGGTGAGAAAAAAAAATATATAATTTTTTAAATGCGAGCGACATGATCTTGGACTGTGATCTTGCTGTCAGATAAAGAGTCCGAGTTTTGAAATTTTTTTAATTGTTTAATTAAACTCAATTTACTGTTAGCATATGGTTTAGTTGATAGTTTAATTATTTATTTTTTTTTAGGATTTATGTGATATTTATTACAAAAGAGTTAAATGGTCAATCAGCTGATTTATCTTGCTTACTGATATTCTATTGAGGCCAATTGTTTGGCCTTGTTATATATATATTTTATATGTATCTATATAGTTTTTTGTTTGGCATATCAGTGAATATGTAAACGCTTTCTCTTATAGTGAAAGTTTATATATTTTTAACACACTACGTATTCTATAATACCTATTTTTAAATTATTATTTGTTTTTTATTCTGGAGTGAAAGCATCAGTCGTTTTTTTTTAAACAAAGTCGAAATTTATAATAATTTTTTAATGCATACGAAAAACTTTTAAAAATCTATGAGTGTGCAGCAGACAGACAAATTTAAAACTATTAATAAGTTGAGTAAATAATTTAAAAAATAAAATTTAAAAATTAACAAGTGCATTTTTTATAAATATTTTTTTAAAAATTATTTATAATTTTAAACTTGTCTGTCTGCTAAATGTGAATACGCTCGTAAAAATCTATATTTTTTTTTAATACGTCATGTTTTTATAGAAAAAAGAAAAATAGACGGCTGCTATTTTTTTACAAAATTTAATTTATTGAAATTGATTATAATAAAAAAAAAAATGCTGAGTTAATATTTAAATACCTGTCTTATTTATTGTTATTATTATTTCTTAAGACAAACAAGAAATACCTCTTTATCAACTCATTCTTATACAAGAAAATATTTATCGTTATCACATAATAATAATGATAAAAAAAAATGGTATTTAAAAACAATGTAAATTTAATTTTTTTTTTAACTAAAGTTTTTAAAGTAAACTTCCCAGTGCTCAGTTCCTTAAAAAAATATTATTTCAAAATTTATATGCCACAAAAATATGAAATTTTTACGAGTGCGAATATAGCAGACATCAGACAAATTTAAAATTATAAATAATTAAAAAAAAAATATTTATAAAAAATGCACTTATTAATTTTTAAATTTTCTAATTGTACATTTTTTAAATTATTTACTCTATCTACTAATAATTTAAAATTTGTCTGTCTGTTACATTCACACTCAAATTTTTTTTTAATTTTATAATAATTAAAATTAATTTTCATGTTTATAATTATTGATAAAAAATTTCATATCAGAGAATAACAAATAAATATAAGTAAGTTTGTATAAAAATAACAGTAGTCAGTCCCCTTTGACTTTTTATTAAAATAATATCGGACCTAAATAACTGGTTTAATAATAAATCCATTTAATTATTAATAAAATATAATAAGTATGTCTTAAAATAATTTAAAAGGGGGACTGGTAACTGATTTTATTACCAATAAATAATAAAATATTTATTTATATTTTTCAGAGCACAAGATAGTGATGGTGGGTTTAGATAATGCTGGTAAAACAACTATACTATATCAATTTTTAATGAACGAAGTAGTTCATACATCACCGACAATCGGATCAAATGTCGAAGAAGTTGTTTGGAAAAATATCCACTTCATAATGTGGGATTTGGGTGGTCAGCAGAGTTTGAGGGCAGCTTGGTCGACGTATTACAGTAATACGGAGTTTATTATTATGGTTATTGACAGTACGGATAGAGAAAGACTTATTACTATAAGGGATGAATTGTACTCGATGTTGAATCACGAGGAGTTGTCAAAAGCCAATGTCCTTGTTTATGCCAATAAACAAGATCTCAAGGGAAGCATGAGCGCTGCTGAGATATCCAGACAACTTGACTTGACGTCAATAAAAAAACACCAGTGGCATATACAGAGCTGCTGTGCACTTACAGGCGAAGGGTAATTCATTTTAAATTTATTAAATCGCCTTACTAATTCCGAAGGACTTATATTTTTATACGACCTTTTGGCTTTAGAAAAATCTCTAAAGCCAAAAGAGCGAATATTTTTTTTTCAATGTCAATCGTTTTGCAGACTTATTTTACATCTGGAAATTGGCAAAAAAAAGAGAAAAATTTGAAAGCTAAAGGGTCTATAGCTTAAATTATATGTTCTTTTGGCTTTCAATTTTTTTTTCCAATTGTTAGAATAAGTCTACAATATGATTAGCAATTAAAAAAAAATTATACGCCCTTTTGGTTTTAAATTTAGTTACTAAATCCAAAAGAAAGTATAAAATTTTATGTGCCTGAAGATAGAAACGTTTTTCGTGGGATGAAAACAAAAAGTAAAACATTTACTAGACCTGTATGTCAGCCGAAAATTAGAGGCCACCCCAACTACTCTTCAAGTAGTAAAATTACATGAATTTTTTTAATTTTGGTTGAGCGAAAAACGTTTCGATCTTCCGGTACATAAAATATGTTCCTTAGGAATTAGTGACGCGAAATATTTAACTATAATTATTTATTTATTATTATTTTATTGTAGACTTTATCAAGGCCTTGAATGGATAGTCGGCCGCTTGAAGAAAACATGACGTACAATATAAAAATAACTGTGGACTCCAGGAGTTATTTGTATGTAAAATATGTGAATGCGTTGACTTTTTACATTTTTTGTTTCCTTTTTTTTTTTAGAAACTGATATCTAAAGAAAGGTTGTAAAAATTTTTAGGTCTGATATTTAAAAGGATTAAATTTATATGCATTTTTAATTTACGTTCGATTGTCTGCGAGTTAAATTGCTTGGAAAATTAAATGAGTAAAATGCGCAGATGGACGGGAAAAAAAAGTAATTAATAATAAATGAGTTTTTAATTTTTTTAATTTAAAGTTAGTTAATTAAATTAAATATTAACAAAAGTTTAAAACTCGAATTTCGACATCGAATCCCTTAACTTTTTTATTTAATTAATTTAATCAATATTTTACTAGTTAATTTATTTGACTTAAGTGTAAAAAAATTTAATTTAAATGTGCAAGTAAACGAAGCAATTGATAATTTAATTTTAAAATTCTAATAATTGGACATCGAAATCCCGTCCACGTTTTAAAATAAATTTAATTTAATATAAAATATTGTAACTGTATAATCAAGCCAAATTCTGCGACTTCTTAAGTGTACATACATTTACTTTTCTTTTATACATTTTTAAAAATCCCTCCGTTTTAGTTCTTATCGAGTAAAAAAAAAATTTTTTTTCGTTAAATTTCTCGTTGCCGATAAATAAGAATTTAATTAGATTTATATTAGCGCCGAAAACATATATAAGTATATAAATATATGTAATTGATATATTGTAAGACTTCGACAGAAGGTTATTCAACAAGCCCACTAACTTGTAATTATGTAGAGACTACTCTGTGATACGTGGTTTCAATTTGACAAGTGTTCGTTTGCTGAATATAAAATTTTTGAATGTCCCGCGCTTAATAAAATCAAAAATTCTATAATAAAAAATTAGTTGAATTGTAAATTAATATCGAGATTCGTAATTGTAATGGAACTAAACATACATTTAATTATTAATTAATATTTTTAAATTAATCTGTCGCGTATATTTTTTTTTGCATTGTAAATGTCATCAATTTATATTTTATATTTATAACTAAACTACAATTATCTCAATAGATTATAAATACTCTGTTAGATTATTATTATTATTAATTAATAATAATAATAATTAGGCATATCGCTACCGAAAATGTTAATTGATAAAAAGTATGTTGTTGATGTTTGACGTATGAGTGAAAAAAAAAAAGTTATATCGAGTAAAAAAAAAGTTATATAAAAATATTTGAATAATTTTTTCTCATATTGAGAAACAATCATGAATTTTATACAGACAAGTAAAAATTTATCAATTAATTATAAATTATAACCATCAATTACCAATGCAAATTATAAATATTATAATTATAAAATAATGATAATTAATCATTTAATTTTGTGAGAGTGAAAAATAAAAAAAAAAACGTAATTATAGTAAAATAAATATTTTAAGTTTAAAATGTAAAAATAAATTTTAAAAATAAGTAAACAATTAATTGAAATTGTGGGACTTCTATTTATTTTAAAATCGTTTATTATAAATTAGGTATCGCACACACTCATTCATTCTCATTTAGTTTATACAAATTTTCGAGACTTACGTAAAAGTCTAATTACCGAATTATTACCCGTGTAAAAAAAATTTTCAAAATGTTTACTATTATAACTTTAAAAACGTGACAATGACAAACTTTTTTTAAATGATTTTTAAACTTCGAAAAATACAAAGAAGAAAACAATTGGACTTGATACGTTTTTCGGCTCTTTTGTACACTTTTTTTGACGTCACTAAAAGCGCTGAGTTTCATAATTTTTTCAGTGCAAAATACGTTCAGAAAACGCTGATTTTGAATTATTTCTAAACGTTTTTTTTTTGCATATTTTAAATATGATACAAAAGTATGAGTGAATATAACAGATATGAGACAATTTATAAATTTTTAATAATGAAATTTTAAAAAACGCGCGTACAGATTTTTGATTTATCTAAATACGCATTTTTTAATTTTTATTCCACTTACATTTTATTTATTTGCTTCAAAATTTAAAAAATTCCCTCCTGTCAGTTCACACTCACACTCTTTAACCGACGTCTAATAATTTTTGGATTTTTTTATAAACTATAAAAAAATGCACCTATAGCTTTTTTAATTTTCTATACGCATATTTTTTTTAATTGATATGTTGAAAAAAAATCCAAAAATTGTTAATCGTCTGCTAACAGGATATTAATTAATTTTTTCTTGAATCATTAAGTTTCAAAAAAACGTTTAAAAAAAATTCGTCGTGTCTAATTTTGAAGTTTAGAAGTAAACGTTTTTTAAAAAAATTTTTTACACGGATATTTACTGTTACTAATATTTTAATTAAATAATATTTTTATTTATTATTATCATATCGTATTATTAATTATTACTTAAGAACACACTGTCGAACGATCAATAATACAGTGACATCCAGACTAGCTAGCACAAAATGTAATTAGCATTAGTGCTGATTGCCTATTTAATCAACTTTGTAACCACATTTAAACTTAATCATTTCATTTATTTAAACAATTATTACTAGCTATCATTTTTTTATGAACCTCTAATTATTGTTCGTTTATTTATTCTAACAGTAGCTCTAAAATAGTCACGACCTAGGCAGTATTGTGTCTTCATAAACATGATTTATTATTTTATTTTTTAAATCATTTATCCGACCACAAGTTGGCGCCGCTCTTAAGCATCCAACTGTGGTCGATACTTTAATTTTATTTATTTAAATAAACATGATTTTTAGTAATAATAATAATATTTATAATAATAATAATAATGGTGATGATGTTAAATGAAAATTTGATTTTTAAGTAAAACTAAGATTTTAAAATACTCAGTTAATTTAAATGTGTCGCAAATAAATCAATTATTATTTTTTATTCAACAATTAATTCTATGAATCGCGATAATTTTTTTTTTAATTAAAAAATTTAACAATTTTATTTTAATACAAAGAGAAATTTTTTTTTTTAATTGATGAGAAAATTTTTTTGATTGATAATCGGTAATTAAAAATAAAAATTACCATGAAAAATATAAATTTACGGAGTGAAAAATTTTTAAATCGATAATAAATTGATTAATTGCTCGACAAAACGATAGACGATGTTAAGTTATAATGATAATGATAATAATAATAATAATAGATAATATAAATGAGCATAGACGAGATCGTTAATAATTATTGTGTGTATTGTAAAGTGACGATGGCATTAAAACGACCTCGATGATTGTATTTGTATGATGATGCCTATTGTTGTTGCTGGTTGCCGTTGCTGGTATGGACGTGGTGACCTTTAACTAGTGACAATAGTTACTGATAATTATATTTAGGCAGCCTTAGCAGCTTTCATCAGGAGATCAGTGCTGAGTGACTTTGGCCTTTCAATTGGTAGTCCAAGAGCACGGTCCCATACCAAAGCTGATAAGACACCAAGCGCTCGGGATACACCAAACAGTACGGTGTAGTAGTTCATTTCCTTCATTCCGTAGTATTGCAAGAGTACACCAGAGTGAGCGTCTACGTTGGGCCATGGGTTCTTTACTTTGCCAGTTTCCAATAGAATTGGAGGGACGACTTTGTAAACTTGGGAGACGAGCTGTAATTTAAAAAATAAAAGTTATTTGTCAGTAAATTTAATTTTATAATTTAATTTTACCATAGGTTGGATATTTCGTCCCTTTATTGGGACTTGTTCAGCAACTTGACGGTAGTTTATATGATCAAGTTCCTGAAGAAGTCCCAATAAAGGGACGAAATGTCCAGTTTATCGAACAAGTTTACCTTGAACAATGGGTCGTTGGGCAAATGTTTCATGGCGAACTCTCTCTGGCAAGTGTACCGCGGGTCAGTCTTTCTGAGCACAGCGTGTCCGTATCCAGGTACAACCTGTCCACTCTTCAGTGTATTCCAGATGAATTCCTTGAGCTTTTCATCGGAAGGATTTTCGCCGACCTGTGTCTTTAATTTTTGGAGCCACACTAGTACTTCCTGGTTAGCGAGACCGTGAAGTGGTCCAGCCAATCCGTTCATACCAGCGGCAAGTGAGAGGTAGGGGTCAGAGAGAGCTGATCCAACCAAGTGAGTAGTGTGAGCAGATACGTTTCCACCCTCGTGGTCAGAGTGGATTGTGAGGTAGAGTCTCATCAATTCGATGAATTCTTTGTTGTCGTAACCGAGCATGCTAGCAAAGTTCCACGACCAATCTTTGCCACTGTCGACAGATCCCAGACCTTTGCCGTTCTTGTAGACGTTGCGGTAAATTGTCGCAGCAACTACAGGCAACTTGGCAATGAGATTCATCGAGTCCTCGTAGGTGGCCTCCCAGAACTTAGACTTGTGCACTCCGCTGCTGTAGGCTTTTACGAACTCGCTCTCACTGTTGAGGATCGTGATCGCAGCTGAGAACTGGGTCATGGGGTGAAGAGATTTAGGAAAATCATTGAGAGCTTTGGTTACGTGAGCAGGTAAAGAACTCCTTGATGCCCATTCCTGAGAGATGGCTTTTACTTGAGCTTCAGTTGGTACTTCCCCGGTAATCAAAAGCCAGAACAGACCTTCTGGCAATGGCTCAGCACCACCAGGTGCTTTTGGCAATAACTTTTGACACTCGGGAATAGACTTGCCACGGAATCTGATGCCTTCTTCGGCATCTAATACTGATGGTTCCCAAACTAGACCTTTAATACCACGCATACCTCCGTACATCTGTAAATATTTTAAATTATTATTATTATATGGGCTGGTAATAATAAATATGATTGTAAATTAACTGATTGAATAATAGAGCAGGATGAGTTGAGTTGTAAAAGAGAAGACTCAATGCAAGTTAAAAATCAATGGGTCAACGGGTCTCACTCGTGCCATAGATTAACTTATCAATAGAGTGACAAAGTATATAGAACTTTTATTCAGACCAATTCTTATCGATCGGACGATGATATTATTTTTATAAAAACTATATTCCGATAAAAGATTAAGCTAGAAATAAAAATAACAAAAAAAAGAGGAAACTCGTATGTTTTATACAAATCATACGATTGTACACTAAGAGAAAAAATAACTTTTAGAAATATTGTATTATCAATCTGATATCATTTTCTTTATCGAAGAAATTTAGGGCATGTTCAAAAATTCAGGGCCAGTTTTTCGAACTAGAATTATTTTTAATCCGGATTAAAATTATTATTGCCATATCTACATATCATTAATATATATACTAGTATACATGCAGATATATTAGCAATATTAATTAAACCCGGATAAAAATATACCCAGTTTGAAAAATTGGCTTTCACTCTGAAAAAAAAGATACAACTTCTGCGTTGAAAAATATTATCTGTGTACCATAATGCGTTCATAAATACTGTGGAGAAGGTAACACAGTTCCAGGTATTCATTCCTCTGGTTTTAATTGAACCACGTGACTCCACTTACTAATTATCTAGATAAATAATTATCATTTTCATATTTTTCTGAACACGCCCTCAAGTCCAGCTCAAAAGTTGCTGATCTTTTTCTTCTGTACATTTGATTTCCTTGTCAAGAAAATTATTCTTCAACTTAAATATGCAATTAATTATTTTTATTTATTTACTACTTAAGAAAATGTTTTTACAAAAGTTAATTTTTTTTCAGTAGTTCAGCCAGTAAGATTATGTTTGAACTTTAAATCACGTGGGTGATTTAGTAGGTGTTTAAATTTTTTCTTACCATGTCAACAGTGACTTCGCCGACTTTGGTGTTACCATGTTGCTTACGGAAAGCCTTGATACGTTCCTGCTCCTGTGGGATTTTATCCGCAAGGACTTTCTTCAAATCCGTGGCGGCGTCCGACAAAGGACGTAGAATTATTGGTGAGCTTAGTTTCTGTAAACAAAAGATTAAATAATAAATAAATATTTACTATTGATATCTATTTTTGATAAGCGATAGAATAGTGGAGCAAAATTATCAATCGATTTAAATAAAAACAATGACTAATTTGTCGAGTATAATTGAAATAAAAGTAGAGTAATTATTGCGGAAGATGTAATAACAATACACCTAGTATTGCAGGTGAAGAAGAAGTGGGTCGAGGTGGGATTTTTTTCTGTCCTCTCAGGCTGTCCTACAGCCTATTGGGGTAAGTAGGACGCTCATGTTGATACAGATGTCAAGTAAATAAACATCGTAAGCTAAAGATTTACAGTTTGAGACAAATCTAAAGGTCATGTTGTGATATAAATTTATATATATATTTATAGTTAATAATTAATAATTAACTTATTAATCAATCAATTAAGTTTACAATTATTTAGATGAATGTTAGTTGGAAAATTTTGTAATTCTTATCACTGCAAGTAATTAATTTATATATATTGTAGTATATAAATTTATCTTGTTTGAATATAAAATCTGCAATTATACAATGATATAAATATTGAGATAAAAGTGATAATAATTTTATTTGCCAGCTAATGAAGTTTATTTTACAGCAATAATATATTAGGTGACAGTAAATTGAAACCGATGGTTGAAATTAAATGTCAAGTTACGTTACAAGAATTTAATGTTTATTGTAACTGACTACCGCATTCTTGATGTTATTACTATAAAAATAATATATAAAAATAAAAAAATCAATAACCAAGTTATGAACATTCATTGACAACGAAAAATCACGTGAAGAATGATCGCATGTGATCTTCCAATTGACTTTCAGAGTTATAAACACTTCCGACCTCATGAAAATATCGTAAAACATCATTATATATATATAACAATAATTCCTTATTAAATTAATTTTATTTAATAAATCTTGATAACATATTTCTGTAATATATTAAAAATTATATACAACATTAATTTCTTTTTTTTTACTCGATAAATTTAAATTTTGTTGAATTTTATGTAACAAATTTTAATAACATATTTATATAATTTTTAAAAAATTACATATTACACTAATTTTGAATTTCGAATTTTTTTTTTAATTCTATAAATTAAAATTTTCTTTACTTTTATGTAATAAATTTTAATAACATATTTATATTATTTTTAAAAAATTACATATTACACTAATTTTGAATTTTGAATTTTTTTTTCAATTCTATAAATTAAAATTTTGTTAAATAAATAAAATGTGATTTTCAAAGCCGGTGTTAATGGCAAAATTGATGATAAATTGACCTTGGACAAAACTAGCTTCCTCGTATGACATCACTGAATCACATACTCTTAATCAAGGAAATATACTGATACAGAGAAAGTTATTATTATTATAATAATTTATAAAATTCATCACTTCGCTGTGCAATATATTCGTAAAAATAATTTATCATTTCATTATATCTACTTTTTATTTATTATTTATCACCCGCGCCCGGGTATTAATGACTAGAATATTCGATAAATGAATGAAAAATTATACTGACGATACGCTGATGATAATCAGCACAGTAGTCAACAATAAAATTTTTTTAACAACAGTAATAATTATTTTGACGGAAATAATGTCGACTCAATAATCATTAGCCAGATTATATAATATTTTTTTTCTTTTTTTTTCATCACTACTTTTGTACTCAAGACCTACCTGAGTTACGTCACTAAAATCACGCGATTGCTAGACGTCATATCATATAATAATAATAATAATACATAATTATTTATATTTTTTGCCAGAGAACCGAAACATTTTTGGGCTAAAAAAAAAAACAATAAAAATTCCAGTTCTATGAAACGTATTTAATATTTAACAGACAAAAATTGATAACTTCGAGATAACAAAGTAATAAAACAAGTCTGTCTGGTTTAAAAAAAAAATAAAAAACATTAAACTTGACAGTCAGCAACAAATAAATAAATATATATGATAATAAATGATGACTTGTAGAAGAAAGTAGAAATGATTTAGAGAAACTGGTTTCTTGATACTTTCTCTGTAATAAAATTTGATTATCATTATAAATTTACATGATAGCCACGTGGCTGGCTTTAAATATCTGGACTTAGGTATGTAGATCTACATATATGTATATATGGATATAGATATATAAGAACCATGGGAAAAGTCAAACGTTTTTGTTACGAGCAATAGTTTTAAATCGAGGCTCTTGATAAATGCCACGTGTTATTTTTTAAAACTTGTTAACAGATTTAATTTTTAGCAACTTATTAATGTGGGGTAATTTAAACTGGTACTTGATATTTTTTAAAATGTTTTGTCAACTTGTCATTAAATGGGTCTATAACTAATAATGAATGACAGATAAATATATCAATAGCTGATAAGAATTTAATTATCGCCGTCCATGGTAATCTATACTGAGTAGTTTTGATATTTTGTCGGATGAGAGGTGAGTGGGAGCTTTTTTAAATTTACTGCAGAGTCATCGCGTTAGTTTGATATTTGACCAATAAAATTGAACGAGTTTCCTACAAAAGAAAAAATGAATAAATATTTTAAAAAATATTTAAAAAGCCTTGAGTTGTTTTACAAGACAAATGTATGAGAATTATTAATAGCAAGTGTTCGAAAATAGTTTTTGCACATGTCTTGTTAGATAATAATGTCGGTATGTATGAAAAGGTAATTTTACTGGTTTCAAATTCTAAAGCCGGGTTTTTTTTTAATTGTATAGAGAAGACGAACGCAAAAGAACGAATACTTTTACTCAATAGGTCGACTAGAAATAATTTCAGGGACATCGGATAATAATAAATGATAATGACAATTGATTGATAAAAAAAGTGTCCTACGTGATCTGTATCAAGGAATTTAGTGACCGAGGTCATGAAATTGGCAGCCAGGATGGCTTTCAATGACGTAGGAGTCTTGGTATATGTGGATCATGAGAGTGGATCAGTTTTTCGACCTCGAATCCTCGCTAATTTTAGTTCCCGATTACCAAACACACTTATAGTTTAGCTATGCAATGTCTTCATATCAAAGGGTGTCTGTACAAATTTTAAGCCTTGTATCGGTTATCATTTTTCTGAGCTTTGATTATTAATTCGTTACATATTTCAATTATTTTTAGAAATTAAATTAATAAGGAAAATTTGTGGGAATTTTTAATTAATAAATTTTTTTGAAGGTCAGGGATATCACCTTGAAAGTTTTAGTTACATAACTAAACCTTAGGGAGACATTTCTAGAGTGCAAATATACATCAAGGTTGAATTTAAAAAAATATGCGATTTTACTTAGGGTATTATTGATTTACCAGTTACGCGGCATAAAATATCCGAAGATCCAGGAGATTTTAGAAATTAAATGTCTAATCTTTGTTACAAACCAACTCCGACAGTTTCGTCTTGACCTGAGATACAAAAGTTGGATCCTCCCTTTTAAACCTGAGATTTAAGTTTGTTCTTTTACTCAGGTACAGTCAGTACAGTAAATTTACGTCCGTCACTTCTATTACGTATTAAATTTAAAAAATCAATTATGAATTTTTGAATAAATTTTTTATCTGTAATCCAGTGAAATAAAAATAATAATTATTAATTTTAGTGAGTATGGATTTAAATAAAATAGTTACGTAATTATTGACAGGTCTTTGTCACAAGAGCGCATGCATAAGATTTAACTGACGCTTCACAAATATACTGGAGTAAAATATTTTTTTTTTAAGTTACTAAAATCTATAAGTAATTAAAATAATATTTTTAAATTAAATTTAATGATTCAATTTTCGATTTCGATAACTTTATCAGTAGCACATAGCACACAAACCTTGGCCAAGTTTGATCATTATAATTATTTGGTCATGTAATAAAATTTAAATAAATCTACTTGTCACTTGTATTAATTTTTTTAATTTTTAAATCCAACATTCATTCGAACAAATAACGCGCAGAAGATTTTTATCTGTAATTTTTTTGGAACGGGAGCTGGGATTTAAAATGAATAGAATTTTTTTTTTTACCCAGGGTAAAATTTTTTTTTTCCAACCGACTAGAGAAAGGACGCACGAAAAATAAAGCCGAGATTTTTTTTTATACTGGTTAAAGTTTTAATAAAAAGAAAGTAATCGATATGAGATTCGAAGTGCGGGGGGATAAATTTGAATAATTAAATTAAAAAATCTGACTTACTTGTAGTTCTAAGCATCGTGCCGCGCTCAAACGAAAAAGTGCCATTGTCCTTATTATCCTCGATACAAGAAACGTGGGTATTTTTATTAGACGAAGGTTTTATCCCTTAGCTCGACTTATTCTGTATAATCGACCGAACCGACCGCGCAAAGATCTGGCGCCCAACTCGACTCTACCAAACGCACAAACGCTGCCAACACTTGCGGTAGATCGACATACGCTTCCTTCTAAATGCGCATGCTCAAGTTCGAGATAAATTCAGCGCATGCGCGCCCACACGTAAGACAATAACCAGTCATTCAATTTTTTAAGTTTGCGCGGGACTTTTGAATATTTAAATTTTATTTATTTCTTTCAGTACATAGTTAATTTATTTAAAATTTTTATTACCGATGAAGATCTGCAATTAAATATTTGAAATTAATAAATAAGCTGTCATAATTTGTAAATAAAAAATATGATTATATTTTATATTAATCACTTACTGATTAAGGGTAAAAAAGTGAAATCCGTAAGATCCACTGGCAATTATATCAGTTATTATTTTAATTATTAATTCAACGCCGTATTGCTGCACAACTGAGTCATCATCTTTTATTTTTTGTAGCTCTGCGTGGACTGACTGCGGAAGTGTACACTTGCAGGTGCTCATTAATTTAATTAGAGAAGGATAATTAATAACTGGTAGAACTCCAGCAATTATTGGAATATTAATGTCATAATTTTTGCAATCTGCTACAAAATTAATAAAACTTTCCGAGTCAAAAATAATTTGCGTTATGATAAAATCAGCTCCTGCGTTTACTTTTTCTTTCAGATAAAAAAATTCAGTCTCTTTAGAGACTGACTCTGGATGTCTGTCCGGATATCCAGCGACTGCTACACTAAATTTATTTTTGTAATTTTCTTTTATAAATTTAACTAAGTCTACAGCATACGGAAAATCCCCAGTCCTACGCTCATCTACAAAATAATGAATGAATAAATAAATAAATATAAAATATCAGACGTGGATTTTCACTGAAGTACCTCCGCGGAGAGCAAGGACACCAGTGATACCAAGTTCTAGTGCTCTGTCTAATATTTTTCTAACATCATTTTTATTTTTTCCTCTTGCTGTTACATGCAAAAGAAAATTATTATCCATTTCTGATAAATTGTCATTCAAATTATTGATATTTAATTTTTTATGACAAGTCAATGCGTAAAATAATGGAGAGTACTCTCGTAAATCCATAAAAAATCTATAAGAATTAAATGAATTAATTAATTGATTACCCTGGTTAAAAATACTCATTGAAAAGTATTGAAAAAGATGAGAATTGAATATTTTTGAATAAATCATATTCCACAAGGTTTTCATCTGGACACAAAATTAATACTTTTCAATTATACTGAATCTAAAAATAATATAAAAATTTCTAAACTTCCAAAGAATTGAAATAGATTCGAATAAATTGATCTTTTCAATCTTTCTGAATCCTCGTCAATAACAAAATAAATGATCCTGAAGTTAGCAGACATTTAAAAATTTTTGAATTTTTGTTTTTCAACAAATCAATTGCAAAAAAATTAAATAAAAATATGCACACGTAGAAAATTAAAAAAACTACAGGTGCAATTTTTTCAAATATTTTTTTTTATGGTTTATCGTCTAAAAAAATATCAAAAAATTATTAGACGTCTGCTAACTTCAGTATCATCAAAACAATTTAACATTTCGGGTCACGTGTGGGATTGAAAAAAATTCAAATGAATTGACAGTTTTTAATCTTTCTGAATTTTCCTCAATACCAAAATAGTTCCATATTTCCAATTATGACTTGAATTGAAATAAATTTAAATGAATTGACATTTTCCAATTTTCCAATATTTGGATCGAGTGTAGGATTGAAAAGAATTGAACAAAATTGAGAATTTTCAATTTTTCTGAATCTTTCTCAATACTAAAATAGTTGCATATTTTGAGTTATGACTTAAATTTAAATAAATTAAAATGATTTCAAATTTTCGAATCTTCCTGAATCTTTTTCAATAGCAAAATAGTTTCACATTTCGGGTCACGTGTAGGTGATAATGTAGATGACCACTTTGGAATTTGAAAGGTATTGAAATTATGAAAGATTGAATTCTTTTCAATACTTTTGAATTCCATAATAATAATTAGAAAGTATTCAAATGATCGAAATTTCAATTTCATTTAATATTTTTCAAAATCTCCGTATGGATTGAAATAATTTTCAATACTTTTCAATGAGTATTTTTAATCAGGAATAATTAATTAATTGAGTAAAATTAACAAACCTTTTGTGAATATTTTCATCATGGGAAATTAATTCAAAGCTATAAAAAAATTTTTTTTCATCCCATTTTTCTTTAATTAATTTATTTAAATTATTTTTAAATGACATATGTGAATAATTGATTATTTTACAAATCGACGTTAAAGTTTTATCAGTCCGAATCATCGTACCATCAGTTATAATTTTAACCCAATTAAATAAATTAAATTTCCCGTTCCTCTAGTCAGTCACAGTCACTTGTTCCTTTTAGTTGAACCAACTCACAGTAGAGTACAAAAGTATAATCGAGCTGCGATAAAAAACGTGCACGTGAGCTGAGTAATCGTAGGAACACGCATAGCCTCACTTAAATCTGAAAACGTTTTGCTGAAGATTTTATAAATAAAACAATTTTTTTAGTGACATACCAAGAAGATGTCGTGGCTTCTTGGTAGTTATCGTAATCAGCAGCAACCCCAAGATTTTTCCCAGTATGCTGCTGCAGGATCTGGAGCTGGAGCTGGTGCCGGTGGTGATGAACCACCAAAAAAATCAGGTTCTGGAATGGATGCTTATAGATTTGACTCAAGTGCTTTGGAAAGAGCCGCCCAAGCTGCCAAAGAACTGGAGAAATCACGTAAGATTTTATTTATATTGATACTGATACTGATAATTTGACACCGGGTTTTGTTCTATGACGAGTTACGTAAGAGCTTTGGGGTTAGAGCTGTGGAGAAATCTAATAATGATGCAATAGTCGCTCTAATTTATGTAGTACATGAAAACAATTATTTATTTTTATGTGATAATTATTTATTTATTCATTAATTTTTTTAGCTTACGCTAAAGATGCACTCGAGCTGACAAAGCAACAGGAGATTTCTAAGCAGCAGGAATTTCTTAACAGCATAAAGCAGAATGAGGCTGCTATCGAGCAACTGAAGATCGAGCAGAAGAGAGTCGATGGAGAAGAAAGAAGAAAAACAATTGCTGAAGAAACTAGACAGCATCAGGCACGTGCTCAGTATCAGGATTCGTTGGCGAGAAAGAGGTATGAAGAACAATTGTCACAGCAGCAAAGAATGAACGATGAGACTTTACGGAGACAGGAGGAGTCTGTAGCTAAGCAGGAAGCCATGAGAAAGGCCACCATTGAACATGAGATGGACTTGAGGCATAAAAATGAGATGAGAAAACTCGAAGCTGAGTTGAAGGCAAAAGCTAAAGTTGACAGAGAAAATCAGGATCTTAATTTAGAAAAAATTAGACTAAAGGCCTCTGAGCACCGAGTCACTGTTTTGGAATCAATTAAGTACGTTGTCATTATTAATTATTCAATTTTAATTTATTTTATCTATTGTTGAATTTTTATTTTTATTTTTAGAACCGCGGGGTCTGTAATAGGAACGGGAGTAACAACTTTGCTTCAAGATTGGGACAAAATAGTGGCAGCAGTTGGTGGTTTGTCTCTTCTAGCATTCGGAGTTTATACAGCGAAAGGATCAACGGGCGTAGCAGCCCGATACATTGAAGCACGTCTGGGTAAACCGTCACTAGTACGTGAAACTTCACGTTTCTCAGCGCTGGATGCTGTCCGTCATCCAGTTCAATTAGTTAAAAAGCTGCGTGAAAAACAATCAGACGCTCTTTCAGGAGTTGTACTCGCACCAAAGCTTGAAGAAAGACTGCGTGACATTGCAATCGCGACTAAAAATACAAAACATAATCGGGGAATGTATAGAAATATTTTGATGCACGGTCCACCGGGTACCGGTAAAACGATGTTTGCAAAAAAACTTGCCCAGCATTCGGGTATGGACTATGCTATTTTAACTGGTGGTGATTTAGCGCCTCTAGGACGTGACGGAGTGACGGCTATTCACAAAGTATTTGACTGGGCCTCGACGACACGGAAAGGTCTGCTCCTGTTCATCGACGAAGCTGACGCATTTTTAAGAAAAAGATCCAGTGAACACATTTCTGAAGATCTTCGTGCCATGCTCAATGCATTTTTATACAGAACTGGAGAACAGAGTAATAAATTTATGCTGGTCCTGGCTTCAAACACACCCGAGCAGTTTGATTGGGCCGTTAATGATCGTCTTGACGAAATGGTTGAGTTCCTGTTGCCCGGACGCGAAGAACGCGAGCGTCTGATACGACTTTACTTTGATAAATTTGTGCTCCAGCCGGCGACTGAAGGCAAGCGGAGACTCAAAGTCGCGCAGTTCGATTACGGGTCACTGTGTCGTGAGATGGCTGATCTTACTGAAGGTATGTCAGGAAGAGAGCTGGCTAAGCTTGGAGTCGCTTGGCAAGCTGCCGCTTATGCTTCCGATGACGGTGTTCTTACCGAGCAGATGGTAATCGAAAAATGCAAGGAGGCGGTCAAGCAGCACAAGCAGAAGGTCCAATGGCAGAGCGAACAGGAGAGACAGGAATCAAAATCGATCTATACGGATACTGATGATACGGATGATAAAAAAAAACCATTGCTAGCTATTGAACCGGCTCCGAAAAACGAGAGGACTTAAAGCTCTATTGCATTTAATTAATTGATTAATTGACTAATTAATTAAATATCAATTTCCGTACACTATTTTTCCAATGTTTTATTTTATGTAAAACACTCATGACGTGACTTGTAAAGTTCATCACAAATTAGTTTAAAAAATAATAAATAATAAAATAAAAAACAATTAAATAATTGTAATTGCTGTAAGCTATATATTAGAATTTATCAGGAAGTCATATATATAGTGTACATAGAAATGTTTAAAAAAATGTTCACTACGTATAATTATATCATAAAATAGTTAGACTTTCTTGGACAGTGCCCCCAGTTTTTAAAAATATGCAATGACTCCGCTGTCATATCAGTATTAAAATTTTATTAATTAAGTAAAAAAAATTAATTAGTTGATGTCAATTGGGAGTTGAACGAAATTTGGAAAATAAATTTCAGTAAAATCTCATGATCCTGAAGTTAGCAGACAATTAATAATTTTCGGATTTTTTTTTTCATCAAATCAATTACAAAACAAAAACTAAAAATATGCACATGTAGAAAATTTAAAAAACTACAGGTGCAATTTTTTCAAGTATTTTTTTTTTTTGACTTATCGTCTAAAAAATCCAAAAATTATTAGACGTCTGCTAACCAGTATCATAAAATTTTAGGATTTTATTCTGAACAATTAAATTTGAAGAAAAACAGAAACTGAAAAAATGCACATGTAGAAAATTAAAAAGACTATGAGTGCAATTTTTAAAAATATTTTTATTTTAATAATTTATCGTTCTTTAAAAAATTCAAAAATTATTAGACGTCGGCTAACTTCAGTATCATAAAATCTTCATGTCGATTTTATAATTCAAATTTTGTAAACTCAAATTCATTCAACTCCTAATTGATATCAACTGCAAATAATTTTTTTACTACTTTACTACGTTTAATTTTTTTCAATTAATACTTTAATTAATTGATAAAATTTTGATACGCTTATGACAGTTGTAAGTAATTGAAAATTTTTAAAAAGTGGGTCTGAGAATGGCCTAAAAGCTTAAAAATTTGAATGCATGAATAACCTCAGGGACGTTTTATTATTTTTTTTTTTTAGTTGAAAAAATTTGTTTATTGACTTGCAAATTATAATGAATCAGTATCCTGTGTAGTTGCAACCAGCATTGTATATATGGTAACTAATAATAACTAAGTTTAATTGTTTTGTTATCATTTTTTTAATGTAGACCAGAGTACAGTTAATAAAAAGAAAAAAAAAATGTTTGGTTCAAATGAAATATATTTTAAGCTTCTGTGTTTTAGTTAAAAAAATTTTAATTGGCGTAATGTACATGTTAAAAAAAAATATATATCAATTTTAAATATTAATTAATTTGTTAATTATGCGGTAAGTTACTTTAATTAATCACACTTTCTTAATTATTATTTTTTTAAATATCGAAAAGACACTTGCGGCTCTTGATCAATCAACATCAGAAATACTATTTAAATTTTTAACATTAAAATTTAAATTACAAAAAATTTTTAGTTCATTATCTCAACAAATTTAAATATTAATAATAGTAATTAAAAAATGGTAGAAAAAAATATTTTTTTTTACAATCATTGAAGTTGGAACATATAAATTACTAGAAAAAATAATTATAATTATTAAATAAGTCTGAGTGATGTTTTTTTTGTATTAATAATTAATGAGGTAAATGTTTTAAATAAATATATATGAAGTTTAATTAATTAACTCGATATACAATTGATATTTATGAGTAATGATAAAATGAAAATTGATTTTAATAAGAAAAAAAAATAAAATGATTGTCACACAGCCCATAATTAGCTTTTAATTATTTAAAAAGTATTTATGTTGATATGAAAAATATTAAGTTATCAGTATATTGATATATTATTTATCAAAACTGAACACATAATTGGTATTTGCTGACGCGGTTACTTAAATAATCAAATACCTGGTAAGAAAAAAAAATCAATATCGATCTGCTAAATTAAAAAAAAGACATAAAAATTATCAGCCTATTTTTAAAAAAAAAATTTCAGTCTCGACGATATCGGAGCACAGCCGACTTAACTGAAATCCGAGCTGTTGGTATACAATCGACGCCCCTTTAAGTATAATATATAATAAAATGATTTCTATAAAAATATTTAGTTTAATCTCTGACACGGAGACCCCATATGCTGGTTCTGCGCACACCCACGGTAGGTCTCGCTATTGAACTGTACAAAAATTTGTTTATTTCAGTACCCGAGCCATTATTTTGTAAATTTTTGAACATTGGCTCTGACATTAGCCCAAATACATCGAGAAAACTGAGCGAAGGCATAAATGCTAGTCTTAAATATGAGGAAGGCGAAATACTGTAGCAGCGGCTCAATGACAAGTGTTCGAGCTGCCTAAGATTCAAAATACTTTGGACGGATATTATTGTGAGCAATGTGCAGTCGCTTAAATCGAGTTCTACTAAATCGGGACACGAGTCTGTTAGTATTTTAACATCTGCAATTAAAAATAAATTTATATAAGTAATTTAAATAAATATACATAGATACAGGGTAGAGGTACCAGTTTTGGACCTCTGTATTTTATACTTTTTCATTAATTAAAGTAAAATGGAGCAGTGGCCAATGGTACCACTACTTTATATTTAATTATTAATTACCATCGTCAGTTATCGTTTTTCTACAGCCGGCAAGATTCAACCTGGTAACAGAGGGAGGTAATAGTTTGCAAAGTGAAGCCACTGATTCAGAATTTAATGAGCACCAGGAAATATTTAACGCATTCAAACTGTAACAAAATATTTAATTAATTTATTTGTTTAGTTGTAGCAAAAAAAAAAACTTACTTTTTTAATTTCATCAGATGTTTGACAGCTTCAAGATCAATGCCTTCACACATGGTTAAATTAAGCGTAGTGATATCATTATTTTTGCTAATAGCTTGACAGCTCGGTTCATTCAACGTACATTTTTCCAGTGATAATTTTTTCAATAATCTACATTTATTTAAAAGCTCCGTAAGACTATCAGGAGTGATAACAGCCATCGACAGATCCAAGTACTGTAATTTAGTGAAGTAGTCGTCACAGAGTACCAATGAACCTGGATTAAATAACGGATTAGACAGTTCAGCTTGAGCAAGCCGGAGTATTTGTACACCACGTGGTAAAATGTGTCCCAGTGTACCACCAGCAAGAACTTTACTGCCCAAATCCAACCGCGTCCACAGAGCCTCGTCGCGTGCTATCTGACACCATCTTTTGCAGACCAACATTGAACGTACCAGACATTTCTTTGGTAGCCATTTTAGTATCATCAGTACCATTTCATCAGACAATTTATTAAATTCATCTTCACCTACAATAGAAGCTTTTTTTTTTCGCCTAAACAGATAGTAGTGATCTGCATCACTTGTATTCAATGATAAATTACTCGAATCATTTTTGCTGTAATTTTGTTTGTCTGCAAAGACTTCATTGTCGATGCGCGACGAATACCCAGACTCGTTACCCGTCGAACTGTAGACCGCCGGATCCTCGGTGTGATAGGGATCTTGATCCAACCTTCACCCAGTAAATATTTAAATGTTAGTCGATTAAATGAGCTAATCAAGGTCTAAACTAATCGATACTTGTCCTTGATTACCGTTGGTATGAAGCTAGTAGCAAACGTTTCATACCAAACAATGCTCATATTTATTATTTCAGGGCCCAGGTACTCCTTGAGCTATTGACGATGCTTCAAGAAGCACTGGGCTATTGTTAGTAGCATAGTCACCATTCATATTAATAATTATAAAAAACTAAACATATATTTTATACCTTTCTAAGCCTATTTTTTCAAAACTGGAGCCGTATATTTTGTCCTTATCGTCTAGCGCAGTGGTACCGTTTTCGGTGGGCTGACGACTGCACTCAGAACTACTTTCGCTGAGTGATATTGCTCCGTCTTGAGAGCTCGATTTTTTTAAACTCTCGGAGCTGGCATCGTCATCCAGCATACTGACTCCCAAATCAACCAGGACTTCTGGTTCCACGAGACTCGTGTCGCCGCGATAGGACCATCTTCTTCCATTTTTCGACTCGCTATTCAGTGTACTGTTCAAATTGTTGTTGCACCCGTCATCCAGTTTCATACGTTTACTGTAAGAAAATTAATTTTAGTTTTAATTAGAATAAAAAATAATAAATAATTGAATACGTCAACAATTAAAAAATAAACTGATGTGTCAACCTGTTCCACCAGGAATTGTCAAATGGATTCATCAGGAGCAGCAGGATAAAATTATTTTTTAAATTCAAGTTTAATACAGAAATTTAACCAGCATTTTTTTGGTTCTACTATTGAGTAAAAATATTTTTTAGTTTTGCAAAAAAAAATTATTTAAAATATGAGCAAACTATCACAATTTATCACGTTAAATTTATTTAAATTTATTATTATTAATATTAATATTGCTAATTATTCAACTTAATTAATTTTAATCACAATAATCACAAATAACCTTAAATATTTTTAAATAAAACCAAAAATAAATAATAACTTTTGTAAACACAACAATAAAATTTCAAAATAATTAAAACTCATAAATAAAAACCATATGAAAAATATGCTAGTGAAAAATTTTAAATGGACGGAATGAAAAACAGAAAAACAGGTTTTCCTTAAAATGGTTGATGTGCTGGTCCTTTTTAAAATAAACGGACGCTTGGGAAAATTTTTCAAGGAAAATATGAGGGTAGTGGCATTATCTTTTATTCTTGTCTCACGTATTTTGGATACCGACCGGATAATGGAATGAGGAATGGAAGGGGAAGGGGATGGGATTGGAATTGAGACATAGATTTTTGGAGGGAACACTTTCTACCTGGGATATTATCAGTTTTCTTGGTAATTATTAATTACCATGTCCATGTAAAAAAAAACTTTTACCACAGTCACTGCACTCGACTATCAAACATTGAACGGTGATTGGACCCATCAAAATAAATGGCATTTATTTTTTTAAAATGAATTTAAATACGGAGTTTGAAACGGTCGTTCAGGTCATAACCTTACCTGAGTTTATGGTGCGACTGCGCCCCCCTATTGCAAATGATAGCAACAGGTAAATTAAAACGATGATTTAATTAATTAAATTTAAGAAAACACTCGGAAATATTTACATTGATTAACAAATTATTTTTTATCAATATCAAACCTGTTAGGCGGCGAATACTCTCCGGAATCCTCGTGATAATCGTCACTCAACCTCGTATTCTCCTCCATGACTGCATTCGTTTTTGGCGGAATAAATAACTACTGGTAATCTGGCACTCGGAGGTAAGTAAATACGCGCCAGTTGCAGGCTTCCATTGATCCCCTACTTGGAGATTACGAGCAACTCGAGACTCTGATTGGCCAAGACGTTCGTTGCGCGCGCAGTTTAAATAAAAAGCGCGCAATTTTGCAGCGCTCGGATTTTAGCGCGGCAAAATTTGAATTCATTCATTTATTATTTTTTTATTTTCATAGTTTTATTAACAGTATATATTTTTATATATTTATATAGTACATATTTGTTATTAATTAAGTGTTTATAAATATTATTTAAATATTAACAATAATTTGATAAATTTAATTAACAGAGACCGCGTAATTTGCGATCCTCCCATTGAATTATTGCATTAGTGAGGACGTGATCTGAAGTTTTTTTATGGAAATTAAATCGTGGATCTTTTGAAGCCGAACTTTTATCGTACCACCATCCATAGCTGTTATATTAAAGTATTTAGCAATGATAATTATTGTAATTAATTATTTATTTACTTATTTAACATAAATATAAATATGAAATACCTTTGACTAGATAAAATGGGATAGCGGTAAAGATCTCTTGGTCCTTTGCGCTCTTGTTCAATTCTTGCATTTACTTTATCAATTACACCATCAATAGTTATGTCTTGATAAATTTGACGTGAGTAAAATTTAGGTGTAATAAAATCTCCTGGGAATTTAATGACGCCTTGAATTAAATGTTGATTTAAAATAAATAAATAAATAAATAAAGTACCGTCTACTCTTGAATATCTCGAGTCTGATCGTCCTATCATCTGTTGTTTTGGAAAACAGAGTTTGAATTCTGGTTTTTCTTTAGGTTTCACAGATAATCCTGGACTCTGTCTACTGCCATGTGAATCTGATTGATCTGCGATTGACATTTTTTTTTTTTTAAGTAATTACTTTATTTTTAATCACTCAATGGTCACCGTACACACAAAATTAATTTTTAAGTAATTGATTCCGTATCGATCGGCTCTACGGAGATTTAAAACGACTGATTATTGGTAAAGAACTTGGTTTAAATTGGAGTTGAGTTTACTATCATGTTTAAAAACATGGAGACATTTAGAGCGAGTAATAAATAAGAAATTACTGAGCAGAACTTTTCATCAATAATTGAATACGGTGACTGGCGGTCCACAGTATCTTCAAAAAATATAATAGGCACGCGACCGCTATTATTTGATCGATACTAAGGTAACTAAATATTTTTATTACATGCTACAAATAATTCCCGTTAAATACTCTTACTAATTTACATTAATTATTTTCTTAAAAACTAATTAGAGAAAATTATTGTGAAGATCATTAATTTTTCTATTAATTCCTCATAATTAATTGAATACATTAATTATTTATTATAAAAAATTTTGAATCTGAAAGATTTCTTGGCGCGAAAATTTTCACTTGACCCAAAAAATTTTTTTCATTATAAATTCAAAACAAAATTTTATTGGAGCAAGAAAAAAATTTTCGCGCCAAAAAATTTTATTTAGTCCCAAGAAAATTTTAGTCTTCAATTCATAATACAAAATATTTTTTACGCCAAGAAAACATTTCTTTTGTGTACCTTTATATATATATGTATATATATATATTTTTTTTTTTTTAATAAAAAAAATTAATTTCAGTTTTATAAAACTTGAATTTTGCATAATTTTTAAATAAATTAATAAACAATCATATTTGACTTTGCAAAGTCAAAAGGGCGTATAATTTTTTTTCTTGTTGGTGTCAATCGTTTTGTAAACATGTTCTAAGCCTTAAAATGAAAAAAAAAATTTCCAAAACCAAAAGGGCGTACATCTTAAGATACGTCCTTTTGGCGTTAGTACGTCAAAATTTTTTTTCTGCAGATCTTTACATTTCGAGCGATTCTAAAAAAAATGGCAAAAAAAAATTTTTTTATACGCCCTTATGACATGGAACCCTATCAAACTGCTGTAATACGCCCTTTTGGCATTTGGCATGCGATTTGTTAATTATTTTGTAAATCATCGATTCTTTTAATTGTAATATCGAATCTTTTTATTTTTATCAGTGACGTCAAAAAAATTCCGTATACGGGTATCCCAGAGCCTGGTCAAGTTTACGTTCCTAGAGTAAAAAAAAATTGATGTTTCCAAAGGAAATTTTTCAAATAAAAGAAAGGAGTGAAATCTTAGGAACTTTCTAAAAAAAAAAAAAACAAAGAAATTGGAGCCTGGAAAAATTTTGAGTGGCTCAATAATCTTCTTTTGTCAACCGAAGATTCAAATATTCGCAATGTTTTTCATTTGTCATTACAGAGAAAGACAGTCCTAATAAAGTTGTCTGAATAAAAAAGATCGATCGGAGTAATCACACGTTGAGGCGTACAACGTACCGCGCATTTGACAATCAACGCGTAGAACCAACTGGAACCTTCTACGTATCGTTCTAGAAGCTTTTGACGGTATACTGCAACGTACATCCCACTATATATTCATATGCCGGTGAACATTTGCCGCGACAAAATCAAGTTAAAATTTAAAAAAATTTGAAAACTAAGAAAATAAAAATAAATAAATCACTAAAGTCGTTGTAGTTTATTATTAATATAAATAATAAATAAAAAAGTTTTTTAAAAAACAAAAGATGTCATCAGATACACGCAGTAGCACACAAAGTCCTAAAAAACCTGCAACCAAACCACCATTTCAAGTTTCGTTTCCAAAACAGCAGATGACTGGTCATTCAGATGCACGATTTTCAAAAACTGACGGTATTTTATTTATTTAATTAGTAATTTAAGGTGCCGTTATAAAAATTAGTAACCAAATAATTTTTTTTTTTACATGACCTTGTAAATTTTATTGCAGACAGTGCCAAAGACCGCGTAACTGCGCCTATGGAAAAAGAACTCAAGGGGCCTCGCGATCATTATAATCATCCTACGCTGTCTAGTGAAAGGTAAATTTGTTATAAATTATTTATTTATTGCTTATAAAAAGTCCCAGCCTGGCCCATAATAGGGCCGCTGATTAAACAATTGAGTAATCATGGAATTATAGCTGAGAAAACTAAAATAATGAAGTTCATGACAATCAGAGCTTAACGTAATTGATAATTTTTATATGATACTGAAATTAGCCGACGTCTAATAATTTTTTGATTTTTAAACAAACGATAAATTATGAAAAAAAAAAAATTTTTAAATTGCACTTGTAGTCTTTTAAATCCTCTACATGTGCATATTTTTATTTTCGTTTTTTTTTCTGATTGATTTGTTGAAAAAGAAATCCAAAAATTTTTAATTATCTGCTAACTTCAGGATCGTAATTTTTATGATAATTATTTGGTAATAAATTAAAAAAAAAAAAATAATAATTAAAGACGTACTGTCATGATAGCGAGTTTTAGATTACAATAAATTTTTTTTTACTAAACGCAGGCTCTAGTAATTATAAATAAATTTCGGAAACTAATTAATTTATTTTATGAACTGACTGGAGTATTGACAGATTTTTTTTTTTTGAGTCTTATAAATAAAAAAGTAACGGAGTAAAACGTAAAATATATTGATATATAATATACAGAAATTGAATTTGCTTGTAAATAAACAAAAAATTGTCAAATGTCTGCTGCTAATTTACTCATCTATATATAGAAAAATATCGAGTGACTCAGGTTCTTTACTTCCCTTTACTGCACGTCAGACGACGTCTACCCCCACTTTGGTACCGTACTAGTCCATCCTTAAAGCTGAAAATGTAATCTAAATTACATGCATGGTTGATATTTAAAAAGGAAATCAACAACAAGCCTTCTGATTCTAATCTCATAATTTATCTATTTATTTACTCAATTAGTTCGTATTATTAACAGCCTCTTTGGTCCCCTTGTTACATTTGTATAGTTATGGAGGGTGGTATGACCAAAACGCTAAATCAGGAGATCCACAAGCTGAGTTGAACAAAAGTAAAGACGATAATGGATCGTCAGAAAAAGATGTTACAGACAGTGGAAATTATGAAGTTAAGTCGTCGATTTCACCCGGAAAACAAGGACCCAGGGATAATTACAATCATCCTCAGTTGTCTAGCGAAAGGTATTTAGATTATTATTAATTTCTACTCACTACATTACTTATCATAATCATATTTATGCAGTTACGGAAATTTTTACGACCAAAATGCAGATAATAAAGAATCAAAATTTCAAACTGACAGTGGAAAAACCGAGGCTTATTCATCTGCTTCACCTGGAAAACAAGGACCGAGGGAAAATTATAATCATCCTCAGTTGTCTAGCGAAAGGTATTTTAATTATTATTTATAATTTTTACTCATTACTCATAATCATAATATTTTTACAGCTACGGAAAATTTTACGACCAAAATGCAGGCACTGAAGAACTAAAAGTTCAAACAGACAGTGGAAAAACCGAAGCTAATTCATCTGTTTCACCTGGAAAACAAGGACCGAGGGAACATTATAATCATCCTCTGTTATCAAGTGAAAGGTATTTTTAATTATTATTGATAATTTTTACTCATTACTCATAATCATAATATTTTTACAGCTACGGAAAGTTTTATGACCAAAATGCAGGTACCGAAGAAACCAAAGTCCAAACAGACAGTGGAAAAACCGAAGCTTATTCATCTGCTTCACCAGGAAAACAAGGACCGAGGGAAAATTATAATCATCCTCAGTTGTCTAGTGAAAGGTATCTTGAATTATTATAAATTTCTACTCACTAGATTACTTATCATAATCATATTTATGCAGTTACGGAAAGTTTTATGACCAAAATGCAAGCTTAGAAGAACCAAAAGTTCAATCAGACGGCGGAAATGAACCCGACTCATCAATCGGTGAGGAGCAGAAAGGACCACGTGATAATTATAATCATCCTTTGTTGTCCAGTGAAAGGTATACTCATAAATTTTGACTTAATAATTAAATTTTGAATAATTATTCTATCTGTTAATTAATTCCTTGTAAAATTCAAACAGTTACGGAAAGTGGTACGATCAGAATGCAGGCTCAAAATAATCTAATAAGTAATTTTCATAAATTATACGGCCATAGTCGAACGCAGAAATTCAGCAGGCCGAATCTAACGTGCCACTAATTTTGAATTACTAAAAAATGACTGCTTTTTTTTATGGATTTTGACTGCTTGGAACATATCTATATCCACTTCACCATATATATGTTAAAAAATAGAGTAAGTTAAAGTATATAAATTAACTTACTGACTGTCAATCACTCGCTTACTGCCAATCATCAGCATCAGCGTAAGAGCTCACTACGCTTATTATTGATGATTATATTAAACAAACTAATGTTAGTATTTGTGGTTTTAATTTATTATAAATCAAAATTTTTATTTTAATATCTACTCACATTACCTGAAATGTGAAAACAAAAATTCAAATTAATGTTAAATTTTATGATAGATTTGTAACGTTTATATAAATAATAAAAATTATTTATTGGAGAGAGGACACTATCAATTATTTATGTTAAATTATTATGTACCTTTACTTTTAATTGGGGTAGGAGTTGCATTTGTAGCCACTGCTCTTTTTTTGGACATTTAATACTTTATTTTAATTAATGAAAAAGTATAAAATAAAATTTCCAGTGTGACGTTGGGATAAAAATATCTTTGAACGTATGGAAAAAATTAAGTTTGTCTGCGTATTCTACAAATTATTTATTTTAATTTTTCAAGTGTCAAAGACGGCACCTCTGTCCCTATTTCATAATTTTTTCGGAGGCTGGGGATTGGATGGAGTTCATATAGGGTCGAGGTACCGTTTTTGGTCACTTCTTTTAAGCGACTAAAAATTTTTTTTAAATTTTATATTCCAATGGTATTTTGAATTTCATATCAACTTTACTCTCTTCGCAATTTTTTTAAAATTCAATTAAAAGGATAAATAAAAAAAATTATTTTGTTGAAGTGATTCCATTTCGCCTGAAATTTTTACCAGCAAAACAAAAATTTTTATTACACAGTGTAATTATCAGCGACTAATGGTTTAATTAATAACTGACAATAATTAAGAAATAAAAAACAGTAATTTTGTAATTATTTTTTTTATTTTCGATGCTCACCATTAAAAATGCATATCAAGTACACAATTAACAGTTTTTCGCACCAATACAAAATTTTTTTTTTCATTTTCATCTTCATTTTTTCGCAGCTTATAATTACATCGAGTTACAATCAGCAGAATTGTTGATTTTATTTACGCTACTCGACATGTAAATAAGCGCAATGAAATAATTTTATTATCATTTCATTATATTTTATTTTTCATTAAATGTATGATCGATTGGACCCTGGAATGTGTGAGTATGTCGAGTGTGTCAACACCTCCAGGGATTTTAAAAATTTTCTTGCTCCACAAGTTTTTCTTTTAGATACAAAAGATTGTTAGCGTCCTATCCGATAAAATCGCCGTTTCCGGCGGATACAGGGGACTGAGTTAAATCTCCCAGTGCAATCTAGTCTTACATTCATTACTCATGTATTTTTTTCCTCCATTTATTTTATTTTATTTTATTCAAAACAGTCCTCCGTCGTGCCTGTATGCCTTCGATTGATAAAACTTCCGCCTTATTTTTTTAAACTCCTAAGTCTTAAAAACTAATTACACTATTATATAAATTTACTTGGTTTTTGTCCACATCCTCGCTATCTATCAAAGTTGGATTTACGCGACGACTCATAGATCTAATCTTGTCTCAACATATTTTTTTATATTTGTTTTCGTTAAGACCTCGCGTTATATCATTACTGATAATTCTCATACATTACAAAATTGTTTTTCAACATTCGCTTAAATTATCAAATAGTTACTTTATTGTATTTTTTTTATCATTATTGCGCAATGAATTCAAATTTTGACAACTGATAGATAACTCATGACATAAATCAAACATTTATCATTTTTATCGTAGACTAGGAACGAGTTCAACTAAAATTTTTTTTCTCAGTACATTAGATGGTACCAGCGCGTTGTCCATCAGAAATAATTTCGTATAAAAATATCACATAATTAAACTTCCAATTTAAATTTAAATATTTAAGGAGACGTGACAAATGCTGTGGAAAGACTCACAATTTTTTTTTAAAATAAATAATTAATTTAAATTTACGCGCCAATAAAAAATGATTTATTTTTTATTGTCTAAATTTTCAAAATTAAAAACTTAAATTTAAATAAAATAATTATATAAATTAAAAATATATACTTATGTCTTTCCACGCCACCCTGAGTATCTTATTCGATAATTACTGTATTATTATATAATTATATTTTCATCTCCTTTATATTTATATTTTAAAATCTTTCTCACTGACAATCAACGACTTTGCGATTGCATTTTAAAACATGATATACTTAAAATATAATAATTAAGTTTGTACGTTCAAAATCCAGTCTCAACATTACATATATAATATATATGTATATATTATGATCCGCCGTACTAAACCACATTGCAGAGAATTGCCATCTTACATAGACACAGTTAATCACATCTCATTGTTTATTTATATTAAATTATTAAATGCCTTGAGCTCATCACTAATTAATCAATCAATCAACTAGTGGTTTTAATAAATAATAATTGTCCCATTGAGGTGAAATTTACTGTGTAATTAATCAGTTGCGATTACATAGGCCTATTAAAAGCAAATTAATTACTCAATAAGTCATTCATCATAACGTACCATCGATAAGATTTACAATTGTTATTTTTTTTTAATTACAACGAAGCGCATTAACAATTAACGTCAACGCGAAAATGTATCAGCGTTAAAAATATATATTTATAATTATTTATTAATTACTATTATTATTATTTTATATATTCTACTGGGCATTGAAAAATAAAAAATATTTTTTGGCATTTTTTTTATATTTTATAGATTTTTTTTTTTTTTATATATTTTTTGTGGGTAAGAATGAGGTCAGGACGTAGGAGGTAGGACGGAGAGGATATATATTTTTTTTTCTTTTTTTTCTTTTTTTTTTATGGGTAAGTGGGTAAAGTTTTTTTAAAATTCTAACAATGTCATGTAGGCATCACCGTATTTATATATAACAGTTGGTCTAGGTGGGCGTTTTTCTACACACCTTTAAATGTATATATTTCTTATATATTTATTATTTTTATAAAATAAGTATCTATTAAATGGATAAATTAGACGAAGGCGTGGGAGGAAAAAAGGGTTTAAGAATCGCCTGATGTTATTTTATAAATATTTAGTTATGAATTTTGTTAATGTTAGTGATAAAAAAAAATAAATCAACACAAAATAATATAAAACAAAAGTTGTCTTTATTTTAAATTTTTTTAGAAAATAATTTTAACTTGTAAAATTACTCATTTATTTTTTTCTCCTCTCGTCCTCATATTAGAATTTATTTTATGTTTTTTTATAATTCATTAAAAAAGTAACGAAAATTTATCTCTCGCCTATCGCGTATTTTATACTCGATGTGTACATTATCATGGCGAAACAAATATATTTTAGTATATATATATATTTATATTTTTTTTTAAATTTGTAATCATAATCATCAAGTATTTGGTTATCACTTTTTTATCAAATTCACTGCATCTCACTCTGTTCTTACAAATTCATGAACAGTAGATTAAAAAAAAAAGAAAAAAACTCAATTTTTTTCCTTATTAATAATTGATATTTTTTTTCATGTGTAGCTCGTTAGTTCGCGCGTACAAACTCTCAATCACGACAAAACACAAGACATAAAAACCATAAAACAATAAATTTAACAAAAATTATTAATGAAAATAATTATTTTATTTTTTGTTTCTTTGTTTGTTGTATAGGTCAATTGTTTATAAATGAAAAAAACTAAAGTAGCAAATAGTTTTGACGTCAATATATCGCTGGTACCTTCGGAAAAAACCAAGCTCGCTATACAATAAAGTATCTCACATACATTACATTTTTTTTTAATAATAAATTTTCATTCAAATTTTTTATGGCCATTTAGTACGATTTTACGCATCACTTTTTTTATTTTTCATAAAACATTAGCTTGACATTCATTCACATACTGACACACACATCATTACACGCTGATTAAACCTACAATTTTTTTTATTTATTTTTTATTATTATTATTTTTTTTGTTTTTTTATTCATTTTTCTTTTTTTTCACTTACAGAGGAAGCTTTGCCTCCGTGAGTAATTAATTACAATCACGGAGTTGGTTATAAATTTTGCCCGTATGTTTGTACTGACAACTGACGCGTGGAAAAAATTTTCAAATTTTTTTTTTATTCTTCAAAAATTTATATAAATAAACTACGAGCTAAATGAGTCAGACTCGATTGACAATTTGTATCGATGATTGTTATTAATATTGTTTTGCAATTTACAATAGTATTTTACACACCTAGGGAAGTAAAGTAAGAAATGTCTCAGATCACATGTAATTGTTGGCCGAGGCGAAGCCGAGGTCAACAAACATGTGATCTGAGGCTTTCTTATTTACTTCCCGAGGAGTGTATACTATTTTTCTCCTCGACGGAGGCGGAAAGCGGCAACTTCGTTTTGCACAGCGGGACGAAAGTTGACGCTTTCCGCCCGGAGGTGAGAAAAATATTAAAACTGATGTCATCATTTGCAACCAATCAGTGGTCTCTTCAATCACAGTGTGATTAAATAAAGATTTTTAAAATCCAGGTCTTTTTAAATTAACAGAATCCACTGATCGCTGAGTCTACTCTGATATTTTATTTCTCATACCTCGAGTCATATTTATCTTTACATTTCATTCTTCTCATTCTACACAGAATCAAGTACATTTTTTTTTTCATCACTAAACAGAGCAACTGAAACAGATCAACGTGTCAAGCTGATGACAATTAATGCCTTGACTTTTTTTTTTTTTAATTAAAAAAAATGCATTTTTCAAAATCCGTTACAATTTCTGTCAGCGAATCTAATGGAAAAAAACTTCTACGCAACTAAGATTATATTACACGACGATGGTGATTTTGAGGTCTCATATCGTGTTCGGCGGAAGAGCTGGGCACTGAGACATACATATTTATGTAATGAGACTTGATCAGACCGATAATTAATGCGCGGGTCTTTTATTCACACGTACTCTTTATTTTTACTTCTCTCTCTCTTTGTCAGTTAATAATATGTGAGTAATGTATAACTGTATGAATGTATTTCTGTAACATGAGTGTAATTATGTAGTGTATGAAATTTTTAAATAATTGTTTTATGAATAATAGTAATAATAATAATAGTAATAATATGTTTGTTTTGTAGCATCGACCATTTTTTTTTTTTTTTTTTTCTTTATTTTCGTTCACACGATCAATGTGGCCAGCTGTAGACACTATTTTTAAACGTTCCCTCGTCTGCCCTGAGTAAAAAAATTTATTTCCACCTCTACGTTTAAAGGAAAACACTTGAGATAGACATTGTATTATATCGTAATTAAAACAAAAAATATAAATGTCGAGGAAACAAAAAAAAAAAACGATAATTGCGAGATCTGTCGCATTAATATTTTACTCAAAGTAAAATTTTATAGAGCGATCTTTTAGTTATTTTTATTAAATTTTACGAAAAAAAAAAATTACAATTCCACGTTTATAATTTTCATAAATCCAATAATTTACACTAATGGACTTTGAAAAATAATGATATATAAATACTGAAAAAATATGAAAATATGCGTGGAACGTGGCTGAAATAAAATAATAAATTTTTTTTTTATTTTTTATTATTATCAACTGAATTATTTTTTTTTTTTCGTTTTACTGCCAATCAGTAGGCGGTGGGATCGATGATAAAATATATGATAATTCTTAAATTTATACTTTTATACATAAAGCTAATTATTCGATCAATGTGATCGTATTTTTTTTTTTTTGTTTTATAATTTTTTTTTTCGCTTATACTCTAATTACAAACTTTTATTTTCACTTTTCATTTCTCCTCTCCCCCTCGCGCGTATACTCTTTATATTAATTTTAAAATGTCCTGCCGCCTTATTCGCACACAATACAGGTACTACTTTAACAAAATTTTTTTTTCTTTTTTCTTTTTTTCTTCTTCACTTATTGAGATAAATCTTATAGACTACAATCCTACGCGATACTTGAGACATTTTTAATGAATTTTTTAAAAAACCGATATGAAAAATTGCCCTCAGTCTATTTATCATAAAAATAAAAAAAAAAGCATTGACACTTGTTTATATTTTTATAGCGACACAATAAAACTTTCCATTATTTTAATTTTTTTAAATATCTGTCATTTAAAATCTAAGCGCGAGTCGTAATAAAAACAAAAATTAATAACGTACACAGTAATAAATAAAATAAATTCAAATACGTGGCCATGATGACACATGCGTTGATCAAAAATTACATCGTCAAAATAAAAACAAAAAATAATAATAATAACTACATAAATACCATCTGTTATTGTTGTCTTGCACTCGCTAAGATCGCGGTGTGTGTGGGGGTAATTGTCCAATTAATTTTTTTTACAGCAATGAAATAATTCCTACATTAAATTACATGTTAATTATCGCGCTCGAACAATGGGATCAAAATAATGAGTTGAGAAAAAATAAAATAAAAGGAAAGTGTTTTCGTGCGCATAAAAATTCAAGAGATTGCTGTCAATAATTACAATAAATGACTTTGGGCGAAATAATAAGTGTGTTATTTATTTCGTTGTTGTTGCCGATACTAATAATGCATACGCAATTACTAAACATTAAACTGTTGGTTAATCTCTTGACTGATCTGACATCGACAGACAAAATATGGCATTTATTTAAAATTTTAGTTATTTATTTGTTTTAAATGTACTGTCAATGGTATTACTATAATCAACAGATTGTAATAGTAATTTATAGTAGTAGTTTACGGCGAGAAAGGAGATTTTTGTACGGTGAGTAAAGATGATACTTTTTCAGCCACTTGGTGATGCGACGATCGCTGGATTACGGCGTTCGAGAAGATTAGAACGTGCTTTTATGCGGCGCTGCATCAATTTACTCTCACTTGGAGGCGATAGACCGTAGAGATGAGTCAGCGAGTCTTTGCCGTTGATACGATTATCACTGATGAACTTGGAGTCACTGTGTTCGAGAATTGAATACATGGAGCATGACTTGCGACGTGAATTAGTATCAAATTCACTGGAAGAGTGGGCAACGCAGTGCTTGCTGGGCTCCGAACCTTCGCTGCTGGTGTCTGACATGTGGCCGTAAGGATGATTTTCATCATCTGTTGAAGATGTTGAAAGTCTCGGCTCACAATTTTCAGCAAGATCTTCAAGATGGTTCACTGAAAAGTGTTGATACACTACACGATTGACTGCCATTGCTGACTCGGCGAATGCTGAAAGTTCACGGGCGGAATTGTTCCTTCTAAAAAACAAATAAATAAATACATGTTATTTTATTTTGATTTTTGATTAAGAAGACGTGAATAAATTCAACTGTGATTGATAAAAAATAATGACCTTATTATCTCAGGAGTAATAAGTGGCCTGTTGCCAGCAACAGTGATAGTGGGACCCGGATTTATCCATGGATGATTGAGAACACACTCAGCACTCAATCTCTGGTGCGCATCTTTAACAAGCAGACCGCGGATAAGGTCCTTGGCATCCTCAGAAATGTCTTTCCATTCTCTGGCTGGAAAATCGTAATCTCCTTGCTGGATGCTGGTGAACAATAACTCTTGACACGCCTGACAATTTTCTCCTCTCTCCCATCCGCATTCAGTACCGCAGTTACCATAAAACGGTGGGTATCCGCACAATAAAATGTACATTATGACGCCAAGACTCCACAAATCACAACGTTTGTCATAATAATTTGACTCGCCAATAAAGGCTTCAACAACTTCTGGTGCCATAAACTCCGCGCTGCCAACTGGTGTTAGTAGTTGTGGTGTTGCAAGTGGACTTTGTGAATTGTTAAATTTAATACCAGATCCAAGATCAAAGTCGCAGACTTTTATCGGTGTCAGTTGGTCTGGATGGACGCAGAGAATGTTTTCCGGCTTCAAGTCTCTATGTGCGATACCTGTTGTTTTATAAAAAAATAATGAAATAATTATTATTTTTAATTTCGTTCTACTGAATATATATAAATAATCCTGATAATTATCAGAGAAAGGTGTAAATTAACATCTATCCATTGTTATTAATAATTGCTATAATTAACCTTTTTTATGGAGGAAATTAAGTGCTCCAGCGATCTCCTTGACAATTTGACTGGCCTCTCTCTCGCTGAAGTGCACGCGTTCTTGAATTCTTCTTAGCAATTGCCCTCCGTTTATTTTCTCGAAGACAAGATAGAAACGCTCGTCGTCCTCAAAGAACTCGATCAGCTGGATTATGTTCGGATGACCCTGGCAATGATGGAAAGTCTCGACCTCCTTGAAAACTCTGGTACGAGCATGTCCAGGGATCTTGTCGATTATTTTAACTGCGTACTCCAGATCTGTGTACAGGGACGTGCAAGTCTGCACTGAAGCGTACGCTCCCTCACCCAGCACTTCTCCAGTCAGCTTGTACAGTTCTAACAACAAAACAATTATTTCAATTAATTAGACATTTAAAATTACGATCAAGTGAAAGGTCAGTTGTCATACAATTTAATTAATAAAATCTGATTTAATATTTTATCTTTTCCTCGTTTCTCTGCTTACGCATGTAAAGTCAAAAAAAATCATTGCCTTAAATGGAATCATTACTTGTACTTGTATCTCCATTCGCGGTTTAATGGATGCATTACCGACTACACTAAATCCCAATAAGTTAATACGCGTTTAAAGTTTCATGTGTTATAAACTTTTAAATTGTTTATAAAGTACTCAGTACTTATTATAAATCATGAAAACGAACTATATATAGTTAGACAGTAATAAAAAAATACTTAAACTTTTTTCGTATTATTATTACCGTAATAAAATTATCAAATAGAAAGTAGCAAAATAAAATTTAATTGATTTTTATTAATGATAAATTTCTGTATTGATTATTTTGATGTAAAGATTTTATGCGAAAAAAAGACAAAGTTTAAAGTGTGCGTCAATCAATACGATCACGCGATTGTCTGTCGTAATTTTTAAATGCTTTTATCAATCGATAACGTTCTAGAAGGAATAAAGTACTGGGTCAACGTGACATTGCATCTCTGACAAATGTAATGCTTGGTTGCACAGAGATATCAAGTGCAATTATTTCATTTAAAATTTATAAAACACTAATGGTGAGATTAAAATTTTTTTTGCTCTAGAAAACGTTCTCCATTTTATGAGTAATTATTTAAATCTTCCGTGACTTAGGATTTAATACTTTTAGAATAAGGAAGTAAAGGTATTCCAGTAGCGTTATTATCGCGGAAGTTTCGTTTCTTGTTATGAAGACATCAAAAATAATAAAGAATTAATTAAGCGCTCGGTTGATGACTTGACTACTCAACTTGTCAACTTTTTACTCTTACAGAAGACGGAAAAGGTGGGAAAAGAATTAATGGAGAGAAAATAAACAGCAGAGTACATATATATGTAATGCTAGGTGGGACATTGATTCGGTCATCGTCCGATGACGCAACACTGCTGAGTCTTGGTGCTGTCTAAACTCGGTCGCTGCACACATACATACATATATTTTATTGTTCATAAGTATTGAATATTTATAATATATATAAATATAGATGTGCATGTAGTCATGCATGCATATATAGATTGCAGTGAACGTACGTCGATTCTGTCTGCATCAGCAATTAATTTTCCTGGCCTCGACTCTTCGCGTCGCGGTGGCCAGCAAACATGCGCAGAATCAGACCAAAGCCGGCATCAAGTTTAGAACGTTCTAGAAGCCAACAGCCACGACTACGACTACGACTACGAGGAGGATAAAGCAGGACAGAATATATATAAATGAGCTGGGTATATATATGTAGGAATAAGGAGTGAGTGAGCAAGTGGCGCCGCTATCTCACTTGGATTTAATAGCGGCAGCAGCAGCTTTTTACTGTACAGGTTGAATAGAGTACCAGTACTGGTACCAAAAGTTATTTTTCTTATTCCCGACTGCCCTGTGCTGTGGATGAGGAGGAATGTAAACAAAACATGGGGTCTAATGTTTGGAGAAGGAAATAAACGTCAGGCAACTGACATAACGCTTCTTTACATTCTGTTCAACCAGTACTTCAGAAACTAAAGTTAAATCCCGGTTGTTATATAAATATAACAAATCTATATCTATATCTATGCGTATGCATGAGATAACGTTTGTTTGTATATATTTTTTTGGTACTTGACAATTACTAAGTACTGTAGGAATAAATACCTACCAAGGATAAATCATCCAACGCGAGCTTATCAACTTCCTCCAAAATTAGTGCTATCAAACCCGGACACACGTGCTCAGTCCTATCATGACCATGTATGAACCCCCTTTATCCGACCCATTATCGCGCAGATGCAGCAATAATCAGCTTGTTTTTAATTAGTGTCTAAATATTCGGAGATCGTGAGACCGTTGAAAAAATTTGTGTTTACCTTGGAAGCATGACGAGACCAAAGACGAGCCTGAACGATTCTTCCTACGTCGTCTGCGTCTAGCTTCTTCCTGTCTTGCATGGACTGAACTTAGTGGTTCTCCTGTTGAAGCCACATCCCTGCGATTTCCGTCAACTGAAACAAAAATTTATTATTTTATTAATATATGATGACATCAAATATTTTTTTTTTTTTTATACTGGAGTCAATATTCAGATATTTATATTTTTACTGAGTTTTATTTTTCTGGGTCAGTATTTTTATCATGGGCATTAAACTTTGAGGAAAATGTGGATCAATAAACTGTAAAGTAAATCGGAGAGCGGGTATTATTATTAAGTATGTATGTAATGTACGTAGAGTTTAAGTACTACATACTCACTTTACTCTAGTCTAGTCTGGTATAGTGTAGGATGAGAGTAAGATGAAATATCAAGACTTTCAAGAGCAACAGAACGCTGATGAGAGTTTATGAGCATTACCAAGTGCCCCAGACTCAGTAAAGCACAAAAGTATAAGATGAAGATGAAGATGGAGAATAAGAAAATGACGAAAGAGACTAAAAACTCTGTACTTTTATGCTGGTTTGAAATTTTTCGAGTTAAATTTTTTGCGACACAAATTTCATCTGACGTTTAAAAAAAAATTGACGTCAAGAGATGGAGATTTATTATTTAAATAAATGCATTTTGCAACCGATATTTTTATTTTTATTTATTATTCCGTTGTAATAGTGGACGTTGATAAATTAAAATATTATGGCCTTGTCAGATTTTATGAATGTGATATTTAGTAATGACAAAAATAAAGTTAAGTGTATAGATGACGTGGGTGTCTGACGTTCGTTGACCGCGATGGCTAGAAAATCCCGTGTGCAACTGCATAAAATAGTACCCGTCTAGTCGTTTTATTTTAATTTGTTGTATTTATTTATTTAGTTTTATTTTAGTCGTCGCAAGACCTGCGATAGACTCAAGTCACACGAGGGAGAAAGTTTTCAGTTAAATAAAAAGATTAAAAATGCAAGTAAACGAAACGGGTTGTCAACAAAAAGCTTTCCTATTTGTGAAAATTAATTGACGAGAGTTGGTCATTATCTTTTTAGTTACTTGCTCTCTCTTTCACTTTTCTGTGATGATAAAAATTTAATTATGGAGGCGAGGGACAAATTGCTGATACGAGGACTGATGTAGTGCAAAATCATCAGGGAGACAAAAATAACTTGTACTGAATACTGTCTATTTGATACGAACTCAAAATTCTACTGGGTTATATATTTCGTACGGAAACCCGAGCACTAGTGAGAAGAACGTCAGTGCAGCGACATCTGCTGCCGGGCAGCGAAGTAATTTTTCAAAAATTTGAATTAATTTCCAAGCCTGGTTGTGTGTGACGCAGTGTTAAAGTAGTGGACTCTGTTGTGAAAAGATCGTAAAAAATAACAAAAAGGTCATGGTATGAAAGAAAAAAAATAACAAAGAGAACTACAGACTGTAAGAGAAAAAATCATGGAAATTTGACGTAAACTTTTCTCATTCGTTTTTATTATACATGCTACCGGGAATTTTATTTTTCTCTTGATACACTGGGGTTATATTAGGGTAGCAGCAGCAGATCCCTAACGAGTTTCGAGAGTAGGGGTAAAAAAATAAGTGCACAAGCTAACAGAAACCAGAGGGATGGCTTTTACTTTGTTCGCATAAAATACGCTTTCGGTTGGGTTCTCTGTGGGCGACGATTTTTAAAATAAAATTCTGCGTTAGTACTCTAGGGTTTTTTTATAGTATCGAGCCGTTATATATAAATACATACGCATGGGGATAAAAAAATGAAACTTCTTGCCAACCGTTTTTTAAACTAAAATTAAATTTGCTCATCGAGTTGTTGAATCTACTGACGGATACATTTAAAAAAAAACTGAATTTTTTAAATTTAAATGTCGGCTCCAATTAATTTGATTACGTAACAATACGATCCGCTGCAGATTTATATACTTGTATTTTTTTTATTTCTGTTGAATGAGATCGTTTTTATATTTTGTTTTGTATATAATAAATTTATTGTAACAATGAGATAAATTTTTTTTTAAATTTATACTGTCGGTATATATCTGTTACTGGATATCAAGCGAGGAAGGAGAGATTGTACGGCAAAAACAATTGAGATATTTGTATGATGAGTTTAGTTGTGTAGAAAATATAATATATACATATATTACAAACATATATGTACATTATTATGTTAGTTGTAAGTAAATAGATTGACTTACTCCGTTTTTTTTTCGTAGAATATGTGGATAGATATGAATAAATATGATATTAACATATGAAAGAATACAATAATACAATTGTCAGCAGTATGTAAAATTCACTCATGTTGGCTGATTCTTGTGAGAGAAATGAGTGGGCGTGGATATTAAGTCGCGTGGGTTCAAGAGAAATCAGACGAAACCAGAACGCCCAGGTGGGTATCTTATATATATATACATGTATGTATGTATATAATTGTATCGAAGGTATGAGCAAGACAACGCGATATGTAATGATACATAAATAAAGACAGAAAAAAAATGGATGATTGACTTAGAAGTTTTTTTCCATTAGAGAACAAATGGATAAAAAAAACGGAGTTTTAATGGCTCGTAAATTTAACGAGACCCTGAGAATCTATAATAACATATGTGAGTCATGATGACGATTACTTTGTCTAAGTAGCCAATATCAGTATTACATACATTGTTTCACTACGTGTTATATTTATATTTGACCTAATAGTTGATAGTGTAAGTAATTTTTATTATCCAAGTAATTTGATTCAATTCTACACAGGACATGTGGCAATGAAAAATAATATAATTTGATAGTAATAATAATGAAAATTAATGGTGACTTAGTGGTGGTTGCAGTTTGTTATTGCAACAATAACCTCGAGACAGCACATAAAGTAATTTTCAGTGAGAATGAACTGATAAAATATAAATGGCGTTAAGAAAATTGTGATTTTATCACGTGAAAAAAAATAAAAAAGGCTTAAAATTATCTGAGCATGAAATAGTTAACACTTGTGTTGGTATGAGAGAATAAATAAATTAATTTATGTAGACAAAGGACTAAGAAGTTAATGAAAAAATAAAGAGAGTTTGAATTTTTAGATAAAAAATGGGGAATAATAAATTTTCGTGTGATTTCGGGCGTGAAAATTTAAATTTGCACTTCGCGGTATCTTGACCGTAAGTATTTTTGTACGGTCGTTGCCGAGTGCTACTGGCTACGGCTGCTGAGAGTTCAATGACTGGCACAGAAAAGGAACGACGCCATTTTAAAGACCTGAGATGTTCAAGTGAGATATTATGTATTCTCGGATACTTCTCATACACAATTATAAGCTATTATTTATGTATATGTATATATATTTACACCGTCATCGCAGACAAGCTAAAGAAGACGAATCGTATATATTCTAGACATCAAGATCTGCTGAAAGATTTAACGTAAATTATTTAACTATAAGTTACAAACGTCATCACGCTCAGTTAATTTTTTTCTAAATCTCTCTTTAAAATAAAACCCTCAAGCATAAATCCCACTATTCGGTTTTTATATAAATTTAATATGTATATAAATAATTGTAGAAACAGAACATAAGTTTTATGAATTATAAACATACTTTTAACTTTAGGACGTAATAATTAGATATACAGTTTGATGCTCGCGGCGTTGATTGAACATAAACATTTAAAAAAAGAAACTCTAAAATTGTTTTCCGGCATCGCGAAAGGAAGCCTGTGATTTTACGCTCGACCTTTCGCTCCAATCTACAGTTTCTTTTTATAAAGACGACTAACCGCGACACGCTAGACAAGTCACTTTAATTTTTAAATCTGCGGGATTATTTACAATTCATTACTCGCTGTTAGTTTTTTAAAATAATTTTCTCAAAGTAACTAAACAAAGACAATGAATAAAAACATTTAATACAGACAATCCCTGATACCTTAGACATTTCAGATCTATAAATAAGGAACAAAACACAGAATGTTCTCACGGCGAGATCGGCGAAAGGTCTTTTGGTAAAATTAATAAATACTCGAGTTAAGAAACTGAAAAAAGTTTAATTAAACGAAATACAGCTCTTGCAATTGACACAATTGCAGCCCGAATAATGTCCCGTTACGTAATAATTATTGTCAAAACGATTAATTAATTTCGGAGCAGACAATTATTTTAACAGAGTTATCAACAATTGAGGGAATTGAGCTCTGTAACAATAAAATACTAGATTGATGATGTTAAAATGGAGTTTCTTTGGTCTTTATAGAAGATTATTATTCCCATTAAATATAAACGTAAATCAAGTAAAGCATTCAACGGTTTAATTTGACATGGGCAACAAGCCCTTTCAAGTTTTTACGTATTCCGGATTCCCCTCTTGTTGTTTAGGTTTCTCTCTTTCTCCATCCTCTCACTTCCCCTCACTATATTTATATATATATATATATATATATATAGGAACAGTATGTGTGTAGTGTTGTATTGGTAGCTGTGGTTCTTTGTTTCGATTCGTCCTGCAAGCGTTTCTGGTTCCACTCGCCCTTTTCTTTGTCCTGGTGATCCGACTAACCCACTTCAGCTCCTCTAAAATAATCTACACTAACGCTGGCAACTGCCGGCAGGAAACTATGTATATGCTCGGTGAATTTTAACGTATATACCAACAGATTGCTTTGATTTTTCTCTTTGTGCGTACGGCAACAAAGAACAAGGGAGCCAGCTAATTTTTACCCGGAAAATCCCTTCGACTGAATGGATTCTCCACGGGAAATCACGTAATACCCGGGTGCTTTTTTCCTCCCTTTGTTTATTTCACGACAAAGGAAACAAAGATATCGGCGATTGAGATGTTAAGCTACGAACTACGAACTCTAACAAAGAACTTATAGTGTAGAGAAATACACCGGTTATTTTTGATTGTAAGTAAACAAAATATTAGCAAATATTAAGTACGACTTAGGCGATGATTCGTTAATATTTTTAGGGACAATCGGAGTTTATATTCTCTTGGCTTAACGACAAATGTTGCAAAAGTATGAGTAAACATCCTCTGTTTACCAACTAATGGAGTATCATGATGCATTTATGACATACATATACACATATATGTATATGTACATATATATGTACAGATTTTTACCTATTACGTAACAAGGTATTAAATAATTCAAAAAATCCATACAAGTGAACGGCTTACGAGCTTCGTTGTCTTCAGGAATTAAAATGCGAAAATCCCCATCTTATATATACATATATGTATATATATATTACATGGAGAAGCCGGTAGAGTGTCGAATTATTTTTGTTTTGAAACACCGGAAGGTAAAATAAAAAATTACTACTCCGGAATCCTAGATCTCGCAAGTCAGGAAGTAAAAAATATGAAATTATAAATACAACTTGTACATATTATTAATATACTATAATATGATAAATAAATAAAAAAATATATTACCTCTTCCGGCGTCTGGACGGCCATCCTCCCGCTCTTCCAATATTTTCTCCACCATTTTAATAATAATATTACCAACAATATATATATTTTATATATTTGTCAGCTTGATATACAACTCTCAAACGTGTAACGACAATTTGTTGAAAAATACGAAACAATGCAAACTAATGTTTATTTAAATTTTATAGTTATATATATAAATTTAAAAATTTATTTGGCTGTCCTGTCGTTATTCTCAATATTATCACGCACCAATATCAATAATTGTAAAAAAGAGTCAGTCGTATATACAAAAACACCTACACACTATATATTTTATATTTTTAATCACTGATATATCAACAATCGAGTGTCCCGACAATAATTGTAGCAACGTCTTGTTATTTATTTTTTTTTCTACAAGAATATCGAAAAGTAGAGTTGGTTTATTCGATGATAGAGATGATGATGACAAACTCTACGTGTTTTTTTCGAAAAAATATATATATTTGAAAACGTTAACGTACCTTCTGAATTCAAAAGAGCAGTCGCGTTTCAAATAAATAATTTATAGAGCAGACTGACCGTCAGTTGCTGATATTTTGAAACTTGGTCGAAAACGAAGACAATCAGCAATCAGCGGGTTTCGGACCGATGTATATCAGTGTATCACAGATATAAATAAATATATAAAGCCTATTATTTATCCGGTCAACTGATGTACTTTGAGCGGAGCCGACTCAAATACAATGAAGATGGATGTTTTTATTATGAGTCGAGCTTTAATATTTTAAATCTTTTTCAATAAATACTATCACAGACTTTGACACTGCACTCCTCGAGTAATTATTTAAATATAATTATTATTTTTCTGTCAACTCTTCTGTAAAAATCTTCCTCTTCTTAACCCCTTCTCTTCTTTGTCTCCTTCCTCTTGACTGTTTATTTATTTTTTTTCAACCCTTTCAAACTCAACCGGACAAAGCGTCGAAAAGCGGTGAAGGCTCTTCTCCGCGCTTGTCTTTTTATTTCCCTCTCGAAGGTATTTGAAATTTAAAAAGTAACAAAAGTAGAATTACAACCGGGAATTAGTGGGTATTAACCATAAAAAACCCGCGATGTTTAAATTTGAATTGGTCGCTATCGCAAAGCCTCTCGCATTAAGCGGTAATTGGGCTCGGATGCGCATTTAAAATCCTTCGGCTAACACATTTGGCCACTCTCGCTATCACCTTCCCGCACTGCTCATTACTCGGCAGCTGGTTTCCGACTGAGCCCGGCAACGTTTGTAACACGACTACTAAACTCCCCGGCAGTTTAACTCTCCCACCAAACGCGCTTTGTTTTGCTTCGTTTTCCAACTCCCAGTTCCCCGCGCAGCCCCGCCGCGGGCCGCGCGCGCCTACCAACTGCGATCAGGCGACTTCGCCGACGCCCTCTGCTAGCCGCTTTGTGTCACGTAGGCACTGAGGTTCTCATTCTCCGACTTACCCACAATATTATCGCTCTTTCTCTCTTGCTCTGATGTACCCGCTGTCTAAAACTAAAGATCTAGAAAACTCGGTACATATACATACATACATACATACAACATATACATATACACATATGTGTATATGTGTCTTTATTTAAAAGTTTGACGGGTGATGCAAAACCCGCATTGGTTGCCTTACTAAAAATATTATGAAAATAATATTCAAAGTGACTTAATCCAATTGACGTATGGGAAAAAAACATTTCGCGGAAATTTCATTGTTACGAAAATATTTTCGTCACGTGTGACAGCAATATTTTAAAAGATTGAGATGAGATCAGAGTAGATAAGAGGAGAGCCGTATTATTGACGTTTAGTTTGAATTACTCTCGAGTAGAGCGGGTGAGGTGAGGAGTCATTTTATCGGGAGTAATAAGAGAGGATCCGCGGCCGCGGTTGAGAAGCGCTGTCTCTGGTACATTCGAAATTCAATGTGATTGCCATCGCAGCCAGGCAACTTTAATTCCCAAATTATTATTATTATTATTATATTGTTTTTTATTTATGCGTATGACATTACAGTGTCACGGGCTGGCAATTTTTCGGCAACGTACAATGGCAGATGTTACGGGAAATAATGATGATGGGTATTATATCGTGTAAGTTTAAATTGTTGTTTTGGTAAAAGAGAGGACGATGCGCGCGCATTCCCGGTGGCCACGTAAACTTCATCATCGTTTTATTTTATTTCGCGTGTAGAGTAGTGTGGCGATGTTGGATGTGTGGATGTGAGAATGAGCGAGCGAGATAAGATGATAAGTTGGCACGGATGCTATTGCAGGTTGAAAGAGGATGAATTTTAGTGTACGCTGGTAGAAGCGTGCGCGGAACCCTGGCAAACATGGTGGCTCATTCGTTAGACATATATATATCTATATATATATATATATATATATATACTATGTATAAATGTATGTATGTATGTATGTATGGGTTTACTCTATTTGAGAGCCGGTCACGTATATACTGAGTTTCAGATTTACTCATGCGTGAACACACGATACTGAAACACAGCATGTATATGCAAGACAAGGATATAAAATATCATATATATATGTAGTATAAAATGTATTTTATGGAATAGAAGAGCTGGAAGCAATCTCTAACAGTTATAAATATTTCTTTCTCTGTTGTCTTCTCCATCTCAGGCAATCGAAACAACTAGATTTTATTTTTCAAATTAGGATGTAAGATCTCAGATTGATTGCATGAACAGAAGATATATATGTATATATTTATTATTGTTAATACTTTTTGTCAATTGATCAGCTTGTATATGAGTATTATCATGTAATCATAAATGATGAGTAGTGATTTGAAAAATTGGATATAAATTTTAATAAAATTGATGTGATGGATGTAAAAATTGATATTAGAAATGTGTATATTATATCAAGAGATGGATATATAAGGACCCACGTATGTGCCACGTAGCAACGACAGCATCACGCGAGTACGTTAGTGGGAGTTTTAATGTTTTTGCACACATGCGCGCTTGCTTAAAACTAAAGTATCCTATACTCTGGTCTCTGGTACAGGTACTGATGCAAACTTTGCTTGTATTCCATATGAATGCATGTAGTTTCCACATACGTGATATGTTTATGTATCCATCAGTCGTACTTGCACTTTTTCGCTTCATCTCGTGGGAAAATTTAATGTGTCTGGTTTTCTAACTTAAGCGCATTTGTAATTATAATCAATTATTGATGATAGATATATGAACATATGGATAGATGTAAAATTGAATACCATGAGATGCATCAACACGGATCTGATGAATCTATTGTATGGATTTGTCGGTTACAAAGTATGTAAAAGGAGCGTCAGTATGCGTTATACGCAATTCAAGGTCAAGGGGAAGGTCGCGCGGGTTACTATCGACTTTTGGTATCACTGTTATAAAATCCTCCCTCGACTTTACTACTACTACTGCTACTGTACTCCATACTCCACATGATTCAACTCAACAGACTCGCAATAACAACTCGATAAAAACTTACAAGTCATTTATTGTTACTACACTTTCCCATGCCCATGATTATAAAATGTCTAATAAAACAGCTTTGAATTTTTTTTACAGCCAAAAGTAAACTGTCAAGTGTAAAAAATTAAATGACACTGCAGCAAAGGGTTTGCTAAAAAAATTCTAAAAACTTTCTCAAAGCATCCAGGGAAAAAAAAGTTAATAAAATAAATTAAAATACATAATGAAGTTTAAAAAAGTGTACATATTAAATTTACAGCAGATGGGTACGAACACTTTCTCAATATTATTGCAGTAAATGCTTCAGGGCCGATGTTTATCAGCGTTCAGCCGTCTTTTAAAATTATGTATAACTCATGTTTTAAATGTTTAATTTAACTTAACATGTAAATTGTACGTTACTTTTATTTTATATTCAAATAAAATATTATTTTTCCCTAATTTTTACTTCAGTTGACCCGTTATTTATTTTTTTTTTCAAGTGCTGCCATAACATCATAAATTTATCGATTAATAATACAGTTCATTGATACGTTCGGTGGTTAAAATTACATAGATTATCTATTAATATATATATATAAGACATATATGTATGTGTTTAATGTTAAAAAAAAATTTACCGTTATTAACATCAACCAGCTATAAAATAATTTAAACCTTTTTTTTTTTGTTATCTCTATTATGATGTACAGAAGATAAAAAACATTTGTGCTGTATGTATATGGCGTACAGAGCTGATGGAAAATTTGAAATAAAGACGATGAGTTGTATAGTAATACGTACAATGTTGGTGTCTAATAACACGCGGAGAATCGCGAAACCGGTTTGTGGATGCGAATGGAGCCCGAGCTCGATATACAACCGGATAATTCTCCAGTGGAGGGACCGGGAGAAAAATAGTGGGAAGATGTGTATATTTTATGTATATATGTGATATTTTTTATATGTAGATGTATGTTTATATTCCTGAGCTTACTTGGTTCGAATAGTATATGCATGATATACTATGATACCTCATGAAACCGAACCAATGGTCTCTAGTAAAATAATGTCAAGTATTTAAGTACATATATGTATGTATATATATAAATAGAGTAAACTGTTTTGAACTTAAGGTCCGTTTTTTGATTTTTTACTCATGATGTTTATCAAAGTTTGGATGATGATAAGTGTGAACTTGAAATCATGGGGTCATAAATAATGCCAACGACGCTCTACTCACTCTTCAAACATGTATGTCCCTTTTAAATATGTATGCATGGGTATTTGTATGTTTACATTAGTGTGGGTAATGTTAATGTATATAAATGTATGAGGGCTGACCATGAAAGGAGCGAGATAGTGACTAATTTAGAGTCTAATGTACTGACAGCCAATTGCGTAGTCTCGTATTCTGCTATACAGACTACAATAATATGCTTTGTGTGTGTGTTAAATTAAATGCATATAAAAAATGTACTGGAAAATTTAGTAATTTACTCTACCGTAGGTTATGGACTAGATAAATAATTATGGGGACAAATTTATTTTATACAAGTATATATATTGGGGGTTTGAAAATTTGGATATTTATGTTTGATAAATTTTTATTGTCAGGAGTTTTAAATTTATTGCATATGGGGTAAAAGCTCAATTATTGGCAGGTTACATTGGAGTGATAACCCGGGTAAAAAGATTTGCCCGAAATCACCTCGAAACCACGGAATTTTATTCAGTGAGGCCTAAATTTGACCGAAATTTGGGCAAAATCACGCCGAAATTTTATTATTCTTAATAAAAAGCCCGAAAACTGGCCGATAAATTGAGTCAGCCCATTTTCGGTTTTTTTGTAGGCCTAACTATCGGCCATTTTTCGGCTTAGCCAATTTTCAGTCTTCTGTTCACTACCTCGGTTTTTTTTCAGCCGAGAAAAAATTTTAATATTATTTTGGCTTAAAATTTCTTTACCCGGGAATATAAAATGTCATATATTTATTAAAAATGTTTTATAAATTAGTAGTAACATTTATTATCAATACTAAATATATTAAATAAATTTTGACGTCTTATTTCTGTCTTGTGATGCCAATAATCGAACTTTTACCTTAAATACTCGTAAATTAAATTATAATAGAATGAGGGTTTATTGAATATTAATCAATTTTATTAACATTTAATAAATTTACCTCCCAGTATACGGAGCTAAGAATTCTAATAATTTATTTAGTCATAAAAAATTTAGGTGACCTAAACTTCCTCAATAAATTAACTCAATATTTATGAAATTCAATAAAAAAATTACATCAGCCTCAACAAGTGTCATATTTTTTTTTTATCAATGCGCCAGAGAAAAATAAATCGAAATATGTAATGAAAGTATTTAAATAAAAATGTTTACTTTAAAATTTTTCACAACAAAAAATAAGTGGGGGCCGTACTTGTGTTTAATTATCAATTTTTTAAAATAAATCTTAAATTATCTGTCTTGTTATTTTATTATAAAGCCAATAATATGGCAATCGCTTGTTGATAAATATACAATTAAATTTTTTAACATTTACTCAAATTTCAAATATACCGATAGAGTTATCGATGTGATATTATTATGACTGTTAATAATTATTTATGCATTAAATTTTATATTCCATCTTCGTGTTACAAACTTATTTTTTATTGTCAATTTAGATTAAAATATCTAATTTAACATGAAACGTATTATTATTTTAATATAACATAAAAAAAAAGAGGATATGGTAACAAATAAAACGATTAGATGGAAAGTTTCCCCAGGTTATAACGTCGGTTTCGTGACCAGAGGCTTTTGTTTCATCGTGACTCATGAAACTAATACATACACATCACCTTTTTGATGGCTTGTTATTAAATAAATAATAATAACACTAGTACAAAACCCGTCTAACAGTTTAATCTATTAAATACTTAGAAACCGAATGAGTAATCGCTTAATTATAGATACCGAATTATCGGATACTGTTATGTATAAAATTTTCCATTATTAATTAAAAAGATAAATTTTCTGACTAGGAAAAATTTTTTACGCCAAGAAATATTTTTTTTCTGGGCATATAGGGGAAGGATAGGCAAAACGGGGTACCCCCAAAATTGTATAAAAAAAAATGTTATTTTTTAAATGTTTATTAAATATTCCAAAATCACTTTTGTAAATAAAATTGAGTATTATTTTGAATATTTTTTGTTAAACTTTTTCAAAAATCGAGTGACAGTCGAAAAATGTTAATGGCTTTTGTTTTATGATAAAAACCAATAAAATTTTTGCACACCTCGGAGAGGTAGTGCTCTATTTTTTCTTTCTTTGCATCGAATAATTGTATAAATTATAATTTTTCGTTGTTAATTACTTAGAAAAAAATTTAATTTAATCAATTTTATTTAATACGCAGAAATTTTTTTTTTACCTTTTTTAGGGGGTACTCCATTTTGCCCGCAAAAGTGAAAATTTTTTTGTTTTCTCGGCAACTGAAGTACCCCGCTTTGTGCCCCCTTCCTCTATAAAAATTAATTGTTTTCAATTTCAGTAAAAATTATCTGATGCTATAAATGGAATTAATAAAAAATAATTTTTTTGTCATATGTTAATTATAAAATTAATCGAGTAAAAAAAAAATAATTGAATCTATTGGATGCTGACTAATTATTTTTTAATTATTTATCAATAAGTAAATAATTAATAATTATAAAATACAAGTACTCGTTAACCTCGGGTTCATTTTATTGGCAACAAAAGTACCACGTGATGTACTCGACGTAAATATAACCAGTACATTGTACTCGTTATAAAATGGTAGAGTTCAAGTAGAGTACTCAAGTTCTTTGAGCTATAAATTTTTACCTGCATGTAATATATATAAAATATAAAAAGTTGCGGCATCGATTACTATAGACTATAATATACTCATACTTTAACCACTTTTTATTATTATACATTATATATTATTATTTATAATATTGTTGTGTAATTACTTACTTGTTGATGTAGTGGACACAGATTCTTTTCCGCATCCGTCTATTTTAACTTCCGGTTTCTCATCGCTCTCGACTACTTCTGATGACGTCTCCTCACTATCGTTCGGAATATTCTGCAATTAAATAACTTTATTAATAATTTATATATTTATAAATATTTATTGTTATATATTTTAAATATATTATTCCGATATAAAATATAAATAATTTTTTTTTACGAATTTAATTTTGTGGTCCTGAAGTTAGTAGACAATTATCAATATTCGGATTTTTTTTAGACAAATCAAATTTTTAAAAATATGCATATGTACAAAATGAAAAAAGCTACAGGTGCAATTTTTTAAATAGTTTTTTTTATAATTTATCATTTTGAAAAAATCTAAAAATTGTTAGTCGTCGGGTAACTTCAGTATCATTTAAATTTTTATGGATTTTTATAAAACAGTAGAAAATTGACAATTTTTTAATTTTTTTTTAACAAATCAATTGCAAAAAAAAAAGCTACAGGTGCAATTTTTTAAATAGTTTTTTTTTTTATAATTTATCGTTTTGAAAAAATCCCAAAATTATTAGACCTCGGGTAACTTCAGTATCATTAAAATTTTTATGAAATTTTATAAAATCAGTAGACAATTGACAATTTTTTGATTTTTTTTTAACAAATCAATTGCAAAAAAAAGCTACAGGTGCAATTTTTTAAATAGTTTTTTTTATAATTTATCATTTTGAAAAAATCTAAAAATTGTTAGTCGTCGGGTAACTTCAGTATCATTTAAATTTTTATGGATTTTTATAAAACAGTAGAAAATTGACAATTTTTTAATTTTTTTTTAACAAATCAATTGCAAAAAAAAAAGCTACAGGTGCAATTTTTTAAATAGTTTTTTTTTTTATAATTTATCGTTTTGAAAAAATCCCAAAATTATTAGACCTCGGGTAACTTCAGTATCATTAAAATTTTTATGAATTTTTATAAAATCAGTAGACAATTGACAATTTTTTGATTTTTTTTTAACAAATCAATTGCAAAAAAAAAACCTACAGGCGCAATTTTAAAAAATTCGTTTTTTCTTTTCATAATTTATCGTTAAAAAAAAATCAAAAAATTATTAGATGTCGGTTAACTTGAATACCATAATTTCCTTACATGCTTTCAAGTTGAAGGGCATAATAAACAAGTAATAAAATAAAATCACCCTCTATTTTATAAATGACATTGGGACAGTAAAAAAATATATATGGGGAACCAGTGACAAGTTCTCATATCACAGATACTTAATACTTTATAACCAAACTGTGTAGCATTAAAAAAAAATAAAAAACTCAACTAACGTGTGTGGACAAAACCGGTCTTTGAGCTCATAACATTTGCCAACAAAAAATTTGAGACAAAAATAAATTTGCGTGTATTATTAGTGTGGACTTAATATTTTTTCGCTGTCTTGTGTTACGCACGAAAGTAAAAAAAATCATTTCCTTCTTTAGGTTGACTAATTTTTATAAAATATAAATTCTTATATATTTACTTATCTTTCATAAAAAATCCTATTGTTAAATTTTTATTTATTTATTTAAGGCTAATTAATATATTTGAGATGTTAACAAAACCATCTAGTTCACCTTGAATTTGTTGAACTTAAAAACGTGAGTAATAAAAATATGTTTACATTGCTTAGTTTATTATTTACATATATTTGTTCGAATATAACATAAGTAACAGTAGTCTTTGTTGTTTAATTTTCGTTTCACTGATAAGATAAAAATAGTGAAAAAAATAAAAACTCTTTTTCTGTGGGCTGCTTCTCCCTGATTAAAAAAAATGATTAAAAATGATTTCACACGTTAAATGTCCATAAGAGACAGGATTAGAATGATTTGAAGGATTAAAAAGTATTTAAAATGATTAAAAAACAAATCATTTTAAATACTTTTTAATCATTTTTTTAAATCAGGGCTGTTAATACTTTACTTAGTGCCCATGGCGAATACGGCGAATGTTAAATAAAAAACAAAGAAAAAAAAAAGATTTGCCACGCGTAGATTTCTGGCCACAAGGTTACTCTATAGTCTCATCGAAAATAATTCTCAAGGTCTTGAGTAATTTTTGCTAATCGAAAAAAAAGCATAAAAGATTGACGACACGTGTATGAACTTTCGATGATTCTTTACATCAACTTATGACTCCTCAGATAACTATATTGTTTTTTTGCTCTTTTATATCTTTTGAGGGTTAAAGTTTAAATTTTTGATAATTTTTTTTTTTTTTAACAATAAACGGAGACCAAAAAATCGGGAGTAAATGCGGATTATCACGGATTTTATTTAAATTCGAATTTACTCCACTCGGAGTTTTAATATTTAAACTTTTTTTAGGAGTGAATTCCACTTGAACTGGAGTTTCAAAATTAAAATAAACTCCCCTTCGGAGTAAATTTTACTACTCCAAGGAGATTAAATAAAAAAATAGTCATCCACTCCGCATTTACTCCGGAAATTTTTTACAGCGTAACAGTAATTTAATTTGATTAATTATTGAAGACCGGAAATTGGTTCTGACGAATTTAAATTCATTTAACCGGGTGTAATTAATTATACTGTAGTAAAACCAATATGAGTATCATATCATATGTATATTAAATGTTATAGAGAAAGCTCGATTAAATTTTTATGAATTCACGTCTTTAATTGTTAAATAAATTTAAATAAATAATTAACTGCAAAATAATTATAATTATGTATTTTATACTTTTATGAGGTAAAAGATTAAATTATTGACCTAGTAGAAGCCAAATTTTTACTTGATTTAAAAAAAAAAGTTATAAAAATGAAAAAACGAAAAGCAAAAAGACGTAGAGTATAAAATAAAAAAAAAAATAAATGATTTTATTGGATTTCGAAATTAGGCAGCTGATTTAATCATAAGCGATTTCGGAGGCTCGACTCACTTTTAAAAAAAAAAAAATTTTATCTTCTCTGTAAGTAAAAGCGAGAAAAAAAATATATTTTATTAACAGATTGTACTGTAGGTGCACAGGAAGGAAAAAATCTTGAGTCAAGGGTAAATTTTCTTGAACCAAGAAAATCTTAAGGAAGACTGAAAATTTCTTGAACGAAGTTAAATTTTCTTGAGCTAAGAAAATTTCTTCTTGCTCCAAAATAACTTCGGTCTTCCTTATAATTTTCTTGGCTCAAAAAGTTATTTTTTTCTGTGTGTAAATGTTAAAGTTTCAAAGGTATCAAGTATCGGGTAATATCAAGTTGTTGATAGATATCATATTTTTTCCCATTTGGGCACTAATTTAATAAATTTATTGAGCTATCGAAAGGTCATTAATTAAGATCGATTACTCGTAATGTTTTCTTCAAATAAACTAAATTGATATTCCACCGGAAGAATATTTGTTACCATGAGAGCGCGCGTAAATTAAATAATAATTGGACAAATGAATCATTATCGATATATTTATTTTATAAAGAAATTTGTTGAGGTTAAAAAAGTTTCCATTGGTGAAAGCGAGGTCATCTTTACTTTTTGATCAACTAAACTTATCTTTACACACACGACAATTAAACAAAAACAGTTTAGTTGCGTCAGTATTATAAATATACATATATTTTTTTTTAAGACTCTAATAATGTCAAGTCAATGGCCTGTAAGATTAAATTAAAATCCGACACATATTTTTTTCATTATATTATTTTTAATTCTCAATATATTCCCCAGCGTTTCATAATTTATATATTTTTCCATTAAGTTAATAATTAAAATTATAATTAAATAAATTTAATAATAACCGACTTTAATTTTAAATATTCAAAAGGTAAAAATTAAGTTCAAATAAACGTCATTATAAAAACTAGTAATTTAATTTTATTGTGATTTCTATGGCTCATTACTTGCTGTATTATTATATGACGGTTAAATGTTTCTACTTAACAATTGTCACAGTGTCTTGACACCAGAGTATACACACACACACATATATATATATATATATATATAAGAAGTAACGAGTTGTGTCCGTGAAAGGACTACAATTAGCGTTTGCTTGTTGGTATATTCCTTTTTCCTTTTACAACCAACAACTAACTACAAACTTCTACTATCTACTATCACAACTAACAACAACAACAATAATAATAATGATAAATAAATATATAATAGGTATATAAAAAATAATAAGCAAAAAGGAAATGAGAGAAAGGAAAGAAGCTGAAAGATCACCACGCCTAGACAGGATAACATTATTTGCTGAGAAGCTTTTACGCTCCAATGATTACAATAGAATTATTTCTATCAATCGTGACGTTTTCCTATTTTTTTTTTTTTTTTTTCAATATGTATATACGATACATACTTATATATATGTACAGCGAAATAGAAATAGTCTATTGGCAAAAGGTCGATAGACCTGTGGGAATACAACTTAACATTTATAAACATATATATGTATATATATAAAAAAAATATGTACACATAGAATATCTATTTAACATTTGATTAAGTAAATAATATATTTATTTAAAGAAATTTATATTTATACTGATTTACTTTCTCTTAACTGTTATTTATTTGTTTTTCATCAAATGATTAATATTCAAGGCTTAGAGAATATACATGTACATATATATCGGCAATGAATTGACGCGACCCACTTGAAGGTGTGACGGGGATTTAATATACTATCAGCAACACAGGAAGCAGTGGAATAAATTATAATACGTTATGTTACGAGCTGAAGAATAACAAAAACAACCGCGACGGTATTGTAAAAATGCGATGGCAATAAATACCTAGTGTTTTAATTAATCAATTAGCATCAGCATTAGCATTAGTTGTAATTTATAATAATAATATTATTAATAATGAGTGAGCAATTACGTAAAAATAACAATACCAAATAAAGAATGAATGGAGTGTAAATGAAAAAATATATGTTATAAAAATAGTGAATTTAAACTTCTATCGATACGCAACGTTTATTTGCAACATGAATTTAACATGAGGAATTTTTTTTTTAAATTATTATACAATGACACGGTGTTTACATTACCGTGGAATAATAGACTGAGTAAACAAATAAATTATAATTTATTCAAAATAATATTTCATCATTTGCGTTTTTTTACACGGAAAAAAATTATCCTTTTAATTTTAATAGTTCGCAGTGGATTTTTTACTTTAAATTAACACATGTATTAATTTACTAACTTTAAATCAGCGCCATAATTTATTTAATAAATATTTAATTTACACTAGAATATCGGGAGTGAATCCGGATTTTATTTAAATCGGAATTCACTCCGACACTCGGAAATCCAGAGTTTCAAAAAAAAATCACTTTGAATACGAAGTAAATAGGGAGTTTATTTTTCTGGAGGAGTAATTTCGGAGTGATCTGGATTTTATTTAAATCCGCATTCACTCCGACTTTAATTCGCGTTCAATCCGCAAATTTTTTACAGTGTATCATTTTTTTTAATGTACGTCATAAATTATTTTTAAATTTATACCTCAGAATATAATTAACTAATTTATAAAATAAAATCCTAATTGTCAATCTAAAAAACATGATTATTAAATTACTCTGTTTTATATAAATATTTAGTACTCATAATTTTTTATTTGAATTTTTTAGTCAATTAATGTGTGCACTAAGTAGTAAATAAGTATAATTTATTTATTAAGCTGTCTGTAGAAACTAAAAAACCAACGGCAAGAGAAAATATGTTATTATCCGTGTTATAGACGTAAATAAATATAAAATATATATGAAATGGATGGGCTGAGCTATGAGTAAAGGAATGGGTTGTCTATGTGGTTTATCTAGTCGGTCAGTGACTCATACCAGGCTCAACAAACATTAATATGAGTGCTGGTGCTGTTGTTGTCGCCGATTGAGCAAGAGTGCATAAAAAGACAAGTACATGTGCATGTAGCATTAAGTAGCGATTATTATTTCGTAAATTACTGTCGAGTCTAATCCTAATAGTAATCGTAATCGTCATCGCCTGTGTCGATATTATACGAAGCTCGTTTTAAGTTAAGAACAAACTGGTACAGAATCGAGGATGATTATGATGAAAATTATGAAGGTAATGGTGACGACGATGATGATGATGATGATGACGATGATGAGGAGGTGGATGTAGAGTAAAATAGGAGGAGATGGTTTCATATATATACATATATATGTAAGCAAGTACATAGAACACAAGCATACCAGTTAAAAAGAGCCAATGAACTTGAGTGACCCGAGAATAGACGTGGAGTTGTCGAGGAGAGGTAGCCGCGGAATTGTTGCGAGCTTCGCGACACCTAGTGTAGTAAAACTAGTGAATGCTCGTCGAGGTCTTGCTATTTCATCACAACATCACTTTACCCATGCTAATTGTTTATTTAATACTACGCTCTCTTGCGGTTTTTTAAAATTTTTTTATATATTATTATTAATATTTACAGGTCGTTAAACTTACACCAGTCCTTCGACTGGACTGGGTTTACTATTATTGTTGGCCTATTACGTGTGTTTAATAAAAATTCATTTTTATTATTATTACAATATTGCCTTTTTATTTTAAATATTTACTCAATAATTTATTTAACAGTTGAGTCATTAATGAATTATTTATGGACGTGAAATTAAAAATTTTAATGCAGAGATAAATAAAAAATTTTTTGGGTCGTCTAACAAAATGGGGCTATTTTTGTAATTGCGCAATTTCTAAATAAACCTAGTTGCATAAAATAGACGTTTATCATTGGAGTTACCTCAAAACCGCCAACTTTGCGATATTTATATGTGTATAAATTTATATTTATAAATATAAAGTGTTGTTTTTTTTATTATTGACATTATCAAGTTTTATGTCTTTGTTTATTTGTTCGTTAATTTAATAAGAGGAAAGAAAAGGTAAAGTAAATAATATAGAGTGGGTGTGAGTCATACATTCGCGAAGACGATCGTAAATCCAACAGTTTGCAACCAGTCAAGAGGTAATTTATCTGCTAGGTGATTAATGTATCGGAGCATGTTCTGATTCGATTGACCTCGCTGTTCTATCATGATTTTAAATATCATTGCGCGGGAAAAATCAAATTTTAAATTAAGAATCTAAACGCAGATTTTAATAAAATCCAATCGATCGGTGTTCATAAGAATAAATAAATAAATATAAACAATATTTTCTTATTCTTGAGGTTGCAATTAACTAGTTTGGCCGCACATGACGTGGTACATAAGATCGTGGATCGTACATCGCTCTGTTACGCCAACTCATCAGAAAACCTTGACTTTATTGGGATATACGTACACTAAGTTACGACTAACACAAATGAAATGCTCTACATCCTTTTCCTTTCCATTCTACACGCTGTTTTGAGTTTAATGGAAAAAAAAAAAAAAAATACGCACACATATCTCGCTACTCATCTTTTACTGCTCTAGCTGGTGCACTTAATTGTACATTGCGCGTTCATGCGTTTCAAATTTATTGTTGTTGTGTACATGTGAGGGTGAGATTTTTTATATCTCGCATCGTGTATTAAAAAAATACATAATACATTATATATATATCATCGTTTTTAGTAGAAAACCGCGTAACTCCATTTTTGTAAATTATACAGGAGTTAAAAAAAACGTGAAGACAATTTTTCAATTTAGGAAAAAGAATTTTAACATGCAAATATTTTTTTCAGGATCTAATTTTTTTTTATGTGCATCGAAAAAATATTTTTTATCTTCATTTTTGAATCGATTTCCTCTTAAATTGGCGATGCAGTTGGGCAGTTTTTGTGCGACAACTTTTATAACTTGAGAATTCGATAAATTTAAAAAAAAAAAAATGTAAATCACGCATAGACAATGTGAAAAAAGTTATTTTCTAAAAAATAAGAGTTCGGTGGTTTTCTAATATGAACGAAGATATATATTGTACACGTGCAAAAGTCACTTGAACATATAATACGCGATTGATGATATAAGGAGAGGGAAAAAAACCTTGACTGGTTGGATGATTAAGAAAAAACAAAACTATTAAGTTGGATTAAGCTTGTTATGCTATCAAAGCTTTTACTTATCATTACATATAAATATATGTATATATATACGTTGTGGGGAGAATTAAATGTCAATAAGATTTTTTTATTACCTGTAAGTGAGTTTAATGATGTCGTTAAGACTGATTATACTTTAATTTACTAGTACCGTGTTAATGATAACAAAACAAATAAATATATATGTATATATATACCAACAGTACGTCAAAAGTATAAATGGGTATTGATATTATTGATGATTGTATTAATTACTTCATATTATAATTGCAAACATTTAATTAAATGTGCGAGGGAAAATACTTGCGGCTGAATACTATTTACTGACCTCGTCCAACCACTCGGTCACGCGATTGTCGTCAAATATTGCGCATGAATACGCATATCGTTCTATAAATAAATTGCATGCATATGCACTTGCTCTCGAGGATGTTGACAGTTTGTTAAGAACTGCAGAAATATTATATTTTATTTTTATTCCATATAATTTATGATTTACGATTTTTTAATTTTATTATCGAAAGATAAGACTATATATTTACTTTTTTAAATAGACAAATCAAATTTTTAGTTACGTTAAAATTGTTAAGTATGTATGCAAGTTTAAAAATTAACCTGCGGGTTATTTTACGCAGCTTTTGTTTTTGACCTAAATTTGCTTTTAACTAAAAATAGAAAATATTTTTTTTTTTTTGCTAAACAAATTAAATTATTTACATACTTTATAAAATATATAATTTCCTTTTTTTTTGCATGCAAAGAATTCAATATTTATTTGACTAGTATATGTTATATATTAAAATATATATACAGTAGAACTAAACCTCTGCAAGTTACGACCAGTTGATTTTAATTTAAATTTGACTTTTTATTCCTGATTTAAAATTTTTTTTTTAAAATACTCCTAAAAATATTTATAAGAAAGTGTTGGATTCTCTGTATTCTAATATATATTTTATTTAATATTCTCTTTACTAAATATTCTATCGAACAGCGTTACATTTAAGTCGTAGTATATATTATTTAAGTTGAGTTCAAAATATGTATATGTATACTTGAGTAAAAAAAAACTAGTATGGATCAAATTTTATGACCTTAGGTACTTGTTTATTGGGTTGACGAGAGATTGAGGCCTATGTTCCATGTGTTCCAAATGCAAGGCAATATCGTCCCCTTTCTGGGTAAACCTCGTAACTGCTTTTTTTTCATAATTAAAATTATGAATGAAAAGCATTCTTTAGTACTGCTATTGCGTAAAAAAAGCTTCAAATTTTAATAATTATAACAGAATATTCGAGAGACTTTTGAATTTTAATATTTCCATCAACGCACGTGTAACAGAATAGATGTTTTAACCGATTTCTGAAAAAATTATAATTTGGCAGTTACGAGGTTTACCCAGAAAAGGGACGATATTTTTTTCTTCATTTGCACTCATATATATTTTGAACTTAGACATCTTTGTTATAAAAAAAAGGAGAGGTTGTTAGATCTGTGTTGAATAATTTTCAAAAAATAAGTTAGTCTAAGCTAAATCTTTTACAAGTGGACGTACATGGAAAAAAATAAACTTTAAAAATTAGTGTTTGAAATTACAACCCGAACCCCGGGTGTCAGTATGAGGAATTTTAACATTCCAAATAATAAATTTTATAAAACGTGTCGTCAATTTTCTGAGGATCAGTTACGATTTTTAAAGTTCAAATAGTAATTTTTCCTGCATAGACAATAAATTTTCATACTTATTCTGTAATTATTCACGTTTTAATCATAAAAATATTAAGAATGATAATTTTTACTGATCACTTTATCATTATATTACTTGTCGTTCTCAATTTCTATAGTTCATTTTTATCCGTGTACCCGCGGAAATTTCAAACATAAAGTTTAAAAAAAATTACATGTTTATAAAGTAGCCGTTTTGCGACCAACTTCGAACTGATTGTATAACTTTTTGAAATATAATTTCAATAATCATGAGTTTAATTTATTCATTTATCAATCTTCAGATTAATAATATTAATAAATAATAAATTTCTATGATATAAAAGTATATATTATATTAAATAATATTCCTTGTATTTATATGTAATAAGTAATAAATAATAGATGATAAGAATATGAATATATGATGAGTATAAGAATGACTGGATTTATCAACTCTCTGCACAGACAGTTAAATTGTCAAAGAGTGTATGTCGATAATAGAAGGTCGTTGACATGATATTAAAATAATAATTGTAAAAAGCGACAACGATAATGAATTATTAATATAAATTTATAAACATCATCGTAAGTCTCTTACTATACGTTTTAAATGGTAATTTAATTGTGAATAAATAATAATATTTAAACGTTTCTATAATACATTAGGTCATACGAAAGCTTTTAACTGCAGGGGTATGTTGCACAGTTTAGTATAAATTGATGTAAGACGTAAGAATGAAACCCGAAAAATGCGGTTATAAAAGCAGATACTTTAGCACAGTAACATAATTCAAAGGATGATGAAAAAAAAGTGTACTATGTCGTGGTGAATAAATTATCAGGTTGTGTAAGATTATTAAACTTAGAACAATGTTCTGATTTTTTTTATTTTCTTAATCATTTGACCGCACGATGTGACGTCAGCGGTATCGATTAATATTATTTAATAAGCCGTATACTTTACTTTGTTTGTCAGCGTTTTTAATTCCGTAAGCCTTGACTCGTTTAATTTTTTCAAATGTTTCATCATTTTTCATAAAATTTAAAAATAAACTTTTGTCATTTATTTATTTGATAAATTTTTAATTCAATTGAAATAATAAATTTTATTACATACATCGATTTATATGTGAGTATAAACATATATGTATATAGAATTATAAATATTATTAGAGGTATTGTCAATTGCTGTGAGGTTACGATAAAGGAAATTTAAATTATTTTTTAATTATTTAAATTGTTATGACAATTTTTAAAAGAAAATATTTTAGTGGAAGAAAATTTACTACGACGTAATAACATTGAAGGCCGAATTAAAAAACTTTATCTTTAACTTTATGTACATTTGATAAGACATAAAAACTGTATGTGCAACTGAAAAATAAATTGAGTCTAATAATTATTGAATTATATTAAATAGATAATTATGAGCAGCTATAAAAATTTTATTTCGACACATTTTATTTTTTTAGACGCATTTCAAAAGTATCAATTTGTTAATTAAAAAGATAATTAATAGTTCTTATAAAATTTATATTGTCAAGTAGAACAAAAATTGATCAAGACATTAATTATTTGGGACAAATAATCTGGTGAATATGAACCGCGAAAAAAAATTTTTTTAATTATTTTTGAATTCTATTCGAGAATAAAATTCTACACAATAAAATTTTGTTTTCAATTTATAATATAAAAAATTTCTGAGGGCAAGTAAAAATTTTCTTGGGGGTGAGTAATAATTTTTCGCGCCAAGAAATCCTTTTTTTTCGGTGTACACTGTTAAAAACAATTTGAAAATTACAATACAAAAAGAATTGAATTTTCATAACTAGATATTTGAATTGTATTTTCAATGAAAAAAGCTTTAAATTTAATATACGTAATTTAATAATGAAGCTGGTATTCAAAATTAAGAAAAAAAATATGAATTTTAATAAACGTGCTTAAAATTTATACTTGATTTTTAAATTTTCAAAGCAAGTATTGAAAATTTTAAAACATATATTGAATTTTAAAAATTCTATTTGAAATTTCATTATACTTATTTGAAAATTCAAAAACGTGTATTTTAAATTCTATACGAAATTAGTAATGAAATTTCAAGCACAAATGTATGTGTTTATTGCGTTATATGCAATCTTTGAAAATTCAAACAATTGTTTTTACAGTGTACAGTTCGATAGTTACGTTTAAAATTTTTTTTTATTGAGGGATTTAAAGAAAAAACGTTTAAATTATTTAATAGCAATGGCAATTTATGATGTGTAGGTATAAAATTCGATCAAATTAATGAGCTAAAGAGCAAAGGCCCATTGAATCGATCAAACAAGGAGACAGGACTTTAATAAACGCCATATTCTACTGAAGGGATGCAATTAGTTAGCCCGAGGTCATGCACAAATGCATTTACATTGCTCAGTATTATTCATTGGTTTACACGTTACTGTTATGATGCCAACGGCCAATCATTGGTTATTGTTAAATAATAATAACAATAATTTTGATATTAATATTCTACATGTACAGTGAAAAAATAAGTAAATTAAAATAGCACATTATGTGTGCTGTTGTTCTATTCTATTGCTAATAATTAATCGCGCTCTACGTACGCTGTACTGAAACTTTCAATTATTTGACGTAATGTAAATTCTCTTAAATTAAAATAAAAACCAATAAATTTTTTCCCAGACCTTTTTGGTCATCAGTAATTTATCGTAATCAGAGAAAAAACTTTCCATTAAAGTATAATTAAATTTTTAAAGTCAATAAAATATTTTTAAATGTTTCTTCAACAGATATCATGGCATTGTTTTGTCTTATCACTTATAATTACTCTAATTTACGTCCCTGTATTTAAACTCTAATTATAAGCTTCAGAGATGACGTATTTTGTTTTTTGTTGACGTTAGAAAAATTTCTAAGAGGCTGATGCAATGATATTTTAATTTACTTAAGGGACGTTGGAGGTTCAAGGCTGAAATTTCTTTAGGAACATTCGAAAATTTCCGTTCACGTTTCAAGTTTCAATAGAATTTATATTATGGGTACGGCTGATATGAAGGGCTTCGTAAAATTAGTCACGCAGTGTTGTGATGAATTTTCCTAGGAAGTTTACATCATCTATTTTTATTTGTATTTATGTGACATCACGTTAAAAAATTTCATTTAGTTTCGTGTATTTTTGAAAATAAGTTTCCGTTTTTGTATAGAAAAAAAAAAATGACTGTTAATTTTCACCGTTTTTCGGTACTAAATAAAAAGTTGTAGCCATTTTTATGTCAATTAAATTTTACCATATAAATGAAATATTTTTTAAGTGTAACAATTATTTGAATTAATGAAATTACTTGAAAAAAATTTAATAATAACAATAATTTAATTTGAACTAAAATAATCCCTTTACTAAACTTAAAAAAATGGAATTTACTGGCATTAAATTTTTTGTATTAATAAACAGTAGTGGAGATTTGATAATTTTTAAACTGAAATAATAATTTTCCCTTCAAACGACAGAGAATTTTTTAATCACAATTATTTTTAACTTTTTATCTCAACTTTTCCTGGCAAAAAAATGTATTTAAAATAAACACTATCATTAAATATATAGAGCGCTATGATAAAAACTGGTGACGTTTGTTATTGAAGTCGATATTTATAATGAATTAAAAAATTAAAAATAGATTAATAAATAAATTTATTTATATAAATTACTTGAAGATTAAAAATATCCACAGTTGAAGGTTTTCGCGATTTGTTTGTGCATTCCTAGCGACTCGCGATATTCCTCACTTGGCACATGCATTCCCACTTCCTTTCTCCTCAATAATATTAACGATCAAATGCAACAACGCTGTCTATTCACATTCTGATAGCATTATGCCAACACATTTAGATTTTATTTTATGCGTTTCTCTCACAAGTGTTCATTTTTCACGGAAATCACTCTTAGGTATTTTGTTTACCGTGTACTTTATAATTATTATCATAATTATAATTTATTAAAATAAATTTCACACCTATTCGTCTAATTCAAGGCCCGTTATAAATTTATATATATTTATAAAACAATAGCCATTAAATGTTGTTGTTTTTTTTTTTTCTCTGAATAATAATAAAAATAATTCAAATGTCCTCAGTATTTTATTTATTGCTCTGTCTCTCTTAAATATATATATACATACATATTATATGTACAAATAAGCATTTTATTTTCACCTAATGACCATGAGAATTGTAATAATATTTACCCGGAAAATTTATCCGACTTCATATATATTTAGCGTCCTGTAACCACTTATATATATTTATCAATGCAAGTATCAAGGCAATTATTGACGAATCAATGCCACTCTATTTTTTATCTCATTGTTTAATTATCCATTAGCAATTAATTAATATTTTTAATTTAATTGTCATTAATTTTTAGTATTCCCATTAAAAAAAAAAATTACTGTCAGATATAGAGTAAAATCGTGTACTACGTCGAATTTAATATGACAATCATTAGTCTGGATATTTAATTTATAAACTTATTCAATAATGCATTGACCATGAGCAGTTTAATTGAACAGAATCATTATTACGTAGTTGAAACGATTCTTGGCACTCTACCACTACTATACTCCATGACCATACCTAATATAATATAACTTGGCTATACAATAATACCGTCAATGTTACGTTAATCAGCGCAATCAAATAATTATCCTTAAATTATACCCACATTATCTCCATAATTTATTATTTGTAGACAGAAAAAAAATATTTCTTGGCGCGGAAAATATTTTGCATTATAAATTGAAAGCAAAATTTTTTTACTAGAAAAAAATTTTTGACGCAAGAAATTTATGTACCTGAAGATCGGAACGTTTTTCGCGCAATGAAAATGAAACAATTCATGTAATTCGACTACTGAAGGGGTAGTTCCGGAGATTGGGGGTGGCTGAAAATTTTCTGGCATACCAGCATCTATATGCGAAACATTTCAAAAATCTAATCATCCAGTAAATTTTTTACTTTCCAATTTTTTCTTTCTTTGCGCGAAAAACGTTTTGATCTTCAGGAACATATAAATTTTTTGTTTTCAACTCAAAGTGCAAAATTTTTTTGGGGTAAGTAAAATTTTCTTGCGCTAAAAAATCCTTTTTTTGTGGAGAATAAAATAATGAAGTGATAATAATGTTTTATATATATTTGTTTATTAAATTAATAATAAACGCAATCTATTATTAAAATATATGGTATCAATTGTCAATAAGATTGTTCGGATTGTATTGCGCAATAAAAATAGCCAACAAGACCGTGTATCAGATACACGAGCTGTTTACCATCCTATCTTTAGAGTATCAGCAAAAAATGATAGTAGTGAGAAGACATTATGGTAATAAACGAATAGAAGATCTATTAATCATCGTCGTGTGTTTATGCATCGAAATAACAAATAAATAATGACGTGTTTAGCATGAAGTAAGACTTGAGATAACGGCTATCTTTATAAATGTATAATTCATTATCTCATAATATTATTGAGGTAATAATAAATCCAAAAAAATAAAAAATAAACATTCGTCACGTGGGTTATCTTTTTGGGTGTGGCGTAGTTACTCGCAATATATTTTTATTTTTAAATTATATAATACGTCTTTATACAGGCCATTATATTTTGAAATTCTGTATTAATTTGACGTATTAGACTACAGTTTTTTCTACTAACGAGTTACTTATAATCGGAGTTTTAATTTATTTTCTTATCTTATAAAATACAACAGCTCGAAAATATTTGTTTACCATTTTTTATCTAATAAAATTTATATCTGATAATTAAAAGAACTACTGGATCGTATCATTAAAAAATTTAATAGAATTGTTTCTTACATAAACTAGGAATCTAAGTTTTTTTTTGCTTTTTTTAAGATAACAAACAAACGATCTATTGGGCTACAAATTAAACGTTTCAACAGGGGTTATCAAATATTTTTGGCTGAGTTTTTTTCGCAAACAAAATCTCTAGATACAAAATACAGACTGTAGATCGATGCACTACTGTCTAATCTAACGAAATGCGCTTCAATTATTTGATAATATTCGTTTGTTTAAGAGGATATGCCATCTATTCTCTTTCTCACACACATGTGAACAAACGAAACGGTCCTTGTTGCACCTACATTAGCAATTGGAAATTTCAAATGACCCGTTCTCAGATATAAACTGAAATTTCCGGACGAGAAACATTTCATTCGATAAATAAAAAGTTTATGCATCGAAATATTTTGTTCAATGATTTGGGTCTTTATCTATGGAAATAGTTCATTTGAAAACTACCTAGTACACTCTCTTAAGAGAAAAACTCGGCCAAAGTTTCCATTTACTGCACAAGTGCAACAAAGATAGTAGCGTTGGTGGACTTGAGTGTAACAGAGAAATAAGTCCGAACCCCTGTTAAAAAAATAAATTTTTTGTAAAATTCTCCATCCAGTTTTTAAAAGTAATCAATATTAATATTTATTCCAAACAAACAAGTTTCAAACTACAGTAATTATCGCAAGGTAAAAAAAAATACTTAAAAAAGCGGTCATAATTTTTTTAAAGTTTAAATATTTAATTATGATGATGAAAAAATTGCAGTCTTTGATAAAAAAACATGAAAATGATGATTTTTCCTCATGACTAAATGTAAGCCGTTAAAAAAAAATAAATTTATTAACTTAGAATATAAAAAAACTAAATGACAAACATACTGTCCACGTAAACAGACAGGCTTTATCGCTTAAAACATTTAACGCCAGTCACAATGGCCTTGTTACTAATAGCATACCAGCTTTATAAGAATTAACAAGATAAAAAAACTAAAATAAAAACACCCGTCGGTGGCTGATGATTCTATGTATATAGTGCGACAATAAAATTCTTAGTTAAAAGATAATTAATTGCTACACCGTCATATATAATATATACTGTACTGGTTTAATGTTATGTTAATTTTGGTTACACACTTGGCATATTAGTCACTGAGTCATTAAACGCGATTTTAAAACACGTTTGTTGACACAGTCAAATTTTAATAACATTTTTAATATATATTTCCACGATATAAATTATTTAAAATTTTTTTCACGTACTCCCAATTAATACACCGTTTGTTTTTTACATTAAAAAAATGTATTTTTTTCCCAAAAATCTAAAGCGAATGACGAAATAGAATTGAATGAAAACTGTCACTCAAAATGAAGATAAATTATCTAGATTAATTTGTTCCCTACACGTTTGATTAGTGAATAAAGACAGCAAGTGAGTTCATCGTTCGCTTGTCCTTGAGTGCATGAGATTGCGTTTAAATATTTCCCCTTTCGTTTCAACCCGCGATTACTTCTTGTCAACAAATGATGTAAATTATGTCACGTAAGACATATGTACTATCATACCGCCACCGTATTTCAAACAATAACCGCCGAAATTTCAAAAATATACAATGTATATATTTTTTAAATATCATTTGAATGCCTACGTGATCTTAAGCACATACACTGCATATAATATACTCGTTATAAACGTTTATATACGTAGTTTATCTTTTGTAAGTTAATTCTGTCTATTTCCTCTGCGTAAATCCTCTGGGATAATGGGCGCAGTGCCATGTTTACTCTTTCATTTTTATATTATATATAAATCTATTATATATTTATTAATAAACAAAAAAAATTTATACTCTTTCTATTGATTTATAATCGTATATATTTATATTATTATACTTTTTATAATTTAATTGTCATTTTAATGTTAAATAATAAGAAAACATTAAGATTATTTATAAAATATGAGTTAATTATTTTTTATACTGATATAAATATACAAATATGACATTCATGCTTATTTCAGTAACATAAATTCGATAAAAATTTATCATATATATGTATTTGTTTGTTATAAGATTTGAGATTTATAAATTATTTTTTATTGATGATGGAAATTAAAAAAAAAAACATAAATTTTTATTGAGTGGAAAAATACAGTCATGTATTCAGTGGCTATTATTGGTTTATACATATATGTGATATAAGAGAAACTAAAAGTTATTTAGTGGGAGACCGTGACCTGGATTTGCAAGCTGTCTTCACGCGAAATTATCTTTGACCGATTGTAATTTAACTTAATTTAAAGCTGAATACGTTTTTAATCCTTAGCTTAGATGTTGTAGACATTAATAAAAATAAATAAATATGTATAATGTATGTAATGTATGTAACTAGATAGCTAATAAGTATTCTTCGTTTGTACACATGATACTCAATGTTTTTGAGCGACTACCGACCGCAGATTATTTTTTGTTTTCAAACACGGACGCGGTAGGGAATTAATGAGCATTAAATTATATTTGTATTTTATCGGTGATGTGCTTCTACATGCTATCAATACTAATTTAGAAAAGCGTAAGTGTAAGTGACGATATGGATACATGGAAATAAAGTTATAAAATCTACAGAAATTATAAATAATTTGATCAATTAATTCATTCATTCGTTCCATCCCTTAGAAAACTTTTGAAAAAGTTTAAAACCAAAAGCTATCACGTTACTCGTAATTTTTTCAGTCCCTTGAAATTGAAAGTTCAAAAGGTCTAAATAAAAAAATGTATGAATATGAAGAGTCGCAGCAGATCCAAAATTACAATTAAGTGCACGTACTTTATATTACACTGACTAGAAAATTTTTTTAAGTTTAAAACCGAAATTGTTCGCGGTCAGTTAAAATTTTTCAAAATTGAAATTCAAAAGGTCAAAATTTAAAAAAAGTACAACAATGAGGAGCTGCAGCAGATCCAAAACTACAATTAAGTGTACGTACTTTATATTACACTGTCTAGAAAATTTTTTTTAAGTTTAAAACCCGAAATTGCTTCAAATCGATGACAATTTTTAAATTGCCTAAAATTGAAATTTCAAAGGTCAAAATAAAAAAAAAGTACGACAATGAGGAGCTGCAGCAGATCCAAAACTACAATTAAGTGCACGTACTTTATATTACACTGACTAGAAAATTTTTTTCAAGTTTAAAACCCGAGTTGCTCCAAATCAGTCACGACTTTTTAAATCTCTTAAAATTGAAAGTTTAAAAGGTCAAAATGAACGAAAGTAGACATATGAGGAAACACATCAGGTCCAAAACTATACCGAAATAAAACCTGTTATCTATAAACAGCTAAGCACCCTCACGATTTAAATTTTCGTCTCAAACACTCAAGATACTTAAAAAAATATTACCTCACTTATTTCCAGAGTTCAAAATGAGTTTGACACTAAGTCATACTAATTTTTAAATTAATTTATCAACGCATTATTAATATTTGTTCTTCACTTTGACAAGCTAATATTTGCAGTCAGCAGATGTAAGAAAAATAACCGCGTAAATTTATGAAACGTTTAAAAACTGTTAATAGTCAATAACGGAGTTTAAAAATTGAAACATATAAAAGTGAAGTGAATTTGTTATTTATAAAATTCACACATATAAAGTAAATTTATAATAATATTATAATTAACAGAATAACAAATTATTGTTATGTCTGGTTTCTAAAAAAAAGATATCTGATTATTGAGTAAATAAAAATATATCGACAGATAAGATTTACTTTTTTTAAATTATTTCTCATTATATTTAATGTTAGAAAACATGTTTCGCTAGAAACAAAATAACCTTGAATATATTAAAAAGTTTAATTAATTACTCCAAGATTTCCTCTTTTATTTGAATATTTATTTTGTTACCTCCATAACTTTAAAACGGTATATACGCTTATACACGCATATATATATATATATATATATATATACATATATATCTGCAAATGATTATCGCGTGACTCACTAGTGCGCAGTATTTTTTAAGACTATCTTTGACCGAAAAAGCTTCATTTATTTTTAATATATTATATAATAATTTTAAAATTCCCTCTTTTTTTTTTTTTAAATTTAAACTATTAATTATCAATTATCAACTATTACCCAGCACTAATGTTTCAATAAAATAATTAAATAATTAATGACAAAAAATTTTATTAATTAACGACAATAATTAATTTAAATTAATGACCCATAAAATATTTGGAATTTTAATTCCCAAATTTTTAAAAAATTTCGAAACTTAATTTAAAAAAAAAAAAAAAATTACCAAATACTTTAACCTGTGGATATAGTAATTGACATTGACATGATAGGAAGTAAACATTGATAGGGTATCATGTACATGATCAATGTTGACATTTAGCAAATCAAAATAAACAACAATAATGGTTATGATATGATACAAAAAATATGGCGTCGCCGCGTCTATTAAATTAATGACATAAAATCGGCGTTTAAAATAAATCCGATAAATTAAAAACTGTAAGCAATCATTTAGATGATTATTTACTACTTTATTTTAAATTATAATGAATTATATCAGTAAATAAAAGAGTAAAAAGCTCACCGTTCTTGAACCGGCCATATCGCAGCCCATCAGCACACATTGCAGTGACTATCCCATTTGATGATTTAACTTGCCAGTGACGCGTCCGTTTTAAATTATTTTTACAATCTATGAATATCGATAAATATCTGCGCATTTACGATATACAATATTACTATTTATTTACAATTATTATTTACTATTTTTAAAAACCGGTAAACCCATTATTTACACGTTTTCCTATTTTTGATAACTCGACTTTGCGCATTCAAACTCATGTTTAATATATTCAACTTTTTTTAAAAACTCTTGTATTTTTTTGCAATATCTTATTATTTATACATTTATTTATATATATTTTATTATTTATCACTTTTTAAATATTTAATTTATTAGTTTTAATTAATTATTGCGGTAATTAAATATCATTTTGACGCGCGGAGTCGATTATTTAATTTTATGATCCTGAAGTTGGCAGACAAGTTTTGAATTTTTTTTCAACTTAATTTAAAAAAAAAAAAAAAAACTAAAAATATGCACATGTAGAAAATTTAAAAATCTATTGCAATTTGTTTGAATGTTTTTTTTTAATAATTTATCGTTTTTAAAAAAATCAAGAAATTATTAAACGTCGGCTAACTTCAGATCATTTAATTTTTTAGTGGCGTCGATAAAAACGATTATCGAGTTATCGACTTTATTTTTGAAATATATGAGAATATAAGAATAACAAAAGCAATGTGATTTATAATCGGCAATCTATAGTTTTAAATATACGATTTTAAATAATTGAAGGCGGGTAATTTTAAAAATTCAAATTATTAAAATAACAATAATGTATTTTGGAAAGTCATTTGGCGGAATCACGAGACTTGTAAGTAATTGTCCGTGCAATAAAATGAGTACATTTAAAAAATTGAGGTTATGTATGATAAACATGACAATTCGTCGTCATATAAATGCAAAAGTTATGGAAAACTTGACTCTGGATGAGGAGGGAAAAGTAAAGGTCAAGATAGACCCGAAAGTTGAAGAGTTGAAGGACAAATTAATTTACTGCGACTATATTGAGAGACGTAAGTTGAAGTTTGGCTATGGGAGGAATAAAGAGATTGAGGGTAAATTTAAAAGAAGTATTGAGAATCATAAATTTGATGAACTTGTAAACAAACCAGTTTATAGTATTGCTCTGAAGTATCTACGGGATGACATGACAAGTGATTCCGAAGAAAAGAAACCCGAAGAAAATTCTGGAGAAGACACCAACAAGACGTGGAAGCCTATTTACATGCCTTACAAACCTACTGATGAATTTAAGCCGGTAGATATTGAGAAGGCGGAGGAGGAGAAACCGATGCCTGTTTTAAATGAACAGTTTAAAAAATTGTACGAGTCATATTTGGAGGTAAAGGAAACTGACAGTACCACCAGACAAGTAAAACGGATGGAAAATAAAATATTTTCAACGGATATTCATAGGCCTGTTGATGATTTGTCTGATATCCCGCCTGACTGGATGACAGACTACGAGCAATTCAATGAATTCACCGAAGAAGAGTCATGGAAATCGAATTACGGTAAACCAAATCCTGATGCTCCTGTCAGTTCGATTCCCTGTGGCGGCTGCGGCGCTTTGCTGCACTGTCAGGACTCAGCTATACCGGGTTATCTTCCTTCAGAATTATTCGTTGGGTTGAAAGACGAAGACTTAAAAAGTACTGTCTGTCAGCGGTGTCATTTTATGAAATACTACAACGCGACTCTAGAAGTTAAAGTTTCTGCAGAAGATTATCCGAAAATTCTTCGCAACATCAAGTTGGATGACAAAAAAGCTGCTGTCGTATTAATGATTGACCTCATGGATTTCCCGTGCAGTATTTGGCCCGATTTGAAGTCTGTACTCGGTAAACATACGCCGATATTTGCCGTTGGCAATAAAGTAGACTTGTTGCCTCAAGACAGTCCCCAATTTTTGCAAAACGTCGAAACCTCTTTGGTAGCCGCTCTTTCAAAAACTGGATTGAATCCTAAAAATATAAGACATGTGGCTTTGATCTCTGCCAAAACGGGCTACGGAATCGAGAGATTGATCACTAAATTACAGAGCTTGTGGGCATACAAAGGTTATTATTATTATTTATAATTAAATACTTAATTATCTGTAAGTAACAGAATTATTTATTCATTTTAGGCGACGTCTATTTAATTGGCTGTACCAACGTCGGTAAGTCGACGTTATTCAACGCATTTCTTCAGTCCGATTACTGTAAAGTCCAAGCAGTCGATTTAATTCAACGGGCCACCGTTTCTCCATGGCCTGGAACGACATTGAATTTATTGAAATTTCCAATTCTCAATCCAGTTAAATGGAGACTTTACGAGCGGATGAAGCGACGAAAAATTCAGCAGATGGAGGACCATGTTGAGTCTCACCATAGAAAACAAGAAGTTACTGCACTCAGAGACATAACATACGCGACTCTGCAAGGTATCATTTGTTGCTACGATCACATTAGAAAATTTATTGACACAAATTAGTAACTTGATTTTTTTTAGAACGCATTGGAAGAACTTTTACCAGATTAACGACTACAGTGGGCAGTGCGATGACTAAATTTGAAGCAGCCAAAGCATCTGGAAAGTTTGGTATAAACGAAAACGACGAGTTTTACAAACACGGGCGTTGGTGCTACGATACTCCAGGTGTAGTTCATCCGGATCAAGTGATAAATCTACTGACTACTGACGAATTATTGTTGACGTTACCACGACAAATTATATCCCCACGTAGTTTTATTTTTAAACCTGGGCAAACATTGTTTCTAGCCGGACTAGGAAGACTTGATCTAGTAACTGGACCTGCATTCATCAGGTATTTTTATTTATAATTTATTTATTATTTATTATATTTTACAAATTAATATATTTATTTTATATATAGAGTTACTGTATTTGCAAGTAAAGAATTGCCTATTACTATTTGTCGTACTGCTGACGCTATTGAAGTTTATGGTAAATTACTTGAAACAGAAGCTTTAGTTGTGCCGACCAATGATCCGGAGAGATTAAAAATATGGCCGCAGTTTAAATCAAAAGACTTTACTATCGCGGGAAAAAGTGAAGACGAATCTGCAGCTGATATTCTTTTGTCGAGTGCAGGTAAATTATTTTTAAAAAAGTGCTGTCTTTATTTGCTTGATAATAAATAATTTATAATACCGTAGGGTGGATTTCAATTACTCCCAATGAAGGTGAAGAAGTTACAATGAAAGCTTGGACACCAGAAGGACGAGGAATTCATCTCCGTACTCCAGCATTGCTCGCTAACTCTATAAAACTCCGCGGTCCGCGTATTAAATCAAGCGCGGCTTATAGATGCGGCCGTCAAGTTTACATCAAGGTATAAAAATATGTTAATAAAGAAAAAAATTTTGTACATATATGAAGTAAAATTAATTTTTATAAATAATTAATAAAAGATGTATTTATTAAAACATAAATAGTTTTATCGGACGGATTTTAAATATGACGTTAGTTAATTAATTATTATTTGAACTCTAGTAATCAGCAGTACTGTAAAAAACTTGACAGCTTTGTTTGTTCAAGACTCAGTAAAAATAGTCTTTCTTGTATAGATTTATCGTACGCAAGTGGGTTTACAGTAGCCTTTAAACAATTGCTGTAATAAAGCCCGTCAGTGTCTTGGATTTTTTCGCTTACTGCTGCGTAAACAGTTGTCATGGCACCTTGTTCTGGAGACTAAACAAACAAACACTTTTATTAATATTTAAATACTCATATTAATAAATTAATAGTATATAGTCTCTTACTTTGAATAAAAACTTCATGACCCAGCTGACATGGTGAATAAAACTGTGTTCAAATAAGTCTGTATTGACAATTCCTGGATGTACGGCGTAAGCTTTCACTCTGAGATCATTTTTTTCTGATAGGTGTCTTAATGTTTCTGTAAATACAACTTGAGCAAGTTTGCTTTGGCCATACGCGGCGTATGATAAAAATGGTTTTCTTTTACTGTGAAAATTTTTAAAAATAATTAAGTAAAACTGTAATCATTACAAGTCAAGCATTTGTTTTTAATTTTAAGCCCATTCTCAGACAGTACCTGCCACTTTTTTAAAATTTTCAAAGATTTTCAAGTGTCAAGTGTATAAAAAATTTTATCAATTAATTAATTTGAAAAAAATTGAAGCATTGATTGAAAAAAGAACGGAGTTGCAATTTTGCTGAGAAATAGAATTTTTAAAAAATTACTTACAGTTGATGTCAATTGGGAGTTAAGCGAAATTTGGAAAATAAATTTCAGTAAAATCTTTGTCAATTTTTCGATTAGAATTTTCAAATTTTTTAAACTCAAATTCATTCAAAAAATTTCGTTTAGCTCCTGATTGATCTGTAATTTTTTTACTACTTTACTACGTTGTCTTTTTCAATTAATGCCTTAATTTTTTTTTAATTAATTGATTAAATTTGAATATACTTATGACAGTTTAGTAATTGAAAATTTTTTAAAAGTGGGGGTGGGCATGTCTGAGAATGTCCTTAATTACTCTGTTTTTCTTTTACTTACGTGTAATTAATATCATCAAAATTAATTACACCCAATTGATGAGCACACGAGGACACATTTATTACTCTAGCAAAATTTTGTGTGGTGCCTGCATTGTGGAGTAACGGCATAAGTAAAGCCGTCAACAGAAAGTGGGACAAATAATTAATACCCCACTGCTGCTCAAATCCATCTTTAGTTTCTTCATAAGGTGTAGCCATAACTCCAGCTTTTAAAATCCATTAATATTAATTAAGTATCACTAATTATCATATTGATTAGTTTTGATAAAAAAAATCATAATAATTTTTACTATCATAAATTCATACCATTGTTAATAAGCACGTGAATTTTCGTGTAGTCTTTTTTTAATTCACTAGAAAATTTTTTTACAGACTCAAAACTTGAGTTATCGAGTACGTAAACTTTAGTTTTGCCATCGGTAACTCCAGATGCGCGAATTTTATCAATAGCTTTCTCTCCAGATTCTCTTTTTCTGCAGGCTAAAAAAAAATTTATTAAATTTATATTTTATAAAATATGGATTTAATATAAATGTTTACCGATGATAACTTCCATGTCACATTTAAGCAACATTTTGACAACTTCAAACCCGATTCCACGTGACCCGCCAGTAACAACAGCAACACAACCGCTCTTACGTGGTAACTCTGAAAAATTTTAAGTAAAATAAATATTTTATATTCTAATTTACAATTCAAATTTTACTCTACAGATCTGTTATTTCTAATGGATACTATTTCCGTTGGATACTCTTTTGTAATAGGGATTTATTATTTCAACATCACTGACTTAATCACTCACCGTAGTTTCAAATACGTTAGGAAAAAAAGTTTTGCCGCAACGCAGTGATATTTTTGTATAATAAACTAACTTAATTTTATATAACAACAGGTAGAAATTTTTTTTTTTACTGTACGCCATGACAAAAAATTGTAATTTAAAATAAATACTTTTAATTTCTTATATTATTCAGGACAAACGTGTAATTAAATTACATGTAGAGGAAATTTTTTTATACCATCCGGGAAAAATAATTAAAATCTACGGAGATTTGAATCTGACATTTCACATATAAGTTAAAGTTTTATAAAAAGTTTGAAATGTTAAATTTAAAAAAAATCTCCCGGGCCTTTAATAAAAAATTTGAGATCTAAGATCTCGAGGAATATAAAATTTAAAAAAATTAGATCTTAATTATTTTTTCCTCCGTGGTAATAAATTTAAATATCGCGATTTGTTGACGTGTAGAATAAACCTTGTCGGCGTAAACAAGTCACTCAATAAATCATAAATTTTTAATTTTTAAAAAATAGTAAATACTATCAAGGTGCAGATACTATAAGATATTTGAATTATTAAATAGTCTATTAATATTTAATACTTTTCAAAAAAAATTTTAATATCTTATCTACTAGAGCGAAGTTTTAAAAATTCTAAAGTGATTACAGAAAAGTAATATATTAAATTCTAATCTCAAGTAATACAGCAAATTATTATTTCAAGAGACCTTGAAATATTTGAAAATAACACTTAATATTTCATAACTTTTAGTCGGCAACGTTTTATCAAAATAAAAAAAGTTATCTGAATTACTTATCAGTATCTAGCGAAAGGAATTTCTTTGTTTGATAATAATCCTTGTTTACTGTAAAGTAATAAACCATTACTGCAAAATTAAATTCGTATATTTCTTTACTGATTTTTAATGAAAATTTCATTCAAAATTTATCATGATACTGAAGTCAGCCGACGTCTAATAATTTTTTGATTGTTTTTTTAAAAATAAATTATAGAAAAAAAAATTGCACTTATAGTTTTTTAAATTTCCTACATGTGCATTTTTTTTTTTTTTTTTTTTTGTAATCGATTCGTTGAAAACAAAAATCCAAAATTTGCTGATTGTTAACTTCAGGATCATAATTTATTAGTTTCTTTACGTATGATAATTTATTTATTACTTTCTAATAAAAAGTAATTGATTTTTGCTTCCAACAATTAGGGGACTCGCGTACAATTTTACCCAATTTAAGTTTATTTTAAAAAATCTTAAATATTTTGGTGGGTCGAATCCTAAAAATTAATGACCAGGTAACTTATAAATTTATTGTAAATTACCAGTACTTTTTTTTAAAAAAATATCCCCTGGTGTAAATTTTTCGGAATTTTCTCTGAAAAACTCAGTTCTAAAGTTCTAAAGACTAATTCAAAGTTCAAAAGACTTTTTCAAAAGTATTCAGAGAAAAGTCAGAAAAATTTCCACCAGAGTTACAAAGAAAGTCTAAAAAAATTACTTTCTTTCACTTAAATAATTAAAAATATTTTTATTAGACTAAAATTGTTAATATTCCATTAAATTTAAAATATTAAAAATGATTTTCTCACCAGTTTTATTGTATTTAGCCTGTAGGAAATCAATGAAATTTTCTTTTATTCCCAAGATACTGTACTGGATCTGATGATAAATTTTAGTGGCAACTGTGGTCCAGTTGCTTCGTGATTTTGAGTAAGCCATAGTAAGACTAGCTATCAATGCAACTGTTGAACCTAATACAATCAACATTTTTTTATACTTAATAAATATCTCCCTTGTTGGCTTTATTTCGACACCAGTCATTCGTAGATCGTGATAATTAAACCCACAGGTGTAAATTATTAAATTAACATCAACAATTACAGTAAACAGATAAATAAAAATTACAAGACAACTACAGAACAAGTACAACGAGGATGTAAGACTACAAACAATACTTGTAAGATTTTATTAAATTATCTCTATTGATTTAACAGATCAATATTGTCTTCTTAAAATAAATTTGTACTTGTGTTATTTAAATCTAATACTGTTCCTCTATTAATTTATAAATTGTACTCTAGCTTTCATAATTATTGACGATTTATTTAACTCATCGTGTAACTCATTAGAGTTAAGTCTAGTTGCAACTGACAGCGCTTGTTAGCATTTACTCAGCACGCATGCAAATGTGGGCCACGTGGATCCGGAGAGGGGATGGAGACACATCGGAACCGTCGTGGATTAAACAAACAAGATAATTCTTTGTATTATGTATCACTTTTCCATGCTGTAGATGTATTTCAAGGTGTTGAAAGTATTTTTCAGTAGTGTACTTGGAGATAATCAGCACCCGTACCATAAATATCTTTTACTGCCGCAGAATTTCATCTAAAAAGACACAGCAAGAGCACAAATATATTCTTGGGATTCAAGATCCAAATTAGGGCCAGTTTTTCAAACTGGGTTTGAAAATCTTTTTAATGCTGGTTTAAATTATTAGTGCTGGTATATCTATATATTATTAATCTTAAACCAAAAAGAAAATTTTGAGTTCAAGATTTTCTATTAAGGCAAGAGACCCAGTACCCGATCACTCATGTATTTGTATATCTATATTTACTAAATATAAATATACTAATAGATGAAATGATCAGGTACTAGTTCCCTGATTGGTACCAGGTCTTTTAACTTATAGATTTTCTATGGATTTTCTTAGACGGTGACAAGACCTGATTTTCTATCGATTTTCTTAGATGAGTGTGAATGTAGCAGATATGAGACAAACTTTAAATTACAAATAAATGAATTAAACAATTAAAAATATAAAGATAAAAAAAAATGCATGACAATAAAGTTAGCAGACATTTAACAACATTTTGGTTTTTTTTTACAAAAAAATAAATATTAAAAAAATTATTTTGAAAAATTGTACATATTTTATTATTTATCTATTTAAAAAAATTTATTTAAATTTCAAATGTCTGCTGACTTTACTGTCATAAAAAATGCACATACTGATTCCTAAATTCTGTAAATGCGCATTTTTTTAATTTTATTTGGTATCCATTTAATTCATGAGTGTGAATGTAGCAGACAATTGTCAATCTTTTAAATTTTATAATAAATGAATAAAATGTAAGCAGAGTAAAAAGTAAAAAATGCGTATACAGATAAATGCGAAATTCGTTCGCGTATTTTTTTAAATTTCATTATTTCAATTCATCTATTTATTTTATTCAAATTTATAAATTGTCTCATGTCTGCTGCATTCACACTCATTTTAATTACCATCCTGAAGTGAGCAGACAATTAAAAATTTTTGGTTTTTTTTTTAGGACAATTAAATTTGAAGAAAAAAAGAACTAAAAATATGCACATGTAGAAAATTTTAAAAACTATACATGCAATTTTTCAAATACTTTTTTTTTATAATCTGTCATTTTTAAAAAAATTAAAAAATTATCAGACGGCGACGAACTTCAGTGTCATTTAATTCACTTAATTCAAAATTAAAAAAATTGACAATTGTCAGTTACATTTACGCTCATTTTTCTTAGACAGTGACAAGTTTCTTATATTCTATGGCTTTTCTATAGACTTTCTATATAAATTCTTGAATTCAAGATTTTCTTTTTAATTTAAAATTCGCGGTCATAAAGTAAGAAAGTAAATCTGCGTCATCTGGATCTGTATTCTGTATCATAGACATCCACTCAATTAAATAAATTCTTTACTGTCCTCCCTACAAGAGTTTCAGACGAATTTTTAACTATTTTTAAATTTCGCGCCAAATTAGCAGTACCGTTACGCAGCGCGCATGTCAAACTGCGCCCTCAGCGCAGTCTACTTTCAAATTTACAAATTAGAAAATAGCGCCTTGAACTTAAAAAAACGCGCGCGCATCAGTAATTTTAAATCGTTGGCAGCAGTGGACAGCGTGACAAGATGTTGGTAACGAGGTTTTTTTTTAATTCACCTCCGTGTTCATACATGATAAAAATACGTGTGCTGGTACATGAGAAAAATTGATGGTTAAGTGAGTGTGCTCTTTTTTAACAAAAAAATGGAGAGGTTATTTTTTTGAAATAATATGTGGGAATTAAATAATCAGGACATTGTAATAATATTAAGTGTGTTAAGTGGGTGTTTAGTATTTTATAATTTATGGGGATATTTTATTGCTATAGTTATACTACTAATTGCCATAATATATGCTTGTATATACGTAGTGATTAACGACAATTACAACACGCTGCTCGCGAGAATAAACGACAGTATTATAAAAGCCGGCAACAACATTCCCGATTTATTGTCACAATTTTATCACCAGCTATTGACATATTTTTGGGAATTCAGTGATTTTTTTAAAAATTTATATAAAAAACACGTTGGTAAAATGGAACGTCGTGGAAGAAATTCGTATCAACTCAGTTCTGAGTCATCAGTCAGCATGTCGCATAATCCGCAACTGGGACTCATCAACAACCTAAGTCCCATTTCCAGAACCACCCGTCGTTCAATAGTGTCAGGTTCCGAAAACTCGGCCGCTAAAAATTTTTCCCCATCTTCATCATTCGGCGGCAAGCAGTGGGAAAATTCAAACTACAATTTAAACGGTGACATTAACGGTTCCATGCTTAATTTATGGAAAAAGTCACAGAATAAATATGATAATAATACACATGACGATTCTCCATCAGCCAGAAGAGAGGAAATATTATTTAGATCTCACAGTACCCCTTGGAATGCTGGTTTGAGTCCAAAAATTAATTCAAACTCTGGAATAAAAACAGTCCAAACTGTTGCTGGACCATTATTATCATCATCTAGATATAATATTGATTCAAAGTAAGTTATTTTTTTTTTATATCAATAATTGCCCTTTAAATAATTCAATTATTAATTTATTTATTTATTCCAGGGTCTATAGCAATTCATCATCACCAGGATTAGGATCAAAATTAACAAAGTATGCGAGTGATGCTGATACTAAATTACTCTACCAATCGCAGTATACAGCAGGACAATTTCCAAAAGTTAATTTGTATTGTTCACCAACACCAACAATAAATGCCAAGACAGTGAAAGCTAGATCACCAGTCACCGTTAGAATCGCACCGCCAGAGACAATTAAATATTCCCCTCCAGAGAAAGAAAAAATATTTGCTGGTATCTATCGTTCAGATAAAAAATCCCCCAGTGTCGTCCAAGTGCTGAAAGAGATTTCTCTAAAAAGACACGCGTCAATGGACGATGTCTCTGTGGAATTGGTGAAAAAACAGCGAACTGACGACAGCCAGAGCGAGGAGTACGAGAGTTTTGATGAAGTCACACAGAAACGTACACGGGAAGATTTGTCAAGGTCAGATGAAGACATTTCTATTGAAAACACGTCACTGAGGCCAGTCAAGAGGACGAAGATTCCATCCTGCTACGATATTTTGAATTCACTGAGTTCGAGTACTAATGTCGTTACCAGTTCAGGAGTTAAAAGGAAAGCTGACTTGTCTCGCAGCGGTACTCCGGAAGTTGGTAAACATTTCAAGTCCTTTGATAGCAATCGCAGAAGCAATTCGTTGTCACCCCGAGTTGCTGCTGAGCAATCGACTTCGAAGACATCTTTGAATAGATCTAATTTAAATAGTGAAGTTTTGAATGCCATGGATGGCATCAATTACAAAAAACATGGCAGCGTTTCACCGAAACAAATTTATCAGCAAAGTAGTCCCATTAGTAGTAATAGTACTAGTAATAATAATAATAGTAATACTAATATTAGTAGCGGTAATAAAATTAATAGTAATAGAAATATGAAATTGGTAACAGAAAATGCGCAGACAAAATTGAAAGACAAATTATTTATGAGAGCAGAGCCGCAGAATATTGATAAAATAAAAACACTTATTGAAGAGCATGACGTTACGGGTAAATTTAGCGGCGACGATGCTGATGAAATAAAACAATCAGATATTACAACTATGAGACAGACTAGTATGAAAGCTAGATTGAAGAGCATGTTCGATGCAATATCAGGAAAGGTTTCTGGTGAAATAGATCCAAGTGTTGTCATTCAAGCGGACACGGTCAATGAACGTCCTGCTGCGGTGGCCAGCACTGAGCCAACTTCGGCAGTGCTTGCGTCGCTGAACTCGTCAACTTCAACGACGACTGTCAACACCTCGCCGATAGCTACTTCTGCGATAAAGCCTATCATTGGTAAAATCAAAGACAGTACCACTCCGGTAAAACATGTTACGTTTAATTTATCCGCGGGTGGAACCTCGACGACCAACAGTACGTCGTTGAATGTCAGTGCGTCGGCAGCTCCAAGTCTACTAGATAAGTCTGATGTTGATAAGTCATTTGTCGCGACTAGTAAACCATTTGCCCAACAAAATACTCCTGTTGTGACTTCTAGTTTTAGTTTCACGCCTGCTGCGACAGTGACAGCGACTCCAGTCACTTCTAATCCAGCTACGGTGCCATCAGCAGCACCTAGTTTCTCCCAGCTAACTCAAACACCAGCTTCTACTGCTGCTATCCAACCAGCAGCTCAGAAGACCGAGTCAATAATATCCAGTAGCTTCAATTTATCAACACAAGCAACCAGTAGTTCAACTTCTGCTGGGTTTTCATTTGGTAAAACTGGTACAGAAACTGCAACTTCAACGCCAAACTTACTAGTATCACCAAAGTCATTGACTACTGCACCAAGTCAATTGAAATTGTCATCAGCTGCTACGACGTCATCAAATACATTTTCGAGTAATCAAACACCAGCTGCTAAACCAACGTTTTCATTTGGAACAAATTCATCTACTGGAAATACTGGATTTTCATTTGGCAATACGTCATCACCTGCATCTTCAGCTCAGCAAAAAACTCCTCAAGACAATTCAGCACCAGCTTTTAATACTAAACCAACAGTCAGTACAACTTCAACTCCATCATTATTTTCATTTACTCCTAATACAGTCAGTACCAGTGCTGCTACGACTGCTGCATCAACTGCAGCTGATAAACCTTCAGCTACACCTGGATCCACCTCCGGATTTAGTTTTGGTGCAACGAATGCGAAACCATCATTCTCATTTGGCAACACAAGTGCGCCTCAAGTAACTGCATCAACGCCCTTGACATTTGGAAGCACAAGTCAATCTACAGCAGTATTTGGTAGTGCTGCGGCTACAAATACACAAGCGACTCCTTCATTTTCAGCTACTCCAGCTGCAACTACATCTCAGACCGCAGCTACCACGGGCTCACTGCCTTCTATATTTGGATCCAACGCTAATACCCAATCGTCGTTTTCAAGTCCAGCGAGTACTGCCAATACGAAGCCGAGTATTTTGTCATTTGGAGCTCCTAAAACCACGGAAGTTACTAGTTTCGGTAGCAACAACGCTACGACTACAGCTTCCAGTATTTTTAATAATTCAAATCAAACTAGTACTGCGTCATCTTTAATGTTTGGCGGAAATAATAATTCTAATCCTAATAATACTGCTAGTAATAATAATAATAATAATAATAATAATAGTAATAATATATTTGGACAAACTAAATTACCATCATTTGGATCTCAATCAAGTTTAAATTTCGGAACAAATTCAAATTCAACATTTGGTAATAATAGTACAATGACATTTGGATCTCAACAACCGACAACAACTGCCAGTTTTGGAACAACAACATCAACAACAAATAGTACAACAGCACCGACATTTGGTTCGTCAAATATAGCAAGTCCATCATTTGGTAGCAGCGGCGGTACTTCTTCAACATCATCAACAGTATTTCCAAGTTTTGCAAATTCAAATACTTCATTTGGTACGCAAAATAAAAATTCATCAGCAGTATTTGGTAGTACAGCAACAACAACATCATCAGCAGCACCACCGCCATTTGGCGCAACACCAACTACAGCGCCACCTGCATTTGGTGCAACAACAACGGCAACTCAAGCATTTGGGTCATCATCAACAACAACGGCACCACCTGCGTTTGGATCATCATCATCAACTTCTGCATTTGGTGGATCATCATCAATTCCTGCATTCGGTGCATCAACAACAACACCATCATTTGGTACATCAACAACAAAAGCGCCGCCAGCATTTGGAGCAACAACAACAGCACCACCAGCCTTCGGATCAACGACGACACCAGTCTTCGGATCAACAACAGCACCAGCCTTTGGATCAACAGCAGCACCACCAGCTTTTGGAGCAACGACAGCAGCGCCACCAGCATTTGGAGCCACGACAGCAGCACCACCAGCATTCGGTGCAACGACAACAGCACCACCAGCATTTGGATCAACAACAACAGCGACATCATCATTTGGCTCATCAACAACACTTCCATCCTTTGGTGCATCAGCAGCACCACCAGCATTCGGAGCTGCTTCCACATCAGTAAAACCAACATTTGGTACATCAACAGCTCCACCGTCATTCGGCTCATCATCAACATCAGCACCTCCAGCTTTCGGCGCTTCCACCGGTTTTGGTTCGTCTTCATCATCAACACCAGCCTTCGGTTCCTCAACCACTAGTTTCACTGGGTTTGGTTCAAATTCTACCCCTTCTCCATTCACTCCACCGACTCCATCATTCGGTTCCACTTCTGCTAACAACAATAACACCAACAATACCGCCAGCAACAACAACAACTCCAGTACATTCGCTTTCGGGAATACAAACCAACCACCTGCGCAACAAAATCCAGTATTCAGTTTCGGTGGACCCGGACCTGGAACCGGTAGCGGCACCAGCAGTGCAGGAAGTGCATCAACTCCATTCCAATTCGGCAACGCTGGCACGTCAACCGGTAAATTATCTTGACCGATAATAAATTAAATTAATCCTCCATAAAATGTAAATAATTTATAACGAAATTGATAATCCATTGCAGGTGGATTCAATTTTAACAGCGGATCATCTTTAGCCGGGTCATTCAACACCGGGAACAATGCCGCCGGTGGGGGCGGAATGTTCAGCATCGGATCCGGTTCGACTGCACCAAGATCACGGCCCGCTCGATCGCGAAGACAGCAAAGATGATTGAGGATGTAAACTTAATTTATTATTTATCTTTTATTTAAAAAAAAAAAAAGCAAAAAAAAAATCTCACTTCAATCGAACCCAACAAAAATATATAGATATATATTTATCTTACTATTAATATTAATACACACGTGGTGTATTAATTTATAAAACTCTCATTTATCTTAGATATTAACTGAACAATTTAATGAAACAATAATTATATAAATAATCAAACATCTGTTTTAATATACTCATATATTGATATATATTAGTATATTTTATCCGATAACTTGAGTTGATCGCGATTTAATTGTACGCGCATACTAACGTTTGATTACTAATAAATTACTGATGTAATTAAACAACTAAATACGATCGTGATAATTTTTTATTTGTTATTAGTTTTAAAAAAAATATATATATATGATATATATGTTTGTAATAAAGTCCTCAATAAGACTGCTTTTGAAAAGCGATAAATTATTATTTTTGAATATTTAATAATTTTGTATCGTGTATTTAAAAAGTTCCCGCATCAACTTGAGTTATTAATTTAAAAAAAAATAATTATCATAGTGTATAATAATAACGAGTAATTAAAAAAGAAATCATCATTTGAATTGTTATTTTTGTTCAAATTTTTACACGGCTTTTAAGTAAAAGCTCTAGGAAAAATAAATGGAGATTTCTTTTTTTTTTACGGTAGAATTCAATAAAATTAATAATTATGATATTGAAATTAGCCGGCGGCTAATAATTTTTGGATTTTTTTTAAAATGATAAATTATAAAAAAAAAAAAATATTTAAAAAAATGCACCTGTACCTTATTTAATTTTCTACATGTGCATATTTTTATTTTTTATTTTTTTTATTAATTGACTCGTAGAAAAAAAATCCAAAAATTGTTAATTGTCTACTAATTTTGAGATCATTGAAATTAGCCAACATTTAATAATTTTTGGATTTTTTTTTAGACGATAAATTATAAAAAAAAAATATTTAAAAAAATTGCACCTATAGCTTATTAAATATTCTACATGTGCATATTTTTTTTTTTTTTTTTTTTATTAATTGACTCGTTGAAAAAAAATCCAAAAATTGTTAATTGTCTACTAACTTCAGGATCATTGAAATTAGCCAACGTTTAATAATTTTTGGATTTTTTTCTCAAACGATAAATTATAAAAAAAAAATATTTAAAAAAATTGCACTTATAGTTTATTAAATATTCTACATGTGTATATTTTTTTTTATTATTTTTTTTAATTTACTCATTTAAAAAGAGATCCAAAAATTGTTAATTGTCTACTAATTTCAAGATCAGTGAAATTAGCCAACGTTTAATAATTTTTGGATTTTTTTAAAAATGATAAATAATAAAAAAAAAAATATTTAAAAAAATTGCACATATAGTTCATTAAATTTTCTACATGTGCATTTTTTTATTTTTTTTTTTTTTTTCATAATGAATTTATTGAAAAAAAAATACAAAAATTTTTAATCGTCTGTTAATTTCAGGATCATATTAAATTAATATGAAAAAGAGATATAAATTAAAAAGGCATTGAGCGTAAGAATGAAATAAAGAGCTTATCAATTCGATTAAATTGATTAAACTATTATTAAGTATGTAAAGTACTGTTTGATATTGGCAAGAAGATGTGTATAAATAAATAAAAGAATGTAAAATAAATTTTTCTATTGTAATGACGTCTGTATATTATTAAAAATAATCAAATTACTCGAATTGATAAACTAAGAGCTTTTCTGTATACTAAATGTTTTTTTACATCGACGTAAATGTTTAAAAAAAAAGTATGAATAATTTAAATTGATGGAGGAAAAAAGAAAAGTGCGTTAGTTGTAATAGATAATTTTTATTTTTTATTTTATCAATTATTTTTTTTTTTATTATGAACCCAGGGTTCTTTAGGTGATTAATTGATAAGTTTATTTATAAAGTTGATTAGGAAAAATTATGTATCCTATTAATAAAATATGGGATTTGGTTGTGTTGATTTTTTGAAAGAAATCACAACGTGAAAAATTAATTTTTTTTTTTTTTTTTTTATGTATAGAGAACCTTTTTGATTTTTAAATATTTAATTAATATGTAAAATTATTTTATTTAGTTAATAAAATTTATTTGCAATTTGAATCATAAACTTAATCGTTAATTTATTTTTAAAAAATCGAGACTTAAGTATTTAAGTATGAGGTTTTTATCTAGATTTAGTTGAAATAATTAGTAATTAAAAATTTAATAGAGCATATAATTTTTTATTTAAAAATAAGTGACATTTCTTTAAACTTTTTCAATTTTAAATATTCCTCCAAAAATCTCAAATTTTTAAGTTCACTTCTGAGACCAATATTTTATTTTATTAAAGAAAATAATTCACATTAAATTTTTCAGATACAAATAGTAAAAAAAACTTCAAATTATTTCTGATCAAACAAAAAAATTACCAACAAAACTTGTGTGTGAATGTAGCAGATATCAGACGAATTTAAAATTATTAATAGACAGAGTAAATAATTAATGAAATAAAATTTTTAAAAAATGCGCGTTTAAAAAATTTAAAAATTAATAAGTGCATTTTTAAAAATTATTTACTCTATTTATTTATAATTTTAAATTTGTCTTCTGTCTGCTACATTCACACTCATCAAAACACGATTTCAAAATGTACAGATTTTTAAAATTATTCAGTGCGCATTTGAAAATTTTCATACTAAAATTTAATTTAAAAATTTTCCAGCCCTCCTTCAGTCATAATTTAATTTTTAAAAAAATTTGAATTCCCGCCATAAGTACGATTATAACGCCAGCGTTTCCCGCTCGGTAGCTTGTAGCAACAGATCACAATATAAAAAAACTCGCATTCACACAAAGCATTATGGAATAAATGTATGTATATATATATGTATGTAAGACAATGTAATTGTGTATTATAACGTAATACGTGTACTGGATTAATGACTTACACAACGAAAAGCTCGGGATCTAATTCGCCAGCATACTTGCATGACTCAAAATAATATTATAAAAGTGTTGCTCTGATTGGCGATAAAATGTCGGCGCTTGATGAATTGGCCAATGAGAGTCCTCGTTTTAGAGGGGATATGCGTGTTGTCGGTCGCCAAGCGGCGCAGCCATGTTGGGAAAATAATAAACCAGAAGGGAACCAACAGTACAACTAGAAGGAAGCAGGACGGGAACATCTAGGTTCGGTAGCGGCGTGTATAACACCACCTTAACATCTAACATCACCACCATGGCTGACCCGGAAAAACAGCCCGAGCAACCCAAGGCCAATCAACAAAAAATGGTCATTGGTATGTTGATTTTTTAATAAATAATTATTCAAATAATCCATAAAAACTCTACTCCATTTACCCGCATCACCATTTTTAAATGTGCGTCTCACTTTTTTTTAAAATTATCAAGCATTTTTTGCCATCCATTGAACGTAATGGCGGTTGTATTGCGACCATGTGGCCGGCGTGATATTAATTCTCAATAATTTTATTTTCTCACTAATTTAAATCATTTTTTACAATCAAATAAATTACTCATTACTTATTTAACGTCACCCATAATTCATATTTCAATTTTTTACTCCAATTTGAATTTTTCGAGCCGTTTCTCGATACTGCGATTGGAGTCTTTGTTGTTTCTTAAATTATTAAAATTTAGTAAAACTTAAACTCGATGATAAATTTAATTATCATTTAGTAAAAGTGATAAACTATTTATTTTTAAAATATTTATATTTTATGTCAGATGTTTGTCTTTTTTATTAGGACTAAGGATAACGACTTATGAATTACGATAAAGACAGACAGTAAACCGGAAGATGCTAGGCGTGCTTGGAAAGTAAAATGCCGGCCATTCTCTATTTTATTCGGGACTTGATAAACTATTTATATATTTTTATTCATTTACTTTGTTATCTGTAAACTCTAACCTTGATTGTTACTCCAATTAACTCATATCTTGTCATTTCATAATTTTACTTTTTTTTTTAATTACTTTTTACTAAAAAAAATCATTTACGTTCATCAATTTTAAATATTTAAATTTTTAAAAAATAATCAGCTTGCAAAATTTTTCAAAATTTCAAATAATTAATATTGATATCAATTATTTTATTAATTATTTTGCTTCAGAAAAAAAAAAAAGGATTTATTCAATTACTTTTTTTTGTTATTTTAAATATTTAATTAGCATTCATTTGTTTAAATAAATGATCAAAACTTAAAGCGGTTACTTTTTGTTTATTTTAATCACGTGTTAGTTTTACTCAGGCAAATATTTTTTTTAAATATTTACTTCATCAAATATATACATATAATATATAAAATTTTATTTTAAATTTCAATACCAATAGACTCCAATTTTAAAAAAATCCGTATAATCCGATTACAGATAAAAATCTAAAATAATTTTATCTACTGGTATTTTTAACGAAATTCTTTGTTTGTATTATCGGTAATGCGGCAGGTATAATTATGTGTACAAAGCATTTGAATATTTAAAACTTAAAGTTAAACGAGCAGTTACTATGTGACTGCCCGAGTATTAATGAAAAATTTATGAAATGGTCCTGAAGATAGCAGGCAATTAGTAATTTTCGGATTTTTTTTTCACTAAATCAATTACAAAAAAACGAAAACTAAAAATATGCACATGTAGAAAATTTGAAAAACTACAGGTGCAATTTTTTCAAATATTTTTTTTTTATGGTTTATCGTCTTAAAAAAAATCTAAAAATTTTTAGACGTTTGTTAACTTCAGTATCATATTTATAAAATATCATTTGAATTTAACTGTTTATTAAAATTTATACTCTAAAATAAACTCCAAAATTTTTTGTTCATTTCTTTTGGGATTCTTTAAAAAAATCTAAACAGTGAAATTTTTTTTAATGAACCTGAAGATCCGAACGTTTTTCGCTCAATGAAAATGAAAAAAATTTATGTAATTTTACTGCTAGAAAGTGACGAGGGGTAATTGGGGCCGGTTGCAATTTACGGTTTACACACTAGCACTTTTACGAAACATTTCCAAAATCTAGACCCAGTAGATTCTTTACTTTTCATTTTGTTTATTAATTTTCACTCCCCGAAAACGTTCCAATCCTCATACATTTTTTTTATTAGTCTAAAATATTTTTTTTCACTGACACCAAATTAAATTTTTAAAATTTTTTAAATCGTATTTTTTTCCCGCGTCATTTAAATGCAATTCGAATAATTTAAATTAATTTATTTACCTCGAAACTTGGCAATGAAAAAGAGTCGAAACCATGAAAAGACACAAATTTAACTCAAGACTTTTTCAATGATAGCAAATTTAATAACATCAACTGATGCTATCATGTAGATATGGCTAGAAAAAAATTTTACTTATTCTTTTAATAATATAGATAATGTTATATTTTTCAGCTAACAAAGTGACCGGGACTGTGAAGTGGTTCAACGTAAAAAGTGGTTACGGGTTTATCAACAGGTTCGTGTTAATTTTTTTTCTTTATTATCTAACAGTCTATTGTTTCGTTTGTTTTATTATTTTGTCACCAATTAAAATTATTCGGAGCATCGAGATTAAATCGATAGTCACGTTCATTATTATTTATTACCGTTAGCCATCATCGTTGCTAATTGATCAATTTATTTTTTTATTTTTAATTAAAATTACTCATTTTTTTTTTACTCCAATAAATTTTTTATAAAAAATTATTTTTATCTACGAAACCTTAAAATTTATATAATCTATGAAGCCATGATAGTATATTTATATATCTTATTATTATTATTTATGGAAATAATAAATATAATAAGTGAATATTTTATTAAAATATCGAAAAATTTTACGTAAGTGCAATTAATTATTTAAAAAAATTTTTGATTTAAAATTAAATGAAAATAATGAAGGCTTTGAATTAGGATGTGGACGAGGGATGACAAATGGGGGAGGAAGTTTGTAGGGAATTGAGGGTGAATGTACGTCGGCGCGAATTTATCCCAAACGGCTGACTAATATATGTATATATATATATATATATTTTCTACCGAGGACGAACTCAAGTTCAATGATCTTTCGACTCTGTGCTTTGCTCTGCAGTTTCATCCTACGTAAACTATTGCTCTAGTATATCTATATATCTATTTTATTTTTCTATATCAATATATTAAGAAGTCATTGAGAGGTTCGTGTTGTCTATCAATAAAAAACCTACCGGCTATTAATTTATTATTTAATATTTTTTATTACCAAAGTTAATTTTAATATTTTTATTGAGCGAAATACTGGAGCCGATTTTTTGCCCGAGGGAAGATGAGCTGGTGGGTAAAAAAATGATTAGTGGCAAACTTTTTTTTTTAATTATTCAAGACTGCTTTAGGTTTGAGCCTGAGATTATAAGCAGAGCGACGGTTTCAATAGGAAACCTTCTAACATTTTTTTAAATTTAATGAGACAAAAAATAATAAAGTTTCTTTCAACTCAAAATTAATATTAGGGATTAATTATTTAATTTTTAATAAACCATTCATTTAAAAAATTTTTTTTCTATAAAAAAAAAATTCTTAAGATTTTTTTAACATGAAAATTTTTTTGCTTACAGAAATGACATCAAAGAAGATGTATTTGTTCATCAAGTAAGTAGTCGCATTAATTTATTTGAAAATTTTCGTTTTTAAAAATGTATGAGTAATAAATAAAATTCATTATTTTATTTTTACAGTCGGCTATTGTTAAAAACAATCCAAAGAAAGCCGTACGAAGTGTTGGGGATGGAGAAGTCGTTGAATTCGACGTAGTTATCGGCGAAAAAGGTCATGAAGCTGCAAACGTAACAGGACCTGACGGTGAACCAGTTAAAGGTTCACCCTATGCCGCAGACAAACGTCGTGGTTATCGTACGTGGTACCATCGACCACGTGGCGGTGGCGCAAGACCTCAACGTAGACCAAGAGAAGGTCAAGAAGGTTACGAGTCCGGTAAGAAAAAAAATTACTTCGTCTAAATTCCTATTCCTAAATTTTTTTTCTCAATTATATCAATGATATATACATATATTCTTGTGTATATATTTTTTTTCATTGTAAAATTTCTATAAACAGGTGACGGTAAACAAGCCGAGGACAGTAACGCCGGCGAAGGTAACCAGAGACGTTACAGACCACGTCGTAATTTTGACGGTTACTATCGCGGTGGACGTAGATCAGGTCCACCAAATCAACAGCACGGTGAGAATGGAGGTGAAGGAGGCGGAGCTGCTCGTTATGACAAAGGCGACCAAGGCGGCGACGGTGTCAATGAAGGAGGCGGCCCACCACGTAGTGGACGCGGACGCGGTTCAGCACCACGTCGATTCTACCGCCGTAATTTCCGCGGTGGTAGAGGAGGCGGTGGCCCACCAAGGCGACCAAGAAGCCAAGATAATCAAGTGAGTTTATTACTTGTCATCAATTGATATATTGCTTTAATTCTACTGCACTGCTTCACTATAACTTTATTTACTATCACTATCACTGCCACTATCACACTACTCAATTTGAATCACTAAAGTACTTAGTTTTAAATGTGACTTCAATTGACATCAAAAAATTATTATTATAAAATAAAATAACTAACGTCTATAACAGGTGAGTGATGAAGACCATAGTAATGGTGGCGGTAGAAACTCAGTTAGACTTTTGCATCCACATTTTAGACGACGCATAACACGTAATTCACGTTACGCAAATCGTCAGTATGGAAACAAAGAAAATATCCATCCATTTGTTGATCCTATTTCCTCAATCCATACCAATAAGATTCATCCTGAAGCCGGCGATAATGTTATCAAGGTTTCATATTTTTATATTTTACTCCATTACGGGCATTCTCAGACCGTGTCCCTCCCCCCACTTTTAAAAAATTTTCAATGACAACCTTCATAAAAATTCGCCAAGATATAGAATTTAAAAAAACTTACTGACAGTTGCCATCAATTAGGTGTTTAGGACAAAACTTAAAAATTCTAATTATGAAAAATTTTATTGAAATTTATTTTTCAAATTTCATTTAACTTCCAATTGATGTCAACTGTAAGAAATTTTTTAAAAATTCTATCAGCAAAATTGTCCTGTTTTCAATCAATGCTTTGATTTTTTTTTTTTAAATTAATTAAAAAAATTTGGATACGCCGAGAGTTGGGTCATTGAAATTTTCAAAAAAGTGAGGCACTGTCTGAGAACGACCTGAATTAATTACTTAAATTAAAAAAAAAAATTCATATCAATGCGTTAAAAAAAATCTGGTTTAATATTTCAAAGCTATGCACGTTCTTTTTTTCTTTCTTTAATAATTATTATAGACGGAGCAGAAAACTCAGGTATCAATGAAGCATAATGAGTCAGAAGTGTGTAAAAAACAGGATACACAAGCTGTACCTACTTCCCAGGTAATTTAAACATCATAATTTCCCTCGTCATCCCCATAAATTCCTCAAAACAAATCTACTTTATTTTACAACGACTTAATTTATTATTCAAATTATTTTCATCGCTTGCAATTCTTCTCTCTCTCTCTATTTATTTCAATTGTGTAATTAAAAATAATAAAATTATTATTTAATTATATTTACAGTGACTGTTATTTAAATAACAGGCTTCGTGTTTTTATTTATTTATTTAATTAATAATATTTATTAACATATATTTTATAATTATTGTTACAGGACAGCCAGGCTGTGCAGAACACCACCACCGAGAGCAACGCTTAATTAATTGATAATTAAAAAAAAAAGAATAATAATAATAAATATAAATAATTAAAGCGCTACTACCACCATTCAACACTCCTTTTAAAGTTTGTAACACCAATATCCCATTTAAAAAAACACTACAGATGAATTTAAACAGCAGCGGTAATTAATATCAGCAACATTTTAAATAAATACATCAACAACAACAATAACAACAACAACAACAACAACATTTACAACAACAACCAACATTTAAAAATATATATAACAATTAATTAAAAAAAAAAATTTGAAAAATATCAAGACAAGAAAATTTATTTAACACTTCCCAGTAAAAATAACAATCAAGAAAAAAAAATTGATGGATAATAATTAAGATATTTAACGTCTGACATAAAATAATAATAATAATTATTATTATTATTAATATTATTATTTAAAAAAAAATTGCTGGGCAAATTTAATTAATTGGACGCTTGCTATTAATTAATATTGAGTTAAATATCAATTGAATTTATTTGCTGTGTGAAAAAAATTCAAGGGTTTTGGGAAATAATTATTTGATTTAAACGGGTGTACTTTAAATATTTTGTTATCGTTACATTTAAATGCATTTGATTTTTTTTTTTTTTATCGTACTGAGAGTACGCTGATGTTTAAAAAAACTTTGTCAGTAAAGATAAATTATGATTATATTATTAATTATGATAATAATATTAATGATGATAATAATTGAATTGTCTATTCGTATTTTGTACGATAATTTTTTTTTTCTTTTTTTCATCAAAACGATCCCCAATAATTATAATCATTGACATTTAAATTGATGCTATTGTTTGGTAAAGAATAATAATAAAATTGATTTTTTTTCTTTAATTGATACTGTGACAAATCATTGTAGACTATTTACGTATTCTTTATTTGACAGATGAGTTAATTAATTGTTAAATTGTATGTTAAGTATTTCGTAGAGATACTGAAGAAAAAAAACAATAATAATAACAACAATAAAATTATACAGCTTTGCATGAACATCTTTAATTAGGTTGTAGTATTATCACTAAATAAATATCCATTTTTCTTTTTACATTTATTATTTTTGTTTTTATTTATTTTTATCATTATCATCATCATTAAATTTTTTTAATTATACTGAAGGTAACAGACATTTTTTTTTTTATAAAAAACTTGTAAAACTTTTTTTTTAAATTCTTTGAATGGAAGTAAAAAATTTTTTTTTTTATTCTCTGAGTGGAATTTGAAAAAAAGTTTTTTATTAATGGAGTCATTCATTTAAATAAAAAAAAAAATTATCTGTTACCTTCAGTCATTTCAACGTCAGCTTTAGGGATGTAAAAATTATTCGTATTAAATTTTTAAATTATTCAAAAAATTCAAATTAGAAAATGATTGAAAAAAAATTCATAATTTATTGGATGTGAGTTTAAATTTAAAATTCAAAATTTTAAATTTGAAAAATTGAGTAATTAAAAAATTTACGAATAATTAGAATTTCGTATCGAATAAAGATATATAATTTTTTTTGAAAAAACACTTCGCACATCCCTAGTCTGTTTAAATAAAATTACATACACAATAATTTTCTGTCAGAAAAAAAATATATATGTAGAGTTAATATCATTTGTATGGTGGCAGTTACGTTGATAAATTATTACCATTATTATTATTGTAATTGGGAAATTCCAGTACGCATAATATATTATTTGTGTCCTTGTAATTATTTAAAATCGCGAGTCTATTTAATACCAACTCAATGCATAATATCTAGATGCATTTAATTAAGAGCTAAGTTGTAACGCGCGGTTGCGTTACTAAATCGATTGTTTAATTAATAACTAATAATAATAATAATAAGTAAATTATTATTATTATTCTGTAATATTCAGTTAACTTATGTGTAAATCGATTGATTAAATTTTTTTTTTATCAAGTACCGATTGTGTACTCGTACAGTTGATTTTAAAATTAACGAAACCGCGCGTTAAAATGCACCGTAGAAAAAAATCTAAATGAAAATATTAATAAAAAAAAAACTTATGTAAGCTTGCAGGGTGCAAGGACTAATAAAAATAAAATAATGAAGTTTATGTAAACAATAATCGTGTTAAATCAATGAGTATTGAAAATAAATAAAAAAAAAAATCATGTAATACCGGCTGCTAAAAGTACAATGCATGTGTTGACTGAAATAGATGGTATTGATAATTGATGATTGATTATTAATGATCGAAAGTAGGGAAAACACGAGGATTTAAATGAATAATTTATTGAGAAATAATAAATGAGCCATTAATTAGCCCGATCGAATCCCCAGGGTTACAAGCGGCTCTACTCCGAAAATTCTGAGTTATATTTTTAAATAAAAATGGACGATTTTAAATATGTCGATGCCCGAGGTGTGATGTTTAAAAGTAATTGATTTTTAAAATTACGATCAAGAAGAAACGAGAGTTTAATTCATTTTTTTTTTTTGACAAAAGCACGTCGCTGTTGGGCGTCGATTTCTCTCGTTTCTTCTTCACTTGAGGGTGGTCTCAGACAATACCCGACTTTTTTTAAATTTTCAATGACAACTGTCAGTGCGGTATTAAAATTTTATTAATTAATTAAAAAAAAATTTAAGTATTAATTGAAATAAAGACGAGTTGCGATTTCGCCGCCATGTAGACTTGAAAAAAAATTACTTAGAGTTGTCATCAATTTGAAGTCAAATGAAATTTGGTATATAAATTTTAGCGCAAAAAATTTGAAAATTTGAATCGAAAAATTGACGTTAAGATTTTACTGAAAAATATTTGCCAAATTTTGTTTGACTTCTAATTGATAAAAGTAAAAAATTTTTTAAAAATCTATCCGCGAAATTGCAACTGCGTCTTTTTTTAAAATTAATTACTAAAATCTTAATACCGTTCTGGGATTTGAGGCATTTAAAATTTTCAAAAAGTGGGGAGTGTTGTCTAAGAATGCCCTTGAACACTCATTAATTATTTGTAACAGCTTTTATTTATCAACTAATGAGTGTGGGAAAAACATGATTTTTTCAAAAAAAACAATGCCCTTGACTTTTTGTATCTTTGTACTAAAAAAAAAAATAAAATAAGTAACTCAAAATTACAGGCATTTAAATGAAGGATCAGTGATTGATGATTAAGAGACATGAGTTTTCTTGATCGATTAATTATTCAATGAAATGTCAGGTACCGTTGGTAATTTTGAAAGTAAATTTATTGATGAGTATTTTTTTTTGTTAAATTTTTTAGTTAAAAAAAAAAACCTGCCATGGTTGAAAGATCGACGGGCTGGTGAGATGTTTGCGGGCTATAACTAAAAACGCTTATGTGGTTTTTTTGTATTGACTGAACCACTTTACTACTGAATATCCCAGTTAAGTGTTTGTAAAATAGATATAGTCGGCCATCGACTGCTCAGTAAAAAATTTTGTACTAATATTTGAAAGCTCTTTAATAATATTTAATAATAATTTCATATGGAATATAATTTTTTCACGAAACATGTGCATTATAAAAAATAAATACAACAAAAAAATTGTAAAAATAATTATTTTACTTATTTTTTACCCTTCGATTTGTTCCTTCTTTTTATGAGAACCCAACATTGTTTACTTTTTATTATCGAATTTATTCTAAAGTGAATTTAATTGCCCGGTGAGTTTTACCTGATCTATTATTTATTCGCGGCCAGAGTCGCATAGTTTATTTTTAGTTTGCAAATGGAAGGAAAAGGAAAGTTGACAAAACTGAAAAAAAAGTGCGCTGGCATCATACTAATGATTGATTAATAATTCGAGTAAAAAATTAACGTCATTGTTTTTTTATTTTTATCAAGTGTTTTTTTTATATTTTAAATATTTCTATTATATTCTGCCGCCATTTTATTTTAATTTACAATTTTTAATTTTTCTCTCATTTCTAATAAGTTATTTTTCGAATATTTAAATTTACCGCGCAAGTAATAAGAATAATTAATGAATTATTGATGAAAATTAAAACTTTCAAGTATATTTTGTTGTATAATTAATATAATTATTGATTTATATAAATTTCAATGAAACGATAAAATTTCAATTTTGAAATTTCGCGCCAAGTTAGCGCTACTGCGCGTCACTGTTGTGCGTCGCTGCACTCAACGTTTAAATTTTTGCTAAAGTGGGGGCAGTCGAATGATTACAAAATCGATTGCTTTGTATCAACTGGCGGTTCGATAGCGTCAGTCAATATCATCGACAACGGCAGTAGTAGTCCAGATCCTTCTTTGTTCTTTACGTTTGAATTGAAACACAGTATCGCAGTGGCGTCGTGTAAAATTGTGCAGTGATTGTAAAATTCATCTTTTGTTAATTTAAATTGTGCAAAGTGTTTATGGTGTAATTAATTGTTAAGTGTTTAGTGCTAGTGTAAGGTGTTAAGTGTTCAGTGCTAATGTGAAGTGTGAAGTGTTCAATGTTAGTGTAAAGCTTTGCTGAATGCTGATGCTGATGTCTTCGTAGTTCCTGAGCAAAATCATCTGGCATCGTCTGGTGGGAAATAGCAGTAAAGTGACGTTTTTTAGCTGCAATACACTTGGAGCAATTTAATTCAAATCTCCAAGTGTATTAGGACACCCTTCTGCATATTATTTCCCAACCAAGGTCTGTTCAAACACTTGCGTGTTTTTTTTTAATTTTTTAAATATTTTTCTATCATATTCGGCCGCCATTTTATTTTAGCATACAAATTTTAATTTGTTTCCAATTTTTAATAATTTATTCTTCAAATATTTAAATTTACCGCGCAAGTAATAAGAATAATTAATAAGGATACATTCCGAAATGCGCTACGCTACAGCTGCTCGCGGCGCATTTCGGAATGCACCCTAATTTGCTAAAAATTTTGATGGCGCGAAATTTAAAAAAATTTGAATCTCCCATTCTGCTTGACCTTCCCCTGACTTAAAAAAAAAAAATCCACATTAATTTTATTAATAATTAATATTAATTTGTAATAATTAAAAAAAAAATTCCTCCATTACGAGCTAATTTTTAAAAAATTCATTCTCATCTTAATTTTATTTAAAAATGAATTTTTCATATCAATGAAATTAAATCATCTGGGTTTTAAAATTCACCATCAGAGATAAATAAAATTTAACAATTAATTAAAATAAATTAATGAAATGATTAAAAATAAAATCCAGTTCATTAGCATAAATAATTTATTAAATAAAATGCAGTGTAACATATATATAATTTATTATATTTAAGTAAATGTCGGTCTCCATCGATTTCCCGAATCAGCCATACAAGCTGCTAACGCTATTTCAGCCAAATGCGTTTCACGATGAGGCGCCGATGCTATTTTATGAAATTCCTCAAGTGCCTCAGCAATTTTATCAATAGCTTCCTCTGAATTTTCTTGCTCCATACTTGCTAGTCCTTCAGTGTAGTTCTCTTCACAACGACTTAAGCTCATTATACGGGATTTAAGATTTATTTTTTTTCTACAACGCGAACACTTTACTAAATTATCTAGGTGACTTGCTTGAGGGAGTAATCCCTTGCAGTTTTCCGTCGAGCACCTTAAAGTATTACCCATTAATTAACATATAGCTTATGAGTATTAGTATTATTATTATTATAACTTAAATAAATTGGTGTATGTACTAGGAACCCGGTAATGAGACGATAGTTAACAATGTTCGACATACTCTGGTTTAGTGCACAAATAGATAATATTTACCTAATTCTGGGCGTACAATTAATCAAGACCTCAAACTTTGGCCAATCCTCCTTACATGCATCGCAGGTACATTTAAACCAGTATCGTCCTTCAAGGGATCGCTGACGCTCCTTCAAGTTTCTCTTTGTAAATATCGGTCCGTAATTTTCGGCAATAACTTGTCCTTTTGTCAAAGTTCGGGTCGCTCTTATAACGATATCACGGCCGCTAAAATATCTGTTCAACAAAGACAATAGACAGGAAATTTATTTTTTTCCATTTAAAAATTTTTTAATTAAATTTTTTTTTAATTTTATGCGGAAATGAGATATTCATTATTTTGACGTTAAATTTATATGACAGTTTATTTTGAAATATCAGACTTCAAAGCTTATATACTTTAATTAATTACTGTATTTATTGGCAGTTAATATGAATTACAAAGAGGATGTAATTTAATAAAATCATAGTTAAATGTATAGATTTTTTATTTAATTTTGCAAAAAAAATTTTTCAATTTTATTACATTTTTTTTTTTACTCTTTAATGCTTTTGCTCTCAAATTATATTAAAATTTTTCCGTTTTATTTAATTTACTGGGGACAAAAAAAAGATTTGAGATTTTAATGAACAGAAATGAAAGAAAATGCAAACATAATTAATATGACTGTTACTGAGCTTTAGCAATTAATTTAAAATAAACCCTGACTGCTAATTATTCCAACGGTATTTTACAGTTTACTTTTTATCAAGATTCTAATTTAATTTTTTAGTGATAATAGCAGACATACAATAAAGAAGTAAATGAATACGTCTATTGAGAGCCAGAAACAGTGAGAGATATAAAGTCGAGAATGTTAATTGTAACAACATCTAATTAGTAAACGTTGAATTTAAAATAGTTACCTTGTTACGGCTGGGTAACAATCGTGATTGAAACGGGCAACTCCTGGGTAAATTGCAACCCCTAGATAAACTGTTTTGCTACCGCGGAATCGATGCTCGTTACTAACACGTGTTTCGAAAATTTCGTGAGCATTAAATTGTAGTAGTTGGAGGTTTCGCAGTAGAATCGTTCCTACAGATATTTCTTCTTCCGTTGGTGAATCTAGTGTGAATTTTAATGATATTTTTAAGTTAATAGAGCAATTTTTCTTTCAATCGCTTGTTTGATTCAGCAGATCGAGTATTAAAAAAAAAATATCCCAACATTTTAAGTTTAATGTTACTGGAGTCTGTTCGTTTACAAAAAGAAACATCACCAAAATTTTTTTTTTATTATTCAATTCGTTGAATCAATCGACAAAAAAAAAATTAAACCCCTGGAGTTAAAATGAAATATTCTATCAGATAAAATTGGAAAAGTTCTACATTTAGACCATAAAAAATTCACATATATATATATATATATATATATATATATATATATATATATAAATAAATAATAAATACCGTGAGATATATTTTTAAAAAAGTGAACTTGCTGGAGGCATTTAATGATAAATATCGCCATGAGCGTACGTTCAAAAAAGTCAATATTCGACCTTTTGGATTTCAAAGTGACCAAATCATACGCTCGGTCATCCACGTCATTATTTAAATCTTCTTTGTCCATAGAAACTGAATTAGATGTAGACGACGAATAATTTTCCTTTAGCTTTTTTTTTCTAAGCCGTCGTTTCGATGACTTGCTCATGCTGACTTGGCTTTTTGATAAATTATTATTATTGTCTTTTTCATTTATTCGCTGGTACAGACGCAAGCAGCCTTGCAATCCTACTTGAGTAACCATTCTTAATGCTAACATACTCAGAATACTCATTCCTGATCCTGAAAAAAATTTTCTTAATTTTTTTTTAAAATCTCTCTTACTTATTTATTTTTAAGAAAGCATACACTCGAGATATTATAATAAATTTATATAGTAGCAAGTTTTCCGAGCAGTATCATATGTATGTTTAATAATTTATTTACCGATAAGTAGAACGAGGATTTTGCATTCATATTTATGGTACGTTTTTAAAGCTTCGTCTCGACAATTTCGACCGCAAAAAGCTACGCTGCTACATACTGAACATCCGACCGGGGCTCTTAACCTGCAATGCAATGGTAAAAAAAAAATTAAAAAATAGTAATAATGAAAATATGTCAAAAGTTTGAAAATTTGAAAGACATGAAAGATATTTGAATATTCTATTTCACATCAAAATGTAAAATGTTGAAAGTTCGTTCAACAGAATTTAACATTAAATTACTCAGTTATCAAGAAGTTTGAAGCACTTGTTACATATAGTTCTGTATATATAAATATATATATATATATATATATATATATATATATGCTAAGAAGTTATAAAGTATTTTCAGGATAATCTTTTGTTACAATAATAGATTTTACTGCGAAAAAATATTTTTTTTAGAATTGAGTGACTTATTGACAAGTTTATTTATTTTGAAAATTTTAATAAGATGACTTTTTTTATGTTAGGTATAGAAAAAAAAATACATTTACGTATATTTTTAATTTAATTTTGTATCGAAAGTTATTTTCCAGAAATTTAAAACGCGCGGGCTTATCTTTTAAAATGTTTTTTGTGAAAACTTAAAACTTGTCTTGGCAAAAATAAAAAATTTTCACTAAATAAATTTAGTGTAAGATTGAAAAAGTGAATTTTTCTCCTCCGACACTTCCCGTTTATGTAGTTATCTATAATTTAGGTAGTTTACAATAAACTTACAAAGCCTTTTAATCTATTCGTGGATTTACTTAACAGACTTCAGCAATTATGAAAACTTTAATAAGTAAATACTATGATAATTAAACTTCACTAAAAAAAGTATAATTATTATTGTAGAATTTATTAAATTGTATATAAATAATTTAAACTCCAGTAAAAATTAAAAATATTAAACACACAGCGGGCAGCCAATTTTAAGTTAATAATTATTCTGTTGAAATAAAACTTTTATCATTTTTTTATTTTATTAATACTGTGACGCAGAAATATAAGATCATGATATCAAGTCAGTTACACGTCTAATTATCACTTGCTCAAATATCGCAATGTTCTAATATCACATGATCTAATATATTTATTAAACATAAAATATATTAGATCAAAAATAATCATCGAACATTTACATTTGAATATAAAACGATAATTTTAAATTTTTCATTGTAGATATAAATAATTTTTTTTACGCATCATCACGATATTCTGGTAGGTGATAATTAGCCGTAGTGATATTTTCTTGCATGATATTTTTTCGTGTGATCTTTAGTCATGATATCAAGAAATCATAAATTTGAATTTACTATCGATAGCAAATTTTTTTTGTGTCCTCTTATTCGAGTTTGCTGACGCTGATATGGGTAACAACGGTAACGTGCTCGTAGCAAGTTACTTTTTTTTGTCGATTATAAATTTTCATGTTGGATGCTGATAAAAGGAAATTTTCATGGCCACCATCGTCTCTATTAAAGGAAAAATTAATTTTTTTCTGTCCAACGGGGAAAATTATGCAATTAATTTTACTTGTTTTGTGAGTAAAATTGGGCCTGGATGAATAATTACTCTTACGTTTTTAGACAATGTTCAATTATGGAGTAAAAAAACCCAATTTCGAGTAATTTTTGAATAAAAAAGAGTAAAAAATGAAACAAAAGGAATCAGTTTCTATTCTTTCCGTATTTATTTTGTTTTTGGCCCAGGTTTACTCTAAATTGTAGGGTGAATTTTATCAGAAAATACTCTCCGTGTACTAATAGGTTTATACGAGTGCGCTTTTTGATTAAAAGATTAAAGATCAATTGTCTTTTGACATAACTATAATTTGATATTGAGATTTGTATGACAGGCGGCAAAGAATAAGAGAATCGAGGATTATTAAAGATATAAAATAACTTGCCTTACAAAACAATGATGGCAATGTGTACCGTAATACTCGGGGAGAAGACATGATGCCAGAGGCGTTTCGCACGCTAATACATTTCCAATTTGAACATCCTCAGCAGCAACTGCGTGCTTGCCTGCCTCTGTTGTCTCTTGAATTTCTACAAGCTTCGAAATGCCCGGTAGCAACGGATGTAAACCTCCAGTTACCTCTGGAGAAACGGCTTTATAAAAAGAAAAACAAATAATTATGTTAAATTTCTCAACTTTCGAGTACACACTAAGAATAAAAGTTGAGAAATCAAAATTTTATGCAGTAGCGCGAAGTTTTTGGGAAAGGAAAACTGAATACAAATTTATAAAGTTTTGTATGAATGTTTCAAATAAAAATTTTATTCATCATAACAGAAATGATAATTTTGTAGCTTTAGTTTTTATTTTTGTCGTGGTCGCTAGTTGGTACAAAAATTTTTCATGCTTAAATTATTCGTTTAATTGAATAAGTTAACATCGTAATCATTACTGGGTATAAATACACGTCTATTTAATTAATTCTTATGAGGATATGAAAAAAAAAATCTGAAAACCGCCTGACCCTGCAGGCCAGCCCCAAAACTTCCCGCTGTTTACGAGCTCCCTGAGCTCGGAAACATTATTACTTGTAAATTTTTTAGCTCTTCGATCTTCGGAACGAATGAACCGATTTGAACGTTCTTGGTGACAATCGAAAGGGCTCAACAAAACTTAAAACTAATTAGTAATAAAGCGGTGTATAAGTTATACGCAAAAAAACAAAAACAAAAAAAAATTTTTATTTTTATTCTTCGTATAACTCGTAAACTACATGACCGATCTACCTCAAAATCTAGTCAATTCTAAGTTTTGGTAAGCTCTTTCGATTGCCATCAAGTAAGTTCAAATCGGTTGGTTCGTTCCAAAGATATCGTCGGACAAAAAAAAGTTCACACACACACATACACACGGACGTCCATCCGGGAATAGTCAGAATAGCTTCCTAGGACCTCAAAACGTCGACATCTGATGAAAACTCGATTTTCGAAAATCGGACCGAAACCAATAACTTCCCTTTTTTTGAAAATTTGCAATTTTCTTAGCGGGAAGTTAAAAAAAATAAAAAAAAAAATAGCGATATTAAAAATATTAAGAAATTTATAGTTGACTTGGTTTTACGGCATTGCTTTTAACGTTTTACTGCCTTGAAAATTGTAGCGAAATATATACATATATATAAATGTTTATAAATTTATATAAAAGACTAAGATGCACTCAGGTTATCTTTGAGATCTAAAAATGTTGTACATTTACAAATACTTGTCTTTTTTGTTACTCTATTTTATCCGTAATATTTACTTTTAATTAAAAAAAAAGTAATTTTTTTTGCATTCACTTTGTAAAAGAAAAAAAAATCTTTGTCTTAAAGCTTACTGACAACGTAACAAAGTAATATTTTATAATTTTATTTAACTTGAAATTTTTTTGTCTCAAGTATGAGGGAAAATTGAAATAATGTGATCGACACCCGTCAACGTAATCCCATATTTTACTATTCAAATTTTCAGTAAATATTCAGCACATGTAAGTGATAGATGTGAGTTTGATAAATATAGGGTATAAAGTTATGAATATTTAACTATCATTCCAATTTAGCAGATAAATTCGTTTAAATTTTTAATTATTCCCTCATTTGCCTGAAGTATCTTGGAGCCAGCTCATTTCACTTCAACGTGTCCTTTAATAATATACGTTAATTATTACAGGAGTTTTTACTGTTAAATCTAAAAGATGAAATTATTTTTAAAAATCTTAATTAATTCTGGATCAGATGCCAGAGTAAATAAAATATTCTCGTACATCTAACGTGAGCATCTTAGATATTTTTACATTCTAGGTTTACTGCAAAGTGAAATTGATAATAAATGTCATGTCGTGATATAAATATATCTCATTTTTCTTTCTAAGCTCAGAAAATCATTTAATGCCGCAAAATTTACCCGATGGCTGTTATTGTATTTAAGTTGTAAAAAATTCCTACGTGATACGATAAAATAAATGATTTATGTTTTATTCTGAGACTTTATTACATTTACATGAACCGAGGTCAGGGCTGGTAAAACTCAATAAAATGGGCATTCATAAATTTTGTTCTCCAAAATACTTTAAATTTTCATCGATTAATTTTTAAATAAATTGTTTAGGCGCCTAAAAATTTATTAAAAATTGTTTAGGTCCTTTATTTTTCAATTGTACTTTTAAATTTCTTATCATCAACTTTACTCTCTTCGGAAATTTTTTTTCCAAATTCTATTAAAAATATAAAAAAAAGTTGTTATGTTAAAGTGATTCCATTTTGCCTGAATTTTTTTTTTTCATACAGTAGAGGATATTTCAAATTTTACTCGCAAAAAAAAATTTACTCTATTAATAAAATATTTTCGAGCATAAATTTTAAAGTTACAATAAATAAAATTTAAAAATTATTTTTTAAATTCTGACTGTGCATTTACTCGACTAAAATAAATATATCATTTTTACTAGAAGTTATAAGGTAAAGGTACCGTTTTTGACCAGTTTTGGACACTCGAAAAACTCAAAGAAAGTAATTTGAAATTACGCATTGACATAATTAATTTTTTACACGCATTCGAAGATATTTCAATCACATAATCCTAAATAGGACACTTGGCTTTGACATCTATAAGATATCAGTTTTCAGGCTGTTTTTGGACCTAACGATAAGGCACCAAAATGTTGACAAAGTAATCAAAAATTTATGTCATAAAAAAACATCTGCTTAAAACACTTGACTAAAATGTCATCTAAACTATTTTTCAATTGAAATGACTTTCTTAAGACGTGAAAAAGCACACAAATTTTCTATGACCCCTGAGACCTACATCTGTCCGTCTTAGAGTTCAAGAAAACTTGGCTTTGAGACAAAATAAAATTTGTCTTGTTCTTTTGAAAGACATCTCAAAGTTGTCTCTGTACTACTTGGGGTTGTTACAGCAAAAATTTCATTTTATACTTTTTCATTAATTAAAACAAAGTATAAAATGTCCGAAAATAGAGCAGTAACCACAAATGCTACTGCTACCCTTTTAGATCATATTGCTTACATTAAATTTTATGTATTACCCGATCTTAAGTCCTAATTACAAATCTATCGATAAATTCCTTTATCTAAAGCATTCCGTACTTTTTTCTCTAAATACACTCAACTGTTCTGTGTTCTTACATTAAAACCGAATACATTAGTTGGTTTCCAAGAGTCGACGGAGCATTTTATCACTTTGACCCTTAATTTACGTAAGTCTAATGACATCTACGAGAGCTAAATTACATAATCTCGAAATTCTTTAAAGAATAAATTTTACTGTGCATATTTTTGTGTCTCCTTAATCCTCATATATATTTAACTTTTGTATTATTCAGTGAACATTACGACGACGAATTATTTTCAATGATAAAAAAAAAAAAAATTAGTGAATGAAATACAAAATTTTAATTAAATCCAATTTATAAAATAAATTTTACTGAATCGTCGTAAGTAAAATGTAAATTCCATAGGTGATTAAGTAGATACATATATATATTTCAATGTAAACATGTTTATCAGTAGAACAATTAAACAAACCGTCGATTAAACTTTTCATAGCAATGGTACAAAGAACAAACTTTACCCTTGTTGATATTATTTATGTATTTTTTGGAAATTAAATTAACATCAAGTTTGTTTGTATTATTAATCAGCTTACATTTAGACCGTACTTATTATTATTATTAAATATGAAACCGAATGCTCTATGATAAAGTTATTAAATGATATATATGTATACAGCGGAATGTATAATAAATAGCTCATGTATGTCAGGGAGGGTAAGCTAAATGAGGTAACTAAAAGTTTTGGAAGATAATTTATTTTGAATAATATTTTTTTTTATGTTTCTAATTTTGAAAATTTACAAGTACATCGACTTAATTAAATTTCGTTAAAAATATAAGAAAATAATTTTTGAATTTTTTTGCCTTATTTTGCTTGAAATTAAAAAAATATTTTTTGGGGAAATGGAGAATTTGTCTAATTTTCTGTAAATTCAAGGAAAAAATTAAAAATTCAGTGTATTTTGGATCAAAAAGTGAATTTTTTCCTAACGTCTATTTGTTAGGACCTGGGTCAAAATATCTAACCCAGCCTCACTGAGTAAAAAAAGCATTTTGAGCTTCAAATGATGGTCAAAAAGCATCAATGAGCTTCAAATGGTGATCAAAGAGCTTTAAATAATACTAATTGAATTTAAATTATATAGTCGAGTAGTAGGTTCATTTGAGCCTCATCGAGGCTTCTTGAGAATTTTTAAGAATCATTTGAAGCTCGTTGAGGATTTTTGAACATCATTTGAGTCTCAAAATGCTTTCTTTACTCAGTGAGTCTGGATTGAGGCTTACTTCCCATACGAAAAAAATATATATCGGGATATATATTTTTTTCGTATGGGTTGGGTTCCATGAGAGTAGATAGAGGCTAGATATTTTGACCCGGGGACTTTGTCAATAGTTAGTTCTTTACAGTCCGCAATGTAAATATTTTTCATAAAAACCACAGTGTTTGTTATGCAAATTTAACGTCACTTTTCCAATATCAACAAACTATCGATTTCCACTTCCCGATTGCCTCTTTCACTGTTCTCTCAAACACCCTCGAGTTCATTCAATTAATTACTTCTTACAGCAATTAAATTTCAAAATAATCACTACCAAAAAATATAAATATTTTTGACAACCATAAAACATTCCGAGTAGTTTATAACTGTCAAGTTTAGGTTCCTCGACAATCTAGTTTCTCTATTAGAGCAACCCGACTGTACTAGTATTTGACGTCTAACTCCCGTGGATGAGTTACTACCTGGCACGAAATTTTCTGTCCGTAAGAAACTTACATATTTTATTATTTTTCTTTATCATTATTATCATGATATTAAAATATAAAACTGACAATATCATTAATTCCGTTATAAAAATTTTTATTTTTGTAAAATGTGACTCCCCTACCGTGACTTTGGTACATTAGTTAGTTCCGAGACCCCACATACTAAATTCAAAAAAATCGCAAAAATTTGACCTCTATCATTAGCAGTACTGACACAAGTTTTTCCTTGACTTGCATATTATTTTTTATTTTCAATGAAAATTCCCAACAGCGCACTTTGCAGTAAAGAATAGTTGAATTTATCAATATATAATTTATATATCTCGTGATGAATGTAAATAAGTCGTGAGTTGCGTTATAATTCTACCAGTCTTTTGTCTAACATAAAATCGATTGCTCCGGTTCTTTATGTATACGTGATAAGAATCGATTATTCTACTCTTTATAGTTGATATAAATTTTTTTAACAACTTGATACTTAGGAATTGTGGAAACAACAATAAATATCTTCAACGTACTTTGTTTTTTTTTGTTATAAAGTTAAACAAGTAAATAATTTAAATAAAAGTTTTTGAATTTTATTCTGAACCAGTAGTCTATCATCGTAATTAAATTCCCTTTTTTTTAAGTAATAAATAAACTTGACTACTGTACTAAAGTTTTAATTAGTTGTGTTTTAATAATTTTATTGACTTAATTACGAGGATGTATGATAATTTTAGAAGAGAATTCTAAAGTTCTGGTATTTAATCAAATTTAATGGAACATTAATTCGTATTTTTTTTTTGTTAATATGGGAGCTTGTTGTTGTGATATATGATAGATATATATTTTAATAGCCTCGATCATTATGGTATTTTAGATAACATCATACATTGTATGATAACACTATATTATTCGTAATATATTGATTTCACAGTAGATGGATATGTGTAGATATACGGTTTGAATTAATACGATGTAGATCGAATATGGGGTTCATTGCTATTTGCATGTATGCATTTGAATTTCCCTCCGTGTAATTGTACACCGAGTATATTATTTTTATTTCTCTGTTTTTATTAGATTAATGCCATGACGACTTTATTATTTAACTGCATTGCTATTAATATAATCATTTGGGCAAGCCCGTACTTGTGTAATTTATAAAAAAATACTAGTATAATTTATTTGTCGAAAATAGTTGGAGTGCAAAATTATGATGGGAAATAAATTAAGAAATTTAATTATTATGAATTCGTTTCAAAGCAATTAATGTTCGGTAATTTATTCACTGAGTTGATGAAATTTCACTCGAAAAAGTAAATAATTAATTATTCTATTTAATAATTATAATAAAATATATAAGCTGAGTAGTTTATTCGAAATATTTTCGAGTTTTTTTTTTTGTTAAACAAAAAAATTAATATAGGGGAGGGTGGGCCAGAGCGGCCCCCGTAAGCCAATTATTATTTTTTGTGGCTTTCAACCATAAGATCATTTTACTTTTGTCTTATTTCGAACAAATTTATGGACATTTTGCCAAAATTCTGAAAAAAATTTTTTTTTTTTTGTGGGGCAGAGCGGCCCCTCTCCAAAAAGTGATAAAAAAATTTTTTTTTTTCGTTTTTTTTTTTTTAAATTGTTATCATCATTAAGAATGTATTTCTTTCTCTTGACAACTATTTTTGGTTTTATATTACTTGAAAAAAATTTTTTAAAGCGTAAAAAATCGATCACTCTCAATTACCTTAATTACTAATTGTTATTTAATAAAAAAAAAAATCAATTCTATAATTTTACTTTATTTCAAAAATTTATCAACTAAAAAAAAAAATTTAATTTTTATAAATTTTTAGTAACCAAATTTGCCTCTTACATAGAGAAACGGCCGAAAAAAATGAAAAAATAATTTTTTCGGAAGTTTCAGCTGGTCCATTTTGCCCCAGGTGTTATGCGTAGGGCTAGAAATGTGGAATTATAATAATTTTTTTTTAATTTGACGATAAAAATATGAAAAAATCACTTTTTCAAAATTTTGGGCTTGTCCATTTTGCCCCAAATGTCATGCGTAGGGGTAAAAATGCGCAAACATATCGGATTTATAGTAATTAGTCGAAAAAAAAAAAATTTTTTTTTGATCAAAATTTCAGTGGGGCCGCTCTGCCCCACCCTCCCCTACGTATTTTTTGTTAACGATTTCGAATTTTATTTCGGCTCTTTTTAAATTTTGTAAATTTTGAACCTCTTGGAAATATCGATAGATTTTATGCTTTTCCGTAAAATGAAAAAAGTGACTAATAATAACAATAATAACAATCATATATTTTATTAAATATGTTTATTGGAATTGAAAATAAAACCGAAATGTCCGACAAAGATATCGATTTCAATAGAACATAAAAAAAAAATTTATATTCGCATTTTCATGGTCCTTTGAAGTAACATATAATAAAAAGAGTATAAAAAAATATATTTATCCATTTATAGTACTCGATGAAATTCTTTTTATCGGTTTAAATTGAATCGAGGATTCGAATTAAACTTATATTTGCACTCATTCTGAGCAAACATTCGATAAAAAATTTTACCCCTGTATATGTACTCACAATAAAAAAAAAATAAACATTATTGGAGTATTAAAAACATATTTATGAATTTACATTATTTTGATCTTTATACATTTTCATTCAATCCGAAACAAAATTATTTAAGCGTTAATAACGTGTTAACTATATATCTTTCCATCCGGTTAACTCTATTCTATATTTTAAAAACAATCGGACTCGATCGACGTCACAAGAAATTTTTAGTTATCTGAAAGTTTTTTCAATTTTTTTTTTCGTTTTAACATATCGACAGAAAGATTACGTTGGTTGCGTCACTCAACTCGATAGGGTTAAAATTTTCCAAACATCTGCTGAGCGCAAAAAGTTTGAAATAAACTGAAGGAAAAGATTTTGTAATAAATATATTTTCTAAGCCCTTCATTATTTCCTTTGATATTTTCATGTAAATTATTAACCGTGAAATTATTGTTTTTTAATATTAAAATTAATATGAGAACATCAATGACGTTGTGTCATATTTACTTATTCATAATATCAAAGAAAGGGTAAACGGTTTTCATTAACAAATTTACGATATTCATAATGACTGTGTGAATCATTTGATATTAAATTATAATAAAATTTTATAAAATCCGTTACTCTATACATCTTATCCTGCGTAGACTAGTCCTATAATTGACTGCTGTGGAGCTCAAAGGGGCCATTAGTAAGATAACACAGTAGGTGAATTAACCCCCGGGTTATCAAGACTTTGATGGTTTGATACCAAAATATCTAACACTTTGATGCACATCTTACATATAATAGATATATACAAGATATATATAGATAACCCAATTGTCTATATCTATTGTCTATATTTTGGGCAAGGGTGAGCAAAACAGACCACCTCAAAAGTTTTGTACAAATTTAAAAAAAGTACTTTGTCAAATCTTGAAAATAATTTTGAATACAGAAATAATAATATCGGATTGATTATAAATTTTTTTTGTTTGTTGAATTTTGGATTTTGACAATGAAAATAAAAATAAAAATTGCATGATTTTTTTATCTTTATCACTATTATTAATTTAAAAAAAAAAAAATATCAATTATATCGAATTTAATATTTCATTGAAGCCCGTGGTTTCATAAAAAATTCAATATCTACTGACCGCTTGCGTCAATATAAATTTTAATTTACAATTTTTTATTTAAATTTTCAACAGCACTAGCTTTTCGTTAATGGAAACAAAGTTTTAAAGTTATTGATTCTTGTGAGCAATTGATATGTCGATAACTTTTTTTTTATTTTCCCGTGAGTTTCGGGCGTGAAGACCATTATTCTACACTGTCCACTTTTGCGTGTGTGAAAATAGTGCCGTAAAAGACCAAGAGTATTTTAGCAATTCAAATAGTATTCAAATTCTCTTACTCGTAGCCACCCTTTGCTGGCTGCCAATAACTTCAATTTGTTTGAACAAATAATATTTGCAATTAATTATTTCGTTTTGATATTTACTTTCTATCTTAGATACCAATTAGATCTTTAATTTAAGTAAACATATAATTGTATGCTGTATTTAAAATTCTCCAAAAATAGTCAGAGTGATATTGATAATTTTGAAAAAATATATGACCATTTATATTTAAAAGTTATAAATATTATTTTGAAAACTAAAGTCCTGTGGTGAAAATTTTTATGCTCTTTGGCATTATTTCAATCTATAAAACTTTCTGTCACTTTTTCCGACAGTACAAGATATATAGAGTATATATACTAGACAAAAACTATACTGACTATAAAAGTTTAAAAAACTTAAAAGCTCTCATAGTTTTTTGGGTGAATTAAGAGAAAATTGGGTGTAAAAAAAATGAAGGGATCAAGGAGTTTTTCTAAGGCTTTCTAGGAATTTTAAAACAGATGACAATGAAAAATTATTAATATATTAAAAAAAAAAAAAAAAAAAACTTCAGAATTACTTTTTCAGGTAAAATGAAAATTTTTGTCATTCAGAAAATAGATAAATTTAAACTTTTATCAACTCATTCAGGACAGTGACGCCTGAGTAAGTCAATATAAATTTTAAATAAATGTCATTTCAACCCTTTTTGGGGTGAATAAAAAATTAGGAAAAATTTTCTGTTAGAAGAACAATAAGTTTTTCATACAAAAGTGGTCTAATCAGTTAAAAATCGGAAATTTCAAAGAAACAAATCAAGAAGTTTTAGAAAAAAATAACATAAATTTTTTCAAGCCCTGGAATTTTTTGAAAACTAAAGAAAATTACATCGTTAATTTCGCTGACTCGTTTTTTTAGATTGTCCAATAATTAAAGATTAGTAAACACTTGGCAATTAACATTAAAACGCCATAAGCAATCTATAGACATTTAATTAACCGTGAAACGTGTTTCAAATGACTACAAAAAACTATAGTTTCGCTTATGGTTTTAAACATAGAACACATTTAATATCTCTTAAAATAATACACTTGTAACACACTTGGTTTTAGAGTGAAGTTAATTGCCATCAGTTTGCAATCTTTTCAGACTTAATTCTTCAAATATAAATTTTTTTGTTTACAAATTGATAGGATACAGATGTACTTACGTTTGTGATAGTTATTGTTCCATTCCCTTTTTTTAATCCCACTAGCAGATTCACAAGTGACTATTGATTTTTTCGACTCTTCAAATAGACGATGACACTCTTGCAATTTCCGGTCTAATTGTTCTCTGTAATTGCATATATTATTTTTAATATTATAATTAAATCAGTCTGCTATCAAACTTAAAAAAAATATAAATACATTAAGCGCTGAGTGAAATAATTAAATTTTACATTCAAGTATTCACATACTAATTGTAATTATTTCAGGGAGTTAGAAAATTACTTCTACCTTTGATGAGGACAAAACTATTCATGAATCTCGTTATCAATTAATATTGTACATACTCTGTCTGAGTACATTCCTTTAACAAGTGTTGTCATCAAATGCACTTATTCTATCACAATAATTCATATTTTTCACATTAGTAATAAGTAATAATATATATAAATAATCTCTGAGATCTAATTTCATAAAAGACTATCGTAGTTACATTAAGGGGTTAGGGGTAGTCAGAATTTTCAAAAAATCGATTTTTTTTTTTTTGCATTTTCTTAAAGTATAATATTTTAAAAATATTGTGTGAAAATTTGAAGTGAATCCGACAAATTCTTTTCGAGTTATTTAACAATGACCAAAGGACGCTCGGGTGCTACGTGGCATTCGAGAGCAGGTAGCTAGAAACAGCTGCAAGCAACCGACCTTTCGGGTTTCATTGTCATGAATATCTCCCCATTTTAATGTATTTATTATTATATATATATATATATATATATATATATATATATATATATATAGGATATATAAATATATATATCCTTCTATATATATATATATCCTTCTACATATATTCACAATTTGTAGGTAGTACAAGAACTGAAAAATAATTTTTGGTTGCCAGTATACCTGTAGTCGTTGCACTGATCAGTCGATAGTTTTGTGATAAATTATTTCTCAAGTGAATTAAATTATTAACCATGGGACGTGATTCTAGAAAGGTTTCAAGAGAACTTCGGAGTTCTGAAAAAATTAATAAGTCACGTTCAGTCAAAAGAAAGAATGTTTTTAATCCGAAAACAGCCGAACGTGATGAAAGTATTCAGAGTACATCTTCTAAAAAATTAAAACAAAACACTGAAGATGATGTACCTGAAGACAGCAGTACTGAATTTCGAATAATAAATTTTATTCAGGTATTCACTGCAATTTCTGCTCTTATAAAATGTAAAAAATGTGATGGAAATGTAGTGTTTCAAACAGCAAGTACACGTGGGCTGGGATTCAAAATTGTAGTTGCATGTAATAACTGTGGAAATGAATATATTCCTTCCTGTTGAAAATATGAAATCTGCTATAATGGCAACCTTTTATCACTACGGCTCGAGTGATGAAAAACCGAATCATGATATGTGTCCAAAAGGCGAAGAATCTTGGTGCTCTTACCAGCGCGCTGAAGCAAGAGGAGAGCTTGATACCTTTTCTCACGATTATTCTCCTTTACCTTCTGATGTTTTAAAAGCTATCAAGCCTATATACGAAGATCTTAGTAATGAAAATTTACTTTCAAGATGTGTAGGTGGATTCAATCAGAATAATAATGAAAGCTTTAACCAACTAGTATGGAAAATATGCCCAAAAACGGTAAATACTAGTTTTACTATCGTACAAATAGCTGCATACGTTGCTATGTGTATATTTAATGAGGGTATAAATTCATTATTAGTCTTGATGAATACACTAGGACTTAATTGTGGGCCTAATTCTCATCGGTATGCAGAAAGAATGGATGCTGCACGTATCAAAGTAGCAGATAAGCGCGCTAATGATAACACCCGAGAAGGTCGATTGCAACGTAGGCACCAGCAAATCGATATTTTGGAAGCTGCTATGTCGGCTGAAGAGCTATTATATGGTCCAGGAATAGATGACTCAGTGTAAGTTATTAAATAATTCTTATAATTCGACATAAATCCATAGCAAAACTTTAAATGCGTTTTTCTCAAAACTATGTTTTCTGAACTGGTGATCACTGTAACTTAAAAACTGCTCGGTAGATTTCAATAAAATTTATTGTACTTTTGAAATACATTAAAAACTCGTGCCTGATCGAAGGATTTTTTTTTTTTTCAAAAATTTCGATTTTTTTTTAACAATAAACTGTCGGTTTTTTTCTCGAAAATTTGAAAAAAATTTCCTGAGGCCGCCATTTTGTTAATTTCGAAAAAAAAAAAAAAAGCTTCGATCAGGCACAAGATTATCTATTAATAAAACTAATTTTTCTTGTCCGATTGATTTTAGATGAATCTCCAAGGACTTATGATGATCACCGCAAAGGACTTCGGGAGGAACGGGCTCTACAAAAACAGCGATAACTTTTTGAATTATTAATTTTTTTTTTTGAAATTTTCGTGAAGTCAAATCGAAACGTGTTCTAATAAAGCTATGTTTTTATTTTTGTCAAATAAAGTAATTAACTACAAAAAAAAAATTATTGAAAATCATCATTTTTTCATACCCCTGAGTACCCCTAACCCCTTAAAGTTCGGATGTAAAAGCGCAATGTACAGGACAAAGGATGTTTCTGTAGCACGAAAACTCTTTTCACTTCCATTCTAATGGAGTATTAGAGTGGTAAAGTTGGTTAAAATAATTTATAAGAGTCTATTACAGCTTAATGAGACTTTATTTATAACGTACGGAAACTATGTACAGAAATTTTTATTCAAAGTTATTTTTGACTCGACACTACAAGTAAAATGTAAAAAATTTCTAGTGAACGCAGATTAAATCTGCGTGGATGCGGATCTAAAAATTTTATATTTATTTAATCCTCTTGGGGAAAAAAACCAGGAGTGAATACGGATTTAACTTTAATCCGAATTCACTCGGTTCCGGAATTTTTTTTAAATTTACTCCGAATACGGAGTAAATAGGGAGTTTGTCTTTTCAGTGGAGTGATTTCGGAGTAATCTGGATTTTATTTAAATCTGCATTCACTTCGATTCGGAGTTTAAATATTAAAATAAACTCCCCTTCGAAGTGAATTTCGCTCCGAGCGGAAGGTACATTTGGGGATTAAATAAATAAAGTCATCCACTCCGGATTTAATCCGGATTCACACCACATATTTTTTACAGTATAGTATTAAATAATTTTAATTATTATTATTCTCATTATCAATAAATATTTATTTGAGATAAGAGTAAATTATTTGAAGTAAAAAAAAATTTAAGATTTATTTTTATCTTCTTCTGTGCAATCAATAACTTCTCATTAAAAAGCTAACGGGTTTCTGTGAACTCTGAGGTAATTATTAATCATCTAAAAAGGCACTTTCGTGAGTATTTAATTGAAGATAATAAACCGTCAGTTGTTTTAATTTATATTCAATCAAAAATATAATAATCCGTTTACATAAATATTAATGCGGAATATGGATTCGTTTTTTTTTTACTCTAATTGATTGAAATGGTAGATGTATTTTATTTTTAAATAAAATATTATACGAGATATATTTTAGCAGCATTTATTTGTTAAATTGCGTTGTGCGCAGTGCTGCTGTTTACAAAATTTTTATTTTTAATTTAAAAGTTTCTTTTGTATTTACATTATTTTCTTTTATTCACTGTTGAGTAACGTTGTTTGCTCGACCGAGCTATTGACTTAACTTGGGTTAAAAAAAAAATAACAATTTATGGGAGGGAGATGGGAAAATTGAGATAATAAAGAAATCGCGCGATTCGTGAACGAGAATTTAGAAATTTTTTTTAATTGTTCAAGTATTTAAAAAAAAAACTATTATTGAAAAAAAATAGATTTTTAAATTTCCGGTAAAATAGAATATCCGGAAAATATATGGGACAAGTTTTGCAATTCATGTGTAAATTGCAGTTATGAATATGAAGTTCGATTCGATTTGAGTGTAGAAGTGTCAGAAAATTAATTTCCGAAAAAAAAAATTTACAGACAAAGTTCTGGCACCGAAAATTGTTTGCACATAATTTCGATAGTTGTATTTAATTATTGAAAAACATTTTTATACGCAATTGTTTACTCACGGCTACTTTTATTATTGAAAATTTGATTTTTCAAAAATAAAAAACCTTTCATAATTTTGAAACTGCTTCAATATTTCAGTTTTGTGGGGTAACTTTTAAAATTTTGTCATATTTTTTCGGTCCAAAAATGATTAACTGTCGAATTTGACCGATACCTTTTATCTTAATATATTTTGTACGATTTTAATAATTGTTTCGAGTCCACTTTGCCTCAGTCTCGTCTATTTCATTTTATTTCCTTTTCCGGTAAAGTTTGCGTGAGTGGAAAGTCATTATTTCAGCTTGTATATCCTTAATAGATGTGCGTGTCTATAAGCTCTGCATGCTTACCTGCTATTATCAAATGATAAGAAATTTAAATTTTTGTATAGAGATGATTTTGATTGGCGCGGTATCAGATATTTTAAATCATTTAAATTTATTTAAGAAAAAAAACCAACATCGCGAATTTTATCTTCGATTAATCTATTCGTTCACGTATGTGGATTTATATATATGCATGTTAACTCGTTCAAAGCTACATTTTTCATTAAATACATTTTAATAATTTTTTTTTATTAGAGAATTAAAGCTCTATAGAATTTTTTAATACCACTGCAGATTAAAATTATTAAAAAACAAAAATTTATCTCTATTAATATTGAAATTCGTATTTTTGTGGAAATGATAGGGATATAAATTTAAGATATATTTTTTCAATTGTTACTCATACAAAAAAAAATATTAAAATCTAAATTCCATATGAGAAAAAAATATTTTCATTAAATAAATTGTGGTGCGTTTTTGTAAAATTTTTCTATTTTCTTTGGGGAAAAAAAAAGAAGTGGAAATACTTCAATTTATCGACGAGCGGGTTTGTAATTTTCACGATAGATTTAACAGAGCAAACAGGAAAGTACGAATTTACCTGTTAGCCTCGTTTAACTTTAGATAACATTTCCTAGCGGTCATACTGCTTTCACAACTTTGTTTACATTACGCAATACACACGCGAATACTGAATATACCAACAAGTTTTTGTTCAATGAAAGCGTACAAAAGGTCCACTAAGTGGAATGATCAACGTAATTACAGTTTTTATAATATTCTATTTCCATGCAGCTCCAATTATTCCCGTCTACGCTTCATCATTTATCGTATGATAATTGCGAGATATGCAGGCAATTACAATTTCATCAGAAGCTTATATAAGTATTAAATATGTATGTATATTACCTGACATTTTGTGGTAATTCAATATCTATAGCTTTCAAGTCATTAATCGCGAACTCGTATTCTCCCAAAGCCATTAAAGCTTCGGCTCGCCCAAGCAGAGCGAGACTAAGATTTAAATCCTCTTTTGAAGATTTATTTTTTCCTGAAAATTTAACTCTTTTTAATTATTTATTATCTATTGATTTTATACTTTGTTTTAATATTGGAATTAAGAAAGATTTGGGAGCTGTAATTGTATTAAAATTTTAATTATTTCACGGAATAAAGAGCAGTTGAAAAATTACAATTAAACATTAAAGCTTAAACTGTCATTTTAGAAATTTGTTATAGTAATAAAATTAATACAATTTTAAGCTGCAAATTTTCCAGTTTAAATCGACAATATCGAGTTTGAACTGTAATATTTGTTATTTCTGTAAAGTGTACTGATAAAAAATGTAATTTTTACAGTTTCAGACTCGGATCGCTTCACTACTATACGAAACTGTAATTTTTCAACTGCTCTTTTTTCCGTGTTATGGGCGAAGAAAATCAGTTTTTTATTTTTAGTAGATTTCACTGAAAAAATTTTCAATTTTCTGATCTTTTCCTCAAGCGGTTTTGATAAGAGTCAAAAGTCGTTCACAATTGGTTTCAATTTTTTTTTTTCAACATTTTTCAAACCAGTGAAATTCTCAAACCGAACTGAAATTTTCTTTACTTTATAATTTTTTTCGCGCGAAAAATGATCAACTCAAAGTTCAGAATTGTCTCTAATTTTGAAGTTCACTATTATGAATTTTTTTGTAACGAATTTTTTTCACACGGAATAGTGTCATTTATTTGAAACTTTTTTTTTTATGTAAATGAGTGTAAAGTAATAGTACCTGTGTCAGGAGCTCGTAACACGGCTTGACTGAAACAAAGGAGCGCTCGCTCATTATCATTTGAAGAAATGAACTTCAAACCTTCAAGTCTTTTATTTATTGAGACTTGACCGTCTTTGTCTCTGAATAAGGGTTTTACTCGAGTGAGAATTCCCATTACAGTGTGTTTTATTTTACCCTCTGTAAAAATGCACCGTATGCGTTCCTCATCGCTGTTTAATGCACCAAAGACATTCTCGATCCAAGAATCCTCTACACTGTTACGTACAGAGTCGATAAAGTCTTTGAAAAAGCCTCTTTTGCCAGAATGGAGTGTCTCGGATGAACAAAGTCTTCTGTAGAACTCAATGTCATTTAATTCTTCCATAATAATTCAATTCTACAACAGAAACATGGAAACATAACGAAAACTATTATGAAGTTTGAATTGATATTTATTTTTATCTGCGCACTTGAGATGAATTGACCCGATTTCTTATTCATTAACTTCAAAATTTTATTTAATGAAACGATACTGTGGTCATTTCCTTTCAATTAATTATTTTATAACTCATTAATTGAAGTTCCGGTCTAAAGTTCTAATCCCTATGACTTTACCTCAGGACCTTCTATGCAAATAAGAGGATTTAAACTCATTAGAATTGAGAATTTGAATTATTTAGATGTCATCGATTTATAGTTCGTTATTATGACAAGTCAAATAATTACAAACTTTATAACTGTCATATTTAAATTAATACTCTAAAAATATTCAAAGTATTTATTTTTTGTCTCTTGTCTTGGGTAAATTTTTTAAAGTCTTGACAGTTTAAAAAATGCGCGGAAAAGTATTGATTTTAAATGAGTTGATAAAAAAAGGGAGAGCAAATCAGCTAAAATTTTTATTTTTACAAAAATAATTCCATCACTATCAGGAATTGTCAAGTTCAAATAAAAATCACCAGCATTTTTATTTTTTTTTTAAATTCTGAATCACTCCTATGCCACACAAAGTTCGCGGTGACTTTTCATTAGTAAAACTCTGTGTGTTAATGTCAATGAATCTGTTAGTTTTATTCATTCCGGACACAAAAACATTAAAGACCGTCCAGAAGTTGTAGACAGGCATACAAAGGCAGCGATAATTAAATTTTGTTTATTAAAAAAAAAATAAAAAATGATACAGTAATTTAAATTAAATTAATTAATAATAAAATATAAAATTTGTTTCTCTGATTTCATCTACTTACGTTTTTTTATTCGTTATTTATTTAAATTACACATAAAAAAAAATTATCAAATGATTTTTCAAAATTCAGTTTCGATAATTTTATCGTAAAAAGTAAAATAATTTAAGTCGAAGTCTAAGAGCAAAACCGAACAGTGATGGTACTGATGTTTAAGCTCTCTTAACACTAACTACAGAATCCGGATATAGAAGCAGGCAGACCCGAACCGTCGTTTTAACATAAGTATTTTCATCCAAGTTATTTTTGTTTACTAATACACCGAATTCACGGGCTCATGGAGCTTTAACTTGAGCGTTAAACCGTCGAGTAAAAAAATTTCAAAGCTTATCTAAGTACTTTTAATCTTTCAGATAAAAAGTCACTAAAACGGGCTTCTGCGTAACTTTAATACTTGCAATAAAAATTCAAAATAAACATTAAAGGTGAAGAAAGAGGAGAAATATCTGAAACCTGAAAATTATGTTGCGTTATAGATTAAATTTGGCTTGACAAATTTGAAACCGTTATGCAGTGTGACTAATGAGAGAATTGGACATTCTAAACCACTAGAAGCTACTCAAATTAAATTGATTGTCTGTTTAATTATGCCGTGGTGTATCATATTATATTTTCATCAAAGTTATCTGAAACTATATAAATTTTATAGTTGGTATTGTTTTTCATCCAATGAGACACTTTTTGATGAAGCTATTTTTTTTATTGATTACTTACGATACATACATAGGAGTAGGGCAAGTTGGACCCAAAACAAATTGTTCTAAACCGAGTTTAAAAAAAAAAAATTCCATGCTACCTAATTGACTTTTATTTTCATCGGAAAGAACTTAGTGGCGTTTTCAAAATCTATGGTAGTAAACAATAACATATTTTTTTTTTTTTTTTAGTACGAAATTTAGTCTGTGTAAATTCCTAAGGGTCGGCAGTACTAAGCGAATATCTAGATGTTAGATTTTCGATTAAGTTTTAAATATTTATGGGACTCGAATGATAAAATCTTCCGAGGAAGACCGTCAGGCATTTTTCCGGAAGCTCAAGAAATCACTGTAATGATAATCAATTAATTAATTGATAGAAATTTAAATTTCGTGACTTGGTATGAGTATGGTCCAGTCTTGAGTAAACCATCAAGATTCAAATTGCGTGGGTAAAGCGCCATAATAGTCGTCAAGATGACGGTTTCTTGAGTGCGTCAACATAAACAGATTCATTCTAGCCAGAGACAGGCATATGTTGACGTATCCTACCCTACACTATTTCTCTACTAGTATGGCCCGAAGGTATCGGCCTTCAATGCGTTGGTCTAGTAGTAACCAGAAACGGATAGTTCCCTAACAGTGTGCATTTACTTACACACTCTGGAATCATATTGTTCTACAGTAATCAAATCGTTGAAGTATGTCAATATTGACTATACGAAGATTGAAATTTTTTTTGTAAATTTGAGATGACCTTTTACACTTCACTGTCCATCTTACGGCAATAAATAATTATATTGTTACCATTCAAAATTATTTATCATGTGAAATTGACAATAGGGGAGACCGGGGCAAGACGGCCCACCTGGGGCAAGAAGGCCCACCTCAAAAATTAACCAAAAATTTTTTTTTCTTGTTTTCTTTTGATTATCACAAATTTAGATTATTTACTCATTTTTAGCCCGATACGTGAAACTTGGGGCAAAATGAACCACTCAAAAATTCTAAATGAAAATGTATTTCATAATATTATAACCTAGTCATGATTAATTTAATAGAAATATCATTTTTTGGTTAATTATATGGATTTGGATTAAAATAGAGCATTTGAAAAAGTTAAAAAAACCAATAATCAATTTTCTACAGAAGTGAAAAAATGACTCGTATTATATCAAAAAAGGTTATTTCGAGTAATATTAAAGTAAATACAGTTGTTAAAGAGAAAAATATAAACATTTATTACGCGGGAAATTTTTTTACAATTAAAAAAAAAAATTTTTTTTTTTCATTTTTTTTTCGGAGGGGGCCGTCTTGCCCCCAAAAAAAAAAAAATTTTTTCAGGAGCTTCACCAAAATTTTAGTGAATTGAGTTCAAGTTGGACAAGAGTAAATCGACTTGATGGTTAAAAGCCACAAATAATAATAACCGGCTTAGGTGGGCCGTCTTGCCCCGGTCTCCCCTACACTACTTTGTTTCAAATAATAATTTTTTATTCTTTCGCTCCGATTTTTTTAAGACTTGTTAAATGAAAACGCAAATTATCGATTGACTTGTTATTTATTGATACAGAGATAATAGTAATACTAGTTCATAAATGATTAATTAATTGACACACACTTGAGTAATTATAATTATGATTTGACAATCAATAAAGTGTTAGTCTGACAGACAAAATTATCAGACTGATAATAAAACAGAATTTAAGTTTGAAACTCAAACTTATGCTTCGTGCTGAAAGGTTTTGGCTCAACTGAAAAATAGAAAAAGTATTAGTTATAACCCAGTACTCTAGGTACTCGGTACGCCTCCACTTATTACATATTTTAAGGGTCAAGGAGTAGTGAGAAGGGTCATTATCACGTATACGAAAATATGACAGTACGATGTATTTTTATAAATAAAACTAAATATTATTTCAACAAGACCGTTGTAGAGTACATAATTATCTTAATTTAAAAGTAACGAATTGCTCGAAAAAAATTTCAAAATTTTGAAATGACCATTTAGCCTCCGTCTTTTAACATTTCCAAACACTTGAATATTGGAACTGCGTATTAAGTACAACTTCATATTCAAAATAAAATAAAAAATATTTCTTAAATTTACTTACTGATAAAATATGTGAATAAATATTTATTTTACGCTATCAAAAACACGTTTATAGCAACGTTATAATTCACATCTGCTTCTTTGTATTCATTTTTTTCATAACTACTAATTTTTCTCTTTAAACTCATGTTACCTAGATTAACTGTATAAAAATTCATAGCAAACAGTACTGGTACTTTTTCTACATTTAAATAACAATTTCCCCCTCAATCAACTTTATTGCTTTGATGTTTGTACTGTATGGTTACAGCTACTCAAATATTTAGACATTTTAATTAAAAAAAGTTCTTATTAATCCTCAGCATCATATAAGATATGACAACTGTTATCAACAATGAAAACATTAACAAAATTTTTGTTCATTAATAATAATGAGTAATTTTTCTAACTCATATACTATTCAAATTAACAATAACTATAATAATTGGGTTATTAAATTTTTAAATTTAATTGAATAATAAATTTTTTGACAGCTGGTAAGTCCATATGACATTCGTACAGATTAATACTCTCGGCATGAAATATAATTAAGGGAATTATGACATGACAAAATGAATGAAACCTTTTGTTTAAGCTCATTGTAAAATTTATACATGCACCAATTAACGAATAACGAGTTACTTAATTTGAGTTGTTTGTTTTATATTATGTTGTTTGACTTCGTTTAACGCAGACATTTTTTTCATGCTTACTTTTGAAATCTTTTGGTATGCAATTGAAAAAAAACCTCGGGAGCCCTTCAGAATTTCAAAAGGTTTGAATTTAATATTCGCCGTCAAAAGTACAGTTTTTTTTTAAGCTCAAAGAAATTCTTTTGGGCTTTGTAGACTTTAATAGGACGTTAAATTTGTCTAGCAAAATCGTTAAAAGTTTAGATATCTGTTTTTCTGTGACATGAATTCAAACCGTGTTTTTTTTTAAAATCACTTGTGATTGCTGAAGTTTTCTCATCGCCAACAGAAATTAAAAATAATTGCAGTGCTTAGAAAAGAGTTTTTTGATTTAATTACTTTTAAAAAAATTTGAATTTTGATAAATGTGTGGGGCTCTGCTCTTTTTTGTGATCAGAAGTTCGATTTTTTTAAATAAATAAAAGTAATTAAAAAATGGAATTTTTCTATTTCTGTGACCTGATTCAAACTTTAAAAATTTTATATATAAAGTATAAAAAAAATAAACACGTGCGTCATGACAGTTACGAAATTTATGATGAATGAAAAAAAATAGTGCATTTTAATGAATAAGTGAAAAAATTCTGAGACCTCTTGAAATTTTAATGAAGCAAACGCTTGTAGAAGAAAAAAAAATTTTTTTTCTGAATAATAACATTTTGTAAATAAATCACTAAATATCTATTCAGCAAATCTGTCTGGTCTTTATTTTGCGCGCCAACTGTAACGATCGATCCCCGCTTCCCATTGGTCGTTGTTTTGCGAGCACACGCACCAGCCGAGCGGCAAAGCTCCAACCTGAGCGTCGAGCTTTCCAGTTTTTCTTGTGATCTCGTACCATTCACATCGTAGTACAGTGCTTACTACTAACTAATAATAGTAATTGTTTGTCATTTTTTGTACCCTGTTGTGCTAATTGTCTTCAATTGGATGAATTATTCTTAATTGACGATACAATTTTATTTAAGTGCTTTTCGGTAAACAATAATTTTTTTTTTTTTCAATTTGATCAATTAGTTTAATTTGTTCCGTCGATAAATAACAAATTTATCAGTACACTAATTCAATTATATATATACATATATTTATATATATATATTTTTTTTCATATTATATATAACAAATTATTACAGTTTTGAATGGCCGCGAAAATTAATATCAAATTCCCGATTTCATTTTGTCTATTGTATTCGTCTTGTTCGGAAAATATATATATTGGAAAATGTCATCGGAAAAAAAAATAACAAAGCGGTTGACATTTTCAATACGTTCGAAACTAAACTCTGCGAAACGGCCCGGGAATGTTTACAAACATTGCTCCCCACATGACTTTGATGTCGATCCCGTGTCCCAAATAACGTGACCTGTCTGCTGTTTTCGATATTAAATAAATTTTATTTACTTTTATTCGATTTTTCATTACTTTTATTAATAATATTTGTCAACTGATTTATAATTTATTTACTTTTCATTATTTTTCAAATGAGGAAAAGTTTTTGAACTTGAAATTTTGTTAATTATTTATTTATTTTTTTTTATTATATATATTTAATAATCTTTTGATGAGAGATTCTTTGCTAAAAGTTTTCTGTGTAAAGATAAAAAGCCCGAGAGCCTTTTAATGAGAAGATTTAATCGATAGATTTTTTTTATTTCCAGTCGCTTTCTATAGAAACTTTTTATTTATTTATTTTTGATATTATTAGTTTGTAGAAGCTATCAATATAATAATTAGCTAATTGACACGTAATATATATTTCCGAGTTCTCAATTTTTCGGAGTGACAGTGAAACCGCGTATTGATGGCCATTGATAAAATCTGATTGACGTAATTAAAAATCATCAAGTCAAGCATCGTTGTGACGTGATATAAAGTGGAGATATTTTTAAATATTCACTGGAAATAAAACGACGATAGTCAATGGGATTAATGTATATCTAAATATTCGTTTCAAATCCTTTGGAAAGTAATATCTTTTCAAGCTTTTGTATATACGATCGAAGTGAAAGCTCCCATCTGGTGAATACTTGAATTAAGTCCAATTCAACTCTTCTTTCATGACAAGGGTAACTTTTATTTATTTATTTCTTTTTTTTTTTATTTTAGCGCCTCACTGTATTTAATTTAATTTAAGTTGAAGAACAAGCTGTTAATTTTGTCGGAAAATTAAATGTAAATCGGAATTTACATTAATGAGATTAAAAGAGATTGCATGTGATAAAATTTTAAACACCAACAATTATTATTACCGGCTACAAATTACTAAATAAATATTGAGGGGTAATTTCGGGTGACCTAAATCTTCACTAAAGTGCCCATGGAGATAAATATAATATTTGTGTAGGTGAAAATTACATGCCACATATATGTCACATATATTACATATGAGCGCGAAAAAACAATGTTACATATATTTTTGTGCGGCTGCGTGGAAATTTTTCGAAAAATTATTTCATATTTTATTTATAAATTATATTGGAAATTGTATTTTTTTATTGATGTTATTCGATCATGAATTTTAATCAAAAATTTGTGCCTTAATTAAAAAAAAACTCTGTCGCAATTAAAATTTTAACTCGGTACAATTATAGGTGTAAGGTGAACAAAACGAGGATATTAAAATTCACAAGGCCGCTTACTTTCTTAACGTTCTCATTTTATCAAGTTTTCCCCAGATTTTACTTATCCATCAATTTAATCCGTAACGATTAATTTTATTTCTGTCCGCGTTCAAAAGCTAACTGTTCTAGTTCTAAGAATTTATGCATGAAAAATATGGAGTTTGAGAGTTTTCTTGGCTTATGATTAATGGAAGATAATTATTTTTAATAATAGAGAGTAAAAGACAATTGTAATTATCGCGTTTTTACAACCTATGGGTTCGACTGTAGCTACACGCAGAGAATTTTACGGTATTTTTTGCATCAAAAATTTATAGAAAAATTACTATAGTCATACACGGAAAAAAATGATCTATATAAATTGAGAATGACAAGTAATATAATGATAAAGTGATCCGTAAATACCATCATTCTAAATAGTAATTTTTTTGTTTATGATTAAAACGTGAATAATTACAGGATAAGTATGAAAATTTATTGTCTATGTAAGAAAACTTACTATTTGAACTTCAAGAGGATGTGCCATCTATTCTCTTTCTCACACACATGTGAACGAACGGAACTTGCCCTTGTTTTGTTGCACTTACATTAGCAAATGGAAATTTCAAATGAGCCGTTCTCAGATATAAACAGCAATTTCCGAACGAGGAACATTTCATTCGATAAATAATAAGTTTACGCATCGAATGACATGTTTTGTTTAATAATTTGGGTCTTTTTTTGTGTGAAAATGATTCATTTGAAAATTACCTGGTACACTCTCTTAAAAATCGTAACTGATACTTAGAAAATAGACTACACGTATTATAAAATTTACTATTTGAATGTTAAAATTCCCTAGATTGACAACCGGGTTCCGAGTTATAATTTCAAATAGTAATTTTTAAAGTTTTTTTTTTTCGTGTAGTAACATGAGGACAGTATGGAATTATTGTACAAATTACCGACACTGCAGAAATTTTAAAAATACATCGAACAGAATTTACGAGGTGCATTGTAATTTTGACAAAGCAACAGATTAAATTTATACCAACTACATAGTAAAATTTATTAGGTTAAATCAGAATATTTAGTATGCAGTTGGTATAAATTTAATCTGTTGCTTTGTCAAAATTACAATGCACTTTGTGAATTCTGTTCGATGTATTTTAAAAAATTCTACAGTATCGGTACATTGTACAATAATTCCATACTGTCCTCATGTTACTCTGACTATAGTGATTTTTCTATAAATTTTTGATGCAAAAAATACCGTAAAATTCTCTGCGTATATGTACTGGGAACAAAAGGAAGTTGAATTGTGCCAGAGTGTAACGTGTGATACTATAGTATACGATAGTGTTTATGCAGACAAAAAAATAACCTGTTGCTTGTGTTTAAAAAAATAAATGATGTCGGATCGACATTTGAGTTTCTTTGAGAAAAAAATTTAATAAATCGTAAATCTGTCGCCTCATTACAGAACTTTTTTTTTGTTCTATCATTTTTTTTCTGACTTGAATTACTGCAAGTAATTTTATTTCAGTATTAATCAAATAATTTTTTTGGTTTCAGTCGCAAAATAAATATTAAATTATAGACAAAAAAACTAGATTCCTTTTTTCTCAAAGTTTTTCAAGATGCTCCGTTGAGCTACAAGCCCTTTTGTACCCAGAAACAAAGGATTTCTTGTCGCACAAAATTTTAACTTCCCCAAGAAATTTTTTCTAGTCCTAAGAAAATTTTTGTCTTCAATTCGTTATGCAGAATATTTTTAGCGCCAAAAAATCCGTTTTTTCTGTTTATCCCTCTGGAACTGGACTCTACAAAAATTTTATAAAAACTTTAGAGACTTCAACTCAATTCACATTCAACTTTTGTTCTTTTCGGTTCAAAAACTTAGCAGTTGCTCAAAATTCAGCATATAATTTTCTTGTAACTCTAAATTTTTTAATTAATATATAAATTACATGACCATATTACCCAAGGGTTCTCTAACGATGATCTTACTAAAGTGTAAATAGTCAACTAAATACGTGACTAAATTATTGAATTCCCTGCAAACTCGCAGAATATTCAAACTTTGAATTTGCTTTCGCACTAACTTGATGTATGTGATCTTCATAATTCAATTCATTCCCAATATTTACTGTGAAGTTCTCTAGACAATCAACAAATTCCTCGTGAATGCTTCACCGTTAAGACAATATTTAAAATTTATTTTTATTTTTCCCTGACGGAACACCATTACTGTGGATTTTTTTTGACATTGAGCTCCAATTTATTGAAAGAACGGCATTTTCCGAGTCTGTGCAACTCCTGTTATTGCTCGGAGCTCGTTAGGATCGTCTTTAGCTTTTTTTTTTTACTTCTCTACAATATCAAGTCACCCTCCATTAACGAGATGACTTATTTTTATTTGTTCTACTTGTAGGAAATATTTACGCGGCGAATATAATAAAATTTTTTGTTTTTCCAATCACATCAATGGTGGAAATATATATTTGTTAATTAATGTAGTAATGAAACATATTCGTTTTCAATTAACATTAATAATGACTTGTTATTGAACCATTCAATCCCTATGTTGCACTCATATTACATCCGTGTATTGATGTACCTCGGGATTTGAGCGAAAATACGACTTGTACAGTTCAAAAGCTAGAATCCTATTGAAAGCCCCAAATTATTTACTCGTGAATTTTAAATATGAGTCACTAAAATATATATTAAACTAGCCGTTAGCTGCCCGCTTCGCTGGGCGTAAATTACAGTTAAGTGATGATTTTTTCATTTCATGATTAAAAATATTTCTGTAACTATGGCTTTGACCGATGACTTCCTCGGCAATTGTATTGATATTATTGTAATAAGCTATAAAGAACTAATGACAAAATGCAATTAGAAATAATTACACCACAATCATAACGATGAGACAAAAATGTTATTTGCTTATTTTTTTTTGAGTTGAAAATATACGCGTCTCTTTCATCAGATCTCGGATAAAAGACGGAGTTCATAATATTTTGATTGAAATGTAATTATTTTTTGTTTTTTCTTTAACATAGATTCATCGATGTAATTCAGTTAAAGGGTGTATAAAAAATTAATATTGTACCTTTGAAACCCATTTTACACTGAGAAAAAAAACTTTTTTCAAGTATATAAATGTTTGTATCATACCGAGTAAATATTTGTTTAATCTCAGTAAAAATGTACTCCGATCAAGTATATTTTCTTAAGATAAGTATAGAAATTCTTAAATCAAGAAAATCTTACTCGGTTGAAGTACATATTTACTATGATTAAGAATATTATTTGTTTTTATAGTGCCGAGTATATATTTCTTTAAATGAAGTGTTTATACTTGGGAAAAGTTTTTTTTTCAGTATAGTACATAAGTAGACGATACAATTAATCGTCATACTTAATTTAAACTCTGTAACACATATATTTAAAAAACGGGAATACAATAACGTTTGACACTCCCGCAAACTCCTTTAGGAGTTAAATCTATTAAATCCGGTTTATGAGAGATACTTACACAGAAAGAAAAGTTATCTTGAATTAAGAAAATATTTTGGAAGCCAAATGTTTTCGGGAATCAAATCAAGATTTTCTTGAGCCAAGAGAATTTGTCTTGGTTAAAAAAAATTTGCCTTGGTCGGAGAAGATTTCTACTTTATCTGAGAAAATTTAGGTTTCCAAAAAAATTTTCTTGAATCAAGAATATTTATCTTCAGTCGAGTATTTTTTTTTCTGTGTACATGACAAAGTTAACGTTCATGCCGAATTTAAACTCTGTACCATATATATTCAATAAACGGAAGCATATTAACCTTTAACGCCCCGCGAACCCCCTTAGGAGTTTTGATTTTATTAAAGCCGTTTTATAAGGGATACCTATATGACATAATAAACGCTCACACTGAATTTCAACTTTGTAACACATATATTTTAAAAAGGGGAGTATCTTAACGTTTGATGCCCCCGCATCTCCTTTTGGAAGCCGATTGTGTTACAGTCATTTAGTGAGGGGTACTGACATGACATAATAAACGTTCAGGCCGAATTTTGAGTCAGTTACACCTATACTCAAAAAACAGGAGTATATCATCGTTTGACGCCCCCGCGAACCCCCTTTGGAGTTGATTTCATTAAAGTCGTTTCATGAGGGATCCCTAAATGACGTAATAAACGTTCATGCCGAATTTCAACACTGTAACGTATGTATTTGAACAACGGAAGCATATTAACGCTTGAAGCCCACGCAAACCCTGTTAGGAGTAAATTTTAATAACGCCCTTATGAAGAATACCTACATGACATAACAAACGTTCACGCTGAATTTAAAATCCGTAAGCCTTATAGTTCCAGAGATACTATATTGAATAAGTTTATATTCTTACTTAGTTACAAATAAGTCAGATTAGACTCTTTTATTTTGACTGTTTAATAAACTGTGATATACGATTCAGTTGACAGAAACAATTAATAAATGAAACAAAATCTAACCTATAAAAAAAGTATAAAAAACAATTGACGCTAATGGAATAAAAACAATTGATGGCTGTAATTTAACTGTTTTTTTATTGTACTTTTAGAAAAATAATTTATATACCCGAATTCTGATTTATAATTAATTTAAAAAGTAGCCTATATTCTAAGTGACAGCATCTTGTATATGTATGAAAAATTTAATCTCAATCAGATGAGTGGTTGATCAGTTATAAAGGTACAAACAGACAGAGAGACAGACAGACAAAAATTCCAAAAAGGGTAAATACAGTATGAGTAGGTCATAAAAATGATATTTGACGCATAATTCGAAATAAAAACACAATGTACAGACAGAGCCTATAGATTTATATATTAGTATAGATATAAATTTCATATTTTATTTTATTTTTTAATCACGAAATGAATTCTTTATGCTCTGCTCTTTTGATGTACAAGCACATTGGAAAATACCGTTTCAACAATTTCGTATAAAATTTAGTGCAATGAAATTCCACAAATATTTTTGTATGAAATATTTATGTTTTTTTTATTTAATTTTGTAAACAAGTTTTTTGTAATTTATTAAATGTTCGTTGTAACTAAATTGTTAATTAACAATTTAATCTTATTAGGGTAATTGATTTATTTTAGGGTCAGCTTAAAATTAATATACATATGACGGACCAGGACAAGAACCTGGTTGAGTAGGGACGTTGAGAAAAAACGCGGTTTTGAGACCCTGAATATGCAATTTTTTTTTTTTTTTTTTCAATTAGACCAATTTTCAATGGCCACAAAAAAAAATTAGAGAATTTCCGTAAAACATGAAAGCTATGGTTAAAAAAAAACAGGAGTAAACGATTAGAAAAACGACTGCAAAATCTTAATTTTCGTTGAACAGTTGGGAAAAATGGATCCTCATTTTTATACACTGTAAAAAGAGCGGTGTTAAAAATGGACTCGTTTTAACTCCGCCCGGTGTAAAAATGAAATTACACCGGTGTAGGAGGAGTAATACACCGGTGTTAAAAATACCGGTGTTAAAGCGGGGTAACCGGAGTAATACCGGTGTAGAAGCGGGGTAACCGGAGTAATACCGGTGTAGAAGCGGGGTAACCGGAGTAATACCGGTGTAGAAGCGGGGTAACAGGTGTAAAAGCGGAGTCAATTGCGTCCGCTTGGAGTATTAACTTTAAAGATTATAAAACACAAAAAAAGGCAGTTCTTTATGAATATTAATAAAAAATATCATTTATCAACTAGTATAGTGATCGAGTAAGTAAAAATATTCACAAAATAAAATATTTTAACATCGGTAAAGAATATCTACACCGGCGGCGGCGTTATTTTAACACCGGTCTAGAATATTTACACCGGTGGCGGCGTTATTTTAACACCGGTACAGAATATTTACACCGGTGGCGGCGTTATTTTCACACCGCTTTCGGGGGTGAATTTAACACCGATAATTTTAACACCTACACCGCTTGGACTCACCCCGGTGATTTTTTACAGTGCAATAAATTTAAATAAAATATGTAATTTACAATACAATTTAAAGGTAAAGATTGAGAAAAAATTATTCAAATAAAATTCCTGAAAATTTAAAACTACCTAACGATAATTAGGTTAATAAATAACGATATTAATAAAAAAACTTTAGGCACTTAATTTTCCCCGCGGTAGTCCAATTTGCTTCGTCTTTCCCTAATAGTGTATTAGCAGTTAATTGATTATAACTCAGATAGTATACAAGCTGCATTTTGTAGTATTACTGTGTAACGAGACACTTGCAAGGAGATTACTTATGGAGATAATTTTATTATGAAGACAAATAATAAAAAATTAGCTGGATAATTGAGACAAGTAACAAGATTACATCTTTCGATAAATAATGCTACGGATATCAAATGGCAATAGAGGTTGCAAATAGACGATCCAGTGATTTGAGGTTTTTTGCCAGCAAGTCAATACTTTACTCTTGACAATAGAAAGTAAAAAAATTTAAAGCGCGGATTTGCGAGCATGAAAGTTAAAGTTTCAAACGAAATCATGTGCTCTTTATATTTTTACTTGCCACTGAATGGAAGGTTCGTTCGACATCGGATAAAGTCACATACGTGTTCCATTTTACTGAAAAAATGACAGAACACATAAATACCAACAAATAAAAAACAATATTGCTTTGAAGTAACGTGAAATAAGGTTGTCAAATAACATGATGCATCGAGTTTTAGATATATATTGAGTATTCAATTATATATATATACACTTGTGTATATATTTATCATGAAAATGAAACATCTCGATATGTTCAATTAATTAATTCCCATTTGGGTTATCATTTATTAATTTCCACTCAATTTTAATTACGATATTCGATAGCGTACATTATTAAAATCAATGAAAATTTTGAAAATCGCTCAAGTGATTTCTAGAAAGTGAGCTTTCAGTCAATACCAACCACTCGTGCAAATTATGAATTTAAAAAAGCTCAATGGCTTTGTCGTTGATTAATTACTTTAATATTTTAATACTATTTGTTATGCTTTTGTTTACATTTATGAGATGTCAAAATTTCGACTGGTGTTTATACTATGAGATAGATAAATTTTTAAATTCGCTTTTTTCTCTCGATGTGTACTTGAATTTTTAATATTTTTATGCAGCGGCAAATATTTGACGTACACACAATTTTCAAACATGAAATGTACAACAATTTTTTTTATACGTATGTCGTATTTGGGAACTCGGGACATCATTTCAGAGCTAAAAAAATTTTTTTTTTCGGTCATAACTTTTATTTACCCGGTGCGAGAGAGGGTGAGAAAAGTTGAACGCCTCGGATAGTTCGACCATGAAACAAAATGTAATAATAAAAGCGGTGATAGAGTAACAACAGATTGACATTTTTTGAAATTTTTTTGGAATTTTTATAAAAAAAATCAAAGTCATTCAAAACTATGTCACGCTGGAATTGAATGCTTTTATAGATGTATATAAGCAATGACTGGGTATATGATTATAAATTAAATTTGCAACTCAATTAGGGAAGACCGGGACGCTACGGCCCCCTAAAAAATTTAGAAAATTTTTTTTTTTCCATTTTCGGTAAAATCATGATACCTCTGATGTTTTAAAGATATTTTAAGCTGATCTGCGATATCTTGGGCAAAATGGACCACCAAAAAGAAATTTGGTACAGAAAATTTTTTTGTTTTTTAATCTAAAATGAATTTGAAAAATTCAATAATTAAAGCTCTTTGATGTCAACAGATTATATTGTGGTTAAAATCAAAAATTTCAATAAAACTGGTTATATTAGCTAAATAAATTTTTTTTCTAATAAATTTGAAGTCCATGGGATTATAAAGGTACGGAAATAGTATATTTGTGGTTAAAATCTTTTTTTTGAATAAAAAAAAAACAAACATTTTCTTAAGCTTTTTTGGAGGGAGGCCGTCGTGCCCCCGAAAAAAAATTTTTTTTTTTAGTTTTAGTAAAACTTTAATAGATTTACTTAAGAAAGGACCAAATTAGGTTGACCTATAGATTAAAAGCTATAAAAAATCATTACCGAGGCTACCCCATTTTAGCGGAAAAAAAAAACTCTCATGACAGTGGAAAGTTTGTCTTATTTTGTTAAAATATGAGTGAAAAGTGAAGGATATTGTATATAAGACAAAAAAAGTGCATTTTCTCCATATCGTGCCTTTTTTGCATGCTAATGTGCTTGAAATTCTGATAGATTGCGCTCACGTGACGTGCATATAATAGTGTGTCCTGAATATGTTTTTATAATGGATATGTAACACGATATATAATCACCATAATGTTTTTCATGGAAAAATTGGCTCGTTTAGTAATCAATTTTTTTAATAAATTATTTAATGCGGCGCCCATAGACTAGGACAGACTGATTGTGAGACGGGAAAATGGGAAATTCTCGAGAAGTTAATGCAGTTTTGATTGCTCTAATTACATCTTTTAATAATTAGTCACTTGAAGTAAAGTAGTAAATATTTCTTATTTTGTGTACGAGACGAAAATTGTTCTCAATAATTTTCTGCTGCAAATGTGTAAGCAAGCTGGGTACAAGATTCTTAAATTATTTAGACTCAGCCGACATGCAGACGACTTGATTTAAGCGTAGGTGGTTTTTGAGCCGATGAATAAAGAATAACAGTGAATTAAAATTATTGCCGCAGAGTTTATAGTTTCACATAATAAATATTTAACACTTGCTTCTGTAGTTTTTGCATTGTGGTTTCAAAATTTGCATACTAAATTATTCTCATCTCAATGAAATTCATTAATTTCTTAACTAAACTCAATTACTTTAAATTGATTTCAATCAACTTGTATTGATAGTAATGTCTTTCATTTCACAAGCCGTAATTTAAATATTAGATTTCCAGCTTCTCTAGTAATTTCTAATTATTCATTACAACTATTTTATCAATGTTTTCTAACAGGAAAAGAGCTGGCAAGTTTTTGAACTAGGTTATGCTAAATCTTTCACATATTTACAAAATAAAACAAATAGTCAATTTGCAACGAAATTTTTTTTTCATTTTCAGTGAAAATGGGGTAACTCCGAAAGAATGAAAAATTTTTATACTCATATATTTAATTTAATATAACAAGTATGATGACTGATGACATAACCCGAGTCAAAAAACAAATTCGGATTTAAGTCTCAAAGTTGTCAATGAAGTTTTTGAGGATCAATTTAGAATTTTAAGATTGACAACAGTATAGAAAGTTCTCAAAGTAGTAGTTACGACCAATTTTACCACTTTGAGAACCAAACTGGAATATCATAATCTGGATTAGAGCCTCAAAATACTCAAAACATGAAGGAATAATTTCATCCGCATTTGAACCTCAAAAGTCTCATTCGTCGTATTCTCTTCCCTCCCTTTTTCTATACAAAATTTTTCAAAGTCCGAAGTATAACTTTTCATTCATTGAGGATTTTGAGGTCTTACTTATGATTTAAAATCGATAAATTATTCGTATTCAGACCTCATAGTTCTCATGGAGGATTTTGAATACGAAAGTAGAGTTACTTTCTGGGCGGCAAATAAAACATCAAAGGAATTGAGGCTTTTGAGGATTAAACTAGAATTTGTTTTTTGACTCGGAAAGTGCCAGTGAAAGTTGGAAACGTCACCTGTAAAACAATTTGAGAGCAAAAGTGTTGAAAGATTTTCCAAAAAAATTTCGGTAAAATAAATCCGATATCGTAAATTACTTAAAAATATATGACAGTCAGAGCCTTTGAAAAAAAATTTACAGCTTTCCAATTTAGCTCATCTCTGCCCTTTTTTAATGGAAACCAAAGCAAAAAAAAGTCATACTGAGATGGAATCGTTTGTTAATTTGTTTTTACCTGCCCATTTTATCTCAATTAACTCTAAATATTCGGATTTCTCAGCTTATTTTTCATTTAAATTCACCCGGGAAGTCAAGAAGATTTTAGATACATTAGCGCCACAATTATTTTCAAAATAAACCATTTAAAATTTATTCTCATTTAAATATTTGAAAATGAAGTGAATGCTCTTGTAATAGTCAGCTCTAATTAATCATAATACGGTTCTGTGAATTCATTATTCCATATTATTAAATTGAGAAGCTTAAAAATATGAAAAATCCAACAGAGAATTCCCATGCACATTCTTTAATATGTACATATATGATATATCTATTTAAGCCAGTTCATACTCTGTCGGTTTCTACGCTTTCATCGAGTAAGTACGACGGTTGATAGTGAATGGTTTATCAGTATTCCGCGGCTTGACTGTAACATTCCATTCCATATTCTATGCTTACTAACAACACCAAGTGATTCTCAAAATCAATATCCATAAGTCAATAAACACACCGAATAATAAGTATTTTTTTTGTAAATTAATTATTTTTGTTTCATTACTCATCACTTCTAAATAATTTAAATACTTTGTTTGACTCAACATCAATTAATTCTCAACTTACTTAATATTTATCAAATACCTTTGCTATTATTAATTAATACGAATAAATGGATATATATATTCATCAAATGAATTCCATAAATTGATATCAATTTTATTGAATAAGTAATTAAAAATTTATATCCTCTCTGTAGCTCATGTTATATATTTTAAATATTCAGCTTTGAACCCTTTGGCATTTTCAACAAATAGTTTTATATAATTAATATCATATTTATGAGCACAAAATGTTTACAGTCACTAAATTATTATTTTGCTTAATGGAATTTTATTGTTATTATTTTTAGAGAGATAATACGATATAAATTTTTTTTTTTATCCATTTTCAAAGTTCTCCAGTAGCATTAGCGAAATAGATCTAAGTACGGCAAGAAATTGTAAGCTGAAAATCAATAATACAGCTGAGTGCATTGTGAGAATTTCAAGAATAGTATAGTACATGATGTACAGAGATGTTACACGTTATTCTTTTGTGTTTATTCTTGTGACTTTAAATTAAATTTATTGTTCGCCCTCGTCGATTTGAATTTCACTATTTCTACATACGCGTAAATAAAAATTTTAAAATATTGTTTTTTTTTTTCGAAGTGTCTATTGGCACCATACACGGATCAGATCCGTATACGGTATAAAATCCACGGAAATATATACAGATACAAATGTCAAATTTTTCATATCCGTAGATGAAATCAACGGAAGAAAGAAAATTTCCATCTAGTGTGAAAAATTTCCGTGTCTTTAAAACTATCCCTAGATCAATCCGTGAATAACTAAATTAACCACTGCTTGATGTTCTGAATAAAGAAATCAAAGTGCAGATATTCCTTTCAAATATTTAATGAAAAAAATCTATAAAAAACAAAATATGTTAAAATATAAAAAAATATATTTTTCATATAAAATCATTTCATATAAGATTCTTAACATCGTCACTTAACAATAGAAATTTATTCATAACTTTTAAGAACCCAAAAACCCATATTATTTTCGTATTTTTGGATGTTTGGTTCCGTGGAACAGTCGAGACGGCCCTATACAAGTCGATAACTCTAGAGACGTTAAATCGGACCCTAATTCAAAAGATCGACCACCCTAACATCGTCACTTAACAATAGAAATTTAATTATGATTTTTGAGAACCCAAAATCCCATATTATTTTCGTATTCTTGGATGTTTTGGTCCGTGAGACAGTCAAAAAAACCCTATATGCGTCGATAACTCTAGAGACGTTAAATCGGACCCTAAATCAAAAGATCGACCACCTTAACATCGTCACTTAACGATAGAAATTTATTTATGACTTTTGAGAACCCAACATCCCATATTATTTTTGTATTCTTGGATGTTTTGGTCCGTGAGACAGTCGAGAAAACCCTATATGCGTCGATATCTCTAGAAACGTTTAATAGGACCCTAAATTAAAATATCGATCACCTTAACATCGTCACTTAAGAATAGAAATTTATTTATAACTTTTGAGAACCCAAAAATTCAAATTATTTCCGTATTCTTAAATGTTTGGGTCCGTGGGACAGTCGAGACGGCCCTATACGCGTCGATAACTTTAAAGACGTTAGATCGGACCCTAAATTGAAAGATCGACCACCTTAACATCGTCACTTAACGATAGAAATTTATTTATGATTTTTGAGAACCCAAAAACCTATATTGAATTCGTATTCTTGGATGTTTGGTTCCGTGGAACAGTCGAGACGGCCCTATACGCGTCGATAACTCTAGAGACGATGAATCGGACCCTAATTCAAAAGATCGACAACCTTAACATCGTCACTTAACGATAGAAATTAATTTATAACTTTTGAGAACCCAAAAATCCAAGTAATTTTCGTATTTTTGGATGTTTGGGTCCGTGGAACAGTCGAGACGGCCCTATACGCGTCGATAACTCTAGAGACGTGGAATCGGACCCTAATTCAAAAGATCGACCACCCTAACATCGTCACTTAACAATAGAAATTTATTCATGACTTTTGAGAACCCAAAAATCCAAGTTATTTTCGTATTTTTGGATGTTTGGGTCCGTGGAACAGTCGAGACGGCCCTATACGCGTCGATAACTCTAGAGACGTTAAATCGGACCCTAATTCAAAAAAACGACCACCCTAACATCGTCACTTAACGATAGAAATTAATTTATAACTTTTGAGAACCCAAAAATCCAAGTTATTTTCGTATTTTTGGATGTTTGGTTCCGTGGAACAGTCGAGACGGCCCCCTACGCGTCGATAACTCTAGAGACGTTAAATCGGACCCTAATTCAAAAGATCGACCACCCTAACATCGTCACTTAACGATAGAAATTAATTTATAACTTTTGAGAACCCAAAAATCCAAGTTATTTTCGTATTTTTGGATGTTTGGTTCCGTGGAACAGTCGAGACGGCCCCCTACGCGTCGATAACTCTAGAGACGTTAAATCGGACCCTAATTCAAAAAAACGACCACCCTAACATCGTCACTTAACGATAGAAATTAATTTATAACTTTTGAGAACCCAAAAATCCAAGTTATTTTCGTATTTTTGGATGTTTGGTTCCGTGGAACAGTCGAGACGGCCCTATACGCGTCGATAACTCTAGAGACGTTAAATCCGACCCTAAATTAAAAGATCGACAACCTTAACATCGTCACTTAACAATAGAAATTTATTTATGATTTTTGAGAACCCGAAAACCCATAATGAATTCGTATTCTTGGATGTTTGGGTCCGTGGGACAGTCGAGACGGCCCTATACGCGTCGATAACTCTATAGACGTTAAATCGGACCCTAAATTAAAAGATCGACCACCTTAACATCGTCACTTAACGATAGAAATTTATTAATGACTTTTAAGAACCCAAAAATCCAAGTAATTTTCGTATTTTTGGATGTTTGGTTCCGTGGAACAGTCGAGACGACCCTATACGCGTCGATAACTCTAGAGACGATGAATCGGACCCCAATTCAAAAGATCGACAACCTTAACATCGTCACTTAACAATACACATTAATTTATAACTTTGGAGAACCCAAAAATACAAATAATTCCAGTATTTTTAAATGTTTGGGTCCATGGAACGGTCGAGACGGCCAAATACGCGTCAATAACTCTAGAAACGTTTAATAGGACCCTAAATTAAAATATCGACCACCTTAACATCGTCACTTAAGAATAGAAATTTATTTATAACTTTTAAGACCCCAAAAATTCAAATTATTTCCGTATTCTTGAATGTTTGGGTCCGTGGGACAGTAGAGACGGCCCTATACGCGTCGATAACTCTAGAGACGTTAAATCCGACCCTAAATTAAAAGATCGACAACCTTAACATCGTCACTTAACAATAGAAATTTATTTATGATTTTTGAGAACCCGAAAACCCATAATGAATTCGTATTCTTGGATGTTTGGGTCCGTGGGACAGTCGAGACGGCCCTATACGCGTCGATAACTCTATAGACGTTAAATCGGACCCTAAATTAAAAGATCGACCACCTTAACATCGTCACTTAACGATAGAAATTTATTTATGACTTTTAAGAACCCAAAAATCCAAGTAATTTTCGTATTTTTGGATGTTTGGTTCCGTGGAACAGTCGAGACGGCCCTATACGCGTCGATAACTCTAGAGACGTTGAATCGGACCCTAATTCAAAAGATCGACCACCCTAACATCGTCACTTAACGATAGAAATTAATTTATAACTTTTGAGAACCCAAAAATCCAAGTTATTTTCGTATTTTTGGATGTTTGGTTCCGTGGAACAGTCGAGACGGCCCTATACGCGTCGATAACTCTAGAGACGATGAATCGGACCCTAATTCAAAAGATCGACAACCTTAACATCGTCACTTAACGATAGAAATTAATTTATAACTTTTGAGAACCCAAAAATCCAAGTAATTTTCGTATTTTTGGATGTTTGGTTCCGTGGAACAGTCGAGACGGCCCTATACGCGTCGATAACTCTATAGACGTTAAATCGGACCCTAAATTAAAAGATCGACCACCTTAACATCGTCACTTAACGATAGAAATTTATTTATGACTTTTAAGAACCCAAAAATCCAAGTAATTTTCGTATTTTTGGATGTTTGGTTCCGTGGAACAGTCGAGACGGCCCTATACGCGTCGATAACTCTAGAGACGTTGAATCGGACCCTAATTCAAAAGATCGACCACCCTAACATCGTCACTTAACGATAGAAATTAATTTATAACTTTTGAGAACCCAAAAATCCAAGTTATTTTCGTATTTTTGGATGTTTGGTTCCGTGGAACAGTCGAGACGGCCCTATACGCGTCGATAACTCTAGAGACGTTAAATCCGACCCTAAATTAAAAGATCGACAACCTTAACATCGTCACTTAACAATAGAAATTTATTTATGATTTTTGAGAACCCGAAAACCCATAATGAATTCGTATTCTTGGATGTTTGGGTCCGTGGAACAGTCGAGACGGCCCTATACGCGTTGATAACTCTATAGACGTTAAATCGGACCCTAAATTAAAAGATCGACCACCTTAACATCGTCACTTAACGATAGAAATTTATTAATGACTTTTAAGAACCCAAAAATCCAAGTAATTTTCGTATTTTTGGATGTTTGGTTCCGTGGAACAGTCGAGACGACCCTATACGCGTCGATAACTCTAGAGACGATGAATCGGACCCCAATTCAAAAGATCGACAACCTTAACATCGTCACTTAACAATACACATTAATTTATAACTTTGGAGAACCCAAAAATACAAATAATTCCAGTATTTTTAAATGTTTGGGTCCATGGAACGGTCGAGACGGCCAAATACGCGTCAATAACTCTAGAAACGTTTAATAGGACCCTAAATTAAAATATCGACCACCTTAACATCGTCACTTAAGAATAGAAATTTATTTATAACTTTTAAGACCCCAAAAATTCAAATTATTTCCGTATTCTTGAATGTTTGGGTCCGTGGGACAGTAGAGACGGCCCTATACGCGTCGATAACTCTAGAGACGTTAAATCCGACCCTAAATTAAAAGATCGACCACCTTAACATCGTCACTTAAGAATAGAAATTTATTTATAACTTTTGAGAACCCAAAAATCCAAGTAATTTTCGTATTTTTGGATGTTTGGTTCCGTGGAACAGTCGAGACGGCCCTATACGCGTCGATAACTCTATAGACGTTAAATCGGACCCTAAATTAAAAGATCGACCACCTTAACATCGTCACTTAACGATAGAAATTTATTTATGACTTTTAAGAACCCAAAAATCCAAGTAATTTTCGTATTTTTGGATGTTTGGTTCCGTGGAACAGTCGAGACGGCCCTATACGCGTCGATAACTCTAGAGACGTTGAATCGGACCCTAATTCAAAAGATCGACCACCCTAACATCGTCACTTAACGATAGAAATTAATTTATAACTTTTGAGAACCCAAAAATCCAAGTTATTTTCGTATTTTTGGATGTTTGGTTCCGTGGAACAGTCGAGACGGCCCTATACGCGTCGATAACTCTAGAGACGATGAATCGGACCCTAATTCAAAAGATCGACAACCTTAACATCGTCACTTAACGATAGAAATTAATTTATAACTTTTGAGAACCCAAAAATCCAAGTAATTTTCGTATTTTTGGATGTTTGGTTCCGTGGAACAGTCGAGACGGCCCTATACGCGTCGATAACTCTAGAGACGATGAATCGGACCCTAATTCAAAAGATCGACAACCTTAACATCGTCACTTAACGATAGAAATTAATTTATAACTTTTGAGAACCCAAAAATCCAAGTAATTTTCGTATTTTTGGATGTTTGGTTCCGTGGAACAGTCGAGACGGCCCTATACGCGTCGATAACTCTAGAGACGTTGAATCGGACCCTAATTCAAAAGATCGACCACCCTAACATCGTCACTTAACGATAGAAATTAATTTATAACTTTTGAGAACCCAAAAATCCAAGTTATTTTCGTATTTTTGGATGTTTGGTTCCGTGGAACAGTCGAGACGGCCCTATACGCGTCGATAACTCTAGAGACGATGAAACGGACCCTAATTCAAAAGATCGACAACCTTAACATCGTCACTTAACGATAGAAATTAATTTATAACTTTTGAGAACCCAAAAATCCAAGTAATTTTCGTATTTTTGGATGTTTGGTTCCGTGGAACAGTCGAGACGGCCCTATACGCGTCGATAACTCTAGAGACGTTGAATCGGACCCTAATTCAAAAGATCGACCACCCTAACATCGTCACTTAACGATAGAGATTAATTTATAACTTTTGAGAACCCAAAAATCCAAGTAATTTTCGTATTTTTGGATGTTTGGTTCCGTGGAACAGTCGAGACGGCCCTATACGCGTCGATAACTCTAGAGACGTTGAATCGGACCCTAATTCAAAAGATCGACCACCCTAACATCGTCACTTAACGATAGAAATTAATTTATAACTTTTGAGAACCCAAAAATCCAAGTAATTTTCGTATTTTTGGATGTTTGGTTCCGTGGAACAGTCGAGACGGCCCTATACGCGTCGATAACTCTAGAGACGATGAATCGGACCCTAATTCAAAAGATCGACAACCTTAACATCGTCACTTAACGATAGAAATTATTTTATAACTTTTGAGAACCCAAAAATCCAAGTGATTTTCGTATTTTTGGATGTTTGGTTCCGTGGAACAGTCGAGACGGCCCCCTACGCGTCGATAACTCTAGAGACGTTCAATCGGACCCTAATTCAAAAGATCGACCACCCTAACATCGTCACTTAACGATAGAAATTAATTTATCACTTTTGAGAACCCAAAAATCCAAGTTATTTTCGTATTTTTGGATGTTTGGGTCCGTGGAACAGTCGAGACGGCCATATACGCGTCGATAACTTTAGAGACGTTAAATCGGACCCTAATTCAAAAGATCGACCACCTTAACATCGTCACTTAGCAATAGGAATTTATTTATGACTGTTGAGAACTCAAAAACTCATATTATTTCAGTATTCTTAGATGTTTTGGTCCGTGGGACAGTCGAGACGGCCCTATACGCGTCGATAACTTTAGAGACGTTAAATCGGACCCTAATTCAAAAGATCGACCACCTTAACATCGTTACTTAACAATAGAAATTCATTTATGACTTTTGAGAACCCAAAAACCCATATTATTTCCGTATTCTTGAATGTTTGGGTCCGTGGGACAGTCGAGACGGCCCTATACGCGTCGATAACTTTAGAGACGTTAAATCGGACCCTAATTTAAAAGATCGACCACCTTAACATCGTCACTTAGCAATAGGAATTTATTTATGACTGTTGAGAACTCAAAAACTCATATTATTTCAGTATTCTTAGATGTTTTGGTCCGTGGGACAGTCGAGACGGCCCTATACGCGTCGATAACTTTAGAGACGTTAAATCGGACCCTAATTCAAAAGATCGACCACCTTAACATCGTCACTTAGCAATAGGAATTTATTTATGACTGTTGAGAATTAAAAAACCCATATTATTTCAGTATTCTTGTCAATTAATTATTCAACTTATCAATTAATTAACTCAATATACTTCATAATTCATCAAAAATTTTTGAATTCAACATTATTCCGAATTAATAACAAAACAAAATTTACAATAAAACAGAATTAATTATGATTATAATCAAAAAAGATAAATTATAATCAAAAAAGAAAAAAATAATCGTATCTCCATTACATCCACGGAAATTTTATCCGTATCTCTATTACATCCACGGAAATTTTATCCGTATTTCTAACTATTGCCGTTTAGAGACACGGATTCCTTCCGTGGATGGTGCCAAAAGCAGCACGGATTTATTTACGGAAATATCTAGGGATATTTTTAAAGTCACGGAAATTTTCCGATTGAAGGAAAATGCATCCGTATCTCCAATACATTCACGGAAATTTTATCCGTATCTCCATTACATCCACGGAAATTTTATCCGTATTTCTAACTATTTCCGTATTGCCGCTTAGAGACACGGATTTCTTCCGTGGATGGTGCCAATAGCAGCACCGTTTTTTTTTTGGAAATTAAATTGAGCGACTATTTCCGAAGGTAACAGATTTCTTTGGAGGCGATGGTATTCAAGTGATGACAGATAATTTTAACGTAATATAACTTTTGAGTGAATCACGTCTTGAGGAATAATATCAGCTTAATGCACTTTATTAATCTCGTTTATTTTTAATTACTTAAGTGACGCTGACTTTAATTCCTTTTACTACTTTTCCAAGGATTAAAAAAAAATTATATATTTTAAAATGTAAAACGATTTATCTTAATCAAAAAGTCCTTATCTATTATTAACTATTTTTCGGTAGTATAATTTTCGACAATATTATGAATATTACGGGCATTATATATTTCATTTGATTAAATTTTTTAACTTCCCGCTAAGAAAATCGACGATTTTCGAAAAATTGGGAAGTTATTGTTTTCACCCCGATTTTCGAAAGTCGAGTTTTCATCAGATGTTGACGTTTTGAGGTGCTAGGAAGCTATTCTGACTATTTTCAGAATGATGTCCGAGTGTATGTTTGTATGTGTGTGTGTGTGTGTGTGTGTGTGTGTGTGTGTGTGTGTGTGTGTGTGTGTGTGTGTGTAAACTCTTTGTAACTTTTTAACTAATGAATCGATTTAGATGGTTGAGGTGGCAATCGAAAAAGCTTGTTGGCCCTCAACTTTCCTAAAAATTTCAGATCATTTGATCGAGCAGACTCGAAAATATTGGCGAATTACGAAAAAAAAAAAATTTTTTTTTTAGTTTTTTAGCGATTTCTTAGAAACGACTTGAACGATCGACTTCAAAATCTAATCAGCTCTATAACTTTATAAGCCGCGTCGAATGCCACCTCAACCATCTCAATCGGTTAATTTGTTCGACAGATATCGTTGGCGAAAGAAATGATAAAAAACGGTTTTTTTCGATTATCTTTGAAGTGACTCATCCGATCAATTTCAAAATTTAATCAGCTCTAGAATTCAAGCAAACGCGCCGATTGCCACCTCAAACGTCAAAATCGGTTGATTAGTTCAAAAGATATCGGCGCTGAAAAGTTAAAAAAATAACATTTCATGTCGAAGAGCTCGAAAATATATTCACAGTGATGTTTTCAAGCTCCTTGCGCTCGAAAACAGCGGGAAGTTTTAGGGCTGGCCCGCAGGGTCAACCGACGCCCAGATTTTTTTTTACAACACCGAGTGCTGGGTCTATATTTTCTATGGGATTTCTATGGGATTTCTCTGGGATTTCCAGAGAATTCAACTGGCGATGATTCTATTTTTTTCTTACAACACCGAGTGCTGGGTCTATATTTTCTATGAGATTTCTATGGGGTTTACAGAGAATTTTACTGGCGATAATTCTATCTTTCGAAGAGCTCGAAAATGTATCTACGGCTAAATTTTCGAGCTCAAGGAGCTCGAAACCAGCGGGAAGTTTTAGGGCTGGCCCGCAGGGTCAACCGATAGACAGATTTTTTTTTTTATAATAATATTTTACTAATTGAAGGAACGTGGAAATTTTTTTCAATGATTTTTCTTAAGATTTTACTGTGCAATTATACAAAAAATCTCGTTTTTCATTTGAATCTTCTCTGTCAAGAAATTTTCTCTCGAAATATGTTTCAGAAATTACTTTTTGCACGACTCTTAATGCGAATCATTAGAGTGTGCTTTACGATCGAAAAATTCAGTTTGCCTCTTTTTCGCTACTGTTTTTACTTTTTTACTCTTGTTAGTCCATGGAGCTTAACCAAGTTATAGATCATTGGATAGAGAATTTAATAACGATTAATTTTATTACTTATAAAAACCAATTTGATGTATTAAATAACTAAAAAAGTATCAAAATGTAAAAAAAAAATTTTCCTGTCACGCAGTAAAAAAAAGTGTCCGTAACCCGTAAACACAAAAACTCGAGAAAAAAGCCATTATTTGGATCACTTTTTTTTTTTAAAAGATTATTTTAGGGCCGAAGAAGAAGTGTGTCAAAAATGGCCATCAAATTCGGCCCCGTTTAATTATAATTAATAAAAAGAGCTTAACTAATTTTGTATATCTATACGTTCTTTACACGGAAATAAAATTCCACTGAAATTTACGATGTTAACATCGTAATCGTGGACTATACTATCATTAGCGTCAATTTTTAAAAGACTTTGTTAAAATTTACCATGAAGGTTACATTTTTTACTATTCAACATCGTAATTTTAACAGACTTTTAAAAATTTACGCTACTGAAAATCTAGTCCACGATTACGATGTTAACATCGTAAATTTTAGTGGAATTTTTTTTTCGTGTACATAAACTTTCGTCACGTTAGTCGCGACTGCGCGAAAAAATACATCTATTTTTCGGAGCGAAATTTAAATTTCTAGTGTAATAGAAAGGAAACAACAAAAATAATTGTCCTTGAAATTTTTATTGTACATTTTTCTTTTTTTGCAAATGAGCATTAAGAGTCGTGCACTTTTGGATTTACCAAATTTTTTTTATTTATTGGTAACAAAAATTTTATTTAAATATAAAAAAAAACTAAAGCTACGATTTAGTTTGACTCGAGCAAAAAAGTTCAACCGACGATTATTGGATCGAAGTTCTATTTATAGATACGATAATATGACTTACTCATGGTACGAATAAAGTTTACTATTGACACATTCGTCATAAATATCGTGCATTTTATTTGTAAGCCGATAAAAACTTGAAAAGTTTGATAGACTGGTTGTATTGAAGGAATCCAAAAGTTTATTAGTTTGTTGAAACTATTACTGTAGCATGCGCGGTTCAATACATTTGTAACTTTTGAGAAGCGTATTCAAAAAGTAACTTTGAATCAACCGCGAATGTATAAAGAAGTTTCAATACTCATCTGATCCGATCTCTGAACAAAGTTGTAACCCTGTAATGTCGCGAGTTTGCTCATTTACTTACCTCTTGTAGTGAAGTATCTTTCCTTTATATTCCTTCAGTGATGCCGTACGATGGTTTACTCAAATGATTAGTTGCAATTAATTAATCTTTTAGCCTCTGTATCCGTTGCTGTAATTAATATATAATTAGTGTTCTAATGTAGTGGAAAATAAAATAACAACTTTGAAAAAAAAAATCCTGTTAGTAATTTTACTTTGCAGTTTCACAAAAATTGAACTAATATGAGTTAGTATTCAAATTGAACAATCGAAAATGTTTAACTTTTTCTTTATCAATTTTTTTTTTTTTTTTTTTCAATACTCAAATTTTGTAATTAACTGACTCATGTATGATTTTTTAAAAATTGAACTTTAAATGTCCGACTCAAAATAATTTTCAGTAAAAATATAGACAGGATGTTTTTATCAGTTTTTTTTAATTTTTTGGTCTTCGTTTTGAAATTTGAGAAAACTTTCCTGAGCATTTTTCATAGAATTTTTTATAAAAAATGCAGAAGTTAAAAGTAAAAAAATCTTCAATTTATATTGAACGTTTGAAAAAAAAAAAAAAAAGAATTTATATAAAATATTTGAGAGATAAAATTTGTAGAAATGATATATATGAATTAAATGTACGATTGACTAGAAAAACGATGAATCGTCGAGAAAGCGGATTTAGTGAGCTATGAATTTAAATTCGTGGCGTTAAAAAGAATATTTTTTATTGTGGTGTTGAAAAAAAAATAAATTCCGGTATTACAACGGCTTTAATATTTATAAAGTTTTAAACATGTGTACTTTTTCGATTACTATTTGCCACGGAACAAATCCTCTATAAAATAATCCAAATTTATGATGTTTTCATTATAAAAATATTTGAACTAAATTTATTTTATTTCTTTTTTGTATTCACTGCAATGTCTATTTCGAAGTTATAAAAAAAAACTTTACTACGAGTTTTCAGTTCGTCAAGTTTTAAACATTTTTAATATCTTTCGCGATTGCTATTTTCAGCAAAGATGAAATTCGTGCGAAATTATTTTCATTATTAAAATACCTCTGTGCTATTAAATTATTTGTTTTTTAAAAACCCGGCTATTTTTAATTGCAAACACTAAAAAAAAAATTCATCATATTCCCAAGTGAGTGTTCCGGGTTTTAATTTTGCAAGAGAATAAAAAATTGCCGGAAATAAAAAAAATATTTACACGCAAAGCCGAATGTGATTTGTAGTACTTCAAAAGAAAAATTTATTTCAACTCTATAACTTTGAACTTTTAGTAACAAACAACGCGTGAAAAAAAGTGGGGCAAAATGGAGCACCAAAAAATTCAGTAAAATAACTATATCATTTATTTTTGTCCATTTTCAATTCAAATCTCACTCCGTTTTTATTATTTTTCAAAAATAAATCCAACGGAAATATTTTTTTCCAAATTTATATTTTTTCAAATTTATGATTGTCGGCTTTACTGTTTATCTGTATTAGGAGTCTAGCTTTTTAGGGTAATAACTATATAGTTTCAGAATTTCCCGAGTTTCTAGATGTTCTCTGGGTTAATATTTAAAATATCAATGTCCAAATTCAATCATACCGTAGCGAAGGATAGCAGAGAACGAAAAGCCGCTACATGGTTTTGATATGTCTATCAAATTACGTTACGAATGAAACTAAGGGTTTATTTGAGAGGAATTTACAACTTACGATGTCACTCTCAATAGCATAACTTGAATTTTAGTTTGAATCTGTACACCACCGTCTATTTTACAACAACAAATGAATGAATATTCAACCACAGAAAATCAAATTTGTAAACTTGATCGACTAGTGATGGGATCGAGCCCTTTAAAGATATTACCGACTTTTCTTTGCACGAAAACTCAGTGTAAAAAAAGTTTTAACTTAGAAATCAATATAATTTAATTTAGATAACGGTAACAAAGTTCACATTCGCACTTGATAACACAAAAATAAAATTTTTCACTTTACAAACATTTGTATTAGCTGCAGTAACATCCATTTGCTGCAGTATATTGACCGGAAGTAACTGTTGGAAAGAATTCTTCACAGAACACATTGATTTCGAAGCAAATAGAATTCTCACTCCGTAATTGTCCTTTTCAGTTGTCGTATTTCTTATGAAAATAATAAACTTTTTAATAAAAATAACTCGGCGCTGATTTTTATTGAAAACAGACAAAAAGTTTTATCTCGCGTTTTATTAACATTCAAGTTCGTATTAAAAGTAAACAACAATAACGCTCTTGTTAGATTTATATCTATATCTACACTGCAGTGAACTCGGATGACATTTCGAGGCACAATATGTATTGTTATCATCATTAAAGTGTCGCTGTTAAACTAACATTCAACTGACTTCAATAGCACCGTGGACATGTGCAATATTTTAATAGAGAGATAACTGGTGGTCAGAGTAATGCATTGTTGTATAACCGTACATACAATCTCTAGTTTTATAAATGTCTATACTTTTACAATCGACGCAACACTGAAAACAAAGGAAAAAAAATGGTTAATCAGATTATTTTAGGTGCTTGTATAGTACCGAGCAAATATTTGTCCAATTATACAGTCATAATTAATTAATTCTCCTTAATATTAAAAGCAAATTAGTAGAATTACTGAAATAAGATAGAGGAGATGCACTAGCATCAAGCTCAGAACCCGCTGAGTACAACTTCGTGCCTAGTTTATTTTATTTGGCTTTTTGGAGCCTTTATTTTGAAAAAACTCGCCGATAATGTGCCAATTTTGGGTCATTCCGAGCAATAGGTATTTTTTAAAAATATTGAATCGCCGAAATAAGACAAAGTAGATGTACTAGCATCAAGCTCAGAACCAGCTGAGTGCGATTGCGTGTCTACTTAATCCTATTTTGGCCTTTGGAACCCTCATTTCGAAGGAAATAGACAAAAAAGGCGATTTGTGATCATTTTAGGCTGTAGGTGTTTTTTGAAAATATATATTTTTCCATACACTGTAAAAAATCCGGAGTGAATTCGGAGTGAAATTAAATCCGAATTCACTCCGCCACTCGGAGTTCCGGAATGACGCGGATTTTATTTCACTCCCAATTCACTCCGGTCCGGAGTTTTAATACTTAAATAAATTTATACTAATTTATATTAAACTGCTAAACAATGTGTGTGTGTGTGTGTGTGTGCGAGTGTGTGTTTGCGTGCATGTGTGTGTTTGGGTGTGTGCAGGTGTTTTTTTGCGTGTGTACAAATGTGTGCAGGTGTGCAAATGTGTGCGTGTGTGCAAATTTGTGCGTGTGTACAAATGTGTGCGTGTGTGCAAATGTGTGCGTGTGTGTACAAATGTGTGCGTGTGTGTGTTCGATTGTGTGCTTGTGTGCAAATGTGTGCGTGCGTGTGTGTGCGAGTGCGCGTGTGTGCCTAAATATGTATGTGCGTATGTGTGTGCATATCAGCTGATCAATAATGTAATACGCGAATTTTTACTTCGATTTTATTGAGTGGAGTTATATTTTATTAATAATATATTTAAAACTTCCCTCCGGAGTGAATTTCACTCCGGAGGCATAAAATTAATAAAAAATTATCTACTCCACGAAAACTCCCCTGCGGAGTGAATTTCACTCCGAGAGGAGTGAATAATTAAAAATTCATTCGCTCCGCATTCACTCCGCGAATTTTTTACAGTGTAGAATTAATTACAATAGCAATAAATTTTTCAAAATGTTTATTTATTTACGAAATAATTTCAGAAAATAATCCAAATTTTTATACATCTCTCAGTACAATGTACAATTGTCGAGAGTAGAGCACAACCTCAACGCTTCGCTTATAAGGCGTGCAAAAGACTATAAAAGTGCTGTTTAAGAGTACCCTTTTTAAGAAAGCATCAATTCTGTCGTAAAAAAAACGCTGCTGACTATTAACTCGTATATAATATTTCTGGTACAATGAAGTTCAATAAATTGTAGTTCTTGTTCCGGTAATTGCAGAGGTTTGTATTATAATTTCACGCTACTATACCTATAGCAGTAAAGCTCAAAGTTTCCTGTCTTGAATAAACACCAGAGCTATATTTGCACAGTGTACTTATTTCCGTATGCAACATATTTAAAAAAATAAAGTGCTTATGTGGGATCCATTTTACGGCATAGAAAAATGTTAAAATATTTATTAAAGCTGTCAAATAACAGAAAGCCTCTAAAAATAAAATTTATGAAGATCTTAAAAAGGTCACGGCAATCGATTATGGTCATTATATAATTCGAGCTATTTTTTACTATCCCCAATTTGCCGCACCTTTGTTCATTACGTCCGTAATTTAATGACAATTAAAGTGCCATGAAAATTTATATAATAGCTGATAGCTTTCTATTAAGTTTTTGATGGATGGGAAAGTTTACGCTATTGAGAAGTGTAGGGTCTTAATTATCATATTCAAAAGCAATAAACAATTTTTTAAAAAAATTGTTTCTTAATTTTCCGAGTGTCCATTTTGCGCAGCCTTCATCTGAAAATACAAATCGATCCATAGTAATGCTTGACATTAAATCAGCTGATTTAATATTAAAATTGTATTCAAATTCGATAAATCGATTACTTTCGGAAATGTTTAGTATCAGAAGGTCGCATTGTTTCCAGTTTTCAGATAGCTTTCTACTGAAGTAACATAAACTGCAGCGTATTGAAAATGATGCAAATTAAATTGAAGGCTATTTGTCACAGGATGTACTGAGGTTATTTACATGTAGGTTTTACTTTCATAAAGAAATAAAAATTTTACATTTTATTTAAAGTACTGTTGTAGGTCGCATTACATTGGATAAATAGAATTAAATTAATTAAGCTAAGTCGTGGTGAAATGTATGTTGATAGTGGAATGAGAATGAGCGCATGGAAAATAAACAACAAGGATCATGTAAGTGGTTCTACGCAAAGGATCAAATGAAGTCTGTGAAGTTGAGGAAATTCAATCCTGTTGGAAAACGAAAAACTTTTGCGGTTTAACATAGCAGTACATTTTGTCATGAACACGACCTGTACCATTTGTACGTTCTCGTCGACGACAGAGATGGTTTTGATTAACTCAAGACATGAGGTCGTAAACTTATTTTCTCTTAAAAAAAACAACTTGAAAAGTAGACAGATAGTGGATTTTATTTCTGAACAATCGGAAAAAATTCTCTAGCCCTATTTTCAGTTATTTTAAGACCGTTAAAAATAACACTGCAGAAATTATTATTATTTAGATTCAAATCTATTGATCGAAAAATTGGCGAATTTTGTTATTTAATGCGTTACAGATTCGTGAGTAGAAAACATTAGGGTTTTCGCGCTGTTTAATTTTGAAAGTAATTTTAAATTTTTCCATATTACTAAATAATTATCGTATAATATCACGCAAACATTTTTAGCAGCTCACTATTTTATTATTTTAAATTCTCATATCTGACAATTTAATTTGAATATAATTAAAATTTTTATTTTACCACTCGTTCATTTAATAATTTTCTCATTAGTGATTTTAAAACCCGAAACATCAGAAACGAAACTCGATTCTCGATTAAAACTTTTCTCGTTTTATTGTATATTTTTTCACATATATATTTATTTAAATATAAACTTTCAGTACTTTTTAATATCAATTTTCACGGTATAAATTCTTGAATTAATATCTTTTAATGATTAATCTGCAATCTGGCCAATTGTTTGGTATTCGGGTACGAGAATATCACAATCTAATCACCCAGGGGGTGGTCATTTCTGTTATAGAATTGGATCTGTTGATATTGTCATATCATGAAGCCGTTACTGTCAATGATCATCCTTCGTTAGTATTGTCGACTGTTACGTAACTAATTTGATCTGATTGATTAAAGCATTGATTTATTATTTGCTAATACAAAGTGAGTCAATAAATCATATTATTCAAGTTTCATTAGGTTTAAAAATTATTTACGGATACAACAGCAAACATTAACGCTACTTTTCCTTTATTTAATTAATTAAATGTCACGTCCCCTTGTCTTTTTGAATCTTGATAACGGTAATAGATGCGCAAAATGATAAGTTGGTTTCACAGCTGTCTCAGTGAATATTCATTCGAGAATAAAATACGTGCAGTATTTATTTTTATTTTATTTACAAAATTTAAATATTTAGTTACTTGTAAATTAGCAATAATGCTGAAAAATATGTTTTCAAAAAAGGTAATTTCAAAATTTATCCGTTTAATAAAAATACTTATTCAAATTTATGAATATATAGGGTAGAAGTACCATTTGTGGCCACTGCTCCATTTTTGGACATTTAATACTTTATTTTAAATAGAATAGAATAGAATTTTATTTTTATTACTAAATTTGTGTTTTACAAAACTGTTTCCTTACACATGTACATAACAACATTTTATTAATTATATGCACTTATATTTATTATTTGGTTTCTTTCTTATATATACTTTATTTTAAATAATGAAACCGTATTAAAAAAAAATTTTATTGCAATAGTGTGATAAAAATATTTTCAAATACATTTTAAAAAATTAATTATGTTGTTGCGTATTTTACAAATTATTTTATTCAAAATTTCTAAGTGGCCAAAACTGGCCCTAAAGTGGCCAAAAACGGTACTTCTACCCTACATGATAGAACTATGATACGAAGTAGCAAACAAGTTTTTTGTTTTTATAAAAAAGTTAATTGTGAGTCCAATAAAATTTTTTCTGTAAATATTTTATTTGTTTATTAAAAAAAAAAAAAAATTTGATGGTTGCTACTTTCAGTGTCATGTAGAACTACCGGTTCTGGACTGCGAAAATTTTGATTAAGTGACTGAAGTTGATAATTAACGATATGCGAAAACATAGCGAATGTTACTGTCATATTCACTATAATAGTGTTGTGGTAAGTTTGCTTTTCCAGCTGAAGTTGAAAACTAGCATCACATAAACTCCGAAATAGTGTCAAAACATTAACCTCTTGTCTCACACTGTTTTTTGTGAGTGAATTACTTGTGTTAAAATTTAGAGTTCCAATGTCTGTTCAGCCAATTGAAAGAAAACAATTAAACAAAGAAAAAAAATTAGTCATATTACTTTATATTGCATAGTATATCTTCAAATTCAAATACGCAGGCATGGAACACAGCATACGATTTGTCGAATTTGTCACACCGAAATTTAACCACGAAAACTCATCAAGAATGTGTGCTATGGTTTCATGTCGATTGTTATAAATTTTACTCTACCGTCGGGCTTACGGATATAAATAATGAGCGGTCATATTAATATATATTGCATACTATAGCGACAAATTCAAATATGTAGTCATATAAAGAAATTATACGGGTGATATGAAAACACACTTTAATAATACTTTTATTTATAGGCAAAGTGGGGCAAAATGAACCGCTTAAAAAAAAAGGGCTTATATGTAACATAAATATAAGCCTATTTTCCCCCCTCGCTTAAAAATAAAATATAAACATGGAAAGAAACTGATTTCAAATCTAATTATAAATACTGTGTGGAAAGTAAACCGAAACTACTAATGGGATTCGATATTTTTACTTTTGTCAAAAGTAAAGCTATCGAAGCTCATTAGTACACTCTAAAACCAAGTGTGTTACAAGTGTATTATTTTAACACATATTAAATGTGTTCTATGTTTAAGACCATAAACAAAACTATAGTTTTTTGTAGTCACTTAAAACACGTTTCACGGTGTGTTAAAAATCTATAGATTGCACGGAAAAAAGAGCAGTTGAAAAATTATAGTTTCGTATAGTAGTAAAGCGCTCCGAGCCTGAAACTGTAAAAATTACATTTTTTTAGTAAATTTTCTCAGAAATAACAAATATTACAGTTTCAAACTCGATATTGTCGATTTAAACTGTAAAATTTGCTACTTAAAATGGTATTCATTTTATTACTATAACAAATTTCTAAAATTACAGTTTAAGCTTTCATGTTTGAAAATTTTAGCCCCGAAAGCCTTTTTTACTGTAGAAACTGTAATTTTTCAACTGCTCTTTTTTCCGTGTGCTTATGGTGTTTCAATGTTATTCGGCAAGTGTGTTAATTTCGACTACGCACTTGGTTTTAGAGTGTAGTTTCGGAAATTTTTTCTTACTTTGTTTTTTCCGTGAATTATTTGTATATAATTTAAAATTTAACATGTAATTGAAAAATTGATAAATTTCAAAATTATGCCGAAAGAAATGAAATTTAAATTTTTAATAATAAATTTTAAATCGATTTTGAAATATCAATATTCATGAAAAAAGTTTATATTAACTTGATATTAATGAATATTGAATTTACATAAAAACTTGTTTCATTAGCTTCATTTTTCATACTTAAGTATCCTGTGGTAATTTATTCCTATTTTATTGACTTATAAAGCAAAAAGCCGAACAGAAACTCGGTGGCAAAAAAAAAAAAATTCAACCAACCTTGTAACCTTTTTCTTATCACCAAAAGTTTTATCTTCCAAATGCAACCAACATACTATGACTTTTTGTAAAAATAGTATGAGCCTGAAATAAACTTCAAGTTTTTTTCTTTGTCTTTGACCTGTAACTTTTCAGAAATTTTTTTTCTTCCACCGATTTAAAGCATCTTTAAGTAGAATGTAGTTTCAAAACGGTTTTTTATTTTTTTGTAATATGACACTTTTGATCCAAGTCACAGACTATAATAAGTTTTTAATATTTTTAAGAAAATAAAACGACAGATTTTTTTAGGAATAAATTTATAGCGAAGAAGGTAAAAATATTTTATGTTTTATTATTAACCGCTTCAGTATCTGAAACTAGGATAGACAGATATTAAAGTCTTGAGTCACGACCTTTCGGCTAATATTAAGAATAAATTTAACTAATTCAATTATCAGATATGACTATCACATTATTTCAATTATCAACTTGATAGTATCATTTTATTAAATTACAACTGCACGCCCATAAGCGTAAATATTTAATGCACAGTAATTTGAAACTAATGTTCAAGTTCTTCTTGACTGACAGTATATTTAACTAATTTAGATATACCTTATGCCACAGGGTATACTACTGTCTATCAAACATTTATTCTTATTCGCAAACTCATAGAAACTATATCAATACTTACTTCGCTGTTGAATGACTGCGTAATGGACTGTCTTGAATCTTATGACACATCAATATATATTAGATATGTCACTTATGACTTTGCACATCAATAACATCCTATATAGGGTATCCGAGACATGACTGAGTACCTGAAAGATTCGAATGCGGAAAAAAAAATCAAAATTTCGATTAGCATTGAAAATTTTTATTTTTTCTTTTGATCCTACGAATTTCCATAGGGGGTAATTTTTTTGATACGGTTTTTTATACGAGAGAAAATTAGGGTTTCACACGAGACAAAACGAGGCGAGAATTCGAATTTCCAATTTTGGAAGTGTATCGTCTCGGTCTCGTCTCGTAAAATCTCGATCTCGTGTGAAATCCTAGAGAAAATCAATAAATTTTTGGTTAAATCGATTGAATCTGTCGTAAAAAAATTTATGATTTATTTTTTTTCTGTTCACAAAAAATTGAAGCGAAAAAAAATTTTCAGGATCTCAGTTTTTTAAGTCTTCATAAAAAATAAAATTCAAAAAATTTACTCAGCAATTCTGAATTTGCCATATTCTGGCTTAACTTAAAAATTTGTTTTCCAATTTGAAATTTATATGCATCGACGCATTGAAGGATAATTTGAGAATTTGGTAAAACCCAAAAATTTTTTTTATAAAATTCTGATTCATTGGAAATTTGAAAATTATATACGAGGGTACCCGGGTCAATTGAGGCACATTAAGGAACGTCTAGAAAAAAATGTATTTTTAAACAAATTTTGAAATTTCTTTCCATTATAAATTTTTTTACCATAAAAGTGAAATAATATTATGTAAAATAACCAAAATCAATATAAACAAATTTTTTCCAACGTACTCTGGTGACTCACGTAAAGTTTCATCTCACAAAAGTAATACGAAATGGTAAAGGTAAACCAGTCAACAAAAGTTTTGACTCAATAAGTCTTTTGTGGTAATTGTCTTTTCATGACAATCATATTTTACTCTTCGTTAAACTTTCTTCATTCCTTTTCAGAGATAGGCCAACTTTATTAATTGTATTGTATGACTATCTCAATAGAATTCCGGCAAAATGTCAGTATCATTTACATAATTTATTATTGATTTAATGGAAATTTAATACAATTGTTGGGTTAATAAAAATAAACTTTAATTTTTACAATAATAAAATATATAAATAATTTTTTACTCCCACCGGTAAAATAGATATTTTATTTTATGTTGCAGTTGCTTTTAAGCTCCAGCTGATATGGCAGAAATTTATCGAGACACAGTAGAGTTTGAATTAATACCAAGTGCAAGTACAAGCACGAGCACAATTTCAACAAATTTTGAAAATGATGATTACAACGAAATTATGACAATGAATAAAAAAAAACCAAAAATAACGACGTCAGCTGAATTAGGAACCAATATATCCTACCATGTGAAAAAAATCACCAGGTTATGCTTCAGTAAGTTTAAAAATACGTATGTTTGAATTTTAATAAAAATTATGTGAAGAATCAACAGGATCGCGAGTGGTGGACTCGCGTTGTCCATCTGTCGGCTTCAAGATCCCGACAATGACAACAACGCCAGCAATTTTTTGTAGTTTACTGCTCGATGATCCTCGTCTTCTTCTACAACTACTTCTTCTCCTAATTGCCATCATAACAGGTATCTTCCATCATTTATATATATGTTTACATATTTGTAATTGTTTTTAGCTCGCGGAATAATATTCAACTTTTGAAGATTTGCTGTGCCATTTCTTTCCTTTTTTTTTTCGTTCAAATTTTATTGCTTATAGTTTCGGGTTTCAATACCCGGGTTTCAAAACTCGATGACAGAAAAATTTTCGGGCTGGTTTTATTTATTTTTTTTTTTATTTTAAGATTTTTATGAAAAGATCGATCGGTCGTATTTACCATAGTTAAAAATAAATATATTTATATATATATATGACTACATAATAACTTAAAATAATTATTTCGCAGCTATAGTCTGTAATTTTACACACAGTAAAAAATATTGTGTATTTGTGTCGAAAACGGTTTGTGTTAAACTAACACAAAGTTTGTGTCACTTTTTGTAACATAAAAAATGTGTTACACACTCTTTATTAACACATTTTGTGTGTTACTGTGGAATTTTTTGCGCCCTCTTGTGGCGATATTTCAACATAATCTTTGTGTTAAAAAGGGGTTACACAAAGTTTGTGTCGAAATTTCAACACAAATTTTGTGTCAACCGTTTTTAACACACAAACTGTGTTGATTTTACACAATATTTTTTACTGTGCATAATTTTATGTAACAACTTTGAGGGATCAATTTAAAAAACTTATAAAGTGTTTTCATGTACTCAATATAATTAAACATTACATAGTCACAGACTCCGATATATATTCATCGCTCTTTTTTCTACACGGTACAAAATGTACGATTTAGAAAATCTATAATTTGAGCGAAGAATTTTAAAAAATTTTGTTGTCGGTAAAAATTAAATTTTTTTCTACCGGTCAATTTAAAACTTTTACCAAGTCTAAATTTTGATACATTTTTCAAGTAGTATAGTATATTTATATACATGCACATGCTTGAGTATTAAAATGAAATTTCTAAAAATTTTTCGGTTTTTCGAAAACGCGATTTTCGATAATAAAATTGAAATTATTTTTTTAAAATTCATACCGAAAATTTAAAAATTTCAGGGGATTAGGATAAAAAAAATTTGAATTTTTTCGCCTCTGGTATTTTAACGTTACTCCGCATCACACTGCATTTCCATATATTAGTATTCCATGAATACAATGTTGCTTTCATTGATTGTTACTTTGTGGTGAAGTCGAACTAAGTTGGTCGGATACGGCTGCTACATAGTAATCATCAGCTAAAGAATAATGATATTTTGAATACCCAATCATAAAAGCCTTCTTCTCAGTCTCCTCAAGTTTTAGTGTCATTATCGGCGTTATTATTCGTTAGTAATACTAGGGTTTGCAACAAACTAATCTTGAAATGCAGTTTCGAGTCTGCTGATGTTATGTATCCCTTTTCTTCGAGCCATCAATGGCAAAATTAAACTGAATTATTGTTGCATGTACTCAATTATCCATCGAGTTTCTGTGCATGCGGGAAACAGACATAAAAATTAGAATGTGTGTAATAATCGAAATAAGACGTAAACACAACATGAACATTGGTCGGAATGTAAGAAATTGGTTAATTTTTTTTTTCTTACTTCCTATACATTATAAATACTTTCTAACTCATCACTCGACGTATTCGAAAGCTAAATAAATTTTTTCGTCTGTTAAATGTCGGTCCAAATACTTTGAATTCTTCATATTTATTTAACTATCACTTCCATTTTATCATTTAGAATTTATGATAAATTAATAGAAAAATTATTTTGTTGAAAAATCCCATTATGTTTTTTCCAAGGAGTAAAAATTTTTAGCCCACAGAAGGATGGGGTAAGTTGCCCATATCAGACATGGCGGCCACTCAAAAATTTGGATGTATAAAAAAAATCTTTTTCCTAGCAGCCAATTTCACTCCACATTTTTTTAACTTCCCGCTAAGAAAATTGTAAATTTTCAAAAATTCGGTAAGATATTGGTTTCGGTCCGATTTACGAAAATCGAATTTTCATCAGATGTCGACGTTTTGAGGTCCTAGGAAGCTATTCTGACTAATTTCAAGATGATGTCCGAATGTATGTATGTAGGGGAGGGTGGGGCAGAGCGGCCCCCCTAAGCCAATTATTACTTTTTGTGGCTTTCAACCATAAGATCACTTTACTTTTGTCCTATTTCGAACAAATTTCTGGAGATTTTGCCAATATTCTGAAAAAAAAAATTTTTTTTTGTGGGGCAGAGCGGCTCCCTTCCAAAAAGTGATAAAAATTTTTTTTTTCGTTTTTTTTTTTTTTTTAAATTGTTTTCATCATTAAGAATGTATTTCTTTCTCTTGACAACTATTTTCGGTTTGATATTACTCGAAAAAAATTTTTTAAGGTGTAATAAATCGTTTACTCTCGATTACCTTAATTACTAATTGTTATTTAATAAACAAAAAAAACAATTCTATAGTTTTACTTTATTTCAAAAATTTATCAACTAAAAAAAAAATTTTATTTTTATAAATTTTTAGTGACCAAATTTGCCTCTTACATAGAGAAACGGCCGAAAAATATGGAAAAATAATTTTTTCGGAAGTTTCGGCTGGTCCATTTTGCCCCAGGTGTCATGCGTAGGGCTAGAAATGTGGAATTATAATAATTTTTTTTTTAATTTGACGATAAAAATATGAAAAAATCACTTTTTCTAAATTTTGGACTTGTCCATTTTGCCCCAAATGTCATGCGTAGGGGTAAAAATGCGCAAACATATCGGATTTATAGTAATTAGTCGAAAAAAAAAAATTTTTTTTTTTATCTCAATTTCAGGGGGGCCGCTCTGCCCCACCCTCCCCTATGTATGTACGTATGTAAATACCTGTATCTTTTGAACGGATGACCCAATTTTGAACTTCAAGTCGTCATTCGACGCGGCTTGTCAATATCTTGAAGCTGTGAGAAATTGAGCTTGATCGGTAGGGCTCGTTCAGAGATATTCCAAAAATAAAATTTTTTCAACAATGTTTTTTTTGGATAACTTTCATTTAAAGCTCAAGAAGCTCGAAAACAGCGGGGAAGTTTTAGGGCTGGCCCGCAGGGTCAACCGATAGACAGATTTTTTTTATTAACTCCTTCCTAATTCAAAAAAAATTTCAAATAAAAAATTTTTGAATTAAATTCAAAATTCAAAATTTTTTTTGTTTTTTTTTAATACTTTTCTAGAATATATATATTCGTCTGAATGATATACTTTTAGTTACGTCAGTTTATTTTTTTTTTAAACGTAAATTAATTATTTTATTTAAAGTATGACTTCAAAGTGTACTTTGACCTATGACATAAAAAATTAACTGATAAAACTTTTGGTTTTCATTACTCTACTTACATATACTTGTTTGGAGTTTAATAATCTATTGTACGAATATTTACTGACATTTAAAGAGTGTTTATACACTCGGCATTGAAACAACAAAAACAAAATAAAAATATAGTATTGTCTGCGCATAGTTAACAAGAACACGTTAACGTGTAGCACCGTCGTAACACTTTATAGTTACTTCCTGTTTACTATCATTACAAGTAGTCCATGACTTTCTTTAATGTGTAAAGACTCTCGTCAGAAATCTACATTATCCTTAAAATAAAAAATTTTTTCGTGTCAACGAAAAAAGTGTCAGGTTGAAAATTTCAAAAATTTTAGTCATTCACTTATTACGGTTTCGCGATGCTCAGCTTAAGTTAGGTCAGGTTGGGGATGATAAAATGGCCGGGCTCCTACACAACCATCGAAGATTGACGTATCGATTCTTGATTTCCGGCGGCCCACTTTCCAGTTTAACCGTCTCGTCATTTTAATTTCAAATCGATGCCATAGACACTGTAAATACCTTTACATTACAAAGTCTGATACATGTTGTCGTTAATAAAAAAATTTATTCGTGAATTAAAATTTTAATTTAATAATATATTGAGTATCAAAAAAAAAATCAAGACTAGAATTTAATCTTACGCTTCATTATTATTATTATAATTTAACCACAGACGGAGCATCAGCTTCAACTTCATCGTATCCCATAAAAAATAATTCGCATCCCATAAAATAAATCAGGATATCAAGTGTATAATTTAATCCTTTTTTTTATAAATTAATTAATCTCAACATCTAATATATTATAATACTCATTAATTTCTGAACAATGAACTGAAGTGTAGGTGTATATATTTAATACTCGATATTTAAAGTCGTGGCTAAAAATTAAAAATAATAAATAATTAAATAGACCGAGATTGAAAATAAAAAAAAAGTTTCTTTACAAAACTCTGCATTGGCAATGAAGTGCTGGAGAATAATCGCGTATGATATATATTATATATGTGGTACCCATCCAAGTGAAGAGACACCACACTGGGGACAAAGACCTCATATAGAAGGGGAGACATGAATGGATTGAGTTTCTAGTTTCCTGTGGCTCTTCGCATGCGGTGAGCGATCGAAAATGTGAGTTGAGTAGTCGAGCAAAGTAGAGTTGAGTTGAGCTGTCGAGTCGTTGGAGTGTAGCCCCTCGTGCGCGCGACGAGTGCTGTAGGGTCTTCGAACCGGTACCGGACCTTCCCTAACTGTGTTCACGTAGAGAATTAACCAACGCCTTTACATTTAGCTTTGGCATTGGCTTCACTACTTTGCATTACGTTAGGTTTTGTTGGCTGGTTCGATCGATTGATTGGCAATCGCGACGCCGACTAGACACAGCCCGACCAGAAATCTGCCTCCGATGCTGGAAGTTTTGTTGAATTTCTCGATCGACGTCACGACGAATGGACGTCTATTGTACTGCAGATAGTCCTTATTTTGTATTCCATATGTTTATAATGCAGCTCCACCCAAGGGTGCATATATATATTATATATGTATATATATATATATAGATTTATAGATGAAGAATAGAAGGGAACTGAAGATAATCGATGTCGCGTGCAGTGCGGCTGCATACGGCCGCTGAATGCAGCTGAGACAATCTTGTAAAAATATAAATTGCGTATCGATTGGTTTCTTAGAATATACTTTATATATGTATGTATATGTATAGATGAATAATTATGTGCATGGTAGGATTCATGAGCATGAGATAGCAAATTTATAAATAGAATCGAGGTATGTATATTTATAAATAGTAGTGATGTTGAAAAGTTTATGCGTTTTCATGGCAGTGCCTTTTGTGTTGTCTGGGCAACATACAACGTTTACGGTCGATGGTTCTTGTTATCATTCCATTCTCTCTTTATCCATTCCGTCTTTGTCTTTTCTCGTTTCATCGTCTGGCGCCGGCGTCCGTAGAAACAGGCGTGGCACGTGAAATAACAACCTAAAAGCTTCACTTACTAGCTCATCATCATCAACATCATTATCGTCATCATCGATTATTGATATCATAAGTATACTTGATTGAGTCGCTCGAAAAATATTTATGGGCAGTTACGGTGCAGGGTAAAAAATTGCATCGCGATAAATTACGTTGGATTTTGGATGATAAAAAAAATATAAATGTTTGTTATTGTAAAGTAAAATGTATGAGAAACGATTGTTGTTAAGTATAGGAATATATGATCAATCGGTTCGAGTTTCCGCGAGACGACGCATCTGAATGCAGGGTGTGTCATCTGGGAGGAGTCCCAGAGCCAGACATCACGCATAGAACTACTTTGGACTAGACTACGACGATGGGAGAACACGCTGGAGGCTTTAGGATCTGAGAACCAGACACTACACCGTGAGAGAGAAAGCGAATTTATAGTAGAGAGAATGTAATGGTAATGGAAGGAGCTGGTCAATATCCTCCAGCAGAGCGATCGAGGAGCTACGAAAATCCCAAAATGGCGGTATACTATACATCGTATACATATAGAATTCTCTTGGAATCACCGTCGGTGGCCTCGTCCGCCTCTGCTCAGCTCAGCTCAGCTCGTCGCCGAGTAGAGGTACACAGAGCATAGCAATAATATGTACAAGGTTCAAGGGACGGAAGAGAAGTGGAGGCGGGGGTGGTGGTGAAGGTGGTCTGCTGTGCGTACCACAACCGAGTTTATACTCCTGCTGCCGCTGTTGCTTTATATTACGCCAACCCACGTTGCATTGTTATCACTCTGTCTCACTCTAGACTCGAGTTATCGATCGCCGCCAGCACCACCAGCGTGCTCGGTAAAAACACGTCCAAACCTACTACGACTACGACACGAGAACGCGGGCGGCTCTTACTCTCTTACACGTGAGCTCAATTCACCGGGAGTTCTCGCGCTCTTTTCGTCTGGCCTCGTTCTCCCTCGCTCGCCCGACCCCAGCCTATATCGCTTCTCTTCACCAGCCGCGATTCACACTCGGCGCGGTATCTCGGTCTCTGTCTGCCGGGGGTCTCATTCTCGCGGCCACTGATATCCCGTGCCGATGTACAGTACATACTGTGAGACTGAGTAGTATAGAGTAGAGTAGAGACAGACGCGAGCAGTACGACGTTACTACTATGACCCACGTGGCGCAGGCGTGGGTTTGTTGTCTCTCGGTCTCTCTCGTTGCTTTGTGCACCAGCTGATTACTCTCTCTGTCTTACCAATCGACCTCTCTCTCGCTCCGTTTTATACTCAGTAGTATATATCGCGTATTGCATATATATATGTATATATATAGAGATGTAGTAGAGCTCGGGCAACGGCCGCTGCATTTATTGAACCGACTCTCTACTACTCTCTGTACACTCTGTACTCTCCGTGCTCTCCTGTTGGTTTCAACCCCACTACAGCTTCCTCTGCATCGTCACTCGGTTGCTTCTTACTACTATACATACTACTTACTCCTTACTACTATATATGTACATATTATATAAATATAAATATAAATTTATCTGATAGTAAGACTAAAATCAACTGTACGCGACTACAATGAATTGTCTCAGTACACCAGTTTCTTCTCAACTCATTCTCATTCTCATTCTTTATTTCATTTCCTCTCCTTACATTACTACATAACATAACATACGTAGCGATAGCACACACTGTTTTTTTTTCCCGCCGCTTGTTCTTCCTTCCGTCTGATCTGATCCTCTATCTCACGGTGCAGAAGTGAGTATACTCTAAGCTCGTATTTTATTTGCTACCACTTTTATACTCTACATAATACTATTATACATTCTATTGTATTGCTCTGTACATATATAAATATATAAAAATAAATAGACAGTGGCGCGTATGTCGCTCTAGCCGTTGCTGTTTTGGTATAAAGTGAACTGGTTTTCGGTGCTGACGCAGATGCGATCCACTAACTATACGATAGGACACTGATGCACGCTGATGCAACAAACCTCTTCTATTGTCCAACATTACTCTATTATTAATGTTATTATTATTACGTTAGTTATATCACCGTACAAAATTTATCAATGATAATATTGGCATTGGCGGTTTCGAGGTCTTATCAACTCGGTCACGATCCCGGTTGATAATTACGTTCATTCATTTCTCCGCTAGCAATTTTAAATTATAAAATAAACCGCTCTTTTTTTTCCATCATACTTAACTCGTTATCTGAACACTGTATTTATAGCTTAAAATTATATATTTATTTATAAATATTCCTGGAAATAATGACGTCACACCACGTCAGCGGATAGTATCGCACGGAATCTCGTTTTTTATTTATCATATTTTAAAATTGCATTTGGAGTCAAGAATGTGTAAACTAATATATTAATAATATGATACATAAATAAATATGTATATATATATATACATGTGTATATTAGTAAACTAGTTACATATACTAGTATAAAGTATAGTACAATTTTATTTGCCGTTATCCCTCTATTTCATTCTCGTCCCCTTAACATTTCTCAGAACTCTCCACTTAAACTCTATATTACTCGTACTTATCGTAGAGTATATATATATATATATTATATATTTATATATAGTGCTTTTTCCCGTCATACGATGGACAGTTAGCTATATAATAGTAAAACATGTTTGGTGTTTAATGCGCGTGCGCGTTATTACATTTGGAGCCCGTGAAATTTACACCAAATTATATATACATATATATATATGTATATATATGTAAACCGTTATTTTACAACCCAATGCAACTGCCTAACGAAATCCCCTTGATCCTCAACCCCCTTAACGTCATCGGCGCACAATTGTTCATGAAGATGTGCTCACTGCGCACACCCGACATACACCCGCCCTTGTTTGTATCGTATCCAGGACCTACGCCACTATAACCATTTGTATTTCTTCCCTTTCAGTAAAAATAATATTTTAAAAACGAGTACTCCGAAAATTTTATTCATTTTTTTTTTTCATGAATAATTGAAAGCTTTAAACCCACACATCAGTGTGTAGAAAAAAAATATTAAAAATTTTTAGCATGTGCTCAAGATTGTAAATTACTGAATTAACAATTGCAGTATTAGAGGTCGTAAGGTAATTTAAAAGATTTTAAAAAAATAATTGTAATTTGTACGTGAAAGGTAAATTTGATTCCACGCGTGCGCGACACACCCACTTGAACACGTGTGTAATAAACGTAAACACTATTTATTACTATTTTCTTTATCATCTTTACGTCTCTTTACTCACATCAGCCAACGGCGTTCGTTAAGTTTATAATTTTACACCGACAGTTATAGTAACCAAAGTAATCAACTATAAATTTGTCCTGCTATTTAATGACGTCTAACGTTTAATCCCAGATTAATGAACATCTAAACACCCATACCCACATATATATAGATATATATATATTCCGTAGTTATATCCCGGGAAAAAGGATCAGGTCGTTATACTACGAGGAGCGAGGATATATATAAAACATACTCAAGACAGGCCTACGCCTTTGCGTCGGCGTCGTGGTGGGCCTAGTCTTCTCTTTCTGTCTTTCTTACTCATTTTATATATACATATATATATATATATAAAGACGACGACCGGGAATGCAGAGGAAGTAAGTGAGGGACGTGCGAAGAAAGGGGTTAACAACGGAAAAAGAGACGAGCTGATGATAAAGAGAACAAGATAGTAAAATGGAAAATACATAAGACATAAAGGATAGAAATCTCAAGGCGTTACCCTTTCAAGTACCTCCATATCAATTTTAAAGGGTAACGGTAACCAATTTACTATTTTATTTTAAAACTAAAATTTTAAATTTACTTTTTCAAATTTATAATTTCTCCCCACAAAATTTTTTTAAATTTTGTGCTAGTACCCCGCGAAAATTTAATTGCTTGTAATGTAAGACAAGAGGAAGCTGACGTTTTCCCTCCAGGTAATTTTTGTTTAAATAAAATATTTTATTACCAGACAAGTCTATTAATTCAAAAATGTTTTATGTTTATGTTACGTAACGCAATACAAAGGGTATTTGATATTAATTACCGTCTTGTCTCATTAAACGCATATTTATATTTATAATTTATACAAGTGCGTACTAGTATTATATGTGATCATTGGCCCTGCGCGGTTCATGTTGATGTGATGTTGAATGTGTGTGATCCTCCTCAGACTTGACTGGATATATAAAGTATGGTATATGTATATATATGTATATATATATATATGTGTGTGTGTGTGTGTGTGTGTGTGTGCACCAGTAGGCGAGCACGACAGTGTTTTTAAGTACGTGGGGCTGCTGCGGCTGAGTTGTGAGCCTGCGAGCCTGTGAGCGCTCGATGACTGGATGTGAGGTGGCGGGAATTGTCGGGTTAGTACTACGCGAGACTCCACGTGAGGAGTACGCTCTGTTGTTCTTGTGCCCGACGCTAGGTGTCCAACGTTTAACCGTTCGTGACTCTGTTGCTTTTGTTTACAATCTATTCCCAGTTACAGTCACAGTTACAGTGACTACTAAACGCGATAGCAGATACCGAGCAGTGCTCCGAGTGTTATTGTTGTGTACGCATTCCCTTTGCTCTTTATATTTATATTTACGTACTTACGCCATTCCGGTTCTACGTCTCATCTTTCTTATTCGATATTTTTATTTTGTTTTATTTATTTTTATTTTTCTGAGGGCTAAGAAAGTGATGCAATTCCGAGGTTAGATTATCGATTACTACAATATACCTTTCAAACGTTTTTGCGCAGTTTATATTTTTATATTACGCGATTTGTACTTAGTTTTTTTTTGTTTATATATTTATAATAATAATAATAATAATAATATATTGTGGTTATTTAAATAATTGAGTTTTCGGTAAAGTCGCGGTTGTGAGTGTGTTTTTTTTTTTTAATTATTGTGGTGTTTTTTAAATTTATTTGTGCCAGTGTCAGTGTTGTGTTTTTTTTTTTTTTTAAATTGAGGATTAAGAATTCAAACTTTTTACTTCATATCAGTAATGGTAATAATTATTATTTATTTTAAACTGGATTACTTTATGTTAATTTGTGAGATTAAAACTGGCGGTTTTTTTTTAAATTTTGAAAAATAATTTTTCAAATTTGTTTATTTTATTTTCATGATTTTTTAAATTTTTTGTTGGGTGTCTGAGTTTTGGTGCGTGAAAAAATTTTTTTTTGCTGACGGAAAAATAAAATGGCGGGATTTTCAAAATTAATAAAATAACTCGTTAATGTTTTTTTTTGCTGACAAGTATAAAAGTTTGTTTATGTCGTGAATCGAGTGTCATGGCTGAAATTTAAACGGAAAATTGTAACAGGATATATATATTTATTATTACTTTATATATAAATATATGTCTTTTAATAAATTAATAATACTTATATTGATGAGCTATAAATTTTAAACAAACGTATTTGGATTATTAGGTCAGTCATATATTTATGTTTTGCTAGTAAATTATTTCAATTGATATTGGACAGTTATTTTATTTATTGAAAGGTAAAAATAATAATTACGAGCATTTTTCATTAAAATTAAAACGACTACTGTGTAAATGTGAGGCTTAGAACTTTTTTTTCCATGGCGGGAAATTTAAATTTGAATATCAGGTTCATAAATTAAATTTTAATTTTTTGTTATTTTTCATTAAATCTAGTGACACAGCTAAATACTTTACAAAAGTACATGTATATAAACTATATATACACTATGTCGTCATTCAACGTAATCTTTTAAGGTCCGTAAATACTCGTACTTGACATACGGTAAAGAATTAACGGAGTACTTTAATACTTTATTAATTTAATTATTTTAAAAGTATACTTAAGTTTTATTTTTACCATAAAATTAAATTTTTTTGTCTCTTTGGTTATTGGTCCAAAGACAGTAAAGAGTAAAAGTTCAAATTTCATTTGAATATCGATAAAATTACCGTGAGATCTTAATCGATAGTCTGACTCATTGAGTTCTAATTAAAAGTATTCGATTTGAATTTTGGCGGGAAATGGTGTAGGAAAATCCATCGCTCTTAAAATTTTCGGCGCAAAATTTGAAATCTAATTTTACCGCCTAGAACAAAAATTGAAAGTTTTATAGGATAGATGTTGACGCTGCACTTTATTTTTTAAACGCAGGGATAATTTTTTCGAACGAGAAATTATAGTGTTAGAAAATAAAAGTATAGTAAATTACTGTAATAGCTGAGGAAATTATAAACAGCTCAGTCCAGAAATTTTTTTTAATGACTTAGATCATTGGTTCGATAAATTAAATTTAAAATATTAATTGTTTTGGCGCCAAATCAATTATTTAAATTAATTTACCATATTAACCCAAGTTTTTCAGACTAACACATATTCAAATATTAATTCCCATTCAATAAGTAATCGTCATCAATTTATGATCCTGAACTCAGCAGATAATTTAAAATTTTCGGATTTTTTTTCAACAAATCAATCAGAAAAAAATGCACTTGTGAAGAATTTAAAAAACTACAGGTGCAATTTTTTCAAATTTTTTTTTTATAATTTACTGTCTAAAATGAAATCCAAAAATTATTAGACGTCGGCTAACTTCAGTTTCATATTAATTTGCATTGTTATTCCTCTAGTATATAAATAATTATTTAAACTACAGACAGTAATCGTTTTTTAAAGACAGTAATTAAATTTTTATTGTCTCCAATAATTGCCGAGTTTTTTTTTTAAATTTTCCCATACATCTGACAATTTATCGCTGCAATTAATTCTCTTTTTTTTCACGTGTAGTTTCATTAAATTGGAGTAGACCAAATGATTAACTTTTAATTACGAAAATCAAAATCTCATTATTATAATTTATGTTTCATAAAAACGCAGCTTAAAAATATAATAAATTTTTCAAAAATAATAGATAAATTTTTTCCGTTTGATACTTAATAAAAAACCGTAAAAGCTTTCTAGTTTTTATCTATTTCCTTTTTTCCGTTGCTGTTTCTTGATTCTTTTTGCTCTTCGGAACCTGTCAAGTTCTATCGTCAATTGTATACCTATATATTTATATAGACAAAATTGTATCAGATTTTCTGTAAGTGTATAAGAATGCAATTGAAAAAGGTCGTGACTTTTATTCTTAAACTTTATTTTTATTATTTCACACTATTATTTACCTCTTTATATATTTTTTATCATCGATTTTGAAATTTTTTAAATTATTCATCCTTAAAATGTCTACTGCGCACCGCGAAAAAACCGTTGGATTGAATACTAAAACGTAGGCGAACTGTGGAGACAAATAACTCGTAGAAAATTGATAATTTTTTTTTTTTGGTGTACCATTATTTTATTTATGACGCAATTGTTTTTATTGTCGACCTTAAACAAGCGTATTAGTTTACGCAAACAAAAGCTGTGATTTCCGTTTAAAAAACTACATCACTAATATAATAACGTGTGATTAATACAATCTCAAAGATAACGACGTAATTATAAGTTTTAAAAAGCTATTTATCTGTCAGACTGATAAGTGTCGGAACTTTTCTACAATATTTCGAACATCTATACAGAGAAAGGCTTAAAAATTATCAAGGACTGTATGGCTTTCATACTTTCAAATAAATTATTGCCTTTCCTTTCTCTTTTCTCTCTTTCGTATACTTTCTTCTTCTTCCTCTCCATCTTCTTCTATTTCCACTTCTGCTTGTTAATTTTTTTTTTTTTTCATCTCAAACTCCTTAAAAACCTTGAAGTTTACGGTTCATTTTATTTTATTTCATTCAAAAAATTAAATCCACATGAAAAATATTTATATATATGTGTGTATATTTATACAGTGACAAGAGACATTAAACAGGATTTAGAGTAACATTAAATTTTATTGTATGTATTTTTCTATCAACTACTCGGATCGTAATTTAACGTATCGCGATACCATGAACAATTTGTTTGATTGTCTGACGTGATTCGCGACGTATAAATTATGCGTTTCAAAGGCTGTGTCGAGTGTGTAGGCGTGCAAGTTTAAATAGTAGTTTGTACTCAATAGCGCATAGTTAGAGTTTATATCTCTTATACTCTTGTTCTCCACAACCCTCTCTCTATTTATCTCTCGCGTTTTCTCTGTTCAGTAGACTATCATGGCTATCAGTGTATGAAGAATTGAAATAAATATCATCAGAGAGTCAGTAGTTGTTCATATATATGTATATATATATATGACAACATGCACACCGGACGCTCACGTTTGACGATGAGTAGAGAGTGGAAATGGATATCGAATCCGATTAGTCGTTTCAAATTCGCTGGTTACGTTATAAAGCTTTTCCGTGTGACATGCCAATAAAATACTAAATATAAAATCCATCCAATCAATCATCTTTATATTTTTTAATTCGTCTCAACACAATACTACTTTTATAATCAGTGATAATTATTATTTATGTTTAAATGATAATTATTTAGCCGAAAACGACAATGTTGCCTTTAAGGGGTAACGGTAACCGATTTTCAATCAAATTTAAATCACGGGCAAACACTGGAAACCTAAAATAGAGTCTTTAGCGTTTTTTGAAACCTTAATATAAGGCTACACTTTCTATCAGTAAATTTTACAGAAATAACAAATATTACAGTTTCAAACTCGATATTGTCGATTTAAACTGTAAAATTTGCTGCTTAAAATTGTATTCATTTTTTTACCATTACAAATTTCTAAAATTACAGTTTAAGCTTTAATGTTTAAAGATTATAGCCCCGAAAGCCTTTTTTACTGTAGAAACTGTAATTTTTCAACTGGTCTTTTTTCCGTGTAGAAATTTCGTATTTTCAAAAATTCTAATTTGTCTCCAAGAAAAGTTGTTTTAAAATTCTCATTTAATCTACACAAAAAAAAAAAGTTCTCGACTGAAGGTAAATATTCTTGATTCAAGAAAATTTTTTTGGAGACCTAAATTTTCTCAGATAAAGTAGAAATCTTCGCCAACCACGACGAATTCTCTTGGCTCAAGAAAATCTTGACTTGGTTCCCGAAAACGTTTGTCTTCAAAAATATTTTCTTGACTCAAGATATCTGTTTTTTCTGTGTACGGGTGCAACAAAGATAGTCCCGTTTATTTTTATGAGTGTGAGAAAGAGGTCCGGTAGCGTATTTCCTTAAAATACCAAATTTTAGTACTATCACCTTTGAGCACTCGTTTGTTGTGCCTGCAATTCGGTTATGGCAGGAGCTACCATCAGACGTAAGAAACACCCATTCTCTTGAAAGTCTTAAAAATAAAGCATTTGAATTCTTCTTAAATCTATAAATTGGTCAAATCTCATTAATACTAATTATATGTTCAGTATGCATATAGTACTCTATGTGACAATGTATATAAATTAATCCTTGGCATATAAATCCAATAAATAAATATTTCCCGGTAAATTAACTTACCAATAAATATTTAAAAAATAATCTTGAGCATCAGGAAAGTTTATTTCTTTTAATCTTTCTCACGCTCAGATGATCAAAAGTTAGTCTTGCTTATCGTTTTTTATTTAAAATGTTTTTTTATATTTTTTATCATCTCCAACTCTCTTTCTTTAACATTCCGGTGCGAACGAGTCCTTGTCCATTGGATGTAACAAGGACCTCCCGCTTGTTTGCGGTTCTCCGCGGCGCCTTTTGTTACGCGACGCGAGCCTGCACCAGCTTCTCCTTGTCTTTATATTTATATTTTTTTTACCCTCCTCCTAGTATACCGTACTATACATATATATAAATGTTGATCCTTATGTAGTGAGACAAAGAAAGTATAAAACGATGAGTAAATAAATAAAAATAAAAATTAAATTAAATAAATAAAAATAAAAAAAAAAAATTCTGTAGAAAAGAGAAAGAGAGAAAGGAGAACTCGCGGTGTGGTCTTTCTTCTGTGTGCGTTCATGTATGAAAGGGTGGGGAATCCAATCCATAGGTAGAAGGGGTAATCGGAGAGCGGTCGAGAGTAATACTAAAAAAATAAAAAACAAGTCGTAAACAGACGCCACCGCGTGGCTGTGCGTATGTCCATGCCGATACCACGCTGTCCTATATGTACATATATTCATATACATATATATACGCATATATATGATGTTGTTGTTCAGCCCCGAAAGCAAATGAAACCAAGCCAGACACTCAACTCAACTCGACTTATATCAACTCTACCGTATCGTGTTGTTATACGTGTCTCAGTTATTTTTCTTAGACACAACACAACTACATGTTATAAAGACTACTTTGGCTTTTCTTCCTCACATCTATACCGCGTACACACGCACATTAAACAGCCATATAGATAATATTGCTATGCAGCTCTGAAAAGCCGCCCACGCAGTCTATTTTCGTAGCGACTCGATTAGAATAACAACATTACAGACTCGGTATGTGTTGAGAGTTCGTAGAAACGCTTTTATGATCTCGAGTATATATATTATATGTAATATACATTATTATTATGATATATTATTCACTTTAGATGAAGCTTTGTCTCGTTCTTATTAAAAGTTTATTTAAAAATTTAAAAAATTTATATTTTACTTGAAATTATATCGAGTACATGAAGTAATCCAGTAGTTTAATCAGTAATTATAATTATTGTGATTAATTTTGTAATTTTAATTGATTTTTAAAGAGAGTGGAAAACGACTATTGGAAATTGGTGATGACGTTTAAAGTTAATTGATTATAAATAAAAATTCGATCGATCTTTTCGTAAAACGACAGAAGATAAAAATAAACTAATATAGTGTGATTGTTGGAATATTATTTTTATATAACTATACAAATATATAAATAAATAGTTTATTAACAATGTCACGTACTGACGATATTAGTTTTTAAACGTGAGTGCTTCTGGAAGAAGCGTGTGCCAAAATGGATTATAAATTTATGTCTAATAACAACAATAATTATCCTACACATCATCGTGAGTATTAATAATATATATTATTTATATTATGATAAACTGTACACTTCAAATGCATTAAACTTTTTTCCCAATCACTGAATTATCGGTCGTACTGCGCAATAAAAATTATACTGTCAGAGAGCAAACTAAAATGAAATTCATGTGAAATGTTTCAAATTTTATTTATTATTTAACTCATGACGTTTTTTATCTCCGTGTCACGTAAACACGATAAATTCAGTGCCGCAATTCATTGACTTGATTTTACACCAACTTCAAATTTTTGTAAAATCGTTCATTCTTTTGGTCATCAAAATAAATTTTAAACTATTCTCATATATATCGAGTGTTTGAAGTGTGCATTTTTTTATGTACCTGAAGATCGGGACGTTTTTCACCCAACGAAAATGAAAATAATTCACGAAATTTGTGTCTAAAGGCGAATTTAGGGGTAGTTGGGGGTGGCCTGTCATTTTCGGGTGGGTTGCGAAAAATTTCCGAAATCTAGATCCCTTAGATTTTTAACTTTTCATTTCTTTTTTCTTATTTTCGTTCCACGAAAAGCGTTCCGATCTTCAGGTACATATATTTTTTTATATTGCTATTTATTTAAAAATTTATTGAGGTTTCATATGTTCATTTAAAAGTATAAGTAAAATAAATGAACATAAAAAACTCAAATATATTTAAATTGTGCTTTTTAAATTTTTATTTATATTTAATTATTTAACTGAATGGACATAATCTCCAATAGTTATCACTGAAATTTGTCAATAATTTTTCCGATAAACCATCGACTCTTTTTCCAGATCTATACAAAATGCTGCGCTGTATTATTCGTTATAAATTTTTTTTTATTATTATTTATTTTCTCTTTTTATACATGCATATGTATAAACATTGTCTATACTCGTTCAGTATTCCCCCGAGTTTATCATCAGCGTACGCACGAAATAGTTGTCAAATTGCTAGGTACCTCTCGATACCGGGTATAATAGACAGTACATACAATGACATACTTCACTAGTATGTACGCTGATAAATATTTAGCTCGCGAGTACTTTGTCACGGCTTGTAGATCATCGTGTTCATTCTCATTCTCATTTAGTCTTCTATTTTTTTTTTTTTATAATTTTATCGACTGCATGCCCATTTTTTTATTTTATCAATAATTTTATTGAATCATTTTTTAGTTATCGGTTTGATAAATTCTTCATTATTTATTTATATATTTTTACGACATGCTGTAGATTTAAAGTTACTGTGTACAGCTATCGTATTTTTTTTTTTTTTCTTAATTTTGTTTATTATTTAAGACGTTAAACTCTTGCGATAATTACATCACATGGTCCTTGAGTATCGTCCCTTTGTTAATTTATTTAATAAATATTTAAATCTTATTGGTTGATATATTTTTTGAATGTAGATTTGTATTTTTAGTTGGAGATTGTGTTGAAATAATTTATCAAGCTGATTCACAATAAATCAGTTCAAGTGACTCGTGGACACTAACTTTAGCTTGTGTCAAATAAAAAATTTAAATATTTTTATAACATAAATAATATTTTTAAAATAGCTCTAACACTTTCTCTCGACACTGAATTGATTCTTAGAAATCTTAAATAAATGTATACATAGTTATATGCTAATTCAAAAGATTATCTTTTAAAATCAATTGAGTCATCAGCGGTGATGAAATTCAGACAAATTTTATTTTATTCCATGGGAAAATAACTACTTAGTAATTTATGGTATAGGAATGTATGGGAACTTGAGTATGACGAATCTCAAAAATTTTGTTTCCTTGTTTTCAATTTTTTAAGTTTAAATTTTGGGGGGTTAAAAAATGACTACACAACCGGAAATTAAAATAGAAATTTTGTATCTATTTTAAGTTAATGATAGAATTTGGAGTTTTATGGGAAAATCCGAAATTTAGAAAATTTAGAGTAAACAGAAATTTTTTTTTGTGCGATTGAATTTAAAAAAAGAATTTTTTAATTCAAAATTCAGTATATATATTAAATATATGTGCCTAAAAATCGGAACATTTTTCGTGGAACGGAAATAAAAAAACAAAATGAAAAGTCAAAAATCTACTAGATCTAGATTTTGAAAATCTTTCGCATAAGTGCTAGTGTGTCCGCCGAAAATTGCAGCCGACCCCAATTACCCCTTAAGTCACCTTTAAGCAGTCAAATTACTAAAATTTTTTCATTTTCGTTGTGCGTAAAACGTTCCGATCTTCAGGTATATTTAAGTATAAGTAAAGTAATCAACCATAGTAATTAAAATGAAAAAAAAAATATAGACAAATAATTTTATTTTTAGTCCGGTCTGAAGAAATTTTTTTAAATAAAAATTTTGAAAACACGACTTTTAAAAATAGATGAAAATTTGACAGTAATTGAAATCCTCAAAAATGAATTACTCGCTCAATATATTTACATACATTATATATTGTAATATATGAAGATAAAATTAAAAGTCTATCAAATTCACTAGTTACTGTAATAGTGACTAATTACGTGTTTGGGCTTGTTAGCTCATGATACCACAGAATAAATTAAACTTGGCACTCTGCCAAACCTCAATGTTTCCTTGGTTCAAAATTTGCTTACAGTTTCTTGTACCCATTTACACTCTTTTTTATTTTACCAAAAAAAAAAAAAATTAAATACTGTCATTGGCCCCTTGGGACATTAGTCTCTTGTTTTTATTTAAAAATTTTCAAAATAAACCTTCACTTCAAAAATTCAAACTTTTCCCGCCAAAAAAAAAAAAAACGTTTTCCAATTCAAAATAATATTCTTCTAAAATTTTATTTATAATTTATTATTCACTAATAAAAATATTTTATAAATACATATATATGTATATAACCATGTATTATAGAATACATATATTATAAATCTATATATTCGTAAACATCATTAATCTTTCAGAATAAAAATAAAATAATTTTTGTTTCCATAATAAATTTTAAAATAAATTCATTTTTAAAATTACGAAACATTAGATTTTTAAAAATATCACGTATTCTACAAATATATATTGTTTAAATTTCGTAAATAAAAATAAATAGCTTAGCATAAAACAAGTTAAGTGAATAATTTGATGGTTGAATAAAACCGCATTGCGGATATAACTTTTAGTATGATGATGTAGTCGGTACGATGTTAGCGATAAATTCATATCGATGTTAGTTTTCCCGGTATAAATTTTATAAAATAAATTTATCATTATCATTATCATTATTAAAGCTCAGTGAGATAAGATGATTGAATTGTAACGCGCGTTAGTTTAAATTAATGGCAAAAGGGTCAAAAGGTAACAATTTATGGCGCTGGCATATAATCAAAGTTGTTTGATTCATTCACTTAATATATACACACTCAATTGCACACCACTGGTTATTGATTGTGATCGAGCGTAAACACTTATTCTACATCGAGTATATGTTGTTTTTTTATTTTTTTAAATTTAATACCGTACATTATTATTCAATATTACTTTATCATTTTTAAAAGTATAAAATATATAATTTGCTTGGTCATTTTTCTTACTTGCAAACTATTCATTACTTATATTTATTGAACATGACATGACGGACATGAGAACGAGCTTTGTTTATATTTTAGCTCAGTGTACTTTGTAAATATATATATAAAGTTATATAACAAATTGGTTTATTTATAAACTCCGTTACAATGCGGACATTGTTTACGATCGTAGTAATTATTTATATTATATTTTATTTAAAAAACCATAATAGAAATTATTTATATATGTAATATGCACAGTATGTAATTTATAAAATTATTTTCTCGGTTATTTATTTTTTTTGCGTGATAACTAAAAAAAAACATACGTGTAATCAAATATATTTCGTCATTAGTCATCAATTTGATTGTGAAAACAACATTAAATTATTATTATAACTGATTAAGAGAAGAAAAATAAGCCGGGGAATTTCCAATTTAAAATTTACGACTGTTTTTATTTTTTTTTTTTATTTAAATATTTATTCAATTCGATATAAAAAGTATTATTCGATTTAAATTATACATGACTATTTCATAAGAATTACGTTTGTTATCAAGTTGAGGTATAATTTAGTTGAGTCTTGTATGTCTTTTCAACAAAACTCAAGAGAATGACACGTGTCTGTATGTAATTAAGGTCAGGAAATAAACAACAATGGAGGACGAGGACAAGTATTCTCGCTTTTAACACAATAAAATATATGAAGCTAAGTTTATACTGATGAGCTTTATTAGCAAATAAAAATTATTCAACAAAACATCTGGATATTTTTTTATTTTATTTTTTGCACACCTCCCCGTCGAAATTTAAATCGTAGATTGAACTTACTAGACGTTGAGAACGTAAATTCAACCTTTGAAGACGCAAGTAGCCGTAAAAACGTATTTTAGACGTAGTTTTGTAGACAAAACCTTTTAAAATTTGCAATAAAGAAATAAACTATACCAGAGATATTTATTTGTCAAAAAATATATCTAGCAGCCAGAAGACGAGAAATAAAAATTTTCAGCAGTTTTTGGAAAATATTTTGGACTTTGCAGGAGACAATTCTACTGATGGTTCATGAGCTAGTTAGAGAGTATAGAGTCTAGATTATCTCTTGCTAGGTCCCAAAATAATTTTCAAAAGCTGCTGATAATTTTTATTTTTTGTCTACAAGCTTCTGAGTAGTCTGTAAGACCCAACGGAGCACAAGAAATTAGCCATCAGTATACTGTTTCTCAAGGCCCAAAATATTTTTCAAAAATTGCTGAAAATTTTTACTTCTCGTCTTCTGGCTGCTAGATATATTTTCTTGGCTATGAAATATTTCGGATGTTTAATTTTTTTATCGAAAATTTTAAAAGGTTTTGTCTACGATTACGCAAGTCTTACTTACGTTTGCGTACATCAACTACGTCTAAAATACGTTTTTACGGACTTACGTCTTCAAAGGTCGAATTTACGTTCTTAACGTCTAGTACTTTCAATATACGATTTAAATTTCGACTCGGGTCAGTTACATGTACAATGGCCAGTGCTCACTTTTCTACGCGTGTTAATTTAGCTTCAATTTTCACCCAACTAAATTTCGTATAAATAAAATCTGTGGTAAAAAAAGGAAGGGATTGTAATTAACGCGGCTTTATTTTTATTTTTAAGGTTCCAGTTGATACTTTCGGGTCGAAATTAAAAATAACATTTGAATGACAGGATAAATTGACCCATTTATTTTAGTATCAACTCTAGATCAGTAAAAAATATAATTCTGATAAAAATTACCGCTCAAGTCATTACCGTTTAATTACAATAAATAAATAGTATCGGGCGTGACTTTAAACGATTTTAATTAATTTCAGCCTTGATCTGTCAGCAGTTAAATTTTATTTAAAATTATGTTCCCACCGACGAACTATTGAGCAAAAATTTAAAAAATTTAATAAACGCGGCCTTTCATAAAAATTGATGTTGGAAAAAAAAATGTGAGAGCTCGAGGTGTGCACTTTACATTATTCAAAACTATTTAAATTTATTTAATTACTGATGATACTATTTGTAACGAGATGGATTTTTGAACTTATAATATAATGGTATAGAATTATATGGTTGTCTACCTGCCGGCAGCAGCTGCAATTCAGGAAGAATTATATACGCGAACGAGTGTGTATAGTGAGATAGAATGTAATAACGTTAAGAAAAGTTAAGTTGAGTTAAGTTAAAGGCAAGTATTAGTGATGAACAACAGTAATGAGTCACGTCAGTAGGTCAAACGAGCGAGATAACGAGCCGATTCATCGATGCGAACCTTGTGCCGCTTGCTCTCGGGCCAGATCGGCCATCAGTGATATCGGATTATGGCTCATGATTATATACCGCGAGTTAAGCGTTGCACTTTATTTATGCAAGCCCCAATCGTTTCGTTCTGCGCACCTCTGACTTATCATACATTGTGTGCTATATATACATATATATATATATGTATACATAAAACCATACACTCAAACTTAAATTCAAACTTGATCATCCTTCTGTTCTCTCATTCGCTCATCGCCTTAGAGGAGTTACTTTTGTGTGACCCGCGATGTGAGAATCGCGATCAATACGAACCGCAACTTTTTTCTTCATATATATTTATAATTATTTTTTATCATATTTAGAGACTTAAATATTTAAAAAACGTCATTACTAATAAACTTGGGATATATTTCATAAAAGTTTAATTTAATTTAAAAAAAAAAAGTACATAAATGATAGATGACCCGCGGAAACCGCGAGAGATTAAAATTTCAAAAATAGGGGAGGGAGGGGCAAAAGGGGGTAAATACTAAGTTTTCGAGGACTCAAATACGCTAAATCTTTTTTTTTTAATGATATTCAAAGTAAATAGAAGAAATTTTCAGTTACCGTTGAAAAAAAAAATTTTTCATTTCTGCGGGCAAAGTGGGGTACCCCCTGAAAAAGGTAAAAAAAAAAATTTCTGGATTTTAAACGAATTTGATTAAGTTAAATTTTTTTGTAAGTAATTTACATGAAGAAAAATTATATTTTACATGTTTATTGGATACAAAAGAAGAAAAAAAATTTTTAATTGTTTTTATCATAAAACAAACGTCATTAATATTTTTCAACTGACAATTGATTTTTAAAAAAGTTTACCAAAAAAAAATTCAAAGTAACGCTTAATTATATTTACCGAAGTTATTTTGGAATGTTTAAAAACCATTTAAAATATAAAATTTTTTTTATCAAATTTTGGGGGTACCCCGTTTTGCCGACCCTACCCCCTTTTGCCCCCCTTCCCCTATATTTTGCATAAAGAAAATCTAACCGAGCACTGACGCGTGGTTTAAAAATGTTTAATGTCCTTGCGCGAGGTAGATTCCAAAAATATATCATATTTATCTATATGATCATACATGATTACTGTACCACATGAATAGTGACGATATTGATAATTAATTTAATACTGTTACATCATAAAGTAGTCCGTATTGATCCACTAAAATCCCGTTGTGGTTTTAGAGCTTCTATACACATACTCGTGCCCATCCAGAATGACATCAGACGTTGACGTTTCCTGCTGTTATGTACATATACATACATACATACATATATATATAACCAATAGATAGAGAGTGGGAGAGACTGAGCCACATATCCGTATATACACATGACATTCAGAGCAAACCTCTAATACATTGTGGGATATCATCATCATGAAATAGAATTAGCTCTAGCGGAATGTCAACAATGTATTGGGTTTCTCTAGCTTACGGCCAAGCTTTATATCTTTTATTTATTATATTTTATTTTTACTTATCCCAGGAGATGAAAAGTTAAGCTTATTTATTTTATATATATCGATTTATCAGATAGCAATTATCCGCATTTTAGAAACACGTCACTCATTAAATTCCAACGCAGTTATAAATATACATTTTTTTTTTTTTTTTTGTTAACGAGAGTTTATCAACCTCAAGTTACTTTTTTCTTATCTCGAATTTACTTTTATTAAAGGTAATTTTTTTTTTTTTATTTTATTTTTTTTATCAACTTAAAAACGATCGAAAATGTCAATAACGTCGTCGTCGGCAATCTCGACTGACCGATGACCACCCAGTTGGATAAACACACAACTTCCAAACTCAGTCTTTATTTTATTTGTAACATCCATTTAAGGACAAACTGGATACACCAAACTCATTCCTAAATGTCTTGTTATATACAAAATTATTCAATTAAAATATCTCTTAATTAAATTTATTCATTTTATTATTTATTTATATATTTATGAGTAAATAAATAATTTATTATTTTACTTTATGATTTAATTACAATCATGACAATAAAATTTATTTATAAACATCATCGATAAATATAAAATAAAATAAGATCTTCTATAAATAGCCGGCTATAAATAATATAGTTTTATAAATAAACAGACGTTTGAGATTATTTTATTCTCGTAATGGCTTATTCAAGAATCGCTTTCACTCGATGCTTGTAGTGTAGCTGATTTTTTGCCGTATTTACTCTGTACTTTTTCTTATTTTTTGCCTAAGGAAGGGAATGGGAAGGGCTTGGGAATTAAACAGGATGAGGATGGAACAAAAAAAGTAAACAAATAGTCGAGAAGATTTAAAAAATGTTGTATACATGTATAATACGACGATGAGATTGCAAGTGGTATAGGTAGACGAGTAGAGTAGGCCAAGGCTACGCGAGTTCGCGATGTCAGGTCTCTCATATTTATATTTTATATACCTTGTGTTTGTTCTAACTGGACGGTCTGTCTATAATACGTAACACACACATTTAGCAGGATTCTTTTCGCCACTTTGTTATGTCTAGAGTCTATTTAATTTAGCTACCTCAACATGATATTTTAAGTCTTCTTGGGTTTTTAACTTCCCGCTTATTGAACTTTGAAAAATTTTTATTTTATTACAGATCAATGTTTTGAGATCTTAAAAAAATATAATTTTTTTTTTTTTAAATAACATCTGAGTCCCGAGTCAATAAACAAATTCTAGTTTAGTCCTCAAAAGCCTCAATCCCTGTGTTCCTGAAGATCGGAACGTTTTTCGCGGAACGAAAATAAGAAACAAGAAATGAAAAGTAAAAAAACTAATAGATCTAAATTTCGGAAATGTTTCGCACGTCAGCCAAAAATGACAGGCCGCCCCCAACTACCCCTAAATTCGCCTTTAGACACAAATTTCGTGAATTATTTTCATTTTCGTTGCGTGAAAAACTTTCCGATCTTCAGGTACATCAATCCCTTTGATGATTTATTTGCCGCCCAAAAAGTAATTTTACTTTAGTACTCAAAATCTTCAATGAGAACTTTTGGGTCTAAATGCGAATAATTTTTCAATTTTAAATTATAACAGACCTCAAAATCCTCAATGAATGAACAGTTATAATTTGGACTTTGAGAAATTTTAGATAGAAAAGGGGAGGAGAGAGAATATATCCGTCGAATGAAACTTTTGAGGTTCAAATGTGGATAAAATTATTCCTGTACGTTTTGAGTATTTTGAGGCTCTAATCCAGATTATGTTATTCCAGTTTAGTCCTCAAAGTGGTAAAATTGGACCTAACTACTACTTTGAGAACTAAACTAGGATAACTTTCTATACTGTTGTCAATCTTAAAATTCCAAATTGATCCTCAAAAACCTTATTGACAACTTTAAGACTTAAATCCGAATATGTTTTTTGACTCGGGCGTGTGTTTTTTTGAGTATTTAGAACTTTTGATCCGGTCAACCAATCAAAATCAGTTTTGCGGTATTTCAAAAAACTGTTTTTTATATTTTATGAAATTTTCCACATGAATAATTATCTTTCAATACTGACTAAATTAATTTATATAACAACAAAAAAAAAATATTAAATTTGAAGCCATGGGAAGTTCAGGGGCTGGTTCGCAGTCAAATATTTTTTATATTTTTTTATTACTGTCCAACTTGCCTCGTTGAGCAAAAACATTTTTTTAAAAATAAAATACATAGAAAATATAATAACAATGACAAATCCGAGCGGATTACTCCGTATCCAAGGGATTATTGCGTACGAGTTTTTGAAAAACGAAATAAAAAAAATAAGTTTTTGATAAAAGATTATGCGCATTATGTTGTATATAAAAATTCAGTTTATTTAGTTGAAATAACAATTTTTCTATGTCGTAATAACCCAATTATTTCTTTCCCCATATCTACGTTCAATAAATTATCTACCAATGATATTATTAAGTAATGCGCATCTCTATTAACCCAACAATAATATTTATGAACTGCGTAGAAGTAAAAATGCGTCGTAATTTTTTACTTAATCTTCGTTATTAACATTCATTATTATTTCGTTTACGCTTCGATAGTTGGAATGAAAGATCCATCAGCCATATAAATTATTAAATCAAAATTTTATAAATTAAACAAAAAAAAAAAAAGAAATATTTTATCATAATTTAAAAAATTTACGACCTCTGAATATTTTTTTATTTTTATTTTAATTGTAATCAACAATACCGGATGTTAATATGGTTTCGAAAGATTTTCGATCAGTCGTTATATATATTATGGATGTATATATGTATACATATATTAAACGTATTCTGAAGATAAGAGGGAGGAAGAGAGAGGATAAAAATATGAGTAAGGAGTGACTTGAGGGCTTCCACGCTGTGTATCGCGTATCTAGCAATTATTGGTGCTAAATTTTTACGACCTACCGGGATATAATGCATGTACATGGGGGAGGAGCGACCGTGTCTGACTTGTACCCAGCGAAATTGCATCGTCATTCACGAAAGCTATTCCTCTTTGAAGAGAGATAGTTTTGAATTTAAAATAAAAATATAATTTATTTTTTTATAACACGATAAATTTATTATCATTATTATTATTTTTAAATTTAATTAAATGGGATTTTTATTTTATATATTTTATTTAAGAGGTAAAAAGAAATATATTAAATATATGAATAATAAAATTTATCGTGGCTTCAATAAATTATTATTATTTTATTTAGTATTTTTATTACGGTATTTTAATTTAATGACGCAATTATTGTTAAACTTAACCGGAAATAGGATCGCGTGAAGATGATTTTCTCGATGGTAATATGTCTGGTGAAATATGTATGCGCATAGAGTGCGCTCGTAAAAATTAGCATACGTATCGTCTGCCGACGAGTTCACAGCAATTGCTGCAATAAACACTACCTGTGCTCTATTAAATTTAACTCTGTATAACTAACGTGTAATATCTATTTCAAAAACTATAACGTATTTGTTATGACGACTCGTGTAATTTTCATACCTCTAATTATTTTATTTCATCAATTAAAAAATAGTACAAGTGAAAGTTTTACTATTCGAAAAATATTAAAATTAACCAGCAACTATAAGATTTACTAGTGTAATGTAATAGTACAGAAAGTCTTATAGTGTTCTTTGAATCGTTATTTTTAAATTTGAAAAAAAATTGAAGGATTTTTTTCAATTGAATTATTTATGAATTTTTGAAAAAATTGGGCACGTTGACCATCCGGCAGTGCGACTTTTAAAATTAAAAAAAAAAAAAAAGAATTTTTTCTTAAGTGGTTCACCTTACCCGGCAAGTTTTTTTTTTTTTTTTTTAGAATTCTGTTTTTATTTGAACAGAAATTTCATATTTTTCTTTAAACATTTTTGTTGTTTTCTCGTACTTACATTCTAGCAATGAATGAAATTTGAAAAAATTTTTGAATGTAAAAATTTAAACTCAAGTATAAATTTTCGAAGTCTCGAGTAAAAATCATTGTGAAATTTTTAAATATTTCTGCAATTATGAAAGAATAATTTTTTTTTAAATTTCGAGGAAAAACAAATCGGAAAATATGAAATTGAATGAGAAATTATAAATATTTAAAACTCATGATTTTTAATTATTAACGTCTCATCACTATCAAAGGGTGGATATTAGGCGGTCAGATAAATAAAATCTATAAACAAAAATTTATCAACCGGTTTACAGCACAAGATATACAAGTTTCGTCTCGGCAGTATATAATAGACCAGGATTTAACCTGTTCTTGTGTAGAGTAATTGTGAATTGAAGTGCACTAGAATCTGACCTTTCTTTTCTCGTTAACTGCTTTGACGTACGATAATGTGAGATTACGAATCGAGCGTCACAATCTCTAATATATAAACCATTTAATAGTTTTATTTATTATTGCTTTGTTTATAGTTACTTCTTATTTATTATTTTTTTCCATCCACGTGCGTTCAATTTTTATTGCTCCTACGCAATAACTAAATAGTTATTCGTTATAAAACAATGCCTTGAATTAAAAAATATCGAGGCTACGCCGTTACCCCGCTTCAATGTATTCATTTTTATAATAATCATTTTTCAAGACTTTTTTTTTAATTTCATTGGATTGGTGTTCAAATGTGTACGTTTTCAACTATTTTACAATTAATTCATAACTATTTTTCATATAAATTTGTTCACGTGGTCGATACTTCAGCTTTTATAATTATTGTGCTTTTAATTTTGTATTATACACAAAAGTTTCATACATTTATAGAGGAGGTAGGAAAACTGGGATATTCACAAATTTCACTAAAAATTTTTTTCAAAGTGCCCATGAATCGAAATCAATTTCTTCTACACTTTTAAAAAATATTTTTCAAATTTCGCGCTCAAATTTTCTAAGAGATATTTCAAATTTTCCCTTACATTTAAATTCTTACTTGTTAAATTTTCTTGAAAATAATAAAAAATATTTTCGAAATTAGTTAATTTGATCCGGAATTTTTTAAAAATTTAAATTGAAAACTTGTCTTATTTTTTTTGCAATATAAGCGACAAGTTGAAGGTTTAGCTCAAAATTCTTTTGTTTATGATGCCCGTTTTGCCTTTCTCTTCTATATATTTAATAGACTGAATTTTTTTTCTCACAAACTTTCAAGGAAATCGTCTTATTTTGATCTTAATATCAATTATTGAAGAATAAAAAAAGTTTTTCAGTCAATTTCAAAATTTTATAAGACGATTTCCTTGAATTGATATGAAATAATATTTTTCGGCATACAATGTATTGGAATTAAAAATTTTCATATATTTTATCTAGCTTTTTTAAACACACAATTATATTTTGTTGACTTTTTGCACTTGTGTTATTGTCTGTTTTAAATAAAACCCAAAAGGTCACCGGTGTACGTAAATAAATATTTATATCACGTCAAGACAGTGATCGTCTAGCCCAGATTGTATAAATATAAGAATAATGTGAACAAGAGGGCTCCTTTTTTTAGCACCCGAATTATCTTGGCTTAATAAAATCATTTCTTCACTAATGTTCTATCACACTTTCAAAAATTATCACAGTAAATATCAATGTGTGCTTATATATATTTTATTATTTAATATCAATAATTCAAATTATTATTTCAGACTGGATACCAAAAATGTGCGAATGTTTCCATAATGTTTCTGTAACATTTCCCATGACTACTCCAGACCTTTCCTTCAGGAATTGGGGTTATGCTCCGCTGGACAAAACCCCAACTCGAAACAGATTCCGTGATTTCATGAGAAGAGATGGGGGATACAGATTGATTGAAGATCATGACAAAGAAGTAACTACATTTATTTTTCATTTTTTAAGTCTAGTATTCATATTTTATAAAAATATATATGTTGTCTAGATTGAAATGACTTTTCACAATATCGACAAATCGTTTTCGATTGTCGAAGTTGAAAAGGATTTACGTGTTGACAATCTTTGTGAGCTATTGAGAATTAAGAATCAATTTGAGCCCGGTGATTGGAGGATTGTTGAAACTTGGCCGAAACTTGAAATTGCTATTGGTAAGTTTGAAAATTTATATATTCTGATATACAATCGAATCGCTTTATGAGTCCGCTCATTATAAGTCCGTCGACTCATATTTCTCTTCAAGAAATATCTTTCCCCCTCCATGAACTGAAAAAAATTAATTTCAATCTCTTGATATGAGACCGGAACGTTGGTAAAACGAATTAAATGTTTTTTTGAAATTGAAATACAAAATGCAACTTTTAACATCATATTTAATAAATATTGTTCTTATAATGATCATAGAATCCGTCGTAGAATCATACACAGAAAAAAAAGTTATCTTCGGGAACCAAGTCAAGATTTTTTTGAGCCAAGAGAATTTGTCGGTTAAAAAAATCGGTCTTTGTCGGAGAAGATTTTTCTACTTTATCTGAGAAAATTTCGGTTTCCAAAAAAATTTTCTTGAATCAAGAATATTTACCTTCAGTCGAGAATTTTTTTTTTCTGTCTAAAATCCTTATCAATCGGGCGGACTCATAACGCGATTATGAAAATAATAACGTACGCTCTCCCACTTGTAAAGAAGGGGAAGTATAATTGACTACTAAACAGAAGTAGGGGTACAGGAATTCTTGGAATTATATTCCCCTACACCCCTGTAGGCAGACTTATAACGCGACTCGACTGTATTTTTAATAATTTTTGTTCAAAACATTCAAAAATTTCTATTTTATATTTTATTTATTTGTACCGTTGAATTATTATTTATATTTATTATAAAAAGTTCTATCATTAGATCGAGATTATTATTTCACGATAAGTAATTTAATTGATTAACGTTCATTATTAGAATTAACTTACGTTAAAAAAGTAAAGTATTATTTAGGAAAAATTTCAATGCTGAAAAAATTTGATACTTTGCGAATCAATGTAAAAAAAAACAGCAAACTTTAGTACATAGAAAAGTTTTGAACTCTTTAACAGCATCCTGATGTATCACTATCCAGTAGAATATTCAATACGATAACGTACTTAAGATAAATAAGGATTGAAAGCCAATAAAAAACATGGATAAATTTTTTTTTCATGCAAAAACTTTTTTATAAAATAGTAGTAGACAACTGCAATAACCATCACATTTTTGGTTTCCTTCTCAATTCAATTTCCAGCTTGTAGAGATTACGTTGCTGCCGGAAAAGTTTAATTTTTATATAAAACTTGAAATTATTTTTCACAATTTTATGGTTGAATTAAAGCTCCATTGCATAGAAGGCATAAAAAAGTTAAAAAACAACGCACAGAATTCCGGTTATAAGGAATGAAGCGAAAAATTCAATTTCCAAGCACATTTTTCGTTATTTATTAGTCAATTTTAAAGGAGAATTGCATAGAAATACAGTCGCATACTAATGTTCGGATGAATAAAAAAATCTTATTGATTAAAACCGAAATTCACTCGGTTTATATTTAATATAAATTTAAAATATGTATAGGGAGTTAAAATTATCGCGTTAAAACGAATTTAATCAGTGGGATGAATAAATGAATATTTAACAGGCGCTTAAGAAAGTATTTTCGTCGGTTAAAACAACGTATTTTCCAACTACTATTTTTTAAGGTCATTGTACGTTTCCTGTTCTATGGGTCAAACAGGAGTTTTTTTATTCTGGAACAGAGGCATTAGAATGAACAGACGAAAAAAACAAAAACAAAAAAAAGTCATTGAGCTGCATTAAAAAAGAATGAAAAATGTTTTATTTTTCTTTTTAAAGTGCTGATTCACGGTGATACTAATATTTTTTGATTGAGATACTTTTAGCCGAACCGCTTATTCATCCAATTTAAAAATATATTTAAATAATTATAATAACGAAAGTGAATTTTTGAGTGGCTGACAAAAATTTATAAAGATATGGTCTTAAAACTTTATTTATTTATGTTTATGAGTGTCCATTAACTTCTTGTTTAGTATAATGATAATTCTTGAATAGAAATATTGTCAATAGAAACGATGCCAAAGTGGCTCATAAATCTACTTAATATGTGACCGCATTCTTGTTACTTTTTTTTCAGTTTTACGAAAAACGGAAACCATTATGTTGTTTTTTTTTTTATGATCTAAAATTTGAGTTTATGTAGAAGGGAGAGTTGCGCAAAATAGGAATTCAAAAAAGTATCAAATTTACATTTCTTTCATCTTTGATGTCCTGAATTTTTTAAAATGTGTGTCGCTTGAGATTTTTATTCATTTTTGTGCAAATCGTGCATATTTTTATGATGTCTTTAGTTGATCGGGTGTTCGGAAAAGAGATTCTTTACAGAAATTTTTGTCTGTAGACTTTAGGCATCTTTATGTGGTCGATGGTCTTCTCTGTATGTCCATCTGATATTTTTTTTTTCACTTTACCGACTGATTATCATCCGACATTATTTTTTGAGGCTCTTCCAAAGTAAAACAATAGAAAATAGTGAAAAAAAAAACCCTAATTTTTACGGTCCCAGAATATTTTTAGACACGAGTGCCTGGAAAGTGTCTGGGCATCTCCTCTGTGTCCATCTGATATATTTTTTTTTCATTTTACCGTCTGATTATCATCTAACAATATTTTCAAGGCCCTTGAGATGTAGAATAAAAAAGAAATACTGAAGAAAAAATTTTTTTGAGTCCTAATTCTTTCACAGAAGCATATCCTGGTCATCTCGATGTAAAGTCGATGGGCATCTCCTCCATAAGTCGATCGGTTACTGATCTTTTTGCCTCAACTTGGCTATTTATCGTTATCTTATTGAGTATAATTAAACGTAACGGAAAGAAATTTCGTAAAAAAAGGATTTCCAGATATTAGAAAATAGTTCGATAAGTATATATGACAAATTGGCATTTCTTATAAGTACAAGTGTCATGATAATCGGATAGCGCAGGATGTCCGGCGCATTATTACGCATTTCCTTTAGGACTTCCTCGTAATTGGTTCCTGGTCAATGCCGAGACGACTTTAGCTTCCGGTGCTTTAACGTCGTTGAGTACAACTATATTGCATAGTATATATATGTATTTATGAGTAGAAGTATCATAAGAATGTATTGAGAATAATATTACGGACAGGTTTTCCTCAATATTTATTCAGCCTTCAGTAACGACGGAAGTGAGCTATTTAATAAATTACTTTCAAGCTATTTTAGAGCAATCTTCATTATTTTGTTGTTGTTGTTGTTGTTGATTTGATATTGTCCAGATAATTGTGTGTTGAAAGTTGAGTTAATAAAATAAACTAGTACTTTGTATCGATAAATAGTATAATTGCGTCATAAAATAGTTTCTCTTTATATTACTGCTGTCTGTTATGAATTGTAACGAATGTTAATTGGAATCTTGCAGCTCAATAAATAATAATTATTATCTTTCATTAAAAAAATTATAAAAACATGAATTTATTAATTAATAGAGCGACGATGAGGGTAAAAAAAATGAATAAAAGGAAGTAATGGAAATTTAATAAAGTCGTTTCTTGCGTGGGATCTCACAAGAAAAACAAAATTACAATAATAACAATAATGGTAATAATAATAAAACAAGCTTGTGGTATTGATGCGTTGTGTGACCAGGCCGGAAACTAAAATATCGCGTGTGTTGGGTAAACTACACGCGACTCATTTATTTATTCCAACTTGTTTTTTTCTGCATTATTTAGTTTGCATAATTAGCGTAACATTTTAATTGGTAGTATCATAGAAAAAAGAGTTGCGAGAGTAAATTTCAGGTATTGAGTGAAGTTTATCTCGATAAATTAAACGGCTGTATAGTAATTACGGATATTAATTTATGGGGCGTTAATTGATTAATTATCAACGGAAACAGACACTTGGTTTTTTATTTATATATTTATTTATGGAAAATTGTTGTTATGATTCTTGCTGATGATTAGTAAACTTTTTTTGTTCCAGAGAGGGTATTGGAGAACCATGAAGACATTTACGCGGTTCACAAAGATGGCGAAAAGCTTGACGGCAGTGAGGAAAGGAAATTTTATTTCATTGAGGTTTCCGATGACATTTGGAAATATACTAATAATCCTGCGGTATGTTTTTTTCATTACATTTATAAATTATTTATTGAACATGACTCTTATTATTCATACCAGAATTTATTGCTTGCAATTTTGGAATTAATGTTTGAAAATATGTAAAATATACCGAGCGAGTATCAAAACTTACCCTATTATCGGTCGGTAAAAGCAATTCGTTTGCTATGGAAGTCGGTCAAAAAGTTCTCTATGTTAATTGTCGGTAATGTTGAGAACAGTTGAATTGACGCGAGATTCCTACATTTCCTTCGCAAAGAAACCCTGATAGCCATCTTAACCGTAAGTTAACTTCAAGCTACAGCCGTATTCTGCCCTGATGGCCAGAGTTTCTGATCAGAAAGTTGGTATACCTGAGTTGCGACCAACTTGACGACAAGTTGTCGACAACTTTCAGCTTGTGTAACTGTTGACTACAAGTTGGCTACAAGTTGCTCAGAAACTTGGCGACAATCTACTGCCGCAACCTGTAACCAAGTTTCTGAGCAACTTGTAGACAAGTTGTCGGCAACAGTTACACGAGCTGAAAGTTGTCGACAAGTTGCTCGGAAAGTTGTCGTCAACTTATGAAAATGCCAACTTTTGCAGCCAACTTGGCGACAGGTTGCGGCAGTAGGTTGTCGACAAGTTGCGGCCAACTTGGCTATCAGGGTGAAGCCAACTTAAAGGAAAGTGTTCGAGAGCAAGCAGTTACCTTTAAGTTGACAGTAAATTGTCTGTAAGCTTAAATTCAATTTGACTACAAGTGTTACTGTCAGACAATGACATTAAGTTGATAGAAAATTTCACTTGAAATTGACGGCAAGATCTTCTGTCAAATTACATTCAGATGACGGCCGTAGATTTGCATCAACTTGCACGCAAGTATTATCCAGCCGAGGCTTGCCAGAAACTTGTCGTTAAGTTAGCTGTAGATGCTTCACTGCAGAACTTGCTAAGTAATTATATTTAGAGTGTGGCTCCCTTATTAAAAGAAGCGATTTAAAAAGATTAAAAAAAAAAATTTTACATACTTTTTAATGCTTTTGAATCGCCTTTCTTATGGGCATTTAACATTGCAAATCGTTTTAAATCGCTTCTTTTAATAAGGGCTATCAGGGAAGTGATGAAATTGACAGAAAAAAGGAAACCGATATCTTAGGTCGACTAGGTGGAAATCATCACTAAGAAAATGAAAAGGGTTTTTACCTTGGATAGACATTTTGTCCGTGATTTGACGTAAATATCGGGCTGAAACTTGAGAAACAGTTGATGGCAGCTTGTTGTCAAGTTGAATGTAATTGTTGGGCAAGTAATAAGTCGCTAACAACTTAATGAAAACTTTCTGTGTCAAGTTGCTTTCATATTGTGGCTGTAGTAAGGATAAGACTGTTTACTTACTTAAGATAAATGAGACAAAAAGCCCGACCCTTCTTAATACTGCTAATAATTTTGAAATCCTGATAGCTAGACTTTCTGATCAGAACGTTGGTGTATATTAGTTGCGACCAACTTGATGACAACTTTCAGTTTTTGTAACTGTTGACTACAAGTTGGTACCAACTTTCTAAGCAAGTAGGCGACAAGTTGCCATCAGCTTATAGAAATGCCAATTTTTACGGCTAACGGTGACAAGCTGCTGCAGTAGGTTGTCACCAGCTTGCTGCCAACTTGGCTATCAGGGCTGCTAATACTTTTCAAAATTTACAACAACTTCACTGTCGGCACAGTAGTTTCTGAAGTTATCATTAGGAATAAAGTAACTCACTGACTTTCCAACGCCTGAATTCCACTGAGTTTTCACTGTCGGTAACAGAAGTATCTGTGCCTATTTATCGTCGGTAAGCATTTAACCAACGGGTGTTCAAATCCAGACAGTTTCGTTCACCGACATGTAGTATTTTCCATGTAGTTCCCGAAAATAGGAGAAGATAACGCTAGATCTCACAACTTGAAACAAATTAATTATCCTGATGAATTCGCTCAGCTTCGTCAAAGTTATTAAGTAACTTTTCAAATTAAAAAGATTTAATATGAAATTATTATTCATGAAAAAAACATATCTATTTATCCAATTAATTATTACTGTAGACTAATGGGTTTTTTAATTCCTCCAATGAATTTTTTATTGCACTGAATAATTAATATCGGATGTTTCATTAAAAGATTTGTAGAAATTTTTCATTCTACAATTTCCATCAAACTTTTTTTCCATACAAACTTCTATAAACGTAAAAAAAAACTCGTTAATGTAAACAAGAATAATTTGAAAATTGTCTAGAATAATATAAACTTAAACATAGGTACCAATTTGTTATATCTCTTCTCGCAAAACTGTTCAAGAGCCTTATAAATTTTTATTTCGTTCTCTCGAAAGCCGTTTTTTTCGTTTAATTTTTTTATCTTAAGATTGTAAGAAAGTTGTGTGCCAGTCTGATGACCGAACAAGCGTCTGAAAGAATTTTCAGTACGCGGGTGTGAGTTTTAATTTCCGTAATTGCCGCGGTATACTTCCTTCGGCGCCATTTTTTTTAGTCTATCATTTCCACTCGGTGAGATGGTAAGTTTGCGGGGTAGAAGGGGCCGTTTTTTTTTTTCATTTTTTTCTTTAACGCGAATAACGTCGACAAGCTGTCAGAACACATTATTTCTTTCGTTTTCTTTTATATTATACATATATATCTATACAAGACTATACACATATAAAAAGTACAATATACCTTTCGTTGTCGCTTTGTCTCTTTTACAAGTTCTTATTCGCCACGTCCAGCGTAAGCTTGCAAGCACACTCAGCTTTGTGTGCGTGTCTTGTAGAGCAAGAATATTGCGCTCACTAAAAACGTGAATTTCCGGGGTGAAAAACTTGCATGAATAATCAGCAAGATTGCCAGAGAGAACAAGTATATATATATATATATATATAAAGAAAGAAATAGTAGTAGATGTTAAAGCCGCTGGATATACATGTATATATATATATATTAAATATTCCGTTTTTTTCGAAGTAAAAAAAATATATGGGTGTATATCCAACACCGTATAAATTATATTTTATACAAAGATTTGTACCTGTCACTTGTGAAATATCTTATTTAATTAATCATGCCTAAAATTATAGTAATTTCATAAATTAATGAGCGAGTTACGGCTGAAAAAATTAAACCGTCTGAAGTCTGGATAATATAATTATTATTAATATGAACTGCAATTATATTTGAGCAATAGTGCGTATATAAAATTTAAACACATGATTACACGTCGATCATCATTGTAGAGGCTATTAAAATTCGATTAACAAGTAATGTATGTACTTTCACTGGGTTGTACATTAACGATAAATGTAATTACTATTTTTACAAACTTTAATATATCGAGTTGAGTTCAACATTGTATTAAAAACTCGTAGAAAATACATTTGGATGGATTTTTTCTCGATTTGAGGGTTTAAAGTGGGGATTCATTTTTTATTGTAGGGAGGTTTTCCACGACATATGATATTGAGGACAAAGTCGCAAGAAAGTCTTGGGCCTGGAGAACTATTCTGGGTGAGATAACATGTTTTGTTATTATTATGTTTTATATTTATTGTTGAGTCGTCCTCTGTTTTTTTATTTGTCTTGATATTTTTAGCCTATGGATCAAAAAATATTTCATGTATATTACAAAATTTTTGAATGTACATTAAATTTTTTCTGCTGTTTTAATTTAAAAATTTTCTTTTGAAATTCCCTGAGTATAAAATTTTTAAATTTCCTCAAAATTTTTCATAAAATTTCTTACGAAAATTTCCGTACCCTTAAGTTTTTATTTCTTAAATTCCGTACGCGAAAAATTTCAGAGTTTAAATTTCAAAATTAATAAATTCCATCAGTTCACAGTAAAAAATATTGTGTATTTGTGTCGAAAACGGTTTGTGTTAAACTAACACAAAGTTTGTGTCACTCATTGTAACATAAAAAATGTGTTATACACTCTTTATTAACACATTTTGTGTGTTACTGTGGAATTTTTGCGCCCTCTTGTGGCGATATTTCAACATAATCTTTGTGTTAAAAAGGGGTTACACAAAGTTTGTGTCGAAATTTCAACACAAATTTTGTGTCAACCGTTTTTAACACACAAACTGTGTTGATTTTACACAATATTTTTTACTGTGTTGCTGAATATTTTCCACGCTTGCCAAATTTCCAAATCCCCATAAGATTCATAAATATTTCGAATAATTATACATTCGCTCGCGAATTCTTTACTGTTTAATAATGTTTTCATAATTCTTTTTTAATTTAAAAACCCTTAAATATTTCAGTTATTCCGAAATACTGAAATACCGCAAATAAATATCAGGAGTTCTATAAAGTTATCAAGTTCTCTACTTTCCTCCAACATTCCATTCCATTTCTCTATACCCGTTTAAAATTATTTACCGCAAGATTTAAATGAACAATAATAATAACGATAATAATAATTAAATGAATTAAAGGATCGCGCAGCCCGAATTGCTGAAACCCACCCAATATTCTACGAAGTTCTATGGGTAGCTGAAAATAATATGAACGGGTGGAAAAAAGTCGGCGTGCTTCTCATGGATCGCAAACTCTACCTCATCGAAAGGGTGAGTCAAATATTTTTTAATTAATTATTTCTCATTGAATTGAATAAAATAATCCGCGAAATAATTAAGCAGATTTTACAATTGAATTTCAATCAACGAAGCAACTTAATTATTAACATTATCGCCCTTGTAATACTGAGTATTAATTTAAATTTTATAAGTAAAGGCGATACTTTTAATTAGATAATTAGTTAGTTAGATCCAATAGGCAATTAAATCAAACTATCTCAAGTAGTTGGCTACACAATTTTTTTATTTTTTTTTTTAACACTTTAAGCTCTGATGTAATTACTTTGACGTAAAAGTTAACGTTATATTTTCATCCCTTAGCGCTGAAACTTTAGTTAAACGCTTTTATAGTCTAATATAATGATAATTACATTTTTTTTTGTCTTTGCCGTTGTCATAAGAGGAAAAAATAACTCGAAACAACTGGCGGCAATATTAAAACTGCTTTAAAAAAAAAAAAAAAAAAAGAAAAAAAAAACTTTAGAACGCAAGTTAATGAAATCATTTAAATTCATATTTACATATACGTATATATGCATGTATATATCCATAAAAAGTCATTATTTATGAATATAATTTAGTTATTCAATACTCCATTAATATTTGATTAATAAAAAAAGTTATATGATGATTTAAATAATAAAATATTGAAGTAAATAAAAATTTAAAATCTTTTAATGTCAAAAGTCAATTGAAAAAATTATGACATTAATTTTAAATATATAGTATCAAAAAAAATGTATGTATATTTTAGTATGATTGACAGTAAATGTTTCGAATAAATCATACGTAAAGCTTTCATATCACGCGACTTGACAGAAACTTTATTACAAGTTTACTCAGTCGATCTTGATTTTCGGATTATTGATTATAAATTTGTCACGCAATATTTGTTTGTATCACCGACAAAATACAATATTTTAAATATAAATATTATTTCGCGCTATCGATACACTGTAAAAAGACTGGTGTTCAAACTCGACTTAATTTAACCGCGCGGTGTTAAAATAAAATAACACCGGTGTAGGTGGTTTTAAAATATCGGACTTGAATCAGTGTAAAAAAAAATTCCACGTATAGAAATTAGAAAAAGAAATTTAAATTTAATGAATATTATCTGGAGGAAATTAAAATTTTGTTGTGCACATATTTAAATAATTATTTATGTTGTATGTAATTTATTTAAAATTTACATGATTTTACACCCACCATTTCAATCACCAATAATTTTATTAATTAATAGAAACATTGTGTTAACTGTTGGGATCGAGTGAGTAATAAAAATATTCAGAGTAAAATATTTTCAATACACGGAAAAAAATGAACTATATAAATTGAGAACGACAAGTAATATAATGATAAAGTGATCAGTAAAAATTATCATTCTTAATAGTAATTTTTTTGTTTATGATTAAAACGTAAATAATTACAGGATAAGTATGAAAATTTATTGTCTGTGCAGGAAAAATTACTATTTGAACTTTAAAAATTGTAACTGATACTTAGAAAATTGACGACACGTATTATAAAATTTATCATTTGGAATTTAAAAATTCTCCATATTGACACTCGGGTTTCGGGTTATAATTTCAAACACTAATTTTTTTCCGTGCACCGAAAAATATTTTAACACCGGGACATTTTTTTAACACCGATGAAGAATATTTACACCGGCAGCGGTGTTATTTAAACACCGAAAATTTTAATACCTACACCGCCTGGACTTACTCCTTGATTATTTAAAAAAATTTTTTATTGAAATAAATAAACGGAAAAAGTAGTGTCCGATATTATAAAACCAATATATTGAGAGTAAACAATGAAGCCAAAGTGATTTAATATCTAATCTATGTAAATTTATTGGAAGCTGCTTAGTGAAGCATGCATTTGGGCATTTAATCATTTGCATCAAGCAATAAACTCTGCCCTGTTACAACTCCAACTACCTCGTACTATTATACTGAAATTCAACGGCAATGCAATTGTAAATCCATTAATTTACAGCCAATAGATGACCCCACAGTATTCACCTTTACATCCCGTTTATTTCTCACTATCGTCCATTTTACTTTTTTTAAACTCTCGGAAACCGAAGACTTGAATATTTATGCCGCAATTACGGAATCTTGCAGCTAAATATTTCGCATTGACACTTGGGTCACTTGTACAAGCTCAGCTTAATATATAATTCTAATAATATATTGATATTTTATGGTATATATTATTATTGGAAGAGATGGTCTCAGTTGCCAACGGCGCTTTCTCTGTTGCCTACCACACTCTGTTCTGTTTCCCCGCATACGCGGTATGCCAATCGATAACTGAGCTTCCGGCAAAGCCCTGGGATATTATTGAATCGGTGGACATATATATATATATATATATATATATATTTGTCTATTTTTTTAATTAACTATATCTATATTTTTTCCTTGTTGTTTCAAATGAAAAAATGAATTTTACAATCAAAACGATGTCAATCGATAAATTTTATCTGCTATTTTATTTTTTAAAAATACTTTTGTATTAAAATTTATAGATTAATTTTTTTTGTTCAGCTATTGAGGATTTATTTAGCTGAGGTATTAATTTTTATATTGATGATTAAAATAAATAATAAACAAACAAACGCACGGTTTCGGTTACATCGAAACACGAAACTTTGGGTGGGAACCAAAGAAGTGGAGTAGTGACGCGAAGGGGAATCTCAGTAAGGCGGCACATGAAGGCTCTTGATAATTAATATCTTGCAGACGCGCGAAAACATGTCATTACTGGTACGTAAACGTTGTCAGCAAGAGGATTATTAGGCTGTAACATGGACGTTATCCAAAATAAATTGTTTGTTAAGTGAAAAACATGATAATAATGTATTAATAGTCGTTGTGTATTATCGGTCTTAATTTCGTTCACTTTTAACGCGAGGTAAATTTTACTGTTCATAAATTTTAATATATTGTTCACTAGTATGCGAGAATTGCAGTTTTTATTGACAGCAAATATTCTCGTTGAATCAAAGTCGATGATTTCAAGTTACAGAAAGGAGAGAAATGAATGATCCTGAAGATAGCAGAGAACTAGTAATTTTTTTTCACCACATCAATCACAAAAAAACAAAAACTAAAAATATGCACATGTAGAAAATTTTAAAAACTACAGGTGCAATTTTTTCAAATATTTTTTTTTATGGTTTCTCGTCTAAAAAAAAAATTTTAAAATTATTAGACGTCTGCTAACTTCAGTATCATGAGAAATGAGTCTCCCGACAAAATTTCATTTTCGAAAATTTTTTTTCTACTCATACTTTTTTTTCCTCGTAAATAAACATTTGGTATCAACATGACCCAGCCATAAAAAAAATTCACATCTAGGGCAAAATAGGTCATAAAAAATTTCAAGTATTTAATAAAAAAAATTACCCAGTGATAAAAAATTCGCAGTGTAAATTTCAATAATTTCATTGGAAATTTCTGGGTGTCCATTTCACCCATTCTTTCTCTTTCCTCTCTGATATTAATGTAAAAAAAAAAAATTTTCGGTTATTTTAGAATTTTCGGAGACAAACCTTTCGAATTATGAAATAAATTTACTAATTTTTTTTTAATCTCAGATTTTAATCATCGCATGGCTCAATAAACGTTAGTTACTAAAATCTTTGAAGTTTAATTACAATAAAGTTTGATACAAGCATACATCCATAAAAAATTTTAATTAAAATTCTTATAATTTTTAATTGATATTCCGATGATAACTGATAACAACTGAATAATTTTTATAAACTCGAATAATTAAAATCTAAATTTATTCATTTAATTGAAGTTTGTTGGTGGAATTGAATTTCAGTTTAAAATTTATTGATACAAAGATAGACGGGACTGTTTGACGCTGATAATTAAATTAAAAAAATGAAAGGCAAATAATGATAATGGAATGGGATCCATACAGACTAGAGAGAATGAAATGAAAAAGTAAAAAATAGTAATGTTTCTTTATTTCTCGTCGTTGTTTTATTTTTAGTTTTATTATATTTTTTTGTTAACTGTAAGATGAAAGGGGTCAAACGTAGAAAACTTGTACGTAGTTTCGCGAGTCGACGAAACGGAGAACATGCTGCTCGGCAGTATTTCAATGTCGAATAATATATAACTTGAGGCAATGACGCTTTATTGCCGTAGCGATAAGTCTTTTCGAGATACAGTAGGCGGGAGAGAACGTGTATAACCCAGAGTGCAAAGAAAGGCAATAAAAGATGTTATAAAAAAATAATAATAAATACTAAAAACCTTAATACTTGTACTGCAATACAGTACAGTCTTTGCCAAAGCTGGCTTTAGTATATCTTTTAAATGTTTTTATAATAACTTAATTACATGCTTTACGCCGAGATTGAGATTTTGACGTTTAAAAATAAAAAAAAAATCCTTGTAAAACAAGTTGAACTTTTTTGTTTGCCGTTAAATTTAAACTTGCAATTTTATAATCCACTAAAAAAAACGGGGTAAGTTCAGCTGATGTAGGTGTTAAAATTTTCGGTGTTAAAATTACACCGGAAGCGATGGAACTATTCTTTACCGGTGTTAAAAAAATTTTTCGGCATCGAAAATATTTTACTTTGTGAAAATTTTAACTCACTCGATCCCAACAGTTAACACAGTGTTTCTATTAATTAATTAAATTATTGGTAATTGAAACAGCGGGCGTAAAATTGTGTACTTTTTAAATAAATTACGTATAGGGGAAGGGGGGCAAAAGGGGGTAGGGTAGGCAAAACGGGGTACCCCCAAAATTTAATAAAAAAAAATTTCATATTTTAAATGGTTTTTAAACATTCCAACATCACTTCTGTAAATATAATTAAGCGTTACTTTGAATTTTTTTTGATAAACTTTTTCAAAAATTAATTGTCAGTTGAAAAATATTAATGACGTTTGTTTTATGATAAAAACTATTAAAAATTTTTTTTCTTCTTTTGTATCCAATAAACATGTAAAATATAATTTTTCTTCATGTAAATTACTTACAAAAAAATTCAACTTAATCAAATTCGTTTAAAATCCAGAAATTTTTTTTTTTTTTTTACCTTTTTTAGGGGGTACCCCACTTTGCCCGCAGATATGAAAAATTTTTTTTTTCAACATTAACTGAAAATTTCTTCTATTTACTTTGAATATCATTAAAAAAAAATGATTTAGCGTATTTGAGTCCTCGAAAACTTGGTATTTTCTTAAGTACCCTCTTTTGCCCCTCCCTCCCCTAATACAAATAATTATTTGAATTTGTACATGACAAAATTGAAATTTCCTCCAGATAATATTCATTAAATTTTTATATTTTTTTATGTGTATTTTTTTTTTCTAATTGCTAAGGTAAGAGACCCAGTACCCGATCAGGGAACTAGTACCCGATCACTCATGTATTTGTACATCTATATTTACTGAATTTTACTAATTTTTTTTACACCGCTTTTATACCGGTATTTTAACACCGCCTACACTAGCGTTATTTCATTTTAACACCCGTCTTTTTACAGTGTATTTAATTTTAAAAATATAAATTTTATTACAATCAAGTTATTTAGTTAACTGTAATTTAATTTATCCGTATCACAATTTAAATATTCAGGGTACTAATTATTTTATTTGCCATTATATGAAAACTGTTAAGTATGACCTACGGGAATAAACTGCAATAATTTAGCTAATGGAATTTTTAATGCCACGGCAAGTACTTTGTAATACAGTTTGACAATGTTTTTATTTTAAATATATTTTTATACTTAATCCTAGGATTTATATACTAAAAATCCATTTGAGTAATTTAAATATATCCAGCATGGCAATAAAAATAATTTAGCGACTTTAAAATAAAATAAAAAAATTTTAACGTTTACGTAAACATTTTAGTAGGTTATTTGTAAAATAATATGTATACATGACGGGGAAGAATAATGTTGAGGATTTAGTGGTAGAAGTAGTATAAGTGGTAGTAGTAGTAGGCAGTCAATGCTGACGAGCATTTCTCTTGAAAGCTCAGTATTACGAATGCCACTCCCAAAGCTCGGGCTCAGAGAAACACGCGAGCATCCACACGGGACCACCATAATTTAACTAATGGAACCCGGAACGTCATAGACTTGAAACTGCGGCTCAGAGTTGTTCGAGTTGGAATTCCACTCACACTGTTTTAGTACAACTTGCAGTAGTAGTAGTAGTAGTAGTAGTATTAGTAGCAGTAACACTAGCAATAGTATTCGTATTCGTACAGTATAGGATCTGGATAGGATTTACTTAATTGACAGCGCGTACTAGTAACGATTAATAACAATGATATACGCTGCGTCCCCGTCAACCTGATCCCACTTTGTAATTACTTTGTAATTCATATATGTGTGTCCCGACAGTTCTGATTACGATTGACACTGTGCTGTATTGCCAACACATATATAGCTATGGCCTATCTCGTCATCATGATCATCATAACCGGGAAACTCTCGCGCGAACTTGATATTATAGGGCATTAATAATTTAATATCTTCATTACTCACTTGTTTATAATATTATATAATGTCTTTTTGCATAATATATATTCCATTTATGATAACAACTCTACAATTTGATACCGCACTCAGGATAATAACTTTTAGTATAAACCGGGTGATTTTCAGTTACGATCGACGGTTTTTAATTTTTTGTTTAGTTTAATTAATACTAAAAATATTTGTCGTGGTAATGGGGCCGGTATTGGAAAAATTAATGCTCTTTAATACGGACTTGATATGTAATAGTGATAAATAAGAGCGTAATTATTGAAAACAAGGGATTTATTTGATGATAAAAAAGTCTTTAACATGAGAGAATTGGGGAGGATTTTATTTGAACGATTGATGATTAATGGTTAGTCTAGTGAATGAAAATATCCCCAGCAAAAGTAAAGTTACCTTTTCACGTAACATTTGTGAAACTTGGCACGTGTAATATAAATCCTAAAATAACGAATAAACTTTCCATCATATGTACCAACAACTAACACTCTGGATTTGGATTTTGAATCTACAACTCCAACTACAGCTACAAAAGATAATGTACACATGTGCAATGTCCATATAGTTGTAGTTCGGAATGTGTGTTGTGGTGTATGTAAGCAAGTAAACCAACAACCGAGAGAATGAACCCTTTTAGGTACCTACACCACGAACCAGCTGCGTCCCAGCACGAGGTACTACGAGAGAGTCGCATTACTCGGCAAGTATCGTTCATTGTCCGTGCTATTGTCAGCTGCCCAGCACAATGGCCCCCCATGATGAACACAAGCACAACTGAGCACACCCGAAAACTGGCTCATTGTCCCTTAATTGGCCAGGAGTTTGCCAGATGACCCATCAATGAATTCACATCGATCGTATCCAGTGACAATATCTATCAATTATACAATACTTTAACATCTTTCCACTCGATCAACAATCAATCTAATGACAATAAACCTCTCATAATAATCAATCTATTTGCGATACTTTTGACATCTCGTCAAACCTTCACAGTAAAAAATATTGTGTATCTGTGTTAAAAACGGTCCGTGTTAAAATTTTTGTGTTGATTTTTTTGTGTCAAATCAACACAATTCTTTGTGTTACTTTAAAATTTTTAATCGATTTACTCTTCAACACTTTAAAAGTGTTACTTAGTATAAAAATCGATATTATCAACATTTATTAAGTGTTACTTTAACATCAACACAAAAAAAGTGTTGAAATTTTAACACAAATTTTGTGTTGAAATTCAACACAAATAGTCTGTGTTGAAAAGTAACACAAAAATTGTGTGGACCGTTTCTAACACACAGATTGTGTCGATTTTAACACAATATTTTTTACTGTGTTCCAAAGAGCACCATCTTCAACCGTTTTAAAACCCACACATATTTTACCGTCTAAACGTCAACAAATTACCAGTATCTATATTTAGTATTTTCTCTTCAACAGTAAATACGAAAACAACCGTTTTCTCAACCCCTCATTCGAGAAACCCCTTAGTAGTTACGTACATGTATATATATATACCGACAGCAACTGTGGACCGATAATTAGCCGGCGCTTTTGCTTACTCCATCTCTCTTTATCTTCTGTTTATTCTCCCAATACACACCAGACTCCGCACTCGTTACCATGAAGTCTAAATGGACTAACTTTCATTACAATTTCATTCGAAATTGGTGTATAACACACTCGCATCAGTGGCATGATAAAGGTACCTCGGTTGTTTTAGCTTCAGTTTCAGTTTCAGTTTCGGTTTCAGTTTTAGTTTCAGCTTCCGGAAAACTGGTATGATGAGAAAACGACCATGTTGTGCAGTAACGATTCAAGTTTTCCCGCGAGACCAATCAGATACTTTTCTTTCCTTGTGAAACTTTTTTTCATTTATTTTATATTTCTTATATATAATCTCCAATAACGATTTTCGGTTTAACTATTTTCCGACTCTACATCTTCGAATGTGTCGTCTCGGTACTTTTTTCCGATAAGTCGATAAATTTTTCATGCCAATCATTCAGAGCTGAGATTTTTAAAAGCTCATAAGAAGATTGAGTTTTTATTCTATAGTTTCTATATACTTTTGTAGCATGTCAAGTGGATATTGATTAGGATCTTGATAATTAATTGAGAAATGTGTAGATGGTTTAGTTTACAGCTGTATGAGAAATTAATTTTGGTGCACGTAATAGACAAAGGAATAGGTCAAAGTCTATATATAATATATATATGGATGTGTGTGCGTGTGTATTCCGTAGACATAACACGCGATGACATTGTATTGTATTGATACTCTCAATAGCTAGAGTAGTATGTGATGGTGACATCCATCGTACGATTAAGTATCAAGACAATACGAAATATCACGACGTTGACAGCTGACGCGTGACCAACACACTCGAAATAGGACAATAAACGTTTGATCAACCACGCAGATGTTTGAGCACCCAGGAGGTATTCGGTGTGAACGCGCCCTGCTGTGTTTAATATTTTATTTATAATTAATATCAGTCCAGTGAACATTACTCATTTATTTACATTATTAAATTCCATTGTTTAGTTTGATACCTAATTTCGCAATCTCGACACTTGACTCGATAAACTTTAATTAAATTTATTCATCACCGTCACAAACTTTTAATGTTCATCTAACTTTATAATTTTTTATAAAAATTGTTTTTAAATTTAATTTTATCGCGGAACAAAAAAAATTAATATTGACGTAACTTTTATGCGAGACTTGCTTCTGAATATTTATATTTTCTTAGCGTTACTTTTAATGCAGTATCAATCAAAAAAGTTTATCGGGCATGAAAAATATAAAATTATCAAAGAAAAAGGATAAAGAAAAATAAAGTTTCATAAAAGTTTTGTGTAAAAGATAACGATCTTGTCACATAACAGTTACTGGGTGAATTAGAGGAGCTAAGGAAACAGGTTATTGTTGAAAAACAAACTGAAGCTTACTCTTATTCATCAGTAACTCATATTTTTTTTTTTTTTTTTTTTTTTTTTATATGAAATAACTTTTTACATACATAAAAATACAAATATTAAGATTGATACGAAAAGTTTATTCCAGCAGAAAATATCAATCTTACTTGTTTGCCAATAGATTCATAGATCAGTTTCTACTCTAAAAAAGAGCTGTCTTGTTTATTTTGTTGGATATTTTTTTTCTTACTATCTTTGCAACGATCCCTATCCAAATAGTCCGCAGGATTTAGTGATTCCACGGAATAATTTGGTAATATTTGGTGAAATATATTTTGAAAAGATATCGCGATTGGGGGCTGGAACTTTTCTGTGAAAAATACTTAGTGCGCGATAAGTCAACTATGAAAGTAACGTTGAAAGACTTTTTTTACTCCTCTTTTGGCGGTCTTGCTATCGCACTTATATTTTTACAGTGTTGATAAAGGCCACCATGAATTATTATATTACTGGGGTTAAAAAAGAAGGCAACAAAGTATAATGATAAAACAAAAGCCAAAGAGGTCAGGGTTGTAGAGCTTGTAATTTAGATATGTCTATTTATGGTTTTTAAAATTGCTGAGTAGATAACGTTCAACAAAGGATACTAAAAAATTGAGCGACATAGGGGATGGGGGGGGGGGGTACTTAAGGAAATACTAAGTCGAGGACTCAAGTACGCTCAATATTTTTTTTAATGACATTCAAAGGAAATAGAAAAAATTTTCAGTTGCCGTTAAAAAAAAAATTCATTTTTGTGGGCAAAATGGGGTACCCTCTAAAAAAGGTGAAAAAAAAATTTCTGAATATTAAATCGATTTTATTAAATTAAATTTTTTTATGTACTTGAAGATCGGAACGTTTTACGTAAGGAAAATGAAAAAATTTTTGAAATTTGACTGCTTCAAGGTGACTTAAGGGGTAATTCGGGTCGGCTGCAATTTTCGGTTGACACACTAGCACTTATGCGAAATCTAGATCCAGTAGATTTTTTATTTTTCATTTTCGTTCCACGAAAAACGTTCCTATTTTCAAGTACATATTTTTTTGTAAGTAATTTACATGAAGAAAAATTACATTTTACATAATTTTTTAATATAAAGGAAGAAAAAAAATTTTTTAATAGTTTTCATCACACAGTAAAGAAGGATTCGTCAAAATCAACACATATCATGTGTAAAACGAACGTTTTACACTTATTTATATGCTATTTTAACATATTGTGAGTGTTAAAAAAAGTTACACACGTATATGTTAACAGTAAAAATTTTCTAAGAATTATTGTGTGATGGTCGACATTATTTTTAACGTATTTTGTATATCGATTTGACAGTAACATATAAAAAGTGTTAATTTCGAATAAAATGACATTTTTATGTGTTAAAAAATCAATCGATTGCGACAGTTCAAACAAGATAAATACTGTGTGTTAAATTGACCCACAAAAGTGTTAAAAATTCATCACTCAGAATTTTAACACACGTTTTTTTTACACTTTGACGATTCGTTTTTTCTGTGCATATAACAAGTCATTAATATTTTTCGACTGACAATCGATTTTTGAACAATTTTGGAGGTATTCCGTTTTGCCAGCCCTACCTCGTCTTGTCCCTCCCCCGTCGTCTATATATATATATATATATATATGTATAAAATCCCTTTTGAGGAGTGTGACGTAAGTTTGTTGAAGAAGCTTAGGAGGATAGCAAATGACGAAGAAATGTTGGTAGTACGTGATGAAGATAAGTATCTTGAGAGAATCCTTTTGGGTGCAGATCTACCCGTTGGTTTCATTTGAGATGATGTTGGTTTGAGTTAGAGTTAAAACGTCAGTACAGTTGCGAGTGGATAGACAGATAGAGAAGACAAGTTGAGGAGGACCTGACTGTTAGTATTTCAGGTCTTCATGGACTGTGGTTCTCATAAAGATTTTTATGATCGTCTAGAAACGACAAAGAATGTGGAACTGACTCAAGTGGCTTCTATCTTTTTTCTTATTTTTCTTACATTTTCTTTTTTTTTTTTTTTTTTTTTTTACTTTATTTTATTTAGTTTTATTTTCCTTTGAGAGCGGTGTAGTGGTGTACTTTTTGGTATAAAGTTGGTTTAACGAGTGAGATAGCGAAAAATAGATCGTCAATAGTCGAGATAAGAAAGAAGGAGATCAACAACATAAACTACTGCCATCATTTCCACGGTATATCAAAACTCTTAAACTTTTTTTACAGCATTTCAATTGCATTTCATCTGCTAAGAAAAAGTAGCTCTATAAAAAATCGCAATAATAATTTTATGCCTTTACTTGGAGCATAAATAAAACTTTATCATTTGAATAAGTTTTTTTGAATTATTTATGCTTTAAATATTAAAATACTTTTGATAAATCAATCGTCAGGTATTGAAAGCTGTAAAAAAAAGTCATTTTTTTAAATTCACAGCTGAATAAAATATAACCACTAAAAAAATATCTTCCATCAAATATAAAAATGTACTTTTACTCTGATGATTAAACAGCGCGGAGATGAAAAAACTTCCAGTGGAAAAAGAAAGAAAAAAAAAAAAAAATAGAACTAATGAGTGTCGATTCTGGGAGCAAAGGGTCAAATTTTTATGTAGCAATCAATGGGTTATGATCAAAGTGAAAAAATTCTGCAAATATATAACTACAACCCTCATCATATGTATACACATATATATGTATATACATATTTTAGTTGGATGTTGAAATAGCAGTAGCACCAGCCGATGAATTGTATTTGCTCGCAGGATTTCCGCGCTCTCTAACTCTCTACGGAGTATCCGTTCTCGTCGTTCATTTGCAAATCGCACGAAGCCATTCGAGATCGGCTTCCACCCGTAGCCGACAATTCCCTTCCGCTTTTAACCCCTTTGCTTTTCATGCCCTCCCTCTCTCCTGTCCTCTTGCCCCTCCCCCTCCCTCTCTTTGCTTCTTCGTCATCCATAATTCTCAACGCTCTCACGGATTATCGAGCGGTTAATATCACGCTCACTCTTTCTTTCTCGTGATGAAACAAGATACTCCGGTTTTTCGTTTGTAAAAATAATTCTCTCCTCTCTATGACAGCAGCATGTACGGTAGGATAAATTTTTGTTGAAAATTATCCAGCTCATCAAGGTGAGTTTGTGGTTGCTCTTGCAGTCTTTGCATATTTTAATGCCCAAAAGATACCCCGATACATAAATCTCTACGATATTTATCATAAAAAATATAATCACCCATCACGGCTGATTTGCCTCATCGTCTTGATTCAACTTTTGTTTTTTTCTGCGTTCTACGGATTTACAAAAATTTAAAAAAATGAATAAAATCTTTTCCGGTTTTCACGGATCAGCTCTGGAGCATCTAACCGATTTCTTCATCCAATTCCGTCTTGATCATCTTGATAAAATTTTTCACTCTTTTCCTTTACCGCCGAGGTCTCTCTCAAGCAGTGAGCAGTAAGCAGCGGTGGCCTTAAACCCACCACTGAATATTTCATCGACGCCAACAGACCGTCGTCGCTCCACCGGAGAATCAGCGCTCGCTTCATCGGCGATTTTCGAGGTAAATTAAGGACAGGGAATGCTTGCTTGGAGGGTCTTTTGGCCATTCGCACGGAAGAGATGGAAGGGTAGTTGCTCCCAGCTTCGCCCATTCCCCTCTAAATTTTTTATCTTCCCTAGCTCGAATACATTTTTTTTAATTTTTTTGCTGACTCGACAATATCGTTTCTCATCTTCCGTATAGACCGTACAGCAATTTCAATCTGCCTCTGATGTATATACCTATAAATATGGATGTTTACATCTATACACACATATATTGTAGACAAATATATTTAAACCTACACAAGGATCCTCGTATCTTTTTGTAAAAAGTTTTCACTAAGTGCACATAAATATTCTATTGGCTCAAGTATGTGTACATATTTCTCTCTGCATACATTGCGTAACACATTTACCAAAAGTACCGTATTATATTCTTCAGGAAAGCATCATCATGATCTCCGTGACAAATTGTCATGTCACTTTGACGGTAAATAAATTTAAACTTTTAGATTTTTTATTAAACCAAAATCGATAGGTCATTCTCCCCGGCGACGCTCCGTGAGCTTGGCTTGGCTTGGCTTGCTTTTAATTTAAAATAAAAATAAAAATTAGAAAAGACCGTATATACTCTCAGGTAACATAAAGGACCATCAGTTGGCTGATAGCAACATCGCGTACCCAATCTCTTTTATTCACGACGTCTTTTACAATAATTATTTATAGGGTATTCATGAATGGTTGATTGCTTTGAACAATTAATTAGCCCAATATTGATTCTCTCGTTCACTCGGTTCTTCTTATTCTTCTTTTTTATTCTTCTTCTTCATCTTCTCGTACTTCTTGTTCCTGTTCATCTCCTACGTACCACTACCGGCAAGTAGAACTATCGGCTCAGCAGCTTTACTTGACGCTCTTAATGGCTTTGGTTTTTCGAGACGAGAATTATCAGAGGCCAAGTAAATTATTCAGCATAATTTATATTTTAAAATAACCCGATGAATAATGAGATAAAAATACTTTTCTTTCCTTTTTATTTCTTCGTTCTTCCTTCCGTTATCTCCTTAAATCCTGAATTTTAAATTATTTATTTTATTATTCATGTCATTGTTATTATTTTATTAATTTCGTGACAGTCTGGTACAGTAGTCTAGGAACGTTACTGAGTTTACTCTACAAGAGTAGATCCCGGCCGAATATTCAGCCGGTGAGTTTTACACCGAGCGTAAAATTGCATTAGGCGTTGGCGTGGCACAAAAAGGGCTGTCCGTGTTTTAGATCCGAGCGAGCTTCATCGTGGTAACCAGTGCAAATGATTGGACGCCGACGTTGGGTTAGTAACTAACGGTCAAACTTCGTTACAACAAGATATCCGTCGACTCAATTAAAGCTTAAATACTCGCGATAGTGGTAGTGCCTCTGACAGTGTCCATGTAAGCACAGACACCGTGCGCTAGTTGTACTTACTCATGATAAAAATATAAATCTCCTTCTATTTAATCGCCGATGGTAATTCATTACTTCTAATTAAAGTTATTTTTTAATTTATTTCGAGTGGGACTGAGAGGGGGTGAGAAAACCGAGTTTCCAAAAAATTTTTTTAAATAATTATCGATTGCAATTTATTATTTCTGTAATTTTTTTTCGAGGATTTTTGAGTCAAAAAAACGTAAATTGAAAAAAAAAAAAAATTAGTACGCACACTTGGATTGTATCAGCTCACACTTGACAACAATTTTAATTCTTTTTTATCAAATCACTTTATTTTTAATTGCATTCGTTAACGAAAAAAAAAATGGCTGAAATATTTTTGGCGGAAGTAAACTAGGGAACGAAAATAAAAAAAAAAAAAATACCATAATGGAATCAATTGAAAGTGGTACGGTTAAAATTTTTTTAAATGTTTAACCAGCTATTATCTTGGCGGATATTGTGCTGCTGGCACTTAATGGAGATTTTTTTTTATTTTTTATTATTCAGTACTCTCTCGATTCCAGACAACTAACAGTTATATTTTTTTATTCAATGACCATTGAATGTTGAAAAAAAAAAAAAAAAAAAAATTCACTCCATTCCCAAATATTATTTTATTTCCCACTTTCCATTTTTTAAAATTTTTTAATCTCGTTAATTAATTACCGAGTTTATTACTTTTAATAAATTGTCAAAAAATTATTATTCTTTTACGATTCAACCTCACTAAAAAAAAAAAAAATCCATAAATTCACTTTGCAATTTCGTTGTTTAATTTATTATACTCGAGTTTTTCTGTTTTGATCGGCCTCTGTATTATAAAAATACATTTTATATTTATTACGCGGCAGTAATTAATTTAGTTGTGGATGTTTGTACACATCAACATCTGATTGCGGATAATTAAATGTGTAACGTTGTATGTAAGTAAGGATCTTGAGAAAAGAGAAACTACGGTGTAATGTGGGTAGGTCTACTTAGGCGTTCGATTAAGATAACGGTAAATTATAATGTATTTTACAAAACTACTTATAGATTGATGGAGTGTGTAGTAAATAAATAAATACAATTTTTCATTTATTTATTTATTTATTTAATTATTTTTTTTTCAATTAATTATCAGTGATTATTGATTGTAAATGTATATGTCTATTTATTTTTAATCTATTTACAACATCTTAATTATCACTATCGGTAAATTTATGTGCAATCATATTTTTTTTTATTCTGTAATTATTACAGGATAATCCACGACAAATTACAATATATTTTTACAATCGAGTTAATTGTACGGCACATTGCCAATTAATTGGAAATATATGAGAGATATTGGCTTAGCATTTGAATGAAATATTTCTATTCGATTAAAGTTCAAATATTCGGTTCAAATTTCGAGTCTTAAATAATAAACTCGTACGGAGAAAAATGCAAGTCAAAATTAAATAATAATTACAATCACAATGAAAAATTTGCTATCGCAAATAAAAAATTACAATCCATAAAAAAAATTACGATGATTTGTGAAAATTAGTTTTTTATTTCAATTATTACTATCGAGATTGTAATTTTCACTTATCATATTAATTACAATACAGCTTCGTTAAGTTTCGCTTGGAAAAAATAAATATTTACTTACCCGAGTCGAAATATTAGACGTATAATGAACGTTTTCAACGTTTTAAACGTAAATTGAACGTTTTTAACGTTTTGAATGTAAATTGAACGTTTTGGACATTAAAAACTCAATTTGACAGCTTTCAACTTATTCAAAACGTTGATTGGAGTATCATAAAATCACAAATCGAAAACGCAACTAAAACCTATTTAGACTTACAATAAGAAAACATAAGCATTCAAAAATACTAAAATCATAACTCATAAAATTACCAATTTTTTACAAACTAAAATACAAAAAAATCGTTCAATTTACTTTCAAAACGTTAAAAACGTTCAATTCACGTTTAAAACGTTAAGAACGTTTAACTTACGTCTAATATTTTGACTCGGGTATTCATATGAAAATAGTTCAATGTTACAAAAAGTAGAAATTGTTTTCAGAATTATTAAAAGTTAGTACATTAGTCGCAATTTTTGTTTCGTATTTGATGAATATTACATCTCCAATGTAATTCTACGTAAGTTACTGTACATTTTAGGATGTCGGTAAGACCAATTGCAACTCCGGGAGATAAAATTACTATTTGCGATTGTAAAAATTACTATCTGGAATACATCTTTCACAAAGCGCGTTAACTAATATTTACTAAGTACAATAGTACAAATAATTGGTACATAATAATTTTTATTTGTCGCTAGTAAATTTTATTTTGAACGTAGTAATTTTTATAATCAATAGAAATTCTTATTCTAAATAATACATTGTAATTTTTACTTTGAGTTTTGTACAAGTTTTGATTTTGTTTTTAACATTTCAAGATTACTTCTCGGATTGTAATTTTTTTTTCAAATTTAGTAAAAATTACTTAATTTTTTTCTCCGTGCACATGTCGTAAATTACTAAATTTTTCCGTCATAATTCGGTTTGAATTTTCAGGGGACTATTAATATTCGATTCGACACAAATTATTTTTACACCCCTTATATATGAGGGTATCGTTTTTTTATTACTAAATTATTTATTTATATAGTGGAGTTTATTTTAAATTAAAAATGGTCTATATCAAATGCATCAAATCGAGCATGACGGAAATGCAAATTACAATGTAACAGTTGATTGATTTATGAAATGAAAGGCAAGATAAGAATAGAAAAAAGGAAAAAAAAAATTTATAAAAAGTAACGCATTTTATATATGGAACGAAAAATCAATAGACAATTATAACGTGTTCGTGACTCACGGAATTATTTTTTTTCTCATTTCCTATCAGATAAATTAAAATTTTTTTTTTTATATTTTATTATAATTCAAATAAAGTTTCTTTTAGTAATTGATCATTTATCAAAAAATTTTTTATTTCAATTATTCAAAAATTTACCACTATTCCCAAGCACTAGAAGTAAAAATTTTCCAACAAAAAATACATTTTTTTTTTTACGTAACGTCACATTTTTCGATATAAGCCACTTACAGCTATCAGGTAGCATTCGTTACTCAACGTACAGTCAAACTAGATAAAGTTCATAGTTATTGCTTTAAAAAACTTATAAATTTAAAGAAAAAATGATAAAACACAAAAATAATAACTCACTTATTCATAATAGACTAGAAAAAATATGAACATATATTTAAACAAGCCAATAAATTAAATGTCTGGCTCAGTTTAACGTTTTCATATATTCTATACATATATACCCAAACACACGGATCAACTAATTTTTGCTTGCCACAATATTATTGTATTTTTTTCCATTTACGGTTGTTTTATTTTTCTTCATAAAACGTTTTTTGTATTTTTTGTAACGTCATCGATCAGCTATAGCTTGGATGGCTCTTAATCTTCTTCAAGTTCTGTAAGTCAGTTTTAGGCATCTAGCCAGCAAGCGTGAAGGAGATAACTTGGTGTGAGTGTATGACTGTGTGAATGTGTGTTCTATATATGTATGTGTACGAGAGTTTGTAGAGAATGTGTGAGTATGTACACTGACGAAGATTTGCGTGAGTGGCATGCAAAAGCGAAAATATATATACAAGACAAGCATAGCAAAACCGTGGACGCGCTTTTACGCGGGCCGTGTGTAAAGAGCTGTGTACACGGGCGTCTCGTTCGAGCTCGTGCGTCCATCAGTCATTTAGCTTACCCTGGTAAGATTAATGGCCAGCCCTCGATGGATGTGAACGAGTGAACGTGAAACACGACTCGCGTTACCCGTGTTACACATACTCACATACTGACGTATACTCACACACTTTTACACATATATATCTGTCATATGTATGCATACATACATATATGCATACATCATCTGGACAACGGTTACACCTGCCTCTACACCACCTCTAGCTATATTCGATTGTGGCTTTAGCCTTTTTTCACGATGACTTTCAACCGTTTTTATACTTGCGAAATGCGTTTGTTCACTTTTATTTTTTTTACGCATTTTATTTTATTACATTATCCATGGACAATGTATGACATAAAAAAATTATTTGCATAAATATATACACACATATATTTTACCATTATCACTTTCATTTTTTTCCGTCATTATAATTTATATATATACTTTTTTTTACATTGTATTTCATCAGTATACTTCACTTGTAGACAGTATAAAGATTGACAGATGTGATAAAAATAAAAATAAAAAAAAAGTTTAAAGATCTCAATGATACGAAAAATTTTTTATAATACAAGTGAGTTGTATTTTAGAGTTAATCCAACAATTTATAATCTTGACTGAAGAATAAGAGGAAAAGATATACATATATATATTTTTTTTTTATCTTATCTAGTAAAAAGTTAATGAAGTAGTTTCGTTTGAAAATTGATAAAAAAATTTGGATAAAAAATAATGACGAGCTTAGAATTTTTGAATTTAGTTGAGTGTACAGAGAGCTTAGTTATAAAGCTGCGCTTATGTGTATCGCGTGCGACGAGGATTGAGGTGTCTCCATCGGTGGCTTAATCCGCCTTGCGATTCTCGATCACGCTCACGTACGTGACGTTATCGCGTGTCCACTCGATGTGGCGGTGGCGGCTGTGTGCAATGACAACCGACGCGTAAAAATAAGAAGCACCGCCAAAGATATTTTCAGACTGCTCGTAAAATTTTTTTCTTTTTTTTTTTTTTATTATTTCTTTGTCCTATCGCTTTCGCGAGCCGATCAATACGCAATCGGTGGGTAGAGATAGGTGTAGTCTGCCATTAGTTTTTGTCTGCGTAAATTAAAAAATATTATTTTGCTTTAGTGTGTGTGTGTCTGTGGGCTGTGTGTCTGGTTTGATCGATTTGAAATGACGCTCAAGGAGGTGGTATAAATAAAAATAAAAAAGATAGCCATGAAAATAGGTAAAAACCGATGAAACGATAAAGTGCTTTGCGAAAGGAGGAAATAGAACGGCTGAGACGTCAACGAGGAACTGCGTATGCCAGGTACATGAGTAATGGGCTTCGTGATAATGGATCGTTGATTCGGATGAGTTAAATTGAAACAGTAAATGGGAGTGGTTATATATATATGTATCAAAATGATATTAAAAAAAAAATTTTTTATAAATAAAGTAAAAGCGAACTGGGTAAAATGAAGACATTAAGGAACTAATGCCAATTTTTGAAATTTAATATGGCGGGTTTTTTATTTTTTACTCTGAAAAAATTTCGAAGTGAACAGGGAGTGAAATAAAACCCAGATCACTCAGTAAAAAAAAAAATTCCCTCCTTACTTCGTATGCGGAGTGATTTTTTTTTACTCCGAAACCGAGTGAATTGAGATTCAAATAAAATTCATAATTACTCCGATTCCCGCCCATTTTTTCACAGTAAATTAAAAGAAAATGATACTAAGTACAAATTTTTCATTGTCATCAAAAAATTGTTTAAAAATAAATCAATGACATTTGACAAAAACGGACACTTGCCTGTAAACGAAATCAAACAATTTTGATAAAAAAAAGAACATTCGGGTCGAATTATTCAAAAAAATTCAGATAAATGTTGTGATATATTTATCCTAGTCATATAAAACAGAATTTTAATTAATACAAAAGAAATAGGGGATCAACAGTGAAGGGTTCAGCCACAATACTCGTTAAGTTCTTATCTTTTTTAAACGATTATATTATTTTTTGTTCATGAGAACGTAAAGTATTTTTTTTCGTCCTTAGAATTTAGTGACAAAGAGATTAGCTGATAAGCAAAGCAATTTCTCTTGGCATTACTCTAAGCTACGAGCCTTTTAAGAGTACCAAAAATTAGAGACAAAGAAAAAACCTACTGATAAAAAGGTTTAAAGCTTCGCAAGCTCACCCACCCACACAATAACTATTTTACTCGTACGTATGCATCAGTTTGCTCGTACAACCAACAGTAGACCGTCCATTGATTAGATGCCGTTATAAAAGTATAAAAATATGTACAGAGAATATACATGTCAGTGCGATTACAAAAGTTGAAAAAAAAATTTCTTTCTCCATTCATGCAGGCAAATTACTATTTTTTTTTTCACTTCGACGAGTGATAACAGGGAATAAAGTTGATGAATAGACCGAGCAGAATAATTTCGCGTTTGTTAAAAAGTTCAAGTCTCTGGCAGGTTTCGCATTATTATCCATGTGTTACGCGGATCTTCTCATGATCGACAGCTGTCGACATCACGTTGGTACTATCTGATGTAGTGCAGAGAGGAAATAAGAGAGGAAGAGTATCAATGCACAATATATAAGTACAGCTCAATATATATACATATATTTTTTTTTATTGTGTACATACGTACAGCATAGAGGAAATAGAGGGAAAGAAAGTTATAGAATAGAAGGAGAAAGATATAATACACTCGATACCTTAATCCCCAAGTCAATTATTTCCGATTGACAATAACGTAACATTGGAAAAGTATACTCGTCAACTTTTGCAGACTACAGCACGCTCAATTACCGTATAATAATCCCTTCAGCAATCCCACGCATATCGATTTCCAATTTACCCTGGCTGCCTGCCTGCCATTGCTAGAGCTACTGCTACTGCTACTGCTACTGCTACTGCTACTGCTACTACTACTGCATATCTACTCCTGTTTCATTTCAACGGTTTTCCCTTCCAATTATTCGCCTTAATGATTATTCACTACTATTATTATACGGACTTAAATTTTCCATTTAATTTGTCACATTTTAATTTACTTACTTTTTGTTAGCTCTTTTAAAATTAACTTTTTATTTTATCATTTTATTATGTTTTAAAACTAACATTACTTTTCCTTAATATACAGATAAGCCTAATTTTAATTACTTTCTTATTACTTTTAACTCTAAGTAAATATTTTTATTATAACAGATAATTTTTAAGTACCCGGCGGTTTTAAAACTTGGGAGGATTGGGGTATTTGGAAAAATAAAACTCTGGCAATAAAGTACAGTCGCGAAAATGTTTATAGTGAGTAATTGAAAGAGTGTCTGGTGAGAAGAGCTGAAATGTGATGAGAAAGAGAGAGGGGGGAAGAGGGGTAGAGAAGAGTTGAGCGAAGAAAGCGGTTTCTGGTGCTATACCTTGAAACTTGGAAATGAGTTTAACGCGAGTGTCCTTTATCGTCGTTAAGCATCAAGTTGTCTGACCTCGTGAAGGTCCTCTCTACTTGGCTCGGCTCTGCTTCCAATAGTTTGCTCAATGAATATAGAGAGAGAGAGAAAGATTAAGATTAAGATTGAGATTGGGATTGAGATTGAGATTGAGATAAAGATAAAGACAAAGTAAAGAAGGGCAGTTGGTTTCTGCTTCTGCTCTATATGCTGGATGCTAGAAGTTACGTTACATGCTACGCTATCCTTATACTTAACGAACGTCCTCTACTGGTAGTTGTAGACTGAGCCGTATCAACCGTCGTCATTGTCGTCGACGTGTGTCACGTGTATGTGCGTCGTCCCCAGTGCGATCTCATCAAACGTTACGACGTCGTCTGTCGTCTCCGTTTGTGAGGTCGTTTCGCGTATCCCACGAGAATCATACGGCTCTGACTAGACTCCTCTTACTTCTCAACTCTATATTACTCTATATTCTTAGTCTCGTCTACTGCACGCCATATATGTATATATATGATATACATATATAGTTCAGATCTTATACTTTGCAAGCATATCAACCGTGATTTCCCATTCGAACCGGACTTTACGAGTGACGTCTCTACTTGCATATTACATTTATCTCTCTGTATATATATATATATATATATATGTGTGTGTATGTATATAATAGTATCGTCCGTTCGTGTTCGGCGACTTAAAATTACTGCTTTAGATTTTCATAACTCATACTGTTGTCATTGTTTGTAAAGCCTGTGATTTTAACGTCAATTCCAAACCTGTAGCATTGCAACTTACGTAATATAATTCGCTGCATAGTAATAATAATAATAATTATTATTATTACTATTAAATTCAACAACCGACTAAATATGTTTTATCTGTTAATTAAATTAAGAAGAAAGTTAATTTTTTTGCACTGATTTAAATTTTGTTGGTGTAAGTAAATGAGAATTTTTATACACAAGAACAAAAGTAACAAGAAAATGGTCAAAATTTTTTTATTCTTTCGAGGCAGAAGTTTAAAAAAAGCAAAGGCCGGAATAAAATGTGAAAGAAGGTAGACTAGCATACATATACATATATATCTATATATGTATATGTATGTATTCATGGATAATTACGTATTCCCTATGTGCCCGGACATGTGCACTTTCCGGATGAGACGACGTCGCAAATTCATTTTGACAGCTTGCAAATTAAATCGCCGTAGAAGCTTCACAGGATGTCCAAATCAAGTTTTAACCGGCCAGCAAGAGGCTTTTTTTCTCGAGAGTACCTCTAGTGTAGGATTCAAGTGATATAATAATAACAATAATAATAGTATATATATATATATCTATATAGTTACAAGATTTATCCTGCTTTGCGGAATCCACTAGTAATTTCCGCCGGCTTAAACGTTTTCTATATTGTAGAGTGAGGAGAGAAAGATAGAGAAGGCAAGCCAGCAAGATCTTTGGCAAGTCTCCGTGAATGCTTTTCAACTAAATCTCTCTTACTATAAATTCTGCTATTCATTTTCAAGAGCCACCATCTGAGTATACTGCACTATACCACTTTATACGTGTGATGTATCTATATCTATATCTAAATATATATATGTGTATACAGTAAGTCGCGAGAAAGGAAAGAAAATGAAACGACGCCTTTACCTTGTGGTCTTCGTATTTTATCGTGGGTAGGACAAAGAGTCTCTAGGTTTCTATGGGTTCCTTTCACACGTAATATTGGCCCTCGACTTTCAACAGACACCACACTCATAACTGGACGACACTGACCACTGAAAACTTAGATGGTTAAGCTCTTTCAACTCTCTCATCATACTCCCAATCCTCTACGCGATCTATCATCCTCTACCACTTGCTCTCAAAGTTGGTGGTTATTAAAAATCACCCGAAAACTTATAAAGGAATCTCGGGGAAATAAAACCAAGTCCACTTCCACTAAAATCAAGGGTAATTTATTTATAATGTTATTTATTAACTAAAACGTCAAGACTCGATATATTAAACTTTAATTCAATAGATGGATCGAAATTGCCCGTCATCCACTTACTCCCTGTTCTTGCAACTCCCGTCGAGCAAAGAGAGAGTAAAGAGAAATTTTGCCAAGAAGTTTAAAACAGCACGAGCCTTTTCACCGACCAGACATTGGCACGAAAATTCATCTGACTTTTCATCCCTTGGGCGAGTTTTTTAAAATTATAAAACCCCCGTGCCAAAACTTTTAAAACTTCATACCATATATATATATATATATATATATATATATATATATATATATATATATAATAATACTTTAATATATCTGGACTTGAAAGCTTATTAACTGCTAAAATAAAAAAGTTAATTTACTATTATTAATAATAAATAAAAAAACCGTGGAAATGCACGCGGTAACTTAAATAATTAAATATATTTTTTTTCTACTCAAGTAATTTTTTTCACCGTCGAATAATTTAAAAGGCAGGTCAGGGTAATACTTAAGAGTGCGGTAGGAATAAAAAATGAATCGTGTGTTTTAAAGCTAATGCTAGCTAGCTAGCGATATATAAACGCCTGAGTTGATAAACGAGCCCAACTCACGAGCCCTAATGCGAATATAATTATCATTAGAAATTTTCTTATTCTCCTTTTTCCCTCGTAAAATAATGTGAGTCAATGACCTACTGCATGCTCATATAATATTCTTATTATTATTGCTAATCTTTTTGTTTTACTTTTTCACTTTAACCGAACTTGGTTAGTAATGACGAGAAATCTTTTACCGACTCAATACCACCGAGCAGAGACTGCACGATAACTTATTATATATATATATATTTATATGTACATTGTATTAACTAGCTTCAAGCTACAACAATATTCACGTATATATTTATATATATGTGCATATATTGTGTAAGAGTAGGGGGTGATTGATCGTGTTGCTTTTCGACTTAACAGAAAACGCCCCTTATTCTACACCCAGAGATCCTGCAGATTCCTGCAACGCCTACGTTCTTCACATGATCATTATCGTTTGACTTGAAAAAATAATCTTACCTTCCTCTGTCCTATTATTTATATACATTTATGTTTATAAAAATATCATGCCATAAATCAATTCACAATACTATTATCTATCTTAATTAATATTCAAATTTCTTTTATATTCAAATTCACAAGTGACTTGTCTGTTTTTTTTAAGTCTGCGAATAAATCTTAGGATTATAATTTTTATAATAATGATAATAATAATCATGAATTCAATTAGCAAATAGGTATTGACTAAAAATTCATCGGGTATATAATAAAATGAACAAATAGAAGTGTGTTTTATCTTGACATTTTTACGGTTTCAATAGTAAATTCAAAATAATTTATGTAAATATGTAAAATTAAATGAATCTGTTTATTTATTCATATTCTTATTTATTTAACCTCTTTAATGTAAAATATTTATGCTTATTCTTGAATACATTCGCTTAGAGTGTTTTGAAACTAGAAATAGTGCTTTGATTGCATACTTCTGTCAGTAAGTCATTACTTATAACCCAAATAAATTATTTATTTTTTGTCGGTCTTTGTATTGGTATCTAACGTTAATCAACCCCCTATTTCTAATGGGTTATTGACTGTCGGTATTTAATTGTACATGTTTACATAAATATGCTTGCGAGACATATCAACCAAATTTCGCCACAGAAAAAAACTATTTAGTTTTCCTACATTCCATCGAAATTTTGCCTACACTTTGGAAAATTTTCCGTGACCATGTTCAATATTAAAAGTTTTTGTGTAAATAATTTTTTTCCTGCCTGTGTTGATTTTAACACAAAATTTTTCTCGTATTGACACGGTAATTTTTTTTTACACTAAAAAAATAAGGGCTGCGAACTAGATTTAGTTTTGTCACCAGTCTCTAAAAATGAATTAGTGAAATTCACTGCGTATCAGTGGATAGTCATCATTTCCACAGCTGGTTCCCAGTGAATATTTACTAATTCGAAGTGAATTTCACTGATTCATTTTTAGAGAGCAGTCACCATTGGCCGGCGACGGTAAATTTTGAGTTAAAGATGTAACGTTTAGCGAATTCGCGGTAGTTCTTAGCACATATTTTTTTCTATGTATATATAAGCATGTAAAAGAAATTCCATCGTTTACACAGATAATTTGTTCAGTTTTAAAATGGGAATTATTTGTGTTTATTATCCTAAACTAATTACTAAAAGTAATTGTGTTTATTATCCTAAATTTTTAATTCGAATCATCTAGAATGATTCGAAAGTTTTCAAATGCCAAGATAGTTAGAGTTATAATTTTTTTTAATAGACATAATAATATCAGGATGGTAAAAATTACCATCAGGATGATAACAGTTACTATCAGGGATTGTAATTAATATTATTACGATCTAGATGATTTATTCAATCATCTAGATAATATTCACTACTATCGGATTGATAGTAAAAATTTTACAATCACTAGATGATAATTCCTATCATTTAATTTTCTGAGTGTAGAGAAATGTTTTTCTTTAACTTTTAAGTGCTAGCGTTTTTTCACTAGGATTTCTCTGAATCCTAGAGAAACCTGAGTGAATGCGGAGTGAATTCGGATTTAAATTAAATCCGGATTCACTCCCGATTTTACAGTGTAACTATTATAATTCCTGATGATAACAATTACCATCAGAAATTATAAATATAACTATTTAGAATAATAATAGTAATTAACTCTAGTTAACATACATGATCCTACACGGAAAAAAATTAATCGTGAATGCAACATGATGCAGTCATGTTGCATTCACATGATGAAATCATGTTGCATTCACATGATTTGTCATGTTGCATTCACATGATAGTCATGTTGCGGTAACATGAGAAAATCATGTTGAATTCACATGATTTGTCATGTTTCGGCTACATGATAATCATGTTGCGGTAACATGAGAAAATCATGTGGCATTCACATGATTTGTCATGTTGCATTCACATGATAATCATGTTGCGGTAACATGAGAAAAATCATGTTGCATTCACATGATTTGTCATGTTGCATTCACATGATAATCATGTTGCGGTAACATGAGAAGATCATGTTGCATTCACATGATCTTCTCATGTTACCGCAACATGATTATCATGTGAATGCAACATGACAAATCATGTGAATGCAACATGATTTTTCTCATGTTACCGCAACATGATTATCATGTGAATGCAACATGACAAATCATGTGAATGCCACATGATTTTCTCATGTTACCGCAACATGATTATCATGTGAATGCAACATGACAAATCATGTGAATGCCACATGATTTTCTCATGTTACCGCAACATGACTATCATGTGAATGCAACATGACAAATCATGTGAATGCAACATGATTTCATCATGTGAATGCAACATGACTGCATCATGTTGCATTCACGATTAATTTTTTTCCGTGTAACAATTATCATCCATATGGTAAACATTACGATCTAGATGATTTATAAAATCATCTAAATAATATTCACTACTATCGGATTGATAGTTAAAATTTTACCATCACTAGATGATAATTCCTATCATTGAATTTTCTGAGTGTATGACTGAAAAAATTTCTGTTTCAACGAAGAAATTTCTCCCATATACTTATACATAAGGAAAGTTACTCTGTCACTACAATCATATGTGAAAAATTTCCATGTCAAGAAAAACAATTATTTCTACGTAACATTATATAAAACATTTTCTGTCGAATTGACATTCAATTAAGTGTTTCTAGTTTTTGTTCATTGTAGTTCATCTATTAAACAACAATAATGAAAATCTAAAGGGCATGTCCAGTAGAGAAAAAATTAAATGATTTTGATTATCAAATTAATAAAATAGTAGACATAATATGCTGACTGCTTTATAATTCCTATTGTTATTTGACACTAAAATTAAAATGAAATTAAAAAATTAGCTGAGTTACTGTGGCAATTAATTTTATTACATTCCTCGGTTTACATGTCATACATTGTATCATATATATTTACTTTAACACACATCAGTCTGACATTAATTTCATATACTTATGTATGCGCGATTCGCTTCGAAGATGCGGATAATCGCTACTGTATCACTCGGCCGATCTTTTATTGTTACTTTGTTCTTGGATTTTTTCTTTAAAATACGTCTTTACTACTTTGCTTTATACATAAATTTTTTTATATACTTTGTTGCGGTCTTAGTGTTACTAGAAAAGATAAAAAACTGAGTTCGTTCCGGAAGAATGAAGAATCAATTATTAGATAGGTAGGGTATTTTTTATGAGTTTTAAGTTTGTGGCGACGTGTATGTTAGGGCGATGTCAAGTTTTTGAGAAGTTAATAATTTATAATGATGACAAAATAAACAAGTTGTTATCCTAGACATGGTGAATTTATAAAATTTTCATCTTGTTGACAGTGAGGAACTTTTTTATTATTATTTATAAAGGTTTGACCTTTCCTTCATCCGACCTTTAAATGACCTCGGGCGCAATGAGTTCCTGTCGCAAGTCGTAAACGAGGCAAGTTGGGTAGGCAAATTGTCCATAAAGAGCGACTCTCTCGAGTGAATACCAAGGTTGTAGTAAGAGTAAACTCGTAAACCCAGTAGTTGCTGCATCTGGCGACGTCAAGTTGAGAGGCCAAAGTTCTTCACTCTAAAGAGCTGGGACGCCAACTCAATAATAAATTTACATAATTTTCTTGTATTACTTTGTTCAATTAATTTTAAATGCTAATTGTTTTTTCTTCGACGTCTTAATATTTTTGCTTTATTAAATCATATTTCAAATTTACTTTTATTTAAGCCTAGGTTGACTAGGGATAATTAGAGACTCTATTCAAAGTACATACTTTTGTTTGCTCATTTCATTTTTTTCCAACTTTTAATTTTTCGTTTTCAATTTACACTCCAAAGAAAATTTTCGTTACAGGCATTAATCAAATTTAAAAAAAAAATACTCTGGTGCTCCTTCTCCTAATTTTTTTTTCAAAATTAATTTCTTAATTTTTTTAATTGTTAGCTAAAAAATTTCCAAATTAAAAAAATCTATCAATCGTAAGCTCGAAATTTCCTAAAAATTTTTCAAGTATTTTATAGAAAATCAGAGACGGATATCCCAGTGGTCTTATGAGGGGTAGCAGGACTTGTAGTTCGCACATAAAATATCCCCGACAAAATATCCGAATGCAAATTATCCGATAAACAAAATATTCCCGGACCAAATATCCAAGAGACAAAATATCCTGTCGATAAATCTTATTCAGAAAAATATATTTTAAGTGAAAAAATAATTAATGGTTTTCGATAAACGGGTACCGTACCATTCCAAGTATATGTGTTGACCTATTTCCAAAACAATACCCACCCAAAATCTGTGAAAAACGGGCACAGTACGATTTCAAGCATATGTGTTGATCTATTTTTAATATCACACACTCAAATTTTATGTGCAAACATATTAAATATTTCTGATAAAAGGGTACCGTTCTATTTATATGAAAAGTATTTATATTATAAGATATTTTGTCGGGTATATTTTATCTACTCTCTAAACCTGAAATAGTGAATTATCACTAATTCACAGTGTATATTCACTATTTGCCACAGCTAAAAGTCGACCACTTGGAATTAGTGCATATACACTCATTTACCCAGTGATTTTAAAAATTAATGTTTTAAATCTACTGTATTAAAAGTAAAATTTTCACTATTTATACATAAAATTCACTTTTTTCCAGTGAATTAGTTGATCACTCAGAAATACAGTGAAAATTTAACAATTTCAAGTTTAGAGAGTATTAGTATTTAGTCCGGGGACATTTTGTCTATCAGATAAAATATATTCGGATATTTTGTCTTCAGATAATAAGTGACGGTACCTTATAAGTGTTCCACTACGGGCACACTAAAAATATAAAAAATTTCTTTAATTATCTGGTCAAAAAATATATTTCCTCACACTTAGAAAATTAAATAATAGGAATTACCATCTAGTGATGGTAAATTTTTAGTCAATCATTTTTTCAATCTGATAGTAGTGAATACCATCTAGATGATTGCAATTATCATACATATGATAATTGTTACAATCTAGATGATTTATGCAATCATCTAGATGGTATTCACTACTATCAGATTGAAAAAATGATTGACTAAAAATTTTACCATCACTAGATAGTTACTCCTATTATTTAATTTTCTGAGTGCATTAGAAATTTTTTTTTTTTTAAATAAAATACTAAAATCAGTACAGAATTTTTTATGCCTCATTTTTTTAACGTTACATATTTTATTTATTTTTTCACATCAGTATTAAAAACAATTGTTTAATTTTTCCAAGTAAACTGACCGATTTATTTTAAAAAAAAATTTCTTAACGTACATTTAAATTTATTACTATTAAATATTGACAATTTAAAAAACCTTGAAAGCGTTACGTCACACTATTAATTGAATATTACCAAGCAAACTAAAAGATCGAGCGTTAGGAGCATGGATAATCAGTAATTAGAGCGAGGTTACATATTATTTCTGATGCAACGTTCGACATTGAACTCGTGTTTTAATCTCATCGTGCGTGGGACTGTCACCTTGAATTAAATTTTTTTCACATCTCGCCATACTTTATTACCAACAAATAAAACATAACTTTAGTATTGTATTATCCGGATTAAAAAATCACCTACAGAATCAATATTCGTGCCCAGAGTTATTTAAAAATCCATTTCACAGCAGGCATCTGTACAATAAATTCACGTGAAAGCTCGTATTGTATCGTCGAATTATCGTCTATTTACCATTACAAGCCGTAAAATAACTAAAGAGATAAAGTGATGAATAGCAATGAGGGGAGGAGGAAACGAGCATTCAACCTTAATGAGAATAGAAAGTTGTCTATCGTAAAAGATCAGCATTTACAATAACGATTCGTTCGTTGCACACACGATTTGCCTATTTTTTATTTCCTTTACAACTCATACACACAAACATAAATATATATGAATGTATACACTGGTTAATATATTAATAGACAGAAACGATTTATGAAAATAATTTAATTGCTTCTATACGCGTACATTATTATCAAATCTGTGTTATATTCCAGCGCAATTATTTATACATACATTAAATAATTCTCGAGGAAATTTCAATAATCGTAATCGCTCAACCGCAATAATTGCCGAGTTAGCTACACATATATAATAACTACTGTTGTTTTAAAATATATATATTATAATAGTCCTGAAATTTAAAACATCAAGACATGACCTTAATAAGAACTATTTTTTTACATCTTTGTTCTCTATTCTATTCAATTTGTCTTCCTTAATATTTAACAATCTTACCCAAGGTAATTTACTTACGTTTTTTATATTTATATATATATATTGCCTTCATTACTCATGAGCAATTAAATTTTTTTCTGATGAATCACGTCTTGTGGATTTAAAAAAAAAATTCAATTAAAGTGACGTTGAATTTGCCAATGAAATTGACCGGAAGTATGTAAAACAATGACAAGTCAGGCATGGAGTGCAACATATATTTTAGTTTTTGAATAAGAGAAATATATTCCGGAGGTAACTTTCATTTACTGAGGTGCATGCACAACAGCGAATTAAATATATACATATGTAAAATGTTTAAAATGTATGTGTTGTGTATTATTGAAACTCATCCACTCGAACACGCCTTCTCTCGTGTTTTCTGGCACGATTCCAACCGTTCTGTTTCAATCGTTCCGGTGAGATTATGCGTACCGGCTGTTCGGAAAGTTCGTTGTTCGACACTAGATCCAACTTTTAGTGAAAACGTCATTGCTGCTACCACACTTCACCTACTGTGTACTCTATGTGCTGTTGGTAGTTTTAGTTGTGCTGGTAGTTTCGATCCTCGTCATCGGTCTTATTTCTCTACTCTCGTTTTGCTGAGAGTTGACTAGACTGAGTGGATAGCTGCAGTTGTATTATATTGAGTTAAGTGTTCTTTCTCTTCTGCTCGGTGTTATTTCTCAAGTTTAATAATTATTAGTCTCTTTATATGATCAGCACTCCAACAGGAATAGATACTCATTGGCGTCACTCCAACTTTTCGACTAAGATGTTGAGGAATTATCGCTGTAACTCGATCTAACACTCATTCTATTATACCCTTTCATTTTTCAGGCCCTCCTTTGTAATGAGTACTCTAATTTATTATTATTATTTTATTTTCTTATCAATAAATTTTGGTTCGTTTAGTAATTACGATATTTAAGTTAGCAGACAATTAAAAATTTTTATGTACCCAAAGAACGGAACGTTTTTCACGCAACGAAAATGGAAAATTTATGTAATTTGACTACTTAAAGGATAGTTAGAAGTGGCCTGCAGTTTCCGGCTGACATACTAGCGCGTATGTAAGACATTTCGAAAACTTTGATTCCGTAGATATTTTACTTTTCGTTTTGTTTTTTATTTTTGTTTCACGAAAAACGTTCCGATAATCAGGTACATAAATTTTTGGGTTTTTTTTTTCAACAATTAAATTTAAAGAAAAAAAAAACTAAAAATATGCACATGAAGAAAATTCAAAAGACTACAAGTGCAATTTTTTTAAATATTTTTTTTTTAATAATTTAGTGTTTTTAGAAAAGTCCGAAAATTCTTAGACGTCGGTTAACTTCAGTATCGTTATTAATTCATACAATTTTAGAGAAATCGAAGTTCAGGGAAAAAAAAACAAATTTAATAATTTGTCGAAATTAGGACAGAAAAAAAATGTAATTTCTAGAAAGAGAGAAGCAAAATGTCACCGATAGAGAAAATTTTATTAAGAATTTATGAATGAAAAAAAAATTTGGCTATTTGAAATTTTGAAAATTAGGTGATAGAAAAAATTTTTTTTTTAAACGGAAATAATTTTTTTTTCAATCACTTGAGCTAAATTTGAAAATCTAAATTTTTTCAAAAAATCAAAGCGATATTTTATGTTCCAAGATTCCCAATTCGCATGATTCAAAACTAGAAATTCTGAAATTCTTTTTATCATTCAATCCGCGCAATCAAATGTCATTTAAAAAATAAAAATAAGATTTCTGAATCCGCACATAAAGTCTGTAGACAATAAAATTTTATTACTATCCCAATAAAAATTTAAATAAATCTAGGAAATAAAATAAGTTTAGAGCGACCGTGTACTTGAATGCTCTTTGACATTGGATAAAAATAAAAAATCACTGTAATGATGTGGATCTCCTCGTGTAAGTCCAAGTACATTATATCGTAATGTAAGTCTCTCGAGTTCCAAGTATTTTAGCTTGGATACCGCTCATTAGAGATCAAGAATCGAGCGTTCAACAGTTGTCATTAACTGGCAGCAGCAATTCCTCGGTTGTATCTCAATTCTGGTAATATTTACGAGCAATAAGAAGACCCAGAGGCTTTTCTCTCCGTAAATACATAATATATATTTATCTATACCCACATGAATCCATTTGCCGCACGTATAATGACAACTTCTTGCGTGTACTATACAGTACAATATTCACTCCACATGCACATACCATTTTACTTAAAATTGTTATTTCCTTAGTTCGCGAAACCGTTTAACTCGGCGTTGATGTTCGAAAAAAAAAAAAAAAACAACAGTAACAATAATAATAACAAAGAAAGTAAGAAAAATAAAATAATAGTAAAAAAATACGTTCTCCGAGTTCCACGATATCCTCTTTTATTTTCCCGGGTGAATGATCCCCCGAGCCGGTCCTTAAGAGTCACGAGTGGAATATCAGAAGTTACGACGTGGGAACCATCAGGCATCAAATGCGATCGAGCTGAACGCTCAGTATTCGCTGATATGTTCTTACATGTTGCAACAGGTGCCGATAATAATATTCAAGAAGGTGTTACATGCTCTTGTAACAATAAAAAATATCTTACTCGCGTATAATCAATTTTTTAAAAATTTATTTCCAATTAATTATGCGCACACACCCAACTGGCAATTAATTGCTGGCTCAGTTTCTCATTAATTACAGTCGCCAGTAATTTATTATTTTTATAAATCTTTATTACATTGAGATATTAATAGTTTGGGAAAAAAAAAAAATAAATAAACTAAAATGTTTAAATTTATTCATGAAAGGTTATCTGGTATCATTTGAAAAGCTTGGGCAGAAAATAAAAAAATAAGTTAAGTAATCTGATTGAGACTTGTTTAGAATATTTTATCAAATTGAATTGACAAAAATAAACATTATAAAGAAGAGCCGAGACTTATATAGATATATGTGTGTGTGCATAAGTCGAGCCGTGTAGTTGCGGGTTTATTTAATATTTTTTATTTAAATCGTTAAGTGGCAAAGTTGAATTCACGGCACGCAGTCCAGTAGCTGATGCAGAAGCTGAAGCTGTGGCTGTATAAATATATAAACGTGCATGTACAGCATATAGGAGTTTTGTTGGGCATGAGCTCACGTACGTGTTCTGCACCGACTCTCATATCACACATGCCTACCAGCTTACGTGCGTAAGTGTTGCGCAGGTCAGTCGGAACGCGGCGCAGCTTTCACCGATTTCATACAATCGTCGTACGACCTCTACTCTCGGGATTTTTCCCCACCGTTTTTGCATCACCTTATTTTTCTTTACTTTACCTTATCCAGCTTTAACTTTATTCTCATTCGTATTTCCGACTACTCTCTCTACAAAACTCCACTCGTATCACCGAGCTTACAATATCTACCGTACACACATACATACATACATACATGTGCTATTGTGGATCGACATACCCATGTAATCCATCAAGTACTCTACAATCATTGGAAAATAGTTCACTCGATCCTTTACAACTTAAATCAAATTTAAATCTTATATTTTTCCCTTTGACAAATATCCTCTAATTTTTTTTTCATTCATCATTCGAATTTTCATACCAACTTTATCTCAAATTATTTTTTATTCAAGTAAATTTTTACATAAAAAAAATTGCTGTAATTAGAAACTTGTAAATTTTTATTTAATTAATTGCTCTCCGCCAAAGGGAATTAACTTAATTACGATCACTAGAAATTTTCTCATTAGCAAACTTTTTTACTTGATTTTTTAAATTTTTCAGAAAAGGCAAAAAACTATGTACCTAGATCGGAACATTTTTCGCGGAACGAAAATGAGAAAAAATAAATGAATAACAAAAAATATACTGGATCTAGATTTCGGAAATGTTTCGCACGTCACCCGAAAATGACAGGCAACCTCCAACTACCCCTAAATTCGCTTTTAGACAAAAATTTCATGAATTATTTTCAGTTTCGTTGCGTGAAAAACGTTCCGATCTTCAGGTTCATAAAAAACTTGGATTTTTTTACCAACGTTCATGAAAAATTTTTATTTCATGCACTGAAAGAAATTTTCTTTAAAAATTACCGTTATATTCATGGTAATTGTGGGACGAATGGCACGACCTAATCATTTGTCAGTAAGTGAGATAATTTTTATCTTTTTTTCAACAAATTTTACCGTAGTCTACTGTAAATTTTATTCGGTTTTCGGTAAATTTTATGAAGTCTACCACAAATTAAATAAATTTTTTCATAATTTTTATTTCAAAAATGGTAATAAATGAAAGCGCCGCATTATGTTCCATGATTACCGTGAATTTAACGGTAATTTTTAAAGAAAATTTCTTTCCGTGTGGGATTTTGGTCTCTCGAAATTATTTTGATGCTCGACGAGCGATTTCGGTGCAACCGACTTGAAAATAGTGAATAAATAAAATGAATATCATGTTCGGAGAAAAGAAATATTATGACAATTGTTATCAGAACGAAGGGTTCTATTGATGAATATGTCGATATGTAAAAAAAAACTAAAACAATATTATTGCGTGATAGATATTTGAACCGATATCATTATTCAGGTACTCACATTACGTAAATATTGTCTTATCTCATGTAATATAGGTATGTTGCCGGTGAATCGTCTAGTGAAGCTGAGAAGCTGGAGAACAATAAGATTCAGTTTCGAGCAAATTTGACTTGAGGTATAATACGTATTGTGAGTAGAGCGGAGTAGAATAGAATAGAGAAGAGTAGAGTAGAATAGGCTAGAGTGTAGTAAAGAAGAGAAGAGAAAACCGAGCGAGGAATTCCCTGGGTGTTCTCCGGTATATTCCACACTAGGCACATCAACCACCAACTGGGTTTCTTGTCTTATACAGTTCACTTGCTCCATTCCACACATTTACCCTTTTCCACCAGCAAGTTTAGATATGTAAATTGTACAAAATCATCTTAGTTACTAAACCCCACATGCGCGCATATATACATACAAATATATGTATTTATATATTTATAGAGATATTTTGTGAAAATTTTATTGTTATGTCTAGTCGTCTTGGGATATAACGATCTTGTTATACTACCCCAGCATTTTCATAAAACCGAGGAAAGACCAACTTTACTGACATTAGTACAGTACTAAATACCTGACGAGAAAGCTTCGCTTTTTCCTATTTCTCCTTTTAGTTTTATATTTTTTATATTTTTTTTTTTTTTAATACTTCTTCACTCTTTCACCATGTCAGAGGGAAACGCATTAAGCGAGATTACTGCTACTGCTGCTGATGTTACATCTATAGGAGAGTAGAGCTATATATCTATACTAGATAACTGCGGTATTAGTGGGTGTGTGTGTGTGTTGTGTCTTATCTGTGTCTGTTGGATACTGACGCTAATGTTAAATTCTATAGCGAAGCTTATTCATCACTGCGCGGTGAATCCGCGAAATCTTGTGTATCATCAATCTTCAATGTTACCGTACTATAAAAATGTTTGTCGAATATTTGCTAGCCATTAAATATTATAAATTAATGGCTTTCAGCATGACGAAAAAAATTTTTATTCAAAATACTTTTGTTATTTTTATAACTTTAAATTTATATATGTACTCATTTGCAATCTTTATGATGACTGTCTCGAAATTTAACATTTTTGGAAAGATTCATGAAATTTTAAATCTATTAGGCTTTGAAATTGTTTTGAAAATCAAAATTAATTATTCCAACGGTTCGATAATTTGGTTTTATTGGATTGAAGCAGAATACGGAATTTCGATCTCAGTTTAAAATTATTTTTTTCCAAACGTACTCTATATATAAATGTGTATTTAATATGAGATTCAAAAGGCGGCAATCAATAATTTTTTCAAAAATACAGCTCAATACTCTGTAAAAATCGGGAGTGAATTCAAATTTTATTTCAATCCGGATTCACTCGAAATTCCGAAGTTTAAAAAAAATCACTCCGTATACGGGGTAAATTGGGACTTTTTTTAGTGTAGGGATTTCAGGGTGATGTGGATTTTATTACAATCCTTGTTCTCTCTGATCTAAAGTTTTGATGTCTAAACAAACTCACCTCCGGAGTAAATTTACAGTATTCAATTTTTTCTTTCTCATACGTAAAAGACTTTGGCACAGATTTTTTTTTGTATTCTTAGATACTGACTTGTATTTATTTATTTTTTTTTTTGACGTTAACAAGTAACACATTTTTACAATAGTCAGAGTTCATGATGTCAGATGTAAATAAATTTTACGATGGAAAGTATGAAAGTTTTAAGACCGTCGTTACATTAACCAATAACCGTAAAATTAGAAAAGTATATTTATTTAACTGCTTAATTATCTAGTTGCTGTTAATTAAACAAAATTTATTTTAGACGTCAAAATTGCAAAATATACATAAAATCAGTGTATCATTAATTTTAACCTATTGTTGGATTTAAAAAGACTATATACATGAAAAATAACTATCTATATAAACACATGCCTACATTTATATATGCACATATATTTTTTTTTTGTTAAATAATATATGAGAAAACAGCTGTCAGTATAAATTTATTATTAAAACGCATAGCTAGCCATCACACAGAGAGTGCGTTGTTATCTTATCGTCAACTGTAAACATAAATATCCTGTTGGACATTGAATCAGTGCAAGCCGTCATTTTAAATCCCATTATTTTTATTTTATGTCCATTTTTTTTTTTTTTTTTTTTTTTTCGCTCTTTATATCTATTGCATTGCAATTTAAAAAATGTATTGTTTTTTTTTTCCATGAGTTCAAACATTGATATTAGATTACACAAACTCATAATAGAATATATATATATTGTCATACATGAAATGTGGTTTTAATGTTATTGATATCTTATTAATGATATACTGTCTTATGTATATCAACTAAAAGTGTCGGTATGGTTTATATCAAAAGCTAGTTGATGATAAAAATCTTTTGTGATTGGATTGGAATAGAAAAAAAAAATCTTACAAGAATTAATAAAAAATTAAAACAAAACCACATGAATAGGAATGCAGGCTAGGTCGCCACAAAGTAGTGATCCAGAGCAGAATGAACATCTGAAATAAAAGTTGATTTAATTTAAAAAAAAATACGAATTACACGACCCGCGCAAAACCGCGAATTAAATATTGCAAGAAGTAAAATAAAAAAATATGTTTTGCATAAACAGTAGCTTATAGAAGCCTCAGCGCTGATGCATCTAGTGGGTGGTGTAGAAATTTTCAATACGTTTTTACGTCAACTCGCTTCCAAGAATAACATTCTTCCCTCCATAACTATAAATTTAACAAAACTAAATAAACTATGTCATTTGAATATTGGAAGGTGCACTATTTCTTTAAATTATTAATTCTTTCCGGTCAACTCTGCACAAAGTATAGATTTGCTGCGTGTAAATATAAAAAACACGCACATAGCAACCTAGTGTATTTTTATTACGACGATTGACGAGCCAGCAGTAATATAAGTATATAAGAACATGAAATAAAGTTGTGAAGAACCAGTGGTTGAGTCAATAGTCTAATGTATATGTATATAAGATAATGTACATGTATACTAGATATACATATATATTTATAAAAGTAGTTGTACTTATACCCTCTTCCTCCTCTCGCCCTTCTCACTCCTCCTTCACCTCTTTATTCTCTTCACTTATTCTTTCTCCTCTAGCTCCTAGCTATCTCTTCTCTCTTACTTCGTATTCGAGCAGCACTGCGAGGTACACGTCAATGCAACCAAGACACCCACAGATACTAGTCGCGAACTGAGGCCCCGCGGGCACGGCAAACGTGACACACATTTGCTTGCAAAAGAGCTATTCTCCTAGAACAGTACTCGACGTAGGTCGTCGACCTGACAGCACCAACAGCAGCAGCACCATCACCACCACTTTTTTCCCCACTACCAACACACTTTTGCTAACCCTGGTTGTCGTCGAACGCACTCGTTACACTACATACGTATATTTATATTTATATATATATCTATATCTATACATACGCATAGATAGTACACTGCATATTGCAATAGTTTGCAATTATGCTCCTATATATATGTACGTACTATGACCACATATATATACTGCGTACTTGACTGCGACTCCCAGTCGTCCACGTATTCCCTCAAATAAAGAGCATCGACTCATCGGCTCTTCTTCTTCGTCTTTAATTTCATTACTCGCGTTTAGTTATGCTATGTACTTGTATTTATAGATATGCCATATGTCCATTCACATTGCAGATTGATTATTTTTTTTTCATGTTATATGTTTCATGCCGCTATTAAATTCTGGTTTAAATAACGATCGTTACATAAATAAATTCATTTTATATTTAATTTTCATATTTTAATAACCTGTATTCAAATAACTAATTGGTCCAATAATAAAATAATGACTAGCGTCTACTACGTTACATATATTTATTATATTATTTATAAATTGGAAGAATAATAAAATTCGATATATCGAGTTCTGATTTGAAACCTGATAATTGAAATTCACTATTGTATGATTTTCATCATTTCAAAATTTATCCTCGGAATAATATATAGATATATATCTATATATACGTGAGCGCCTAATCACCGGCGAGTGCTTGACTCTGAGAAACTGAACTTCAAACTCTACATTGACTTTACATAAAGAGAGCATTCAGAATAGTCAAGTTACGCAGTTTGAAAATCAACTCGAAAATTCACAAACTTTAGCTCCGGTCGTTTGCACCTTCAATGCCCGCATTTTATGAATACACCCATTGCTGTTTATAACTATATTCACTTTTATTAAGCTTCAGTAAATGTTAGAAATTTATTTACTTGCTCTTACGTAATTAGTTTTCATTGGTTTCAATTAGATATACATGGAGAAATTAGTATGGTTTGAAATCCTGTGGTGTCATAGTAAAGCCGGACTATGATGGCCACCTGACGGAAACGGAACCTGGTTGTCAATATGGGGAATTTTAACATTAAAATAGTAAATTTTATAATACGTGTCGTCCATTTTCTAAGTATCAGTTACGATTTTCAAAGTTCAGATAGTAATTTTTCTTACATAGACAATAAATTTTTCTTTATCCCTTAGTCGAAAGTACGCACTTCCCTCCCTAATTTTAAGGCCTAAAGTCTCATTTCCCTCTCCTAGTGGAGTTACACGCGCCCCACTTACATCGCCGGGAGCAAAAAATTTTTTCGTGCCTACGGAAACAGCCGGCTGCTGCCATCTACTGAACGTCTACCACTTTATCAATAAAATTTTTGACGATAACATCATAGATCGTTGCTTTATTTATATGTACGTCAGTGTTTTCGTGTCTCGTTGTTTGTGATATTTTAAGTAAACAGTGTACTTGCAATAATAAAATGACTGAAAAAGTATCATCTGATGACTCTATGGACGAGGATGAGGTGATAAAAGATTTTGATGCAGAGGCGAGGTTAATTATTGAAAGATTATGTATTCATTTATATATTATTTATTGGCAGGAAAAAAATCTTGTTCATAGGCATAAATTTATTTCTTTCGAAAAAAAATAATTATTTTTTATTTTTATTTTTTATAAGTATAATTATGTCTTTTTTTTTGTTTTGTTTTTGATGCCTGCCCCCGCCGACCAGACGCACTCGCTTCGCTCGTGCTTTCAAATGTCGCGGGGCAGGCATCAAAAACGCAACAAAAAAAAAAAGGGAGACGGAAAAAAATTAAAGTTTTATGTATGTCCGAAAGAGGCGCGTCAATAGGGAGCAAATAAAAAAAACATGGCCGACCTGTCAGCTGAAGGCAGAACGTGGTTGTGTTGTTTATAGTATTCAAAAATGTAATTAATAAACGTACTTTCGACCAGGTATAAAGAAAAATCGTATACACCACACGGGAAGATAGTTAAAAGCCCTGCCCTGTGTGTCATGATGCCCTCGGCTTCGCCTCGGGCATCATATCACACAGGGCAGGAATTTCAACTTTCTTCCCTTGTAGTGTAATATACTATTCATACTTATTCTGTAATTATTCACGTTTTAATCATAAATGAAAAAATTACTATTTAGAATGATGGTATTTACTGATCTCTTTATCATTATATTACTTGTCATTCTCGATTTATATAGTTCATTTTTTTCCGTGTTGGAAATTTACCCATAGTCATAGTAATTTTTGTGTGCGTTTATTTAAATTTCTGTCGGGTGGTCAACATAGTCCAGCTTCTCTATGGGATGAAAGTGAAGAAAAATAATTTTTTCTTCAAGTACCGATCCCTAGGTCTAGATTTTCTATGATAATCGGAAATGGTAACCATTTTTATCCGAGATAATAATCATTACTATCTCAGATAGCAAAATTCACAAATTTTTCAGGTATAAGAAATATGACTCTAAAACGGTAACTACTACTATCGGCAATAATAAATATTACTATACAAGAAATTAATAGTTCTACTGAAAAAAACCGGATCCATAGTTATTACAGATTTTATTTCAATCCGAATTCTCTCGAAGTTCCGGAGTTTTAGAAAAAATCACTCGGCATACAGAATTTGTTTTTCCCGCGGAATGATTTCGTAGTGACCCGGGTCAAAAATAAAACTTGATTCAGGCTCGCTTCGCCTTATTTTCTTTTGAAGTTATCGATTTGCCGACGATTTTTTGATAAGATCTCGACTTTTTCGACTTAAATTTAATTTTTTCCAATTTTTTTAACTTTCTTCATCTTAGGTTCAACTTATTCGTCTTTACTTTGAGCACGATTGTCATTCACATTACTTTTGACTTGCTAAACCAAGTCGAAAAAAAGTCATTTATTCGCCTTACTTTCGCCTTAATATATCAAAATTATTTCACCTTAGTTCTGACTTTTTCGACTTATAATTTAAGTCGAATAAGTCTACATCAAGTCAGTTTCGACTTGATTTAGACTTTTTCGCCTAACATTTTAAGTCGAATAAGTCTAAACCAAGTAAATTTCGACTTGATTTCAACTTTTTCGTCTTAAATCGTGACTAAGTAAGCCAGTTAAGTCTAAACCAAGGCGAAAACTTAATATATTTCATACCTCCGTAAAAAAAATCGAGTTTGTCTTGTGAAAAACGGCTCCAAATTTCGACTTGGTACAACAAGTCTAAATCAAGTTTTATTTTTGACCCGGGGATCTAGATTTTATTTAAATCCGCGTTCACTCCGATTTCGAGTTTCGAGTTCACTCCAAGGGGAATTGAATAAATACCTAGTCATCTGCTCCATATTCACTCCGGATTTAATCTGCGTCCACTCCACAAACTTTTTACAATAACCTAAAAGTATGATAATAATTATCACACGAATATAATATGACAATCATTCCCTATTTCGAGATGGTAATAGTTATCATTTTTTCACCGTGTACATACATACACATACAAATATATATTCTGTAATACCTGACTATGACTTTCTCTTTCATTAATATAATCCGATTAATATGAATAATACTTTTATCCTATTAATATATATATTGGAATGACATTTAAAGAGAGTTTAATAATATTATAATACAAAGATTTCTAATACATTAAAATCAGTATAATAACACTAATAATAATAATAACAATTATTATTATTGTTATTATTATAACTCTATGATACAAAAGGTACGTGATTATCGTGTCGCCCCGGTTTGGTGCACACCTCGTTGTTATGTATGGCTTACAATAGCCCGGCGGACTTCCATTCTTGGTGTGGAGTCAACCTTGCAGGTCACGATCCAATTGGGACGTTATTACCAATCCGACGATACATATCACCAGCATAAATTAACTATAATTCTACATGAGAGCTTTGCCAGATTTTAGATCTATACAGTTATATTAACTCGCGGATATGTATATCTAACAATTTTATTCCATATGCATATATGTATCTGATCCTTTATCGAATTAAATAATTTGTGTTTAATGTATACTTATATAGAAAGGATTGAGTGTGTTGTTCATAGATATACATAAATATACATTAGACTATTGACTCAACCACTGGTTCTTCACAGCTTTATTTCATGTTCTTATATACTTATATTACTGCTGGCTCGTCAATCGTCGTAATAAAAATACACTAGGTTGCTATATGCGTGTTTTTTATATTTACACGCAGAAAATCTATACTTTGTGCAGAGTTGACCGGAAAGAATTAATAATTTAAAGAAATAGTGCACCTTTTAATATTCAAATGACATAGTTTATTTGGTTTTGTTAAATTTATAGTTATGGAGGGAAGAATGTTGTTCTTGGATGCGAGTTGACGTAAAAACGTATTGAAAATTTCTACACCACCCACTAGATGCATCAGCGCTGAGGCTTCTATAAGCTACTGTTTATGCAAAACATATTTTTTTATTTTACTTCTTGCAATATTTAATTCGCGGTTTTGCGCGGATCGTGTAATTCGTATTTTTTTTTAAATTAAATCAACTTTTATTTCAGATGTTCATTCTGCTCTGGATCACTACTTTGTGGCGACCTAGCCTGCATTCCTATTCATGTGGTTTTGTTTTAATTTTTTATTAATTCTTGCAAGACTTTTTTTTCTATTCCAATCCAATCACAAAAGATTTTTATCAAGGAATGTTGTTCTTGGATGCGAGTTGACGTAAAAACGTATTGAAAATTTCTACACCACCCACTGATGCATCAGCTGATGCATCTAGTGTGTGTCCAGGTCACGAAAGTAACTGAATTTTAACTTTTTCAACTGACATTTAAGTCAATTAATCTAAAGCCAAATCAAATTTGAGTTTTTTAAGTTAAATGGACACTTAGTAGGTCAAGTTAGCCAAATTCAAATTAAAATCAAATGTATTTATCATCCATTTTTGACTTGTTTTTGGTTAGTTTGACCTACTCAGTATCCATTTAAGTCAAAAAAGTCAAACCCGATATAATTGACTTCAATTTAGGTCAAAAAAGTCATATTTATGTTATTTGTTTAACCTGGGAACACTTGGAGATTCTCAGCCTCTTTTTATCTTGACACTATTTGTGTAAAATATTTTTTTTAATTTTATTTATACACGGAAAAAAATATTTGTAAATAATACTCAGATTCTCATCAACAGCGCGCTTAGACCGAATATCAGTAAATATTACTGAGTATAACATAAGAAATTAATAACAGATGCATTTTTTTGACGTGTCTTGTAGTTTATTAAGGTTTAAGTAGTAATTTTAAATAGTTAAGCAGTATATTTCAACGATAAACTGTTAATTATAGCAGTTTAAACATTAGAATCATAATTTTACTGATTGAAATGACATTAGTTATTGAACATAACATAAATAATTACAAGTTGAACTACAATTATTGTCAATCATTTTTTTCCGTATAGCAATATTTCATTCGCAGTTTTTGCGCAGGTCATGTACCCTGAGAATTTTTTGTTTTAATTAAATTTATATAAAATATCCGTTTTTGAATACAGCAGAGAATCCTTGATATTTGTTTCGTACAATTATAAATATTTATAAAATATGATTTTGAAAATAATATGCAGAGGAAGAGAATCGAGTTTTTTGCAATAAATTTGAATACGATAATAGCTTTTTAAACTTAGCGATAAATTGTGTAAAATAACATAAATAATGACTTGCGGTCGATGACAATAGGAAAAGAGTTGTCATGTTTACTATCGTTTATATTTATAAATATTAGAGACAAGGTTGAACAAACTTAAACAAACTTGTATAATTATTCATATCTCATACTCGGCTTGGTTCTGTATTCAAAAACGAGTTCTGTTTAAAAATATGGACAAGTTCCAAATAAATTTTTAGGTCTCCTTAGAAAATTTTTTCTGTCACATTTTAAAATTTTCTTGGAAATAGTTCATAAAAAAGTTTAAAAATATTTTTAAATAAATAGAAGATTTAAAAAAGTAATAACTGTACAGCCCATGAAGTTTGTTCATTAGAGTGTAAAATTTAATAATGACGTTTTTAAAACCACTCTCACTTGTACTCATGAACCGGAAGAAACCGCTAGTTACATACACATTAACTTGTTTAAATAAAATAAAACAATAATTTTTTACACCATACAAACTGTAATTTTCGACGAATTCTTGAAACAATGCTGGTTTAATTCTCAGTACAACTTGGCGAAAATACTCAGAGTATCATTATGTCCATTATTAATGTACATTATTCAATCTTTTATGCCAGCGCGATTGTATGTACAGGATAGATATCTCATTCAACTCGCTGCTAATGTTTTACTAATGAGATTTGAGTCATTACACGTATATTTATTATGCTGTCTATCTGATACTGCTACTCTCTTATATTATACCTACATCAAGATCTTCATCAGCTTTTAAATCATACTTTATTATAAATTCCGTATAAATAAATAAATAAATAATTAATTAAACTCTCGTTGCATTTAAATTCGATATGTTAATTTTAATTCATTTTTATCTTTCAATATCAGTGTAGTGATCAGTGCAATAGTTAACTCAATAACTTTCATTACCGTCCTCTAAAATATCCAATCTAATATATATGTAATGTACTATCGATACCTTCAATTAATTTAAAAAGACTAAAACTAATAATGGGCGACCGTGCGACCGATAACGATAGAACAGATAATGGAAAGATAACACGAGTTGTCAAGAGTCATTGAGAAATGACATATTTAATTGAGCTGCCAAGTCAATGATATTTTTTTTATACAATTAATTATCAGCAGTAATTTAATTTTTCTTAAATTCATTGAATAAAAAAATTTCAACGGTTGTCGTTGTTAAGATTTTTTCTAAAAAACCAGTCCATGTTTTTAAAAAATGATCATTTAATTACTTACTTTTTCAAGACTTGAAAACAGAAACACATTCTCTGTAAAAAGTCAAAGTGTTTTTTAAGTGGCAAGTTTTTTATCTTAAAAAATAAAGAAAAAAAATATAAAACATAAAACATGTTTTAAAAAGATAATTGTCAAATGTCAGAATAATTCAGTATATAAAAGAGACGATGGAGGCTCAACATAAAAATGAGGCAGGAAGTGACTCCCGGTTAGTAACTGAACACTTTGAGTAAATTACACCCATTTCTACCCCGTATCTGGTGCAGTGGCAGCAGCATACCGACATAGCAGTAAAAGCAAAAGTACCAGCAGTAGGACTACCAAAGAGCGACAAGAATGGTTCCGGAACGTCGGTTACGAATAACCGGATGCGGCCCGAAAATGCCCAAAAACCGAGACGAGCATAATATCAAGAGCGCATAGACTGACACCGTAAAACATTTGCATATTGTGGATGTGTGCATTAGAGTTTTATGTTAAATGACATTCGAGAATCTTTAACCCCATTGTCTTTATTATTTCAGTCGGACATTTAACGACGTATTGTCTTTTGTCTTTGTCGCTTTTGATGCTGCTCGCCGACACCATGCAGAGCTATATAGTCTGTAGTAACATAGAAGCATAGTGTCTATCTATCCCCTTGTTTTCTTTTTCTGGTGTCCATTATGCGATATGTCACGCTGCATAATGTATGTTCGCAATGCAAAGCATTACAACTTCCGGCGCATCATCCATGTCATTGTTTACGAGCAGCGCTCCATGACGGGCAAATGTATCCATCCACCACCTAACCGGGCAGCTCATCATGCTTTTGATCCAACGTACTTCAGGATAATCCCCATCCACGGGCACAATATTCCTCTTCGATGGCTTTCCCAAGACTTGGTTACAATTTATAATGAAAAACAAACAAATACTTGCTACCAGTCAAGACCATTATGGGCTACAGAAACAAATTATGTCAACATATTTTTCCTTTTAGCTAACCCATTAGCTAACCAACCAATTTAAGTAACGTTTATTTACTTTTTTTTTAACTTGTTCAAATGCAAAGCCTCGTTTAATACAATCGTAATAATACGCGATAGGAATTGTAGAAAAGAAAGTTAATGAGAAATCTTTTGGGGTTGGATAACAAAACAAGAAAGAAAAAAAAATTATATGAGCGACTGGAGATTGTAGTCATGAGGGTTGAAACAATGGGCCAGAATCGTAAGAAAGAGAAAAATAAAAATAATAAAAAATAAAATGAACAAGAACAAGAATAAGAAGGAAAATGAGAATGAGAAGAAATTCTTGCACGGCTTGAAATCTAGTACCCAGAGTTAACTTTTTACAAACTTCCGTCAGAGACAAGAGTACAGAGTTACTGATGAGGATACACATGAAAGAACCGAGAGAGAAAGTGAGACAATGATGGGTGTCTGGGCAATGTGGATGTGAGACGAAGAAAACGAATCGAGGACACTAAGAAACTGAGAAGAAGTTACTTCCTGGGTTGGTGCGTGCCAAAAGGCGGTTTTCCCGCTTTACATATGAAGCGCGTTTCCTATTGTTTTTTTTTTATTTTTTTTTCTAGAGCCTTCCCTTGCTGCCGCTTTATTTTTTTGCTCAGTGAATTATGGCACTGATCCACAACAGCGGAGGCTCTAGCTGTGCCCCCGAAGATCTCTAAGGCACAGACGCGACGCGAATTACTCGTTCTCGTGAACATAAACTGGCTAGAGCTCAGACAGACATTTTGACGTCCGTTAGCTTTTTCACCTACTGGTGGTGCAAGAAATACCGACGCCTCAGTCCTAGATGCTTGCTTTTTTACATGTCAGCATGAGTAGGCAAATTTCGCGCTTGCAAATGACGCAACTGGATTTCCTGGGTTTGGGTTAAGCCAGAGTTCGGTATAGTAGTAAAGTCTAGGGTTGGATGTGCCGTGATATGTGCTCGGTGTACGAGAGTTCAACTTCTCCCTATATATAATGTACATTCACTGGCAGAAGGCACACAAGGCATTTGCAATTTGAATATGCGACATGAGAAAATAAATATAAATAAAAAACAGATGCAAATTATGCCGTATTATAAATTGAACCGAATGTTAAATTTATTTTCCTTACGTTCACTATTTGCATTACAATCATTTTCGGATTTTATAAATTTTACAAAAGTTACTTTGCACTTTTCTGCCCCTACTCATACTTATTATTAATAATAATAATAATAATAATAATAACAGGTTTTTAGTTTTATTAATAAAATGAATCCTGTTTCTGTTAGCACGCCTGTTATTAACATTCTCATTACAAAGTGTATAATGCATCTCATTGTTCGCCACTAATGAGCTGTAACAATCTGATCCTCTCTCGTCTCCCATTTAGTTCAAAACAATTCTGGTTATTAATATAAATTTATGGATATATATCCAATATATTAAATGCAACCAATGGCGTAAATTCAACTCTATAGTATTTGTTTTTACCTTTTTGCGTTATATATATATATATATATATATATATATATATATATATATATAGAGATATATATACACACATGATATATATACATATAAATATTGGCAATGTGGTAAAGTGTCTGAGAACGTGAGTCCGAATGAAATAACTCTCATTCCAACGTGTGTTGTCTGGCATTTCTCGTAACACCGAAAACGTGCTTCTTGCTGATTGTCACCGAAATTAAAGACACCAGAAAGACAAAACAAGTATGGTCAAGAATGTAATAAATTTATCTACAGAATTACCTAACAAAAAATTATTAAATTAAACCGCTTCGTATTTATTTAGACAATTTATTAATTACCGATAATTTAAATGAATTGTTTATTTGAGAAACCCCATAAGTCAAGAAAACAAAATTTTTCAGGAAACACAAAAAACATTTTTTGGAAAAATTTGACATTAAAATAATAAATAAATAATTGAATACAATAATTTTAGTGTCTCTGGAAAAGATTCCAACAAGAAAAATTTAATTTTTTAACTGAAACTACTCAAAAAAATTACTCAAAGTTGATTGACTTATGGGGTTTTTAAACCAAACGGAAAAAAAAGTTATAAAATCATTATTTTTTTAAATGTTTCCACTCAAATCATTTATTACACTGATAAAATGAAGTATTAAATATGTATTTGAACTCTGAAACTCAGAAATTATAATTAATTTGAACATTTTAATTAGTCATATTACAATCAAAAATAAAATAACATTTGAAATTAATTTCCCAAAAAAGCGTGAATTTTAAATAAAAAAAAAAAAAATTATTTCTGTATAACTAAAACTGCACATGTTTATTTGAGTCATTGACTTATGGGTTTTCTCAATTAAATGAAATTGCTTTCACCCCGTTAATTTTTTTTTTAAACTCTGATTTGATGCATATTTTGATTAATTTCTATGGAGGGACATCCAAAGAACCTAATTTCGTAAAAAACATGACTTATGGGGTTTCTCAAATAAACGATTCAAATGTGACACAGCCTCATACTTTGGAATATACCCATACATGTATGAGTTAAAAAAGTGATCCTTGGACTTTTAAAAATATATTCTAACGACTTTGAAAATATGTTAATATATATTACAAGTATTAATTATTTTTTTCAAACGACGAGACGACACTGAACTCATTTATTTATTTCAAAATATGGGCGGGATTTTTTTAAATGTCAATGCTGGGTTTTTTTCGGTCCTCAAATGAGCCCGGATTCACCAGGAGTCCATGTTGTCCCTATGTATAGTTTAAAAAAAAATGTAGGGACCCATTTCCCCTTCCCTTCTTTATATATATATATATATTTAAATACATAACACTTTAAAATGCGTACATATAAATTTAGTTTCAATTGTTGGTAATAATTTTTTAACGGGTATTTTATAGGACAATATATGTTTTTGTAGGTCGGTAATTTACATATGTAGTGAGTGTTGTGAGGGAGAATCCACACTTGCACCCTGTGTACGTATATGCACACAAAGTGCAGTAGTAAAGCGACACGCGTGTTACGTGGAAAGCTTCTGCATGCAATTTATCGCTCCCACGAGCATAAATAAGGGAATGTACATAAATATGGCGCGCGGTTTTGCGGTCTGAGGATTTACAATGCATCACAATGTGACGCTGTTCAGCCGATCGATAAATACCGATTATCAAGGAAATAAAATTCTAAATTCTTTCATGTAAGAACTTTAAATGATACCGGTGTAATATCGTAAAAAGGTAAATCCTCAGCATGCAATGCGCGTCTGCGTACTTCTACACCGCACTTGTGGATATTTACACCAAGAATTTAATTGTCTACACAGAAAAAAAGGTGAGTCAAGAAAATATTTTGGAAGACAAAAGTTTTTGAGAACCAAGTCAAGATTTTCTTGACCCAAGAGAATTTGTCGGTTAAAAAAAATTGGTCTTGGTCGGAGACGATTTCTACTTTATCTGATAAAATTTAGGTTTCCAAAAAAATTTTCTTGACTCAAGAATATTTACCTTCAGTCGAGAATTTTTTTTTCTGTGTAGCGGGTGATAAATAAATGAAAATAAAAAAATGAAGAGACAAAGAAACTGTTGCAACAGGTTTATCTATCACAAGATGATCGACGGCCGTGACCGGAAAGACTTTGAATTATACAACACGTTGCGTGTTAGACCCTCCACAATCATTTCGCCTGCCGGTCTAATAAAACCTGCTGAAACGATCGTCGACTTTGAGCAATTGAGAAGTCACAGACACGCTAGTACTTGTTACCAGTAACTAGTATTTGTAACAAGTAACAAGTATTGCAACTAAATCTAAACTTGTCTCTTTCTAATCGTTACCTGCTCTATTTGTACCTCATACACAACTTCGAGTCACTGAGAAATTTAACTTTTTTTTTATTTATCACCTAGATAACTTGCCTCATTTATATCACACATTATCTTATAAATTTATTTTCACCTGAGGCTAAATTATTTATATTTTATCGTATAAAAATAATTCCACTCATAAAGGAAATAATAAAATGATAAAAAAAAAAATTACGTATGTGTACTCAAATTACTTGAGGCTTTATTGATGAAATCAATACTGCAGCACACGTATTAACTGATAGGACATGAGAACAAGTTATAAAAGACATTTTTCCTTACACATATAATGTGCGCGCGCGTGTGTGTAGGATTAATATTGGTGTTGGTGTCTAACGAGAAAAGGAGTAAAGATATAGTAGGAAGATGATACACAATGTAAGCAGGTTTCTTGTGACTCGCGTGTCGGCATCTTTTGAAATGTGGAAACCTCTTTGGTATCTTTCTCAAGCCCATTGTTGTTTGCAAAAAATAGTTAGCGTAAGTTTAAGCCTAGTGAGGAAAGAAATAATTAATTACGAAGAAAACCGTAAATCATTAAGGCGAATTATATGAAATACATGAGCAACCTGGCTGCTCTATCATTATCCTCAGGTGCAAATGTTAGATTTATGATAAATGATCTGATCTACCCAATAGCTTTTTAAAAACGTATTACTTTTTTTTTATTTCGATAAAACCAAATGGCAATGCAATACCCTGTTGGTTAGGTTACATCTGTGCCGTGTGAACTCCAATCTCGTTTGATAACTTCGGCATAAGCATAATCATCTAAACATCTAAACATATATGTAAATATATGTATATATGTGTGGCAACCTCATCGATTGTTGTATTGGTGAGTCTTATACTCAAGACACGGTAAATCAGACAGCTCGAAGATGCATACCTGTCGATGGCAGGTGTGCTGGTGGTTCCTGTGGCTTTCAAAGGCTTGTTAGATTATTCATCTGTATGAACAATGTCGAGATATATGTCTATATTATACTATATCACACTGATGTAATAATAAAGTTTATGACTGCAAGTAAAGTTGAATATTAATTTTCATTGTTTTATGCTAATAGAAAATTTATTGAATTACTTGGGTAAAAGTTTAGTCATTGATGTGTTTTGTGCTTAATGTGGATGCTTGTAGAATTAAACTACTCTCTAAAACTAAATTAGTGAAAAACCACTAATTACTTGTGAATATTCACTAATCTAAATTGTCCAAAGTATACGACTATGAATTAGTGACTATTCACTTTTTGAATTAGTAAAAAAAACAACATATAGAATTAGTGAAAATTTCACTGATTGAATTAGTCAAAAATGCACTAATTCACTTGTTGACGAGGATTTATTTGGAAAAATATTGTATCGTTGCTAATAATATTGTATCAAAATATTATTATTATTATGATTATTATTTGTAATTAATTATAAAATTTTTTTAGCAACTTGATCGACTAAATTAACAATTAAAATTACTTTCATACGGTAAATATTTATATCATAATTATAACTCATAACCTGAATCTATTGTCAATGATGGTTTTGATTTAGGTTCGGTAAAAAAAGTTGGAGTAAAAATATAAAGCTATTAAAAAATAACAAGATGTATTATTTAGCAACTAAATTAGGTTTTATTTAATTAACTTACTTGAATTAATACTGTTCAGTTGTATTTAAAAATTATCGTAATTAATTTTGCCCTGAATTTGATAATTCAACGATAGAATAAAAAGTCCTTAAGCGAGGCGCCACTAGTAATCATTGTAGAATCCGGAGAATCACTAATGAATTAGTGAATCTAATTCAAAATCACTAATTTTGTAGTGAATTTTAAGATCACTATTTCAATTAGTGAAATTTTCACTTATTTAGTTTTAGAGAGTAGAGACACAACAAAGCTTTGGTAATTTTAATTTTAATACATTGAAAATAATGCACTGAGTGTATTACCATAGTGATGACCAACTCAAAGTGCTTTTGGTATTTTGTGTTGGTATATAATGTTTGCCGTAAGAATTTCCGGAGTAATTTAAGCCTCGGTGAGCAAAGACAATGGGACTAATTGTCAAAATGTAACTGGAAAGATTTATTTAAATTTAAAAATGATTAACTCGAAGTTAACTTTTTACTTAACTGTTGGTATCTCTTGTAAAAAATAAAAGGAAAGGAGTTGAGCTGAGTTGAGTTGCCGAGTGAGAGAATAAATGAAAGAGTTCTTGAGGAGGAAAAGTAATAGGTCAATTTAAATATGTAAAAAATAAAAAGTTTAAGCAAAGCGGAATTAAAAATGAGTTTCATAATTATTGTAAAAGTTTTTTTGTTTGAGCAAAAGGTTACGGGAATAAAGTTATGTATATAGATAGATCTCTTTATTATCACATTGAAAAAATAGTTTTTATTTCATGATATTACTTTAGCTCGAACGATTTTCTCAACTTACTCATTCTTCTATTCATGTCGAAAAGTTGTGTTCATGATGAAAAGTTGTGTTAGTTTAATGTTTGCTGTGTAAAGTATATGCTGGTAGTAGTGAATGCTTTTCTTACTTTTCCTTATACGGATGGATACAGATGAAAGTCTCAGAAAAGCTCTTTTGGCTTTTCAACCTCCAATAAGTCGAGCCCGTTGGCAACAGCCCAAAGAACAGGTGTTATCACCTTTAAGTTTTATTTTTTTCTCTATCTTGTACCGAAAAATCCGTGTGTGAAAATTTCACTATGTGTGTTTATAAAAAATATAAGAAAAATAAGTAAAAAAGAAAGAAAGACGGTATGAGTAGCATTAATAAAATAAAAAAAAATCTACCTCCAATTTTCAGATAATATATTTGCTCTGGTTGCCTTACTTCTCAACGATTCCTTTCAAACTTTTCTGCGTTGTGCGACTTTTCCACCGAGCACAAATAACATGCAATCAGCTAAAAGCATATTTCACATCTCACTTTTACACAATTGAAAAGCTAAGCGAAGAAATATGTTTCTGAGAGAAATGAGCAAAAATGAAAATGTACTTCTTGTTCGTGTTATTTTATTTTTTTATCCTTATCCTTATCCTTTTTTCTTCTCTTTACTTACTCTTTGCTCTATTTTATTTTATTTAGCTTTTCAGTTTTACTTTTTTCTCATTCCCTTTATTACCATGCTTTTATTTTAAACTTTTTTTATTTAACTTTCTTTTGGTCTCGCACTGCGTTCTCCACATCGTTTACCTTTCAAAATGATCTCTTTCAATTTAACCCCGAGGAACTTTATTTTGATTTTATTTTTACCTCCAATGACTCAAACGTGCTTGCACACGATCCTTTATATATTTTAAAACATTTTTCTGTTTTTATCCCCGATATATTTTCTATTTTTCCTATTCCGGGATTTGTAGCATTACCTCATTTTTTAAAAATACCGACACTCATAAAAATAATCATAATAACAATAAAAGAAATCATTAAGACTAAAGGAAAAAAAAATAAATTAGTGAAAAGATAATATTTTTAATTGACGCAGCAGTGAAGCGAAACCCTCTTTGAAATAAAAATCAGCAATTTAAATTTAAACGAGATACTTTTTAAGAAAAATATAACACCGAGGGATATAATGTCTTTTTATTCTCATTTTTTGGACAAAAGTCATTCCGCCCGTAGTTATAATAATCAGTGGACCGTGGACAGCCACGTGTCACTTTTCTCAATGCCCGTCGCCCGATATCTTGCCGACATTTTTTGTGGTAGGCCTCATTGTTAGCAGCTCACCCTTGTGAGAAATTCAATGTGGGTATTCAGGCGGGCGAACAAGTCTCTCCATTCACATCAAAGCTGACGAAATATACGTCTGGTACTCTCTTGTTTCTCAGCTCCCCCATTAAAATCTAAAAAAAATAAAAAAAAAACCATAATAACAATAACTAAAACAAATAGCCGAGAAAAACACACCCACACTTAATAAATTTATTTCGCATTCAAGGAAAAAATTTTAATAAAATTCAGTTCAATCGTCCATTTTATATGCATAAACTAAATAATAAGTGAACTCGCTGTTCGGATAAAAAAAAGTTTTAAAAAATGGGAAAGCATAACACAGACAGACAGACAAGAACGTTGGCACGTGAGGGTTTAAACGAATGCAAGTGTGAGCTTTTGGCTCGCGTTGTAGCTTCTCCACTTCTCCGGAACTATGAATCTCGGACACCCTGGAGCGCCGAGAATTACGGGATTCTCTTATTTATAGTTATCGCTTTTTAAAACGTATTTTCTGGTCGCGGAGATACACGTGCAGCATCAACACTAACACACAAACTACAGTACAACAGCAGCAGGAGCTAAAAAAATTTAATACCCACCCTCATATGGAGACCGAGCATACGACCATCCGAACACATAATATCCTTCGTATTCTCGTACACCCGACCCACACTCGATCTAACCCAGTGTAGGTTACTACAGTACAGTCTGCTGCAGTATAGTACTACACTACACTACACTACACTACACTACACTAGGTCCTCTCTCTTTCAGCATCAGCAGTATATACTCTTGTGGCACCCGATCTACGGAAATCGAATGGTTGCATTCGATGAGCCACTCGATAAATTTACTAGTGTAGTCTGCAGTGAATCTCCGAATTCAAACAAAACAATCTACGGGTAGACAATGAAATGGAGATAGATATAGCCAGCTAGCCATCTAGTGAGATAGATAGATTGCCAAATAAACGGATAGAAGAATGTGTAAATTAAAATCCTGAAGAAAAGGAATTACAAATATCTGAATGGAATTACCGATAGGGTATTATCTTATTACAATTGCAGGGCGCCGTCTAATCATCATTGGAAATTCTCATTCGACCCGTAACACTATTCTCGGGGGATTTCCTGAGGAATTTCTAAGCCTCGACGCTATACTACATTATCCCAGAGGCTCTCACAAGGATCTTCTTGGTCTCGGTGGTTGGATCTGAACCAGCTCCTAGTATGAGACGTAACACCACCCGTGAATAATGGATTCTACCACCCATACTTATAGTCTCTCAATAATTCTACTTACTCGCCCTTACCACTGTACCACTGTACCACCAGAAGCTATTTCCCTTCTCCGCCTCTGCTCGCTGTCCCCAGATCCAACACTCGTACGCTTATCTGCGCTTCCGACTCTATATCAATCTGGCTTATTGCTCTCTTACATCTCATCTCGTTTCATGGGTATGATAACGTTCGATGTATCGTCATTGGCCATCACAATATTAATCCCTAGGTAAATTTCATTGTAAAATTACTTAGTATCCCACAATTAAAAATTAAAGGAGTTTATTTCTGTAATAAAACTCCGAATCAAAGTGAGTGCGGATTTAAATAAAGTCCAGATTACCCCGAAATCACTCGCTGAAAAAAAACTACCTATTTACTCCGTATTCGAAGTGATCTTTTTTAAAACTCCGGGACTTCGAGTGATGAACTCGCCCGAGTCAAAATACAAATTCTAGTTTAGTCCTCAAAAGTCTCAATTCCGTTGATGTTTTATTTGCCGCCCAGAAAGTAACTCTAGTACTCAAAATCTTCAATGAAAACTATGAGGTCTAAATGCGAATAATTTATCGATTGTAAATTATAACTAAGGCCTCAAAATCCTCAACGAATGAAAAGTTATAATTTGGACTTTGAGAAATTTTAGATAGAAAAGGGAGGGGAGAGAATACGTCGAATGAGACTTTTGAGGTTCAAATATGTGGATAAAATTATTCCTGTACGTTTTGAGTATTTTGAGGCTCTATTCCAGATTATGTTATTCCAGTTCAGTCCTCAAAGTGGTAAAATTACTCGTAACTACTATTTTGAGAACTTTCTATACTGTTGTCAATCTTAAAATTCTAAATTGATCCTCAAAAACTTCATTGAGAACTTTGAGACGTAAATCCGAATTTGTTTTTCGACTGGGGCGGATTTGAATAAAATCCGAATTGACTCCCGGTTTTTTCAGTGTCGACACTTTGACTCTGAAACTAATGGATAAAAGCAGGAATTATGTGTACATGAAGAGACACATTAAGTTATTAATTTTCGTGGGTGAGTTGTAATTTCAGTGCAGAGTTTATTGCACGTACGTGGCGGTGGATTAATGCACGTGAGTTACAAACAACGCAAGAGTTGCTTGGTTGATAAGATGTATAATATAGTTCCTTTGTATATCTTAACGAGACTAAATGGAGCTTTGTAGTCGATGGTTCTTAGCAAAAGTTATATATTACCACGTCTGCCCGTGAATTTTCACCCAGTTCGTGCTTATGTACATACATATAAATATATATTCGTGCTTTCAAAGCGAGTCCAGATAACTAACTTCATTGTCTGTGCCTCCAGGTTAAGAGCTTCCTCAGTTTTGTGATTACATGCATTATTTAACACTAAATATTTCACTACAATTTATTTACTTAAATATTTTATTTTCACGGAAAATTTACCGCAATCATCATATTTTGATCCGAGCACTCGTCTTTGGCTTAATGTCTGAGAAAAAGCTCAAAATTACTGATTGGCCGAAATTATACTCGTGTTAGCTGCACTTTAAAGTAAATATTTATTTTATAAAATGAATTTATTAATTATTGTGTTCATAATTCTCTCGCGACTAAAAGAGAGATTTAAGGGAATAGTTTCGTAATAAATAACTTAAATTCTCCATAAATAAATATGCAGTGAAAATTTTGTGTTAACTATGATTTACATACTCTTTTGTATGGATTCTCACATAAATTTTGGGTTGATTGTGTTAGCAGCACAAATTGTTCTCTGGATAATGGAGAAATTTTTTTAATTGACTAAATAAATCTGTGCTCGTTTTAAATTTTTAAAAGGAAAAGACCGAAGGAATTAATCATAAGAAAATATACTTTGGATATGAAAATGTTTTTGATAAATTGAGTTTTAGTTTCGTAAGCTGTGACGTCATCAGAAAAATCCGATTTCAAAAATTAAATCTTCTCACGAACTACGAGCTCGAAAAATCTTTGGAATTAAAAGAAAAACGCCCGGATTTTTGACAAAAATTTTTTTTGACTCATTAATTTTTGGTTTTCATTAATTAATAATTAATACGTCAATTAATTACGGAATTGGATATGAAAAAATATAAATATTTACTTTTTTTGATCTTTTATTGCACTAGAGCGTAAATTTATATTTAAAATTTGATTATTATCATTATTATTGTTGAGGTTTTTTTTTTTTTTCAAATAATTATGAGTAATTATAAGTACTTTATCTTTCCGTTGGTCGCACTGAGGGATTCCCTCGCCCAAAGTCAAAGAAAATTCCCATAATAGAGCGCGAGTTACTAAAAAAGACCCGACCAACGGGGATAATTATCGTAACTACAAAATATAATGAGTCATATATTTTTAGTGGATTCAAAATAATAATTCAAATTAAAACTTTTTCAAAAGTTGAATTTCAAATTCAAATTAATTAAATATTTTTTTTTGTTACAGACGGACTTTACAGAAGCCGAAGAAATTTTGGTAAGTCAAGTAAATAATTATTATAATGACTTTCATGGCACGGTAAACTTGAATACCTGCATAATTTGAAATTTACAACAATTAAAATATTTATGAAAAGCGCGCATTACTTATGACTTATAAATGATAACAATTTATTTATAAAGTTTTATGAAGAGCTAGTTATATATATTAAGCTGGAAGAATTTTTTTAAATCCAACCGTAAAATGAATAATTAAAAGAGCTTATGGAGTAAAATAATAATAATTACGGGGTGTAATTTTTTGTTGAGCGGATTCGCGTCGGTCTAATCGTATATATATATACATAATATCGTATATTTTTATTATTTCTGTAGATTTCAGTGGAATTTATTGTTTTAACAATACAAAATCCCGGTGGCAGGAGGAGAGAAGCGTAAAAGATGATAAAAAGAGTATAGAATAGAGAGTAGAGAGCGTTGTTCGTTATCTCGAGACCGTGGCGCTCGATTTATCTTGGTACATAAATAATTTATAATACCGGGGTCGTCGTATAGAGAATATAAGCGAGAGATGGTATAGGGTATAGTTGAGAATAGAGTATGCCGTAGTGTGGAGAAGTACCATAGGGTGAAGTGTATACGTTTAACATTGGGAAAAGTGCACGTTCTTCAATGACAACCTTCAACCTCTGTATACTCTACCTTCCTCTTCCTCTTCTTCTACCTCTACCTCTACCTCTAACTCTGCTCTATAACTCCATACTCTTTTCCTCTTTTCTTCTAATACTCTATTTCTATTTATTCTCTTATGCGATTCGGGTAGTTCTTGCGTAGTCTTTTGATGCAACTAAACAATATCACGTCCTTTAGAGTAAAGGTAGAAAATAACTTTAAAACTTACTACTGACTCTTATAGATACTCTATATATTTTTATTTCATTATATTTATCCATTTCTTATACTCAGTCAATAAATTTAATATCCACATAATGTCTTTCGTGATACGTAATATATATATAGATATATTGTGTAAGAGATGTAGACATAGGAAACTGACGGGGATATTGAGTAAAAGAATATAAGAGGGTAAATATAAAATCAACAAACCGTAGGTTCGATAAACTTTTTCGAGATTAATCTCTCTCGATAGATTCAGTAAAAATAAAAATATATTTTATTTTTTATTTTAACCAACACTGATTTTAATTACAATATTTATACAAAAATAATTTTTGTTGCAAAGTTACTTATAAATGAAAATTCAATTATCTGTAAATTTATTTGAATTTTAAAAAAATTCAATGAAAATCTTTAATGGGAGTTTTAAAATGCAGAGAAAAATGGTCTATTGAAAAAGTTGTAATTGTTTCCAAGCTATTGATTTAAAACAATTCGAAACTTTAATTATTCATTAAACAATTATTTGAAAACCAGCGATGGAAAGAAATATTTTTTTTTTCTTCTTTATATCTTAAGAGCTCGGTAAGTTGGAAAAATTATTTTCCATCAATCTCAATGTCATGTATTGTAAGTTATATCTTTTCTCATTTGTTATGAGGGTTCATGAGCTTTGTCAAGATTTTTCGGATATTATTATTAGCTATCAGAACAAACATTATTCTTTTGACTAACAATCGATTTGTAACGAAAAAAAATTTAGCCTTTCGAAAACTTCACATTTGAATAAAATGAAAATTTTTTCCGTCTAAAAATATCACAAGAGTTTAATTCAACACAGGATTTTACTCTTTCAATACCACTCTCATCATAAAAAAATTTCGAACATCACTTATAAATATCGCAGACTTTTTTACTCATTCTCGATATTAATTAGCAAGAAATTACCAATCGATTAAAAAGGAGTATAAATAATTAGTCACTACCCCCGAGAATAACCATAACTCGAGACATCCATTGAATAATTAATAAAAAATATCTCGTCTATCAGAATACATCCATAAGATATAATATGAAGAAACCCAGCAAAGGGTATTTAGCAGATATAAATATTTGATTCGTCGGTTGCCGGGTAGCAACATGCGCTAATATCAATCGTAGACAGCGCCACCTTTTCAGCCACCACAGTCGACCTCTATATCTCTCATTCTCAACTCAATACTTTTTTTACCATTATTATTATTAAAGCTTTTTTTATTTTTTTACCCGTTTTATTCTTTCGCAAACCCCACGAGCCCTGCACCTGCGCTCCTACACCGCCGCCCACTGCACTACCAGCAGGTCCTCCTCTAACTTTAGCCGCGATAACTCCTCGCCTGACGACAGGAGAGCTGAGTAGACAGACACTCGGCTGACGTTGAGCTATTCATTTATCGATTAACATCAAATATAGAACACCGACTGTATATAATCATTCATCCCTAGTAACAACCAACTATTCCCAGTTGTATGCCTGTCTGCCACAAAAATCCACAATTCGATCGTTCATTTCTCTCAAACTACTGTGTTATGTATCAGTACTCAACTTTTTCTCTAGCACATTATCATTTTTTTATTATTTTCCGGCTTTTCCTCTTCCTCTTTCTCTTTATTATTTATCTAGTTTGTCTTATCATTTCGCCTTTACTCGCCGCATCGAAATTACTCCTCTATTCTCCAGTCATATCGCGCTTTGAAAAATATATTTTTCATACGATTAAATTTAAATGAACTCACAAATAAGAGATATAAACTTTTAAGTAAATTTATAAACAATATTTAATAATTAATGGGATTTTTAAATTAATAATAAAATTTTTTAGAAATCTCTTAACTTGGATACTAAAATAACCGACTAAAATAAGCCAGCAGACTCAAGTATGAAAAATAAAAAAATATTATAAAATGCTGGAACTTTATTACCTCGAGCTTTTTCCCAAGTTACCGCAGCAAAAGATATTTAAATGAAATTTTCGCTGGGATGTGGTGAAAAAAAAGGATAAAAAAATATGTTGCTACACCAGGAGCTATTGCCTTCTTTATTGGGTGAAACTATATCGTGTCAGTATGATCTTGAATATGTGATGCTATATATATATGTATATATATGAAGCTTAGAATCACACGGTAGAGGATATTGTACGTTTCCACTCCTCTGCAATAATATATTTGGTTTTTCTAGATTGGAAAATCCTTCTTACTTTTACTTGGTCTTTTTTGTTTATAACCTCAGGCATTTCAAACTCAACTAAATTAAAATTTTTATTATTCTTCAGATTGTTATAAAGAAAATAAACGATACAGTTTTTTAATAATAACAGTCGTTAAATGGGAGTTTATACTCACTATCCATATCTAAGTACGTCCTGAATCTTAAATTTTCATATTTTTTAATTAACTTTAATTACACGTTTTTTTACTAATGGTAATTATGGATTATTAATATATGAAACTGCATTAATTATGAATTTTAATCTTCATTTTGATTAATTAGAAATTTGTCTTTTAATGTTATTTTTTTTCAATCAATTTTTTCCGTGGAAACTAAAATTCCTGCTAATTTTTTAGAGAGCGACGGAATTATTCCCAGTGTGAATTAGCAAATTTTTTCTTTATTCCTCAGTCAAATTTTATGATTATCAAAATTTTTTTTTTTTAATTTTTGAATTTTAAAAAAATAGTTTTTACAAAAATACGTAACTTTTTTGGCTTTGCGAACATTTTTCAGGATTTTCATAAATTTTGTATCTAAAGTTTTTGAGTTTCAAAAGTTTCATTACGTTTTTTTGATAAATTAATTTAATCAAAATATATATCAAAATTTTTACCTAATTTTTTTTTAAACGCAGCATTAGTAGAAAAAAAAATTTTTAATGTCAATGAAAATTTTTGTTCACCGAAATTATGACCATGACCAAAACTTTATTTGTGCCAAATTTCGTTAACTAACTGACCCAAAAATTTTTTGAAAACGATAAATCTCGTCACCTGAAAAACTTTTCATTGACACAAAAAAAAAGTAAAAAATTTGTACTACGCATTAATCATTGATTAAATAAGTATCATATATTTATTGAATATGTAAATAAAAAATTATTCACGCTCGGCCGATTTTCGATAATTCTCAATACAATAAAATATGAACCACAACTGTATTAGTGTCAGCCGAGTGAGCAGCACACTTGGCGCAATAATAATTGTAACAGGTGACTAAGAAATTTATTTATCAATTACAATATTAATAATTATTTTGAATAAATTTAAGTGAAAATTAATGAATATTATTTCGACGATAAAATATTGCGATAGCAGACATTTGAGTTATAAATATTTATAAAATTGTAATATGTTTACCACAGCGCGTAATTTTTATCTTGTTAATTTATAAAAATTAGTATCAATCATCTCTTGAATTTATAATTAGTTAAGTAGATGAGATAATAATAATACTTGTAGAAAGTTTAAGATTTGAATAAATATTTTTTCAGAGCGTTAAGTTTAGATTTTAGCTGTGGATTAGGTTAAAAATATATTTACAAGAATTTATTCTTGCAATGTTTCTGTAATTCTTTTTTTTTTTTTTAATAAATTTTATTAAATGTTTGTACGTGGATGATCTTAAAGGCGTTCACCATGAAACTCAAACCGCGAATCAGGCCACGTATCACGTTACATCTCCTTGTAAGTTTCTCACTTAACGTTGACGGTGCTCGACACTCGGTCTAGGCTACGCTGCCACGGGATTTACGATAAATTTCTCCATATACTCTATTGCTAACTTAGATAACTATATACTATGGTATATAATAGCACAGTAGATGGATAAATAGATAGATTGACTTGGAAATTATCAATCGCTTTAATCACTGACATGACATACAAACCACTAAAGTTTTTTTCATTTTTAATATTAAGTTATGAAATTTGATACTTGAAAAAATTTTTAACGTTATCGTAAATCGTCTTTGTAAAATAATAAATTTTGATTTTTTTATGATTATTTTCGCAGTCATATCTCAGATCTTGACAAATTTTAAATTATTGATAAATTGAGGGATAAAATGTTTCAAAACTTAAAATATGTTAATTTTATAAAAATCATTATAAAATTAAATTGTTAGAAAAATTGTTTTTGGTAAACATCAAAATTTGAGACTCAATTTTTTAGGTTGTTGTAAAAAATATTAGAAATAAAACAAAAATTTTGAAATGAACAGAATTTCAAAATCATCCGTTGAAGAAATCAATATATATATATATTGATAAAATTTTTTGGCTTTATTGTAAAGAGAATCTTTAAAAAATCAATTTTTTGACTGTTTAACTTTTTTCTATTTCAATTTTTAAAATTTTATTAAAAAATTTCTAATCTGTAATAATTAATTATAAGTCATCAAAATGACTAAAAATTACAGCGTAACACAATCGATTAAATAATAATAAAAAGTATCTAATTCGCAATTTATAGCTTCCACACATAAATTTTTGATTTTATTCAAACAAATAATTCACGCTTTAAACCCGAGTTACAGCGTTTGGAATTTAAATTTTCGTTATAAAAAAAATAAAAAACAAAGAATATAAATTGTAATTTTACCATTTTATTTAACAAATTTATAAAAACAGGTTCAGGTGTTAATGTTATTTTAAAAAACAAAGACTAAAGTTTATCGATAATAAAAAAAAATATATGCGGCTTAAAAGCAAACTGATGGCTATAAATGTTTTTACACGAACAATTTTTATGGCTTACTACAGCTATGGGGATTACATCGTCACAGTGAAGGTTGGACGGGAATAAATTACTCTTTGTTTTTGTTCTATCCATAAATCCATCTACCAGAGAAAAATAAAAAAAAACCTTTTTAAAATATGTGCCTTAAATGGTTTTATTAACCGTATCCGGTGTATGTACACGTTAATGACATAAATAAAAGTCAATTTTTAAATTTTACCGCGCGGGTGCGTTTGCCATTCGCATCTACAGCAAAAACCCCATCGGAACATTATAAATAAATTCTCGTATTATTTTTGGCGCTACCTCTTCAACATATCGCGTAATCAAATAAGTTATTGGTATATAAATATATACATGCATATATACATACTGTATTTATTTTTCAAAAATATGTATGTATCAGGATTATTGATAGCATCGTGTGTTATTAATATTCATGGGTTAGAGGATCATTTTTTTATTTTTTTGACGTATGCATTTTATTTCATCACCCGAGGGTCTTCACTTTACTTACATATTCGTTCCAGTTAAAGTCCGACGCCATCTTTTTAAAACATACCATCAGTGAATATCTGCACCTGCGCTCCTATCCCTGGAACGAAAGAAAACATTATCTAAACATTACTGCTATTAAAATGGTAACGCTTTCATTACCATTCAATGTATGTGTACATATATATACATATATATTAAGTATATGCCTTTACTGCCAAATCCAGATGATAAAATATATATAAATATGAATTACGATTCGAAAAAAATATTTTACAACGACGAAATTTTGAAATAAAAAATAAAATATATCATGAAAAAATTTGTTCATGACACTCGTGAAAAAACGTACATAGTTAATATATATATAAAAAAAAATAACCAATTGATTTTGTTTTAAAAAACAATGAGCTCTGTGTATTTAGTTTGATTTCAATCCGAATAAAAAATGCAAATTTCGAGTACAGTCTGAAATTATTATTTTTATTTAAAATCACATAAATAAAATATTTTTTCTGTTACATAAATACTTTTTTTTTTCACTCATAGTAAAAAAGTTTTTTTTTAAAAATAATATTTTGTTTGATGAAATATCAACATGAAGCTCAATTACGTTGGAATTTTTTCAGATTGTACGCTCACAGTAGTTGGTATGTTGTATTTAATTAAATGAAGATAGAGAAGTATTGATATAACGTTTAAAATTGAACTTTCAATAATGTTGAATTGTTCTCTCTTATATTTTATTAAATTTTTTTTTTAGTTTATTTTTTTACTATTGGAAAGTTAAATTGCTATAGAATGACGATGCAACTGCTGTAGACAACAAGATATATTGACGTTGAAATTTTATTAAATAATTGACATCAAATTATAATTAATTTTACTTTTTTTTACTATTTTCTATATTAATTTTTTATTAAATTAAATTTAATAATTTGCCTCGTCTACAAAATACCATGTCGCATTCCATCCGGTTCGCAAAAAAAAATGTAATTTCATATATCTTTGTGTAGTATATAATACGTACATAGAATATAGTAAATTATTTTGGTCATCGTATCTCTCCGGTTCGTATCACCAATATCCGTGATATTAAATTCCAGTTTTAATTAATATCTAATAACTAATTAAAAATTTATTAACATCTAATAATTGAATTATTAATTTACAACTAATTTTCATTTTAATTATTCATATTTACCCTCCATCTAACTCCAATATAATATAATTTTTATTTGAATACATATTTCAAAAACTTGATCATTTTTTTTTACAAATTATGAAATTTTTTAAACTTTTTTTATGGTCAAATTGACATAAAATCCCGTGTAGAAAAAGTTGATTACAAAAAAGTTCATAATAGTGTACTTCAAAATTTGAATGTACCTGAAGATCGGAACGTTTTACGCAAAACAAAAATGAACAAATTTTTGTAATTTGACTGCTTAAAAGTGACTTGAGGGGTAATTGGGGTCGGCTGCAACTTTTGGCTGACACACTAACACTTATGCGAAAGATTTTCAAAATCTAGATCTAGTAGATTTTTTACTTTTCATTTTGTTTTTTTATTTTCGTTCTACGAAAAACATTCCGATTTTTAGGCACATAAATTTGAGACACTTCTGAACTTTGAATTGATCATTTTTGGAATTTTGAAAAAATTCAAGAGTAAATAAATTTTCAATTTTCAAACCCCATTTTTGAAAAGTTCTTACAATAAATTTAAAAAACGCAGCACAATTTTCAAGTTGAAAACTTTTTTGCTTTTGAATTTTTTCAAAATTCCAAAAATGATCAATTCAAAGTTCAGAAGTGTCTCAAATTTTGAAGTTCACGATTATGAACTTTGTTGGGACATTTCCAGAACAAAATGTTTTTTACGCGGGAAATTTTGAATCAGAATATTTTCTTTCAATTTCCGATTAAGTAGCCAATTATTTAATAGTTTCGTTTTTTATTGAAATCATATTATTTTTTATAGATTTATATTGGTGTACTTTGAACCGTTAGTTCTCTATATAATATAAGTAATTTACTTTTTTTTCTACCGGCATAGTATATTTTTCGTTTCTCCCGAGCCCTTTAAAAGTTTAAAGGGCCAACTGTACCGGCGTAAGAAGCAGCTGGTAGTCGTCTGAGGTCGTCTGATCTTTTACGGTTCTTTAAAGCCACCCAGGAGAGTCATTTGAACAAGGAGTCTGCTTCCGGAAAGTGCAGGTATATAATACACTCGGGCAAAATGGAAATATATCAACGTTTCATCATTGTGTACCAAAGAAAACCAACAACAACAAAAGAAAATTTAATACATAGACTTTTATACATATATATATAGGTTTTAAAGTACACAAAGGTCCAATGACTTACAGATTTACGTGTTTTCTCAACAATTACTTGTAAATTTATGCATTTCGGTCTAAAATATTAAAAGATTTTATCTAGTTTTCAAACGGTCCTCTCGCATAAACTACTCACTCTAGGTTCATAGCCCTCTGGACCTTTTTTATAGTAAATTTAACGAGCTGTAAAAAAGATTCAATGCAGTTTTATTGTATCTTCAATAATTTAGACAGAATTTAATTTCAAAGCTCTAGAAAATTTCGTCCACCATTTTCCTCTACCGTCAACTTTAAAATTAAAATTGCGGCTCAGCTATCAAAGATACAGAAAATTTATATCAATAAAATTTTGTAGTAAATTCAATTTCCTATAAAAACTGTCTCCATGCCTTTTAACTTAGAGTCAATACTTAACGAGTTACAGGCATCAAAAGTCTAATAATATCCAGGTAATCAAAATCCCTCATAAATATCGTTATTTATTTCATAAATATCAATTAGAATCTACTCTAATTATCACTGAAAATTTATTGGAGTTAATAAAAATAAACAGAACCGTCTGATAATTTACTTACTTAAAATTCATAAGCGACATTAACTGAGCTGAAGAATAAAATTTATAACCGAGGATTTAAAAATATTTAAAACGCCTTCAGCTAATGACACTTGATATTGTACAGTACATAAAGTATGTATACTTAATATTGCGTAGACGGTAAACGCGGTTTTTACAGTATATTAGAGATTAAACTCGAGCATGAACATTTAAAGCGACTCAACAATTCAGCCGGCAGACACAAGAGTGCCAGAAGAGATTAACTTGATGAGTTCCAGGGCAAATTATTAGGTATTTGGCCCTTAGCCCATTAGCTTAACATATATATATTCATATAGATATAGTTATACAGTTGATGTCGCGATCGCGCATGTTCGTCCAAGCATAACTACTGCTCGAGGGGATCTATGTAACAGGCGTTATCGTGTTACCTTAAAACGCGTGGGCATGATCTATCGCGTGATGCCCGACTCTGTAGTGAATACTGGCATAACGAGCGCGAAATTACGATGTGGATAACAAGAGGGATCGTTGGCGAGCTTCACTTTTTATTATATTTTATACATATTATACTTGTTTTTTTTTTTTTTTTTTTATTATTACAAAAGTTTTTTTATTTTCTCGTTCGCTTATTTTCCTTCTCCGACATATTCTGCTTTATACTGTGTCGTTATTGTGGAAACCTGGCGGACTACTGATACTCTTTCACAATGAGGATAAGCCTATTATCGTCATTTCAAGCTCTCACATTTCACATTTTTACAACCAACTGTTAAAAAATTCTTATTGTGAAAATTTATTGCCAAGAATTTTACTACTCCCATAGATATGATGTATAAACATTCATTTATGTAGCAAATACATCAAATTGTTCATTAAATGACAATACACCATTGTAGAGAATAAGGGAGGAGCAAAATTATCCCCTAGGATTTTTTTTTTTAAGTATATAAAAGAGCAGCAGACGTCATGAGGTGATTTGGGACATCCATAATTTTAAAAAAAAATTTTCAAATCTAAATTCAGTCGTTCAAATTTTCTTTTGAATTTTCACAATTCAGAGGATATTACTTTAATTATTTTCAAAGTTAATTGAAAAAAATCCAGGGAAACAATAAATGCCCGAATTTTTCGAAAATTCACGATTTTCCTAGCGGGAAGTTAAATGGTATATTACATACCTAGGCCAGTAAAATAAGAAAAGTTTCAGAGCACATGTAATTGTTGGCCGAGACTGACAAACATGTGGTCTGAGGCTTTCTTTTTTACTGGCCAAGGTGCGTATACTATTTTTCTGCTCGACGAAGCCGGAAAGTTGCAACTTCGTTCAGGGCAGCGGCCCGAAAGTTCCCACTTTCCGGCCGGAGGGCAGAAAAATTTCTTTTCTTTACTTCTATGGGCTAGAATTTTTCCAAAAAACTTGTTTGGGACCCCGAAGACTACAAACATCCAACCGACGTCATAGTTTTGGTCAGGATCGCGTTTGAGAAATGCTATAGAAATTTTATAGAAAATCGATACTCTCGCGACTATGCTAAGAAAAAAAAATTTTGTCTACACTTCTCTGGGTTAGAGTTTTTTCGAAAGACTCGTACGATACCCCGTAGACTACAAATATGCAACCGACGCCATAGTTTTGGTCGGGATCGCCGTTTAAAAAATTTTACTGAAATTCTATCGGAAATCGATTCTCACAATTAGACACTTCTTGGACAAATTTGTACCATAATTAGATGTCTGACGTACTCGTCTCTGTTTAAAAAAATTAGTCAAATCTAGAACATTTTTATTGTTCGTTAAACAGAAATCGGATGGATGGAAAATTAGTTGATGAATATTTGAGTAAACTAATTAAGCGAGATTGTTTATGCTGAGCTTAACGTCGAATAATAACCGGCGGTTGAATATCTAGTGCTGGTAAATCCAAGCTCTTTGAATATCTAATAATTATTTAATAATTTAAGGATTAACATGAGTGGCTGCAGCACAATGTACTCTTAAGGATCCTGTATTAGTAGTAGACTTGTGTAGACCACAGCGCACTTTCTCATTGGCTAACACCCTTGAGATGATAATGATGATCCTGTAAGAGCAAATACCCTGCATGGTCCACTCTCGATAAGACTTTATCCGCGTTAACAGTACGTGTTTCAGTTAATACATGTCTGTACTGTGTAAATAAAGTGAAAATTCCTCGAGCTAAATTCCTACTTGCTACAAAAGCGTACCAACGCTATTTATTTTTATACGGAAAATTATTTTCATTCAAACAAAAACTAAATTCTTTAAAGAAAAATATTCGAGTAATTTACATTTAACTTTTTTTTTTTTCCTCCTGAAGGAAACTGATGAAAATTAAGTTAAATAGAGATTGTACTAATTATAATTCTACGTTTTAATATATTTAAGTAGAGAATTTAAAAAATTTTTCCGTTTGTCTAGATTAACTTAAATTTTATGCATTCTGTTAACAATAATTTAATTTAGTTTCAGCTTAAAAATTTTTCTAAACCTTTTTTTTAATTTGTTTATTATTCAATTTTTTATTTGACTACGGCAATTTTTCGCCACAAAGTTTCGTAGTAGGGGAAGTAGACTATTATTCCCAATTCTATTTTTGGAAATGCTCTTTTTCCAAATAAAAATTTTCAACTCATTAATTAATCATCAACTATAGGGGAGGAGGGGGCAAAGCGGGCCCCGCAAAATTTTCAAAACTTCAATAAATTCGGACGGATAATAAGCTTATCGAATTTTCTTATGTAATGAGGGCTAAAATAGGCCACCAAAACTGTTCATTAAATATAATGTATTAAGAAAGTGAAAGATAATGAAATGACGTTTTAAAGTTTAACAGCAGACTATTAAAATGATTTTTATATTTATAAATTACAATTGTTTCATAGTTATTTGCAATTATCACACGTGTATAGAATAAAAAATCTCAAATCCAAAATTTTTTTGAAGGGCCTACTTTGCCCCTAATTTTCGATTTTTCAATTTTAATGGACGCAGCATAATGAAGTGAAAATGAGTATCAAGGGTCTAAAAAGAAGTAAACGTGTAAAAAAAATTAATGATAATATAATTATTTTTCTTAAGGGGCCCACTTTGCCCCCCTCTCATAAATTTATAAAAATCACCCATATTTAAAAAAATGTAAATATCAAAATATGATTATTTTGTCATATGTCAATTTGGTGAATCGTTGAGAGCAAAAATATGTCAAAGTAAAGTTTATAATTTATCAATATACATTTTACCAAAAGTTTTTGACTTTGATAAGGGTTCCGAGTTATCAAACATTAATTTACTGAATCAATAATTTATTCTAAAACGTTTCACTAATTTGAATGTATTATTAAATTGTCATTTTTTTTCGGAATATTCAGCAAAAAAAAAAAATATATACGTTTTGGTGTCAGCTAGGATTGGAAATGCCAGTCTTAGTTATTGATCTGTCATAGGCATATCATTATATATTTAAAATAAACTAAAAAAAGGACGACTAGACAAAGAAAAAAAAGTAAAGCGGCTTTAACATGAGTCGGCAGATGTCTACGAGGTAAACGAACTATAGGATTAGAAAATTCACGGGGCGTCATAATGGCAACCTGAGTATGCAGCTGGCTTGTTTCGTGGAAAACAAATAAAAACATGTCCTAATTTTTTTTATTTTTGCTTTCATCTCTATATACCTTTAGCTATATATGAAACGCCATCAGTTTTCCTCCAGCTTTTCATCAACGTATATTTTTCCACTCATATTTATATCCTGATGAAAAACAAAAAATAAAAAAGCGTTTTCGTCCATTTCATTATATCTCTGGTTGAGAAAAAAAACGTATTATGCGATTGGTGGATGAGGTTTCGCTGAAAAATCGTCGGAAAAATCTAAATAAATATATATTTCAGGGGATTTAGGCAAAATGTAGAAAGAAATGAGAAATAAAAAGGAAAAAATACCGGTCGGAAAATGAAAAAATTTTTAATATGTAAACGTAACGATAACGGTGCAGGATATTTTGAGAGACGGTCATTAGTTATTCTTTATTATTTATATATTTATCTTTAAACTTTTTTCGTGGTGAAAAAGTTTTGCAACGTCCCGTCATATGTTTGTGTTACGTAAAAAGGCTCGTCGTGGAGTGTGTTGGCTCTGCTGGTCGACTGCTGGGAGGTTCTCAGAAACATAGAACGTTTTCCGGTCAGCCGAGAAGTAAGGTTGAGCGGAAAGTTACTGTTAATGTGTATAGTTATGTCCTCGATGCTTGTAATCATCTACTCGCGCGCTTAGTGCAATTCATGATAGCCCATAATTATCGCTCAATAGCGACAATCTTCAGCGAGAGACAGTCGCGGAATTATTTAACTGTCTTTAAACAAAATAAATAATATATATTAAGGTTGTAATCATTATCTTAAAATTACTTGGAACTCGAAAGGTGATCCGACTTTTTTTGCTTCAATAATTACTTTTAATTGTACACTTCACTGTTTCGAAATTATAAACTTCAATAAAATATATATATATATATATTCTTTTATTGCCGAGTACTAAAGAAAAGTTATCGAAAATTATTTTATTCTAAATCACTTTCTGGAAATACGTTTGTTATTAAAAATAAATTATCAAGTGCGATAAAAATTTATGTTATCTCTTTTCATAAGAATTTTTTTATTATTTTTATTCATCATTGTCTCTGAGTATAAAAGGAAGCAAGTGTGCAAATGATAAAAAATTTATCATATAAAAGATATCAATATTTTCAAAATTCTCAAAATTACAGTTTATGTACCTGTATAATGTAATATGAATATATATATATATATATACATATAACGATTTTACGTTGTCGACTGTTTTAATTGCGAAATTAAATGAAACAGTATATAGTTAAATATGAAGATTGAAGTTATAGTATTAAAAAGCAAGTACTCAGCAAAAATAATTTCAACGTCAGCGCATTGAGTTTACGACATCTGCCAGTAATATCATACATATATATATATATATATATATATACTCTATCCTTTATTTCATTTCCCGTACACTTTTGACTTTCTCTTCTTTATCATATATATATATATATATATATATACATTATTTTTTATTTGTTCTCGTTTCTATCTTTGTCACGCACCTTTTTCCTTCGTCATTTCGCGCGAGTTACCGGAAAAATGGTTTACTATTGTTTCCTCTTGTTTAATAGTACAGTTGCTCTCTCTATTTATTTTTTTATTTTTTCCATTACCGTATATTCACTCTTATCTTTTGCAATGACGGTCTGATTGCCAACAAGTCCAGGGCCTTTTGTCTATACTTTGTTTTTTCTTTATATATATTTTTCCATTTCGTATCGTTATTACAGTTGATTGAATGTTGATCCATTTATATGAAGATTTTAATGGCATTGGTTTTTTTTTTTTTTTTTTAAATACTGATCACTAAATCAACTTATTTTCTTTTTTCATCCGTAAATCAGCTCGTTAATATATAAGATGTAAATAAAGTTATTTGGAAAATTAATATCCATAGTATAGCCGTCGAAGGTTTACTAGGTTATAAGATCTAGAGTAAAATGTTTAGTCGTTTGGCATCAGGCCAAGAAACTCTGCTGGTTATTCCGTGGAGGTGCGTAAGCACCGTTTTTAGTGTGTGACAACCTGAAATACACGGATGGAAACAGGTCGACGTGAAAAAAAATTTTTTTTTAAATTACACGAAATTACAGACAATTTGAAATTTTTTCAAGACAAATTTTTCAAGTATTTAATAATTTACTTCTCCCTCTGATTATTTTTCGTTATTTCGCAAACTAATTTATTGATAAAAAAATCATTATAATTTTTTTTTCTCGAGATTATCTCATATTTCTTGTTATTTTATATTATTTTTATACGAAGCTCCGGTGTACCCAATCAACTGGATATAAAGTCGCCATTGTATAAATGAAAAAATATATACAGAGAAAATAAGAGAAGCGAAAGAAGGAAAAATTGCGAAGGAACATGGATCAGATTTATCTCTCAGTATATAAAGAATGAGAGAGAGAAATATGTACTTGGAACATTAGCCAACGGTCAATCGTCTCTTCTATTTTATACCTGAAAAATATTTTCTTTATCCTCACGTACCGAAGAGCATCAACTCGAAAATCACAGCACGTTGAGTGCACTGACATAACATTAAAGTGAGAAATAAAAAAAAAAAATAATAATAAAAAACACGCGAAAAATAAAAAATTTCAAGAATAATAGCCAAGAGACTATTTCAGAATGATGCAATCTGTACCGAGTCAACGTACACTCAATAACTTATATCTATATAACCTCATATTCTGCAATATCATAAATTTTAAATTATTTTAATATTTTAAATTCAATTTTAAATTCGAAAATTGCTCCGTTTAAAATTTCAACCTCTCCACGTTTTTCAATTTTTTTCTTTCAACTTTTTCCTTAAAAAAAATATTTAAACTCTAATTAAAATTAATAATTAAAATTTATATTCAAAAAACTTCAAATATTATTATCCAAGTTCCCGAAAAAATTATCAGTCCAAAAAATGACTGAAAAAAAAAAAGTTTTATTTTTATCATAAAAAAAAGTTGTGCCAAAGTTTTGACTCATGCGCGTTACAATAATCTGAATTACATCACGTTCTTGAACTTATTTAGTAACAAGTCTACGTACATACATATATAGATATACTAAAGTATGATACTTTTCTACGTGAATATTGTCACGTTTTCATTTACACATTTTTTAAAAAATTACATCATCAACGAATTGTCTGCAAGGACACGTCAGTCTACATGCACACCCACACACACACATCCATCCATATACATATTTACACAAACTTATATTTATATAAATACATAATACAAGATCACCTGCGAAAACTTATAAGATTATCTTTTCTGATAATTCTCATAAAGTTTGATATACTATGACTAATATAGATATAAAAAGACTTTAATATATCAATAAAAAAAAAAAAAAAATTATACACATAACCGTAAGATTGCATCAGACAGAGAACAATGAATTAATAAATGAATATTCAAAATTAATTAAGAATTTGAAAATGATAATAAATCCCGCCAATTCATAAAATGAATATTCTGTAAATTTAAAACCGTATCAATACTTAAATAAAACAATAAGGTAATTGTATGTACGTAAATTTTTTTTTTACACATTGACCATGTGTCCTCTTGTACATTGAGTGTGTGTCTATGTATAGAAATGAGTCATATGACATACGGTGCGTACATACGGTCATTGCCTAATCATTTCACAGTTAATGTATAACGTATGTATGTATTATATGTCAATCTTTCTCTTTCTCGCGTTTTCTCTTCGTCTTTAAACATTCCGTCGGCTGATACGACAGACAGTCCGGCGTCACTTCAATATCTCGTTTTATTAGTACGCGAGATTATGAGTGTGTAGTTGTTATGTGTATACTTTTATGTATGAGTAAGTAGTATATATACATATATGTGTGTGTATGCGTGTATGCAAAGAAAGAGAGAGAGCCTCCACATATTCATTTAATGTCTTACATATAAACGTAAAAACGCGTCCCGACTTGATGGCTTTTTATTATAAATTTTTATTCACTCTATTTAAGTTTTTATATATTCTCATATTTTATATTTGATTATTGCATTAACTTGAGTCTTTTTTATCGTGTTGACCATATTAAATTATGGGTAGAACGCAATTAGCGAAATTGACAAAGATATTGATAGTTTTGTGTTATGATTATGGCTGACATTTTATTTTTAAATTATTTTTTATGCTTTGACTGCAGTCTATTCTTTGGCAATAAATTGTTATTTAAAATATTTCTGGGAAGTTTAATATGCAGAAACAATAGAATACGTGTTTAATTATACTTAACACTAGTCAAAATTTGAATACTGGTTTTTTAAATATTTAAATTAGCAATCACTGTCTAAATTAATTATATCCTTGTTTTTTTTTTATTTTTATGTTAATTAGACATTTTTTGCAATCGTAAACTTTTTGATTAATGAGTAGAAAAAATATTTATGAGTTTGTTAAAAATAAATGTGAGTTTTTTGTGAACAAAATTTTGAATTTAATAAAATATATAAAAATAATAATTTTAAATTATATAAAATAATTCATGATTTTGATAAAATATATGTAGACTAGACTCAGAATTTAAATTCTGTACACATTAATTTTTAACTAATTTCGTATAATTTTTTTTTACTCCAAAATTAGACCGTAAAAATTTGAGTCTCCTCTCTAAAAAATATTTTTAGAGACGTTTTGTCAGAGCGAGGCAATTATCAAAAAAAATATATCACGTTGAATATAAATATGATAATTAATTTTTTGATTTATGTCTCTAATAAAGCGGCGACTTAAAAAAAACCAGGTTTTAAATAAAGAGCCGACACTTTTAATTGGATGTTAGAAAATAATTTTTTTAATGAGTATAAATATACAAGTCGGTAAAATATATATAATAAGTGTTAAAAAAATAATTATCAGATGTAGATGTAGATGTAGATGTTGATGTAGATATAGATAATATGAAATATATGTTAGCTAGATTTAAAAGAGTTTAGCTTACAAAGATAAGAGAACCGAAACAAAATGACTCGACTCGCGTGAACAGTTTAAGCAGTTGTGACAAATTCAGAAGCAGACGCGAGAAATACATTAGCGAGACAAACGATACGTTGGCGCCGGAATTGATCTTCTTACTCTTCGAGACTCGACACCCTCATCCGTCTTCTGGGTTACGCAGCCATACTACTAGACTTTCATTCTCCCCTTTACTGTAGACTTCTCTATATCTGCTAGTAGAACCACTGGTTCTATTTCTTTCTTACCAAGAGTGCTGCTGGTCTACCGGTTTGAATTTTCCGCCGGTTTGTGAAAATTTGTTCGGTAAATCATCGATAAATTTCGAGGTCACCAGCCAGTATTTCAAACTCGCGCAAATAGAATACAAGCTGAGGAATATCGGGAACCACACGGCGGTAGATTAAAACCAAACCTCGTTTTATATTTTGATAAATTATTTTTGTAATTCTGATTCCCAGTTCATTTTTTATTTTTACTCAAATTTTATCATATAAATTATATATATAATTATTCATCGTAAATATTTAAAACAATTTGCCGTAAATTATTGTCTTTGCAAATAAACTTTAGTCCACAATATAAATTTATTTAAATATTTTATTTGCCAAGTGCGAGGCGAAAATAATCATGACGTGTCTAAATGCCGATAAATTTCGGAGGAAATAAAAATAAATTATTCTAATAATAACAAGAGTGAGAGTAAGAATAAGAATGATAATAAAAATTGCGTGTGTATTTTATTTAGAATAATTTTTAATACCGACGTCGTTAATCGTCGTACTATTGCGCGAGGTCATGGCACCTCGGCCTCGTTCACCAGAAGATGTACGATAACAAATTCCGCCCGCTTTGCGTCCAAGTGCAGGCTTTATCTTTCGTGACTCGAGATAAAATAAAATTTAAAAAAAAAAATTACTATAATAATAAAATAAGTAAAGAAACTACGCACGTTTTTAGATAAAACACTCCCTCGTATTTTTATACATACGTATTTATGTGTACGTGATAATAATTTATATATGTATTTTTTTTTTTCCAATAGTATACTTTGGTCTCTTTATAACTGTAATCAACATACAGTGTCCTCAAATTTGAATTACGTTTCTACGAATTTCGAAACCACTGATTTTTTTTAAATGCACGAAATTTGGTCATTTACATTTTTGGAAAATTTGGAAATCGAAAATATATATTTTTCATCCTGATCGAAAAAGTTCAGTATTTAGGGTCCCAGTATACCTTTTTTTCTTCATAATTTTGATCAATCTATTAATTATTATTTTTTTATATTTTTGGAAAGTATATTCTATATTAATTTGCGCAATTCATATTTATATATATGAGGTTGGCCCAAAAAAAATTTGGTTTTCGCTGACAGTCTTTACAATTCAATACATGGGATCAAAAAATTCACTAACTTTGAATTCAAAAATTCCAAAATAAGGAGTGGCTCAAAAATTTCTAGAATGTAAATTTGAATTTTTCTTTTTTTCAAATTATTTTTACTTATTGCGGTAAATGTCATGATATATAAAATAAATGATCTAAAAATTTCGCCTCAAAATTTAATTTCAAACGTTAATTAATATCACACTGAGTCAAAATATTGAGTGCAGGATCAAAATATTGAGTGCAGGACAATGACATTGATAAATTTCTCATTAATTATTTCAACATATTTCATATACTTTTGAAGTAATTTTCCATTAACATCTCTGACGAATCGAGTTGTAGAGTTTTAATTTCAAAGATTATTTAACGAGTGGACTTTTGAAATGTCTTGTTGAAATAAGAAGTGAAAGAGCAGCAAACAAGTTTTAAGATATTTTGTTTGCTAAAAATCAGAACATGGAGGAATGAAAAATAAAATGTTGAGAAAATCGATAAAAAGGAAAAGGAAGTTTAAAAAAATGAAAGAGGAAAAACTGTCAGTCTGGCTGTCGAGAACAGTAGCGAACATTCTTGCAAGTCCCAGAAGTGCTTCAAGCTTCAAGTTGTTTATTTTGAAGACCCTCCATTGAACAATATTTGCTCAGCGAAACCCTGCCTTTTCTTCACGACACGAAAATCTATATACATACATATGTACACATATATGTATACGTCATAGATGTATAATATCTTATTCTCATGGGATGACACACAAATATTTATTATGTCATCTAATTTACGTATACCATTTATTACTTTAATTATGAGCACAAAATCGAAACATGAAAAATATTTCAAAATTTTTCCGTTTCATTTTCGAAATTAATGAAACTAAAAAAATATTTGACTATACGATATTTTTATAATGTTGCGAGTTCACTGAACCCTTCGACATGATTTTGTGTCAATTTTTCCTGGACAATTAAATGACAAACTCTATTTGCCGTCGTGAATTTTGTAAAATTCGCTCTAACGATCACCGCGACAGTACACGGACACAAAAATATGAGTTAATCATTTTTTATAGTAACATTTGAAGCATAAATCTATATAACCATATATGAAATCGTAAATGGTATAGCTCTGTTGAATGAACAATTCAAATTCCCTGATATAACCGACGATTCGATTAAACTTCTATTCGAGAATTGACATCCGTTCTACACGGCTTTTCCACTTTGACTTTGATGACTACCAGATTATTTATTATTTTCCTCTGCAGACATAAAACACACATACATTATACGTAATACATTATACATATCATTATATATATTACATACATACATAATATATTTTATCTCTTTACTTTTAATAAATTACATACTAATTTCCTCGACTACGGAAATTGATTTTCGTATGTACGTCAGAACAGTTAATTGGATTTCGTCATTTATAAATTTTAATTTTATTAAATATCTGAAAGGTTATTTGAGATAATAAAAATTAATAACACTATTATCTCATAAAATCGATCGCTAATTTATTGTGACGAGATTGATTTGTCGATAATTTGGTAAATTAACGCTGAGTATGTTAATTTTCATATATATGTAGCTTTATGTATATTTATTGGTTATAGAATTATTAGAAATGTTCAATTATCGCTCGAATACAATCGGAAATTTTCATTATTTTCAAATTTTCAAATTATACGATTCGAATTTAACATTCGGGTCAATTTCCGAGCATTAAATTTTTGATTCACATGCCCATACAAAGTCGCCGAGCTTCGAAATTTTCTCATAGATCGGCCGATGCTTGGTTTGCCAATAAATGGCTAACTATACTGGTCCGTGCATGGTGAATCATTGGCAGCCGTCTTTTTGCTTATAAAATCGGCGCACAATTAACCGCCGTTCGTTGGCCAACGGTTTGATCGAGTGTTCTTGATACCAAGCTTTGGCCGATGATTGATTGCCACAATTGGCCAATACTTGCGACTGCCATGCTTGGCATACCATTATCATCCGATATTTAGCCGATCTTCGGCCGATGCCTGGTTTGCAATGATTGGCCAATAAATGGCTAACTATACTGGTCCGTGCATGGTGAAAGTTGGCAGCCGTTTTTTTGCTTATAAAAACGGCGCACAATTAACCGCCGTTCGTTGGCCAACGGTTTGATCGAGTGCTCTTGATACCAAGCTTTGGCCGATTATTGATTGTCACGATTGGCCAATGCTTGTCATACCATTATCATCCGATATTTAGCCGATCATCGGCCGATGCCTGGTTTGCAATGATTGGCCAATAAATGACTAACTACTGGCCCGTGCATAGTGAATCATTGGCAGCCGTCTTTTTGCTTATAAAATCGGCGCACAATTAACCGCCGTTCGTTGGCCAACGGTTTGATCGAGTGCTCTTGATACCAAGCTTTGGCCAATGATTGATTGCCACAATTGGCCAATGCTTGGCACCCCGTTATCATCCGATATTCAGCCGATCTTCGGCCGATGCTTTAAAACTGGCAGCCATTCACGACCCAGTAATAGGCCGATTCTTTTTTTTTGTAGAATGATTTGAAGCTTACCAATACTTTGAATCATTCGAAAATATGATAGGAATTGGGAATCGAATGTTAATATTCGATTCGATACGAATAATTTGTAAGTTTAGTCAAAATTATTTGCACACCCCTAGTTAGTATATATGGGATAGATAAAATGTAGTTGGTCGATTCAGACGAGGAAACTTACGAGTGGCATTGACTCTTCTGCATCGATATATCCGATAACAACATTCACATTGTCCTCTCACAGCTTTTCTCTACTCTTTTCCTCTTGCATTGCATTATGCATTATACATTATGCATTATACATTGAATCTATCTATACATATATATAAGTATACATATATATACATACACAAGTCTGTATAGCTGTTTGTGAATGAAAAACAACGCGAGAGATGTTGATCAAAATAGTTTTCATGAATATATCCAAATTCAATGTATCGAACCATCGTCGTCGTTACCCGTTTTATATACATATACGTCTATATTATATATACATCCATATATATTTATATATACATAAATATATATGTATATAGAGAATACAGCTCTCGATCACGTGCAAATTGCCAGCGGCAACCAGCCAGCAATTTGCATTGTACAGAATGAAATGCGTCTCTTGTCTGATAGTCATAGACAACTCCCATTTCAATGGATCCAAAATCTCGTTATACACTTTTCTGTTTTTCACTTCTATAAATATATATATACATTAGGGTGATCCAAAAAATAACAAATTTTTTTTTTTTTCTTCCAAACAGGTTCAAAAGTTTCATTTAGATAAAAAAAGACGCCTGTGAAAATTAGAGCTCTTAATATTAATATTAAGAGGTTCCTCATCGCACTTTTCTATTTCCCATAAGAATAACATGGGAAAAATTTTTTTTACGTCTTCTGATTTTTATAAGTAGCTAACGATGCGTCATAGGAATAAATAGCAGGCATATTTTTGTAGGGAATTGAATGCTCTACAAAAAAAGATTCTTATCATTTTTTGAGGAATCTATTTGTTCCAAAGTTATTTGAGGTTGAAGTCGAATTCATATTAAATTTTGAGATTTTCTACTTTTCCGGCGAAACTATCAGACTTATTACAAAATGTCATAGGACCTTTTTTGTAGACAATTTTATTCCCTAAAAGTTATTTCTTATAAAGTTTTTTCGAATTCCGCATTGTTTTCTAGTTTTTTTTATTTTAATGTCATGCTCATAAAAAAATAGTCTTCTGATCGATTTTAAGAGCATGACATTAAAATAAAAAAAACTAGAAAACAATGCGGAATTCGAAAAAACTTTATAAGAAATAACTTTTAGGGAATAAAATTGTCTACAAAAAAGGTCCTATGACATTTTGTAATAAGTCTGATAGTTTCGCCGGAAAAGTAGAAAATCTCAAAATTTAATATGAATTCGACTTCAACCTCAAATAACTTTGGAACAAATAGATTCCTCAAAAAATGATAAGAATCTTTTTTTGTAGAGCATTCAATTCCCTACAAAAATATGCCTGCTATTTATTCCTATGACGCATCGTTAGCTACTTATAAAAATCAGAAGACGTAAAAAAAATTTTTCCCATGTTATTCTTATGGGAAATAGAAAAGTGCGATGAGGAACCTCTTAATATTAATATTAAGAGCTCTAATTTTCACAGGCGTCTTTTTTTATCTAAATGAAACTTTTGAACCTGTTTGGAAGAAAAAAAAAAAAGTTTGTTATTTTTTGGATCACCCTAATATACATGGATATTTAACCTATAAAATAGTTTCGTAAACAAAAATTTCGAATTCAAATCTAATATCCATTCCCATATATTTTTTATACCGCCGTCGTTTAATATTTTGATAGCTAGTAAATCTATTGATTCTGCCTGAATCATCGCCGAGTTTTTCGCGTTCATTGTTTATCTAAAAAACAAAGAAATATCTGATGCTAGGGATAAATTCTTGTGTACAATGATTGTTCGCGACTCATGATTTATAGCTTTGTCAACGTTTGCTCGACTCTCTGCTCCAACTTGGTATAAGAACTACTGCCAGCTTTGTATGGGATATCACATGGCCTTTTCCAACTCCTTACTCCCAATCCCAACTACACACACGGTTGCTCAGTAGTGTAGTGAACTACAATGTAACAGCGCCTAGACGGCTACTAGCTGCTGTAATATAATAGTGACGGCGTGTTGTATATGTGCGTGTGACGCATCTCGTCGTAATTCTTGATAAAGCCTTACGACCCCCGTGGAGATGTAAATTACCTGTCGCGTGATGCGATTAATAATCGCAATGCTCCTGCAGCCAACCAACCAACCAACCAACCAGTACAACACAGCCACCTTCTTCTTCTTCTACTTCTACTTCTGCTTCTACTTCTATTATACTTTTTATTCTTTACCAGCATGCTTCCATATCTCTATTTCTTTTGTTAAACTACGTGCTCGTAAACGCGGTAAACTTTACGCTTCGTCTGTTACTATTACAAAAATAACTTATTGTCGGTTTTAAATCATGAAAAAACAATTACAGTCACAAAATTATATTAATGATAATAGTTAATGATAAACAACTCTTTCATGTTTATTGTATTTGATAACAGACATACTTTTTTAGTATAGATATATATATATTATATATAAATGTAAGCTTCTTTTACTCAAAGAATTTAAATGTACGCGGATGATTTTCTTCCTCTGTTTCCTTTGTAAAAGCTTTTACGTGAGCAGTGGGTATTGATAAAGTTTCCGAGCTTTGTAACAAAGACAAAGAGAAATGCTTGAGTCGGTAAATTTCTAATAAGGCAATTACAGACTTTTATAAAATTCTATCCTGAGGTTGTAATGAGAAAAGAAAGAGTAAAAAAAGGCCGGAGGTACGGACAAAATTACTTCATAGAAAGGTAGTTGTGAAAAAAGTTTAGCTAAAGACTTTTTAAAATTAACATTTATGGTGTATAATTTTTAGTAAATTTATATGTGTAAATATACGTTGGAAAAGAGCTTTTATGAGGGCTATTGAGGTTAAATATTTCTACAAATCGGTGGATGCATTTGCGAATTTCAATAGCAGTTTTTATGGCTTGGATTTCAAGTCAGTTTATTTGCAAGATTTAAGATAAATGTATAAAGTTTTATGACGTCAAGTGACTCTTGTTAGATTTCTCGAGAAAAATCATAGAGATTTGTTCGTTATATAGTCAATATATTTTATTCTTATCTTCTTTAGAACTTTGTTATAGGTTTCTTAGATATTGCTATGCCAGTAATAGCTAAATGGCTAATTTTTTAAAAGTTGAGCCAATATTTTTATAAATATACGTTAAATTAATGCGATGTCATAAAAATTTTCTCAAACGATTTTGAAAGTCATGATTAATAGTCGACATAAAAAATTCAATAGCGAAATATATTTTAGGGTGACCCGAAATAAACCCACGAATTTTTTTCAATCACGTAGAAAATTTTTGCAGTTTCACGCTTTTTAATAACCCTATAAAAATTGGTGTGATCGAACGAGTTTTCGAAGTCGCTCAGAAATCATAGAAATTTAATAAATATTCGAAAAAAATCGAATTTTCTTTCTCTCAAATTTTTTTTCCAATCACACAAAATATTACTGACATGGAAAATTACTCTCTAAACATAAATAAGTGAAATAAGTGAATATTCACTAATTCTGAGTGCCAATCGAACCACTTTTTGAAATTAGTGGTTCGATTTGCACTTGGAATTAGTGAATATTCACTTATTTTCACTAATTCATGTTTAGAGAGTAGTAAGTTTCCGAAAATTTTCCTCAAAATATGAAACTAAAAACTTATATGATATACTTTTGATATTCTCGAGTTCATATATAAGTCATATTAAGTTTAATTTAATATTTTTGAGTTTATATATTGGACATTATAGTCGGTCGCTGTTCAAAAATACAAAGCCCGTGTGAAAAAAAATACTGACGTACCCAAAATCAGTTGATAGCCGTCTTTATTTTATGCGATAGCAAAAAATGAATCTATATAGAATATTTATGGTCTAAGCCTTCAGGGTTGTCCGAACGACCATGTTGGTCGTAAAATTTGCTCTTCACGGTGTTGCCAAACCCAGGCACCAACGGTTATTTCCGGGCTATTGTACACTTGTGTTGTTCATTTATACTTCAAATTACTTTTTTATAAAACCAAATCGAATTAGTACTTAAAATATTTTAACCAAAAAAAAAATCTATTCCATTTATAACTTCAGGTTGCGTCATATCATCATAACTCGTAAGAGATGACTGGCACAGAATAAAAAATAATTATTTAAATATATGTAGAATCGATTTCTATGATTGTTTATTGAATTTAAAAAAAATTTCCCAATTCTTTTTCTTTCGTTACTTTTCACAAAAGTTTCAACGTTAAACTTCAGATAAATTGGAAAAGTTTAAAACCATTTAATCAAACGGAGAGAAAAACATAATGAATTTCGGATTCTGCTCTTTTCTTAAACTTATTTTTTTAATTTTACTTGTTTATTCATTCCTCATGGTTTTTATTTATTCTGTACCATACTTTTAGATTATGTATACATAGCATTAAAAAACACTTTTTACCGTCGCTTTGTTTAAATTACGGATATTGTTATAGAACAAGTGCGTAACTCAGGCTATAGTTTAACTTTCTATCGTTTATACAGAACTGAAATATTATTTTTTCGTTATTTTATATAAAACCATTTTATGTACAGCATATATATACTCGCATAAATGTATTTATATATGAGCATCAAGTTCCAAGCTGGACCCTTCATACATTTGCTTGTGGTTCTTAAAAGTCACGCACTCGAGACCCTGCTCAATTTACATTCAAATGTACTTCTGTGTAATAACATTGATTTGCTTGCATAGCGTATCCTCTTATTTCATTAATTTACTTCTACTTCTACTTCTATGTATTTAAAATCATTCGTTTCTTCAAATATTGTATTTAATCTCAAATTAAATAGAAAACCGATGTTTTATTTTTTTGAAAAAAAAAAAAAAACACTTTTATTTGATTGCCTAAAAAAACAAATGCAGTATTTTTTACCATCCTCATATATATGTATGCATTAATATTTATCTACAACAACGTTATTAAAAAAAATTTTAAGACAAAGATAAACATAAAAAATTTCAGGTGTGTTTTAACGATCGGGTCAAGATCGTAAAGTTTTTACTACTTTCTGTTGTACTCGTTACTATATTGCAAAATGAGCCCAGAGATAATTTACTAGTATATTATTTCAAACCTGTAACCGTTCATCAGATACACCAAAAATTTCCGATATATATTTAAGTGGTCGTCAAAATTTTTGGTACACATACGGCTATATATTACAGGTCAGCGTAACCCAAATAATATTTTTGTATTAAGTTTGCTTTTGTTTATTCGTTACGATATCGCCGACTTGATAAGCAAATAATTTACTGGTTATTATTTTTTACCTGCAACGATTCATATGAGGGTTCAAAAATTGCCGACGTATATTTAAGGGGCCGTAAAAATTTTAAATGTATAACGAAAGCTATATTTTACGAAGCCGATTCTCCGAGATGACAAATTACTCACAAGAGCATATGCATCTCGACGGTTCGATAATTTCCGGCTTTATTAGTGAAACAGTAAACTATTACTTTAAATTTATGTCATAATCTATAGAAAAAAAATTGAAAGGATTTATTCATTAGGGAAATTTTTTTCTCGAATTACCATTTAAATACAGTCCGTAAAAAAACTTGAAAAAAAACCCTAAGCCAGATAGAGGAGTGTGTCGGAATGAAATTCATTTGAAATGACACAATTCAATTACTCGCGAAGTGAGTGGGAAAGGAGAATTGATCATGGAATTGCACCTCATTCGCTAAACCGGAGAAAAACGTGATCAAGTGGAATTTCTTTGTCCGGATGAGAAATCAAGAACGACCAGAGTAATATAACGTATAAGTGCATTCATTCCTAAAAAAGAGTCTAATGAAATTTTTTCTTTTCCGCTTGTTCAAGATACTGTAAATTAGCTTGAGCGTAAAAACAAAAAGGAAAAAAAATGTAAAAAAGTTCTTTTGTTTTGTGTTTTATCTGTACATAAACACTCGTTTATTGTTCATCTTTTCCTTTGTTAGGTTTTAGGTTCTAAAAGGAAATCAGCTTTGTAAATTTTTTGTTTGTTTATTGGATTTACGTATGCAGACTGTTTTCAGTCCTTTACAATTTAAAATCCACCCTCTTGCACCTCTAAACATCTGCTGAAGAACCGAACATAAAAATTGCATCGGATCGATTGGGATAAACATAAAATCGACAAATTCTTTTTATTCATTTTTTTTTTCCGCTTACATATAAAAGATTTTTTGTTGCTTCTATTCCTGTTGTTTTTCATGGGGAAAACCGGAAACAGAGAAAAACGCACGCAAGAATGTGCACACCGGAGATATGATTCCCGAAAAAAACCTTAATCGAGTGTGGATGTGAGAATGATAGGGTTCCTGGGGGAAGCGTCGTCTTATGGGAGTAACCCTAAGGGCAACAGTTTCTCTGAGGTCAAGACAGAGAGAGAGATTGAGCAGCCTATAGATACACGAAGTGAGATACAGGCTCTCTTTGTTCCCGATTGATCGTGATACTTCGTCTTTAAGCTTTGTCTAGCACAAAGGCCCTTTGCGGTACAGTTTCGACGCCTTTGCAAGCCAAGTTTCCTTCCCGCAGTCTGTTCCAAATCGTCTCGTTTCTTTGTTGTATTGCAGCTCGACATGATATGTTAACGTTTTGTACTGACGAAGACGTTTAACGTAAAGGGTTCATCGAAAAATGCCTTCAAACGCTTATTAGAACTCCAACTTGGCCCCAAGTTCAATTGGAAACCTAGAGGAAGTATTTACTAATCCAACAAGATTCATGATTTGACAGTCAGTATCAGTGGTTGTCTTAGAATCTACGCTTTGTATAGTTGACTTGTTCAGCCAATATCAAGAGATTCCACACAGTTCAGAACACACGAATGGAATCTGTTCATAGAATCTTCTCGCGTTGAATTCGTCAGAGGATTGCTGCTGGTGGTCCTTTAGTACGACATCCTATTTCCTTTAGCGCAACACCGAGACAAAATTTGAGCTGGTCCTTTGTCAAGGATTTCCCTGATACCACTGCTGTAGTAATAATGGTGGTATTAGTAGTAGTAGTAGTAGCAGCAGCCATAGTGTTACTGATGTATAGGAGCCGTATTAATCGGGAAAACTGGAACCTCGCTGAGAGAATAACCATGATCAGACATAACACAAGGGCTGGTCTTCACGCACCCTTGTATTGTCCCTTTGCTGAGAGACGTAAACAAAGAATGGTTGTCTCTTCTTTGTCTGGCTCGGCTAACACTATCTTCAGAAATCCTCCTTGAACAAAAGACGGCCATGCTAAAAATTCAACATAATATACATGTATTTCTTTCATCTCTCGTCGTTCTTATAGAGTCAACATTAGCGAAACCTTTTCGCTGCTCAAGAGAATGGCTATAAGAAGACACACTCTTCGGAACGCAGAAGATTGCCAAGATTATGACTTTAGTAGAATGAACAAGGATTCAGTATTTTCAATGAAGGTAATAGCTAGTGCATGTGTTTTTTTTTAACTTTAGTTGAAAATAATTCAACGTTAAACCGATGTATTTCTTAGATGTTTTACGCAAGACAATGCACCCAGCTGGAATTGTTCCAAGTGCTGACAAAATAATTGCCGCAGTGAGTCTCTCTGTGTACAAGGCACTTTAACTGACTGCTTACCCACGATGTTTTACACCAGCGTAGCAATTTGTCGTCGAGTCGTATAACAACTACGGTAGTCTTAGATATACAGAGAGTGAGTGCTTGAAAAACAACAAAAATAATAATAAGAATTTACGAAAACAATGGTAAAAATATATATTTTGACAGTAAATGAACGTTGCATTAATAAAATTTTATTGATTAGTCTAAAGCCATTAGACTATTAGGAGCTTTAAAGCTAAAGGGCTCGCCACAGAGGTTTGTGTGCCATTAGTTGCGTGATCCATACTGGTAATCCATTGGCTAGTTAGTTCAACAGGAGTGGCCATAAGTCTTTGTCCCGAAAGTGGTTTCCCGGCAAACTATACATACTACATACAGATATACACACTCAGAGACTAACTGCTAGAAGCTAGATGACGTAAGATTTAGAACTGGGATGATGTAGCGGTGAGCTTTAGGGGTAAAGCGGCTAGATGTGTGTGCGGGTGACCCTCCATGATGAAAACGAGGCCGAGGGCCAGCCAGCAAGCTCGCAATGCTACCAGTAAAGGGGTGAAAAATGTGCGACCGCGTGCCAGCAGAACCCGGTCGGGGGAAAAGAGCCGCTAGAATGCGTCTTTGTGTGGTAGTGGCGCACGCGGCCTCTTGTTCTCTTTGTCCTGGCGGCACGCTTCTGCCAATCGATAAAACGCCCCAGTTAATGGAAGCATCCGTGAGCTGCTTTGTACAACTACCACCCACGCATTGTCACCTCTCGTTCCTGCCTGCGGCGACCGGCCAGATCTAAAATACTCTCATTTTCTCCAGCTTCAGACTCGATACCAGACACACCGTCTCGTTTTGATTTTTTCTCGGCTTGGACTTTTAATTCGTAAGCTTCCATCTCCTCGAATCCAGCAGTTAATGTGCTTTCAATTTACGGATTTTTATAAACCCGCTGACAAAAAAAGTCCTCAGCCATGGGATGTTTTTACCCTTTTACTTTTATATTTGATGTGTAAGGGTGAATTTAAAGGGGCCGAGGGTCGAAGAGGGGGCGAGGTTAACAGAGAGCGCACAACCGTTGTCAGGGCTACCAACGAAGACAACCCGGGGTGGGTTCTTTGTTCTATAGCATCAAGCCGTGTGTGCATGGGATCGATATTTGAGAGGAGCCGTACACTCTGCTGGGGAGGACTGATACAAGTGTAGTGGGGATGTAGGTCTCGTTTTTAGATTTCTTTTTATTTACTTTTTTTTTCGTCAAAAGCATATTCCTTTTGGTTTTTTATCATTTCCCTTGAAAAGCAACCACCAGAGACCAGAGCTTCAGAGGAAATGAGAAAACGAGTAAACTCATTTTTATTTTCGTATGCTTAACAGCAATATCACTATACCATCATCTATATTCTCGCACTCGATCTCTTTTCGCTCAGCTGTCGTTCATATCCCATACATGACGGTCTACTGATATCAACGGGATTTCATACAAATCTGCCGCAAGAATTGAGATCTAGGATCTTTATGCGTGTGAATGGAAATAAGATGAAGTGTACGAAGAATAAGAAATCACATATATGTATATATCTACATCTGTATGCATACTGAGTGGTACACGATAGATGAAAAATGTTAAAAAAGTAAAAGGAAAACATAGAAAAAGAAGTCAGTGCCTTTGTTGGGTGACGGATCGATACACAGTCACGAGCTTTTGGGCTTTCTCTGTCGCTAGATGAGGATTAATGAAGACCTCCCAACAACATCAATCCGAACTAATTAAGTTATTGGACAATGCGCTGGTGACGATGAATAGCCGACAGAATGCTAAGTGAAGTGCTTCAATGCTGTAAATGTTGCGATTGCATTACAGATTTCACAGTATATAATGGCTATTCCGATATATATTAAACTTGGTTCACACATACGTCTGTAACTTTTTGATGCATTAAACTCATCCATCCAGTTGTTCATCCGTAATTTCATCAATTTCTCACTGTCATTGATATTACAGCCGGGGATTATCTACTTTGAGCTCTTTGATTCACAATAATAAACTAACACCTATTTATTTTTAAACATCCAAAGGAATGATCACTCATTCATTCATCCATTTTATCACGTAACACATAGACCTTTTAAGTTCCCGAACATTTATTCACCATTACTGCTGCAAGTAATTGATACGCGTCATTGCTTTTTTCACCCACTCGGTCCAATAATAATATTTCACTTTTTTGTGTCTCAACATTTGTATCGTAACTATTTTTCAAACCGTTCTATGTGTATATACGTATACATATGTGAGGACATGACAAAGATAGTTCGACTCCACTAGCCCAGTTGGTTCTGGGGGCTGAAAAAGAAGCTTGTCTCAGCAGCAGCAAGAAGAAAACAAAAACTCGTTTCCCGTTTGCAAGACTAACGACGCGAGATGTCCGGACACCGACGGTCTTGTTCTGTATATATCGTGTCTCGGTGACACAAATATCCACGTATACATTATCGACAACAAGAACTTGACAGTAAACTGAAAAAAATGGACAACAAAAAGATTAAAAGTATATATTATTCAATCGCGTCAAGTTTACTTGGGAAAATGATCATTTTTTTCACGAATTTCGGGATTTCTTGAGCTTGTTTTTTTTTTTCTGCAAGTTATGATAGTGTCATAACGCATCGTAGCGGCGGAATGTTCAACGACAGCAAAATGTCGGTTGACAGATATCAAAAGGGGAAATTACTATACGCAACCCAGAGCTGAAATGACAGTTGGTGAGATCCAGCCACTCACAAAGCTCTTCTGCAGAATCTTCTTCAACTCCCGGTCTTGTACGTGAGCTTGACTATCGTGAGATAATTAGTGAACGTCAGACGTGCTCTTCGTGAAAACAATCTGACAACTACGCGATAATATTTATTTTTTATCCCTTTATTTATTTTTTTTCTCACAACTTTACTATATTACAGTTTTTCACGCTTTTATTTCCAGAAATTCTTATCGTATTTGAGTCTAATAATCTCATTAATTCACTCCTACACAGTAAAATTATTGTGTATCTGTATTAAAAACGGTCCGTGTTAAATTTTTTGTGTTGATTATTTTGTGTCAAATCAACACAATTCTTTGTGTTACTTTAAAATTTTTAATCGATCTCCTATTGAACACTTTAAAAGTGTTACCTAGTACAAAAATCGATACTATCAACATTTATTAAGTGTTACTTTAAAATCAACACAAAAAAAGTGTTGAAATGACAGTTGAATTGTGTTAAAAAAAATATGTACCCGAAGATCGGAACGTTTTTCATGCAATGAAACAAAAAACCATTGATAGTAAAATTCTACTGGATGACTAGATTTCTGAAATTTTTCACATATAGATGCTGGTTTGTCAGTCAAAAATATTAGATCACCCCAAACTTCCGGAACTACTCCTTAAGCAGTCGAATTACATAAATTTAGTACATTTTGGTTGCATGAAAAACGTTTCGATCTTCAGGTACATAAAAAAATGTCTTCCTTCTACTTCACATCAGTTTTGCTTGGTTAGTTATTATTTTGGTGACATTGTTTTTATTTATTTTCAATTACATGAAATAATTAAGTTGACAAAGTTCATGATTCGTATAGTTTGAAAAAAAAAAAAAATATTTAAAAAATTGCATCTGTAGCTTTTTTACTTTTCTACATGCGCATATTTTTATTTTTTTTTCGTAATTTATTTGTTGATAAAAAAATTCAAAAATTGTTAACTGTCTGGTAACTTTAGGATCATGTTTACTATCACAAAATAGTTAAATGTTAAATAATAATTGTTGACACTTTTGATAACCTAAAAATAATCCATGGTACAAATATAAAAGTTAACATTTTTTTTTTGTTACCATTAACATTTAAAAAGTGTTGAAGTTACTTCTTATATTACTCGAATTTTGTGTTGAAATTTTAACACAAATAGTCTGTGTTGAAAAATAACACAAATATTGTGTGAACCGTTTCTAACACACAAATTGTGTTGATTTTAAGACAATATTTTTTACTGTGTATATCATTGTGTCCATCATGGAATACTCATGAAATTACTCCGTCTATTTCTCGTCTTCCGATTACTTTAATTTCCACTGAAAAAATAACGTAAAATATCATGAATGCGAGGTCAGTTAAAAAATTTGAATACAGAAAAAATATAAGAACATATAATTAGACAAAAAGAAGATAAAACACATTCTGGTCTATTATATTCCAAACTTTGATGACCCATAATTACCATATTCATAAGTAACAAAATGTTAATTTATATGAGTGAAAAAAAAATAAATGTCCTAATTAATAGGTAGGCTTGAATTGCGAGTACAAACTTGACGGTTTTAACGGATTCTTTTATTTATTTAAGATTACAATAATAAATTAAACAATGAGTTGATTGTAACAAAGTTTAAATAAGGAAACACAATGCGATAAGTAAATACAGTAGCTGATGTTTTAAAAACATTAGCAGACCGAGTAACTAAAGAAACATCATATTTTATAACTTTAAACTTTTAAGTCAGGACATCGTATTCTCTCTTAATATTATAACGAATATCTTAAATGTAGTAGCGAAGATGATGTTCTTTATTCCTGAATCACTAACGGGACATTACCCAGTAGACACAGGCATTTCCGCTAAAAATATGACAAACTTTCGCGAAGAACAAACCAAATTACCATTTTTATTTTTCGCTGTCTACTATCCTTCTTCATACATATATATGTAGATACATTTATATGCACACATACATATCTACATATCTATATAGATAGATAGATAGATATATAGATATAGATATATTTTCATGGTTATCTCAGAGTCTCTGCTCGACAAGATGCCTGCCACTGGCTTATGAATATTCAAGGGTGAACGCGTGTCGTACCCGTCTTCTCATCCTGTGGCAGATGCTCCGTCGACGTGCCGCACGTAAATTTGTATTTAAGGTATACAGGACATTGAGATAAAGCATCAAAGTGGCTGGGCAACTCAACTGTCTGTCGTTTATATTCTTACACAAACTTAACTTTTGTTTTGTATTCATACAATTATTGTTTTCTGTTTTCGTCTCATCCATTCATACTGATTGACAGTTAACCGTAATTTCCCCTTCAAATTATGAATACACTAAAATTATAATCGTCAATTATCCCCGTTCCTTCCAATTCAATTCGTTTAGTTTATTTCCCAAACGATTTCACAGAAACTCTATTCCCACGAAATAAATTGCGTGGAAACCGAAAAATAAATGAATTTTCAAAAAATTTTATTGAAGAAATCAATGGAGTCTTTTTTTTTGTTGCTTAGAGGTTAGAGGTTTATAAAAAAAATTTTATTTAACGGCAAAAATAATATTTTTTTCAATAACCATTGAGATTACTTCATTTCCGTTTGAAATATTGATCGTGAATATTTCACCCTTCTGGCTGCTACTACCGCTGTTAAATATTTGTTTCGAGGTAGAGGGAGCTAAAGAGAGTTTTAGTTGAGAGAAAGAGAAAGAGCTAAATATTGCCAAGGGAGACATTGAAATTTTGACAATTATATTCAAGCAATACATTAGTTTTGCATTTATACTTACGTTAACATATATACACACAAATACATATTCATATATATATATACATATATACAAATCCTTTTGGTCGTCGTCACATTTAAAAGGTTTCTTATCGCACGCATTTGCGAAACCCTTTATATAACCCCGTGGGTCTTTATCGCAGTTACCGCAAATTTGAAAACTCCGACTGTTGCCGAACTTTTGACGACATTGACATGTGAATTAAACAAACACTACACTTCCCTAGTCGAATAATAGAACCTTGTTTGAACTTCTATAGTGCAAAAACGGAAATAAGCGCAGCATACATGGAACGAAAATTATGGAAACGGTTCCCATAATTGTATAAAATTTTTTCCTATACCAACATAGAAATCATAACCATAAATTATGGGAGCAGTTCCTATAATTATAGGAATGTTTCCCATAATTATAGAAACAGTTCTTATAATTATGGAAATTATAGAATAGTTCCTTTAATTTATAGGAATTGTTCTTATAATATTATGGGAATCATTTCCATAATATACAGGAATGAACCCTATATTTTATAGGAGTTTTTCCCTTAAAATATAGGAACCATTCCCATAATATTATAGGAATGGTTCCTATAATAGTATGGGAACTATTCCTATAATATTATAGAAATGGTTCCCATAATGCTATTGGAATAGTTCCTATACCATAATGGGAATCGTTCCCATCATATTATGGGAATAGTTCCTATACTATTATAAAAATCATTCTTATAATATTATGGGAATGGTTCCCGTACTATCAAGAAGAAATTAATTTAAAGAAAAGTGTGGAAATCACTTCTACAATACACAGAAATATTATTAAATATAAAAACAAAAATTCAAATATTATGGGAATGGTTCTTATATTGGTATAGGATCTATTCCCATATCATTATGAGAATGATTCCCATAATGGTATGGGAACTACTCCCATATATTATGGGAACCATCCTTATAATAGTACACTGTAAAAAATCCGGAGTGAATTCGGAGTGAAATTAAATCCGAATTCACTCCGCATTCACTCCGCCACTCGGAGTTCCGGAGTTTTAAAAAAAATCACTCCGCATGCGGAGTGAATTGGGAGTTTTTTTTTAGCGGAGTGATTGCGGAGTGACGCGGATTTTATTTCACTCCCAATTCACTCCGGTCCGGAGTTTTAATACTTAAATAAATTTATATTAATTTATATTAAACTGCTAAACAATATGTGTGTGTGTGTGTGTGCGAGTGTGTGTTTGCGTGCATGTGTGTGTTTGGGTGTGTGCAGGTGTTTGTGTGCGTGTGTGCGAATGTGTGCATGTGTGCAAATGTGTGCGTGTGTGCAAATGTGTGCATGTATGCAAATGTGTGTGTGTGCAAATGTGTGCATGTATGCAAATGTGTGTACAAATGTGTGTGTGTGCAAATGTGTGCGTGCGTGTGTGTGCGAGTGCGCGTGTGTGTCTAAATATGTGTGTGCGTATCAGCTAATCAATTATGTAATACGCGAGTTATTACTTCGATTTTATTGAGTGGAGTTATTTTTTATCAATAATATTTACAAAACTCCGCTCCGGAGTGAATTTCAGTCCGGAAGGATTAAATTAATAAAAAATTATCTACTCCGCGAAAACTCCCCTGCGGAGTGAATTTCACTCCGAGGGGAGTGAATAATTAAAAATTCATTCACTCCGCATTCACTCCGTATTTAATCCGCATTCACTCCGCAAATTTTTTACAGTGTATGAATACAATTCCTATACCATTATAGGAACTATTCCCATAATGCATAGCAAAATTTCCCATAATTTTCTTTCCGTGTAGAGGTTCAAATGAAGTTCTAGAATACGTTTATTTGCAGCCGCAATTCGAGGTTCAAATTGAAGTTCATTTTTTCGACCCGGGTTTTTATGAAATGTACAGACGAAATACTGAGTTACATGTTTTATAAATTTTGTGTGTGTGTGAGAGAGGGGGGAGGGGGTGAAATACAGCAAAACAAATTAAAATGCCAACAGTAATTAGTTTTAGTTTAACAGAGATACTAGCAAAAGTTTATACGAATTTTTAATTGGGTTAATTGTTTGCGAATAATCATTAACGATCAAGAGTAGAGATGAGATAGTTTGTCGAGTTACCAACTCTTGAAATTTAGCCAAAGCAGTTGCACGAGACACTGTTTCTGTCGGATTTCAAACTGCTTTATAAACGTAACTACTTATTCTATATATATTTATACATTAAATAAAGAAAATAAATAAATGGAGGAAGAAATAAAAAAAGAACGAACGAAAGAAAAAAAAGAAACAAGTACAGCGGACGAGTTTAGCCATTGCTAATTAATGTAATAAACTTTAGCATCCGTTACAGCCAAACTTTATAATCTCGTTTATCTGCTTTTTACTAAAAACCTTAAGTGTATCTTCAAATATATATATAGAGGAATCCGGGGAAGAATATGGCTGGCGGAAATGAGAGACCATTTTGGAGAAAAATTTTTTCCAACTGCTAGTTATTTGAATTATCTTCGTAAGTTTAGAAAATTAATGACCAAATTCAAATGTGGGGTAAAATGAATTAGTGTAGTCTAAGAATAAAAAATTTGAACTGGCTGCATTGTCCCAGCAAATTAACTTACCCCCTTCTCCTAAATACTGCAACTAAAAATTTTGAAACAAAAAGAAATTTTATCTCCTAAAAGTTGTGTCTCATTCTACCCCAGATTCCCTTATTTAGATTGAAAGTTATATATCTATAATTAGTATCAACTTTTGTTTTGATAAAAATCTTAATATACTCATCTAAAAAATTTGGTCTTTATTTTTTGATTCCCTGTATAATATATTTCAATTACTGGGTCACTTTTTGTCCGGCAGTTATTTATCTTCGGACCGGAATATCGACCTTGAAAAATTCTCAGCTGCGCACGTGCACGAGTTTGCACAATGGGCACTGCGTAAAGGGCACTATTAAAAAATTCCGGGTAAAAAAATGAAAGCGAGGTACGGGGCACTCGACAATGTAGCAAGGAGGACATTAAATTCTTTTACTACACAAATGGCACTTCTCTATTTTAACCTCTCCCGTATCGTAATACGTAATCGGTAGTTGACGACTGAAACGAGCTACCGGTTTTTCTCTTTTTGATCACCACCCGGGGTGATACCACACGCAGAATTATAACCCTTGTACCGCCGAGTGGGGTAGAGTGTAGAGTAGCTCGAAAGGGGCGTTGCTGACCAACCGGGTGAACAATGAACGGATTTATATACCGAACATATAACCTCCCTTCGTTCTATCTCACACTTTTCTCGACCTACATGTATGCATAATGAGAAAAAGGAGGAGACTCCCTCTGTCGATATACCGTTACCCAGTATTATATACTACACTGAACAAAAATTCAATATATACATAGATATATACTACAATGTATCTATATAGTGTGTAAATATATACACTGAATTGAATAGATTTTGAGAAAAGTTTGTGCTCCTTTACCAGTCGTCGGGGTGTCTCTACACTTTAGCAGGATCGTTCACTGGAAATATAGTTAACTTTGGGATTTCTTTTGTTTGTGTCCTCTTTTCACATAAGTTCCGTTGCACAAGCAAACCCCGGGACGTTTATTATTCCTAAATTTTTCACGAAAACGGGTCATGGAAGTTTAAAATTACATTACTCGTTTTCCTTACGACTTTAAATAAATTTATTGTTTGATTTTTACTGAGCCCTTTTAAATATTTTATTCATTGTTATATTCTTTGCTATGTAAACTAAAATGTCACTAAAGATATGTGTCTCGTGATATTTAAATAATAGTACCGTTTATCATGTCTGTGATAAAGATAACTTTATGAGAGTCACGTGGTACGTCTTGCCGCTCATTAAAGCCGATAAAAATCGCAGGAGATAGCGGGAGCGAATATACGGTTTGAATATCTCGTAAGCGTTAATCGAGTGTCTTGAGATCGTTTAAAATAATATCTACCGTAATGTCCAATGAGTCGAAAAAGGTGTATCTGCCTGAATTCGAATATAAATTCGTTTAAATAAATTTATACATTTATATATCTATAGTATAAAGATGAGTTGGTTGATTTGCCGTTAGAAATGTCGTTGAAAATCACGCTTCAAAAACTTGGAGTTATCGAGTTTGGGAATTGCTGATAAGGTTGTGCCTACGTGGCTCGTCGTTTAACAAGACCAAGAAACTTTTAAGTTGTAGCAGAAAGGGAACAAGTGCTGGGAGTAGTGGAAAATATAAAAAATGATGAAGAAAAAAAAATTTCGGGGTATAAGAAAATCAAAGAGATCTGACTTGTTAAAATGCGAATCGATAAACGATTTATTTTACCGTATTCCATACATATCCCTTCTCTTGATCTTTTATATTCGCGATCTCTTTGTCACACGGGTTTATATGATGGATAAAAACGAAGGAGGAACAGTTTTTTTTTACTATTTTTCACGAGGATAAAAACGGGAGGCGAATATTTGCGGAGGCGGATGTCGAAGAGTGGAATCGGCGATTTCTTTGCAGGAAGCTGGAGATCTAGTTGCGGAGAAGGTAAAGGAAAAGAGACGGCCGGGAAGGGAAAGGAGGGGGTGGGGGAAGGATAGAAAAGAGAAGAAACGAGGGATGTGAGAGTCAGTTGCCGTGAAAGAATATCGGAAAACGATCTAGAGTGTTGTAGGTACCTCCGCCAAAGCGTCTTTTCCGTTTTCTTCTTCGTCTCTAGCTCGCCTATTTTGCTCCATATAGACTGCTCTCTATCACTATTGACTAGCAACACTTGGTCGTTTTCTTCAGCTTGTGATTGTGCTTGTGCTTCTTCTTTTCGACACTTTTCGATCCGCGGGCATATAACCGAAGAGGTTTCGGCGATGAGGATGCCGGAAAAAATGTATAGAAAAAAAGGTAAATCGAAAAAACTAAAAACTCGTCTTTCTAACGCAGATATCGGTAGAGTGTCACCACGTTCTCAGAAGCTGAATAACCGACCAGCTGACACCGAAAACTTTGTCCATTATCGCCGACACCGGCAACGTTGCGCAGCAGAACCTAACCAGTCAACTTGCTTTAAAATGGAGTGAAATATCGAGTAACGATCCACGGGACTTCTTTTCCTTCATTGAAAATTCCACTGAGGGCGCATACCCGTCTATAGCTGAGTGTGAGAGACAGTAGGGGCGTGGGTGGACTGACAGGCTACCATCAACCAGTCAGTTGGTGAAAACACCTGATAAATTTCACCCGTTCCCTGGGCTCCTTTTTTACTACACCACCGCCGAAATCGCCGTGCCAGCGGAAACTTTTCACTGCTTCGGACGGGTTTTCAACGATTATTATTATACCCACCGCTGCAAAAAGAAAAGTTTTTAAAAAAAAAAAAACAAACTACCACAATGTATACAAAAAATATAATAAACGATTGTCAATCAAGATAAAAAATTCGACTAAAACTCGATGAAATTTTTATGTCAATTTGCCTTTTTGTCCTCCGTACAAACAATTTTTTACGCTTAATTATTTCAAGTATCCAATTAATTATTTCGTACAATAGCTTTCATTGGTGGCTTTATCGCCGATTGACAAGTACAAGAAAGTACTTTTATTATACCGATTTCCGGTATTTTTAGCAACAACTAGAGGCAAAGCCAGAAATCCTCATATGTATTGAGAATGAAATTTAGTGGCCTGACGAGGATTCGCAAGAGGTTGGTGTCGTGTTGTAAACGTGTGTGGCTGGTTAATATCACGACTTGGGGGCAGGAGATGGAGAAAGAAAATAGATGTCGATGTTGTCATACAGATGAGCGAGTGAGAGAGCTCGCGGGCGTGTAAGAGAGGGTATCAAAACCACCACACGGTTCACGGTTAGGAGGCGACTGCGCGAACGGTGACTTGACTACTACCCAAGTCCCAGCTGACTGGCCGGTCCTCGGATCGACTCGGTCGTCCTCGGCACTGCTCGTACTTTGTTCGTGCACGAGAGTACCGGCTAGCTAAGCTGAAAGCTCTGCTGTCAGTTGGCGCTGTAACATCGTACAGTTAACGACGGTGCTGCTCTTGTGGACGAACATCTTCGGAGCACCGATAGTTGATTCAAGTTAAGAACACGGACAAACTTAGCAACTATTTTATTTAATTGTTTGACACAACAAAAGACACATTAATAGTTGTACAGTAAACAGGACAGTGACGGGATTGAGTTTTAAATCAGCAGCAAGAGCACGAGGCCGACGTATAGAATTTTGTTTTAAAGCTACTCCACTTGGCAGATGATGTAACAACTGGGAAAATAGTTAACAAATTTATTATTTCACATCCAACGACCAATTTAAGTTACAATATATATATATATATATATACATATATGTATTCTTATTACACTGATACTGAGTTGCGATTTAATCGGTTACATGACAAAAAAAAAAAAGAGGACAACGTCAACTCCACAGGCAACAAAACGAGGTCAGATACTGTAGACAGTAACCGGCGTTTATTATTTTTTTTTAGTAGTATTTTTTTTATTTGGTCGTACAAAAATACATTTTTTGTGATATAAATCGTGATATAAACGGAACAAACGAATATTATATTAATATAAATATTATAAATAATAATAGTAATAATAATAATAATAATAATAATAATAATAATAATAATAATAGAAGAAGACGAAGAAGAAGAAGAAGAAGAGTTGGAAAGAACAAAACGTGACTTAGTGATTTTGCGAGTAGAGTTTTTTAAAAATAAAATTGAAAGAAGTATAAGAAGTTAAAGAAGAAGAAGGACATTGTCGGTTCCGCGTGTTAACGGTTCAGTGGAAACTGTGATATAGCCGCGACAGGCCATAACATTTCATGACCTGTATATAATGCTAAGACGGTTCCTCTCACTCATTTGCCTTGTTTTATGTGTTAGTTTTTTTAAATATTCATAATATATTATTTTAAGTAGTCATTTTTATAAATATATGTGCAAACATATATTTATAAAACAAATATTTGAGGACAATTGTTTTAAATAATCATCAAAACGGAGCTCAAAACTGGAGCATCACTTGGCTGGACCTTTTCCTCCACCGGAGAGGCTTCTGACCAAGAAAATCGGCGGGAAACGGTAAGACAATCTCTCATTAATTAGTAAAACCTTCATATATTTATGCACCGTGAAAAATTCGGAGTGATTACGGATTTTATTTCAATCCGAAGTCACTCGGAGTTCCGAAGTTTGAGGAAAAATCATTCAGCATACGGAGTAAATGGGAGTTTTTTTCAGCTGAGTGATTTCGGAGTGATCTGGGTTCTATTTAAATTCGCACTCACTCCGGGTTCAATCCCCGTTAACTCCGCATATTTTTTACAGTATATATAAACTGTAAAAAAATTTGAAGTCAATTCGGAGTGATTGCAGATTTTATTTAAATCCGAATTCACCCGGAGTTCCGGAGTTAAAAAAATCTACTTCGCATACGGAGTAAATATGATCCTGAAGTTAGCAGACAATTAGTAATTTTTTAATTTATTTTTTCAAAAAATCAAAAACTAAAAATATGGACATGTAGAAAATTTAAAAAACGACAGGTGCAAATTTTTCAAATATTTTTTTTTATAATTCATTGCTTAAAAAAAAATAAAAAAATTATTAGACGTCGGCTAAATCCAGTATCATGGAGTAAATAGGGAGTTAATTTTTTTAGCTGAGTGATTACGGATTTTATTTAAATCTGCATTCACTCCGAACCGGATTTTCAATACTAAATTAACTTCCCCTTCGGAGCGAATTTCGCTCCGAGGGAATCACATAATTAATTAATTATCCGCTACGCATTTACTCCGCTAATTTTTTTCAGTACACCTGCATATCCGCATAAATATATGTACCTATAATGACTTATTTGAATATATATAGTACTGAAAATTGATACCCATCGGATTTGCGTCATTAATATGCATTGAAATTAAAGTCTGATATTAATTTAATCGGGTTTTCATTAATACATAAATATACATATATATACAAATGTCAATATATATACCGATAGACAACTAATGCGTGTAATGTCGATTGAATTTCCACATCAAGTGGCTCGGGGCTATCGAAAATACATTAATTACAAAATAATCATAGCATCAAACGTCTAATTAATAGCACCGTGCAATCACAAGTAATAATGATTAAGTCTTATCTCCAATACTTGTAGAGTATTTTTAAAAATTTCCAATCTCTACTAGTCTATCAGAACACGGGCGTAAGGCTCGTTGCACATTAACCTTTATTGTTAAATTATCTAAATTATAGATTTATGTTAATAAATAATTAACTCGTGATTTAATATATTTAAGCCCAGTAGCAATACGCGCATGTATATATATATATACAACATAAACTAAATAACCAGGATATGAATATTGATTTTTTTAACGATCCACCGAGTTGTGAATTGCGTGTCTCTCGCACGTTACACTCATCGGAATCACTTAGCGTGCATCTTTATACTCAATATCAAAAGTTTTTTCTTCATTTATTCCGACACTTTCATTTCATTATTCCTTCTTACTGCGAAATAACCCACGACCAAATCTTGCTGTTTTAATTTATACTGACTGGTGTCGAAACCCACGAGATAAAACCTTTTAATTTTAAAATCCAACCTCCTCATTTAATCGTGATATATATTTATTTATACCTTTTTTATCTCCGCTGTTGTGTGTGCAGTCTTGAGAGTTTAATTCGGAGAAAGAAGAATAAGAAGAAAATAATAAAATAAGGCTGCGGGCAAGTTTACGCGTCCTGTCACTCGTATATATGTTTTAACCGGTGGCTTCCGTCTTTATGTTGTTGTAACACGCTTCGCGAATATCTTTTACTTCTCTCGCCTTTTCTTAATATAACCTACAGTACTGGGATACGTGTGTAGTTTTCTTTACTGTTGTCATTGTCGTGAGGTTAGGTCGTGTTTGTCCTTGTAGTTTTAGTTCGCGGTGTAGTTTCTGTTGAACATATATATGGGTTACCAGCCAAGATTTTACTGTATGGTGGTACTGCAGTTGAACCAGGAGTAAAAGCAGGACCAGGAGCTGAAGCAGAAGCCACTCTGCGGAGAGATGGTCGATATCGTGTACAAGAGCTACACACAACATGCACGCGCTTGGTGATAACTCACCACGCATTGTTAACAGCCGCGGCGATGGTCTGTGCATTGTTGGGATTCTCCCGTTCCGGAACGTTTAGTAGGATGCCCAGGAAATCCTGGAGAAACGTCGAGAATCCACGACGATTATTCACCATACACTTGAGTTATACTCTTTAATAAATTATGTGTATTTATTTATTTGTGTATACATGAGTAGAGTATCGAGGGATTTTTTTTTTTCAGTCAATTGACGTCAATAAATTTTCGGGTTAATTATAGCAGGGGTGGGATTAAATTTGAAAAATTACCGGTGGTCAATTGTCGAGACAATTTTTCTGTAAAAGTTTTACGCGAAAGGAAAATTTGCTTGAGGGAGAGGGATGTCAGGGAAAAAATTCTAGTAGATTTAAAATTTATAAGGAAAATGGGGCGGATTTAAGTTGAATAAACAAGTAGGATTTGAATAAAGTTTTAGTTTATTTATAATGCGTGGAAATGCAGATGTAAAACATTATACAGGAGGTAAAATATTTGAACTTTTAATGAGAATGTAGGTTATTTTAAGTAATTTCTCACAACTTGTCATCAAGGAATTTTCACGTCGCATTTGAATTACTGTGGTGTAGATGGAGAGGTCTGGAGAGAAAGGAGTAAGATTTAACGAAAACTTTTTGATTACATTTGATAATAAATGGAATTCCCGGCAAGTCCATTTAAAATCTCTCAGTCACAATGCCACACTGCTGTTTCCCTTTTCTTTTCTTTTCTTCTCTTCTTCTCTATATATTTTTTTATTTTTAACTTTTCATTATTTTATTTTTATCCCGGTTGTTTTATTTTATCTTTGCTGGAGAGAGTAACACCGTAGCGCGAGCGGTGAAATAGAGTGAAAAAAAATGAATTTAAAAAAATAAGGTGGAATTGTGTGAGGGTAAAAAAGCGGAAGTGCAACCGCAACTGGAAAAGCGACAGAACTCGTTTGCCTACTTTGCATTTTATTGCGGCCGTATATTCAAACTTCCTGTCGTCTTCTCTTCATCTCTTCACTCTCCTTCACTCGCTTCTTCCCGTCTTATCTTCTTGCACTTTCATGTTTTATAAAATACCCAATCATCACATCGAAATTAATTTCATAATCTCACTCCATATTAATTTATTATTGATAATAAATCTCAATTAATTAATTATCGTTCAAAATTGTCAAGACAACTTCGTTATTTTTTTTAAATCTAATAAATAACTACACGGAAAGAAAATTATGGGAAGTTTTGCTATGCATTATGGGAATGGTTCCCATACCATTATGGAAATGGTTCCCATAATATTATAGAAACCATTCCCATAATAGTATGGGAATGATTCCCATACTATTATGGGAATGGTTCCCATATTGGTATAGGAACTATTCCTATAATATTATGGGAACTATTCCCATAATGTTATGGGAACCATCCCTGTAATATCATAAAATTTTTTTTTTGCACAATAGTGTAGAAATTTCTCAAGATTCGAATTTTCTTGAAAGTTTTGTGCTGACAAAAAATTCTTGTTAAAAATTTTAATGTTTTTTTGCCAAGTACGATTTTTTTTTCCAATGTTTGAATTTTTGTTTTTATGTTTAATAATATTTCTGTGTATTGTAGAAGTGATTACCACACTTTTCTTTAAATTAATTTTTTCATGATAATATGGGAACCATTCCCATAATATTATAGGAATGGTTCCTATAATTGTATGGGAACTATTCCCTTAATATTATGGGAATGATTCCCATAATGGTATACGAACCATTTCAATTGCATTATGGGAATCATTCCCATAATATTATGGGAATAGTTCCCATACTATTATAGGAACCATTCCCATAAATTATAGGAATGATTCCCATAATATTATAGAAAGTATTCCTATAAATTATAGGAACCATTCCTATAATTATAGGAATCGTTCCTATAGTGTTATGGGTATCATTCCCATAATTATAGGGACTATTCCTATAATTATGTGAAACATTCCTATAATTATAGGAACCGCTCCCATAATTTATGGTCGTAATTCCTATGGTGGTATAGGAAAAAATTTCACAAAATTATGGGAACCGCTGCCATAATTTTCTTTCCGTGTAGCATATATTTTAGGTATTAAACAATTCGTCTTCTATATTTTCTCTTCACCAACTCGGAACATTGTTATATATACACTACCAATATATAAATATATATATATATGGGTAGAAGGTTCAAAACGGATCTACATTTCCCTCTGTTTGTTATCGTTGGTTGGCAGCCGAGCGAACTACTGTGCCCGCTTGCATCGTTTTGTTTATTGTATTAGCGAGTATGTGCACCGTGAGATTTTACGTACTGCAATCCACACACCCACACACACATACATGTAGTTATCGTCGTTAAAATCCACCCTCTGCCGTAATATGAATGCATCTTTACGTTTTTTTCTCATTTTTTATTTTTTATTGTACGAATTTTTCTCTTGGCATTAAAATTTATAATATTTATCAGCTCAACAATCAAACAAACGTTTAAAAAATAAAATACAATGTGATGCCAAAAATAGACACATTGATAAAACAACTCAGCTCCATATTTCTATTGATTGAATGCTATTGTTATATATATTTTTTTTATATTTTTGTGTGCGAAAAAAAACACAATGGAATGACTAAAAATTCTTGAGTAAATGACGGAAAAAAAATGCTTTTTTTAAGTAAATAATAAATATATATATAAATAAATATGCAATAAAAATTATACTGTCGCGACGGTTTTAAAAAAACGTTATTGTAAATATTGCGCACTTGTTTATATTTAATTAAGTCGCTCGGTCTTTATTGTTTTAATTTATTTAACGTTTGAGAAAAGGTATACAGTGTAGTAGGTATATATATATGTTGTATATATCTCGTTTGAGAGGATATAGAGAGTACACAACTCCCACAATGTAGCAGGACTAGTACAAGCATCTGTCATCCTTTTCGTTATCACGCCAGGGTAATTATTTTACGAGATGGCTGGCGACAATAATCGGGTTGGCAACGAGACAACGAGCGTCGACAGGCTGAGCCATACCGGGGAGAATCAGGAGACTGGGAGCTGAGGGCGATGAGGACTCGGTAAAAAGTGGGTGGCAAAGTAGGATAGTAAAGAAGAGAAGAGAGGAAAGAGAGCAGCACTCGGTAGAGATCCTCTTTTCTTCCAGTTGGTGCAATCCAATCTCTCGCGACTCAAATGCGTGCTCGCTCCTCCACAGCTACATTCCACGTCAGAGAATCGCAAACTTGATAACTATGCTATTCGGTTCGTATCCCTCCCACCTCCACTTACTTGTCTTCTCAGTGTATAAGCTCACTGAAACAATTTCATTACTTATTCCTCTTCAACGAGTTTCGCTTGAGAAACAATCCTCTCTCCATCAACTTTGTTATCTTTCAAATATATTGTTATAATTGTAAATTATTGTTATGACACTGGAAAAAATTTTCGGAGTGAATGCGGATTAAACCCGGAGTGACTAAGGAGCTGATGACTGTTTATTTATTATGATACTGAAGTTAACCGACGAAAGACGATAAATTATAAAAAAAAAAAATATTTTAAAAAATTGCACTTATAGTTTTTTAAATTTTTTACATGTGCATTTTTTTAGTTTCTTTTTTTCTTCAAATTTAATTGTTCAAAATAAAATCCTAAAATTTGTAATTGTCTGCTAACTTCAGGATCATATTTTATGAGACTGGTTAGCAGATGTATAATAATTTTTGGATTTTTTAAAAGACGATAAATTATAAAAAAAATATATTTTAAAAAATTGCACTTATAGTTTTTTTAATTTTCTACATGTGCATTTTTTTAGTTTCTTTTTTTCTTCAAATTTAAGTGTTCAAAATAAAATCCTAAAATTTTTATTATGATCCTGAAGTTAACAGACAATTGATAATTTTTGGATTTTTTTTTCAACGGTTTAATTAAAAAAAAAAAAAAAACTAAAAAAATGCACGTAGAAAATTTAAAAAACTATAAGTGCTATTTTTTCAAATATTTTTTTTTTATTATTTATCGTTTCAAATAAAGTTCAAAAATTATTAGACGTCGGCTAACTTCAGTATCATTATTTATTTAATCCCCTCGGAGTGAAATTTACCCCAAAGGGAGTTTATTTTAATACTAAAACTCCAAATCGGAGTAAATGTGAATTTAAATAAAATGCAGATCCCTCCGAAATCACTCAGCTGAAAAAAAACTCCTTATTTACTCCGTATGCGGATTGATTTTTTTTTTAAACTTTCAGTGACGGAGTGAATTCGGATTGAAATAAAATCCGAATCCACTCCCGATTTTTTACAGTGTATATATATTTTTTTATATTTTAATCTGGTTTTTAATTGTGTCGCTCTTGTTTTAAATATGAGTTGATGATTTTATTTTTTTACAATCACGAGGGTTGATATTTGGAAATCCCTTTGGCGCACAAATAAAGGAGGGATTTAAAATAATTACATATAACAATAATGAGTAAAAAAATTCTTTATATATATATATATTATAAAAAGTAGTCGCGGTGAGGGTGAATTATTATGATAGAATATAATAGTCGATACTATTATTATTATAAATAAATTTCTGGTTGACCGAGCAAGGAATCGAGCCCGCGCGCGCCTGATCTTTCAAAGGAAAAAAGGGCTCGATGTAACGGCGAGCCAGCTGTTCGCGATACTTCTCGTGTCACTGGTACACGGTTCAATAAAAAAATATCAGTGACTCTCATCACCATTTATTAACCTTTTTGTCCTGATAATAAAATAAATCGCAAGATTTTTAATTGAAACTATTTTTTTATCACTAATTATTCATTTTTTTTCTGCCGCTATCTTGTTGTTTTATTTTAAAATTAATAAATTTGAATAATTGCCACTTATGTCTGTTATTTTGTCAAAATAACTGTTTTCTCTTTTGGCGCCTCGTCGCTTTCTCGTATTACAACTTTTTTATTTTTTTCCTGTCATGTTGTCATGATTTTTTTTATGATATATTATTTCTTGTCCACTAACGATTTGATGAATTAACAATTTTATACATACCTACACCTTTTTTTTTGTCCGTATAAATTCAAATAATGACTTAAAAAAAATTCAATCTTCTTTTTTTATTTTATTCAATTTATTTTAGCAAATAAAAAATTATTGCTTAACCACAAAGCTTTTAAATTATATATAATGACAGCTAAATTATTTTGTTACCGTACATCCAATTATAGAATTTATTTTATTACTCAAAGTATATAACCAATTACACTAAAAAATATTTATACTCCTCAATATTTAAATTAAACAATTATTTCTCATCTTAATTTAAATATTTTCTATTAAAAAAAATTACAACTAAACAATGAAAAAATATATAAATATATATATATATATATATATATATATATATATATATATATATATATATATATATATTGAAAGTAATTGTTTGGTTTAAAATTACGAATCTTTTGTTATAAAATCCTTAGTAGATATTAATCATCACTTTTTGAACCTTTGGATCATTTCTCATATACTTATTCTTCGGTGCTTTCTCAGTTGGCGTCTTGATAGTCGCGAAACGGCGCCAGACGAATCTTACAATTGATATAACAATATATTCACAATTTAAACTTATCTCTGACTAAATTTATAGACTGAAAAAATATTTAATTCAATCCATTCATTATAACTATTTATGTTTCATATTTTTTCAATACAATTCATCATCCATTTTCATTCACTATAAATATATATGAATATTAGGGAGATCACTAAAGTCATACTTTTTTTTTTCTTAGCAATAAAATTACTGTATTTGATACAAAAATAACCCTCGCGAGGTTGAAAATTTTTAACTCAGTTTGCAAGGTCGCCAGATCTCATTATTTTTCTAATTTTAACTGAAAACAAATACTCTTAATTCAAATTTTTACTTTCGCAAACAATGTTATTGTGTATAATTTAAGGTAGCGAATTTGCAAATGAGATTTTAAATTCATTAACGTCTACACAATTTTCATAGAAGATTGAAATTTTTGAATACTAAGGAAGTTTTTGATGATGAAAAGAGATTTTTATCCCCCGAAATTTTGCTCTATCACGAATTTCAATCACTACAATTTATTAATAGCGATAAATTATAAAATTAAAAATATATCAAAAATTCCTTTGCAGAATCTCTTTAAATGGAGCTAAAAATTTTCAACTTCAATAAAATAATTTTTTGACTACTGCTAAAACTAAACAATTGGCGATTTTTTTTTGCGCAACGAAAATGAAACAATTCATGTAATTCGACTACTGAAGGGGTAGTTCCCAAAATTGGGGGTGGCTGAAGATTTTTGGCTGACATATCAGCATCTATATGCGAAACATTTCAAAAATCTAATCATCCAGTACTCTCTTAAATTTGAAACAGTGAAAATAGTGACTATTCACTATTTGCTAGTGAAAAGTATATCACTAATTCAAACAGTGGTATATTTTTCACTAGCAATAATTGACTATTCACTGCCAAATAGTTATTGTCACGTGATTTTCACTAATTCGTTTTTAGAGAGTAGGTTTTTTACTTTCCAATTTTTTGTTTCTTTGCGCGAAAAACGTTTTGATCTTCAGGAACATGTCGAGCCACCATATTTTCGACTATAGAATGATCTTTTCTAATGACTGTAGGTTGATTTCTTCAAATTATGATATTTTCTATAATAATCAAAGTGTACCGAACAATAATTGTGACATCGTGCCTCAAAAATAGGACGGAACCGGGCCCGTGCCCGCATTATCAATAATAGTGATTTATATATAAAAATATCAAACTCATGAAAATATGACGGTAACAAAAATAATTTTTAATTGGCAAATTTTGGAGGGGGTCTGTTGTGTCCCTGTCTCTTCTCTATAAATCTATAAATACACATAGAATGTAGATATATTTTTTACACTACGAGCTCAATTAATTTATACAATAAAAAAAATTACTGATCAATGGTTAATGTATATACTACTTATCAAGTACATTCAAGAATTATTAATGCTTCTTTATGAATATAAATATTTTTTATATTTATCTCATGTTCAATGTCAGATTATACGATTAAATGGACAAGTATCAAAGTAATTCACATACATCATTTAATAATGATATATATACTATTCATCTATATTGATTAATTACAGTCGTGATCATGCAAATATTTAATCGCAACTTTTAATTAAATTATCATTTTTTATCCCATTAGAAAAAAGATGACATAAGAAATTAATTTAATTCAAAATATTGTCATGAAATCTAAATATCAGTGATTAAATATTTTCATTCACTCGATAGTTAATTAGCACATTTGTTGAACAGTATCGAGTATAATATATAACATAATTAGCATCACAGCGCACGGATTAATGGTAATTCTGAAACGTCACAATTTCCCGTCAGTTACGTCAATTATATTCTTGTGTACGGCGGAGCCTTATAGTCGTCGTCGGTTCTCAGTCGATGATGTATGTATGTATTTCTTACATTATATTATATTACATTACATTAACATCATACTGCATCAGAGTACAAAACTTACGAGCGAGTATACGCAATAATGCCGAAGCTTTTCACGTGGGACGTTAACCGTTGAATTTAGCATACGTCAGCGGACGAAGTAGACAGAAAAGTATGAAGACGATGATGAGGATGAGTATTATAAAGTGGAATAGGTGACTCGACCCTCGACGGCCTCAACGAAGTTATTTTCGCGCTGCACACCCAGGTGACGTGCGGTACCGTCACTGTTATTTGGCTTAACGATAATTCCCTCGAAATATGACAATGTGACGAAAGAAAAAAAATTTTTTTTACAAAGACCAGCTCAAATTATAATTAAAAACAAAACTGTTAATGATGTACTTGACAAAATAAAGTAAACAAAAGCTGGATTTAATTATTCACTTGGTCCTGAGTTGAAATTTTCGGAACACGAGCACGAAATTTTTTAATTAAAATTTCCTACGAGTTTCAAGAAACGTCAGAAAGTTTTTGATATTTATTGAAATAAAAGTGCTGCAGAGTGTAGGATAGACGATGGCAAAGTCGATGTTTCTAACGAGGTGTGGCAGGTGCCGAGTGTCATTGAGATGTATCCCCTTGGTGAACTTGGTCCGCAACTCAGACAACTCGATAGCTTGACAATCTCTGGAGAATATACACTTCTATAGAAGTACAACCTGCCTATATATTTATTTATTTATTTATTTATATACGATTCATTTATATATATCTATTTTTCTGTCTTGAAATTTCTAGATCGGATTTTTTTTATCAAGACGTTAATAAATCAGGTTATTATTCAATCGTTTTATTTAAATAATAATTTTAAAAAAAATTTATTCTATTAATTTTAGTGACAGTTTCGGAAAGTTCCGTTATCATCATCAGGTTATTGAACCTAATTATAATTAATTAAATTCATTATATACACGGATAAATTTTTCTTGTTTCAAATTCTACGGTCTCATGTTAACGAGGAACTATAGAATAAATTCTGGTATAATATTAATTTTAATTTCTATGATTTTTATTTAAATTTATATATTCGGCCAACACAGTCCGGCATTTACGTCAGACCGTAGAAATTACATGAAATAATAAAAGCTAAACAAATTTATTTCCGTGATTTCGGCAGAGGAAAAATGTGCAAAGAAAGTACGGAGGGATAAATGAAAATATATGTCGGTAACTTATTTAGGTCTCTTATAAATAATGAACGCTAAATGAATTTATAGAGACGGATGGTGATGGTGCAATTTTTCTCGAGCTCTAAAAGAGGAGAAGCATCATCGTAGCAAGAGGGAATAGCCTCCTCCTCGATCGAGACAAATCGCCCGCAGTAACTCGACCGCAGATCAGTTAAAAAGGAGCAAGAGCTGAGTAGAAGAGGGACTCCGCGTGATAATATAACCCTTGGAATTCGAGACCCGAGTGGCGTAAGAGAAAAAGAGACAGATAAGACCAAAAAAGAGGAATAAAATAAAAAAGATAAAATAGAAATGGCAAACGGGAAGAGCTGGAAAGAGATAAAAAATAAAAAACCCGAACCATTGGAGGAATCCTTTGGGAGATTTATGATAGACCGTCTTTCTCCCGCTTCTTCAGCTTCTCTCGTTTCTTTTCTTCCTTTTAATTTTTTATATTATTTTTATTTTTTACTCCGTCTCATTCTTATATTCTTATTCCTCGCCCCTTTATATTCAGTCTTACCTGGCAGCCTCCTCGCCGAACGAGACAAGACTGGTCTTAGTCTCGAGAGACTTTGATATTCCGGTTAAATCAGTCAATTCTTGTTTCTCAATCAGACGCCGATAAAAATAATTACTAAGTACCCGAGTTATGTTTTACCATCCGGATAAAACCCGGAGTAGACCGACTTTATCCGTCTTACCTCGCAAGACTAAACCCTTCGGTAACTTAATAAATTATTCGCCAAATGAATATTTCAAATCTCATATTTTTCAAGAGTTTCCCGCCGACCCAGTACTAAAGGGCACCCAATTAAAATTAATTTATTTATCAATTTTCCCGGGCTAAGTGAATACAGAGCAAACTCTGTGTTTCTTTGTTCTTCTGTATACTTTAGTCTGCGCAAAAAGATATCTAAGGTGTATACTTAAAGTAGTTTATATATATAAAGATAGTTTCCAAATGTAAACTGCAAAGCTAACTAAAGTACATGGTATCTACATATATATTAAATACATACATATTATATATGTATATCTAACAGCCGATCAACGTATAGTAAGCTTATTATAGAAATGTTGGGTTGTTAGTTGTTAGTGGATACTCTATAATAAACTTTATAAAGTGGCTTTTCAAAATCCTACTAATTTTGATCTCTGCCAATTATAACGTTCAGATTCAATTCTACTTTAATAGAAAGCTTTCAAAATATAATCGTTTCTAACGAACTAAATCATGAATAAAACATAAAGATATAAATTAAAAAAAAAAATATATATATATATATATATATATATATATATATATATATATATATATATATATATATATATATATGTTGTTAATGGTGTTCTTTAGTTAAAATGATTCTTTAACTTGGTTAATGTTCTATACCCATAATTATGAAACTTAGTATCTTATAATTGTAAGTTTCGACTTGTGCTAATTGCAATTTTTAATTTCCTTTAAAAATAACAGGTTACTTTTTAAATTCCCTATTTACTTAGATTTATATTCTCCGTCTTGATTTTTCTCAACTTCGTGACTGTATGAGTCATTTGAATTCATTTGCTCAGCACGCGAGACCTTTAGCTCTCACGCTTCAGAAGGCGCTAGAACAAAAGAAACATTTGTTTTACTTGAATTACTTGGCATTAAATATATTGGGAGTCTAAATCATTAACTTGCAATAAATGACTGTTTTTTATTATTCATATCAATATTTGCACGGAAAAAAATTTTTTGTGACCACAAGATAAGATAACTTACGGTAACAAAATTCTGCCTTAATATACGGATAACGAAGCATTCGTTGGGATTACAATGTTTTTGTAATGCTAGCAAATTCTTCGTTGTGTTCTTCGTCGTGTTCCAATAAAAAAACTGATTTATTAAAGTAACAGAATGAATTTGTAGCATTAACAAAAATTTTTGTAATCATAAGCTACACTCAGAAAATTAAATGATTGCAGTTACTATCTATTTATGGTAAAATTTTTTACCATCAACCCGATGGTAGTGACAACTATCTGGATGATTGTATAAATCATATTTATGGTAACTGTTACAATCATGTATGTTAATTAGAGATAGTTACAGTTATCATTTTAAATAGTTGTATTTACGATCTAGATGGTTACAGTTACCATCAGAAATTGTAGTAGTTACCATTAAAGATGATTAAAGTTACCATCTAAGACAAGTAGACTTTAAACATCAAATTATGGATTTAAATAATTGTAAAAAATAAATAATTGTCATTTTTTTGTAAAAATTTTATAAATAAAATTTAAGTATGTTTGTCATCATATTTGTAATCAAAAATTTATAATTTTGCACCAGTACTTGAAAATTATTGAATTTTTGATCAATTTTTTTTATAGCATTTAATAATTTTTTTTTTTTCTTTATCAGTGTTTTTATCAGTGATAAATTATCACTATCCTTGATAGGAAACATTATTATCCTGATGGTAAATATTACCATCCTGATAGTAGCTGTAATCATCTTAATGGTTACTGTTATCATCCTGATGGTAACTGTTACTATAAAAAATGGTAACTGCAATTATAACAAATTGTAGCACTAACCATCTTTACACTGAAAAATTTTTTAATCATCCTAGATGATTGCAGCTACAAATTTAGTATGATAACTCCAATCATTTATTTTTCTCCGTGTAAGATTACTTACGGTAGCAAATGCCGGCTTTAAAATACGACGATATTATTATAATAAAAATCATGAGTTCTCATAACAAATCGACTTCTTAATTACGACACAAGTTTATTTGTTACTATAACAAATTGATTTGTTACCGTGAGCTAATCATGTTTGTCATTATAACAAAATCTTTCGTTATCCCGTCTTTTGTTATCAGAACGAAATTTTTTTACCGAAAAGATTTCTGTTGAGAGATTCCGCGGCTGTAAATAAGGATTTAGTATAATTTAATATGACAAATTAATTTTAAAAACTTGATTCTATTTAAAATATATAAATTACTTTATTTAGATTAGATTATTTTGGTGATATATTTGTTTGATAAAAATAAACCAACAGTATATATATATATATACAAATCATATTAACGCGTTGCATAAATTCAAGTAAATATTTTTTTATTAATTGCATTTATAAAAAACATTTCGCGAATTAATTACAAGATTTTATTAATTTACGCTGCCAAGTTTTTTTCATTAAAAAAGGGGAAAAATGTTAATTTATATCCGGCTTAGCCGCGACGAGGCTATTGTTAGTAATAACCAAAGTTTGTGATACAAGATTTAAGAAAAACAAATAAAAAAGTAATTTTATGGATACTCCTCAAAGAATAATGATTCAAGTTATGAATATAAAAAAATATTTAAAAAAACCTCGGGGTTAACCGACAACCACAGGAACTTTATTAACCAAAGAACGTATTAATCATAGCTGGTGGTTGCACGATAAACAAGTCATATATCTTGGGTACGTTGAAACTTCGATCAAACTTCCCGGCCACACTAATCTCCCGGCAAACTTGTATAACCCGACGTTATATTCCTCGTCATCAATTGTTGGAAAGTGCCCTCTACTAACGCAGCTCTCAGCTACACATCTAATTCATCACTTATAATCTCACACACTTATATCTATATCTATATCTACACATATTTATATTTATGTATATATATTTTAGTCTTTACAAGATGGTTAACGTGACACGCGCAGTTAGATGCCCGCAAGATTTGGCAAAAGTAAGTTGTATAAGCCAGAAGTTGCTATTTCCGTGCTAAAGACGATCGTGTGCCAGCAAAAGCGCAATGCACTCACTATAAATTGAATTCTTGCAATAACTAGAGTACAAGTTAAGAAATGGTACACTCTGTACTATATAGTGATATATGTATTAGTACCAGGGTATCGCAGCACGAGGTAAATCTAGTGAGTTGTGGACTCGGAGTTTAAGAAATAGAGCAAAATACTGGACACTATTTGCTACCTACCGTAACCGCGAGTCTTCATAATTTCCAGATGCGCTTCCGTGTTCTTCATTTCTCTTATGAGTTTATCGTCCGATCCGACTCTACATCAGTTACTTAACTCGGTACACAGATACACTGTACACTAAAGCTGAAAAATATATCTAACACTTGATTGATAGTAGTCGGTTTATTTCCCGGATAAAAATAAACCGGTGAGATTTGAATATGCAGTCAAGTATTATATAATATCAACGAGTTTATTAATAAACATATATGTCTCCATTAGCGGCTTTTATCAAACGAGATAAAGAATTTTATAAAAATTTTTAATGGATGCAAGATTTATATCACATGGTAGTTTATTGCCGAGTACTAGAACTCACGTCGTCTAATTCGTCAAAAGGAAAAATTTATTAAGTAGACCTAGACGTTTTATATTTGATTCGATAAACTTTGAGATCGTGAACCAAAGGAGTAGAGGATGAGAAGTGATGGAAAAAGTGTGCGGTGGTTGTATTAGACATGGAAGGCACGTTCGACCCTCTCCCCCATACCCTCCCATGGTACTGCCGATGCAATTGAATAAAAGCCACCAAAGAAGTTGCAAGTGAAACACACACTTGACTCTTTTTCAACGGTCACTGCTGTGAGCTTTTTATTTTTTTAAAACTCCTTTTAAATTTTATTTTCGACGTAATAAAATCCATTTTCCTTTTTACATTACCGAGAGTTACCTTTGCCAGCATCTATACGTATATCAAATAAAACTATACGTTTTTATAAATCAATATATAAATATATATATATATATTGAACTTTATTTTATCTTTACTTTGTTTTTTTATCGCATTTTTTTCTTCGCGGACTGGGTCTCAATGTTACCCAATCCGCGACCTCGGCTCGACTTGAATCATTTCCGCATTGCGAAAAAAAGTGAATATACTTTTCAGCTGGATTAAATTAAATCACTGAAATAATGTTAAAAAAGTTATTAAAAGTTTGTGTAGTCGAAGAAGTAAGCTGATAGAAATTTATAAATTACTTTCCAATACAACTTGCACATACATTTTTACACCCTCTTTTTATCGCACAGTTTAATATGAAAGAAAAAAAAATAATATCGTTTTTACTGGTATAATACGTAGGAGGAGATCCTGTCTCGTCGTTTTCTTCGATGGGTAACGATAAAAATGGAAATTGAAAACTGTTTCACGCCCGCAGTCTCACGACGTTGCGGCTCCCAGGTAAATTGGAAAGAGAAAAAACCCAGATCGTCTCTTAACTTCGTTTTGTCCTTGAGAATTTTCGATCAACTTTAAAGCTTCCCACCTCTACCATTTATTTATATATAGATATATATGTAAATGCGTGTGTTTAGACGGTATCTCTGTACATTTGCACTTGGAAATCTAGAAAATGCATTGAAAAATCCGTTCTGCAGCAGAGTCAATTCTCGTTTGAAAAAAAAAAACATTTTTAAAAATTTCTAAAACGACCAATTAAATATCATAAAATTTTTTCTAGTCATTTAAACCAATAAAAATAAAAAAATAAAAATTTGTCGTCTTCTGTAGTTGTTAAAAAGCCGTCTCACGTGTTTGCTATTACAGAAATGGCACGTGTGTTCAAGGATACATGCACCAATGCGCCGCGAATGTCTTTTTACTTTTTTGTAAGTGAAATAAGTCCAGATGTGCGGCTCGCTCGGCAAGGATGTTTAAAGTGTGGTCGAAATAACGTTTTCAAGACACAAGACCGTCTCACACCGACGCTCTTTAAGCCAACGACGTTAACACGTTGTGTTTCTACACATATCTTTATCTTTATTTAACTTGTGTCTTCTCTCCGGATGTCTTCTATTTCATTTTATTCTGCACTCTTGCCATCTTCCTCAGTTGCATGATAAACCCTGCTACAAGTTAACCCACTTTCATCTTTGATTTTTTTTAATTTAAAAAAATTCAGTCTCTATTTAAATCTCAGCAGCATTTACTTTACGCGAATAAAAAATAGTGATAATAAAATTTATTATATTCTTTTCTTTAAATTTCTTAGATGAAATTTGAGTAAAAAAGTAAAATGAAATAAACGTCACACTTTTTTAAAAATTCTCAATGTTATTTGTAAAGGAAAACAAGATTCGATGTTACTCCTTTACTCAATCGGCCATAGACAAATTGAGGTATAAACGGAATTGGAAAGCAAGTAGAAGCTTGAAATTCACCAGCCGGAAATTGGAAACGAATTTGAAAGAGACTCCATTTCATTCTCGTTCACTTTTTCCTTACCCCTTTCCCTTTCTTCCTCCTCCTTCTCCGGCTTCTCCTCCTCCTTAGAACCCGAGTTGTATTGGATGTCTAACTTTTTCCTACTCCGGCATTTGAAATTGTACGTGGCTCGAATTTTTATAGCGATCAAAAACCTCAGTCTGCATCTTTGCTCTGAGGCGAAAATACAATTTGACACGGCGCACGCAGCCCACGGTCTACTTTCCTCGTATCAGTTAAATTCCATTGACTCACACCCTCACATTCTCACCACCCTCCAGCAGCCTCCTCTCTGTCGAAGACATCGATTCAATGTTCAATGTTCGAGTAACGTTTCAGGCGTTACTCATCGTCCTTTCATTCCGTTACTATACCATACACCTTTTATATTCACTCGTCCTTACTTCTCTTTCAAATAATTCAACTTTATTCAACTAGAGTTGTTACCCTTAAGAACTCAACTAAAACTCTTTCCATTCAAAAATAAATAACTTATCTGATATATTTTTTTTTAAAACAAAATAATTAAGTTACTGAAATACTATTTTTATTTTTTTAACCATTCAAATGCTACTCATTCAATCTTTATTATAATAATACATCTCCATCTGTCATCCGTCTTAACTCACTGTGAATTTGTTTTAAAACATTTCATCCACATTACTAAATATATAACTAAATAAATTGTCTGGAAATATATACCTACGAGCATTCAACACAAACGTGTCGAAAGAGTTACGTAAAACTTTATTTCACACTATATATATATGTATATTGTATATAATATTTGTGTGTGTGTGTGTGTGTGGGTGTGTATGCACATCATACATTAATTTCATACTAATTAAACTACTGAATATTGTTTGATACGTGTGTCTGACAGTCGTAATAATCTCAGTAAATTATTATAGAGAGAAATTTTTCATGCGCATATTTGCAGTACAAAATTAACCATCGCTGGTTTAAACTTACTTTCAAACAAATATCAAACATTATGATTTATTACAATATTTATTTTTATTAATATTAACTAGAGGAAGGCTGAGTAAAATGAGGGCGATAAAAAATTTTTTTTTATCTTCGTAACAATAAATCTTTTTTTGCTTTTCCTTTAAAAAAATATGACCATTTTCTATCGGTCTCAAATTTTTAATATTTAACTAAAATGACCCGGGGTCAAAATATTTGATCGGTTTTAAATAAAATAAAAATAATAAGTCATTTCTATTCAATTTTACTTTTTATTTTTATTTAATTAACATGGGAAATTAAGTCGAATTTTACCCGTACTCGCCTGTAGATCAAAATCATATTTTTTTCTCAAAATATTTTGCCTTTTTTTGTTTTCATTCAGACCGAAATTAGACTTTTTCTGTGTATTAATTTTTTTCAGTCTGTTTTTGATTGTCTTTAGATCAAAAACAGTCTAGAATTTTCATAAAAATTCAAAAATAGATCAACTAGTTCAAATACAGACCAATTGGTCCAAATGCAGTTCAGTTACACTAAAATCAGATCAAATTTTTCGACTCGGGACAGAGCTCATAATTTACGTAGAAGTAAATTTGCTGTACTTGGGGATGAAATAAAAAAAAATTTCTTAAAATGTTTAAGAGAAGAATTTGAAAAAATAGTATTTTTAAAACCGATAATTAAATGTATATAATAATAATGATAAATAATGAATAATCGATATTTCAATTAATTACTAAAACATTAACAACCTGAAGGACAAAAACTGTTAAGTAAATGCCGGGTAATAAAATACATTCCTCGTTGGCCTTTTCATCATTATTGCAATCCATTCTACTGTCATTCTTCGTCGTTCCTATCTTCCCAATTTCCATTTTACGTATCTACTGATGTACCAAACCCTGTCTATATACCTGTACTTTTATAGGTATAGCTGTGCTTCCCTATCCCTATCCAATCCTCTTCCCGCGTACGCCAATGTAATTTTTGTACCGTACACGCTCGGAATTTCAATATTGCCAAGCTTCCAACTTTATTTTACCTTTTTTTTTTTTTTTTACTAATCTATTTTATTTTTTATCCACTTACTCCGCTACACTTTGCCGTAGGACACAATGTCACTTTTATAATTTTAATTAATTTAATTGGATACTCGCCATACTTTTTTATATATAACTTTTAATTTTATCTATATATATATAATTTTGTTCACCTAATTATTCAAAAGACTATCATAATTTATAGTGCATTTAATCTCTGAATAACAAAGAGAATTAATACAGTTGAGAAAATATTCATTCTTGTATATAATAATATATATGAGTAATCGCTGACTACCATGATCTGCATCACGATAGGCACGTACCCACGAGCATACGTACCTAATAAATCCATTGAAATTTATTGTATACTGCTTTACAAGATCTGCACGCTATCCCTATTTTTCTAGTTTTATTTTTATAAAATATTATTATTATTATTATAATAAAATATACATTTTATATTTATAATACTAAAACATGCATAAAACACAAAAGTAATTACAGATTTTGTCATTATCTAGTAAATTTTTATTATCATTTTTTTATACTTTTTTTTTATCTTCAGGACTTTACTTTCCCACAGATTCGCGTATAAAGTCATCACGCAAATGTTTTTAACTATTATACTTTCACTGTAATGATAAAATACTAAACAAAACTTTGTATATATATATATTTGTATATACATATACTGATCCCTTTCCTTGCACAATTGACTTAACAAAATTAGACGAAAAGAGAAAACTTGTTACAATTTTCTCTCATAATTACACTGCATCGACAAAAGATAATTTTATACTCAAGTTCATTATTTTATCATCATTATATTTTTATAATTATCGCAATTTTATTAATTAAAATTACTAAATAATTTAGTCGAAATCTGTGAATTTTTTCTTAACTTTCGCAAAAATATTTTAAGAATTCATTCGAAATTATGGGTGGCCAGATTTTGTGTTCAAAATTTTTTTTAAAAATTTGAACACATTTGAATTTCATAATCATATTTTTGAAAATACCCATTTTGCTGGAAGAAAAAAAAATTTTGCTTTTGAATTTCGCGCCACCCTCACACTAATTATAGGCACAAATTTTTCATGTTTGATTATTTAAAAAAATAATAATGATAACATGAAAAAATTTTGAAAATACCCATTTTGGTGGAAGAAGAAAAAAAATTTTGCTTTTGAATTTCGCGCCACCCTCACACTGATTAGAGGCACAAATTTTTCATGTTTGATTATTTAAAAAAAAATGATGATAACATGAAAAAATTTTGAAAATACCCATTTTGGTGGAAGAAAAAAAATTTTGCTTTTGAATTTCGCACCATCCTCACACTGATTAGAGGCACTAATTTCTAATGTTTAATTATTTTTAAAAAAATGATGATAACATGAGAAAATTTTGAAAATACCCATTTTTGCTGGAAGAAGAAAAAAAATATTGTTTTTGAATTTCGCGCGACCCGAACACTAATGAGAGGCACTAATTTTTAATGTTTGATTATTTAAAAAAAAAAAATGATAAAATGAAAAAAAAAGTTTAATTTCCTTTAAAAATAATGATAAAAAAAATGTATGTAACTTTCATATATCAAGTCATGATGTATTGCGTTGAAAGTAACTTTTGAGATAGAACTTGATAGGAAATTTTATTAAGTTTTGGTAAGCCAATTTAAAGTTAATACTGTACTTTTAAGCGCGAAGAGAATGAGTTTGACTTTTTTTTCATCCCTATCTCATTGTATGAATGCAGAATTATTGTAAAGAAAAGTTCCTAAATATAATATATATAATACATAATAAGTTAAAAGTGAGATATGTTTTGTAGAGAAATAACTTCTCAGACGCAGCACTTTTTATTACTATATTTATTTCTAGTAGGATGAGTCATTTTCAGTTCTTTCGCGATAGTATTCGTCACCGACACTTTTTTGCGTTCAATTTTTTCGTGAGCTTCAGATGTTAAAGTGCTTTGTTTTTTGGTATCAACTGCTCATATAGATGTTAATTTACAAAACTAAATCAACCTATACAATAAATATCTGAAAAAGTTATATTGTTTAAGATAATACAAGATTAATGGTTAAAACTAGGTCGTTGCTTTTTTTTTTGCTATAAAGTTTTAACCGCCAGGAATTATTTCGACCGTAAAACGCAAAAGTAATAAATCTAAAAGTGATTGATTTAAAAAAGTTTTCATCGGTTATAAAAATTTTGAATTCGAAATAATAAAATTATTTTATTCTATTTTATTATATCAAACTATTCATAAAAAAATATATATATATACAAATACATTTTCATAAATTCTATAAAAGTAAGTAATGCAATTTCATTTTATTAGAGTAATTAATTTTTAAAGTTTATGACTTAATGGCAAACTCATAAACGAAGTTTGTCATTAAAATGTTTTTTTTTATATTTTAATAACGAGGACAGACTGATGAAAAGCAATCAGATAATCAATTTCCTTTTTCCTGTGTTAATCTATTTCTTCATTTTATTTATTTGTTACATTCTATTTGTCTTTTTTTAAATATTGATTATACATTAAACATTATTCTTTTATTAAATCCCGACCTAGACAATTGGCGGCGTATATATATATATGTATATATATATTTTATTCTCAAGTAAGCTTATCAGTAAAGACAAACGATGCAGTTTGCAGTATCAACATTAAGTTAAGAACATTGTTCTGTATATAAGATAAAATCCGACAGGTTTTGTTTACTCAGCGCAAGAGGAGAAGACTTACTGATAAAACTTGCTGAAAGGCACATATGTATGATAGTTATTTTATTACACATATATATTTATATAGGGAAGTATATTTTATTAGAAGAAAGTTGGGAAAAACCATTAAACATTTAGACGTGAGACGGATTATTGCACGGAGAGAATTTCGCTTTAAAATTTAAGGTTCTAATTTCGACAAAAATTACTGTGTCGCTTATAAAGCCGGAACTAACGCCAGTGAAACTTTTTACAGGCTTCCTATAAAATATATGTGTCTATAATATGCTCTGAGACTTCATATTTTATAACGAGAACCGTAGAAAGTCCCATTGGCGATACTGGTCCCAGTTTTACTGAACTACCCCCGTAAATTTAATGCAAAATATTTTATGCTTTTTTTTAATTGAACTTTTTTTCAAACTGTATTAAATTCAGGTTTGTTTGATGGACAGTTATGTGAGCTTAGAAATGATTTAAAAATTTTTAATTCATATTTCAGAGACTAAAACTTTATTCAAATTATGATAGATTGTTTTTATAAAAAATATTATTGCAGAAGAAAAGAATAAAAATAAAAGTAAAGTTATTTTAAACGTCAATCACTCTTGTATTGATTTTTCGCAAAGCCGATACCTGTACCGAGACACGTTGTTTCACCATCAATCAACGCGAAATATTAAAAAGTAAATCACGCTGTGCAGTAATTAAAAATAAAATTAAAAAAGTTGTAATGGCAATGGCAGGACAGGATAAATGAGAAAATTAAAATAATATAAATAAAAATGAAATAATAAAAACAGTGAAGATAAATAATAAAAAAAGCTCAGGTACATTTGGTTTTATCGATGCAATTTTAAACCACTTACCAACTCTTCAACCCGAAAGCGTCGTTTTTGTTCCGTAAATAGTAAGCGAGAAACAATAAACCCAGTAATGTGTATCGTGCTTGAACTTTAAGTACCCGACGTTCAGTAATGCTCTTCTCTTTTCTCATCCCCTAAACTTTATCGTACCAATGCCGCTTAACTTGTATTTAAAAGGAACGAATAACAAAAAAAATATATTCAAAACACACACACACTTTTTTACCCAATTAAACCCAATGAACGTGAGATTCCGACTGAACTAACTTTGCAAATTAAACTGAAGACTCAGTTGCTAAAACAATAATCTATCGAAACCCGGATCCCAGAACAAGCAATCGCAGCCCAAGAAACCCGATTGCTAAATCTCTGATTCAACGTTTAAAAAAAAATTAACAATTAAATTCAAATGTTTATTTATTTAAATCAAATCACAAATAAGTAAATAAATTAAATATTACCCGCCACGTCCATGCTCAGCACTTGTAAGTTTTCTTACACCGGATTTAGGCGTCTGATCCGCGAGTTAAAATAACTAAATCCCAATCTGTCTGTTAGCTGATGTTGAATTACGCAACCGGTTTATTTTCATTTATTTATTTATTTAAATAAATGAATATTTATATCACTCGGAGTTTTTAATTTATAAATTTATATTACATTGTTATCACTTCCGGTGTGATACCGTTATTACGTACATTAGATTAATAATATGTGTAACGCAGCTTGGGTATCATAGGGATATCAGTCGGGTGAGATGATGATGATGATGATGATGGTGATGGTGATGGACTGATGCTGATGCCCTACATACATCAAATATATAATCAATGCTCTCGTAGATTATCCCCAGGACATTACCTACTACATTTATCTATATAAAACTCATATATATATATATATATATATATGTACAAAGAGACTCTTAGTTGATGCACGAACGAATAGAACGCTATCCCAATGTTTCTGGTACGTATTTCCGGTCACGTGAGTCATGGTCAGGGTGAATTAAATTGTGTGTCATTTTAAATTGCTCCCATTACTCGCAGTCACTTAAACTGTTTAAAGAGAAGCATATCAATCATTCAGTCTATTTTATTTATATTTTTATTTATTTTTTTTCGGAGGGAGGCTTCAAAAATAAAAATAAAAAAACACCAGAGATGAGTATCATTAGTTCCACCAAAAGACAAGTCATCTTCTTTTTGGCTCGTTGCCTACATCTGAGCTGATCTTGACGATCAAGAGATATATAATCAGACCGACAAAACTTTTAAAGAGATTTACAATATTCACTGTCTGTCTGTGCATTAATTACTGTTATATAGATTTTATTAAATATAAATGTCTATGGGTTTTAATTATGAGGTACCAGTAACAGTAATTTACGATTTAATTTTTTTATCCCTCACAAATAGATTTTACGGAGTCCTTATTTTAAAGAACGGGTGTTTTATCCACAATAATACTTGTCCGATTAAAATAAAACGGTTTTTACGAGGCTAATAATTTATGTCTTCTTATCGGGGAATTGTATGAACGTTAAATTTTGGGGTGATGATGGAGAGAATTTAACCTGTGCCAAAATTCGCTCTATAAATATATTTACGGACAATATATATTCACATATATATTTACATATGGGAGATTTATACATTTATTTTTGTTTGTCGAAAAAAATCGGTTGTCATCAACGGAGATAAGTATGTCGGCGTTTTTATTGTAACTTATGCATTGAATTATTCATTTTGGGGTCGAAGATTAATCATAACTTTAATAAAAGTAAAATAAAATAATAATAATAATAATAGTACAACACAGTGAATTATCTAGAGAAGAGAAGAGATAAAACGTCCTTCCGCTTACTGGTGACTGTAACAAATTTAGCTGGCAGAAACAACGTGAATTTATTAACTGACCCTCGTTTTTTATACCTTTACTCTTTTCGAACACGTTGACTCATCGTTTAATCATGGACGGATAATTAGGCTTCTGGAATTATATTCAGAAACCGGTTAGTCCTGTGCTCTGCTCGAGACTCGTTCGTCGATCAACTTTATTCGAGGCCTAAACCATCGGGTTTTTATTTTTTAAGATACCTTTTTTTTTAAATTCAAACCCGAGTCAACTGCTCGCCTTGCAGATTAAATAAATAACTACATGAACACGTTTCTTTTTAAGGCATTAAATCCATTTCCATCCACAATCTATCTGCTCGTAAAACTTACAATAAAAACGACACAATTTCAAGGTTCTGACCTACACCAAAATCATTTATTATTTTACAACTCTTGTTTTACATTTTTTTGCTTATCTAATCTCGTCCACTCGCAATTACACTTTTTTTTATATTTCATAATTTTAATATTTACACTGCCTTTAAATACCGATTAGCTCCAATCAATTTCATTGCATAATCTTTGGTTTCATTCAAATTTAGATATCAGTATCAATTATTCGGTCAATTTAAATTTTTCTCTTCCATTGCAGTTAATCAGCAAATGAACTCTTGGCGATCATTTTTTTTTTCATATTCGTAATCAACAAATATCCGCAGTACAATTTTCAGCGCGAAATTCCAAAAAAAACACAAATTTCAAATGATTTTGAAAAAATTGTCAATATAACCTCATGAAAAAAATTCATAAAAAAAATATATGTTAAAATATAAAAAAAATATATTAGTAATATATTTGAAATCTATAAAAAATATATTTTTTATATAATACTTGTATATTTTTGAATATGAAAAAAATATATTTTTTGTATATTTTTATACATGTATTTTTTATCTATTCTAAGATATATTTTTAATATATTTAAAATATATAAAATATATACGAAAATCGGCCAAAAGTTAGCTATTTAAAATATATTTTTTATACATGTTATATATGTATATTTATATATTTTTAATATATTTTTTTTATATTTAACATATATTTATTTTATAAATTTTTTTCATGGGGGTAATAAATTCTAGCTTCGAGCTTTTGAAAAAAAAAATCCCCAAAAATTTGGTTACTTTGTAAAGTTCACCCTTATCGAAATTATGCATAAAAATTATATTTATATTCATATTTATATTTTATATTCGTTATTTTAATGCCTGTTGCAAAGTCAACGTTTTATTTAATTGCACAGCCGTTCTAGTACAAAGTAATAGTAAAGAAATACGAAGTCGGCATCACGGAAGCACTCACACATACATACATACATACTCTCGCATATAAGCTAAGCTAATCCTCAAATATTTACAGTGATGCATTACGACTCGTACCTATGTAACGAATAACGCCTAGTATAGTTGGCTATACACAAGTGCGACGGCTTCTGGCAACAGGATTTTAAAACAAGAGTGCTTGCATGCATATACAACAAGTGTACTATCGTTGTCACACTTGGAAAATTATAATATTGGCTGAGTACACATTTCGAGTCTTAACTATCACTCTATACATTTATACTCACTATATATTCTTGGATGATCTTAAATATTTAACACAACACACACACACTCGCACGAATATGTATTTATAATTCCACTCGCTTCGTTATGCAACAAGAAAAATATCTTGCAAGCACTAAAAAACTACAAGTTAATTTTTATTATTAATAAACCTGAAAGTTATTTTAAATAAATGCATACATAATAAGTAAAAATAAATGACTTTTTCCCGTAATAAATCATTATTGCACTTAAATATAATTATCAGTGCCAACAGCAGCGCGTAATAGATTCCAAGTGTTCTATAAAATATAAATATGTTCATGTATTTAATTATTTATTAATTAATTATTGGTACATTTTTTCTGTTACAGAACGACGAAAACGAGCGAATTCTCTTTGCCCATTTGTCGGACTGTCAAATATACAAGATTCCGAACACAAAGAAGCTCTTTAACGCGCCCTTCCAGTGGGGCGCCTGTCTGAGGCCATCCAGCAACGCTGAAGCCGAAGACACGGAAGCCGGAGTCTCCGGACTCAAGGTCATTGGTTTCAACACTGAAAAGTCACACACCTGCTGGCACCAAGCCATGAGACTTGCCAAGGTAATATATATATACGCAGATAGAGATATATATGGCAGTATAATCTTAACTTTATTCACCATTAACTTGTCCCTCTTGGTCTCGGTTTCCTGGGGGCAGCTTCGCCACCGGTTGGATCCTTTCTTCTTTTACTTTGGCTGCAACTTCCTTCTCACATTAATTCAGGACTATGTATCATAGCCCCATTGTATCTATTGTAATACCCGCCGTCTAGGCAGTGACTTTATTCACTGATTTTTATCGTTAAATAGTTCTCGATGTTAAAAAGTAAAATGTGAAGAAGCCAGCAGTAGATAAAATAAGGGTTTTGGTTTAAGTAACGACGTGCTGTGTGAGGGAAACACCGGCCTGGTAGTGGTTGCAGTCACGGTGGGTTCCGCCACCCTATTATATAACTCTTTAGGGGTTCCATTCTTTTCTCCGGTGGCCAAGTACCGGCTCAGACCACTCTCAAGACCTGACGCAAGGTCTCTAGTGGGCTTTCTTCTCCATGTTCTTGCGATCGACGCGTCTTCCACGGGCTCTGCCGGTTGTGGGATGAGGAAACGCCGGCAACCAAGTAGCAAGAGGGATTGCTAAAAAATGTAAAAAAATTTAAAGAACCGGAGTAGAGGTAATGAAAAAAAAAGGGGAAAAAGAACCACGAGGCTGAATTCTCTAGCATAGGCGGCATTCTTTGGCCAACTGATGTGCAGCTTTGAAGAAGACCCGAGAGCAATGTCTAGGTCGGCTCTTGACTGACTGACGCTTAATGTAACTCTTGTTCCCTTAAATATCCTTACTTCACTTAAAACTTTTTTATGCACGTCTACTGCTCAGCTCTTCAACACATTCACCTCTAGCCATTACAACTTTAGACTTCACACGACTTCATTCCTTACAAGAAACAAGAACTCAAACCCGTTGCCCACAAGATTGTATTTATTTCCTCCAAGCCGAGTTTTAAATTCTTAGAATCAACTTCAACTTCCACTTCAATTTTACCTTCGCCTTCCTTATTTGCTGCACGCAAACTTCAATTAACTGCATTATTTACGGGTATTATTTTTAATTATGGTTATTATATTTCTCAGTTAAAATAATTTTCGAAATATATAAAACTTTCCTCTAATTTTTTAAATATTATTTTTCACTGTTAATTTGATGACAAAAATATAAATGATGACTTGCTTCATTAAATGAAATAATTTTTTAATAAAAAAAAAACATGTCAGATAACAAATAATAATAAGAGTATATTTTTTTATTGCCGTAATAGAGCACTTGTTTTATTACAAAATAATGCATTAGTCTCGTGAAAATTTAGCGTCACGACGAGATTCTTATTGTGCCCTCGAGCTATCGACAAATCACCTCCTCTTTGCTGAGCAAAAAAAAATAAAAAATCTCTTCTTACTCAACAAGCACTTCTTACGGTCTGCAAATACCCGGTTTTTCCTTTAATTAAAAATTAAAACTAAACTTTATTTATATTTATTTAAACTCATTTATTCATTTTTTAAGTATTCCTATGAATTATTATTATTATTTTGTTAATTAAAGATAAATTTTCTCAGTGTTGTATAATCAGGAAACTATTCATCCAGCGACAAAGCCCCGGTAGCAAAGCGTTCCTCGATTAATTGCATAGTACTTTAGTCTACACTATACACTATACATTATAATATAGTATAATATAGTATAGTAGAACAGTGTAATTAATAATTATAATTATAAAGTAAACTTGTCATTGACTGCGTTATCTACAAAAAATGTTTTTAATTTTTATTACAAGCAAATTATTAATTAAAATAAAACGATTTTGTTGCACACCAAAAAACTAAAAGTCAAAGTGCCGCAGTCACAAACATTTTTTTGTCAGCACTCACTGAGTAATTACTGCACTTGATACAGTCCAATAAAATTTTTTTAAAGTTTACTATGCGTTGGGGGTAAAAAAAACTAGTCTGACGCAGTTTTAAATTAATTAACTTTGATATTCATGTCGGAAAAATAAAATTGAATATTTTAGTTTTTGTGATATCGTCTGTTTGTACATTCGTACGTTTGTAGATTCGTATGTACGAACATGATAAAATAAAAATACCCAATCAATTGTTTTTTTTCAGTCACTTTGAAATACTTTGAGGTAAAATCCCGTTGGAAATTATTTTCAGTGTCTCTGGGCTATTATTTTAATTTATAAAAAATATCAAACATTTTATGTGGATAAAATAGAAATTTACTAAAGAAGATTAAAAAGGGGAACTAGTAACGGATTTCTCATGTATTTGTATATCTGTATTTACTAAATATAGATATACAGATACTAGTTCTCTGATCGTGTACTAGGTTTTTTACCTTCTAATTAACATCAATTTATTCCACGGGTATTGTGGACATTCATACTGTCATATTTATACTCAGAAAAAAAAATTTCTTGGCTCAAAAAAATCCTGACTTGATTCCCAAAAATATTTGTCTTCAAAAATATTTTCTTGTCCTGATGAATTTTTTTCTGTGTATGAATTGAAGACAAAAATTTTCACAAGACTGGAAAAAATTTCTTGGCGCAATAATTTTTTTTCTCCGTTAATTTTTCTTTTCAATTTAAAATCCAAAAAAATTCTTGGGATAACGAACCGTCGTTCAAAAAATTGTTTTTATTAATCGACAAACTTACTGCCCATAATACCCATGAGATAACATTATATATTTATATTCCGTACGTGATGAAGATATCGAACTTATCACTCCCATGTTTAGTGTTCGGGGTGTGCATAATTTTTTTTGTAACAGACACTTGAAATGTACGGCATTTAGCGCCTATAGCCGGCAGCTAAAAATATTAGATAAGATACAGTGGTACAAAAGATACCAAATCGTTCTAATAGTGACGTCATCAACGGATCAAAAAATATTTTTTGGTTACATGTGCGATAGCAAACGACCAAAAAATATCGAAGTAACTTAACGAGCCATCTTGTGACAGAATTTATTGTCATTTTAATTCGTACACTTACCGACTTCTCTCTAATTTTCAACAAATACTTAAAACAATCTTACCAAATAAATAAACGCGGGTTTACACTGTAAAAAAAATTGTGTGAATTTTCAAAGATTGTATATAACGCAATAAACACATACATTTGTGCTTGAAATTTCATTACTAATTTCATATAGAATTTAAAATACACGTTTTTGAATTTTCAAATTAACACTTTGGATTTTCAAATACTTTTATTTGAATTTTCAAATAAGTATAATGAAATTTCAAATAGAATTTTTAAATTTCAATATATGTTTTAGAAATTTCAATACTTGCTTTAAAAATTTAAAAATCAAGTATAAATTTTCAGTACGTTTATTAAAATTTTTTTTTTTTCTTTATTTTGAATACCAGCTTGATTATTAAATTACGTATATTAAATTTAAATCTTTTTTCATTAAAAATACAATTCAAATATCTAGTTATGAAAATTCAATTCCTTTTGTATTGTAATTTTCAAATTATTTTTAACAGTGTATATCCTGCCATTTACAGGCACCAAATGTAGTAAATTTCGAATATCTGTCACAATAAAAACTAATATAGTTGTTTAGTACAATCGAGTCTAAGCCTTCGGCTCGGGCAGCAATTTTCACACTTCGCGTCTTAAACACGATCGCACTCGATAGATAAACTACTATTTTATAACTAAAATTTATAAATGTTTTTTTTTTTGCAGTATGGTAAACAGCTGAAAGACAATTATCGTGCGTTCAAGAATAAAAATGATCCAGCAAGTTCCGGCCGACCTTTTAATGTCACACCATCCGTATGTATTTTATCCTCATGTAATATTGATTTACATCTATGTCGCTTTTGCTTTAACAGAATGAATTTATCTGCTTTATGTAATAGTAATAATTAAAATGATAATGATAAAGACAAAGATAATAAATCTGTACATTTCCTGTGTGATTTATAATTGATTAATCAGCAAGTTAATTAACACGATAACGTATTTTTATTTTTATAATTCGTATTAATTTATACTTGGCATGAAATATTTGACGTAAGAGATTTATACATTCTCTGGAGGGATTTAATAGTTTTAACCGTCTAAAGTAAACTGCGGGTCACGCAAATATTATTCGTTGGACAGTTTACATGTCAGTTGGCCAAGCGTGTCGAATTTACACTTGGATGATTAACAGCAGCAGCGGTGCCAATAAATGTACGTTTACACATCGCACGTACACATTCAAACTCTAATATCGTGCGCGTAAAAAATTATCGCGGCTTATTGTACAATCGATAAGTAAAGTAACAAATCTCCAAAGCGATAATCAATTTGTATATTTACATTTCAAAGTGCACTATTCACACTCTGTCACAAATAAATTAATTTTAATTATTATTATTAATTAATTTTTTTTTGTAATTTGAATATTCGACGTGGAAATAAATTTAAAAAAAAGTTTATTACATTTGTTTTTTTTTTTATGCTATTGGTATCGTATCGCGAAGTTGACAGAGTAGACAGAGTAGACAGAGCACAATCTTGTCCGACTCTGACCTCGAGCTGTCAGGAATCAAGTTACTGGTAGAAGTACTCTCTTGGGACAACTTTCCTCGTTACTCAGCCCGCGGAGCTAAAAGATATCCGTTGACTTGGAGACAACTTTTTTAAATCATTTTTTATCAATATCCCTGGTTTTAAACAATGAAAAAAAATAGTAAAAAATAAAATGATTAAAGAAAAGTGTGAAGAAGAAGTGACAGCATTTATATTCTCCTCGACCTTGGAGTAAATCTTGTTCTCAAAGCCAAGTAAAGGAAGCGAGGAGGAAAGTCTGAGTATTCGCAAGCAGTCAGGCATCTCTCACATTTTACGATCACTTCCTCTTGTCTCATCCAAAGTACTCATCCTACAACTACTGCTCTTACTCTTCCACTTCTTTTCACTTATCCCTTATCCGTTGTCGCCGTGTAAGACGGTTTTCAAGTCCCTGTAGTCCCTCATCGTCATTTCCCGTCTCCTGCCGCTGTGTTGAATCACTCACACACACACATATATACAGATATATATTAAATATGTATGTGTGGATAGTATAGCGGCACAGTTGGAGTAGTAGTATAGCACAACGGCGTATCAGCTCATCTGCATTTAACAGGCTGCTCGTACAGTAGCTCTCTCGCGTTGTCGTTAAAATTTGACGGCCGTTGCTGCTGATGCTTTTAGAGCTGCTAGACGTTGTATTTCCCTTAACGATCCGAGTCGAGAGAGTGATGGTAGTAGTGGTGGTACCGGAAAGTACGGGCTGTAGATGATGATGAGGAGAGTGAGGAGGAAGAGGTTCGGGAGCTTGAGAAGGTAGCAGTAGACGAAAACGATGAAAGGATAACCGTATACATACATATATATATATACATATAGAGAACATAGCAACGAATACCAAGAAAATAAGCTATCGTCTACTAGCTATACTTTGAAGATTTTTTTAACAGCATACTAAAGACCATTCATTTCTCATTACCGAGCCATTAGTTGACTTTATTGCCTTTAATGCTCATCGATAATCGCGTTAATCCAATAGAATAATGGTAACTAAGTTAAATAAACTATTAGCCGGATCCACGTGCGATAAATCAGCCCATTATGTAATGAATATAATAGTACATGTTGTCACGTGTTAACATTATGCGCTTTGGAATTGATTCCAATCAGTGAGTGGTTACTCCCGGGTAGGCTTTCAGTTTAGATCACTCGGCCGAGGGAACATAAAAGAAGGAAATAAAAAAAAGCAATAAAATAAAATAAAAAGGCTTGCCATTGACTGACCTATCGATATCAATTCACCTCATTTTCTCTCTCGCTCACGTGGCAAGCCTTTATTTTTATTTTTTTTTACTGCCTTCTCAGCCTTTTTTCCTTTTATTTTATTTTTTATCGCCTACGATGGGTCATTCCCTCGGACATTCCTTTTGTCGATTTTTCACGTACCATCGAGCGACTGACAAGGGCGCGGTGGTGCTCGTTCAGTTGTGGCGTCAGAGCTTGCAGTACCTCTACATAGACCATCATCAAGGGTGGTGTTGGTGCTGGTAGATTCCACCAGTTGGTTGGGAAAAGAAATGAGAGAAAAATGCGTGCAGAGAGGGTGAGGATGGTCGAAATATCACCGCGTGTGAGGTTCCACTAAGAGAAAGAGTAAGAGGAGAAAGTAGACAAGGTGATAGAGGTGGACACGGGTGAAGGGATGAAAAAGAACGCGGTGCAGTGGCGCACTGAGCGGTTTTAAAAGTCGAATAAAAAGCCCAGCCGGCTGTTGCTACGCGCGAACTATCGACCGGTCTAGCTGCGCTTCTCTCCCTTTACCACTATATATATATATATACATATATATATGGATCTACTCTGTCTCCTGGGGACATGGGATAGTATGACCGTGGATTGGAGAACGAGAAGGATAGTAAAGAAAAGATATATATATGTATGTACATGTATTATATGTATATGTATATATATATATACATGAAACATAGACCAGTGGAGAACACGCCTCGCCGAGTGTTCCTGGTTCACACAAATATTTAGTTGGGTTTTCCTTTTCCGTGTAGTACCCGCTCTACTTATTTACCCAATAAATCCCTTTTACGTTTTCCAGCAATTCGTGTGCTCTACCTTCTCTTCTTCGTATCCTTTTTACACGGGTATTTTTATTTTTTTATACTTTAGATTTTTTTATATTTAAAACTTAATGTATTTTGTTTGAGCGCAATATTTAACCGTAAAACACTGATTCATTAAGTATAATTAACTTAAATTGAGGTTTAATGACGGCCGTCGAAATTAAATGTGTCTCAGTAATAATGAAAAAAATTCAAAAATATAAATTTCTTTATAATTATTTTTCAGAGCGTGTACTTTCAAGTACATTAATGTATTGTACGGTAGAATGTAAGTTGTACGTGGCACAAAAGGCTCTTAAAGTAATGATCACGACACGTGTATAATTCGGATATTAATAAAATAATAGCAAGACAACAATAGCTCATAAAATAGTAGACAAGTAAAAGGAAAAGGATAGACGAGCACATAACACGACTAAAGCATGTTTTTGTACCGCAATATGATGAAGAAAGCCATTACGTAGTGCACACATTATTTAAACTTATTATATAGTTGGACGAGTGGTACAGATTATTATCAATTGCACACAAGTTATTGTGGGACAAGCAAGCAGATATTAGCTTGATAGAAACTATCGACCTGTCGCCGGTGTGGTCTTGTCTCATTTCCTCTTGGCTGGATGCCCCGTAGTTCCCCTTGCCACGAAGCCCTAATAATTTTCCGGTCCGACCCGGGAAACTAAACGGGTGACTCTCGGCAACCCGGAGGTGCCGTAATTGGGCCGGCGTTCTTGAACCCTCTCTCTCCCTTCCCTCCCTCCCTTGCTCTACTTCCAAGCGGGTATATATATATCCAAGCACCACCAGGATCCGAGTACCAGCTATACCAGTGCCAGTACTACCGCCAGTGCTGGTATAAATGTAGCTAGGGAGCATCACCCAGCTCGGCATTATCGAGAGGATCCGAACCTAAACCAACCTAATCTCCTTTCCAACGTCAGAGAGGACTCACGGTACCAAGCATTTACGTTGCGCCACCCAAAATCTCCTTTACGTCCTTCCTATCTCTATCCATTTCTCTCCCTCTCTTTCTCTTTCTTCCGGTCTCTATACTCTGCTATTCTATGTATACATGTACACTATATATGTATATATATATATATATATGTAAAGAAAGACTTGTATTTATTATCTCTCTTACTTTCTCTTTCTCTCTTTCACTCTATCTCTTTATCTTTTCACTATTCTCAACAGCGCTGGCTGCCATGACTTGGCGTCGCGCATGGAAATTTTTAATTTAACTTTACGACCCCGCTGGGAGTTGAGTGTAGCTTCTACTCACTCACTCACTCGTACTCTTTTACTCATTTTTACTTTATTTTTTCATTTTTTTTTTTTTCACTCATACTACTGGTACTCTTGGAAAACATTTTCCTGCTTCCTTATTCTGGTTGTCTCGTTAACTTTCCCCTTCCTCCTCTTGTCTTCAATTTATATATTATATATGTATATATGTATATGTATATGTAAAGTAACATAACACGAACAGAGGATTTATACGACATAACAGAAAATCTCGAAACAAAGAACGTGAAGAAAAGTGTGGGTGAAATTTAATGTCGGAAAAAAGTATGTGGGGTAGGATGAGAGTGAATATTAGTGGGTATTATTTAAAACATGTAAAAATGAAAAGCTGGTTATTTGACAGTTGATGAAAACATTGTTTCACTTTTTATTAAAATAACAGACAAATATAGATGATAAATTTACGGTAAATATATAATTGCTGTAAGATGGAAAATATATATGTAAGTTTAATATGCCTTCGGGGAGAAATGAGATTGTCAAGTGGCTCAAGTCAATTGTGAGACTAAGAACGAGTCGATATGAACGTGATCGGACTTCTCTCGATGAGAAAATGAGAGTTTTCGTCTTCGATTATCTCGATTATCCTCTCGAGAAATCTACTTGACTCCAGGATGTCTGGGAGCTTTTGTTCGTCCACAAGTCTCCTAACACAATCAACAACAACCGAGTACACGACACAGAAAAAAATAAGAAGTAAAAATAAAAAAAATAATTTTATTTAGCAATTATTAAATAAATTTATTTCAAAGCTTTTTATTTTAAACATCAAAGAAAAATTTTTGTATTTCTCTCGTGTCTTTGATGTACTCCGAGGCATTTCATTAATTTGAATTACAGAAAATATATTAAAATCACGGAAAAATATTCAAATAAAATTATTGCTAAAAAAATAATATTTAAATTATCGTAATAAAATCGCGGTACTGCGATTTCGCGTATTTGCATATTTTCACTTGTTTACCCGTAAAATATTTACACACACGCTAAAAATATGAAACAACATTTACATTTAATGCGAGTTTATTTTTTTTTATAAAACGTGTAAACAAAAAATTATTTTAATCGTTTTACCCGAGTGTATCATAATTAGAGCACTTATTTGAAAGCCCGCGATGATGAGCTCCAGGGAAAAAAAAAAAAACCGCAAGTAGTTCAAAAGCGAAACTCAAAATAACCAGCCTCAGTCGTAACTTTTACAACCCTCTTTATCGATGGTAATTTGTGGTTGTCTCGACTTTCTCTTTGTCCTTGTCCTTACCCTTATCCATCTCTTTCTAATTTCTCATCACCATCCTCATATATTTTTTTCTCATCTTCATTTACTTTATAGTTTTTGCTTCAATAAAAACTTCCCAACTGAGAAGTTACGACCAACACTAAAAACTGCACACAAGCTATAACTCCGAGGTACATAAACTATATAATAGCTGCAGAGAACTACACAAACCAAGACATGACAATATTTAAAAGAGACAAAGTATTCCGATATTTTAAATCTTTTACTGCCGATGTAAATTTTTATTTTATTTTTTCAAATTATGTCTCAATTTAATTCCAATTTTTTTTTAAAGTGAATTAAAATCTGTACTGCTCAAAATTATTTAAGATTTTTACAGTGACCCAGTAAATTAATTGAGCAAATCTTCATTACAAAAAATCAAAATTTTAGTAAAAAGATGAGAAAAAAAATTTGAAGTATGAATGGAATTTAAAATGACTTTTGTTGACGAGAATGGATTCGTCTGCTGATGTCTAGCGAAATTCTATCCACTGTAAAAAATCGGGAGTGAATTCGGAGTAATTTGGATTTTATTTAAATCCGCATTCACTCCTCATATTTTTTTTACTATGTATTAGACTATAAATCCGATATAACTTTCCTAGCTCACCTCGACTACTTGTGTCTCTCCTTATTCATACACAAATTTACTAGCATCGGTCCCTATATTTAACGAAATTCCTGGGTTTACATTATCGCCAAAGGCGGGGAGAGCAATCGGCAAAGCAGATAAATTAAATGCAGGAAGCTAAACAAAGATGCCGACAGTTTTGTTTAATTATAAGTATCGCAATACGACGAACCATCAACTTTTGTAAATTACTCAAGTGTCGAGTTTACTGTTACTGCAACTTTGCTGCCGCTCCTGCTTTTACTCTTTCCCAGCAACAAATTTAATGAAAATAAACTTTTCTCGTTCCTGAACTATCTTATAAAGAAATAACATAAATAACAATATTATAAAATAAAACTTTCGCATCAAATTTCAAATTCGGTGATTTTAATTTTCCTATTTTTATCCTTTTTCATTTACTTTTTTACAAATATGTATTTATATTCACATAACTAATTAATTTTTCCTCATCAATGGTGACAACTCCCCATAATTTTTAAAAATAGAAATTTAATTCGCTATCCGCAACTGCACATCCCGGGGATTATTTTTATAAAATTCATTTATTCATTCCTACTCCATTTTGTTTGAAAATAAAACAAAATTTTTCAGTAGCATTTAATAATTATTATCCTTTTTTCAAAATTAAAAGTAAGAAGTAAAAGAACCGTCAAGATATAAATAAATTTTTTTTTCTTAGCGTCCGTAGTTCGCTCGGTTCTCGCTTAATTACAATTTAATATTTAAACAAAAAGTATTACAATACTAGCAATGTATCATCATAATTTCATCAACAATTTGCAGTCATTATATATTCATAATACTCAACAGAATATATATACGTTGATATATACCCACGGGACGTGTTTCATCTCGTCTCTGGCACGTTTGTGCCTACAATATACTGTGCGAAACTACCCTATATATATACATATATACATATATACATATACTTGTATAGGAGATTGAACGAACACCTAATCGATATGGACGTGAACCCCACCGGTATATATCAACATTTCCCCATGGATGCTTCACCTTCTCCATTTGACACTAACTTACTGCACCCTATACATATATACTAATCTACCCATACACCCACACACTTATATATATAGATTACTATTAAATTGCAACATGCGCTTGCGCAAATATCTTTTAACCTTGACATTGAACAATATCCCCCACTTAATGCCACAATTCTTTCTCTCTTACTCTTATTTTAAAAAAGGTGTGTGTTTGTACAAGCGAGTTTTCGCGTCACTCCCCTCTGCTCATTTATTCATATACATATTTATATATATATATATATCTCCACACATAAGTACAATACAGTGCTAACATGCAGTTGCTCAGAAACAGCGAGGTCAAAACGTTGTACTGTATATAACACAGTGCGGCTCACCCACACGTGCATTAATCATTCGTCTCGAATTACCCGGGCAATCTCATACAGAGATTATATATATGTATATATAACGACCTATATGCTAAATGCCTATATATATACTAAAGGGAATATGCAATCCACATATCAATGTACGCACGTGTTACGTTAACTTGCACACACGTTGGACCCGATTATGGTCCTCCGACCTATAGGCGCGCACTTCCTGCTCAACGTGCAATTATTATTATCTAATCACTTGTAATACATATTACATAATACTGGGCTTGTTTAATCATCCTTATATTTTTTCATTCGCCTTTTTATTGCCGTTCATTTTATACATAATTGTAATTTATTAACTTGTCAGGTTATAATATTTTAATTAAAACCACCGGGGACGGGAATCGATCCTATCCGCGAACCTTGAGCTCGTGCGTAGACTCGATTGCTTGTCATTGAAATGATTATGATAGAGGCATAAATGGGCTCAAAAAGAAGATATTCATTGAAGAATGAAGAAAGGAAAAAAGTCGAGACGTAAAAAAAATAATTAACAAATGAACACTCGATGAGTGATTAACGTCGAGTCATGCTGAAACTGTTTAACGATTACATCACACCGATGGAAAATGTCTTCAGAGCGAGTTAAGTCAGACGCATCGAGGAGCATAATATTATTCAAGTGGAAAAATTCCAGATCCTGTCAGACAACTCCATTCATGTCAGCTCTTTTGCTTTACTCGGGCTCGGGCTCTTTGTGAATAGCTCCCGAGCCCTTACACTCTTGTACTACAATACCGCTTGCTTGATACCTGAGAAATTTTTTTTAAAGCGGTACCCGGTCTATATAATCGCGTATATTTATATAGATATTAATATATGTGAATACGGATAGAAAATAGAAAATTTAGTAAAACGTCTGGCTCAGAATTATCCTCCGTCGACAACCTGCAGACAGTTTAATAATTCTAAGAATTTCCATCGGTAAATTTTATTTTTCATTTTCCGCGTGTCTCGCTAAAGGGTTTTTTATGCGCATCCTTGTCTCTATGACTGATGTGCGGATATTTATAAATTTTTTTCCTTTAATATTTTTACAATTAAAATGAGAGACTTAATAAATATTTTACGCTTTTTTCATCTCTATTTATAGTGAAAAATAATTTTTACGAATTTATATTCTCTCAAGTTTTTTCAATAAAGCTACATGCATAATTTTACTTCAGATGTCAAACTACGTGCGCGTACTGACAGCTTTTAAAAAAAAAAAAAAAATCTAAATATATTTTCACAAATATAATATTTTCACTTTAAACTTGACGTCCTTTACTATATTCTTTATAACATATTGAAATTTTGTAATTTATTCACGTCAAGTTTGCGCGGATGAATAAATTTAACGAATTAATAAAAACTCTTTAGTGATACTGTCATATTTCGATTGATATTAAATATCAACTATTTAATTATTTATTTCTATCATAAATATTAAACATTCTTTTAACCGGGAAATTTAAATTTTCAAATACGGATATTAATTTTTAAATTAGGACAGCAGTTGCTGATTATAAATTATAATTATTCACTAAAAATAATAATCATTTAGTGAAAATTTTTTTGCGCCATTGCCTACTGTGATAATCATTAAATTTGTACTCCGATTTTTTCCGTGTACGTTCATATATCGAGTACCAAAGACATTTAGCATGAATTAGTATCATAAAAATATAAATTTTAGTCGTAAAATATATTTATAAGGATAAAATAATTTATGTTTCGCAATATTTTAAACAATTGCCCGACACACAATCGGCCAGTTTGCAACAATGAGTGTACGACAAAAGTTTATTATCTCTGGAAGAATGCCATCATACATATATTTATATATATACGTAACAATCTTAGTGACAAACGGTTTCCATCGATACCAAAAAGGAAATCGAGTGAATGAGAATTCCGTTGTGAATTTGTAATGCATCGGATGGGGCCTCTAGAGAGATTGAAACGAAAGAAAACACCGAAAAAAATAACCCACTCCACTGAGTATCGAACCGATTCTCACTTTACTTTTATTTTTTTTTTACACATCCCCTATTTATTTTTTCCTCTTCCTCCCTTTTCCTCGTTGGTTCTTTTTATTCATTCAGTGGAAATTTGGATCCTGAACGACTCTGGGTTCTGTACCGAACAGTAGCTCATGAGCACACAAAGGAAGACTCGGGTTTTATACCGGAAACTCGTGCGCAGGATCGTCCACCACAATCTGATCGATTCGCTAAATAACTCCATTTAATTATCAAACAAATTATGACTACAAATTTACTTCACTATCTAAATCATCTCTTGATAAATTCACTAGTAATCCAAATCTCTCAGCGAAGCCCCAGTAAATTATTTTTAAAAATATGTCGACACAACGAACGAAGTAAAAAAACTAAACTGCTACTTAGATCAAAAATCAAATCATCAAACGGGTCAATAACTCTTACAATGCCAACTCCATTGGATACATATAGACGAAAAAAAATGACTATTGGATGTATAGATTGAGTTCCGTGTTAATTCATGACATCAATAGCGTCACACTCGACTTGACAGGAAATTTACGAGCAAAGTATCACAATAAAAAAATTCCAGCGTAGGGTAGTTATTTTTCAAAAGGATTTACAGCCAACGAGGTTACCAGGAAGGGAGAGATATAAAGCAGAGCTCACAAGATTCAGATTAAAATGAAGGGGAGTCTATAAATCGCCGTAGCTAGGTCTAGGTCTGTGTCTAAGTCCAAGTCTAGGTCTACTTTTCACCGTAATCTCGGCCTCTTAGTTATTTTCTTAACTCGGAAACTCTCTTTCCCTGGATAAATTTTGACGCTTTATTCACATTATCCAGTTATAATAACTCTCACTCCTCGGCTAGTCGTGCGCAGCAGTTTAACATAAAGCAGTAGCAACTTTTAAGACCTTAATCATATGGGTTTTCTAGCGCCGGTGATAAATATCCGCGTAAGCTCCGATTGGACTGACTCCAAGTTCGTTTAACCCTCGTTTAGTCGATCTTGCACACATGCTCATGTCTATATCTACCAACGTACGGTGGCACTGCACGTTTTATTAATTGCGAGCTCTTTTTACCTTCACCTCAAATGCATTCTCTTGACTTTGGGTTTTTTTATAATTTTCCTTCCTCGCTTGATTTTGCTTTTATTTTCATTTTTATTTTTACTAGTGTATGCCATATATATAGACTCTTGACTCACCCTTCACGGCACTTGGCTCAGCTCGATTGAACGTTCCTTCAGTTAAGCTGAGTCGAGTTGCGTAATTCCAACAATTACCGCGCCCACTTTTGCTCAATCTTTTGTTCACCAGGCATTATCATTATCGTTGTACCGTGGATTGTTCACTTTGAGAACACTACAGACATTGCTAATAATCCGGCGTAGTCTAAGAGAAATAAATACATGAAATAAAAAAATTAAATCTACTTTATTTGTCTGACCTTTTAGAGTTATCCCAAAGTGCCCACAGTTCTTTCAATTCAATAGATTTATTTTTATTTTTATTTTTATTTTTTATTATTATTGTTATTATTATTTTGACTTGTTGAATAAAACTAATTAAATGTCTCTTAAATAATGCATTTATCTTTAAACAACTCAAAAGCCGTTTGTCTGCATATTTTAAAATAAAATATTAAATACGAGATATTATCGTTAATGTCAAACTCAATCACAACTGACAGTTATTCAATGACTGTCATTTAAAATAATAGATTAACTTGTCAATAACTTTTTATTCCACAAACAATAATTTAACGATCAATGACAATTATTATCATTTATGTATTTAATAAAACGTAAAAACGGAAAGTGGTCAAGTTTAAAATTTGAGCTGAGCTGAAAATTAATGGAGACATTTTTAAAAATACAGATAATGGTTCGCAGTGTAGTTTAGTAATTCTCGTTTTAGCGACCGCTGTGCGAAATACCGTGGGGAGAGACCCGAAGGACATAAATTACATTACAACGAATAGGAGTAAGCCAACGCAATCTAAAGTGTGTATGAGAAAATAAAAGCCCGAGATGTGTATGGTAGTTTTATTTAGCAACTTGTACTCGTATCGGTGTCGAGCAACCAGCCGGTCGGTCAGGTGACGTAACACGGACTTCCTATCGGCGATCACGTGTAAGTCTGGACCGGTCACGGTCAAGGCCACCGTCAAAAGGATCCCTTGTTCCGTAAAGGGCTTCGTGACCGCAAAAAAGCTGGCTTTAAAAAAGGAACACACGTACACGAAAAAAATAACTTTTAAATAGACGAGAAGAGAAGAGAAGAGAATGTGAGATGTAAGAAGACATGCGAAATATACGAATCTAACAAAGGGGAAAGGATACACGTGGCACTGGCTCCTCATTCAAGGTCCTAGCACACTTGATTTATTTTTATTAAATTTACGCTTTTTTACTTCACACACACACACCTATACATTGTTTTTTATTTCATTACTGTCTGTATAAAAGAATAGGTCTTTGTATAAGACAATGTAGAGGAAGTATTGTAAAAGTATCTCGTGCGTGAAACAATAGGCCCAACACTTGGCCTCTGACAATCAATCTAATGTAGAAGTAGACGACCATTTGAGCAAGTTAAAAGGTGCATTAATGTCAACAATAATTTCAGATAGTTTATATATATAGTTGACACCGTAGAATAACAAAGCCCACGATCAAGTACATCTACACTTGTATTTATATAACATTGTCTATATATATTGAGCATTACCTCCACGAAAGCAGCCTCCGTGTAGTAGAGCGAATTACTGAGTCAATAACCCGGTGATTTACGTAGGCCACGCGATAACGAAGGCCTCAAGTTGATACAGAGGCACCTCGGTTTTATTTTGTTTTAAAAATATATGTGTGATAAATGAATCAACGTTGCGACCTTATCGTCGAGATTAAGAAATTAAATAAAGTATATATTTAATTAAAATAAAGTAACGCAAGTCAATCATCTTATGATCAATGTACTTTTTAAATGGATAAAAAAAATATACCGTAGAAATGCTCGTTAAATTAAATTAAAATTATGTATATGTATAAATGGACGTGTATAAGCATACGAGGGAATAACTTTTAAATTAACCTTTGTTAGAGAGCATTATTTATTATTACTTAATGATTATATGTTGAATTTAATATGAGAGTATAAAATAATGCGGTATGCCAATGGACTTTACTATGAAAATGGAGATACAGACTCCGTGGAATCTAATTACAATCTAATGTGTACGGGCAATTGGACACGCCCGGAATTACCGAGTATATATATATATATATATATATATAATTATTGCATTTGTTTTTATAGGCTATAATTACGAATTCTTGGTTATTTTCCCAGTAATTGAATAATCTTCTCAGTTATTTATCTACTTGGCTGAACTATTAGACATTTTATTAAAATCCCGTGATTATGATAAATTTAATTTACTATGGGTGCCATTAATTTACAAGATTTAAGTGATGATAAAATATTCAAACGACAGATGACAGAGGACAGAAGAGAGGGGGGGGAGGGGGCAGAGAAGATTTGATAGTTGAGAGTTGAGATAAACTTTTTTAAGTTTTAATCAATGCAATGAGCGCAGTCGTAGACAAAAAAAAGATCAAAGGCAAGAAGCAGGGAAGTTTAGCAAAGAAAATCCGAGGGGTAAAAAGTGCGTTGGTCCGCCAGGGGCCAATGAGAATAGAGTGTCGAGGAAAAAAGGGGTGGAAAGTGAAAGAAAAGAGGAGGTGTAAGCACGAGGGTTGAGAAGAACCCGTCTGGCGTTGCATTGTGCAGGTTAGCTTTGGTGCTTTTCTTTAAAGCACTCGCACTCTTTTACTGAAAGCGTCAGTGCGATATCACCGGGGGTGACAATGCATCCACGAGGGTTGTGTAAACACCGACCGTTTCCACTTACCGAGCCAATGCAATCCAACTTCATACGAGCTTTTGAACCACTGGCTTTCGCATTTACTTTACTGTGTTTTACACTTTAATTATTTTTTAAATTCTCATACATTCAAATTTTAAAAAAACTTGACAATCGACATTTTATTTTTAAACTCATTTAGTAAAATTTAACTAATTTTTATTTATACAAACATTTTATTTTTATTTGTTTAAATTGGATACAATCCATAATACAAAAACGACGGTTGGAGTACATTAGTTAATCTTGAGTTGCATGAAGCGGGTATAAATGTATTAATTGTTTATAAAGCAAAGCTGTTCACTGTAAAAAGAGCGGTGTTAAAAATGGACTCGTTTTAACTCCGCCCGGTGTTAAATTGGGGTAACCGGTGTAAAAGCGGAGTAAAACCGGTGTAAAAGCGGGGTAAATTGCGTCCGCTTGGAGTATTAACTTTAAAGATTATAAAACACAAAAAATGTCAGTTCTTTATGAAAATTAATAAAAAATATCAATTATTAACAAGTATAGTGATCGAGTAAGTAAAAATATTCACAAAGTAAAATATTTTAACACCGGTACAGAATATCTACACCGGCGGCGGCGTTATTTTCACACCGCTTTCGGGGGTAAATTGAACGCCGATAATTTTAACACCTACACCGCTTGGACTTACCCCGGAGATTTTTTACAGTGTAGGAGGATTAATAGTTAAAGCAAGTTTTCAAATAGGCAAAGACTTTTTTAAAATCGGGATGGCCATGATTGTTGAGGATTAGACCCACACAGAAAAAAAAGATATCTTGAGTCAAGAAAATATTTTTGAAAGCAAACGTTTTCAGGAACCAAATCAAGGTTTTTTTGAGCCAAGAGAATTTGTCTTGGTCAGAGGAGATTTCCACTTTACCCGAAAAAATTGAGATTTTCAAAAAAATTATCTTGAGTCTAGAATATTTACTTTCAGCCGAGAACTTTTTTGTCTGTGCAGTAGTTCACCAGAAGTGATATCCGTATTATTGCATATTTGAATTAAAATTTACTAAAAATTAATCTAATTAATTTTCGACTAAAAAGTATCGCGTCGTGCCCCTTCCCTTGTAAATTTAATCAAAAAACATTTTTAATTTAAAAGATAAAGTCCTATAAACATCCACAGCAATATGTCATGTGATAAATCAGTATTACACGATGAATTTTATTTTTATTATTATTTTTACTCGTTCATCGCAGCGTATTGAGCTAGCTCACGAGTAGCATAAATTAGCCACTGTGTACCCAGTATCTCTCTACATGCATTAGAAACATCTGCGCACGTGCACCCACCGGTGTCTACTCCACGTTACACTCCACCGCTATGAAATACGGTTACAAATGGTCCCCAAGCATACCCATATACACATATATACATACATACATACATACATACATTTTCACCACCTCCATTCAATCGCATTCATCATAAAAAAATACACACACACAAAACATCTAAACATCCATAAAGATTTATAAAAGTAATAACTATCATTCACTCGCGGATCCGCGGTTTGTCTTCCTCACATCCTTTTCCTCCTGTTGTCTCTTATTAATTACACACCAGCAAGTAAAAGCTTAAGCTCAGTGCAGCTATGCAAAGAATAAATATATAAAATATTAATATGCAAATATATAAAACTTAAATCAAACAGATAAGGAGACAAAGTCTAAAGATCAAAGTAGTGGGTGTTAGTATATAGTTAATACATATTTATTTAAATTGAATTCAATACTTGGTATACGTCAGTCTACATACGTCGATGCAACTGGCACATGTGCCGTCTAAAATATATGTATATATATATACGTATGATATTTAAATATTTATAACACATATACAAGCAATAATACAAAGACGTATAGTCACGCATAACGTCAGCGACTAGAATACATAAATGAGGTACACATATATGAATATCCATACATACATATCACATAAGCTGAAGCTTATTCACATTACGTACCGAGTCTCAATTATCGATGCGCATTAGACGTCGAGATCTGCTTGCATGCATACCATTATTAGAATATGTAATACCACGATTAGTCTCACGATTTATTGTTATATATATATGCATATATATGTATATGAATTTTATATAGATGGTTTATGTACTAGAAGTTTCGAAGGTACATAGAAGAGAGACAGGTCGTGATGTAATGACCAGAAAAGGGGAGTAAGAGAATGAGGAGGTCGTAAATGAACACGCCTGCGCAACCGCGTCGATTAGTTTGGAATTGTGGAGACTTTATATATATATAACAGTGTGCATCATATATATGCAAGTCTCTAACTTACACAGACAGCTGACGAGCGCCTAGCAACAGGCGGTAGGGGTTGTCAACCCTCACTCTCTTTCCCTCTCTCTCTCACTCGCTCATACTTAATCTTTTTTGTTTTATTATACGCTTTTAAAAAACTTTATTTCTCGTATTTTATTTCGTGGTATTCGAGCTTGAGTTTAAGTTGGCTTGACGACATTCGCGCTCGAGAATTGCCGTATTTTTTATTTTTTTTTTATTTTTTCCATTCGTTTTCTTTGAGGCAATTACGTAATTCACGATGCGTGCTGCAAACCTGCTGGGAAATAGAGATCCTGATATATATGTATACGTGGATAGATATCTGTACAAAGTTGGCATCTCGCCGAGTTGAAAATCGTGATGATAAAATGACGAAGGAAAATAAATGTTAAATAATAATGATAATAATAAAATAGCAATTGTAGATCTTTCCAACACTTTAGTCATTTATGTGATAATTTTTATGTATAACGTAACTATAATAAACTAATTGCTAGTTAAATTAATTATCAAAGTTTGTTGTGGAAGACTGGGATGCAAAGGAGCTAAGAAATATAAGTCGATGTGGAGGAATTTAGTTACAATGCGATATGTATTTAGTTCAATAAATTACCGATTGTGAATGAATGTACACGCAACATTATAACGACAAAGACAAATTAGTTTCTGTGAAATACTTGGCAGGCAGTTTCATACAATTGCATGCACGTCGTCTTTACTTATATGTATGTATGTATAGACACTGTAATACATGAAACTTGTCTAAAGTGAAGCGGGTATAAACTTATTCGACAGAGTAGAGCAGTACAGTAACATTAACTAAATACTCGTTCGTCGTTGGCGTTTCTAAGTCGGTTCGTTGGCTGGATAGTTCGGGGTCTTTACAGTCGGAAACTGCTTAGTCTTACCAAAGTCATTAGTATTCAAACATTACCATCACTTATAAAGCATTTAGAATTTCCTTACGCCTTGTAATCAAGTATATCGAACAATACAACTATTATAACCTACAAGTGCACTAATATCGTTAGTGTACATTATCCACCGGTCTTTAATCAAATAACAATAATAATTCGAAAAACAATTATTGATATTATTTTTTTATTTTTAATTAAGGAACTACGGCTTTACTAATCTCATTTATTGACATCATAGGGTACCCTGATTAAACAACTAAATTCGACCGAATTAAAAATTTTAATTCTTTTGTATTCTGTCGAATTCTGTAAAACAGAATTCAACTGAATTGAAAATTTGAATTTGAATTAAACAGAATAAAACCGATTTAAAAATTTCAAATTCGTTTTAATTCAGTTCAATTCGGATTCAGAACCAGAAATTGGAGAATTATTTTCGAATTAATCAGAATTAAACCGAAGAGAATTATTTAAATTCGTTTTAATTTGGACAAATTCTGGTTTTCCTGCCGAATTAGACAGAATTCATTTTTAAGTTAGGTACCGAATTAACAGAATTTGTCTGAATTAAATAGAATTAAAAATTTAATTCTGTTTAATTCGATCGAATTCAGTTGTTTAATTAGGGTAGAAGTACCGTCTTTGGCCACTTTAAGGCCAGTTTTGGACACTTGAAAAATTAAAATAAAATAATTTGTAAAAGACCCAATCACATAATCAATTTTTTAAATATGTTTAAAGATACTTCTCTCTCACTGTTAAAATGAAAATATTATTTTACACTTTTTCATTAATTAAAATAAAGGATTAAATGTCCAGAAGTGGAGCAGTGACCACAAATGGTACCTCTACCCTATATTACATTGCGGGTAACGTTTCGTTAAATATTTTTAACATCTTCAGACCTAATTTCGAAATGAATACATGGAAAAATTATTCTCGTTTGAAATACTATGGCGCCATAGTAAGGCCGGACCATGCTGGCAAAAATTAATGTGGCCATGGTGAAATTTCCAATGGTTGCCGTAATTTGTGTTACAATTATTGTCAGTATTACTATGGTTATATTAATCTTCGCATGTGTTTATGTCAATTTCCGTCAGGTGGCCACCATAGTCCGGCTTTATTATGGCACCTTACTCTCTTAAAATGAATCAGTGAAAAGTGTTGCAAATCAGTGAATATTCACTGGATAAACAGTCCCAAGTATACAGCTTATTCAATAAGTGGTATACTTGAAACTGAATCAGTGAATATTCACTGGTTCATTTTAAGAGAGTAGACATATGAAGCGACAAATTGGTACACAGTTGAAAATTTTGTGTTCTTATGTATAAAAATTTAATGGTTAAATATTTAGTGTCAATTATTTGACACCATCAGGTGTAAATTTAACTTAAGTTTAATGTGTTGTCTGATCTCAACAATTTTTAAATCCGTATTATTGTTTGACACAAGAATAATGTGTTAGCTTAACACAAAAAATTGAGTGGACCGTTTGGGAAATATGATTTGTGTTAAATTTAACACAAATTTTTCAATTGTGTAATACAGAGTCATGAGAATTAAGACTGATAGATAGTAAAGTATATGAATTGAATTATTTAAAAATTTCAAAATGACATCAATTAAAATATTAAGTTTTTTTACAAGATTATTTTTGATATATTTTTGAGATTGTTGTTATAAATTTTTAGCTTAGAAGTCATTATTTTATTATTTTCAATAATAATTTCCATAATTTTAATGAAACGACAAATTTTTTTGTCTATAATCATAGGGGAGGGTGGGGCAAAGTGGGCCCCTTGGGGCAAAGTAGGCCCCCCTAAAATTTGGAAAGCCTCCAAAATTTTTGGGAAAAGTGGCCCCCCCTAAAATTTGAGAGCAAAGTGAGCACCCTGAAATTTTTTATGAACGAGGCTCATAATAAGTCACCTTCAATTTTTTACGACTATTCATTTATTACTTATTAGCTTATTTATGGCTTACCCATTTTTGCCCACTTTGCCCCATATTTTAAAATTCGTAATTTATTATGAACACAGCTTATTCATAACATTTTCAAAGTAAAGAATTTAAAAAAAGTAAAACGAGCAATAAATTTGTCTCACAATTTTTTTAGATGGGGGCCCACTTTGCCCCTAATTTTCGATTTTTTAATTTTAATGGACACAGCTTATCAATGTTAAATTACAAACAAGGGCCTATAAAGTAGTGTAACGAGTAAAAAAAAGTAAAGATAATCCCATTTCTAGCTTACGGGGCCCACTTTGCCCCACCCTCCCCTATATATGATAAATAATTGAAGTCGTATATGAGTAATAATAAAATAATAATAATAATTATTATATATTTTAATTGTTTATAGGCCATCTGTTATTTAAATAAAAATAATTAAAAAAAAATATAATAATTAAATGTCTGACGTATATTTAAACTTCAATACCGGTATTTAAATTCATACTTCTTTGTTTTATATACAAAATACTCTTTACATGAGAACGGATCAATATAAACGCCGGTGTATGTACAGTACTTGTGAATTGTGTCGTGAACGCAGCTGCATTTTATTATCAAATCAATTTCAAAATATATTATTTATATGTAATTACATAAATTTTTACAACTATTATAAATAATGTAAAATACTTGTTTTATAAACTATACTTCCATAAATATTTTTTATTTACTAACTGCCGGCCAGTTGGCCCAATAATATTCTTTTACACTTACAACAGCTTATTTATTATTTTACTTCGGCATTTCACATAAAAATGTATTTTTAGCCGTAAGAGAAATATCGTAAGTGAGCATCCACTGATACAAAAATTTTTAAATATTTATTTGTGAATGACAATTAGCCAAAAATTTTTACCGTATCCTGCTTTTAATGATCCGTCTCCTGTAAATATTTATCAAAATTTTTCCCCAAGTTCTTTCTATAAAAATATACTTCTCTAATTAACAGTAATCGTAAACTGACAGAATAAAGAAAATAAAAAAAATAATAATTATCACAACTCGATTGTATTTTAAATTTCATCTGTTCCTGACATCCAGCTCGAGCTTTAAAAACAGTTTATTTCACAACCACTTTCTCAAAGCTTTCGTTCACAGTAAAAAAAAAAAAGTAATTAAAGAAAGGAAAAGAAATAATTTTTGTTCTTCATTTACTCTACTATATAATTTCATCCTATTCCTACATTATATATGAATACTATATATAAATTTTATATACAGAACCGTATTTATAAAATAGTTTAAGACATAAAACTATTCTGGTTTGTTTATTATTCGTTTTAAATTTACAATTTGTTCGCGTTTACTGCGACCAGTTTTATCTTTAAGTCAATAATAATTTATTAGTATAATTTTTATATGTATATATATATATATATTCCTGCGATAAAAATAATAATCTACTCTCTTCTTATTTTTAAGTGTATTAAAAATTTTTCCAAGATAAAGTTAACTTTTAAGTTTTCTTCCATACGATAATTCTGTGGATGTTAAATTCTCCAAGTGCTTATAAATTTTATCAAGTCTACGTCGGACAACGTTAATTCGTCTAGAATTAATGCTCGAGCAAAGTTCTGGGGTTGCATCTCCCACTGAACCGGCAAAGTAGAGAAAAAAATAAAATGAGAAAGAGAAAGACAAGTAATAGATCCGCCTCTTGGACTTTAAAGCACTGTAGCTCCTGCTTTACCCTCTCTTTCTCTTCTTAATATACACATATATATGTATATCTATAGATATATATCTCTCTTTGGTACTCTAGAATAATTCGCATCGGTTTTCAAACGATAAATCCGGTCCAAGCCACTTCCTTCGCTGCTCTTATTTTTCCGAGTGGCTTATCCAGCCCCCTTGTGGTTTAAATTTTACGCGGCCTTTCTCTATACCAACCTTCTTTAAGAATATTTCTTCTTACCATTAGTACTTTAATTACCACTTTCAATTCCTCTAACTATTTTATTTATTACCCCATCGATTACTTTTTTCTTCATAATTATTAATTACCGCCTCTTTAAAATCCACTTTAGCCAAATACTTTTCATGATTTTGTGCCTTTTAATTAATTAAAGATGACCCTCTTCACTAAAAAAAACTGATGCAAACGTCTCTCACAAATTAGACAACACAATTATAGAAATAAATTGCTAATAAACTCGTACACAGTAAAAAAATCGGGATTCAATTCGGAGTTACAAAAAATAACTTAAGGTAGTTCACTCGCAAACCGACTTTTCCTAAGAATTTCATGTAATTGAAATATGATATCAAGGTAGATGTCCTGCATGTAATTTAAAAAAATCAGAATTTTTGACCGTTTGTAAAGCGAGATATTGATAATCAAAGTGCTCATAATTAACATGTAGTAGCTTGGACTAACCTAAAAAAAAGTCATATTTTCACGTATATTTCAAATTATTCTGCTTAAGAATTTCTCCAAAAACTAATAAATTACAGAAAAAAAATTTTCAAATTCAGAAAAATTTTTAAACTATCATAGTACCGATTAGTAAAAAAGTTATAAATATTCAAAAAAATCTGTCTCACTATTTTAAATGAGAAAAAACGAGTAAGCGATATCAAGTAAAAGAGGAAGCACTAGCACACACTATAGGTCGCGAGTGAACTACCTTAAGTGTGAAAATAATTTTCATCATGAATTTACTCCAAATTTTCGTCTAGTAAATCAGTACTAATTATAAAATTAATTTATTGCGTCTTTAAATTGGACTTGAGATGACTTCGATAGAAAATTGACTGATGTTTTTACTGAATTAAATCTTTTGTCAAATTTATCGATTCAGAAATCACCAATAAACTTCTTCTATCGAGTACTTAATTTACGCAAATCAGTTTAGATTGTAAAATTAATTTAGCGAATGAACTTCGGATCACTTGGATTTAAATTTTACTAATAATTTTGACGTGATTAAAGTTGATGATACAAATTCATTATGAACAATAATTTTTTTACACGGGTTCTTATACGTAGTAAATAGGGAGGTTATTTCATCGGAGTGATTTGGATTTTTTTAAAATCCGCATTCACTCTGATTCAAAGTTTTAACATTAAAATAAATTGTGGGGTAAATTTTACTCCGAGGGAATAAAATAAACAAACATTCATCGGCTCCGCATTCTCCGGATTTAATCTGCGTTCACTCCCTAAATTTTTTACAGTTTAGATTAAAGCGAATTATCAAATTTTCTCAATCGCAATTTTAAAAAAATAAATAATACGATTTAAAATATCCAGAACAGTGTTTGTTTTTAATCTGATAAAAAATGTTGATTGAAGGCAACGAATGGTAAAAATGGATGTAAAATTAAAAATTCTCAGTTATCAGCGTAAATTATTTTTGCTGACCAAGCTAATTTTAACTCGGCTCATAAATACCCTTCTGTATTATACAGACAAAGCTAATAAAATATTTTAAATTTATTGCCGCATATATTTTAAATAACGTGACTTTTTATTTTCTTCAATTCGTTCTGTCACTTCCCTTCACGGTTTGCGGTAGATTATTAAATTAATAAAATTTTATTTTTAATCGCCACTAACAAAAATATATATTACTCATCAGGAAGTAATTAAGTATAATTGTCGGACAATTTTATTTTTTATCTTTGTACTCTTTTGTGATTAAACTCGACAGGTCGCTAAAAGTTTACTATAACAATTATATTCCTCAAGTAATTAAACTATAAGATGTTCTGTGACCCTGCGTCTATTAATCCGTCTCATATCTAATTTATATATATTTTTTTAAATAAAATATATTTTTGTATCTATATAATTTCGAATAATATTTATATATAATGTAATAAATAAATATACAGCAAAGTCTAATAAAAAATTAAATTCACGTTTCTTTGGAACAATTATTACACTTGACCTTTACAATTATCTCGATATCTATCTTGTAAAAGTATACATATACATATATATGTAATAAAATAACTTGGTTTTCTTATTGCGTTTAATTCGTAATAACTATTTATCAGTGTCAAAGATCATACGAATAATTCGTCATCAAGTTATCGCCCATAAACTTTGATCAAATAAATTAAATAATAAAAAAATCAACGTAACACGCGAGTAAAAAATTTTATTATTTATAAATCGATAAATTTTTTTTTAATAACTGATAATAATAAAATAAAAATGATCAGAATATTAAAATATTGATATTTATATTTGAATAATATATATGAAAATATGTGATATATGTGTACAAATGGAGGTGTTTTAAATTAAACGGTTTTACATGACGATAACCTCGGTCGATAGAGCATAGGTCAGTGTCCGTCAAGTCTGCGTATCTTGTATTATATGTCACAGTAAATATATATAGATATAGATATATAGATGTATATATATAAATAAATGTATTCTCCGAGGGACAAACCCCGTCTTATCCAGAGAGTAGACAAGTCTCGGTCGATCGCGTGGATTACTCGGCAGGGAATTCGCTGGGCTTGGGGTTGGGGTTCAAGGAATCAGAGGGAATTCCAGGGGAAAGAAAATGAATGACATACGTCTATATGTAAGTGAGAAATAAAAGGAGGCGGGTATTAGGTATTTGGGAAGCATGCCAAACTATCAAGGTTACAATAGACCGAACTGACACACTGATTTCATTTATTTCTTTGACCTTTTTGTTGATGAATCAACCAAACAGATTCGGAGAATCTAATGATTAATAATTAGCATTTTAAGGGTAAGCACGCAATGTCAAGGTCGTTGGGGTGAATTATTATTTCGTAACAGTTGAACCAGTAATAGGTTACACTTAACGAGTCCTTGACGAATTATTTCATTTTTTTTTTTTTTATCAATCAAATTGTTTTTTTATTCAAATTTTTTTCAAATTCATTATTAATTAATAGGGCCAGGATTTTTGCGTTAATTTAAAAATAATTAATAATTAGTGGTGTGAAATTTTTTATATTACGGGGAAAATATTGGTCCTATTAAAAAATTTTTCAAACAAAAGTTGTAGTAAATTTAATTTTCGAAAAAAAATGTTTCTTATAATTTTTTCTTAGGACTACTAAGAAAGCCGCAATTTCAAAATTAAGATTTTCGTAATTATCAAAATTTTGAATCATTCATTATGAATCTTAATTTTTGAATTTCGGTGAATATATTGGTCGTATAAGAAAATCATAAGAGACATTTTTTTTAGAAAATTGAATTTCCTACAACTTTTGTCCTAAAACTTTTTTACTAAGACCGATATTTTCCCGTAATATCAAAAATTTGAACTATTCATTTCAAAAATAAGGTAAAATTCTTGTCCCTATTTATAAATATTAGTCAATAGCATATTTGTTTTCCCGAAAGTTAATTCAAATTTCTAAAAAATTTCGTTGCTCATTACGTTGGAAAATTAAGTAACTCACCCCAATAATTTTTTACGCATTAATTTAAAATAATAATTTTCTTCGCGCGAGAAAAAATTTTCTTAAGCAAGAAAATCTTTAGTTCTAGAAAAATTTTTATCATTAATTCAAAATGCAAATTATTTATTGCGCCAAGAAATTCTTTTTTTCTCTGTAGGAAATAAAAATCTTAGCATATAATTGTTAAAATATATGTCTCTATTCCCTAGTCCTCACTTGAATGTATTAAATTTATGCCAACATTTATATGAAACATAACGCAATAAGTTAGTGCACCTCGTATATAACGATATTATATACAGGTCTCTACAGTAAAAGCAGTATGCTCACTACTGGGTTGTCGAATGCACTCTTGGGAATCGCGAAACTGTTAAATATTACACCATAATAAAACGCGCAACGAGAACAGGAATATTAACGAGTTTCATTTAATAACCCATACCAGATAATTTTTAATCTCCATTACTCCATTCTCTATTCAAAGATAACCACGTGCCACCGTAAATAAAAGAGTACACTACAGTAAACAGTAAACATCCATAGGTCATATGTGTAAATGTGTAAGCCAGCCTTCAATTTACCTACGCATTATTTACAGTTCGCTTATTCCATAAATTATAAAAGATCACAACTATCCCATTGCATTAAAAAAAAAATCAAACAAAAAAAAACTAAAGATACTCAATAAAGAAAGCCTTAAACACTCTTGTAATACTTTTGATTTGCATACAAGTTTTTTTTATCGCTGTTATTTATATTTGTCATTATCATTATTATTATTATTATTTATTAATACTATTTATCTTCTTTATTATATACAATAGATAGAAACGAATATAGAATGTGAATGAGAAGTAGAAAGAGAGACTAGAATAAAAATAAATATACAAAACGAGGTCATCACTTGATCATCACTATACTTAAATTGATTCCACTTCAATATGATCCATAGTCTTGAGAGAGGTTTATTCTCGTTACTTAACATCACAAATCGCCGGCGCCTTATTCCACAATACGCGTGGGCAGTGACATCTGTAATAACGATAATAATAATAGTTTAAAATAAAAAAAATATAAATAAACGATTAAAAAAAAAATACAAGAGTCCCTCGAGATATTTCACGAGGACATAAATTATTATTTTTCAATTGAATGTAAGGAGTCACTTGTAAATTCAAGTGGGTGAACAGAGAAAATTATTGAGAAATCTTTAAGTAGAGAGGCGAGGTTTCAGTTAGGAAATAATTTATTTAGCATAAAAGATACTACACACGTTAATAGATATATAAATAAAGCTATTTAAATTTATTCATATGAAAAAGGAAAAAATTAATTATTTAATTTAAAATAGATAATAAATTACTATTAACAAAAGAAAAAAAGGGATTTTTATTGCAGTCATTCTTTTTGAAAACACGTGTATTAATATATTTATAATTACGGCAGATAATTTATGTAAGAATAATAAAAACTGATTCTTTTGTTTTATTTTTTACTCTTTTCTGTTTAAAAGTTACTCGAAATTTTGTTTTTCTACCCCATAATTGAACAATATCTAGAAATGAAAGAGTAATTATTCATCTAGGCCCAGTTTTAAAACAGTTTCCATGTAGCAATTCTATTTATAGGTCCATTATTGACATAATTATTAATCTTGATCAGCTGCTCAATTTAAAAACACATAAAAATAAAATTTTTATGTACCTGAAAATCGGAACGTTTTTCGTGGAACGAAAATGAAAAGTAAAAAATCTACTGGATCTAAATTTCGAAAATCTTTCACATAAGTGCTAGTGTGTGAGCCGAAAATTGCAGCCGACCCAATTACCCCTTAAGTCACCTTTCAGCAGTCAAATGACAGAAATTTTTTCATTTTCGTTGCGTGAAACGTTCCGATTTTCAAGTACATAAATTTTTTGAGTATGAATTGAATTATGTTCATAAAACTTTACGGCTGCCCAATTTCAAAACACTGTAACTGACAAAAATAAAATTTTTTAAATATGAACTGAATCATTTTCACAAGACTTCACTGGAACTAAAAATGCTAAAAAATCGATTTTTAAAAATTTGTCCCTTACTGTGTTTTTAAATTGGGCAGCCGTCCACTGGGACTAAAAATGCTTAAAAATCGATTTTTAAAAATTTGTCCCTTACTGTGTTTTGAAATTAGGCAGCCGTGATGTTGTTAATTAATTGAAATTTAACCAAAGACTTTAAACTGACATTAATCTCGTAAAAGTTATTACAATTACTGGTAATGTCATGGGTGACAAGCATAATGCAACGTAACACGTAAAGAGAGAGCTTTAGCAGTGAAACTAGGATAAATAGTACGTGAGTAAGGTAAAGCCTTTGGTTTTGCCCAGTTTGCAGTTTTCAATGTATTGCTTTATATAAATTTAGAGATTGCACGTGTACAGATATATATGTATGTGTGTATAGATAGAATATAAATGTGCCTTAGTGTTGAAGGTATATAGACATTTAGAGCACCAATATAAGACTACTCAAGCAAAAAGGGTGATCCCAGTCCGTACGGAAGTTGGAACTTTAGGGATTACGTGAAAACCGTTGGGATCCAGTTGGAAATGAAAGCTCTTTCTCTCATCTATTTCCATTCCTTTATTTCTTTTTCTTGTCCTTTTATTTTATTCAACTTTTTTATTTTTTTTTATCTATATATCTTATATTCTTTTTCCTTATGCCGTACGCCGTATGCCGAAGGATGTAAATCCCTTGGAAAACTTTAAACAGCTTATCTTATATTATGTTTTGTTGTTTTTTTATCATTTCAGGAGCCCCCGATTCTCGTCGCCATGGACTTTTCGGGAAAATATGGTAAAATAGTTGAAGACCCTAAGGAAGCTAAAGCAATCACTGAGGGCAAAGGAATGTTACCACAACCACAGTTACGTCCACCTGCCTCCAGGTTACAAGTTCACAATTATCCGAGAGTTGATCCTTCTAGGTATTTTAATGAAGATTGGTATCATATGACTATAGGAAGGGAAAGTGCTGCTCGTCTTGTTAAGTTAGCTCGTAAAAATGGGTAAGTTATTCATTTTATTTACTTTTCATACTTGAAACAAATTTTAACTACTTACTTATAAGTGAAACCACTCGAGGGTTTGGGTCCTTCATATTTTATTTCCTTTTCGGTTCACTTGTGTGCGAAAACAATGAAATCGTAACAATGTTTAGATGCGTAAATTAATTTTATAAACCTAATTACGCATAATTCATTCTTTACACCCAATTGTTTTCAAAAATAATTCTCATGAACGAACGAATTGAATAGCTAACCAGAAAAGGCGATTTTCCCATATCGGATGATGGGTAATTCAGCCGAACCTCCCGTCCATCTTACGGCTAAAAATTTATTTTAATTACTTATGTATTTAAAAAAATCTAATTACGTACGAGCGACTTCTTGCCTGTAATTATTTTCGATAATCAATCAATTGACTTTTTCATTTATTTTCACAATAATTTCAATTATTGTAGGCAAGGATTTAATTGCCGATCGCCATTGAAGTCCGTAATTTACTCGGATGTAAAAAAAATTTTTTATTGAACAAGAAATTGATTTTTTTTAAAACCACTTGCCGATTTCAATCATAGAAAATATTAATTGTAACTGTAATTAAATCGTAACAATGTTTAGATGCATAAATTAATTTTATAAACCTAATGACGCATAATTGATTCTTTACACCCAATTGTTTTCAAAAATGATTCTCATGAAAGAACGAATTGAATCGCTAACTGGAAAAGGCGATTTTCCCATATCGAATAATAGATAATTCAGCCGAACCTCTCGTCCATCTTACGGCTAAAAATTTATTTTAATTACTTATGTATTTAAAAAAATCTAATTACGTACGAGCGACTTCTTGCTTGTAATTATTTTCGATAATCAATCAATTGACTTTTTCATTTATTTTCACAACAATTTCAATTATTGTAGGCAAGGATTTAATTGACGATCGCTATTAAAATCCGTTATTTACTCAGATATAAAAAACAATTTTTATTGAAAAGGAAATTGATTTTTTTTAAAACCACTTGCCGATTTCAATCATGAAAAATATTTATTGTAACTGTAATTAAATAAAATTTATTGCTAAATAACCACTCATTAAAAATATACGATGGGAAAAAATATGAATTATAACGGCAATAATTTAAGTATCTAAGTATTTCAGTTTATTTTATGCGTTTCCAAGTACCGTCTGTGTCTCTTATTCTACGGTTATTTCCCATAGATCCCAAGAAATTACTATATTTAACTAATAGTAATAGTACATTGGACAAATTATTGCCGTTGCTAAATTATAGTTGGCCCAAACGATCATCATAATGATGATGATGATGACGATGATGACTCTCTTGTTTTATTATCTTCTCTATACACCCATACATTTTTAAAAAAACCCGATCGATCTAACCAAGTACTATTTTATATAGTTTTTTTATCTTGCCATGATTTCTGTAAGCCATAAATCTTTTTTCTCATACTCTGTTTATCTGGAATGAATCCAATTTCTTTTTTATATTTATTTTCTTTAAATCTCAATACAAATCCTTTCTTTCATTTCTCATTATTTATTTCTTTTTTATTTCTTACATCCATCTATATTTATATACATATATATATTACCCCAATAAATTATTATAAGAAAAAAAAAATATATATATATATATACATACATATCTTAAATTTAATAAATCAAACACTTGCCAGCAGATTATAATTATTTATTATTAATTACCGTCTAATTATAATTTAAAACTTTCCATTTTAAATTACAATTATTATCAGAACTTATTAAAAGTTAATATTCAAACTCATCACTCAGTAATTTATAAATATGATATCTCATAATAAAAATGGCTCTATCTGATGTTAATACTAACGCTTATTTAACTCGTAGAATTCGCTTAACTAATTAAAGAATCTAAACGACAGAATGAAAGTATATAGAAGGAATAAAAAATAAAAGCAGCAAAAAACAAAATAAAATAAAAATAACAAATAACTGAGTAAAGTCTTGGAGATTTAACGTTCGTACAGCTGTGAAGCAATCAATTTTACGAGCAAACGCGGCCTCGCGCTTTTTTTTTTATTTTTATTTTTTATAGTCATCTTATTACTTTCGCCAACTTTTATATTCGACCCATTTATGATGATAGTAATTTCTAGTGGACCATGTCTTATTATACTTTTCCATCAATAAAAGAATTGTAAAATCATTACTTTTTTTTTTTGATACCTTCAATCTCTGTACTATTATTACTGCAATAAAACAATTGTATTTTTAAATAAATATCTATCTATTTATTTATTTATTTATATATTTATATATTTATTTATTTATTTTACAGTACATTCCTCGTGAGAGAAAGTACAAGTAATAATGGGTACCAGTTTGTTTTAACTTACATACACGAGGATAAACCCGTACATACTCCAATCGTAAGTATTTTTTTTTATTATTAATTATTTAATTAATATTCGCAATTCAAGCATTTAATTATCAATTAATCGGTTTGATTAAAAAGCACGATTGGGTTCTGTTGACAAGAAAATTTCCGATTCAAATTAAAATCGGAAATTTTACTTTTCAATCAGAGCTTTTAATCATCAGAACGAGGGCGATAGATTAATCTTCAGAACAATCGAAATTTAACCTCTGAAACAATCCCACGATTTTGTACATAATATAAAAATAAATATGAATAATTAAACTTGCGCTGTTGTATAAATTGTCTGTGTAAAGTTTATCTATTTAATAACTCAGGTATCGAATATTTTATGCGCTTAATTATTAACGAACCATCGCTTTGTTTGTATACAAAAACTTTTGAATTTATACAATTTAAGTTACGGAACAACTACGGCTTTAAATTGTTAATTAAATTATGACGTATATATTATGACAGTTAACTTAAGATTTATAAATAATTTAAAAATTTAAAATTATAAATTTCTGAGGTTAAGTCCGGATTGTTCTGAAACAATAATTAAGCAACTTAATTAAATACTTAACCCAAAACTTGGTAATTAAAAGGAATGTGTTGAATTTTAAAATGCTTGAATAAATGAATAAATTAATTAATTAACTAATTATTTAAATAAACAAACTGTAGAATAAATACAGTAATTAATAGCTTTTAATTAAAATATTAATTGAATAATAAAACAAAATGAATTGATTTATAGATAACCCGTGAGACATCAAGCCAACCGATATTCACCTTAGACAATGGAACGACAAAGTTTTTAGACCTAGTTCAGTTGGTCAATTTCTACCAACTGAATCAAGGCTCACTGCCAACAAGACTGACTTACTTTGTCTCGAAGAATACATCAAAATTGTCACCAGCTAAAAATAATGGCGTATCGACACCAACAACAACAACAGCAGCAACAACGTCGCCCTTGTCTAAGAACCGCAATAGTCCACAAAAAATATCTGAAGAGCCATCAAGATTACCGCGGAGTTGAATTTAAAATAACCAGCAGTTCGCTGGTTAAAAATCTGTCCTTATTGTTGTCAACGAAATACAAAACAATGATACTGGAATATTATTGTCGTATTACTGTTTGCTGTTTACTGCAGCCGATCCTGCTATTGGTAGCCACGGACTGCTGTAAAACTTTTATATAAATTTAAAAAATAAGCAACATCTAGTACTTTTTATCGTCTTACGTTACGTCTTTTTTTTTTCCACCGTAATTATAGTTTAATATTTCATACGAAAGAACTGATCTCTCCATCACCAGTACACTAGACCTCAACTGATAACTTATTAAAACTAAAATATTTTATTAATAATTGTAATAATAATATTTTAGTTACGTCATTAAGTGGCGCGACATCTTGTCGCGATTAATTAAACGTTTAATTTAAATTCTGACAGTTTGACCAATTAATTCAGAAGCATTTGCTGATTATTTTATAGAGGCTTGCCTTAATGACTAACGCTTATTTAAATTTTACAGTAATACTAATTCTTTACTGTATTACTTTTTTAACTTCCCGCTAAGAAAATTGTAAATTTTCAAAAATTCGGGAAGTTATTGGTTTCGGTCCGATTTACGAAAATCGAATTTCCATCAGATGTCGACGTTTCGAGGTCCTAGGAAGCTATCCTGACTAATTTTACGATGATGTCCGAGTGTATGTATGTGTGTACGTACGTACGTACGTACGTACGTACGTACGTTCGTACGTACGTACGTATGTATGTATGTAAATATTCATAACTCTTGAACGGATGAACCGATTTTGATCGTTGAGGTGTCATTCGACGCGGCTTGTTAATGTCTTGAAGCCGTAAAAATTTGAACTTAATCGGTAGGGTGCGTTCAGAGATATTTCAAAAATAAAATTTTTTCGAAAATGTTTTATTTGGATAACTTTTAATTTGCTCGATGGATTTATTCCAAAATCTAATCAGCTCTAAAACTCTATAAGCCGCGTCGAATGCCACCTCAACCATCAAAATCGGTTCATTCGTTCAAGAGAAACCGTTGACGAAAGAATTCAAAAAAAATTTTTTTTTTGGTTTTTTCGAAATTTCTCAAAAACGACTCGATAAATCGATTTCAAAATTTGATCAGCTTTAGAACTTGATAAAACACGTCGATTGCCGCCTCAACCATCAAAATCGGTTAATTCGTTCGCGAGATATCGTGGGAGAAAGAAATGCTAAAAAATGGTTTTTTACAAAACAATGGCATACAAAAGTATTTGCGAGCTCGAAGAGCTCGAAAATGTATTCACAATAATGTTTTCGAGCTCAACGAGCTCGAAAACAGCGGGAAGTTTTGGGGCTGGCCCGCAGGGTCATCTGACAGACCGATTTTTTTTTTTAATTATTATTATTATTTGTTATTAAATTAATTATTAATATTTATAGTATGAGTCAAGAATGTTAATGATTTAAAATCATTGTACAATTTTAACCTCAAATACTTGACAATTTTTTCTGGTATCAAATTGTTCCGAGGGAATACGATGATTACCTGCTACAAAAAAAAAAAAGTTATTATAAATTTTTTATGTAGACTACTGTCTTTTCCATATTTTCCAGTCATTTATACACAGGTGTATTGTAATTTTAAAAAACAGTTCTACTGATAATAGAACGAATATTCAACATAAAATAGACAAATGTTATTTGTAATTAAAAGAAAAAACGAAAAAAAATATGAAACAAAACAAAAGTTTGTATGAAGGTATGATTGTATGAGGAAAAATAATCTATCATATTTTTTTTGTTTTAACGATTAATTTAAAAAAGTATACGCGAGTCGTATCGACTGTATGTTATAATCAGTTTAAATTTATTTTAATTATTTATGTTGGTATTTCAATTAATTGCGATTAAGATATTTAAGTATTAAATCATTTTTATTTTTATAAATTTATAAACATAAATTATATTATTTTAAATTTATACTTATCAGGTATTTTTTTGAACAAAATTTATTTTTAATGATTTAGTTTATTGATTAAGAAATTGAGGAAGGTATCAATGGCTTTGATTAATACGAAAATTGATTTGATTAATTGAATATTTCTTATATAAATTTAATGCCATAATTGACAGATAATTTTATTTTGTAATTGCGCTAAAAAAAATTGTTTACTCCTACACAGTTATTTTTAAAATAATTACTGTCTAATTACAGTTATAATTATAATTTATTAAATCTATACATTAACATTGCAATTATTTTGACAAATAACTGAGTTGATGATTTTACCAGAAAATTTATTTCATTTGTAGTAATTACTGTTTGAATTTTAAATAACGCGCCATTTTTTTAATTTTTAGTCAAAAATTATTTAAATAAATTAATAATACAAGGAAATAATTTTTGAATTTCTATCATGCGTTATCGGGAATGTATTTACTAAAAGTATGAAAAAAATTTAATTATTATTGTGAGATTAATTTGTTCGAGTAATTTTTACTGTTCAATTTTATAGATGCGCAGAACTAACCTTTAATTAGTTTAATATTTTTTCCACGACATCTATAAAAAAATTAATGTCTAGGTTAATTGTATTAACCAATTAAAGGTTAAGTTGCGTAAATAACACCAGCGATAGTTATTTGAAAAAAATGTAAGCAATTGATACCTTTCTTGAAATAAAAAATGAGGGGGAATGTAGCAGACATCAGAGAAATTTACAATTATAAATAAATAGAGTAAATAATTAAAAAAAAAATATTTCGAAAAAATGCACTTATTAATTTTTTAATTTTTTAAATGTGCATTTTTTTAAAATTTAATTTTAATAATTATTTATTCTATTTATTAATTATTTTAAATTTGTCTGATGTCTGGTACATTCACTCATTTAAAAAATAATAAAAACCAAAAATAATTTTTAAAATAAAATTGGATTGACAAAAGGGATTTGCAATTGTCAATGATGCTTGGGTTTAAAAAAAAAAATTAACGTTTTGATGAAAAAAAAAAATAATAATAAATAAATTCGATTGTAAATTGAAATAAAAAAAATAATAATGGACTGAGCTGAGGAAATATTAAAATAATAAATGTGCGAAAAAAAATTTCGGGTGAACCTAGAGGTGCCCCGTACTGTCGGTGGCCAAAGGAATTATCGATAGGCGTTAAAAAAAAAAGTAAATTATAACGAATAATAATAAAATAAATAAAAGACGAGTCGCGAGTGCCACTAATAAATAATAAATATAAAATAAATAGTGGCTCGTCGGAATAATTAATGATCTCATATGTTGCAGACGTTCTAGACGCGCAGTTGATCTGTTGATAGTTGATAAACAGCAGCAAGGGGGAGGAACATTTAGTGCGAACGATTATTATATATATAAATTTATATATATATATGAATAATTAATGAATTAAAAAGATACTAATAATAATTACAATTATAATTATAAATTAAACGTAACATGCTAGTGAGGGAATGCAATTTTGAGAGAGATTTAAAAGAGTGAGAACACAAAAAAAAACAAATGAGCGTTGATAATAAATTTTAAAAAGACATGTAAATTATCTGTTTAGATAGAATTTCAAAATTATTATCATACAGAAAAACAGGAATTTTTGGCGCGAAAAATTTTTACTCGCCCCAAGAAATTTTTTGCATTATAAATTGAAACCGAAAATTTTCTTGGGGCAGAAAAAAATTTTTCTGAGACGATAAAAATTTCTTGTGTCAGTCCTGATAAAATTTTGTCTTCAACTCACAATTAAAAATAGTTTTCGCGCCAAGAATTTCTTTTTTTTAATGAGTGTGAGTATAGCAGCCATCGGACAAATTTAAAACTATAAATTAATATAGTAAATAATGAAAAAAAAATATTTACAAAAAATGCACTTATTGATTTTTAAATTTTTCACATGCGCATTTTTTTCAAATTTTATTTTATAAATTATTTACTCTATTTATTAATAATTTTAAATTTCTCTGATGGCCGATCTACTCACACTCATTTATTTTCTGTGTATAATTAAAAAAAAAATTTTTGTTTTTTGTTTGTTTCGAGATTAACTGAGTTTAAAAACTATTTGTAATACGATTACGATTAATCGTAATTTAAAAAAAATTATTTGAAGAAAGAGCGAAGTAATGCGCAAGTAAAAGATGTGTAATTAAACGAGTGTATGATGAGTATGTGTCTAATTAAGTAAGTAGTTAAACTGAAAAAAAAAACAAAAAAGGAAAAAAAACTAACAACAAAAACAAAACAAACTTTACGCAATGTATTATAATTACTCGCTAAAAACCACTGATTCTATATATCTATACATGAATACCAACTTTTTAATAATATATTTTTTCATTGATTATTTATTTTCTCTTTACGTACGTACGTAACGCCGTACATACATATACATATATAAATAAAAAAAAAAAATATGTATATATATATAAATAAAACTAAAAGTATAAATAAAAATGATTATTTAAACTTTCAAAAAAAATGAAAGTTAATTAATATTATTATTATTTTTATTATTGTCGATAGTAAAACATTGACGAAATTCTTTTAATTAAAGACTAAAAAATTAACACTCGGTATTAATATTAGAATTAGCGCTTTATGATAAGAAAATTAAATATTTAAATCGTTAAGCAAATTAATCTTTTGCTAATTTATTTAAATTGTTTGTAGTAATTTTTTCCTGACAAACGCTTTTCCCAATCAGATTTTTCGAAAATTCAATTTAGGCATGACAATTATTGTTTTCAAAAAAATATTAACTATTTGGCCTTTCGTGTAAATATGTCTATTTAGGCCAGTACTCTCGGGTCTCAATTTAAAATATTAATATACTCAATTTAATTTTATCGCGGGGACGTCTATCAATTTTGAATAGCGGTCATTCAATTTTGATTACGTCCGCGTCTTTATTATTTATTTATTCGAGTACAATTGTATTATAATAACTGCAATTACTATGATAACAATCTTTGTATCATAGATGATATTAATATAACGGAAAAGCGTTGGTCAGCAAGAAGAAATTATTTTATTAATAGATAAATAAAGTAAATGCTAATAATTGTCACTATCATTAATGAGATAAATAATATTAATATTAATGATAAAAAAAAATAGTATATATTTTGTATTAATGATAGATAAACCGAATTAAACGGCAAACGCAGAGGCCTGTAAAAGACTGAATTAGGTGCCGTTTTCGTAATGTTTTGAAATTTTTCTATTTCGATACCAACGTCTGTCATTTAATTAAACATCAATAAAGTGACGAAGACTACTTTAATATTTGTGTATTTTTTTTATTTTTATATTACCATCCTTTATTTTTTATAAATTTACTATATTAATATATCATATATTTATTAAAAATCAATTTTAATTTTATCATTTATTTTATTTTCGTAATTTATTTATTATTTTTTTTTTTTCAGTACATACGAGACAGACGTTGCGTATTGATCTGAATTCGCAGTAACATCAAAATATGAGAGTATAGAGTGCGAATTGTATGAAATGATAATGGAGTATTCGTTATGAGCTACGCTTTTGCAGCTATGTAAATTTGAAATAATATTAATAATATTTAGGTGAAAAAAAAGAAGTATAAATTGCGGCTAATGCTGCGTGAATAAATTCCGTCTAGTGGATACTCCATTTATATGTAGAAGAAATAGCAATAATAAATTAAAATAAATAAAAATGATTTTTTAAAAATTTAGGTAGGCACTCTACGCTTCACGAATAAATCACGGATGTCTCTGCGCTTGGCGTCATTAATATCGGTTCATACGTGCATAGCATGATGAATTAAGCAAAAAGACGTGTGATAAAGAGTAGATATGGTTCGTGAACGGTGGCAATAATAATGCCCCAACGAACTTTTTTTCGCTTCCGTTCTAGTGCCGGCCAGTATATTAACTCCTTTTTAAATTTATAAACGATTATTAATAACCTACACAATATAATATATTCAACAAGTCAATACCAATATTTCATTTATCACAAAATCATATCAGTACTTACTCATTTTTTAATTAAAACACTAATTTATTTCTTATCAACAAAAGTCATGATATTAATATATCGCCAAATTATGCGGTCATGTTATTAATATCGGAAAATAACCTCGAATTCGCTTTACTCTGGTATATTAATTAACAAATACTTGAAATAAATTCAAATTTAAACTCAAACTTTCAGTTATTTCAATCTACTGGATTATATTAACAAACTGTTGAGGTTTTGATTTATTCGGTTTCTAGTAAAAAAAACATCAGTTTCACAGATGGTCAATATTAATATTTTATTTCCCACAAAATCATATTAAAACTCACTCATTTATTATTTTAAACACTAATTTATTTGTCAGTTACAAAAATAATGACATTAATATACCGCCAAATTATATGGCGGTGTTGTTAATCTCGAAAAATAATCTTATATTTGTTTACTCTGTTATATTAATTGACAAATACTTGAAATAAATTCAAATTTGAACTCAAACTCTCAGTGATTTCAATCTACTGGATTATATTAACAAACTTTTGAGGTTTTTATTTGATCGGTTCCTAGTAAAAAAAAAAATTCAGTTTCACAACTCGCCCATAACAATATTTTATTTCCCACAAAATCATATCAAAACTCACTCATTTATTATTTAAAACACTAATTTATTCCTCAGTTACAAAAATAATGACATTAATATACCGCCAAATTACATGGGGGTGTTATTAATCTCGAAAAATAATCTCATATTTCTTTTACCCTGTTATATCAATTGACAAATACTTGAAATAAATTCAAATTTGAACTCAAATTCTCAGTTATTTCCGTCTACTGGATTATATTAATAAACTTTTGAGGTTTTGTTTGATTCGGTTCCTAGTAAAAAAAATTAAGTTTCACGGCTCGTGTAAAGACTGAACGTTAATGAGACGTGATTATCGAATTTAGTTATTTAACTGTAATATTTAATAAATCAGTATTAATATTATGATTTGAATAAAAATAACGGCTTAAGGTACACGTTAATTCGCAATTTAAAACTTAATAAAATCTTAACCCATCCTTTCCTTTAATGCGTGCTTAGTAGGCAAAGTCTCTTGACAAAACAAAAATTTTTTAATACAGGGTGTCTATAAATAACTAACATATAAGTGACATCTGTCAACACACAAAAAAATAATATTTATAATAAACTTTTAAATAGTAAATTTATTGAAATGAACGCACAAACTTACTCGTTGCATTATTAGCGGTTTGTTTTAAAAAAAAAAATCTATACAATTTCGTTCTAATAGTAAATAGCGAATGCTATTTATTATCATATTAAATTGTAATTAATAAACTACATACATACATACAAAAAAAATAATAATTGTAATAATATTAACAAATACAAATGAAATTATATATAAATACTATATATATATATATAAGAATAATTACCAAATAAAAATTGTAAATTACTGTTTGCGTGTCTAGCAGACGCACTGGAAGATCTACGATCATTTTATTTGCGCATTCAAAAATAATCTCAACCAAATATTAATAAATATGTAAAAATAAATAAAATAAAAAAATATATATATATTTGTGATTGTCTAAAGTTTTAATTTATAACTGACGACTATACAAATAAAACTCGTCTTATTATTATTAGTATCATTATTATTATTTACAAACTAATTAATTAATTAATTATAATAATAAAAAAAACAATTGTACAATTAATGAAATAATAATTAATACCTTTGTAAATTAATAAATAAATTATTTATAACGTATGTTGACGTGAAAAGAGTTTTTTTGCTAAATCTATACAAATAAATAATTTTAAAATAATTTATTATTTTATATTTGACTTTTTATCTCAACGCCTCTTTTCGTGTCAACGTTTTATGAATAAGTAATTTTATTTATTATTATTATTATTATTATTATTATTATTATTATTATTATTATTAATATTATTATTGAAACTGCAATTATAGGTATGAGTTGTAAGCCATTTGTTTAAAGTGAATAAGATCTGGCTCTTAAATAAAACAGAACGATTAAATTGCGACATATCCCCGATGATTAATATTTTAAAATATTAAATCATTAAGAAAGAAAGACGGACAGTAATTATTTTTTTTTCCTTGATAAATAAATAAAGATTAAGAATTTGTATCCACCATACAAACATGAGCACCGGTAACGCCGCAATATGTGAAGATCATTGTTATATCTTTGTATGAACCTTTAATACGCAATAAAAAGAAGTATGTATATATATATATATACATATATAAATGTATAAATAAAATTTATTAAATCAACTTTGAAAATTTACAAGTTTATTTATTTACCCATAAGAAATAGTTTAAGTTTCCTTAAATATTTAATAACCGGGTAAAATTAATCGAGGATTGATTGGATTGCGAGCCGATCGGCAGATAGGAATCGAGCTGCGCACGCAGGTTGGCAACAGGTAAAAAGAACAAGTGAGCTTGACTTTAAGTTGATACAATAAAAAAGAGACAGTTAAACAAGCAGGGAAAGCCGCAGGTGCCAAGAAGGGGGGTTAGCTTCTCAAGGTGGGAGTCGAACCTGACCGGTTGGTAGGTTTAGCTCCGGGTTCTGGTCGACGCTCTTCGATCGACAGTCGCACACAGGAAGTCAATATACCCAGGTGAACATTTTCAAACATCATGTAAACTCGTTACCTATTTTTTATACCTGCGCTGCACTGTACCAGGTAAGACTTTTTTTTATTTATTTATCGGTAAAGATTAATAGATATTTCAAAAATGCGCATGCGTATTTTCAAATTTTCAAATTATTATTACTGTTTATAACTTTAATATTTAGCTAATAAATTATTTAATCATTTTTTATATAAATATTATTTAAAAGTTAATGTATATAAAAATATATATGATATATTTTACTATATACATATGTAGAATAAATTAACGAGACATAGGATCTGCAGTTATGCTCCAAAGAATATAACATCGTTACGGTGAATGATTTTTGACAATTACATATATATATACATATGTTATATACAATGGAATAGAATTGTCTAGACGTATTCAGTTTTAATAAAACAGACCAATGACTTTACTGTGTACAATATAGGTATATATATATAAATTTTTTATAGCATGTTATATGTTACATGTTATGTTTATGTATATACGAGCGACTCAATACTATTAAACACACGATGCAAGAACCAGTCAAACAACATTCCCCGACTTATAACTATAACTGTTGGATCGAATTCGAGAGGAGAGAGTACTGTACAAGAACAAGAATATTGTATTAAGAATAAGAACGCCAACGCTTGACTTTACGCCGGCCGCCATTTTGGTTGCGGTTTATTGCGACATTTTATATATTACTATTTACTACACTACATACTTGAAGAAAATAATACTTTTACATATAAGTATTTATTTATTACAAAAGTTCATTTCTCCATTTATCAAAATTACAAATTTTCTCGTATCGATTTTTTCATGTTTTTGACCCAACGATCATTGGAACCGCAAAAATGAAATTAATATTTTTTTAGTAGATAAATTTTTCGGGGCAAAATAGACAAATGATTTAAAAAATTATCGCGTAGTAATTTTTTGTGAGTAATAGACTTTTTTTCTTCGTAAGATAGAATGGGAAATGTCAGTGAACGAAATGAGAAATTAAGTAGAAAAGTTTCTGCAAAGATGATTTATCCTTTGGCAAGATGACATAAATATTCACGGATGTGGCTGCGACTTCCGTTCATTGCACTTCAGTAAAAAAACTCCAGTGAATGAAACGATCGAATAGTCATTAGAATTATTAAGAAAATTCCCTTGATAGTTTACTTGTTAATTATTAATTAGGCGGGAAAAATTATTTGAATAAGTAACTTTGTTTAAAATCCGTAAAACTAACTTATTTGCAGGCAAATTTGTTGCGTCATCACACAGTGCTTGACAATTGTTCTACAATTGTATTACGTTAGATAACTAATATTGGAGTAGACAACAAAATATATGACTACTGTTATATAACAATTTATTCCAAGTGCAGAAAAAAATGGAGCCGGCAATCGAGGCGTAAAATAATCGAGGGAATAAAATTATTTTTTATTAGAAAAAAAAAAAAAAATAAATAGCTAGTAATTTTATGGATTTTAATTTGATAAGTTCTAGGTCGGCATGTTTATTTAAATTAATTATCATATTTTTTATAAATAAATATATATATATATTTTTTTTTATGCCAACGGTAACGATGAGTAATGTGGGAATTTAGTTTAAATAATCAATATCCTCGGCATACTTCATTAAGATTTCATAATCATAACTCGCTATAATAAATTTTTTTAACAAGACACTACTTTTGAATATTCAAATTTAACGAGCAGACGATAGATAAAAAAATTCAGTTTTTAAAACGATATCCTAATGGATTTTTAATTACGATAATAATAAAAGTTTTAGTGAAAGTTTTTGATGAGAAAATAATTTTCATAAAGTTGACAATATGACTCACCATGGCCATAATATTTTCTTGTCCTTGAGGCATATCACTTGTTACGTACTTTATGTATGTACACTAATCACTTATTGAAATTATATTTTACATTCCAACACGTACTGTATCGTATCACGAACCAATACTTTTTTTTTTTTTTAAACATATATACGTAAGAACGTATTTTTATTCTTTGTTTCAATTTTTAATTATTTTATTGTACACGAATTTATGGAACAATTAATAATTATTTTTTTTTTTTTCATATATATATACTAGAATGAATTTTCACTATTTGAAAAATTTGAAAAATTTTGCGTTTATTTAAAAATAAATTTGACTGTACCCTTAATCAAAATTTTCAAAGGCTCCAAATTTTCCCGCCATTTTAGATAGAAAAATAAAATTCTAATTTCTATGGTTAAAAAATTATTTCCGTGAAAATTTTTTGACATTTTAGTGAAAAATTGAGTTCTGTGAGATCGTAAAAAGTTTGAAAAAAATTTTTGGCCAAATAAATTAATAAATAGAAAAAGAAAATTCTGTATTTCAAATGGCAAAAATAAAGTTTATAAAAAACCTTTTTAATTTTAAATTAAGTGATTTATGAGAAAGTCATATATATGTACAGATGCTTAATAATTCAATGAAGCATATAAATTAATGTGGAACATGAATAGAGAGAATTCCATAGAGACTAAAGTCCCAAATAAATTTGTAATGCTACATGATGAACGATAATACGCAATTACTGAAAATGTGAATGCGCGTATTATTTGCAGCCTATTAACTACTAATCCGCTTTAGTAGTACAAACCAGCTGCGCCCTTTCAATTTGCTTATTCTCAATACACCGAAATGAGATGAGATGAGAGGAGAAAAATAAAATCCACTAGTTTAAATCAATTAAAAAATCCTCTTATACTAATTCGCAGCATTTCATTTTATTTATACGCCTGTAAATTTATAATTGAATGCGTTAAAATAAAACTCTTTTTACTCATTGACGCTTTCTTTCAGACTTAAAATGAAATCCACCGAGTCGGCGTGTACAAACATGTCGTTAAAAATAGTGGAGGATTTTAAAAGCGAACCTTAATGAGGATATAAAAATATTATTTAATGATGCTGCTCAACTTGTTGGTGTTTATTTTGGTGCTCGGAATATCGGAGTCGACACTAGATCCCGCGGGAACAAAGTGCGGTGAGAAAAGATGCTCGACTACAGAATACTGTAGTCTTTTCGACTCTCAATGTCTGCCGTGTTCTTCGATTTGCGATCCCACTACTCATAATCACCATCTCGATCTCTGTGTCAAAGATTGTCAAGGTAAATTTTCATTTTTATTTTTATTTTTAATTTCTAAAAAAAAATTCAGCTCTAAAAATTTCAACCCCCGAAATAACGACGAATTTTTTTTACTACAAATGAAATTTTCTTCTATTCACTACTCAAATTTTTTTTTTTTGTTGGTAAAAAAAAAGAAGTCATAAATTGTAGTAATTCAATGTAAAAATATAACAATGTACATTATTAGAGAGGAAAGAAAAGAAAATCTTCTTAAAGTAGTCGTTATAAAACATATGTATAAATTTACCCTGCAGTAACGAGTACGAGTGTGGGATGCACACATCTCATGAATAGGGCGTGGTGGTAATAAATTACCTTGAGTTATTATTTTTATATTTTTTATTCCATGATACGAAGATGCCAGGGTCCTTTTGCCTTTGAATTATTACACAATGCCAGCAGCAGGCTGTCACATCTATTCAATGTTTCAAAATGTCAACGGCTTAATGCCGAAAAATTTTAATAATACTTTTTTTTATTCAACCATCAACTCCATTTGTCATTTCACTACAATAAATTCACACGCCCGCGCATGTTTGCATATATTTACAAATGTGAAAAAATTTTTAATTTATATCCTTTGACGTTAAATATTTAAACAGCATCGATACGAGTCTCGTGAGTGCGATTGTACGTAATCAAATTAATTAATTATTCTCTTTGACTCATTACTCACACATATATCGAAACAGTTGGCAAATTTGAACATCCAGAATTTCGATAAATATTAAGCTCATGATATATTGATAAGAATTCATTTTTTTAGTAGGAAAACCCGAGTGAAAAATTAAATATGCAAAATTTTATTTTCTCACAACTGCGTACGGTATTTTTATAAAAATAAAAACATGACACATTCGATTGATGATTATTTCATTCATGCAGGATATTATGCAATTTTACGTCAGTCTATTAAATAATTATGTTTCGTAATTTATTACCGACACCACGTGGAGTAAAAAAAAACAGTAGATATTTTTAAAATTTTTCTCAGTGTTTAATAACTCGTAAATGATCTATAATTTTTATCAACATGACAATGGGAAAAAAATGGTATATGTAAAATAGGGTTCACCTGAGTATACATATGTACACTTGAGTAACCTAAGCCTCAATTATTCTACACCTGACGCTCCAATCGAGCCAAGTCCCAGTGGTAGTTGTAGTCGTCGGTTCTCCATACAACCGACAACCTGCTCCCAAGTATAAAGAAGTTAAGCGAGTTTACCCGATGACTCATCAACTTCTTGGCTCTTCTTTTTTACCTTCTATTCCATTCCATTCTATTCTATTTCCTTTTACTTCTATCCTATATACCATATATATATATATATATATATATATATTACTGTACTACTTTCATCCAATTTTATTGTACAATACAACACAACAACATATACCCCCGTCGTGAATTTTTTTTTCTTCTCTTCCTTTCTTGGTTTGGCGCCAATTCAATACACGTTTTTTTATACTTTGTAATTTCAAACCGAGTCAGGTAGATCTTTTTCAATTTAATTTTTTTTTTTTTTTTTTTATATATATTATTTCGACATCAATAAAAAAATTTATCACTCAAAGTCAAACTTATTGAGTTTTTATTTATTTACAACATGTGTTTTATAGTGACTCAGTAGTATAGTGTCTGTCCTCAGTCTTGTAATTTTTATTATTAAATTTATTTTTGTCACCATGATTATTTTAAATTTGCCCTTGAAAATTAACCTGCTACATTCTGTAGTTAATATTTTTACATAATCGAATTTATTTTACGCCTGTGAATTATAAAGTAGTAAAGTGAGACGAAAGCCGTCGGAAAAATTCAAATTTTTTTTTTCCCGCTCCCAGAAACCGAAAAATTATAAAAAGGCACAAATTTACGAAAAAATTTATGGTTATCATAAAAAATTTTATAAAAAAAAAAATTACTCATAGAAATGTCAAAATTTGTTGCATTAAGAATTAAGTAGGACTGCGATAAAATATATCAAGTTTTCCATTTAAAAAAATTTTTTAAATGACTCATTTACTCCGGACAATTAAGATAAATATAGATGGTATTTTACTGTAAGATTTCATAGTGCATCCAGTGTAATCACACTTACATACATATATATGTATATAATAAGTGATACGGCAGTTATTCTAAAGTACGTAAGAATAGTAAATGAACGTGGCATATGTTGATGACGATGCGGGAACCACCAGGAAAGCTTACGATAATTATTGTATGCTATACTATTGTATTGTAGGGAATTGTTTGCCGCAGGTTGCTATCACGACCTAACTTATAAATTTCACACTGCGTCTGCGCTACATTAATCTATTATTTCCATTTTACATGCAGTACAATCTGGTTATAAACTATTCCAAACCCTCAACCCTCTTTTACATATATTTAAATTTTATCTCTTAATAGCGAAATTAGACAAAACATTCCTTGTAAACAATGTAGTCTACATAATCAGTAAAAAACGGGGCTAAAGTATTTTTAATGATCGCAGTGGGCAATAAAAGAACTAGAATTTTAAATAAAAAAATTTTTCGCACCAAGAAAATTTTTGAGGCGGGGAAAAATTTCTTGCATCACGAAATCTTTTTTTTTTTCTGTGGAAAAATTTTAATTTGTCAGTAAAAAAAAAAGTTATTGGAGTTTATAAATAAATATTTTTATTATTTTATTGTAGTCTATAACTTCGAGACCGGGGGAATCACTAGATTTTTTGACCTCCTATTTTATTTTAAAAAATAGTACAGAGAGTAATGATACAATTGTTGTGAGTTACAATAAATAATAATAGAGATATATAAGATGTATAAAAAAAAATGCATTTATTTTCTGCGGTCTGTATAAATCGAGCATTAGTCTTTTAGAATGTCTCGTAGATGTTCTTGTATCGTTAATGCAGGAACCAGCGGTCTGGGTTTGAGGACTGGGGGGAAGGAAAAATACCATAATGCTGTACTGTAAGAAACATGATGGATGACACGATAGTTGAATGTATGTATATATATATACATAAAACTTCCGGTAAATCATACGTCAATTTTTTTTACTACTCTTCCGACACCATTAATGTAACAAGGCTAATGATGTCGTAAAAGTAAAAAATTAACTGACATTTTTAAAATTCTATTAACGTACTTTGTACGAGATAAAAATTATTATCATATATTAATCATAAAGTACATTAATAGAAGACAAGAACACACTTGAGAGTTTTAAAAATTATTAAATATTTTTTTTTTATGATCCTGAAGTTTGCTGACGTCTAATAATTTTTTGAATTTTTACAAAATTAATTATAAAAAAAAAAATATTTTAAAAAATTGCACTTGTAGTTTTTTTAATTTTTTACGCGTGCATATTTTTATTATTTTTTTTTAATTGATTTTTTGAAAAAAAAATCCAAAAATTGTCAATTGTCTGCTAACTTCAGAATCATTTTTTTTTCTATTTATTTATTTTTCTACTGAAAAAAAAAATTAAAATTTACGAAATTGAAAAAAACCAATACTGTAATCACTACAGACCCATACGAAAAAAATATATATCCGGATATATCCGGGCAAATCTGCATATATGAGACATATATTTATATATATGTTGCATATATGCGACATATTCCAGATTTGCCTGGATATATCTGGATATATATTTTTTTCGTATGGGAGAAGTAATTTTGAATTATTTCTATGAATTTTAAAATTGTCAACAGACGGCAATTATTATTTAAATGAATTTTGTAAACATATTTCATGAAACAAAATATATGATAACATTTTATCGAATTTAAAATTGTTGATTAGTAAATTTGTTCGGAATACAAAGATGTACAAGTTTGATGAGAGACACGATAGATTGTTTATGTATGTATACATATACGTTTATGTAAACATCATACATCGATGCATAAGGTTGTAGTGAGCGTCAACATCAGGTTTGTTAACTCAACGGAAGCCAGCTCGTTATCGAGTTGGCACAGAGTGTTAACGAGCCGCGGTTCAAAACTTACAAACTTCGAAAGTGCTAAGTCTAACGCGTCTATCAATTCCACGACATTTCCCGTGTTCGAAACTTGCTTCATTAAATCTAATGATTATCGTTATTACATTATCGCTAGTACTCCTATTTCCAATTTATTTACCTTAATTGTTCAGTTCTTCACTTTCAATCCTATATATTTATATACATATATTTTTTTGTGGATTAAATTTTAAATTAGGCTCTATCTGTTATAAATTAACGATAAAATAATTACACGGGTTGTGTGAATTTTTTTTAGATTTTTTGTTCGGTTATTTTATATTTAATATAAACTTTCAGAGTACCTGCACGACCAGAGATACGTACTACGTGCAGACCTAGGACGAGATGAGAACTTAAGAGGTAAGTTAGTACAACGTTTGAATATTAATTAGACAGTGTGAGTCATACCCTTGCGAAGAGATTAAGTGACTGTAACTCTCGTGATAAATGTATGAGAGAGATTTTAACGGGTTAATAATTCAAACAAAGGAAAATATTGTCGTCACTAAATTTTAATTTAACAATTTATTCACTTTTAATTATACTAATTCTGTTTTATGAGCGAATATTTGTTTTATAATGTAACGTAGTTTGATTAGGACGCTCGTTTTAGACGAGGCTAAAATTATCAAAAGGTCTCTCCCTAAAACAAAATGATGACTTTCGAAGAAAATGTCTCGAAATTGATGAATTTTAAAAGAAAATTTTGTTTTTTCTTAAGTGCAATTGAGCCGCGAAAAATAGCGGGAAAAATAAAATGAGATTTTTTAAAAAATGTGTTTATGTAAAAAAATAATCGATGTAAAATTTGATATTGAGAAAATAAATTTTCTTTCTTTTATATTTTTTTTTTAGTATATTTTTTTATGTATAGTTATACAGGATAATTTGACGATGCATATCAGTCTGCACGCAATATACCGCTCGATTTTACTACTATACGACTGGCACATAGTATGACGTGCACGCGATTTTATTTATGTTCATTATAAATGAGCTATAAAATTCAAGAGAAAGTGAATTTGAATTTTATATATTTTATTTATTATTACAAACAATTGTAATAAAAAAAATCCCTACTTAAGTTATGGGCCCGGAAGTAGTCGTCAGAATGTTTCAAAAAATTTAACGACCGCCCAAAAAAAAAATTATTGTGAAAAAATGAAAATCACCATGGGACAAAATTTTAATTATTAATTTTATTACAGTCAGTGAATATTATTTTCAAAATTGAATTTTCGTCTGTTCCCATCTATTCCGATTTTTTTTTTTTCCGCAACTCTTATTCAAATTTTGGTAAATTATTTGCGACATTAATTCGCTTTCATGAGACTTGATCTGAAGATCCTGAAAAATTTTTCAAGATTAGATTATTTTCAAAAAACGTTTTTTGAAAATTTGAGATTCAAAGTGAGAATGATAAATAATGAATATTTTTTTTTTTATATGGAAAAGAAGGAAAAGTATAATAGAAGTTAAATTTATTTTTATAGAATAGGTTTACTGAAAGCTATATATATATAGTAATCTATATTTATATAGTAATGCTATAAGAAATACATCAAGTAGATGTAAAATCGATAAATGCAATTTTCACGTTCGTTACCTATGACCTGGGTGGTAAAAGCGGTAAAAAATTTCGTAAAATAAATTTGACCATAACAGCCCTTATCTTAATTTACGAGAGCCTTTTTTCATTCTAACTTTTACTGCCGTTTTTTTTTTAAAGTATAAAAGAAAAGTAAAAACTTTAAGAGCCAGTATAAAAGTTTAAAAATAAGTATTTAATGTTTTATCTTTTTATGTAGTTGTAAATTTTATTTTTCAGACGATGTACAAAAACTTGGATCACTCGTTAAAATTTCATTGGCCCTTACTTTGATAACAATACTAGCAATTATTATTTTTCTGGTAAGAACAGTTGTTAAGTTTAAAAAAATACGATCTGCGGTTGAAAAAATATTTGGAAAAAAGTGGGCCAAGAATTCCAATAAAAACAAAATAAGAGACGATATAGAAAATGTTACGGTAGTTAAACCCGTCCAATCTAATGTCGTAATTTCGACGTTGCCGACAATAAGTGCTGCAGTTTCCTCAGCATCTTCAAACTCACAAGACTCAAATAGCATCAGCAATAATGATTCAAATGGATCTTCTACTCCAAATACAACTAGTACATCAGTGTCCACTAAATTTGCAAGTGAAGATTCAACTTTAGAGTACGCGTACGATAATCCCGCGATGACGCCGAGTCCCGAAACTCCGACCGATAAATTAAAGTCGAAACGTGAAAGCTCATTTTGAATTTTTTAAAAATTTCAAACTTTTTTTACAAACATTCCACTTTTAATGATAAAATTATACGATTTTAAATGGTGATAATTTTTTTAAAAATATTTGTTAAAATTTTATAAACTTTTAATCGTCGGTTATTTTTAAAAAGTGTAAAATTTTTTTTATACCCGTTTTTTAAAAAAACCTGGGTCTTGTTGATTTTTTTTAAAATTTTTAAATTAAGTATTGAAGATAATTGATAACAAGATTTATTAATTAATCAAATTAATTAATAATTAATAATTAACTAATTAATAATTAGTGTATCATACACTCGTAAACCATGCGGCTGTGTGACTTAAACCGTATTTAATATTTATATTTCAACGTTGAATTTAAATTCCACATTAATGTTGAAATTAATTTTAATTAGCATTTAAAAAATCTTATTTATAATTAGATGATACTTACTGATATTAAGTATGAATCTCTATATATATTTATATGAAAGCGTAGCTACTAAGTAATTAAATATATATATATATCGTATGTTTATTTGTTTAGACATATATACATATATATAAGCGCCTTATCAGCAATTCCGTCCATGAAAGGCCTTATGAGCAAGTGCATTGCGATAAAAGCGTGCATTGCATAGGTCGGTCACGTTTCAAAATGTATGTACGCTGTTGCTAAAAAATATATATTTTATACCTTAGCTCTATCTAAAACAAATGAATTTCAATTACCGATACGTGCTCAATAAAATTAAAAAAGAAATTTACCGAAGCTCAGTTTGAAAAGAAGCTCAAAATTTTAAATCATCTGCTCAATAATATGAGAAAATATATGAGAATATAGAAATTTTTAAATATAAAATTGCTCAAAATTTTTAAAAATATTTTTTCGCGCGTCTTCTGCATTTTGTGACGTCGACTGACCTTAGATTAATTATAAGAGTAAGTAATTAATTAATTAATTAAAATGCATACCGTGTATTTAAATAAGTAATTATATTATAATTGTACAAACTTTTGGACTCGTTACGAGTATCCAGTCTTCCAGAATTCAGGATATTAAAATATTCGCCCTTAGGCAGCTATTAATTACAATTTATTAATTTTCATTAATTAATTAATTATAAATAGATATATCAATTATTTGTAACCAGCGATTCTTAATTACCGACAGTGATTTTAATTCCTGTAGTTACAAGATATAGATATAAATATTAAATTTCCGTTGTCTTTATTATTACTAATTAAGATAAATTCTAATTAGCGTTAAATTTTAATTAAAAAAAAAATTAACTATCAAAAAATGATAAGTTTTCATAGCATTTACGTGCCTTAATTTATTTATTACATATATATTCATATATATAACCACATTACATCACATAATAAATTTATCATAATCAATAAATAACAATTATAATTAGTGTTAATTATGATATATATTTAAAGCACACTAGTATTACTATAATTAATGTGCCTTAGTAATTAAAAATTAATAAATATTTGTATTGAACTTTGATAAGAAATAGAGTAATTACGTAATTAAGTTTATAATAATTTAATTTATTTAATTATGTACAAATATATACAATTAGTGTAACATAGGCATTTATGTGAGGATATGTTATTTTATTATTAGTAAGTAATTAATAATTAATTATTTTATTTTATTAAATAGTAATAATTAATTTTTGTGGCTTGGACATATGGCAATCATTCGAAATTTTTTTTTAAACACTTGGCATTATTTTTTACATTTAATATGTATTGATTTAATTGCTGTACTTTAATCGATTATTTTTTCAATAAATCAGTGATATGTACATCTACTTTAAATATGTTTTTAATTATTAATATAAATAGAAAAATTAATTAATTAATTAATTAAAATTATAAATAATTAAATGGGAATTTAAAAGCAGTTTTGAGTACTTGTGTATTTAAATAACACAGCCTGCATATTTATATATTTAATTTGGTTCTAAGTACTCGATATGTATTAATGGAATACCCATTAATTAATTAATTAATCAATCAATTAATTAATTATACTTAAATTAGCGATATGTATCGATTAAATATTCATTAAAAATTCTATTATAAGTTCATTTAAAATTTATTGTTGTTTATAAGTCAGTAAAATTTTATTGGGTTCGTTCGACTATTTATTTTTTTTCGTTTTTATAAAATGTACGCGTATATTTTTACAGTGGAAGAATTATTGGAGATTCTACGGTTTCCGTGGCGCTGATAAATGATCGTGAATTTTTTTAGAACTCGACGAAATGACTTTTTTAAAGAATAAAATTTTTCGATATCTCGCTTAGTTTTTGAGAAAAATTGATTTCGTGAAAAATGCGATTTTTTCAAAAAAGAAATATTTCATAGATTTTAATATCTTCAACTTTTGGTATTTTTTTCCGAAAGTTACATTTGAAGACGAAAATTTTGAAAAAAAAAAACGTCTGAATTAGTCCATTTTTGAAGAAGTTATAGCTATTTGAAAAAAAGTATATTTTTCCCCTCCGGGTGAAAAGCGTCAACTTTTGTCCCGCTGTGCGAAACGAAGTTGCCGCTTTCCGCCACCGTCGAGGAGAAAAATAGTATTGACACCTTGGGCAGTAAATAAGAAAGCCTCAGATCACATCGCGTGCCAAATGCCAAAAGGGTGTATTACAGCAGTTAGATAGGGTTCCATGCCAAAAGGGCGTATAAAAAATTTTTTTTGCCATTCTTTTTAGAATCGCTCGAAACGTAAAGATCTACAGAAAAAAAATTTTTGACGTACTATCGCCAAAAGGGCGTATATCTTTAGATCTTTGTATCTTTGTATCTAAAGATATACGCCCTTTTGGCTTTGAAATTTTTTTTTTTATTTTGAGGCTTAGAACATGTTTACAAAACGATTGGCACCAAAAAAAAAAAATTATACGCCCTTTTGGTTCTTCAAAGCCAAAAGGGCGTATAACTTTTATACGCTTTTTTGGCATTTGGCACGCGACATGTTTATTGACCTTGGCTTCGCGTCAGCCAAAAATTACGTGAGATATGAGACATTTCTTATTTTACTGCCCTAGGTGTAAAATATACTAATATTTCGTCGAGTTCTACAAGACTTTGCGATCATTTGGTGGCGCCACGGAAACAGTAGACTTCCCGAATTATTACTTATTTAATTAATTATGAAGCTTTATCTATAAGTTTGTGTCCCAAGTTATTTTTTTTTATAATTCAATAAAAAATCCTTACGTTATTTTTAATTCTGAATCAATTGTTTCATTTATCGCTTCATTGGAGGTATCGGTGTCGAATAATGGTTTGACAAAACCTAAAATATTTAATCAAAAATTATTAATTATATCAATTAAGTTCATTTAAGTTTGTATATAATTTTATAGTAACCTGAAGCTGAAGTCGTGCTGCAAAGGCGCGAAGATCTTAATGATGATTCGCTACTTTGCATGTTTCTCAAAGTATTTCCTGAAATAATTTATTGTTAGATAAAATAATTTTAAGTTATTAATTTTGAATTGTTTGTGTGTAATTTAAGTGATTAATGATTATTCATTCCGTGACTAGTGATAAGTGGTCGCCATTTTTTAAGAGGACGGCTACCTTGCGAATAATAAAAAAATTTTATTTTGATAATCAAAAATAAATATTTTTGGCGCGAATATTTTTACTCTTAGTCACCAAATTTTTATTTTACATTCCAATGTTTCTTTTTAAAAAAATTCCAAACTGGGGTAAGACGGTGCACCTAAAAAAAAAATAAAATAAAAGATTTTTTTTCAAAAATTTCACGCCCTCGGGCAAAAATAAAAAAACGCCAAATGTTTTTTTAGGCAATAAAACTTACAATGAAAATTTGATATTAAAATTGATCATAAAAAATTTGACAAAAGCATTTTTTGATGAAACTAAAATGTAAAGCTGCGATGTACAGCTCAACGAATTTTTTTTCTGTCAGATATAAAAGTTTCAAACAATTTTAATTTAAAAATTTAAACTCCAAAAAAATCAAATAATTGTACCGTAAATTTAAACACAGGGTAAATTTATTGACAACGACTGTCATGGGACATTAATACGTCAGTGATGTGGAGGTAGCAGTTCCCTTGATTAAAAAAAAAGCCAAAAAAGCGTTGTACCAACTTTTAGGGATTTTCGGTCGGTGTGGGAAATACGAATGGATTACCATTGAGTACAACAATCGGCGTCGCTGCGGGCGATGGTAAATAAGATGAACTTCTGTGATGGGCCATAACAAGTTCCTTTGTGTTTTTTTCCGGTTTCATCAGCACAATATAGATTTTCGGAAAAAACAAACACCCGAGCTGCACAAACCCGCTCAGCGACAGCGACATCGCAAGTGTAACAACTCTGATTGCGTTACTTGTGAACGCTAGATAAAGCGGGACGAATGCCAGCCACAGTATTAACGTCGTGTAGTTTGTGAATGCAATATGTCGTGTTTCATTAAATCCATCTGGACATTTTCTTGTTTTTACTGCATAGATCGTGCATATCACTGCAATAATTAATTATCAATAATCAATCAATCATAATACACTGTAAAAAATTAGTGGAGTTAATCCGGAGTGAATGTAAAGCGGATGACTATTTATTTATTTACTTCCCTCGGAGTAAAATTCACTCCAAGGGAAGTTTATTTTAATACTAAAACTCTAAATCAGAGTGAATGCGGATTGAAATAAAATTCAGATCACTCCGAAATCACTCATCTAAAAATACAAACTCCCCATTTACTCCGTATGCGGAGTGATTTTTTTACTCCGAAACTCCAAGTGACGAAGTGAATTCGGACTTAAGTAAAATCCGTCCCCGATTTCTTACAGTGTAATTAATTAATTAAAAAAAGTACTCCAAGCTTTTTACATTCAATAATTAATTACTCACTGGTATAAATTATGTTAATCGACAATAAAATCATTATCAGATCAGTTACTAACAACAATTGTAACTTAGATACCAATCAATAAATAAAAGTTACAAAATTCGCATGTACCTGAAGATCGGAATGTTTTTCACTCAACGAAAATGAAAAAATTATGTAATTTTATTGCTTAAAAGTGACTTGAGGGGTTATTGGGGCCGGTCGCAATTTACGGTTGGCATACTAGCACTTATACGAAACATTTCCAAAATCTAGATCTAGTAGATTCTTTACTTTTCATTTCGTTTTTTTATTTTCATTCCCCGAAAACCTTCCAATCTTCAGATACATAAACTCGCGGAACTTAAAGGCTTGGAGTAGAATATAAGTCACCAATTTCAGACACTTTGTACTTTTTTTTTATCGGAATAAAATAATTTAGATCCAATCAAAGTTCAGAATTTAGGTCTCCGTAGACGTAAATTTTTTTTTGCCACCTAAGTATGTAGAGTATAAAAAATATCAAAGTAGCTTTGAATACATAAATATCTGTCGTATTTTAGCATTTTATATTTTCATATCGTCTGATAAAAATAATAAGTGTCTAAAACTGATAAAATTAATTAGTATGAGCAAATAAATAATGATAACAATACCTATTAAGACAAAGGGATAAATCAAGCCAATTAAATATGATTCATTGTCAAGACCACGGCAGATTCGTAGTTTCCTATCACGTGTGGGGTATAAATGCACAAGAGAAGCTGGTACTCGGTACAAGGATACAGCATTTATTATTATTTCAACAGAAGTAAGGAGTCCGGTTATTATTATTTGTGATTGCGGGCTAGTATATTTTGGTTTGTGAGGACTGTAACATTTTTTATTGAATATCCTGTGGATTCTATTGGTCTTGGTGACTAGCGCAGCATAGCAGAGCGTGTAGCAAAATCCGACACCGAACCGTGTGATCATACACGTCTTGGCATTCGGTTCAGCAACAATCGCAAATGTCATTAGAAACGACACAAGCGTTCCCACAAGCAACAAAGACGACAACTCACGTCCAGATGCTTTTATAACCGGCGTGTCACTGTAAATCCAAAATACCGATAGCACAAATATCGTTGCCAGTATTCCTGTTAATTTAAAAAATTTAGTAAATAGTTACTGGTTATAAATAATAACTTGAGTAAATAGTTTGTTAATTAATTAATTAGTTAGTAAATAAATTACCGCAACTGGCGACAGCCATCGCACCCACGGCCCAAGGACTCGAGTAATCAATAAATTCTTCCTTAACTGGAACACAGTGTCTACTATCGATGGTTGGTTTTTGACCGCGACCACAGTCTTGACACCGATGCTCATCGACTCTGTACTGATAGGATCCGCAATCTTGACACTGCCAGCAACAAGCGTCTTGTTTTTCCCTCACTTTCACTTGATTTGGAAGACAGGGAGACGAACACGCCGAGTTTGGGAAAAATTTACGCCCTGACTTATCTTCGCTGCGGTATTTCACCTTTTTTTGATTCAGGTACAGCACCGGCTTCTCGTCATTTATCTCTGAAACGTCATTGCATTTTTTGAAATCACGTTAATTAAATAGTAACTATTTCTGTTAAATAGACTTACGGGTATAATTTCCTACGACGTGCCAACGATAAGTTCCGTCACTGTCACGTTGGAAATTCAAAATTGAATAGCGAAGTGGACCGTCAACTTCGTTAACGAAACTAAATGGATAACCGGCTTCGTCTAAAAGCACAAGACAATGTCTTTAGTTTTAAGTACGCGCATCTGTGTTCTATGTTCTGCATATGTGTGCATGTGTACATGTTTATGTAACTAAGTATGTCGCATGTGTTTGTTGATACTTGAGTAATAATACACTTGAGTACATCAACATGAGTTTAACCGAACAAGACTTACTCACTTACTTACCTTTGAACGTGACCGTGTTCAAGTACTTTGAGAGTGTTTCTCCGTCGATGTGTCTCATGCTATTACAAATACCAACGAAATTCTTCCCACATATATCCACCTGTAGATTATGTAATGCATGAGCCACTGCATAAACTGCGTCGCGAACAAAATGGATGAATTTTTGTTGCTTATAGCCCGTGCGGTATTTCATTTTCATCGTTGGGTCATCACATATTTCTTCCTGGTAAAAAAAAAGTTTTTTTTAAATATCAAAATTTGAAGCTTCATTTATTTTAATTTTAAAAATTGTCTGCGTAAAAAATTTTTCAAAGTAAGACAAGAAAATTCAAATTTTTTTTTAGGCGGGAAATTTTTAAATTTAAAAAATGAAACCGCGCAATAAATTTCTACGGTTAATTTAAATTCTAGTGTTGGCTGACAGAAAACAAAAAGTGATTTACCAAAGAATCTTTATCACACTCGTGGTACTCTTGCCAAAGTTCCTGAAACCACGGGTTGATTTCCGCGTGACTGAGAGTTAGATTAGTAAAGTAATCATCGAAACCGTTCAAGTGTCTCGACAGTGGCTGCACAGCGAGCGCACCCTCCAAAACAACCATCATCTCTTGATCCCTATTGTAATTTCCTGAATTGAGAAACTCGCGGTGATTTGTACTCGACCAAGTGTCGCTTCCAATCCACACAAATCTCGTACCAACTCCGAGTCTGCTTGCAGCTTCGAGTACTCGAAGAGTAGTTGTCTTTTCCGCAAAAAGTACTACCACTACACAAGTAATTAACCCATAATTAAAATCACAATTACAAATACAATAAGTCATAATTGTAAGTGTATTCAAAATTATAAACTAATTCGCGGACACATGAGTACCGTATTAATTCAAGTACAGCAATAATGACGTTAATTAAAAGTTTATTTAAGGACAGAGAAGATTTAATCCGATTACAAATCTCTTGAGACTTTAATTAATGTAAATCTTATAAAAAATCAACTCCTTTAAATCCGTTAAGTCGATTAATAAATTAATGAATTAAATAAATTTTGAACTAATCTTAAAGTTAATTTTTTTTGTATCGAATAAATTAGAGGAGAAAAAAGTGTAGATTAATTAACTTTACAAAGAAGCGTTATTTAATTATTTTATTTAAAAAGTTTGACGTTGACTGTTGACTCTCGGTTTACTCTTTTAGGTTTATCCTTTGTGGCTTCTTGTTTTTTATTTTTTAAAAATTCTTTTTGTAGAGGATAAAAAAAAAGTCGGAGCTGAAATTCCATTAGCGAGGTGAATAGAGAGGAGTACAAGCAATTTTTCCTGTCAGGCAGAAACAAAGCGCGTCGGCTGTCAAGAGACGAATTCGAGGATGTATATAGAGAGATGTAGGAGGATGCAGGATGTAGGATGTAGTATGTGGTCTGTGATATGTGGTGATGTGAGGTACATAGAGAGATATATTAGTAGTTAGCAGTGATGTAGGAGTAAGAGAGCATAGAGAATAATAGAAGTAGACTAGAATCGATTACAGGAAACGTACCACGAACTTGAGTTTTGTTAGTGATTGTACGAATGACGTTATCGTAGTCTTCTGCTACGAAATGTTCCTTGTCTATTCTCTGAGGTGCACTAAAGCAGATTGAATAGTTGTTGGCCAACGAAACTAAGGTCTCGTATCCGTGATTACCGTACTCGGTGTCTGAGTAAACCACTGACACATAAGTCCACTCAAATCGCCTAGAACAATGCCAATAGTTTTAATAAAAACTTTCGGGTGTACAACTCGAACTCTCTGGCTCGACCACAAACGAGTAATAGCACTCAATGTATTTTCTCAGCATATCCAATTAATTCCCACAACTCCATTGAAACTTGGTACTTTTTTTTTTTTAAATAAATAAATTTATTTGCTTTTATTTTATGTTAAGTGCCAAGGAAATACTTCGGAAGTATTTTTAAATATTTGGTTTTTTTTTTTTTTTTCGTGAGAAAAACTTACTTTAGAATTTCCAGCATAGCGTGGGCTTGATTTACGTCACTTGGTACGGTACGAAAAAAATGCGGATATTTTTCTTTGCTACTCAACGATGGTGAAGTCGCCATATAGGATATTTGAGGTACACCAAATAATCGGAGCATTGAGGCAACCTGGATCAAAAAAGGTAATAAAAAAAAAATTTAACGGTCGGCTATCAATACCATACGATTTTTCTATTATCTATCATTTCTATTGTGGTAAAAAAAAAAAAATCAGAAAATACAACTAAACAAATCCTGACTACAGCGAAAAACATCTGCTAGGAAATTAAGCCATTGCAGGATAGAAAATTTCTAGGAAAATTATCGGTGATTTATTGAAAATAAATGTTTTATTTTCGGGCTTTTAAATTTAAAAAGTAAAAGTCTGTTGATTTAATCCTGAATTTATTTTATTCTCATAAGTGAACAAATTACTTATCGTAATTTTGTTATTTGCAGTATTAAATTTAAATATTTGATAGAATAATTTATATATCTTTTTGTAAAATTTATTAAGCAAATTTACTAGTTTACTATACTATAGAATTAACTTGTTCTGAAATTCTAGTTTACTCAAGTGTTTACTGCGTCCCTTTGACGGGGTTGTTTACGTTAGTAACAAGCAAGAAAATTTAATTTGAATAAATTTAACTGCGAACACGACTTCTGATCAATCAGCTCTATTTTTAATAAAATTTATTTTTTTGTACATTACCTGCAGCGTTACGGAGCTCGACTGGGCGGCAATAACTGAGGCGACTTTATCAAACCCACCGCCAAGAAATTTTGGAACGCTGCCGTCTGAGCACTGGAATTCTTGGTCGTGATATTCGTTCACATGAGCTATAAAACCTTTCATTTAACAAAGACAATTTATTGATAAATATATATTTACGTTACGAGGTATATAAATAAAAGAAGGTATATTTACACTGTAGAAAATCGGGAGTGAATCTGGATTTAATTTCAATCCGAATTCACTCCGCCACTTGGAGTTCCGGAGTTTAAAAAAAAATCACTGCGCATGCGGAGTGAATCGGGAGTGACGCGGATTTTATTTTACTTCCAATTCACTCTGGTCTGGAGTTTTAACATTTAAATGAATTTATATTAAACTGTTAAACAGTGTGCGAGTGCGAGAGCGTGTGTGCGCGTGTGTGTGCGTATGTGTGCGAGTGCGTGTGCGGGTGTGTGTGTGTGCGTATCAGCTGATCAGTAATATAATACGCGAGTTTTTACTTCGATTTTATTTAGTGCAGTTATTTTTTATTTATAATATTTTCAAAACTCTTCTCCGGAGTGAATTTCAGTGAATCCGCATTCACTCCGCGAATTTTTTACAGTGCATAGACAATTGATGCTTTCAAAACGAAGTTTTATTTATTTTTAATACTTAAGTATTACTGTAAATAAATATTTGTCATTAATATTTTTATAGTCACCATGGCTTTAAATTTGAAATCGGGTTAAAAATAGCGAACATTTTTTATTATTTTTTTAGGGAGTAAAGTCAGTGAATTGAAGTTTATAAAAATACATCATTTCCTTAGCGTTACTTTTACCCGACTTTTTTCTATCTATATATCTATTGTGTATATTTATATTTACCTTTAACAAAATTCAATGCTTGTTGTAGTGCATAATTTGGATTGTCGCAAGAATCAAAAGCAAGAACACCGAGTTTTATTCCCGGTAGTATTCCAGGATTTTGATTTATTTGCTGTACAGTAAAAAGCATCGCCTCTAGAGGTTGAATACCATCTTCAAACTGTAAGTAAAAAAGTTCTTTGAAATAAAAAAAATATTCAAACTTTCTTCTCAATATTATTAAAGAAATACTAATTCCTTTCATTTTATTCAACTAAAACCATTTCCATCAGCATTTAAAATTCCTCTGTAATAAAAGTATTAAAAAATACAAATTTTTTTCTCCAATAACTAACAATTTTTACTAACGTACACTCGATCTTATCAATGATTGATGACTATCTGTATTTTATTACCTAAAAAAATTCGATCCGATTGGAGTACTGCCAAAGACACTTACTCATATTTCTTATATTTATTTATTTTTTTTGGCTCTACAGCTAAGGGACAAGAGTGAGGAGTAAAATTTTGACGTACAGTATCTGGGACACGTGGAGTTCGTAAGTCGGTGGATTGTAAGGGTCCACTTTAAAGAAAAGTCATGTTAAGAGTCTCTCGTCTTATCTGTTTAATCAGTTAAATTTTTTTTTGTTGCATTTTTATTTTTTTATTATTGCCAAGTGAACAAGCAACTTCACTTAAGCTTTACCTGAATTTTCCCGCAGCTCTCGCCATTGGTGCCTTTCTTGTGAACGGGAAAAAGCGCTCCGAGTGTTATATCACCAGTGACATTAACGTAAAACTTGGCATTCGTGAGATAACTTGAAGTGATGAATGTAAATAATACCAAGATCTTCATCCTCTTGATGTGAGTTACAAATTTTTTTTTCTTTACTATAAATATGAATATCTATGTAAATTCGTTTTCAGTCCCGCTTAGCTGGAATCTGCGTCATAAGAAGTATTAATAAATAGTTTAGTGAAAAAAAAAAAAAATAATACTTTATATAAATAAAGATGAATGAAAAATAATAAATATGTTAACAGTGGGGTGATGAAAATAAGGTCGGTTATGCTCGGGTACATTCGCTTTTACTCAACATCAGAAAATACTTAAAATTGAGCTATCGATTCTTCGACCGCTCTCTATTCTTCTTCTTGTTTGGCTACTTGAGAAAACGCGTCTACAAGTGCCTTTCTTTCATATTTAGTTTTTTTCTTCTTTTCTTCGACTCTGATCTGTATTCATTTTAAGCACTAAATTACTTGTCAATGACTATTTTCAAATTTTCAATGCATTGACAATCAATTTTATCACTATTTATATTTATATTTTCTACAAAGTTCTTACATCATTAGCATTCTGCGAATAAAAAAAAAAATTATAAGGTTCATTATTTGTCTTAATTTGAAATGATGGTTACTTTGGTGCACGTGTTACAGCCAAAACGTCAATAAATGTGCCTGTTATCACTAGCAGTATTGAAAATTTTCCTTTCAATTCCATATAATTTTTTTTTTAAACGAAATATCCTTGAAGACATGAAAATTTAAAATACACAGATAAAAAGAATTTCTTGGCGCAAGAAATATTTTGTATTATGAATTGAAGACAAAAATTTTTCTTGGCACAAGAATTTTTTTCTCGCCTAAAAAATTTTATTCTTGTTCCAAGAAAATTTTTTTTTACCCCAAGATAAGTTTTATTTTCACTTTATAATACAGAAAATTTCTTGGGTCGGGTAAAAATTTTTTTAGAACAAAAAAAAATTTTTTGCGCCAATAAATCTTTTTTTTCTGTGTATAAACGCGAGAAAAATTAGATACCTGAGATTTAAAAAGAAATGGTTTAAAATCGTCATTTATGGTCCCCATTTTATTTGTCGCTCCTCAAAATTATTTGAGATAAAAATTTAAATAATAATTATAATTTCAAATATCAAAATTAATAATAAACAACTTTTTATAAACTTATTTTTAGTAAATTACATTTAATGAAAAGCTAAGACGGACAGAAAGAACGGAAGTAAGAAGTAGAGTAAACGTTAAGTAAAGCCTTCAAAGAAATACTTTGGTGGTCGCTAAAATCCTAGAGTTATAAAAAATCTAATACACAAACTCGAGTGAAGGAAGAACAAAAACCAGACTAAGGTAGAAACGGCGGAAATATTTCTAAAGGGATTGTTTGTTAGCTATTAATATGACGTTTTAATTACACGTCCAACATATATATAACCGTATTAAGTAAACATAGCGGCACATAAATATATAAAACGTACACATATGAACATATATGTACACTGTTTTTGATTAGACTTTTGACAAAATTAATATCGATTAATCAAACTGGCTCTGTTGAGTGTCGAGTGTCGGCATGAGCAATTAATTGTGTTATCAACGCTTCCATATATCGCCGCTATAATTAATTATATATTCCCTCATCTACATTTGCTTACCAGTGCAACAGTAACCACTGAAACTGTTCCGTTAAATCAGTTTAAATATGAGAAACTGCATAAATTTATCAACCGTCAATTTAATAACTTTAATCGACTCGAGTTATTTTTTTTTAAATTTACACTGCAAAAAACTTTCGGAGTGAACAAGGATTAGATCCGGAGTGAATGCGGAGTGAATGTGAAGCGTATGACTGTTTATTTATTCCCCTCGGAGTGAAATTCACTCCTTAAAGGAGATCATTTTAATATCAATACTCGGAATCGGAGTAAATCACTCCGCCAAAAAACTAAACTCCTATATTACTCCGTATGCGGAATGATTTTTCTACGCTCTAAACATGAATAAGTGAAATAAGCGAATATTCACTAATTCTGTGCCAATCGAACCACTTTTTGAAATTAGCGGTTCGATTTGCACTTGGAATTAGTGAGTATTCACTTATTTTCACTAATTCATGTTTAGAGAGTAAAACTCCGGAGTTTCAAGTGACGGAGTGAATTTGAATTTGAATTTGAATAAAATCCGCAATCACTCTGAATTCACTCCCAATTTTTTACAGTGTACGAACTTGTAAATATAAAAAAGAAAAAAATAAATACTGAGAATGCAGCGAATGAGCAATTGTAAAAATATACTGCCAGCTAATTCATACAGTAAATACACAGACTCTTGCTCGTAGTCCGTATTTACTAACGAGCTTCTGGGTTCTTATAAATATTTAAATATATAAATACAACGTATTTTATTTCCGATATAAATTGAATAATTATTTTTATAAGAGCTTTACGTTAAAATGAATATCTTTATATGCAAATAAATATGCGGGTATCGAGTAGTAGAATTTATATTTAGTCAGACTTGGCAAGCATTGCTAGTGACATTTTTATTAGTTAAGTTCTTTAAATATATATATATATATATATATGATTCTTTAAATATTTCATGACAGAGATCAAATGGATATTTAATTAGTCGGTTAAAATAAAATTTTACCAACGTTTAGTTGATTTAAATTTAAAAAAACGTGACATGAAATTTTAATTATCGAATTAATATTTTTTGTATTAAACTGACAGATTGTTGAAAGTTAGTTAATATACAACGGAAACAGAGAAACCGTCGCATTGCGTATGTCAGTTGGCATGATTAGATATTCGTAGCAAGCAATATCGTTTAGCGGAATAATAATTCGGTCAATGTGAATAAATAAATAATACATGAGAATATGTATTGCAGTTAAAAAAATTTACATGAATTTTATAAATATAATATTGCTGAACTTTTTTTTCATTTTATCGATTTAAATTTCGAACGGACGATTAAAGTTTCGTGTGTTGCAATTTTATAAGCTGTAGATAATGATAAGATGGAATGAAGAGTAAATTTATATGATCAGGTGTCACCGTTATACTCCTGAGAGATGAATTACGGTGAGTTTATAAAATAATTTTATTAAAATACCACTTGTTATTTTTTATTTTGCTTTATTGCCAGAGGAAAATAAATTTAAGATGTATCTAATTTAGTTATTTATTTTAAACGATATCTTTATCGGAACATTATCCGATATATATGTATATATGTATAGATTTTATGTTTTACAATTTATTTTTCCCAGGCTATTTGACTCTGAAAATCCAACGGTATTTATTCACCCAGAAAATTACAACCGTTTTTCCAATTGAACTATTATATATATATATATATATATAGAAAATTTAAATGAGAAATTTTCAGGCAACATTTCATTCTTTCATAAAAATAAAAGTCATAGAGTTCAAGTTGATGCTGATACTTTTAGTGAGTCCGTATTTATTGTTTTTATATTTAATTAAATTATTAATAAATTAATTTATTGTTTAAACTTTTGTTACCTAAAATAATTGCATATTATAAGAATTTCAAAAATAATGTATCAATAAATATTTTATTTTGTGCAATTAAAATTTTTATTTTTCTCCGATACTCCAATTCAGTAATTAACCGACATATTTATGATTTAAAAAAAAAATTACTATCTGTACCGTAGATAATGAGAATTAAAAATATAAACACATGTCATCCTGAAGATTCCAAGGTATTTTCAGCTTTTAGTATAGGCGTACTTGAAGTATATCCTTTCCGGATTAGAAACCTTGCCAGTTGGCTGGCTCGCCAAACTAATATTGTAAACTTTCGATGAATTCCAGTTTTTATCGAAGCTCATTTTCATTAAAATAAGCAATTTGAAATTTTTTTTAAATAATTACGTCACGGCCGATTCGATTTGTGAATTGAAAATTTTTAAATTCAAAGAAAGGGCTTGAGATCGATACTTTTTTTTATTATTCGGCTGCTGACGACTCTATCCTTTATCTTGCGGCGTCGAGTTTTAAGCCTCTTTTATCGAGGTTTTTAACCACTTGGGTCATTAAAAATATATTATATAAATTTATTGATAACAAACTTTTATTTGATACCAGGCATGAAATTTTAGTTAGAAAAATTTTTAAACTAAAAAAATTTTAAATATTTGCGAGAAAAAAAAAATTCTGTAGCTTTTATATTTCCAACCAGAAGTACTTAATCCAGAATAAAGTTAATCTCAGTGTTAGAATTACGATAAAAGCCAACACTAAAAGCGAAAAAAAAAAAAAAAAAGTCAGTGCCAAACATACACAGCACTTGGTGATTTGCACTGTCAAAGAGTACTTGAACGTACACAATAACAGAACAACAAGCAGCTTTTGCACATCTAGGTGTCCCATGCAAATATAAACAACCTCTCAACCCCTCATCATACTATAGAAAAAATTACATAATTATTTAAATAGGAAGAAAAAAAAAACGATACTTGTCACATTATTTTTAAAATTATTTACAACTTTTAACCCCATGGGAAAGGAAAAAAAAAATATTATAATTGGAGTATAAATTTTGTATTCTTTGCAAAAAATTATAATGAATTCTTTTGATATTTAAAACAACGAGGTTGTGATTAAAGCAAATTTACTCTCATGACTAAATTAGCGAATAATAACAAGCATGATTTTCAGCTTTGAGGTCGATAAAAAATATAAAAAATAACCGATCAATATTTTATGGGGTGGAAAATTAAAAATAATAAATCTCGATTTTAAAAAAAATAATAATTATATTTAATTTGACGACTGGAAGTGCAGGTCAACCGAAGTGTCTGTCAAGTTGGGGAGGAAATTGTCGGAACGAGAGAAATTTAGCCTTGTTATCAGTCTGAAGGAAATTGCTCACTGAGTTTTAATCTCGTCTCTTTCTACTCTCACTCGGTCTTTAGTTACAGAATCAATCGGTGGATTCGCCCTCGCCGATAACTAATTCCTGATAATCGGAAGTGGTGGCGTAGATCGGATTTCATTTCCAGTCTATCAGTTTGAGCAAACCGCAAAGATTTTTATATATTTAAAAATACAAAATAACCCGCGAAAATAATTTTAATCAATAATCAATAGTTTACATTTCGAAGAAATTTAATTTTTTTATGGAGTTTATCTATTTTTAACTGAAATACGTATAAATTAATGAAATATCAAACACTTGGCGGCAATTAAATATAAAGTAAACTTGTTTAGTTGTCTAAGAAAAAATAATTTGTACCTCCAATTAATATTAATTGGGTTCTTGATTACTGTTTAAAGTTTTCAAAAGTATAGAACAAGTGTACAGAGTTAAATAAAATTTGTTTCAAATATTTTTCACGTACTTGACAGTGTTCGGAAACTCTCCAAGCCTTCAAAATGTCAATTTTGTCTCTATATATTTTTATACCATCTCTAGTTTTGAAGTATAAAATTCTTAGATAGAAGTAAGAAAAAAAGTTACAAATCCAATCACTTAAATCACACGGCCACAAAAAAAGCAAGCGGAGAAAATCAGTCTTTGGAAGATTTATAAAAAAAAAATTGTAAATTATAGTAATAAAAAAAAATAAATAAAAATACATGTCATTCCATCACACTTTAATCTTGAAATATTTTAAATAAATTTCTTGGTATTTTTTTTTTTTATCATATAGACGAGATTAAATTCTTCCAAGATACATCATCATCCTGCGAATTTCACAACAATTTATCTAATGAATATTCATCCAATTTATGTATACATAGACGTATATATATATACATATAACACAATAAATTAGGAAATCTTAATCAAGAATGAGAAGATTTAGCTCGTATATCTAGAATTCGAGACGAGAGAATAAAAATATAAATTGGTCTTAGATAGATAGCTATCGATTTCCAGGGATCGAATTGAAACGAAAATAAAAATAAAAAGTTTTATTATCTGTCAAGTAATTTGTACAATTTAACTCCTTATTGCTCGGGAAAGTTAATAAAAATGACAGATTAAATATAGTAAATACCTGGCAATAAAATGTCAATACATCACAGTGACCTGGACATTGGAGCTTTTGTACGTGACACTATTAATCCGTACGACAACCCACATTGCGCGATAATTTATCTCGAATTATAAAAAAAAAAATATTGACGGCATAAATTCATAGAGCCAGACGCGGAAGTATATATGTATATATATACATATATATTTATGTGCATGTGTCTGTATCTATAAAATAAAACCACCGAGCAATTGGAATCGAATTTTCCGTCAGTTTTGTACAAACACAAATAAATCTAGGAACGAGTGAAAATTTGCTGCGATAAACTAAACCCGATGTATGTCACTTTCAGTACTTTTTTGGCTTTCACTTTATGAATTTTTTAGCTGTTTGTATTATAGATCAAACTGTATAAATACCATGTGATTTGTTCAGTGTATGGGTTAAAGCAACGTGGAAAATTAACGAAATGTTTCAGAAAATGAGGGTATAATTTTTTTTATTTTCAAGAATCGCGAAAGTTTTTTTTTATGTCTATTCTCGAAGCTTTCTATTGCACGTCATGAATTATTTCACACGAAACTTGAGAGTAATTAGTGAATCTTAATGAGGTTATTATTTCTTTTTCTACAAATTTGAATATAATTATAGCCTTCAAAGTTCTGTTATCTCTTTAAATTTTCATATCAGTCTTACAACCGGAAAACTATGAAAACTTTTATCATAAATAATTGGTAAAAGTTCATGATGTGTGAATTACCATTTGAATATTAGCTTTCATTTAACGAAAAATCGTTAAATAATTACAAATTAACGGTTTTCAATATTCCGTATGACAGTCGTGACCTATCGTAAATCCATTCCAAGAATGACATGCTCTATTTAAATCTACGGTCCAATAAAAAAACTAAACCTACGCAAAATAAAAATAATCATTGATTTCATTCATTGTGAAAATTTGTTTTATTTAAATTTTCATTTTCCCCAATAAATCTTAAAATTGAATCGAATAGTCGCGTATAAATAACTATTGAAGTAACATCCAAAAATATGAGAATATAATGAATATATTAATTACGTTGGCGACAACTATTTCGATCGTGTACTCAAAGTCTTAGTGGTTTTATTGAACAAACCTAAACTCCACCCTAAAGAGGAGTGTTTGAATAAACTTGGCCCCTCTTGTAAAGCGATAATTACTTTTGACCTCACTGAAGATCAACCCTCACTATTTAAACATCTACATCATTATTATCATCTGTTGAAATATATCTTTTCAATATTAATAATATATAGAGCCGGGCAAAATGAACCCCAAGATTTTAATGGACAAATTTCTTTAAACTATACAATACTTCTGCAATTAATTATAAGCTGTCTGACTTATTTTTGAGACCTTTTTTCCCAATTGTAACCATGATATTTTTGACTTGAATTCGGTTATCATAGAAATATTAAAAATAATTATTTTTATGGCAGTTTAAAATGTCTCATGTTTTTTAAATAAAAAAAATATGAAATTTCGCGAAATCAATTTTTCGCATTTTTTCCATGTTGTGATCATTTGGCTGCTCCTCAAGATATAAATATTACACAGAAAGAAATTTTCTTTAAAAATTACCGTTAAATTCACTGTAATCGTGGGTCGAATGGCACGACCTAATTATTAGTCGGTAAGTGAGATAATTTTTAACAAATTTTACCGTAGTCTACTGTAAATTTTATTCGGTTTTCGGTAAATTTTATGAAGTCTACCACAAAATAAATAAATTTTTTCGTAATTTTTATTTCAAAAATGGTAATAAATAAAAGCGCCGCATTATGTCCCACGATTGCAGTGAATTTAACTGTAATTTTTAAAGAAAATTTCTTTCCATGTATGACCAATTAAAGACATCGATTATTAATTATTTTTTAATCCCATAAAATTAATTAAAAACCATAAAAAATTTAAAAATAACAACCGGATATTTTTTTTTATTTTACGTAACTGACATTGATAAGTAATGATTAAAAGTGTAATTTATCAACACCTACAGGCCATAGATTCAAACAAGAGAGCCATATATTGGTAAATATATATATAACATTGTACGCACTATGTCACTGACAAGACAAGAGAGTTTGTTGGAGTTGATGAATAGCAGGAAGGTAAAGGGCTCATTGTTATTCAATCGCTCCCAGAGTTGATGATGCACTCAATGTGTATGCATCTCTCAATATGTATTCAAAGCTTTCATACTCATTCAACCCCTTATACATCTCTTTTCTGCAGCCCGTCAACTCATCACCGTCGATCCCAATTAAAAAAACCATATTATTTAACTTTAACGCTGACAAATAAATTCTCTAGTGAAAACTATCGCAATATCTTCACCAAATTAATCCACCTACACACAAATTCGAGTAACTCATTACTCCTCTACTCTACTCTACCTAACAAATGTTGTCTTAATGAAACAACAACGTAGTTTCTGCAGCAGTGTCCAACTCTCGAGGCCTTCATAAGCAAAGACGTTGAACAAATTCAACAGCACTCTATATTAAAACATGTACAAGCTTCTGGCTGTACAGTACCGGAGTAATTAACTGCTGTAAGAGTACTTTATTTTAGGTGCAGCATGAATAAGTGAGCTTGGTGTAGCGAGAAAAGTAGATACGTTAAAAATAAATGAACGAAAATAATAGAATAGAATAGAATACTAAATAAAAATAAAATAAAAGTTATCCGTGTCTGAGATGAACGTGTTTTGAGTTAAGCGCGTACCTCTGGGATCAGGAGTATATACCTTACTAACCAGAGGTGAAGACTGCCTCAGGAGTTTGAATTATAAATAAACGGTAAACCATCAGGGTTATACTGCGAGACGTTTATCTGAACCCCGACAATCCTCACGTCAAAGAAATTTATACATATACATATATATATATTGTCTGTGTAGGTGGGCTTATATATACTTAAGAATACAGGTGAATTCTCGGTTACTTGGTTCACAATACTACCACTACTACTTGTCTCACCCCATCTACTTTTCTTTCATCAATATACATTTTCATGAGTTGAGTAAAAGACAGATCCAAGTCTTTAGATGAAATAAAAAATAATAATAATGATAAATAAAAGAAGAAATAGCTGAATGGTTCTCTTTCTTCACTGGCAAGCTGCAACCGCAGGGTCGCTCGGTTGAACTCGCGGTTTCATGCACAATACATTTTTAAACTGAGTGAAAAAAAAAGCATTAATAAATAAAAATAAATAATAAGATGTCATTTATAATCGTTCTATAATTAACTATATTTTTTCATTTGAACATTTCTCGTTGTATGGAGTATAATAAATAATTAAATTTTTTACTTACTTTTATTTTATGAATTAATCAAATGTTTGAGCTTTACTTCAAACATTTCATATTTTTGAATACCAGTAATCACTTCTTTTGAAATTTTTGATTGCGGGTTTTTTTCAAATGATTTTATCTATGAACAGTAAGACATTTTAGTGTGACAATTGAGTAATGATGAATGAGTAATGATAATTATCAAGACACATTGTCATCACTCGCACTCGCGACTGAGACTGAATGCCAGTTGGTAGCTTTTGGGTTTAGATGAGATACTTATGCGCGCGCCTCCATACTAGACGACGCGTTCACCCGATCACTCTTTTTAACTTTCTTCACCAATCTTCCTTTTATTTTCCCATTTATTATTTTTTATTCCGACATTAATATACATTTTGATTTAATGTTTTTGAATAACGGTTTGAAATTATGCGAACATAACTAAACAAACCTTCATATACGCGGATTATTCTTAATTAGTAATCGTCATGCATGAGTTAATTTATTTAATGAATAGTTTACACATGAGTAGTAATTATTCAAGAATTTAATAATAACAATTATCGGTTTTACATAATATTTTAAATTAAAATTAGCTTTTTCGCGAATTCTCAAGAGAAATTAAAATTAAATTCTCGTAAAATAGGAAATAAAAAGATAATATAACGAGATGGAAATCCGTTGTTTTTTTTTTTTTCGTACTTATAACAACTTATTTTTCTTTCTTATACACTTTATATTATTTCCCGCTTGTTGTAGAAAATTCTTTGACATCCAAACTTCAGCAGTAGAAAAAAAGGTTATTCTTAAAAAAAAAAAAAAAGTATTTATAAAAATGAATGACGCGTCTAGATTGAAAATTAATATAACAAACAAAAGTATTCAATAACAAAAGTAATGATCGTATTATCAAATATTATTTATATTAATTATAAATGATAAATTATTAAAATAGCTCACGTTTATTAGTTTACAAGAGAACATGCGTTTTGAATCCTCTTACACAAAACTGAAACTTTTTTTTGTTCACAATAAACTTTATCCGTTTTAAAATATTCATCTGCTATTTCTCGATATATTTTTTTTATATTTATATTTAAAACGATCCAATACAAAAAAATATATACTAAATGGGTGATTTATTGATAACAGAAAAATATTTTTGTTTTCGTAAAATTCTCAGCGGAATAGTAACGTTAGAAAATTTAAATCATGTCAGAAATAAAATAATTTATTACTGAGAACTATTGAATTTTTTTAATAATCATATTAAATTTATAGTCCATATGGTACCCCCCGAGTGGTTATAAACGATAAATTCACTTTAAATCGTACCCATGTAACCACTGCCATAGATAAACTTTTAATTAGTCGTCTATTATCGTACTCTCCCGGGATTAACTTTTTTAAAAAATATTTAAAATAATTATTGTACTTTTAACATAAAAAATTTACATCATTTAATTAAATTAATAAAATATTAACAATTATCAATTATAATTAAAAACTTAACTTAGTAAATTATTCAAAAGTACTTAAATGTAAAATTACGGGTAATTTAAATAATAAGTATGAGAAATTTAATAATTTAATTTCCGTATCAAATAATTTATACCGTAAACAATTTTACCCAATTTATAAACTCTTTTTAAATGTAAACTAAAGTTTAGTTAGTACATATGTTGGGATAAAACATATCAAGACTGACAGAGCGAAGCTTGGATCGATATGTAGTTTACGAACTGCACTAGAATGTTAAGATAATACCTCGCGATATGCAAGGCGGTGTCACAGTCGTACCCTCTTTCTCTTTAGCCTCTTGTTCTCTTGTACTCTTGTAGTCTTACGATACTGAACTCATACTCTCTTAACTTGTACCTGCTCTCTTTCCGTATCAGTATTAGGGTGTGTCGAGATAATTCGCTCCTGATGGCACTCGAGATTAGAGGGATCATTGACGTAAACGAGATAGATCCTGGGATGGATATCTACACCCACCTCTACACCGTTCTCGCTTCATCGTTCGCTCCACGTGATATGTCGCCAGTCGTTTTGGCACATGGGACACAAGAACGAACGCCTACGACTACGATGAACGACCTGTACTAACTTTCCAACCAAGATCTGATCTATATCACAAACGAGCCGAATTGCAACCTCACTTTATCTTACTTTATCTTCATCTCTAGTTACGATCCGTTTTTTGTTTTATGTTTCTACCGGCATTTCTAAGTAATAGCTTCTTAAAACTTAAATAATATCCATTAAATACTTATGTGTAATGTAATACTCTTACTTATCAATCGAACCGGCTCAGTTGTTATTATTTTTATCAACAAATAGGAAATTTTATCCACAAGGAGGAAATATGTGCACGGAGAAAAAAATATAGTAAATTTTACTAAAAAATATGAGAATAATTACTAAATTTGGATAGTAATCTTGAAACGCTTATGATTTATATGAAAAATTCATTAACAGATTAGCATATTTTACAAGTCGTTTAGTAAATTTTACTATCCCAGTTTAGTAAATTTTACTATCCCATTTAGTAAATTTTACTATCCCGTTTAGTAAATTTTACTATATTAGAATGGAAAAAAATTAAATTAAATTTTTATTAACTTTTGACTTTTTATTATTATTGCTATCATTTTGATTATTATTATTATTTCTGTCATCTGTATCGGTGTTGGTGGGAATTTGTGTTTTTTAAAAAATCGCTTGATTCAACCGAGATTCGAACCCTGATCTCCCGCGCGCGAGTCCTTTCCTATGTCTGACGGCCTGATGTTTCCTTTGAACAAAAGTTTCAGAACTTGTAATACATCTTTGTATATGCTATCCCCACCAACTTTTAATTTTATCTACTATACATAGTAGAATTTACTATACAGTTAGTAAAAAACTATAATCGTGTTAGCAAAAAATACATTGCGGATAGTAATTTTTAATATTTTGTATAGTAACAAATCCTATATTGTATTAGAAAATTTACTTTCTTAAATTTGTATTTAGTAATAATACTTGATAGTAATATTTACTATACAAATAATAAAAAAATAATCATCTTAGCAAAAAATACATTACGTATAGTAATTTTTAATATCTTATTATGTAATTATTACTAACTAGTAAATTTTACTAAACGTTTAGTAATAATTACAATACAGAATGTATTTTTTCATATCTGTTAGTAAATTTTACTATAGTATTGTAATTTTTACTATACTTTTTTCTCCGTGTGTGAATAAAATACCATCATTTTTATATACACTCAATTTCAGAGAAAATATTTAATGGAATGTGAAATTGTCGTTACTTAAAATTTTCTTATCCTTCTCAATGCGTTTATTCAATTCAATTCAATTCAATCTATGTTTTGGTTTTTTTTTTTCCTTCTCAATATATTTTTACAGCCTAGTAGTCAGTGAACAGGTAAAAAATTGCTAAAGCTCTTGAAAGATGTATTATATCGTAAACTTGTTTTCACGTCACACGCGATTTACACAGAGATAATATATGTATGTATAGGTTTCGAATCACTTGCCGTTACTTTTTTAAACTCAAACAGTATCAACCCTCACGTCGAATCTTTAGTGGGCGAGGTCTTTCAGTTATGTTGAGAATATATGATACTATAATAATAATATGTATACTTAATATAATATAAGTGTATGAAGGATAGAAGGAAATAACGAGTGATTATACAATGTCACCGCACCCTGACAAACGCATCCATCATCTATGAAATGTCGATTATTCAAATTAGTTTGAAATAATAATAAAAAAAATATTAAAATAATTGAAAATTTTTTTTTCATCAGAAAAAAAAATTGAAGTAAATTTTTAAAAAATTTGAAGTTATGAAATGAAATCGATATATAAAATATGGAATATTTTATAAATTTATAGGATTAAGATATCGTCTGCGATAAAATAAAAAAATTACGCGATTATAAAAAAAGAGGAAAAAAATGCATAGTGCATTCGCGTTATGGATTATGAATGAATCGATGTCATAGAATTGCTGACAAGTCATACAGCAGTGCCGTAAGCTAGATACATATATTGAACAATGGGACATGTAATATTTCGATATCTCTTCTTTGTAGAATGTATATGAACTCTTGAAAAGCTACAAATTTCCTGTGAACCCAGAAGCATTTTTATATTTTTTAATATTTCATTGTTATCCTCATTTTTTTTTAATATATCCTGAAGAGTAAATATCCGAAATTTTCATTAACTACATATAAGTATGTTTTTTTTCTATATCTATATATATATATGTTATATTTTGTTGGTTTATAATAGTTGGTTTTCATTCTCGTCTCCAAGCCACTCTATTAAGCAACACAGGAAAATGCACTCAGCTGGAAATTATATTTCCCCAGAGACTTTGATGACATATATATATATATATATATATAGTGAAAAATCTACGTAAATATAGTATCGGAAAATCTAAGAAGATAAGAACATAATAAACCAACAAAATAATAAATATAATAACGGAAGACTCTACACGAAAAACTTTTTTTAGACAGCGACAAAATAAAGTTTGGAAAATCGAATTTTTTTTACGAAAGTACACAAGGATATATGTATTATGTATCTATATTTTATATTCCTTCTTTGCAATGTCTCAGTAAAATAAAATATTTTACTGAAAATCTTCGAATGAGAGTCAAAGTTCACCGTATCTGCATACACGGAAAATATTATTTCTACGGTATTATATATTTTAAACTCGATTGCTCATTTTATTCATATATGTTAATGTTAGTATATGTATACGTATATATATCCGTGTGTATTATAAATCGTTTTAAGTAGTATGAAATATTTTTAGTCAGACTGCTTCATTTTTCATCAATTACCCGTTATTTTTATTCAGACTATAAACTTAAAGTAAATAATTTTATTATAAATATTTGTAAATATAATTATGAACAAATAATTGAATTAAATTTTGGACTCGAACCACTAATCTTTTGCTAACAGAGCGTCTACTTTGGTTAAGCAACTTAAAATTTAATTACGAGGCGGTCCTAAAGTTCAAATTTAATATTGACACCAAGACTTTGGAACGGGGCTCAAAAAATCTACCGGTGTTTGAATATTTACAGTTAGAAAATTTTTTCTAAGGGAAAAAAAATCAAAAATATATTTAATAATCAAAAATAAATTAAAAAGCTCAAATTACTTAAAAATAATATCAGAAATAATGAAATTTGAGCATTTCAAAAAAAAATTTCTCTAAATTTTGAGTTTTTACACTTGATCACTACTCCCTAAATTAATTATTATTCATTTGCAAATTTTTAAATTACAAATAACATGTAAGTTATAGTATATAGCCCCGGGTCGAAAAATTTGATCTGTTTTAAATCAAATAAAAATTTTAAGTTATTTCTATTCAATTCTACTGTTTATTTGTATTGAATTAACATGTGAAATTTGATCGAGTTTTTGCATGTACTATTCTATATTTTGACTATTTTCAGACTCGTTTTCAATAATTTTTAGTCTGATTTTGGTCGCCTCTAGATCAAAATTTGACTTTTTTTTTCATAATATATTGTCTTCTTTTGTTTCCATCCAGACTAAAATCAGACTTTTACTGCCGATTATTTTTATTAGTCGTTTTTTGATCGTCTTTAGATCAAAAGCAGCTTTAAATTTTTATTAAAATTTAAAGACAGACCAATTAGTCCAAATACAATCTCGTTCGACTATAATCAGATCAAATTTTTCAACCCGGGGCTGCAAATAAATTTCCGATTCAAATAAATAAAAAAAATCTCTCAAGTTCTCAGACAATTACTAATAAAAAAATGTGTATTACCGCCATTAATTTTCGCGATATTTAAAAAAAAAATAGAGTGTATAATGTTGTTAAGAGAATGTATTCTGTCATGATTGTGCTTATGCAACTTAATGCAATTAAACAAATTGTAATTCTGATGTAGTAGGCAAAGGACCAGGCACAAGAAGAGGAAGTAAACTAATAGCGATGCAAGTACATTCACCATTTAGAGGGACCCAACGTTGTTGGGTGGCCTAATCGGATTTCACCACGTTCTACGACCCAAATACACACGATAGCCATACAACTACACTATATACACTGACAGCGAATTCCAGGCAAACAATAACACCCCATTGGCGATAACGAACGACCACACTGGGAGCAATGCATCGTCGACGATGCACATGATAATGGTGATTGAACATGCCACCACTCGATTAATTGTTTAATATTCCGCAGTCTCCATTATTTTCAATTACATATCTAATCATTCTCCTTACTTTTTATCTGTACATAAATAACCTAATCACCTTGAAGAACAAAATTTTATTTATCATCGCAGAGTAAACTATATGCGGGCAATAAATTTTTTTGTATTGACTCGGATAAATTCGTACTCTCTCTATTTTTTATTTCCCTAAATTAAGTTTTATTTTTATTTTTAAAATGTTGCATTGGTTTTCTCTTCATTTTTCATCGACTTGGCTCAGTACCTAACGCATGAATGCCTCAAACGAATATCAACTCCGTTGATTGGAATAAAAATAAAACTGTAGTAGAACCGTTGGTTCAAAAAAAAAAATAAACAAAATAATTTATAAAAACCAAAGCAAAAAATGCATTGGAAGAATAAACACTTGATTTAATACATTTTAAAATTGTTTTTTTTTTTTTCTTGTAAAATACACAATTATTTTTATTCATAAAATTTATAACTCGATATTTACAAGCTCTCTGTATTGTTTATAAATTTTTATAATATTTATTAACAAAGCAAATAAATAAATAAATATTAAATAGTTAAAATATATATAGGTAACAGCATTTGCCACTTTTCACAACTATAATCCCACTCTTTCGAAATACAAAGCCGGTTTAAAGTTCTTTCCCAAGTAAGTCTCTAGATGAAATACGAAGAGGAAAATAAAATAAAAGAAAGTTAAGTAAAAAAAAAAAATAATACATACAAGTTTAAGAAGAAAGGATGGAAGAGAAATGTATAACAAACGAAAATGCAAAGTATATACCTTAACATTGACTAAAGTTTCTTGCCTTCTGTCTTCTCATTCAACACTCAAGGCTGTTGCGGACAGAATATACTCGCCAAGCGCAATCTTGGGTCAAATATAAAGCCCGCACCCAGCGTAAGGAGGAAACCGCACAGAATTCATCTGCAGAGATATTCTTGCAAGCTTTTATATAAAAAAAAAAAAAATAGAAGCGAGACCAAAAGTATAAAAAAAGTAGGCTGATTAAAATCCTCATCTTTGGCTTTTCGTCATTAAAATAGTGCGCGCGATAGATTAAAAAAGGTCTACTTCTGCATGTTAAAATTAGACGCGGGTCAGTATGTCAATATGTACTGACAATTACAATAGTCACGGAGTATTGACAATAGTTGATAATTCATGGGCAATTATGTAAATGTTGTAGTTTATAATTTTAAAATATATTGTAGCGATTGTCGAGTGGATAAAAAAAGAGGCGAAGAAAGAGACTCATATGGGCAATTATTCAATAATCTGTTACGCTCGATCTGTGCATAGACACAAGTAATAAAGCTCGACCCGGTTCGTGACCAGTGTGGTGCAGCCGTTTGGTTTAGTTGCTCGAGATGTCTACATTGAGTAATAAGAGTGCTTGTTAGTTGTCAATCTAATCGTAATACGATCTAAAAAAATATATAGATACATATAAATATAAAAAAATAAGATATCTGAAGACTTAAAAGCAATGGATGAAAAACGGACGTTTGATTTACTGGATTGTGTTGTTTTTGCACTTATGTTAGGAGTGTCTGCGTTTGTCGGTATTTATCATGCTTACAAAGCACGTAACAACCCCGACGCAGTAAGGGAGTATCTGATAGGCGGACAAAAAATGTCCATTTTCCCTATCAGTATGTCTTTGATAGCTAGGTAAATATTTACTTTTTTTTTTTAAAGAAATGGGATTTCAGTGGCATTTACACTACTAATTTTTTTTTTATGTGCCAGTTACATATCGGGGATCGCTTTGCTAGGACTTCCGGCAGAAATGTACGTTTACGGAACGCAGTATTGGTCGGTTATAATTGCTGACGTTTTTGTTTCGTTAACGATGGCGATAATATACCTGCCAGTTTTCTATGGTCTTGAGATCACGTCTTCTTATGAGGTTGTTTTATACACGGAAAGAAATTTTCTTTAAAAATTACCGTTAAATTCACTGTAATCATGGGACATAATGCGGCGCTTTTAATTATTACCATTTTTGAAATAAAAATTACGAAAAAATTTATTTATTTTGTGGTATAGACCTCATAAAATTTACAGTAGACTACGGTAAAATTTGTTGAAAAAAAGTTAAAAATTATCTCACTTACCGATCAATGATTAGGTCGTGCCATTCGTTCCACGATTACCGTGAATATAACGGTAATTTTTAAAGAAAATTTTTTTCCGTGTACTGACATTAAATACTCGTATAAGTATTAAAATATAATTAAGTTATAAATTATTAATTATTTTAGTATCTGGAGTTGAGATTCAACAACTACGTCCGCCTGCTGGGATCAATAATATTCATTATTAAAATGGTGAGACACTTATTAGTAGGCTACAAAAATTATTTTAACGAGTTATTGGTGAAAAATTAAACATTTTAAGTATAAATAAAGTTAAGAAAAACAAAAAACAAAAAAAAGAGCTTTTAGAAGAACGTTACAAATGTCACATTCATCTTCATAACGAAACAGCCCCTCACATCCGTATAAAAATGAGGTCAACGTACAGAATCACTTATGTCTTCATTGTCTTCCGTCAAGATCATTGTCGTGCCGTGGCCATCATCCAATTGATAACATTAAAACAAAGTGTGCGAGACAACAAATATTAAAACAAGTAGTTGTAACAGTAGTAGTAGTAGATGTAACAGTAGCAGTAGCAGTAACAGTAGCAGATACTACACTACTCCTTAATTCTACACATGTGTTATGACTTGACGTTGATACGCCAATAATTGGCATTTGCAATTGCAGCTACTTTACATACCGCTAGTAGTGTACGTCCCGGCGCTAGCATTCAACCAAGTCACTGGAATAAATGTACATATTGTCGCACCACTTGTCTGCGCTGTTTGTATCTTTTACACGACACTGGTGAGTGATGTTTTATATTTTATATTTGAGTAGACGTACGGATGTACGCATTCAATTCATTAACGAAGACTGCATATATATTAATGGCTAAAATAAAATAATTTATCAGGGTGGATTAAAGGCTGTCGTATGGACGGATACCATTCAAACGATTGTTATGTTTGGAGGAGTTATTATTGTTGCTGTTCTCGGAACAATGAGAGTCGGCGGGTTCGCTGAAGTTTGGAGAAGAAATTTCATCACTGGAAGAATCGAGTTCTTTAAGTAAATATCGACTTTAATATATGGAAAAATAAAAAAGAAAATTGAAAATTTAATGAGGCATTACCGCAGTCTTAACGTCCCTTTGGAGAAAAACTAGTCGGCAACCCCAACCGATATTAAATTTCTAGGAGGCATTTTTCTCCTCTTGGTCTTAAGTCCGTTAGGCTTCCGGTACACTGCTGATATTTTTAATTTTGAAATATATGTCATTTTATACACACTCAGAAAATTAAGTAATTGTGTTTATTATCCTAAATTTTTAATTCCAATTATCTAGAATGATTCGAAAGTTTTTAAATGCAAAGATAGTTACACGGAAAGAAAATTATGGGAAGTTTTGCTATGCATTATGGGAATGGTTCCCATAATGGTATGGGAATAGTACCTATACTACTATAGGGATGGTTTCCATATATTATGGGAACCATCCCCATAATAATATGAGAATAGTTCCCATACCATTATGGGAATGGTTCCCATATTGGGATAGGAACTATTCCTATAATATTATGAGAACTATTCCCATAATGTTATGGGAACCATCCCTATAATATCATAAAATTTTTTTTTTGCACAATAGTGTAGAAATTTCCCAAAATTTGAATTTTCTTGAATGTTTTGTGCTGACAAAAAATTCTTGTTAAAAATTTTAATGTTTTTTTGCCAAATACGATTTTTTTTTTCAATGTTTGAATTTTTATTTTTATGTTTAATAATATTTCTGTGTATTGTAGAAGTGATTACCACACTTCTTTAAATTAATTTTTTCATGATAATATGGGAACCATTCCCATAATATTATAGGAATGGTTCCTATAATAGTATGGGAACTATTCCCATAATATTATGGGAATGATTCCCATAATGGTATACGAACCATTCCAATTGCATTATGGGAATCATTCCCATAATATTATAGAAAGTATTCCTATAAATTATAGGAACCATTCCTATAATTATAGGAACCATTCCTATAGTGTTATGGGTATCATTCCCATAATTATAGGAACTATTCCTATAATTATGGGAAACATTCCTATAATTATAGGAAGCGCTCCCATAATTTATGGTCGTAATTCCTATGATGGTATAGGAAAAAATTTCACAAAATTATGGGAACCGCTGCTATAATTTTCTTTCCGTGTAGTGTTATAATTTTTTTAATAGAGATAATAATATCAGGATGGTAAAAATTACCATCAGGATGATAACAGTTACTATCAGGGATTGTAATCAATATTATTACGATCTAGATGATTTATACAATCATCTAGATAATATTCACTACTATCGGATTGATAGTAAAAATTTTACCATCACTAAATGATAATTCCTATCATTTAATTTTCTGAGTGCAGAAATATCGAAAAATTTTAGTGATAAAATTTACTATATGGTCATTCATTACTTGTACAATTATTTTTAACCCGATAGTCGAACCACTCAGCCGTTACTTGAATTAATGAGGGTTTAATTATTTTGTATGTTTGACTAATGAGTAATGACAAATTATGAAACGTCACGTGGACAAGTAGTGAAGATAAATCATTAATTCTTCAATTTCTAATTAAAAATGATTATTAAAAATTTCCTTGACAGTCTTAATTGATTTATCATTGTGCAGCATGGACCCAAACCCGACAGTGAGACATACTTTTTGGACTGTCGTTGTTGGAAACTACTTGAACTGGCTCGCCAGCTGCTCAGTCAACCAGGCTATGGTTCAACGGTGTCTCGCGATGCCGACTTTGAAGAAATCCAATATGTCAGTTTTTTTTATTAAAAACTTTTCTTCTAACACTCAACTTTACCGCTTACTATTCATTTTAAACTCAAAGAAAATAAAATAACGCCAGTATTTTTTTTTTCTTTTCCATCTGCAGCACTATTATGATTATGGCTGTCGGAATAATCAGTATTGTCTCATTGAGTTGTTACACGGGTATTCTTATTTACGCTGCTTTCTATGATTGCGATCCGGTCATCACAAAAGTAAGTGAAAAAAAAAAAAATTAAATGAAAACGTAAAAAAAATTTTTAATCCATGTAACTTTTGATTGAAAACGATTTATAGTTTTTTTCATCGTCAGCATTCAATTCATTCTATTCATTTCCATAGCTATTGAATTTTATTGATTTTTTATCTAATCTTTGAGCGGAAATGAGGTTACTTTTTTTTGTTTTGTTAATTAAATTTAATCGAGATTTTAAAGATAAAAGAAATTTTTCCTTTAACAAATTATTTGTTTGTTTAACAGCAAATTAATAAAGCAGACCAGTTACTGCCATTTTATGTGATGGAAATAGCCCAGTCAATTCCGGGATTACCGGGACTTTTTGTCTCTGGTGTATTCAGCGCAGCTTTAAGGTATATTGACTCGTATAAAATACACTTCAGCTATTTATTACGAGCACTATTTAATGATAAGCATATAAATATATGTACAGCAATAAATTAGTATGTACAGTAATAGCTTTTTAGATAATTAAAAGACGTTATTAAATTTTCAAAATCATAATTTTTCCAATTGAAATTTACAGACTCATTTTAAAAAATTAATTGATATTATTTTTTATCTTTCATCTCTTGTTAAATTTTTAAAGGCTGTAACTTTATTTAAAAAATGACTCAAAATTAAAATTCTTAATATTTTTCTGTACAATTAAAAAAAAAGTTCTGACATCTGACCAAAAAAATGTGTAGATAAAATAACTTTTTTCTTCAGTATTCAATCTGTATTAAAAAAAATTTCACTTACAGTTTTTTTGACTCATTTACTTTTTTTTTAAATTTTTTAAATTTATTCCCGCGTAATTAAATCATAAAACAAACAGAACTTTAAAAAATGATCGTAATTCATATAAAAAAAATTAAGCTCTTCCCAACTTGTAGCCGAAACTTTAAGCTTCTGAATGCGACCACGGATTTGTGTTATAATTCGTTCCCCGAGTATCCCGAAAATAATAAAATTAAAAAAAAAAAATACTTTTTTTTATCAGTAACTTTTCCAAAGAAATTTCGAAGATCGAATAAGTAAAAGCATCTAAGAGACTTAAGTTTGAAAATGACTTTTTTTATTTCGATACGATTTCAACCAAAGTTACAGTCTTTGAATTTTGTTAATTTTCCTCGGATAAAAAATTCCTTCATTTATTTCAGCGAATACGTTATTCGTAAAGTAATTTAATATTCATGAATTATTATTAATTTGTAATATAAAAGAAAAAAAAAAAATATTATTAATAATAGCACTATGTCAACGGGATTGAACTCAATGTCTGGTGTCATTTATGAGGATATGATTAAACCACTGATGAAGAAGCCATTGTCCCAGGTGGCAGCCAGTCGGGTTATGAAGTTAATGGTTGTATTAATTGGGATTATTTGTGTAGCTTTAGTATTTCTTGTTGAAAAACTCAGTGGATTAATTCAGGTATGTTTTATATTTAAAAAAATAAATGATTTCACTGTTAAAAATTTTCGGAGTAATCGCGGATTAAATCTGGAGTGAATGCAGATTTAAATAAATTTCAGATCACTCCGAAATCACTCCAGTGCACAAAAAAAAAATAATTTCTGGGCGCAAGAATTTTTTTGTATTATAAATTGAACCCAAAAATTTTCTTGGGACGAAAAAAAAATCATTGACTCAAAAAGTTTTTTCTTGCTCTGAGAAAATTCATTTTAGCCGTAAGAAAAATTCTGTTTTCAATTCATGATGCAAAAATTTTCTTGGGGCAAGTAAAAAATTCTTGTGCCAAAAAATCCTTTTCTTCTGTGTGGAAAAAAAAAATAAATTCCCTATTTACTCCGTATGCGGAGTGATTTTTTTTCTGACTCCGGAACTCCGAGTGAATTCGAGTTGACATAAAATCCGTAATCACTCCGAATTAACTCTCGATTTTTTAGTGTTTATTTATAAATAAAATTGTATAATATTTGTTTCAGGCGGGTAAAAGTTTATCAGGAATAACAGCTGGACCATTACTTGGTATTTTCACCCTCGGAATGTTTTTCCCTTGCGCGAATTCAGCGGTAATATATAATATATAAATTCAAATTAAAAATTAAATATGCACTTCCTTTCGTCAATATCTTCTTCATTCTACTGTTGAAATAAATCAAATTAGAATGTGATTAAACATTTAAGAGCTCGTTCTAATCGATAATGATTTATTTTATACAAAGAGAGTAAAGTTAAGAGTAAAAAAAATGATTAAAGTAAAATAAATTAAGTTCCGAGGAAATTTGAATTTGATTGAAATGTAAATTGGTAATTTCTGAAACAGGGCGCACTGGTAGGAGCTTTAGTTAGTCTACATTTTGTAGCTTGGATCTCGTTAGGTACTCAAGCAGCACTTTCCAATGGTATTATTAAGATTCCGAAAAAACCAGTCTCCATTGAAGGATGCTCGGAAATTTTACAACACGCTGCTGCTAATGCAACATTAATTAAGGACACTATTAAGTAGTCTATCTTTTTTACATTATTTTTTAATTAACAACAAAAAAACATTTTTTTTCTCATCACTGAAAAATTTTCTTTTACAGCCAGCCTTTTTTCCTCTACCAATTGTCATATCTCTGGTACACGTGGGTTGGATTTTTGACGGCAATTATTATTGGATTATTTGTCTCATGGCTTACCGGTCTTAATAAATATAAGAGTGAAGATAAAAAGCTATATACACCGGTTATACATTGTCTTTTATCTTCAAAGACGTCAAAGAAAACGGTAAATCAATTATTATATATATATAAATATATTTTTTTTAAATTCTTTTCGATTGACCTAAAAAGAAGTTTAATATTTTTTTATTTTCAGAATGCAATGAACCTTGAAGCAACTCAATGTACGTCAGTTAGTTAATAAAATGAAATAAATATATAGTAAAATTTAAAAAAAATTTTTTGTCAAATATTTGTTACTTTTTTACGTCAAAGATGATCATCAAAAGAACAAGTTGTATATATAATTAAGACGCGAAAGTAAATATATATACATATATATAGACATTTATATGTATATGTATATAAATGGAAACATGTAATGGAAGTTATGTTAGTTATATATGTAGTACAGAGAGTAACTAAACGAAAAGTTTCTTCAATTCCCTCGACCCATGTATATCTTATACATTCAACACTCAGAGATACATAAAGCCGAGTATATTCACGCTGTACTATGTAATCTCCGGTCAAATGAAAATATGAAGCTGGAGGTAAAAGCGCTAGCTAAGTACCGTATGTCACAGCACCGCAGAATGGAAATTAGTTTCCATAAAAGGACCAAAAAATTTATTATAGAATAAAAATATTAAAAATGGAGATAAATATTTTAATTTTTAAATTTTGAATTTAAAAAAATTTTTTTAACTTCCCGCTAAGAAAATTGTAAATTTTCAAAAATTCGGGAAGTTATTGGTTTCGGTCCGATTTACGAAAATCGAATTTTCATCAGATGTCGACGTTTTGAGATCCTAGGAAGCTATTCTGACTAATTTCAAGATGATGTCCGAGTGTACGTACGTATGTAAATACCTGCATCTTTTGAACGGATGAACCGATTTTGAACTTTAAGGTGTCATTCGACGCGGCTTATCAATATCTTGAAGCTGTGAGAAATTGAGCTTGATCGGTAGGGCTCGTTCAAAGATATTCCAAAAATAAAATTTTTTCAAAAATGTTTTTTGTGGATAACTTTCAATATGCTCGATGGATTGATTCCAAAATCGACTGGGCTCTAGAGCTTTATAAGCCGCGTCGAATGCGACCCCAACCGTCTCAATCGGTTTATTCGTTTGAGAGATATCGTTGGAAAAAAAATGGTAAAAAACTATTTTTTTCGAAAAGAACGGCATACAAAAGTATTTTCAAGCTCAAGGAGCTCGAAAACAGCGGGAAATTTTAGGGCTAGCCAGCAGGGTCAACCGGTAGACAGATTTTTTTATTCGTATGTATGATTTTTAATGTATGAATTAAAATAATTATGATTTAATATGACGAATAAAATTTAAGAGTAAAATTGCTGGTTACATTAAGCAATTATTCAATTGCTGTCCCGTCATCTTTGCACAGTGACGCGAACTTCTATTCTGTCATTTATTTCATATTTTATAAAAGTTGTAATCGTCAAGTTTTGTATTTATCATTTATTACTTATACTTTTAAGTTTGTTTGATAGCTATCGAGTGTTTGAATTGAATAAGAAATAAAAATGACTTCAGAAGTCACTGAAATAACATTCGGCTCAATTGATTACTGGGTATTCGGTTTAATGCTCGGAGTATCTGCGACTGTTGGTATATATCACGCGTACAGAGGCCGTAAAAATCCGGATGCTGTAAAAGAATATCTTGCGGGTGGACAAAATATGTCGATTTTTCCTGTCAGTATGTCTTTGATAGCCAGGTAATTTTAATAACAAAACTAAAGTATATAAAATTTTTTTTTCACTACAAACTGTTTAGTTTAAAAGTTATAAATATCTAGTTGGATTTCTGGTACGTCGTTGCTTGGGTTCACGGAAGAAATATATGTTTACGGTACGCAGATATTGACATCACTTATACCGGAAGTTCTGATATGTTTAACTTTGATAAAAGTTTTTTTGCCAGTTTTCTATCATCTGCAGATCTCCTCCTCATACCAAGTAAATAAAATACCAATTAATTGTTATTTATTTGGTACTTTGTTATTTTTATTGACTGAGGGAACGAAAAAAATATATAAATGCCCCGAGAAATATATGAAATTTATTTTTTTATTATTTTAGTATTTAGAGCTTCGGTTCAATCGCTACGTCCGACTTCTGGGTTCTTCGATATTTATTCTCGATATGGTAAAAGTAATTTGAATTAAGTAATTAATTATTATTATTATTATTATTATTATTATTATAAGTAATGAATTTTAGCTTTTTGCAATACCGATAATAATTTATGTCCCGTCAACGTCATTAAATCAAGTGACTGGAATAAATCTTTATCTGGTAACACCAATAGTCTGCTTTGTTTGTATTTTCTATACGACGTTGGTAAGTAAAATAAAAAGGGTTAAATTTGAATAAAACCATTATTCAATTGCGAATAACGAGAAGTAAGGGTGACGTTGAAAAATTGTTTGCTTTAGGGAGGATTGAAAGCAGTAGTTTGGACAGACACTATTCAAACCCTCGTAATGTTTTGTGGTATGATTATTGTTTGTATTATGGGAACTTATCAAGTGGGTGGGGTTGCTGAAGTTTGGGAAAGAAACGACGAGTCGGAAAGAATTGAATTTTTCAAGTAATTTTATTTATATACGGTTTCTTTTTATTTTGTTATTCGTCAATAACAAGATGTTATTTTTTTTTTTTCGCAAGTATGGATATAGACCCGACAATAAGACATACTTTTTGGAGTATTGTTATTGGGAGTTATTTACATGGTGTTTCTGGTAGTAGTGTCAGTCAAATAACTGTTCAACGATACCTTGCGATATCCGATTTAAAAAAAGCTAATATGTAAGTTCTTTAGATTTTTTTTAGTGCCAAGATGTAATTTTCGATGCTATTTTTTTATCTTATTTCATTCCGGGCCTGGTATAGTATACTGTAAAAAATTAGCGGGGTAAATCCGGAGTGAATAAGGAGCGGATGACTGTTTATTTCTTTAATCTCCTCGGAGTGGAATTAACTCCGAAGGGGACTTTAATTTAATATTGAAAATCCGCTTCGGAGTGGAATTCACTCCTAAAAGATGTTTGTTTTATTATTTAAACTCCGAATTTGAGTGAATACGGGTTTAAATAAAATCCGCAATCACTCTGAATTCACTCCGAATTTTTTACAGTGTAATAGGCCTTTATCTCTATCAGGGGAATCCTTTGTCTTTTACTAATTTTCTAATCACTAAGAGATTCGACGAATAGATTTTATGATGCCACCCCTCAAAAATATCAATAAACAAATTAAATATTCAAAAAATTTTGTTAAAATTCAATTTTGCCTAAGAATTCAATTTGTTCTGACAATAATACATTTACTATGTTAACTAATATTATTTGTTCCAATAGTAAATACAATTTATAATGGAAGCACGAAATTATTTGTTGTTGCAGCCAATAGATTCGTTGCTGCAAGTCTAAATCTATTTTGTTAAAATGAAATCATTTGTTGTCCCGTCTTTCGCAAGAATAACGAAACTTTTATGTTCCGTTCGTTTTTTCATAATTTATAAACTACTTAACTTTAAAATTATACAAAGCTCACAATAATTAACTCAATTTATTCTCTTAATCCGCGAACGTGTAGATACGCATACAATACAAAAAAAAACATTTATAATCAGTAATCACCTTGCCAAGTAAATAAACAAGTTAAGAGTCATAGTTAATTAAAAATAATTTACAAAATTACTTTATTTAGAACAATAATTATTATGTCAATCGGGATAGTGAGTGTCGATCTTATAACATTTTACATGGGATTAGTTATTTATGCATCTTTTTATGATTGCGACCCAATAACAACTCAAGTTAGTAAAAAAACTTAAATAATTTATTACACTGTAAAAAATCGGGAGTGAATCCGGATTTTATTTCAATTCATAATCACTCTGTCACTCGGAGTCCCGAAATTTCACAACAAAATCACTCCGAATACAGAGTAAATAGGGAATTTTTTATTTCATCGGAGTGATTTGGATTTTATTTAAATCCGCATTCACTCCGATTCGGAGTTTTAATATTTAATAGACTTCCCTCTGAAGTAAATTTCACTCCGAGGGGATTAAATATTTATTTAAGTACACAGTCGTTTACTCCGCACTCACTCCGGATTTAATCCACGTTCACTCCCCAAATTTTTTACAGTGTAAAAAAAAAAGTAAATAAAAATTGACCGATAAATTTTTTTTTTAATTAGCAAATCCGTAAAGCAGATCAGTTATTACCATTTTTTGTAATGAAAATTGGGAAATCAATTTCCGGATTACCGGGAATATTTATTGCAAGTATTTTTAGTGCAGCTCTAAGGTAATTATTTTCATTCATAATTTAATTTACTTAAAATTTCCAATCAATAGCAAACTATTAATTCATTTAAATATTAATTCAAATTAAATTTATAAAAAATATTTTGTTTATATAATATGACGTACGACTTTGGACAGCAATAAACGATCGATATGTCATCAAAAGGACTTTCCGCTATTAAAAAAATTACAACCCGTAATAACATTGACTCTGTAAACTGTAAACTTTAATAACAATGTCCGCCGATAAATATAAATACTTCAAAGAAGTTTACTTCGAATGAAAACAACAGCCCATACATTAATTAATAGAGCAAAAAAAATTAAAATTTAAATTAAATAAAATTTATGGTCGCAAATAAAAAATATACTGAAGAATAAAATGAATCTGTAATAATATTTATTACAGTACCATGTCAACGGGATTAAATTGTATGTCGGGATTAATTTACGAAGATTTTATTAAACCATTGCTAAAAAAACCATTGTCGCCATCGGCTGCAACTCGGCTGATGCGAGCTTTGGTCGTTATCATCGGTATTACATGCATGGGATTTGTTTTTCTTGTTGAAAAACTCAATAGTATTTTTCAAGTAATCATTTACTTTATTTATTATATTATCATTTATTTAATTACTATATTTATTTATTATTTTTTAGACTGCGCGTAGCTTAACATCAATAACCAGTGGTCCGATTCTAGGAGTTTTTACACTGGGGATGTTTTTTCCGTATGCGAATTCAATTGTGAGTGAAATGTCTAATAAAATAACTATTTCAAATGTATATAAATACATGTAACTAATGGAATAAAAATTGAAAGGGTGCATTAACGGGTGCGATAACAAGTTTAAGTTTCATGGCATGGATATCATTCAGTTCCCAAGCATTGATATCAACTGGAGCTATTGATTTTATAAAAAAACCTGTTTCAATAGAAGGATGTCCACAGTCTTTACTAAATAATATCACCCGTATATCCCACGTAAATAATTTATTTAGGTAAATAAATTACCAGTTTGTATACAATATTAATTTCAGGAAGTATTTAATATTTAATAGTTCAAAAGTGCTCTTAATTTAAGTGTTTTCATAAATATAACAGATGTTTTAATTGACGCTGAGATTTTGACATAGATTATTCATTTTTATTACTATGCGTAGAGAATTTTTTAGTAAAGATTACCCATAAAGTTTGGTACTGTAAAGACATCTAATCAGTAATTAAATTTTAACGATATTGTTAGTAGAAATTGCACTTGATTTACACACTGTAAAAAATCACCGGGGTAAGTCCAAGCGGTGTAGGTGTTAAAATTTTCGGTGTTAAATTTACCCCCGAAAGCGGTGTGAAAATAACGCCGCCGCCGGTGTAAATATTCTTCACCGGTGTTAAATGAAATTTTCCGGTGTTAAAATATTTCACTTTGGGAATGTGTGCATATATGTGTGCGTTTATGTGAGTGTGTGTGTCAAGATATTTTTTGCGTTTTATAAGCTTTCCAAAGCTAATACTCTGAGCAGACGCCGTTTACCCCGCTTTAACACCGGTATTTTTAACACCGGTGAATTACTCCTCCTACACTGAGAGAAAAAAAAATTAAATTCAAGTAACCATGTTTACTTAACTCATAATACTGAAAACAAGAAAAAATTTACTACATCGAAGTATAATATTTCTTATCTTTATAACAATTGTTTGAATCTACTCATAAATTTCTACAGACAATGCATTTTTACTAAAATTAAGAAAATATTTACTAAAATTAAGAAGATATTTACTTGGCACTATTTAAGTAAAATAATACTTAAATCAAGAAATTTCACTTGGAAATATACACTTTTTTCTCTCAGTGTACACCGGTGTAATTTTATTTTAACACCGGCCGGAGTTAAAATAAGACCATTTTTAACACCGCTCTTTTTACACTGCATGCTATCGGGGAGTATATTTTACAATGTCATGGTGACCACAGATTTTTGAAACTGAAATTTCCTGAATTTTCGAGGTATTCTAGTTATCGGAAGTAATTTTTACTAATTTTTTTTTTAAATGGTATTACAATCGCATTCGCGCCCCGCCACTTTTTGAACAGTTTTGACGGAAAAAAAATTTATCGGAGTTTTTCAGTCAAAAGAGAAGAAGGTAAAAATTTTTCATCTTTGTGACGAAATTCCCTGACTTTTCCCTGATTTTTCTAGTATATTTATAATTCCCTGACATTTCCTGGTTTTCCAGGAATGTGGCCACCATGAATGTCCATAGGAAAAATTAATATATTTACCACATGTCCTCATAGTATCAAACTTTTTGGGTAATTTTTACTAAAAATTTATCTGCGTGTGATATTTAATTATTTTTGATAAATCTATCTTCTACTACTGCTACTAAATGGCAAATATTAAAATATAAAGCACAGATACACACGATCTATAACCAATTCAAAAATTCAATCAATAAAGAATTAGATTTATTATTTTTCAATCATCGGCTTTTTAAATCCTATGAATAAAAAATTTGATTTATATTATTTTTAATAGACGACCAATCAACTTAAGACCATCCGCATATTTTTAAATATTTGAATATTAAAAACTGTGAAAATATTTATAAATTCATTGAAATTCAATCAAATTAATTAACTAATTAAATAAAGTGAACAATTAAAAAAGTAATTAATTGAAACGTCAACCTTTTTATAGTTTGAATCGATAGTTATTTTATTTTTACACCGCGCGCGCGAAGAGTTTAATGACCTCTACTTTTTCAAAATTTTGTAAATTTGTTCCTACAAATTTTTTTTACACAATATCACAACTGAAAATGCGTATTCGTAAATGAAAATTTTATTTAATATTTACCAATCGGTAAAAATAATTTTTAAATTAAAAGCACTAGGATTTATTTGAACTCGCGGTAATAATTAAATTGAATTTTAAAAATATATTTACAGTAACATGAATTTTTACAGCCAGGAATCTTTTATTCTATTCCGAATTTCGTACCTCTGGTACACATGGATGGGATTTTTGTCTACGGTTATCATCGGACTCATTGTTTCAGGATTTACGGGAGCAAATAAATGTAAATATGAGGAAAAAGAACTCTATACACCTGTAGTACATTGGCTATTGTTTCCAAATAAAAAAACAAAAACGGTATTATTATTTATTGTTTTATATTTTCATCACATATTACATTTATTTATTTATTTTTTTAAATTTTAGAATGACAAAGAGCTCGATAACACGAAAGAGATTAATGCATAGCCAATTGTTTCAATATATTTTATTATTTAATACTAAAATATGAAATTTAAAAAGTATATTAAAAATAAAATTGTCCAATAGCTGTACAAATATAAGTATTTGTTCTTATTTGATAATTAAAAATATATCGATTATATATAATATTGAATTATTTAAAACAGTTGATATACAACAAGTTACAGTCACATTTTAAATATCAAAATATATTATTATCAATATTCAAATATCAATTAATCAATTTATTTAATTATTTAAATTGACATAAGACTAAATAATTGAGGCAGTGAGCAAACTCAAAATTTATTATACAGCCGACACTTTAAATAACTAGATTAAAATTTAATAAATCTCTCATAGATTTTATCAACTATTTACAGTTTAAATCTGGACATTTTTTACGATAGTTCGGATGAAGTTCAATCAACGAAAAAAAAAACAATCTACCGGAAATAAATTTAAAACGAGAGATAAATTTAAAATAAACTGAAAATTATGTCCAGTTATTTTCATTTTTTTTTTAAATTTTACATTGCAAATTAATTAACAATTTTTTTAAAGTTGACCAGTCGATTTCACACATATTTCAAATATTTTTTCACGAAAAAAATTACTATTAGATCAAAAATTTTTTCTTATTCAAAATAAACTTTACTCAATCAAATGTGTACCTGAAGATCGGAACGTTTTTCGCGGAACGAAAATAAGAAAAAAGAAATGAAAAGTTAAAAATCTAAAGGATCTAAATTTCGGAAATGTTTCGCACGTCACCCGAAAATGACAGGCCACCCCCAACTACCCCTAAATTCGCCTTTAACCACAAATTTCATGAATTATTTTCATTTTCGTTGCGTGAAAAACGTTCCGATCTTCAGGTACATAATTAAATATATACTTAATAATTTTCTAATGTCAAATAAATTTTCTCAAAAAAAATTGATTTCCTTTAAAAATTGATCGATAAATTATTTGTTGACCATTTCATTCATTATTTAAAAAAAAAAATATTTTCTACAAGTAAATTCTTTAGTATATTAATTTAAAATCATGTCGAGATCGACTTAAGAAAATGGTTAAATCATGGGGAGGTGAACAGTAACTTAAAAATTATAATTTATTTTTTACCATAAGGTAAGAGACCCAGTACCCGATCAGGGAACTAATACCCGATCGGTAGATATATAAATACATAGAGTGATCGAGTACTAGTTCCCTCACGGAAAGATTAGAAAATTAGACTGATATGCGCACACGAATCAGTCAGGTCCCGCACAGTTATCAGTGTGGAGCTGCACAAAAATCGAGAATTTTTTTCCAGCTGTACTGAATCTGGTGCAGAACAGTAACCAGTCGGGTTCCAATCTTTCCGTACTGATCAGGTACTGGGTCTGTTACCTTATGGTAAAAGTTAAATTATAATTTTTGAATTACTGTCCACCTCCCTATGATTTTACCATTTTAGTAAAACCTTTAGGTGACAAAACTGAAACTGTTAATTAATAGTTTTTTAAATTCGATGAGAGATTGAATTATTACTTTATAGGAAACTTAAAAATTATTAATTATTTTAAAAAATAAAACACTTTTACTTTTCGTTTTACTTTTACTGGAATCAAAGACAAAAATCTAAAAAATATTCTTAATTACAAAAGTCTTTATAAATTTAACTCATTCTATATTTTTTTACTTTTTATTAATAATTATAAAAGTTATATATAATTATATTTTTCTATACAATGTAGATGAAGATGAAATTAACGACTCGATAGCTAAATAAGCTTGTACTTTAATTTTCATAATAATAATAATTATTATTATTTATAATTAATAATTAATGCAATTTATAAAACTAAACGAAGCAACAGTTATCAACAAATGCTTCAAATAAATTTATTTACAGATTTATTTCTTAAATGGAACACGCTGCACTTATTTTATTTTTTATTTTATAATAATTACTTGGCTATTTCGTTCAAAATGTCATATCACACATAATGTAATTTATTTTTATTTACATTATAAATTAATAAAATAATAAATTTAACTGTGTGATACAACAATTACAGACAAGCTCAATAAGAAAACTAAAATAAATTTAATATATTATTTACTACCCCAGAAAAAAAGTAAAATAAAAAAAAAAGAAATTTAAAATCATGCGAGCAAAATTTATAAATACAAAGCTACACTTTTTATTCAATAGAGATTTTAATTGAACGAACTGCTGTATTTATTTAACATTTTATATATTTGTTTTTTTTTTTATTTATTAATCATATGAACTCTATTTGCTCGTTTATATTTATCGAATACATTTAACTTTAATAAAAATTTAAAAAGTACTTTCGGCTATTTTTATTTCTACAAGTTTTAGTCCTTCACTTGATAAATTTATAAATTTAATTTATAGTTTATCATTATTACTAGGGCCAGGATTTTTGCGTTAATTTAAAAATAATTAATAATTAGTGGTGTGAAATTTTTTTTATTACGGGGAAAATATTGGTCTTATGAAAAAAGTTTTCAAACAAAAGTTGTAGGAAATTTAATTTTTAAAAAAAAATGTCTCTTATAATTTTTTCTTAGGACTACTAAGAAAGCCGCAATTTCAAAATTAAGATTTTCATAATTCCCCAAATTTTGAATCATTCATTATGACTCTTAATTTTTGAATTACGGTGAAAAAATTGGTCATACAAGAAAATCATAAGAGACATTTTATTTAGAAAATTAAATTTCCTACAACTTTTGTTCGAATACTTTTTTACTAAGACCGATATTTTCCCCGTAATATCAAAAATTTGAACTATTCATTTAAAAAATAAGGCAAAAATCTTGTCCCTAATTATTACTATACCTTGATATCATTATTATTATATACTAATTATAATTTATAAAAAATTATCGTATAAACTATGATGTAAGAGGTGACATACCAATTGTCCTAGGATCTGGTTGCCCAGGTTGAGTGGGTCCAGGTTGCGAAGCTATCGGTGGACCAGCTTCTAAATTTTTAAGCAATTGGTTTAACCAGTGTTTTGTTGATTTATCTTCTTGTAGGCAAGTTGCGAATGTATTGTCACGCAATTGATCAGGTAGGCATTGACGTAACGCCAAGAGTGCTCTAAAGAGAAATATTTACTTTGAGTAAATTACTTAACTGCAATCGTTATGATATAAAAATATCATTTATCTTTAATTTTGAAATTTAATTAAAACAATTTAAGATATTTTTTAAATAAAAATATTAATTTTTTACTCCCAGGTCAAAATGAATAGTTGTAAAAGTTAAAAATAAAATAAAATTACCTAGGATTGTCAGAAAGTCTCAAATAACATCTAACAACATGCTTGAGTAATCTCGCAGACGGATCTTTAGCTAATGAGAGTACCATTTTACCCAAAATCATAGCGACATGACTAAATCTGTCATAAGTTTGACAGATGTAAGACAGGCCGCTGTCATCTAGGAGTATTTTTTGTAAAATAAATGTGGCAACAGTTTTACTTAGTTCTGATCCGCTCTCCATTATTCTCAAGCACAGAGGAATTATTTCAGTGGTCAGTAAAAATGTTATCACTTCTTGTTCATCAGTTTTTACAAGTGCACCAATTACACCCAAACTCGTCAGCCGTAAGTATTCAAATGGACGTGTTTTGCTGACGGTGTGTAAGAATGGGTATAGAAATAAAGGTACATGTGCCTAAAATAATTTAAAAATATTACAAATAGTATTATTATTATTAATAAATAAATATAATAACCCTGATTTAACTGAATCCGATCGAATTAAACAGAATTGAATTTTTAATTCTATATAATTCAAATAAATTCTGTTAATTTGGTACCTAACTCAAAAAAGAATTCTGTCTTATTCGGCAGGAAAACCAGAATTTATCCAAATTGAAACGAATTTAAATAATTCTCTTCGGTTTAATTCGAAATAATTCTCAAATTTTTTATTCTGACTTCGAATTAAACGGAATAAAAACAGATTCAAAATTTTTAAATCGGTTTTATTCTCTTCAATTCGAAAATAATCCTTGAATTCTTTTAAATTCTGTCTTACCGAATTTAACAGAATATAACAGAATTGAATTTTTGATTCGGTCGAATTCAGTTGTTTAATCAGGGAAATTAATGATAATTAATTTTTTTAAATTTAAATAAATACTCCAATGTTATAATTGATGACTAAGTAATAAAATGAATATAATTACCTGTAAAAATGCAGAACGTGTTTCAGGATGACTAGCAACACATTGTAATAATGCTAGTGCATTACAAACTCTATTACTCTGATGTGCAGTAAGCGTTGCTGGGTTTATTGCCGGATAAATATTTATTATTTCTTGTAATAAAGACGCAGCTGTGCCAAAGGAATGCCAAAGCATCGGTGCTAAATCTGGCACGACTTCACGTTTCTTACTTAATTCTAGCAACGCATTTTGACGTGTCTCTGGATTTGATAGTTCGATAATCCATGTGTAAACTTTTTCACGATCAACACTAGTTTGCATGGTTGCTGGACTCTGTTGCGAGCTCATATCTGTCTCTCAGTATTTATTTTAAATAAATACAATACAACACTTTTTATTGAATATTTTTAATTAATTATGATATGATATTCATATATCTTATAAACCTCCAATGTCTGTAGGTTAAATTTAATCACATTCTCAGTTATCATAACCTTGAAATGTCGGTATTATTTATTTATAAAATCGCGTTAATTTGATGATTTAATTTTGTTAAATAACAACTCACTTACACGACACACAACAATGATTATAATTTTAAGTTAAGTCATAAGTTATGAATATGTGACTTAATAGATGGGATAATTATTTTATTTTGTTCCGACGATGATCAGCGAAAGTTCGAGTGTATGTCGGATTACTGGTTCCTGTTTTATCGAGTAAATTTTCAAATTCCCGGGGAAGCCAAAATGGCGGCAGCGGCGCGAAAAATTTTTAAATGGCAGCCATTAAAACGAACGTTTGGAAAATCATCAAACAAACGTCTGATTAAAAATAAATCAATTTTATTTCAATTTTGTAGTCATTTTTAAAAATCTGACACAGTCAGGATATGAAATAATTTTTAAATTTTTTCTATGATATAAAATTTTAAATATTAAAATTTATTAACAAACCTCGGCGAAGAAATAATATGCAGAAGGGTATCCAGTATTTTAATCTGCTATCAAACATCACTTAACTGCTATTTCTTCACCGATATCAGAAGATTCAGGAACATCAGGATCTGAGCTGCTGTAATCTTGTCGTTGAAACTGATGACTAAACACTTCACTTTAAATACACCACACATTTATAAAACAAAAATTACTAAACTTAAATAACTTTTGAAAATAAAAAATTAAATCACTTTTTAAACTGATCCATTTTAAACACTCGCGCACACGCACAAACACGAACACTTCACTTTACTTTAAATTCACTAAAACACAAAACCGTATGCTATTTAGAAAATATCATTCGAAATTATTAAAATTGAATAATATTAATTTTTAAAATCACAAATAATTTTGAACCGGATTTTTTAAAATGAATGTCAATGTGGCAGACATGAGACAATTTATAAATTTTGAATAAAAAAATAAATAAATTTAAAAAAATGCACCCACTGATTTTTTATTGATCTAAATACGCACTTTTAAATTTTTATTCTATACGTTCATTTTATTTATTTATTCAAAAATTTAAAAAATTCCTACTCGTCAGTTACATTCACACTCATATGAACGCGTCCATAAACTGCCGCTTAAACCAACGCGCACTGAATAATTATTTTCAAACTAAAACTTAATTTTCCACTTAATGTTTATATTTATTCGAATTGCTGAATGCCAGTTACTGATCTATATCAATTATTAAAATTAATTAGACTAAAAAACACTTGATATATTTTATCTAAAAGCGAACTCGCGAGTATCGGGATTAAGACACTGACGCCATGTTGTAATTTAGGTCTCACCTCATCGACCGCTGAGTCGATACTGACGTTTTATCATCAACTAAAAACTCAGTAAACTCATCCAATAATAATTAACTATTTAATTACAAAAAATTTTAACACAATACCCATTGTTAAATAATTATTTAACACTTTTTTAAAAAATAACACTCAGTAAATTTACTTTTTTTCGCTCTAAAAATTTGAAATCCTAACCTCCGAATTATTCAAAATTTGAATGTCTCAAATAATTAAACTAGATATCCTTTATACTTTAGCATGTAGATACATCATCATATATTGTTAATTATAATTAAATAGTCATATATTTGTATAAAACTTGCGCTTGTATTCAAAATAATTAAATAAAAAAAGTTGGCGGCAATTTGACAGCCAGAACGTTTATGAATTTAAAAGTAATGCCACCATTGCGCATTTTAGTAATTAAAGTAGACGTTACACTTTTATTTATCAAAAGAGTTATTGCGTCTATATAAATTATATACTCAATGATAATTATTCTGGTTATGTACAATTACATCTACATCTGTGTTATGAGAGACTAAAAAATACGTAAACTGTGTGATTATATATGAGATAGTTTTTATATACAAATAAAAATATTTTAAAATTATTTATATTTTGTATATAAAGACGTTTATTAATATTATTATTATTGTATTGATAGTAACAAATAAATTAGCAGTAAGTTAATAATAATAAATAAAAATGGGTGTGCCGAAGTTTGCAAGATATATTTGTGAAAGATATCCATGTATTATTGAATTACTAAATGAATATCAGGTAAAATATATCATATTAAATACCCATACTGTCAACTTCCTCGAGATTTCCTTAAATAAATTTATTTATTATTTATCAATAAGTGATGCGCATAATTTTGATGGTAAATGATAATATATATATGTATTAATATATTTTGAATGTGTTTTTGTCAAACAGATTCCAGAGTTTGATAATCTCTATCTGGACATGAATGGTATCATCCATTGCTGTTCACATCCGAATGATGCTGATGCACATTTTCGCATCACTGAGGAAACGATATTTAAAAATATATTTCATTATGTTGAAATATTGTTTCGAACTATAAAACCACAAAAATTATTTTTTATGGCCGTCGATGGAGTTGCGCCACGTGCTAAAATAAACCAACAACGGGGCAGACGTTTTCGCGCTGCTAAAGAAGCTGAGCTTGTTGAAGCCCGTGCACGAGCTAAGGGAGAAAAAATACCTGAGGAGTCACGTTTTGATTCGAATTGTATAACTCCTGGTACATTATTTATGGCCAAATTAACGCAGCAGTTGAAATATTTTGTTACTTATAAAATATCAACTGACAAATTGTGGCAAAAATGTAAAATTATTCTTAGTGGCCCTGAGGTAATTTTAGCTTTTTTTTTAATTCAATATATTGGTCAGTTTTTTTATTTGCTGATACACTGACGCTTGCGATAATTTTTTATTTGTAAAAAACATTTTATTTAGGGGTCGTGTTGAAAAAAAATCAAAATTTAATTTTAATTTTAAATTAATATTTTTTTTTTTTTTAATTTTTTCAGGTTCCCGGTGAAGGTGAACACAAAATAATGGATTACATAAGATACATGAAGTCACAACCTGATTATAGTCCGAATACGCGTCACTGTCTGTATGGATTGGACGCAGATTTAATAATGCTAAGTCTGTGTACTCATGAGCCACATTTTGCAGTATTACGCGAAGAAGTTAAGTACGGAAAAAATGTACAGAAATGTATTATACCTGAAAAAACAAAATTTTGCCTACTCCATATCTCACTGCTCCGCGAGTACATGGAGCACGAGTTTGAATCCCTGAAAGACAAACTTAAATTTCCATTTGATCTTGAAAAAATAATTGACGACTGGATTCTAATGGGTTTTTTAGTCGGCAACGACTTCATTCCCCACCTGCCTAATTTGCATATAGCGAATGGAGCATTACCAGTTTTGTGCCAAGCGTACAAAGAAATTTTACCATCCCTAGATGGCTACATAAACGAAGCCGGTAAATTGAACTTGGAGCGCTTCGAAAAATTTATGGAGCAACTCGCGCACATCGACGTCGACCACTTTGCCGAGACGCTCGCGGATCTCAAGTACTTTGAAGGGAAAACCGGCAGACGCCCGAATGAAAACGAAAGGACGAGTTACCGCAAGTCTAAAGACTCGCCCGAGCAGTTGGACTCGCCCGCAAAGACACCGATGAACAAAGACTTGAGTGCGTTGATACAAGCTACTGATGAAATATTGCTAGGACATTCAGACGAAGAAGAATTAATTGATACAGATTCGGACAATGAGATGTACAATCTTGAATTTTTACAACACAAGCGTGACTACTATATGAACAAATTTGACTATGAGTCTGTTGATGCTGACATCATGCGGTCACAAGCAGAGGCCTATGTAACAGCAATCCAGTGGAACTTGCACTACTACTACGACGGTTGTTGCAGCTGGTCCTGGTATTACCCCCACCATTATGCTCCGTACATTTCTGATATAAAAGGATTCAAAGATTTTAAATTAAATTTCGATTTGGGAAAACCATTTCTACCCTTCCAGCAATTATTGGCCGTGCTACCAGCCGCTAGTAGGGGACTGTTGCCTGAAGCTTATCAGGGTTTATTGACAGAAGAGGAGTCACCAATAATAGAGTACTATCCACTGGAATTCCGTACTGATTTGAATGAAAAGAAGCAAGAGTGGGAGGCTATCGTACTGATCCCATTCATAAACGAAAAGAAACTTATCGAAGCTATGAGTCGGTACAACCATTTACTGACACCCGAAGAAGCAAAGCGCAATCGGCATGGCCCAATGAGTATTATTACTTATACTGAGGAAAACTTGGGCTCGGTTAGAGCTCCCGATTACTTTCCCAGTATCGAGAGTCACGCGTTGATAGAAACAATGGACCCTAAAGAAATTATCGTGCCAAATGATAAGTTAGTCAAAGGACTGTGTCCAGATGTTAAGTTACATGTCTATTTCTCAGGATTCCCTACAATGCAGCACATCCAGCATACGGTTAATCTAGAAAAGGCTAAAGTTAAAGTATTTGAGCAGCTCTCGCGAGGTGAGAATATGATTATAACCGTTTCCCCGAAAGAAGCGCCGGCAATTGAAAAAATATCCAGTGAATTACTGGGTAAGACAATTTACATAAAATGGCCACATTTAGTAGAAGCTCTAGTCATCGGAGTATCAACCATTGACAGCAAGTTTACTCTGATAAACATAAACCGACCTTACGGCATGGACAATTTAAACCGCGAGTTTTTCAAGGATTCTTCAAAGAGCCAGTGGAATTCGGAGGCTAAAAGTGTTGCGCTGGCTTATAAATCCCGATTTGGAATAGACATTGGCAAGACGACAATGATTATACACGCGTGTCCTATCTCCGGACGTAGATACATACTATCTAATCAAGGGAGACTTTCATTAGAAAAAGAATGGTCTAACTATCCGTTTTGTTACGCTTATCAGACAACCGTACGTGATATTGAAGTAGAACAGGAAGGTTTCATTACTCATAAAAATATCAGTGATATCTACGTACCCAAGAGCATCTGTTTTATGCTTGGACACCCGCACTATGGGGCTATGGGGGAAGTTATTCCGCCGGGTATAAATCCGAAAACAGGACGCGTCAAAGTTGCGATGAAGTTTTCACCCGAACCAGAGTTCAAAGAGCTCAAGGAGGAGCAGAATCAATTGCGTATGCAGTACATGCACGGCAGCATTGCTGCCCAGAGACTGGGTATCAGTAGTCATTTATTGAGCCGTATTACTGGATCTATTTTTGTGTTGCCTGAACGGACTGCCGATCACTCGTCGTCAGAACGCAAACAGCAGAATATCGGACTGAACTTGAAGTTCAACAAGAAGAACGAGGAATTGCCGGGATATACGAAAAAAGTTGATGGCCAGTGGCTCTATAGCTCCAAGTCTATTGGATTAATACGCAGCTACATGGAAAAATATCCACTGCTGTTTGTATATCTGGCCGGCAATGCTAGCAATGACATGTACAATGAAGACGAGGTGTTTGCTAACAGCGACGAGCTTACGGACGTTGTCAAGTGGTTGAAGGAACAGCCATTCCGCAATGTTGACGCCAGGAACTGCGATGAAGAAGGTCTCGATCCGGAGATTGTCACTAAACTACAGCAACAAATTGATAAATACGTCGAGGAAGAAGGAAATGTTTCAAAGACTGTGTTGATGCAGGTTAAGCCCCATTTGCTCTTTAAACCGGAATTGAGTGCCGGTAATATCCCGCCGGACCCTTCGGCTCGAACCCAAATCTTCGACAGAATAATTGCTGTGAAAAATGACTCCTCTGTACCTCTCGGTTACAAGGGAACGGTTGTTGGTATCCAAGGAACCGATGAAGCTGAAAAAACTTATGATGTTTTATTTGACAAACCTTTTATTGGTAACATTTCATTTTCTGGAGGAGCAACTTGTCGCCGTTATAAATTACTGACCGCTGAATTTATAAATATTAGCCATGGCATACGCGCAGAGCAGGATATCACGGGTGTGGGCATGATACCTGAGAAAATAAATCGTAAAAAACAACAGCAACCGAGATCTGAAGCCTCTGGTACCAGTAACAGTAACAACAATGCTAAGTCTAGTGCATTTGCATCCTTTAATAAGTTTGATAATTTCTTGCCGTTGTTCTGTAAGAATCAGTCACAATCTCAAGCGCCGCAACAGCAGATACGAGTGATGAAGAAAAATGAGCCATTGAACTTGTCTAATTCATCTGCAAATAATAATAATAAAAATACTAGTAGCAGTAATAATATTAAAGCCAATCAACCTCCGGCTCCAAATCAAAACCCGACTACACAAAAGCCTACACTGCCTCCTACCAGCAGTCAATCTTCATCGACTCCGGCTACTCCACAGGCTAATAATGTCAATGAACTGGCCACTGAGTTTCAAATGCTGTGGAATGAGTTACAGAAACCAACGGTAATTAATTTATTAAATAAATATAAAAAATTATATCACCAAAATGTTATTGTCTAGAAAAATAATGAATCTGTGATATTTTAGCTAAGTGGATCTAATGTAATGAAGCCAATGAACTTCTCGATGGTGCGGCCACCAGCACCAGTGGTTAATTCGGTAAAATATTTAATATCAATACTTATTGTTGTCCAGTGTTGTCTACTGGGGAATAGTTGTCTCTGGTTTATGTCAAGCCCAAGCTTATAAAAAAAAAATTTTTTAACTTTGCTAATTAGTTATTAAATAAATTCGCATGTTGATTAAAAAATAAAGTAAGTAATTGTAACCAAACTAACAATATTATTATACAACAGCCTCAAGACCCGAGTGCTTTTCTCAAAGCAGTATTGAAAATATCTGACGACAAGCCAAACAACGTCAACCTACCGTCTTCTGCACCGGCCGCAGTGAATACAAACGTAAAACCCTTTGTATTTCCACCAACGCCACCAGTACCACCATCAGCTCCACCTCTGGTCCAACAAATGTTCGATGTATGTCTATTACTCTTGGGTTTAATGGTTTAGTAGAACTATAATTTATTAATTGTACCGCATGCATTAATATTATTAATCGTCGCATGATTTCTTTATAAATTTTAATTTATTTATATGAAAGTAAGTATTAATTTTAAAAAATATTTAATTAATAAATTTAAATGAATTGTTGCAGCATGCAAGACAAACCAATAATCGGAAAGAAAGTGTATCCTACTGCACACTTCTACTGAATCATTGCCAGATGATGAGAATCGGGCAGCCTCATTATTCTTATTCAAGTGAGAAAAATCTTGTAAGAGCTCAAGTTGTTATGTCAGACCTGCGAAGTTATTACGGAGACTTGTGCTCAGATGCTAAGCTGGCTGCTGAAAATGTGTCAATGAAAGTGTACAAAGAATTGACTATGGACAAAGTAATGAAACCTCAACACTTCTTTGATATGCGGCCACCAAACGCTTGGACAACTCATCCACCGAATATGCAGCACAATATGCCGCCGCCTATGCAGTCCCCGATGATGCCCAGTATGAATATACCGAATATCCAGCCGCCTCAAAATATTAATCTGCAGTCAATGATGTCACCTCGTTCATTCCCGGACCCGAGGAAGCCACACATAAGACCACCGACAAGTTGGAACCCAATGTCACCCCAAGGTCCGGCCCCCTTTACCCAGATGCCACCGATGCCGCCAATGCCATCGATGCATTTAAATCCACAAGTGCGTCCGATGCATCAAGCTGCCCAGGGACCGGGTATTCAAAGTCATCCTCGACCTGGGCCTCCCATGTCTGGACCTACCGGGCCACCAGCATCCGCGGAAAATAAACCAGAGGTGATAAAACAGAGCACTCCGTTTGTCCCACTGCAGGCGCAAAAGAAAAACAAACAACGCAAGCCGAAGGATACTGCAGAGGACAACAAAGACAAAGACTTGGCATCCAAGACTGCCAAGACGAAAACAATAACTAATTCTCCAAAGCCTGTTAAAACTGATGTCAAGCCTGTCAACAAGTCTACTAATGAGCAAGTGGGAGTGGTCAAAGACAATCCTCAAGCACAAAAAGTACACAAAGCTCCGCGACAAAGGAAGTCGCGTATTGCTGCTAATTTCGGACCAGGAACCACAGCAGCTAATGGAAATAATGCACAATAATTTATTGCAGAATCACGTTGATCAATACGATTAACAATTATTCAATTATACACTTATTAAATGAGTGGTATTTTTTTTTTTTTTTTTTAACTATTTTGTAACAACATTATTGTGTACAAAATGTACAGATACTGAGGCGTACATATATATTTTTTAATAAGTACGTCGCATTATTTCTTAATCAATCAATACTTTTAAGTTTTTTTTCTTTTTTAACGTTCAATTAAACAGTTATATATTTTTTTAATTATAAATTATAACAATTATGAATTTAAAATTGACATGTAGTTAAAACGTTTGGATTTGATATTAAATACAATCGACTCTGAAGCTGATGGAATTCAGTCCTAAATGTAAAATAATATTCATGGCTTCATTTTTAAAATAATAAATCTTTTTTTTTCTACTGTAATTAACCATTAATGATAATTGATATAATTATAATAAACTTATATTAATCATCGTGTCTATTATCATAACTGTCATTTATGAACAACAATAATTACAAAAATTACCTTATCAAGAAATTTATTGTAATTATACAAGAATAATTTTTTACATTATACTCTATAAATAATATTAATTATCAATAATAATAGTAATCAATTAATTAGTATGGCATGATTTCAATAATAAAAAATAAAAATTTCACAATGATTCCGTAGACCGTCAAAGACATTTATCATAAACATAAACAAGTCACATGTTTATAAATTCTCCAGACACTCTAGTTCGTTTCCTTTTAAATTTGCACAGCCGTCGCTGATTAATATTGAATAAAAAAATTAGTTACAAAATTCCATAATTAATTTAATGAATTAACGTCACTTATACGAAGTTAAAGTTATAGACCCACGATGGGCTTTGAATATTCTAAGCTGAATTTTTGTAGCATGTCATCTAGCCGGCCCTTATTACGTTCAGCTAAAATACTGCGGGTTAAACTTTCTTTTTGGCTGGGCGTTAGGGATATTAACACTCCATCCTCTAGAGCTGAACGTATCCAAGCACCAACATTGTGCTTGTAATAATTGTTTAATGCATGTAATACTTTAGTATGATGCTCGAGATTGCTACGCGCTACTTTACCTCCTGTAAAAATGAGTATTAAATTTTTTTTAATTTTTTAAAAATGAGATAAGAGACCTAGTACCTGATCAGGGAACTAGTACCCGATCACTCCATGTATTTGTGTAGATATATTTAATAAAATTTAGTAAATATAGAATTCAAAGACATGAGTGATCGGGTACTAGTTCCCTGATCGGGTACTGGGTCTCTTACTTTATTATTGAACAATAAAAATAATAGTTACCTATACATTCTAATATCATGCAAACAAGTTCTTGTCCAATCGCTTCAATAAACGTTGATAGATGATTGCTCTGTGCTATTGCATGCATCAAAAATGTCCCGGCAGCTTTGATAACAGCCGTTTCTGGAAGACCTAGTGCGATAATTCCTAAAAATAATTAAACAGAGTATAGATTGATGATTAATAATTTACCGAATGTAAAAAAATTCAAAGTAATTTACCACATCGTAACATTTCAGGAATATGATCAGGAACTTGCAGCATCAATTTAGGCGTTTTTTTACAAATTTGTCCTAGTAAACCCAAGTAAGCTTCCAACAATTCACCGAAGTCAGATAAATTACCGCCAGCTAATTTACACGCATTGAACCCACTGAGAGTATGGCCACCGATTTCAGCAAAAATAGGACCCATCGCATTATTTGAGTCGCTACCAAACAGCACTACGACTTGTCTGAGTAACTGGAGTGCAGCTGGATGTGGTCGTATCCTGTAGGCAGTAACCAACAAGGTCAGCAGAGGCCTAGCATCGTTTTCGGGGTGCAGAAGACACTGCAGTGACCGCTGCGCACAATTGTACATAGCATCCAGTATCTGGTCATTCTGGTTGAGCTCAGGATGAGCGACAATCTGATTAAATGTCGGCATCAATCCGTCTAGCACAGACTTTCCCATTGCGCCTTCCAACGTCGACAGGAACATTGTCGCCATTTTAAGCTGCTTAGTGACATTCTCTTGGATCGCTGGCACCGGGTGTTGGAGCAATTCACGCAGTTTCATAACACACTGCCCGAGAGTAGCGTCCAAGTACTGGAGCTGCTCTTCTGTAGTCCTCAGAGAATTTATTAGTTTTCCAGCCGCATACATAAGTCGCAATCCCTCATTGCTACCAGCTGGTAAGACCGTCAGTGTCTTCCCGATAGTGTCGAGAATCGAAGGTGCCAAAGTTGCTAAATGTGTCTGACACTCGCGTGTGATGTCTTTCAGTGCCATGGTCGCTCGTGCCAAAACCGTCGAGCGTTGAGTCAAACTGTAAGTTATCAGCTGCAGCGATCGTTCCAACCAGGGCTCAGGATTCTCGCCCAACCATTCAGCGTAAGCAGCGATCGTTGAACAAGCGCATGCTAAAACTTCCTCAGGATATTTATCATAAGAAATACGAGATATTATTAAATCCATCAGTGCTGGCACGCATTCAGTGTCAGTTGTTTCCACGCAATCAGACAATGCTTGAAATGAATAAAGAGTCGCTTCTACGTCGACCCACTTTAGTGTATCAATCAGAGGTTGGCTTAAACGTTGGCCTAGAATTATCAGCAAATCACGGCCGATGATATTGTAACAGTAAGTCATATTGTCAGCAATATCTTGACGATAACACCGGAATATTTCACTTTCTTCATCAGTACCGGCTTCTTCAGCAGACAACGGCAAAGTCATTTTTTGCAATTGAACGTGAACTAGCCTTACATAGATCGGTTTCAATGCTAAGCGTACTTGGTTGTCTATAGGAGGATCCAATGTTGATATATTGTCTTGAAGTGAGAACCAGAAGCCCAGTGGTATGCTGCTGTATCGTTCTTCGGTGGCATAACGACCAGGATACTCTGAACACGTCAATAATAACTGAATCAGTGTCTCAACTGTCCAGCGTCTCGATTCATCAGATTCTCCGACCAGGGCCAACAATAGTGTGCGTGTATGCGTGTCGCCAAGACTAGCGAGAATAGATAAAAAATGAATACTACCGTTCTGTTGGGCCAGTGACACTATTCCTCGAGCCCACTCCCAAAATAATGCGGGTCTTTTCAAAAGAGTGTCTTGGCCCATTATGTGTAATAAAATATCGCGCGCTAATTCCCACCCGTGAGTCTCGTCCTCAAATTCATCTGTTCTAGGAGCGTAATGCGCGGCGGCTATTAAGAAGTGTTCAAATAACTGGTTTATTGAATCCAGCGGTGGGTTCATTCTTATCCAAGGCAACGCTCCTTCTAGTGCCAAATAAAAAAAATTTTCTTCTTCTCCAATCGTTTCGACGTACGAAGTAAACACTTGTTTTAATAACCACGTTGATTTACTCCAGTTCTCACTTTGATTTTCGTTTAAACCTAATTGTTGCCGCAGTTTCGTACGTTTTGCTCCCATTCTTTTCTCAACCTATGATTAATTTAAATTAATTATTGATGATCTATTTAAATTATCAACTAATCAATAATTAACTGAATACTTACATCTAGCAAAAGAGCTGAAAATACACGCAGAAGAATATCTAATGTCTCAGGATTATTGTACGGCAACATTCCTAATAAGTCATCCATCAGTTCTTTTTTATCATTGTCATCATTCTTGTCTTCTGTACTGTAGTAATTCGAAAGAAATGCAGCAAACTGCAGTACGAAATAAATTATAAGTATCATTGATTGATTTAATTAAAAATAACTAATAGACTTTTATATAAAAAAAAAAAGGAATTGAACTTACAGCTTCATACAATTTAGCAGCCGTAAGCTTTGGTGTTGATGGAGATATTATTATTTTAAGGAGTTCATTTTTTAAAAATGGATAATCTGATACCGGTATCTCGTCCCATTGCTTCAGTATCTTTGAGTGCAGAGTCGTTGCCGCGAAGAATTTTACGTTCCATGACTGAAATAAATTTTGAATCAGTTAAATAAATCACGGAGGAGTTTAAATTTGAAAATTGAGTGATCGATACCTTTGTAGGACCCAGTAGAGGCCAAACAAGAGTCCAAGCCTGCGGTGAAGCTTGAAATTGCAGGAGCGCATTATGAAGATCGCGCTCTCCACCGGCATAAAATCTGTTTATTGCATCCTCGACTGCCTCGACGCCTGTCAATGAGTCAACACTGTCCATTTTTGAATTATTTTATCTAATTACTTTATAAATATTTTTATTGTCGAGGTTAACCCTATCACAGGTTTATGTCAACTGGGTTTTTATTTGAGATACTTTATAAAACTTAAGAGTTAATTATAAATAAATAAAAAAAATTGTTTATTATTAAATTATATTACATTATTTCATTTAATTTATAAATCAACAGTAATTATTATTACAACATTTCTAAAAATATATTTTGTTGAATTTTATTGGTGACAGTTTTTGTTATCAACACCAGAGCTCAGATAATTCAAACCTATAAAAATTTATGTATACATATATAAATGTCATATGTATATATGCATGTGTTCACATATATATATATGTATAGTGTGTGAAAGTGGATGAATTTATACAGTCGATTCGGCAAAAGAGTTGCGCGTTTGTCGTTTTCAAATTAATCGGGAAAACTGCCGCGCATGCGCGAAATTTGAATTAAACAACAACGCGCAGAATTTTATCAGTTGAGTTTGGGCTGCTGGTTTTGCATGACGTGTTAGCGAGTGTAATAATTCATATTTGTATGATGTATTTATGTAAAAATATATGTGTGATGTGAAATGGTGTTAAATATAAGTGAGTGTGTTAATTAAAGTGAAATTAATTAATTAAGTTAGTAATTAGTGGTTGAGTGTAATGTAAAGTGAAGTATGATCCTGATGTTAACAGAGTGAACTATTTTTGGTTTTTTCTTTAATTTTTTCAACAAATAAATTATAAAAAAATTAAATTTAAAAAATGCACATGTAGAAAATTATAAAATCTATAGGTCCAATTTTTTTAAATATTTTTTTTGAATTTATCGTTTTAAAAAAAATCATAAAATTATTTAATGTCGGCTGATTTCAGATCATAGTGATGATAGTGAAGTTAGCAGACGTCTAATAATTTTTGGAATTTTTTTTAGACAATAAACTACCAAAAAAAAATATTTGAAAAAATCGCACTTGTAGTTTTTAAAATTTTCTACATGTGCATATTTTATGACCGTGAAGTTAGCCGACACCCGCCATTTTAAAAATGAAAAAGGTAATAACTTAATTTTAGAAAAAAAAAAAATTTTTCAAATTTAAAAAAAATGCTCGTGTAGATTTTTCAATTTTCTAGACGAGTATTTTTATAAAAAGATCAAAAAATAAATACTCGGTAAGAAAATTGTAAATTTTCAAAAATTCGGGAAGTTATTGGTTTCGGTCCGATTTACGAAAATCGAATTTCCATCAGATGTCGACGTTTCGAGGTCCTAGGAAGCTATTCTGACTAATTTCAAGATGATGTCCGAGTGTATGTATGTATGTACGTACGTACGTCTGTATGTAAATATTCATAACTCTTGAACGGATAAACCGATTTTGATCGTTGAGGTGTCATTCGACGCGGCTTGTTAATGTCTTAAAGCCGTAAAAATTTGAACTTAATCGTTCGGGTGCGTTCAGAGATATTTCAAAAATAAAATTTTTTCGAAAATGTTTTATTTAGATAACTTTTAATTTGCTCGATGAATTGATTCCAAAATCTAATCAGCTCTAAAACTCTATAAGCTGCGTCGAATGCCACCTCAACCATCAAAATCGGTTCATTCGTTCAAGAGAAACCGTTGACGAAAGAATTCAAAAAAATTTTTTCCTTGGTTTTTTTTAAATTTCTCAAAAACGGCTAAATAAATCAATTTCAAAATTTGATCAGCTTCAGAACTTGATAAAACGCGTCGATTGCCACCTGAAACATCAAAATCGGTTAATTCGTTCGCGAGATATCGTGGGAGAAGGAAATGCTAAAAAATGGTTGTTTACAAAACAATGGCATATAAAAGTATTTGCGAGCTCGAAGAGCTCGAGAATGTAATCACAATAATGTTTTCGAGCTCAGCGAGCTCGAAAACAGCGGGAAGTTTTGGGGCTGGCCCGCAGGGTCAACTGACAGACCGATTTTTTTTTTTAACTCCGAGTGCTGGGTCTATATTTTCTATGGGATTTCTATGGGATTTCGCTGGAATTTCTAGAGAATTTAACTTGCGATAATTCTATTTTTTTTTTTAAACTCTGAGTGCTGGGTCTATATTTTCTATGGGATTTCTATGGGATTTCTCTGGAATTTCTAGAGAATTTAACTTGCGATAATTCTATTTTTTTTTTTTAAACTCCGAGTGCTGGGTCTATATTTTCTATGGGATGTCTATGGGATTTCTCTGGAATATGTAGAGAGTTTAACTTGCGATAATTCTATTTTTTTTTTCAACTCCGAGTGCTGGGTCTATATTTTCTATGGGATTTCTATGGGATTTCTCTGGAATTTCTAGAGAATTTAACTTGCGATAATTCTATTTTTTTTTTTAAACTCTGAGTGCTGGGTCTATATTTTCTATGGGATTTCTATGGGATTTCTCTGGAATTTCTAGAGAATTTACCTTGCGATAATTCTATTTTTTTTCTTAAACTCCGAGTGCTGAGTCTATATTTTCTATGGGATTTCTATGGGATTTCTCTGGAATATGTAGAGAGTTTAACTTGCGATAATTCTATTTTTTTTTTCAACTCCGAGTGCTGGGTCTATATTTTCTATGGGATTTCTATGGGATTTCTCTGGAATTTCTAGAGAATTTAACTTGCGATGATTCTATTTTTTTTCTTAAACTCCGAGTGCTGGGTCTATATTTTCTATGGGATTTCTATGGGATTTCTCTGGAATTTCTAGAGAATTTAACTTGCGATGATTCTATTTTTTTTCTTAAACTCCGAGTGCTGGGTCTATATTTTCTATCGGATTTCTATGGGATTTCTCTGGAATTTCTAGAGAATTTAACTTGCGATAATTCTATTTTTTTTTTCAACTCCGAGTGCTGGGTCTATATTTTCTATGGGATGTCTATGGGATTTCTCTGGAATTTCTAGAGAATTTAACTTGCGATGATTCTATTTTTTTTCTTAAACTCCGAGTGCTGGGTCTATATTTTCTATGGGATTTCTATGGGATTTCTCTGGAATTTCTAGAGAATTTAACTTGCGATGATTCTATTTTTTTTCTTAAACTCCGAGTGCTGGGTCTATATTTTCTATCGGATTTCTATGGGATTTCTCTGGAATTTCTAGAGAATTTAACTTGCGATAATTCTATTTTTTTTTTCAACTCCGAGTGCTGGGTCTATATTTTCTATGGGATGTCTATGGGATTTCTCTGGAATTTCTAGAGAATTTAACTTGCGATAATTCTTTCTTTTTTTTCAACTCCGAGTGCTGGGTCTATATTTTCTATGGGATGTCTATGGGATTTCTCTGGAATTTCTAGAGAATTTAACTTGCGATAATTCTTTTTTTTTTTTCAACTCCGAGTGCTGGGTCTATATTTTCTATGGGATGTCTATGGGATTTCTCTGGAATTTCCAGAGAATTTAACTTGCGATAATTCCATTTTTTTTTTCAACTCCGAGTGCTAGGTCTATATTTTCTATCGGATTTCTATGGGATTTCTCTGGAATTTCTAGAGAATTTAACTTGCGATAATTCTATTTTTTTTTTTAAACTCCGAGTGCTGGGTCTATATTTTCTATGGGATGTCTATGGGATTTCTCTGGAATTTCTAGAGAATTTAACTTGCGATAATTCTTTTTTTTTTTTCAACTCCGAGTGCTGGGTCTATATTTTCTATGGGATGTCTATGGGATTTCTCTGGAATTTCTAGAGAATTTAACTTGCGATAATTCTTTTTTTTTTTTCAACTCCGAGTGCTGGGTCTATATTTTCTATGGGATTTCTATGGGATTTCTCTGGAATATGTAGAGAATTTAACTTGCGATAATTCTATTTTTTTTTTTAAACTCCGAGTGCTGGGTCTATATTTTCTATGGGATGTCTATGGGATTTCTCTGGAATTTCTAGAGAATTTAACTTGCGATAATTCTTTCTTTTTTTTCAACTCCGAGTGCTGGGTCTATATTTTCTATGGGATTTCTATGGGATTTCTCTGGAATTTCTAGAGAATTTAACTTGCGATAATTCTTTTTTTTTTTTCAACTCCGAGTGCTGGGTCTATATTTTCTATGGGATGTCTATGGGATTTCTCTGGAATTTCCAGAGAATTTAACTTGCGATAATTCCATTTTTTTTTTCAACTCCGAGTGCTGGGTCTATATTTTCTATCGGATTTCTATGGGATTTCTCTGGAATTTCTAGAGAATTTAACTTGCGATAATTCTATTTTTTTTTTTAAACTCCGAGTGCTGGGTCTATATTTTCTATGGGATGTCTATGGGATTTCTCTGGAATTTCTAGAGAATTTAACTTGCGATAATTCTTTTTGTTTTTTCAACTCCGAGTGCTGGGTCTATATTTTCTATGGGATTTCTATGGGATTTCTCTGGAATTTCTAGAGAATTTAACTTGCGATAATTCTTTTTTTTTTTTCAACTCCGAGTGCTGGGTCTATATTTTCTATGGGATGTCTATGGGATTTCTCTGGAATTTCCAGAGAATTTAACTTGCGATAATTCCATTTTTTTTTTCAACTCCGAGTGCTGGGTCTATATTTTCTATCGGATTTCTATGGGATTTCTCTGGAATTTCTAGAGAATTTAACTTGCGATAATTCTATTTTTTTTTTTAAACTCCGAGTGCTGGGTCTATATTTTCTATGGGATGTCTATGGGATTTCTCTGGAATTTCTAGAGAATTTAACTTGCGATAATTCTATTTTTTTTTTTAAACTCTGAGTGCTGGGTCTATATTTTCTATGGGATTTCTATGGGATTTCTCTGGAATTTCTAGAGAATTTAACTTGCGATAATTCTATTTTTTTTTTTTAAACTCCGAGTGCTGGGTCTATATTTTCTATGGGATGTCTATGGGATTTCTCTGGAATATGTAGAGAGTTTAACTTGCGATAATTCTATTTTTTTTTTCAACTCCGAGTGCTGGGTCTATATTTTCTATGGGATTTCTATGGGATTTCTCTGGAATTTCTAGAGAATTTAACTTGCGATAATTCTATTTTTTTTTTTAAACTCTGAGTGCTGGGTCTATATTTTCTATGGGATTTCTATGGGATTTCTCTGGAATTTCTAGAGAATTTACCTTGCGATAATTCTATTTTTTTTCTTAAACTCCGAGTACTGGGTCTATATTTTCTATGGGATGTCTATGGGATTTCTCTGGAATTTCTAGAGAATTTAACTTGCGATAATTCTTTTTGTTTTTTCAACTCCGAGTGCTGGGTCTATATTTTTTATGGGATGTCTATGGGATTTCTCTGGAATTTCTAGAGAATTTAACTTGCGATAATTCTTTCTTTTTTTTCAACTCCGAGTGCTGGGTCTATATTTTCTATGGGATTTCTATGGGATTTCTCTGGAATATGTAGAGAATTTAACTTGCGATAATTCTATTTTTTTTTTCAACTCCGAGTACTGGGTCTATATTTTCTATGGGATGTCTATGGGATTTCTCTGGAATTTCTAGAGAATTTAACTTGCGATAATTCTTTTTGTTTTTTCAACTCCGAGTGCTGGGTCTATATTTTCTATGGGATTTCTATGGGATTTCTCTGGAATTTCTAGAGAATTTAACTTGCGATAATTCTTTTTTTTTTTTCAACTCCGAGTGCTGGGTCTATATTTTCTATGGGATGTCTATGGGATTTCTCTGGAATTTCCAGAGAATTTAACTTGCGATAATTCCATTTTTTTTTTTTCAACTCCGAGTGCTGGGTCTATATTTTCTATCGGATTTCTATGGGATTTCTCTGGAATTTCTAGAGAATTTAACTTGCGATAATTCTATTTTTTTTTTTAAACTCCGAGTGCTGGGTCTATATTTTCTATGGGATGTCTATGGGATTTCTCTGGAATTTCTAGAGAATTTAACTTGCGATAATTCTATTTTTTTTTTAAACTCTGAGTGCTGGGTCTATATTTTCTATGGGATTTCTATGGGATTTCTCTGGAATTTCTAGAGAATTTAACTTGCGATAATTCTATTTTTTTTTTTTAAACTCCGAGTGCTGGGTCTATATTTTCTATGGGATGTCTATGGGATTTCTCTGGAATATGTAGAGAGTTTAACTTGCGATAATTCTATTTTTTTTTTCAACTCCGAGTGCTGGGTCTATATTTTCTATGGGATTTCTATGGGATTTCTCTGGAATTTCTAGAGAATTTAACTTGCGATAATTCTATTTTTTTTTTTAAACTCTGAGTGCTGGGTCTATATTTTCTATGGGATTTCTATGGGATTTCTCTGGAATTTCTAGAGAATTTACCTTGCGATAATTCTATTTTTTTTCTTAAACTCCGAGTGCTGAGTCTATATTTTCTATGGGATTTCTATGGGATTTCTCTGGAATTTCTAGAGAATTTAACTTGCGATAATTCTTTTTGTTTTTTCAACTCCGAGTGCTGGGTCTATATTTTCTATGGGATTTCTATGGGATTTCTCTGGAATTTCTAGAGAATTTAACTTGCGATAATTCTTTTTTTTTTTTCAACTCCGAGTGCTGGGTCTATATTTTCTATGGGATGTCTATGGGATTTCTCTGGAATTTCCAGAGAATTTAACTTGCGATAATTCCATTTTTTTTTTCAACTCCGAGTGCTGGGTCTATATTTTCTATGGGATTTCTATGGGATTTCTCTGGAATTTCTAGAGAATTTACCTTGCGATAATTCTATTTTTTTTCTTAAACTCCGAGTGCTGAGTCTATATTTTCTATGGGATTTCTATGGGATTTCTCTGGAATTTCTAGAGAATTTAACTTGCGATAATTCTTTTTTTTTTTTCAACTCCGAGTGCTGGGTCTATATTTTCTATGGGATGTCTATGGGATTTCTCTGGAATTTCTAGAGAATTTAACTTGCGATAATTCTTTTTTTTTTTTCAACTCCGAGTGCTGGGTCTATATTTTCTATGGGATTTCTATGGAATTTCTAGAGAATTTACCTTGCGATAATTCTATTTTTTTTCTTAAACTTCGAGTGCTGAGTCTATATTTTCTATGGGATTTCTATGGGATTTCTCTGGAATATGTAGAGAATTTAACTTGCGATAATTCTATTTTTTTTTTCAACTCCGAGTGCTGGGTCTACATTTTCTATGGGATTTCTATGGGATTTCTCTGGAATATGTAGAGAATTTAACTTGCGATAATTCTATTTTTTTTTTCAACTCCGAGTGCTGGGTCTATATTTTCTATGGGATTTCTATAGGATTTCTCTGGAATTTCCAGAGAATTTAACTTGCGATAATTCTATTTTTTTTTTCAACTCCGAGTACTGGGTCTATATTTTCTATGGAATTTCTATGGGATTTCTCTGGAATTTCTAGAGAATTTACCTTGCGATAATTCTATTTTTTTTCTTAAACTCCGAGTGCTGAGTCTATATTTTCTATGGGATTTCTATGGGATTTCTCTGGAATATGTAGAGAGTTTAACTTGCGATAATTCTATTTTTTTTTTCAACTCCGAGTGCTGGGTCTATATTTTCTATGGGATTTCTATGGGATTTCTCTGGAATTTCTAGAGAATTTAACTTGCGATGATTCTATTTTTTTTCTTAAACTCCGAGTGCTGGGTCTATATTTTCTATGGGATTTCTATGGGATTTCTCTGGAATTTCTAGAGAATTTAACTTGCGATAATTCTATTTTTTTTTTTTAAACTCCGAGTGCTGGGTCTATATTTTCCATGGGATTTCTCTGGAATTTCCAGAGAATTTAACTTGCGATAATTCTATTTTTTTTTTTAAACTCCGAGTGCTGGGTCTATATTTTCTATGGGATTTCCAGAGAATTTGACTATGGGATTTCTATGGGATTTCCAAGGAACTTAACTGGTGATTTCTGAGACTCTTTCAATCGAAAGTAACAGATAATACCGGAGGAAAAAAAATTTTAGAGTCCTAGATTGAGCAATCTTTATCGAAAAAAAAATTTCTCACCAAATATGAGCTCTTAATTTTAATGCTAAGTACTTGCTATTAGATTTCAAAGATTTCCCATTTAAAATACACGTAAATTAAATTACTTTTTCTTTAACTTTCTAATACTCAGCTGCGTTTCTTGATATCAAGGCGGTTTTGGTCGCAAATTGTAGGGTATTTGGTGTTCTTCAAAAGTGCCCATAGTTACTTAGCTGTAATTCCAGCTGTTTCACTTGTGTCCGTTGCGGAACTTATTTTTCCTATGCAATTGACCTTTATTGGCTTGCAGAACACAAACCAATGAAAGTACATCAAAAATGTTGATAGAATTTTTATAGGAAATTTTATTCCCTTCGAAAAAAGTCCTACAAGTCAAGTCGCTAAAGTCCGAGTTATAATCATTTCAATAATTTGAAAAATATAATATAAAAAAAAAATTATAATTGATATTTTTATTAATTAATTTTTATTTAAAATAACAATTCGAGTATTTTTGATCGTTTAAAAAAAATACTCGTTTAGAAAATAGAAAACTCTACACGAGTATTTTTTCGAAATTTCAAAATTTTTGTTTTCTTTTAAATTACAAGACGTTTTATTCGAAAACGGTTAATTTCCAGATTGAAAAATTGGAAAAGTGAAAAATAAAAAAAATACTCGTCTAGATTTCGAAAAATTATATATAAAAATCAAAAAGTAATAAGGTTTGTAAAAAACCTTTTGAATACAAAATAAGTAATCTTAAAATTTAATTTCAAATTGTACCTCGAGTATTTATTTTTTGATCTTTTTATGAAAATACTCGTCTAGAAAATTGAACATTCTACACGAGCATTTTTTTTAAATTTGAAATTTTTTTTTTTTTTCTAAAGTCATAAGCTTTTTCATTTTTAAAATGGCGGGTGTCGGCTAACTTTACGGTCATGCATATTTTTAGTTTTTTTTTTTTTCGTGATTGATTTGGTGAAAAAAAATCAGGAAATTACTAATTGTCTGCTAACTTCAGGATCAAATCATAATGAAGTAAGTGGAGATTTTTCTGGAAATGGAGATTCTGGGAATTTTTAGCTGCTACTTAATGAAGACCTCTAGTTATTAGTTGTCGCGTATCATCTGCTAAGGTAATTTAATTACTAATTACATTTAATATTGATGTCTGACGTAATATATAGCAAATGTAAATTATTGTTACGAGTAATAAAATTGATGAATAATTTTTTTTTTGTTACAGAAAATATTAATTAAGTGTTCGGAACCCTTTTAAACATTTCTTAGCAGGGGTGAGTCAACAATTGCATGTTTCTATTTTTTAAATTATTAATTTATTTATATCACGTAATATTTTACACAAAAAATAATAAATTTTTACACCAATTTCTTGGCGGCAAGCGCGGCCATTTTGTCTTTGACGCTGCAAGTAAATTCCGTAATGCGACCGAGTAAAATTGTTTGGTCATCGCGACTTATTTTACACATTTTTTTATTTTTAACGACAAACAGTCGTGTCAATAAAAATAAATCTAAGATTTTATCACGTGTTCATATTATACGATACGAATTGTGCAATTTAAAACAAAATCAACACATGATTAGTATTTGTTACAAATAACAATTAACACTGAGAATTTATAATAATGAAGAGAATAAATAATATGGAAATAAATGATTCGTATAATGCACCAAGTAAAGGTATGTATGTAGTGATAATTACTTGTTTAAATTAATTAATATAAATAATATGTATTTTCAAATTTACATAATAATGATTTATAATTTTTAATCACATCAGTGATGCTCGTAGAATCTTCAAATTCAGGAATGAAACTAGTTAATAGATATGCAGCGACTAAGTCATCGACACAGGATTTAATTGCATTAGCAATGGAAATTGAAAAAGTAAAGTTTTTAATAATTAATTATTATTATTAGTAATTACTTGCTTAGGAAATATGATTAAGTAGTAAATTGTGCAATGATCCTGAAATTAGATGATCCTGAAGTTGGCAGACAATTGAAAATTTTTTTATTTTTTTTTGAACAATTAAATTTGAAGAAAAAAAAAAACTAAAAATATGCACATGTAGAAAATTTAAAAGACCACAAGTGCAATTTTTTAAAATATTTTTTTTTTTCATAATTTATCGGCTTAAAAAAAATTCAAAAACTATGAGACGTCGGCTAGTTATGGCACTGAAGTTAGCAGACGTCTAATAATTTTTGGATTTTATTTTAGACAGTAAATTATAAAAAAAAAAATTTTTGACAAAACTGCACCTGTAGTTTTTTAAATTCTCTACATGAGCATATTTTTATTTTTGTTTTTTTTTTCTGATTGATTTGCTGAAAGACATCCAAAAATTTTTTATTATCTGCTAACTTAAGGATCATGGCTAATTTCAGTATCATGAAATTAGCAGACAATTAATAATTTTCGGATTTTTTTGTCAACATATCAATTATAAAAAAAACGTAAACTAAAAATATGCACATGTAGGAAATTAAAAAAGCTATAAGTGCAATTTCCTGAAATATTTTTTTTTTATAATTTATAACTTCTAAAAAAATTATTAGACGTCGACTGCAGGATCATAATTTTAAACCCTTTTTAAATTATTGATTAATAAATTTAGGCAGATAATTTTGTAAAAGCTAATGCGAGAAATAAATTGCATATTATTGCTGAGCAAATGAGATTTCTTAAAGATCAAGCTCAGAAAGTATTAATCGAAGCTAAAGAAAACGATATGTTGCATCACGCCGCCTGTAATTTTGTAAAACACCCAGGGAATGTTTATCACTTGTACGAAAAATCATCTGGGCAATTTTATTTTTCAATGCTGAGTCCTGAGGTACATTAATATATATATATTTTATTTATTTAATATATTTACATTATTACAGTACTGATTTTATTTTAGGAATGGGGCGATAATGCACCACTACAACTCTACAAAGGTTCGTACAGATTAGAACATGACCAATCTTGGACACCAGTATCACAAATAAAGTCCAAAGACGCTGAATTAAATATATTTGATAAATTTTTGTGCAAAAATCAAGCACTGAATCCTCTGGAAGTTATGAGTATCGACTATTAAAATAATTATATTATTAATTAATTACTAATCACTGTAAATATTTCACTTGTATAACATTTTAATATGCTTGGTATAAATTAAAAAAAAAAAACAAACGTTTAATTGTTTACATATACGACAAATATTTATATTTTATATATTTACGCCTATATATTTAATATACACCAATTATTAAAATGAACTATCATTTTATTCAGACATGAAAAATATAACTCGTGTTTTTGACCCTCGTAAGTGCGAGTGAATATTGTAAATTAATTTTTTTACAATTATTTAAACATCATATATTTTTGTGAATCTATATTAATATAAGAGCAATGGAAGTTTAACCGGAACACTTTTAAAAATTGCTACTGCAAATTGTTTATTAGTTTTATTTCTATACAATCTATCAGTACACTAACATTATATATTTTTTTTTCATCACAAAAAAAATACAATGCCTCATATAAATGAAAAACTTGATAAAAATGAATCAATACAAAGAAAAAATTAAGCCCGTAATTTTTAAATTTGACTGAGATAACAAAAAATATAATTATTAACTTTATGGTCATAATCAATATATTGGATTTGGCTGAACACGAACTCGATTATGATTAAAATAAAACAAGGAAATAAATTGAGCATGCAAAATTATCCCGTTTGCTTTACTCTTGAAGTTCGCTTTTTTCGTCAAGTAGTATTCACCCGATGTGCTAAAAATAAATAATAAATTAATTGATAATGTATTTTTATTTATTAATTAATTCATTAATTAATTAATGGGATATTGTGTGACAAGGGATGAAACAAATCGATTTCAGACCAGGCTGACATCACCCGGAGTCTGAAATTGTGTTTCATCTTGAGTTACACAGAATATTTTTCATGATTACCTGCATTGGAATTTAAAATTTCATTGTCAGCAGCCAGTCAGAAACAAGTTAATTTAAGACCAACTATAAGCGTAAGCACAAATTGTCATTTGCAATTTATAATTAAGCATATTCACACTAATTTTTATAAAACGATCACAGTCAGAACTTTCATTTACGTAAATAAAATTAGGGCATACAGAAATACACTCTGGAGATGAAAAATTACTTATCCTGGTGATTAATACCTTTGTAATGCCGAATCGTTAACTCTGGTTTGACCAGAGGATATATTTCTGAACGTAGGAGTTGAATATTTCTCTTCCAGAGTCTATTGACGAACACGCCCTTAATGCTCTGAAATTACTATTAAACAAATGACAAGTATCAGAGTTTAAATTACGAAAGCCTTCAGTCACTGGCAGAAACATTAATTGTTTTTTCCCAAGGGACGAAACGCAAATTTTTCTGCCCGCTAACTGACGGCATTCACAATTTACGCGTTTGCTAATATTCATTAGACTGAAATTATCTAATTTCGACTGGCTGTAGAGACACTGAAACTTTGAGTTTCGATGCTGGTATCAATAATATAATACTTACATTGTAAAGGTATTCTCAGAGGTTCATTGTCTTTGACAAGACACTCGTGAGTTTGTTTATGAAATAAATATTGTAATAGTAATTGTTTATCTTCCCCAAAACATGGATCGTAAAATCCCGGTAGTTCACTCTAAAAATTAATTAATTAATTAAATAAATAAATAAAAAATTTGAGTATCAATTAAAAAGGAAAAAGAAAAAAAACCTTGGAAGCGTCGTGAAGAACCAGGCGGGAATTGACAACTAAACATTGTAAGGGAATAGTAACATCGATTACATCATCCCTCGAGTCATCGGGAATCTCTTGTTGTTGATTCCGTCTATCTGGATAAACAAACCTCCCATAAAGCGCTTTAGTGATGACTAAACCATGCTTAGCTTCCTCTTCGGCTCTGATTCTGCTGAATGTTGCCATCATAAGTTCAACGGCAGCTTTGGCTTCTCTCTGTTTCTGCAGCGTCCAAACGCGATTCAACTCCTTCTGCTTTTCTTTCTCCCGGTCTTTCTGCTCTTTCATCATCGGCTCGACAATTATTTTTTTAACGATCGTCCACGTGATAAGTGGAGCCACAGTGGCATAGAATATCGGCGAGGGTATTACTTCCTCGCACAGATGAATCGGGAATAAATAAGTTTGAGTCGCCCGGATTAATTTTATTCTCAGTGTTACTCCACTGGGCACCCCAACGCGAACTGATGCTGACAGAGCGCTGTGTTTAGATACTTTTTTTTCCGCCCCATATTCAACGTAAGCACCAAGAGTACCAGCTCTAAACAGTAAATCGTAAATAGTGATGATAATTTGTACATAAATATTTATTGATAAAAATAATTAGTCTATAATTACTGTACGTACTTAAGTGTCCCACGTAATTTCATTTTTTTTTCTTCCATTTTGTAAGTGTAACTAAAACTAGCGAAGGTATTTATATACCCAAATTGTAAAGTAAAAGAGGTGAAAGATTCAGGTGTTTCACGGACAATCATTGTAGACATTGAATTTTGAATTCCGCCTTTAAATGTCAAATATCCTACGCTTTGTTTATCTAATTGTAATCCTAAAGCTTTAAATAAAAATAAAAAATTCATTTATTTATTTGTTTATTAATTAAAATTTTAAGGGTATTTTCAGACAGTACCCCCAGTTTTTACAAATATGCAATGACTTTCAACTGCAATAACCGTATTAAAATTTTACTAATTAATTTAAAAAAAACAATGCAGAAGTAATTTTGTTGAGATATAGAATTTAAGAAAAATTACTTACAGTTGTCATCAGTTAGGAGTCAAACGAAATTTTGAAAATAAATTTTAGCCCGCGAAATTTAAAAATTCAAATTATAAAATTGACATGAAAATTTTACTGAAATTTATTTTCCAAATTTCGTTTAACTCCAATTGATATCAACTGTAAGTCATCTTTTTAAAAATATATATCAGCGAAATTTAAACGACGTTATCTTTTTTTCAATTAATGCTTTAATTTTTTTAAATTAATTGATAAAATTTGGATACGCTTGACAATTGAAAATTTTTAAAAAACTAGGAGGCACTGTCTGAGAATGGCCTTAGTGAGTAATTAAATAAAAACATACATCCAACTAATCCTGGCCTGATTTCATGAGCCTTAAATTGCATCATAAGTGCACCGGTGCAAAATAATCTTCGCGCAAGTGAACGATAAACTTTTAGTGTCGTAACAGGGCCGTTGCCAGCTCCAATGTCCAACTCCATCCAGCTCTTAGATGACAAAGTCCTTCTGGCAGACACATTTATCGATCCTACACCGGTGCCATTCTGAGCATCGACTTGCCCATACAGTGTCAATGTGTCTTTTAAAGTCAAGGGGGCTTCGATTGACTGTTGGAATGACATCCCACTGACTTCGATACCTCCCAGTATTCCCTCGCTAAAAAAATATAATTTCAATATTATATATTTATGAATACGGACGATAAACCACTGACATGATACTTACTTGACTTCATAGTCTTCGTCATATTTATTAAAAATGTCTGTCGCGTTTATAAATACAGTGACATTACCCTTTGGATTTGTCCGCTGCTGCAATCGTCTTTCTTCGCGTTCTTTAGCAATACGCTCATACTCTTCTCTTATTTCTTGTGGGGTTTTTGTACGTTGGACTATTTCCCAGCCCTGTGTTTCTAATCCACGTACACCCAGTGAATCATATATTGCTCTCCGATGCGGATCATTTAGAACTAAAATAAAATTCATTGATTAGCAGTAAATTTTTAAATTTTAAACTCAGTGTTCAAAGATATATTACTAGATAAAAATGCGTATTATTGGGCGAAAGAGAAATGAAGTAGCAGCTACACAGCCTACACAGCTACTCAAAACGTCAAGATCTGATGAAAACTCAATTTTTGAAAATCGGACCGAAACCAATAACTTCCTTTTTTTTTTAATTTGAAATTTTCGTAGCGGGAAGTTTAAAATAAAAGTGCAAAGCAGTAAAACTGATAGAGTAGAAATATTATGTTAGAGTATGGAAAATAATCTATGAGAATAATTATTTAGGCAGTGTTACAATTCTACTCACAACATCTCTACTCAAAGGAAGTAGCTACAACTCTACTCATTTACTTTTTTACTCAGCCTCAATTTTACTCACAGATTTTTTTATTCGGGTTTAACTCTACTCAGCTTCAACTAGACTCAGCTACAACTCTACTCACTCACAATTTTACTCAGCTACAAATCTACTCACAAAGAATTGCTATTTTATCGATAGGCTAAAATACGTGAGTAGAGTTGTAGCTTAGTAAAATTTAAGCTGATTCTAATTGAGGCTGAGTAAAGATATTACTGAATAGAGTTAAACCTGAGTAAAAAAAAATGTGAGTAAAGTTGTAGCTGAGTAAAAAAAACTGAGTAGAGTTGAGGCTGAGCAAAGTTCTCACTGAGTCTAGATGAAGCTGAGTAGAGTTAAACCGGAGGAAAAAAACTGTGAATATAGTTGAGGCTGAGTAAAAATATAACAGAGTAGAATTAACCCTTAGTAAAAAAAAACTGAGTAGAGTTAAGGCTGAATAAAAAAAACTGTGAGTAAAGTTGTAGCTGAGTAGAGTTAACTCTTAGTAAAAAAACTGAGTAGAGTTGAGGCTGAGTAAAATTGTGAGTGAATAGATTTGTAGCTACTTCCTCGAGTAGAGATGTTGTGAGTAATTGTAACACTGCCAAATTTAAACTTAAAATTTTTAAAAATTGTGTTTATTATTTAAATATAAATATTTAAACGTAAAAAAAATATTTAGTATTGAATTGTAGAATTACCTTCATATGCTTTATTGGTACGACTAAATAAAATCTCAGCTTTCTTTTTTAAAACTGGATCCACGTGTTTATCTGGATGATAAAGTCTACTCTGACGTCTGTACGCTTGTTGAATTTCTTCAGCTGTTGCCTAACAAACAAAAACAATTATAAATAAAATTAAAACCATAATTATTTTTATATCTGTGTTCAAGGTCAACTATTTGCACATTCTGGCGAAATTATCATGTTCATTATCGCAACATAAATTAATATATAAATTAAATTAAAAAAATCTTAGGCGATAAATGAGTAAAATAAATTATTGATTACGTCAGCTGCAACAAAAAAGTCACGTGGAGTTATAAAATATTTATTATGGGGTTTAGTTATAAATTAATATAATAATTTATGTCAGCTTACGTTTCTAGGTAAATTTAAAAATGTATAATAATCCACTTCATTGACATTTTCTTTTTCGTTGTCATTATCCATTTTGTTTGTTTATTTATTATTTAATTGACAATTATTTATAAGACTAGTTTTTATTTTCTCTATTCTCTACTCTGTTTAAATCAGATACAGACACAGACACTGGGCAACTTAAATTTTTTTACGATGTAGGTTACGGATAATTTATTTTTTTTTTTATTTTCACAAACCGGCATGCGCGTAATTTGTGTATCATTACACTAGATGGAACTATTTGTAATAAACTAATTTTAATTTTTTTACTTTAACGACTATCGATTACTTATCGAGAAAATAGTTTGAGCGCGAAAATAAATAATTTGAAATTTGAAATAGACTTTCATGACCATCTCGTACTCAGTGAAAAAATTTTGACATTTGCATGTAAGGGCATTCTATCAGTGCCCCCGCCCCTTCGCGCCACGACACTTTTTAAAAATATTGGAATTAATTTCCACTGTCATGACCATGTTGAAATTTTAAATTAAAAAAAAAAAAGATTGAAATGATCCTGAAGTTAGCAGACAATTAACAATTTTCGAATTTTTTTTCCAACAATTAAATTACAAAAAAAAAAAAAAACTAAAAAAATGCACAGGTAGAAAATTTGAAAAACCAGGTGCAATTTTTTCAAATATTTTTTTTTTCATAATTTGTCATTTTTATAAAAATCCAAAAATTATTAGACGTCCACTAATTTCAGTATCATAAGATTGAAGTATTAATTGAAAAAAGGACAACGTACTTACAATTTCGCCGATGAAGATTTTTGAATAAAATTGCTTACAATTGTTATCAATTAGGAGTTAAACGAAATTTGGCAAGTAATTTTAGCACACAAAATTTGAAAATTCTAATTATATATGATATTGCCATGAAAATTTTACTAATATTTATTTAACAGATGCGTTCAACTCCTAATTGATATCAACTGTAAGTACTTTTTAGTTTAATTTACATCTCGGCGACAATTGTAACTACCTAAGGCTAAAATTCAACTCAGAGGGCCACTTTTGTGTTGTGAGCTGCTGTGAGATGCTGTAGTGAATCTGAGGCTTCCTAAAAATTTTTTTTCACCGCGAATTGATTATATTTTACTTATTTCCGTGCCCATGGATGATCAAGAATTGATTTCAAGTCAATTGATCCCCGAAAAAAAAATTCGCTGCTAAGTCGACTCCTCAGAGGGCCACTTTTGTGTTGTGAGCTGCTATAAGACATATTGGGTCGCCTTAAAATTATTTTTGACCATTTATTGTGTTTATTTTATTTAGGTCCTCGACCAAAGTCCTAGCAATTATTGAAATAGGTTCAAAAGTAATTAACAAATATATTAATATTTTTAAAAAATTAATACACTGAAATTTATTAAAAATTATTCTATACTCTCAGTTACATCACGTCAGGCTTAAAAATATTAAAGAAAAAAGATCAAATAAAAAAAAGTTTTTTAAAACACCGAATCGTCAAATCGAATTGTGATTGATGATTATTTATAATTACAATTCGTGGTAATTAACAATTTATTTAAGCAATTAAATATACTTTGAATAAATTATTTCCAGAGATTAATTGCACATGCGGTAAATTCTTATAGAAAAACTTTAAGAAAAATTTTACTGTTATAATTTATCAAGTTAATTGTATATCAATATATCGGTATAAGTATATTATAAATAGTATCCAATTAAATTGAGCAGTTATTGAATACTGATAAAATAAAATAATAACTAAAATTCAACTAAATATGATTTTCTCTGCTTCGTATAAATTTCGAAGGAGTCGAGCTAATCATTGACTTTATGTTACCGTGCCAATCAGATAGTCTTATTTCACTGATAGGAGACATTCCTATATGACGTTCGTCCCAATTAAAGCCTTTTTTGACAGGTGTCAAGCTATGATTATTACTTGTAATATTAGTAGTATTGTTCATACTGTAAGTCTGGTAACCAGTGTCTTGAGCAGATGTACAGGCACTGGTGCTCTGGTCGTCAGAGTACCCAGCAGACGTGAAGTTTCTGCGTACTCTGTAGCTGTCATTATTGACACTTTTGTACCAATCCACCGCGGATTTTAATTTATCTAATTTGTTACTATCTTTGTTAAATTCTTTTAGTGGCGTTGTCTCTTGAATCAAAGAAACCATTTCCACTGTATCGTTTTCATTGTACTCGTCATCTTCGTTTACTCCATCTGCCATAGTATCATCTAGAGATTCTGTATCAAGACATAAGATTTAATAATTAATTAATTAATAAATAAATTAAATTTATTCTGCCCTCCGGCCGGAAAGTGGAAACTTTCGGCCGCTGCCTTGAACGAAGTTGCAACTTTCCGGCTCCGTCGAGCAGAAAAATAGTAAACGCACCTTGGCCAGTAAAATACAGCCTCAGACCACATGTTTGTCAGCCTCGGCTAACAATTACATGCGATCTGAGACTTTTATTATTTTACTGGCCTAGATATGTAGTATACTATTTAATTATAAAAGTATAAGTAATAATTGAATAAATTTACTTTGATTATTAATAAATTGAGATTTATCATTCTCTTTATCTTCCAAGTAAGAATTGTCGACACTCATGTGTGCAGAGAAATCAAGTCGCGTCGCTGATTTACGTGATCGTAAACTATTACAAGATATATTATTTGATTGGTCACATATAGGCGACATGTCTGGGGGTATAATTAAATTATCTTTTCTAAATGATGTGTCATAAGTTCTCTGCATATTATTCAAGCCCTCCTGTAATTTATATAAATATTTTAAAATTAATAACAGACCCGCAATTAAATTTTAACATTGAGCCAAAATTGCTCAGTCTTAAATATTCAAATAACCTTTAGATTTTTAAATAATTTTTAATTCAAGTGTAGAAATTAATTAATTTATAGAAAAAAAAATGATTTAAACTGATAATTTACCCCGATCAGTGTTCCATGAGCCAGCATTCCGCTGCGAGGAGGACTGGAAGTTATTTTAGATGGAGACAATATTACTGAACACTCGGAATCGTCTTCAATAGAATCTTCATGATTGAAAAATAATTTTCTCCTCAATGAACTATTATTTGAGCTATTGGCATCGTCATTATCAACTTGTTGTTCTTGTGTGAAAGTGAAATACGGTTTCAAAGCTTCTTCGACATGTTGAGGTAGTTTTGGTGGAAGGGACAATTCTGTTTGCGCCCAACCTACAGAAATACCAGTCATTTTAATAATCGCAGTCTTAAAAATATATTTAAACAGACAAGTGATAATGTCTTACAGTCTCTAGTAGTTTTTTCAGTCTCTTCAGCATTGAATCCTTCCAATGAGCTAGTCGGAGTAACGATCAGCTGTTTTATAGGCTCTCGTCGCTCGTTCCAAGGACTCGGATGTATTTCCTTAGCACTAAAAAATTTGTTAATAGCTTCTTGGGCTCTCATCTCGATTTCCGGATCTGAGCAGTGGGACTGCTGGAGAGAAAATTCTTCAATAGCAACGGGTTTCAGCATTGCCAGCTCATCGATTGTCCATGAAAAAGGAGAATCGTGTGATTTTGTTGTTACCTACATCAAAAAAATTTATTATTTATTTCATAACTTCAGTGATATAATTAATTGACAATAAAAATAATTATTAAATAAAAGAACAAAACTCTAGTCAGGACAAAGACCAGGAAACAAGGGGACAGAAGGGAAAAGAGTAGGGAGATAAACTAGTCAACTTGAGACGCAGATCAAAAGTCAAGAGGAGTAATTTATTAATTATATCTAGTATGAGGTACACGATTTAGTACTCGATCACTCCATGTATTTGTATATTTATATTTGGTAAATATATAAAAAAATACATGAGTAATCGGGTACTGGATCTCTCACTTTATACTTATACCCGAGTAAAATATGATACTGAAATCAGCCGACGTCTAACAATTTTTGGATTTTTTTAAAATGATGAATTATAAAAAAAAAAAAGTTTGAAAAAATTGCACCTATAGCTTTTTTAATTTTCTACATGTGCATATTTTTAGTTTTTTTTTTTCTTCAAATTTTATTGTTTAAAAAAGAACCAAAAAATTTTTAATTGTCTGCTAACTTCAGAATCGTAGTAAAATAGGGAAGAGAATTATTTAAGTCTAGGTGTAATAAATTTACAGTGGAAATGTAAATAAATGTATGAGTGTAAATGTAGCAGACATGAGACGGTTTATAAATTTGAAATAAATAAATTAAAATAATGAAATTTAAAAATATGCGCGTACAGATTTAGCATTTATCTAAACATGCATTTTTTATTTTTACTCCACTTATATTTTGAAGGGAAATATTAATTATAAAATAATAAATATGTTATTTAAATTATATTACCTTACTAAATATAGTGGGACTGATCACTGACATATGAAGTCGACTAGTAAGTTCAGCATCAAAAGGATTTCTAGCAATGAATTTCGTCAAACCTGATGGTGGTGTCCGATGATTAGAAATTGCCGGAAAACCTCTAGCTTTATCATTGCTATTATTATAATTTTTACGTGCTTCAAATTGTTTCAATGGTGTCTTATAAATAACTGGACTCATTGGAGATGATGGTTCACGTTTCAATGAATTTTTAATTGGTGTCAAAACAATTTCTTCCATTATTGTTTATTATTTTTAAAAAAATCGTCTTGTCAACTAACAGCCACTTTAATTAATTTCAAACTTTTTAAATCACAAGTTATTTTAATTTTTATTGTACAGTATTACAGTAATAGCCTGTCTAAAAAGACTTTGTCAGTCTTGTGATTTATTATCATTGATAATTAGTGTCAGAAATAAATAAATAATTAAATTAAAAGACAGTGGACAGGATGCCTCGGTCAGTCTCGTTCCCTTCTGACTGCCAACGACCCAACCGTTTTCTGAATATTTTGAATTGACGGTTGGTTTCACTGTTAATTATTTGTAAGGTTGGTAATTGTGAGGTGCTGCCCTCTTTATGTTTATCTGGGTTACTAAATATATTATAATTTGACTGTGACGTCATTTCCTTTAAATTTTCAGTCATAAAGAATCAAGAGAACCTGAGCCCGAGCGAACAAAACGATGCTCGGCCATTTACTTCTCAGCTTCAACAGTAAACGGACGTCTTTGATTTGCAAAGGAGTTTAATTTTTTTAAAACATGCTTTTGCAAAGAGATATTTATTTTAAAATAACTATTTTCTGGAAACTTGATGATCCTTCCTGACAAAAGTAAGTTATTAATCATTTTTTTGTTTATTTCATTTTATTTTCTATGGATTTTTAAATTTGAAACTGCGCGTTAGTGACCACGTGTTGGAAAATTTTTTCGATTTGCTTGAGTAATTGCTCAGTATTTTTTAATAAATTTCAAAAGTTAATTTAAATATTTTGACGAAAAAGAAGTAGATAATTTTTTAATTTCAAATGAATAATGCACATGATGATACATTTTTTCAGACTAGAGTTTCTGAATCTTCTAAAACTACCATGATTTTAATACAATATCTGATTAATTTAAAATAATTATGCTTATTAAAATTAATTTTATTGAAAATCTTCTAATATTAGTTCGATTTTGTTTCTAGAAACCACGTGGCCCGGATGGACCAGAAAATGGAACCCAAGTTTTAAATGGTAAGTTGATTGTTAAAGTATTTAAAATAAATATGTAAGTTTTATTAAATGATGACAAATTTAGGTATTGAAAAGTCTTAAAGATTAAGAACTTAATGTTGCCCAGCCAAAAGGATACTGATTTTACTATTAATTTAATAAGAAATGAATTTCTCCATGATGCTAAGGGTTAACTAACTGAATTTTATTTTTTTCAGAGCGATGAAGCTCCAAGATGACTATCCTAGAAGCCAATGCTCCAGATATGAAACCCACCATCTGCTTGGTAATTATTTTTTTTTTTATTCGTATTTATCAAAGACTGAAAATGAAATGATGACTCATTTAGTTATTGAAAAGCCTTAAAGATTAAGAGCTTGCTGTTGCTTAGCCAAAAGGATGCTGACATTTGGTTGAACAAATTAGTTCTTTAATAGAAATGTATTTAAATATAAATACTTATGACTAATTTTCATTTACAGATGAATAAAATCTACTGAATGATGGCAAAGCAGTACCTATTTGATGGTTTAACGGTTTAGTTTACGGTGAGTTCATTTTGATGTTGGTTAACTACACAGAATAAAAGGATTTCTTGGTGTAAAAAAGATTTTGAATTGTAAATTAAAGACAAATTTTCTTAGGACTGGAAAAAATTTCTTAGTAAAAGAATTTTTTGTGCACCAAGAAAATGTTTGTTTTTAATTGATGCGAAAAATTTTTTGCACTGAAAAATCTTTTTTTTTGTATGCAAGCACGTTTCTTAGATCCATCTCTGTTGATCTTAAGAGATGCTTGAGTCATTGACGTGCGAGAATACGCAATACCTACTTGTTGGTCGTTTCATTTACTGCCCCTCATTTTTGGTTGAATGATTTGTAAGAAAATGAATTGTATGCATTAAATACACTGACGAGTGGACATTTTTTCAATTATAATCACTCTATATGAATTAAATTTCCTGAGCATTAACTAATTAAATTTAATTTTTTTAATTTGCAGACTGCTGAATTACATCATCACGTCATATATTTTTTAAATATATAATCATCTCATGTAAAATTTTAAAATATATTTTTTATTTATAAATAAATATTGAATTTTATTTTATTTTTCATTCCTAATTCTTTTATATTTATTTATATCATCCATAAACTCCCATAGCGATAATTAAGTGAGTAATTATTAATTATATCATACATTAGATTAATTTGCTAGAAATAAATAATTCGTTCAATGAGAAAATTTGCTTGGGAAAATTAAGATTTGCTTATAATCAAAAACGGAAGTTTTATAACAAGTAGACTACAATAAAATGATGAGGATTTTTTTTGTTTTCCAGAATTGCTCAAAAAAATTAATTTTTGATATATTTATTATTTTTAACAAATTATCAATTTATTGCATTAAAAATACAGATACAGTTATTTTTTACGAGCATGAATATGTAACAGTTCTTATAAATTAAGGGGACTAGTGATAAATAATTATCTCATTAAAAAGTACTCTGTGTAACTGAAGAGTAAATATTTAATGTGCAATCATTTTATTAAACTAAAAAATCGGGAGTGAGTTCGTAATGATTACGGATTTTATTCAAATCTGCATTTACTCCGATTCGAAGTTTAAATATTTAAATAAACCCGCCTTCGGAGTGAATTTTACTCTAAGGGCATTAAATAAATACAGTCATCAGCTCCGCATTCTCTCCGCAAATTTTTTACAATTTATTCATATGAATTTTAAGTTGATGTATAATTGAACTTAAATTTAAATTAATCATAAAAATAAACGAGTGTAAATGTAGCAGACATCAGTCAAATTTAAAATTATAAATAATTAATCAAATTAAATTTTTTAAAAAATGCGCATTTAAAAAATTTTCAAATTAATAAGTGCATTTTTTATTTATAATTTTAAATTTGTCTGATGTCTGGTCCATTCACACTCATCATAATAAATTCAGACGATTAATAAAATAAAATTCTAAGATTCAGATAATAAATTTTTTTTTTATTCTTTCAAAGATAAAATTTTTGAAACATCGTTCTCATTCTTTTGTAATTAACTTATTAATAAAAAAATTTATTTCTACTTTCCAAAGAGAAATAAAAATTATTCCCTGCCCTAGAAAACTGAAAACAATAAAAAATTTTTATTGACAGTAAAGTGGCACTTGTTAAGTTTCATTTAATTTACATACATCTAATAGAGGCTATTATTTAAAAATTCAATAAATAATATAAAACTTTTTTTATTTATTTTCCTGCCGGTAAGTAATGGCGCATGCGCACGTAATACTAAAGATTTAAAATTAAATGGTTCTCATTCATCGGTCAGTTTAAACGGTGGTGGTCGTGATTTGAACAGCTGATATATAACATCATCCAGCGGAAAATGTCTGATGAAAATAAATCTAATCAACAGTCAGCAGATCCCGAGTTGGATGATCTCCTAAACAGTAAGTACTGATTAACTTCAACCATGTCATTGACAATCAACACTTTCATCGCTTAAATTTATTGTTCTCATTTTTAACCTGAAAAGTAATTTTTTTTTTGCATTTATTAGATAACCGAATAATTTTTAACTAATAATAATAAATTATTATGTAATTAACATTTCTCATTGATTGATATAAAAAATGAGACCACAGAATAAGAAAAAGTTTATCAGCAATTCCGTTTTTTTTGCAGGTGCTCTAGAAGACTTTGATCGAGTATCCGTAACAAATTCACAAAAACAAGATGAAACAACGGGTTCGACATCAAAAGAAGTATCAAAAGAACCGGAAAAATCCGCGGAAGCGCTAGCTGATGACACATGGTCACAGGAATTTATAAAACAAACAGCCTCACAGTTTGAAAAAAATTTACAGAAAATTATGCAAAATGGTAATCACTGCTGTTATAAATTAATAATTAATTAATAATTCATCATTATGATGATAATTAATCATAATCCTGAAGTTAACACGAGTGTAAATGTAGCAAACATCAGGCAAATTTTAAATTATAAATAAATAGAGTGAATAATTTAAAAAATAATATTTATAAAAAATGCACTTATAAATTTTTTTATTTTTTAAATGCGCATTTTTTAAAAATTTTATTTTACTAATTATTTACTCTATTTATTAATAATTTTAAATTTGATTTCTGCTACATTCACACTCATGAAGTTAACAGACAATCAGTAATTTTCGGATTTTTTTTCCAACAATTTAATTTACAAAAAAAAAAACAAACTAAAAATATGCACATGTAGAAAATTCAAAAAAATATGGGTGTGGTTTTTTTTTACTATAATTTGTCGTATTTAAAAAAATCTAAAAATTATTAAACGTCGGCTAATTTCAGTATCATTATTCTGTAGTTAGCAGACAATTAACAATTTTTGAATTTTTTTCGAACGATGGAATTAAAAAAAAAAAAAACTAAAAATATGCATATGTAGAAAATTCAAAAAACTAGGGGTGCAATTTTTAAAAATATTTTTTTTTTTGCTACAATCCGTCGTTTTTAACAAAATCTAAAAATTATTAGACCTCGGCTAATTTCAGTATTATGATTATGAAACTGAAGTTAGCCGACATCTAATAATTTTTGGATTTTTTTTAAGCAAGAAATTATAAAAAAATAAATATTTCAAAAAATTGCACTTGTGGGGCATGTTCAGAAACACACTCTGGAAGAGAAATATTCAACTCCTGCGTTCAGAAATATCCTCTAGTCGAACCATAGATGCGATTTAACATTACAAAGGTACTAATCACACCTGGATGGGTAATTTTTCATCTCCAGAGTGTATTTCTGAACACGCCCATGGTCTTTTAAATTTTCTACGTGTGCATATTTTTAGTTTTTTTTTTTCTTGAAATTTAACTGTTAAAAAAAAATCAAAAAATTTTTAATTGTCGGCTAATTTCAGTATCATTATTCTGTAGTTAGCAGACGATTAACAATTTTCGAATTTTTTTCCAACGATTGAATTAAAAAAAAAAAAAAAAACTAAAAATATGCACATGCAGAAAGTTTAAAAAACTATAAGTGCCATTTTTTTGAAATCCAAAAATTATTAGACGTCAGCTAATTTCAGTATCGTTATTTACCTGCTAGGAGGTGATGGAGATTTTAATGATTCACTGGCAAAAATGGCTCAGACAGTGGCTGATTCCTTAGCAACTACTTCAAGAGCCGAAGATGAATCTACTGACGGCGATGACAGTTTAGACTTTCAAGCAGCCATAGCGCAAGCTTTCAAGGACATATCCAACACAACTGAGCAAATGAAGGTTTTAAATGATTTCTGATCAATAAATAAAATAGTATCAGTTAATTCGCAAGTATATTTTTATGTTACAAGGCTTCTGGGTCTGGTTTGAATGAAACAGAGCTGCTGTCAATGTTTGGACAGCCGTCAGACGAATCCGGCGGTGATCTATTTCCATTTATGCAAGGAATGATGCAATCATTGTTATCTAAAGATGTCTTGTATCCTCCTTTAAAGGATTTAGTTGATAAATATCCTGATTGGTTGGATGAAAATAAAAGTAGCCTTGCTTCTGTTGATTTTGAAAGATATACCCGGCAATTTATTCTCATGCAAAAGGTATAAATAATTTATCAGCCAATCTTATTTATTTATTTGTCTATTGATTTGTTCCATTTTTTCTCCAGGTGTGCAAAGAACTGGAGGCTGAAAAAAGTGAAGATTCGGATGACGTAAAAAGGGGACGATTTGATAAAGTCCTGGACCTTATGCATGAAATGCAAACTTGCGGACAGCCACCAGATGATTTGATTGGCGAGCAATCGGGTCTGTTTCAGTTGGATGCTGAGGGTAATCCTGTGTTGCCACCGGGTGTTGATCCCTCGAACTGTAGTATTATGTAATTTTTTAAAACTTTTATACGTAATCATGTGCAAGTGATATTTAATCAGCCATCAACTGTACATAAATTAAAATTCAAATTATTTATGATAAATCTATAACTAGTAATTCGCGTTAAGCAAAAAAACAAACAAAAGTTGATCAGGTTTTACGGTTACAATAATTATTATAAGATAACTAAAATTTTTCATTAATTTTTAAGCCTTCAATAATTAAAATTAAAAAAAAATAAAATTTTTTATATCGATTAGTAATTGTGTAGCTGTGTATTGATGTAAACTTTGTTATTATATAGTCTTTCTCTCCGCGACGTTGGGATAATAGAATAAAACACAATACTTTGTTATTAACTTGTCTTTTTATTCTGACACTGAACATTTTATTTTATTTGTCAATATATTTTATTACTGATACTCTTTATTTAAATCTCATTTATACTTTTAAATACTCAGTACATTTTTAACGACAGTATTTTGCTTTACAATAATTTATTTGGTAATTATTTGTAACTCTATTTATTTTATTTGGTATAAAGTTTAGGCTGGAGAGAGTGCGTCGACTCCCGGAAGAACTTTACCCTCCAACAGTTCCAAGCTCGCACCGCCACCAGTGCTTACGTGACTTACTTTGTCTTCAGTTTTCCATTTAGCAGCACAAGTTGACGTATCACCACCACCGATAATTGTGATCGCTCCGCGAGTTGTTGCCTCAACTACATTGTCCATTAAACTTTTTGTTCCTTTGCTAAAGTTATCGAACTCAAAGACACCAGCTGGCCCGTTCCAAACTATCACTTTAGCTCTTTTTATTGGCTCTATTATTAAACATTAAATAATAATAATTAATAATGAATTGAAACAGCAATTAATTGATAATTACCAGCAAATAATTCACGAGATTTAGGACCAACATCAAGTCCCATCCAACCATCGGGAATTCCTGACTCGACATCAGCAGCTCCTACAGCAGCATCTTCAGCAAATTTTTCTGCAGTAACAAAATCAACGGGAAGATGAACCTGGACATTATTTTTTTTAGCTTTTTCCAGAAGATCATTAACTATTTTTGCACCTTCTTCATCAAACAATGAATTTCCAATCTGAAAATAAAATCCATCATCAAAAGTTAGTCAGTAGATACTTTCTAATTATTACTTATTGAAATAATAATCGCAAAATCATCACTTACTTTCATTCCTTTAGATATTTTGAGGAAAGTGTAAGCCATGCCACCTCCGATAATCATTTCGTTGACCTTATCCAGCAAGTTGTTGATCAACTGTATTTTATCAGCGACCTTAGCACCACCAAGAATTGCCAGGAATGGTTTCTCAGGGTTGTCAAGAGCTTTGGCGAAGTACTCGAGCTCTTTCTTCAACAAAAATCCACTGGCGCGAATGTCAAAACCATCGCCCATCATCGAGCTGTGGGCGCGGTGGGCAGTTCCAAAGGCATCGTTGATGTAAACATCGCCAAGTTTTCTCAACGATGCGCGGAATTCCGTAACTTTAGCTTTGTCAGCTTTGATCTTTTAAAAAAAATAAAAAACAAATCAGTCATCAAGACAACAAGACAATCAAAATAATACATGATCCTGAAGTTAGCAGACAATAAAAAATTTTATGATTTTATTTTGAACAAATAAATTTGAACAAAAAAAGAAAGTGAAAAAATGCACATGTAGAAAATTAAAAAGACTATAAGTGAAATTTTTTTAAATATTTTTTTTTTATAATTTATCGTCTTTTAAAAAATCCAAAAATCATTAAACGTCGGCTAACTTCAGTGTCATAAATGATACTGACTTCAACCGATGCCTAATAATTTTTGGATTTTTATCTAAACGATAAATTATAAGAAAAAAATATTTTTAAAAATTGCACCCATAGTTTTTTAAATTTTCTACATGTGCATTTTTTTCTTTTTTTTTTTCTTTAATTGATTTCTTAAAAAAAAATCCGAAAATTATTAATTGTCTGTTAACTTCAGGATCGTCAATCAAAACGTTTTATGGAAAAAATTTTGAGTAAAATTATTTTACGAGGGCAGTTAGAAGAAGTGTTACCTTGCTGCCATCAGGTCCAACACCTTTTCCTTCTTCTTCAACATGGAATCTCAAGTTTTCCAGCAAAATAATTGTTCCCGGTGCAGGGTCAGCGCACGCTTTCTCAACATCCGGACCAACGCAGTCATCAAGGAACAAGATATCTTTTCCAAGAAGCGTTTTCAATTCATCAGCAATTGGCTTAAGAGTGTACTTGGTATTACGTGAGCCATCAGGACGTCCTAGATGTGACATAAGCACAATAGACTTGGCCTTCTTTTCCAACGCATACTTGACAGTATCCAGAGCAGCAACGATTCGCTGATTGTTGGTGATCTTGCCCTCCTTCAACGGCACATTGAAGTCGACTCTACAATGACAAGTAAAAAAAATCAATTTTAATTATCAGTTTACACAAATCCAATTACAATAAAAATTACTCTAACAGGACAAGTGGTTGTCATTTTGACAGCTGACAGTTATTGAACGTAATTGAAAAATTTAAAAAACTGAGTTACTTGTCTTGAATCTGTACCTTATCAAAACCCTTTTGCCGGTGAGGTCTACTTTGTCGATACTGAGTTTGTTCAACGCCATTACGTTTCTCCCAAGACAATAATTACTCCGGTTAATAAAATAACTCGCTGCTGGATAATCACCTGAAGTTATTAGATATCTCTGTTTCTGGTAATTAAATGGATTTACGTGACGTATAATTGAGTTTACCAGTGATGATGATGACAATTTCGAGGTTTGGTATGAAATTTTATGAATGTCAAATAAAGGGCGTCGGAGGTAGCGCCCTCGCATCAGTTTTTCTAACGCGCGCATATGTCACTCTTTTGATAGATACAATTTAAATATAACTATATATTATATTGTTATCCTAAATCGTAAATTTTTAACGTCAATGCAATAATTTAAATATTCACTCAGTAATTAATTATTTAAATTTTCTAACTAACAATCTCTCGATGTATTATTGTGTTATTTTTAAAGATAAACTTATGGTTATCATGCGGCCTTGTCCAAAGTGCTGTCTGGATAATGGACTCAGAAATTAAATTTGTTTTATTAATGATAATGATTATAAATAAAATGCAAATATTATTTATTAAAATGAAAAAAAAACAGATTTCCCATGAGCTGCATGCATGATAATTAATAAAATAGCGCCTGCGCTTCTGAAAACGCGCTAACAATTTTTAAATTTAATCCACGTGTACGCAATTTAAATTATTTAATTATTAAATAATTGATGTGTAAACTAAATTTACTTTTATTAAAAAAAAATTTTTAAAGAAAAGAAGAAAATTTTTTTTTTAGTTTGAAAATAGAAAAAATTGTGTGAATGTAGCAGACATCAGACAAATTTTAAATTTTAAAAAATTGCACTTATTAATTTTTAAATTTTTTAAATGCGCATTTTTAAAAAATTTAATTTTATTAATTATTTATAATTTTAAATTTGTCTGATGTCTGGTACATTCACACTCGTAATAAATTATAGGCCAGATATGCGAAAAAAAAATTTTCGTAGTTGCATTTAATTTTTATCGAGTTTTTAAATATTTAAGTGGATGCTTAAAGTTGTTAGTTTATGCGATATATAGATATATATTTGCTGAGAGAAAACTATTAGATGTTATTTTGGCACAAAATCAACTAATTGCTGCATGTATGGAAGTAAATTAAGTTTTTAAATATTCAAATATAAGAAATTAAATTTAAATTAACATTTTAATTTTTAAATTTTTGTAGTAAAATTATTTTTTTATTTGAAACTGGAAAAAAAAAATGGTAATTATTTTTTTAATCCAAGAGCTTAATTATTAAAAAAAAATTTTTTTTTTTTTGAGTAATTTTTTCCTCAACGAGGATATTTTGAGAGCTAGTCGAGAGTTTAACTGGGACACAGACAGGTTTAAAATAGGGAAAGTTTAAACTAGGGAAACGTATACTGTGCATGCGGTGTAATTTAAGTTAAAGGTTTATGGTGATTACTCGTTTGTCAGTTGTAATTTGCATTTATTATTATTAGCTGTTTCTTCAGTTATAGAGGAACATATCATAAAGAAATAAAGATAGACCCACGCTTTCAAAATATTAAGTCTACTCTATAATAAACAATAAATATTCTCCGAAAGCATACAAAGAAAAAATTAAAGAAACCAAAAAAATGACATCCGTTGTCGGATTCCCGTGTTCGTTAAATCTAATCTTTGGGCTCTGCTCCAAGCATATTTGACCTCACGTTACCCTACAGAGTTTCTTTATTCCAATCAACAGCAATCCCGCTAACAATTATTTTTATTAACTCCCACAATATATTTATATCTCCGTTCTCTGTTCTCTCCGCAAAAGTTTTCATAAAATAAAAACCTTCCAAGTACAAATTATCGAGCATGTTAAATTAGTGTACAAAGAACGATATATCGATGCTGGTGAAACCTGTTGATCAAATGCCAACGAGTGTCAATGGACTGACTTATAATCCGGTAACTATTTCCGTACAATAATAGTGCTTTTGATAAATGGCCTTTATACAATATTCGATGCCAAACTAAAAACCCGTCCGATGTCAAACTGTCTAATCACTTATCCCATTTCTCTTTGACTCTCTTTATTATATATATACTTATAATACTTGTTAACATAATATAAGATGTTGGGATCATTCAACAATGCTAAAATAGCCCAACGATCGTTTAACGCGGGGGCGGACTACGATACGCCTGGCCACTTTTGAATATCGTTCTACCCGGAAAGTCCACATACTTATATGTATATACATATATATCTTCTTATTCTTCATCCTCGCTTATTCGTCTTCATCTCATCTCGCGTACTCTTGCCGTTAATTTATATCCACTACACGTATGCGTATTTTAAGTAAAATACTTTTGTCTTGTTGGCTAGCGTTTTAAATTTCCCCGAGTATCGCCGGTAATACGTGTACTGTTTGTAAAAATACGTCTGTCTTTGTACTGCTAAAAAATAATAATTATTATAAATTTTACTCATGAGTTTAAATACAAGTGAGAGTTAAATACAACCGGTAGCTCAGATTTTTAAATTTCAAATTATTTTTTAAAAATACATATAAATATAATTACATTTTATATTTATCAGTTAAACGTGCCGAGATTTTTTTAAACGTCGAAATGAAAATTAATCAACACGAAGAAAGCCGTTGGTCAAACACGTGGTTGTGTTGGGTCGCGTGCAAAATTAGAGGCTTAGAATAACTAGCACGACATACAACTATAACATAAATATATATATGTATATATGTATACCTGTATATATTATAATTAAATGTATGAGAATGGCTGGTATGGATAGATGTGGAAATGTATGCGTTCACCGTTTAGTTGGAATTGTATTTATTATTATTTTCAAAAAGTTATTTAAATTTAGGCTGTTTTGTAAAGTGCATTGACCGTAAACATAAAGAACAAGTCATTAACAAATATATTTTTAATTTACGTGTGACAGCAATTAATTTATCGGCTCAAACGTGCCCGCGTATGATAAGCGTAACATTTTTTTTCTTTTATTTTGATAGTATTTAAGTGTCATGTAGATTGACTCGTGTGTAAATTGATTGGTTTTTAAATGACAGTCCTTGAATTGTGTCCGTACAGACCGGATGTAGCTTTCAGTGTGTATTATATACAAGTGAGAAAGATAAAAAAATAATTGTTGTTAGTGATGCGATAGGTGGCCGGCCCAATGCCAGTGAATCTGTGTCTGATGATCATGATCACACATGTACTTTAATCTCGTCGCGGGCGTCTCTGAGCTCTTTGGCTCAACTCGGGACCACCAGCTTCACATTTTGCTCTCAATCGGTCCTTCGACCGGACCAGAGACCAGTTCAGTCTTCAGTTTTTACTCAACCCACTGACTTTAATATTTTATCACTACTCTACCCCATTTATTTATTTTTTTTTCTACTCCCATGTGTAGTATTTAATTTAAATTTTGATAATTACTTTTAAATTAAGTGTTTTCTACTGGATAAAGTTTTTTAAAAGTATTTAAAATGAAGTGGTAGGTGACCTTTGTGCTTGTTCGTGTGACTATTAATTAATTTACAAAACTTTTTTTAAATACAAGAGTAATTATTTTGTTACTAACACGTGTTTTTATGTAATTTTAATGGATTAATAAATAATAACAATAATAGAAATAGTACAGTCTAAATATATTTTAAGATAAAGTACATAAAATTTTATTAATACACGGTGTAGTTAAAAGCCGCCAATTACTTTCATTATAAATTTGTACCCAAGTACTCGTAAAAGTTGAAAAAAAATTAATTAACAATTTTTAAAAAACTCAATTAACTTTTAATCATTGGAGTAAATAAATACGAAGGGAAATTTATGTGTTGACGTTAATAAAAATATTTTTTAATAGTTCCCGAAAGACTGATATCATATTTATCCGGTAAAAAGCTCGTAAACTTTTCCTCCGACAGGCTTCTGGGTATCGATTGAGGGTCAAACTGATCGACACGTGCTTTTAACTCACTGCTACTCTGTTTGCTTATGGACTTTATTTACATTTCTTCTATCCAGAGTTTTATAAATTTTAGGAAATTCATTTCCATTAAAAGTAATTGATAGCACGAGTATGTAATAAAAAAATACATTAAATATTATATGATATAATAATGCACACGTCAATTCAGTAGATATTTCTGTCGGAATTTCGAGAAAAGTATCAGCAGACTTGGCAATCTATTCCCAGAAGTTTTTTTTATTTATTCATTTGTAAACTGAGCCTATGATATTTTTTATTTATTTTTCTTGGTTATTTCCAATTATTTTAGACTTAATAATAATGTCAGATATTTCATACAAATATATACTAGATATAGTCGTTAGATGTCTATTGAGTTGTGATGATGAGTGTACTTATGGTAAATCTATCACTGGTACTTAGGAACTAAAAATAAATCTCAATCGTATTGAAGATCGATACAAATATTGATATAGAAAATTTTAAAGTGGTGCCTCACAACACGAAGAGTTTGACCTTCTTGTGAAGTATATAAACATGTAATATATGTACATTATCTCATGTGAGGCATCAACTCGTACTAGTTGGCAATAAAAAATACATCCTGGCTTTCGTATTGCACTAGTTGGCTATTGTAAAATTGTCTCTTCTTTCATTCCGCTGTGATCTTGTATAGGAATGCATGATTGCACATTATATCTTTATTTATTCTTCGTCATACATTATACTTACCTATAAATACGTATACAAAATTAATTACTACTGATTACAGTACATGAGTATAAATAATCGACATGCAAGTTTTGAATTAACGAACCTCTAATTTATTTTTCGACTGCACGATACTTATATAAATTTAATTAATTACTATTGTTTATGCGCAAGATAAAAATAAACATTTTACGAGAATTTGCTAAAGAAAAGTATTTAAATAATTTGATATTTAAACCAGCGGTTATTGTTTTAAGTTTGGAATTTTTTAAATACTTTAGTTACCTTATTTTTTTTTTATTGAGGAATAAACATTCAGCTCAGAGCGCTTACATTTATTATTGCAATAAAATAATTGCGATATAAAATGAGTTTGTAAGTCACTGAGTAAGTAAAAATTCATTTATGCAAATACCAAAGTGTCTCTGACCTCGGACATTAACAGAGTAATGTTTACGATTTGAGTATTTAACTTGCTCTTGAACCGAAAATATTCGAACTGTTAAAAACATAAACCAAAGAGTTATTCGAGTCGATTTTTACCGTAAATTTAAACACATATTTATATTGGAAAATTTAAATATTACTGTAAAAAATTTTCGGAGTGAACGCGGATTAAATCCGGGGTAAATGCGGAGCAGATGACTGTGTATTTATTTATTTCCCTTGAAGTAAAATTTAACCCGCAAGCGGGTTTATTTAAATATTTAAACTCCGGTTCGGAGTCAAATTAACTCCTAGAGGGAGTTTACTTTGAGATTAAAACTCCGGCTTGGAGTGAACGCGGATTGAATCTGAAGTGAATTTGACATGAATAAGGAGCAGATGGCTGTGTATTTATTTAATTTCTTTGGAGTAAAATTCAACCCGAAGACGGGTTTATTTAAATATTTAAACTCCGGTTCGGAGTAAATACGGATTCAAATAAAATCCAGATCACTCCGAAATCATTCACCTGAAAAAAAACTCCTTTACTCCGAATGTGGAGTCATTTTTTTCTAAAACTCCGGAACTTCGAGAGAGGAAAATCTGATTTAAATAAAATCTGTAATCACTCCGAATTTGCTCCCGATTTTTTTTAGTGTATAAAAAATCAATTGTTTATTATTTAATTTATTAATGACATGTAACATTTAATTAAAATCATCATCATTGTAAAGAACCAATATCTAATTTTACTTCTCTACTCCCAACTCCCAATTAATCAGCTATTATCGAAGAATTAAATTGACCGCGTACTAGACTTAACGTCTCGCTGAATCACTTGCAATCTTCTTCAGTAAAAATTTAAATCTGAATAAAAAAAGAAATTATATAAATATATATATACATATATAAATAATGGATAAATATAAAAATTATGAATATACATTTTTAAAAACCACTCGCAACAGATTTACAATATTCTTAACATCAATATAAATAAAAAAAAATCTAAATTTATAAGCACACACACATATATTTATTTTCCCGCCAGCCAATGCTTAATCATCTACACACCATCACGCGTTAAAATCGATTGCTATAAAAATATAACAAAAAAAAAAAATTTATATATAAAATCGGGTCATTTGTTTATTGATATTTTTTTCGTTTATTTTGTACGCAGGTTCCGCCTTTTTTTATTATAAATGTTATGATGTTAAATAAGCGGGAAATAATCAAGATAATGTCCAACGAAAATAAAGAAAATATATATCTAGTCCAGTAAAAAACCTCCTCTCTATTTGTTAACTTCTACAGAGGTGACACGCAGTTATAAAATTATTTTTATTATCTCTACAAAAATTTAATTTAATAAGAAGCAGCAAAATTTTTTTTTTAATTTTGGCGGTACGAATAAATTTTTTATTTTTCCGAGATTCAAATTTTTAATGATCCTAAAGTTAATAGGCAATTAAAAATTTTCGGATTTTTTTTTCAAAAAGTCATTTACAAAAAAACTAAAGAAATGCATGTGTAGAAAATTTAAAAAACTATAAGTGCATTTTTTTGAAATATTTTTTTTTAAATTTCATTTAAAAAAAAATCAAAAAATTATTAGACGTCAACTAACTTCTGTGACGAGTGTGAATGTAGCAGACATCGGACAAATTTAAAATTATAAATAATTAATAAAATAAAGTTTAAAAAATTTTGAAATTAATAAGTGCATTTTTTATAAATATTTTTTTTTTTAATTATTTATAATTTTAAATTTGTCTGATGTCTGCTACATTCAAACTCATAACTAACTCAGTGTCATAATTTTTAATGATACTGAAGTTAGCAGACGTCTAACAATTTTTGGATTTTTTTTTAGACGATAAACCATAAAAAAAAAATATTTGAAAAAATTGCACATGTAGTTTTTAAAATTTTCTACACGTGCATATTTTTATTTTATTTTTTTGCAATTGATACGAAAAACAAAAATTCAAAAATTTTTAAATCTCTGCTGACTTCAGGATCATTAATTTTTAACCAAAGTTCAAATTTGAATCTTCGATTGCCAAAAAAAGTCAACAATTTTCATAAAAATACAAACTCCAAAGATTTTCAACCGAGTACGTTCTCATATATATACATATATAATAATAATAATCCGCGCGCTTTTGAAAGTTTGTATTTGAACAGTAGCTTTTTTAAAAGAACAAGTAAGAGGAGGGTTAGTCTCAAGGTTTAACACCTTTTTTACGTCGTCATCGTGTCTCTTTGCTGTTTAACTCTGCTCTTGTATGTCGATATATATCTAGCAATAGTGAGTATATATCTCTCATCATATATATCTATATTAATCTACACTAGTAGATATTTATATACATAGACAGGCAAGATTCGTAGTGTTCGTACCTTACAGGAGTAATAGTGAATTTGAATTTCTCAGTTGCATCGATCGCTATCCCGCGTGGGTGCCGCCATCGTACGACGATCCAACCAATCGCGTGTCCTCTTGAAGATGGCTGCCGCATCGGCGTTAGAGTTCGACGACGACGACGACGGGGTTTCGTGCGGTGCTCGCGCGAGCACCAAGTCCAAGTCCTAAACTCGCTTCGGATATATTATAGATCGATTTTTCCACTTAAACATTAAGTATATAACAAATCCACCTTGTCTACTCTAGAGACCTCCTCAGACTTGCCAGTGAGTGGACACTTAAATAATTAAATAAATAAACCAACTATTTAATTACAATAAATAATTATCGATTTGACAGTGATGTGTGCTATTGGTGTTTAGTTCATCTGAAAGTAAGAATTTATTTTTATCTACTTCTTTACTGCCTTTATTTTATTATTTTTATTTAATCGTTTGCGCTAATGAAAAAAATAAATACGTTTGATATTACGATAGCTTAGGAGGGTGGTGGTAAGATCGTCTATATCGTCTAGAAGACGACATTGTTAGTAAAAATAAAATGTCATATATTTGGATCGTGGTGGTATTGGCCAATGCGTGGGGATCCGATGAAAGTAGACACGGAGATATGTCTTCAATGCCGGGATACGATCCGGGAAGAAGTCACTCAACATTTTTAAAATATATGTCCATATCAAGGGTGATATTATTCATGATAAATCTTCATATCACTGACGTTAATTATCTTGTCGTTGAACCTGTTTCCAATCACGATACTAATGGAGCAAAAGAAAATTATCTATTCCTACTTTAGTTACCTCACATGAATGTGCTAAAAAAAAAAGCCATTGGGTAGATATCTATATATATACATACCTAAATATATATATATATATATATATATATATATATATATATATATATATATATATATATATATATATATATATATATATATATATATATATATATATTAATTATCTACAGTGGGACTCGCTGCAGGCAGGCAGGCAGGCGACAAGAAGGGTGTTTTAAGGTGGTGTACTTGGGGGGTGGTGATGGTGGCAGTGTCGGCGGCAGTGGCGACGTTGTGGTGGTGGTCTTTTGCTGGTGGAGCTTTTAGTTCTCTCACAATCAGCAAAACCAACCCCTGTAACTAGCTGCACCCTCTTCTACCCACTTGCCAGCCGTACCAGCAGCAGTAGTTGTAGTAAAAGTGATGGCTGCCTGAAATGGACCGCGTTTATTGACCAATTTTATTGTTAACTTATTAACACTTTATCCTTGTGATAATACACTGATTACAATAATATTTTTCTAGGTTAAAATGATTTCTAGTGATTTTCAGGGCGTGCCGTGTAATTACCATTAAAAATTTATATTAAGAAATTTCATTTGTAGTTACGTTATTCTGTCTGATTGTTAACTGATGGAGCTTTATAGCGCCATTGTATTTTATAATTTATTTTAAATTATTGTGTGATGAAAAAAATAGGCGGGGTAATTAAAAGTTACTTAAATATTTCCAGGCATCCAAATCATCCGGGTAAATTGGTGTTGAGGCATGTAGGCGACGAGAGTACGGATCAGAACAATAACATCACAATGACGAGCGAGGATTTGTTACAGCCAGGCCATGTGGTCAAAGAACGTTGGAAAGTTGTGAGTTAATTAACATTATAATTACTTTTAGTAATAATAAACACCACAGGTCGTATGATTAACATCCCCAGTCTTCCATTGACTAGGCCGTTATTTTATAGATTTTTTTTTAATCATTAATTTAAAAGATCACTCGTGTCACGCATAAATTACTTTACACTATTGAAGCTCTAATTAAATCTGTAACGTAGTATTTATATTTTAACGAGAGTTAATACCTATTAGAGCAATTGATTGGGTAATTTATCGCGTTGGAAAGAGAGTTACACGATCGACAACAGACAAATTTGGAGTAGGAGTCCTTATAAGAACTTTAAACTGTAGATCATCTCTTGGTACAGATTACAAAAACTAAAATGATGCAATTGACCTAATAGTAATTTTTTTTTTCTGATGCACAGATGAGGAAAATTGGCGGCGGTGGCTTTGGTGAAATTTATGAAGGCCTTGATTTACTGACCAAAGAGCAAGTCGCTCTGAAGGTTGAATCTGCGCGGCAACCGAAGCAAGTTCTTAAAATGGAAGTTGCCGTCTTAAAAAAGCTCCAGGGTAAATATTGACACTGGCTGTCATTGTGTAATTTTTTTATTATCATTAATGATAATTAACTTAATTTATTTATTTTTTTAGGCAAAGATCACGTGTGTCGCTTTATAGGCTGCGGTCGTAATGACAGATTCAATTACGTCGTGATGCAGCTGCAAGGTAAAAATTTAGCGGAATTAAGACGTGCGCAGCCTCGTGGTGCCTTTTCTCTGTCAACAACTTTAAGACTCGGATTGCAAATTTTAAAAGCAATTGAAAGTATTCACCAAGTGGGCTTCCTCCACCGGGACATTAAGCCGGTAAGTTTTTTATTTTTTTTCTTCACTTACTTCAGTCATTATCAGTCATTGCCATCGCAGTCATTGTAAATATTATCGCTATAAAAATTGATGTACTCGTCGTGATTTATTGCAAAGATGCAATCGCGACGGTACGACTTGTTATCGAAAATGAATATAGTAGAGGTGGTCGCGAAGCAACTGTGTATAAATCGATTAAATAAAAAAACTTTTATCGAAGGTGAAATGTTAAAACTTAATAATATTTGTTTTAAATTATAGTCAAACTTTTCTATTGGCCGTCATCCGTACAATAGCCGAGTTGTCTATATGTTGGATTTCGGACTTGCTCGGCAGTTCACCACTGGGACTGGTGAAGTTAGACCTGCACGTGCTGCGGCTGGTTTCCGCGGCACAGTAAGATACGCTTCAGTAAATGCTCATCGAAATAAAGAGATGGGAAGACATGATGATTTGTGGTCATTATTTTATATGCTTGTGGAATTTGTCAACGGACAATTGCCTTGGCGAAAGATTAAAGACAAAGAACAGGTGAGGATTATAATATTGTAAATCCTTAATTAATATTTTATTCTGTACAAATAATTATCTAGTTCTCATATTACTAATTATTTATTTACATTTAATTCAGGTGGGGATTTTAAAAGAAAAGTACGACCATCGTTTGTTACTCAAACACCTTCCATCAGATCTCCGGCTCTTCCTGGAACACATTCAGGTATTTAGCAGAATATATATATAAATAAAAAAAAAAAAGCACTTATCCGCCTTCAAACTATTTATGATTGAGGCGCGTGAAGAATATACAGGCATTAGTAAATGCAGGGCTACTTGGCTGATGTTCAAATTGTCATATATAAGTGATAACAATGAGGCCAAGGTCTTCCGTGGACCAAATCTTTGGCGTATAGCGTATAGTTTTTCCGGGTGTACTTTATCGTATACATATATAGTATAATTTAAAATGTATATATATTTGACGTAATTTAATGTAAAATAAATTTGTCCAACAGAGTTTACAGTATGCGGATAAACCTGATTACGCTATGCTGGCTGGTCTGTTTGAAAGATGTATGAAACGTCGAGGTGTAAAACTTAACGATCCTTACGATTGGGAAAGACCATTAATAGCTAATGAAGGTTTGCCAACTACGAGGTCACTGCCTACAGTAACGGCACCGCCTGCCCTTACGACAGCGACGACTATTAACCAGCCACCGACTACTCCTAATGTAGACACAAATAACCAAGAAAATGTTGAGCCAGACAATCGAAAGGAAGTGAGTAATGAATATCCATTGGCTTGTCATTTAATTAATTACTGAAAATATGCGCATACATAATTACAATATTAATAAACTTTTGTTATCAACCAGGCAAAAATGGACATTGAAAGCTTGTGCAGGCTGCTATTGGGCCATGACGGATCACCAGTTCCATTTACATCGGCAATAAGTAATAACCACGGACGGGATAAAAATTGCAATGCAACGATACAGATTACGGACAATACACATCAGCAGGCTGGACAACAAGTTGCCTCTACTCCACCGGTTCAGGGGTCACCCAAGAAACGACGCGCCGTGTCGATGGCTGTCGAGCCGCAGTCACCAGTTCCGCCGGTTGAAAAACCCGTTGATAATGAGGGCGACGCTCTGATGGCATCAGCTCGGTCAGCGTCGGAAGTGCCGCGTTCAAAGCCTGTTGCCAATGCCGCTGCGCCGTTGAGGAAATCCGCGAGCGGCGCAACCTTCGCAAGACTTCGTGTCGTCGCTCTCCCGGAGACCAACGCCACCGGGGAACCACCGAGTCCAAGGATACAAACTGACGTTGACGCTTCCTACTGCTCTTACGATGTTACCAATACCAAGCAAGCAGGAAATCAAAGCCCAGTTACGGAACAGCGTGAGCCATTACGAAGAGAGCCCCGCAGACGCGCGAGAACAGGACGCTCGGCTATGCGAGACTGTTCAATAACACAATTTGCACAAATTGATGATGACAACGTATCTGCATTACAGCAAGTGACACGAGGCGGCGGGGGTCTCACTCTAGCGTCCCAGTGGAAGTCGCAGTTTGACGATTCCGAGGAGACTGACAATGAATGGAAGGGAGAAAATTTACAGAGTCCGGAGCATAAAGGCGTCGCGCCGTCTATTGTTCCTCAGGTAAAAGGAATTTTTTATTCCTTTATTTTATTGTTTACTCCTCACAAAAGGTCAGACGCGAATAGAAATAGTTGTAGTACCAAAAACTTTATCCAAAGTTTATAATTGATCCTTTATTTCTAATAAACCACTTCCTTCTCGCAGTACTTTTATTATTTTTATTTTGCTGTGCTAAGTCTGAGTGTCACAAGTTGTAACGAAATCAGGTATCACGGCAAATAAAAAATTTTATTCATGCATTTTGACATCTTGAATAGGAGATGTAGGCTGCATATAATTTTCTAAGCTTTCAACATTCACATCATCGTTTCATCAAAAATCAACATATTATTAATTCATAGATTTTTTTTATTGACGAAAATTTGTATTTGATATTCTAGCAACGTCTGGCCTGTATCTACACTCCTGCTTGACATTCTTCTCTTCCAACGATGCACTGCGATGCTAAGCTCCACCAACGCTTTTTTTTCTTTTGCTTAATAACTTTTTTATTTTATTTTTTTTTTGTTTTCTATTTAATTCTGTTACCTGCCAAAGCTTCATCAGCTTTTTCTATTAATTATTATCTCAGTTATTTAGTTATTTAGTTTATACCATTATCACTAAGTGATAGTAAAAAAAATTTATTTGGTTAAGTATATTATTATTATTATTGTTACTAAGATTACAATTGCTATTGTAATAACATTTTCTAATTTAAACAGCAGAGCTGTTTAAAAAAAAACCAAGTTTTGGCTTTAATCGATCATGAAATACAATAACTTTTTTTTTCATTGCTGTGCTTTTTTTTTTAACCTTTCATCTCTTTCGTATTAATTGGAGTGCTTTTGCCGTAAAAAAAAAAAGTTAACAGAAATAAAACTTTGAGTATGTAGTCCACAGTTGATAGCGAAGCAGCAGCAACAGCAACTCCGGTAGCTGGGGGATGTCAAGAGCCAAAGAGCCCGCAAGCTCAGGCTTCAACTGTGACACCCAGTGCGTCTCTGCAACAAGCAGCACTTGCTGTCCAGACGGTGCTCTCGCGAATAAGCGAGGACTCCCCTCGGCCTGGACCCCACCACAGATGTCTAAATATCACGGGAATAGAAAATTATCCAGAGCTTCAAGGAGCTTTGCCAAGAGCATGGAGCGTGCCGGCGCTGGCGTCACACGTTCGTGCTCATCTAGAAGCACCTTTGGTTCGTATTTTTTATTGTGAGATAAAAAAATTCAGTTGATTGTCCGATTAGTTGTTAATTGAATGAATATTTAATTGATGAAGGTCCAGCAAGCTGCATTTGATGATTTGTTGTATGAAGTCGACGTAATGTGGAATGTCGCAATGCGATACGATGAACCCAAAGAAAGCCCGACACACAGACGTTCAAGTGTTCCAGCTATTGAATTTGCGTCACCAGTACTTCCAGGTACTCCAGCTGGTGATGAAGAAGAGCAGGCTGTTGCCGGAAGATTAGAGATTAGGGTCGTTGATTCCACTGGAGGAGCCACCGTTGTACAGACAACTGCAGATAAAGAGCCACTACAAAGTAATGTTTAAAAATAATAGGATTACTCTGTTAAAATAAGAGGATTATTAAATAATCTCGCTGTTGTTGTTACTATTGTAGAAAAATTAACGAACGGCACAGCGGGTAGCCCAGCTAGTCCAAACCCCGGGCCCGATGAGCCTTCGATATACTACGACGCTACAGAGAGCCGTGTGAACACAAGTAATACATCGGCAAATAAACCAGTAACAGCACCGACAGGACCCAATTCAAATTCGGTGACACCACGTGAACCCAAAGACAATAAAGACCGCGATACTTCAAGGCCACACAGCGCTTACAGTAAAATACCCGTGCCCGTTAAAAGTCCACGCTGCTCTCTGTCGGAATCGACACCCGATGCAAATACTCCCAATACTAAAACTGGTACGGGCAGTGAACTCGATAAATCACCCACCACATCAACTCAATTGAAGGATAAAGATGTCGGTTAGTTTATTTCATATATTTTTATATTTATAAACCAATACTTTTTTTTTATTTATTTACACGTTAATTTTAAAAAATTCAAGTAGTCTAAGTGTTTTGTCTTCGAGCTAATGTTAGCAGTCAAATTAATGACAGCACACATATTATTATTATATATCAATATTATTATTGCATAATAATGCTTGAAGTTAGAATGTTCTTTTGCAAGAGGCTTTATTTATCATTCATGTACACACTGTCGGTCAGAGCAGATTAAGTTCACTGAACCTGTTTTATTTTATTTATTTATTTCAAATTTATAGTTTTGAAATATAAAAATAGTTAAGTTTATTAGTGTTGTTATTATTACTATTATTATTATTATTATTGTTATTATTATTATTACTATAGTTATTTCGCAATAAATTTTATTTTGAGCTTCTTAGCAGTACTAACACCAATAACTTTTAGCAACCAAAGGCAAACTGATCACAGTACATGCAACGGAGACACCTCAGCTACGAAGATGCGCGACATTACCGGATGCCCGACCAAGTCCAGTTCCACCTTTGACGTCTACCAGCTCAACGGAGGACGAAAATTTAACAGGATGTACGCCGGCGTTGAGACGACGTCGACAAAGTGAAAAATATGTAACCCATGCCAGTCAACTTAATCTGCGATTTCAAAGACCGCAGCGACGGAGACCCAGTTCCGAGGTCTTGTCGAAATTCTATCCCCGGGGTGTACCCTCGTACCTACTCGAAGCAGGTAAAAGAAACGAGGAGAGCAGTGACAATGATTCTGACAGCAGTGGCCCTCCAAATACACAACCACCACCTCCGCCTTCATCGCTGCCGCCTCATGTGGCTGAAAATAATGCTAGGTATGGCCGTTATCATCAAAAAATTTTCAATAGCACGGACTTCTACTATTGGTTAGCCATACAAATTTTATGGACATTTTCTATGACTATCATGGTCCTCCCCCCCCTGCCCTACTCTGACATTTTATTTTCTGTCTTGTATTATTTTGTAACTTCCCAAACGTCACTGCCACGACAGCTTTGCAGACTGACGTTTATTTTATTTATAAATAATGCGTGCTATAGATTTTTTTATTTGAAAGCATAAGCATCCTGCTGTTAGGCGTTGAAAAGAAAAAGTTTGACCACTTTGAGTGTTGTTTCAAATAAAACTCACTCTTAGAACTCAGCTGTTAATTATCCTAATTTAATATTATTTTGTTGGCCATCAAATGCTATATTTTGCATATGTTTATTTTATCTGTTAACGCACCTCATACATTTTTAATACATGCTATGTGCTGGTAGAATTTTTGCTGCATGAGTTTGTTGCTACTTATTATTATTATTTTTTTTTGTTATGTTTAATTTATGTTCATATTCATTTATATATGTAAGGTATAAGGTACATATGAGGGTAAAAAGTAATTTATGATTATAAATTTAATATATTTATGAAATGGTAAATTCGTAGGCAGGTGGATGGTAAACTAAAATTTATAATTTAATTTTGTCCATAAATTAGACGTTTTGTCTCTTTATGCTGTAAATAATTTGCGGAGTTGACGCGGATTAAATCCGGAACGGATGCTGTATTTACTCAATTTTCTTGGAGTAAAATTCACTCCGAAGGATTTTATCTTAAACTGAAACTCCGAATCAGAGTGAATGCGGATTTCAAATAAAATCTAGATCACTCCGTTGGAAAAATAAACTTCTTATTTACTCCGTATGCAGAGTAATTTTTTCTAAAATTCCCGAACTTCGAGTGGTGGAGTGAATTCTGATTTAAATGAAATTTGTAATCACTACAAATTCACTCCCGATTTTTCCCATGTATTGGGACTTCTTCAGTAACTAAAAGTCATCATTATAAACATTTAAAATTTTACAAATTAAATATTTCACATTAGAATCTCATGGTAAAATACAACGAATACATAAAATATAAACTAATACCTTGATCATTTAAATTCTGTCATAAATTTTTATAAGAAGTCCCAATAATGGGACAAAATTTATGGTCAAAATTAAAATAAAAATTTCTTTTCAATTTCCTGCCCACCTCACTACGAATTCATCACTTTTATTAAGTTTTCTGTACATGATTTAAAATAAAATATATTTAATATATTTATGTTCCAGATGTCGAAGATTCAGACCAGTCCCAGACACAGCGGTAGTTAGCAGAGAATCGTGAGGGGTGGCGATCTGAATCTGCATTGGTCTTGATTCACATAAAAAAATATTAATAATAATAATAATATTGAATACAAACACAATAATAACAAAGTTCTACCACAGCCAACTAGGAATGTGATACCTTTTTGGATCAAATAAGTATAATAGAGCTTTTTTTAGTAACTGTTTTACAGTAATAATTAATTCATTACTTTATTTAAATAACTATTAATAACAATAATAAATAAATAAATAAATAATAATAATCTTAATTGGCTGGCGGGAAATCGAAATCTTCCCTGCGGTCACATCAGGAGATTGAATGTGAATGTCACTGTACTTATTAATAATGTATGTGGATTAATGCAGTGTGATTTGTTGTAATTATTATTATTATTATTAATTGTAACAGTTATCGAAACGAGATTGTGACGATTGTTTCCAATGTGGTGATGCGTTTTTGATTATTTATTTAAAGAGAGCAAGAAAGCAAATGTTCTGACGAAGCGCACGATCTCCATTATGATAAATTTCAAATTTAAATCACCAGTAAATATTTCATTAATTTAATTAACGTAAATAATTACTGGATTGTAAAAAATGGAGTTGTCTTTTAGTGTTCTCTTAGTTTATTTGCTGATCGGCCGCCGGTCGTTGTAGCTGATTGATGGATCTCCAAGTGATAAACTAAAAAAAATAATAAATATGTGAAATGTACAAAAAAAAAAAAATACCAGACATCTAGAAAAATTTCACGGATCCTCATTTTTAAATGCTTTAATAGTTGAATGGCTCTTGTGTGAAAAAAAAATTTATGGAACGATGACACGATAAAAAAAAAATCTATATATATAAATATATAAATAAATATATTATTATATCTGGCCTTGTCTATGCACTGAAAGCCAATATAATCTGCGGGAAATTATACTACGGGAGTCTTGTTTTTAAATAAAATTGAAAATTAGTTTTATTTTAAAATTAAATAATTAAAAAAAAAAACAAATAGATAATTTAAAGGAAGAGCAAATGAAAATTATAAGTTTTAAGACTCTTGTCATTTATTTACTGCAGTTCGATATTATATATGAAGTGAAGGGGGCGGTATCTTTTTAGATTAATTAAATAAATAGGTGTAGCCTTGAGATCGGGGCGAGTGTGCTAGTCTTTATAAAGCCACCATAAATATTTCAACAGAATGCAACAATTTTTTATTGATTTAAAAAACAAACAATATTTCAATTGTTATTATTAATATTTTTTAGTTTATTGTAATTTTAATTACACTGAATAATTAATTAAAATCACAAATTATTCCTTGCACTGGAATAAATATTTCTTTTAATTATTGTCTAGATACTTGTGATTTTATTTATAAGTATCGATTATCGAAGGAAAGAGTTGATATTTCATAGGTATTTAAGAGACGTCAATCATTGAACTTTTTTTTCTTTTTTAAATTGTATTTGATATTAACTACGACTAGTAGTGACTAATTACCAATTAAACTAGTCACATAAGAGCAATGCGGTTACGTAAAAAGCGACAAAAAAATAATTACTCCATTTATTTATTAGTAAAAAATTAAATGGAATTAATATATATTATTATAGTGTATGATTTATATATATATAATATACCAAACGCAATTGTCTGTAATTAATGTTGACAAAAAAATGTGTCGCTTTAAAATTATTTAAAAAAAAGGTGGATTATAAAAAAAAATTGTATACCAAAAAGACAAAATGCAATATTAATGTTTATAAAATATAAATGTTTATAATCTATACTGATAATAATAATGAATTAATAGCTCTTTGTTTATTGATGTCTGGTGATGAGTAATAGACGGACTAGTGATAATTTGCGATAAATATTATTTAATTGTCATTATAATAATTAATTAATTTATTAATATCGCAATTTTAGATAATCGAAATCTAGTCACTGAGCTGATTTAACCGCGTAATTAACCAAGCAATCAACTTCTCAATTACTTATTAAGTTAGCTATATATAATACCAATCAAATTTATAAAACAAGGCTTTAAGTGTTAGCCTTATTAATAATTAAATTAAATTAACAGAAAGTAAAATTATAATCAATTGTTTGTGCCATGATTAATTATTTTTTAAATTATATCTTTTAATTGTTTTCATTATTATTATTATTTTTTTTCAAATTGACACGTAAAATAAAATATGTAATAAATTTAGACATGTGAGTCTTTTGAGCGCGAAAATTTTTTTGAAGACTAGATTTTTTAAAATCTAAAATAATTATTGATCAATTAATTCAACTTAACTAATGAACCCTGATTAAAAATTCCGATTTAAATTTTTTAATCAAATTCTATGGGAAAATAATAAATTTTTTGTCTGATTTCCTGTGAACTTTAAATCGGATTTATTCAAATCTCTGGGGAAATCCGATTGTAATTTTTTAATTGGAGTTTTTTAATCAGGGAAATTTGAATAAACTTTCATCAGTATTATGATGATAATTTTATCTTTTTATTTTGTTTTAAACTAGTGCAATATAAATTTATTTATAAATAAAACAAAAATAATAATAATAAATTGGACAGCTATCAGATGCATTGAAGGCCAAATTAATCATATATATTATTTGTATAACAATTATTAATTATTATCAGGGTACGGAAGTTTGTGCTCAACAATAAGAATAAAAGAAAAAAATTTACGCAAATTTCTAAAAGATATAGGGTAGAGGTACCATTTGTGGCCACTGCTCAATTTTTGGAAATTTGGTACTTTATTTTAATTAATGAAAAAGTATCAAATGAAATTTCCAGTTTAATAGCAGGTCAAAAGTATCTGAATACATTTTAAAAATTAATTATGTAATTGCGTCTTTAAAAAATTATTTTATTTAAATTTTTCAAGTGTCCAAAACTGGGTCCCAAAGTGGCCAAAAACGGTACCTATACCCTATTCAAATGTCGAGTGTCATTAAAGCCGTTGAAATTAAGGTTGCAAAAAAAATGTCAATAAGACAATCAGCAAGATAATTAGCAAGACCATCAGCAAGACAATTGTCTTGTTCGTTGTCTTACTGGTGGTCTTGCTGATTGTCTTATTGATAAATTTTTTCACAACCTCCATTTCAAAATTCTTTTATGGCGTTCAATATTTGAATAAATCTTTTAATTTAATTTACGAAATTTGCTCGCGATCGTAATTTTGATATAGAGAAATTTGGGTGAATTCTTTTCTTTTATTCTTATTGTCAAGCACAAATTTCTGTACCCTGATTATTATAAATAATTAGCGACTGAGCAGTATTTATATATAAACAATTAACTAATTTAATAAATTAAATTTATTACTATTAATTTGCTTCCATATTTATATTTAAAACACAATGTGCAATTTAATTCGCAGTTGAATATTATATTATTTATTTGTATGAAACGCTTTTTATTTTAATTTAAAAATAATATTGCACAGAAAATAAAAAAAAATGTCTATTGTTTAATAAAATAAAAATAATAAACTTGTATTCAAAAAATGAATAATTATAAATATTAATTAAATTAATAGATTAAAGTCAAAAAAATGTTGCATTCCGTTGACTAAACCGCCCAGCATCATTTAGGTTCTTGTACATATTATAATAATACTGTACCGTAATTGACTCAATATTTAAATAATTATCACTGAAAAATAAAAATAAATTAAATTAAAATGGAAAATAATTAATTAACTGATTAATTAACTCCGTAACTATTTATTAATAATTGTATCTTTTCTCCGCTTTGTGATCTACACAATTATAAATAAGATTTTAAAAACCAATTATCAGTAAATGTGAATTATAACCGATTTTGAATTCTCTTGATCCGCAAAAAATTTATAAAGGAGAAGGATAAGAAATAAAAACAGATTAATAATTAATATAAATTGTAATTAAGTCGTCCGCAAAAAAAAAAAAAAAAGAAATAGTAAACAGATGTCTATGAATAGCCGTTAGTTTATTATAAAATCATCATTAAATCATTTTAATTAATTGGAGAGTAATGAGAAGATGAAACAGATATAAGTAAAGAAGATAAATAAATAAATAAAATAAAAATGAATAGTGCTTGTAGCTTGATACGTCAATAAATAAAGGAGAGTATGTGGTTATTGTTTTCATAGATTTTGGATAAATAACGAGATTACTTACAGTAGTTTTTATTTTATTGAGCGCAATCTTTGACGGTGTCATTTTTTTTTCTTTTTAATCATCAAGTGTCAAATGATGCTGAAAGTACCCGACATCTGACAGTTTTGTTGGTTTAAATTACCTAGTAAAATTGTCAACAGATAATTTTTTTAAAAAATATCCACAATAAAATTATTGAATATTGCTCTCTAAAAATGAATTAGTGAAATTCACTACTAATTAGTGGATAGTCACTATTTTTCCAGCTGCAAGTATACCACTAATTTAAACAGTGATATATTTGTAGCTGGTTTCCAGTGCATATTTACTAATTGCAGTGGATTTCACTAATACATTTTTAGAAAGTGGCTTCATGATTTCTAGAAGATATCAGTTTTGAAGCCGTTTCTTGACATGTTAATTTGGCACAAAAATGTTGACAGAGATCAGATATTTGTCACCGAAAAAATGTCTAATGACTTTACACAAGTGAGGACAAAAAATTACTAACAACTAAGTCATCTACACCATTTTTTAAATGAAATGACTTTTTTAAGACGGAAAAAAGAATACAAATTTCCCATGACTCCTAGGACTAACATTTGATGTCTTATTTCCATAAAAAAATTTGTCTTGTCCCTTTAAGGGTTGGCCGTACCTAATGAAATCTCGAATTTAAGAATTCTAATTACTTTTTGAATATTTATGGGACTCGGATGATGAAAATCTTCCGAGGAAGTTCGTTTTCTGCTTTTAGTCGGAAGCTAAGAAAATTAATGTTATGATAATTGTTTAATAAATAATTAGAATTCTTAAATTCGAGATTTCGTTAGATTGACATCTTAAGGGTCGGCAGTACTAAACGAATTTTCGAATTTTACTTTTCTAATTACGTTTTGAATAATTACGTCACTCGAATGATGAAAACCTTCCGAAAAAGTTTGTCTTTGACATTTTTTCGGAAACTATAAAAATTTCTGTAATAACAATTGATTAATAAATTAAAAGAAAAGTAAAATTCAAAAATTCCTTTAGTACGGCCCAGCCTTAAATCTGTTCTGCGCTACTCAGGTCAGTTTGCTCATTGAAAAAAAATTTTTTTAACGACTGCTACTTAGTGTCAACCTGTCAGCATTGTCTAAGATTGCCTTCAATAAATATAAAACAATTGTTATGTAACACGTTTGAAAAAAGATAAAAAATAGAAGAAAACTTGTGAGTGCGAATGTAGCAGAAATGAGACAATTTATAAATTTGAAATAAATGAATAAATTAAAATAATGAAATTTAAAAAAATGCGCGTACTGATTTTTCATCGACTTACAGTTTATTTGTTTATTCAAAAATTTAAAAATTGACAATTCTCAGCTACACTCACTCATGAAAACTTGACTCGTGTTTCTCAAAACCTTTTTGAAAATTTTCCCGCCTTGAGACTGATAAAAAGCATGATAAGAAGAGTGACGTAGCATTTGATTTGTTGAGGTTGGTAACATTGGAGTAGAATCTAACCAATCGTGTTATTGTTTATTATATCATTTGTTTACAGGCTGAGTATTACTTTAAAAATAAAACAATTAAAAATAAATACGCATAATTGGTATAATCCATGTAATTAATAAAATTTTAAATTTTGAGCAACGAATAAAATCATTTCAAAGCAATCATTTAATTATCGACAATTTATATATTTATTTGTAAGTATTTAAATTCAATTCCTTTGTTATTTTATTTTATAGACTTACTTTCATATTTTAAACTTCTAACCTCAACTTTTGTATATCAAAATTATTAATCAAAATTATTGAGTAATTTTATGAAATAAAAAATAACAGACGTCTAATAATTTGCGGTTTTTTTTTCAGCATATAAATGACAAAAAAAAAAAAAACTAAAAAGATGCACGTGTAGAAAATTAGAAAAACTGCAGGTGCAATTTTTAAAAATATTTTTTTTTTTCAATTTATCGTTCAAAAAAAAGTCCAAAAATTATTAGACGTCGAATAACTTCAGTATAAAAAGTCAGAAGACAATTAAAAATTTTTGGATTTTTTATTTTCATCATATCACGACAGAAAAAAAAACTAAAAATATGCACGTGTAGAAAATTAGAAAAACTACAGGTGCAATTTTTAAAAATATTTTTTTTTTTTCAATTGATCGTTTAAAAAAAAATCCAAAAATTTTTTGACGTCGAATAACTTCAGTATAAAAAGTCAGAAGACAATTAAAAATTTTTGGATTTTTTTTTTTTCATCATATTAATGACAGAAAAAAAAATAAAAATATGCACGTGTAGAAAATTAGAAAAATTATTGGCGCGATTTTTTAAAATATTTTTTTATTATAATTTGTCATTTCTAAAAAAATTCAAAAATTATCAAACGTCAGCCAACTTCAGCATCAAAAAAAAAAATATTTGAAAAATTGCACCTCGTTTTAAATGTCTACATGTACATAAATTTATGTCCAGTTTTTTTTTCTCCAAATTGAATTGTTGAAAAAAAATCCATCAATTGTCTGCTCACTTCAGCATCAACACGATGAATTTTTAATGATAAATAATTTATTATTTTTCAATCTAGTAAAAAATGTGGGCAGGAGTATTGATGAATGTTTTGAAGAGATATATACCAATAGTGACCCTGCCAATTGCTGGAATAATCGGATTCATTGGCTATAATTTAGAAGGATGTATATCGGATCGTTATACACCAGCCACAGATCCCGTGATAATGCAACGGGAAGACAGACTACTGAAAAGCATCGATTCTATTGGTCAATCATCAATAAAAGTAAAGCACAGTCCACTTGATGTCAATCTCTCCCCATCCTTATCAACATAGTCGTTAACATTTAGCCCTATAGTTGTAATAATAATCAATCAATGATAATTACTAATTATTGTAATTGTAATACTGTACAGATACTGTTGATACGTCAGATTGTAAGTGTGATTCTTATATTATTATTATATTGTAATTATGAAAAGACTATGATTTAAATATTAGACAATTGTTTTTCAAATGAAGACTGATTAGATTTATTATTTATAAGTGAGTCTTAAATAATTAAACAATTAAATGCTATGAAAGTTTATAACTTTATTTTATCAGTAATACTAATAATTGATTTATAAACTCATTTATTTATCAACGGTAAATTTGTAGACGACAACGTGATTGTAGATGTCACCAGGTCTGAGAATACTGTCAGGAAAGTTTTCATGATTGACAGCATCAGGATAATTCTGGGTCTCAAGACAGAAAGCCGCATGTTTGAAGTAACTTTTGCCTTCCTTGCCAACAATACCACTGGTATTTTTATCCGGAATAAAATTACTGGTGTACAGTTGAACCCCGGGTTGATTGGAGTAAGTTTCCAAAATTCTGCCCGACTCTGGATGCACGACTTTGGCAACCAAACGTTCTTTGCTCTTTGAATTTTTATCCTCAGTAAGACAGAAGTTGTAATCGTACCCACCCCCTGGTACTTTATTAATGACATCACCGAGCACTGTAGGTGATCTTAGATCCATTATACTGCTTTCTACGGGTCTTATTTCACCCGTTGGAATGCTGTCGGCGTCTGTTACTGTCCACCGATCTGCATTCATCATTATCGAATGTTTATAAAGTTCTGCTGAGTTTGTATCCTGGGTAAATAAACAAGATAAAAAATTGTATAGAAATTTAAGTGAAAACTCAGCGTAAAAAAAATACTAACATGGCCAGCTAAATTAAAATAACTGTGATTAGTTAAATTAATTGGCGTGGCTTTGGTAGCGCAGGCATTCATTTCGATCCTCAATGAACCGTCATCTGAGAATTTGAATATCGTCGTTGCTATGACGTCTCCCGGAAAACCTTCATCGTTATCTTTGCTCAGTAAACTCATAACCAGTGAGTCATTTCTGATAACCGACTCCCAGATCATGGAATTCCATCCTTTGAATCCACCGTGTAAAGTATTCGCGCCGATATTTTTTGATACGGAAAATTCAACACCGTCTATTTTAAATTTGCCTTTTCCAATGCGATTGGCAACGCGTCCTACCGTGGCTCCAAAGTACGGATTATCTTTTCCGAGATATCCTGTATGGTAGTAAATAAAATAATTAGTAAATATTTAAAAAGATAATACGGGTAATTAAATAAAATAATGTTTTATAATCAGTACCATTAATATCATCGAAACCTAAAACAACGTCACTGATACGCCCACTTTTATCGGGTGTCCTCACAGCTCTTATCGTAGCTCCGTAATTTAAAACATCAACTTCCTGTCCATTATTATTTTTCAATGTGAATAATTTTACTTCTTTTCCAGCAAAATTACCCCAAGGTTTCACTTCTATCGTACCGGCCATTGCGGGTCTGAAAAATAAAATATTTATTTAATAAATAAATATATAATTTAATATCGTAGAGATGTAGGCGTAAACTGTACTCAAAATACGTGTGTAATTTCTGATAACGCGAGTTATTACGTAATATATTTTATTTAACATGGAATTTAATCTTTTTAAATTTCTTATATCGCACGTAAATTTATAAACAATAAACACCTTACAATATATATTTAATATTCAAGAAATATAAAGAAAAAATAAATAAAAATAATTTACTTATTTAGTCATAAATATAAACAATGAAAAATAATATTCTGAAGCGTAAGAAGTTGCGTTACTTGACGCCGGCGAAATACTGAAGGCCTCACCCGGGAAGAAACTCATTGAACTCATTGTCCATATTATGAATATACATTTGGTAATTTAAACCAATAAAACTGTCAGATGGCGGGTACTTTTGGCATCATTTGACACTTGATGATTAAAAAGAAAAAAAAATGACACCGTCAAAGATTGCGCTCAATAAAATAAAAACTACTGTAAGTAATCTCGTTATTTATCAAAAATCTATGAAAACAATAACCACATACTCTCCTTTATTTATTGACGTATCAAGCTACAAGCACTATTCATTTTTATTTTATTTATTTATTTATCTTCTTTACTTATATCTGCTTCATCTTCTCATTACTCTCCAATTAATTAAAATGATTTAATGATGATTTTATAATAAACTAAAGGCTATTCATAGACATCTGTTTACTATTTTTTTTTTTTTTTTTTTTACGAACGACTTAATTACAATTTATATTAATTATTAATCTGTTTTTATTTCTTATCCTTCTCCTTTATAAATTTTTTGCGGATCAAGAGAATTCAAAATCGGTTATAATTCACATTTACTGATAATTGGTTTTTAAAATCTTATTTATAATTGTGTAGATCACAAAGCGGAGAAAAGATACAATTATTAATAAATAGTTACAATTTATGTTAATTATTATAATAATAAAAAACTAATATCAATTTAATCAACAGCTTGTAGGATCGAACTTAAATTTTCTACTCCGATTCTTAATCTCATAATAAAATTTATTGTTATCAATACCTTTGTAATTTTCCATCGTCTTTATCAGCACTGGCATCATTTACTTTCAAATCTACCGGGTCGCTTGCTATTTTTTTTTCTTTCTTACTATCAGTGTATTGATTCCCATAAAATTTACGTTTTTTCATTTTCTGCGTATGTTTTTTTTTAGTTTTATCTTTTTCATTCATTTCTTTGATCTCAATGCAACTAAATTAATTTAAGTCAACAGAATATCAATTGAACAGTTATTAAATCGATGCTGCTCTCCCTGAGAACACAAGCCCATTATTTAATTTAATTTTTAAAAAATCATTCAAACGTCAAAAATCAAATTTTTTGAGTGCAAATGTACCAGACATCAGACATATTAAAAATTATTAATAAACAGAGTAGATAATTAATAAAATGAATTTTTTAAAAAATGCGCATTTAAAAAATTTTGAAATTATTAAGTGGATTTTTTTTTTAATATTTTTTTTTCAATTATTTACTATATTTATTTATAATTTTAAATATGAGTGTAAATGTACCAGTCATCAGCCATATTTAAAATTATTAATAAACGGAGTAAATAATTAATAAAATGAATTTTTTAAAAAATGCGCATTTAAAAAATTTTCAAATTAATAAGTGGATTTTTTTAAAAATATTTTTTTAAAAATTATTTACTATATTTATTTATAACTTTAAATATGAGTGTAAATGTACCAGTCATTAGACAAATTAAAAATTTTCAATAAATAGAGTAAATAATAATAAAATAAAATTTGAAAAAAATGCGCATTCAAAAAATTCAAAAATTAATAAGTGCATTTTTTATAAATATTTTTTAAAAAATTATTTACTATACTTATTTATAATTTTAAATTTGTCTAATGTCTGCTACACACACTCATAATTTTCCAATCAATCTTCAAAGTAAAAACTCTAAGTACTTAATAAAATACAAACAAATATTTTCAACAAAAATATTTAATTATCTAACAATTTATTTACTCAATACTTATGTTTGTCATTGAGAGCAAGTAAATATTATTTAATGTGAATTAACAATTTATTTACTAAAGAATTCAACCAGATACTTGTTATTGCACTTTAAGACTTAATTGTTTATTTCAAATGTTTATAATTATCAATTATTAATCAGAAAAATAATTTTTCATTTTAATATTCAACTACAAATTATTTAATTTTGTCGCAGACTCGTCTATTTGAATCCAAAAAATTTATAGAACTAAATCTATTACTTTCTATTTATAAAATAAATAAAAATGTAAATCTTTTGCAAAAGTACTCGCGATCATGAAACATATTTTCATCGATTTAATATTTTACAACATATATATTTATATATTGATCGAGGTACTGAACAGACAATTTTTATCAAATGTCAGATTATTTAAATAAAATAAAAAAATTATTTTATAGATTGTGACCTTGCCCTCGAAAATATCAATGAAGACTTACGCGCGTGTCAATCAATCAGCTTATCTTTATATTTAAAGTCTAGTTTTTTGAATTTTACTAACCGACTCGACTACTTAATGAAATAAATACATGTACATAATTTAATAAACATTGTAATTATTTGCTATAATTACTTTGACTTTGTTTATTCAAAAATTGTCCGGTTGCCAGGCATTTAAACGCGTGATTAATATCAAGATTGGATTAGATTTACGAAAATTTAAAATGTATATTCAGTAGTTTCCGTGGACTTTGAAACCGCGTTGTGAAATGATAAAACTATAATTATAATAATTAGTAATATTGTACAAACCGAAAGTAAATGTACAGAAGACTGCTTAAGCACAAGAGCTTATTTATTGACCCGTTCATTTTAAAAAGTTTAATATTTAAATATTTATATTTTAAAACTTCGTCTCACGAGTCTTTGAAACTTACTAGTGAAGGGAAACTGATTGAATCACCCAACGGCTCAAGGATTATATTCAAGGATCAGCAAAACAAAACGTAAAAGAAAATCTATAAAAATTCTCGCTCTATAAATTTAACGGCATCGATTTTTTTATCAGCTTTTATATTAATAAAAAAAAAAAAAGTTATTGACAAGAATTTTTTTCAATTCTTCGTATCAAGATTTTAAATCTATTGATAAATAATTTCCTTATTGACATTATCTGATAAATTACAACCGTCCAATAATTGATAATTATTTTATATCTAATTTATTTAATATTATATATACTTTTTTTTTTTGCTCAAGTAATTTTTTATCGACGATATTATTTGAGTTAAAAAAAAAGTATACTCGTTATCAGACGTAATTAAATAATTAAAGTAGAATATTTACATTAATAATCAGGGGTAAATTAAATTTTTTACAGCCAAATAAATACCTGTCGATATAAATTTTTCTCTCCTCAAAAGTAAAATATATGTATATATATTTAAGTTTTTTTTTATGTTAATTTATTTCTTTAGATTTCTATACCTCTAATTATCTATTGATGATTAAAAAATTATACGTGACATGAAATAATAAGAAAACGTTGACCAACTTATACACCAGTCGCCTCAAGATATTTTTTATCTAAAAAAAAATGAAACCAATAAAGTTATTACGAAATAAAAAAAGTTTAACGTGACCAGAAAATAATTTCCGTTGATATTAAAAAATAAATTATTATTTAATTGAATTTAAAAAAATCTAAATGGTCACTTGTTAAAATGAATTTTAATAAAACATCTGAGATAATGTTTTACAACTTAAACTACTCTGATAACAGTTTATTGTACCCTGAGCAAACATTATTATTATATTTATATAACTAAAACATCAAAGAAAATCCGTCTTACGTTTTACAACTTAAATAAATATAAAATACGTCAGACTGACGCATTGCAACAAAGAAAAAAAATTAATGTATTCGTTATAAACAAAATACCTCAGAGTTAAATCACGAGATGTTTTCAAGTCTACAGCATGAGAATACTATTTCAAAATACTTAGCACGGGTCAGCCTTGATCATTTCTCGTAATCACTTATAAGATAATTCCCTCTTATTATAAATCTATTATCTAATTATTCATTCTAATTTTACTTTAATTATTGCACAATTTTTTCCCTTTATTTTACTGCGACTCAAAGTTTTTCCTCATTAATAGGAAAAAAAAAAGAAAGATATGAAATCTTACGTGTCAATGTAGCAGACAGACAAATTTAAAATTATAATAAATAGAATAAATAATTAAAAAAAAAATATTTATAAAAAATGCGCTTATTAATTTTAAAATTTAAAAAACGCGCATTTTTTTTTAATTTAATTTTATTATTATTTACTCCATTTATTAATAATTTGAAATTTCCTGATGTCTGCTACATTTACACTCATATTTAAAATTATAAATAAATAGAGTAAATGATTAAAAAAAAAATATTTTTAAAAAATTCACTTATTAATTTTTAAATTTTTCAAATGCGCATTTTTTAAAAATTCAATTTTATTAATTATTCACTCGATTTATTAATAATTTTAAATTTCCTGATGTCTGCTACATTCACAATCATATTTAAAATTATAAATAAATAGAGTAAATAATTAAAAAAAAAATATTTATAAAAAATTCACTTATTAATTTTTAAATTTTTTAAATGCGCATTTTTTTATATTTTATTTTATTAATTATTTACTTTATTTATTTATAATTTTAAATTTGTCTGTCTGCTACATTCACACCCGTATTTAAAATTATAAATAAATAGAGTAAATAATTAAAAAAAAAATATTTATAAAAAATGCGCTTATTAATTTGAAAATTTAAAAACCGCGCCTTTTTTTAAATTTTATTTTATTAATTATTTACTTTATTTATTTATTAATAATTTTAAATTTCCTGTCGTCTACTAAATTCACACTCATGAAATCTTTTCAAATTTAAATAATTTCTTAGAATGAATATTTATCTTCATACTTCGTAAGTAAAAAAGTTTAATTAATAATTAAAATTTAATTTTTTCATTCTCTAATTTAAATGTAAGGCAAAAGTACTATTTGCTGCCACTGCTCCATTTTTTGACATTGAATTAAAAATCTTGCACTGTAAGTGTGGGAAAATTTTAAAAATTAATTATGACATTTCGTATTTTAAAAAATTTATTTTATTTATATTTTTCGTGTTTAAAACTGGGCCTAAAGTGACCAAAACCGGTACCTCTGTCCTAAGTCGTATGAATAATTTATAATCAAGATTAAAATTGGATAATTGCCAGTACATCCATTAATACATTTAAATATATACATATATATTTATAAATGTACATTTACATATAAGTAAATACACGTACGTATGCCCCCTACTTAGAAAAAAAAAAACATAATAATTTCCCTTTCCCGGTAAAATATACCGAGGAATTCCCACCACCCAGAAATATATGAGCCGGTGCAAACAACTTCAGTTCAAAGCTGCATAACTTGTTTCCTTCATTCACTTTCGACGTATCGTCCGCTCAAGATAAAACTCCTCTCCATAAATTAATTAAATAATTAATTAATTAACTAACAATAAAAATAAAAATTAATTATTAATAACCAACTTTTACCTCAGGTAAAAAGTTTACGTAAATTAAGATTAAAAAAAAAAAAATAATCTATAAATAAAACTGGGTATAAATTGTCGTACTCTAAATAATTTAAAACGAGGCCTTACAGTTTTAAATAATAGTATTAAGAAATCAGTGAACTTTGCCGGCTTTGACTCTGTTTCATTAAATAAATAAACGATTAAAATTATAAATCCGACAATGGGTATGAAAAATAAGGTATGTTTCGTTCGATATATGCATAAATATTTGTAAGTTAAATACATACGTGTGTTTTTTAAGACAGTGCAATGTTCGATAAATAAAAGCAAATACTGCAGGTGACTAAAGTGCGATAAAAGAGGTCGATATTAAGCGCAATATCTACGTCTGTTTGCATTTAATATTATTGCACTTCCAGTAATGTCTGTACGTCGGTCATTACAATAAACCGGAAATGTCATTATAGTATTTTGTAAACGTGGCAGTAAGACCTGGAGCTCTTTTATTCTCGCTGACTATTTTTTTAAATTTTCCTGACACTGTCATTACATTTAAATTTTATTTAAATATGAAATCAGGTATAAATATTTTTTATATTCTATAAATTTATTAATTAGTACGCCTGCGTATTTTTTATTTATTTATTAATTGCCGTAATTTTTTTTTTTGTTACTAATTTATTATTTTTATTAATTATTTGCTGTCATTTTTCGGTATCTAAATTTAGAGTTTGCGTAGCCTAGAACTTTCTCTTTGTTCTCAATAATAAAAATAAAAATAAAAATGGAAATTCCAGTTTTTTTTTTAAGAGTGTGAATGTAGCAGACATCAGACAAATTTGAAATTATAAATAATTAGAGTAAATAATTAATAAAATTAAATTTAAAAAAAATGCGCATTTAAAAAATTTAAAAATTAATAAGTGAATTTTTTATAATTATTTTTTTTTTAATTATTTACTCTATTTATTTATAATTTTAAATATGAGTGTGAATGTAGCAGACATCAGGAAATTTTAAATTATTAATAAATAAAGTGAATAATTATTAAAATAGAATTTTTAAAAAATGCGCATTTGAAAAATTTAAAAATTAATAAGTGAATTTTTTATAATTTTTTTTTTTAATTATTTACTCTATTCATTTATAGTTTTAAATTTGTGTCTGCTACATTGACACTCATTTTTTTTAGTATGATATAAAAATAAAGTAAAATAATTAAGTATTATAAAGTTTTGAAGATTTTATCACAATTTTAATGACAGTGATATTTTACATATGATAACAATAAATTTTTTTTTTCTTTATTAATCATCACGATGACTTTATCTGAATTTATCGATAATTTATTAGCGTCTGAAATAAATTTTTATTCTATGTAATTTTTTTATTTTTTTAAAATTTAATTTATTACATTTTTTTTTTAATATTAATCTTCAATAAGAATAAGAAAAAAATTTGTCGACTAAATACTGATAAAAAAAAAAGTATGTAATTTATTATAAGTCACTTGTTTTTTAAATTTATTACTATTTTTATTTATAAAAACAAATTTATTTATTACGGTAATAAAAATTATAAATAAATAATTCAATAAAAAACTTGAAGAATTGAAATAAAAATAAAAACTTTTATGAGTGTGAATGTAGCAGGCATCAGACAAATTTAAAATTTTAAATAAATACAGTAAATAATTTATCAAAAATTCCCCTCTAATTTCAAAATTTTTTGAATGCGCATTTTTTCAAATTTAATTTTATTAATTATTTACTCTATTAATAATTTCAAATTTCCTGACGTCTGCTACATTCGCACTCATATTTAAAATTATAAATAAATAGAGTAAATAATTAAAAAAAAAATATTTTTAAAAAATGCACTTGTAAGTTTCCAATTTTTGTAAATGCGCATTTTTTAAAAATTTAATTTTACTGATTATTTACTTTATTTATTAATAATTTTAAATTTGTCTGATGTCTGTTACATTCACACTCATAAATTTAAATTATTTAATAGACGATTATCTAATTATCTTATTGTAGATCATCATTAAAAAATATACAAGATTTAGAGATTATAAAATTATTAATGTAATTTAACTTCTCAGTATATTATAAGTACACGTTTATGTAAATATTGATCGCGAATGCGCGCAGACTCAGCAAAGTATATAATATATAAATATACATAGTATTTCTTTAATCATCCTCGAGGTCGTGCTGAAAATTGCATTAGTGTCGTTTTGTTATTTTGTACTGTACCAGTTATAAAATGCACTTGCAACAGCACACAAATCCAAACACTGGTACATCAGCTCGGCAGACAAGTAGATTGCCATCAGGATCGGGTAGCTCTGGTAAACTCAATGAGACTTTTCATTACGTTATGTTTACTCAGGCAAGTCTATTATAATTATGACAAAACGATCTGATACTGCGGCGCTACCGAGCATTAAGTCAATCATCATCAATTAAAAATATAAACATAATTGCTAATAACGACAGCAATAATCCTTCCTTATTATCACCCAGGACTACAGAACGTCCAAGCATTTACATGTGGACCAATCACCTGTCATCTGTTCAATAAAATAATCATTTAAACCTGTAACATTCAAATGTCAATCATTAAATATTTATTTAAAATTTGAGTATCGGTTATTAAATATCGCTTTTTATTATTTAGATGTCTGATAGCAATCCCGAAATGAGGGCAACTGCAGCAAGAATCTGTCGCGATTATCTTCATGGTGTATGGAAGCATGTCAATTCTGATAATATAGTATTAAAACATATAAGGTATGTTATTTTATTATATATATATTTATTTATATATCATTTAATTATTTTATTAAATGATACTAATTATATAAAGTGGCTGTAATGTAAAAGACCTAGTTCTCTGATCGAGTACCCGTTCCCTGTTTTGATACTAGTTCCTAGATTAGGTACTAGTTCTCTCATCGAGTACTAGTTCCCTGATCGAGTACTAGTTCCCCGATCGAGTACCAGCTCCCGGTTTTGATACTAGTTCCTAGATTAGGTACTAGTTCCCTGATCGAGTACTAGTTCCCCGATCGAGTACTAGTTCCCGGATCGAATACTAGTTCCCGGATCGAGTACTAGTTCCCTGATCGGGTACTGGTTCTTTTACCTTCATGCAAAAAATTTCTTGGGGCGAGTAAAATTTTTTATCGCCAAGAAATCCTATTTTTCGGTACATGAAAAAAATTTCATAAAATGTATAGTCTTATTAATCTTGGGTTTAAATATTTTTCAGTGGAGGATTGAGTAACTGGGTGTACAATGTACAGTTACCTGAAGGCACAACGCCTCTGCGTGGCGAACCACGTCAAGTATTACTAAGAATATACGGGCAGACACATGGTGAACGTGCAATGGAAGGTATTATTACGGAGTCTGTTATTTTTACACTATTGTCTGAGCGTAAACTTGGCCCGAAACTCCACGGAGTCTTCCCGGGTGGTAGAATCGAAGAGTATATACCAGCACGTCCCTTGCTGACCAAAGAGCTCGCCGATCCCGAGTTGAGTGCGCTGACTGCTGAAAAAATGGCGCATCTACACATGATGCAAGTGCCCATCAACAAAGAACCCACCTGGTTATGGGACACTATGGCCAAGTGGCGCACTAGTGCCGAAGAGGTGTTGAAAAACGTTGACGAAGTTGACACCCATCTCATGAAACATATTGAGGCAATAAAGTCCATTAACTTCAGCGCAGAGATCGCTTGGTTCAGGTTCATATTTTTGTTTACACATTTTTTTTTTTAATTGACTGGTAAATTAATTAATTAATTTTTTTATTGCAGATCTTTTGTATCACAGCATAAATATCCAATAGTATTTTGTCACAATGACATGCAGGAGGGTAATATATTGCTACGTCAAAACAGCCGCAAACGTGAATTAGTAATTATTGATTTCGAGTATTGCTCGTACAATTACCGTGGATTCGACCTGGCTAATCACTTTGTCGAGTGGCAGTATGATTACACAGCAGAGGAGTATCCATTCTTCCACGAGAGAACTGGATCCGGACCAACGGACGAACAAAAGGTACGTTGTTGATGGCTAGGGAATACTAATATGATGATGTGGGTAAGAACAAAACCTTCATTAAATTTATTTTTCATTTCAATCGTTTTTAATATTCAAATAAATTTTTACATCGTTTACTTATATTACACTTTTTTTCATACAAAATAAACGAGCGTACACGTGATCTACTTAATTCAGTCATTAAATTATTAAATAATTTAAAATCATTTAACACAAAGTGTTAAATTAAATAAACGATCACGTGTATGCTGCAGTAGATTAAAATCATGTGAATTATAATTATTATATTGATATCGTGAAATAAAATCATTGACAAGTTTAAATTATGTGATACGCGGGTTGTTAATATTGAGGGGTAGGGCCACGTTGGCGTGCGTTGCGTGTGTATGTATCAGTTTCACAGGACTCTAGACTGCAATGATCAATGAGACAAGGCTGAGGCCTGGATCCTAATGGAAAACTGGATAATCATGAGCAAATTATGCTGTGGCATTGCAATGGACCAAGAGACAATTTAACTCAGTCTGAGAAATAAATAATGTCAAATACGCAGAAGAGAATACAACGAAGATTCTTGCTGACGATTGTTGCCAGAGCATCAACTCGTGGCACAGCACTGATGGGGACACATCCTCTGGGTCCCTGATGAATATCAACTTCTTCAAAACTCGAGTACCTTCAACACGCACTCTCTCAATAATTATTAAATAATTAAATAATAAATCTCCGTCAATAAAACAATTTGCCGATTGTGGCTCTTTCAATCTTGCCAACTTCTGTCAAAGGATCCTTTGAAGACATGAGATATACTGTACAATGGTATATGATATCTCTTCACTTCCAAGCCATCCTCTTTATAATTATCATTAAATTCTATTTTTTTAATCAATTTTTTGACTAAAAAAAATTTAGTTTTTTTTTTACTTTTCTTTCATTAAATTTTTATAAGTTGTCTAATATTTTGAGTGCTTACTGTAAATTATTCAACGACTTACATTTTTTTTAAATAACTATTTTTTTTTATTTATCATTAAACCGTAAAATTCATTCTTATCATGGGAGTTAATGCATTAAATTATATAAATAATACGTCACTATTATTAAATTGATAACTGATTAAATTAATTATCTATTTAATTAATAACTAAAAAATTTAAATAACGGAGAATAAAAGTAGTTTTTTACTTATTAATTATAAAACTCTAAGCGGTCAGTTAATTTATTAATAATTATTATTTTTAATAGCTCCACTTTATAAGAAGTTACTTGAAGACAACTGGCAAAGAAGGTGTTGCTGAAGAAAACCGTTTGATGGAAGAAGTTAAAGTATTTACACTAGCTAGTCATCTATTCTGGGGATTATGGAGTGTCGTCAATGCTGGTCATTCAAATATTCCCTTTGGTTACTGGGTAATTATTAAAAAAATAAAAAGGGTGATCGGTTCAGTGAATAAATACGAGCAGTAAATGAACCATCATTTAGATTTTGATCATAATTAGATAAATAAAATACTTGGCTGCTGTTTGATTGGCAACTTTTACAAACTCAATTATAATTTTGATGATCCTGAAGTTAACAGACAATTGATAATTTTTGGATTTTTTTTTTCAACGGTTTAATTAAAAAAAAAAAAAAAAAAAAATGCACTTGTAGAAAATTTAAAAAACTATATATGCAATTTTTTCAAATATTTTTTTTTTATTATTTATCGTTTCAAATAAAGTTCAAAAGTTATTAGACGTCGGCTAACTTCAGTATCATATAATTTTGTTGCATTCTTCTAGAGTAGAGGTACTGGTTTTAGGCCACTTCAAAAATTCTATTAAATTAATTTGTAAAAGACGCAATGACAATTAATTTTCAAAATTTTGTTACATTCTGATGAATTTATTTCAATTTTTAAATCCAGGTTCGGTATAATTTCGGTGTCCAGACCTCAGGTGATGCCTGGTCGGAAATTATTAGATTTGAAGGAAAGAAATTACCTGAGACGTTGAATTCAACGTCTTCGGGTGTAAGAACAGGGGTGCGTTATTACGCGCGCACTCCTGCGGTTTTTGATTTCAAATTAATTAAAAATATATATAGATGTATGATATTCTATTGAAAGAGATCAACAATAAGAGCAGAGTACTTAGCTCTAGGTCTCACCCTGAACTGACTTGTCTGAGTACTAATTTTATACAATTACAATAGTAAAGATTTTAAGTATCATTAAGGTCGCAAGAAGAACAAAAAAACATTAGAATCTGAATATTGAATCACTCATTATTATTTAGACGATAGAATTTTAGTGATTGAGTTGCTGATGGTCACAATAAAAGTCACGAAACGTTTAACATTTATCAATATTTAGACTAATGATCTTTTGTCCTTCTTAATTATGAACATTTAAAATCATTGTTCGGACACAATAAGATTTCCATTTATCATAGTAAAGATTGTCACTTGTATCTCAGGTTACCCTAGTGAACGTCACCGAGACACGCGTCTCACTCTCACACTCCATCATCGTAGACTCCAGAGTGTTGACGAATTTTATTCCTCAAAATTTAAAGAAAATACGACCGTTCATTTACTGGCTCAGTCACCCTGAATTTTAATTAAAAATATATTTTTATTCCCCACACTATAATACTATTATTTTATTTTATTCGACAGGACTATGCGACATGCAGACTATCGAGCTACCAGCATTTGAAAGAAAAAATAAGTCAATCACCAATCAATGCAAGTCAACCACAATGTGGAATTAAAAGAAAGGAAGATCACACGGACTGAACGAATGTCTAATCTAAGCGCCACAATGTCTAGGCTCTTAATAATTTTGATAAGAGTCAAAGATCAATTCGATTGCTTTGATCTCCATGCGACAATAAGCAATCGTTTTAAAAATGACACGACGAATGACATCTTTACTGAGCGTAAACCATCGTTTTATATTTTCTAAAGAATATATGTATATTTATATAAACATAAATATATATAACAACGATGTTTAAAGTTTAACATCAAAAATAAAAGGCTTAAGTACAAGTTAATAGTCAACATCTGCATAGACAACGAGTCGGTTGATAGCCTGCGTCGTTGACCAACAGAATAATTATTAATAATAATAATAATTATTCTTATTACGTTTCCTGTTATCTTGAAACCGACAACGGAATTTGAATTAAGTTACGAGTCGATGACTTATTTGAAAAAATAACAAATTTTTTTTTTTTAAGATGGATTTGAGTACGACTGAATAACAAATTATTGTACTTAATAAATCCCGAGTGATTAGTACTTATAAAGTTATGGTTTAGTTTTTTTTTTTTTTTTTTTTTCCTAAGAAAATTAATAAAATAAATTGTGCACCTAAAAATACTGTAGTGAATATAATGATATAAATTTTTAAGCTTTGTATTTTTTATTTTTATTTAATATTTAAGTTTATCGCGAACCGATTTTAAAAAGTCTGATAACAAAAAAAAATTTTAGATGTAATTAGTTATGTTATTTATTATGATTATTATTTATGAAAGTAGCGTTTTGTAATCAACTTATTATTTTTACAGATTAATGGATTGAAGTATCTTTGGATCATTATGTATTTTTCTAATTAAATCTGTAATAAAGAAAGCAAATAAATCTCTTTTGATAAACTACGGTTTTAATAATTTACTTGACTTGGAGTTTTGAAAAGTCTGATAAAAAAATTTTAAAATTTCATTTGGTCTTTTTTATAATTATTTATTACAATTATTAGAAAATTTATTATAACTACTGTTTACTAAACATTCTCATTTGATGCATGATTTAATTTTTGAAAAAATATTGGTACTAAATAATATGATAAACATCATTTTTTTTTAAATATAAATCTTCTTCAAAACCAGAGTTGATTATCGACTTCGATCTGAAAAAAAAAAACAATTTTATAAAATTGCTATTTTTTTTTATTTATTTATAATACCGGTAAAATACTTACATTCTCGGTTCGTACGTAGTCCGACGTCGATCCATAATACGACCCGGTTATCGGCTATGGTTCCATCGTCGTTAGAAATCATAAGATCTGCGACTCTAGCCCAGTTTGGAATCCCATCTTGCTGACGATTAACTACGTCCTGTGGACGACAAATTGTTAACCATTGATCCCAGAAAAATTCTCCAAAGTGGATGCGCGATTCGCCTGTCAAGGTGGTTCGTTGGAACACTCTGAATTCCATAGTGGCAGGTTCTCTTTCAATATTGGCTTCGATAACAGTTGCCATCATGCTCAAGGTCGAATTTCCAGCATTTTTCTGGAACGTGACCTCGCACAAATTCGAATCGATTAAAACTCCTGTCAGGACGTGATTAACTGCGTCTTGGAATTAAAAGCAAGTGGAGATGTCGGCACTGAAGAAAGATGACTTTCAAAATAACGGGCGCGAAAAATTAAATTCAAAGTACTTACGATTCCAGCACTAGGTTTCAGAGTATTTGTATTCCATTTAAAATGAAAATGACTAAATAATAGTTAAAAATTGTTTTTCATAATAGGACAAACGCAATTAATGATCGGATAAACGTTTATAGATAATTATAGACCAAATATAATAGAATAAAATTATAATTTGCATAGGGAGGCTAACTAAAAAGTAAATTTTTATTTAATTTTTTATAAATAAACAAAATTAGAACAAACAATTATTAATGACGAACATTCAAGGACAAACGACGGACAAACGATTTATAATAACCAAATTCCAAAAAAGTGTCAAAAAAAATTTGAAAGGGGCCAACTTCAACGAGCCGTATGAATACACGCCGCTGATTGTAAGTGTAGTTTTCAAATCTATGCCGTTTATTGTAATTATCCCTTGGCTCGATAGGGGCGTTCAGGTAGTTTATTGAAGTTTATTGAAATTGGTGACCAGCAGAGGCGTATGACGTGTGAACCTGAACCGGCGTCTCTCAGCTCTCACTCACAGTCGAGCTGTCATTTTGATACGTGAAAAATATTTAGCTCTATATCTCGTGTTTCTTTAAAAAATATAATTAAGAAAAAAAAATTGTTAAGTATAAAAAGTGTCGAGTTTAAAAATGCCGTTAAAAAAGATAGAACGAAACGTTCATACAGAATATCGTACATGGAAATTAGAAAATATAAGTGAAACATTCGCAAAAGTAGATACGTGCAAGATTGATTCTTCAGTGGGTCCTGTCGAAGAGACTTACTTCTTTTCTACAAATTTTCAAGATCATGAAATTGACTGGTACGTCAAGTTGGATTTTCGTTTTAATGAATTGCATAGTGGATTCCAGATATATTTCGACGCTGTTGAAAAATTAAAACCTAAGAATCATGTCACCTGTAATTTTTACCTGGTCGACGCCGACGAAAATAAGTTTTTCATTGGACGTAAAAACCGGAAATTTGATTCGACTTATTGTTATGGACCTGCAGTTGGTTACAGCATTATTCAGAATCAGGCCAAATTACCAAACACTAAAGATAAATTATTGCCCAATGATACCTTGACATTGTTGATCGAACTCAACATTTACTTGGATGAGAATCCTATATTTCCTTTAGAAGAATTATTTTGTCAAATTGAACAAGTTGTGAATTTAGATGACATCTCGCATTTGTATCCACTTAAAGGTGACGGTGACATTGAGATTTATGTGCAAGGTGTTAAATTTTCAGTCCATAAAACTGTTATAGAAATACGATGTCCGACACTATCTAAAATTATTGGTGATCATCAACAAATGTCTGACAACAATAATAACCAATTGGTTGTTACGGATATCATGCCAGAAATATTTGAAAGAGTTTTAGAATTTATCTACACTGGGAAAGTCAAAGACTTGGATGATCATGCAGAATCTTTGCTAGAAGCTGCTTCGAAATATAAATTATTAGGACTAAAATATATGTGTGAATTATCCCTCACCAACCACTATCTTACTTACGAAAGCGCTGAAGAGGTTAAAAAATTGGCTGTTCGTTGTGTTTCCCTTATGTTAGTTATAAACGCAGATTCAATAATAAGTGAGTCGTGCACTTCACAAATGGATTTTTCTTGTACACGTGATGGTACACTGATTATAACAAAACCCAGTGGTAAAAAAAAGGTGTATAAAGACCGTTTTAAAAAACGTATGTATTTTTAAATTTTAATTATTTAATATTTAATAATTATGAAATATTTAATTTCAATAATTAAATCACTTTTAATTTTTTCTTTAGCTTTCCCGGATGGAATTAAGATTTTACCATACTAGATTGTCTTTGCATCACTAGATGGCAATTCATTTATTCATCTCAGCAAGGTTTTTCTTCATAAAATTTAATGTTTTCTAAACAAATTTTTGTGCTTAACTTGAGTTTGCATTTTTCCATTTTAATTGAAACATTCAATAAGGAGTTACTCTAAGAATTTACTTACTTTCAATTTATAATTTAAATTTCTATTTAATATGTTCAAAAAGTTTTTATGTCGGTCTTTAATCGATGTAAAGTATAAACTCTGTAATTTTTCATTAAACAGGAAGTTGTAAAAATTACATACAATTACAAGCGTACTTTTTATTTCTATACACATGATACTCTACCAACATCCAGCTCTCTTAATTAGATTTTTACGCGAATTTATCAATATTAAATATATTTATGTTATATAGTACGCTATTTAATCATAATCGTTTTTTACAACTTGTAAGTATTTTTTTTTTTTATAATTGTTCCAGTGTATAGCCGCATGTACGACCTTTTACACTTTTTGCCTTTACATCGTAACTGCTTCCTTTCTTTATCTGCTTTTCATTGTGCGGCTGTGGCCCGACTTGTGCTTATACTGTACTGTACCATTACGGTGATACCCTATCCTCCACCTTGGCTGTGGGGGTATAGGGGCAAGGGAAACCACAGAGAAAACCATTGCCAGTACCCTGATAACCAGAGTTTCTCGTACAAAAGTTGGTATTCATTAGTTTGCGACCAACTTGACGACACCCCGTCGACACCTTTAGCATTTGCAACTTTTGGCTACAAGTTACCACCACTTTCTGAGAAAGTTGACGTCAGTATGGAGCCGCAACTGGAATGCAGGTTTCTTGAGAAAATGCGAGGCAATTTACCGGCAACTTATTGAATTTCTAACTTTTGCCACCAACTTTCTCAGAAAGTGTCGATCAACTTTGGAAGTATCAACTTTTACGGGCAACGTGGTGTCCAGATGCGGCTGTAGTTTCACGTCAGTTTCTCTCCAACTTGGCTATCAGGGTACAGTTCGGTTTGGGTGAGGCTCCAGTGATCGGTAAAATTCCCATTTTACCGATCACTGGATCTTCATCCCGAACGCCCAGAGACCTCCGATCGAGCTCAACGCGTGGCTAAGCGGTCACCCAGCCAAGTTGCGACCATGCTCGGTGCTGCTTAACTTCGGTGATCGCCCGAGCCACACGAGAACCGATCGGCTGTCTCTGCCGCTCCAACTTGTAAGTATTTAATTAAACTTTATTATAGTAATTAATTAATTTTCTGGGGATTGATATGAATTAAAAAAAGTTTTTTTTTAATAATAAATTAAAGCAAGTAAGGTAAGTGACCCCTCTATTGGCCACCTTAGTTTTATTTCTTTTGAGATTATCAGCATTTATATGCAAAAAAGTCAATTTAATTTGTTAATGTCAAAATAAATAAACAAATTGATTAAGTTATATTTCAAAATAAATATAAATATTTAGAATAGATGTGAATAAATTATATACATCCGATCAGCTAAAATAGAGGGGTCACTTACCTTAATAGCAATAGAAAAGGGTCCAATATTAACAAAATCTGAAAAATTACAACGTAAACAAAGTCTTGTGTTGGCTTATAATTTAAACGGTTCATTGGGACACTCGTTAGCATCAACGGTATCACCACTTTCAAGTAGTTCATTTTACCCAAATGATACTGTTAAATCAGCAGTAGCTGAGTAATTTTTATATTTATTTATTGATAATACTCAAAACACAAGAATTTGCAATTAACGATTTGTTATTTGTAATTTTGATTTTAGGTAACGCATTGGACGAATTGCATTTAGACGACCCATTAAATCTAGTAGACTCGATGCACTGAGTCACCAACTCTCCAATAAGCAATTTAATATCTGCGGGTCTCGCGAGCTCTGGATTACTCGATAGTTCTGCGCCAATTAATATTCCCGGTACGGCTAAGCGCTCGGTTTTATTGAATTCTTCACCTTCTACGTCTAGTCCACTGCAGCATTTACAATCCGCTGGATTTTTAACTGGATTAAGATTTTCCCATCAAGATCCAATTGAATCTGTAAGTTTTATTTTTTTAATTTACTGAATAATTTTTATGAATTTAAAAATAATTTTTCATTATTTTATTGCAGACGATGCCATTTTTAAGTCATTCAGTATCAGATCCATTTTCTAATCATATATCTCAATTAAGTAGCTCGACATCAAAACTCAGCGGTTTCAATAGTAGTCAATTTGATTTGCAAGTCAAGGATTATCGCCATCGCGTACACAGCCATTAGGAGCACTTCATGAAAAATAACCTGGATATGATGGGTCAGTGCGGGCTACCCAAAAATTATTATTCAAAGTTTTCATTTTTTTAGAGAAGCCCATTTTGCCCAACATTAAAAAAAAAATTTTCATCTTTTTATTGCTGGGTTATGTTAACACCAAATATTTACATGGGGACTGGAAAACAATAATTTTATAATATTATAATTTTTTTTTTAGAAAATCCACTTTGTCTCTCCCTCCTGTTTATTATTACTTGTAAAGGGAAAAGTAAGTTGAACAGTGGTAAATACAAGGCAATAAGTTGCAGGTTCAGAGGTTGAGAGAAGAGTTGACTTCAAGTCGCGCTCAACTGGCTACTTGGGATGAGAAGATAAATCAAGCACGTGCCGCTTGCTCGGCTTGGCAATTGGAGAGTGAACAGGCTAAAAAAAAAGCGTCAGTTGCGGAACTACAGCGAGATGAGGCACTGATGCAAGTAAAAGCACTGAAAAATGAGAATGAAGCAGCTTCCTCAAATGGCAGTTCACATATTCATTCAATGAATTAGTAATGAGCTAAGAAATTAGTCAATAAGCGCATTGAAATCCATTCAGTCACAGCTACATCAATATAAGTTTCAGTAATAAGTAATTACTAGTTTATTATGTGTTTTGCACGCCTCATAAGCGAAGCGTTTTTTTGTATTGTTTTTGTCAAGCAATTTTTTTTTTTATTGTAAGTTTAATTTTTTTTTTTCAAATTATTGATATGAGAGTGTATTAGGTGCTAAAATTATTATTAAATATATTTTATTTAGCACTCTAGAGAAATTAATTAATTAATATTATTTTAATAATGATTGACAGATTATATAAATAAATTTGTAAATAATTTTTTCAAAGATTTATTTATTCTCGATACCTCTTCGGGATACTCTAGATAGTGTTCATTATCCCTCGCTGGAATTATTTTTTTTCTCTTAGATATTTTTTTTTTCCCGATAGTCTCTACTGTAAGTCGTCAGAAAATCCCGTGTTTCGTCTTCTATTTCCAGTAACATTATTTTTTTTTAAATATTATTTCGGCGGCAGTACGTCCAAAAGTGTCTTGATAAACTGATAGAACTCGACGCAAAAATCTTGGCCGCAAGTTCCCGTAAACTAAATTTATCAAAGTCTATGTATATATATATTTTTATCATTAATTATTTAGTATTTCTACCTCTTTTAGCTGTCGAAGGGGCTGCCAAAGTTGTTCCCTCACTCGGTTTTAAATATAAATCATTTAAATATTTTTTATATTCGCTATCGAATTCCCCTGTCCTAGAAGATTTCAAATTTTCTGACTCAGTACCTTCGCTAACTCCTAAATTTATAATTAAAAATAAATATATGTCTTTAGTATTTTATTTTATATTTTTATCAAAACCCGGGTTAAAATATTTGGCCAAAATTTCCAAAAAAGCCGTAGAATTTTATTATTCTTTTGTACCTGGATGTTGGTAAGCAGTTTCGTAAGTAGATTTGAGTCTTTCTAATATAATTTTGTCAATCAACGCTTTCGATTCCTCGTCACTCAGTTTCCATTGAGCAGCCACGTGGGGATCGATTTGGTTCTCATCGTTCGTTACCGCGTAACAATCATAAGGAATAAATCTGAATTTTTAAACCAAAGCAGATTTATTTAAACTATCACTTAAAATTTATTAATCTCCCTTACTTTTGAACTTTTTTCTGTGTCCTCTTAATAAAATTCAATTTATACTCCGACAGAAACGTCGCGTCCCAATCCTCAGACTCATCACTCATATTAACCGCGAATTGATAACTTGGTTAGAAAAATTTAAATGTCAGTCATTTGTTTAAACTTTTTTATTTTCAAAATTTACAATCCAAATAAATATATTTTTTTTTTCAAAGATTCTGATCACCCCACCGACGTCTTGAAGACGGACAGGGCTCGAGGTACTGTTTGTAGTGTTTCAAATTACTCGACCCAAGTTTGCTGATGGTGTCCATGTACTCGGACCGTCCAATGAACAGTTTATAAAAAATAAATACAAAAAAATCAAAACGCATCCTTAGGTAGCTGAGAAGAGCCGTAGGCGTTCATGAAGTTGATGATCGCGCGTTTCAATTCCCACCTGTTTTCTTCCAAAAATTTAAAGGCCCACTCTCTGTTCATTGTCGAGACCTTTACAAGTTTCTCAATCATTTCATTTTTTTCCCGCGGACTCATGCTCGTCAATTCATGAGTGTCTTCAGCCAGTCTTTTTTCAAAATTCGGTGAAATCGGACGTGTGATGTTGGTGTCAACGTGGTACTGATCATTGACAATAACAAATTCATTATCCGGCTGTGCCATTAAAATGAAGGTTCGATTGAATGACAGGATTTGCCCTCCAGAGTTGACTATTTTGAAGTGCCCGTTGACGGTGACAGCAACAGTCACTCGATTGTCAAAACTAACGTCATAGTTAAATGACGTTCTGTCATGAAGACAACGTGGGAGTCTTTTCAGCGCGCCAATTATTTCATCCGGTCCGAGGTACAGCAAATCTCGATTCCTTGTTAAATCTGACTGATTTATCATATTTCTGTTGTCACTCATGTAGGCCCCGAGATTTTTCCTCGAAGTTCCTGGGTTTATATTCAGCGTGAGTGAGAATAAAGCCCGCTTGTGATAGAGGCCCCGCAGGGTTGACTTGTCCATCTGGTCGTGAATTATAAAAAAATGATAGGCGAATTGTTTTGCCAAACTCTCAACATCTCGGTTAGGAAAATAGTTTTCAACAGTGGATGGAATACTTTGATTTTCCACGGGCTTTTCCAGGTGGACTCCGTCGAGTTTTAGTAAATGCGGGCAGTATTTTTTAACCGACTCAATGTACTGGGTGGCACTCGAATAATTTTCGCAGAGCGGATTACCATCGAGCCAGAGCTCTGTTATCTCCAATGACCGTATCGGGGTCAGGGTTTCAATTCCCATTAAACTGTTGTTCCTCAAATCAAGATTTTTTAATGACGACAAGATGGGACTTTCCAAGGCAGCTAGACAGGCTAGGTCGTTATTCTGAAGATTCAAGGACTCAAATGGTGCAAGAGCGGTCTTGGAAAGTCGCAAAACATTACTGAAGGTGCGCGTTTGTGACAGCGGACAGTAGACATGTTTAGCGATGTCTTCATGACGGTGGAAATTTTTTAAATTCAAACTTTTCTTGGCAGCGTCGTATCTCTTGGTCAAGGATGCTATCAGCAGCGGCTGGATCGCGACTTTCAGGTCCTGTATTGATGCGAACGCGAGTGTTATCACGAGAATCAGAGGATCGCAGTTGGGAATCTTGATAATCAAATTACTTTTGCATAATTTTTCGATTGCTGGACCGCAGTTTCGTGCGATGAAACACGTGTCGTCTACGCCGGTTGACTGATAACGGACAGGTATCAGGTCAGCTGGTTCCACTGCGGTGAGAATAGACTTTAGTACAAATTCTTTGTCATATTTACCTCCATGGATAATTTTTATCCGGTGCCAGACGTCATTGCGGGCCATCAGTGCGCGTTCTTTGAACATCCCGTCGTTTTTTATTAATTTCGGTGCCGATGACACGTCCAACTGGACCGACTTCAAAGGTATATTGCTTTGCATTGTGTTTTATTAATTAATTATACTATCTAATTACCATCAATTGAAATTTACAATTTTTTTACTCTTCTTGTAGAATTATATTTTTAGTCTTGTAACTTTTTGGAAAAATTGTCTGGTAAGGTTATTTAAAATCAAAATAACACACTTCATAATAACAATAACAAGTTTATAAAAATACGAATTAGTATAAAATAATATTAATAGATGGCAGTTGTTACAGAAAATTACTTTATCAACATTTAAATTACCGCGCGCTGAACAAAAAGTTATGTGTGCATGATACAATCATGTACTGTAGTATCAACTGTCACTTTGTTCATTTGAAATTTCTGGGATTTTTTTGTAGATATCGCTTCGATGCTCAATTTATTGCGACCTCAGCACCAAAAAAGCAAACAATTTTTCAAAAGCTTGCTTACAATTTTGAAAATAAAAACATGACGTCCGATAACCAGAGTCAGCTCTAAAATTTGATTTAAAATTTTTTCGTATCCGAATATGTAAAGTAGACTTTTAAACTTTTTGGCTCCCCACGGCAGAAAAAAAGATTTTGACTTTTTATGGAACTTAAATTATCAATTGGTAACATGAAAACAAATTTTTGACTTTAATTCAACAATTTATTTGTGCCGCTCGGGTCATCTAGTTGTCAAATGTCAAATTCGACTTGATTTTGAATATAAGCTGTTTTTTATATCACTCAGACATAAAATTTTAGCAACCCTTATTCAGAAATCTAATTTGGAATAATTCAATCCATGCTAAAGTGTATATCTATATATAGTCAATTTTGCCAATTTTGAATTTTGGATCGTGTTTGAATTATTTCAAATTAGATTTTTGAAACAGGGAACAAGTACTGTAGTAAAAGTATACGTAATTAACATGACTAAGAAGTTTACTACAAATTTTCGAATTGAAATTTTGACTATTTAGAGAACTTTCATTGCAGACAATTTTTGAACTCACGCGTCTTGGTATTTATACTCAATTTGGCTGCGGGTTGAGCTCAAATAATTATCCGGGTTAATCATATTTATATAGTGGAAATACACCATTCTTACGGTAATACACCATTTTATATAGTGGAAACCTAAACATGCAAACCTCTCAATAAGACAATTTATAGATAAATTGAGAAAAATATAGATAGCCCGAACTGGGAATCGAACCCAGACCAATTCGGTAACGCGCCGAGTGCTCTACCAGTTGAGCTATCCGGCCCTATACTATAATCACATGCTTTTTTGGCTTCCATTATTATTTTTTGCCTGATACCAAAAAGACATAAGGATAATAGACAGTATTTTTGGTTTTGATTAACTTTGTTTTTTCAAAACATCCATTTGAAGTTATTTTAATGCGATTAGCCTAGAAAATTTTTTTTGGCCCTCTTTTGGGTTCTATAAGGTATGGATCTATACAAAAACTGATGCCTTTTTGGCCTTTAGAGACGTGATATTTATTCATATATAAATTCAAAAATATTTTATTAACGATATTTAAACATTTGGTGACATTTTGTTCTGTTCCATCGTTAGATAAAAGTATGTGTCACAAAATTGAACAAATAACAAATAATTTGATTAAAGAAAACTACCAAAGACCATCATAAAAATGAATATAAATAATGAATTGATAAACATAAATTTTGAATTCACCACTAACTCAATTTTCTTGATACTTTTTTTTTATTTATTCTACATACATGACTATTATAAATAATATAAGTATAAGTATAAGTATAAGTATGTGAATATGGGTATAAGTATTTGGAGATAAGTATCCAATTTTCAGAATACCGCGTTGAAAGAGTACATATATATTTATATATTGGTTTGGTTGTTTGAGACGAAAAAGTATAGAAGAGTATACGATAACTACTATTACGGCGATTCAATAATAAATTGTAGAACGGGGCTGTATACGTGTAGCTGCATTATGCGCGGGTAATCACAGTAATAATCTGTTTTTTTAAAAAGTTACGTATAGTAATATAAGTATGTACGATGGTTGTAGGTTGTAGGTAGTGCAGTAACATAACGAGTGAGCTGTAATCGGTACGCCAACAACGAGGTACACGATGACGATGAGCAACGAGCTTGTATAGGTTTAGATATAGACTGCTATAGAAGAATAGTTAAATTGCTAAACTTTACACTCATGTATATAAACTTTTATGTTAAAGATTTATGTAGATGTAAAAGAGAAGACGAGACGATAATCAAGACCTCAAGGGCTTCTGATGTCTATAGAATAAGTGCTCCGGGCATATGCGAAAATCACTGATCACTGCTATGCATTTATGTGATGATTAGACTAATTCTGAGTTATTCTGCGCTTTGATATTTTACTAAATCACTGTTTTTATTCTTAACAAGATTTAGTATTTTTTTTTCTATTAATAGAATAATGCGAAATTAGGTTTTTTTTTTTAGATTGAAATTATTTTATTCCAAATTGTTATTTTATCAAATTTTGGAATTCTTTTTTTTCGGTAAAAGTGTTGAAGCAGGGCTCCGTTTTTGCCCGGGTCACAATATCTAGCCTCAATCCAGCCTCACTGAGTAAAAAAAGCATTTTGAGCTTCAAATGATGTTCAAAAAGTATCAATGAGCTTCAAATGGTGATCAAAGAGCCTCAAATAATACTAATCGAATTTCAATTACATAGTCGAGTTGTAGGTTCATTTGAGAATCATTTGAGGCTCATTGATGTTTTTTGAACATCATTTGAGTCTCAAAATGCTTTTTTTTACTCAGTGAGGCTGGATTGAAGCTTACTTGGGTTTGATAAGGCTATAGATATTTTGACCCGGGTGGAAGACTTGTATAAATAATTTTTTTTGTAAATGTATGTAACTTTAATTCATTATTTGAGAAGTTTATAGAAATGGTAAATTAGCCATAAGATTTAATAAGTGAAAAAGTATAAAAAATAGCTCCAATCTTAATTTGAAACCTAGGAGAAGAATTTTTGAACCCATATGATTCACTCAAAGATGTTCAAATTTTGAGAAATTATTTTTATTATTCAATTCACTGATTTAATCGAGTTTTAAAAAAAATAATAAACCTCTAGAGTCACATAAAAATTTTCTACAATCCAAAATAGGTGGTCTAATTTTGGACAGTAATTTATCAAATAAATAGGGCAGATAAAGGCACAGCGGGATATATGGACTAATTTGAAACCACTGCGTAAATTATATTTATATTTTTACAATATGTAGGTACAATATAAACACAAGTATTTTAAAAATGAGAAATTTTTCACATATTCTGGTTTAAAAAAAAAAAGCGCGGGTATGTGAGGGGTCAACTTATTTGTTGAAGAAAATTAACAGTTCGTACAAAAAGCCTTTTGATATGATAGTGTTGGCCATAAGAAATAAATGTATATGCTGAGAGTATCCGTTAAGCCAACAACAACTAATTCGATAACTGGTGAAAATAATAACCTGGAGATTCGCCGACGTTGGTGCGGTTGTTTGGTGCGAGAGCGTGCGCCTGGTTGCACTTGTCTACCGGGTGGTCTTTTCAAAACCGGATTTACTGCATCAAGAGCAGATCTTAATAATAAAATAATGAATGAATAAACAAAAAATTAATCAGGAGTAAAACCCATAGGGCCGTAATTATAAACTAACTATTGACATTACTTTTGATTTTAAACGAAATAAAATAAGAGAGCTGATCTTTCGCAAATAAATAAGAGGGTGTTTATTTTCAGTAGCCGCAGAAAACGTGTAATGTATGTTGCTTATAAAGTACTTAATGAGCATTGGCTACTGGCTATACTGGCGTGTAGACTGGGTCTCAAGTACGCGGAATGACACTTATTAAAAAGTTTAAACTGCGCATCGATCTTTTATGTACCCACAGCATGCTAGTGTTTTATATATGTATATATGTATATATACTTGGTAAATACATGTGTCTTATATTATATACTCATGCAGAAATATATATGCAATGGTATCTTCTCGATTATATGCCGGCGACAAAGACACATGGACATTTATCAGACACTTATACAGACTCAGTATTATCTTGGCGTGTTAAGCGTCGACGTGAAATACGAAACAGTTTAATAAGCACAAGCAGTAGTCAACTACCCATACCATTCTCAGAGAGTTTATATTCGAACGATACAAGATACTGTGAGTAGCATCAATCACGGAAGACAGAAGGCATCATTATGAAACGACCGGTAATTTTGAGAGTCCTCTTGCTCATATCGCTGTACTCTCCAAGGATTAATGTAAGATCCTACAAAGAGTTTTACAGGACCCTTATTCACTCGTTTTCTGATATTAATCTTTGGATATATATATATACGCTTCGGAATATCTCAAAATTTAAATGGTTAATTTTACAATCATACCAACAACTAGATGTTCATCTTTGGTCATTAAGAAAAAATAAATTGACAGTTTTGAATCATTCATTAATTATAATTTATAAATTACCCGAGTCAAAAAACAAATTCTAGTTTAGTTCTCAAAAGTCTCAATTCCTTTGATGGATTTGACTCTATTTTAGTACTCAAAATCCTCAATGAGAACTACACTGTGAAAAATTCCCAATAAATTTTACCATGGGTGCATAGTAACACCGGACTATAAGAAAACTTATTCAAAATTTACAAGTGTCCCGTAGTAAACGTATGCGCAGACTACACGATTGTGGCCTATGCGCATACGTTTATTATGGGACACTTGTAAATTTTGAATCAGTTTTCTTATAGTCCGGTGTTAATATGCACCCATAGTAAAATTTGTTGGGAATTTTTCACAGTGTATGAGGTCTAAATGCGAATAATTTATCAATTTTGAATTATAACTAAGGCCTCAAAATCCTCAACGAATGAAAAGTCATACTTCGGACTTTGAAAAATTTTAGATAGAAAAGGGAGGAGAGAGAATACGTCGAATGAGACTTTTGAGGTTCAAATGGGGATAAAATTATTCCTGTATATTTTGAGTATTTTGAGGCTCTAATCCAGATTATGTTATTCCAGTTTAGTCTGCAAAGTGGTAAAATTGGTCCCAACTACTACTTTGAGGACTAAACTAGAATAACTTTCTACACTGTTGTCAATCTTAAAATTCTAAATTGATCCTCATTGAGAACTTTGAGACTCAAATCCAAATTTGTTTTTTGACTCGGGTACATTTGACTAAAAAAGACTCCGAGTGACGGAGTGAATTCGGATTTAAATAAAATCTGGAATCACTCCGAATTCACTCCCTACTTTTAACACTGACTGATTGATTTTCAGTAATTAATTGTGGATATTAAATTATTTAGAGTATAATTTATTTAAAATTTCAACATCAACAATTATAAAGTGTTAAATCATTATAAGTAAAATATATGTACGTATGGGAGTATTATAATTGGCTTTAGTAGCAGCAAAGACTAATCAAACCTTCGTCCGGTAGTTGCGTGCGAAAAATCCGTTAATTCGTTATAAGCTCGCGCGTAAGAGAGCATTGTGTAGAGTATAATGTAATATGTGTTGTTTGTATCGTAGTGGCACACAGGGTAGTTTGCATGACCGTGCAAATAAATAAAACCCAGCATAGTGTACAAGCGTACCCGTAGCCTCGTCTCGTCGTATTTTATATTTTATCCACCGCAAATGATTGATTGCCCTCGCAACACAACACAGAATATATATACTGTTCAACGTAAAAGAAGATATGATCTCGCGAAATGCTGCAGCTCCGCTCTACTTGTCATTTCGCGCATTGTTTATTATTGTCCAGTGTTTTTTATCACGATACATGTTGAAGAATGACGAAACTGAAAACAAAATAAAACTAAATAATTATTAAATAAAATAAAAATATCAGGTATAAAAAACGAGTGATAACTCAATAAATATATCCTTCTCTGGACATCCTGTCTCTCTGTAACTCGGCACTCATCAGCAATTAATTGTAACTCCTCATTACTATGTCTACTATTACAACTAATTATTTTTACTTGTTTATTTAATGTATATTTATATTGACGGTAACATTGTTATCACGCCGGATGACGAGGTTGTGAAGGATCTATCGATCTGGATGTTAACTCGAACTGGAGTACATCGAAGAATGCTCCGAAGATAGTAATTACAGAAGCGGGACTGTAAAAAGAGATAAAAAGTATTAAAAAGAGAGAATCAGAGAGAGAGAGAGAGAGAGTGGAAAAAAGTAAAGAACTAAAGCTCTCTTCGGCAGACCTTCGAGGCACGATCCACGATAAGTATAGTTGTTTCAGGATCGCGTCGATGCCTCTACTCCCGCTATCTCATTTTATTGGTACTGGTTAGTGAAAAAAAAAATAAATAAATAAATAATAAAATAAAATATCCAGTGAGTACATTGTGTACGTATGGAAGGCATTTCAGAGTATCAGCTCGTTTTAAAATATAAAAATAAATAATTATTAAATTATATTATGTGTTAATTTAAAAATTACTTTTTTCTTTTCATCTATATATATATTTATATATAAATATTTCGTGCAGTAGGTGAGTAAAGTACACACATCAATTGAGTACCTCAACAAGTTACGCTCAATTTCCCGTACGAGCTCACAGTTATCCAATTATTGGCTCTACACTATAATAGTAATCACTAAAATTCCGCATTGACTGAGAACTATCATTTTTGTATACAATTTATAATATATGTTGTATTGAACAGTATGTGGTTGCATTCAGAAAAAAATCATTTCTTCAAGAAAATTTTTATTTTCAATTTATGATGCAGAAAATTTTTGCAAGTAAAAATTTTCTTGACGAGTGGAGTTTTTTCGCGCCAAAAATTTTTAAATATTTGAATTTTTTTAAATGGAGTAGTTTTTTCGCGCCAAAAATTTAAAAAAAATTTGAATTTTTTTTAAATGGAGTAGTTTTTTCGCGCCAAAAATTTTTAAATATTAGAATTTTTTTAAATGTAGTAGAGTTTTTTCGCGCCAAAAATTTTAAAAAATTTGAATTTTTTTTAAATGGAGTAGAATAAAATTAAAAAAATTTTTTTTTTTAATTTCAATATTCGGTAGAGAGAAAATTTTTAAAATAAATTTAAATTTATATACAAAGGGAGGAGGATTATAGTATGCACGAGTTCACAAGTATTGACATCTTGATAAAATGTCCGGCCACTTCCTAGCCCGCATGATACTCTGTCCCATCGACTAGTACGAATCAATGACAAATCTAGTAGTATGAGATTCCGCCGCGACTGCTACTAAAAACACACCAGCGACTCGCGGTTTAATTTAATTTTTTCCCTGCAACCAATTACCATTTCCAGCAAGATTATTTATCACTGTTACCTTAATTGATGAAAACAAAAGGTAAAAATAAGTAAGTAAATTAAAATAAAAAAAAATGATTATCGAAAGCGTGAAGAAACAACACGCCTCCCGCCTTCTCTGCAGCTAAAACGCACTCTTATATATTTTAAAACTCTTTATATATCTATACTCTTACTCTTACTCTTATTCTCTTCTTGATCGTAACTCGAGGCGAATTCTAGTTAAGGCGTAGATTTATTGGCAAGCTTCGATAACTGCTCGTGCATTACTCCGCCCACATTGAAGAGCTCGGAATAACGCTGACTGCATACAGCGGGCAAATTTCAATGCTGAATCCGCGAGAGTTAACTGCTTTCAAACTACTTTACTTGGGTCATCATCGGTAATCAAATGACGGCGAGCAATATATATAAGTATAAATATATAAGTAAATTTTTCTCTATCCACTGTGGCCTTACAAATACACATCAGCAACCAGCTAACAGCTACAACCGCTCGGTTGTCCCTCAAGCGGATTTTTGATGATAATCATAATCATAATCACGATCATGATCAAGATCAATTGATCATATTATTATATTAGAAAGATCAAGATATGTCTCCTCCAACTAAGCGTATCATTGATGTCAGACTTCCGTGTTGATCTGAAGCGTGAAGAAAAAAATTACTAAAAAAAAATAATAAAAAATAAACGTTCGCCAGCAGAGAGCAGACAAGAGGCTTTTATTTTTGGTACCTTGTCGGATTTACGGGTTTGATTACCGTCGTGAATGTGCGGGCAATGTATTTTATATGGGTAAGTCGTGATCTTCCACGCCTCTCGTTCTCGCGCCCTAAAACATTTTCCCCCTGCATTCTCTCCCACTCGTCTTCACCTTTTCTCCTCGGCACCTTCTTATTCTTATTCTTTTTATTATTTTTCCTCTTATTGTTATTATTATTATTATTTTTTCCCTCTTCTATTTCTTTCTTATCCTGACTCTGTATAAAGTTATCGCACTCGCCGTTGGTAAGTGTCTATTGTCTGGGTCGCCTGCTCCAATGCCACAAAGAAACCACTGTCAGGAAGTAACTCGGAAAAATATATTATTTATGTGTAAAGACATGCTAATTTTTTTTCATATATTTTACATACACAAAATACTCGGAGGATTTTTATTTACTCGTTTAATCTCATTCATGTTCTGATATAAATATATATATTGTATAATAGGGGAGGAGGGGGAAAAGTGGGCCCCTTAAAATTTTCAAAAATTCAAAAAATATGGGGGCAAAGTGGGTCCCTTAAAATTTTCTGTACGCCAATAAATTCGGACGGATAATAAAATTATCGAAATTTCGTATATAATGAGGGTTAAAATAGACCACCAAACTGGTCATTAAATATAATTTATTAACAGGGGTTCGCACTTCTCTCTCTATTACACTCAAGTCCACGAACGATGCTATCTTTGTTGCGCTTGTGCAGTAAATAGAAACTTTGGCCGAGTTTTTCTCTTGAACAAACGAATATTGTCAAACAATTTAAGCGCACTTCGCTAGATTAGACAGTAGTGCATCAAAGTGCGGACTGTATTTTGTATTTAGAGATTTTGTTTCCGAAAAAAACTCAGCCGAAAATATCTGATAACCCCTGTTAAGAAAGTTAAAGATAATAAAATTACGTTTTGAAGTTATATCGCAGCAGACTATTAAAATGACTTTTTTATTATTAAAATACAATTGTTTCATACACTGTTAAAAATAATTTGAAAATTACAATACAAAAGGAATTGAATTTTCATAACTAGATATTTGAATTGTATTTTCAAAAAAAAAAACTTGAAATTTAATATACGTAATTTAATAATCAAGCTGGTATTCAAAATTAAGAAAAAAAAACATGAATTTTAATAAACGTACTGAAAATTTATACTTGATTTAAAAATTTTCGAAGCAAGTATTGAAAATTCTAAAACATATATTGAATTTTAATAATTCTATTTGAAATTTCATAATACTTATTTGAAAATTAAAAAAAAAGTATTTGAAAATCCAAAGTGTTAATTTGAAAATTCAAACACGTGTATTTTAAATTTTATATGAAATTAGTAATAAAATTTCAAGCACAAATGTATGTGTTTATTGCGTTATATACAATCTTTGAAAATTCAAACAATTTTTTTTACAGTGCGTGTAAAAAAAAAAATATCAAATCCGAAATTTTTTGGAGGGCCCACTTGGCCCCTAATTTTCGATTTTGAAATTTTAATGGACGCAGCGAAGTTAAAATAAGTATCAAAGGTTTAAAAAGAAGTAAACGCGTAAAAAAACTGAATGATATTATAATTATTTTTCTGAAGGGGTCCACTCTGCCCCCCTCTCCCCTAGATATATTAGTTGTTTATCTCATATTGATCATCAATTACACATGTGATAATTATATTAAGGAACAAAAGTAAAAAAATATATTTGTAAGTGTCAAAGAATTTATCAGCAGATGTTGAGATAATTCTCTGTAAGCTAAACGGGCTGAAAAAAAATAATAAACAGTTATCATGAGGATGAATGTAAATATTGTATTTAGTGGATGTGAATAAGAGAGCGCTTGGGAAAGGTTCGTACGGCGATCGATAGGTAATTCGTTTACACTATCACATATTAGCTGTGCGAGCTCAGCACAGGTACGAGATTGAGAATGGTGAGAAGATGAGAAACGTCGCGGGAGGTCGCGTTCTTTCCTCTTCTACCAGATACGATTGATGGACCCTCGTACGTGTATTCGTATTCTGACGTGACGTTTACTCTACGTTGTCGGCATTACCAATAGTTTTAAACGCTGGCTCTCTCTCTTACAACCTCTCCCTTTATAATCACGGCTCGTTAGTGTTTCATTCACTATTTATATATATATATTTATATTTATAATATATTATTAACATCTATCGACATCTTCAATGTCATGCCCTACTTATTTCGTTTGATCTATCCCATGACGTCTGACGCGGCAAATAATTTTGACATTTTTAAATTATTCAATTTTTCACTAATCAAAAAAATCCGAGAGTAAATTGATTGAATAATTTATTTAGTCTCGAAAATATAAATGAATGCAAGTTGAATTAATTCGGCTCCAGACTCCAGGTGATTCGGTCTCTTTCGAAGATGATACTGAAACTCGTTTACTAAAAATAAAAACAAGTCTCAATTAAATAAAACAGTGAATGATAAAAAATAAAAAAGGACATTAAAAAATCGATACGACAAAAAATAAGATAAATTTTTTTTTTGTTTTTTCTATTTAACGACGTACGGAAACGAGAGACAGCTTTGGGCAGAAGCACCCATAGCACGTTGACCATAAACTCAACTCGAATACTTTTCTCAGCATCCGAGGTTGAGTTAACCTGAGTCTGAAGCAGGTAGTCAGGATTTGGTATCAAAAACACATCGTGTCCTACATGGTTCTCGTCTGATAAGATTATTAAACTCGTCTCAACATTCGTAGAATATCTCTACTCGTTTGCGATGAGAGAGTGTGGTTTGAGTAGGTATCGACCAAATTGTCAAGCAAATTTCGTAGAATTCTTTTCCCAATTTAAACTATTATCGTTTAATCTTTTAAATGTCTTTCAGGCACTTCCTCCCTCATCTTTAATCATTTTATACCTCGTTCTTTCTCTCGCCGCTTCTCTCTTTCGCTCTCTTGCTTGCCAACCCGTAGATGTATATCTCTGTCTTACATTTGCCTGGTCTCATTCTCTTGTTCGGTTGTTCCTGCGATTTAGCCAACTGGACAGAGTCCCACCAGACCCACCCTATACACGCTCACGAACGAGACGACCGCACGGTACGGTCGTGTTCTCAGTTCCTGGAATCACTAATTAGTGTCCCTCCTGTTTTATTCCCTGCCGGTCCAGTTTAAAAATCGTGTGCCGTGGCGAGCGAGTCTCCTGGACATAGTGAACGTTGGGGTGGACCCGCAGCTCTCACCATCAGCCAGCAGGTCCTCTCTCGGCATACAAACGTCCTCGTGTAAACAGCCAGTTCTCCAGAGCTTTTTGTTATTCATTTAAAGATTTGCCTCCGCCAAGTCTTCTTCTTTATTCCCAGTCTTTCGTGAGTAGAAACTCAGGAGACAGGTCGACGCCTGCAAGATGACGATCTTACATTTTTTCTGGCATTCGCGCTGGCTCTCATCCTTGCCGAGTCTCGCCATCTCGCAAAAACCAAAATAAAAAAAAAACAATCACGCTGACACCCCAATCGGCGACGATTTACTTCTCAGTAATGACGAATCGTTTCCTGGATCTATAGTTGTCACCTCAGGACTCGTAAAACCCAAAGATGTGACTATAAAATACCTGAACTACTGTCACATTTTTTTATTGCTATCATTATTATTATTATTTTAAGAAATTCTTTATTTTACGAGGTCCTTTTTCTGCATTAAACATTTTTATGGGGCTCGCGTTGGCAGGGTGGAGATAAGACGGCTAGTTTACTGTTGACTTTTCTCGACGACAGGTTCAAGGCATGGATTACTATTACTAGCCGGTCGTATAAGAGCCAAAGACGAGAAGGAAGAGGAAGAGGAAGACGGGGATGAGGACGAGGACGATAAAGCGGTATTGACCTAAGCTAGCAAGAGACCTACAACTGCTTACTGATTATTGGTCACTGGTCACTGGTTACTCTTATTCTCTTATTCTCTGTCTGCCTGTGGATCGGAGCGACGTCTTTTCACAAGAGATCGTCCAAGTGACAGTAGCGGAATGCCGTCGGTCGTTGAATCGTAGCTTTTCAGCGGCACACTGTGTGCTCAACTGAAGAATAAAGTAGAAACGTGACTGCCGCGCGATAGCGGCCCCTCGCAATTTGCGTCAAATGGCGTCGCGGTACACTGCAAGCGGTACTGATGTCAAGAGCACGTACTGAGTCACCTAACTGCTTTGCTCAAGAGTTGGCTCTATAAGCCTAAACCCGTCTAACTGTGCAATATATAAGGAATCATCAATTCCCACATGTCATTGTCGTCAATCCAATTATAGAGATGAGTATACTGTATATTTATTCATCAATATCACAAGTACCATCATCACACTTGATGGATAAATCAATTTATAATAAATATATTTCATCATTTTACATTTTAAATTTATAAATGTATACACGGAAAGAAAATTATGGCAGCGGTTCCCATAATTTTGTGTAATTTTTTCCTATACCATCATAGGAATTACGACCATAAATTATGGGAGCGGTTCCTATAATTATAGGAATGTTTCTCATAATTATAGGAATAGTTCCTATAATTATGGGAATGACACCCATAACACTATAGGAATGATTCCTATAATTATAGGAATGGTTCCTATAATTTATAAGAATACTTCCTATAATATTATGGGAATGGTTTCCATATTATCATGAAAAAATTATTTTAAAGAAGTGTGGTAATCACTTCTACAATACACAGAAATATTATTAAACATAAAAACAAAAATTCAAACATTAAAAAAAAAAATCGTATTTGGCAAAAAAACATTAAAATTTTTAGCAAGAATGTTTTGTCTGCACAAAACATTCAAGAAAATTCAAATTTTGGGAAATTTCTACACTATTGTGCAAAAAAAAAAATTTTATGATATTATAGGGATGGTTCCCATAACATTATGGGAATAGTTCCCATAATATTATAGGAATAGTTCCTATACCAATGTGGGAATGATTCCCATAATGATATGGGAACCATTCCCATAATGGTATGGGAACCATTGCCATATCATTATGGGAACCATTCCCATAATGGAATGGGAACTATTCTCATACTATTATGGGGATGGTTCCCATAATATATAGGAACCATCCCTATAGTAGTATAGGTACTATTCCCATACCATTATGGGAACCATTCCCATAATGCATAGCAAAACTTCCCATAATTTTCTTTCCGTGTATACTGTTGTTATTATCATTATAAATGTTTATACAATGGAGTACATTTGGTGATTGGGGTAAATTACTTGAGACATTGAATGGACAATTTTGTGGCAATCACCCGTGAACGGTGGTCTAACGAGGAGCGAGTGGTCTCTTTCTGGGAGACAACGACCAACATTTATGTACCGAAGAAAGAGGATGATAATAAGAGAGAAGAGAAAAATAGAGGGAGAGATGGATCGACTGCTGTGGTGCTGGGCTTGGGTTGTGTTCACTGCAAATGGAGGAATAAAAAGATGAAAGGCCGAATAAAAAAAGTATCGACGCGAGTGAGCTGAAGCTTGGTCAGCGGTGTGTGTTGTGTTGGCCAAAAGGATCGCACTGCAACACACAATAAGGCTGGAGGATACGTAGGCCCAGGGAGTGGACGACGCTCTTCTGCTGATGCTGCTGCTGCTGCTGGGTTCTGCAGAGCTTGGGGCCAACAGATAGCAGTTTTTTGTCCAATTGAATTGAATGTAAAACACGGCTTTACATCAATCTGAGCCGCGAGGCTGAGTGACCGGAGTGATTTAAGTATCGGTGGTTCTCCAGCGTCGTAGTCTTTAGAGCTTTCGTACAAACACGTGCGTTAAATGCGTATAGATATATTATATAGAGACTGCCTACTCTCTGTGTAGTCTTGTTTTGTTTTTAAAGAGGAGAATAAGCGCGAGAGAGTAAAAGACCAAGTGGATGGCTTCGCTGGGAGTCGACAGTCGCTCCTTTTAGTCTTGGCCAGAGTTTAATTTTTTTTGTTTTTTATTGCAGCAATACAATCTATTATTCGGCTTGACAATTTCAAATACTCATGTGATTTCTTTTGTTCTTAAATCTGCTCCGCGGATTGATTTTTGAGGAATCAACCATCGGGTAAGTTAGTGAGTAGACAACAGTGCAGTTGCGAAGAAGCTCGAGCTCGGGCTCGGGTTTTGCTTTTTAAATGTGGAATTAAATACACAAGCAGTGTTGTTTGATCGAGTTTGTGTATATTTAGCTGGTGGATGTTGGATGCTGGATACTGGGAGATGTTTTTAGTGAGACGGACGAGACACTCGGAGCCGCGAAGGAACAAACTGCGAGTCGAGTGAGGGACCAGACCTCAGGGAGCCAGGGACCGCATCTGGAACGTTTTATAATAATTGGTTATGTATTAGTGTCCAGGGCGGAGTGGCTGTCGGCACCAGATTTGCCGCTATGATGGATTTTTTGTTGGTGTGCCAAAGGCGAAACGTTTTGCTTTAAGGGTACCCACTGATGATACCCGCGGCGGCACGGATGCCAACGCCGGTGGCTTTAACGTCCGCCAATTGATGGACTTAGTCACCGCCTTTTTGTCTACTACTGATCGTCCTCAATACTGCTGTCCGCCGGTGTAGCTAAATTGCCGGACTTGTGAGCCATTACCAACTAGGGAATGCACCTCAGAGAAAACTCGAGCATTTATCTTTGCCTAAATAAATTTCGTTGCCTTTATGTGTATCGACATCCAAATTTACAGCTCCTGTTCCTTATGGCCAATTTTATTCTGCTATCATACTCAGTACGAACTCCCACCTGTGATAAATAACCGCAAAAGCATGCGTTACCGTATACTATAGTGGTATAGCTGGCTGCTCAAATATTTGGATGAGTATTCCGCGGGCTATTGTTTCCCATGCGTTCTTTCCGGGACGCCCTGAACCTGGGACCTATGGGTTTCACGGTCCCAGCGTATGTTCCAACAGTGACAAACTCAACGGTCGAACAACATTCTCTCCTTCGCGCCGTTTCTTTTTTCATCTCGCTCGGCCAAGTGGCTCTTGTTCTCTCGACCGAGTAGTCGCTTGGGAGCATCCTTTTGTCTTGCTGTGGGTCCACCTTCATTTTTTATTTATCCCTTAACTTATTTACTTTTTTTTCATTCACTTCTCTCCTGAGTATTTTTGAGAGCTTGCCAATGGTCCTGAAGTTCGTTCTCTGAAGAGAAGAGAAGAGCTATGGAGAGACAAATCTGACCTGCCTAAACCCTTAGGTCAAGCTGTGGGGATTTTTGTTATCTCGAGCTCTATGTCCTGACACAATTAATTAATCGAGGCCAGTGAGACACGAAAGAAGGTTAATCAAGTCGCCTGCAGTCTCCAGAGTGTCTGGACGCAATCCAGGTGTGGCTGTGTCTCTGTATTTTATATACACGTACGAGTATTACACTTACCGGAGAAGTATCTGGCTGTCCTGGGAATTCTTGAGAGACAGAGACTTATACATGCACAGAAACGAGTAGAGAGATGGGTGTATAGTGCAAAGCAAGTGTTGGTAGACTGGTAAGGTGAAGGTATACACCAAGTTACCCACTGGCCAGGTATCTAACCGTTGTCTTAAGACTGCCATATATTACATCTCATGGCTCCGCAAGTTCCTCTCTTCTCACCCTCTGGTTACTGCTCACGTCGATATGTGTCCTCGTCTTGCTCATCGTCCGAGTTGTGCTGTCCAGTGTTCCTACTCGATACGACTACTCGAAGGCTTCCTTCTGCGAGAGAAGATCCCACAGGCCCCGTGTCGTCGCGGGCATTCCTCGAGCTGATTTTATTTGTAGGATGTCAACCAGTTAGAGCAGTGGCTACAGGAGGCCTCGAGTGAGAGGACTCATGAGTATCTCCAGGCTCTACAAGAGGGACACACTGTTGGTAAATGCCAGAGTTTACTCTCCTCTTATTTCTTTTGCTTTCTCTCTTTCTCTCTCTTATATTTGCTTTGTTTTTATTGTAGAAAGACAGCAAACGCTGTTTGTTGATTCTCGATGTAGTGGAGCAGAAAGAGACAATAAAGAACAAACAAGTAAAAGAGGAACCACCAGCAGAAGCTTGAGAGTGTGGGGATCAGGACCCAAAACCAGCCGAGACCCGGACGCTCGACAGCGTCCAATGGCAATTAATTCCCCTCTAGATTTATCGTGTCTAAACTGCGATGAGGGACCCCCGTCGAATTCTATTACTACCCTGGAATTATTTTTCAAGCCATTTTCACGTGTAAAGACCACCGTGACAATTTGCGGCACTTATTTATTTTAAATCGTTACACAAAATAAAATTTATGGAAATTTTTTTCTGGATATTTTGTCAAGTACTTTCGATCTAAGTATGCATAGTTCGATAAATACGTGTGTACATTCCATAAATCGTAATATTATTATCGTATTTTTTAATCCAATACTTGAATGCACCGGAAATCCATAAAGTATAAATACATATTTTATAAAATCCTTATTATTGTTATAAAAAATAATGTGCCGAAGAAAATTGAAGCGATAGCTCATCTGCCACCTGGTCACGCTCTAAACGAGCAACGACAACAATAAATAGGGATTATTATTGGCCAGTTGATCTCTGGTTAACAGACTAAGGAGTATACCCAATGGCCAATATTATATGATAAAATAAAGTAGGCTTTAGGCACACACATTATAATGGCCGCTGTTTCGTCGTGAGTTTAAACGTCACGATAGGTTTACAGAGCTCTACTCTAGAGTAGTCGGTGGAGATCGGTTAGGTGGATGGGTGTACCATAGTGTGGTAGTAGCCAAGACTACCCGCTGGGTATCCCAACACTATCGCCCCTGGATCAGCCACGGATTTCAGAAGCTACCAACTTATATATCCAAGTGTTTATATGTTTATGCTTATGTGTGCCGAGTCTTTACCGACCCCCTGGTGATATCGCGCGCGCGTACATTATTTGCTTATACAGCGAATGTTAAAAAAATTTTGCTTTTTAAATTAAACCCGAGACTGATTCGCATGCAAGGACTTAAATGTCACTGCTTTCACTGGTTACTCACAATCAGCGTAACAGATATTTAAGTGCATCAGTACTGAAAAAAAAATATATGAGTAAAAGCATTTAGCCGATTGTCTATATTTGATATTACAGTACACGTATTTGGTCTTATCTGTAGGGTAAATATTTATTTATATTTTTGTTCAGTGGGTTTGTGATGCGGCGCGTTTTAAAATATATCGCGAGACGCACTTACACTCTAATATACAATATATAGTGTGTAGTATCGCTCGTGAGAGATGCCGCTGAGCATTTATCATACAGAAAACAATAGCAACTGGCAAAACACGTGCTTCGCGCGGCTACAGAGACACATTTGTGGAGTAAAAGAACGGGGGTGAGGGTGTGGATCCATATACATAATACGTATGCTGGCGGTTGGATGCACACCAAAAAGATTGAGTAAAATAAAAAATAAAATAAAAGTAACTGAGTAGAGCCAGCAGTCGAGAGCAAGAGCAAGAGGGATGTTAAGATGAAGGCGGATGAATGCGCGGCTCCTTCATTTGTTAAAACAATATAACAATTTATTTTTGTCACATTGGAACGTCTCGGAGATCGTGCTGGACATATTTATTTTATTTTTTTTATCTCCTGCATTCAGACTCCATTATATACCGCAATATACTTCGTATTACTGTATAAATTTAAGATGCAACTAATTTTTTTCTCGACTAATAATTTATTTAATTATTTCATTTTTATATTTTATGTATACGGAATAATAAAAAATAGAGGGTGTATTTAAATAGCAAATAATAATCGATAGGGTTTGAAATATTACAGTGAAAATAAAATATATGTAAATATATAGCGTAGAATCGAGTGTCGAGAACGCGAGACAGTCGACACGTGCAAGCGAGAGAGTTTTTGGTATATCGACTTAGGATCGAATATTCTGAAATGCTTGTTGTTATGTCGTTTCTGGCTGCCCGGCTGGTTCGCTCCTCGGATGCTGATAGTAGGAGTGAGTGAGACAGTCAGCAAAAACATAAAAGAATAATATGTAGGTAAAAAAATAAATAAAAGAGTGAATAAGGCGTAGGGGGAGCGCGAGAGTGTGTGTAGTTCGAGGATAGATTCGCGGCTTCGAGAAGAACGACATCTCGGGAAAGAGAAGCCGTTGGTCCGCAGCGTTCTCTCCTCACATGCGGCATGGCATCGAGCCGGTCCTGCCGAAGCCACGACCATAAGTTAGGTGCCACCGTCCTGGTCCCGCGGACCCGATGAAAAATACCCGCGGCCGTGCATTATTTACATATTTATGCATTAAACGCCCGGGCCCGCGCCATTTCGATACGTGGGATATTCTCCGGTTGCCGTTTCGGTTGTTGGTGTGTACAATACACCCATCGCGTTTGTATTGTGCTAAAAATATGTATATATATAATATACAAGTCGTAAGGTAACATATCGTAAAACTTAAACATTCACAAGACACCACAAACTCTACATCAAGTGTATATACTATGTCCTCCACACGTTTCTTCTTATTCGTGCTTCCAACATCGCGATTTCGCGTTATTATTTTGCATACATTTATACGTACTCTCCTGCCAGCATCTATATACTATATACTACTCGTCTCTTCTCTTCTCTTCTCTTCTTTTCTCGCAGTACCGATACTGTTTAATTTTTTGTCTTATTTTTATTATTTACTTATTTATTTATAAGTATACTTATTTTATCTTTTATTACTTTGAAGAATGGATAATCGTTTCACGCATTGTAACACACCACATTTATATGTATCTGTTAAATAAATATTTATGTGCATTAATGAGATATTATCCTGCATATAATACAGGTGGTTAAAAATGTAAATACTTGAATTTAATGTCTACTGGTTACTTAAGAGAAAAATACTTTTTTTTTAATATTACTTAATTAATATTTCACGTCTTAATGTGTTATGTTAATGATACATATACATTTTCGTGATACTGAAGTTAGCCAACCTCTATTGATTTTTGGATTTTTCCAAAAACAACGGGTTATTAAAAAAAACTATTTTTAAAAATTGCACTTATAGATTTTAAAATTTTCTACATGTACATTTTTTTGGTTTTTTTAACTTCCCGCTAAGAAAATTGTAAATTTTCAAAAATTCGGGAAGTTATTGGTTTCGGTCCGATTTACGAAAATCGAATTTTCATCAGATGTCGGCGTTTTCAGGTCCTAGGGAGCTGTTCTGACTAATTTCAAGATGATGTCCGAGTGTATGCATGTACGTACGTATGTAAATACCTGTATCTTTTGAACGGATGAACCGATTTTGAACTTTAAGGTGTCATTCGACGCGGCTTGTCAATATCTTGAAGATGTTAGAAAATTGAGCTTGGTCAGTAGGGCTCGTTCAGAGATATTCCAAAAATAAAATTTTTGGAAAAATGTTTATTTTGAATAACTTTTAATGTGCACGATGGATTGATTCCAAAATCAACTGGGCTCTAAAGCTTTATAAGCCGCGTCGAATGCCACCAAAAAAAACAAAATCAGTTCATTCGTTCAAAAGAAACCGTTGTTGAAAGAAATTAAAAAAATTTTTTTTTTTAGTTTTTTTGAAATATCTCAAAAACTACCAGATAAGTCAATTCCAAAATCTGATCGGCTTTAGAACTCGATAGAATACGTCAATTGCCACCTCAATCGTCTCAGTCGGTTCATTCGTTCGCGAAATATCGTGGAAGAAAGAAGTTCTAAAAAACGGTTTTTTTCGAAAAGAACGGCATACAAAAGTATTTACGAGCTCGAAGAGCTCGAAAATGTATTCACGATCATTTTTTCGAGGTCGAAGAGCTCGAAAACAGCATGAACATTGTTGAACATTGGTCAACATTGGGGAACATTGGTGAACATTGGGGAACATTGGGGAACATTGGGGAACATTGGTGAACATTGGTCAACATTGGGGAACATTGGGGAACATTGGGGAACATTGGGGAACATGGTGAACATTGGGGAACATTGGTGAACATTAGTGAACATTGGTGAACATTGAGGAACATTGGGGAACATTGGTGAACATTGGGGAACATTGGGAAACATTGGGGAACATTGGTGAACATTGGTGAACATTAGTGAACATTGGTGAACATTGAGGAATATTGGGGAACATTGGGGAACATTGGGGAACATTGGGGAACATTGGTGAACATTGGGAAACATTGGGGAACATTGGTGAACATTGGGAAACATTGGGGAACATTGGGGAACATTGGTGAACATTGGGGAACATTGGTGAACATTGGGAAACATTGGGGAACATTGGTGAACATTGGGAAACATTGGGGAACATTGGGAAACATTGGGGAACATTGGTGAACATTGGTGAACATTAGTGAACATTGGTGAACATTGAGGAACATTGGGGAACATTGGTGAACATTGGGGAACATTGGGAAACATTGGGGAACATTGGGGAACATTGGTGAACATTGGTGAACATTAGTGAACATTGGTGAACATTAGTGAACATTGGTGAACATTGAGGAATATTGGGGAACATTGGGGAACATTGGGGAACATTGGTGAACATTGGTGAATGAAGTTCTAAAAAACCGTTTTTTTCCGAAAAGAACTGCATATTAAAGTATTTCCGAGCTCGAAAATGTATTCATGATCATTTTTTCGAGCTCAAGGAGCTCGAAAATAGCGGGAAGTTTTGGGGTTGGCCCGCAGGGTCAACCGATAGACCGATTTTTTTTTGTATCTGACTTGTTTGAAAAAAAAATCTGAAAATTAGAAATTGTCTGTTAACGTCAGGATAATTGTTTTTTACTGAATAGATGATAAAAAATATATAGAAATATATTTGTGTATTAAATTCATTGTCGTTAATTGAGCCCGATGGATTGTGTACACATAATCATGTGTATGTAACAACAAGCAGAAAACCAGAGGATAAGTTTCGACGTTGTAACGCGATAGGTGACCGGACTGCAAGGAGTGTCTTATTAAATTACTGAGAAGATCTGCATGCACACTGAGTACATATAGATGCACAAAGTTACTTGGTAGGTATATGTATGAGGTTTTAAAACACGTGTTGAGAGTCCAAATCAAAGGATGAGATGGTGTATAATTTCATTATATTACTTATGGTGTGGATTAATAAATAAAAGGTCAAAATTAATTATACCTCGAGCTTAAGATAAAAGTTAAGTGTCCTCGTATTTAGTAAACGTATGTAATAGGCAAGATAGTCTTATGCTCGTGGATATTGTATTTCTAATATATACGTGTGTATTTAATTAATTTTGTTTGTGTAGTAAATATTGAATATATTTAATATAAAATTGTTTAATATCTTGTTAAAATTTAATCTATAATCTTGTGTCATAATCGCGATTATTATCATAACTAATTTAGCGTAATATCTAATCGTTTTGAGCGTGAAAATATTTGTAGCTGTCAAAATGTCGCTGATAAGACACATAGTTGAACTTTCATCATCGGTATTTATAATAGTAATTTATAAACAAGTCGTTGTAAGTTTTATCTGGTGATGAATTCAAAATAAAACGGTAATTCGTTGTATTAAATACAGGCAAAGGGGAATGAAACAGAAGCTTGAAAATTTTTAATTAAAATATGTTTTAGGTTTAAAAAAATTTAGGTTTTTATTTATTGAATATTGTGTTGATGTACATGATGTTTGTGAATTATGTAAGTGTACTTCTTCCAACCACAATACTCTAGTAAAATATTCTAGTAGCGGTTACTCCAATATGTAGTAAAAGATTCTAAATAAATAGTAAGTACTGACAACTAGATATTGTGGTAAATATTTATGATTGGAGTGGGCGTTACTACACGTGTGGTTGATCAGGTTATTCCAAGTTGGAGTTGGCATTTCTTTACTCTAACTTGTAGTAACATCAACTACATCTGCTGTTGTAGCAACTACAATTTTTTTCCGTGTCCATTTAGCGAAAATGACAATTTGCCCAAAAACTACCGTAGAAAAGTTGCTTACGTAACAAATGATCCAAAGACATTTGATCCGCGACAATTGATCCTTGCGACGATTGATCCGTCGATAAAATGCGTGTAACATGAAAAATTACGCCCTTTTTTCACTAATTTTGTGTGCGTGTAACATAAAAAATATACTCACACACAAATTAGTGAAAAAAGGGTGTAATTTTTTATGTTACACGCATTTTATCGACGGATCAATCGTCGCAAGGATCAATTGTCGCGGATCAATTGTCCTCGGATCATCGGTCGTGTCACCAGAAAAGTTTGAAGTTACTGGGCTGTGATACTTTCCCGTCATATTTCCACCAATGAAATTTTCCTGGACTCAATTTTACACGTGAATTTTTACTAACTAAATTTTTAAAAGTTTTCCATTCGTTAAATAAAATTTTACTTTATTTTCAATACTTTAAGAAATCCCGTGATACTCCATCTTTTTCTTCATTTAAAATAAAAAAAAGCAATTGGTTCACTTCTATTTTTGGCGATGATTTTTTTTAAGTATTTTCATTTTTAAAAACATCGAGTTAAAATTCAAATTTAACTTCATGACTGTTTCATGAGATGAATGTTTCTACGAGGCCAAGGAATACATCACGATTTTTTTATTTTCTTTAGTGATCGATAAAAAGCTGCTGATCGGTAGCATCTATTATTCCATTCCTCGTTTTACACAAGTCCATTATCACTGCGCAGAAACATAAACCGAGAATTTATGAATAAATTAAAGTAATTTAGGTCTGACCATTTTGCCTCCTATATATTACTATCATTTGTATACCGCGAGGCGAAACAAACTGTAAGATACCACTGGAAGTCAGTAGACCTCGATTATGTATGCGGTCCGCGGTGGTCATCGAAACACGCCGGCAATGTCTCGGGAACTTAACTCGCAATAAAACACTCGTCTGTCCTGTCTACTGACGAATGCATGAGTGATGAATATCCAGTGAAGGTTCAGGAGCATCATCACAAGCATAAGATTCAGCCACAAGGGCCAGGATCATCAGATACAAAATGTCCCAAAGGACCAACTTAATTTGCAACCAGACATTGCAAGCACCTTTGATCAAATTTCCGCCTCAGAGATAATTATAAACAGTACCTACTACCTACTCTGCATCAGTAAAGTCTGAATCAGAGTTAGGGGAGGGAGAGGCAAAAGGGAGTACTTAAGGAAATACCAAGTTTTCGAGGACTCAAATACGCTAAATCTTTTTTTTTTTTAGTGATATTCAAAGTAAATAGAAGAAATTTTCAGTTACCGTAGAAAAAAAAAATTTTTTATTTCTGCGCAAAAAATGTAAAAAAAAAAATTTTGGATTTTAAACGAATTTGATGAAGTTGAATTTTTTTTAAGTAATTTACATGAAGAAAAATTATATTTTACATGTTTATTGGATACAAAAGAAGAAAAAAATTTTTTAATATTTTTTAATTGACAATTGATTTTTGAAAAAGTTTACCAAAAAAAATTCACAGTAACGCTTAATTATATTAACAGAAATGATTTTGGAATGTTTAAAAACCATTTAAAATATAAAATTTTTTTTTATTAAATTTTGGGGGTACCCCGTTTTGCCTACCCTACCCCCTTTTGCCCCCTTTCCCCTAATTGGCTTGAGATAATTTATATTATATTTAATAATAACGATGGGCACGATAAAAAAATAGTATATATGTATAAAATAAAAATATGTTGGTAAAAAAATTTTCAAGAGACTTTTGATTTCGTATGCGGTCCAACGCGGTGGTCGATCGAAACGCGCCCGCTATGTCGCGTGAGTCTTTTAGCTCCTAATAAAACACTCGCTGAAACTCGCTGGACGACGCGACGACTCTCGCATACTCTTTTGTCTCGACAAACTGTACCCTACCCAATGTGAAATATCATGCCGACATATATATATATATATATATATATATATATATATATATATAAAAGGATAGATATATAACGAGTACAGGAATGACTTTTCGCTGGTTAAATTCTTAAGTCTTTTGGGACAAAGGCACCGCTAACTCTTCCAACGACGCTATTTTTCTACTCAGTGATCCGAACATGAGGCTTTTTATTAAGATAATTTATTAAGTAAAAAATGTAAATATAAATGAAACACTTAATAAGAGAGATCGAGTGTGTGTTGATGTAAACACATTAGTTTTAATTAACAAGTGTTATCTTGTATTTAAAAGTATTTATTTTTTAAACTTATTTATTTTGTTGTTATTTTTTGTCGACGAAACGTTAAATATTGAAATTTTTTATGAGATACACTTGTGGATAGTAACCGGCGCGATATCGACATGTGGATCCGGCATAATTATGCAAAAACGGATGATCGTGGATCGAATCGACTGAGAGATGAAAACACGAGTAGAGAGACAGGCATCAGGACAAATTGTTGGATTTATGGATCTCGTTGACGGGGCACAAGTGCCTTTGGACTCGAGCGTTATCGTAAAAATCTCCCGTAACTCACCAAAAAAAGATAAATAAAAAAAAAGGTGAATAAAATAAAGAGGAAGGAGATGAACGTAAGAGCTGAATTTTATGTTGAGGTAAAGAAAAGAATTACTGTACACAAAAAATAAAAATAAATCTTTACGAAAAAAGGAGCACAAGTCAACGAATGAGAGAATAAGAAAGAATATATATAAAATGTCTTTTCTGCGTGATGTCGTCAAGTCTCGTGGTGCCGTTGCTCTTATTCTTGTCCCGGTTATTTTTGTTCTCCAGTAGCTTTAGTCCAGCTCTTTCTTCACTCCAGCTTCTCTTGGTCATACATTTATTTTCGTTTTTTTTTTATTTTACTCAGCAACTCAAGCGCCGCAGGACAGCGGCGCGCACACTTGTCGGGTATCTGGAGTTTTCCACATTCTTGACGTTTACCAGCCGAAAAAGACCGCCGCCGTCTTCCTATTCGCTTCGCGAACCCAGTGCGCATGGAACGCTGGTGAATTTCGTGAGCATCAAGCTGCTACGAAGCAGAATGCGAGCTCCCCATACATTAACGTCCTACGCGGGTGACTCGGGGAACAGAGTAGAGGACACGCGATTTACATGACGTCAAGAGTTTCTGAAAGCTTTTTCTTCTTCTTCTTCTTCTTTGTCTTCTTCGTATTTATCTTTTAATAATACTGCTATTCTCCCTTTTCTTCGGTGTGTCGTCAAGCGTATGCTATAAAAGAACCAGTAACCAGTGGTGTAAAGGAGAAACGCGCCACCGAAAACTGGAACCGATAGCTCGGACGCACTTCTAGATTTCACTGGTGATAGCCGCGTTGGACAGGGTATACCCCAAGTTTAAAGTTTACTGTATATGTGGGTATAAAGAATAAGTGTATAAGAGGATGACGATCAAGAGGAGGTCGTAACGGTGTCTGTCGGAGGAAGCATGTATATGATACGAAGATACTTACTGGTACGTGACGTGAATCTACGATTAATTCGTAGGAGGAGATGCACTCAGAGCTCTCAAGTTTCCGCGTCATTGTTTAGTTTTTTTTAGCGGAAAATATCACTGGCTTCGTACACTCGATTTTCTATCGACTATTAAAAAATCATCTATTTAATCGACGGTAAAAATTGCTTTCACTAAAACCTCATTAATATTCTATTGATTCAACAAACTATTTAATTAAAAATTTTTTTCCCGAGTAAAAAAAAATTTAATCTAAAGGAACTATTGTTGGATTATTTGAAGTATATAAATTATAAATTTAAAAAAAATTGTATGGGCTAGTCTTCTGTGAAGATGGGCCAGTATAAAGAAATTAAGGATCATAACTGTTTGAATGTATCTACGGTGATTTTGTTTGACAGAACATCTATCATACGGCGTATAATATACACGTGAGTTTACTACGTATAGATTAAGTATATTGGCTTTACAGCTAGCCGATGCACCGTCAGGTTAAGATGAGTGTATATATCGTTCGACAGAACGTAATAACACGATGACACGACGTTCGTACATCGGCTGGTACGGAGAAAGCTGAAGAGTCATCCTAATGGACCGATTCATTCCTGGCACCGGTTCGCTATATCCAAGGCGTCGAAATTTCATTACTGAGACCTTTTAAACTCTTTCGCCCTCCTATGAATCTTCATTCCTATCCCACGAATAAAAAATAATGTGTTTGATAAATAAATAAAATTATAGAATTAAAGCTTTTGTTAGTAACCCGAGTCAAAAAACAAATTCTTGTTTAGTCCTCAAAAGCCTCAATTCCTCTGATGTTATTTGGCGCCTTTTTGATTCGGGAAAGCTCACAAATAATTCCAACACAGAAAAAAAAAAATTCTCGACTGAAGGTAAATATTCTTGATTCAAGAAAATTTTTATGATGACCTACACAGAAAAAACAGATGTCTTGAGTCAAGAAAATATTTTTGAAGACAGCCGTTTTCGGGAACCAAGTCAAGATTTTCTTGAGCCAAGAGAATTCGTCTTGGTTGGAGAAGATTTCTACTTTATCTGAGAAAATTTAGGTCTCCAAAAAAATTTTCTTGAATCAAGAATATTTACCTTCAGTCGAGAATTTTTTTTTTGTGTGTAAATTTTCTCCGATCAAGTAGAAATCTTCTCCGACCAAGACGAATTTTTTTTAACCAAGACAAATTCTCTTGGCTCAAGAAAATCTTGACTTGGTTCCCGAAAACGTTTGTCTTCAAAAATATTTTCTTGTCTCAAGATAACTTTTTTTTCTGTGCATTAATAAACTTTTTTTTTGTTTATTTGAACAATCAATGGCATATTTAATTTGATAAATAAAGAAAGCGATGTCTCGAGTGCAATTTTTAAAAGAGCGAGCATACGGATCCACGATTAACGATGGATGAAGATGACGAGTACTCGTGGATGAATCAGCGAATAGTCTGGAGCTGAAGAACGTAAGCCGTCGGCTTGGCTTACGTATCCGTCTTAACTTATCTTATAGTTTCTCTTGCTCTTTTTGTTATTCTCGAGAGCCGTTTCTCGCGCATTGTTTCAGACCCCCGCGGGGCCCTGGCTCGCGAGTCATCCGGGGGAATTAGTTCGGCCACGGGGGGTGCCTCGTTATTGGGGGCGCCCCGCCTTACTCTTTCTCTTCTTTCTTCACTCTCTACCTACCCCGGCTTGACCGACTACAGACATAACAACAGATACTTTCACATACCGCATTACAGCACGTGCACAAAAGTCAATCATACAGATATTTTTTTTTACTTTATTACTCTACAACTGAATCTCTCGGTTACACAAAAAATAAATAGTTCAATAATTTAATTAAAATAATTACTTTGAGTTTTTTTCTGGTTTATTTTTTTTGGCTCTTGGGTAATCTGAAGTTAAAAAAAAGGATGAAATGTAAGAAAGTATTTTAGAGTTTTCAGTTAGGCTGTTCGATATATGTAATTCAACCATTTAGCGGCGGTTAAGACGCAGTATCCCGCCGTGAACCATGAGATTAAACGTATTCAAAGTCACTCTTGTAATAACTTCCATAAATAGCCCTAATGGTATCGTTGCGCAACCATTAACTGAGGGTATAATGAACTTAATGTTCAATAACAATTTCTGCATTTTTTTTTTCAAAGCTCAATAAGTAAAAAAAATTAAAATACGCAGAAAAAAAAAGGATTTCGTGGAGCAAGAAATTTTTCCATAGATCGGCCGATGCCTGGTTTGCAATGATTGGCCAATAAATGGCTAACTATACTGGCCCGTGCATGGTGAATCATTGGCAGCCGTTTTTTTTTGCTTATAGAAACGGCGCACAATTAACTGCCGTTCGTTGGCCAATGGTTTGATCGAGTGCACTTGATACCAAGCTTTGGCCGATGATTGATTGCCACGATTGGCCAATGCTTGGCATACTGTTATCATCCGATATTTAGCCGATCTTCGGCCGATGCTTGAAAATTGGCAGCCATTCACGACCCAGTAATTGACCGATTTTTTTTTTGTATGGAATTACGAAGTGAAAACTAAAATTTTCTTGGGGTGAGACAATTTTTGGTTTCATTTGATAATGCAAATTTTTTTTGCGTCAAGAAATTCTTTTTTTCTGTGTACAAAAAAGGGGTTATATTTATAAATTGATAAAGTTTCAGGCATGAAAATATCTAAGTAAATATTTCGAGCAAGATTTAAGGCAATAAATGTCTACGGTTGAATTGCTGTCTTCGGATGTAATTATTCTGGATAGGCTGATAAAAAAGCGTAGCGGGACTGATGCTGAGAAGTAGAATAAGAGAGTGAGGCGCGAACAAGAACAGGGCGTTGATACGATGACACTCCTACCTCTCATCCTTTATGCTCTGTGGTTCTTGATAATAACAATAATAGTAATAACAATAATAATAATAATAGTAAAAGAATGAAGAGACAAATAAAATAAAAATAAAACAACGGCACAAGGCTACGACGATGATGCATAATGCATGCCGTAGCTCAACAGCACGCGAGAAATCATATGGCCATTGTTTCTTTAACTATGCTTCTAGATATATTTTTCCCCGCTTAACTATCACCTTGTATAAATTCCGCAACCGCAACACGCCTTGGATTTGATCCTAACGAATGGGAACGCCGGAAAATCCCTGGCAATAGTTATTTACTAACTAAGAGTTTTATTATTCCTCATTGTAATTTTCAAAACTTCAGACCATTTTCACTTGAATGGAGACCGATTTCTTTTTAGTTTTATAGAGAGAAGACAAAATGAAATAATTAATGATGCTGATAATTAAATAAAAATTTTATTTTCCACTGCGAAAAATCATTGGACTGAATCGAATTAATAAAAAAATTAGCGTACGATTTTTTTTCCATGCTGTCTCTTCTTCGTTCAAGTAGAAAATTAACATGTGAAACTCACAAACGTGAGAACTCTCTCTGAGTTTATTTCCCCAAGATGTCAGAGCTAAGCCCTAAGATGCAAATTAATCCAATTTATTAGATAAATAAATAAACAGTTTTTTTTTTAATGCAGCGGAGATAAAAAATATTTAACAGGTAGTAAAAAAAATCTCAGGGGATACCGGGAACTAATTCATCACTCAAAGATGTCATCTTATTGCTTGTCCTTTATCGTCTCTCCATCGTTATCTCGGCGTAGACCGATACCTCGCGAAATCAATTTCCACGGCTTATTAATCAATTTATTAACGTAATATCGCAGTCTGAGATACGCAGACTCGAACGTCATGCTTCAGAGTTACAGAGATTGAGACTTTGAGACTTTGGAAGCGATAACGCGAGTGTAGTTTGTTACCGATACGCAAGTCGATCCATCACTTATTGAAACAGTAGTGAGTAAATGTAAAGCAACCGGTTGATAAATTTGAAAAAAAGTAACCAAGTCGCTACTGTTCAGCAGATAAATTTTTTTTAAATTTTTAATTGGAGCAGCAGGAAAAAAAGTTCGATGATTACTTAATCATTGTGAATTTGGATAGTCGGGTCTGATTGGGCAGGAATAAAAGCAGACGGTGATGGTCGAATCGCCATCGAGTTCGAAGCTCAGAATCATCCATCGTTCGGGTGTCCAGTTGGCTCGTTAGCGATTCCACGTGAGTTGTCTCAACTCGTTGTGGTCCTCAGCAGAGTCCCTTGTCTTTTTTAGTGGCAAAGTCCCCTCGGACCAACGCCAACTTGTGTAGTTCCTGTTAGTATAGGGCTTAGAACTAAGACGTACCACAAGACCCAAAGCAGAGACCAACGAGGGATCCCCTGTTGATGCTGGACCACCCCGTGAACTCGACAGGTATCCCCGTTCGTCACGCGACCTGACGCAGTATTCGTAAGTGCCCACAAAAACCATTTTCTAATATTATTTTTCTTATATAAATAAATATATTATATGTATATATAATTGGTGGCGCTAACCGGACATTATTTTCGGTCACCGTGGGAGTGTCATCTCATCTGGCACTTGGCAAATATTAATAAAAAAATTTAATAAAAAGAAACACAGACATTGGATCATAATAAAAACCAGCGGGACACTAATGAATCAGTCATAGGGCGTGGGAAAAAAAATCAGTAAAGACATTTGTCGATTTGCTGATGATGATGGTAACATCAGAAAATAAGAGGAATAAAAATAATAAAAATAAAATAAACTAAAAGAGAATAAGGTTCTGAAACCAGTCGCATAATCGCCAGACTCTTTCTCGATTACTCACTCCACACAAGGAACCTTTAAATATATATAAATACATATATAGACATATACGAAAGACACTAAGAGACTAAACGAGGTAGAATTCGTAGAGCTCGATGTAAATACCACGGAAATAAATTCGATTTGGTTGCCCGAGTGCGGTAGTATCTTACATGTGTTTGGATCCTCACCGATACCATCTTCTCTGGTGTATCGATTTCATGAGAGATCCCATGCAAACTTTGTTCGCTATATATATACATTTACATATATATGTATAGTGTAATACACCTCTACTGAGAAAGCGTCACTTCCTGACAACTACCGAGTTACATTGACAATGACACTGTAACATATACACACTACTGTTAACATACTTGTGGCTGATATTTATTGAAGCCTTCATATGGGATTTTATGATAATGATAACAGAACAATCCAAGAGGCATATGGTTATTATTTAGCTACACGGAAAGAAAATTATGGGAAGTTTTCTATGCATTATGGAAATGGTTCCCATATTGGTATGGGAATAATACCTACACTACTATAGGGATGGTTCCTATATATTATGGGAACCATTCCCATAATATTATGGGAACCATTCCCATATCATTATGGGAACCATTCCCATAATATTATGGGAACCATTCCCATATCATTATGGGAACCATTCCCATAATGGTATAGGAATCATTCCCATACTATTATGGGAATGGTTCCCATATTGGTATAGGAACTATTCCTATAATATTATGGGAACTATTCCCATAATGTTATGGGAACCATCCCTATAATATCATTAAATTATTTTTTTGCACAATAGTGTAGAAATTTCCCAAAATTTGAATTTTCTTGAATGTTTTGTGCTGACAAAAAATTCTTGTTAAAAATTTTAATGTTTTTTTGCCAAATACGATTTTTTTTTTTAATGTTTGAATTTTTGTTTTTATGTTTAATAATATTTCTGTGTATTGTAGAAGTGATTACCGCACTTCTTTAAACTAATTTTTTCATGATAATATGGGAACCATTCCCATAATATTATAGGAATGGTTCCTATAATAGTATGGGAACTATTCCCATAATATTATGGGAATGATTCTCATAATGGTATAGGAACCATTCCAATAGCATTATGGGAATCATTCCCATAATATTATAGGAATAGTTCCCATACTATTATAGGAACCATTCCCATAATATTATGGGAATGGTTCCTATAATATTATAGAAAGTATTCCTATAAATTATAGGAACCATTCCTATAATTATAGGAACCATTCCTATAGTGTTATGGGTATCATTCCCATAATTATAGGAACTATTCCTATAATTATGGGAAACATTCCTATAATTATAGGAACCGCTCCCATAATTTATGGTCGTAATTCCTATGATGGTATAGGAAAAAATTTCACAAAATTATGGGAACCGCTGCCATAATTTTCTTTCCGTGTAATATTACGAGTAAGTGATTTTACGATCGCCAAAGTGCTAGATAGACAAAGACAATGGAAATGACTTTATCTCCCAAGTGAATTATCACGATGACAAGAGTGAACTTGGGGTATCCATGAGAATCAAGATGCCCCTGTCACCGATCGCTGGAGATAATCATTCGAAAAGGACATATAAATATATATATGTAGTACTGGTTGGTATGGGTCCGCGTGGAACTTAAGGAAACGAATTCCTCAGCAGAAACGACGTAATATAACGTACGTGTGTACGTTTTGCAGTACAGAGATTTCAAACGCACTGAGAACAATGCAAGTGTACTTAGTTGATGTTGGTACGTGTGTGTTTTAAAAAGCAAAAAGACAAGGAGGAAGATATGGGAAAGGTGAATGAGTGAGTGACTTACCGACGTGTGTGGATATGTGAGCTTGGAGAGGCTTATCGTCGCGTTCACATCCGCGATGAGGCGGAGAAACGGATGGAGAAAGCACAGCCGGGGTTATTTGTTGAAGATTTAAGTTAAATAAATAAATAAAAATTAGCAATTCCCACAGGATCCTTATGGTGGCTTAAAATAAGAGCCGGAGCTGTGTCTGCTGACGCGGAAGAGATTTCTTTGGCTGTTCTGCTGGCATGGAGGAGACGTTAAGTATAAACGCGTGTAACGGAATATATTTATCTTGTCTAATTTCCCGAGAAATTGTTTTAATTTAACGGCGGACGGCAGCAGTACAGAGGTTTTAAAGACTTTACTTGCATGGGGAGTAGAAAGAGATAAAGAAATAATGGAGAGGCGAATTCTCGTCGCCGAATAGCTAATTAAACAATCCTTCGGCGACGTATTTGGGATGCGGACGGGAACAGGTCGATACATCTCGTACTAACAGGATAAACAGGAGTTTAAGCGACTCGGTTATTTCGGGGTGGGAGTGAGTCCCGCGACACGGAAAAAAACATTCACGATCGGCGAGTAGAGGAGAGATTCCTTGAGTCCGGCTGTTGTTTAAGAAGGAAAGAGACGGGGGATAAATAAAAGGGACGCTCGATACGAAGGACAATCTTTTCTGTCCTCTCCTCCATTCCTATCTGTATGCATTTATATATAGATTGTTGGTGTGTATGCGTTTTAGTAGAATGCACGAGTATACGTATAATCGTGGCCCACCGGCCGCTGGAATCCGAGATCGCGTCTGATCGCAATTAAGGCCCGGCTCGGGCCGCGGCTGTGAATATTTTATTCTCCCGTCTTATGCTCTACTCGTGCGCAAACATTGGGGCGGTGGTACTGCAGTCTGTAGTGTCCTCTGGAAGCGAGGGAGTCCGCTAGTAAGTTAAAGACGATCTGAGGTTTAAATAGGGAGATATATATGTATATAGAGGATAAGAAAACGATTGAATTGAAGCAAGAGGGGGTTGTGTTACCACGCGAACATTTCCTCGATACAATTCCCTCTACTTTCGTTGTGCCCAACATATAACTGTGGTACTGATATGTAGTCTATTCGGTCTTTTAGGGCCTTATTTCCCCTGGGTCTTTTTGTCCGTCTTTTTGTTTGTGGGTTATATTATTATACACACCGTTCGCGATGCAAGATTCCCTCGGCAATTCGAATCCAACGAATTTGAATACGCGCACTCCAGCACCGGCGTTTTACTGGGACCGTGTGGGTCAAAACAATGGGACATCGATGGACCACACGGGATGCGAGCAAATGGTCGAACAACCGGAGGACATGCGTTCCGGCAAGGCCCTCCCTAGCTTGGGAGTCCCATTATTATTTTTTTTATTTTTATATTTATATATATTCTTTTTCATTTGTTTATTTTTTATTTCAAAAGTTTTTATCTCTGTGTGTGATGTTGTTGCTTTTTTTCCACTTGTTTTCTCTCCGGCTTTTGCAGAGAAACTCCGCGACTGTTCTTTATTCATTTATCTTTTTGTCGTTGCCGTTGTTATATTGTCGGAGTTTATTTTAACTTTTTTTTTTTTCCATTAAAGTACGTGATTTGTATTTAGAGATAAGTCGGCGGGCGTTTTTAGCAAATCAAACTTAACTTCTTGTTACTGACCTGCGCGCGACAGAATCGCTCCCACGCTGTCTGACAAGTCTGCTTCGAGTTACTAAAAGGAGCCCCAATGAGATTCAATCCATGGGGTTCACAAAGTGAAGTCATGAAGAAAATTATATCCACAAATGGTCTTGAGAAAAATTCATTCCTTTCTCTATCCTCTTCCTCTTTATTTCTCCAAACAGGAGTTTCTAATATCACATCGCTGCTGTTGTCTATGACACAACATTATTTCTCAATCAAATTCCTACTTACCCTCATAATAAATTATATAATAATATTAAATAAAGTAAAAAAATATTTAAATAATTTATTTTCTGACTTGATCGTCTCGGCGTAATCTTTCCCCGACATTGCTATGCATCTTGGTACCATGAGGTCGACTCATAAAGCATCTCCAAAGCGAGTGGGAATGGAGGAAGAGCCTGACAGAACATATATATAAATATATATACCTAAACGAAAAGTAAACCTCTGGCACGCGGGAGGCTACGAGACTACGTGACGGCATGTTAAAAATTCCCGGCGAAATTGTCATTCCGTACTTGTCGTTGGGCCCTAAAATTCGGGGAACAGCACGCGCAACACCTTTCCGACTCGTGCCCAAGATATCCAGGTTTCGGTCATCTCAACAAAAATAAATTGATCAATTTTACGACCGTACTCATACTACGACAATTGAATTTAAACGAAAACCCCGAGTCGAAATGTTAGACGTAAATTGAATGTTCTTAACGTTTTAAACGTAAATTGAACGTTTTGGACATTAAAAACTCAATTTGACAGCTTTCAACATTCAAAACGTAGATTGAAGTATAATAAATCGAAAACGTAACTAAAACCTATTTAGACTTACAATAAGAAACCGTAAGCATACCGAAAATATTTTTTCTCGATTTTGTACTCCTGGATTATAATCACGTCAATTCCGTAAAATTTTGACGTCCGCCTTTCTGGCTCTTAAATCAAAAATTCGTATTTTAAAAAAAATTTGGAAAATCCAAAAGTGCACACCTCGAACGCTCATGTAATATTATGAATATGTAATCATTTTACTTTTATTAATTTTTTATCCGAATATTTTTTTTAAATAAGTTGAAAAAAAATGTATCTGTTTAATCGACACGAAATATTTTTTAACGGTACGTTACCGGCGATTTGTCTTTACTTACTAAAAAAATAATAGTTAACTTATTTAAAAAAAAACAAAAAAAAAAGAAATAGCGCTTGCGAGGCGTGGAATCCAAATGAATAACTACAAACTCTATATATCTATTTGTGGAGAAAAAATGGCGAATTTGTTATTAGTTAAAACCATCAGTTTTGAGTTTGTATTTAATTGGAGTTAATGGAGTTTCTTTTTGCTATTGGTGCTTTTTTTTTTAATTAAGTCCTATATAAAATAGTGATGATGATTGAAGTTTACCGAAACTCAGTTTTAAAATTTGGTGACAGTAGAGCACTACCTCTCCGAGGTGTGCAAAAAAATTTTTTTAGTTTCATACTTCTATCTTTAACACTATATATTTATACCTGTTCATATATTATGATATCAAGGTTATGGAAATTGTGATTACAAATATTGAAATAAATTAATTAATGTTATCATTAAACTAAAATCATAACTCATGAAATTACCAATTTTTTATGAACCAAAATACAAAACAATCGTTAAATTTACTTTCAAAACGTTAAAAACGTTCAATTTACGTTTGAAACGTTAAAAGTGTTCAACTTACGTCTAATATTTCAACTCGGAACGAACCGACAAAAATATTTTTACGTCTGAGTCCTCAACTTTTGTCTCTAAAAAGTTACAGAGCTAGAGTGCCAAGAAGCTGGACAGAGAAGCGTTGCTAGACACCAGCCTTCAACGATAACAATCAAACTGTGACCAGAATTACATTACCTAGGTTCTGTTAAATAATCACATGAGGTCCTGGGAGAGTGTCATCCGCTTCTTCGCTGGTTAACAACTCATACGTGTTGACTATTTTAACATTCCTGAGTTATTTTCAATACAAGTAACAGTCATTATTGTGTCATTAATGAGACAAAAGATGAGTACATAACATTTAGGTTATTGCATGTAACATGAGTTTGTCATGTTCTAGGCAATAAAAAAAATGATAATCTTCGTACACAATAACGACGATAGATCTCGTTTTAAAATTCTATTCGCGTGACGCTAAAAAATTCCTCCTAACCCGGAAGCATTTAATGCCCGAGTGTTTATGAAAATTACTCTATATGCTGCACTACGAAGTACTCGTAAAACACACATTAGACGAGAGAAACTTCTGTGGATTGATGTACTAAAAAAATAATAAAAATGTTCATTCAGACGTGTAATTATAGAAAATTTTTTACGGAGAAAATGAAAGCCATTGTTCTCATGTTAGTTTTTAATTTATCATTAACATATTTATGATTAAAAATTATCTTAATTAGTATTTGAGACAACAGAATTGCAAGGCATGGTTTAATTTTTTTTTTTTTCGTAATTATATCTGCAATAATGATAATGGTAGCAAGTAAATTACAGTTGATGACTTAATAATATGTAAATAAAATAAAATGTTTGTTGGTTTATTTTAAAACGAGATGGTTTTAACAGAGGAATCGTTGGGATTAAATGCAAAGTAAGAAGTTGTTGTTATAGATAAGTGTAAAAAGGAAACGGACAATTGAGGGCAAGAGATCGCACACGGAATTGGTCATGCGAGATTGGAGGGCGAGTCGTGCGACCGAATCAAACGATAAGATACTCTGCAATAAATTAATTAATTAACTGAATCGAGAATAAATATACTACCGAGTACAAAATGGATGTATTTATATATATGTATATATATATATATATAGAGTATCTAAGTATAATGGGTTTATTTATTCACCCGGGTCTTATCGATGGCCATCACCCCTTCGTGCACCGATTAACGTTACCGTGGAACAACAAGTACCAGATGATATTGTCATCGCGGAAATGTCAGGACAAAAGAATTAAATGTTTAACATATATATAAATATATATAGATGTATTAGTGAACTGTGGGATGGATAAAAAAAAATTCGTGTATTGTCGGATCGCGTTTTAAAGGAATAAAAAAATGTGGATGAAGAGCGAGTCCGGGGGAGGATGTATGCCATTAAAAATCGAAATATTATATCGTGCTTGGACAGAGCTCGCGTGAGACATTTGTTCAATCGATAACACCGAGAGTATACACGGATGAATTTCATGAGAAACACTGGACATGTATTCGTGACGAGTGTAACGAGAGGCCGAGCATTGTAAATTATTTTTATGGAGGTCGTTGAAATTCCACTTATTTATTTTTCTACATCCTCTAATAAATATTTTACTTTTTTAACTATCCGTCAGTGAGCAAAGAGTCTAATAAATTTATATTTACTGACACTGTCGTTGGATTTTAAATTTAACCATATGCTTTTTTTTACAATCTATAAATATTCAAAAATTTTTTTAATTATTATTAATGTATGTGAATATAATTAAGGTAATTATTAAGTAACAACGATTATTTATTGTCTCTGGCTTATCTCTGATGTTGTTTTTTAAAATACGTATAATGTAAAAAAAAAAATTTAATATAATGCATGTAAAATAATAAAAGTCTTATCATTATCATTTTATCACTTTCATCTATCCCCCGTATTATAATGTCTGATGTTAAAATAAAAATACGTCACACGTGATATGACTGTAGATAAAACAATGATATGAAATGGTGAAAAAAATTGAAATAAAAGGAAGAAAAAATAAATAAATAAGATATAAAATATAAAGAACGATAATGGAGGCAGTTAATTTTAATCACTCTGCGTAACGTAAATAAAAATTATGGACTTCATCGACCAGTTTATGACTCGTGAATTTCATACGTTCCCAAGTATACACATATATATTTATATACATATATGACGAAATTTTTTTTCTGCACTAATTATAAGTTAAAAAATAAAATTTCTCATCGAAAAAATTTTAAATGATAATTATATTCATATATATATATATATAAAACTTAAATGGATTTTAAAAATAATATTCATACGTTGAGTTTTTATTTTTACCGATTTATTAAAATAAAACAGAGGGTTCTGGTTAATTAATTGATTAATTAATGTGACATCTGTTTATCCTGTTTTAAATATCTCAGAAAAAAAAATATTTATAAATTTTTGAGTAATAAATTAAATTCTTACTTCACCCGGTCTTGTCTTGTATGTCTGGAGAACGCGATTCAGGACGAGTTTTCTCGTAAATCGTTCCTCAGTAACGTACAGTCTGATGAAGAGTGTGTGAGATTAATCCACGGGGCGATGAGTACCCGCGTTTTGTTTTCATCTTCACCTCGTGGGAGAGACGATTTCCTTGGAATTATGCTAATTGCCATCTTCCCCGAAACATATCTATGTATTTATATACAGACATATATATATATATACATATACACAGATGATTGGGTTGTGTTGACGAGGGAACAGGTAACTATATCTACTCATCTCGAGTTTGCCTTCGCCCCGTAGGAATCGACACCCGCCATACCAGCATCAGCATCCAGCCCGCAGAGTAGTCACATATAATATAACAGCCAATACACATATATTATAATGAGTATCAGCCACACAACTGGAATCTGGAAGCTGACGTTTTTATTTCTCAGTCCTGTCCAACGCTTGGGAAATAATAATAAGTATGAATTAAAAGTATTCAGTAAATTAACAACGACGTCTGGCAAAATGTTAATTAAATACCGTGTGATTGGATTTGATGATGAACAACACAAAGTACATCGGTGTACATTATTAATGAATCATGATGCTCATCAACATCACACGGTGATGCAGCTGAGGACCACCGAGTAAGTTTGAATCAGGGACTTCACATAAAAGATCAGCAGATGCTTTTACGCACGCGCGTCCGCCCGGCGTCGAGTTGCGGCAAAGGCGCGAACAAACTCGTCAATTCAAAATGTTAGGCCATTAACGCACTGCCGGAACTGCCGCCAGTTGAATTAACAATCAAGTATTTACCTACACTGACGTGTCATTCAACTGATTTAAGGCGAATCTTGAGGTGTGATCTATCGCCGTGGCATTTAAAACTAAAAGACCAGAGGAAATAAAATTTTTGTTTAAAAATTCAACTGATGAGACTGATGCGTATGCCGTGATCTACGAGGGCGGATGTCGTCGCGTCGATCCAATGATTTACGACAGCACACATTCCAACATGTTTAAATAAATGTTGTCTCTGGTTTGTGATGACCATCATTGTTATCCTGGTAACCAAAATACCCAGCTACTGGCTCACTAAAAATAAATTTCTATAGATTTTACAATCCGGGTTGCACGCGGGAAAACGAATGATAAAAAAAAGTTGAATAATAAAAATAACAATAAGAATAATAATAAATAAAAATAAAAAAAGGCTGATATGTTGTTGGGAGTTTGACTGTTTTGTTGTTGGGGTTGGGCATCATATAGTGCAGAGTATAACCCGAGAAGGCACGAGAAACAAAAGAGAGCCAAGGTTTTAAAGGCAGAGAAACACGCGACGTCGTGGCGATGCGACGCCAGGAGGAGGTGCTCGTCGACACGCGATCTAGCATGTTAGCGATTCGCGGGCTCCCGATTGGTTGGGTACACCGTGGGGCGTCCGTGGGAGCACGCCTTCCATTGGCCCCGCTAACAAGACAGCTTCACCAGAAACAAAATAATAAACCGCGAGCGCCTACTCGCGTTCTCTTCACCGGCACAACCAAGACCCCGACTATCAGACTACACACAACCCAACACAACAAACGAACGAACGATCAACGCAACGGAGAAGGAGGAGAGTTTAATCGTGCCAACCAACTTGGAGCCGATTATTTTACCGGGCCCGGATTGTTGGATCAACAGCTAAACCAGACAGCTCAAATACTGCAGGACAACGCGACCTTTTATTTTTCATTGTTACTCATTAAATATTGTTCCTATAAAAGCTTTTATATTCTCTCGATAACTGCCTGCTCTATTATTAACATTGTGGTGCCCATCGTCATGTGCCATGTCCTCGATGACAGAAAACTCCGCAGCCTTATGTGTACACATGGACACCGGATACAAGAGGAAACTTTTAATCTCGACCAACTTTTCTCAAATGAATAAATAACCCAATCGGTATTGGTACCCAGTCTTGTCTCTCCTCTTCACTGACGGGTGTATTTTCACCTACTCCAGTTATCAGGACACCTTACACTGGACTCCGAGCATTCAACGACAATCCAATGACATATCGTACCCCATACTTTGCATCATTTACACTTTTGTTTATAAATACGTTTCATAAATATTGGAGTTTGGAGATCATTCTTTGCATGAATAAATGTATGAGTACATCCGTGAATCTGCAGGTCATTTCCTTCATAGTTTTTTTAAACTTTCTGATAAAGTGCACACATAGTCTACGGTTTATTATGTCAAGATAATGATAGAATACTAGACTTATGAAATTCCACTGTAGGAATACTTTGAAGCCCAGTTGTCTTGGTTACAAACTTTGCCGTCGGACCATTCGTTTTAAACAAAACTTTGGTCAACTCAAAGCCATCTACTCGCTTTGTTATGATAATTTTTTGTTCCTCATCTGGGAGTCAAAAGTACACTCAATTAAGACGCGAAAGTAATTTACCGTTTACTCAAGACAGTGAAGGTAAAGAGCGCGAGTGCTAATGAAAAAAAAAAATTATTGTAGCGGATTTAAAAGTTATTAAAACTTTCTATCGTACACGTGTGTTGTACGACATATTCATACACATTACCAGGATTTATTGCGGTATCTATAAATAATACTTTTTAATAAACTGCTAAAAAATGATATTTATTATTGTAATTTTTTTTATTACGAACTAATAAATTCTATTGTATTTTCGTTAGCGCTATAATAACTTTGTTATAAATTTATGGTACGTATTACAACACGTGGTAATTTTAGTATACACCGGCTATAAATAATTACTTGTTAGGGAGATAATAATCAAGTTATAATAATTATTATTGTGGGATAAAAAAATTACCAGAAAAATTTAAACTGAGTTTTAAAGAGTTTATTTTAAAAATGTTTGTTCGAGCGGCTATTAAAGTCAACGGCCACAACAAACTAGTTTGATTACGAATTAGATTGACTATTAATTTAAGAATAAAACTTGTGTACACACATATACTTAGTACATTTATATTTATGTTGTATGCACACTCTGCTATCGCGAGTTGAGGTCATTTTTACACTGAAAATTCAAAATTAAAATTTTCTAGCTCTGTTTTTTGTGGGGAGAGTCCAGCGGTATTTAAACTGTACAAACATGGTCAGTGTGTTGTCTTCCAAGATGCAAATATTTGATAAGCAGCTGAAAAACACAAGACACTTTATCACAAAAAAAATAAAAAAAAAACTTAAATTTAGTTGTATGTAGGAGACGGGGCGAGGACAAAACGGGATACCCCAAAAATAATTTGGTGACTGACCTAATGAACTTTGGCAATTTGAACTTTGGTAAATTTGAACTTTTATGTCCACGCACACAAAACCTCTGAAAAAAAGGCACCGTACTATTTCAAGCGTATAGGTTTACATAGTTTATATTTCCACGCACACAAAACCTGAGAAAAAATGTAAATTCAAATTGCCAAAGTTCAAATTTCCAAATTCAAAGTGTAAAAGTTCAAATTTTCAAAGTTCATTAGATATGGAACCAAAAATGTTATAAAAAAAAAATTATTTTTGGCCCGCAAAAATGAAATTTTTTATGATCCTGAAGTTAGCAGACATTCAACAATTTTTGAATTTTTGTTTTTCAACAAATCAATTGCAAAAAAATAAAATAAAAATATGCACATGTAGAAAATTTAAAAAACTACAGGTGCAATTTTTTCAAATATTTTTTTTTTATGGTTTATCGCCTAAAAAAAAATCCAAAAATTATAAGATGTCTGCTAACTTCAGTATCATAATTTTTTTTTTAACGGCCACTGAAATTTTTTTCTATTCACTTTGAATATCATGAAAAAAAAAATTTAACGTATTTGAGTCCTCGAAAACTGAGTATGTATACCCCCCCCCATATCTATAGCTTTGTATTTAGAAGATATATGAAAAATATGAGTGAGTGAAATAGGCCGAGGACAAATTTTTTACAGAACATAAATCATTATTTATCAGCGAGTGCTTCTACAAAATATGAGAGTTAATTATTGAGTTAATGACGCCGAACAATAATATTGACGGACGTTTTTTACCTGACGAAAATAAAATAAAGTAACAGAGTATATTTCTCACTTGGCTGCTTTCTCTCTCACTCATCGTTTTAAATAAAAACAGGCCTCGTTTACAGCAATTACAGATCGATGCATTGAGAGAAGCCCCGTTGAGCCGCGTAATAATGATCTTTCTTTATTTTTTATTGTTATTATATTATAATATTTTTTTATTTAAAGTTACATTAGCTGGGTTGTAAGAAATAATATTTCTTCACGTTCGCCACACTCAGTTTATATGAAGAAAAAAGGAAAAAGAAATAAAAAAAATTTATTTCTCTCAAGAGTGCTTATATGAAGAGACAAGAGACAAGAGACAGGAGACAAGAGGTCTCTGGAGTAAAGGAGAACTGTATACGAAAAGTTATATGCTCGTTGGTCGTGTTTTAAAGGAGAGTGGACGCCGACTGTTTGTGAAAAAGAACCGCGAGGAAACGTGAGAAAACGTGAAATGGACAAAATGTATAATACTTACGAATAAAGAAGAATAAAAAAAGACAAGTTTATTTTTTTTTTTTTTAGTTAACTCGAATACCTTTTTTTATATTGGCGTCTGCGTCTGTTGTAGATTTGGGTTTCATCTGGTTATTTTTTCCATGAAAAACCTCGGGAATTATTTTTATAGCTACGACTCAAGTTATATGATAATTTTTTAAGTGAATGCCTGCATTAAGCAAAAATTATTTTTTTTTAATAAATATTTTGTCAGCCAATAAAATTCCAGTTCGATATTTGAGAAAAATTTTAAACGCTAACAAAAATTAAGGGATATTAAAAACGTTCTTAATTTTTAAGATGTAACGGAGGAAAATGGTCGTGAAATTTACTCCGATGGGGAGTTGGTTTTAATACTAAAACTCCGAATTGGAGTGCATGAGGATTCAAATAAAATCTAGACCACTCCGAAATTACTTCGCCGAAAAGACAAACTCTCTATTTACTCCGTATGCCGAGTGATTTTTTTTAAGACTCCGAAACTCCGAGTGACAGAGTGAATCTGAATTTAAATAAAATCCCAATTCACTCCCGATTTTTTAGTGTAGTTTCAGTTGTCTAAATTTAAGGTCTGGACAAAAAATTATTATCATGCCCGGTTTCGGAGTAATCATAAAAAAACCACCGTAAAAAAATTTCCAAATTTATGCACGTCCAAATTTTTGGCGGCAAATTAAAGGGCATTAAATTACCTACAAAATCTTGAAAGTAAGATTACTCTCTAAACATGAATAAGTGAATATTCACTAATTCCAAGTGCAAATCGAACCACTAATTTCAAAAAGTGGTTCGGTTGGCACTCAGAATTAGTGAATATTCACTTATTCCACTTATTCATGTTTAGAGAGTATAAAAAAAAATTTATTGAAACCCATAGACTGTTTTTGAGACGTTCAAAAATTTGGAAATTTTTTTTTGCGTTGGTTTTCTTACGATTATTCTTTAACCGTGTACGATAAAAATTTTTAAGACCAGACCCAGAAACTAGACACTTGAAGCTACAATTTGCTTTTTTTGCTTTTACTGTACGACCATTTTTCTTCGAGTCACAGTCCGTTGAAAATCGGAAAAATTTGGAATTTTTTGAATATCCCTCCATTTTTGTGAGTAGTGTAGTTTCAATGCAATCTCCGACATCTAGTTATGTTTTATTATGCATTGGAAGCAATAGCTAAGGCGCCAGGTGTAGTCTAAGTATTAAATCACACAAGCGAGAATCATCAGAGGAATTTGCATAAACCTAATATGCCAGTGAGCACAATGCATTATTATAAAGTGAGTTAAGAGAGGGTTGAGGAGCCCGGAGAGAAGGGGGAGCAAACGATGAGAAGGATTGTAGAGAATTTATTTATATCTATATATCTATATATGTATAATGGTATAGAGTGGGCCAAAGGGATATGGGGAATTCTGCAGCAGATCCCACAAGTCGATATGTCTGACGACCAAGCGCACGCTCTACTTAACATAATATAATTGACCACACGCAATTCAATAGATTTAGCATAGTAAATAAATCTCAGAGCACTTGGTAAGATCTTATATGTTTAGCTTCTGTCTCATCTCGGATTATTATAACCGTTGAATCAATAGGTGGCAATAAATTTAAATTATTCCTTGTTTATTTCAAAGCGAAATGAAATTTGTTGAAACAAATTTTATGTTCAATAGGAATATATATTTTTTTTTTATTTTATTTTTTATATTCACGTGAACTTTATATTTATTTATTTAATTCATTAAAAGATTAACGAATCGAGATTTATCGAACGATCACTCGAGCGTTTGAAACGTGCACTTTGTTTCGATTTCTCCTTCGTGAAGGAATGCCAGTAGTTTATAAACAAGACTTTGGTCTATAGTCTATACTAGCTGGCTAGCTTTTCATTAAAACATTTCCATTCCACCCTCATATATAGACCACGTGAACTACTGTTTAAAAATTCTTGGAAATGAGCCTATAAGTTTCCTACATCGCAACATCTTGGGTCGTTTGTCGTTTCTCTTTACTTCCTATGGTTAAATAAACCGGCAGGTTTTAGGTTTGATCTGAATAATAATAAAAAGTAATAAAGTTTGTCTGAAAGTAAATAAATATCATTGGAGTTTTGTTTAAATTTAAAGGGGATCTAATTATTCAACTGCAATGTGGTGATAAAAAATTTTTATGGTGGCGAGAGAACAAAAGCCTAGTGGACGATTAATTAAAATGGGAGAATCGGTGAAAAGAAGTTAAACGGTGAGTGTAATTCATCAAGAGGAAAAGAAAGAGTGCTGGGAATGATAATGAGAGATTGCTAGAGTGCGATAGAGTTGCTCGTCGTCGGAGACTTAGTCCTGTCCCTTTTTTATTTCTTCCCATGTGTATTTTTTTTTTTAAATTACGTATACAATTTTGATCAAGACTGTCGCGGTTTTTGGTTCTTCGGTTTCTATTTTGCAACTCGTCGGACCTCCCAAAGTGGAAAATTTACAATCAGGAAATTTAGTATTTAGCAGCAGTGATAGTTAAGGGTTGATTTATTAATTTGAAGAATTATTTGTTGTTACACGTATAAAAATTGGGCTACATTGTGGTGTTGATTTTATATGACAATTAGTGATGCGTCTGACCGGTCATGTCATTTTTTACCGTCACATCATGGCCACAAGACCGTCAGCGGACTGTTCATAAAATGAAGGACTGCCACAATTGTGGCGACATCTTACAAACGCCTTTATAACTTTTATATAAATTAAAATTTTTAAATAGAGGGAAAAATAAATTTTGCCATCATTTAAAAAAAGAGATCTAAGGCTGGTTGTGATTCACAAAATTCTTGATTAAACGTTAATATGTTGACAGACTGATCGAAAAATTTATGACAGTCATTTCGCATTCGAACAGGCTCGTCATTTAGGATCGTCGATCACAAGACCGTCAGCGGATCGTCTTGTGACCAAAACTAAAAATGACGGTTAGTCTGCATCACTAGCAACGACTACTGCTCGTGTGGTCACTTGAACTATGTAGTGATGCAAATTTTACTCGACTTGGTGTAAAATAATTACCAGTATGTATTAGTGGAGATGTCTCCAATGGTACACTGTAAAAAGAGCGGTGTTAAAAATGGACTCATTTTAACTCCGCCCGGTGTTAAAATAAAATTACACCGGTGTAGAAGGAGTAATTCACCGGTGTTAAAAATACCGGAGTTAAATCAGAATAACCGGTGTAAAAACGGAGTAATATCGGTGTAAAAGCGGAGTAATATCGGTGTAACCGGTGTAAAAACGGAGTAATATCGGTGTCAAAGCGGAGTAAAAGCTGGGTAACAGCGTCCGGCTGCGGCGTTATTTTAACACCGGTCTAGAATATTTACACCGGCAGCGGTGTTATTTTAACACCGAAGAATTTTTCTTAACACCAGTACAGAATATTTACACCGGTGACAGCATTATTTTCACACTGCTTTCGGGGGTAAATTTAACACCGATAATTTCAACACTTACACCGCCTGGACTTACCCTGGTGATTTTTTACAGTGTAGTAAATTGGAGTAGATTTTTTTGCGTGTAATGTTTAAAATAAATCTAAATTGTGTAAATACTTTTGCGTAAAAGTAAGATAGTACAGTATATATAAATATAAGAATAAGAATAAGAGAGAAGAGGGCGGATGAGAAGGCGGAGAGAAACGGCAGAGAGGCAGAGCCGTAGAAATGTAGCTGGGGATAGTCCGTGTCCTTAATTGACAGGCTCTCTCAGTGGACCCAGCGTATACGTCCTTTGGTCCGTTTGGTCGTGGCAGAACCTCGTTAGCGATACTCTCAGAGCCTCGAACGCCACTCAGAATGCCATCTGCACGTACTACAGGTATAACCGCCGTGGATATATCTGCTCACTCTTTTATTTTCTTTCTCAATATAATACATATGCCTCTCCTATATACCTCTCGCCAGTTGACCGGGACGCGAGGAAAGACGTCTTTAAATTAGTTCGGACACATTATCGTCGATAACGCCGCCAAGTATCCTTTGCTACCTTGTCCCTGTCCTCGTCCCCGATCGTCCAAACGCGATTCTCCACCAACGAGCTATCCCTGCAAAGGTCTGCAGTATATCCCCGTCGACAACACACACATCCAGTATAGTCACCGCCGCTTAATAGTCCTCGCAAGCTTACACATGTTTGCGTGTAGTGTCCGCCGTTGCAAACAAACCAAAAATCATAAGCCCGAATCTCATATCAAGTTTATCCCTTGCAAAGTAAAATACTACATCTTCAAAAAAATTTTAATCTATTAAAGATGAGTAAGTTAATTGGGATATTAAGACAATAGAGATAAGGACATTGGCAAGTTAGCATATGAATCTTTATATCCTCATATATATCCGAGCTAGTAAGTAATGTGAGTCGGCATCAAGGGCGGCAAACTTTGCCAGCCACAAAGTGTGCATATCCATCCTCAGTACGTGCTGGAATGCACTAAGTACTTACTATATATATTTATATATCCAGCCAACATATATAGCAAGCCGAGCATCGCATAGCACTCGTTCTTGTGATCATCGCTCACTCGTTGTAATTACCCGACGATTACTGAATCAACACCTGCCGGCATCACTACTCGAGTATAATAAAGCGCTGAAGAAAACGTCATACCAAATTTAATAATCAATGTCATAATTATCATCAAAACAATTAATTAATTGTAATTATTATTGTGTGCAGTTGGTTGGAGATAAATAAATTAATTGGGCAATCCTTTGGATATTTTTTTTTTTTTTTTATTATTGTTAACAGTGTATAGCATATTTATGCCTTTTACACTTCTTGCCTTTAATCGCAATCGCTACCTTTTTCTATTCCCTCCTCTTTTTCATGCGGCTGTGGACCGACTTGTGCTTCTGTACTGCATCATTACGTGATGCCCTATACCCCACCTTTTTGCCGTGGGAGTATAGCGGCAAAGGGAAACCACAGAGAAAACCTTTTGCCAGTACAGCTGTCATTTTTCGGAGCAGGTGAAGTTCCAGTGATCGATAAAATTCCCATTTTACCGATCACTGGCTCTTCAGTCCGCGCCTAGCGCACAGAGACGTCCGATCAAGCTCAATGCATGGCTAAGCGGTCACCCAGCCAAACAGTAACCACGCTCGGTGCTGCTTAACTTTGATGATCGCCCGAGCCACACATGAACCGATCGGCTGCCTCTGCCCCTTCAATCCTTTGGATATCAATCCAGGCAAAAGCATAAATACTGGCTAATGAGGAGTTGGACATGAGGAATCCAAGACATCCGGTATGCAAGTAATTCGCGATACACTTAACTTATTGCTGGCAAGAATCCAGCAGAGAGAGTAGTAGTCAAGCTATCTTGTATATAACTCACCTTGTGTAAGAGTCCTCGGTCAATATATTACAATTTGTCTGGGAAAGATCAGAGCTCTTGTTTTTTTTCTACCCCCCGTTGGTTCAGGTGACGTGGGGCCTCCGTGGGTCTTGGGAGCGTTATTGTCTCATTCGATATATATGTCTCCACAAATCTATTCTACGTATAAATATTCATATATATGTATATATATAGTTGTAGCTGTTATGTGAATATGGAGAAAGAGTATAAACGACGACCTTTTCCATCTTTTTCATACTTATATTATTAGTGTCTCCAAGTCTTATTCCCATCAGTGATATTTATGCTCGTGACGACGACGAAAAATAAGACGACAAGCATATTATGTATATTACTATTTGTACAAAAGTATATATATTTTATTAACATGAAAATTAATGTGTGTGAGAGAGCTGTGATGTGGGCAAACCCAACGGGAGATTAACGATGGCGTTAAAACTTGACGATGAGGATAATAGTTATTTTGAATATTACACAGATATTATTTAACGACCCGTGAGGTCGTTGAGGTTCTTATAAGCTACTATACTATTTAGCATATCCATTAAATTAAATAATAATCCATCTACGGCTATTGTCAATAGACTTGATAACTTTTTAACGAGACCAATTGACAATTGATTACCTTTTCGCTCGGGTATCAATGTCACTGTCGATTTTACATCTAACACAAGTTTCTTAATTTTTTAATTGCCTCGTTCTCCTTGGGGATCGGACCCACAACTGTGCGACTGTCATCCCAAATGCTAGGAGCCTGAGAAGAGAGTCGGGCTTGAGTCCTAAGAGACAACGTTCTGCTGAGTATCAGACCAAGTGATTCATATTCTGGTTTATTTTTTGTGTTTGTTTTTTTTCTTTCTCTTTTTTTTGTATTACTGATCTCTCAATCAATTGATTATGAGCTGAAGTAGATGAAGAATTTTCGTCAATGGTGTATAATTGATTGGAGCATGTCAAACGTGTTGAAACGAGAGGTTCTGAGATATCTATAATATTATTCCTGGATACTTTTTTCGATGGGAATGTAACAAGACGTGACACGATGGGATTATTATCTTGGGTCCTTAAAATACCTAAAGATAAGGGGATCGTTTGCTACAACGATCGGACAGGTATCTCTTTCTCTCGCTCTTCCTCTGCCCGGAGAATTCGGAATTTCGTCTTCTCGGAAATTAAAATACCTTATTTACGTTTATTTTTTTATTAACTTTTTTATTGTTTATATCTTTGGTCTTTACCAATTCGGTAGCATCGTCAGTATCACCATCAATATCACTATCGCTGTCACACACTTGTGCTTGGGCTGTAAAAATAAATACTTACCGTAATTATTTTGGCTTAATTTAATAACGACTTGTTTTGTAATCCAGGCTATCAGTTTTATTATTTTATCCTCGTTATCCGCCTGACTATTTTTCACACACATGACGCTATTTTATATTAGCCTTTACCTGGTATAAATACGCGGTTTAAACGATGTGTCTTTCCACGAAATAAAATGGAAACTTTATTTTCTCTTGTGTTTTACCTGCTTTCATATTCGTGTCGTGTTTAGTAGTTAAGAGTAAGACAAAAAAAAAAAAAAAGGAAAGAAAGGACCGGAGAAATACCGGAGAAAGAAGTAAAAGTACAAGAATGCCATGAAGATTTAGTCCAAGATTTTATGTCGACCCTGATGCCAGACTTTTTGACGTTACTTTGTATGTATTTTCTTTCGTTTCAGATTTTCTTTTTTGTTTTCGTTCGATATTCGATATTACTGATTCTCACCCACGTATGGTTTAAAACTAAAGACGGTTTAAAAAATGTAAAAATTTATTGACGTAAAAAAGAACAGTGTCATGGTGGATGTCAACTGAAAAAATGTACATATTCACTTTTAGAACGAGAGACAATTTATCTATTTCAAGTGACGTAAAAATAAATTTAACCAAAAGAAGACACGGGTCAAAGCTCGTAAAAGTCCTCGTCTACCTGGTCATCGTATCCCTCTCTCTTTTTTTTTCGTCCCCATGGAATTCTTAAAACAATGTGAGGTGACACATTCACGTATTCCCGCGTGCATAACTCGTGGTCGTGTGGTTGTTTGGTTCCTTCGGGTGAACTCAGGCCAGAGGGATGTTCTCACGACCCCTGAGGCTCGTTATCGAGCTCTCAATGATTTGTGCGACAGCCTGTCGGGAAATATTGCCCCGGGAAAATCATCGGAGCTTTTGAACCAAAATAAAATAATAAAACCTCTGAGGCGCCGCTCGAAAATAAATTAAATACCGGAAAAAAAAAATTCTACCTTTTGTTTATAACTGAAGACGTTATTTCGAGTGGTTTTAATGGATTCCTCGAAATCATTTACACTCTTATTCACAAGCGTCGATAAATGCTTTGGTAGCTGGGATAGACATGGGTCATCTTAAATTTAAGACTTACTGCCCAATAACGTAATTTTAATGTTTCAAGCCAACATTTAGCTCCTCATTAATATTCAATAGAGGTTTATTTATTTTTTTTTTAAATTTAAAATATATTATGTATATAAATGATCCGGCGCGATGTCAGCATGAGGTGGAAAGAAATAGATGCGCAAGAAAAAACAAATAATTTGATTATATTATCTATATAATTGTATCATTCTTCACATAGTTACAGTCATACATATACATATATATAAGCATTTAAACCCGTCGCTACCTACTACGGCGAGCTGATGGCCTTTTAGACCCCAGCTCAGTCAAATGCATTTATACGTACAGGCGCGAAAATAGATGGGGCACATTGCAAATGGACTGGAGTTTATAATCAGTATCTTCTGGGTAGTATCTGACTGAGCGTCGCATCTTTCGGTCTTCTGGTCTCCTCTTCGCGATCAGTCTCTCCATCTACTCCTCAGTAAGGAGCAAGTCGGTTCTCCAGTTCTCCGTACTCGTTTATTTCTTCCTCTCTCCTGTGCTATGAACCACCAGCAGGAGCAAAATAAGCAACAGCACGCGTGTCTCGACGAGGGAGGAACAAGACCAACAATAAGTTTATAATGGCCACAGGCTCGAATGCCAGGTATTTATCATCCTCCATTGTTCATCCGCGTCTTTGTAGATCCAATTATTCTTTCTACACACATATCAAACGCTTGTATTAAATGTATAAAAGTAAATATAAATATATGTAATATGTATAAATGTTTGGGCAGATTTAAAAATACAAATTGACGGTGGAGAAGGTCTGCTGGCGATGTTACAACCAGCTCTAGGGCGCGAAGTCAACACACGTTACAGTAGTAAGATAGATTTATCGTCGATATATATTTGCATGTCGTACCTTTGCCAGGGGGAAACGTCCAAGTATAAGGGGGCGTGGGGATCTTCTCCATTGGCTCAAGGATCCGAGTAATGGTTGCTTGCATTAGCTACTCTCTACTCTCTCATCTCTTATTTTCTCTCTCTCGACAGTTTTACTGGACGTAGAGAGATCACGATCCCTAAGGCAAGGGAGCTCTCTCCATCTTCGACTCCCTCCGGGCTCCTTATACACTCCAGCACTATCTCTTCCTCGTTCTCCAGCTCTCAGCTCCTCTATACCGACTTTATATCAACTCTGCACAGTGCAGAGATACATCGTGGACGCGGAATGCACGTCGACGAGACACCCCCCGATGAGAATAAACCCGAGGGCATGATAGATCACAGTTCCAGTAGGCCTCTGCTTTTCCATTTTCTCTTTTTACTTTTTTTCCTTCGGTTTTATCATTAATTTGAAAATAATATACTGAGCCGACTTACGATCGTGTGGAAAAAATTAAACGGAGCTGAAAATAAAAGTCAACCGTTGGGGAATTGAGTCTTAAGTTTTTTGTCATCGACCAAAATTAACGCATTGAAGACAGAATATAATTGTAGGAAGGTGAGTTTTTTTTTAAGGGTCCCATATAGCGTGTACTCGAAAGTAGCCTTCTCCTGCGTCCTGCCTTCTGTCGTCGTCGTCCGGCATAAAAATTGGATTCACGCTCGCGCGAACCCGGTAATTAGCAAGTCTCGGGCAAATGACGACGTGGTCCCACGACGACGACCAGCGACGAACAACGACTGAGAGCATCAGTGTCTATATTATACTACTACTACTACTGCTGCCGGTAACTGGTGTGTCCCTTCCCGACATATGCCGGGTTACGATAGCGAGATTAAAATCTCACAGTGGTTTCCACGTGTAACGACGACGAGAGTGAGTTAGAGCGAGTAGTCGACGAGCCAACTTTTAAAATAATTCCGGCGCTTGTACATGAGTTTATGCTGTTGTGAATTGAGCCGCCAATGAGAATCCCACACACACAACGTCGCTGTTAAATAAATATGTGGATGATGGATGAGTGTTGGTGCGTGCGTGCCGGAGACTATATGCGACGCGATGCGTTGTGTGATCCAGATCAGGAGGGGATCGTTATCTTGCGGGTTGGACGCGTCGGTCATGCTTCGTTTCCCTCAAAAAACCGACTACTCACCTGGTTCTCTTCTTTCTTTATCTCTTCCTCCTTCGCTCCGACCATCCTCCACCTCTTCGTCCCAAAAAACCGCCGTCACTCCCCAAATTATCTCTCTGTAACGTTGGAATTGCGAGCTGTCACTGAAAATAGTTAGATTTTTTAAAATTAAAACATCCCGCTCAAAATTACTTACTTACACATTTAAAAACCCCAACATTCAAACTTGATTTCATTTGAATATTTCTATCAGCCTGCGTAGAATCGTAAGACTGTGAGTCGAGAAATAAAACTCTAGAGCAGAGAATATGCTTACGGGTAATATTATGCAAATCTGTAGTCAATACCTAATATAAGATAATCACAATGATTATATAGTAAAAAAAATTTTTATTTTCTCCATGTATCCGATGATTTTTATCCCGTTTGTATTATATGTATACGTATATATATGACTACACACGTTTTTTTCTATTTATTTATTTATTATTATTTTATTCATCTCCTTTGGACATTCTGCTCTCTTTAAAAACCCGTACCGAGTTTATAAAGTCGCGCGCGCGGTGTTCGAAATATTCTACTTGCACCCTCCGGCTCGGCTGGTATTCTGCTCGTCCCTTGCAGCTCATCCTCATACTCATATATGAGGCTCCAGATTTTTATTACTCATTTTATACACCGAGCATCACCTTTGAGGCTGCTGCTTATCATAAAATATGCTCGCTATGCCACACTTGGCTCAGACAACCTGGGCCCTTATAAACATTAGCTCGATCCACATACTAACAAATTTCACGAGGACTTACACCCCCCGCGGGTGCCACATAACATTATATGCTTCCTGCTCTGTGTCGTAAGCTTCGATACACTGTGCAGAGGAACAAGAAGAGCGATATATAGAACGACCTCCTTCTGCCTTGGATTTTTTAGCTCAACTTCTTAACTCTTGTTTCCTCTTTGTCCGACACCTTTTCTGTCTTACTTCGCCCGGCATTGCGATGAGACGGTTCGGTGCCTAAGGCCAATTGGAAATTGTCCTTAATAACAGGGAAGATCTCTTAAGAAAAAGAAGGAGAGAGAGAGGGAGAAAGAGAGTAAGTCCACTCCTATCCTCAATTGCAGTTCACTCCCGGGGCATTTTACTGGACGCATTCCCGCCACGGATTTCTCATATCGCCTCTATCCCGTCTCTGCGTATTATGACGACGAGCTTAACAAAATTACGTCTATGATATGCAAGCATGCAAACATCCACGGGATCTCCATCACTATCTATCCTGAGGATCGATCAGTCCACATCGTTCACCAATCGCCTCCATCATCAACAAATAACATTTTTTTTGCTCATTAATATTATTAAATTTTATATTTTTAATTTTATTATTTAAATTACTTTCATAACCTGACGCGAAGCACTTGGGACTCTTGTGAAAAGACGTGACAAAAAAATAACTACCCTGTTAATGTATTCACGGAAGTAGACCGAGGGGTGGTGACCACTGGCCACTACGACCACGCCAACAGTTTCTCTGTATTTGTATATGTAGAACACATTTATATACACATGTTGTGTGTTGTACAAATATATATATATATATGCATACATAAGTACGTTACTAATTAATGTACACGAGAGAACGACGCACTCACGGAATACCGTTATAATCGTAAACTCAGTAGTTTATGTCCATACATTGACTTTGAAAGTGAGTAAGAAAGAAAAAAAATAATGATAATTATCGAGGGTAATCACAGGCATTAAATTTTATCTCTTCACTTACATTTTTTCCTCAATTGATTAATCATTACACACCATCTAAGTGTAATAATTATAACACTTTAGCATAAAATAAAATAATATTTACATTAAATATCCAATGTAATAAATACTTGCTGAATAATTTAATTAATTATAATAGTAATTATTATTATTAATCATTATATTTTTTTATTATTTTACTGAGGGAGGGAAGTGAGTGGATGTAAATTTGAAATAAACGGAAATGTATTCAATAGAGAGGAGAAGTCCGGGTCTGGAGTGCATGAGGGTGCCACTTATGACTTTTACTGAATAGTAGATTTCACGTAATAATAAAATATGTGGTATATATATAAGAATAGAAACAGAAAGAGAAAAATGAAACACTTCTTCGTCGGCTCCCCACTGGCTTTAGTTGGTCGTGCGGCCAGTCTAACGTCCACGGGACACAGCCACGCGTGCACGAGTGCGTGATATCGCGACGCATCTCAGATCCCAGTCGCGATATCGGGCACGCATATTACGCGCAAGAGACAGAGACAAAGAATTAAATAAAATAATGGGCGAGAGAGAGAGTTTGTAAGAGAGACGCCGAAAGAGCAGATGCTAACGTTCGGTTGAAGCCGCGGGCTCAAGTCTCGCTCCGTCGCTCTCTCAAGAGTTCGTCTACACTCCAGCTATTATAAATATACATATATTTTATATTCATCTAGAAATTTTGTTTGACTTGACAATAGCTTGCACATTTTTATAGTCATATTTTTGGCGCGAAGTTTTGAAAAAACGGTAACTGCGCACCTCAATTGCGAAGCATTGGAATATTTTTTACTGCAATTGTTTTTGTCTCAAGTTTTCATAGTTTACAAAGTATGAGGAATTAATATACAAGTCTGAGGAAATATTTGAGTCAATTTCAAGAGAGCTCGGGGTAAAATGAGACAAATATTGTCAAATTATCCCGAGTCGAAATTTAGAGCCCATTTAGAGCCTTCTAAAGTCGGGCTTGGAGGCTCTAAATAGAGTCTGTTTCCATGTAAAATTAGATCCGATTTTGGTCCCCGAGGTGCTACAAATTTCCGTTTTCGGCACTTGCGGGCTCAATCTAGGACCTGATGAAAATTAAAATTAGGTCCGATTTAGGGCCTATTATTATTACGGGACTAATATTGTCGGACTTGAAGGCTCAAAATCGGACCTCTCAGTGAATGTTAGGTCTTCCGGGTTCAAAATCGGAGCTACAGGACTACAGGGCTCTAAATCGGATCTATTTAGGGCTAGAGGGACCTATATAGGCTCTAAATTTCGACTCGGGATTTTTTTTTTGTTAAAAAATGCATAATTAAAGTACGTAGAAAATAATGGAGTAATTAGTATGCAAAGACATTTTTTGTCTGCAATCGGACTCATTTATCCGGTCATTTTTTTCTAGTCCTCAATAAAATTCAGAGAACGAATTATTAAAAAAAATTTTTTTTACTAAAAATTTGAAATTGGACCCACTGGCTGATCAACTTACCCCTGCCTCTACTAAACTGAAATTAAGAGAAAAAAAAACTATCTTAAAAACGGTGTCTCATTTTAACTCAGGTTCCAAAATCTATTTTTATAATAAAAGTCTCAATATACTTTTGAGGTGGGATCCAAATTACCCTGTAATAATAAATTATTTTTCAGTCACAAAATTTTTCGTGTCAATTGCGTGACAAGAATTACAGTTAGTATCCACCTGCTCTGTGTCTAACGTATTTCATCAAACCCGCGTTGAAAAAAAATAAATTAAAAAAAAAATCTCATTACGCTTTTGAAATCCAAAGAATTTACTTTCTTAAATTTTAAAAGTTGGCAATAAAATGTCTTAGTATTTTTTAAAAGCACATAACATTTACCGTTTTTATATTGACTGAATTCCAGCGAGCCAAATGTCTGGCTCATATACTACATCACTGAATTTTTGTGCTCAAAAAATTAACCACCGAATATATAAAGACATTTTGGAATTGTTCTTCCTAAACTGCCAAATAAATAAATAAATAAATAAATAAGTAAGCAAACAAACAAGCGAGTAAATAAGTAAGTAAGTAACTCAAAGTGTTTATGGATAGCGAGAGTTCGGAATAAAAAAAAATTGTGATGACCATATAAGAGACTATACTTTAGTTATTCAGATATTTTTGCTAACCTTTATCTCATTCTGTGGCTTGTAACCAGTGTGTCTTGGTATTTGCGGAATGAAGGCGTCTACAGACTTAAATCCCTTTCACGTGGGGATAAAAAGTGGTCGAAACAGTGGTAACTCACCAGAGATATACTAAAAGACCCGTACCAGAGAAGGTGTACAGAAGTGAGACAGTATCCCTGAGTAGTAAACTCGAGTGTTTACTTCTTCTTCGTCTTTAGTGTGGCATCGCGTTCTGTCAGCCCGAGTGCGAAAATAATCGTTAGCTTTGTTCCTAACCGCTTTGCCGGAACGTCAACCACCTCCTTCTCCTTCTCCTCCTCTTCCTTTTCTACCAGGACCTCCACCTCCACCTCCACCTTCACCGTCTCCTCCTACTACTTCTCTTATTATTCTTCTTCTTCTTCATCGCGGCCTTACCCATTCTTTAGTTGATTCTTCATTGTCTTTTTTTATCCACGACCGAACGATTTGTCGGTGCCAATGAGGAATTTCGTCGACACTATACTTTTGCCTCCGTACCTCGTAACTCTTTTCGTCCTTTTACGACATTTTATATCCACATCCTTTTGTTAATTCAATAGACCATGACCTGTTAATCAACAATGTAAATAAACACCTTGCTAACAATAAACGACAATAAATTATTCCTGTGACCCGATCAACAATTAATTGAATGCGTAATTAATTTTTTTTCGCTCTGCTGAGATGATGATTATTTTAAAAATTTTTTTATTGTTTCAATGCTAAATTTACCAGCATGCAATGCTGAAAAATTTAATGCCGTCAGGACAATAGGCCGTCACAGGAAGACAACCGAGTAAAAATAAACAAAGAATGAACCGTCTTATTGCTGAAAAAAAAATTACTGGAGGCGAGTAGAAGGAAAAAGACTATTATAGGTTGGCACAAAGACGTTCTAGGCTACGCCTAGAATTGATTACAAGGCTAATTACAGAACATGATTAACATTAATTAGCATTTGGCGCAAGTCAAACTCTGAAGAACAAAGAAACGGCGAAAAATAACGGGGCTAACATTTAAATATTTTAAATAGAAAAGAAACAAAGCTTTGAATTTTTTATCTGTTGTAAGGTTGGAACACGGAAAAAAATTAATCGTGAATGCAACATGATGCAGTCTTGGTAAATAAACATGATGAAATCATGTTGCATTTACATGATTTGTCATGTTTCGGTTACATGAGAAAATCATGTTGCATTCACATGATTTGTCATGTTTCGGCTACATGAAAATCATGTTGCTGCCACATATTGTCATGTAGCCGAAACATAACAAATCATGTTGCTGCCACATGATTTTTCTCATGTTACCGCAACATGATTATCATGTAGCCGAAACATGAAAAATCCTGTGAATGCAACATGATTTTCTCATGTTACCGCAACATGATTATCATGTAGCCGAAACATGACAAATCATGTGAATGCAACATGATTTCATCATGTTTATTTACCAAGACTGCATCATGTTGCATTCACGATTAATTTTTTTCCGTGAAATTTAAAGTTGGCGGTTAAATATATGAGATACTTTGAGATATTAATTTATGAGTGTTTTTCTTGGGCACACAGTTGGAGTATTTGCTGGACGCTCGGGTGCTGGACACGCGGGAATAGCATGAAATTATCAGTCGCGTGTGATCACGCGTTGAGAGATCCCAGGAGAGGTAGTATATAGGCAAGAGAGTAGTTTAGTATACAGTAATGCTGAATAAGGATGCGCGGGTGTGCAGTGTGTGCCGCGGCGACCGACAAAGAGGCCGGGCATCCATAATTCAAGCAATCCAGTCGCTGTGTGTCCTGTAAAACGAGGCGCCGATTGGCGGTGCATATCGCGTCGGGGCGCCTCCAGGCTTTTATTTAGCGCCCCCGCTATATATACATAACACACGACACTTTACACAAAACAAGTATTACCGAGGTTTGTTTCTTGTTCGTCTGTTTGCTTACTTTTACTCACACACAGATACACACATGTCCGCTGATCTATGTACTATACTCCTTACAACTTAATTCATTTGATTTACACTCAGTGTCTGATTTGCTGCTGGTGATGCTGCAATCCGGGACTTATATTTATCACATTGGCCTCTATCACCCCAACACGATCAGTATTTTATTTTATGTCTGCACAAAAAGTTGTTTGTTCACTTTTAAATTTAATTGATAACCAAATTTACAACAAACTTTAAAGAAGTCAATTTATATTTAGCCAGAGGAATGGGTGATATATATGTATATGAGTATATATTTATACAAAATTCCGGAGCAATTTGCCTCGGGATCTTGATTAAGATTGAGCAATTATCTTCGAATGGATTAGCGTTTCCGAGAATTGCAACTGGCGAATGCATTGCGCACGATAGGCGCGACTGCACGCACATTACAAACCTCGTCCGTTTCCTCGGTTTCGCTTGAGTGTAGGCATGCAATAAACCCCTGGCGAACTATCACATACTACTCCTATATTTCTTTTTCATTCTTACTATTTGTTACTTGTCTATGTACGTACGTTACATATATATGTAGATACAAATATATGTGTGTAGCAATAATTCAACTCATGTTCATCATGCAATTCCACCCTGGAAATAAGTCCAAGGCTCATCCTCTTTCTTAATGTACATTATATTTAAACTCCTTATCCATTTTCATTTGATCTTAACTTTAAAGTTTATTTCATTTACGTCACTTCAAAGACTATTACATACATTTTGTTTTGTAAAAATATATTTTGAAATGAGGGAGGTCAGCACAAGAAAGCCTGCATAAAAAAAATTTTTTCTGTTACAGAGTAATTTTTTTCTAGTTCCTATGGAACAAAAAAAATTTTCTATATGACATATATTATTTTGTGTCATATAGAAAAATAGGATTTCTTGGCACAAGACATATTTTGCATTCAGTGGTGGATTTACACTAGGGGCAATCGGGGCAAGTGCCCAGGGCGGCAAAATTTTGAAAAATTAAATATATGAACTATAAGTTTAAGTAAAATTCCAGTATTGGGGCGGATTTTTTTCCGGTGCTCAGGGGCGGCATTCAGTGTAAATCCTAGGCGCGTAATTCAAAAAATTTAAAATTATGTTTACATTACATACATATATATGTTTTATATTTGCGTCTAATCCCGATAGAATCAGAAGATAGAAGAACATAAATTTTTGATGCTACATAAAAAAAACAAAATTTCTACTCGCCCCAAGAAAATTTTGACGTCCCAAGAAATTTTTTGCATTATTAATTGAAAACAAAATTTTTTCTAAGACTAGAAAAAATTTCTTGGCGCAAGAAAATTATTTTTCACCCTAAGAAAATTTTTGTTTTTAATTTATAGTGCAAAAAATTTCTTAGGACGTCAAAATTTTCTTGGGGCGAGTAGAAATTTTGTTTTTTTTATGTAGCATCAAAAATTTATGTTCTTCTATCTTCTGATTCTGTCGGGATTAGACGCAAATATAAAACATATATATGTATGCAATTTAAACATAATTTAAAATTTTTTGAATTACGCGCCTAGGAATTTTGAAAGAATATTTATAATTTCAAAAAAAATACTCAAGTATATCTGTATTCAAAGTGGATATATTTTGTATATTTAAAATTTCTAAAAATTAAAATTCAACTAATTTGAATAAAAACCTCGAATACTTTTTAGACTCATTTCCAAACCATATAATTTTTTGGATTATTATATTTTAGTAAAATGTATCCATTTAAAATAATTTGATTTCTATTACCAGTGTACATAACACAGCCCAGGCTTTAAATCACCAAAATATCTAAAACCGCACTACTGTTGACTCGTCTCACCACAGCACACATCTGTGGTTTTGTTATATTGCGCGATTTCTCACCGCAATTTGCTGCTCAACGGTCCAATCACAAATGCAAATTACAATCTAACACATGCATACATACTTACATCCATATATAAGCAATAACCATAAATATATTATTTACATTTCATAATCCAATTTTGCCTTATAAATTTTTTTTACACTCGAGCGATTTTAAAAGTTGTGATTAAATGCTCATCAACAAGCTTCTTAATAACCACTTGTCATATATATCTTACTCAGCAGGTGTAACGATCATTCTTCTCAACAATACAAAGCCTCAGTAATTAAAAAATACATACCAATAAATAACAATCATTAACTTTATCATTAATTTGCGTTAAAAAAAAAATTACCACATAAATATATATATTTTTAAAACATAAACGTAACATTTAAAAATCTAATATTCAAATCTGGGTATCCATATCATGTTATATATTTATCCTTGAGTACATGGTCTTTGTTGCTCTGAAATTAACGTAGTAATTAATCAAAAGCACATACATATACATATATATATATCTAAATATACTTAAATCAGATCAGGAGGTAGGAAGTAACGTCAAGGCGTTTTCCAGCGTCATGGCGAGTTTGAAAAATGCCCGTGAGCTAAGGAAAGCTAATCGGGTAGCGCACATGTACACGAATATATATATATATATATATATATATATATATATACATATATATAGAGTAAGGTATAAGGACTACATGAAGGGTAGTTTGCTCAGGTTACATAGTCTGATGTAAAGTGCACAGGCAGAGATGATGAATACGATTTAGCAAATGTGCAAGAGAGAAAGTATTAAACGCTTGTAAATAATAAGTAGATGAGGGTGATGGAGGAGCACAGAGAGGAAGCACTGAAACACCAGGTTTGTGGCCTACATAGTCGTTGGATGTGTTACCGTGTGCGCTGTGCGCTGGAGGGTGTGCGGGGGTACAGTAGAAGTCTACGGTAGAACTAAAGAACACGCGATCTGATAAAACCAGAGCTAGGCAAGCCGTCTCGTGCCAAAATAAACCGTCGCACTTTACATAATGCGCGAGCCGAGCCAACCGTTTTTGCGAGCTGAGGGCTAAACGCGTTAACAACATACTGAGATATACCGACGTACACTAAAATATTTTTTTACGTGTATATTAAGACAACATAACTTTTTCACTGGATAACTATACTCAGATAAAAACATAACAATGATAATAAAAATATTTACAAAAAAGAACAAGTAATAAAGCTCGTACTTTTTTTATTTTTATTTTGTTTATAAACTCGTATACGATAAGCTGCTGCTGGTACTTGAAAGTAAAAAAAGTTTCCGAAGCTCACACGTTCGTTTAATTTCCTCGTTAAAAAGGATCTATAACACGACAACCTGATTATTCATTTGCTTCGGTTTTTATTATTCTTTGGTATAAAAATAAATAAAATTTAGTCAGTAATAATTATTTAAATGTAATGAGACTTTGACGTTTTAATTTAAGCGGATAAATAAATAAATTTGAAAATTTGACGTAAATGAATTTGTTGGAATTTTTTTTTTTAAAAGATGAGTGATTGCTAATTGGAATAATAGCGGCGATAAAAGTGTAAAATGAGAAAGTTTAATGGGATTCATTGAATTAAATTTAATAACTGGATATTCCTCGAATTCCCAAAGCCATAACAGATAGAGAGAATAATTTAGCAATAAGTTATTTTGAGTTATCGCCTTTGTTGCAAAGGAAACGTGCGTTCATACGATGTATTTCCACGGAGTTACAGGCACCGAGACGTGAAAACGGAAGATCCGAGGGAAGGTATATAGATAGATATAAACCAGGCGGAGTATATATATATATTACATATATATACACATATATATACAGAAGTAGGAGTAGGAGTTGAGGCCGAAGAGTCAGGATGGCGCGATGGAACTAGCCAGCCGAGACCGTCGGTCACGCGAACTCTACGTATTCCTGTGCTTGCACACCTCCTGCCTCTGACCCTTTATCATTCTCCAACATACGTTTACATACATCCACCAGTGTACTTTCGTACACATGAGCAACTATTGTTGGTGTGTCAAGCAATGGAGGCCACTAAAACTCAGATATAATATGCCGGAGCGCAATAATCGAGGACTGCGAACACGAAAAATTAGCGTAATTTTTTCATTTATTCAAAAATATCTCCGTCTTAATTCATGATATATATGTATATATATTTGCAAACGAGCGAAGAGGACCTCGAAACAAATTTAATGTCGATGGACACGCCAAACGCCATTTGTGAAAACACTCAAACAACAATAAATTTAATCTTTATTGTACATATTTTTTATCTTTTTTCATTCACATATTTTTAACTCGCATCTCTCTCAAGTTTATTGTTATTATTAATAACAGGATATGACTCGTGTGTTTATTACATCGGCAGTACAGTGTAAAATGCAAAACTCTTAACAATAAAGTATATTAATTAACACTTTTACTACTCTCAAGTTATACTTTATAAATATTCAATTACTAAAGTGGCTTTTGATAAATCATAATTCATAACTCAACTTTGTTTTATCCTTTCAAAACATCTTAAGATTAAATGTATATATATTATTAATACATATTCATAATTCCCGTTAAAATAATTTTTATTATCGTCTATGCTAATTATCAAAATTGTTTTACATTTAAATAAAATTATTTAATCAACTAATATACTTATATATACATCCATAAATATAATAGTATTCCTGATGCACAGAAAAAAATTTTTACTCGCCTCAAAAAAATTTTTTCCTGCCCTAAGAAATTTTTTCTAGTCCTAGAAAAATTTTCGTCTTCATTTCATAATAAAAAATTCTTCTTGCACCAAGAAATATTTTTTTTTTCTGTATGCAGTTTATTCGAAACAACAATTTAAATAAACTAACCCTCAGCAATTTGTGATATTTACAGCTATCGTGTGAGTCAACGCTTATTTCAAGATTACTTTATACAAAAGATGTAATTTAGCGGTCGCGTGGTTGCCCGGGGCTGTGGATTCATTACCAAAAAACCGCTGGTTTTTTCTTTAGCACCAAACCATCAGCAGCCTAAACACAACCATTTCCAATTAAGTATATGGTGCAGTCATATATAAGTTGCAGCAGCTGATGACCGGAAGACTTACCACCACATATCTTAACTTGTAACAAGCATGCTAATAAACTCTACTTTTCTTACCCCCCTTTTGGCCAACGCACACTCGAATTAGCTGATTGACGTCTGTGAATTACATTCACGATCAATTTGCCAAATTTAGCGAAACCTTTTTTTCTCATAAACTAAAAAAAAATGTTTTAGGACCTGCGTGCTGCCTCGCGTAGATTATCACCTGCGCACGCTTATATATGTATACATTTTTATTATTATCTTTTTGATCCCCAAGTTATTTTTCCCACTTGGATTAAACAAGTCTCCTATAGGCACAACTCACTTCCTACTGGCTGATTAAGTAGTAATCGAGAGTTAAATTTTTTTTACAACCCGACATTAATGGAAGCTCTATATTACGTTTGTTAAATTTTTTCTTTATTCAAACTGTATACGTATGTAACGGAGTTGACACACCTGCTTTTATTTTTTATAATAACGTTATAATTTATATATAGAGCTAGAGTACATGGATCTAGATAAAATCTCACGGCTAATTGTTTGGTTCCCTGACAGCTCGGTTCCCTTTTTTACCCGAGTCAAAAAACAAATTCGGATTTGAGTCTCAAAGTTCTCAATGAGGTTTTTCAGGATAAATTTAGAATTTGGAGACTGACAACAGTATAGAAAGTTATCCTTGTTTAGTCCTCAAAGTAGTAGTTACGACCTATTTTACCACTTTGAGGACTAAACTGGATTAACATTATCTGGATTAGAGCCTCAAAATACTCAAAACATACAGGAATAATTTCATCCACATTTGAACCTCAAAAGTCTCATTCGACATATTTTCTCTCCTTCCTTTTCTATCGAAAATTTCTCAAAGTCCAAATTATAATTTTTCATTCGTTGAGGATTTTGAGGTCTTACTTATAATTTAAAATCGATAAATTATTCGCATTTAGACCTCATAGTTCTCATTGAGGATTTTGAGTACTAAAGTAGAGCTACTTTCTGTACGGCATATAAAACATCAAAAAAATGGAGGCTTTTGAGGACTAAAATAGAATTTGTTCTTTGACTCGGGAGTATAGAAAGTTATCCTAGTTTAGTCCTCAAAGTAGTAGTTAAGTCCAATTTTACCACTTTGAGGACTAAACTGGAATAATATAATCTGGATTAGAGACTCAAAATACTCAAAACATACAGGAATAATTTTATCCGCATTTGAACCTCAAAAGTCTCATTCGACGTTTCCTATCTAAAATTTTTCAAAGTCCGAACTATAATTTAAGCCTGAACTTTTCATTCGTTGAGGTTTTTGAGGTCTGACTTATATTTTAAAATTGATAAATTATTCGCATTTAGACCTCATAGTTCTCATTGAAGATTTTGAGTACTAAAGTAGAGTTACTTTCTGTACGGCAAATAAAAGATCAAAAAGATTTAGGCTTCTGAGAACTAAAATAGAATTTGTTCGTTGACTAGGGTAAAGATATTTACATACAAATTATCGCAATTATTATTTTTTCTGTGTATATATTTCCCCATCTATTGAAATTCAAATGCTAATAAAAATCAATGAACCGAATCAATGGATGCATTAACTCCTTATTAGTATCGCGTCTTGTTAGTTGTTAAAAAAATCCATAAATAGACAAAACATTAATAGGATTGCGAATAAAATGACGTTATCATTTATTTATTGTTTTAAAAAAATGATAAATCTGAAAAGGTTTTGCATATATGCAGTGAAAGCTATCTTGCATATAAAAAATCCGAGTTTACATTAATAGGCAGGATAAAAAATGAACGTGTGCGTGTTGCATAAATGCTTTTAAATTCCGAGTGTAAATCCACATGAAGATGCAAAGTTTATAACGAGAGGCATGCGTTGTATGGATATGAATGTGCATAATACAGCAGAGCTTTTCATGGAGATATTATATGAAGTGATGGATTTTAGCTCTGCAGATGAACAAGGGATGTTTGTTAATAATTATGTCAAAGTGTTTGAATTATCAACAGCAACTCATGTTTTTGCTTGATGCTCAATGCCATTGAATCATTATTATTTTTATCCAACAGTCGACTGATCGGCTGTCTATAATATACACATACATTTGTGAATAACATCCTCTGTCCTTGTTCAATGATTGTGTGACGTGTTGATAATTTTAAAACAAAAGACCCGCGGGTAACTATTGTGCAAAAATCACAAAATAGTCAAACGTCGTATCCGGGTACGCTGTATCATTATATACTTTATATATATGTGTATATGTGTATATATGGAACAACTGGTTTAAGGTAATACAGAGACAATGAGATATGTCATATGTGTAGATAAATGTAAATATATATGTATATGTATATGTATAAAATAAATGAAAAGGGGATGAACATGTTATCGAAAATAATTTTTGTCATGAATGCGATATTTATTTGAAAGTTATGGCAAAAAAAAAGTGTTCCTTTGAAATATGATGAAAAGTCGGTGCATATGAGCGGACATCCTGCGGGGCAAATAATAGCTGATATCCCTGACAATGTATGTATATATTTATATACATATAGAGAGAGACGCATGTACATGTGTGTGTGTGTGTGTTGTACAGTAGGTTTTATAGAGTAGTGCGACAATAAACGGGAGTTTTGATATTGGATAGTGTGTAGGTGAGTAAAAGGTACATACGTGCGTCCGCTTTTTGTGTCAGACATCGTCAGAGAGAGTAGTGTACCTCTGTAGAGAGTGTGTGGGACACTGAGAGTGCGTTCTGCAACGAACGAAAGAGCGCAAATCACAGTGCAGGTATATACACCGATGCATGTCATAATGAACGTCGGGCAACTTTTTGTTTTAATTCCTTCGAGCGGAAATATCGGCCATTTTGAATTTTCAATTTTCAACGCTCTAGTAAGCCCTCCGCGCCCACCCGCCGCTCCTGATGGTACCCTTCCTCACCCTATAACTGGTATATGTATATATATACTGACACCGTAATATACACTTCTGTCCCTCTCATTGTTCGGCCTGTTTTTACTATAACCCTCTGATAAAAAAATAAAACTGCGCGGGTAATTAAAAGAAAATATTTTTACATTTTTTAGCGATTGACTATGAGTGAAATAAATGAAATTATTTGTTGCCTTTTAATGCATGAAAGTGAGATCTAAGATGGGGTAAAGGTGTGAAAAAATAATAATAATAAATGTGTGCTGTATAAATGAATTAATTAGTGTGAGTTGAGTATTAACGATCCTAGACGATTTAATAGCCGGTGAGTTGATTTCATGTCAAGATGGATAACTTGTTATGTTATGCATCTTGATTGAAAGATCACTCGATATGCAGCTATTTTTATCTAGACGCCACTTATTTTATTCTTACCCGCATTCCTTTTATGTATTATTTTAATACTTTATCTTGATCTTTTAACACCGTGATTACATACGAATTATTATTCAGAATTTCATTCAACATTTTTTTAATTTGATTTGAAAATAAACAAATTTGAGATTTAAATCAAAAGGTGAAAAATAATGCAGTCAGTCCCTTTTCGACTGTAAAGCAGAACCACGAGTTCCTGTTGAATTAATGGAATTTCATCAGAGCTTTTCTATTCAACCGAGTACACGAGAGAGATTTAAGATACTTTTGAACGCGTTTCGAGTCTGTACTATTTTCTCAGTGTTGTTACGCTGCGAGCTACACAAAAACGTACTGAGAAAAAGGGGTTGCAGTTAAAGTTGAAGTAGAAGTTGAATAACCAACAGCATGAGGATGTTTGAAAAGAGCCGACGACAGTGCCACCGACATCCATGTCAATTAACAGAGACACCAACTGGTAATCTTTCCAGTATCCATTACCGATGTACCAACGTGAGCCCATGCGAAATCAAGTGCTATCGAGATGCTTCCATCCCATACACGTTCATCTGTACCAGTATAATATATAGTACGTAGAATATACAGAACTCCATGGATATTTTTCTATACTCCCTTTTCACTGATCTCCCTATCTCTTGTCACTGCTTTTACATTTTAAAACTTTTAAAGTAACTCTCTCTCTCTCTTTTTTCCCTCTCGCCCTCTATTACAGACTCCAGGATTTGTCCATTGGTCCGAATAAAATTGCACGTCACTGAACGTTACGAACAATAGTCTAGTTTTACAGATAATTCAGTGGGCTCAGTAACAATGGCCATCATGACTCGTTGAAAAAAAAAATATATAAAAAATTCGCTCAGCATCCCAACCAGCTATCGTTCTCCGATTTATACATCCAGCTCTGATGAAATCTCCAAAGCGCTTTTTGTCTCCCTCACTCTTTACAGTGTTCCCTGTTGTTGACATTATCGTTTTATTTTTTTTGTCCCCCATTTACTCCGGTCTATATTCGATTACAGATTGTCGCGTTTGCATTTACAGCACCAGCGAAATAAAAAAATATCCTGTATTTTGCTATCTGCGGCCTTTGATGTTCCACTTAACTTAATATTTCGTTTGACCTCGTCTAAAAATACAAATCAAATACAACTGCACGCACCACGATGATTATCACCACATTATAAATTTTAATAATTTATTTAAATATGAAAATAATTAAAATTAATTTTTTTTTTTCATTCGTCACAAAATCAATTGATTTTGGGACTTGAAATTAAAGATCACACCTCCTCTATAAATATATATCTATGTACCCACACACATATATATATTTATATGGATATGGCCTCGAGATAGCCAGCAGATAAATGTATTACAGCTAGACGAAGGATCGCGTGAGGGTTTCGCGCCGTACGGTTAGTTATCTAGATTATTATCTCACCGGTTTATCGGTAATATATCGAGGGCAAGCATTAGTTTTTGCTTGGCGGATGGCACACGCCATTCTACTCTGCGGCCTCGCGCTTGGCTTTAAATTATTCATTATACACTACTACTGATCGAGCAATTCTCCTGGTAATATATATATACACATATATATAGAGCGAGAAGTAATTTAAGGATAATATGAGGGATCAATTCGGGACATTGTGTCCAGTCATTTTAATTCAATGTTACACACAATACACATTATTAATTATTATTATGATAATTATTATTATTAATAAGCCAAGATGATTGAACGACTAAGTATTCTATTAAGGCTGATTTTAAAAAGGAATTACTTTTTTATGTTGATTAAAATATATGATAACAAAATGTGTAATCGTCGCGTGATGACGAGGCGTGGGCAAGTTTTATCCCCCAGTCTACCCCTTTGCGCTTTATATACATTATACATTTTACATTAAACATTGAACATTGTATGTTGTGTGTCCAGTATATGCACTGCCTTAATATTAAAACTCACTCATTTATTATTATGATTAGAAGCCTGTGGCCATACCGCGCATGAATACTCGCGTGGTAACGCAGAAGTTGAAATAGAAAAAAATATTAATGAAAGAGAAGGAAAAAATTGAATACTGTTCTATTAAATAATTATCGCTTGATGTATAGTATTTAAAAATGTACATCACGCTATTAAATAATTTATTTTTAAATGCAGGGAAAGGTTACGCAAAACTGGAGGCGAGAGAAAGTAGTGGGCGAGCTCTCAAAGGGGCTAAATTACTTTATTTAAATTTATTTTACGAATGTAGAGGAAAATTGGACATGTACTGAGGTACAATAGGTCGGTTGTAATATTCCACGGTAGCTATTGACTTCTGTTAATGATTTATAAATTAGATCTGCACTAAAAGTATCAGACATTTTTAAATTTAGAAGCTTCTCTAAATTTTTTGACACTTTTTATCTTTGACGGAGCTGAAGAAAATTAAGAAAAGTCTATATAGGTGTCGTTTAAGAATAAAAAAAACTAAAGAAAAAGATCTGAGGAAAAAAGGCCGTCGATTAGTCTCATTGTCTGGTGGAATCGGCGCCGGTGTCCTGCAAAGTGGTACTCACTTTTTTGCCACGTATCGTAGACGAGAAAAACCTTGCGTTTAAAAAAAACTAACGACCGAGCAGGTTCTTATGTAACAGCACGAGACTGGAGACGACCGAGTCTAGTGTACTATTATATAGAAAGATATAGATACATGTAGAAAAACACAGGCGGGGGAGGGGGGCCTTGATTTAAGGCCTAACCCTAAAAGTATCCCTTCTAGATTTCCTTTTTCTTGTTTCGTGTCTTTTAAGTTAGAGCCGGTTTTTTGTTTATTGCGCCCTTAAACATTATCCGGAACAATGCTCCGTTATCTGTATCTAGTCTAGAGGTGTCATTGTCTTCTGAGGTTGTAAAGTTACGGATACTTTATGACCTTACGGTATAACGTTAAAAAAAAAAATTACTCGTGTAATTTTAAAAAATTTTGGCAGGAGGAAAATAATTTTAATAGTATCGGTCTCTATTTTATTTTTTACATCAACCAAATTCTCGCATGAAACAAATTAGGCTACGAAATTCATAATCGTCGCAGTAAAAATAACCATTCGTATTTGAAATTTTGATTTACCAGTAGACAGTAAAAATTTTTAGCTGACTGATATTGATAATGAAAATTTAACAATTACTGAGAATTACAATGCGAATTAATTAAAATAATTATGAGAGTAAGGTACTGCCTACACTCAGAAAATAAAATGATAGGAATTATCATCTAGTGATGGTAAAATTTTTACTATCAATCCGATAGTAGTGAATATTATCTAGATGATTGTATAAATCATCTAGATCGTAATAATATTAATTACAATCTCTGAAAGTAACTGATATCATTCTGATGGTAATTTTTACCATCCTGATATTATTATCTCTATTAAAAAAAATTATAACTCTAACTATCTTTGCATTTAAAAACTTTCGAATTATTCTAGATGATTGAAATTCAAAATTTAGGATAATAAACGCAATTACTCAATTTTCTGAGTCTACAGTTCGGTAATTTTTACTATTCATATAAACTAAAGCAGTAAATATGTTCAAAAAAAATTTTTCTGTAGATAATAAAAAAGTAGCCAAGAGTACGAATGTAAAATAAAGCAAAAAGAAAAATAAAAGTCAATGATTTAAACCGCGAGTAACTATATTCGCGGTGAGCTTTAACGCGCACCGACAATAACACAACCGACATACAACTTACCCAGTATAGTCTACAACGTACAGCGATCACGCCAACCCCTCGTTAAGTCATAACTTACCCCCCGGACGCGCGTAAGCTAAATTCCCGCCCCGGATGGTTGAACTTTCTCTCTAACCTCCACTCTCTCCCGCTGTCTCTCCTCTCCCTCTTTATCCTTCAAAACCCCTTCTACCTTAATTTACCCAGTGTCCAGTGAGTCCTCCTCCACAAATTACGAAATATGCTCGTTAAAAAACTACCCTTCATTGTCTTGATTCACTGGGACCCCGTTACCTTCAATTGCGAACCATAAATTCCTCAGATTTATAATCTCATTAAAATTATCTTTTCATATTTAATGTCGAATGATATAAATAAAATAATTTACCACATTTTAATTGAGATATGGTAATTTTTAAAAAGAGAAATCTTTATTATTTATTTTTTTAAAGTCCGTTATATTCACGGTACTAAATACGAGTTGCCCGTCCGCGCGTTATATATTTCCGGCGTAATTATAGAGGCATGTCTGCAGTATAATATTATGGGATTGTGTTAAAAGACGATCAGGTATTCACAAGAATATTTTTAAGTTAAGTAGTCGAGTCAATGCTTTGTAGAATAAATATATGAGTTAATAAAAAATTCAAGAAAGACGATTTAGTAGCCTTTTAATAACTTATTTTTTTTATCTTACTTTTTTTAGCATTTAAATGTGAATTACATAATTATCCAAGCATTGTGCGGTTTTCATCATGGCTTATATACATATATATATATTTGTATTATGTATACACATAAATATCAAGGCATATATCTATTTCACGCATTGCAAACGTTCAGCTGTGCTTATGTAAATGAATCGTATGTACTAAAGTATTCATTAGTACATATAAATATATATATTTTTTTTAAATTTACGACTTCTAGAGCAAATTATGTGCTGGAAGTTGGGACGAGCCAACCGAGAAGACGGATTTATTTGTCATCATTTTCAATGTCTCTGTACACATATGTACATATGGAGGGGTGGGGGGTAAATGGAGGACTTAAGAAAGTACTCAGTTTTTGGGGACTCAAATACGTTAAATATTTTTTTTTGATATTCAAAGTATATAGAAAATATTTTCTGTTGCTGTTAAAAAACAAAATCATTTTTTGTGGACAAAATGGGAACCCCCTTAAAGGTCCCGAGTCAAAAAATAAATTCGGATTTAAGTCTCAAAGTTCTCAATGAGGTTTTTGGGGGTCAATTTAGAATTTGAAGACTGACGACAGTATAAAAAGTTATCCTTTCGCTCTTGAGGCGAGCAATAATTTTATCCGCATTTGTTCATCAAAAGTCTCATTCGAAGTATTCTCTCCCTCCCTTTTCTATCTAAAATTTTTAAAAGTCCGAAATATAACTTTCCATTCGTTGAGGATTTTGAGGTCTTAATTATAATTTCAAATCGATAAATTATTCGCATTTAGACCTCATAGTTCTCATTGAGGATTTTGAGTGCTAAAGTAGAGTTACTTTTTGGGCGGCAAATAAAACATCAAAGGAATTGAGGTTTTTGAGAATTAAACTAGAACTTTTTTTTTTACTCGGGGTGACAAAAAAAATTTTGGAAATTGAATAAATTTGATTAAATTAAATTTTCTTATAAGTAATTTACATAAACATTTTTTGACTGGCACTTTTGAATTTTAAAAATGTTTAACAAAAAAAATTCAAACAATGCTCATTTATATCTACAAAAGTAATTTTGGAATGTTTCAAAAGTATTTAAAAAACAAACTTTTTTATAAAATTTTGCGAGTACCCCATTTTGCTCCCATCTCTATATATATGTACTAAGTAAAAATATTAACAATTGTATATAAATTTCATGTTACTTTTAATAGCTTTTAACGTTATCTCATTACAAACAATAGCCTTTTTTTTACGGACTATATATTTTTTATTATCATTATCTTGTACTTTAGTACCAACTGAGAATTCTTGGCAAACGTTTGAATATAATAGATAAGGATGGGAAAAAAAATTGCTTAAATTTAGCATATCTGCATACTATCGAACGTCGTAATCATATCACTGAACGTGAGAGCCCTTTTTATTATTTAATTCACTTCTGTAATCTCCATATAAATATATATATATATATATATATATATACCCACGTTACAAATTTCAAACCTTATCGAAGCCATTAATAGTAACAAATAAAAGTGAAACTTTATTTTAAAAAAATTTCCAAGCCAGTAAACATGTAAATAGAAAACGTGCATGTGAGTTTTAAAAAATGTGCAAACAGTCGAGCAGTGTTGCAACAAGATTGATCGTAAAAATTATTAGGTTAAGAATAAAAAATAAAATATATGTATTGAACTCGTGTTATAATTATTGAGTGCTCGCAATGCAACCCCTTGAATATCTCCCGGCATAATAAGACTGCAGTTGGAGTTCTCGCGCCCTCCCACCATTAATCTGATTAGATGGAAATTTTTTTTAAACAGAATGCAGCAGACAGACGGAGATGGAGATCGAGTGAGAGGGGGAGGGAGAAGGAATAAAAATACTTAAGTAAAGAGGAAAGAAGGAGAGAGAGGGAGAGACGTTAAAGGGGATTAGAGTGAGCATAAACATTATGATCGGGTCCAACATAAATATATCTGAAGCAGCTTTGAGGCAGGGAAAGAATGAAACAAAAGTGGGAGATGGATTTTAGTTGTTGTTAAGGCCCCGGTAGGCCGCGATGCCGATGGGAGTCGGGCTCTTGTAGTGGCGTTTTAATATAATATTATTGGCTATTGATAAATTGTCGATAATGATGGGTTAGGGAGTTACTGTGGGAGAGGGAGAACCGGGTCTCTCCCGCGGGACTCTCTCGCACTCTTTCCATCTTCTCCGACGCCGAATATAATGCATCAACATAACACACACCCCAGCTCCCTGCTCATATATATCGATTCACTTTTGCTCCATGCTTATTCACTTCTTCATCCTCAAGGGCTACAGCTAAATTCTTTTTAAATTCTCCCATATCGTGCCCCATCCAGTTTATAAAACAGGACTTTTGCATCCATCTCTTGCCGAGCCGGTGATTCTGTAACAAAAGACCGGTCGATCACCTTTTATTTATATTAATTTTTTTTAAGCGGATTGATATCAGAAGTCGAAGCCGATGCACAAACGGAACAGTGATGTTGTTTATTGAGAAATGATCATCTAACTCAGGATTGGATTTAATGAGAGTCGAGAGCTGAACAGGAATAATAAGAGAGGGAGAGCATAAAAGTATGAGTTAAATAACGTGTATAAACAGAGAGTAAAGAAGCTTTATATCTCGTTGGCTTAATTTACAAGAGCGATCGCGATCTCGGAGATAAAAGGACGTTGGGATATAATTTAGTGGTAGTCCCCAGTCTACGATCTCCAATCAACCACTTAGCCGACGATGTATTTACGAGGTGTTCTGTAATTTTCTCTAATTCGACGCGCGACTCACGCTTCGTCTTTCTCTGTAGCTATACACTAGTTGCAGAGACCGTTTATCCAACGATATGTGTAATATATCATAATATATAATAATCCAGGTGTGCGTGTGTGTGTGAGCCAGTCGTACGCCACCAAAAGATCCAGGCACACTTATGCTAATGTCCTCGTGCCTACGTTTTAATCCTCATTTATCATAAACATAAATATTATAACCGATGTCAATTACATAACTATTTGATAAATAGATTTTTTCAACGGGCCGACGTGCAAGTGAATGAATGCAACTCGTTTAACGTTTATTTTTTAACAAGACGATAAAACAAAACCGCGATATTGTGGATGCCCTTAGTCAGCCCGATCCTGTTTTCGTTTAATACTCATCGTCTCATATCCTCGCGCCTGAGTTTAGTCCAAGAGATTAAAAAGTTAATGGGAGGCGTGCTGTGGGGGCGTGCAAGTGTACGTGGTGCTGGGATTTATGTCTGCACCACTGGAGATATTAGTTTCGGGCGAATGCCAATACTTGATTATTGCACTCTTTTCTTTTTTATTTTTTCTTTTTCTTTTGCATCGAATGCGTTCTCATATAAACTACATATAAATATATTACATTATATCGTGTATAATTATTATTAAATAGATACCCTCATGCCCTTGAAATTTAAAAACAGTTTGGTTATGATGGAATTCAAGTTTTTTTCAGCACAAAACCATGCAGACACTTCCGATCCCTAGACGAGCTGAGCAAAGTCTCATCATCTGGGTAATAAAAATAAGATTGTGTGTGATGGTCCATCATCCACTATATCATCCACGTCTTTTTCTCAAGTGTATATATATATATATATATATACATATAGAAACCTATTAATTCTATGGCATGTCGATTATTCCAGTTTTCTCGTCGATTTTGTTGATTCTTTTTTCTTAATATTTTTTTTTCATAATTTAATTGCCGATAATTTATATGAGAAATATTAGATTCGTGCGAAAGTGTATTAATACGAGAGTAGAGAGAGAGCCGGTCGTCATTCTGGTCCCGTCCCCGACGTAGTCATGTGTAGAGTAAATTTTATGTATAAAAGAGAGAGAGACGGGTATCTCGAGCGATGAGAAGAGTGAAACGTACGGGGGAGGATCGCTCGTAGCTCGATGATCTTGCGGGATGGATCACGGATCGAGGAACCGAGGGCTGTAATTATAGCCAAATATGAAAAGCAAGCGGTAAGATTAATTTTTTTCGCGAGATTGATGCCGGGATCGAAGGGTATCGAGGAATAACGTATGTAGGGATAAACGAACGGAGAAGAAGACGACCGAGAGCATGAAAACCCAATACAAGTATAAGCATAAGCATAAGCAAGACTTTTGTGAGAGAAGATCCGAGTTTGCTGATGGAGAAGAATCGAGGGACGCGGCGGGTACGCGATATCGATTCCGCCTACCTTAACGAGATTCCATCCTTCCGTCACTCAAATTAACAATAATAATATGCCAATAATGCCAAATTACGGTGCAACGCAGACCGCCTTTGGGCATTTCTACCACCACAGCCACCCTTCGCTAAAGCAAAGCAAAAAAAAGTCCCTATTCGCACTTGAAATTTTTGTTTTCAACTTGTTCTCACAATCATAAATATCCGCAAAGTCTTTTTTAATTAGATTTTTTTTTTCCCTAGTGTAAAAAGGTACAAAAACACAGACAAAAAAAAATAAAAATTACTTTGATAATTAAATTCGAGAATCGCTTGCGAAGATCACGATACGATAATGCACATGTTCGTGTTACTTTGTTACAGGTATTATACACATCCAATCCCAATCCAATCGGTGTGTCACAATTCCAAGAAATAAAAGTTCTAACCAATTAAATCGCTTGGACAAAAAAAATAAACTTTGTTGTGTATATATATAAATATTGTGTGTGAGAAGCTGTAGGAGAGTTTGTTCGTCTTTTGGTGTGCAGTCGAGAGAAAAAGAGAGAGCGAGAGAGAAAAGTCTCAGGTGCAAGCACGGATAAATTTCTTTGGATTTTCGAAGAGTGAGTTTGTGGGACTATATCCATACTATTATCAAGAATCTCCGAGCAAGTTCGACGCCGATTTATTTGGCAAAAAGTTCGTGTTCTCTCTCATTCTCTTTTACTCTTCATCTTCTTTGTTGTTATATTCATTCTCGCGATTTTACAGCGTACGGGATTAAATAAAATGGGATAAATGACGAAAATAAAACTAAATAAGCTACAAATAAAGGAAAATAAAAAAAAGAATGATAGGAGGCGCAGCAACTCACCTCTGCGCGCCAATGAGCCAGAGAAACGGACGATCCGCGTGCCGATTTGCCGGGCGATTGCCCGTGTCTTGCCTTTTCTTAATTATTCCTTTTCACTTTTATTTTGTTTTTTTATTTTACCTCATTCCCTCTTACTCCTCAATGTGCTCTCCAGTGTCTTTTTTGTCTCTACTCCGGTAAGTTCTTTTTATTTTCTCGGTACGCTAAAATACTTATTCACTGGCGATGAGACTCCGAGGGCTTATTAGGCGCAGTAATTAACCGCGAGTTCTCCCTATTCTCTCAACGAGTATAATTCCGTACGCGCAACAATTGAAAGACAGAGAAACCAACAGTCAAGATTTGTCGATAGGATTTATTCGACGAATTTGATTTTTAAAATCTGTTAATTAATTACTGAAGACTACAATTTACTCCTCGCTAATTTATTTTATTCCATTCTATTCTATTATTTTTTATTGAGACATTATTTATTCACATTTAATATTTTTATTCCCCTTGAAAAAAAGGTCCCGATAAAAAACTAAGACTCGAGTCAAGTGCCCGAGTGGTTCCACCGGGTATTAAAATTTAAAGGACAAAAAACACTATGGGATATATCACCCGAGGTCAAGTCAGCATATAAAAATCCAGTGTTGGCTTGCTTTCAGTCGTTGAGTTTAAAGGCATGCACGCGCCAAGGGCTATAAATATCGGCTTATTTACGGACACAGCAGACTCCCGAGAGCCACAAGGATAAATTCACCAAAATGCCCATTTAATTAACACCTTATTTATTGAGACGTCGGACTCACCTTTTGCGTTCTCGTTCTCGTTCTCTATCTCTTTCTCCAGAGAGCTGTCGCCCGGTTACAGTTTCTCTACTTTACACTCTAAGCTAAACAACTCGTCTGAAAAACAGCACAGATATACACCAGCATATCATCACATGTGGGTGGGATATCCTGCCAACTAGAGCACCCGTCCTCTCTTTACCTACAAATCAATTAAATCTCCCGTAGCATCAACGTTATTTATAAGTAACGACCATCGACTTTATCATTTTTTACGCTCCCTTCTCAGACAGTTATTTAGTTCCCGGTCATTTCAGTAAATTCCACAAAAATTTTTTCCATCCCAAAATCCAAAGCCTCGGTAATAATTTAAAATTTCTACCTGCCTGTAAAAAAAAAAATGTGTTTTTATTTTTTCCTTCGATTCACCTTGTGGTCGGTGATGATAGACGATCAATAATTCACATGTATAACATTGTTGATCGTGCAAAACTCAGGTGCCACTTTCGTCCCACAAGGAAAGAGGATTCAGCTGCCGTTCACCGTCTTCGTTCACCGGCGTCCTATATCAATCCGCGTAAACCAGCAACCAACAACCAACGAAAACGAAAGAACGAACGAACGGACGGACGGATGAACGGTTGTCGTCCAAGACACGAATAACAGATACAACCAAAGCTGTATAAGAAGGACTAACGGGTGGTGGTATTATACGCCAGACAAGACCACAAGTCTCTGATCTTTCTACATATCCTTTTGTCTCATTCCAACTGATGTATATGTACACATTAAATGAGAGCGATCCCTTACACCTGCTTTACCAGCTACCTTACACGCGTCCAAACACTCCCTCAACTCTATCTCTCTTTGCCTTTTGTTTATAATATCCATCTACTCTTTCCCTAAACGTCCGTACAATGATTCCAAGCCCAAGCCCAAGTCTGAGTCCAGGAATAAATATATGAGTGTATGTAAGAATATGTTACCGATTCTTCTATACTTGTTGAATATGTATCGCGTTTAGTACCACTCAGCCCAGTTTGTTCAGGAAATTGCATTTTCAGTCTGTACGAGTAATAAAAAATAACTACCGACGATTCGTTTTATTGTTGTGTTAATTTTCATATATATATTATTACCAGATGTGTTGTGCGATAATTTTATTCAATTTAAATTACATATTTATGACATTTTATTTTACCTCACTCTTGTTTTAACATCAATTTAATTTAATTTTACCAACACAAGTGAGCCGGGGTTTTAAATTTTAACAATCAGGATTTTTGTTGTTTGTTTTCTTTGGACTCAAGCAAGCCGGGATAAAAGGAGCTTGAGGTGTTCAAGAGCCCTTGAGCACACAAAAGGTATAGTGGTCATCGAGAAATAGCACAATGGAGTCACAATATTTATTTAATAAGTAAAATTGTGTGCTTACGATGACTTTAAATATTTATTTACACATTGTCTAGACATATTTTTAGGCTGAAGGGGTTTTTAATGACAGTGTGTATACATCAGGAGCTATCGGTTGATCCGAGAGTGAGTAAGAAGAAGTAGTGGAAGAAATTGTAGAAGAAGAGTAAGAAGAAGAAGAAGAAAAGAGATCGTCCAGCGCACGTACAAACGTCGACAAAACCTCGTGAATTACACCTGCACAGCTGCCCGAAACGCCCGGCAGGTGAATCTTGATTCGCTCACCTGAACCACTCGTGTCTTTCTCTCTCGTTTTCATCATCAGCAGCCGTGTCTTTTTCTCACCAGGGAAAAGTGTCTTCCCCCAAGCAGGTGATATCAATCGTGAATATTAACCCCTAGAACTTTATACTCTAGTCACTTTTTTAAAATACATTCCTGTTTAATATTTATAAACAATAATGATATTAATAAATATACTAGGTCAAAAAAATAATTGGTTAATTTTAATCAATGAACAAATTGGTTTATAAGTTATAAATAAAATAACAAGTACAAGATCGTGTTAGCATCTCGATCGGTAAATAAAAAATGTAATCGATCCAATCAGGAAACCGGATAGTAGTTAATCGGGGATATCGGTTCCCGTCTTTGTCTCTCTTACGAAGAAACCTTTAACGCGGATAGCGGGCCAATCTTTGTAATTATAGACTCGGCGCGCGTCCCATTAGGTTCTTCACTCTGTGAAACCCATGAGAACGAGCTATTTACGTCCACAAGAGATATGACTTGATGGATAAACCGACACAACATTTAACCGGGCTTCAGAGCACTACTGCTCTTATATATCCTCGCGTATGCTACCAACCATTCTCTCGATCGCTCTGATGACCACCAGCGAGACTACTCGATGATCACCTTCTTTTCATCACTTCATTATCGAACAAAACTTAACCCCGATAGCATCCGGCCACCATTAAATTTTATCCATCTTACGGCAAACTTACATTTTTTTATTGATTCATAAATATATATGTCGATAACGTAGCGGTATTTTATATAGAGGAGGGGGGACGGGTTTATTTTGTAATTATTAATTTTTTTTTTAAATATCCCGCGCTTTTGTATTAGATGTCGCTCTTTGTTTGAATCCAACCGTTACGCTAGTGCTGCTGATAGAAGTTGGTGGAGAAAAAAGAAAATAAGTGCATATGCATAAATAACACCAGTAAGAAAAATGGCAGCTAAAGTTTCCGTGAATGACAAGTTTTTAAGTTCTAATTAATTACAATTAAATCAAGAAGAGTTGGATAGTGATTAACGAAATTGTTCTTGTAGTTAGCAAAGTAACGCAAACAAAAAATTAGGCCCGTAAGTCGTTTTATTCGGGAGTTATCGTGATCACAAGAAATTATTAAATTAATTGGCAACAGGGCTCCCCTCAACTAAATTATTTATCTCAAAAATAACGATAAGATATCGATACTGCCACTCTAATATGTCGTATCCCACATTTGGGAAATTTTTCAGGAGACGATAAAGACGTTTCACGGTCGCAAAACATTATGTTTGCATTGGTATAACCTACAAATTTATTTTCATGTTTTTCATAAAATCCCTGGTTAAAAATACTGATTGAAAAGAATTGAGAAGCGGCCACTCCATGCAAACTGTATATCTATATAAACAAACAAAAAAATTGAAATTATTGAAAAGAATTCAGATTTCATCATTTTTAAATCTTTTAAATCAATATTTTGAACCAGGGATATAGGCATTTGTAGTAAATAAATAATTTTGAATTATATGCTATAAGAAAAGTAAAAAATGATGCAGAATTACTTTCTTACTCATATCGATAATTGCTTCCTTAAAATTAAAAATATTAAGCGTGACCTATACGAATGTGGGATACGACGTATTATAATGGTAGTGTCGATATGGAGGAATCAACCTTACATTGTATGTATTATAATTATTCTTTAATAAATTCTCTATATGATGATATAAGTATCAAAACCTCTTCTAATATATTTTAAGAAGTGTAGAGATGATTGAAACTGAGTGAGGTACTCGATTTTTGAAAAAGTTTAACAAAAAGAATTTTTGTTTATAAAATTTAAGGGGTAGCCCGTTTTACCCCCCGTCCCCTATATTTATAAGTGATTAATATTTAATTCGTAAGGAGGACAAAAATGAACGTTGGCGTTGTATATTTATATTTATTTGTTAATCGTTTTTTTCTGCTAACAAGGACAACGTTCTCATGCACATGATGCTCGTTACTTTTGATCTACTTTGTGAAGAAGCTCGAGAGAACAGGAAGTCACTTGTAAATTGTCGAGTCGCGACGGCGTTTTATCGCGCGAACAAGTGTGTGGGCAGAACGAAACGGAAGGTGAATACTGTGGCGTTGCATGAAACGAGACGATCCTTTTTCCATGTGCAGGAAGAGCTGTCATGTACTTACCTGCTTGCTTACATATATATAGATTTTTACATGTGCGTATATATACATATCATCAGACGCGTGAATGAAAAACTTTAAAGGCTCATATGCATGCTACGGGATATGCCCAACACACGTCTCTGCTAATCTAATTTACTTCAAACGAGATAAAGGACTCGTTCACCGTGACCGTTCAGTGTATCTGCATGTTAATGCTATTTTTAATTTTCAGGGTGTGGGAAGGGAAAAAAATCTATAATGTTACTTAAAAAAACAAGTTATGTTTATTAACGGCTCTTAGAGGTACTTAACTTGTTGGCACAAATATAACAGGAATTAAAAAGCGAAAAAAAATTAATTTATATGAAACTATTTGGCAAAGTATTATTACGTTTGATTAATGATTAAATATTAAAGTTAATTTTTTCGACGTTACAAATGAAACTTTAAAAAAAATAATGATCATCGGCTGAGGTTCTAAATGACGTACAGAAAACGAGTGAGGAAATTAATAGCTTTTTTTCTTTAATGTGTTGATATAATAAATGAGCATGCAAAGAATATATCAATCAAAATAATCGAGTGCCGCCTATTCACAATTATCAGGTAGTTGCGTGGCTCATATATGTAATCAAATGACGTCATCCAGATAGAAAGTATCTTGAACTTGTCCGAATACTTATTATTTGTATATGTATATATAGAGTTGTAAGACAACTATTATATATTTGGATAATATTGCCGTACGTTAATGATTAGACATACTTTAAAGTTTTAATTTTTTTGAGCTTTGAACATCGATTTCATCAAGTGGAAAATCTGGAAAACGGTTAATACTGCGGGCTGACACCATATTTACCGTTATTTTCAATTTCAAGGAGCTCGAATACAGTCTTGTAACATCTATAAATTGAATTTCTTAATTATTGATATTTCTTGTTTGAAAAAAGAGAAAAAAATGAAATCTCCCCGGCGGGGAATCGAACCCCGGTCTCCCGCGTGACAGGCGGGGATAATGTCCATTATACGACCGAGGACTGCATTTGCCGAAAATGGCATTGTTTATAAAATTAGGAAAAACTAAACAAATAGGCGAATCTCATAAACGAAAACCAAAAAAAAAATAGCTTTGCCGAAACTAGCACTTCTAGTGTTTGGTAGCATGTATTGGAATAGCTGTTCAAACGATTGTATAATACAATGTGAACTCTATTAATAGAGATTATCATTGTTTTTAGCTTTTCGCTATGAAAACTGAAATTTAAAACACTACTAAGTTATTGATTTCTGTGGGATTTTAGGAAGTTGATTTTACAGTAGGTTTCAATGCTTTAAGATACTACACTGAAAAAAATAATCGCTAGCTGTTAGTGATTTTTTTCTTTAGCAGCTAGCGATTTTTTCGCTAGCTGCTAACGATTTTTTCGCTAGTAGCTCGGACAGTGTACTTTTAACTCGGTGTGAGTGTTACCTTACACACCGTTCGGTGTTATTAGCTATATATATGGAGAGTGGGGCAAAATGGGTCACTTAAGAAAACAAGGCTTATATGTAATGTGAATGCTTATATATATATATAGCGAAAAAATCGTTAGCAGCTAGCGAAAAAATTGCTTCCAGCAAGCGATTTTTAATCGCTGCCTGTTAGCGAAAAAAACGCTAGCGGCTAGCGAAAAAAATCGTTTGCAGCTAACGATTAAAAATCGCTAGCTGCTAAAGAAAAAATCACTAGCAGCCAGCGATTATTTTTGTCAGTGTACTCTATAAATTTGAAACAGTGATTCTTCACCGTTTTATAAGTATACTAAGCGGTATACTTACAGCTGTGAATTTTTCAGAGGTTTTCACTGTTTCAGATTTTAGAAGCTATTCTGACTGTATTTTCAGAATAATACCTCTTTTCAATGTCGTAATTCACACGGACAAAAAAACTACAAGAAATATTAAAGTTTCGTATAGTAACGCGGCGGTTTACATTGAAAACTGGAAATATTTGACACAATTCTGTAAGAATTACACTTTCAATATTACAGTTTTATTAAATATAACTTTCAGGACAAAACAATATAAAAACCCCGGGCAAACCTATCTAATTAACTTTAACGAGGAGCAAGTAGGTCACATTTCTTGCTAGAAAATGATATCCTGATTTCCTCCATGACAAGCTAATCAGTACTGAAAACCTTTAATTTAATCATTACAAAAACTATCGAGGGTAAGAATAATTTCTGTGAAAAGGCAGGTGACAAGATATTTTGTCCCTGTGGCTTGGCTTGATTAGGATGTATATAAATGCGGATGTAAAAAAAAAAGAAAAAAAATAGTTTAGTAGCAGGTGAGTTAAGTGAATTGTCCGTTAAACGACTCATTGATAAATTTTGAATTTTTTACTATCCTCATTCTTTCTTAATATATTCTGATACTTAACAAGGTAACAGCGAGCGGTTGAAGGTTTTAAAAAGTATCCGAAGCTTTTCCTCAATTCGGAAAATTACATTTATAAAGACAAGACTAACGAGTGGCGGAAGCAGATGTTATTTTTTTTTTTACCTCATAACTTGTTTTGTTGGATGTTTTAATTTTTTTTCAATCGCTGAAAAATCATGATTAACAAAATTTATTAATAAAAGATGATAAACTTGCAGTTCTTAACTCACTTTTCTCAATAAAATATAGTATTTTGTCGGAATTGCACAAAGAGTTGATGAAAAAAAGGTCTTGGATGTACTCGAGTGAAGTGTGTATGTACTTTTAAAGCCTTTTATTGACTCCCGTGTCATTATAATAAATTCACCCTTGAGTAAAATATATAAGAGGATCAACTTGAATTGGAGAATAAGAACCAAGTACACGCATTATCGGCGTATTTGTACCAAGTCTGACGAGTGACGACGTGCACCTTAAGTATATTACTTATACCATTATAAAGTTTGCTGTTGAGTTCCGAGGGACTCTCGAGCGATTGGTAGCCCGAGAGGCAAGAGAGGTAAATGCAGGTGCTATGGCACGCGTCTTTATACTTTTGCTGACTCGCGTTCGTCTTTGCTGCACCTGAACTAATTACCAAACATGTAATGCAACGTATTCTATGCTTGTTTTTTTCCACCCTCTCACACTCAAGACCACCAAAAATTATTCTTCTTGCATGTAATGCGTGCTAAATTTTTTCCAATTTACAATTATCCACAACGAGAACGCAACCAACCGGACCGAGTACTCGACCATTGAATATTTTAATCAAAAATTTTATAATTTACAATTTATACTAATGAATATCATTTACATTTGAATCAAAATAGTATTGCTGCCCGCCTGCAATGTCTTGAATTAAAAGGCGAAAAAAAATCAGCACACATCTGCCTTCGAAAATCTGTAGCTGCAACCAATGGTCAAAATTATTATCCTTTCATCATAATTTCGACGGTGGTTCACCCAATTTTTTGTTTCGTCCATTTAAAAAGCGCCTATATATACACATATACTTTGTTAGCCTGTTGATCGCGTGTTGCACATATATATATCTCGGTTTTTCGGCAGGTGCTGCCGAATGCCGATATATAAGTGTACAGCAGCACATATCTAAAAAGAGAAAAAGCCTAAAAAATAAAGACCAAGAAAGAGAGTTAACTTGTCTTGATGTGGCACCATGTACCGTGTTGAACCACCAAATTCCAGCTCGTGCTACAACGTCAGCGCATCACCACCTTGCCTCCTTCCATATCCTCAATTCACGAAACAACTCGACGTTTGTACCACTAAATGTTTTGTTTAATTTTGCTTTCACGCAAAACGTTTTATTCACAACTGCGTCTTCTACACTCTTATTATTATTATATGAATAATAATTTTGTAATATTTCCTAAAACGCGGGCTTATTATTTATATTTTTTTTTCATACAGACAATAGAGGAAGTCTGGCATCATCGATGACACCGATAAACTTGGCAATAAAACTTTTTTTTCCTCATGCATGCATTTAGTAGAGTATATATTGGGTATAAACAAAGTCTCGACTCGTGTCTTAGGTTTAACGATTATTGTGCAGTAAATATCCATGATCCACCTGTGCCTCCTCTCTATACAATCTACTCTCTTCTTTTATCCTCTCCCAAAGAGAAACATATTCGAAGCAACTCTTCTGTTTACATATATATACATACATATACACATATATATATACTAAAGAGATACATCGTGGCATCGTTTTCCTCTTGCACGCGAGCGTAACTGTTTCGGTTAAACTTACAGAACGCCCCATTGTCTTACAACGACCATAAATGTTGTCGAATAAAATTTATTACGAGATGCTCAAGTATACTGAATTTTTTTTCAGCCTTATTTTTTTATACTTCCAAATTGTCTGACCTGTGTATGGATATATAGATATATATTTTATAAGTACTGTGGCTTTAACACGAATCGAACTTTTTATTTTAGGATACACAGCTTGCGATACATAATCAAAATAATGATAACAGTAAATTCACCCATTACATTAAAACTTATTAAAAATTATTAATGTAGAAAAAAAAAGTAAGGGTATCAATATATTTTAGCTGCGGATGGATGGATAAAAAAATAAAAAACTTTTATTGGAGATTTAGAATCAATGCGATAGATAGGATAAATCCTGTAAAACGGATGAGTGGATTCTCTGCTTAACTTATTTTTTATTATTTGAAAGTTTCCATCGGGTATATTGGCTGGGATACACAGTAGACACTTTCCATGACAATTTTCCAGCCGTTGCTCTCGTAGTGTCAGCATCGCAGCGTCGGGATCAATGAATCGGACAGCACTTGACCCTTGATCCGGGCGACGTAATTCCTTTTTTTCCCTTTCACCTTCTCCGACAAAACCATCACCGCCTCTGTCTACTTTTTCTTTTCCTTAAATCTATAATAATAGTGGCAGTAGATTGGACATGAGGGACTTTGCCGCGAATGCTTTACAAACACTGATGTATATTACTGATCATAATCGACGAAATTAGGTCACTTATTTATTTTTTCCCTCTATGTCCCCCTTTAAAAGACACACTCACACACTAAAGCCCAGATCATCTATTTTCAATTGGACAATTTAATGTATTACCAGCAGTCTATTGTTTTTAACGGCAGTCAACTGTAAACGTGAGTCGCACCAATTTCTCAAGACGCGAGGGAAATTTGTAGAAAGGAGGAAGTGCTCGTACTAGATTGGATCTCGTAATCGACGACAATCGATCTGCACAGCGAGGGAAATCACGAAATCCCTGCAGTTCTGGATCCCGTCGGGTACTAAATCCACCAGCACCAATACTACTACTACTACTATTACTACGAAGACTACGGACATAGGGGTAGTGAAAAAGATCGAAGACAGCATGTGTATTCCACCCTTGTGCATGTGGTTGTCTAAGCTCTTGGTCACCAGTTCCTGGACGTGTCGTGCTGGACAAATGCCCGGATACTAGAGGTGGAAGTAATGCGTCTTAGCTAAGATTCACAGGCGCAGTCTTATATATTTATCAGCCGGCTTTAATCTTTATCAGGGGGTCGCTTTTAATGTTCTATTAAACTGCCTACCCTACAATAACACCAACAATTATTACTGTTATTTCACAACAGAGACAATAAATTATAAAATTATGAAAGATTTTATTGAGCAAAGTTGATTTAGTTTTATCAGGACGCGGTTATGAAACGAGTTTCTAAAAACTGTATTGGAGGCTTGTTTGGACAGGATCAATGAGGTCACGAAAAATTACAGAGGCTAATAATAATAAGTGAGTGTGCAATTAAGCAAACTACTTATTAAAAACGTGTGATTGGACGGTTAAAGTAAAGAGAAGATTTAAGAAATGAACGCCATGGGTGGCACGGTTAGCAGCCCATCCATTTTTCTGACTGCTCGTTGTTTCGCGCCAGGGGTCTACGCTTCAAGAGAACAGCTCTCTAAAGATTTGCTCTCCTCTCTTTAATTTCATCGCTAAAATATTCCCATTCAAAAATTAATTTTTAAAAAACTCTTCAATAATGATGATAATATTTTCAAAAAAATACTTTGAACGATTGACTAGATTGTTTGAACTGACGTATTTGGCTCATTAGCCAGACGAGAAAGTCAAAATTAAGTTGACTGGTCATTTGAGTACCAGTTTCAAAAATTTTACTAATCATTACTACAAGTAAGTTGCCAAGGATTTATAATTATCCATAAAACATCCGATGTTACGCTCATCCGTTTCGGCTCCTAGGGTTTTTTTGGTTTAATAATCAAAGTCAACATTATTATATTGATTCTCTGTATTAAATATATGACAATACACATTCAGTCTATACATATATATTGTGAGTTTAAATTAAAGTACTTTCTCATCAATATCGATACACATACGCAGATACGTATACATATAAGTCATAGGTTTTGTTGTATAAAATAAAAAAAACAAGAAATTATATATAATACGATTCCTTCTGGCGTTGGACTGTGAGTGTGTGCCAGTCACGCTGTCCTCATCAATCTTATTCGATTATTCCATGATGGGCGAAAAAAAGGCCTGGCAAAACAAAAAAAAAAAAAAAACAAAAGCTCGATACAGAAGAGTGGAAAAAAAACATATTAATATTTCTTAAAAAATCAAACAATTTAAAGTACAATAGAAAATTATAAATTAATTATTTAGACATTCCTGCATCGAAAAACTTCACTACTCATTTATTATCAGACTGAATGGTTTCCCATTGGAAGCTATTTCCCGTAATTTCTGGGTGAGCATGTGAGAATAGTTTTTTTAAAATGAATAAGGAACTGAATACTGTGTATATAAAAAATAATTTATTTAGGAGAGATGGTTACGGTAATAAGTTTCATTTGACGTCTCAATAAACAATATTTGCCGAGTGAGCGAATACCCTTTGGAAGATGACATGAGGAGTGACGCCCTCCGTCGTAAATGTTTTGTTACGTGTGCTGTGTGCAGTTAATAATGAAGCAAGAGATAAAATAAAGCGGTAAGCATCGGAGCATAGATGGGAGCATAGAAAAAGGTGTGTGAGGGCAGAGGAAGAAAGAAAGTATTCTAGTGAGAGAGATTATGCTGAGGGCGTTGACGGGAGGTGGACCATTGCAAACACTCCCAGGTAAACCAGACATGAACAACTTGACTGAGGAATAACCCTTTGGATAATTTACGCCGAGGCATTTACGAGACTCTAACTAGCGGGTAGTCCAGCGAATCGGTACCAATATCCATGCTCAGAACATCCTTATCAACGCCTACATATGCACGCATGTCTTCTTTTAAAACAACGTCTTTATATTTTGTATATTCTATTCCAGCTTTTGAATTATTTTCTGTAAGAAATTTACGGAGTGATTCTGAAGCGGATAGTCATCTATCTGTTTATTTATTTAATTTGCTCGGAGTTAAGAAAATTCCGATCACTCCGAAATCACTCCGCTGCCCATACGAAAAAAATATATATCCGGGCAAATCTGCATATATGTGACATATTCCAGATTTGCCCGGATATATCCGGATATATATTTTTTTCGTATGGGTAAAAAACAAACTTCGAATTTACTCCGTACGCGGGATGACATTTTTCAAATCTCTGGAACTCTCAATTCTTTACAGTGTATTGAAAATTTCAAATTTCAACCGAAATCAAATTTTTCATATTACCCGCAAAAATACGAGTTTCAATGCCTACACTGTAAAAAGAGCGGTGTTAAAAATGGACTCGTTTTAACTCCGCCTGGTGTAAAAATTAAATTACACCGGTGTTAAAAATACACACCGCTTTCGGAGGTAAATTTAACACCGATAATTTTAATACCTACACCGCTTGAACTTACCCCGGTGATTTTTTACAGTGTATTTAGTACTAAATAACGCTTCTTTAACAGTCGATATACGGTTATTTGTCGGTACCGTGAATTTACGGTCATTCGACCGTCGTTTTACGATGATTTTACAGTGATCACGAATCCGCCAGGGGTCCAATCCAATGTGAATTTGCGGATTGAAACTGATGAGTTTCTATCCTAGGTCGAAAATTGACCTTTGACTCCCATTTCAGTCTTGAGAGAATCACTTTCGTTAACTATAAACTTCAAAATACCCATAAGTTATTTGAACCAATCAAGTTAACGGTTAAATAGATACATGCCCCATTAATTTCAAATTTGACTGCAGCAAAATATTCAAACTCATTTTCAATCCCGATAATGAAAAATAAAATAACATGAATTGAAACTTAGTTTGAAACGTCATAACCTCATCCTCTTCTGAAATCGTCTTGCGTCACCCCTTGTCACACAAAACACTCTACCAAAGCATTAAATTATTTTCTAAACCAGCCCACAAATTTTTATTTGCAACTACATGAGTACCTAAAAAAAATAATGTTACATAAAAAGCAAATAGATTCCACTATTCAATAGGTCAAACCGTCGATGACAATGTATTCGAAAACGGTTTGTTAAAAAGCGATTTCCTGCATGGATTGACTCGATCCGAGACTCAAGAGCTTCCTGTTTGCCTACAGATTTTCAGCACCTATAATTTCCTCAATCTCTTTCATCATTCTCGATCCTGTTATAAAAGTGAATGCCACCCCGAGATTGCTCTCCACCGCTACGTAATCTTTCCATTGTCAATTGTCAATTTTGGGACAGTTTTTTTTCCATTCAACAGCAGTCTTTTTATACATCTGTCTTCTTGTCCTCAAACATTCTGTGCTTGAACTTGTTAGCCTCTGGAGTCTCTTATTTGGGCTTCTGTGCCGAATTAGCTCAGAATGTTCTCATTTCTCAAGTGTGTTTAGGCACGAGTTCCTATCCAAATATCTGACAATTCCATTCCCATGATACGATCATGGTAATGATTATTATTATTGGCTACCAGGACTAGCTAATAGATGTCTAGGTTTACAATGGGGTCCATTATCGGCTAATCAATGAAAATGTTAAACATCCCGAACAATAGTAATACGAAAACAACTGGCATGAGCATATCGATGGACGATTAGCTAATTTGTTATAAGTTATAACTTATACTTATGAGCATCAAAGCCCCCGTAGACGAAGACGGTACCTAAAAAGATGAGATCAAACGAGGAATAAACTGTCTAGTCATGCTGGCTCTCTAAAATCTAAAGTGCCAGTCGATTTGCTGGTGTCTTATATTGATATACAAAAATAAAATTATTCAGACGCACGTCAGTATACACCGGCAATCATTCGCGGTCTAACTTGTAGCAGGTTAAAAGGCATTAAGAGAATCCATAAAAATTTTTTTTATCTGAAACTCTTACCGGTGGATAATGAAAAAATATAAGTTATAAAATATCTGAAGATTGTTGCCAGCTGGATGATACTGAAGCTCCTCAATCTACTGTTAGCTCATATCTACGATAGAAAATGAGCAACAAAAATCGGAGATGAAAAAGGTTAAGCTAAAGCTAAAGGTAAGGAAGAATATGAACAAGTAGAAGAAATAGAATAAGAATCCCTTCTCACCAAGGCTCGATCATATCCAATGTATTAACGCTTTAGCACCCGAGGCGGGCGCCCTGCCGAGCCCTTTCTCTTCTTCCTTCTCTTATTAATCTCGAAGCTCAATATCTCACACTCGCTCGCTCTCTTGTACACTACAGTCAATATATGAGAGCTGGAATTGGATTAGTCTCAGACGATCCGATCAACCGGTGATGTGATTAATCCCATCGGTCGATTGCATCGACCAAACTGTAGATACTTAAATCTAATATCTATACCGCATATAGACTTTTTTTCATCATATCTACTCTGCCTCATACCATCTTATTATACAGTATATATACTTGATATATAACGGAACATACATTCACTGTAAAAAGAGCGGTGTTAAAAATCAACTCTATTTAACACCACGTGGTATTAAAAATAAATACCACAAGTGTACATTTTAAAAAGAGCGGTATTAAAAATGGACTCATTTTAATTCCGCCCGGTGTTAAAATGAAATTACACCGGTGTAGGAGGCGTAATTAGTATACACTGTAAAAAATCACCGGGGTAAGTCCAAGCGGTGTAGGTGTTAAAATTGGCGGTGTTAAATTTGAACACCGAAAGCGGTGTAAAAATAACGCCGCCGCCGGTGTAAATATTCTGGACTGGTGTTAAAAAAAATTCTCCGGTGTTAAAATAACACCGCTGCCGGTGTAAATATTTTACTTTGTGAATATTTTTACTTACTTGTTAATTAATGATATTCTTGATTAATTTTCATAAAAAACTGACATTTTTTGTGTTTTATAATCTTTAAAGTTAATACTCCACGCGGACGCAGTTTATCCTGCCTTTACACCAGTATTACTCCGCTTTTACACCGGTTACCACGCTTTTACACCGATTTTACTCCGCTTTTACTCCGGTTACCCTGATTTAACACCGGTGAATTACTCCTCCTACACCGGTGTAATTTTATTTTAACATCGGGCGGAGTTAAAATGAGTCCATTTTTAACACCGATCTTTTTACAGTGTAGTGATCGAGTAAGTAAAAATATTCACAAAGTAAAATATTTTAACACCGGTCTAGAACATTTACACCGGCGATGGCGTTATTTTAACACCGGGGAATTTTTTTCAACACTGGTACAGAATATTAACACCAGTGGCGGCGTTATTTTCACACCGCTTCCGGTGTTGAAATTTAACACCGCCGATTTTAACACCTACACCGCTTGGACTTACCCCGGTGATTTTTTACAGGGTAGGAGGTGTCAAAAGCGATGTTAAATCGGTGTAAAAAAAATTCCACGTACAGAAATTAGAAAAAAAAGTGTATTACATATAAAAAAATATATAAATTTAATGAAACTGAAAATATAATAAATTTTAAAGAATACTTTTAATTTAATGTCAGTCGTTGGTAAAAAATATTGCCAACACGCCCATGGGGGCATGAAAAAATCCTCGTCTCCGAGTACTTGAGACATCATCGTCCGTACACCAGTCAATTGTTCAAGTCACGATTGCTGCGCTCAAGTTATGTACTTCTTTTTAAACTTCTTCATAGAACTTTTTTTATTTTTATGAAACTTACTGACAGTGCAATTGTATCTTCAGCAATTGACAAGCATGTCTGAGGTTATTTGTCAGATAACTCATCTCTGAACACTAACATATGTTATTGCTTAATATAAACATTTAATTATTTTTTCATTAGCCATCGGCCATCAGTTTCGCAAATCTGCTGGCGAGTAGGCCATGGCTAATTACATGTTTTAAATATGTGGAATTGACCAAGAGGTGAATAATTTTAAAAATCTTCATTGTTTCTGTGGGAGGATTTCGTGTGATGTTTTGTGTGGACGATGCAGGTGTGAAAAATATATTTGGTATGGATATTTATAGATTATATCATGAATATATTTAACACGGGAGAGTGAGAGAGAAGAAAGACAGTGGAAATATAATATAGAAAGAAGACCTGTTAAACATTTAAAAGTTTTGCCAAGTAATCGTGGCCATTAATAATGTAGATGATCTGTTCTATGAGACCAGACACTTAAACTTATTTTTCCATTCTTTTTTCTTTATATATATACATTTATACATAAATGCATATATGTGTGAGCGAAAGGCGGGCAAAATGGAACCCCTAAAGAAATAATGGATTTTTGTGCATTTGAATACGCCGTTTTCTCTTTTTGACTTTTATTTGAAGCAATTAAACCAAATTTACAGTCACAGTATAGAAATTTTTATTTTACCGGGCATGCAAAACGGACTATCCCCAAAAAAAAGTAACAAAATTTTGGAGGCTTCGGGGATATCAGGCAAGTCTTCTGGAAGAACGTTCTTTTTACACAACACCGAGCCCTGGGTCTAGATTTTCAATGTATTTTCACCCGCCCTTTCCCTTCATATTTTTTAGTTGCCTATTTCTTGAAGTCAAAGATTTCAAATATTTAAAATAGTTGAATAAACAACGGAAAATAAATTATTATCGATAGATAAATTTGAATTCAACGTTGAGATGGAAAGCTAGCCATCGATCAATTTCATTATTCTTTTGGCGCCTTTCGCATATCACGTTTACGCAGATATTTGTATCGATAGAACTGCTACAGATTACAGCGATGGCCAATAGCCAAGAGAAAGTTGATATATACATTTTCACACGTCATATAAGTGCTGTTATCATATATATCATCTTCGGAGTGAATCATCCGATCAATTTCAAAATTTGATCAGCTCTAGAATTCAAGGGAACGCGCCGATTGTCACCTCAAACGTCAAAATCGGTTGATTAGTTCAAGATATCGGCGCTGAAAAGTTAAAAAAAATAACATAAAATGTTATTCTTTCCGGATAAATCAAAATATAATGTGCTAGAATGTGTCTGGAATAATTTCTTTCTCTTTATAGTCTCTTTTGATCATCATAAAATGTCATCGAACTTTTTCGTGAGTTTCAATCATATATTGTCTGCAAAAAATTGAAAAAACCCAGTTTGTAATATTTTTCTCAGATACTTCATATATTATTGCTCTGACCTTGGTCAGAACTCATTCAAATCGTGATTCTGATCACTGACATTGATTTCTGCGTCAATACACTTATTTCATAGAACATAATCGAGAATAAAAATTCCAAAGCCGCTTCTTCATTAAAGATTTTCGACTCTTAATTTTTCGAACTCTAGCATAAAACGTGTTAGAGCTTAAAAAGCTCATAAAAATATAACTGCATGTAATAGCATTTTATATCGAGTATTCACAGTGATATATTCAAGCTCCTTGAGCTCGAAAACAGCGGAAAGTTTTGGGGCTGTCCTGCAGGGCCAACCGATGCCCAGATTTTTTTTTCCATTTTGCCTTCTGATTATCATCCGACATCATTTCTGAGGCCCTTTCGATGTAAAATAATAGAAATTACTGGAGGAAATAAATTATTAGAGTCCTAAAAATGTCTCAGACCCATGTGTATGGGCATCTGTATGAGTTCGAAAACAGCGGGAAGTTCTAGGGCTGGCCCGCAGGGTCAACCGATAGACAGATTTTTTATTTAAATTATGATCTTAGATTGAAGAATCTCGCTCGCTGATTAAAGTGACCTGAATCACGAGTAATAAGCAATAATTAAAATTATTGGCGTAATTAGTAAGTAAATAAAATACAGCGACAGTATACAAGAGGCATGAGATCGTGAGCCGTAAAAGTCAGACAAATATGAGAAATAATGCCGAGAATAGATCGTAAGTTGTCGGCTGAATCTTGAGATTATATAAACAAACAGTTAAATTTGCAGTGCGTGTCACTCTCAATAAAATTGCGTGTTGCATTTAATAATACAGTGAATATAAGAATCAGTACACTTGTTAATTGTTACTTGTTCACTAATAGATTTAATAGAACTCAATAGAATCCGAGCTATGATTTTTTATTTAAACTCTTGTAGTGATTGATCCTCGTCACTAAATTTATCCGAGTCATTTTCAGCGGAAAATCTTTGGAATGTTAATCCGCGTGGAATGATGACGCTATTGGATATTTTATATACGTCCATATATATAATAGTTTCTCAATACAGTTTCTATCTCTTGCTTTCTTTCCTGATCTCCTTTATCTAAAAGTCATTGGACTCGGTTTTTAAATCCAACCATCAATTGTTGATTTATTCCCTGGGGCCACAACAAACCATAGGCTACAGACCCATAGAAAAATAATAAAAATTCAATGCTATCACATCCAAAGCCCCGTTTTCACACTCGACATGACACTGACCCTACGAAGGATGACCCCAGCGATGTCTCGTGAGTCTTGGGTGGGTCACCTCCATGATTCATGTCAAAAAAATCTTATCAATGATAGGATTAAGCTACGGACTTAATAAAATTTTCTAGTCTGTACATAACACTATCAAGTTTATTTATTTTTTAACTAAAACTGCCAGTATACTGTCCGTAGTTTGTCAGGAGCTTTAACATACTGATTTTTTTCGGGATCCCTAAACAGGATTTGCGTAATCCCGGTCAATTTTATAGGAAGCTGAAGAGATGTACCAGTTTCTTTTTTACGTTTTTTGTGTATGGCTCCAAAGAGTCTAAGCAGTCCCATCTCCAGCGAAACTTGGCCTGATATTATATATATACTTTTTTTTATTATTATTTTCGTAGTCTACATGAGCTAGATCGCGCAAAGGGTCACCCCCGACTTACGACAGCTGCCCGGGACTTAACTTGGCATCGGAATTAAATTCACCGTGAAATGAAACCGACTTGTGCTACAAATGACAAAAGTCTCGCGGAGATTTTTGTGGACGGATTTCGGGGGATTTTCTGTTGAGTTAATGTGAGATGCCGGTGAATTTAACCTCAAGTAGTGGTCCTGGAAGGATATATATTCTATACATACTGAGAAAGATCATATGATTTTTTATGTGAAGAAAATCTGTCTTTTAATTCAACTGATAAAATCGAGGTCCGTTACACCGGCAATGATTTTAAAATTCGCTATAAAATAAATTAATGATTCAATTGGTCGATTAAATTAATGAGATTACTATTTTTATGTCGTACATGTTTTTTTACGCGTTCATCAAATAGGCAAATTAATTGTAAGCAATATATTTTTATTTGTAAATTAATTAATTAATTAATTAATTAACTGATTAGTTTGTTTTGATAGTGATATTATTGGCTGATAATCTTATTTGTTAAATTACTTTATCATTTGAATGAACATAAATTTTAATAATTATGAGATTTAGTCGAGACGATCAGCTACTTGAAATTATTTAATTACTGCTATTTAATGAGTCATATATTTAATGACAGTTTAAGATCCCGTACGGCAAAAGTATATATCCGTATATATTCAGCAAATCTGAATATATGCCGTATGTATGAGACACATTAAATTTTGCCCGTGTATATCCCAGATATATATATTTTTTTTTCGTACGGGACGTCTGATTTATTAAAATCAGTAACGAAAAATATATGACTTAAATATAACTAACGAATTTAACAAAATTTGAGTAAAAAAAAATGGATAAATTTTTCAAATTAAAATTTCAAACTCAAACTAAAAAATCGTAATAAATTGGATTGAAATAATTCAAAAATAAAATAAGTATTCACCGAAAAAAATAATTTCTTAACGCAAAATATTTTAACTCTCCTCAAAAAAATTTTTCGTTGCCTCAAGAAATTTTTAAAATTATTAATTGAAAAAAATATAAAATTTCTTGCGGCGAGAAAAAATTTCTCGCGCCAAGAAATTTTTTTTTTCTGCGTAAATATTTTAAAATATGTAAATTAAAATGAAATATAAAATTACTGGGTAAGTTAATAAAATAACAAACATATTTAGCGATCGGATGCAATATATATATATATATATATAGATATTTAGTGTAGAAGCATATAGGATGATTATCATATCAGTTATTTTATTTGTAACGGCACATCATAACTACACAGTGTAACCGTTATCGCGTACCGGGCGCTTTTGATTTGCATGTAAACACTTTCGTATATCGAGTAGTCCGATAAGGCTTTAATTAAGTTACTACGGCTAATTAATATACTGCACAACGATCGATACGATCGCTGCCCACTTTGTTTTCGCACATCGTCCATCAACGGGTCCAACTACTCCTATATATACATATATATATACATTTATACATACATATATTTAAAGAAGAGCACTAAAATCAGAGATACAGATAAAGATACACATATATATACATATATGCACATATACTTATATATTTATACATAAAATTTAAATTCTACAGAAAAAAAAAGTGAAAAATATATAAATAAATCAAGGTGTCATAAAAAGAGTGAAAAAAAAGAAAAATGTAAAGGGAAAGTCCGTTTGATTTATGATCGTGTAGAGTTGAAAAGCTGGATCTGTCTCAGGTTTGATAATTTATGATTAATTTATAAAATAAATAACTAACAGTGAGACGGAATCAATTTAAAGATAATTAAAATGACTCTATAATCTTTTAATGTCTTAATGATCACAACACGACAGATGTCACTTGATGATATGATTTAATGATACATAAATATTTTTATAAAAAATATATTAATGAAGTGTGTAAATAAAATATTTGAATTATTATTTATCATTTAATTTATTTTAAGTTAAAACTTTTTTTACAATAATATCTTACATTCATTTTTACACATTTATCAGTAGTACGTAAGAATATCGTACTTCTGGTCTTAGATTTTTTTTTTAATAATTAATATTAATTATTTATTTATTTATTTAATTAATTATAGTTTTGTTTTCCCATTCGGCGAGAAAAATTATTAATTATTATAATCAATTAATTATTTATTTAAAAATTATATTTTACAGGCTACATCTACGTCCCTAATAATACTCTATAATTTATATATATATGTATATATATATACATATATAAATATATATATGTATATATATATAGATGAATTTATTTAAACTATGTATAGTCATCATTTATATTTATATGTACGTGTAATTAAAAAAAGGAACAAAAAAAATTCATTACTGGTAATAAATTTAATTTGCTAAATCACAAAACTAATTAATTATTCGCTCGCAATTTAGTCAATTAAAAGGATAATAAATTTTTTAGCAATTATTGCTGAGAGATGACTCCTCTGGCCCAAATTGCCGAACTTCAAATATATTAATTAATCAATTAATATTAATAATCAGTTAATAAGCTGATTAATAATAAAATAATGTCTATAATCAAAAATCACAATGTGGTCTCGTAATTCTCTCTCTCCCTCTCTTCATTAATTAACTATAGATAATAATTAATAATTTTAGACATTTAAGTTCGTAGAAACGAGTAATTAAACGTTTGTTTAGTTTATTTTATTTATTTATTTATTTATTTATTATTAAAACTTATCGATTATCTCTCATTCTTTTATTTTAATACTTTGACTATCTAACTTTATATATCTGATTACTAGTAATTATACACAATCACTTACTCTCAGTGGTTTATTAACCATATACTATAGTTTACAATATATATTTATGTCTCCATATATTTATTTGTAATTATAATTATATTAATAATAGTAATTAAATTAATAATCTTTCCAACTTCCGCTAAGAAAATTGAAAATTCAAAAAAATAAAAATTATTTTTTTTTTTCTAATTAACGGCATTAATTAAAAATTTCAAATTAAAATTTTCATCTATTGTGTGCTTTATTTTTTTCCGTCTGAAGTTTATTTAAGTTTTGAAAAAATAAAATAATTAAATTTCTTAGTGATCGCGGATTTAATCGGAGTAAATGCGGATCAGGTGACTATTTTTATTTGATGCTCTCGAAGTTAGAATGAATGCGGATTTAAATGAAATCTGTAATCACTTCGAACTCACTCCCGTTTTTTTTTACACGGAAAAAAAATTAGTAAATATTACTGAGATTCTCGTCAACAGCGCGCCTAGACCGAATCTCAGTAAATATTATGGAGTAAAACGTAAGAAATTAATAACAGATGCATTTTTTTGACAAGTGTCTTGTAGTTTTTTAAGGTTTAACTAGTAATTTTAAATAGTCAAGCAGTATATTTCAACGATTAACTGTTAATTATAGCAGTTTAAACATTAAAATCATAATTTTACTAACTGAAACGACATTAGTTATTGAACATAACATAAATAATTAGAAGTTGAACTACAATTATTGTCAATCATTTTTTTCCGTGTAGTGTTAGATTTGACACCCATTTATATTTATCAGTAATTCAATCCGTCAAGACATATATATACCGTAAAAAATTAACGGAGTGAACGCAGAGTAAATCCGGAGTAAATGGAGAATAGATGACTGTCTATTTTTTTTAATTCCCGCGGAGTGAAATTCACTCCGAAGGCGGGTTTATTTAAATATTTAAATTCCGGTTCTGAGTGAAATTCACTCCTACACTGTAAAAAATCACCGGGGTAAGTCCAAAGGGTGTAGGTGTTAAAATTATCGGTGTTAAATTTACCCCTGAAAGCGGTGTTAAAATAACGCCGCCACCGGTGTAAATATTCTAGACCGGTGTTAAAATATTTTACTTTGTGAATTACTCGATCACTATACTTGTTAATAAATGATTTTTTTTATTAATTTTCATAAAGAACTGACATTTTTTGTGTTTTATAATCTTTAAAGTTAATAATCCAAGCGGACGCAGTTTACCCGGCTTTTACACCGGTTACCCCGATTTAACACCGGTGTAATTTTATTTTAACACCGGGCGGAGTTAAAATGAGTCCATTTTTAACACCGCTCTTTTTACAGTGTAGAAGAAAAAACTCCGAATCGGAGTGAATGCAAATTTAAATAAACTCCATATTACTCCATTAAAAAAAAAAAACTCCTTATTTACTCCATATGCGGAGTAATTTTTTTTTAAACCCCGAGACTCCGAGTGAAGTTGGGTTCAAACAAATTCCGTAATCACTTCAAATTCACTCCTAATTTTTTACAGTATATATATATATATGACTTATGGGCCCACGATCACTAAGAAAAATAAATCGACGCATTAAATAACAAATTAAATTAATTAAAAAAAAAAGAAATCGAAACAGAAAATAAAAATCACGTACGACTGTCCCATGTATTAATTATTTTATTTTTATCACACACATTTAAATTTAATCAATCAATAATAAATATAAATCACACAAATTACTTTATCTATTGAAAATTCATTAATTTCTTTATAATAATAATAATAATAATATATTTAATGTTAACTGTCAGCGCAGTAAATATTAATGATGACAAATATAATATTATAATAAATGAGAAAAAGGTCAGCTGAGGGAAGCAGTCGTCGTGTTTTGCCGATAAAAATCTTCACTCGTTACCTTAAATTGCACGATAATGACCGATAGAGATAATTCATTTTTATACAATTTATATATATTTCCCAGGGTGTAGTGTCGGCTGTGTATCGTATCACGTTAGCTCGTAATCTAACGCCCACACACGGGTAGTATCAGTGTGTAGATACAATTAAAATGATCTTTAATATATAATATTTATAATAATAGAAATAATATTTATATTTATAATTTTAGTCGATATATCTAAGGTGTGACTGAGGTGAAAATAAAAACCGATTAGTTGATTAACGTTGATTGCGATGGCTTCATACCGTCGTGATTTAAGATAAATACGAACGTGTAATCAAATGAATAGTACACCATTATTACTATTTATATAAATTCAAATACTCATAATTAATTTATGAGTTCATTAATAAGTATATTATTATAATAATTATGTTTTTTTTTATTTACATTTAAATTTATTATATAACGACTCGATTAAACGACAGCTGACTTTGTACTTGGGACCGGGGGGTTAATAAACCCTACGGTATACTTTACATATTTACAAAAAAATAATTCCAACGCGTGAGCATTGATTCCATTATTTGCTGCTGATAAATTTATATTTATATAACAAGTTGAAGATTTTTAAACCTTCGATTTAAAAATAATAAAAGTAAAAAAATAAAATAAAAAAGAAATAATAATTTTTAAAATAAAAAGACGATGGGTATCATCTTTTAACATACGTGTTAACGCTTACGAGGTTTTTCCATATATGTATAAATATATGTGAGCACACGGATACCAATAGCGCGAGAGTTTATCGAAAAAAGCTTATGACAGAATGGTGGGTTGCGTCCTGAGCTGCTGGTGTTGGTACTGATGCTGCTGCTGCTGATGCTGTTTACTGGTCATAAGTACTCATTCATGTGTACTCGGACCTCCAACCGGTCTGCAACAGAGAAAAAAAATTATTGCAGTTACTGGCAATGAGATTCTTCGGGATCAAATAAATTTCTTATTGACTCGGTGTCCAGTTAAGACTCTGATGGTTTTAAATGGACATATTGCGTCAATCGAGAGAAGTCTTATTTTATTTATTTACTCGCGTTTTTTTTTATAAATTGGTTTTGATGTGAGAGGAAATTGGTTTAGAAAAAAATGAAAAATTTCTAGGACTAAAATTCATAGATTTATTTTAATGAGATGATTATTTTGTGATTTTATTTTTAAGAAAGACTCAAAATTTATCTAATTAGATCTACTCAGATTTTTTTTAATTTTTTGTATGGATCGAAATCTTTTTTGAATTCGGTTTTATAATTTTGTTGCAGCTTTGATCTGTATAGATCTCTACAGATTTATATAGATCTTAATAGTAGAAAAATAAAATCTACGTAAATTCAAATAGAACACAAGATTAAGATCGTAGATCTAAAAATAACTTTTTATCAAACAATTATCCTATGACTTGAAATTACATGTAGCTGAAGATTGGAACGTTTTTCGCAGACCGAAAATAAAAAAACGAAATAAAAAGTAAAACATCTACTGGACCGAGATTTCCAAAATGTTTCGCATAGATGCTTGTATATCAACCGAAAATTGCAGGCACCCCTAATTATCCATGTACCTGAAGATCGGAACGTTTTACGCAAAACAAAAATGAAAAAATTTTTGTAATTTGGCTGCTTAAAAGTGACTTGAGGGGTAATTGGGGTCGGCTGCAATTTTTGGCTGACACACTAACACTTATGCGAAAGATTTTCAAAATCTAGATCTAGTAGATTTTTTACTTTTCATTTTGTTTTTTTATTTTCGTTCCACGAAAAACGTTCCGATTTTTAGGCACATAATTATCCCTTAAATCACCTCAAGCAGTCGAATTACATGAATTTTTTTTATTTTTGTTGCGCGAAAAACGTTCCGATCTTCAGGTACATGAAATTACAGGATAATTTTTACTAAAAAAATTTTTTTATTTACATAAATAATTCTGGATAAACGTAAACGATTTTTTAAAAAGTATTTTTTCAATTTTTGAAATAAAAATAAAAATATCCGGAATTCGGGACTAGATTCAAAAATTTGAATTTTTTTTCTCTACAGGATAATTTAAAAAAAAAATTTGACGGTAAATTTAATAGTAAATTACAGAAAAATGATAATTCTTACCATAGCATTCGTCGTAGCTGCCAACTGAAGACCCTGCAAACTCGTCATGTGATGGGAGTGGGAGTGTGGATGAGAGTGCGGGTGAATTGGCGGTGGCGCGGGTGGCGCGAATCCCTGATGAAGACCTCCGGCCATTCCGACTCCCGAGTGATACATGTAATGTTGCACTGCTGGATGCATCGAGTGATGATGTTGGGCCGTTCCTATTAACACAAAATAAATAAAACGATAATTAATTAGCTATTTATATTGCCTTCATTGTGAAAACACACTTGAATAATTAATTTATTACAAATTATTTTAAACACTGATTATAATTACAAATTCATCATTTGAATATTTAAACAAGAATTAATCACTTGCTAATGTAAGTAAGAGACATTCAATAAATATAATGTATTATTGTGTTCAATCAATAAATAAGACATTTAATAAAAAAATTTACCCATAGGTGAACCAAATCCAGTGTGGAATGACTTGTTATCAAGATCCAAGTGTCCGCTTGCCTTGATCATGTCACCCATGACGCCGCTCAAACCGAGACAGTTTCCCTGTTTCTTCTTTTTACTTTTTGAGGATAATTTTCTATTCCTCGTCTGTATACCCTCCTTTTTCATCGTCAACGGTCGGTTAACCTGTAACATTTGGAGATAAAAATTCGTTGAGTTAACTTACACGATAACAATTTTTTTAAAATAATAAAATAAAATTCAAAAAAGGCCATTTGGCAGTCAAAATGAAGTAGATTTCATAATATATATACAAATATATATGTAACAATTGTATAGTCACAATCAAAGGCATTGGGAAAGCATCAAAAAATTTTTTTTTGAATATCAGAAACGAATGCAGGCAAAATTTCATTTAATGAGTGATAAGATAAGGAATTTTTTTGGACTAGGCATGAAAATTAAAGTTTATTCAAAGAGCTTTCAGACGCATTTCATAAAAATTCGATCGTTGCATTCAAAAGTTATTGAAGAAAGAATCAGTAAAAATATGAATTTTTGACATTTTGAAATGCTGTAACTTCTTAACTAATTGATCGATTTCGCTCATCTTTAAACTCGATCTCGAAAATCACCTACAGAAAATTTATGTTGAGTTTCATTGAGATCCGTAAAGAATTTTGGACAATATAGTTATGACAAATCGCGTTCTATCGTAGGAATATATACTTTTGAACCATATGTATTTCCTGACTCAGCTCGTCGAGCGAGATAGCGAAATTTTTCGAAAATTCCGCCATGAGGACAAATGCAAGTTAGATTTCTGTGAAATCTACTGATAATTTTTTTTTTCAAATGAATAAATGAGTAATAAAAAATAGCCGAGTTGGATTAACCATCATGAAACAATGAGCAAGAGCTGAGCTAAAGATTCTGATGTAACAAACATGCACCCGCGCCCGTCACGGACATTATTTACCGGGAGGGCAAACATGCGGACTCAGCACCACGTCCATGGTTAAATATATGCACTCGTACATATTATATAGCATCAGGCTATAAATCGATCCTACAGTACCAATCGATTTAACTTTTATTTTATACATACATACAAATATATTTATATATATACGACTGTCCCGATACAACGACTCCGACTCTGTATTAATCGGTTGTTTTTTTTTCGATTAGCATGTCGTGATTAAACACGTGACAACGAATCAACGCCGAGTAATTTTTAATCCATTCTAATATAAGTATACAAGTAAATATGGATGATTATATATATATATATATATATTGAGTACATCTATATAAATTCAAGGATAAAGCACTGGCGGAATAAAATAAATGTTTGAGAAATAAAACTACAGAGACAATTAATAAATAAAAATCCGTCAGATTCTTGGTAATGCTGCGTGTAGTTGACGTATGTATATGTATATGTATATTGCAATTAATGTATGTATATATATATATATAGACATGGGTTTAAATCGACAGCCCTCGCGCAATATTCGCCGTCGTCGAGATTATACCGGCGACAAAGTCACTAATGCAATGTAACTACGCGCATTCTTACACGCCTCTTAGTTCGCTGCAAGTTTCTTATTCAGCAAAAAAAAAACGAGCCCTTTTCGTCGGCGCCGCCGGCACTTTCCTCTTGTGTGTGCACCACCAGCCAGTCTTGTATTATTATATATCACCAAGAGGAAGTGCAATTTGTACAATTAATTCAGGGACTTTAAATTGCCTAAAATTTTTATGGCGGTGACCCATCGACCATCAAATATTCTTTTTTTAAATAAGACTACATACTAATAGTAGTGCATTTATGGAGTATTTATTTACTCTGCAACTATTATTATAATTTTTTATGGAAAATTTTTGGGTCAAAGTTCTCTGACTGCGAAATTTTTCATATTTCTGTGATTATTTGACACCTTCGTAATTTTTTTCGTTCACGCAGAAAAATTTTTAGTAAAAATTACCAAAAAAGTTTGATACTGTGAGGACATGGAATAAATATATAAATCTCTCCCATGCACATTGTAAAATATATATAAAATATACATAAGCTACTCGATGGCATGTACATGAAGTGCAATTTCTACACGGAGAAAAATGTCAAGTAAATATTCCTATGCAGCATAGTAATGGTTACATTACTCTATAGCTTGTGTCATGTGACTGCATGTACAGAGTAATTTAATCATTACTATGCTGCATAGGAATATTTACGTGACATTTTTCTCCATGCATTAACAACACACACAGTAAAAAACGAATCGTCAAAGTGTAAAAAAACGTGTGTTAAAATTCTGAGTATTGAATTTTGTGGGTCAATTTAACACACAGTATTTATCTAGTTTGAACTGTCGCAATCGATTGATTTTTTAACACATAAAAATGTCATTTTATTCGAAATTAACACTTTTTATATTACTGTCAAATCGACATACAAAATATGTTAAAAATAATGTCGACCATCACACAATAATTCTTAGAAAATTTTTACTTTTAACATATACGTGTGTAACTTTTTTTAACACTCACAACATGTTAAAATAACATATAAATAAGTGTAAAACGTTCGTTTTACACACGATATGGGTTGAGTTTGACGAATCCTTTTTTACTGTGCAGTAAAAATTTAGTTACTGGCTAGATGTCCTTACAGTACCAAACTTTGTGGGTAATTTTTACTCAAAAATTATCTACGTGTGTTAAAATAATTTTATGAACTTGGGTAATTTAGAAAAAAAAAAAAATGAAATTTAATAGTAAGTGATTTCATTTTTTGATTTAATTGTGTGAACTAGTTTAGAACAATTCAAGTCAACGAAATAGATATGCAAGTAAATTTATAGTACTTATTGTATAGAGTGAAAAGAAGGGAGAGAAAAAGAGAGAGAGAGAGAGAGAAAAGTATGTAAAGGGATAGTTGGTGTATCGTCCCGGCGGGACTTTGTAGTCGCCGCGACGTGACGCAACTGCCAAGATGGGGAAAAGGTTCCCGGTATTATAAAGAGACAAGGACCGACCGACAACGAGGACATAACAAGTAATAAGAGGATATACGTATGTTTGTCTCTTTACACACAAAACTTAAACTTCATCTCTTAATATCTTTCTCTTTTTGCTAAATTCCATTTTTTTACTTTTTGTTTCATTATTATCCTTATTCTTATTCTCCTTGAGTTCTTACATATTTTATATATATATGTATACACCACTACTGAAACTCTGTCGCCTAAAATTTATATTTTCTTCATATTACAAGTTTGCGACTGTCAGTTTCTCGCACTTGCGATTCGCATTTTATTCTCTCCTCTTATTCACCGGAATTTTTATTTTTTCTCGCTTCAATCCTTTAGCTACTGCAGTTTATATCATAAATTATTCCAGTCGCGGTCAACGACTCTTTTTAGAATTATGCAATTGTCCAAATTTGTCGAATTAGGCGGCACATATTAGACCCATAAAATAAAATATGTGCATTTATATTTTATAAACTTGTGCATTATAATTAACTACATCCTACACATATCTTTCTTTAAACTCAATTAAGTATGTCTTAAAATATACATTCAACTACTACATACATATACATATACTTCACTGGTATACTTTGGCATCTATATGACACATTCATCATACATGTTCTCAAATTTGACGTATATTTTCCCTGAATTTTGAGCTCACCGATTTTTCCGATCGATTGTAAATTTTTTATTTGATAAATTAATCACTTCTTATATTTTTTTGAAATTGTGTTAAAATTATTTATTATTTTTTGTTCAATTCAAATATATATTATCAGGTAAGAGACCCAGTATCCAATCGCTCATATATTTGTATATCTATATTTATTGAATTTTACTAAATATAGATATAAAAATATATGAAGTGGGAGTACTAGTTCCCTGATCGGGCACTGAGTCTTTTACTTTATATGTAATGTGATAATTTTTGATTGGACCCGGGTCAAAAATAACTTAATTTTGACTTTTTGCTCCACTTATTTTTTTTAACTTCAATATGACTTTTTAACTTAAAAATTTGAGTCAAGTTTGACTTTAGTTAGAGACCAAGTGTGGTTTCATATCTTAAAATATGTTTTTCATTTATCAAAATATAATTTAAACTTGACTTGCTTTCGTCCTGCCGGACTTGCGTTATTTTAAATTTTAAAAATTCCGCCAAAATCAAATTATTTTTTTGAATTTGACCCGGGATGTTTGATTGAAGCCTTTCCCACGACTAAAAAAATAAGAGTACTAAGTTTGAATTATTTGTGATTGTGAATGACAAAGATACACGAGGATAATTGTTATTCGTTAGTTCTCTTTTATTTTAAATAAATATATATATATATATATATAGGATAATACATCAGTGATACTTGATGACGATGGGCGTCTCTTTGGGAACTTTTGTCTGGCATAGTGGAGGATTTAACTAATTTGAATACAATGCGATATTTTAATGGGAACGGGGGCGCATACGATCAAATCCGCGGGTGTCCAAAATCTCCGAGGTGCAAACGAAAGAGACAGCAAGTGGACGAGTAAGTTGGATGCACACTTAAATATATGTATATATATATAACGCGATACAGAAAACGGACAAGTGAAATAAAAGACAGTGAGGGCTTTAAGAAAAAGAGAAAGAGACAGAGACAGAAAATAAAAATCAGGAGATAAAATATTCAAGAGCCAGCGATTGATGTGGTCACACACGATGCAACCGCACGCCGTTCGAATACTATTATTATATATGCTACACTACTGGGATTCTCGATGCCGTAAGTCCTTTGATATTGACGATGCACATCTGTGCACTCTCTTGCATCGATAATAGTAAACTTCAATGATAATCGATGGCTCGAAAAATGCATTATTTCTATCTTGTTTGCTAAGCAATTTTTTTTTTTTTACTTCGCGGAAACACTTTTACGACACCTTCACTTTTATAACCTGACTTAGCAATTGAATAAAATATATTATTTATAAAAATTCTTCAGCTTCTGATGTTCGACGCGCGAGGAATCCCGATACTGCAGTATTGAATTGACAACCGGGTATGAGGAATACAAATTAAACTTTTAACGTTTCTTCGGCGTATTGCCGGCTATCGCTTCCTCTAATTGATCCATTCACCTCTCAACGCACACATGTATGTCTACACATGTAACTGTAGATGCTTATTAATTTAATAAAATAATTTAATTTACTCACATGTGCAATTAATTTTCGACTTAAAAATATATGGATTATTTTATTTAAATATTTAATTGCCGAGTTTTATTTATTTTGAACTCGTAGGTCATGCAAAGTGACTCGGATCATGAAGTTGAACGGTAGCAGAGCCGGCTGGTTGTCTGATCTACACGTCGAGATCTCCAAAGTGCAGAAAGTCCTAAAATTATGCGTCTTATCGGACAATCAGAGTGCAATATATACCGTAAACTATATATGTATATAGATATATGTATGTATACATGAGTTTCTCAGTAGCAGCTATATTTATCGTCTCATACGCGCGAGCTAAAGATCAAGACAGGAAGCATCGCGATTGAGATGATATCGAAGGACAAGATGGTTCTCTGTTCCATCGTAATGTTCCGTACGAAACCTACTGATTTTTTTTTCTATATCATATTTTGCACTCGTACTTTCACTTATCTGATATTTATATATTTATTGTGTATTATAGATATACACTGTAAAAAATTCGCGGAGTGAATGCGGATTAGATCCGGAGTGAATGCGGAGTGAATGAATTTTTAATTATTCACTCCCCTCGGAGTGAAATTCACTCCGCAGGGGAGTTTTCGCGGAGTAGATAATTTTTTATTAATTTAATCCCTCCGGAGTGAAATTCACTTCGGAGCGGAGTTTTGAAAATATTATTAATAAAATATAACTCCACATAATAAAATCGAAGTAAAAATTCGCGCACACATACATACATGCATATTTAGGCACACACGCGCACTCGCACACACGCACGCACACATTTTCACACACGCACACATTCGAACACATGTACACATTTGTACACACGCACAAATTTTCACACATGCACACATTTGCACACACGCACCCAAACACCTGCACACACCCAAACACAGACATGCACGCAAACACACACTCGCACACACACACACACACACACACACACATTGTTTAGCAGTTTCATATAAATTTATTTAAGTATTAAAACTCCGGACCGGAGTGAAATAAAATCCGCGTCACTCCGCTAAAAAAATCTCCCAATTCACTCCGGATGCGGAGTGATTTTTTTAAAACTCCGGAACTCCGAGTGGCGGAGTGAATTCGGATTTTATTTCACTCCCAATTCACTCCGGATTTTTTACAGTGTATTTATACCCATCGAGGAGAAATCAAAAGTAGTTTTTTATATAAAATGATCGGCTATGGGCCACAAGTGACCTTGATTCGGCACAAGAGTAGATCGGAAGAAGAGACAGCGGTCGTTTTTTAATTTCCAAGAAATCTATGGGTCACACGATCACGGTCGAGGGAACAAGAGTTACAGTATAGAGCATAGGTAACACTAGACCAGACCGAAAACCCTTTGGAGTTAGTTTTTGGTTTGTGTTAGTTTTTTAAAATAAAAATATAAAATATAATAAAGTTTTATTCAGCCACGAAAATCAGAGACCAGGACAAGACACTTCTTAGAATAACTTGAATAATTATTTAAACCTTTCTACATTTCTCTCCATATTTATTACTTGTTTGTGATACTTAATTTGTCACGTATCTTTTAATTATTTATAACTCCACCATATATATTTTTTTACATATTTTTTAAATAAACAAATAAAGGAGTGATCCTGAAGTTAGCTGACAGTTAACAATTTCTAGATTTTTTTTTCAACGAATCAATTACAGAAAAAAAAAAAAAAAATATGCACGTGTAGGAAATTAAAAAAACTATGGGTGCAATTTGGTAAAAAATTTTTTTTTATAATTTATCGGTTTCAAAATAAATTATAAAATTATTAGACGTCTGCTAACTTCAGTATCATATAAAGGAACGCAGCCAATTTTTAATTTTCAGTAAAACTTTTTTTTTGTATCCTTTGTTAGAATTGTTTTATTGAAAACTGGTAAAAAAACTGTCTGGGAGGTAAAATGGGCCGTGATTGTAAAAAAAAAAAAATTTTAATTGGCTGCACAGTCTTGGCTACTAGACTTTTACTCCATTTTTTTTTTAACCCTAAAGAAGAATTAAAAAAATTTTTTTCCAGAAAAAGCGGCGTCTCATTTTACCCCGAGTTCACATATATATTTATATTGTTTAAATAAAAGAACATAATATACATCTGTAGTGTAATCGGTGTCTAGACTTGGATTTCGATGTGTGTAACTTTTGGTTTGGCCTCACTCTCTGTTATCGGGCTTTTCTATCTTAACGATCCCAGATCCGTCCTTAAGTTTCTTTCCCCTCACTCTCTTTTATTTCTGATCCTCCTTATTATTTTATTTTTATCTTTTCGTTTATTCTCACTCGCATTCTATCTTTTGCCCAGCGTTCAAACCATCCTCGCAACTTCGCCATCTTCACCAGGAGCACAAACGAGGTATCTAAGATCTCGCGAGTCGTCGCAGTCTCGGTCTCGTCTTCGTCGAAGTAAAGGTCGACATCGCGGGCACAGGGAAGACAACTCAAAAAAAAAAATAAGATGAAAGAAGTTTGTACAACTTACAAGCAACCTTCTTTCTCATACTTTTTGTTATATATACTGTAGTCTTATCTTGGATAATTTGTGTTCAAAAAATAAAAATAATTCCCTCGGTGTCTTTTTTTAAAAGTTAAAATATCGCGTTGACAATGTTACCATTTTTGCAAGTCAAGTGTGTTATGTGTATATTTAACTCTCATTCTCCTACAGTACATTAGTATACATATGTATTCATATGTATACATAGATATAGCAAAGAACCGTCTCCCGTCACGACATATCCGTTTGCCGAGGTCACAAACTCGAATTCAAACTAAACGAGTTATAGATGAAGGAGGTGGCGGTGCCGGCGATGGTGCTGGTGACTTAAAAATTTATAGAATTATTTTTTTAAATAGTCCTTAGGCACGACAACTATTTTTTACGACTTTCAACGACACTTTTCATTAGTAAACAAGCCTCTGAGCAAGTCTGTCCAAGTTGACGAGGGTAAAAAAAAATAACAATGAGAGGTAGAAATAAAAAGAGACCGATTTAATTTATTGAGGTGAGACATAAGGGTAAAAAAAAGAACAAGGTACTTCCGTAGGGTTTCTGGATTTTTGCAAATCAAATGCTGGACTGTGTCACATAACACGAGACTCTAGACTCCACTCTTGGGTCTTGGGTCATTTTAATCCATATCAGTGGTCTCTATTCTTTTGTACACATACATTATTTTTTTTTATTACGTTCGTTACAAGCTGGAAATCATGGCTCGGACAATTTATTCCTCGTCGGCTTGTCTCCGTGTCGCGAGTATTTAGCAACGGGGGCCCGCGCTCTCGCTTAATTAATGATTACCGGGAAACGTGTCTGGGTTGGCCTTTGCTTGCAACCTCCATATACTTTGTTTTATTTATTTTATATATATATATATTTTTTTTTATTCTCCAGTTATTTTATTTTTATATATACCTCAATTCCACGTTTAATTGTCACGTATAAGCTGGATAATTTATGTAAAGAATTTTCGTCAAACTACGAGTGGGACCGCGACCACGACCGCGACCATCACGATGACCGATGACGAGATGTTTAAGTTATAAATATAAATATAAAAATAAAACAAAACAAAATTTAAGTATAAATATTCTCGTGTGTTATCTTGATGAATAAAATGTATAAATAAAATCAATGTGGTAGAGATAAAAATGAAGATAACGAGATGAGATGGGATGAAGAGTTGAATGATGATAAATTTGGACGAGCGATTTACGACCTCGATTAGAACGCCATGCAAGTGAAAATAAACACAGAGACTGACTGTTTTGCTACTGCTCTACTGATTGTCGTCTTTGTATAATATGTTACGCGTTTAATCTTAAGTTAACTCACATTAACTCAGTCTCGGTGTAGCTCCCTGATATGTACCAGCAGTTACTGTTGCAAAACGACTATGCGCACTCTGTAATACTGATGCGAATAACACAGACTCTGCAATGAGAGATGAAGCTAAAGAAGACACGTGTATCCAAGTAAAAGAACAAGATGAAGAAGACGAAGAAGAAGAAGAAGAAGGAGAACTTGACGAATGCGTTCCGCGTCGAGGCGCGTCGCTCGAGAAGTCCGAGCCAATTAGCGATCCCCGATAATTAATCCTCGACTACCGTGCGCACGCGCTTTAGTCTTCACATACTAATAAAAAATAATAATAATAAATGTATTAACATTTATAGCGAGTATAAGAAAATGGTAAATGGATACTGTATTTTTTAGACTGTATAAAAAAATCATTTGTTACAAATCGCGGTACAGTCGGTACGCGGTTATTTATTTCTAAGCGGTTTTTTTGTCATGAAAAAGTAATCATGAAATTATTCGAGCGACTTCCTGGGTAGGGCGCCCTTTTGGCTTGGCAAGCAAGCGTAATGGATAGGCACCGCCCAGGGGTAGTTAGTGCTGTATTATACAGAGTATAAAATAGAAAATTTTTTTTTTTACTATTATATGGAGAAAAGAAAATAAAGAGACCGGTCATTAGCCGATACAAGTAAAAATTTAGGCGGCAGCTTTGCTAAGACACATGCATGGATACATAGATATATGTTATTTATATATAAATGTATATATGTATATGTATAGATGGAAGAGGTCGAGAGGTCTAGTTCGGTAACTAAATATCGGGTTGCTATTGTCACAGCCGTATTGTCGCCGGTAGTAAAGCTGATGGGAACACTGGAGGACATATTCCGATCTTATGCTTCCAATAAGCTACCAGAGTAATATACTGGCAATATAGTTATAGTAGATGTTGATGTTGTTGTTGTAGAGCAGGGTGACATCAAGAGGATACGGGAATTTCCTTTAGACGGAAATCGAACCATGGTGTAACTGTTTCCAGAGCACCGCGAGGATACAAAGACACATGACAATGGATTAAAAAAAAATTACTACACGAGAATCCTTGTTGTAATATTTATGTATGTATGTATGGTATAGAGAGAGTGTGGGTGTATTGGCTCTCGACAAGGCTTTGGACCTCACTTCCGGCGCTTCCTGTGTCACACGCCGTTGAGCACGCTCTTGTCCACCGTCAGCGGATTCCTCCCTACGATACTCGGGGTCGCAGACGCGACTTAATTGTTGATACAACAAGGAAACTCTTGAGAGATTGAGAGAGCTCATACAACCCTCGCTACAAAATAATTCTCTTGGTTTATACTCTACACTGTACTCTTATTATTGCTTATGTGCCGGTGCACTCACTGGCTGCCTACTGCTTTTCCGATAGTACAATGCGGGGGTCGTCGGTCGTGTCCTCCCGGGCAATCAGTGTCGAACAAAGCGATTTTATCTCCGACTATAAACGCACGTTTTTATTTACTTTTTTTCTGTTTTACTTTGCTTTATTTTTTTTGTCTTAGTTTGAGTGTATGCTGGTTAGTCGGCTATTAATTGTCGAGTGGATTGTAGACGAGTGTTTATGTATGTACATATATATATATATGTGTAATATGGGGTACTTACGTTGTGAAGTTTGTAGTAGAGGCCGCACGCGTTACACACCGGCTCGCCAGCTTGATTCCTTCGCCAAAGGGTCGTTGTTGCGGTTTTGCAGTTTGCACAACTCGTGCCTGCTCTTCTCGCGGCACTCTGCAACGACTGTAACAACAACAATAAAAAAATTTTTAATTAGAATTTTTATATCAAATTTAAAATAAATAAATAAATATATAAGTATTTAATTCAATTTATTAAAGTCTTTGTGTTTCAATCTTGTCTCTCTGACATTCTTGAGATGTTTTAAATTTACTAAAAAAAAAAAAGAGTAACAAACAACATATATAATAAGATGGATTATCGATAGAAAATAAAGGAGAGAGGATACACGATCGGTCAAACTCAGACAGGGAAGTTGAAGCGACGTATCAGGGCCTCGGTGCCTCGCAGTCTCTTAATCCTTTCATTCCACATGTGTTCCACCAATACCACTGCGTTTTATCCACGACGAGTCTCTACCGAGAGGATGAATAAAATAAATAAAATAAAGGACGACTGAGAAACAAAGACGACGGTTACGAACAAGACAGAGGGAATAAAAGAGAACGCTGAGGATAGACGGTTACGGTTACGGTCGTGTTTCAATGCTTCGAAAAATCATCCCGACACCTGTGCCTCCGATCATCCCGAGTGGCAAACACTTAACTAAAAAGGTCTATTATCCCTCTTGAGGCAACTATAGCTTATTATTTACCTTTTCCCATCATATACCAACACATGTAATTCATCATATATATATCTATATATATATACACATATGAATAAAATTTTTTAAGACCAGCAGTAGGGCATAAGACGGGCGCGTGCATACCTGGCCACTTTTCCTCCTGCCAAATCCCCGGACCACTTAACCCCCAAGATGACATGCTACATTTTGTATCTACCCAAAGACATTCCGGCGATCGGGCTCGATCACAAGTAAAGATGAAGAGAATAAAAGTAAAAGAAGGTGGCAGTGGTGGTGGGAGAGGAAAGGAGGAGAGATTAAAAAAAAAAATAACCACTTGGGATTGTGTACGCATGTCTTCTTATATGTCACTGATGTATATTTCTCTTTTCTATAAGCACATTCTCTGTATATGTCTACCTGCCATTGTAGACAACCTTCGTCGGTCTGTTGAACACTCGCGAGAGTTATTGGTATTTTATTGAGTGGCTCGCACAGTGCATCAAAACGTGATCGCTCGTAAATCCCCGGTACAATGGATAGAATAATAAAGAAAATATCATTTGACTGATTGAGAGTACAGTAAAAGGTGTAGGTGTAGGTGTATTATATATATATGTATGTATATTTAGTGGATTAAATAAGAATAAAATATATTAAGTAAAGATCGATGGTTTTAAGAGTTCTTTTGTCGGATTTTTTTCCGACTTACCCACTTGACGGGAGGTGACGCAAAGGGTACCGGTCTTGACGCTTTGGTCTCATCAAAAAATACAGTATATACAAAGACTGGTAGTGTTGGTCTAGTGCCGGGGGTGGAAACGTCGTCGTAATCATGTCCTATCGCTGGGATCTTATCACCGGGGCTTAGGTTGCCTGCGGGCCAAAGGGCGCTTCACTCGAGCCGGTCGAAGGCTACCAGGCTATTGGTGATATGTCGATGGCGGTTGCGGTGCTGCGAGTATTGGTTTTCTGAGTACGATGTGGGGGTGAAGTGTAGGGTAGAGTGTAGGGTGGAGAGTCTCTGTAGTCCAAAAGCTCACGAATCAATACGCGAACCTCATCAATATACTCCTCCACTAGGTTTGTTATCGTGCTCTAGATCTTTGACACCCTGAAAATCATTGGGCGACCCCTGCAAGCTACTCTGCCGTACCTACTGGCTAATGGTTATTAAATCTGCTCGATCGGTGGTGAAAAGGATTTTTTTATTTATTCTAAAAGCTACATTTTTCAATTTACTTTTAATGTATAAACTATTTTTTGCAGGGTTAGAATATTTTGTTGTCTGATAAATATTTTAATTGATCTTGTTATTGGAGCATTGATGTGTACGTAATTAATTAATAAGATGACTAGGTATTCTATCGGTTGATGTTATTGTATTTATATATTGTTCAAAAGTGAAGAAGAAAGAGAATGTTGGGCAGAGAGCTAATCAGACACGAGTCAACGATCAACTAGGACATTGTACACGCATTGCTTAGCGATTATTCTCTCCATTTCCTTCACCTTTTACTATCTCCCGAAGATAAATAATTACAGGGAAACTAAACTTGCTCTTAGTCTACTTAAAAATAATTTAGTATTTGACATCGTCGGGTGCTATAAAAATTATGTCAAGTTCTGGTAAATTCATATGTAGACACTTGGGTAATTTTTACATTTTGTCAATACTGTAAGTAGTACAAAGTGAAATGTAAATATATGACGATTGCAATGCGAAATTTACTTTTTATATTAAAGTCAATCGTAATTTTTTTGTTTAAATTAAAAAAAAATTTTGAAATCAATTTCAAGGACCATCATTATAATGTATAAAAAATTTTTTTATGCCAAGTCGGTCAAAAGTAATATATATTAAATTCAATAATATGAATAGAACTACACCTCGTCTCGATAAAATACATATATGTAATTATTCCCGTTAACAGACAATCAAAAATTTTCGGATTTTTTTTCCAACAAATCGGTTCAAAAAAAAATCAAACTAAAAATTTGCACACACAGAAAATTAAAAAAACTGTAGGGGCAAATTTTTAAAAATATTCTTTTTTTATAAATTATCGTTTAAAAAAAAAATTCAAAAATTATTAAACGTCGGTTGACTTCAGTATCATATATAATTCTATTCATATTATTGAATTTAGTACATATACAATATTGCTTGTGTCCAACTTGGCATTAAAAAATTTTCTATACAATATAAATTTTCCAAACTTCCCATGCAGGAGCTGCCAGAGTTGAACGACGGGCCCCTACTTGGCCCAGCACTGGGGAACCTAGCTTTGGTACACCTATATTGGCCCATGCTTGGCTCAAGATTGGGTACTCAGTCCTGTCCATTACAATGATTACCCGGACTTGGGCCAAGGCTGGATTCCCCTGTCTTGGTCATCCAATGGCAAGCCATACTTGGGCCAAGGCTGGGTAACCTAGCCTAGTGGTACTTTCCTCTCTGAGTTTCTCCAATGAATTTAAAAAAAAAAATTTCCCGTGGATATTAAAAGTAATTAATTCGAATTGAAATGAATAATTATAAAAATATTGTCAAATGATTAAGCAGACAACGATTTATTATGCAGATGGAAAGCTATTTGCTGGGTACATTGTAGGGACCGATCGGGCGCAATCAGGAGGCTGGTAATTGCTCCAGTATACTGATGCCGAGCTTATGTAGATACTCTGTATACATATACATATAGATTGTATAGGTAGACGATGTGTATTTGCACGATACGATGACGATGACGATGAGGAAACCGGTTGGCCACGAGGGAGGCCGGCCTCCCAGACCCGGAGATACACCAACTCCAGTATTATATGACATTTGTGACGTTTATCGCAACATTCTCTTCACTCTCTTTATTCTTACGCTTAATCCTTAGCTCTTTATGTGCATGACCATTTTATTTTATTAATTTCTGTGACGTTAGTCCGATTAAAATCTAAATATATATATATAACATCTGTGTATATTTAATTATTTATTTTAATCGATGATTTTACGTTCAAATAAAATTTATTATTTCGTCATATTTTAGTCAGAGACTTAAACGTCTCTGAATATTCAGCATATCAGCGAATAAATTAATAAAAAAATTTTAAAAAAAGTAATTAGTGGATAGAAAGTGCGAAAAAATTTAATAAAATTAATTACATATTTTTTATTGGTAATTAATTACGGAATTTTTTGATTAATGGACTGACCAGTAAGGAAATTAAAAAGTTTTAAAGACCTTTAATTATTCATGAGTAATTGGAGTTTAAAAAATAAATATGTATATTTAAGTTGATAAAAATAATTTAAAGACTTTTATCAAAGATAAGAAATGATGAAATTGTTCATTTATTGTATGCGCAATTTGATTACGACTTAATAAAAATAATTGTTTATTATCAAGGACTGAATTTATCGGAGCTCGGGTACAGGAAAGATGAACTTGCTTATCCCTATCAGCCAATCGAATCGAAGATCACGATTATTAATTACCCGCAATGACTCTTAATATAAAGGCAAAGTCTCAACGAATATTACGCATTATTTAAATATATACATATATATGTATATGTATACATTACAAAGGTTTAAATTAATTGAACGTAATTCTATAAATAGGCAATTTTATTATTATATCTGGACTAATTCCCAGGAATAATTTAACCAGCTACCGAGAATTCATTGAAACAAGAGCCCCATTGGATGCTCGGTCGTTCCTTATTCGCTCGCTCAGTTGCAATAAAATAAATAAACACAAAGTAAGAAAACCACTCGTGGGAGTAGTTGATAATCCAGTGGTATTAAAAAAGACGGTACAAATAATTAGTCGGTATATCTTTGGTTGGATTTCTCGGCTTAAATATGCATTAGGAGTGTAATAGAGTATTAGATGAGTTTAATCAGAACAAGTAGCAGCAGCAGCAGCAGCATCCAGGACTACTATCCCCAGTATACGCGTCGCGATAGTTTATAATAGTGAGCGAGGCCGCGAGTAAAAGAAAGATACGTATCTCTATCCTTGACTAAATCGTGACTAGAAGCCCTAGCTCAGCACAGGAACGCGTATGTGTCCAATTGGCGATAGTGGGGACTGTGTGCATTATCGCGGATACAGTGGGCAACAATGTTACTATCAGGATATACAAATTGCTCGCTGTGAGAGTCGAGAGTCTGTCTCGATCGTTTGCCCAACGGTTATTTATTAACAGCCTCAATGAGCTTGAAGACCATTTGATACTCCTATAATATAATAATAAATATCTCCATGCATATGTATGCGTATATGTACAGTCAATCTTTGGTCCTTTGGTCTTTGTGTTCATCACTTTTAAATCCTTCGCCCTCTCCAGTCTTCTTATTATTATTATTGTTTATATTTATGTACAACTAATACTCTCTTGACCAAATAATATCGCATATCGTGTTTCGAAAGTCTGTAACATCAAATGCCAAGGGGGATATCGCATCACACCACGACAATCAAGGTGAAGATGGAAATAATTGTGTCAGTTTATATTTATGAGAGGATGTGTGTACCCAACTCCTAGATTATATTGTAGGCATGATTATTGTTAGTTTGTGTTGGTAATAAGCTTCAGAGTATTCCAGCGTGCTCATGATTTCATTATACACATGTATGATACTGGATGCTGGATGCTGGATATTGGACATAGACTACACTTATATATATATATATAATGAGAGTTGTGTATTGGTGTGCACGACTGTGACAAGCAGTGGTACCACATTCCTAACACTAGCTGTTGGCTGTACGGGTGAGTTGGTGCACAGTACAGCAGCCAGATCTTTATTTCTCTGTCCTTTGCTTTACTCTTCGCCTCATGTTATCCATACAGGATTTGATGTAGCCAAGGATAAGAACCCTGACCGAGCACATATTCAAAAGTAAGTGATCGTCTTTTGACATATTTTAAATGCTCATCGTGTCATGGTCTTTGGTTACTTTTTGTGCCGGGAAAAAAATTTTTTTATTTCGTTGGCTGATTATTTTTTACATCTTTTTTATCAGGAATATTAATACTGTAATTTTATTTTAGTGATGAAAGTTTAGATAATTAATTTTATTTATATTGAGATTGAATTTAGTCATGCTGTTGATTCATGGCATTGAGGGCGTAACGCTGGTTTGTTACATATTTATATTATGGATATATATATATATGTATGTATAATATATTTAATGTATTAAATATATGATATACAAAGAAGAGAAACGATATTGCTGGGCATCAGCGTGAGCTACCGGGTTACCAACGGCCAATCTATATGATAAACAGTCTTGTTACATATATATATATGAATATATATGTATATGTATGGAGTCTACACTGGATCATCCGTCGAATCCGTGTCACTTAACCGTTAAGGAACACACTCGTGACTACGGATTTTAAACTTTTACAAGACATTAATTTTGTTATTTTTAAAAATTTAAATTAACTCACTTATTTTTATTCAATTTCCTGAGCTCCATAAATTTAAGTGTCACTTGACATTGAAAATTTTTTCGATAACAATATATTTAAAAAAAAAAAAAAGTACTAAGGAACAAGTTGATGAACAATATAGTAACGGTATATATTTATCTTACACAACGTCGTTGTAATATTTTTTTTTTATGGTGCTTATATTCTATTAAAAAAAAAAAATTTAATTGAAGCTTTTTACTCGAAGCTACATTTCCCGCTTACGCGAGAATAAGAAGAGAAGGAACTCGCGTAGGTAGTAAATTACAAGGTGCACCCCCCGGGCGTTTTGTAAAAGGAACGAGAAGAAGGCGAATCGCTTTCGCTCCTCGTTTCAATGGAATATAAATAAAATTTATTCCAGGATCGGGCTACCGAAACCCACTGTCTTCTCATGCCTGCACACACTTCAACCCTTTTTCTCTCTATCATTTATTTTTGTTTTTTTTTACTCACTCTCTGACATTGTCGTTTTCACCAGCTACCGACACGACTTTTTATCCTGTTCGACTAGTGTCATTTTATCTAAACATTTTTTTTAACCGAAAAATTCAGCCGCGTCCACCTCAGCAGTTTGTAAGCTCATATAATTTTTCCCATGCGTCAAAAAGTGACATATCAATTTTTGCGACCCCCAGAAAAGTTGAATTTAAAACCCTCGCTCTTAATTACTTATATTTAATTAACTCGTCATTTAATTAACCGCAAAAATGTGGTTTGTATAAAAGTGAGGTTAGAATTTTTGACGCCCTTGGATACCCGTAAGTCTAATTCAATACCAAAGTGTTTAATGACTGAGTCATTCTCAAGGATAATTTAGTAAATGGAATAGAAAAAAATTATAATGAATGATATTGTAGCAAGAGAAGGATTAATGGACGGCAGTGACATTAGCGTATGTAATTCTCGTCTCTCCTCGTGATTTTCACGATTTATAATGTCTCTAGTACAAAGCAAGTGAGATAGAAATATATATATACATATAAACATAACATTTAGTTGTATATTGTGTGTATATATATTTATAGAGAAACGACGCACCCACTTGAGAGTTACATGACGACTAGGCAACTTCATTTTCCCTATAGTATTGTTATTTCGCGTGCACATATGCACTTCTCCTTTTTATTTATTTATAATTTACCGTCATCCTCGTAGTTTGTAGCCGTCGTGACAATATATAAACACGATAGAAACCAGTCACTTTTCAGTGTGTGCATATTTAATATCGATTTATAATTCAAAAGCCTCACCAGACAAACGACATGATCTAAATCATCAGGCTTTTATGTACATTACTTTTTAAACACCTCAATGTCTATAATGTGTCGTGTATATATTTCATTTGTTATTTCTACTCCTATTTCTACTTCTACTTCTACTTGTTTTTTTTTTTTATTTTTTTTATGTTGCAAGAGATTTGACTTTCGAGAGGAATCAAGGATAGAGTGACGTGGCGGAGAAATAAAGTAAAAAAAAGAAATAATATAGAGGAGCAGTGGAATTTGAATAGAAACCGTTTCGGTTTTAGAACGGGGATTACAATATTGAGATTGGCCGCGGTCGAGTGACTGTACGAATAGCGATTATAAAGTGAAATGACCGCAGATCACTGTCCTCGCTCACTCCCAATGGGCTACTGCTTGGCCCCATCAACCCGTGGATAAAAACGACACATGAGCAACAACTAAAAAATTTGAAAAAAAATTCTACGCGTAAATCTATAATTTTTGAGTCCAAATAACTTGTCATATATTTTACGCATTACACAGTAAAAAATATTGTGTATCTGTATTAAAAACGGTCTGTGTTAAATTTTTTGTGTTGATTATTTTGTGTCAAATCAACACAATTCTCTGTGTTACTTTAAAATTTTTAATCGATTTACTCTTCAACTCTTTAAAAGTGTTACTTAGTACACTGTAAAAAATCAACGGGGTAAGTCCAAGCGGTGTAGGTGTTAAAATCGGCGATGTTAAATTTTAACACCGAAAGCGGTGTGAAAATAACACCGCCGCCGGTGTAAATATTCTGTACCGGTGTTAAATAAAATTCTCCGGTGTTAAAATAGCACCGCTGCCGGTGTAAATATTCTAGACTGGTGTTAAAATATTTAACTTTGTGAATATTTTTACTTACTCGATCACTATACTTGTTAATAAATGATATTTTTTATTAATTTTCATAAAGAACTGACATTTTTTGTGTTTTATAATCTTTAAAGTTAATACTCCAAGCGGGCGCAGTTTACCCCGCTTTTACACCGATATTACTCCGTTTTTACACCGGTTACACCACTTTCACACCGATTTTACTCCGCTTTTACACCTGTTACCCCGATTTAACACCGGTATTTTTAACACCGGTGAATTACTCCTCCTACACCGGTGTAATTTTATTTTAACACCGGGCGGAGTTAAAATAAGTCCATTTTTAACACCGCTCTTTTTACAGTGTATAAAAATCGATATTATCAACATTTATTAAGCGTTACTTTAAAATCAACACAAAAAAGTGTTGAAATTTTAACACAAATTTTGTGTTGAAATTTAACACAAATAGTCTGTGTTGAAAAATAACACAAATATTGTGTGGACCGTTTCTAACACACAGAATGTGTTGATTTTAACACAATATTTTTTACTGTGTATTATTATTATGATATATTATAATTAGTAAAAATAAATGCTTCCATTTAATCACAAGAAATTTCTTGAGTAATTTGTTTCCAATCATTGCTATGACGTAAATTACAAAACATTATTTTTACTTAATCTTATCTATAGATTTGTTATTTATAATGAATACGTTTTTTTAAATTTAAAAATAAGATAGTGAACAATTATTGGAGTTTCTAAGTGTTTTTTGATAAAATTTTTATCGGTGTATTATTACGAAGATTATGATTATCGTCATGTAAATATAGTTATTATCGACTATTAAAAAAAATTTACAATCTATTTGAATATTAAATAATTGAGTATTAAATGTACAGTATTGTCGATGAGTAATTGCATTAAAACACATGTATTATCGATTTAGCTGCAGGAGATTACATATATATGTAAGTATATAAAAGTAATAAGATTTCTCTTATTGCACTTAATGTAAGCTTGAGAATATCTGTTATTACTTGACGGGTTTTAGCATCTCGCTATCGTTGTCTTAACGAGTGGGAGGTAACGTTCTATAAATAATATATAAAATATATACATATATCTAATCCATACATCCATAGATACTTATCTGTAGATATCTTTGAAAAAATTTATTCTGATCGATTTTCCGAGACTTTAAAATAGGAATAACTAGAAAACAGTGCGGAATTTCGAAAAACTTTATCAAAGATAATTTGTGAGGAATAAAATTGTCTACAAAAAAGATTCTGTGGCATTTTGTCGTAAGTCTGATAGTTTCGCTGGAAAAGTAAAAAGATCTCGAAACACTACAAATTTGACTTTAAGCTCCAATATAATTTGAGAGTAGATAAATTTATCAAAAAATTATGAGACTTTTTTTCCAGAACGTTTAGTTCCCTACGAAATTATATCCTGAGTTTATCCATCCAATGAGTTATTGCCGAGGCATAAAATTCCAAATTAAAAATTTTTTTCCATGTTATTTAAATGGGAAATAGAAAATTGCGACGAGCGACCTCTAGATCTGAATATTAAGAGCTCATCTTTTATTTTAGTCGATTTTTTTTAATCAGCCTAATATATATAAATATATGTACCTGAAGATCGGAATGTTTTTCGCGTAGAATATAAAAAATCTACTGGATCTAGATTTTTGAAATGTTTCGCACGTGGGCTAGAATATCAGCCAAAAATTGCAGCCACCCCATTACTCCCTAGTCAACTTTAAGCTGTCAAATTCCATAAATTTTTTTAATTTTCACTGCGATCTTCAAGTATATATAAATAAATATATTACAAGTGATAATACAAGTCTTGGAACAAACGATAATCAGATGTAGTAAGAAACCAATATGTGTTAAGACGCAAAAGACTGAGCATGTTAATTATCGGAAAATAGTTGAGCTCATTGAAAAGCGTTAAATTACCACATCATTACCAGAGTCAAGTGATGCGTTCAAACGTATAATTGCACTTTATAATACGCAACCGTCTTGCCGTCTTTCAGATGAATCACTTCGCCAGCATTTCAAATCTATTACGTATTAAAATAATTATTTTATTATCATTGTTGCTATTACAATTAATTTATGAGTTTATTGATATTTATAATTGTGAAATAAACGATGAGACGACTAATCTATTAAAGGTAATAAATTAACGGTGTAATTAAAATAAATCTATTTATTTTAATTTATTACTTCAAGAGAGAAAGAATTATCTGGTGCTCTAGTGAACTTTTAGTCACGGCCACACCCTACTAGTCGATCTACGAAGGCTGTGGACCTCTTACGCACACCCACACCTTATCGTTGGACACCTAGGTTACTGGTGTGCATTTATGTTAAGGCCTATATGTGTATATTTATATATTTATATAGAATACGCTCTCAATTTCATTCCCAATTGAATTAATTTAACTCAGACGGCTGACTGTTTGCCTGTCACTCTATTAATTTAACTCAGGTGCTTGTCAAAAAATTCATTTATTAAATAAGTTTAAATGATTTCCTATACATTTATTACCCTAGTTAATTATTTTATGTAATTTATTATTTAAAATAATTTAAAAAAATTTTTTTTATAAATAAACTCCTCTAAAGAATACTGAGAGTGAATATTATTAAGTTGAGTTGTGCAATTAAATTCCGTACTTGACTAGATATTTAATACAATATAATATAAATTTTTTTTTATTATATGCATCAACGCATTGACGTAAGCAAATAAATAATAATTTTTAATAGAATAAATTAATTTTTAATTAAAATGAATAATGAGTTTATTAAAAAAAGTAAATAAAAGTATGAAGTTGATGGTAATTTTGATATAGATATTTGTAGCTGGAAATCCAGAGAGTAGATACATACTACAGTTATTCAGGATGTGTATTTTAGAGTTTATATACACCGGCGATCGTACTAATGGCAATAGCTCACCTGGCGATAGTGTAATTCATGTTAATGCCGGCAATAACTCGCGGGCGTATAAATTATCGTTCGCCCGTGGAGGCGAGTAAGCGAGTGAGAGAGTTCGAGAGAGTTGTGCATGGGTATGATGGAAAAGGATGAAAATAAAGAAATGAGAGAGAGAAAGTTTTTGTTCATCGGGAGTAGTCGCGTGGCTGTCGAGTGTGCGATCGATCGTAACGCACTTTTTTTGTCATCCAGACTGAATCATTAAAAAAAAATCAACGAGTAATTAATATTTATAATACTCGATAAATTGTATTATGTGTTCACTAAAAAAAAATTATACATCATTCTTTAATTATTTATTTTTAACTAAAATATTTAATTGACGAAACGTCAGCATGGAAAAATAAAAATGAGGGGAATTTATTTTCTGGTGAAGTCTGTGGTGAAACTATGGGGTTTAGAAAAAAATGTTTGAAACAAAAGTTGTAGGAAATTAAATTTTCTACAAAAAAGGTCCTTGTGACTATTAATGTATCTCTGATAGTTTCGAAGTTATAGTGGTAATAAATAAGAGGTCGATTGATATGTCATTAAAATATTTAAATTTATTTTCTTACTCCGTTGCAATTACGTCGAAATTATGAGACGTACGAAAAAATGTCATGAGACCTTTTTTGTAGAGAATTTAATTAGCTACAAAATTTGTCATATACATTTTTGTGATATTTCTACTAAATCAGCCAGAATTTTAATTTCCGTAGAAAAACTTGAAATTTGAAAGTTTGCAAAAGAAAAAAAAATCGGAGTACTTCTAGCAATCGAAATAAAATTCAAACAGTAAAATATGAATATTAAAATAAATCTCTCAGTGTGTTATTAGCATATTATTAAGCACATATAATATCTAAACTATCAATTTAATGCATAACGCCACGATTCCTAATACACTCTGGCATTATTGTTTATTTATAGCGTCATTATGTTGTCGCCATTGTTGCAAAGGTACCGTATAATACTAATGTACATATATATCTATATACATCGTAATGTACACACATTACTCTACTCTCTAGTCCTTTTCTAAGTTTACAGCTTGGCTCTGTAGCCTTTCCCGCGGACCACCGAGACAACAAAACAGTTTTACTTATTATATATTTCACTACATTACTATCCGTCTCGGACAACCGATTCGCAGTATAAAAATCTATAATTGCACGTACGTTTAATCGTAAACTTGTAATTTGTTTTTGCTCCATTTTATCTGTCATTTCTCGTATCATTAATTCGACATAAATTACAGCAAAAAAAAGATTTCAAAAATCTGTACCTTTGACATATTTAAAAAAATATACATATATATCCTCCATAATAAATACTATCTTATGTACCTACTGTACATCGTTGATATGTATTTAAAATAAATGACAGTAGTTAAACTGACAAACATAAATTTATTATTCTGGTTTAATATATGTGTTAAATACGATATTTTTCCTGGCAAATTACTTGTTCGCGGTGTTACGTATGCTCGGGATGATTGGAATGAGAGTAAAAAAATCCTTTACATATTTATATATACATGCGCACATATATTTCATATCTATATAGACTTGCTGGGGACTTATAAACATACGGGAGTAAAAGCTACTCGATAATCAGTAGACGTGCAAGAACAGCAGGAGCGACCCAAACAAATCGTTCCGAGGCAAAGACCACCCCGCCTTCTAATATTCACGCTCGGGTGTTTCGAGATTTATGCCGTTCCACCGAAGCGCCTCATCCACTACTCGTTTGAATCTTAATCGAGCCGCGTGCTGAGCCTGAGCTGTTAGTTGAGTAGTTTTGCCATTCGTACCACAGCCGAGATGGAGTTTATTCTTTTAATATACTCCTCTTTATCTTAACTACTACTCTGGACTTGAAACAGGAGTCAGTAGTTCCAGGTTTCAAGTCTCAAGTCTCGTCTCAAGTCTACGGCTTGTGGAATGTCATCCTCCATCCGCCCCCCACTTCACCCGACCCACAGTACCCACCTCGTACCAGAACTTCTTTACTTCTATTAAAACTTGTACGTGAACGCAATGCAATCACAATTGTCAGCATAAAATCACCTACTTGTCAACTTATTGTATTTTATATAACGACTTTTAAATATATATATATATTATACTGATACTCGTTAGACTTGTAACTAATTAACGATTAATTCATTGCACAACATTTCACGTAGGTAATTATTTTAAATTATAAAAAATATATTTTTAGTTTATTATCATTATATTTATATACATATGGAAATTTTTTTTTTTTTGGCAACTGATTTATTTAATGGGGTAACGAGGTTTAAAATGCTTCGAGTTTATTTCAAGTCTCATAAATACTAAGAGGGCAAATGAAATGTCCAATTTATTGTACAGTTTAAATTACTATTGGTGTATTATACACATATGTATATGTATATATATGTATATATACATCTATGTATGTAAATGAATGTGAGTTTGTTGATTATATTGTGTGTTAAAAGTTAAAGGTAGAAGTTGGAGGTGTTTGAGATAAGAAATTAGATCACGATTCAAATGAACAGGAATTGTGACACCGAGCATTTTGTCAGGTCAAGAGTAATCGTTAATGTGCAACAACAGCTTTGCTATATAGTGAACGTGGGTGTTTGGTAAGTGACACGCAAAATTGCACCTTCGGTTCACTAACCACGTCCACCACGACAATGTGGGTGAGGACTTGAGACTCAGTACCGACCAATAAATAACTCGCTTCTGGCAGCCATTACTTGTCATTCACCCCTATCGTGTCTCTCAGAACAAAAGAAAAAAAAAATGAAGAGTTGGAAATTCAAATAAATCAACGGGTTTATAAATTTTTTTCCCTTCTTCAAGTGAATTCAAAATTAAATCTAATGCCAGTGAATGCCAGTGATTCAATTTAATAATTAATGAGGAAGAATGTAGCGTTTATTTATCTTTAGTTTTTTTGCATTCAATCTAGATGGAATTTTAATATTTAATCAGAGGTGAACAACCGCGCCTGCGTTTTTACCGTACGTAAATTCGCACAAGATGAGCGCGCAGTTCTCTAGTATCGTGTTAATGTATATATATATATTGAGAATGACATGCGCGGAACTTGGACGTAACATTGGCTGAGTTCCGCGGCTGCGCGAGCGTATTGACTTTACTCTGCTCTCATCCCAGTGTCTGCTAGTAGACAACCAGCAAAAGAAATAAAAAAAAAGTATGTAGTGAGACGCATTTTCATTGTGAATCCAGGGAAAAAAATAAAATAATGGCAGAAAAAGCGAGTAGGAAAAAAAATAAACACGTTAATGAAGTCGTGGAAAAATTTAGAGATAAAAAAGCAACACTGAACGAGAAAGTAAAGGGATGAAAAGCAACCGGGAAGACAAAGTAGTAAAAAAAATACCAACTTTAAGCGTGCAATTGATTTTCACACGGCACTTTGATTTATTCGTTCACGCATTTCTTTTTTTTTTATTTACTTCTCTTCCTTTCCTCTACTGTTTCTCAACTTTTTCTCCAGCTTCTCTGCCTCCCCCGCAAACCTTCTCAGCGAGCTGAGATTTATGGACTCTCCCATAGACACTGTAAGTTGCTTGTTTTTTACCTCCTTTCTTTCATTTACCCAAGATCTTTTTTCATTTTTCGATAAAGAAAAAACCCTAATTTATCCACGCCAACGATACTTTCATCTCTATTTTTTGAGCTAAAACTGATCAATATGAGCTACCGGGTTGTCGGCCGGGGCTTTGCTGTAAAAAAAGGAGAGAAGAAAGGAAAGAACCAAACGTAGGTACTTAATGCTGATGTTTGAATTGTCAAAAACACCCCGATGTGTGCGTTTTTTTTTTTATCACCCTACCCTTCCAGCAAGCCGTATAGGATTGGTCCTCGTGATTGCTGAGGGAGGGTGTTGTTTCCCAATGCTGGGTATGGGATTGCGAGAGATCGCAGCCAATGATAGTGAGGCGCAGCTGCCCCTCGACAGCCGTTGCTTAAACCATCTTCGCTCCCTACAGTAGTTCCCTTGTATTCTCAGCTCTTCCCAAGGGGTAGCCAACCCCGAATAGTCCCGAGTCTCCAGGCATACGCGATCCCATGTGTAACATTAGGAACCATCCATAACACACATGCTCAATAATAATAATAATAATGATAACAATAACAATAATTATATATATGAGGGTCCAACAAGCTCAGCAAAACCATCATCGTAAGTCGTATTAAAATCAATGTCCTTTACGCGGCTGAGATAAACCCAGAAATTCAAATCTGGCTTCCATCAACGTCATCATCATCATAATCACCGCCACTGGCACAGAGACGCTGCCACTGAATATATTTATTTGCAGTTTTATTTATTATCCAACACTCCACATAATGGCTGATGGCCATTCTCCCCATTGGTGGCAGAATAAGAAGGAGAATACGGATTTAAGTGAATGGACACAGCACACAACGAAAAGCGAGTATGTAGTGGTAGGGGTACCGGAAGAAGGGTTGGATTTTCAATCTTGCTTGCGTGTTTGTCCAGAGACTGGTGTATTGTCTGTATGTGTACTGAGTCGATCCCCTAGTAAATTCTGCACTACTCTAGTTCACTCTCTTCATAAAGCACTCGGGCCGTAGGTTAGTTGTCTGGAATAATTGTCATGGAGGAATGCGCTGGTGAATGACATCGTGGAACGTTCAATTAGATTTTTTATACCGACTTCAGACGATTACATACTTTTATTTTAGATGTAATTCCTTAGATTGTATCACGAATTCGCGGGTAATTTATGACAGAAATCTATCAGCAATTTGTCTTACTGATATTTGAATTTTAAATTACGAAAATTCGGATAAAAAATTCGTTGATTGATGATCTGATGACGAGTCACATGTCGATATTATTTTCAGTGCTGACGTTTGGTTTATTTATTTATCATTTTTTTTTTTTTTTTGAATGACAACGAGAAGTTGGAAAAATATGTTTGCATGAATATCGAATGCGATTCAATATAGATTTAATTTAAACGGGAAATTTCGAATACATGCAGATACAAACGTTTTATTTGTCAAATTTATGCGCCGGTCGTATCGCCCACAGTCGGAAGCAATTTACAAGTTAATAGGTTACCATGATTCGTTCGCTGAATCTCTCACACTTGTCTTATATTTTCTCTCTTGTATATATATTACTTTTTATTTTATCTCTAACAAAACGTATTTCTCGACTACCGTCAGCCTGAGATACTGACTGCAGAGATACTAACAGAGAAGACTAAGAACTAAAAGACAAGTATGAATTTATTTCGGTCAAGCTTCTTCCTCGTGCACCGCCCATGTAATTGGCTTGCGCGCCACTTCTCGCCTCCGTTTAAGATCAATCCGTCATTACCCAGCAACCAAGATCATCATCAGGATTTTAAATAAAAATTCATTTTTTAAATTCTCACTGACTTTTGTAACCGTTGTTCTGTTGCAGTACTTCATTTATTGCACCGATGATATTTTATTAATTCCAAGAAAATTATTTTAAGTCGACTAATTATTTTCAATTGATTTAAATTTCCCATACGACTTTTGATGCCTTTGAAATTTATACCTGACCCAATTACTTTTATTTTATAAAATAATAGTCTAGATTTATCATTTTTATTTTTTTAAAAATCGGGAGTGAATTCGAATTGAAGGAAAATCTGAATTCACTCAAACACTCGGAGTTCCGGAGTTTAAAAAAATCACTCCACATACTGAGTAAATGAGTTTATTTTTTTCAGCGGAATGACTCCGGAGTAAACTGGATTTTATTCAAATCCGCAGTCACTCCGAATTTAATCCGCGTTCACTCCGCAAAATTTTTACACTGCGTTTACTCAAAAAATTTAGCGAAAGAAAAAAATGAACTGAGGGATCTTTGGTTCTTTAGTTATTGAAAGTATTGATAATAACAATAATATATATATGTTACACAGAAAAAAAGAATTTCTTGGCGCAAGAAATATTTTGTATTATGAATTGAAGACAAAAATTTTTTTTGGCTCAAGAATTTTTTTCTCGCCTAAAAAATTTTTTTCTTGTTCCAGAAAATTTTATCTTACCCCAAGAAAAGTTTTGTTTTCACTTTATAATACAAAAAATTTCTTGGGTCAAGTAAAAATTTTCTTAGAACAAGAAAAAATTTTTTGCGCCAAGAAATCCTTTTTTTCTGTGTATGTATAAATAAAAATAATACGATGTATGTTTTTTGTCCTCCCTCAATATGTAGTACTACAAAGTATTGTGTAGAACTGTTCGAGTTGGAATAAAATAAAGTAAAAAAGTTTTATAGAATAAATTTATCCGAGTAGCGGCTGCAGCCAGGATTTGAGTGGCTGAAGTTGCATAACAACTATTTTGCATCCGCATTTAATTTTCAGCCGTGCCTCTTATTTATAATGTACAAGAATCTAACGTGAAAGCCGTGAATTCGTGAAAGCACCAGAAAGTACCGCAACGAGAATAATATATATACATGTGTAAATATACAGGTATATTATTTATTGTAGTGAAATAAGAGAGTGTGAGTTTGTCTTGGGGCTTCAGAATCGAGTTTTAGCCGATCGAGGGAGGGTACCAGAGGGTAGGCGTTCACCGGTCTCGCTTCTCCGGGAAGAATCGATTATCAATTTCGTGGCCGAGGAACGCGACGTATCCACAGGATCTGGTGGTAATGTTCGGGCTTGTCTGTGTGTAGTTACTGTTGTTTCTCTTGTTTTAAGAGCGAGAGCACATGTACAAAAGTATGAGAATATATACGAGGATAATAATGTATATCTATAGATATAGAATCTATAAACATACATATATATAAAGAGGTGATGGTGTAAATGTGGTGATAGTGAGTGTAAGAAGGTGAGAAGTCTTCTCTCGGAATGCCGAAGCCTTGAGCCAAACAATCGTTTATATTACAACCGATCTAAGCATTAGAGGAAAAAATAATATTGCGTACTTGCGAGAGTATTAATCGAAAGTGAAAACTAACTGCCGCGGGCTGTATCTAATTTTTTAATTTTTTTTCTTGATAACAATAAATGGGTATGAGAGTGTATATTATAAAATAACAATAATAATAATCTGTTATAAGGTTTGGCATGTATATGAAGCCTTTAGCGCCTCAGACAATGCCGTGGCCCCGTGTGAGCTGGACAATGCGAACGGGGTAGCAACTATTCATTTTCCGGAGCAGCCGCGATGCTTCAGATAAACTCTCCAGTGATTTTATCCTCTCGCTCTTTCTCACCCGGCAGCTACCTGAACCTACTCGGCCCCCATGATAATATCTGCTCTCGCGCCTCTTACTCTCCGTTCGACAGCCTTATTTTATTTTTTAAATTTATTTGTTGGTTAACTTTAGCCTCTGCAAAAAATAAATATCTCTTATTCGGAATCCTGATGTACACAGAAAAAAAAGTTATCTTGAGTCAAGAAAATATTTTTCAAGACAAACGTTTTCGGGAACCAAGTCAAGATTTTCTTGAGCCAAGAGAATTCGTCTTGGTCGGAAAAGATTTCTACTTTATCTGAGAAAATTTAGGTCTCCAAAAAAATTTTATTGAATCAAGAATTTTTTTTTTCTGTGTATGTGAATACAAGTCTCAGTCTATTGCGGTAAGTGTGGAGTGAATATTAGAGAGTAACAAATGTTTGCTAAAATTTTGTGATCCTGAAGTTAGCATACAATTAAAAATTTTTGGGTTTTATTTTAACGATTAAATTTGAAAAAAAAAAAAAAAAATATGCACATGTAGAAAATTTAAAAAACTACAGGAGCAATTTTTTCAATTTTTTTTTTTTTCTTATAATTTACCTCCTAAAATAAAATCCAAAAATTATTAGACGTCGGCTAACTTCAGTATCATAAAATTTTCACATATTTTTTTATAGCGAAATAGACATTTGAACCTTTCTCTTGTACCGCGAGTCGCTTTGGGTAAAAATAAATAGAAAAATCCATGATACGCAAGTGGTTATGGCTGTGAGAATTTTATAAAATTTCGGTGTTTAGCTCGCGCTTTAACGTATCACTTTAATGTTTCGTCGTGTTTGAATATTTCAGTTCACGTTTCTCATGGACGTGTGTTATAAATTTAAACGCGATTCGCGAAATACCCAGACGACAACGATGCCACGTGAAATTGTATACACTAATATAAGAGTAGTGTTCTATACATATATATTTATATATATTTATACATATTTACAAGAGAACCATAGGTGTATCTACTCTCGCTCGACCTCGTTGGTAGCGGCAGATACAGAGTACAGTACACCACACATGTGTATGCCTCATATGTATATACATATATATAACCGTATTTGGTAAATATATATTTTATAGCTCATGCGCATGTTATTTATATAACGCGTTTGTCTATATATTTTCGTATATGTAAAGACTTGGTCTCGCACGCGCGGTTGCTGCTCTCGCTCTCTCAATCTTACTTTTGCATCACACACGCAAGTCAACATACAATATGTCACGGTCGAGACCTTTCTTTCGTACGCTCCGAGACCTCGGATACACGAGAAAAAGGTACAGGACTCGATATTATTGTTGCGTATATTTATATATATCTACCTACTTTCCTCTTTATACTCTCTACTATCATACAATTGCAGCAACTTAATATTAAGTAGACAAAAAAAAAATTCAATGATAAGGTGAATTAGTTTTTAAAATGTATAGAATTATAAAATTAATTTTAATTTTTAATTTAATAGTATACTATTATAGATGTAAAAAAAGATAATATATATATATTGTAATAATAAATTAATCGTAATTCAGGGTGTGTTCACTAACGATGGTAAAATTTATAAATTTTCTCTCTAAAACTAAATAAGTGAAAATTTCACTAATTGAAATAGTGATCTTAAAATTCACTACAAAATTAGTGATTTTGAATTAGATTCACTAATTCATTAGTGATTCCCCGGATTCTACAATGATTACTAGTGGCGCCTCGCTTAAGGACTTTTTATTCTATCGTTGAATTATCAAATTCAGGGCAAAATTAATTACGATAATTTTTAAATACAACTGAACAGTATTAATTAAAGTAAGTTAATTAAATAAAACCTAATTTAGTTGCTAAATAATACATCTTGTTATTTTTTAATAGCTTTATATTTTTACTCCAACTTTTTTTACCGAACCTGAATCAAAACCATCATTGACAATAGATTCAGGTTATGAGTTATAATTATGATATAAATATTTACCGTATGAAAGTAATTTTAATTGTTAATTTAGTCGATCAAGTTGCTAAAAAAATTTTATAATCAATTACAAATAATAATCATAATAATAATAATATTTTGATACAATATTATTAGCAACGATACAATATTTTTCCAAATAAATCCTCATCAACAAGTGAATTAGTACATTTTTGACTAATTCAATCAGTGAAATTTTCACTAATTCTATATGTTGTTTTTTTTACTAATTCAAAAAGTGAATAGTCACTAATTCATAGTCGTATACTTTGGACAATTTAGATTAGTGAATATTCACAAGTAATTAGTGGTTTTTCACTAATTTAGTTTTAGAGAGTATGTAATGTGTACTGTGTGTTGGGTTTTAGGATCGTTTTAAAATAACGTAAGGCTGTATTATATCCAGGGTGGCGAACGCGAGTCGAGAGTAGCATCCTATCCCGTATAATCGAGCAAGTATAATGTAACGGTGCTATGCTGCATGGTATGGAGAAGAACGGTGGATAGGAATGCCCAGTGTGTTGGTAGGACCGTAACTTGTATCGCGGGAGTATCGATAAGAATCGCGCAAGGGCAAGGAGAGGAGAAAGTTATAAGATTAGTGGCAAGAATCCCATGCGTGGACCCAATGAGTTGACGAAAAAAAATATTAAATGAGATAAAAAAAAAACGGGTTAAAAATTAACGAGACTTACAGTAGGTCGTTAGCGAAATCATCCGACTTTACTGAGGTTATCTGCGATACTAGAGAGTTAAGACTAGATTGTTGCTTCATTGTGGAATCTTTTAAACGGTTATTTATATTTTTATTTTTATCTAGTATGTATTGAAAATTATTTTTAACTGACGCCATTTTACGGTGAGAAAGGAGGAGTATAACGGTTCTGCCTACAAATATATACAAAAGCATCGACTACCCCCTAATGTTTATAAAGAAGCAAAATAAAAAAAACATTTTGATATTAATGTTGTGTGTGCGTGTGTTTGTGTGCAGTGAATAAAAGAGATGGATAAATTCCCAGCTGTTGATCGCTATCTCTGCACTGAATCGAACATGGCGAGCGCACACACACACCAGGGCAGCGAGGGTTGCGTTTCAACCCTTGCTATCTTTGGCATCGAGGGGTGGATACCTCGTCCGCCATACAGGTAAAAAAAAAATGTTACTAAATAAATAAAATTTTTTTTCAAGTGAAAACTCAGCATGAGACCGAGACGTCTATTATGACGTTTACTTTTTTTGTTATAAATATATGTATTATAGAGTCGAGTCCATGTGCACCGAAACGTGCATTAAAAAGTGAGATTTTGTTCTCACTGATTTTACTTTTTTTTTTTTTTCATTTAGATTTTTTTTATTAATTACACGCAACAGTACAATGTAAGATGGAGTTAATCATCATCCACGGATTTTACTTTCAGCCACTGGAGCAAGAGCACACGCGATTATTTCGCGGATGAATAAATTAATGAAAGTGTGTAAGCAAAAGTTTGTGCATCTTCTCAGATGTTTTTTCATCTAGAGCTTCTGCTTTTTAAAAAAAACTCCCGGACAAAGTGGGGTGTAAATAGATCGGGGATTTAATGCTAGTACATTATACATGAGTTATTGCAACGGGTGGTCGCTTTACTTTTCTAGATCGTCGATAAAAATTTTTTTCAGTCCCATATGTGACAGGGGGTCGTTACTTTAATGCGATACTCAAAAATATGACAAATTAAATTTTTACTGTTATAAAAAAATGAAAATTCTAATTTTCTACTCTAATTAATGTAATTAAAAATTCATTTCATAAAATAATTTACATTGAAAAGAATATCAAAGTCACTATTCGGAATATGAAAGATCAAATTTACATAAAAATTAATAAACATTTAATATTTTTATGTAAACTTCTTTATGCATTTTGACAACCGGTAATTTTAAAGACGTCGTGCTCTTTCACGCGTAAAGTATATTAATGTTATATATTTTTACTTATCAAATAATACCGAACAAAAAGAAAAAGATTAAATATATGATTATCATAAAAAAACCAGACTAAATTATGATCGATAAAAAAAAAAATGATTGTCATGAAATAAATTATTAAAATGTTTTACACCCTAGGTAACAACGTGTGACAAATCCGATATACCCGAAAAAAATAAATATATAAAAGTTGATGAGGTAAACACGTGCGCGTCAAATAATAAAATCGTGGATTTAACGTCAGTATATATAAAATTCACAGGGTAATGATTAAAATTATAGCCTGTACATACGCGTGACGTGTTTGAACGCGCGACAACCGGCACTTTAAACCGATCCATATTTTATTAGCCGCGGTAACGCACTCACGTGCATCAGTTACTCAAATATAAAATACTGAGGATTCGTAAAACCAACATTTTAAAAATACTATTGAGGGAATAAATATTTTATTAAGGCGTTGATATATCTGCGAGCCCTTGGTTTGCCCAAATGACGGATGGATGGGCGTGCCCAGGTCTCACCGTCCTGTCAAAATATTTGAGCTTCGATCCTCACTAACTTTAACTTATTTACAAAAACACGATCCCTAGACTACAGAACTGATATTAATTATCTTACAACCACTTTCATTCATTTATTATGCAATCCAGTTAAAATTTATCGAGTCTAATTAATTAAAAATTAATTATTCGGAGTAATATACTTCTAATTGATATATTTATCAATAAAATTTAAATTGAGACATTAAATTTTAGTATTTAATTATTCCAACACTAATTCGACGGATAAGAACTTCACTAGCGATGAATATAAATGTCATATATATATATATATATTATGTATGTAAAGAGAGAATTGTTGATCTGAACGAGCAGTTAACGCGAAAGTTATCTTAAGGAAACATTTAAAATGATAATAAAACAGGGATATTTAGTTACGATCAAAGCTAGTGGCTGTCATCAAATTAATTTATCTGTCTTATAACTCTCGAAAGATCAAATATTATAAATATATATATAGATGTGTATATATTATAGATTATATTGACTGTTAGTTTTGCTTGAAAGCACTTGACGAGATCGAGTTGATTAATTAATCAGCATGTATTATTATTATTATAAATATATGTGTATATTTATAATATACAAGTATGTTTAGTAAATTGAGTACTCACCAGACGTCTCTTGGGTTTGATTAACGGTCGATTTTGTCCATTCATTTTGTAATAGAGCCCACAGGCATTGCAGAGATAATGTCCAGTACCGTCTCGTCTCCAGAGTGGCGTCGAAGTTGCTCCGCAGTTGACACACTCGCGACCCTCTACGAATATTTATACCCCAATCATATTAATTATTGCTATTGTTTTTTAATTTTATTATCCAATTATTTATAAGAAATATTTTTATATCATAATTATATAATTTTATTTTACGAGGAGATTATTTGAGATTAAAAATTACTACTGTTAGTAAATCTGCATAATAAATTACGATTAAAATTTTTTTTTTTAATTGCTGACAAAATACTTTTTTCTTAAAGTTTTTTCTTAAAATTAGAAACGGATTTACTTATTTGCAGACTAATTTACGAATGTCAGAAATAACTTGAAATTTAAAAAAAATATTGTACTGTTTTGAAAAAATTTTGAATTTAAATCTAATTAATTATTTTGATGGTACATAAATTTTTAATTAATTATGCTGTATTTTAATTGACTAGGCTTGAATTTTTTTAATTGAATGAAAAATAATATGATCCTGAAGTTAACAGACAATTAGGAATTTTCGGATTTTTTTTTACCGATTCAATTTCAAAAAATAAAAAATGCACATGTAGAAAATAAAAAAAATTACAGGTGCAATTTTTTCAAATATTTTTTTTTCATAATTTAGTGTTTAAAAAAGAACCCAAAAATTATTGGACGTCGGCTAACTTCAGTATCACAAAATAATATGCAGTTAGCAGACAATTAACAATTTTCGGATTTTTTTTTCAACAAACGGATTAAAAAAAAAATAAACTAAAAAAATGCACATGTAGAAAATTAAAAAATCTATAGGTGCAAATTTAAAAATTTTCTTTTTTTCCATAATTTATAATTTAAAAAAAAATTCAAAAAGTATTAGACCTCGGCTGACTGTAGTATCATGAAAAATATCCATGTAAAGTTATGATACTGTTAGCAGACGTCTTATAATTTTTGAATTTTTTTTTAGACGATAAAACATAAAAAAAATATTTGAAAAAATTGCACCTGAAGTTTTTTAAATTTTCTACATGTGAATATTTTTGTTTTATTTTTTCGCTATTGATTTGTTGAAATACGAAAATTAAAAAATTTTTAAATGCCTGCTAACTTCAGGATCATGTAAAGTTTATAAAATTATCTTTAAAAAAAAGAGAAAATTCACCAGAGTATTTTTTATCAAAGAATCAAAAATTGAAACAAAAAACTGTTCCAATACGTTTCAGATATTGGAGTGTAATTTGCATAAAAAAATAATCTCTGCGTATAAATAATTATGATTAAATCTAATTGTAATAATAAAATAAAAATTTCAATTAGATTTCCATTTGTTAAAGCTTTAGGACAATGAAAAATATTTTTTTTTATCTATGTATTATTTTTCTTTGTCTTACAAACATTAATAACTCGCATGCATTGCCGACATACCAATAAGCGATTACCAGAGCAAAAGCAGAACCTTAGGATTGTTAAGACATTATTTTTAATTGCTGTTGCAATTTATTATTTTATTTAAGATAAAAACGGGATGTAGGATTTTTATATTAATTTTTTTTTAGTGAGGACAAATGGGGTAACGGTGTATTGAAGATATAATTAAAAGAAGAAAAGGAAAAGCAACAGGATTATATATTTGGATTAATATCGATTGTAAAAAAAAAAAGTATGTAAATATTAACTTTTTTTTCCTCATTGATGATTAATATTAATCTTTAGCCAAACCGTGAAGCTGCTTCTCTTCATCCTGAGGTGTGTCCAGCAGTTAATATTTGCAGCGTCATTAAAAAAATAATAATAATAAACTAATGATAATGACTTGATTGTTGTATAAAAAAAAAATTCATTTTTTAACTCCGTATTTATTTTTAATTTAAATATTTAAATGTCAAGATTAGATTTATTATCAATGAAAATAATTCGAATAATTCAATGGATTATTTTTAAGCCGACAGTTATTATTATAATTTGAGTATCGAACTTAAGATGTAATGTATCGTGGGAAGATTTAATTATTTTGTAATCAACAGTATGACTTTTCTCTGCTTTTATTTCCTCGGCCACGAATAACCGGCGACTTTTGTATGCGCAGTAAAACTCTCACGCATTTAATATCTAATGAGTCAAAAGTCGTTTTTTTTTTATAATTTGAATTTAACTATTTTAGAATAAAGTTCTTTTGTTCTCAATCTAAAGTTTTTACGCATTACTTTTAAAAGTTATTCGTCTTCGTTTTAATTTTCTATTTATATTTTTTTTGCTACGGCAGACTGAACGCGGTAAGAGTCTGTCGCAAGAGTTTAATTAGCGCGCTACCGCAATCGTTAGTCTATTGTTCGCGAAATTAGGGATGTTTTTTTTTTAAACCCAACGGAACTGACCTACTCGTATAATTGCAAGACTGAGGCAATCGCACGTCTCTGCCTTTTATTTAATAATTTTATTTACTATTATTATTCATATGTATTATTATTATATTTAATTAAGGAAGACTCTATCAGTCTGTGAAGAAAAAAAAAAACAGTCGAGTATGGTGGAGACAGAGTTGCTTGTGAATTTTAGCCACACCACATCGAAAAACAATAAATAAATAATTATAAAAAAATAAACGTGCTCGTGTTGTGATTGCCGGGATTCATTTACCTGAAGATCGGAACGTTTTTTTTGCAAACGAAAGAGAAAAAAATTTTTGTAATTCAACTTAAGGGAGTTTCGGAAGTTAGGGTGGCCTGTTTCGGCTGGAATACCAGCATCTGTAAGCGAAATATTTAAGAAATCTAGTCATCTAGTACGTGGAAAAAAAATAGTAGTGGGTACTCTCTGGAATAGTACTGAGTACTTTCTGTAAAAAAGAAATTTTAGACAGTACTCTATGCTATCTAGACTGTATCCACTACTATCTAGACTATATCCACTACTGTCCGGGATAGTACACGGAAAAAAGAGCAGTTAAAAATTACAGTTTCTACGGTAAAGAAGGCTTGGGGCAAAAATCTTTAAACATTGAGCTTAAACTGTAATTTTAGAAATTTGTTATAGTAATAAAATTAATACAATTTTAAGCAGAAAATTTTACAGTTTAAATCGACAGTATCGAGTTTGAAACTGTAATATTTTTTATTTCTGGATAAAAAATGTAATTTTTACAGTTTCAGACTCGGAGCGCTTTACTACTATACGAAACTGTAATTTTTCAACTGCTCTTTTTTCCGCGTACTCAGTACTGTCTAAAATTTTTTTTTTACAGAAAGTACTCAGTACTATCCCAGAGAGTAGCCACGACTATTTTTTTCCGTGTGGATTCTTTACTTTAAAATTTTCATTTTTTTTCTTTGCGCGAAAAACGTTTCGATTTTCAGGATCATTGGGATTCTACGGTTTCCTTGGCGACGCTAAAAGACCGCAAATTCTTGTAGAACTCGACGAAATGAAACTTTTTTCAAGAATAAAATTTTTTGATACCTCTCTTAGTTCTTGAGAAAAATGGATTTTGAGAAAAATGCGATTTTTTCAAAAAGTGAAAAATTTCATAGATTTTAATATCTTCAATTTTTTTTGTATTTTTTTCTGGGAAGTTCATTGAAAAAGGAAAATTTTGAAAAAAAAAACGTCTGTGTCAGTAAATTTTTGAAGAAGCTATAGCTATTTGAAAAAAAGTCTTATTTCGTCGAGTTCTACAAGAATTCGCGGTAATTTGGCGGCGCCACGGAAACCGTAGACTTCCCTGATTGCCTGTAGATGCTTCCTAGGCCATTAGTTAATGAGGATTTGAAATTCCTTTGATATAATTATTATTATTTTAATTTATTTAATATCATATATCACGTATATAATAATAATAATCGTGGGTGCGCGCGGTTTTGTGGTGGGTGCCACTCAAAAACAGGTCATAACGTGAGCCAAAAATACATTAATAATCGTGGTGTTGTCCAATAACGTCCATTTTCTCAAAATAAAATAATTAAATGAATTAAAAAAAAAAATTAACAATAAAAGAAAAGATTGTAAAATTTAAAATAAATAATTTAAATTAAAAAAATAAACGAAACCATCGCTGGCCATTAAAATAAAGAAGAGAACAACTAAATTGTGACAACCTAGTATGTTAGATAAAAGTAAATTAGAAGCAAACCAATAAAATAAATGAAATCATAAACCAAGCCTTGTGTTAATGAAAATGAATAAATAAAATGATAAAGTAAATAAATGATAAAAAAATAATAAAAGAAAATGCCGCTTACCGGCGGACGTTCTGGACTTGTTCCTCGGCTTTTGCTGCTGCTGTTGTTGGGAACCGGGTGAGTTTGGGGTGTTGCCGTGCGAGGAGCCAAGAAGTTTTGCGTCAGGACTGACAACACCGGGTACACCGGTTGTTGCGTGATGGGATCCAGAAAACAACGAGGATCCGTTGTGTGGATTGTGGGCGTGATGGGTAGGATACTGTAGGTGCGAATACATGTTGTAAGCGCTCGCAGTAGGATCATACTGGGAAGTTGAGGTCGCGTGATGATGATGGTGGTGATGGGAGGCAGGATGATAGGAGTCCCTGCACGATGGTGAAGTAGCACCGCCAGGATTCTGGTAATCCTGTTGTTGCTGCTGTGCATTCGCTTGTTGATTTGCCGTTTGCTGCTGCTGTTGTTGTTGCTGCTGCTGTTGGCCATTAACAGCCGAATTCGTACCACCACCGGCACCATTATTCGTGGATTGGCTATTACCTTCACGTTGTTTGACCTGGCCACCGCCTCCGCCGTTATTGCCCCCGTTGTGCTGATGTGGCGGTGAAGGTGCACCGTGATGATGACCCAGCATCACCGATGGTTTAACGTCACACGAGCCACCCGATGTTGCTCCCAGTGCGTCTTGGTGATGCATAAATGCCCCCATCACAGCCGCATGTGCCACTGCCGCTTGGTATTCGCTGTTCCCACCACCCAGACCCAGTGTATTGCTTCCATTATTTGTACTATTGTTATTGCTCACAGAATTATTGTTGTTATTTGTTGTGGAACTCGTGCTGGTGGTTATGCTGTCAGGGGTGGCGTCTTTAGGCGGCGTGGGTGGAAATGAAAACAGGTTGTGTCCTCCATTGACACCGTGGCTTGACAAACTCACGGAGGTAGGTGGTAACGACGAGCCCAAAGGACTCTGAGGTTTATCTTCCGCAGCCCCACCCGTCGACGCCGTTGTCGCTGGAAATGCCCAGGGTTTAGCGTCTCCAGTACTGGATAACCAGGGATGGATACCGTGAAAATGTGGACGGCAGACCTGACTCACTGGTCCACCAGATACGCCGCTTCCTGTCATTCTACCTGTTAACAAAAATATACTAATTAGCGGCGTAATTTAAATGTCTTCGAACAGCATCAGCATCAACATCAACATCAACTAAAAAATTCAAACTCTTGTAGCATAATTATAAAGAAGGATGATTAGGAGTTGAATGTAATAAGTCTGGGCGTCATGTGACTTGATGTACGTGCTGCGTGTTTGGAATAATTGGCTTTTTGCAAGTGACTTTTGCCCAGGGGAAAAGCTAATTGCGACGGCTTAATTAACCGGACCGGCCAAGAGGAACGTGGATTACCGATTCCTTGTCGCAAATTATATACGAGCCAACCTCATACACTGGATATCAATCTCCACACTTACATATACATGTATATATATATATATATATATAAACACTTTATTTATTTCCGTGTGGATGTGTTCATATACATTATTGTACATATATATATGTGTAGGTTCAACATCGGACCCAACAGTTAATACTCTTAGAAGAGAACATACATGAGATTCCTTAGATTTCCATATAAGTATTAACGCGCGTTCTCGCGAGTTACGTGAGCTCACTCGGATAATTAACCGTTGGTTGGTGCACATGTACTTGTGAATTTCATCACCCTCGTGACGTCTTATTTTTATTGTAATGACGTATATTATTTATGATAACTGATAACATCCATAATTTGTGAACGTCTTCCGACATGTCGGTACTTTTTGCGTAAGCAAATAAAAAGAGATCGATAGTAGAACTCAAGCTCTTGAAATTTTTAAAAAATAGGTGAAGCGAATTCTTCAAAAGCGATTATCGTGACGGCTATGCGCAAGAAGGCGTCGCGACGCCGAGTCTATTCGATGATCGCGTGACCGCTGAACCCCAAGGCCCGAGAGGTTTTCTTTTCGTTCGTGTTAGGGCTATTTTCTTTTCTTTCATTATTATTTTTTTTTTTTGCTCAAACTCATACATAGAACTCAGTCCACCCACTTGCTTTCTTTTTCCCGAGAGAAGCATTCAAATGGAAAGGATTCTTTCTCGATCGGCGTCGACTCGGCACGCGGCTCTTATTACCTGAGCTTACCTGGCACGGAGGCGCGAGCGTGGAGGATCGATATATCGAGCGTTTCTTGCCGGGTCGAGCCTGCCACCTTCAAATGCGCGATGCAACTCTCTCTTTATCTTTTTACACTACATATTAATTTTTAATAAAAATTTACTCCAACTATTGGATTATTTATTTTAAATAAACCCAAGTCTCGTGTAAATTATTTTACACTCATACATACATACATTTAACTGCGTGAATTATTTCAATGAGTTTTCACACTTTCGTGCAGTGAGAGTACACTTTTATTAACGTAAATACTGCGTATTAATTTTTTGTTTGCTTTTATAATTCAGTATAATTCATCATGCGAGTTTTTGTAGAAAGAGAGACTAAAAAAAAATTTCTGACTAAGTAACGAGTGTCAGATTATAGAGAGTAAAAAATAAGAGTTGAATAGTCGCCGCTTTAAAACTTTATTCCGACCTTTTTTTACCCATCGGAATTTTTTTATTTTTGGTCTACTTAAGAGTATAATATATAAGTTGTTATTTAAATGTATGAATGTTATATTTTATATTGGTATTGTGTAACCTTAAATGGTAGCAGGTAAAAAGATCTCGGTTGTTTTTAGCAATAACTGAGTGGATGAGTTTGCCTGCACGTGACTCCTCGGGAAACGAGTAGGCGAGCCATCGATAGGCCGACATGCACGCGCAGTTGGATTGTAGCGTCTCGTTGCAGTGACAAATGTCGCGGGATTCCGCTGAGAATTTTATTCTCTAGTAGATATATAGCAGAGCACTGAGAAAGAAGCTGCTGCTACTGCTGGTAATTTTGCTTCTACTTCTACTTCTACTTCTACTTCTGCTTATACTCTTTACTCTTAACTCTTAACTCCTTACTCCGATTGCTCTGCTCTGGTGAGATCTTCAAGAGGAATAAAGACAGAGTTTAAAGAAAGAGATAAAGATGAGACGAGAGCTGATCTCGTTTGCAGAACCACTGTAGTGTAAAAAAGCAAAGTGGTTAGAGAGAGAATTCTCGAGGCACGCCATATTAGAAACAACTTGGCATCCTATACGGCGCCGCTTTTCCTTGATAGTTCTCCTATATATACCATCAGCAAAGAGTTTGCTACTTCTTATTTTTATTTATTCTTATTCTACCCGTTTTACGTTTTTTTTATTCCCGTGATATGTTACACATCTTTTACCAGTCTCAGGGGACAGAGACGGCAACCGGGATGCTGGTCCATGAAATTCAGACCACGAACACACTTTAAAATCATTGAGACAAAAATTACTTTGCTCAATATTATACATTTTAATATATAAATATAAATAAATCTCCCATTGAAATAAAATTTTTAAAATCAAACTCCGAAATTCGTGGAAGTTTTCAGCCGAGGTCCAGAATCAAAAAATTTTAGCCGCATTTAAATTTAATTACAAGGAATTTTTTCATTGATTCTGATGATGAGAATAAATTAATTGGAATATTAAGCAATCGATTTTTAAATAATTATACATATATTTTCCTTGTGATGATGATGATGATGATTATGATTATGGTGATGAAGACTGCGGACAGTATATCAGCGAATAAATTTCACAACAGTGATAATTAGTATTATGGCTGTCGAGCTCCTAGATAATTGTCGAGTCGAATGTATACATCCATACATTCATATATTCGTGTAACGCTTGCGGCTGCGGTACAGCAGATCGTGCAGACAAACCACACACACACATGTTACAAGACTAAGAGAGAGACAGAGTGCCGATGAATATTCATTAAAAATGTAGATGGTGGCCATTATATCACGAACGAGGAGATCAAGATGGCGGTGGATAGCGCATCCGGTTCCCTTGCCAGACTCACATGGATTTTCATGCAAGCAAATTCTACATATAATACATACTGGTCTATAAGCTCGACCATCTCTCCCTTCCTCATCCCATCTCCATCATGACAACGATCATTATGATCATCATGTCCCTGCTCTGGACAATCAATTAAATAAAAGTTTTGCATGTTTTCCTCAATTGGTTTTCTACAAATCACTTGACCTTCCTTTGAATTATTTTATACGGGCACTCGAAATTTGTATATATGTATATTTGTATATATTTTATAGCAAACGTCCATCAGAGAATGAAGTTGTCCTTACACGTGTATTATTCGAGGAGCGTGGACATAAAATGCCCGGCGATTACATCGATTCGTTGCTGTATGAGAACTGCGAGAGAGAAAGAGAGAGGGAGCAGTATTATAAGGGGTCCAGTTCGGGGACAATTTCGTATGCTAATCGACCGGTGTGTCTAGTCTTTTATTTACAAGTTTAAATACACAGTTCCAGTTTATACAAGACCAAAAAAATTTATCCCTCTTATTCAGGGTCAAGGTAGATAAATATTTTCACTTTTTTAAAAATATTAATTACTAGACCTCATTACCACTTTTATTAAATTTATGTATATATATGTATGATGATAATAATAATTTAATGAGTAATAGAAAACATGAAACTGTAACTCTCTCCAGCAATTTTCCAGTTCAAGTGTCAGTGGTACCGAACATCAGTTTACTTAATAAAATAAATCGGCGGGCGGCATATCACCAGCCATAAAAAATAGACGAGGATACGAGGAGACTAGTACAGAGGCACGCCTGCTGCTGGATATAATATCAAGTGTACACGCGAACGCACACGAGAGAGCAGTAAAACTAACGAGAGTAAAGGGGTCTGCATTCCATGGCGTCACCGATCCTTCAGGTGAATATAATCCTGATGGATGAAGAGCGAAAGGAGCAAGCGAATATTAAACAGCTCCAGAGAAATAAATAATAATCATGATAAAAGTGTGCAAGGATCAAGAAAAGATAAATAACTTGACTTGAGTACACATCATAGCAATCACACACATGGACTCTCCATGTCTTTATATATATATATATATATATATACATAAATGTACTTTCCATATATACATGTGTGATGCTTAGAATTAATTTGGATGCGTTTGACGTCGTGCATCAGCAAAGACGTCGTTTTGTGTTTACTCTTTGCCGACACTCACATCTAGCGACTCTAGACTCTTTTATAGAACTCTCATGATCGGTGAATCGATCACGTAGTACAGACGTGCGATTTCCGTGCCGCTTCTGCGACACCTCCGGGATTTAATCAATCCGAGATAAATAGAAAAATAAAAACCCTTGTATATATAAAATATATATATCTAAGTGTGTATATGAATAAAGTAGTTTGTGTATCGATACTTTATACTGTAATGCTGACATCCAAGTGGAATCGTGATAAATAGATCGGCGGATCATGATAAAAATCAAACTACCAAAAGAAATCATGATGCAATATTGATCGATCAATTTTTATATGAAGATAAAACATATATAAATGTATTCTAACATATGAAAAATATGTATGCAATGATATTTGTTTAAAAAAAAAATTTATTTTTATTATGCTCACTTTTGATAAATTGTATGCAAAGTGTTTTCTTTTTATATATATATTATTATTATTATTATTATTATAAAATAATTTTGTATATGAGAGTATAGATCTGGTGAATTGAATCAACGCGCTCTTACTTTCTGTACTTTTCTCTTTCTATCTCTAGTGTATGTATTTTATATATATATAATATATAATGCATCTTAACGCGCGAGGAATAACAAACTGCAATTACTCACGTCGTTGAGCGCACATGAGTATATAGGTAGATATTGCGATTATTAATTTCTTCGAATCGTTTTACTCAAACTCAAAATACACCAATCATTAACTCATTGCGTTAAATTATTTATAAATTTATGATTTTATAATTTTCACAATACTTTTAATTACTCCAATTAACGAACAATAAAAATTAACTACAAAGTAAAAATAATAATAATTAAATTAAATTAAATATATAGCTAACACTTGATACTATAACGAAATATATATTTTTAGATATAAAAAAATACTCATTATGAACTTCCTTGAACTCACGCTTCTACTACTACTCATATACCAGTATATATATTTATATATATTGAACAATAAAAAAACCGCGAAATTTACGTGATGCGAAAAAAATTTAAAGAAAATAACATCTCATAATATCAAGTGCCCCCAGCAGCGTAAAATATTTTTTTTTTAAACTTTATCCTCATTCTCCCTCATTCCTCTACTCCTGCTCTTGATCGATGTAATAACATACAATTTTCACCGTGAAATTGACCCTGCACCACTTTGCAGTTTTTTGATACTCTAATTTTAAAATTCTTCATCAACATCATTACCAACAATGCAATTGAAATAAAATTTATTTAATTGCATTAAAAAAAATCATTAACACAAATTTACATGCCCAATTAATTTAACGATTTTTATAAATTTTAAATGAGACGGCTAAAATATTTCCTTTTTTTTTTATTTTCTCTGAGAACCACAAATATGATAAATATTATAATTCGCGAATTGGTGGATGTAACCGCGAGATGACCCGTTCGCGAGTCTTCTCTTGGCTCCGCCTTCGGTTGCCGTGTACATTTGCACAAGATGGCGTCCAAGAGCCGCGAGCCACCGTGTATTCTCGCGTTCTCAACACACACCATATAATACACCTCAGCAACACATACACTCTCACATATGTATTATACATGACATATATAAAATAAACACACATATTGTTAAGTGTTATAATATATATATATATTAGGGTGCTCCGTTTGAAACGAAGATTTTTTTTTTTTCGTTCCCCATCAAAAATCTTGTTCTACATGTAAAAATAAAAATTCAGTGAAATTTTGAGCTCTTAATAACAATTTTAAGAACTGGAACAACGTCGTTGAAGTTTTCCCATGCTAAAAGCATGTAAATTTTGATTCTTTTCTTTTTATCGAATAAAACTCAGCCCCATATTGACGTATCTTATCGGTTCAAAGTTTTCTTGGAAAAGAATTGTATGCTCTTTGAAAAAGCCTGTATGAGCTTAGCATTACCTTCAACTACAGCCCTCGTGGAAGCCTTGAAAGTCTAATTTCCTACGAAATTAGTGGTTTTTTGTTGTTAACTTGTAAACGGTTGACTTTTGGGAAAAAAAGTACATGACATTTTTTGTAGGAAATTTAGTCTTCTACAAAAAAGTTCTCATAAGTCAAATCTCTAAAATCAATATTTAAAAAGATATATGAACTTTAACTCAGTAAAATTCGAAATTTTAGCTAAATGTCAATGTTCAATACTATACAATATATTCAGTTATTAACTTATGGTAAGTATCAATTAATATATATTTATATAAATTATAAAATGCCCGTAATTATTCATCGAAATTGTTATTAAGTACCAACCTCATTTGCAATTCTTTTCAAAAATTGAATGATTAAAACACAGGTTTGAAGAATCTCGTTCGAATTTTCGATGTCCTTGGGACCTAACAGATGGATTATGTTCAAAAAAATATGTTTTATATAATGATTTTGAATTATAAAACCGTTAATCTTGACATTTAGCTAAAATTTCGAATTTTACTGAGTTAAAGTTCATATATCTTTTTAAATATTGATTTTAGAGATTTGACTTATGAGAACTTTTTTGTAGAAGACTAAATTTCCTACAAAAAATGTCATGTACTTTTTTTCCCAAAAGTCAACCGTTTACAAGTTAACAACAAAAAACCACTAATTTCGTAGGAAATGAGACTTTCAAGGCTTCCACGAGGGCTGTAGTTGAAGGTAATGCTAAGCTCATACAGGCTTTTTCAAAGAGCATACAATTCTCTTCCAAGAAAACTTTGAACCGATAAGATACGTCAATATGGGGCTGAGTTTTATTCAATAAAAAGAAAAGAATCAAAATTTACATGCTTTTAGCATGGGAAAACTTCAACGACGTTGTTCCAGTTCTTAAAATTGTTATTAAGAGCTCAAAATTTCACTGAATTTTTATTTTTACATGTAGAACAAGATTTTTGATGGGGAACGAAAAAAAAAAAATCTTCGTTTCAAACGGAGCACCCTAATATATATATAATGCTTCCGCTTTAGTCTGTAAAATACAATTGGAGAAAAAACCTGATTTGACCCCCACGACAAACCATCATCATCATCATTGCGATCCCCATACATAAATTCAACGGCTTTAAATATTTAATTTTTTTATTTATTCTCGTGTGGACAAAAAACCGAGAGCCCCAGTGTCAATGGATCAATGATCGATCAAACGTGACAGTCGATCTGATAAACACTGGGAGCAGGAAGAAAATATGAGGTATGTTCTTGTACATCCCCAGTTTTATATAGACAACAATATAAATATATGTACATATATATATGTACATAAATGTAACCTATAAAACGAAGAGTTGAGGCATCAGCGCGCGCCTCCCTGTGGCCTGCAATTACGTATGCACCTCTCTCAGACCCCGTGGCTTTACGGTTGGCTGCGCTTCCTTCCTGTCTGCCGCAACCACTGCGCCGTGCTCTTACGCCTTCTTCTTCTTCTTCTTCGTCTTCTTTACTCCCTCTTTGATAACTTTACAAGTCCATAAGACAACATGATCTCCCTCGTTTTTGCACCACGTCCTTTTCCTTATCATACACTACGTAGTACAGTAGTAACTGGTGCTGATAAAAAATATACAGACTGCACTAAACCCTGGACACAAACTTTTGAATCCACTCCGTTAAACCCATGGGTAAACCCAAGATCTGTCTATGCTCCATTATTGTCCTAGTCATCAGTCTGGTGTTTGTCCTTCTGTTGGTCTGCTATACAAGTAGATGATGTGCAACAGAGCTCAAGACTGGGACAGTTGATGTCCATGGACATAAATTGGATCTCATACATTTTTATTGTGTCCAAAAATAGAGGGAAACAAAAAGTTTAAGACAGTAGCAAATAAAAGTTGGTAAAGAGATATTCGAGGTCAAATCTTCTTGAGTATATATATATGTTATACCAAAAAACATGAGATTGTAAAAGTAGAGTAGAGAGAACGAATGGAAGTAAAAGGGAGTTGGGCGACGACGCCACGAGCTATGATGGGTATGATCCATGTCGGCTAAAATCAGGGATATCGCGTTCCAAGGGCCTTACATATATAGAGTTTCGAATTACATACGTCTCTTTTTATATACATACACACAACTACACACATATTACACTATATGTATATAATTTATGTCTTGGTTTGTTTATACCCCCTACCCATGAGCTTGATGATCCAAGCCGCCGGTTGATGGTCACCGTTTCCACGAATCGAATCGGCATAAGAGCGCAAATTGAATCACGCTCCCTCGGTAATATTTTACAGGCCGTGTTGAGTACAAAGGACGATATATAGACGAAATGAGAAAAATTTATAAGCAGTTGCAAAAATGAGAAGAGACGAAAGAGTTGGATGTAAAGTCGCGATAACATTGACGCTGTTCTCGTTACGACCAAGCGTGTTAAATACTTGGCACATGCCAACGAGGATCTAAAGAAATCGAGAGGGTGATCGACCCGGCAATCTTTTCCCATCTCACTTATTAACAAAAAGATTAAAAGAAGCTGCTCATATACAGAAACGTATTTATGTATGCGATGTTTACTAGAGAGTCTAGTCATGAACGAGACGATTCGGGGGTTGAAAAGCCATCGCCGTCAGACATGAATCCCAAGTTTAGTGGACGACTTTTTATTAAAACTCTTCATTTTTGATAAAAAGATGGTTTTTTTTAGTTTGTTTGACGGCGCGAAATTCAAGTTGAGATTTTTTTTGAATGACTAAATAATAATAATGATAATTAATAGTGTGTACTCACTGTGAGCGTAGTGGGCGGCTGCTGCGGGATGATGAGGCGTCGGCGCTGCATGAGGGTAGTAAGTTCTATAGTCAGAGTTGACACCGGGCACACCCGCGCCCCCAGCACCCGCGGACTCGAGACTCGTCCTCGGCGGCTCATACCAACGCGCCGCGCTCGATTCGCTGCTCATGTCCATTATGTCCAGAATTTTTGTAGCTTTACTTCGTGCGCTTCGAAGCGCCCCGTCCGGTTTGAGAGAAAAAATTTATTTTTTATTTTATTCTTCTGTCCCACGACTAGAGAACCAGAGTGGGGATTTATACTGCGTGTGCGTATCACACGCACACGTAACGCGGACAAGAGCAAATTAATTGATATTGAGTTATGAAGAAGTAGATGAAAATTCTAGTCAATTAGATATTAGAATAAGTGAATGAAATGAGAAAAAAGATTCAGGAGATTTAAGTCCCGGAGGATCGGACCCTCGTAGTGATCTCGTTGCTGATATTTCATAAGGTTTCTCTTTGTCCGGTCCAAGTCTTGAATTATTTGGTTTAACTGTAATACCTCGAGGACAATCTGAAATCAAATTTAATTAAATGTTAATTCAAACTGATATTAAGTACTGATTGATTTTTTTTAAGAATTATAATTATTATAGAGTACGGTAGTGATTGTGAGAAAAATCTTACGATCAACGGCGCTGAGAATGGACGGTGGGCGATTGTATCGAAGTCTTGGCCAAATGTTTAATGTAATCAGCGATTTGATAACATAGATATAGATATACACACCTATACATATGTATGTATGTATACATATATAAATATAGATTTGTAATTGGGCGGTTGAGGTTCAGTGGGGGCTTTAAGCAGCTACTTTCTGTGTGATAACACAAATAATTGCATATCAATCCTTTTTTTTGTTCTTCGCTATCAGAAGTAATTGGAAATGACCGCTAGTTATTTTGAATCAACTATTTTTTCGCCCGCCATTAATTTTAAAATTTAAAAAAAGACAATTGAGTATTGATTGATAATAAATATATATACTGTACAAAATTTGCGGGTTAAATCCGGAGTGGATGAGGAGGGAAAAATATTAAATCCCCTCGGAGTGAAATTCACTTCAAATTGAAGTTTATTTCAACATTGAAACTCTGAATCAGAGGGAATGCGGATTTAAATAAAATCCAGTTCACTCCGAAATCACTCATTTGAAAAAATTAATTTTATATTTACTCCGAATGTGGAATGATTTTTTTTTAAACTTCGAAACTGTGACGGAGAAAATTCGGATTTAAATAAAATCCGTAATCACTCGGAATTGACTCCCGATTTTTACGGTGTGGTAAAAAAAAATATTTAATAATATCAATTATAAAAATAAATGTCCAGTAAAACGGGATACGTGAGTATTGTTAAAAATATATATAGAGTATTCGAAAACAACTTGATCGATAAGATATCCGAAAAAAAATTTTTTGTGATAAGATAATATTTAAGAAGACTATAAACTAAAATATAAATTATTTTTTACAAATTAAATATTTAAAGGTTCGAAAAATAATTAATGACGTACATGAACTAATGAGATTATTATCAAGATAATTTATTTAAAGTGTTAGGTAATGATTTAATAATTTTTAGTTATTTTAAAATTTAAATTTTGTTTCCCTGTATAAGTAACCTGTGTACTTTTAAGTAACTGTCTAGTTGTATCTGATAAATGTTATCGATAAAGCAAAAGTCGTGTATCGATTATATTATTTGACGTTAGAAATAAATAAAAAAAAATTTTGATAAATTTAAGATCTTGACTTTTCGATTAGAGAAAAAAATAAAATTTTATACCCGAGCAATACTTTAATAATTTACAGTAATTGAAATTAAATGCAATTAGGAGTGATAAATTACAATGCGATTAATAGACTAATTATTAAGGCCATAAAATATATATGAAGATAATTTTTTAATTAAAATTTCATGACCATCACAATGTTTTTTACTTTGTCTTTTATATATTCCACCAGAAAAAATTTTTTTTTCTAATTGAAAAACGAATTAGTGTTGGATATTTAGTAAATGTCGTCATATATTGCCATCGGGGTATTTAAAAAAATTCCAACATTATATTGCGTCCGATATTTTATCAAACAAAAGATATAAATTTGGAACTTGGACTTGAAAACAAAGTTGATAAAAAAAAAATTACTTTTTTATTGTAACATAAAAATAAAATAATTTTTAAAAAATAGAAAAAAAAACCCACTTTTAAAAATAAGGACTGATTAACAAGAACTAAAAATACACATGTACTGTAGTGTATAAATAAAATATACAGGATAATAATTTCTAAATCAAAGACCGACAATTATTGGTAATTATGACTGATAATAAAAGTAGAATTATAATTCTAAGGTGTAATAATTTTAATTAATTATAACTCTCTCTTTATTATTAGTCATACAAATTATTAATAATAGATGAATAAAAGATTTAGAAAAATGAGCAGAATAAAATTTTTTTATGTATTAATTTAAGTAAATAAAAATTTAAAAAACGATAACGATCGATTGATCTTTTCCCCAACGCAATCTTATCTAATTTCGGTAATCAGACTTTAGTAACTAAAGTTAAAAAAAAAATTTCGAAATTATTTTCAATAGATAACACATTTTTTAATCAGCATAGAAACAAAAAAAATTATTGAATTTTTATCTGTACACAGAAACAAATTTATCTGGAGTCAAAAAATATTTTTAAAGCCAAAAGTTTTCGAGAATCAAGTCAAGAAAATGCGTCCTTGTCAGAGATTTTTACTTTACCCGCGAAAATTCAAATTTTCAAAAAAAAATTTTCTTAGAATAAGAATTTTTTAACTTTTAATCGAGAATATTTTTTTCTGTGTAAAGTAAGAGACCTAGTACATGATCACTCATGTATTTGTATATCTATATATACTAAATATAAAATATTAAATATATCTAGAATTATATCCATAATTTATAACTTCAAATTACTAGAGTATGTATAAATATAATTACAAGTCAATTGAAGTAAAAAGAAATGATAATTTTAAGATAATATAAAATGTGAATAAGTATTACATATATATAAATATACATATATAAAATTATGAATTTATTATTAATAAAATAATAAAATAAGTGAGTAAAATCTACTTTCCAGTTGCTCTCTGTACGTGAAAGTGGACTTGTACCACTCTCTTATATATTTGTATGTATAATACATATATATGTGTTCTTTAACTTTAACAATAAAAAACCATCATATAAATGTCAGATAAAAAAATAATTCTTTTAATTTAAACATATATTAGCAGTCTCTGTCCATCTTCACGACTAAAATATAAAACCCCCCAACCGAAATATAAAAACCGCAGCCTTGTCATTTTGGTCCACCTCAAAATGTTTCACATGCATTTATAATAAAAAAAAAATTTTAACAGACAAAAACAAAAAGGAAAAAAAATAGCAATCAAGTCACTCTAGAATTTCTTTTTGAATTTTTATTGGCAGTGAAACATTCACGGCAGACACGTCCTTGCATATATTTCTGATACATTTACAAAACAATTATTAGTCTGGTTGAAAAAATTTTGGAGTAAATATTAAGACTAATTTATATCCATGCCGTGTTTCCCACACTAGCGACAAGAACCAGGACATATATTATTTTTAATTTTATTTAGAGTGAAAGGATGAGATAAAAAATGAACCGCCGATTCTTTATATAAAATACAATCGCCGTCCGACGGTGAATTGGGTGAGTGGTTTAAAAACTTATACATTTAATATTTGTTGCGACGCTTAAAAATTTTATTTGTCAAGACTCGAGGTACCGAACAAAATATGAGACCTAAGGACTAGTCGTTTTGGTAACTCAATATCAAAAAAAATATTTAAAATATATACAATTCTTGAGGTCGATGTAGGACGTTCTATACAAAAATAGTATATATATATATATCTATACATATATAGATATCTTTAGTGTATACTGCCCGAAGTAAATCTTCAAAGGAATATTTGAAACGGTTTTGTTGGCCGTCGCACGCGCCCTGCTGAGCCGACGATGGCAAGTGTAACTCGATCAAGTGGATATGTCGCAAGTGAGATACTTTCAAGACTTTTTTACTCAACTAATAATCAAGTCTTTCATAATTCAAACCTTTTTAGCCTAAACCATCCACTTAATTCTATTCAAAATAAAAATAAACAAAATTTCAAAAATTACTGACCCACAGAAATATAATTTTTTGGCGCTAAAAATTTTCACTTGCACCAAGAAATTTTTTGAATTTTAAACTGAAGACGAAAATATTTTTGGGACAAGAAAAAATTTTCTTGAGGATAAGTGTCAGTGTAGACATGAGGCAAATGATAAATTTGAAGTAAATAAATAAATAAATTCAAATTTTTAAAAATGCGCGGGCAGATTTTGCATTTATCTAAACATGGATTTTTTTTATTTTTACTCCACTTACATTTTATTCATTTATTATAAAATTAAAAAATTTTTAAATTGTCTGCTACACTCACATGCACTCATTTTTAAGGCAGGAATAAATTTTTTGACACAAAAAAATTTTTTCCAGTCCCAAATAAATTTCTTTTGAATTTATAATGAAAAATTTTTCTTGCGCTAAATCCTTTTTTTCTGCGCAGGTTTGATAACATTACGGTAAACAACAAAATAAATTTAATAGACAATTACTTTGTACTGATATCAAAATTAGTACTCAGTAATTAAATTATTTGAGAGCAATGAAAATCTAGTAATCAACTCTTTTATAATAAAAGTAATTATTTTAAATTTAATCGGCTGTATGTTGCAATAAAAAATATTTATTAAAGAAACTTTGCGGAAGTTAATAAAGTTAATTGCATAGACTATTGTCTCATTGCAATTACACTGAGTTAGTATGTATGAAAAAAATTTTATATTAAAGACATCTGTCTAAGCCACTTATTGGCAAACTAAATAAATATCAACTCACTTATTTAAATAGTCTACTAAATAAACGCTATTTAAATTTCGCGGGTAATAAAATTAAAACTCAAGTCGCGGATATCATGCTTGCTAATTACTAATTACTAATTACTAATTATAATTATAATTATAATTACATATTAAGTCTGGTGTAAAGACGTTTGTGTGAGGGTTCGTTATTTTTTCTCCACATCCAATTTAAAACTCATTTACTTTACTCCGATATATATTCATTTCATTTATAATATTTATGTTCATGAGTGTGTTTTTTTTATGGTTTATAAACTAATATATCTTAATACTCTAAACAAAGTGGGAAAAGTTGATAGAGTCGTTTATTGTTCTCTATTATAAACTCGAGATGTAAGACAGACTGTTCCGTTTCAACTTGACGGCTTTTGTTTACATCAAAGATATGTGAGAAATAATAAACTAATTAAATTTTGTTTATAAAAAAATATATGAGTATACTTTTTTTATACTAAATATGTTGATATTATATATAAAAAATATTAAATTAAGTTATTTAAATTGTTTAGTAAATAATGAAATTTGAATTTGAATTTTTACGCGCCGACGGCTAAACCACAGTACCAGTGCCAAAGTCTAGGCGCGGTAATTTATTTAATGTATGAAAATCTCCACATATTTATTTATAATCGACACTTGGTTAATTATATTTACAATAATTTTTTACTGTACTTTAATTTAATCACCCAGTAATTTGTACACTTAAATATTTGAATAAAAAATGCAAGTGAAGTAAATGAGAGTCAAAAAAATTTATATTTGAATATTTATGACGGAATATATTTAGGAGTATTAGTGAATTGTAAATATAATTCGTAAATGAATAAAAAAATTTCAACACTCGCGACACTGCTGCCCCCGGTGGTTAAAATAAAATTAAAAAATTTATCATTCAAAACTGGCACCAATATAACAAAAAAAAAATAATGAAACGAATGGAGTAATTAAAATTACAAGATAAAAGGTATTTATCCCTTACCTTATCTATAAGTGATCTATCCAGTGATAAGAGTTTTAGTATTCATATATAAACTGATCAACAATTTGTTATTATCATAAAATTCTCATTTACAATCACTATGTTATCACCAAAACACTGCACTGTACACAAACACGGCACATGGCTGTTTATTTATTTAAATATATATACAAATATATTCCCTAAGCTCTAATCTCTTGGTGCTCAAGGTTCACTTATCCGTCAATAGATAAACAGGACAAGAAAATAAAATACAATAAAGATGAACAAAAGAAATAATAAAATAAAAAAAAATAATCCAATTTATATTCACTGACACACACGATCGTGTTTACCGAACTCGATTTTCAGTTAACGTTAATCGTTTCTTTGATTATTGTGGTAAATAATAATCGAGTTTGTGCACTTACGTTCGATAATAAAATAAACCGCGTGTATAATAAATTTATTTTCAACTGGTGATTTAATATTAGTAATATAGTATTTAATGTCTTCTATAGTGACATAAAATTCAAACGCACGCGCGCACGGCTCGTCGATGCAACTGTCGTGGCACCCGGCGCGGAACTAAAGCGCATGAAAACACGACAACCCGAGTCCCCCACATTCGTGTTTACTCGGAGATGCTCGTGGGCTCTCGGGAAACTTCGGGTCGCTGTGGCAACGCCTACGATTTCAGTCCCACCCCCTCCGCGGGCGGTAACTTGACTTACCCCCCACTTACATCCCCTACTCGCGTACATAAGTTACTCTCCTCTTGTGCTTCCGTTTTCTTATACTCGACTCTCGTCAATATTTTTTTTTTTTTTTTTGTTTACCTCAACCCGAAAGTTTGCGTCAGTGATTTTGAATTTCGACTTGTAAATTATGTATTTTTTAAAATTAATATTCTGGTTAAATTTTTTATTGGTGATTTTTTTTAAATGATAGAGTTGTTGAAAAAAATTTATATATATATGGATAAAATAATGCAAAGATTGTATGTCGTTAAACGGATCTGGCATACGCTACTCGTTTATCACTGGGTACTGTGGGGCGTAAACACTCTTTTGCGTCTCGCAACTTCACGCTCATAATTTACGTAATAAATACTCGCTGAGGCTTACATATATATATAGTCATGGATACATAGATATATGTATATGATATAAATATAATACGTATACATAAATTTATATACAGCAATGAATATTTTAAAAAGGTAAATTCATTGTAGAAAAATTTATTGCTTTTAATATGCAGTAAGTATTTTTCTTAACATAATTAAAATTTCAAATTTTTTTTTTTTCTTAACCTAACGTTTGATTTATTTTGATAATTTACATCATTTTTCAAAAATTTAATTTTTATAAATTTCATCGTTTCATAAAATTTGAAAATTTATTTATTTATTTATTACCAGCTTATAATATATATACATACATAAAATATACACATATACCTATAGAGATGCTTAGGCATCTGTGCAAAGACCTGGTTCAAATGAAATTTGAATTTTTTGGAGTTTTTTTAATTTTAAAAATTTAATGAATTTTTGAATTTAATGTCTACTTTTTTATTTTATGTAAAATGTTTTGACAGAAATTTAACAACCGTCAAAATTTTTAAATGGCAAGATTTGAATTGGAGTAAATGATAAATTTTAAACATCACTTGTCACTTTGAGTAATTAGTAATTATATAAACACGGTTTTATATTATGTAGAGTTTAAGTTAAGTCAGATATCGGGAGATAGGAATTAGCTGGTATTTTAAGTGAGTAGTAGTATTATAGTCGAACCCCGAAATTTAGATCATCAGAGATCGGATCAGATCGAAAAGAGGACGATCGTGGCACGTGGCCCGCGATCAACTCGGTGCGATATATAATGTGTGTATAAACGGCGCGAGAAGTTAATCTTGATAATTTTTAGTTACTCTATATATATATATATATATATATATGTATACATATATATATCTAGATGAGATACGGTTAGCCAGATACGCCCTATGCGTAATTTACAAATCTCAAGGCGGAAATCTAAAACTCGCACGGATAGATGTGACCGCGGAAATACGGTATTGAGTTACAAGTTCACCTAGGTCATGGTCTTGTGCACAATATAATCTCTCTGTATTCTCATTCTCATTCTCATTCAAATAAAAAACATAAATATACTACGTGTGATCTATATCTCAATCTAATATTTATTAACTTATTTTTAATTTACTGCCGCGTCATCCTTTCACAATTCAAATTTTAAAAAACTCTTTACCTCTCAAGGACCGAGTTATTTTGAATATTTTTAGTATAACAATAAACCGTTATAAATAAATTATTATAATATCTTCAGTAATTTTTTTTTGTCATAAAAATGCAAAGCAGATGTCAAATAAAAAAAAAGTATGATCAAGAAAAAAAGAAATTTTCGTAAGTACAAAAGCATAAGTTCCAAATACGAGCCCGTGAGGATATATAATAAAAGGATTGCGAGTGTGTAATACACCGTGCAGTTGTGTTGTCGAGTAGCAAAGAAGGGGTGGGATAGAGTACAGTCTATATATATATATATATGTATATAGATTCAACCGCGAGTTTTCGCGAGGGGAATGAGTAGTCCCGGAGGGAAAGCAGTAGCAGTAGCAGCAGCGTGGCCGGGTGGCTGGAGAAAATACAGAACTGGCGGAGACAACCGAACAATCTGTAGAAGCTTGTCCAGGACGAGAGAAGTCCGTAGATCAGCCAATCAGATAGGTATACCCCCTCTCGTTCATTGTCACAAAATGGCGGCTCTAAATCAGACTGACTCCGCCTATTGCTCGCCCCCCACCCTCGACATTTCTCCGCGGCGCGTTACGAAAAACTCCGCCTATCGATTCATTTTTACAGCTCTTGTTTGCTCCCTTTGTACATCGCTCTCACCCTTATCCTCAACTCCTCTCTACAGTCCACCCTCGCATTAGCAAAAAAATTAAAATAAAAAAAATAGCCAATAATAATAAAATACAATAATGTAAAAATAAAAAAAAACAAAGAACTTGTTCTGTCTTGGTTATATAGTCCAAAGGATATCTGGTTTGCTGGCCCGGCAATCTATCCCCATGCACGTGCACTCGATTCTCGATTCTCGTTGGTTGTGTGTTAGTTACTTGGTTGGTTGTCTCTTGCACGGTGTTCGATTCTTCTATTTTTCTTTACTGTGGTAACTCTGTGTCGTTGTTAGTTGTACTCGTTCCTCTGCTGCATTTGGGCATCAGGATCCTCGGGTATGTACACTTTGTATAGACTACTACTCCTATATCCATGTATATATGTACTTATGTATATCCTCTGCAGATAGCCCGCAGGGACACTGGAATACCCTTGTCCGGGTACTCGTAACGACCGTGATTTTGAATCTGTTCCAGGTAAAGCGCTCTCAGTAGCTTAATCTCGGATAATTCTCAGCGTAATTTAGCCCACTGTCGTTAATACGTTCTCTCTGACGACAGAATCAACAGATATACACGCGCGTTCTCAAGCACTTTTACTTATAAGATTAAGAAAAAAAAAAAAAAAAGGAAAAATTTTAAGGTAAATAAATTCTGTGGAAATAATATTCTCCTAAAAATTTATGTGAGAAGTACCTAATTCTGTTTACAGTTGAATTATAAATCAATAAAAAATGTAACCTTCCGTTGTATAATTTTCAGAGATTTATTTTCCTTCCTTTTTTCCAAAGCCTAGAGCAGACAATTTAAAGAAACACCTTTGCTTTGTCCGTAAATTACTTCGGAGCTTAAGTTGAATTTTAAAATAATCTTCTTTGCATTTTTAATGTTTCTGTAATTATATTTCTATAACTGTATTTCCGGACACTTCAAGACGACCTTAATGATTATTAGATCTAAAAATAACGTGAACATGGCACAGAATGAGGAAATGACCAACCAAATTCAACCTATTCTGTATGCCTTCAGATTATTTGATAATTTTATGACCTATTGGCGCCAGGTTATTAGCGAAACTATAGAGCAGTTCCGAAAAAAAAAGAAAAATATCTATACATATTTTCAACAATATCTGCGATGACGTCAATATTGACGTACACAGAAAAAAATAATACCTAGGCTTAAGGGGATACGGTACCGGACCTCTTTCTCACACTCAGAAAAATAAACGGGACTATCTTTGTTGCACTCGTAGAGTAAATGAGAATTTTAAAACAATTTTTCTCGGAGACGAATTAGAATTTTTGAAAATACAAAATTTCTAGCTCTTTGTTAAGGCTTTAAAAAACGCTAAAGACTCTCTATTTTAGGTTTCTAATGTTTGTCCGTAAATTAAATTGAATTGAAAATCGGTTACCGTTACCCCTTAAGAAATACTTTTTTTTAAATTTTTTTTTAACGAAGAATTTATTTTTTCTTGAACTAAAAAAATTTCGGCCTTTCCTTGAATTGCAAAAAATTTTTTTTGCGAAGGTATCACTTTTTTTGTGAAGGTCAATAAAAAAAAATTAATTACATATCGGCAATTTTCGGTCAATTGAAATTTAGCGGGAAAAAAAATTTTTTCAAATAATTGTTCAGTAAAATAAAGTAAAATTTTCATTGATGATCGGAATTGGATCCGGATAGCAGACATCAGTTGAATAATAAATCTTTTGGACGTGTGAAAATTTTGTATTTACGATTTTAAGAGGCGGTTACGGCTCATTCAAAACATTCGAGTTACGGCGATGAGTAATCAACAACAAAATGACACGTGATTTACGTGAAAATATTGACGAGTCAAGTGAAGTTCGAATGTGCCTACTTTTTCCAATGAAACAAATGCGTCACTTTGTAATTAACGCTAATTACTTACGCATGTCTACAAAAATATTGAGTGATAGCGCTTAAAAAATAATATTTAACTAATTAGTGTATTTGTCATTATGTCGGAGAAAACGAGAAGCTATTAATCATGATAGAAAATAAATTATGTTTTTTTTCAAGTGCCTTTTTTTTAGTAATTTTTTTTCTTTTTTTTGTAATAAATTTATTTTCGTATCTACCTATGCAGAAAAATTATTATCCTAGGATGCCGAGTTTCTCGAGAAAAAGTTTTTCTAGATTTTCCGTCACTTAGATTTATTATCTCGCGCAACAATAAATCCTTCAGGCGATTAGAATTAATGCCGGATTAATTCCAACGGCCTTGATATAAATTCTTATCTTTTTTATATTACCCAAGGGCCTAGACTCTCATTTAATATATATCTAACCTTATTAAAATAATTTCTTTTATTTCATAGTTTAAAAAAAAAAAGACATTCTTTTAAGTATGGAAATTTTTAATTACTGAATTGTTCACTTTTTAGTTTTTATGTGAGTATAAAAATACAATCTCAAGACTATTAAGGTTACAATACACCTTGAGATTATTTCAAAAAGCACAATAGAATTTTAAAAAAACCACACTGAGAGAACAAGTTTTTAGTTGAGCCAAATGAGATTTGTTTCAGGCAAATAAATCCCATATTTGAATGGACCCAATCAGTATCGTTTTGAGACAAAGGTATGGTTCATTTGAATGAAATAATGATTTGTTTATAGTTAACAAATCTGTATTTGGATGGTAGCACTGTAGCGCCACCAACCGTACACTGTTAGAAGTATTTATTTGAGCCAAAAAAGATTTATTAATAGTTAATAAATGATTTATTAAATGAGATTTATTTGAGCCAAATAAGCCATTTCTTAATAGTTAATAAATGGCTTATTTGAATAGAAAGAAATGACACATGAAGTTCAGGTTATAATTTTGAATGGAATGAGTGTGATTGTTAGTAAAAATTTATTATAAAATTTCATTTTTTTATATCTTTTGTATAATAATTTTTATCTTCAATTAACATTAATTGTGTGTATTATTTTCTTTAAAAAAATAAAATTAAACAGTCCTATAAAATATTTGTCATAACCTTACTTAATTAACATCACGTGTCATTTCTTTCTATTCAAATAAGCCATTTATTAACTATTAAGAAATGGCTTATTTGGCCCAAATAAATCTCATTTAATAAATCATTTATTAACTATTAATAAATATTTATTTGGCTCAAATAAATACTTCTAACAGTGTAGTGGTTTTTATTCAACCAAGATATTATATTTGAATGAAATAAATGATTTTGTTCAGTCAAATAAATCTATTTAGTTGGCTCAAATAAATTGTTCTCTCAGTGCATTGAAATCCAAAGTTTTATACACTCAAAGAAATTTTCGTTAAAAATTACCGTTAAATTTTCAAATTAAAAATTACGGAAAAATGTATTTATTTTGCGGTTAGACTTCATAAAATTTACCGAAAACCGAATAAAATTTACAGTAGACTACGGTAAAACTTGTTAAAAAAAAATTAAAAATTATCTCACTTACTGACAAATGATTCGGTTATGCCATTCGTCCCACGATTACAGTGAATTAAACGGTAATTTTTAAAGAAAATTTCTTTCCGTGTACTGCGTTAAATTCGATAGTTCACAATTTGTGAGTAAACTATGATCTAAAAGCTTGAGACAAATCGCACGAGTGCATGTAGTGACATGAGCACTTGAATAAGCAGAGAGGAAATAAGTTAGTAAAAAAAAAAAGGAAGAAATGCGTCAAATCAGCGAGAAAGACGAGAGGGTGAAAGCATCATCCCCGAAGTGCGCACAATAGCTATACGAGAATATAGTAGAGGTCTTACCGAGAGTTATCTTGATGAACCCAAAAGTACTCTATGAAAGTCCGAGTGGAACTGGGGATACTGGGAGTTTTTTTTTTTAGTCGTATATGTATATAAAAAATCGAAAAATAAAAGAGTTGTTACAAAACTTCAAACTTTTTTTGGTTCAAAAATTTGTTCAATTTTGAATTATTTGAAAACTGTCATTAGATTCGCTTTTCATTTTCATAAAGACGTAAATATTTATATATTATGTATTTATTTTTTTAAGTATGGGTATAGAAATTGTTGTTGGACAGAAAGAAAGGCAAATGTTTGGTGCGATGACAAAAAGCTATACAATTGGCAATGATGGTGGCAGATAAAAACGATTTAGTTTTGTAAAAGATGAGGGAAATACTCATCTAGATATGGACCAGGCTCGAATAACTATACAAGTGTAGGGAAAGATGTAAATTGTAGAGAAAGAATAAAAGAAAAGCCTCCAAGTGAAAGAAAATATTGAGAAAAAATAATAAAGACACAAAAATATCCACAGGTCAGAAAATGTGTAAACTGTTGTGTACAGTATGATTATTGTCTACGGCTGTGTTTCGAATAGTCGTTACTATAGTGGTGAAAAGAAAAAAACTTTATATGGATTCAAAAATCTTCCGGGACTTAATTATCATAAGGAAAAGTTTGGAAGAAAATCTCGGACTTGAAGATACGATTTTTAGAAAATTTCCAACGAGACAGCTGGTAAATACACGTGACTAATCTTTTATTGTACATAGTAATTTTCGGCGCCTACGCGTGACTAAAGATTATTTTAGATAAGATTCAAACCTTGTCATAGTTATTTTAAGAGTTTCAAAAGGGTTAAACTTCTTAGTAAATAATGTTAAATCAAAAGTAAAATTTTTACTCTCTGGCGCCTTAGTACTTTAGCTCAAACTATTTAAATACATAAGTTTCTAATTTTCTCATTACTACGCAGAAAAAAAAGAATTTCTTGGCACAAAAAATTTTTACTCGTCCCAAGAAAATTTTTACTTGCACTAATAAATTTTTTGCATTATGAATTGAAAACGAACTCTCTTACACAGAAAAAAAATATTTCTTGCGCTATAACAAGTTTTTTCTTGGCTCAAGGAATTTTCTTTTCGTCCCAAGAATATTTGCGTTTTCGAATAAAAATTTTCTTGGGCCGAGTAAAAATTTTTTGCACTAAGAAAATATTTTTTTCCACTGTGAAAAATTCCCAACAAATTTTACTATGGGCGCATAGTAACACCGGACTATAAGAAAACTGGTACAAAATTTACCACTGGCCACAATCGTGTAGTCTGCGCATACGTTTACTATGGGACACTTGTAAATTTTGTACCAGTTTTCTTATAGTCCGGTGTTACTATGCACCCATAGTAAAATTTGTTCGGAATTTTTCACAGTATCGGTGTAAAATTTTTGTTTTATGTGTAGGAAAAATCTTCGAATCTATTTACAATTTAATTGTATTTTAGTATTTTGATTTCCGACAACTAATTTCAGGTCCTAATAAGGATTTTTAATTGGCAACTGAAATAATATAATATACTCAGCTAAATAATTAAATTCCGTTAAAATTAATGTCCTGTTGAAATTGTCGGACACATGTTGTAATGAACGAACATCACTACTTTATCCAACGCTCTGTTTATACTCTGCGCATTCGATAAAAACACAGGGAGAAACGTCAACTATAATCAAAGTCTTTGTCTCAAGATGCCGACATTAAGGAGATTAGATTTGTCCATAGAAATTACATGAAATTTTCAAATTAAATTTAAATAATTACTATATTGAAGCCTGTACTTGAATTGTAATTACCTATTTTCTTTAATAATATGTGGGTATATTTAACAAAATTAAAATTTTAATTCATTTCCTGTAAAGAGGGTTCGAGGAATACGCTTCGCGACAAGTTAAAGATAATTTGTGACTCAATTAATTAAATGCTAAGGTGTCTTGGCGAATATATCGCGTGCTCGTACATCTTCCACCCAGAGACAAGACGCGAGTGAATAAAATAACAAGTACGAGGTGTAAATAACCAGCATATTGAGAACGAGTGACAAACAATCTTTTTTCTACATCTCAGTTACAGTAAATTAAAATACCAAATTAAAAAAAAAAATTTTTTTCTTAATGTCCAAGACCTAAATGGACGTTAAAATTTATTTTGTCTTAGTCTTCGGCGACGTCACGCATTACAAATTAAGATCTAGACTAGATATATTTGTAAAATAAAATGCTCTCATTATTTTTAAACTATTGCAATTAAATGTCTAATGAAATATGACTGCAAAAAAAATATCTAACAGAAATAAATATAAATCAGAAAGAAAATGAACTGGAATCAAGACTTATTTTTCTCGAATTTGAATTCCCGTTTTGAGTCATTCTGTTTCTTCAATTTGAGAAAATGTCAGCTTGAATAAAAAATAAGAAAATTCTTCATGTATTTAAATTTTAGATCAAGAAATTCTAGTCTTTTTTTAAAACTTATAATATTTTGAACGAAATTATTTAGTTCTTTAACTAATAGCACAATATTTTGATCTCAAGTATATTATTCTCTTGATTTGTGACCCTGGCGACCGGATTTCAAAACACTGACTGTGGACAGAATTGAATCGCAAGTGGGGGCATTTAGAACTAGTAAACTGATATTTTTGGACTGAATTCTTATCAGTCTTATTATACAAGTCACACTAAGAGAAGAATTTATTTGAGCCAACTAAATAGATTTATTTGCCTGAACAAAATCATTCATTTCATTCAAATATAAATTTGTTTATAGTTAACAAATCTTGGTTGAAAAAAATTCCACTACGGCTGGTGGCGCTACAGTGCTACCATCCAAATACAGGTTTGTTAACTATAAAAAAATTATTATTTCATTCAAATGAACCATATTTTTGTCTCAAACAGATACTAATTGGGCCCATTCAAATAAGGGATTTATTTGCCTGAAACAATTTTCATTTGGCTCAAATAAATTGTTCTCTCAGTGCAGTAATACAGTTGGAATAAGAATTTGAGGTTTTCTCTGAACAAAAAAATTTTTTTCAATTTATCAAAACTATACTTCGGTCAAGAATTCAAATTTATCAATCGAAGAAGTATTTTCTTGAATCAGGAATATGAATTTTGGTAAAAAATATTCTTGAACCAAAAAAATTTCATTCTTCACAGTGATTTTCTTGACACAAGTAAATTTTTTTTCTGTGTATAAATAAGTTGTCGTTATCGATAATAAAAGTAGTTACATGTAACGGTATATAAACTGATTTAGTTTAAATCACTTGCTTGCGGTAAAATGTAAAATATAACAACGATATACTGATAGATATATATGTCTACGTATGTGTATGCAGTGAGTGGTAGTACACAGTATAGAGCAAGCAGATATATCAAACTATCAGTAAAAGATCATCTAAACGGTCACTTATCTACTCGTATTCACTGCCGGTGTGCCGACACGATACGACCAAAGAGTAGCACTGAACACTGAACGGGATGAGAATAAGAGTAGGATGGAAGTTTAAGATACGCGTGGATCTACACGATGTCGTGGGTGTGTCAAAGATAACGACCATGAGTCTACATGCTTTTCTTACCTGTTGAAAATCTATATTGTTGCTTTTACTCCTGCTTACTTGGACCGTCTCGGATGACCCATCTATCTCTCTTATCTTTTTTACCAACAAGTTAACTTGATAATAAAATCACGCCAATCCATCTTACAATCGTTTTATTGACATTTCGTTGTTTGGGTCCTGTAAATAAATGATTAATTAGTTAATTAGTACACGGGGTGGATTATCTAATGAATTTCACACAGAAAAAAAAAATTCTCGACTGAAGGTTAATATTCTTGATTCAAGAAATCTTTTTTGGAGACCTAAATTTTTTCAGATGAAGTAGAAATCTTCTCCGACCAAGACGAATTTTTTTTAAACCAAGACAAATTTTCTTGGCTCAAGAAAATCTTGACTTGGTTCCCGAAAACGTTTCTCTTCAAAAATATTTTCTTGACTCAAGATAATTTTTTTTTCTGTGCACTTGTTAATTGTGAGTAAAACTGAGCCTAGATGAGTAATTACTCTTCCGTTTCTAGATAGTGTTCATTTATCAAGTAAAAGACCTAATTTCGACAGTGTAATTTTTAAATAAAAAAAGGAATCAGTTTTTGTTTTTTACATTTATTTCGTTTTTGGCCCTGGTTCACTCAAAATTTTATCAAAAATTCTCTCGGTGATAAATAATTAAAAAAATTATTTTTTTAAACATAAAAAAAAATGAGCACGCTTAACGCCTAAAAATATAATGAGCTTTGAGGCTCCACTGTGTCGTACCTAGACTACCTGCGAGGACCCTTTTCAAGAACATGAAAATATATATAGGTATCTGAGGATTTTAGAATTTAAACCTTAGACACAAACGACACGGACAAGCATCGTGTCTCGACTTATTGTCATCTCTAGGCGCCAGTTTTCGTAACCTCTGACTGTGTCATGTCTCATTCTTCGTGTTCATGACGCCAGATCTTTAAGAAAAAAAGGTACGGAAAAGAAATAAATATAAAAATAAAAATAAAATATATAATAAATAAGGAAAGGTATTTACTGCGGATATTTATTACATAAGAAGCAATTTTGTGCTCAAGACTTTTTTTATTAAGCGTGTGAAAAACGTTGATAGTTGGGTAATAGATAATAATATAATAATAATACATAATAAGAAATAAAAAAAGGGTAAATAAAAAATAAGTATAAATAAAATAGTGTAAGTGCGCTATAAAAAATAATGATTGAGGAAATGGAGAAAGGAACCTTGACTTTTGAGTTAGAAAAATGGGCTACAGTAACATACACACACCACGGGAGGTGAAAAGAGCAATGTTTTGTTCGCTTGAAGAATGACCTAGTTTTAGATAAGAATTTTTTTGAAAACCCGTGACCTTTCAACCAAGGACGATTAATGATACAACCGTTCGAGAGTACGATTTATCGTTCATTGCAATTAGCCAGAGAAAATTATATAAATTTACTCTATAAATATATTTTAGAGTAAATATAAGATGCACCTGTTTGGCCAAAAAAATCCGTCAATCCGTTTTCTGAAGCAGGTGATACCTAATCTGGGTCTACAATGAGTTTGAGGTTCTCCCTGGACTTATAGTTTTGCTCTGCAGTGTCGTAATGTTCGTAGTAGGTCTAGTTGAAACTGTGTTAAGAACTCAGCCGTGAAGAAATACATAAGAGGGGTGAGGGTTAGAAGGTAGAGGGGAGAAAAAGATGCCCCCCTGCCAGGATTTTCTACTTCTATTTCTACTCCTACACAATAAGAGGAAAGAGGAAAAAGACACAGAGGTACATAAGTAATGTAAGAGGGGTGAGGAAGGTGCGCGCGCCAGCATCAAGGATTTTTCTTCTTACTCTCGCACGTTCGCTTCACTAAATTCTACTCGGTTACTTTTCTCATCCTCTTGTCCTCTCATCGTCTTACCTCGTGCAAGCAAGCAAGCGCCATGGTTTCATTTTATGGTTCTTTTACTTATTCTTGGGGTCTGATTTATGGACGGTGAAACACCGTGAAATGTTGTAAAAAGTCTTAGAGAAGATGTGTAGCTGAGAAGTGAGGATGAAACGCGCGCGCCACTAAAATTCTTCTGTCGTTAAATTTTCCTTATATTATTTCTGATTGGACGTTTAATTCAACTGATGGTAGACAGTATAATTGGCCAGCTGAAGAATATTAATGATTTTTTAAATATCCCAGCAGAATTATTTTTTTCGATTCAAATGAAAAAAAAAATTAATGTTTTATTTTGTGATTTTTATTAGTTTTTTTTTTTTTTTAAGTTATAAAAACACGATGAAAAGTGAGAGAATTTATTGGAGAATAAATCATTTTTCTTGCAGCCGATAGAGAATGTAAATCAGGATCTACGAAAGAGTTACACACCCTGATAAGAAGCTCTAATGTAAAAAGTACTTGGCACATTGTGTGTTTTAATAAAAATTACAGTCATAAAATTTTGAATAAGAAAAATAAAAAAATATTTATGGAGAAAGAGAAATGAAAAGAAAAAGAGAAGGACTGAAACTAATAAATAATGAAATAAAAGAATTTAAGGAAAAATGGTTTTTCCATCGACAAGACCACAAATACACACCTCTCTCTTGAGTGCAGTATTTTCATGATCGACTTTTCGACCTGGGCTATCGATTTCAGTCCTCGTAAATAATGATTCTATCCTGACAGCTCCAACCGCGCGTCCTTCGTGGCTTTACGATTTCACTATGGGCAGTTAAAACCTCCACAGAGGGCGAGCCCTTGGTTACACGAAATTTTCTTTCTTTACATTTGAACTTTTTTTTCTTTGCGCCGCTCTTATTGTGCGACACTTCCAAAGTATTTTCAAGACTGCGCCTTGTTATGATTTTCTATATATCCAATTTTAAATATGTAATAATTTTAAATTTTAAAAATCGTTAGCGGTTGAAAATTTTTAAAAAATCTCAAGAATGATTTCCTGTTTTTTTTTCGTATCCTCTGGCATGATTTGCAGATTCTTGAGTGCTGTAAAATTGACGATGAGGTATAAGGCAGCGAGGTTTACTCAATAGAGTGTAACTAAAATAATTTTTACGGTCTTTAGAGACAAAAAAAAAAAGACAAGAGCTGCTGAGAATTTAACGCAGTTCCGTAGGTTTTAAAATGAGAAGGGCACGCCTTCCTCGTTATTATCGAGAGCAAAAGTACCCACCACAACATTTAAACTAAAAACAGCTTCCGAGTTTTTAATGAAGAACCGTCGCATCATCTTTTTTTTAGCTCTGCTGTGCCCACAAGTCCAGCTGTTTCATTTGCAAGATTTTCCCACACGAGCAGTAAAAAATGACGACTCAACACCTCTTAGGACCATCATCCTCAAGTGCGATCTCAAAAAATTTGATATATTGAAATATTACACACCTATAAGTGTAACAATGGCGTGAAAAATATTCTGGAGAATCAAGTAAAGATTTTTAGTCGAAAATCCTTCTTGACATTCATGAGATGACGATAGAACAGATCTAGCAGCCTCTTGATACAGTTTTTTTCATCACAAGAGTGATTATTATAGACAAGACTGTATGAAGAACGTCAGAGATTTTGAGGAGACGGCTCTTCATCACTTGTTCTCCTCTTCAATTCATTTTTAAGTGAAGGTACTTTTCCTCTTCCAATTATTCTTTTTTCTTTCTTTACAGACAATGACTTTTACCATCTTCTTATTGTCATGTCACGCAAAAATATTCGATTATTACTTGATGCAAAATAAAAAATTACTCAAAAAAAATCAAGTAAGAAAATAAATTAAATTTATTTAAATCATGTATTTTTTCCGAAACTCTATTTCATCCCAATCTTCTCATACAAAAAAAAGAATCGGCTCATTACTGGGTCGTGAATGGCTGCCAATTTTCAAGCATCGGCGGAAAATCGGCTAAATATCGTATGATAACGGTATACCAAGCATTGGCCAATCGTGGCAATCAATCACCGGCCAAAGCACTCGATCAAACCGTTGGCCAACAAACGGCGGTTAATTGTGCGCCGTTTTTATAAGCCGACGTCTAATAATTTTTGGATTTTTTTTGAAGCAATAAATTATAAAAAAAAAAATATTTGAAAAATTTGCACCTGTAGTTTTTAAAATTTTCTACATCTGTATATTTTTAGTTTTTGTATTTTTTGTAATTGATTTGTTGAAAAAAAAATCCGAAAATTAATAATTGTCTGCTAACTTCAGGATCATAAAAAGACGGCTGCCAATGATTCACCATGCACGGGCCAGTATAGTTAGCCATTTATTGGCCAATCATTGCAAACCAGGCATCGGCCGATCTATGGGAAAATTTCGAAGCTCGCGGACTTTGCATAGATTATTATCACATATTTTAATAATCATATTGAAGTAATACATCATAAGATACGTAGATATATTATTTAATAAACTCTGATACTACATAATTTATTATCAGATTTATATACATCCGTTATGCCGTGATCACTTAAGGTCAATAGTTTCTCGATTCTCGATGTACGAACGAAGGCAGTATATATATTAGTATAGTAGAGATATACGTAGTTCAAATGGGGGTTGAGAGAGAGTAAAATTAATTCGCGGCTGACATACACGAGAGGGGGCATCGTAATATCGTCTCATAACTCTCTGGCTGGCAATCGGTACGGCTTATCTCGCGGACGGTGGCGTTTCAATTAGCCTTCACTGTGCGAGAGACGGCCATTATTGTATATATATATATATATAACATATATAAATGCACATGCACTCACACTCATCCGCAACTAGTTAACCCTCTCTCTCTCCCTCAACTGAGGAAAAGTCTTATCCAACTGCATTTGCGACGTGCGAGTAACATAAATACCGTGCAATTAATTCGCCGACGCCGACGATCGGATGCTAACGGTGTGATATCGTAGGATGTTGGGATACTATTCCTCTTGACTGGTACCAGCCGCAGCAGTTTCATATATATATACATATGTTTATGTGCGTCAGCTCCCATACCTGCATGTATGCATATATATATGCATATTCTACTAGCTTCCAAAGATTGTCCTGTTGATAACATTATTCACTGGACATACTACTACAGTATGCGCCACTCTACAGCAATACTACTAGACAAACGTACCGAGTTGCATTGCATCACTGCTGATTCACGAGTTTATCTCATCTACTGAGTAATGACGTCATATCAATCATCATTCAATCAATTCCAATCACTTCACATGCCTCCCAATTAATTCACTTGAATATTTTATTGTTTATTTATCATGTAATCAATTATTTATACCAAACAGTTACGCAATTTCTTTTAAAAACTCCCAATTAAAAATTATATAACATTATATTTTAATTATTTTCTAATCCAATCCAATAATTCATTACGCGTCTGCGCGCGCGGTTTGAATTTTATTGTGCGTAAAAAAATGAGTGAAAGGTTTATAAGATGAATGCATATAATTCATATATGTATTAGGGTGGCGCAAAAAAACCGACTATTTTTTTTTTCCATCTCGCATGAAAATTTGTTGGTTTACGATGTTTTAAGAAGCCTCTCCACAAATCAGCTCGATAAAAAATTTTTAAGAGGTCGCTCACGAATTTTGAAAATATCAAAAATGATCGAAATTCGGATTTTTGTTAAAAAATTTTTTTTTTTCTCGTGGCAGCAATAGTTTGCATTTGTAAAATCATGACTATGCTGAAAATTTCAGCCCAAAATTTAAATATTTAAACGGCGCTCAAGAATTTCGAATATTAACTGATAATATGTAACTAATAGTTTGATTTAGTTTTTATAACTCAATTATTGTCATTTTACTCAAATATAACTTTTGCATAACCAAAAATATACAGGACAGTCTTAAACAATAAAATTTTGTAAGTTTTGAATAAGCGAAAAAACCTACAAATTGGATTAAAAAATAAAAAAGTATGTAAATAACTTATTATTTCTATTTCTCGGGTTATATTTTCATTCATTGTCATGCAAATTGATGGTGAAAAAATCGAGAAGCTTTATTATTAATATTTAAGGGTCGCTCAAAAACGTCCAAGAGACTGCGCTCGGAAACATTCAAAATTCTTGAGCGCCGTTTAAATATTTAAATTTTGGGCTGAAATTTTCAGCATAGTCGTGATTTTACAAATATAAACTATTGCTGCCACGAGAAAAAAAAAATTTTTAAATAAAAATCCGAATTTCGATCATTTTTGACATTTTCAAAATTCGTGAGCGACCTCTTAAAAAATTTTTATCGAGCTGATTTGTGGAGAGGCTTCTCAAAACATCGTAAACCAACAAATTTTCATGCGAGATGGAAAAAAAAAAAATAGTCGGTTTTTTTGCGCCACCCTAATATGTATACTTTTTATATAAATTATCCGAGTGATTATATATGCATAGAGTAATTTCTGCAGCATCTCATTTCTCATCTACGGTACAATTTGCAGTTTCATATATATATATATACTAAATAAACGGTAAACATGTGGATAATTTGTGGTCGCAGGAAATCACACGTTAGCATTAATGTGACAGGAAAATTCGGGCCATATCCATAGATATTATGAGAGTAAAGGGTATAGATATATATAGATGCCGTAATAGCAGATGATGCTGATGATATTGACAGAGTCTAGGTGTCGTTAAAGCAGTGTCGTATATGGACCGGGTATTAGAGTGGGTAATTAAAGCTGATTTGTCGCTTTATTATATCTTAGTTTAGCGGATCCTGCGCGAGATCATGATGTCGGTCGGCTGCTCGGCAGCATCAGTTTGTCCTCTGGTGGAGTTGCCAGAGAACTGACTGGCGAATAATTCTGTAGAGTAAAGTGTGTCTATACTCTGTTGTGTAACATCACATAACCGATATGGACACACTGATGGTGTGCAATTTGCGTAAATTAGACGATTCTAGTGGCAGGACGTACTGTAATCACCGATAATTTCGGTATCCACGCACTTACGATCATATCGAGATCCTCGTTCTCAGGTTAATTGCCCTTCACACAGCTTCATCTACTAACGATCAACCCTTTCTTGGTCTACTGATTACTCTGCTAGATACTTCGTGTTCTTATCAGCGAATTATCGTTAATTATTATTTTGTCTAAGACTTCCGAGTATGTAATTGTCGGCTTTATTTAGACAATTAACATTTTATTTATCTAGTTAAATATTTGCCAGGATGAGGGTATGAGACATTTTATTTTGCTGCAATGGTAGTTGGAGTTTTTAACGGGGGTCGTTGACTACCCGCTGTGGCCAATTGGCCAAATCAAATGTCTATTTCTATTCTGGCCATCTGTTGAATAAAATGTCACACAATAATACAAGTGCACATCCGGCTGTGCGCTATATAGTCGATATAAACTTGTAATCATTTCTTATTTCTTGTTCACGCTCAGTCTATTGCCTATTATATTGTCACTTTTATTAGATAATAAAAATATCTGTTTATTTATGTGTAGATACACATATATTTAAAAATGTGTATTATGACATGAGTATTGAATATAATTATATACTTAGATGAAATAAATATATTGGTTATTTATTTAAAGGAGATAATTTATATTTGTTTTGGATAAAAAAAATAGTTATTCTAAATGTGAAAAAGATAGATGAAGAGAATCGAATTGGATAGAATAGAAGAGGGATAAAAAATGTTAGGATTAACTGACGGATGAATAAATTGGCAAGATATATAAACGAGAGTATGGCCATGAAGGAAATAAAATGTCGCGATCGCGGTAGCTGATGTGGAGAAATGAAAAGAGAGAGAAGAATAGAGTGTTGGTAGCATAGAAAAGAGGATGAGAGGAAACGTGACAGCAGTAAATCAGAGAGACGAAAATATAGGAAAGGTCCCGTTGAATACAAAACAGAGAAATGGAAGAATCGCCGCAGTTTCGCGGAAGATTCAACCGAACGTTGCGTATCCCTCGACTATTTTCCAATAATTTATCCCGGTTGGGTTCGCTATGTATATACATATGTATATGTATATATGTATTTTTCTATATATAGATATAGGTAGTGTAGTGGTGCCGCGAATAGACGCGAGGGAAGGACAAAGAAGGGCGCGATGGTGGGTAGAGGACGTGTCGGGGGTTGCTACCGCGCACACGACTGACACTATCAAGCCCATAAATACTCCAAGCCTCTGACGTCACTTCGCCCAGGGCCCGATATTATACTTTATCTCGAAACTAATTCCCGCGAGCAGATTTATTGCAAGAAAGGGTGAAAAAAAATTTCCGTATCCACGTTGCTCCTTTTGCCTCTCCCCCGACTAAACTCCTACATCCCCCGGACTGAAACCCGCGACCACCCGATCCTTATACTAGTGCGATGCGGATGTGAAGAGTGTACTTGCCAAGCTCTTCCTCTTGTAATTCTCATCGTCGCACGCTTCTTTCACCCCCTTCCCCCGCCCTTTTTTATGCCAACGACTTATCTCGCTAATGTAAAAGTGCCAGCAAAGAGAACAAGCTAGATTATTTTTTTAGTTTATTTTCTTATTTTTATTCTTCACCACACGAAAAAACCAACCCCGCCAACTTTTAACCCCGATAACAAAAAAATCTCATTCGCACGTTCTTAACATCAAAACTTTAGCATTTATTCTTTTTTTATTACGTGTTCCTCAGTATATCTAAACACGTGTTCAGCATTAAAGAAATTTTACAAAATTTTTATTTTTGGTTGGAATAAAAAAAAAAAATTTCTTTTTGGACATTGGTTCAATTTATCATGTAAATATAATACAAAAGTATACTTTATATTTTTAATTTAATTTTTATTTTTTTTTTAGTACCCTCACTATTACCCCTTGTGAGGTGTACACGCGCGGTGTTACGGAGTTCTCTCGTGCCGGTGTACAGTGTATAGAACAGCGTAATATATCAGAGATATCGCTGTTATCTCTGCTAGATATATACCAACGCCGCCGTTACTTTTATACCAAGGTATACACTGTAGTGTACACACGCACGGCAGCTACACACGCTCAAGCGCGGAAAAGGTCATTTTTATGAGATACGTGGCCGCAGGCAACATCACACACGCTACATTTACTATTTTTTTATTTCATCCTTTTTTTACGCTCGCTAAAAAAAAATTTACAGTAACCTCTTTTTCGTAAAAAAAATTATTAAAATTTTTTTTAAACTTCTACCTTAAATTTATAATTTATATAAATGGGAAAAAATTGTATATACATATATGTACGTACATATTCGCGAACCCGGAAAAAATGAGACCATGGAGAAAAATAAATTTATATTTTATACTCAGAACCTATTATTTACTAAGCCGATAAAGTAAGAGGGGCAAATCAGACAGAATTACTCCGAAATTTCGACCCAAAATTTTTTATTGTCATTCACCCATACGAAAAAAATATATATCCGGACTAATCTGCATCTATGAGACATATTTTTATATATATGTTGCATATATGCGACATATTTCAGATTTGCCCGGATATATATTTTTTTCGTATGGGCACGTTTCCTACACAGAAAAAAAGAATATCTTGGCGCAAGAAATATTTTGTATTATGAATTGAAGACAAAAATTTTTCTTGGCTCAAGAATTTTTTTCTCGCCTAAAAAATTTTTTTCTCGTTCCGAGAAAATTTTTTCTTACCCCAAGAAAAGTTTTGTTTTCACTTTATAATACAGAAAAATTTCTTGGGTCAAGTAGAAATTTTTTGCGCCAAGAAATCCTTTTTTTCTGTGTACTAAAAAATTTTGGCTCCATTGCCTGAGAGTCCAATTTACCCGATCATTTTTTTTTATTTAAAAACAAAAATTTCTTTTAAAATTTGAGCCGAGTTTCTCACATATGTCGATATATATAAAAAATACAATGGAAAAGTAGTAGATATTGGCATTATAGACAAACGGAAGTATAAATGTCATTAAATATTTTTAGATGTAGAAATCTCAATAAATGCAGATACATATTGATGTAAAAAAAAAAAGTTGTGTGTAGAATGCAGATAGATGTGTAGGTATGCAAAAGATACAATAATTTCCCCTCATTCTCGATTTGCAATACAGCAGAAAAGCATTCAGAGAAAATAAAGTCGGGGATGAGAACGAGATAAAACGTGGGAGCGAGATGAAACGAGGAAGCAAGTGAGGGACATGAAAACCAGCTATAAAAAAAAAAAAATAAATGAAAAGAGTGAGACGGGCAGCTCACATTGGAAACATTCCCACAGAATTGTTTTTTAAAATTTCTTTTTTTTCAACCCTCGCTGGTCATCCCTTCCGAATGAGTCTCCGGTCGACTGGCATATCTCGACAAGAAATAAAACACGATCACGCGTATGGCTAAAACTGACTATTTCATATATGTATATCTATAAAAATGTATATCGTCTGCACTGGATGTTGGCATACTGAAAATGTGAATGCACCTGCACTACCTTATATATCGACTTTGAACACTAACTGGCGGCTTAATTTAAAAAATAATTAAACCACGAAATTAAACGAGACATTTTTACTTGTCGACGTGTGTATTATAGCTTCTTTTTTTTTCGAATGTATGAAAGCTTTTTGGGCTTGATTGTCGCGAGTTTGCAATTTCTCCAGTTCGTTTTAAATTTTTTCACGTAAAATACTCGATGAATTTTTTTTTTATTTTAAAAATTGACCAATCGCATTTATATTTATCGGATTTAAAATAAAACTGTAAATATTGAGTATGTAGTTTTTTTTTCTAAATAAATAGGATAACAAAAAGTAATTCTTTGAATTGACATGAATGAAGAAAAAAATAAAATAAAGATGTTTGTGCTTGAGTGAGTGAAGTAGGTCGGCTTAAACTTGTCATAGATTTGCTCTACATAAGAGCGTTATCCTCGAAGGAAATCTCCTCGCGAGATCCTCGACAGTGGAATCTCTTGCGATCTCAAAAAATCTCTCAAGCACCCAAACACCTTCCGAAGGAATAACATATATATACCCCAGCTATATACGGACTCTCTCTTAAATTTCTTCAGCACATACCAACAAAACTACCCACCAACAAATGGATTTTTAGGATGAAAATAAAAAGTAAAACGACAGAGTAACGGAGAAATCCGAGGCCACATTGTCTCAAGACATTGTCCCCAAAGTAGAGAGAATTTTTTCCTGTTTTCAAGAGTCTACTCTCAGTAGCTCTGAAACTAAAGAAAAACTATAAAGAATTCTCTACTAGTAGTTCTGCCCTCAGTAAAACGTAGTCAAGCCAGAGGGTAAAGCCTTCCCCCTCCCCAAATCTAACGTGAGAGAGGTCCTGGATGCCCGCTGGTTTAAGGATCAGCTTAATCCCTCCAAACAAAAAGAGTTGGCGCCGAAATAATGAGAGCGTCTTCGTAATAAGAGCATCACTGAGTATTGTCCCCTGAATATGTATAACAATGGCTTCTCTAGTTAATCCCTGTAAATATGGATGCCTCTTGCATGCTGGAGTATAGACTCCTGTATACATTTTTTATCTAAACGGACGTGAGATTTCATCTTAACATGACGAGACATGAAATACTTTCCTAATCTTGTATTCAACTAATGTAAATTTTTTCTCACCAGATGTCCATTGAAATATTTCTACTACTCCGTAGTTCATTTTTTATGTTTTGCTCCAGTATGGAAATTTAAGCAGCTCAATAAGGACACTATTGTTGATCCTCGAAAAATCCATCAGGTGTCTCTTTAAAACGGCAAAGCCACGCGTATAAGAAGCACCTGCATGCCGATTATCACAGCAAACTTTATATCGACACGTCGCATTTATAAGCTCTTTTATTTTTTTACCATTGCACCTTGCAATTTATATACGTTAGATCCCTCTTATTATGTGCCACCGCGATAATTTCAATCTCATAAATTTATATCAACCTTGTGCACTTGTTATACATGTATATTTCCTTTTAATATTTTTTCTTGTTTCACTTTTTTTATCTTTTTTCCCTGAGTTATTTTCCAAAAATTACGAACGACACATCGGGATCGGGGGACCCGTGGAATCGCAAAATGCTCGGGAGTGCAAGGTGTGCTCCTCATATATATATAAGATATGTTTATATCTTATAATACGATCGTTTACACGATAGCCCGAATAAAATTCTCATTAAAATAAATTCAATAATAATAAATTAACGATACTGCATTAAAAAAATTGTTTAATGTAAATTTTTTCGATGGATCATTTTTTAAAAATTTTTATTACAAAATCGCTTTGTGGCTCAGCGATGTTTGGAGAAATAAAATAAAAAATCCGAATTAAAATAAAATATATATAAAAAAAAATCTGAATAAAACAAGACAAGAGTGGATCTCGCGGATGAATCTGCGGGTTTACGGAGCGTGGACTTGAGAAGAGTGCAGAGAGCCGCGTCTATAATTATTCTCGGTATGGAATATATACACACATATCTTTATAAGGAAGGGTTCACCATCAGCGTGCACGACGACGTATCCACAACGGTATCTTTATGGCTTATTGCTGCACCGCTTTGGGCAATTTCGTGATCGGTCTCTTCTCTTCCCCAAGACATCCACATAAGAAGAGACTCATCTTCGAGCACATCCACACATTACACAGTACACATACTCATATATCTATACGTTTACCATACGGATAAGAATAACATACTTGCGTTCATTTTTCAGTTCACGGATCACTGAAATTACGTTAAGTTGTCGTTTGATTTTTTAAAAATTTAAAAATCCCGCCCTGCATTCCCCATTGTGACAAATTTATTTGTGATATGGTAAAATTTATTTTGACAAAACCCCATGGGTAAATAATTTATGTGGGTTGTATATTAAGAGACTCGTGTGCCTGGTTATGAAGTTGATGTTGATGTTGATGTTGATGATGATGATGAAGAAGCAGAACTTTGAATCAACAATATACTCATTTTGAAAATCCTTCATGCGCGGCTATTATTAAATTGAAGAGAGGAGAACTATGGCAAAAGGGTAAGCTATGAATGTTATCTACATTATCCTTAGGCTTGATCGCAGCTCGCTGGCTGGCTGGTTGGCTGTTTAGCGTAGATTTAAAGATCAAAATCTATTCGTATCTGCGTGTCGCCGAAAAGCAAAGTATTCTCTTACTCGCTCACACGTTTTGATCTTTCTCTTTTCATATGTTATGTGTAAATGTATATGTAGATGTGAATGTAAATAGAGATGTGTGTATGTACGAGGTACTCAGATGTACTGACGTATATATTGTAGATTGTAGAGTGTAAAGCTTCCTCGTTTTTCTTTCTGGTCTCTATACTTGCAGCAGCAGTGCAAAGGGCAAGATGAGTGCGAGATATGATTGTGCGAGAGCATGTCGCTTCCAAATCTAATGTGACGTCTGTGTCACGTACTCACGTACTTTTATTTTTATATTTATTTTTTATTTTTACTCTTTCTCACCCTTTCTACCTTCGTCATTGAGTTTCTTCACATTTACAACCGAACAAAGTAAGAAAAAATTATTTATTCTGTTTACTAAATTTAATTAATTCATATTTGTACACAGAAGAAATAGAATTTCTTCACGGAAAAATAAACTTCAAAAATTATTATTTGAAATTATAACCCGGAACCCGGTTATCAATATGGGGAATTTTAACATTCAAATAGTAAATTTTATAATACGAGTCGTCTATTTTCTAAGGATCAGTTACGATTTTTAAAGTTCAAATAGTAATTTTTCTTACATAAACAATAAATTTTCATACTTATTCTGTAATTGTTCACGGTTTGATCGTAAATGAAAAAATTACTGTTTAGAATGATGGTATTTACTGATCACTTTATCATTATATTACTTGTTATTCTCAATTTATATAGTTCATTTTTTTTCCGTTTTGGCTCAAAAAATTTTTACTTGCCCCAAGAAATTTTTTGTCCTCAATTCCTAATGCGAAATATTTGTTGCGCCAAGAAATTCTTTTTTTCTGTGCAGACTTTTTTCCCTTGGAGCTCTAAATATATACTCGGAAAAAATTTTCTTTTTTTGAATGCTATGGTGTCATAGTAAAGCCGGACCATGTTGGCCATCTAACGGAAATTGAAATAAACACATGGAAAAATTACTATGGCCATACCAAGATCGACAAGTTGCAGTAATTTTTAATGTAATCGTTGTCAATTTGTATGGCCACAGTAATTTTCGCATGAGTTTATTTCGATTTCTGCAGGTGGCCAACATGATCCGGGTCTAGTATGACACCATAGCATTTAAAAGAAAAATAATTTCGTGCAGAAAATAGAGAGTTTTAAATAAAATGTTATGATGCAAGTAAGTAAAAAAAATGTATAGAAAGTTGAGTGGAATTTAGCTCGACAACGTAATTCTCTGAAATTCGGATAATCTTCGAAGCGCCCATTGCAAGAGTCCTAATCTCTCTATTGTTTCCACTCCCGGTGATTTTCTCTTGCGAGTCTCTGGACTCTCGTGGCTTTCTCTTGCTCCTGCACTAAGACCAACCGAGGTAATTAGCTGTCGGGGGTTAAGTAGGGCCTTGGGTGCAGTTTACAGTGTGCACGGTAACTTCGTAGGTATAACTGACTGTGTGGTAGAGAGTGAACGGATAGCCGCTTCACGGACAATTCTCCGGTGAAATATTAGCTGGGGCTGCTTTTAATCCAGTGATGAAGTACTAGTGTCGTTACTCCAAAGTAGAGCAGGATTTAGATCCTCGCACAAAATCGGAAATCAGGCGAGACAAATATCTCCAGATTTATTTTTCCATTTATTTTCTTTGCTAAATTTTGCTTACTCAAGTGACAATAATTATCAGTAACAGAATGTCATTAACGTTCACTGTCTCGTCATGTTTTACTAAAACGCACTTAAAATTTTTTACTTTCACCGAGATGTGATTTACGAAACGTAAAAAAATAAAATATAATCTTCTAAATTTTATAAATTATTCATGTTTCTAATTATTTATTTTTTAACCAGCAATTAAAATAAAAAATATTTCATTAGATTAATTTCTGGTCTACTGCATATTAGTCAATAAAAGTTATAAAAAAATATATGTTATAATTAAGAAGCAGAGTGAAGTCTGGAAGTCATTTTAAGTAATTTCACGGTGAAGTTAATCGGTATCTTAAGAGTAACTCTTTTCTATATAAATTAATACTAAGACTTTAATAGTCTCGTCAGTAAGACGCCAACGACCCCGACGACGGGCGCCAAATCTCTTGGTCAATACCACATGAAACACCATTGGCTATTATGTACTTACATGGAATCATATCTAAAAACAGTCTCCTGATTCAAATAAAACCGTTGCCAGCCATGAGCTAAACTAAAATTTTTTTATATATTTATTGGTTGTCTTTTGCACACAAAAAAAAAAGATTTCTTGCCTCAAATAATTTTTCTCGCTGCCCAAAGAAAATTTTCGCTTTCAATTTATAATGCAGAAAATTTCTTGGGGCAACGAAAAATTTCCTGCGCCAAGAAATAATTTTTTCTACGTATGTAGGGAAAGGGGGGGTAGGGTAGGCAAAACGGGGTACCATCAAAATTTGATAAAAAAAAATTCTATATTTTAAATGGTTTTTAAACATTCCAAAATCACTTCTGTAAATATAATTAAGCGTTACTTTGAATTTTTTTTGATAAACTTTTTTAAAAATCAATTGTCAGTTGAAAAATATTAATGACGTTTGTTTTATGATAAAAACTGTTAAAAATTTTTTTTCTTCTTTTGTATCCAATAAACATGTAAAATATAATTTTTTATATTTTATATATATATATTTTATATATACAACTCAATCAAATTCGTTTAAAATCCAGAAATTTTTTTTTTTTTACCTTTTTTCGAGGGTACCCCACTTTGCCCGCAAAAATGAAAAGTTTTTTTTTTCAACGGTAACTGAAAATTTCTTCTATTTACTTTGAATATCATTAAAAAAAAAAAGATTTAGCGTATTTGAGTCCTCAAAAACTTGGTATTTCCTTAAGTACTCCCTTTTGCCCCTCCCTCCCCTATATGACTTTTGTATACATATATGTATATATATAACGTATTATAACAATTAATTGTTATTTACGCGATTATCTAAATTACATCGGGTGCTCTCATGAGGTTAAACAGCAGCGTACACACTGTCCACATGAGGTAAGGATATAATAGAATAGGGTTTTGGGTATAAGGTTTATACGACGGGCTGGAGGGTGAAAGACTATATATATATATTCATATATATGTGAGGTAAGAGGAGAGACAGAAGAAGTGGGATGCAGATGAGATTGTATCGTAGCTAGCGTAATCGTCTGATCTCGAGGCAGGACAATACCGGGTGTTCTTCTCTGTTCGTGAACACTCAAACATCGTTTTACAATAGAGTCGAATGGCGACAGCTGCCTAACGCTCGCGCCCTCGCGTATTATAATCGTTTAGCTAAAAAAATCGTTGGATTGAGTCGTCATTATGAGAGCTTGTTGTATACATACATATATGTGTATACGTATACTGAGAATCTACCCGCGTACACGCATGGGAATTTTCCGGGACGCGAAACTCATGATGGCATCGAGAATTCCAAGTATATGCGTTCAAGTTCGAGTAAATCTTTTTTAAAGAATGTTCGGATGCTGATGAGGAAAAAAGAATTTAAAAATGGTCTTTAATGCCAGCAAAGCTTTTTAGATCGCTACTGATAAATATGAGACGAGTCCATCAAATGGCTACATATTTTTATATTTCCTATGTATGGATTTTAAGAAAGTGTGAAATTTCAAAAAATTCTTTTTTTAATTTTTATATTTTTAAAATGAAATTTTTAAGTCCGGTTTTTTTATTATCGTGAATTATGGGTAAGATTTTAAGTAAAAAATTTTAATTTATTTAAAAGGTGATATAAATATGAATTGTTATCAGATGACTCAATTATGTCAAGTGTAAGATTTATACAAAAATTTTCTCGAAAATTTTAATTATATACTTTTATTACTCGTTATTTATGTTTTAAAAAATTTATTTACTACTTAATTTTACTAATTTATGTAAGAGACGAAGCAAAGATTATTTTGATAAGTTGTTTTAAAAATAATTAATTCATTTCCATACATTAAACTTTAATGATTTTTTCAGGCGTAAAACGAAATAATTATTTTTTAATTAACTTTACACGCGAAAAAATCAGTAGTGCCAATTTGTAAATTATAGTTGCCAATTATTTGTTTTTCTGTGTTCAAAATAAATGATTTTATCACTAGAATTTTTAATATTTATAATTTCACCGGCTTACGACTGAAATTAAATAAAAGTGGAGTCATTTAATCATCAGATTACCTAAAAACACAAATTTACCGGATCTAAACAGTGATTACTATCTCATTATGTAAAATTAGTGTCCAACATAAAATCCTAAACGTTTTTCAAAGAAATAATCATATCAGTAGATTTTAAGTCATCTGACAATTGATTTTAGGTTTTATTCAAAAGATATCTCTGGTGATATGATGATTGAGAGTTACGTTAAAACGCATAATCTGAGATCAGCCACGTGCCCTAGATCGTTTCGATTACCGACTACACCATAAAAAGTACCTTTTTTTTTTAATTTTATTTTTTCTCAAATTCATTTAGTAGTTTGGTACCTGGTATCAAGACATCGCGTACCAAAGTTAGAACGACAGTGACGACGATCGCACGTGCATCCAGTGTCTTGTATGTCCAGCCCACACGCCGTACGATGAGACAAATCGCATTGGGTCTAGTCCAAACCCAATCTACACCAAAAAAAACTTAAAAAATGGAAGAAAAAAAGTCCACACTAGGGAGTATCCCCCATAAAACATTTAAAATCCGCAGATCGGGGATGGTTGATAGCTCAAAATACAGCTGCCCCGCAGTTTGTGGTCACCAAAATGTCGAGAGCTGCTGCCTGCATCATATCTATGTGCCGTATACTATCCGACATCAGCTCTCTCTTAGGTTCTATGCTCTCTACCATAACCTCCATATACTTCAATATAATTCTAGATGGTAAAAGTGATTACGATTCTAGCCGGGACCATAGGACATATTTTGACTGAGACATCCGTAATTTGGTGGGCATTGTAAGGACCCATTGTTACAACAATACCAGTAAAATGTGCAGCACTCGAGTGACGACACAAGCCTCTTTATATTTTTTTTTATTCTCTCGCTTTTTTTCCTCCTCCCTATTATTTATATTTTTTTATCCCAGTTTTATTTTAAAATCGACACAGTTGTATGAAAACCTAACTGCCCACAGTCATTGTTAAATTGTGATCTCTTTCAAAATATTGTCAGGACATTCGTCATTGCCATGTCAATTTGTCCTCGATTGTTTGCACTTTATATATATACTAATAAATATATAAAGGAAAAAGTATAAAAATGTAAATAAATAAAATCTTTTGATAGATTTTAAGAACTCGCAGAAGTGATACAAATTATTTTTTTTTTATTACGCGTAAGCGTTTTATGTGCCCAGGATGTAAGTCATATATTATGTTTATATATTTATAAGAGGAAGCAAGAAGCTCATCTATAAAGTATAAAATATTCATTTTGTAAACGGATACAGAGCTCTGTTGGATCACCGACGGCAGGAGGTCTTCCTATTCCTACATCTCATCTCACCAGACCAATTGTTCAATAGATAACGATCCTTATTATACACGCTACCATCTGGTTGATACTTAAATTTTATTATTATATGGAGTCCAAAGACTTTATTCACTCTTGGACTATTACCAAAAAAGTTTAAAAAACATCATCAACTGTTTTTGATACTTTTCAATTTATTCTTTTGACAAAACTCTCGATTATTCTTTTATATATATGTTTATAAATATTTAAATATACATGTCGTATTTTTTGACGTTGAGCTATTGAATTAATAACATGTATATATTTATGTCTATAATCAGATTATTGGAAAGAGGGCATTCAATGCAGCTAAAGATCATTACAAATGAAATTTCCTTATAAATGCTACACACTATAACTGAGAAGAAAATAACTTTTGAAAACGTAATTTATAAGAATGTTCCTGTATTACTATCAAAAAAGAGTTAGCGTCACTTTGCTAATTTATAGCGGGTAACCCGTCACATAAATGCTTTAAATTGGCAATATAATAACTCTGAAATAAGTTTCTTACTAGGAACACTACAAACTGTGGGCGTGATCTAGTGGCGAGCACCAAACTACTCCCTTTTCTGCTGCCTAGCATCATAACTTCCTCTCCACCATATTTATCTTTTGTTCCAAAAAACTTTTCTCTTAGTTTAAGTCTTGATAAAGGCAAAAGCAGCGGGAGTAGTTCGGTGCTCGCCACTAGATCGCGCCCACAGCTTGTAGTGTCCCTGGTAAGAAACTTATTCCAGAGTTTTTATATTCCCAAATAATAGCACTCTGCTATTTATTTTAATAAAATCAATTTCTCATTTTTTATATCAATAACCATTAGATTTAAATATACATTTATTAACCTGGAACAAATATATATTTATTCTATATGAATTTATTTTTCTGTGTCTAAGTAATATTTATTAGAGTTAATATGATAATATTTTGCTTTAATATTTGAGTTTGTTGGCACTATAAAATAATATTTATATATAATGGACTTTGAGGTTGTGGTTTGTACAACGCGATCTTTTTTTTTAGCTGCTTCAGAAATGAATATTTTTCAGGATATGTGACTTATTGTTATTGACTTATTAACTAGCCAGAATAAAGCAATGACAATGATTAAATTATTAATATTTAGCTATTAATTCATTAAAGTAAGTTATAAAATTTACATTTTACTTTCATAAAATTAACCAATTTCATAACGTAGAACTTGGATTTGTATCCATAGCTTTCCTTTCGGAATTTCCCACTCAGAGGACATATTGGGATCAAAAACTTGAGCTCCAAGAACAAGTCGTCGAATCAAATTTCCTTCGATTTTCTCTGATTATTTCGACGGCTAATTTGTATTACCTTTATAAACGTTTATTAATATCTTCGACTTGGTAAATCATTCGAGAACTATTAGACCGTTTTAACACAGTTACAGATAATGAATCATCATTCGTATTTACTAATTCATCTTTATTGAATTTAGCGAATTCTCGACTCGGTAAAAAATTAAGTGTTCTAACAACTTGCAAATCTCGACGTATTGAATAATTCTTGACACTTATATTATTTAAACGTAAATTCAAGTTCACTAAGCCACAACCAAGTCAAATTTCACTTTTTGGACAAATGAATACTCAGTAGGTTAAATTAGCCAAAAGGAAGCCAAAATCAAACGTTTTTTCATCAAATTTTGCTTTGCTTTTGGCAAACTTGATCTACTAAGTATTCATTTAAGTCAAAAAAATCAAATTTGAGTTATTTTTATTTGACCCAGGTAATATAATTATTGATTTTATTTAAGCTAAAATTTTCAAACTCAAAATAAGTCATGTCATGAACTTATTTTGATGGGAAGCCATAAATTTCTTTGAGATTTTCTATCATTTGGATGTGATTTCATTATTTTTTTATCAGATTGTCTAGCATAATTTGTCAACAATTTTTTGAATAATCATCTTTGAAGAATTCGAATCGATAATCAAAATAATTTTTTTTTAAATTGATTTAATATATGATTTAAAAGTGATAAAAATAATATGAACTATTTATTTTGTCATTTTATCAAAGTATTATTACAATTTTCCAAAAATTTTCTATTGACGTCTAAAAAATTCTACCGGTAAATAATTTTATTGAGTTACAAGAAAAATTAAAAATCACGAGCACCAAATTTTCCTTGATAATTTTTTAAACTCTGTAGTAAATTTAGTAATTTAATTTTTTCTCCAAATTTAATTAATTTTGAGTAATTTTATTATTCCAATTGATGATAAACTATCAATTTTAATTATAAAGTAAATAACGTAAGTTTATAAATTATTTTTATTTACAACAGACCCTTTTAAAATCGGGAATCTTAGTTTCAATATTTATATATTTATAAATAGATTACTAGACATTATAATTATCAAAATGGATTATATTTAAGAAAAAGACGTCCAAAGATAAAATTTAAAGAATTTTTATTCTTTAATTATTTCGAAGGTAAAAGTGAGTGTGTCAGTTAATGATAAACGATTGAGTTTTGGGCCCGGTCTCACATATATTTTTACAATAAGTTAGAAAAAAAACAAGATGCGAGATGATGAGTTACGCATGAATGACCGCGGACTATTTTAACGATGGAATATCTTAACTGTGGACGACGCTAAAAATTTTTCCTTTCATTCTAAAATTCTTAACGATCCATTCAAGACATCAGCAAGTATACAGACGCCAGCTAAAACCCTAACCGATCTCCCGGTAGAAATCTCTTAGCAATATATTACACTAGACCACAGTAGGTTAATGGTTTTCAAAGCATGTTCTGAGTTGAATTCTTGACCAAAATTCTGACAATTTAAATTTTTATCCCGGTCCCAAGTGATTTGTTTCTCGATCGCCAAGAAAATTCATTATTTAGACCTACACTGCTAGTGGGTCTCAGTAAACGATGGTTGAATTGATTAATCTGGTAGTATCTTATAGCCGCAGTCGAGCAGACCGAGAAGAAAAGAAAGAGAGAGAGAAATAAAAATGATTATTCCGAATGATCTAGACCCCTCGGGGACACGGATCCGGAAAAAGGGTGTGGCAGTAGCCAAGTAGACTAAAAAACGAAGATTAACTTTAAAGTAAGTTGGTTTTTTGTCCTCAAGAGATAAATGTCATCTTCCAACTCGCTTTTTATTTATTGTTATATAACTTTAAAGCATGACCGGGTGTTTCCTCGGAATATAACAGGATGTCTGATTGCTGTCTTGTCTTGTAGATTATCGCTCTCACAAAAAATAATAATCTCAACTCCTGTACCCAATATACTCAAACACAGTTTCTATTTACATTTCTCTTTATATTCTCTTGTCATTTAACTTATTTTATTTATTATCCACACACCCAAGTAGAATTCAATTTAAATTAAAATGTCAAAGTGACGATAAAAAAAGCAAAAGCAAATCATCAGCTAAATTGAATCACAAATTCAAAAAAGTTGTCCAAAAAAGCTGCTTTGTATATCTATGGACCACTTTGACGAGTCTCTTTTAAGCGGTGGACCAACTGCTGATGAGAGAGAAGCTGCTCTTTGATCATATCCAAGTCTATGTATCTTGGGTTATAAAAGTTTTTCCTTTTTCCATGTGCATCATTTTCTCTACTCTCTCTCTCTCGCTATATATAATATCAAGAAATGAAGAAGACGCCGGAGAAATACCAACACTACCAGCGGCAGCAACCAAGAAAGTATAAAGGGGGAGATTGGCAATAGAAAAGAGGTTGGATTAACGTTAAAGAGAAGCGACGGAAGACGAGAGTACCTTATAGTCTATGGAGATACGTCGAGAGATACGCTTCAATCTCGAGTCTTGCTCCCGCAGATAGACCTGATATTATTCATCAAGCTTTCTCACTAATTCCATTCATTCCCCGTCCCTCCTCACCTCATCATCATCATCATCCTCTTCTTCCTCGTCGTTCGTTGCCCCAGCTACATTATATATAATAGTAAACTCCAATCTCTTATACTCTGTACGTTTTTTTATTTTAACCACTTCCTCGAGGAATATATCCACGATCAAGTTCCTGCGTTGACACCTTCCGGCTAAATGATAAAAAAAATTTCTCCTTTATTTTTTTGGTCAAATGAACAATGGAAAAAAAAGGATGACATCCCCAATGACTCTATCAACATTTGTAGACAAAAACTCACTAGGAAATTACACACATCTGTCTCGACTAGGTCAAAAAGAGCAATCAAAACAACCCTCTGTCGTCACCACAACGTGTTTAATGACGACTCACCCTCGACGTAATTGAGATAACCACCTGCTGCAAATGTGTCGCGATTACTCAATAAATACAAAATACAGACATTTATTTATCCATCAGTGTGATAAATTAATAAATTAAATTTGTGTAATTACCATAAATAATTATACAGACTGATTAAATTATAATTATTTCATTATTGATAACGGATAAGCAAATCTAATTGCTCAAGTTATCGAACAAGTCGGACGACCACCAAGTAAATCCAAAACATATTTGCCGGTTTAACCGAGCGTGAGGTATATATTTGGACGATTTAGCATCACACAGTTACCCCAGGACCAAAAGTCTCCTCGGGAAGGGAGAAAAGACCGTGTGCGAACGATCCCTACACATTCTACACCCCAATTACGACTTTACTTCGATAAATGTGACATATATACATATAAATATGTGTGTGTGAGTTGTGTGCTGGATGGATGAATCTTATAGACGAGAAGCGCACCCTCACCGAGCCGTAACCAACCCTTAAGTTTAGTCACACCGAGTGCTAACAGTTATTTATACGCACCAGTCACCCCCTGAAATTGACCGAGGGGTAAAACGCAAACGGATTCTAGACTTTTCAATATTTAAATATCATTACTGGTTTTTTAATTCAGTAATCTTCATTAGCTCCATCTAGAGCCCTCATAAATGAATATATGATAAAATACATGTATATAATTTTATCTACGGGCAAAAATATATAATTCATATAATAAATACCATATATAAAGATATTTTTCTGGGTAATATGTATATATTTTTTCGTGATTTTTTTAACTGGATAAAAAGCAGAAGCTAAAAAAGCTTGAGACTCCCCCTGAAGTAAATCCAGTAAGAATGCTGCTTGCCAGAGATAAGAGTTATCTGTCGAGTTCCGATACGATAGAATCCCAAGGGTGTACAACATATATACCGGGGGGTAGTTTTTATCCGGGAACAGTTTGTGTATATATGTATGTATATGTGTATACATTTATAGAGGAAAGGCCTCGGCGCAATTCTTTAGCCGTGGGTACCAACACCAATACAACGCAGCCACTGCCGAGGGTGGTTTTTCTTTCTCCACGGACGTTTTATATGAACCATTGTACGGGCATGATGCATCGTGTCGTAAATACTCTATCAAACCGGACGGTGTAAACCTCATTTTTTTCGTATCAAACCTTAATACTGCGCCGTCTTTTTATTTCTTTCAGATAACAAAACTATGTACGATTTCTGGCGAACGTAAATATATTTTCGTTCTTTAAAAATGAATAAAAAAATTTGAAAAAAAGTAAAAAAAATGCCCTTTACTTATTATATAAAAAAAGTTTTATATAAATATAAATAAATAAAAATCTTTAGCCAAGTTCTTGAGGCGCAAATCTTGTCCGATACTATCGCGTATGTTTGAAGTATAATTATATGAAATTCACCTGGAGCCACTGCGTATATTATGTATATATGTATACACATTGATTTGTATGTATATATATAAAAGGATGAATGTAAACAGCAGCTTACTGTGTGCGTTTTCATTTTTCACGTTGGGACACACAATGCCGTAACAGAGAAAACAAGAGCGCGAGTGAGATGAGATTAAATGAAAATAAGGAATGTTAAGGTGAGTGCAACAAAGAAGATGAAGTAAAAAGAAAAGAATAAGAAAGAGCTGCGAGGGAGCGAATTTATATACATATGATATCCTTGCTTGGTATTCGTACAATGAGCGCCTGAGGACGGGGGTGGAGTCGAACGAGAGAACGTGAGAGTACGGGAGGCACTCTTATTTGCATACGCGTAACCACCCTGTGTACATCAGGGTTTATGTTCAATTTTTTTAATATTTTTTTTTTTATTAAAATTTACCCAGCGATAGCGAGCGAGCCTTACAAAGAATTTTAAAATTCGTTAATAAATTGCAGGAAATGAAAAAAAAATTTTAATGGACGAATATATTGAAGTCTTCTATAGAAAATCTACAGCTCGAAGACTCCGTTTTTCCAAAATTTTACGGAGGATTAAAAAAAAATCATCAAATAATTTCTTCGATTTGGAAAAATATTGAGGAGGAAAAATATATGAATGTTTTTATTGAAAATCAAATTTCCTCCAATAATGGGCAAAGAAAAAATTTTTTGATTTGGTGACAATAGAGCACGCTTCGCGTTCGAAGTGTGCAAAAAATTCTTATTTTTTCAAAGTATTGATTATTTTGGATTTTTGGTATTTAAGAGATTTTTTGTGACTGTTTCTATGACTTGAAAGTTCAAACTTCAAAATAAATGCTCCCGAAATTTAAACAGTGATTGTTAAAATGAATATTAGTTGGAAATATAAAACAAAATATTTTTTCAAAATTATGGACTTGGGAGGTTTTATACTGAGAATATTTTTGCGGAGTCGACGCGGATTGAATCCGGAGTACATTTGGAGTAGATGACTCTTTACTTAATTCCCTCGGAGTGAAATTCACTCAGAAGGGGAATTTATTTTCACACTAAAATTCTGAACCGAAGTGAATGTGGATTCAAAGTCCAGATCACTCCGAAATCACTTTTCTAAAAAAAAACTCCGTATGCGAAGTGATTTTTTTTAAACTTCGGAACTCCGAGCGACGGAGTGAATTTGGATAGAAATAAAATCCATATTCACTCGCGATTTTTCGCAGTATGTCATAATATTTATAATAATTATGCTGACATAGATTGAGTAATAAAACATTTAAAGTAATAAAATAAAATTGAAATTTATGTTGCCCTGAATGTATTATGTACAGGCAACAGTAATTTAAGAACATAAATAAAACTCGCGAATGATGATTGAATCGATTACTACCCACCGTTTGGAAGGACCGAGTTGTATAACATTTTAACGTTGGTTAAATAACTACATATGTACATATATATATTTATGTGTATGTACCAAACGGTGAATAGAGATGTAAAATAGCAATGCCAAACGTTATATTTTAAAGTTTATTGCTGTTGTTTATGTACGACGACTAACAGATCGTAATGTAGAGTCGCTTACAATCAATTTAGTTTGATTACCAGCAAAACTGTTTCCACGATTTATATTCCAGAATCTGTGCTGTTATAGGAGAGTAGAGAGGGCGCACGAGAAATGGGAAAAGAGAATCCATTGTTGGCTACGTCTGGAAACATTAATTCTCAGTTTTATTTTATTTTATTTTTTATTACATACATCTGTATATATTTAAATATACATGTATGAGTGTATGCATAGATATGTGTGTCGATACAAGAAAAAAAACTAAAGACGAAAAGAAGTAGACGAAGAAAAAAAAAGATAAGAAACTGGTGTTCGGTTACATTTAGATCTCAACAAATCTTTTGGACCGATTCGTCTGGTTTTAGCTGGCGTTTTGACGTTTTCTCGACATATTTTGATGCTTTCACTCGACACAACCTTATTCTCATCCATATATTTTCCATGCATTATCTTTCTTTCTTTTTTTAAGTCCCAGAAAATAAAAAAAAGAAAAAACCTTCTAACCCTCTTCTACTATCAAACTCTGACAGTTTCTGCTCGTTGACGCATAAAGAATGCACCAGAAACATTGGACATTTTTTTTTTTTGAAGAATTATGTTTCATTGTTACTCGCATAAAATTAAGATTAAAATATGACCAGTCATCATTGATCTAAGATAGCCACTAATGCAGCCATTAGTTCACTCGAGCATATTCAATACATTTAAATTCATAACTCAACGATAATCCGATTATATTGAAATTGTTTTAGAAACAAGCTGACTTTCAAAAAGTTTATTATTCAAATTCCCTGGGATTTAGTTTTAAATGAATTGAATATTAAATTTTTTGAAAGAAGTGAATCTCTCGTGGTTTAGCTTTTGTTGCCTCGATCGTTCTGACGCGTCGGCATCAGAATTCACTTTTCGACTTGTTTGGGGTTGCTAACAATGTAAAGTGTCCAAAAATTCAAATCCATGATAAAAGACATCAAGATCACCCAAGTAACCAAAATTCACTTTTGCTAATCGAATTTTAAAAGATTGAAAGGAAGAATATTTCAATCGAAATTTATTATTTAATTTTGACAGTCACCGATGTCACCCGAATCCCTTTTAACCTTTTAAATGTCCTCTATATATCAAATATCTCTAGTGACTTCAATTTCACAGGCGATCCTTTCAATTTCACCTGACTGAGCAATATATACCTCAAATGTATATATACCTCTCCACCAAAACATCATACTCACTCCTATATTCTATTATATAACGCAAAAGGAGGTAAAAAATGTTGAAACAGATTTTGTTTTGTTATGAGGAAAACAACTCCACCCCTGCGGTCTCCAAAGTGGTTTATTCTGAGGTGTGTATGGGTCAGATTTGTACCGAAAGTCCCAAAAATCTATACGGACCCACACCCCTGTGAGTAAATCAGACGCGTGTTTCTCTCAAGGGTACATTTTTCCGATGAACGCTGGGGCGTGGGCATCACATATTATTTTCTTTATTCTCATTTATTCCGATTCATCTTTCATCCACACCAGCGTGCTTTATATTTATATACACGAGATTTATATACAACTTTAGAGCAACAAAATATCCGTGACGACAGTGGGTTATCGTGTTTTGTACACAGATTTGATACGGCCAATATAATGGCTATTAGACAGACCGTTCAATAACTTTTAATGTCACATTCGTACTAATAAAATTATCCAAGGTATGACATTACGATACGAGTCACAACATTATGACATAGTTTATCAACATCCCTGACGTTGAGTCTATTGTACATCTAGATAAAATAGTCGAGAAATGGCCGATTTCAATTAACCGCGCTGTCGATATTAAATTTTTCTCATGTTATTATTATATTTAATTTTTATGTACATACACGTACATCCACCCGTCGCTTTTGTATTTTGTGCATCGCATATTCTTCGGTCCTCGACAAAATGATTCATCGCAATAATAAAATTTCGACTGAAGGCAAGTATCTAATAAGAACCGTGTGAATTTTGTTTATTCTCATCGTTAAAAATATTTTACGATTTTATTCATCATAAAATATGTATAAATCTTATATATATATTCCATAATAAATGCTGATGAGTCTTTTATTCCAGAAATTCACAATTGATTAAATGAAATTTCCCGAATACGGTTTTTTTTTTTCTACCTGAATATTAAAATATAAAAATCGAATAAATGATTTTAGAAAGAGTGTGGGATTTAAATTCGACCTTTTTCGGAAACAAAGATGAGTTAACGACAGAGAGCGTCAAGTGGTATCGCTTACAAAAAGGCCGGTAACAATTTTAGTTTAAAAGAAAAATAAATTGAAAGGGCTCACGTTAAATATATACGTTTGTGCAAGTCTGCGGGATTTCTTGCTGCGTCAACAAAGCGAGTAATCTATAGTTTAGTCAACAATGCATCGAAAAGTGAAGAATTATATGTACACATATATATAAACGTAAATGAAAAAGGAATAGTCTGAAAAGTTGAGAGGAGGCGTAAGTTCTTAGTCTGAAACTCAGCAGAGTCGAGAGCAAAAGGCATGATGCAGAATACACTAGTGTGGATTTCGGATACATAGTTATTTTCCTTTCTTCAAGGCATCCCGCTGTCACGAGTTCGAAGGACTCAATTCATTTTGTTGGCAAGTGTCGTCCTTAAGAATATTTGTAAGCAGATGAGAGTAACAGAGATTTAGACTTTTAACGTATGGTAGTCGCGCGATAGTCGCCTGTGTGCCGAACCATGGGTGGGCCAACCTGTCCACCCATGGGAACCTGCAGAGCCTATGGTCTCTTAGTTGCATTTTGACTATTTAACTATTTTATTTATTTTTCTCAACTCGAGGCTGGACTTACCTCATATTATTCAAGGCTCTTCAATCCCGTATTTATTTTTCGCGACGCCATCCCTTTGATTGATTTCACAGCTTCTCGGAACTCCGAATCCTCACGCTCTTGGGATATCTAGAAAAAAATAATTTATAATAAATTATTTATTTCACAATCCACAATCTCGGCTGCCCAATTTCAAAACACAGTAACTGACAATAATAAAACTTTTGAAATATTAATTGAATCATGTCCACACACAGTAAAAAATATTGTGTTAAAATCAACACAATCTGTGTGTTAGAAACGGTCCACACAATATTTGTGTTATTTTTCAACACAGACTATTTGTGTTGAATTTCAACACAAAATTTGTGTTAAAATTTCAACACTTTCTTTGTGTTGATTTTAAAGTAACACTTAATAAATGTTGATAATATCGATTTTTATACTAAGTAACACTTTTAAAGTGTTGAAGAGTAAATCGATTAAAAATTTTAAAGTAACACAAAGAATTGTGTTGATTTGACACAAAATAATCAACACAAATATTTTAACACGGACCGTTTTTAACACAGATACACAATATTTTTTACTGTGCAAGACGTCACAGGAACTAAAAATACTAAAAAATCGATTTTCAAAAATTTGTCCCTTACTGCGTTTTGAAATTAGGCAGCCGATCTATTGGCTTATTTTATTTAGTCGCTACAAAATTTATAAATTACTTTTCATCCAAAAACATTTGAAAAAAAGATGCAGACCGATTAATGATCCAGTCCCTTAATCCGACTATTTGGCTCGACGAATGACTTTTCATCCCCTTTTGTATAATTTTATTAGCATCTTTGTCTGGTCTACTGTACTGACAACAGTAAAGCTTATATAGCTTCTGATTCCCTGGAGCAGGAACCGAGGGTGTTACGACGCCCCACGAGAGCATTTTAACCCCGTGGTTGTTCGTTCTAACTCAGACTATATACAACTACTCAGAATACTAGTGATCGTCCTCGACGAAAATGTCCTACTTCCCCCGTGTCTCAAAAGCCACCCTTCTCTCCTATTACCTCAAGCATCCCCTTCGCGGTACCAAAGGCATCAGCCACTTATCTGGCACGCGCATCGGATTGCGTCCCTTATCGCGAAACTGCACTACTTTTACCACCAAATGTCTCTCCCTCTTTCACGATCTTCAACAGCACATCCACCCTCGTATACTCTTATTCGTTACACATATTATACATATATATACACATATATAAACCTATTAAACGAAAAATCTCTTATATCCAGTAAAAAAAATACTAAATTATTCAAAGCGTTTTTCAAGGGACGAAATTTCTCTTTGTCCTCAGAATTGCATGTATACGCGAATAACCTGCCGGCGATAAAAAAAAGCAGTCGACGCATAACGTACATCAGATTAAAATTGATAAAAAAATTAATCAAACGGAAAAGATCTCATGTCTATTAAAAAATAAAAAAAAAAAAAGAGATCAGGATCCACTGCGGGATACCATTAAATAATAAAATAAAGAGAATGATAGAGAAAATGAAATGATATTCATAGCACACGTCATCACGATTCTCAGCGATAATAAATTAAAGATCCGTCGACGACGTGTCCAGTCGCTAGACTCGTAACACGCTCGATCGAGTCACCCGGTACGACACACACACACACATGCACACATTCTGGATACCAGAGAGAGTTAATATTAATTGCCCCTGTCTTTTCCTCAGTATATCCGACGACGACGAGATACCGGTCGCGTGAGAAGTCCTCTCAGAGAGTTTCTGCTACCTGGGCTGAGACCGGACACACTTCGACGATGATTAATCAAGCAAATATTATATATATGATCAACGGAACAGTATCAATGGTCATTGATATATTTATTTATTTATTTTCATCAACAATTTCTTCTCCAGATGATTTAAGCTCCGTAAATTTTTTTTAAAACCATTTTATAGCCATTAATTCTATTAAATTTTTATTTCCTTTCCTTTTTCGGATCTAAAGAATATAAAGTCGTAAAAAAGTGTATTTGGTAATAAATGCCCATAAACACTCGACAGCCTGGAGATATTTTTACAAAGCATCGCACGGTAATAATCCTTTATACACAAATCCTTTTATAACGGCGTTATTATTAGGTCGTTTATTACATTTTGCTCGACTTTATACGGCCGAAATGTTTTGCTCCATGTGTCAACGTCTTATTCTTATTTAATTCTCAAGAATCAAGAGCCCGCTGAATAGCACATTTATATATATGTACAAGAGTCTATACAAGCATATAAATGAATGAATAGAAGTAAAAAAAGACGTTACAAAAGTATCATTGTTGTTCAGGCGCCATTCTGTGTATTTAAACATTAATAAATTACTTTTGCTTTTTTTTTATTATCTAGCACAGTGTTAGTTTTATTCAATACAATGGGCTCTGATATATATGCCTTGTTTTTTTTTTAGAGAAAAAGGAAAAAAATAATTACCACCTGCAGGGAGTCTAACGGCACTGAGAAGCCACGCGACGGAGAATTTTCTATATAACAGATACTATTTAGTTATTTTATCTTAAATATATAGATATATATATTATATATATTTATTTTTATTTTTGCCGACCATTTAAACGATTGTTTTCGGGTGAGGTTAAAAAATTTAGAAACTTAAGGAAAAATAATGTACTGGGGTAAAAACGTAGTGATGGCCACCTTGAAAGATATTTAGTACGTGTGGTAATTTATATTACAGCCCGGACAAGATACACCCGTATGAGACAAAAGATTCATGGAAAAATCCATAGTTTTTTTCCTTAATCGTGTATCCCGTGTCAGTGAGACATCCATAAGTCAACGATTTTATGAGCTAGGTTTGTTTAGTAGTACACTAAACTAATGGTAAATTATGCATACTGTGTTTAGTTTACTTTATACTCTACCTCTTAAAAAGACACAGCATGGTTATTGGACGAGCTTCTTTATATATATAGATGTGGAATGAAGAAAATGGGTATTTTCTTTCTTGAAAAATATCTTCCTGCCAAACATTTCATTTTTCATCTTCAGATTCTTTCACACCCGCACTGAAAACCCATATAATATATATTCAAATTTTTGGGGAAATATATTATAGACACACCATTACATAAAACCAATAATTATAGACCACAGGAAGAGCCGAGCAAAAGAGGGTACAAAATTTTTTTTGAATCTTTTGATTCGTAATTTATTACTGTCGCGATTATTTTCAAATCTTCTAGAACTACGGGTATTTTTTATTGCAAATTTTGTGTTTTTTGAAAATTCAATTAAATAGTATATTACATACCTAGGCCAGTAAAATAAGAAAAGTCTCAGAGCACATGTAATTGTTGGCCGAGGCGAAGCCGAGGTTGACAAACATGTGGTCTGAGGCTTTCTTTTTTACTGGCCAAGGTGCGTATACTATTTTTCTGCTCGACGAAGCCGGAAAGTTGCAACTTCGTTTAGGGCAGCGGCCCGAAAGTTGCCACTTTCCGGCCGGAGGGCAGAAAAAATATTTTTTTCGATGCTTTCAACTTTCGAATTTTATTTGAAGCTTACCCGGGTCAAAAAAATAACTTGATTTTGACTTTTCTGACTTATTTGAGTTGCTTTTGACTTAATTAACTTGATTTTGACTGCTATAATTTTTTTGAATTGAATATGACTTTTCTGCCCTCCGGCCGGAAAGTGGCAACTTTCGGGCCGCTGCCCTAAACGAAGTTGCAACTTTCCGGCTTCGTCGAGCAGAAAAATAGTATACGCACCTTGGCCAGTAAAAAAGAAAGCCTCAGACCACATGTTTGTCAGCCTCGGCTTCGCCTCGGCCAACAATTACATGTGCTCTGAGACTTTTCTTATTTTACTGGCCTAGGTATGTAATATACTATTTTTAACTTAGAAATTTAAGTCAACTAAGTCAAATCCAAGTCAAAACCGAATGAACTTTCGTATCTTGAAATATGGAAACACATTTGGTTTTGATTAAGTTATCTTACTTAGTGCCCATTTACGCCAACCAAGTCAAATTGAAGTCAAGTTGTCCTGGATTTGACTTAAATTTCTAAGTTAAAAAAGTCATATTCAAGTCAAAAAAATTATAGCAGTCAAAATTAAGTTAATTAAGTCAAATAAGTCAGAAAAGTCAAAATCAAGTTATTTTTTTGACCCAGGTAAAAAAATAATTTTTCCCAATTTCGCTCAGCCCTTTATTTAAAAATCTTTTTTTGTAACTTTTAGCGGAGAAAATTTTGAATGAAATATTCTACGGCTCGGCATGAAAAAAAAAAAAATTATTGTTATCATAAAATAATTTATTTAATGGTGTAACCTGGTATAGAAAAGTTTAAACACAGGTAGCCAAATACTGATCATACATGTACATAATATTATTTTTATTCATCTTTTAGCTCGACTATTTTTCATTCGTCGAGTTTTTTAATGGCCGGAATAAATATCCCTTGGTAACAAGACTCTTTTGCACGTGTGATCTGCGTAGTGTGTGCATCGACCAGCCGGCCACCACGTAGAAACCGAAAGAAATGAGAATATAAAAAGTAATAAAAACATATATAAGATAGTGATGGAGTTTGTAGTTGTAAATATAAGTAGGCAGATGAGTAGTATGGTTTTATAACAACAGTATGCAGTTCTCCCATGTGAACCGAGACATAATAAAAGATTACAGATGCGATGCATCCGTTCGCGGCAATAAGTCTGATTGTGTACGCCGAGTTGGACAAATTATACCGCATTATACCGGTGTCTCAGTCTATCAATTATGACTTGAAAGACCTGCAGAGTGCGAAAGAAACACGTTCTCTGCTATATCATACGCTTATATGTTCCCATAAAAATTATTTTAAAAATTTTATTTACAGAGGATCGAAAATTTTCTATTAATTTATAGAACGTAATGTTAATTTTTGAAAAGTACGTGGTTATTTTTTTTTTATATTTATATTTACAAACTCATTTACCACCAACAGACATTTCTCGCACCCCTGGACTAATGGTCTCATTCGTCAGCAAAAAAACGCGTGAGGTCTAAATGGTCAAACAACAATAATAATAATAATAATAACGATATATATTCATAAAGAATTGAAACCCACTGAAATATAAAGGGTTCAAAAAAATATATAAGAATGGCGAATGTTGGGGGTGGTCCCAGAGCCACTTGTTAATGCCAAAAACGGGTCGACATCACGCTGCGCGAGAAGCAAAACTCTTAATTGAATCGTTCTTTTTTATTTATTATCAAATATTAGAGAAATATATTATTATTTTCCTTATGTATATGAGATGTCATCTCGTATCCGTGAGTTTATAAATCTGATCTTATTCTATTTTGTCTCAAGACAAACCGTCACATAATAAGATCAAGTGACTAAATATTATTTATTATTTTCGTTTTTACTACCTGAGGTGTGGACCAATTATTTTGTACATCATTAATAACTGTCGTGTTCAAAACTTTTTAAAATTTCGCTCCCGGATTTTTTTCCACGATCCACATGAGAAATATATGTACATATATTGTATCTTGTCTTTGTCAATTCATCTTCTGGTATTGACTTTCTTTTATAATTTTAAAAATTTATTGATACATAAGGATGTCGAATCAGCAGCGTTCAACATAACAAGTCGACTTGTCGTCTGTCACTCAGAAACCAAATTGATTGATAATTCAGGTGTCTTATGATGAGGAATTCACTCATACTTTCGAATCTTTGTGTCAATAATAAATAAAACAGACGTAAAAAATATTTCAGTATGAAAATTCCAGATATTTTTTTCCTCTCCACTGGTGGAATTATTTTTTAAAAAATATTCGAACATTCACATACGAGTATAATATGAAATAAAATAAAAAATCCAATCCCGTGCACAATCTCTCGGACTATCTCTGACGTCTGGTCAAGACATACAAGAATAATATTACACTGGGGACGATGAGGATGAGTGTACACAGCTACTGTGTGTAGTGTATGCGATGCATGTATGCTAGAGAGAGTGAGGATAGAGCGGCATCAGAGAAAACGAATGAAGCAGGACATTCGGACAGCGATAGCGAAATTTTCGTGAGTTTTGTTGGGACCAGGATATGCCAGTAAGCTCAAGTAGATATGGATCTTCATCCCCAACAACGACCAGTGAGTAGAGAGAGCCAACGTCGCGGTTTTAACCGCGTTATTCCCGTCAACCCAGGGCGTCCGACGTATATACATGTGATTCTTCCCTCTATACTGTACTCTTCATCCTCTTTATTTCTCTTATTTTTTTCCTCTATTTCAGTCTCTTGTCCGCCCTTTTATATTACGGGGGTTGTTCAATCCCTATAGTACCACTAGTATGCTCTATACTACACCAGAGGTTTTATACGCGACAGTTTCGCTTTACTGCCGCGTTTTACTTCCGAGTTACGCCTGGTGACGGAGTCGACGACGATTTTGGTCAGATTTTTTTTTATTCCTTTCCACCCTCGATTCATTTTCCGAGGGTTGAAAGACGACGAAGTAGGCGGGGCTAATGTGGCGATAAAAAAATATTTTTCTGCTAAAAAAATTATTTTTTTAATTAAGTCTTTATGCTTCATCTCTTTATTTTTGCTAAGCATAATATGTATGTTTAGTTTCCCTTTGTCTCTGTCTTTTTTAATTATAATTGTAATAAATTTTTTAATGGAAAATGTAAATAAAATAATTTAAATATTTTCCATCATCATCAGAAAATTTTTCCAATATTTTGTCTCGACCCTCTGGGATAAAAAAATATTAAATGAGACTGAAGGCAATTAATTAAAAGATAACAATCTCTCGTTGGCGTCACGTATTATGTATTAGACAGAGGGAGCCACATTAAAAAATGAAAATACATGGCAAAAAAAATTATGTAGAAAATTATAGTGAACAAAATATAAACAATATATATATGGGCATGTATGTGCACATGTACAGAGGTTGAGTACGTGAAACTGATAAAAGTAATGCCCTGGAAAAATGCTTCTTCCCGCGACACACAAGTTGTCTACGCGCAAGGGCTGTAGTCGCGGGTGGGACCGGGAAAAATATATACGCCACTGATATATATAATATCCATACGCATGCAACCATGTCTACCGAGCTGCCCGCGTTGCAGTGAAGCACAAAAGAGGAATAAAAAATAGTAATAAAAAAAATATATATAATAATAATAATAATAATAAAATGAGAGATGAAAAGAGGGAGTGCGCGTTTCGCATACGCTGAACTATATAAATATATATGTATATATGTGAACATATATACGGTACAAAATATAAAAGCATAAAAGCCGCGATAAGAGTCCCGAGATATAAAGCCTGGATGCACATGAATATCACGCGCAAAAAGAATACATGGAAATTGGAATTTTGACGAATTCTAAAATTAAACACACATGCAATGTGTAATCTCTATAAAATATTTTTTTTATTGTATGTAATAATAAGTGTTTTCGCCATAGCGGTCAAAAGTTTATTGTTGAGTTTAATACATATTGTTTCTGACGACTGTGGCGAAAAAATTTATTATTGCATATATATATTCAAAAAGAGCTAAAAACCACTATGCCTACGGTATAGATACACTGTAAAAAAAATTGTTTGAATTTTCAAAGATTGTATATAACGCAATAAACACATACATTTGTGCTTGAAATTTCATTACTAATTTCATATAGAATTTAAAATACACGTGTTTGAATTTTCAAATTAACACTTTGGATTTTCAAATACTTTTTTTTTAATTTTCAAATAAGTATTATGAAATTTCAAATAAAATTATTAAAATTCAATATATGTTTTAGAATTTTCAATACTTGCTTTGAAAATTTTAAAATCAAGTATAAATTTTCAGTACGTTTATTAAAATTCATGCTTTTTTTCTTAATTTTGAAAACCAGCTTGATTATTAAATTACGTATATTAAATTTAAAGTTTTTTTTTTTGAAAATACAATTCAAATATCTAGTTATGAAAATTCAATTTCTTTTGTATTGTAATTTTCAAATTATTTTTAACAGTGTACACGGTAGCCTCGCGCCATGACACTTCCCACATATCCATGTGTTTGAACGTGTACTTGGCGCGAGACACTACCGTGTCTCTTGATTACGATCTTGAAATTAGCAGACAGTTAAAAATTTTTGGATTTATTTTTCAACAATTCAACTTATAAAAAAAAAAAAAAAAAAAAAAATATGCACATGTAGAAAATTAAAAAAACTATAGGTCCAATTTTTTGAAATGTTTTTTCTTTTATAATTTATCATGCTTCAAAAATCTAATTATTATCGGCGAATTTCAGTATCATTTAAAATTACATGGTTTGTAGTTTCTGACAAAAGTATTTGGTTTGTTTATCATAAATTACCGAATGATTCAAAACTTAAAACCGAAAAAAAAAGATAATCTTCGATCATCATCGAGTTGAAGTGACTAGTGGCTCTGCCAATGGGTCAATGTGGTGGGATAATATCCAGCATATAGTTTACAGTAGCAAAACATCAGCATCGAGCCGCAGTAGTAGGTGTAGGTGTAGTCATCGCGCGATGCCATCTGGATAACGCGTTATCGCGTCAGATATGTCTGTAGTCAACGAGATATATAATCCACGCCCTGACGCGGACACAATGCGTATTGTTGCAGTGACACGTGATCGACACCCGATGTCATTTTTTTTCCTTTACTTGTTCATTTTTTCCCGGATTTTTTTTATCTGGACAACTTATTCAAGACTTATTTTTTTTGTTAGCAACATTTGGTTGGGTGTAAAATAAAAGGATTCAATTCTTCGTACTAATTAAAGCTTCTCGGTTAGTCAATTTAAATAAATTTTCGTATCCTCGTCGATTTAACGCGATGCTCGTATAACCCCAGCGTCTACTCTCTTACTCATCCTCTCTCTTTTTATATTTATTTTACTTTCTTATTTATACATACATACTATACCATACCTTATTCTTCTTCTTCTCCTCCTCCTTTTTCTTCTTTTATACACGTCTGTGATCCAACAGAGCCTGCAGTGGCGACTAATTTAAATACACATGTCGATGCGTGCGAAGATTGTGTGGTTGTGTGCACACGCGGTCACTACTTCTTCTTCTTCTACTACTTCTTTTTCTTCTTGCTCTTCTTCTACTGTTACTACTCCTGTTTGTAGCCATCACAGAACAAGAAGTCGATTTCACTGCATGAAGTTGAAGTTTTGCAACTCGTCGATATGTTACGCTGATATATATAGATATATATTCACGCATAATGATGCCAAAACCAAACGTTAAAACGGCTCCCTTTGCCTTTGCGTGCCGTAGATACTCTGAAAAATATACCAGTGGTCATAAAATAATATAAAAATAAATGAATAATTAAACAACAAAATTTACCCACGCATGTAAAACTTTTTACGACCTACTTTGATTTCATTTTTTATTACTAAACTACATTACATTCATCCGAACAACGGAAATGAGATCTTAACAAAAAATAATAAAACAAAAATATATATATATATACATAAAAATATGCACAGGATGTTTTGTTGTTAATTATAATATTTTAAAAATCCCGTGATCAAATTCATAAAGTTTAATTACATTTGAATTATTTATATTGGAAAACATAAATATATGCAAGGTTGTTATATGACGGATGAGTAAATTATTGTCGGGTGTATCGCGATGGTGAAAATTTGATGAATATAATTTTTAACTGCAGGTGATAGCGGCGCATGTAATATGAAACAGAATTACGATATCTGCCATCAAATAAGTATCAATTTTTGCTTTATCGTCCTCGTTCTTTTCTTTTACTCTCTATACTTATGATATTTTTTATCTTATTATGTATATGTCGTAAATATATACTGGCTTACATTGTATACGCTACAAATGTTTTATTTATATAATTATTATTTATGGCTTAATTTACTTCGAATAAAAGTTATCGATAATTACAACTTTCAAATTTTATATTAAATTTTAATTTCACAAAATTAAAATAATGGCGGGTAATTTAATGAAAATATAGTAGAGCTGAGAGAGCACATTGGCATTATTATAAACATAAGCGTCTTGTCTTATGCAAGTCTCCATAGCTCTTTATATATATATATTAAATATACATGACATCAGCTAGTGGGAAAAGCACGAGTCGCAGAGCGTCGTCTCAAAGAGCCAGAGTAACAACCCCGTCAACAGGGGGTAGATGCTGTCTGCAGTCTACGGAGATGCGATCAATATTACTGTATTCTCTTTACGCCTCACCACCGCGACTCGGCCTCAACTTGCTCGATTCCCTCTCGTCGCGAATCCCTCTCTGCTCCAGTAGCTCTTTCTATCCTCGTGCACATACAGCAGCAGTAGCAGTACCAGTAGCAGTAGCAGTACCAGTACCAGTAGTATCAAGCAGCACCCTAACTATTACTCCTACTACTACTGATACTGACACTACTACTACTGCTACTACTATTAATACTACAGCACACGGAGTAGAGTCGGAGAACCCGCGTTTCGACCCTCCGTAACGTCACTATCGTAGGACGCCATCTTGCCATCAGACAACTGAGTCCTCCGTTATCGCATTCGCCCGCTCTACTCGCGCATCACCCCGCGGTCGCCATTCCATATCCACCACCAACGAGGAGACGAGTATTCGGGCTGTGTCAGATTTACTCTCTCTCTCTTTATATATATATATATATATATATATATATATATATATATATATATATATGCTCAATCCGTTGAACACGCAAATTAACGTGAGTACCTGCAGCTTTATATATACATACATATATACTCCAACGTCAATTCTCTGTCCTCAATGCTCTCTTCCATATATATACATATATATAACCAACTCCAAACAAACCTCACTATGCTGATGATCTTTATCAACAAAGTTATTTACACTACTGTCAATTCACTGATGGCTTCCATTTAATTATTTTTTTTTTTCAATTTTCATTTTTTAACTAAAGATTAGAAAAAAAAATCAAGCTCATTATTTTTACAGACATAAGCCTATTAATTATCTTTGACAAGGATTTAAATTGAAATATGAAAATAATAATTTCTGATTAAAAATTTTTCTTTTCAAAAATTATAGAAATAAAATTTAAAAAACACAAAGGCAAAGATTAAAAGTTGATTCAATGTTTGATATACATGTACAAAGTGATGAAGACCGGAAGAATATATAAAAAAATAAGGGACGTTCATTGGAGAGTAGAGTGTGGAGCATGATATTAGGTATTATACTTGAACAACTTGAATCCCCTGATCTCCGGGTGACACTTGGACCCTTTTGGCCCGACGTCGGGGTGGCCTAGGACCTCCTATCAACGACCACACTGCATACGAGAGCCAGTAACCGTAACAATCATAACCTAAGTCTCTATTATACTCTCAGAAAACAATGAGCACCCCCGCGTGTTATGCTCGCACGACCCAGCTCCAGCACTTGGTTCAATTTTTAACCTACAGCATACGTCACTTTTGAATATTATCCAAGCAAAAAATAATTTTAATTAAACTGGACAATTTCGCAAATGTATAAATTTATAAAATAATCCGGAAGCTTTACTCGAGTGGTCTAGAAGATTTCCGGGTGGTATCGACCCCCGTGATCGCAGCTAAAGAGTTCGAGTATAAGTTTCATAACTGATTCGAAGCATATGCGTGGTCGGTTTCGATGAAAGCCATCAAGTGCGCTGGGCATCTGTAGTGCCAGCGCGTGTCATACAATGAGTACTTCTTCCTTGAGTGCACTAAAGAGTTCTTCAGAGCTATATTATCATTACATTGTACATACAGGCTATGCGTAACAACGAAATGTATCATAAAAAGCCAGGCTCAAAAAAAAAAATAAGTATTTTTTTTTAAATATAATCCGTTTACCCGGGTCAAAAATAAAACTTGATTCAGGCTCGCTTCACCTTATTTTCTTTTGAAGTTATCGATTTCCCGATGATTTTCCGATAAGATTTCGACTTTTTCGATTTAAATTAAATTTTTTCAACTTAGTTTCAACTTATTTCAACTTGTTCGTATTTTTTGATCTTAGTTTGAACTTATTCGTCTTTACTTCGAGCACGATAGTCATTCACCTTACTTTTGACTTGCTGGATCAAGTCGAAAAAAGTTATTTATTCGTCTTACTTTTGCCTTAATATATAAAAATTATTTCACCTTAGTTTTGACTTTTTCGCCTTATAATTTAAGTCGAATAAGTCTTGGTTTAGACTTTTTCGCCTTATATTTTAAGTCGAAAAAGTCTAAACCAAGTCAATTTCGACTTGATTTCAACTTTTTCGTCTTAAATCGTGACTAAGTAAGCCAGTTAAGTCTAAACCAAGGCGAAAACTCAATGTATTTCATATCTCCGTAAAAAAAGTCGAGTTTGTCTTGTGAAAAACGGGCTTCAAATTTCGACTTGGTAAACCAAGTCTAAATCAAGTTTTATTTTTGACCCGGGTAAATTTAATACCTGTCGGTTCAATGAAAATGGTCGATGAAGCACAATTAATCTCAGACATTTAGTGTTGGTGACAGTTATTAAAATGAATTGTTTTTTTTAATAGAAAAATTGAAGATGAAGATGAAGTAAAACTGGGATTTAAATCACTCAAACATGAATAATCCTTTAATAAAAATTCAATCTTCAACTTCGTCTTACTCATCCTATTTTTCATCCCTGTTGAAAATCATTCGAGCAAATGATTTATTTGAAAGTAAAAAAATAAAATTGAAGCTGAATTTCATCATAACGTTAATCAAATGATAACAGGAGACATTATTGGTGATGTTTGTAATCGATTAAACAGTAGTTCTGGGTACAATTAGGGAGACAAAATTAATTAACGACCGGTCTTTATGTCAAGAGTGATTTGATTGTATAACAAATAGTACCCACTGGCCAGTATCTTTGTCCCATAAATCTGAGATACAATATTACTCAGTATATATGTATACATTGTCCCTACTCGTGTATATATGTATACATATAGATTCATGTTGTAGCAGTAAATACACAATTCTCGTTGCGTGTTTAGAGAGCTGCTCGCGGTTACGCAAATTTAACATCCTGGGCATGCCCAGCCCGAGATTATGCCACTGCGAGTGTCACGTTGCTTGAGGAATTTATGCTTACTCCGATATCTGACCCACCGGTTACCTATTTTCCCCTCATTTTGCATACGTACTCCATCCAAATGTAAGATTATTTTAACACGATTATATATCCCGCTCTGATGTATAATAATTATTTATCCATCCAGTCCTACACCAGATATCTATTTCACTAAATCAAAAGCTAAAATATAAATAAATGGCATTACCCAATAGTACCGCTGGTATACCATCTCACATTTATTCATGTCAATAAAATATATTGCCGAAAATAAAATAATAACAATAAAAATAATGGGTAGAAAAATATTATTCGTGCGTGGGGGCGTCACACACTTGAAGTTAACTTTAACCAATGGGAATACAGAAGATTGCGTGACATAGAACGGTCTTTTCCACGCTTTACTGAAGGCTCCACCTCGCGAGCACGCGATAGTTCTTTTTATATAGAAACATATATAGATTATATTTTATTCTATATATATATTCAGTTTCACTATATGCTATACAGTGTATATATATTTAAAGCAACAATGAAGATCCACATAAATATTTATTTGTACTTATTAATTATCATATTTATGAGATTATAAATATAGTGAGTAAAGTAAATAATGATGAGTATTCAATAAAATATTTTTCTTTAAATGTATATATACATATATATACATATATAGTATACACTGTAAAAAATTGTGAGAATTCAAAGTAATTACGGATTTTATTTAAATTCGAATTCATTCCGACACTCTAAGTCCCGGAGTTAAAAAAAAATCACTTTGTATACGGAGTAAATCAGGAGTTTTTTTTGCAGAAAACAACAATTCAGAGTTTGAATATTAAAATAAACTCCCCTTCGGAGTGAATTTCACGACAGAGGATTAAATAAAAAAAAACTGGAGTAAAAATACTCCAAATTCACTCCGGATTTAATCCGCGTTCACTCCAAAAATTTTTTACAGTAAATGACAGCTTCAATAAATATTAAACTTTTTTTTAAAATTCATACATTAAGTATGCACATACTCTCTCATCAGACTGGTTAGCAGTCTGAGTACTCTTTGATTCAATGATGATTAAAAAAAAAAAAATTAAATCAACTTTACCGAGGATAAATTACAAGATGATTTATAAAACACGCCAAGTATACGGAGACAGTTGTTTTAATTCTCAGCACTGTCAAATGGACTAATGATCATGTACGACTGTTCCATTGATCGTTATTTATTTAAATATTTCACATCATTAAGTCTCAGCTCAGATTCATTTAAAAATAAATACATAATTATTTTAAACAAAAATATAAGAGTATTCTTTAAATTATAAAATATTTAATATGTGTATTGAATTTATATAAAATTGGTTGTGAATATTTATATATTTATTGCCTGAGGGATTTATGAAGTAGCGACGTGCCACAAACGAGTTTATGATCTTGGTCGTCATTATTCCCCATACCGCAAGTATAATCGCGTCTACTTTGCCTCAACATCTCTTTACTTATTTTCTCTCCCTTACTTATCGCACTTATCGTCGGATATTCCCACTCGGCGCATTCCCACTCATCGTTTCTCTTGTTGGCCCTGAGGTGATGAGGATTCTTCGGGTTGTAAGAAGCGCAAGAAGCAACCCAAGACCAAGACCAAGACCAAGACCAAGACCAAGAAGAAAGAAAAAGAACCAACAGTAACAGCAACACCAAACACCACCAGAAGAAGGCTTTTAAAGAGGAAACAAGTCTTGGACGAAGAAACGAGTATATAGTTTTGCGATAACCCGAGATACTGTGGAAGTTTAATAGGCTGAGAGAAAAATAATAAAAAAAACCAGCTAATGTTGAAGATAACCAAGTTATATACTCTTGGAGCAGCGAGCAATTATTCTGCATCCATCGAGCAATTTGACAGAAGCCAAGTTAAAATTGTTTTCCAGTTGTTAACAATCGTGAGAAGGCTACTCGTTTTATTTTAAACTATTATTTTTTCTCAACCTTTAATTATAAACAAACAACCGATTTATACATCATAGACAGCTACAATTATAATTATCATAAAACAAGGTATGAGTATTATAATAATAAAGAAATATATTATCTCGAAACATTCTTCCTGCATTGTAAGCAACTGATTTGTCTTTATAACGAAATTTTTCTCATACCTAACGGTTAATGACACTCTATAAAGATAAATATTTATCAAACAATTGAATTGACAATTAAGTAGAATAATTTTATGATGAAAAATTGTCACATGAATGATTGAAAGTTTGATATAAAAAACTGAAGAAACTACACTGGAAAAAAACGGGGTAAGTCCAGGCGGTGTAGGTGTTAAATTTCAACACAGCCGGTGTAAATATTCTTTACCGGTGTTAAAAAAATTTCCCGGTAGGCCTAAAATTGTGTAGGTTTCAAATAAATTGCGTGTAACATAAATAATTATATAAATATATAAGTACCTAGCGAAATTGAAATTACCTCCAGATGATATTCATTAAATTTTTATATTTTTTCGATGTAGGGGAGGGTGGGGCAGAAAGGCAATTATTACCCCCTAAGCCAATTATTACTTTTTTTGGCTTTCAACCATAAGATCACTTTACTTTTGTCCTATTTCGAACAAATTTATGGACATTTTGCCAAAATTCTGAAAAAAAAATTTTTTTTTCTGTTTTTTTAATTATTTTCATCATTAAGAATGTATTTCTTTCTCTTGACAACTATTTTTGGTTTTATATTTCTCGAAAAAAATTTTTTAAGGTATAAGAAATCGTTCACTCTCGATTACCCTAATTACTAACTGTTATTTAATAAATAAAAAAAAAAAAAAACAATTCTATAGCTTTACTTTATTTCAAAAATTTATCAACTAAAAAAAAAAATTTGATTTTTATAAATTTTTAGTGACCAAATTTGCCTCTTACATAGAGAAACAGCCGAAAAATATGAAAAAATAATTTTTTCGGAAGTTTCGGCTGGTCCATTTTGCCCCAGGTGTTATGCGTAGGGCTAAAAATGTGGAATTATAATAATTTTTTTCTAATTTGAAGATAAAAATATGAAAAAATGACTTTTTCAAAATTTTGGGCTTGTTCATTTTGCTCCAAATGTCATGCGTAGGGGTAAAAATGTGCAAACATATCGGATTTATAGTAATTAGTAAAAAAAAAAAATTTTTTTTTGATCAAAATTTCAGGGGGGCCGCTCAGCCCCACCCTCCCCTAATACATTTTTTTTTTCTAATTTCTATACGTAGAATTTTTTTCTACACCGATTTAACACCACCAAATTACACCACCTAGACCGGTATTATTTCATTTTAAAACCACGTGGTGTTAAATTGAGTCCATTTTGAACACCGCTTTTTTACGGTGTATGACCTGTACACCATACAAGGAAATCTCCACGGAATTAAACAAAATCGATGAGCAGAAAGAAAAAAGGAGGATGAATGAGTTGAAAAATAGTTAAGAAGGAGCTGAAGAATAAGAAGGATGTATCTACGTCGAAGGGCCATATCCTGCTCCGGTTGGAGCTGCCTGGAGAAAGATTTCCCGGCGAGATATATATTGTGGTATATATAGTAATATAACGAAGAGAGAAACTGAACTAAACTAAACTGAAGAGTATAACTCTTGTGATGAAGCCAGAGAGTAGTAGAGGTAGAGTTGATCGAATATTTTATATATATATATATATATATAGTATATATATATATATATCTTTCTCTCTTGTCCTTTTGTCGTGTCGTTTGGACAGTCGATACCAATATGAAAGATGAAGTTATCGAGATATGAGAGTAGAATGAAAGACTGGTAGAGTAAACCACCGTTGAGGTTATTAGTAAAATATCGTCGGGAAATGGTCGCAACCCACCGGCGACGTTTTTTTTTTCTGTTCGTTATTCTTTCTTGTTATTCGTCATTGACATTTTGTGTTAAAGAATCTTTACTACTCAGCTACTGACGGTGATTTATCAATGCAAATGAGTAAAGGACTCAAGATTTGACTTGAGTAATATATTTAAAGACGTATCTATAACTATAAATATAAATATATATAGATTTTTTAAAGAATGAGTCTCGTTTTTATCTACGGGCAATCAACTAGACAGTAGATCCATTGCAAATATATTCAATTATTCAATTTCTCATTACCCAATGATCGATGTCGCGCTGATAATAATAATAAATGTTTTTTTTTAAATATATAACAAACAAAATATTGCTGACCGTGAGTTATATATATATATATATATAAATATGTTTTATCGTGGGTATAAAAATAAAACTCTCAATCATGAATAATATAAGATTAATCTGGCATTAATCGTTGACTCTATGAATGCAGATTTATAAGCTGAGATGCTTGTCTCTCTTTGACGTTCTCGTGCGAGTTACGTGGCCATGTATATAGGAAATTACATAATCCGACCATTAGGGGTGACTTTGCTTCGGGGATAATGTTAGGAACATCGAACAAGGGTAGTGGTATAGCTGGTGGTGATGGTGATGATGGTAGTAGGCGGTTTGTGTGTGCTCATGTGACTCGTGCCGTCATAAAGCATCGATACATCAAGCTTTGCATGCGTGATATGGGAACACTAGTGGATGATCCCTTTACTCCATACCCTTGATCGTATATGTTTTTAGCCCTTAAGTGCGAGAATTACGACGCGATTCTCGAAAAGACGTGTCAGTCCTTTGTAGAGGATTTATTTTTGATATCTGTGGGAATAATTATTAAATCGTCTTACTGTGACTAATTTTTATTTTATTTATCGTTTAGGAATTTTTATATCATTTCATTGGCTGAATTTTTCTCATTTCAAAAAATATCACTTTATATTTTATTAATGGTTTTTTTTTTTTTTTTTTAATACACGGAAAAACGGAAACGTAAAAACACCGGAACTGTAAAAATTACATTATTTTAGTATCAGAAGTAGGAAAAACCGGAACTCATACATGCTCACACTTATGACTCAAAAATTTTACTTAAAATAAAAAAAAAATATGTGAATTTTTTTATTTTAAGGAAAATTTTTTTATGACTTAAGTGTGAGTATATAATAAATGAGTGCATATGTAAAAATGACTCATTCAGATTTTATTATCACACGATAATTTTTATTTTCTACGACGGATATATACTCGTAAAATATCAAAGTACTGTTTCTTTACGTATTGCAATCATATATGTGGTTACTATAGTTGTTTATTTGTTAATTATTATATTTAATCTTATAAATAATTAAATATTTATGTAATTGGCTGTAAATACTATTATTATTGGAATCATATTTACGACTATTTTATAATAATTATTAATGACGTAGTTACAAACATAAAATTCCATCGATTAAAAACGGAGAGCTTAGCTTTAAATACTTCAGTCTATCATCAGAGTTCATAAGCTTCAGTACGTTCAAAATATTTTATATAAGAAACTATAATATTGAACAGGTGAAATTTTTATAAAAATCGGCAAGTTCTTTTATTTGTGAAATGAAAGTTTTTGTGAGCAGTGCTATTTTTTATACAGTTGTTTTGATCTGTATTATTTTTTATTCATTAACTATGGCTGTGGCAAAGCCTCAAGATGTCGTACATCAGTTTTTGAGAATTGGCTAAAAATTCAATCTTTGAATAAGATGTGGAAAAAAATTATCAATATACTTGAGAGATCAATTGGAATATGAATAAAAATAATAATTTTGTTATCGATGTGAACAAAATAAAACTTACATAATATATATGTCACTATTATTTGGATATAATTATACTGATTAATCATTCAATCATGTAATCAAAAAACAATCGATAATTTGTAACAAAACAGGATATAAAAAAGCAAAATTGTATCAAATAAATTATTTTCCGAACAAAAATTATTTGTATTGTCATTCAAAATTAACTATAAATATTCTGCGCATTAATAGAAAATAATGGGGCAAGTTGGTCATTTCAGACAGTGTGGCCAATTTAATATTTTGGAAAGTTTTGTTTTTATTTTTAAACAACCATGAACCATTTTACCTCGAAGTTAGCATCTTGTTGCTTTAAATATAATAATACCAATAAATATACTTGAGAAAAATTTTATTTTCAGAAATTTTGGATTGGCTGCACGTTCTAGGCTGATCAACTTACCTCATATTTCTGTACTTGAGCATCTTTAAAAAATTCAATTTTTTTTTTACGTCTCAATAATGGTGTCTCATTTTACCCCGGACAACTATCAAAAATACAATGATTCATTTCCTGTTAATGTCTCATGATCTACCGGTTTTCCCTATTACCCATACTACTAAGTTATGGTAATTTTTACAGTTCCGGATTTTTTTACGTTTACGTTTTTCCGTGTGATCAGAAAAAAGTTTGAAAAATTCAAGGTTTAATAAAATGCGCTAATATTTAGCTAATTTCTTAGGCAAGGGAGGAAGGAGCAAAACAAGGTGGGGGGAGGCCTACCCGCAAAGTTTTATAAAAACGTATGTTTATTAAATATTTCAAAATCTCTTTTGTAAATATAATTGAGAAAAATTTCAAATTTGTTATTGACTGTTTTCGAAAAATTTTGTTTCTGTAAAAAAAAAAGTATGAAATCAATTTAATTTTTTTCTTTATCAGTTTACAATAAAAGAACTCCCAGTGTCAAACTACTTCAAATGTATTTCAATAATCAACTTGATAATATTTGCAATTTTTTTTTGTTAAACTTTTTCAAAAATCGAATGTGTCAGTCGAAAAATTTTAATGACTTTTCGTATTATTCTATACACAGAGCATAAGGATTTTTTCAATAGAAGTCATTATTTTTAATGAATGAATTGCCCAATTTAAAAATAGATATTTAACTGTAGAAATGTTCTTGTATTAGAACGCAAGTAAAATCCATATGCAATTTAATTTTTTCACGATAAAAACAGAACAATATGATGAAAAATTTCTGGCAATAATCACCATCAAATTGGAATAAAATCTATGGATGAAAATATTAATTTTCAAATAAATAATTCTTGATGAATATCAAAAAATTATATTTTTATCTGTGATAAATTTGACGATATTATATAAGAAAATTTCTTCGAGCTCAAAACTGTTGTATTAAAATTAAAAATAATCGTTCCATTATTTTTATAAACTCATAATAACACATCAACTCTATTTACCAACGAAAAAATAGGTTTTTTTAGAGGGATATATATCCCAGAATATATAGGAATTCATTTCAGGTATTTTGTAGGACTTAAAAAAAAACTATAATTTCATTTAAAATTTTGTTACTGTTTTATTTATTGGTTTTTTCAGGACTTACAAAAAAATTTTGATAACAATAAAATAACAATTAAATCAATACTGAGGTTTAATATGAAAAAATAAAAACAAGTCTGCATCGTAGATGACATGATAGATTACCAAGTTCTTATTATCTGAAACAAAAATATAATTTAATTATTTTAGGAAAAATATCATTTATAATAATAATAATTTTGAAATTTTCAAATCTGAAGCTTCGAAGTAACGTACACCCACCAAATTTGATGTTAATCAGTTTCATAAAATTTAATAGAATAAAAAAATAAAAGCCCTTAGCCCGTTATTTTTAAACAATGAGATAAAGCAGAGTCAACTGAAAAAATAACTTACCTTTCAAAATCATTTTTATCCAAATTTCAAAAAATAGTGTTGAACCTCTCGCTTGGTTGCCAACTTGGTACCCCGTATAATTACATATGTTGAATTTCCAATCGATCGAACTTCTATTTCTCCTTCTTTTAAAACATGAGCAGCTGTGATACTTGACAAAATCAGTATTATGCACACTGATAACAGCAATGCGCTCATAACAGTAGTTTTATTAACGAACACTTGCATTTTTAATTATTTGCTTACAACTTTTCAACAAATGTTTATTCAGTAAACTCAAACAGAACGTTCTGTTTTATAAAGTATGTCTTTGAACACAATAAAAATTTAAAAGAGACCGGACTTTATATACGCCAGTGTTGTCGTTAAAAAAATTATAGTTGCCGGATGAATGGGATACACTCGGAAAAAACGACCGTTAATTCTGTCCAAATACATAATAACGTAAAGTTTGATTATTCATTAAATATTTCAACTATAAAAACTTTTGGCTACGAATACGTCTATGGAAATACCGAATTAACTTTACGGAAATATTCGATATCTGTAAACATAAGTGCAATAGCATTAAAATTTCATGTAATTTTGGAAAAAAAGTAAAATATCCAAACGCATGTTTCTATTTTTTTCGATCAAAATTTCCATAAAATTTTTTGTCAATACTCATCAAGTTTTTATATTTTTCAAGGTAATATTAATCAAAATATTTTAAATGCGCGCGCAGATAATTTTTCCATTATCCAAAAATATTTAAAACCGTACGGATTTTTTGGTTATTTCTTTGGTAATATATATTATCAAATCCTGTCCGAATAAATACTCATGTCAGTGAGTAGCTCTTCAAATACTCTGTTGACATATCGCAGCTTTGGTAGCAGATCAAATTTTGGGGGTCAGCGATAAGTCAAATTTTTCTCCCCGAAAAAATTATTCATACGGTTCAAAAGTTCAACAAGAGTAAAAAACAAAAATAAAATTAATAAAAAATATATATTTATATATTGTGATAATAAGTCATAATATAAAACAAAGCGCATCGTTTCTATAGTACTTGAATGCTTGCTAACACGATTTATAGTGCATAAAGAATCCGCCCTCTAAGCAGTATCTTAATCTCCTCGACGGGAGGATGTACCAGTTTGAGACTTACACAAAAGGAAATCCCTTATAACAAAAAATCACACCAGAGGGTATTTTTAAAATAAAAACCAAAGGAATCAAAATTCCATAGATTTGATATTTTTCTTCTCCTTATACTCAAGATTCAAATATTTAATAACGCAATCATTCAATAGAAGCCTGCAGTTACTATCGCAAATATTGATTAAATAAATTATCATAATATTAAACTAAACCAGAAAATTATAAATTTCTATCCATATAAATAGTTTGTTTTTTTACCACATTTACGATATAATCATCAGTGGTATCAAGCCTTGGCAACTAGGTATTGATAAAAGCATTAAGATAAAAAGTTGTTATTACATAAATTAGTACAAATATACTTAGCGTACAAAAGCTAAAATACCTGAATTCATGTTTAAAATATGCGTTATGAAAATAAACTGATTTTTTGATAAAAATAAGAAAAATTACACCATTACTCCTCCTCATAAGTGTAGTACACAATAATTTGTTAATTATATATTTCAAGTCATACTTAAACAAGTATATAAAATAATTTTATTTAAAATTTTTAAATATTTTTTTTATAGCCGCACATTAACGTCGTTTACTCACGATCGTAAGCGACATTTAATCAACGATTTGATCTGTCCTACTTTAGTATATATAAATGCAATGTGTCCATCATCAGCTAAGTTTTATTACATTACTCATATATTATATTATTTATATTTATTCGCAGGGATTTAGTAACATTTTCTAATACGCAAATGCGCAGAACCACCACCTCAAAAAACCGCCACACGCCCTAGTGATAAAACACCTGCGTTCCATCAGCATTTTTTACGATAAACATCACCACAGTCTTCGATTCGAATTAATAATAACATGTTTGTATTTTATGTGTTTCATGAATGTATATATGTATAGATATATTTATTCAAACATAATATTTCGATCGATAGCGTTCAATAGAATAATAAAAATTACTAATAAAAACAGCGATAAAAATAAAATAATTAAACGAGTGAATTAATTTACGCAGTAAAAAAATATATTATCTGTCATCAGAAATATATATGTATATGTATGTATATTTATATGGGATATGGATAAAGTGTGTGTATAGTGAAATAACGTAATAAATTCACGAGTAAACCATCCCTTACTAAATTGACGTTGTATGAACGTAAGAGGGTGGCTTAAAGAGAGGGTGACGGTGGTTACCGGTGTGAAATGTTCCCATGGGGGGTCTGGGGTTAAGGAGAAATATATACTATCAAGCGTCGAGCGGCGGGTTCGATATGGGTGGCTCTATACAAAAGCTACGACAATATGTTGGACATCTTCCGGAACAGCTAGTGAGCTACCGGACGGGTGAACAAAGCGCACTTATTATCTCGTTAACATATCATCAATGCATACAAAAAAGTATTTTTTTGTTTTAATTCAAAAAGTTTTCGTTTCTTCAATTATTAGTTTAAATAATACTGCGAGTGTGTGGGGACGTTTAGGACCGCTTTAAATTTTTTTATCAAAGATTTGCAAAATTATTTCGCGTAAATAAGTTGTTAACCCTCCAGAATCCGCGTGATGAGAAAAAGTCTCACGCTTCGGCGCATCGTAAATTTTAAGTTAAATAAAACAAAAATATGCACTTTCCCTTATGACGTAATTATAATTTATTTGAATATTTCGCTTGTTTTTATTTTTAAATTTTCTATAATGTACTTGTTTTTTACTTTTTAATTTTGTAAGTAATGACAGATGTAACGGCTGAAAAAAATTACGGTGATTGTCGAAAAGATTCGGAACTGTCCGAACTGCGCCGAACCGTATTAATTTTTACGCCTTACTTTACTCGCGTGATGAGAAAAAGTCTCATGGCTTTTTAAAAAAAATCTCTTAATAATATTTTTTATGTTCGAAATAATTTTTAAATTTCAAAATCATAAAAAGCATAAAATTTTATTAAGATAGAAAAATTTTCACTAGGTCATTCCATTTGAAATTACTTAGAAAAAAATATTTGAAGTCGAATGTGAGAAAAAAACTCGTAGTGCGGGTGCTGAAGGGTTAATATTGATTGTTGTTTTTTGCAAACAATAGTTTTAGTGTCATCGCCTTAGTACTGCAGAGAATACTTCCAAGTCCGAGTGCATCGGCTAGGACTTTTTTTTAATACAAAAAAAAAATAAATAAATAAACACCGATAAGAGGATTCAAATGAATGTATATGTAAGTATAAATATAAATAAAGAGAACCCGAAGGTATTGTATATGTAAATCTCCATCATAAGGATGAGGAAGAACCTAATCACAGTGCGGGTAACACGATAAATCTTAACCTTGTGTCATTTTTCGAATCACAACTCACCCGATAATAATATCCTAGGCCAAGTCTCGTTCGCGGCCCGAGCTGTTATTTGGGTGTACATTTTTACCCTGCGGCTCATATCACACTCGTTTCTTTTGTTCATCGCACACCACTGACTTTCTACGGCGTCAAATCTACCACTACTTAGCATTTTGCGTGCCAGCTTTCCACTCTGAAACAAAAAATAAAAATAATTCTTTTAGTAATAAAAAAAAAAAAAAAACTCGTAAAGCACAACAATAGCCCGTAGGAATTTAAGACAGGATTTTAGTGGGCGATTTGCTTGGCAGTAAATGCTGAGATTTGTGTATGTGTTGCAATAGCGGTGGCAGCCCCCGCTGAGCCGAATCCCCTAAAAATATTTTGAGGGGTTAGATTATGGGGAAGTGGTCGTAGTAGCAGTGTAGGCTATAGGGTCACACTAAACCAGGGCAACATCACGTCTATTTGATGCACGTATCGTTGACAAAGTCACCCTCGAGTGCCACCAGGATTAGAGATTAAATAACCAGTATCCCGAAAGTTAACTATCCCTTACAGTTCAGCGAGCCGTTTGGCGTTCGATCAAATCGTATTTGGAGCCAGTCTAAACCTACAAGTGGCCCTAAGTATGACTGAAACTCACTACCCGAGCAGCTAAAATAAAATACCGAGGGAATAGAGCCCAAGATAGAAGATAATATAAAGGGAGGTTGAGTTTATTAAATAATAAGAGTAAAAAAAATAAGGAATAACTACGACGTAGAAGCCAAAACGAATTGACGTAGTTGCTCGTACACCACAATTATCCAACGCTTGCAATTACCTTTTCCCCTTGTGGCACATCATTCACTTTAACACTTTAATCAATTGATAAAAAAATTCCTTTTCGGACGTAATAAGTATCTCTCTGAGAATAAAAAAATGAAATAAAGTACAGTACGATAACACGCCATTAACATTATTAACTTATGCTAAGTATATTCAGTGAATTTTTCAGGGGTTCCTGGTTGATTCTATCGGCAGACCTCGACTTAAAGGTAGTAGTTGTCGCGGCAGTATATCCGGCAATTAAGGCGGTCTGAGTAACATCACGAACCGCCCAATAATGCTCTGAGTTTTAAGCTCGTTGATGATATGCACGCGCTCATGTACTAAAATTTATGCTTATAATTAGCGAATGGTTATTCTGTTGATACGTAATCTCTTCATAATAATCAGCGACGGGTGTCATGGACTCTGGGCATCTGCGTTTCCTGCGACATCGCAAAAGCCATGAGGATTATTTCAAAGGGGGTGGCTTACCAGAGGTTAGATGCATCATGACTCCAATTTCAGTGACCATAAGATATCAGTATGTGATACTGCACATAATATTAATAATGCAATACATTAGACTCTCTCATTTCTCAACATGCCGTCAGGCCAACGATTTATCAGTGCATCAGAACACTGAGAAAATATATACCTGCAGATAATATAAATATGCGAGAAAAATCGACATGGGCCACGCAAAGGTCTTCCAACCGGAATTGAATCGCGATCGCGCATTCACATTTAGAACCACCTGCCTATGGATTTTAAATTAAATTCGACATTTTGATACTAATCGAGATCTTAGTCCGCATTATTAACATTAGTAGTCTCACGTACATGTATGCATACACATGTGATACAACATACATTTGTAATTTATAAATATGTCGATAGATATAAGGGCAATCGATAAAAGTGTCATTTCTATAGATGGGACACACGCGTTTAGGGGTATAATGATCATGGGAACGTGCGGGGGGCCATCGACCAACCGTTAATAATGTAAAAGGATCAGAGTCGGCAAATTCCGTAAATCCTATTTGATCCGTTGACATAAAACAAACACTCCTGTATACCATACGGCCACGGTTTACTGTGGGATATATTCTCTCTTTCTCTCTCATATTATACTGTGGCTCCATACTGGGGCTCTACCCAAAAGGATTATCATCGCTCGTGCCACGAAATGAATCCTATCGCTTTTGCCGGACTACTATATATTTTCAACAAAATATTTGTTTATAAATTTGTTTAATTTCATACCTCCAGCGTATCAAGCTACAGAATAATACACACAATGTGAAGATTAAACTTAAAAGTAAAATAACGGATTAAAGGGAATTTTAAAATTACCAGAGGTAATAAGTATTCGCAACAAATGTAAAACATTAAATCAACGCACATTCGACTGTCATTGCATATACATATATATATATACGTAATAATTACATTCACGAGGCAATTTAAAAGTACACATGTAACAATCACATACACTCGTAATAAAATAAATGTACACGTGGCTTTATCACATAACAATACTAAGCCTCCTTCAACATACGTCTTTTATATTTCTCTCAATTTATTCCACCCCATTCTGAAGTGTGTAGCAGCAATAACTCGTCATAGTCGTCATCAACATCTGAAGGAGACCCGTTGAAAAAGCACCTAAAGTGTATTTAAATGCTCACACTTACGTTTATGTCGCATAAATTTATATTATTCAACTAATGCTCGCATACCCTATGAAAAAAAAAATACTCTCGCTTTAATAGCACTCTTGTTATATTAACAAAATGGGCATTAAATTACTCTGAATATTTTTGCAGTCCATTAAAATAATAATAACAATAACATTTATTCCTATTTGTACTTTCAACAATACAAAATCTCATTAAGACACATCATTTGTTCTTTTCTCCCACGCAGTTCCTAGATAAATATATATACATTTGTATGTATCTAACTTTGATATACAATAATACGATCACGTGTGATTGTAGCTTTTAATCACACTTGGATTGCTATGAAATACATTTAATGAAGATCCAGTGACAATCGTGTTCATAAATACTCCATCACACAGAGACTAGTCAACAGCTACATATATTATACAAGGGGTAGAAGAATAATGTATATAATGTGTAATATGTGGTTAGCCACTATGAGTATGAGACTGGATCGGGTATAGTTTCTTATTGTCTACTGGACATGGGAAACGAACATCAACGCGTAACTCTCGCTCCATTAACCAGATAACCAGTTTACTTAGACACCTACTTCGACTACATCATGCATCACATTAAATAACGTTTGACACGTGCTTACACAAGTGATAACTCATCATTCAATTATCTACTTACATCGAGATATCTAATAATATTAACAATAATAATTACGAGAAACTTGCAGTCACTAGATGACTGCCGAGTATCATTACCAAATTTATAAAATATATTTTTAATTACACAGAAAAAAAGGATTTCTTGACACAAAAAATTTTTACTCGCCCCAAGAAAATTTTTTGCATTATGAATTAAAAACAAAAATTTTCTTACGGCGAAAATGAATTTTCTCAGAGCAAGAGAAAACTTTTTGAGTCAATAAATTTTTTCTCGTTCCAAGAAAATTTTTATGTTGAATTTATAATACAAAAAAATTCTTGCGTCCAGAAATTTTTTTTTTCTGTGTACCAAATAACTTTCAGACATTTAATTTTTGTTATCATTAAAGTTTAGTAAAAAAAAATTTTGTCATTGATTCGCTAATTTACTGACTTTGATACTTTTATAATCATGAGATTTTTTTTTAAATCTACGCACGATCAAATTTTTTTTTAGTCATCTAATATATTTATTTTCTAAAACATCTCAACTACACAATAAAAAATAAAAAAAATTGACTAAATTCTGAGGGTTTACTAAAAAGCTGTCTGCCATTGATACAAAAAAAATTATTAATAATTATAATATTAATTTATTTAAAAAAAATAAATTCGATCATCTTTTTTTTCGCGCGTAATTTAAATGTATTTCAAATGATATAAGTAAATTTGTCTCGATACTTGGCAATAAAAAAATAGTTTATGATACGAAATTTAATAACATTCACTAATTCTATATCATGTTAATAACATAGATTATTATTATTTATATTTACGATCAATGTTAGAATATTCCGAAACAAAGAGATGTAATTTAGAACACATCCGCATCCGGATAATCTTAAAACCCCTTTATAAAAACCACACAGTCGCCCTAATAAATCGATAGGTTAATAAATAAGTAACAGAACCCTTTTTTAAATTTAAACTTTACAAGGGGCTGTTTGAGGGCGTGTGAACAATCGCGTTTTATATATATATGTATATAACTATAATAGGACAATTGATCATTCGCGGAACAATAAGAGCAGATTTCAGCAGTAAAGCATACCCGGTAACAAATAGCTAAAGAATTTTTTCTTTTGTTTATCGGTATTATTACATTGTTAATTTTTTTTTAAATGAATATTTTTGTAGGAATAAAAATACGCGGAGGTTGAATTATTATATTGAGCTGACGAATGAAACTGTGGAGTAGCTGATGTGTAGCGGAGAAGAGAAAAGAAGAGAAGAGAGAAGATGTTCAATGACATGAGGGCGTACTACATGTCCGCACCCTCTTTTACCATTTGAATAGTGCCAATCGACAGTGACAGCGATGTAAATGTAACATCATATATGCTGTATCTGATACCCATGAGAATTTCTACTTCTTAATTCTACTTTATTATTTTTTGACAATAAAAAACAGCAACGCTACATTGCAATTGAATTAAAATAAAAAATAGTAAAGTCTTTCTCAATTTAAATTCTAGATGAGTTGACAATAATTTCGAGCGAATTTCACACGATTCTGAAACACGTGATCCGAAATTCTGCGATAATTAAATAATAAAAAATTTGTAAATTATAATAGACTGACCCGCCTATTTGAAATAAATGTTTTTAAAACGCAACTGAAAAACACACCCCGATGATGGCGTTCACGTGAAAGGGGTTGCTGGAGTAAATTTTACACATCCATCATCTGTAAACGTCACCAGTTCGACTTGTAGCCACCCGACAAAAAACTTTAGCTTTTTTCTTTATTTTACTTTATATATATTGCCGTCGTACACTACTTTATATATATACTTTTTTTTTTTTTAAATTCGAAATACGCCACGCGTCGTTCTAATGCCCCTGGCACACTTTAAATTTAACTACCCCTTTGAATTTAGTGACATGTACACTTTACTTCACATTTTACGATTTGTTTCCTGGTCCAGATCGTGATCGAGTAAACTTTTTATATTTCAATCAATTGGCTGCGTACTGCCAAAAATATATACGAGTAAGGGGAAAAACCGCGACCCAGAACAAAGTCAGTCATATCAAAAATAAAAAATAATATTCAAAATTTTGAAAAATTTCAATTTTTCTTTTCTCATTACTTACAATACTATAATCTTAATTATAAATGATTAAATTGATTTCGAAAATTGGCACTAGCGTTTAAAAAAAAAAATTTAATGACTATTTTGCCCCAGTTTGACTACCGACTTTTTTAAATTTCAAAACTAGATTCATTATTGATATTTAAGGTCATTCTCAGACAGTGCCCCCCACTTTTTAAAAATTTTGAATGACTTTCGACTGTTATGAGGGTATCAAATTTTTATCAATTAATTAAAAAAAAATTAAAGCATTAATTGAAAAAAGGACAACGCAGTCGTAATTTCGACGATATATAGATTTTAAAAAAAATTATTTACACTTGATATCAATTAGGAGTCAAACAAAATTCGTTAAATAAATTTCCGTAAAATCGTCCTGTCAATTTTATAATTCGAATTTTTAAATTTTGTTGGCTAAAATTTATTCAACAAATTTCGTTCAACTCCCAATTGTAAGTAATTTTTTCTAAATTCTATATCGCAACGAAATTACGACTACGTTGTCCTTTTTTCAATTAAAATTTTAATTTTTTTTTAATTGATTAATAAAATTTTAATACGGTTATGATAGTTGAAAGTCATTGCATATTTTTAAAAAGTGGGGGGGGGGGGCACTGTCTGAGAATGCCCTTAAAGTTATATATTTATCAATAATAAGAGAAAAAATCAATCAACAATGAAATAGTTGAAAATATTTTTCAGTCCCAATAAATATGAAACAATGAAACAATTTATGTATCATAGCTGAAAAATATTATTCATTGTCTTGACAAAAGATTAAAGCCTTTAAGTATTAAATAATAAGATTGTGTATATATGGTTACGAAAACAAAAAGGTGAATCGACAATCTCCTCACGAATGTTCGTTGTCTGAAAAAGGACAAAAGTATACTACTGTATATATTAAATAAATGCTTTAATCCACAGATTGAAACAAGAAACTCAGCCCACCTGGGGTTTTTTGCCTCTCGATATGGCATTTCAAATTGCCGTTTGTCTGGCGCGTGTTATGATAATGCTAGACTTTAAGTCAACAAAAATATATATATATTTACAAGATGGGTATACAGATGAGAGACATAATAATAACAGAATCACGAACTGAAGAATAAACGAAAATGTAACTCTAACCCCTTTTAATGTTTTTCTTATGCTATATGTTAAACATCACAGCTTTTAAAATTTTATTACGTGCTCTAAAGAATTTTTATCGCCGATTAAATAGCGGAATAATTTGTGAGTTTTACAGGTGCAGGTTTAACAAGACCTTGATGCTTGCATTACATACGCACCTGCATAAACATGCTCTAATTATTGATTTTTATATAGATTGATTTCAAAGTACAGTGTACCTTTAATACTTATATCATCTTACGCTTTTAATGTACGTATGTAGATATGTATGTTGCACAAATTACAGTAATTTAAAATATTTATAATAAGTATATATGTATAGTAAACCAACAATATTTATATATTACATAAAATCATTAAAGTGGATCACCATAAAAAACCTGCCAATAAATTTTCATGTAAAAAAATCCCAAACAAACGATTCCCAGGTTCGAAAATAACCCAAAAAATTTTATCATAAAAAATTATGTCGGATATTATTCTTGGGAAATTTAATTTTAGGAAATAATTGCCCGGGAAAATAAGTTCGGTCAACCGTAACATTAAATTTAGTCGCATGATGTATTTTTTTTTTCATGAAACTAAATAAAAAAAGGGGAAAAAAATAAACTGATAAGCATTTAAACATAAGTGACATTGGACTTATATTTTATATACTTTTTTATCCAACTAAACACGAGATTTTCAGTTTTATCAGTAGTTCTGAGTGAGCGATCGTCTTTCGGTATAGAGCTGCACTGGCTGTGTACTAACATGGCTACCGATGAGATGAAGTAACTCGGTACTCGCGAAACCGGAAATTACGTCTCGAGTTTCATCTCCGGTGTTATGCGAAGTTCCCGAGGAATTCGCGAGTCGAGGAGAGAGCAACCAAGCCCGCAGGGCTGTAGACAAGTGGGTGGTGCAGGGGTTGGAAACAAACTCTCACCCCTTCCTTTTACTCTCCTCTTTCTCTCTCTCCAGAGAACCGCAAAATGTATATACATATATATGTATATATAACTTACTTGCAGAGAGTTGTAGTTATTAAAGTTGTAATACACCATCTAGCTTCTGCTATCACACTGGCATAGTGTTTATTATAATATAAATTACAATAAACTCTATGCTAATAACTTACTCAGCAAGTAATATTATCATTGTTACTATAACTTTATCGTCAAATAGTAATATAAAAACAAAATTAGTAATGAAATTTTACATAGGACAAATATTTGATGTTATTTCATATACCCAAAGTTTGTTAGTGAACTTGTGAAGCAGAAGACTCGACATAAGACGCTCACGTAATATTAGCAAGACGATAAATCGCCAGAGAGTGAACAGAGCACACAGCAAAGTTATTTCCTTCTCAAGTACACACCAAGTATCGTACAGACTAATGTATGTACGTGTGTATGTGTGAGTAAGATGATGGTAGTTAAAGAGGAGAAACAGCCTCAGAGGGTCGGTGCACCCGATTCTCGACTAGCGAGTTAACGTTAGGCAACATCGAAAAAGTCTTTCTCTCTTAAACTGACTGTCTTTGGTCCTTGTCTCTCTGCTTGAAGTAGAGGGTAATAAAGCCATCTTGTGCTCCACCCCGACCCCATCGTCGTCGTCGTCGTCGTGCGCTCCCTCAAAAGGAGAAGATGGAGGCGGCGAGGCTACCAGTGGATAGCGATCTATACTGCTCTGCAGCACCCCTCGCTTAGGTTGCCAAGCAACCGTTCAACCCCTTCCGTGCTGGCAACCCCCGCAGAGACCCAGAGATTGCGCTCTTATCTCTTATTTCCTCTTGTTCACTCTCCTACCCTCAGCGAAGAAGAGTTTCTCGTGTCTCTTTTCCTCCTAAGTATCATTCCACCATCGACTATTCTCTCCTTATTCTTCTTCTTCTTCTTCGTACACTTCTTCTACGTTTACTACTTCTACTTCCTTCTGTGCTACTTCTCCTCAAACCACACTCAATCCTGTCAAGCTTTACCAGACTCCATCTTGCTCGTGCACAAGACACAACCTGGGGGATATTCTTCATCCCTCTTATATTCTCGACGTTATTGCTGCTACTGCTTCAACCTCCATTCAACCTACACCACCCTATCTCCATCTTGCCCTTACATACACATACATTTATATTGCCGACATTACAGCTGGAATGTTGAACTCAACGTATTGACGAAGAAGATGCAACCACGTACGCAGATTTAATCTTCAATAAAATTATTGAATTAGCAGTTGATAAGAACCAGAGAAGCTTTAATTATTCTTAAGATTATTATATCGCTAACAAAATTTAAATTACATGTACATGTTATAATTTTTTTTTTTTTTTAGCTATTTATTAAATATATAACGTATCCTTATTTATTTTTAGAGCTTCCCTTGAGGCATTTTTTCCTACGTCCCTTTTCTTATGAAAAATAAAATAAAGAAGGGCGACTTGGCGAACTGATAACGATTTGATGTATGGCCCAGTGACGTCACTGGTGGATAGGCCAGAGGGGTTGACGGGGGATGTTCTGGCCAAGAACAGATTACACAAATCGATAGGGTTACTGAACAAAGGAGAGACTGAGTTCCCGGGAATGTCGTCGCCGTCGTTGTCGTTCATGCAGCAACAACGTCTCTGCTCGACTGTTGCCCGTGCGTCTGTTTCCTCTCCTCTATTCTCTGCTCTACTCTATATATGTACTCCAAACTCGCGGATCGATCAACGTATCGCTCGCTAATTGTGTGAAGCCAACACCCAAGCTCATTATTTCAGGCGCTTATTCACGATTCTCGTGATTTGGTATGAAGCTGATGATCCGGGTCTAGGTTTTGTTGACCGTAGAATTTTTTGTAAAATAATAAAATGCTCATGGATCCATATGTGTATTGTATAGAAAATAGGGAAGCCGTGAGTGAAGATAAAAAGATCATGAGCAGAAGAAAAAAAAATAGCAATACCTTCAGGGACTGATGAAGGATTCAAAAGAAATCCACGGTGGCCTCGGGCATATTGCTGGCACGTCATTCTCCTTCGAGGAATTAAATTTTTATATCTTTCGTTGAGAGTTTGAGCGATAGAACCAGCAAGAAAAGAAAGAAGAATCCACTTTGTAAGAATCGAAAATGAAAACAAGGGTAAGAAAGTTACTTTTTATTAACTCTAAAGTAATTCAAAGCTTTAAAGTTTTATACTTAGTATTTATTATTCTTGTTTAAATTGAAATTAATGATTTTATTTACACTTAATGCTCGTAATTACCGTTTTAATATTTTTTAAAGCAGAAAAACTACATAAAATATGAATTATATTTTGTTTTATTTACTAATGCCAACAAAGTTGATAAAAAAAAATGAATTATGTACCGCGTAAATTGTTTTTTAGGCAATAATCCAAGAAGGATGGATATGAAGTATGATTAAATGATAAACTTTATGATAGTAATATATAAATATGTATATAAAATAATAATAGCAGCGAGATAAAAACGTAAAATCGAGTTAAAGAAGCAAACGTTAGTGAGAGAGTGAGATAAAAATAAAGATAAAGAGTACTGGTAACGAGAGAGGAAGATAAATCGACTGGTTGTAGAAACCATAAACCGCGTAATCCCTTACATTAAACTGTACCTTTATGTCTGGGATTTCACGAGATGGACACACATATATATACACACTTACAAAAGCTAGTGGCTGGAAACTCTAGCTCGGAAAAACCTAGTGTAGCTCTAGAGCACTTGAACGAGGGAAAATGTTTATCCCCAGAGACACTTACCCAGCATCACATCTATCCGTGCAGTTCTCTCAAGTCTTTATATTCTCGTAAAAAGAAAAAAAATCCTAACGATTGAAAGACTTTCGATGACTGGTAAAATTATTCATCTTCTTCTCAGAAAATTTATTATAAGCGTCTATGTATTTCAAGGCTTATAAAAATTTATTACATTATACATATATGTATGTATATATATATAATGTTATTTCCTTATATGCCAGGGAAATAGTATAAACCCGTATGTAAGTAAGGTAAAATTTAGTTGCGTCAGTTATATAGATTAAACTCAACTCTCGTGAGTCTGCTACGGATCGATGTTGTAATTTCAGATGGTGTCTCTCCAGCTAGTCCTGGTTATATATGTATATATAGCTAAGAGGGAGGAGGAAACACCCGTTGGAAATGGGAAAACGGAGGGATAGAACAGCAAGGAGATGGTATATAGAGAGGAGTATCATCAAGATAGCTTTGGCCTTAATATCCCCCTCAGGAGACTCTACTGCGACTCACGGAGAAACTGGAAGCCCTCAGAGCTAGAGCTTGAACTATATATATGTATCCGGGAATCTCTAGTTTATATATATATATATGAATACAGTTGAATGCGTTCTCAGTGCGTATATACACAGAGTCTTTATATAGAAGAAGAAGAATAAAGCTCAACCTACATATAATCCAATATGTATAAGTTTTCATCATAAAATATCAAGCAATTGGCGTGAATATGTAATTTCATGGACATTTAGTACCGTGACCATTGATTATTCGACCATACATATACATATTAAAGCGCAGAGTTATTGACGCGATCAAAGAAGAGAAGATGATAAAGATGATTATATTGATGATGATGATGATCTTCCAAGAGATTGTAATTCTTCTAGCGACGAGCCGGAACTAAATGATAACCATCTCGCAAGCATCTGAGATCAACATAAACGATCAAATCTGCGAATGCTTACGGGCTCAGTATTAAAGCCAGTTGCTTGCATAAATGATAATAATGATGATACATCCATCAAATTAATCCCGGGACACATAAACTGATGTGTGTGCCATCACTACTCTGACACTGATTTTAGCATACATCAGCTAAGCTGATTGTTTGCCCACGTGAGTGTTTAATGGCTACATATGCTTTTATTAAGACGTCCCTGCCACTACCATCCCAACCTCCTCAATGGCTCTATCAGAGCAATCCAATCAATATTCAATAATTCCGAGCTGATGATTCTGGTGTTACTGAGTCCCAGATGATGCTCTGTCTGTCTTTTATTGACGCTCGATCTCGTGAGAGCTGATGCTGATATTGACGAAAGTAAATTTGGGATTAAGGGGATTCAATGATAACAATAATAATAAATTTTTAAAAATGAGTTGTTAAGAGAGCCAAGGAGGTCTTGGAGGTAGTCTTGCTACGCTATATACACGATAACGTCAAATGTAGTCTCGAGGAGAGTGGTCTGTAGGATGATGATGAAGGCTGCTTTGTAGGTGGAGATATCGGTAAGCAGAAATCAGTGGTTGGGTGGCGCCTTCCAACTTGTATACTGTGTTGATGCTCGCTTCCAACTACTGTACTCTCATATGAACACATATACTACTTATACAGACATATATATGTATGTATGTATATGATATTATGTATGTAACCTCTCTTACACCCGCATGCTTAAAAGTCTACTCGCAAACGAGCCAGTTCACCCCGACAGAGTTACTCAGACTCTCTTTGGATATATGCTGTATGCTCTTTAGCATTTACGCCTGAAATCTTATCGTCGGCTAGCCGTGGATGAGACATTTACTGAGAATTTAGCTCAGTTCGTTATAGAATCTACAATATAAACGATACTTTGTCTTTGAAGGCGAGAAACTTTGTCTTTTATTTTCACTATTCCCCTACACGATCATCATCATCATCGTCGTCATCAAAAATTATTAATTTAAAAAAAAATATAATGTAATAAATTAAATGTCAATTGATTGAACTCAAGTTGACTCGGGGCGAATTGACGTTTAATGTCAGACTGGGACAGTCGGCAGAGCTTAGTATTTTAAATAATTGCGTGTGACGGGCACGAGTATGACAGAATAGTGACATAGTACTTCACAATAACACCCTAAGGACCACTCACGTCGTACCAGGAAGTTGTCTTAAGCTCGTGTTTTTAGGTCCTGCCGACAAATATGTGTATACATGTTTTATTTTTTTATTTTTATTTTTATTTTTATTTTCACCCAGTTGTAATTGAGCTTGTCTCGCACGCAGTCTGCTCTTTAAATGAATTACGAGGCGTCTGATGTGTACGAATATACATGTATATACAAATATATACATTCCGCTTTTTTTATTTATGCTTTCATTGTTTTCAATCATATCAGACTTATTGTTGTTATAACTGGCATCATATGGTTAATTAGAGTTTAAAAATTTATTTGTTTGTTTGTTGGGTAATTATTAGATTCTATGAATTTTAAAATAAAAAATGATTTATGGTATTTTCTTTATTTCAACTAACAGTTGATAACAAATAATGAGTATTGTGTGTGAAAATAAGTTCTAATTTTTTTTTTTCAAGTGTAAATAATTATAATTATAAACCCTCTATAATTATCAGTGTACTTTAAGAATTTATATAAATTCAGATATGATTTAAATCTAATTTTGAAAATTTTTTTTCTAAGCTTTTGAAATCCGTGAGAAAATCAAAGCTTAAAATTTTAATAATTTTTTTAAACTCAAATTTACGTCCGTTAAAAAAAGTAGAATTAAAAAATTCGATACTTTCAATATTGAATTATTTGCCACTTCAAATTTTAAAGATACATTTCTATCTAAAAAACGCGGGTAAAAAATCATACCGAGTGATCGGATGTAATTTTTGAAATCTCCAAATTGATAGTATAATTTTTTCATAAATATGGAAATTAATTACTATAGTTTTTGCAAATTTAAATCAAAATTATTATTTCCATAAAAATATACGGCTTTAATAGATGTACTGTAGACTTATGAAAAAAATTTATCACACTCATCTGGTGGTGATTTTATAAAAATATATTTATTTTATAGAAGGTAAGAGACCTAGTACCCGATCAGGGAACTAGTACCTGGTCACTCATGTATTTGTATATCTATATTTACTCAATTCTACTAAATATAGTTATACAAATACATGGAGTGATCGGGTACTAGTTCCCTGATCGGGTACTAGGTCTCTTACTTTAAATAAAAAAAAAATTTAATTAAATCTAATAATCTAAGCATTTTTATTTTATCATCATTGCTACTGGTTTCATCAAGATTCAAAATTTTTTAAATTATTTTTCAAAAATCTTTCCACTCTGGCTGACATCATTTTTTTTTACCCGAATTATTTCGTTTTTTGTTCAAATTTCACAAAACCAAACTATTTTCTCATTCATTTCAAACTAAATAATTTAAATTTTATTCAAAATATTTAATTATATACAAGATAAATTAATAAAAAATTTACTTACAATTAAATCTCCTTCATTCCCTCCAATTCATCTTCCAAACTAATGAGCCATTTTATTGTCATTCTCGCATCAATTATTTAATTATCCATCGCCATCGATATCATCAGGAGCAAAAATCATATCAATTTGAATAATTGCTTGCATTAGTCTACATATCACTTCATCACTTAATTATTCATTTCCTTTGTTCTCATTTTTGATCATGTCATCCATATTAATTAGCACTAGTAACTGAATCAGCTTCCAATTCAAAAAACTGTTGGACCAAAAAATAGTACACGCCGCGACATCTGCAGCAAACAAATAAAACTATTAAAATAAACCGGTAAATTCAAACTTGCGTCGGTAATAAAGAAACTTTCCTGAGTAAATTCAATTATCCGATAGATGTCGTGGCAAAATTTCATAAAAAAAAAATATTGTGTCATTTTCGAGGTTACGTTTTTAAATACACAGTAGTGTAAACACGTGGTGACAAATAAAAGTAATAATTAATAATTAATAAATAAAATAACAAAATAATTTAAAAAAATGTTACGAAGACAAGCGCGCTTGAGACGTGAGTATCTCTACCGAAAATCAAAAGAAGACAAAATAAAAACAATTCAAGAAAAAAAAGATAAACTAAAAAAAAGTTTAGAAAATAATATACCGATACATCCTGATCTGAGAAAAGATGCTCTGTATCTCCAGCGTAAATTGGATTGGGAAGATGCTGGTCCAGAAATGGCTGTCGCACTGGGAACAGAAATGGGCGGAACAACTGGAACCCATGAAGATGATGAGTATCGTTGGGCTGGTGTTGAAGATCCTAAAATAGTCGTGACAACTTCACGTGATCCAAGCTCGCGACTCAAGATGTTCGCCAAGGAGATACGTCTAATTTTCCCCAACTCACAGAGATTGAATCGTGGTAATGCTGAAATGAAACAACTAATTGACGCCTGTCGTGCTAACGAGGTCACTGATTTCATTGTCGTCCACGAGCATCGTGGTAATCCAGACACTCTTATAATTTGTCATTTACCCTACGGTCCAACCGCTTACTTCAACATGTCCAACGTGGTAATGCGACATGACATTCCAGACATTGGTACCATGTCAGAGCAGTATCCTCACTTGATATTCCATAATTTAAAAACACCACTTGGTGTCAGGACAATGAATATACTGAAGCATTTATTCCCAGTACCTAAAGAAGACAGTAAACGTGTAATAACTTTTGCGAATCACGACGACCATATTTCATTCCGTCATTACACTTACAAAAAATCTGGTGGACAAGACGTTGAAATGACTGAAGTTGGGCCCAGATTTACTCTCAAGTTATATCAAATAAAATTGGGTACTCTTGATGCTGTTGGTGCTGCTGATACCGAATGGGCTTTGAGGCCATATATGAATACGAGTCACAAAAGAAGATTTTTATCCAACGATGATGGCTGGCACCAAGAAGATGACTTTTAAATAATTAATTATCTGTAAAATTATTTTTTTTTAAATAATATTATTATGAAATAAAATATTAATAAAACCAATACTTTTTTCTTACTGTTTTTGCATGACAATGTAACTGACTATTATGAATTTTTTTAATTTTTAAATAAATAAATAAAATGTAAATAGAATAAAATTTTAAAATGGGTATTTAAATAATTTAAAAATTAGCGCGCGCATTTTTTAAAATTTAATTATTTAAATTTATCAATTTATTTATTTAAAATTTATAAATTGATGTCTGATCATTCACACTCATATTCATATTCAAATTTCCCGGGATAATTTTTGAGATCGTACTGTCATGCGCACAAGATATAAATAAATAGTTTCTACGTCGTTATTGTGAGGGTGTTTTTAAAAACACCAACGAATTAACAATATTTTTAAAGCGATCATTACACGATCGTAAATAGTTTAATTAAATAAATAAATATCAGTGATATTTAAAATAAAGTGTTTGTTTATTTAAATAAAATAAAAATGCCATCTGAAATTCGCAAGCCCGCGAAAAATGACAAGACCCCGCGGCGCAAGAAACCTGAAGATCAGTCGAGTGGCGCAATGGACTTGTTCGCGTCTCCAAAACGTCCTAAAGTAGACGGTATGTTTATTATTTAAATAATATAAGAATGATTTTATTAGTTGAGGGAATTTTTCAGCATCAATAAAATTTATTGCATGATTTACTGTTATTTAAACTTTACAAATTATCCTGTTTCTAATGACCTTTGGTGAACTTGTAGGTTAGTTTTATCACTAGCGACCTTTGGTGGTTTGATTCTTAAACTATTTTCTTAAATTTTTTTTTATTTTATTTCTACATTTGGTAGCTTTTAAACTTTATTATTATTTTATTTTTTTTGTAGAGGATAATTTATTTAACGATCGTTTACTGGCAGGTTGACTGTAAATTTAAACCGAGCTTCAGTAAATATTAAATATATATAAATATGTAGTTTATATTTTTGTTTGGTCTCTTGTTGGTTTTTATTTTTTAATTTATCAATGAATGGTAGAGGATTTATTTAAATATTTGTTTTGCTTCAGTAGTTTATTTAAAAAATTATTGAATTTAAATTGAATGATTAATAATTAATTAATTAGTTGATTGATTGATTGCTGTAGTTAGATGACAAGCCAATTAATCTGGTCTCGATACTTTACTTGGCAAGATGTAGTCTTTTATAATTTATAGTTTTAGAAGTGACGGGTGTGTCGAGGAGTGGCCGTGTCAGGAAAAAATCATCGAAGCTGATGGACTTTGAATCACCGGATGATTTAGCAGACCACAAACTGAAAAGACAGCAAAAAGCACAGCAGCTTCATGCTCAGCAGATGCTGGAGAGATTTGAAGCACAAGCTGCCGCGGCTACTGCTGCTGCAGAAGCGAATGCTGCACAGCAGGCACTTGCGAGGAGTAGAAAAAATTCAGGAACTCACGGCGGTTCGCAGAAACTTAAACAAGAGCCGCTGTCTGATCCGGAAGAGCAAACCTCGGGGTCAGACTCCGAGGAAGTTTCTAATGACGATGACAGATTTTCGGTTGATACCCCCAGTGATGAAGAAGTTGATCCTCTGCTTATTGATGAGAAAGAAACGGGGTTCAAAAGATTAGAGCCGCCTGATCAAGAGACTCCTTCTCAAGCTAATAGTCTTTATATGCTAGAGAAGTGTAGGAGAAAGTTGATTATTAAAGATGGAAAAGTCATTGGACGTATCAAAGCTCAGAGAAAGGATAAAGGGGTAATTAATTTATTATTATTATCAAGCCAATTAATTTATTTAATTATTAAAATTTTTATTTTGTTACAGAAAACAAGATTTACTGCGTACATGTTATGGTCCAAAGAAGTTAGACAAGAATTGTTGGAAAAAAATCCTAATATGGGTAAAATAATTATTTTTGTTTTTATTTATTTATAGAAATACGATACTCAATTTCTGAGTCTTGCATTCATTATTAAAAAATCAAATCAAGATCTAAATAATTACATAAAATATCAGCACTGATTTAAAGATTGGACGACTGTCTAATTTTGAAATCCAGTAAAAGCCAATTTTTATTTCAAATTAATTTGATGGAATAAATTTACGAGATTTCAAAATGAATTTGTTTTTAAATAATAATACTGCACTATTTAATTTGTCGGATAATTTAAATATTTTTTTTATCTTTAAAGATTTTGCGACAATATCTAAAAAATTGGGTGAGCTCTGGGCAACGGTCCCTAACCTCGAGAAATACAACTGGAGACGAAGAGCCAAACGTTTAGCCACCCAACCCAATTGCAAGACGTCATTTAAAGAGGAAAACCCAATGCAGAAAATTTCACCACCCGGTTCTCGTAAGAAGTTCATCAATAAGATCGGTGAGACCTTTTAAAGTCACCGATTTTTATTTTTTTCGTAGATACCTAAATAAATTACAATACAAAATAAATAACTCAATTATTATCAACAGGAAATGGAAAAGAAATAAAATCTCCAACGAAGAAAACAGCACAATCAGGAATAGCTTCCGTAGGTGGTAATTCTCCAATGTCGCCGACGTCTAATCGCGCTGGAAAAGATCTCGTCAACGAGCCGGTGATAGGGACGGGGATGTACAAAGTTGTCGGAACACAGCCGGTGGACGTGGCCGCTCATTTGAAACTTCTCGGCGAGAGTTTGACGATTATCGGCGAACGTTTGAAAGAACACGAGGGTCAAATAGCCGTCTCTGGTAGTCTATCAGTTTTACTAGATTCTCTACTCTGTGCTTTGGGTCCTCTCGTGTGTCTCACTCAGCAAGTGCCGGAAACTGATGGCGCAGACCCTGAATTGTTATCCGAAATGCTCGATAACATTGCGTACATCATGCCAGGGTTGTAGTTTAATTACATCACGTGATTCTTGTTTAAACTTCCTCTAGTTTTAAGACAATTTGATTTTTTTTTTTTTTAATCATTTAAATTATTTTTAGAACGAAACTAAATAAATTTAAATATCTGTACAAAAATCAAATTTATAATTTGTATTAATGGTTTTAGATTAAATTGTTGATAGCATTAGAAAAATAATTTTTAATAAATATTAAACTATATTTATAGAACAAAATTAACATTATTAATTATCAATTAGTTTATTAATTAATTTATTATCATTATTGTTGAGGAGGAAGAATTGGTGGACACGTGCAAAAGAGATTTTTATCACCATAAATATCATCTATTCTACCAACTCTTGGCCATATTTTTGGAACACTTGAAAATGGCTAAAAAATAATTATTAATATATTGTTTTTATATCTCATGTTACCTGCATTGAAACAAAGAATTTTAATGTCTGTTAAATCAGTTGACAAAAGTCAATTGTAATTTAATTAATTTATTTCTTTTAGCAGAAAATGTCTAATTTCTACCGGCTAAATTAATTTAAAATTTTAGTTTAACCGACAGGATTGCATTTGTCGCCTCTGCACAAGATAGGAATTCAAACTTTCCGCGCAAGTGTGATGAAAAATCATATATTATTCTAACCAGTCAAGTTGATATTTAAATTTCAGACACTTAAACTCTTTGAATGCAGATAATTGTAAAAAATAAAGTATGTGGTACGGGATAAAATACGATCTCAGACTTAATGTGATGACAATCAACCTCAGCTTCATCTGAAATCGTCTTGTTCGATCCCTTGCCACCCACTACACTATTAAAAATAACTTACTGCAGGAAAAGCCGCCAATTCTCGTGAATAAGGTCTATCCCATTTCGAACTAATGACTTGCTCTTGAGTATGCGGTGCCATTTTCAATGGATTCACATTTATATCCATTTTTCCGTCTTCAATGTCTTTTATTTCTTTCCTGATAGCTGCAACAATAAACCAAAACTCTCAGTAAAATAAACAAATATATTTAAATATAATTATAAATCTTACATATCATTGCGTCACAAAATCTATCCAGTTCAATTTTATCCTCCGACTCAGTAGGCTCAGGCATCAGAGTACCAGGAACGGGCCAACTCATTGTCGGCGAATGGAATCCGTAGTCCATCAATCTCTTGGCAATATCGACAACTTCAATATTTGCCGTCTTTTTGAATTCTCTCACATCAAGAATAAATTCATGAGCTACTAGACCAGTCTCTCCTTTGTACAAAGTGTTGTAATACTTTTCTAATCGTTTGCTCATGTAATTAGCATTTAATATAGCGACCTGAGTGGCTTTACGAAGTCCTTTAGGTCCCATTAATTTGATATACGCCCATGATATGGGAAGAATTGCTGAAGATCCATACGGAGCCGCGGATACTGTTCCTAGACCAGCAGTGTCGTTGCTTTGACCATTCGCGGGGTCAATTACCGGATGTCCAGGTAAGAATGGCATGAGGTGACGTTTCCTATAATCAATTAAATATCAAATTTAATTAACAAGTTAATTTATATCTTAGTAGATGTCTTACACTCCAATAGGTCCCATTCCAGGTCCACCGCCTCCATGTGGAATACAAAATGTCTTGTGAAGATTAAGATGTGAAACATCACTACCATAATCACCAGGTCTGCAGAGACCTACCTGGGCATTCATATTGGCACCATCAAGATAAACTTGACCCCCAGATTTGTGCACCAGATCACAAACGTCGCCGATTGTTTCTTCAAATACTCCATTGGTAGACGGATATGTTATCATAAGGCACGACAAAGTCTGTCTGAATTTGTCAATCATCTCCTTCAGGTGTTCCAAGTCCACAGAACCGTCTTTGCGAACAAAAATCGGCTCGACTTGCATACCGGCCATCTGAGCAGACGCTGGGTTTGTTCCGTGAGCAGAAATCGGTATCAAACAAACCTTCCTGTCAATGTCGCCCTGGGACTCGTGGTAACATTGAATAGCTCGCAGACCCGCGTACTCTCCTTGAGCTCCGCTGTTTGGCTGGAAACTTATTCCATCGTAACCGGTTATCGCGCAGAGATCTTTTTCCAATTGCGCAAACAATTCTCGGTAACCTTCGGCTTGATTTACCGGAGCGAAAGGATGCATGTTGATGAAACCCGGTAGACTGGCTGGCATCATCTCGGTAGTTGAGTTCAATTTCATTGTACATGAACCCTATATTTATTATTTATAGATTTTAATATTTATAAGTTTTATGGTAAAGTAAACGAGAGTTTAATTACCAATGGAATCATGCTGTGTACTAGAGAAACGTCTTTATTTTCTAGAGCTTTCATGTATCTTACGATCCGTGTTTCTGAATGATGAATATTAAACACCGGATGTTGTAAATAAGTTGACGTACGTTTGAACGGAGATTTTTCTAGATTATTTTCATCAAGTGATTCGTTATTTACAATATCTTGGACAGTTTGATTGGCGTTAAATATTTTAAATAAATCGTTAACGTCATTCGGTGTCGTCGTTTCGTCAAGAGATATTCCAATAGACCCATCATCATTGTACCTTTAAAAATTTATATTTATATTTATAATGATGCTAGTCTAACACTCAGATAATCATGATCACATAAAAAATTACCTCAGATTAATTTCAAGACGTTGAGCATTGTCTTTAATAATTTTTAACGGTTGCTTAGGTGTAACGGTAATCGTATCAAAGAAGAAATCATTATGCATACGATTACCAGCAGCTTGAAGACCGCGCGCAAGGACAAGAGTCAAGTGATGTACTTTTTTCGAAATATCACGTATGCCCTCGGGGCCGTGATAAACTGCGTACATTGCTGACATGTTTGCAAGAAGTGCTTGAGCGGTACAAATATTGCTCGTAGCTTTGTCTCTTCTTATATGCTGCTCACGTGTTTGAAGAGTCAGACGATACGCATCCTTGCCATCACTATCTCTAGTCACACCGATTACCCTTCCGGGCATCAGTCTCACCAACTTATTGTGGCATGCGAAAAATCCAGCATGTGGTCCTCCATAGCCCAGAGGAACTCCAAAACGTTGGCTGGTTCCTACGCAAATGTCGACACCAAACTCTCCGGGAGGACGAAGAATTGCCAGAGACAGAAGATCAGTTGCTGCGCACACTAAAGTCTAATTAAAAAAAAATTAATATACAAATATTAGTATTTAGATAAATTTTATTGGGTTTCGATGACTCACTCCGTCAGCATGAGCTTTATCAACTACTTTCTGATAATCATAGATAGCTCCAGTGGTGTCTGGATACTGAAGAAGAATACCCGCAACTTGTTTCGAAGATGTGTCGACGTTAAAGACATCTCCAACTTGCAGAGTCAATCCCAAAGAGTTCGCCCGGGTTGCAATGACACTGATAGTCTGGGGATGGACTTTGTCAGAGACGAACAATATTTTCCGTTTGTTGTGGCGGTATGCAAGACCCAGAGCTTCGGCTGCTGCCGTTCCTTCGTCGAGAAGTGACGCATTTGCTACTTCCATGCCTGTCATATCGCAGATCATCGTCTGGTAGTTTAAAAGACTTTCTAATCTTCCTTGTGCTATTTCCGGTTGATACGGCGTATACTGCGTGGTCCTGTTGAAAATTTTAATGGAGCTTACCTCAAGAGCTCAAAAGTTTACCAGTAGTAAAGTTTTCGAGCTCTCAACAGCGGGAAGTTTTGGAGTTTTTCAGATTTTTTTTTACTCGGGTATATCGGGCACGTGGCCCTAGTAAATAAATTTAATTTTAAAAAATTACCATCCAGGATTTTCAAATATATTTCTCATAATCGTCAGTGGAACACAGCAATTGTAATATCCCATACCAATGTATGTTCTCCATACTTTATTTTTTTGCGACATCTCGGTTATTCTTTTAATCAGTTCATATTCAGCTGGAAAGTAATAACATAAATAAATAAATAAATAATGAAATATATTACTATCAATGAATAAAAACACGTGTGAGATAATTTGAAATTGAAAGATCACGTGAATTTGAATGCAGCAACACGAGCATGAACTCAATGACCCAAGATATCAGCATATCAACGCTGATTAAAAATAATCAATTTTTAATTATTATTAGAGCCACGAGTTATCGAATTTTAAAAAATTAACCGCCTTACACAACTTATTGTTGAAAAATACTGATAAACAAATAAAATTTATTGCAGAATAAAATGTTTTAATTATTTCTTCATCAGTATTAATAAATATTTAAATTTTCCATACTCACTGATCGGGTGATCCAGTTCTAGATCCTTATTTCTTCGTATATTACTGGGGACCGCAGCGTTTGTTAATTCTTCTAATGACTAAAGCAATTTTTAAATTTATTTAAATATTTATTGCACAATAAATTAATAGTTTTTCAAAATTGGGTAACTTTTCAGTCAAATTTTAATCATTTTTATTTTTGTAATTTTTACGAGCAATAAGTCAGGGAATTTCACGAAAATAAACGAGAAATATTTTTGAAATTTTATGAGAAATGTAAATTTTTGAATGATCAGACTTCAAAAGAGTGACGAAAAAAATAAATAAATTTGTAATTAAATGAATTATTAGACTCCAAGGTCCTGACATTTATGACAAATCACAATAAATTTATCATAAATCTTAATTTGTTTCATATTTTTCATTGCAATTACAAGTTACTAATATCTACTAAATAATGACTGTCATCAACAGTAAAAATATATATCAGTTACCCGACTTTTCCATAATTACCCAACCAAATCTTACCTTAAATCCAATAGTCTTGAGCATCTCCAACTGTTCATGATCTCGCGGGCCGATGTGCCGTGACTGGAACTCACGTTCACGAAATAATTCATCAAATTTATGAGCTCGGGTACTCAGAGCTAATCCACGAACACGTTTTAAATTATCCTGGACCAGAAATTTGGTACAGCGGGAAAATCTCCACGTACATTGCATCTCTTTTATTAAAATACGAACGATAGTTTAAATTCAAAGAATAAAAGTAAACTGAAAGACGTCAATGGGCTAAGACGTTTTATATTGACGTTTGCTGTGACATCACGAGAAAATATCACAATTGTCTGATTGCACATGAACTTTTTTGACCCTGACATATTCTTTAATAAACGATAAACAATATTTATAAAAACAATAATAATAATAATAAATAAATGAATAAATTAATTATATATTTACCTGAGAAAATTCAAAAATATTTTATTAATCTTAAAATTATTTAAACATATCAATTGTTAGAAAGCATATAAACAAATAATTCTATCAATCTTATCAAAATATAATTAATTATTCACTGAAAGAAAATAATAGTATTGATACATATAAGGAAATAAAACTACATCATATATTTATCTTTGTGTTCAGTAAGAATTTTAGCAGAAGATTTAGCATCTAGGAAAAGAGCACCGACTTCTTGAATATCTTCCTTTTTAATCGTCGATCTCCCGTTTATTTTAGCGGTCAGTGACGCCGGAGTGAGCAACTGAACGACATATCTAAGAGTAGTTTTCGTTCCCAGTTCTCCAAGAGCCGCAAAAGCTTCGTCGTCAACCTGAAGACCCTCTGTCATCGCTCGTAACTTAATGATCTGTTCTATTTCAGCGTTTGAGTAAGGAAGAGTTTTTATGATGAGAAGACGATCCAGCAAGTCCAGTGGGATTCCATGTGGTGCGACAATGTCCTCGGTACCTCTGATGACACAGTGGCCACGATTCGTCGCGAATATTACGATGGGTGCAATCGCACTCTCGAGTGAACGGTGGAGGTAAGTGAAGGTTTCAATGTCCAACATGTGAACTTCGTCGACAAACAAAACTCCGGGTACTAATTCAGCGATTCCTTGATCTATGTACTGGTTCACTACTTTGTTTATTTCTTTTCTCAGTTTGTCTGCGATAAAAAATTAAACAGTTAAAGATTTTAAGCGTAAAATTGATTGGATAATAAAATAAATAAAATGATAAAAGACATTACCAGTTATTTCTGTTTTTTTAGGCTTCATCAGCTGCCCCATCATCGACATGATGTCTTGTCCACCTTGTGGTTTAGCATTGGCTACATCCAAGTCATGAAGAGTTACATCTTGAACAACTTCTTTCTTTTTGTGAACGTCACCTTTAGGGAGAGGAACGTATTCCTCAGCTTCGAGATCAAATTCAGTTGCGTAGTTGTCACTTCTACCCTGTCTTTTTACAGCACCGCTGTTAGCCTCAATATAAATGACATCTCCCGTCTCAACCTTCTCTTTCTGAAGCGACTGATAGATTGAAGGATCCAGTTTCAGTTGCTTCGTACCCTTGGCTGTTTTCAGCCCGATGATGACATGTGAGACCGTCTTCCCGTACCCGCCCATCGGGTTTTCCGTCTCAACTGGCGTCAGTTCTGTAACTTCACCCTCGTAAACTTCCTTGGTTTCTTTTATTCTCAGCCCAATAGCGCGACGAAAATTTTCCATCAACACCTCGGTCTTCTTGATCTCCGAACTGTAGACTTCTGACCCGACCATCGGGCAAAATGGCACTTTGTTACCCAGTTCTTGGGCAATTGCTAGAGCTATTGCTGTCTTTCCAGTACCCGGTGGTCCAGCCAGCAGGATAGCGCGGCCAGCCATTTTCTTTGATTTTATCAAGTCCACGACAATTCCTGCAGCCTGAAATATTTTAATGTTCATTCAAATAATTTCCTCAGTATCTAATTTATTTTTTAAAAAATTAAACAAAGTTCTAACCTCTCGTGCACTTTCTTGACCAACAAGACCAGCGGCTGATTGTATTGCGATACCATTTTCATCAAGACCTAGACCTTTGATATGAGTATGGGCTGATATTCTTTGAGTTTTAACAGAACTTTTAACTTCCTCGATCTTCATGTTAATTTGTAATTAATTAATTACAGTAACAATAGTCTTAATACTGACAATCTAACCCAAGAATCCAACGGCAACGTGATTATTGATAAAACAACCGGCTATTTACCGCCTTCAGTTTGTGAGCAAAAAAAAAATCAAAACTTAAACAAGCGAACATCTAGATGTCAACTAAATTTAGCTTTATCGCTACATTTTTTTTGGGTGGCGCGCATGTTAAATTCTCATCACGTGACCGATTTTGACGTTAAAAAGCAGCGTCAAGCGTCAGCATGAAAAAGCACCTTACTGTCCGACAATGACGTTAAGTTGATAACTTAACGACAAGTTTCTGGCAAGCCGGGTCGGGATTTTCTGACGACTTACAGTAGAGACTATCGGGAAAAAAAAATATCTAAGAGAAAAAAAATAATTCCAGCGAGGGATAATGAACACTATCTAGAGTATCCCGAAGAGGTATCGAGAATAAATAAATCTTTGAAAAAATTATTTACAAATTTATTTATATAATCTGTCAATCATTATTAAAATAATATTAATTAATTAATTTCTCTAAAGCGCTAAATAAAATATATTTAATAATAATTTTAGCACCTAATACACTCTCATATCAATAATTTGAAAAAAAAAATTTAAACTTACAATAAAAAAAAAAATTGCTTGACAAAAACAATACAAAAAAAAATTGCTTGACAAAAACAATACAAAAAAACGCTTCGCTTATGAGGCGTGCAAAACACATAATAAACCAGTAATTACTTATTACTGAAACTTATATTGATGTTTCTGTGACTGAATGGATTTCAATGCGCTTATTGACTAATTTCTTAGCTCATTACTAATTCATTGAATGAATATGTGAACTGCTATTTGAGGAAGCTGCTTCATTCTCATTTTCAGTGCTTTTACTTGCATCAGTGCCTCATCTTGCTGTTGTTCCGCAACTGACGCTTTTCTTTTAGCCTGTTCACTCTCCAATTGCCAAGCCGAGCAAGCGGCACGTGCTTGATTTATCCTCTCATCCCAAGTAGCCAGTTGAGCGCAACTTGAAGTCAACTCTTCTCTCACCCTCTGAACATGCAACTTATTGCCTTGTATTTACCACTGTTCAACTTACTTTTCCCTTTACAAGTAATAATAAACAGGAGGGAGAGACAAAGTGGATTTTCTAAAAAAAATTATAATATTATAAAATTATTTTTTTCCAGTCCCCATGTAAATATTTGGTGTTAACATAACCCAGCAATAAAAAGATGAAAATTTTTTTTTTAATGTTGGGCAAAATGGGCTTCTCTAAAAAAATGAAAACTTTGAATAATAATTTTTGGGTAGCCCGCACTGACCCATCATATCCAGGTTATTTTTCATGAAGTTAAAAAAAAAAAAAAAAATTATTTATGAGGCTCATTCCGAGCCTTTTCTTTGTATAAAATGATGTATGTATTTATTAATTTCAATATAAGTATGGATTTACTCTGACAGTGATCCAGAATTGCTAGGGTTTATTGAAAATCCATTAACAAGTGGTGATGCTCCTAATGGCTGTGTACGCGATGGCGATAATCCTTGATTTGCAAATCAAATTGACTACTATTGAAACCGCTGAGTTTTGATGTCGAGCTACTTAATTGAGATATATGATTAGAAAATGGATCTGATACTGAATGACTTAAAAATGGCATCGTCTGCAATAAAATAATGAAAAATTATTTTTAAATTCATAAAAATTATTCAGTAAATTAAAAAAATAAAACTTACCGATTCAATTGGATCTTGATGGGAAAATCTTAATTCAGTTAAAAATCCAGCGGATTGTAAATGCTGTAGTGGACTAGACGTAGAAGGTGAAGAATTCGATAAAACCGAGCGCTTAGCCATACCGGGAATATTAATTGGCGCAGAACTATCGAGTAATCCAGAGCTCGCGAGACCCGCAGATATTAAATTGCTTATTGGAGAGTTGGTGACTCGGTGCATCGAGTCTACTAGATTTAATGGGTCGTCTAAATGCAATTCGTCCAATGCGTTACCTAAAATCAAAATTACAAATAACAAATCGTTAATTGCAAATTCTTGTGTTTTGAGTATTATCAATAAATAAATATAAAAATTACTCAGCTACTGCTGATTTAACAGTATCATTTGGGTAAAATGAACTACTTGAAAGTGGTGATACCGTTGATGCTAACGAGTGTCCCAATGAACCGTTTAAATTATAAGCCAACACAAGACTTTGTTTACGTTGTAATTTTTCAGATTTTGTTAATATTGGACCCTTTTCTATTGCTATTAAGGTAAGTGACCCCTCTATTTTAGCTGATCGGATGTATATAATTTGTTCACATCTATTCTAGATATTTATATTTATTTTGAAATATAACTTAATCAATTTGTTTATTTATTTTGACATTAACAAATTAAATTGACTTTTTTGCATATAAATGCTGATAATCTCAAAAGAAATAAAACTAAGGTGGCCAATAGAGGGGTCACTTACCTTACTTGCTTTAATTTATTATTAAAAAAAAAATTTTTTTAATTCATATCAATCCCCAGAAAATTAATTAATTACTATAATAAAGTTTAATTAAATACTTACAAGTTGGAGCGGCAGAGACAGCCGATCGGTTCTCGTGTGGCTCGGGCGATCACCGAAGTTAAGCAGCACCGAGCATGGTCGCAACTTGGCTGGGTAACCGCTTAGCCACGCGTTGAGCTCGATCGGAGGTCTCTGGGCGTTCGGGATGAAGATCCAGTGATCGGTAAAATGGGAATTTTACCGATCACTGAAGCCTCACCCAAACCGAACTGTACTGGCAATGGTTTTCTCTGTGGTTTCCCTTGCCCCTATACCCCCACAGCCAAGGTGGAGGATAGGGTATCACCGTAATGGTACAGTACAGTATAAGCACAAGTCGGGCCACAGCCGCACAATGAAAAGCAGATAAAGAAAGGAAGCAGTTGCGATGTAAAGGCAAAAAGTGTAAAAGGTCGTACATGCGGCTATACACTGGAACAATTATAAAAAAAAAATACTTACAAGTTGTAAAAAACGATTATGATTAAATAGCGTACTATATAGCATAAATATATTTAATATTGATAAATTCGCGTAAAAATCTAATTAAGAGAGCTGTATGTTGGTAGAGTATCATGTGTATAGAAATAAAAAGTACGCTTGTAATTGTATGTAATTTTTACAACTTCCTGTTTAATGAAAAATTACTGAGTTTATACTTTACATCGATTAAAGACCGACATAAAAACTTTTCGAACATATTAAATAGAAATTTAAATTATAAATTGAAAGTAAGTAAATTCTTAGAGTAACTCCTTATTGGAAGTTTCAATTAAAATGGAAAAATGCAAACTCAAGTTAAGCACAAAAATTTGTTTAGAAAACATTAAATTTTATGAAGAAAAACCTTGCTGAGATGAATAAATGAATTGCCATCTAGTGATGCAAAGACAATCTGTCTGGTACAATCTTAATTCCCTTCGGTATAGCTAAAGAAAAAATTAAAAGTGATTTAATTATTGAAATTAAATATTTCATAATTATTAAATATTAAATAATTAAAATTTAAAAATACATACGTTTTTCAAAACGGTTTTCATACACCTTTTTTTTACCACTGGGTCTTGTTACAATCAGTGTACCATCACGTGTACAAGAAAAATCTATTTGTGAAATGAGTGACTCACTCATTATTAATTCTGCGTTTATAGCTAACATAACGGCATCACAACGAACAGCCAATTTTTTAACCTCTTTAGCGCTTTCGTAAGTAAGATAGTGGTTGACGAGGGATAATTCACACATATATTGTAGTCTTAATAATTCATATTTCGAAGCAGCTTCTAGCAAAGATTCTGCATGATCATCCAAATCTTTGACTTTCCCAGTGTAGATATGTTCTAAAACTTTTTCAAATATTTCTGGCTTGATATCCGTAACAACCAATTGGTTATCATTGTTGTCAGACATTTGTTGATGACCAGCAATAATTTTAGATAGTGTCGGACATCGTATTTCTATAACAGTTTTATGGACTGAAAATTCAACACCTTGCACATAAATCTTAATGTCACCGTCACCTTTAAGTGGATACAAATGCGAGATATCATCTAAATTCAAAACTTGTTTAATTTGATAAATTAATTCTTCTAAAGGAAATATAGGATTATCATCCAAGTAAATGTTGAGTTCGATCAACAATGTCATGGTATCATTGGGCAATAATTTATCTTCAGTGTTTGGTAATTCGCTCTGACTAAGAATAATGCTGTAACCAACTTCAGGTCCATAATAATAAGTCGAATCAAATTTCCGGTTCTTACGTCCAATGAAAAACTTATTATCGTCGGCGTCGACCAGGTAAAAATTACAGGTGACATGATTCTTAGGTTTTAATTCTTCAACAGCGTCGAATAATATCTGGAATCCAGAACGCAATTCATTATGACGAAAATCCAACTTGACGTACCAGTCAATTTCATGATCTTGAAAATTTGTAGAAAAGAAGTAAGTCTCTTCGACAGGACCCACTGAAGAATCAATCTTGCACGTATCTACTTTTGCGAATGTTTCACTTATATTTTTTAATTTCCATGTACGATATTCTGTTTGAACGTTTCGTTCTATCTTTTTTAACGGCATTTTTAAACTCGACACTTTTTATACTTAACAATTTTTTTTTCTTAATTATATTTTTTAAAGAAACACGAGATATAGAGCTAGATATTTTTTACGTATCAAAATGGCAGCTCGACTGTGAGTGAGAGCTGAGAGACGCCGGTTCAGGTTCACACGTCATACGCCTCTGCTGGTCACCAATTTCAATAAACTACCTGAACGCCCCTATCGAGCCAAGGGATAATTACAATAAACGGCATAGATTTGAAAACTACACTTACAATCAGCGGCGTGTATTCATACGGCTCGTTGAAGTTGGCCCCTTTCAAATTTTTTTTGACACTTTTTTGGAATTTGGTTATTATAAATCGTTTGTCCGTCGTTTCTCCTTGAATGTTCGTCATTAATAATTGTTTGTTCTAATTTTGTTTATTTATAAAAAATTAAATAAAAATTTACGTTTAGGTTAGCCCCCCCATGCAAATTATAATTTTATTCTATTATATTTGGTCTATAATTATCTATAAACGTTTGTCCGATCATTAATTGCATTTGTCCTATTATGAAAAACAATTTTTAACTATTATTTAGTCATTTTCATTTTAAATGGAACACAAATACTCTGAAACCTAGTGCTGGAATCGTAAGTACTTTGAATTTAATTTTTCGCGCCCGTTATTTTGAAAGTCATCTTTCTTCAGTGCCGACATCTCCACTTGCTTTTAATTCCAAGTTCTCGTTGACAGTTATAATTTATCAGCCAGCAGCTAGATGACGTTATCAGTTACCTGTCAAACAAAAAAAAAACAACAGCTTTGGCAAATTGCTAGAAGGAGACGATTACTGTTGTGGTATTATTTCAATGGCATCAATCCTACCCGTATCATTTAAAATATTTATCTGTGGGTGACTTGCGTAATTTTTAAAAATCTCTAAAACAAAGAAAAAAGACAATGGACAAATTGCCGTATAGATTGAGCTGCACATTAGTCGGGCACAGTGAAGATGTCCGTGCAATTGCAGCCTTTGAAAATGGAACAATTGTTTCTGCATCTCGGGACAAAACTGCACGTGTATGGATACCTAACCGGTAATTATTCATACGCTAATTATTATAAATTTTAATTACTCCAGCGTCACCAAAAAATAGTAATCAAATTTTTTTAATGAATTTTTCTGCAGAGATGATTTTGACTTCAGTCTGTCGGCTACTTTGCAAGGACACACCAATTTTGTGAGCTCAGTTTGTGTGCTAAATCCAACTGATAAATATCCAAATAGTTTAATAATAACTGGTAGCAATGATCATCATATTTGTATATATAAACTTGGGGAAAGTGAGCCAATGAAAAAAGTAAAGGCGCACGCAAACACCGTTTGTAATTTACGGATAGGTATTGAGGAAGGAACATTTCTGTCAAGCTCATGGGACATGAGCGCTAAACTATGGAGCCTTGATAATGTAGAGGAGCCATTGCTGACTTTGCATGGCCACTCATTAGCAATCTGGTGCGTTGCTGACTTGCCCAACAAGGCGATAGTTACTGGGTCGGCAGATAAAAACGTCATTGTTTGGAGCCGTGATGGGACACAAGTTCATCAACTTGAAGGTCACACTGACTGCGTCCGTGATATCGCGGCAATAAAAGCTGATGAGTTTCTGACTTGTGCAAATGACGCGACTATCAGACACTGGAACGCTATTACTGGAGGTAGTCTGGGTGTTTACTATGGGCATGAGAACTATATCTATAGTATTTCAGCGACGTTTGATGGGAGTCTTGTTGTGAGCTCGAGCGAAGACAAGTCAATAAGAGTTTGGAAAAATGGGAAAGTTGACCAAACGATAATGGTACCGACGACCTCAGTTTGGTGCGTCGAGTTGCTGCCGAATGGTGACATCGTTTCGGGTTCATCCGATGGAATTATCAGAATATTTTCGTCAGATTCATCACGCTGGGCGAGTCCGGAAATAATGAAAGTCTATGAAGCACAAATAATTGATGATCAAGCTAAAGCACAAAAAGAACTTGCCAATATTAAGATAAATGAGTGAGTATTTGTTATTTTTAAAATAATTATATGTTAGTTATTTGTCGAGCGAATAGTTGTAATGATAATAAACAGATGCTGAAGAATTATGTCTATCGGATTTAAACGGCATCTTCCATAGGCTGCCGTCGATGAGGGCACTGGGTCAACCGGGAACCAGAGATGGTCAGACCAAAATGATCAATGAAGGCGGTAAAGCTATAGCTTACTCGTGGTCTCAGAGCGAGGAGCAATGGGTGAAAGTCGGCGATGTCGTTGGAGCCGTTAATAATGACTCGCAAAAGCAACTTTATGAGGGCAAAGAGTATGACTATGTGTTCTCGATTGACATTCAGGATGGGGTACCTCCGCTCAAGTTGCCTTACAATAGAACTGAAGATCCTTGGCATGTCGCACAAACATTCATTCACCAGAATGGACTCAGCCAAATGTTCCTAGATCAGGTATGTTGTAAAAATTAATTTTTTATTGAGATACGGCAGTGTTACAATTTTACTCACAACATCTCTACTCAAGTGAAGTAGATACAACTCTACTCGCTCACAATTTTACTCAGCCTCAACTCTACTCACAGTTTTTTTTACTCAGTTATATCTTTACTCAGCTTCAACTTTACTAAGCTACAATTCTACTCACGTATTTTAGCCTATCGGTAAACTAGCAATTCTTTGTGAGTAGAGTTGTAACTAAGTCTAGTTTAAGCTGAGTAAAGATATAACTGAGTAAAAAAAACTGAGTAGAGTTGAGGCTGAGTAGAATTGTGAGTGAGTAGAGTTGTAGCTACTTCACTTGAGTAGAGATGTTGTGAGTAGAATTGTAACACTACCGAGATACTAGTCCTGATTACTGACACTACAAGAGATTATAATTTATTCAGGATATTTAATATTAATAATCTATAGATTTTATCAACACATTTACTTATTTTATTTTTTTAATTTGATTTTTTTTTTGTATAGTAGATAAAACTAAAAATGCAATTTCAAATTATATAAATAATTTTTTATTAATTTTATAGATTGCTAACTTTATAGTAAAAAATTCTGATAGTACACCATCATTTAATCCAAATTCATCATACGCGGATCCGTTTACTGGAGGTAATCGTTATATACCTGGATCAGGATTGCCAAATGCCCCATTAGCACAAGCAGATCCTTTCACTGGTGGTAATCGATACATACCTGGATCAGGTTTACCCAACGCACCAGGAGTACAAGCATCGACTTCAAATCCAGATCCTTTTACTGGTAGTAATAGTTACGTACCTCAAACCAGCTTTACTTTGTCACCCCGCGAGGCGATGCCTGCATCATCTTCATCGTCATCGTCATCTAGTGTTTCCACACACTCTTACATCCCGCATAAAAGTTATTTGAAGCTTGAGCAAGCTAATTATGCTGCCATACTAGGTAATAAAATTAATTTATCATGTTAACAAACAGAATATAATTAATATCAATGCGGTACTTGCAGAAAAAATAAAAGAGTTCAATAGTCAACTGGGAGAATGTTTGCAACGGATACCTGACGTTAAATTGGAAGCTGTAGTTAATGTAGCTAGAGGTCAAGTTCAACAAGCTGACGCCGAAACAATCAGCACTCTTTGGACACTTCTTGAGTGGCCCAACGAATTTGTGTTCCCAGTGTTGGACATTGCTCGATTAGCTGTTTTACAAAAGTCACCAAATGATAATCTCTGCAATGACAACTTGGTCCCAGTTATTAAACGTCACCTATCACCTGATGCAGTGGCGGCAAATCAAATGCTTATTTTCCGACTATTAGCTAATATGTTTAATCACGAATCGGGTGAAAAGTTTGGTCTCCAGTATGCAGACTCGGTATTGGATGTGTTGCTTAAACTTCCCTCGCTCGGCAGTAAACATAATCAGGTATTTCATTGGATATTTATTATTTATTAAATCAAAATATATAAGACTGGACTAGATTGGCTTGAATTGATTGAAGGTATACGTGTATTATTATTATTTTTTTTTTTCAGGTTGCAATTGCCACTTACGTCTTGAACTTAACAGTGGCATTAAATAACAAACCAGATGACTTATCAAGTCGTCTTAGAATACTTGCTTTAATGGCAGTCCTTCTGGATAAATTAAAAGACCCAGAAGCTATTTTCCGAGGACTTGTTGCTCTTGGGACTCTGATTGCGTTAACAAATAACGCCGATGATAAAAATACATTAGTCCAATTACTGAAGCACTCAGAAAATACAATCGCTCTATTAAAATCATCATCTACAAGTAAATCAATGCTTGATGCTCATGGTAAAATTTCAAAATGTTCTAAACAAATACTTGATTTGATTGTTTAACATTAGTACGTTTTATATATTTAAAAAATAATATTTTTTCAATTTATTATTATTGATAAATGTTGCTTTTAATATTATTAATAATAAAAATTTAAAATTGCCGTATTTCTAAATAAATTTTTTTAAATTTATATCTATAAAAAAATATATATGTAAAATATAAGAATTTAATTATCGGTCTAACTTATTTGGCTAGTTATTTTATCCAACAGTCTGAGCCTTTTGAGTTTTGTTGTATTGTAGTTTGTGTAGCTTTGGACCATCCGATTAGTTTTTTACAGAAAATTTCAAGCCAATAAGACCTATAGTTTTGGAGATCTCGAGATGAGTAAGTGAGTGAGTCAGTAGTATCTCGCTTATATATAGATAAATATGATTAAGTTATTATATTCTCTACAGGACGATTGAGTAACAAAAATTATAATTAATAATTTTAGTATTTATGTAAGTATTTAAATTTAAAAATATACATTAATAAAAAGTTAAATTACGCCGCGCTTTCAGTTTCTTTGAAACCAAGAAGCGGGAACCATGACGTTTCGTCTTTAACTCTTGCTAATTTAGCTTTGTGGAGCATTATGCTGCCCATAACTTGCTCGGCGGTGTTTGTTTGTCCATAGTAATCGAGGAAAAGACCATCTGGATCTACCAAGTACATTATTATTGTATGATCGACCTGTAATTTAAACAAATAATCACATTAATTTTAGTCATGTTCAGAGATAAAATAATTTGAAAGTAAATTAAAAAAAAAATACAAACAATATAATCATTATCAGTATCCTTAGGTCCGCTACTAAAGTAAACACGATAAGCTCTGCAAGCTTGAGCAATCTGATCTTTAGTTCCAGTTAATCCAATTATTTTATCAGAAAATTCTTTGCAATATTTTCCAACAACTTCTGGAGTATCTCTGTCAGGGTCCACGGATATAAATATCGGTTGAATTTTAATATCCTTTTTTTCTATAAAACAAAGAGTTTTAATTAAACTAAATAGTAATTGTGATTAATTACATTAATTATATTAATTAAATAAATAAATAAATAAATAAAATACCTAGATCGTTTATAATCGATACCATTTTTTCTAGTTCGTCGGGACAAATATCCGGGCAGTGAGTGAACCCGAAATAAATTAATATCCACTGACCCAAGAAATCATCAGATTTAACCAGTTTACCATTCGAATCAATCAGTTCGAATTTCCCACCGATGGCTGCTTTTCCCAGAGACCTTCTGCGCTCCCGATCGACTACCAAATCCTTTTTTTCCTTCAAATACCGAAGATATAACAGAAAAACAGCACCCAATGTTCCACCGATAGCAAAACTGCGCCATGTTATTGGAGAATAACGTGATGACCCAAGAAACTTTTTTATTTTTTTTATTTTTTCCAAAAGTCCTGCCGGTGGTTCAGGTGGTGATAATTTTCGCGGGGTTGAATAACGAGCTACTTGTTTCTGAAATAAATTAATTAAAATCAACAATTAGTGATCTGATAAAGTACTCAGTAATTTAAATTAAAATAAACAATAAATAAATATAATAACTTACTGTCATAGGAATTAATTTTGGACTTGATTGTAATTTACGTAAAGATCGTAGAATTAATGATGACATTTTTTAAATATTTAATTAACAATTTTTAATTTATATTTAAATTATTTACTAAAAATTTTTATAAATCGATTTGAAAACTGACGCAACTCACTTGCAATAATGAGTAATATTTTAATCAATTAATTACAAAATTATTGCTGACATAACAATGGACGATTTTGTTAAATAAGTAAACAAATAATTTATTTAATTACCGGTATTTTATTTAACGGGGAATATGAACGAGACATGAGTGCACACGAAAAAAAGGAGTAAAGAGGGATTGAAAAAATTAAAACAGCTGATGACGATGCTTGTCATGTTGATAAATTAGTTTTCTATATTTATACTGTCAAACTGAAACATTAACCTCTTATTTTTTAGCAATAGTTAAATATTAAATGGATAGATTATTATTATTGTAATTAATTAATTAATTAATTAATGAAGTTAATAAATAAATAAATATGAATAGATTTGAATATGCGGAATCAAGGCTTATGCCCAATGAAATATATGTAAGAAGAGATTTATCAGTGAGAATTTATGATGGTGATACTAAGGTATATTTGTTTATTTATATTTTATAAATATTAATTAATATAGTAAATAATTTTTTAAATATTTGAATAGGAGTAAAAATATTATGAGTGTCAATGTAGCAGACAGGCATATTTTGAATTATTAATAAATAGAGTAAATAATTGAGAAAATAAAATTTTTAAAAAATGCGCAGTTAAAAAATTTAAAAATTAATAAGTGCATTTTTTATTTATAATTTTAAATTTGTCTGATATCTGCTACATTCGCACTCATTACTGAAGCTCGTGAAGTCTATTAATTTTACAATTTTTTTCAAAAATAAAAACTCCAAAAAATTGCACTTAGAGTTTTTTTAATTTTCTACATGTGCATATTTTTAGTTTTTTTTTATTCGCAATTGATTTGTTGAAAATAAAATTCAAAAATTTTTAATTCTCTACTACCTTTGAGATCATAAAATTTTTTTTACTACAATATTAATTAAAATACTTTGAATATTTATTCATATATTATTTTTATACAGACAAATTTTGCTGGTGGTGAATTAGTATTGACAAGCCATCGTCTAATATGGGGACGTCCTGGTGATATACCGAGTGGAAAAGTTTGTCTCTCCCTGTCATTGCGTTATGTTATTTTCTTTGAAGAAGAAGCACCAAGTGCATTTTCATTTGGACGTAGTAAAAAAATTATTTTACATTTATCTGAACCACCAATCGGTAATTAGTCTATTGCTTAGTAATTCTATTTAATTAATTGATTAATTAATTAACTAAAATATTAAACTACAGGAAAATTACCTGGACCAGTTGATAACAGCACAAGCATGCACATAAAGTTATCATTTAAAGAAGGTCTAGACCCAAATTATGTATCCCAATTAGCTGACGTGATAATGAAGAAACAGTGGGAAATTGTTACGATAACCCCGCCAGTACTAGAGTCTGAAGCGAGCAACCAATCAAGTAAAACTAAACTTCCAGTAATTAAAACACGAACTGGAATAATTGGTATCGAGAGAAGTTTACAAGAGAGACAGAAAGCTACTGATCAAAGTATCACTATGGCATTTCAAGATCTAAAAAAATTAATGGAGATGGCTAAAGATATGGTTTCGATATCTAAAACAATATCCACTAAAATACGGGTGACTATTATAGATAATTAAAATTATTACAATTCGGTTCTATGACAATTGATCCTCGACAAGTGATCACGCGACAATTGATCCCACAGACTAGATCCAACTAACAAGTGATCTTTTAATTCATCAGTTTCATAACTTTTATCATCATGATCTTCAAAACCTTTATCTTCATCATCTTCAAAACCTTTAACTTCATAATTTTCTACCGAATGTCGGTGGGATCAATTTGTAGGGATCACTTGTCGTGGTATAAAATTCTTGGGATCAGTTGACGGCAAAAAATGTATATTTTTATTGATAAATTTAATTAATAAGATAATTACAGGAAAGACAAGGTGATATCACTGAAGATGAGACCGTGAGATTCAAATCATATTTAATGAGTATGGGTATTGACGATCCAGTGACACGTGATGCTTATAAAAGTAGCAATGAATATTTTAAACAATTGGCTATTCAGCTTTCTCAGATACTAGAAGAACCAGTAAAGGTTTTTATTATTTATTATTTATTACTGACTCAACTAGAGTAAACTATTCAGTCTCACTCTTTTAAAAACGTATAAAAGTTTAAAAATTAAAGTCACAATTATTTACACTAGTAAAAGTGAATAAAACATTTAAATTTATTGATTGATTTATTTATTTATTTAGGAAGTAGGAGGAATGATGACATTAACCGACGCCTATTGTCGCGTAAATAGAGCACGTGGATTGGAATTATTGTCACCGGAAGATTTACTGAATGCTAGCAGACAATTGGGTCCTTTGAATCAACCATTAGTACTGAGGATATTTGACAGCGGCGTTATGGTACTGCAAGCTAGATCACATGATGATAATGCGGTCGTTGAAGATATTGCTGAATTGGTATGACTTAATTTTATAAATCGATATATTTAAAGTGTCTTTTAAAAATTATACTGAAAGAAGTATCGATATTAAATTGATTTGTTTAAAAATGTCGGTGTCTGCTGCATTCACCATCACTTTTTAAAGTAGTTTTATTAATCATTAATAATTTAATTAATTTATTTGTTTGCTTGTTTGTTTACTCAGCTTGATGAAAGAGGATCAATAACTGCCGAAGAACTAGCTCAATCAAGCGGAATATCAGTTTTGTTAGCGCGGGAAAGGCTTTTTGTAACTGAAAAATACGGACGAGCTTGCCGCGATGACTCTATTGAATCACTGAGATTTTATCCAAACTTATTCCTTCGACAAGAAACATAATTTAAATTTCTCAAACTATATTTTTAAATTATAAATAAACTTTAACCGCCAAGTTTAAAATTTTTAAATTATGCCCAAGTAACACAGTTTCAAATTTATGTCACCGAAAAAATATCTGCTTAAAAGACTTGACAGTGACGACAAAAAATAAATTACAAATAAGTCATCTAAGGGATTTTTTAATTGAAATGACTTTGGGGCGGGAAAAAAAGACAAATTTCCTATGACTTTTAGGACCAACATCTGTATGTTTTATTTATATAAAAAAACTTGGCTTTGAGACAAAAAAAAATTTGTCTTCTTCTTTTGAAAAACATCTTAAAGTTGTCTCTGTGCTACTTGGGTATCTACGGTGCTTGATTGTTATAAATTTATAAGCAAATTTATATATTAATTAATGATTATGAAGAACGATTGTTAATAACTTGAATAAATATGTAATTAAATGATGTATTTCTTAATATAATATTATAAAAGTATTTCTGTAATTGCATTATAAGAACCCTGACATTTGTAACTGTGTTAAATTTTAAAAAACTATTCTTTTGGCGCCAAAAATGAGTGTCACTGCAACATCAAAATCAGCTGTCACTTAACCTCAAATGTTGATATATTTTCTAACAGAGTACACACGTGTTCGCATTACAAATGTCAGTGGATTTTAATTGTTATATTTTTTTTTTAATTAATAATTAATTCACAACTGTACGGTATTACAAATATAATTAAGCATTTAATAATAATGACTAGTGAAATAAACAGTTTCCAGGATTTAAATCTTAATTCTTGGATAGTAAAACAATGCACTCTTATTGGTAATTATGAATTTTATAAAAACATTACTAATAAATAATTATTATGAGTGCAAATGTAGCAGACATACGACAGTTTTTTAATTACATCTAAAAAAATTAAATAATTAAAACAATAAAATATAAAAAAATGCATGTACTGAATTTTGAATTTTATAAACATTGTAATTTATTATTTAAAAGTTTTAAAAATTGTCAGATGTCCGCTAATTTTACTATCATATAAATATTAACAGCAGATAAAATTATTTTTAGGTGTAAAAAAACCTACTCCAATTCAAAAAAACTGTATACCTAGAATTTTAGCCGGTGATGATTGTATTGGTTGCGCTAAAACAGGAAGTGGTAAAACGCTAGCATTTGTATTACCAATTTTACAAAAATTATGTGAAGATCCTTACGGAATATTTGCACTTGTGTTGACACCAACACGTGAATTAGCAAGTCAGGTAAAAAATAAATCACTAACCATCTGATTGGGTTTTTATCAATCTCTCTAGTGTTTTTCTGAACACGTCCTTGTAATAATTATCAATAATTACTTTTACAATTTAAAATAAAACTTTACCTAGATTGGTGAACAATTTACTGCAATAGGACAACCAATTAATTTGAAGACATGTGTGATATTAGGGGGTATGGATATGATGGCTCAGGCACAAGAGCTTTCAAAACGTCCGCACATAGTAGTCGCGACACCAGGACGTCTTGCTGATCATCTAGAAAGCTGTGATACTTTTTCACTGGAAAAAATAAAATTTGTGGTACTGGACGAAGCTGATAGACTACTTGGTGGACACTTTGATGAGCAAATAAAAACAATTTTCTCAGCATTACCCAAACAACGTCAGTCTCTTTTATTCAGTGCCACTATGACAGATGCACTGGAGCAGGTTAAAAAGGTTGCGCGCAATAACGTATTTGAATTTGAAGACAAAGACGACAGTGGAATTGCGACAGTAAGAGAACTAGATCAACGTTACGTTGTCTGTCCAAGAGGAGACGTACGTGACGCCTATCTAGTAGAAGTAATTCGTACATTTAGAGGAATAAATCCCAGTGGGTCTATTATGATTTTTACTGATACCTGCAAAAATTGTCAGCTATTATCGATGACTTTCAATACCGTGGGATTTGAAAACGCTGCTCTACATGCGATGATAAAACAGCGCGAACGTTTGGCAGCGCTGAGAAAATTCAAATCTAATCATATTAAAATATTGATCGCTACGGATGTCGCTGCTCGAGGGCTTGATATCCCTCTTGTTGAGCTTGTGATCAATCATACGATCCCTAATGTCCCGAAGGAATATATCCACCGTGTCGGCAGAACTGCCAGAGCTGGTCGGGGTGGGATGTCTATCAGTTTAATTAGTCCTCATGATATTAAATTATTGCATGCTATTGAAGAAACTATCGGAACTAAACTTAAAGAGTTTAAAGTTGATGGTAATTAATTTTTTTTAAATATTAATGACTAATAGATATACCAAATTATTATAGATAAATATTTTTGAATATTTATGCATTGAAATTTAAATCAATGTCGATTTATCACAAGATAAATCACTAGGTGATAAAATTTATGTAATAAATTATTTTTTTTTTATTGTAGATAAAGAAATAGCGACAATATTTACCCAAGTATCGGTAACGAAACGTGAAGCTGAAATAGTATTGGATGAAACAGATTTTTATGAAAAGAAAATGATAAACAAGCGAAAAAAATTACTGATGGAAGGAAAGACTGAAGAAGAAATAGATGAAATTCTCGCGCCTAAAAAGAAACACAAGAAAAAAGAAAAGAAAATAAAATCAACTGAGACTAATGAAGGTGACGATAAAACAAAATTAATACCAACAATTAATATATGATTATACTTTATTTTTTATATGATATATGAATATACGTCAAGTACAAAAAATCTATATATTTTTAATTACATAAAAATAACTTTATTTATATTAATTCAAACCATCCCCAGTCGTAATTTTATAAGTCTTTTTAAAAACCTCTCCAACAAAAAAAATAAACACTGCATTATCATGAAAAATGATAATTAAAATTGCATCTAAGGCACATTCAAAAATTTATTTTTGAGTCACTTGATAAACATCGATTTCGTTTTTGTTTTTAAAAATTTTCTTATAATTAAAGTAACAAACTTATATGATTGTAGTAAATTATTTTTCATTATCGGGTCATGCTTGAATACGCGCCCTAATTTTTTCCTCATTTCTTATCATATTTAATTTATCCAAAAACGTATAAATTTCATTGACATATTCCTTTGGATATTTTCTAAAGTGTCCAACATGAGGTGACTCTTCAAATATTTTGACGTAAGTCTGTAACAGATGTAATTAATTATCACATTTTTTTTCCTTGGCTATCGTCCCAATGAGCATATGGGCCCAATTATCACATTTGTATTAAATTGTTAATTAATAAACTTACCGGTGTACCGAGTGAATCCCACGAATCACGAACTCTCATATTACTTGCAACTGCACCAACTGGGTCGGCATTACTCAACAAAAACAATGCGGGAGTATGGACGAGATTTAAATGAAAAAGTTGGCTAGATCTTATGTAGTATCGCGTTGCTTGTTCATGGAATGTCCTTAAGTGATACCTATAATTTCATTCATTTAGTTAATTATATAAATAAATAAATGGTCTAATAATAAATATGAACAACGCACTCCAAATATTTCCTGGCAATATTCTGCATCATTTCATTGTGTGGAAAAACAGCTTTCGCTGTACCCATAGTAAGCTCAGTAATATCTGCAGCACTGTCCCAAACTTGTCCAACAATTCTATCGATAACATGATTATACTTATCGCGATCTTCATGCACGAAATCTAGTAATTCGCCCCACATATAACCGCCAATTGAAAATCCATGGAGCATTATTTGCTGATAACTTGTGTTTAGGTGTAAAAATGTCAACAAGTCTTGAGCTACTAGCTGTTATTTTTTAAATTACTAATTATTAAAACTTTAATTATTTTTCCATAATACCAGAATCGAAACTTGAAGTTTCAGTGTCACTACAGCCAGTCGAAATGAGTTAATTTCAGACCATTGCCGCGAATTGATATTAGCAAACGCGTAATTGTGAGTGCCGTCAGTTAGCGGGCAGAAACATTTGCGTTTCGTCTCTTGGGAAGAAAACAATTAATGTTTCTGTCCACCGGCTGAAAGCTTTCGCAATTTAAATTCTGATACTTGTCATTTTTTCAAAATTAATTTTATTTACGTAAATGACAGTTCTGACTGTGATTAAGTTTTATAAAAATTAGTATCAATAATAAATAGTATTTATAATTTCTGCTTAATTATTAATTGCAAATTACAATTTACGCTTACGCTAATAGTTGGTCTTAAATTAACTTGTTTTTGAATAACTGATGACAATGAAATTTTAAATTCCAATGCAGGTAATCATGAAAAGTATTGTGTGTAAGAATGAAACACGATTTCAAACTGCGGATGATGTCAGTCAACTTCATCCTGGTCTGAAATCTTTTTGTTTCATCCCTCGTCACACAATATACTATTTTCAGTATATACTTATACTTATTTTTTTACTTACACGAGTACCTTTGACAGGCCACATCAACTGAAACGGCGAAACACTTACAGTGACAATATCGAAACCTTGTTCAAGATACAAGTTAGCGAATTTCATAACATGTTTTCTTTTTGAAAATAACCAGGAAAGAATAACAAGCAATGGTCTGTCGATCGGTTTATCTAAAGTGTAAGGCTTTTGTATAGTTGGTGGTTTATCGTCATGACAAATAACTTCAATATTTTTGCTGACATGGTGAGTCGATACTAGTCTGCAGGCAACGAACCCGAATAACTGTAAAAGTAAAACTATTTATTATTACTTGTAATTAAATAATAATAGTTAAATTTTTTTTGTTCTTTTTACCAAATTATGTTTTTTTCCAGCAAGTGGTGATTGCCTCAAGGCAGTCCAGCGGCTTTTAACAGCACTAAAAACGACTTTTCGCATGAAAAACATTTTTACAATATTGTTTTTCACTTCCTTATTTTCAGCTGAGAGTTTACTTCGCAATTATGGATTCCGCTTCAACTACAACAGTAATAATAATAATAATAAAAATAATAACAGCCAAGCGGAATAATTTTATAATAAAAAAAAGATGTTCTGGAAGCAATGAACTCTACAACTCATATTAAAAAATTATTTGTCAGAAAAATAAATTATCATATAATAGAAATTTTGAAAGTTGACTCGAAATTTACCAAGACTTGCGCGGTCATAAGTCAAAATTTAAATATGATGGTATTTTATTGATAGTAAAAAATTTTTGTTCCGTATTTTAAATTACTGAACATCATATTCTACACCATATGAACCAAGACATGTTCTCTCTACCCAAGTAGCACACTTGGATTTGTGACAGATAGGAGTTTTGAGGCTGTCTATTGACCTATTGATAAGGCACCAAAATGTTGACAAAACAATCAGAAATTTCACTGAAAAAACATCTGCTTAAAAGACTTGACCCAAGTGACTTCGATAAATTTCAAATAATTGTCAAATATGTCATCTAAAGGATTTTTTAATTGAAATGACTTTTTTAAGAAGGGAAAAAGAAGACAAATTTCCTATGACTCAGGACCAACATTTGTGCGTCTTATTTATATAAAAAAACTTGGCTTTGAGACAAAATAAAATTTCTCTTGTCAATTTAAAATACATCTTTAAGTTGTCGTTCTACTTGGGTAGTAAAAAGTCTGGTTCATAATTTTAAAAAATACTTTCACGATCATTGCAACAATTAAAGTACAAACCGATACTAAAATTGACCATGACAAAAATAAAAATAAATTACTAAGGTCATAAGTAATTACTAAAATGTTTACTTTTGCCACAGACTTGTAATCTATTTTTAGTTTAATACAACAAAAACTTTAAACTGGTTAATTTACGTAATACATTTTATTGCCACTAAGTTATGATAGGAAAATAAAATTACAACAAAAAGTTTGAATAATTACAGGCGCAATAACGAATAATAAATAGAAGTAACAATTAATCAGCATCAAATATGTTAATTGGAGATGGTCAAAGTCTAAAGCTAAAATGTCCATCTTCCACTTAATCTCTATAACCAGTTTCTCATTGAATCCATCAATTCATTTCACATATGAGAAAGTTAATAAAAGTAAAAGTATCACATCATCACAAAACTTAATATCTATACTTACATATACATTTAATGCATGAGTTTTAATTTATATATCAGCATATACATATTTATTAATAAAAACTTATTTAATTTACCTTGACATCCGTCACAAACACAATGGAAATGGAGCTCGCAGCTCCACTGTTTTTAAATAAATTAACGTGCGATGCAATTAAATAAATTTTACTATCGATAAACGAATTATGTTATCAACACATAAGTGACAGGAAGCCACGTATGCACTTACTTGTGCAGACATGCATGCAAATAAACAATAATAAGTCTAAAATAAAGAATCATAAATTTTAAATTACACAAAGAAACTTTTTAAATAAAAAAAAACAACAATGTACTTTTTAATTACTTCCTATTTTATTGTCTCTTGTCTCCTGTCAACTCATTTAATTATTGATATTATTGATTATTATATTTAATAATTGTTATCCTGTGAACAAAAATATTTTATTTTTACTTTAACTACTGATTAAATAATTCAAACAATTGTTTCTCTTTGACAGCTACCACGATACTGGTACCAACTCCAATCTCCAATTTTATTCCACACTCTTGTCGTCAAGACACTCAAATAAAAATGCAATTGAACTATAGTTCATGTACATGTAACAAGTATATGTATATATATAAATATATATTTATACAAGTAATGGTTGATTATAAATTGCGGTGTTTGTAATTTATAAAAGTAGGGATAAAATGCAGTAATAAAAATAACAAACATGTCATGATATAATATATGAAAATTAGCCTTGTTGAAAATATGACAGTTCAATTTTTAGAGTTGATAAAATTTTTTAATACTTATAAATAAATTAAATATTATGAGATAAGAAAGAAATTTTGAAAAAGAATATCAAGATTTTTTTTTTAAATTGTCTGCATATTTTTAAATAATTTTTTGTAATAAAATATTAAATTTTTTTATAAAAACTAAAGAATTATCGCGTGTCTATCTATTGTAGTTTGAGAAATATTGATAATTAAAATTACAATATTCTCTTTTTGAATTTATAGATATATATATGTATAAAAGTTGAGTTTAAATGAGTGTAAATGTAGCAGACTTAGACAAATTTGAAATTATTAATCAGAGTAAATAATTAATAAAATTAAATTTTAAAAAAATGCGCATTTAAATAATTTTGAAATTAATGAGCGAATATTTTTTTTTTTTAATTTTTTACTCTGCTTATTTATAATTTTAAATTTGTCTGATGTCTGTTACATTCACACTCATTGAGTTTAGTTATAAAATATCATTTATTTGAATGTCATAAATACTCAGTAATCTGAGATAATTAAACTACTGATTATAAAAATGGATCAATGTTAAATATTTCTTATCTATTGTTTAGTTATTTTAAATATAAATTCAAATTTCATTAATTGGTTCATTAGAAAAAAAAAAAATGGTTTCGTAAATAGATAAAAATATTTAAGATAAACCTTGAAGTATTTGTTGATTAAAATTATGATTGAACACGCGATAATTATTCACTTTAAATAAATGGTTTTAAATTATATTATTTGAGATATTAAATTATAAGAGTTTTAGTTTTTAACTTTAATATATAAACTTAGTGAATTATTAAAATAACATAGAGGTCAAGAAATTTATTTGCGTATGCAAATTAAATACTAAAAATAATATTAATTTAGGTTTTTTGTTTTTACTTTTATTTGTGTGACTATGAAATTTAAATTGGCATCGAACGATAATCACGAGATCGCATGCGCTAAAAAAATAGATCGTATGATTGCTGGTAATTGATGTGATGATGAATTAAAAAGTATGTTTTTCACATTCTGTTGATGATTGCATATTTTTTTAATCATATTTGTTATGTCATAGGCTTCAAAAGATTTTTTTTAATAATTAAAAAATTATTGAAAAGTTTTATGAGCGCGAATGTAGCAGATGAGACAATTTTTAAATTTCTAATAAATAAATTAATTAATTAATAAAATTAAAAAATGCGCGTGCTGATTTTTCAATTATCTAAATACGCATTTTGTAATTTTTACTCTCCTTAAATTTTATTTATTTATTTTTAAACCAAAAACGTCGCCGATTGTCGGCTAAGTTCACGCTCATCAAAATTTCAATTTATCGATTGATTAATTAAAAACTTTCCCATTAGTGTTAGATATTTAATTAAGAAGACAAATTATATTTATCTAGACTTCAGCACATGTAAGGTAGAAGTAGCATTTGTGGCCTGCTTCATTTTTTGACATTTAATACTTTATTTTAATTAATGAAAAAGTATAATGTGAATGTAGCTGACCATTGTAAATTTAAAAAATTTTCAAATAAGCGAATTAAATTTAAATTTAGAAGTTAAAAAAATGCACATTTATAGAATTTTAAAATCATTATGTGCATTTTTTTTAGTTATTTAATTTGTTTATTTGTAATTTAAAATTTATCTTATGTTTGCTACATTCACTCATAAAGTATAAAATTAAATTTCCATTTTGATAGTGAGACAAAAGTATCTTTGATCACATTTTTAAAATTGATTGTCATTGCGTCTTTTAAAAATGATCTTATTAAAATTCTTCAAGTGTCCAAAACTGGACCTAAAGTGGCCAAAACAAAAACGGTACCTCTACCCCTGCCCTTTTTAAATCTGATGTTACTTTGCTTGACATACCAGGATGGGAAAAGTAACAGTTTATTTTTAAAAACTGTACTTATGTAAAACTTAAACAAATAAAAATACTCTTCCATAATATTGTAATCATGTGATATAAAAAAACGAGTTGTCACCCGCCTGAGTTTCTGAAACCATTTTAAATGAATTATTTAAATATTTAAAAAAAAGACGATAAAAAAAACATATTTTTCTCTCACATTCTCATCTTTATTACATTTACTAAACAATACGAGTTTTAAATTACATTAGACAAAACATTCAAATTTTTTAGCATTTATAGTTTGAGATATTGTTTGAGTATTTTTTTTTTTCCCAGTGATTACATTTAGCAATTAATTATATTATTAATTATACTCATGTCTCTTTTCTTCTTATTAATTCTGTTTCCTCTCAAAATTTGTTTTATTTGTGATTATTTCTGTTTTACAACAATAATTATGATTAAATATATATTAATGTACGTTAAAAGACAAAATAAGCAAATTAATAAAATATACAATACAATACAATGTAATATTAAATCACAATTTTAATTTATACAAAAGTTATAGACATGATTGCTATTATTATTTTCTTCTATTATTGCTTTTGTAAAATAATAATAAAACTAAAAAAAATTATAACATTGCGACAATTATATTAATAAAAATAATTAATTCGTACTTGGTAAATTATTAATTAATTAATTGTGTAATTATACTGATTAATGCTAGTCTATTGACAAGATATTTTTTTCCCTACAATCTGCATGACCATTTAAATATTATAATTAATAAAATAAATTTAATTAATTATCTTTTTGGTACGGATCATAATAATGGAATCGGGCACCGCTAAAATTGTACCAAGACAATTAAATAATTACATTATTAATTATTATTAATACAAGGCATCCTATGACTAAAAATATTATGAGTGTGAATGTGGCTGACAGGTGGCAATTTTTCAAATTTTTGAATAAACAAATGAAATGTAAGTGGAATTAAAATTTTAAAATGCGTATTTACATCAACAAAAAATCAGTACGCGCATTTTTTTAAATTTCATTATTTTAAAATTTGTAAATTGTCTCGTCTGCTACATTCACATCCATAAAATATGATCCTGAAATTAGCAGACAACAATTTTTGAATTTTCTTTCGACAATTTAATTTAAAGAAAAACTAAAAATATGCACATGTAGAAAATTAAATAAATTATGTGTACAATATTTAGAAAAAAATTTATTTTTTTAATTTATCATTTTTGAAAAAATCAAAAATTGATTAGACCTCAGCTAATTTATGATAGTAAAGTCAGCGGACATCTGACAATTTTTGAAACTTTGAAATAATAAATTAAAATGTTTGTAAAATAAAAATAAAAAAATTCATGTGTAGAAAATTCAAAAATCAGTACATGGATTTTTTAAAATTTAATTAAAAAATTGAATGTCTGCTACATTTACACTCAAAGTTGATTTCAGTACCATAAAAAATTAACTTGACATTTCATTTAAAAAATAAAAAATAACGGTAAAAGTTTTACAACTGTCAAGATTTAAATATTTTATACAATTATTAATTCTTGTCACTTCATTATTAAACTTTAAAAACTATTTATATAATACGTGATTTATCTCATTAACTAGTTTTATAAAATGAGTGTATAAATATTTTAAATAATGAGTAATTACAATACAACGTAATATAAATAATAAAATAATAATAATTATTAATTAATAGTCAATAATAATAATTTTAAAAAAAGCGTATCAAGTGGTCATTGTTAGATGATTAAAAGACATTTTATCTAAGTGATAATTAGTGCAATTGAATATTACAAAGAGCTCTGTCATGATTAAGTTACATTTGACATTGTGCGAAGATTAAGATTGGTGCCCTAGTACAGAGTAAGACTTAGAAACAGTATTTCTTGTTAAAATTATTTATAATCCATTATTATTATTTAATATTCATTTTAAATATCTTGTGCTTTTTTATTATCTTATATTTATATATGAACACAAAATTATTACGTTATTTATAACGTATGTTTGTAAACATTATTGATTAATAATTAATTATTAATAAAATGACAATTTATTTTTCAAAGATAAATAACTTTTGATTAAATAATTTAATTATTTATCATGAGTAATTTATATATTAGTTATTTATTCATTAATAATAATAATAATTATGAGAAAAAAATAATTGATCGGCTTCAAGTAACAACTTATCGGGAGTTGAAAGAAGCATTAGGTACAAGTGGTGAATTATTAAATGTTATTATATACTATTGTTATTATCTAGTTATTTATTTATAACGTATACGTTTTTTTGTGCTAATGTTTATATATTTTTTTTTAATTATTATTATTATTATATAGTAATAATGAGCGTGAATGCAGCAGACATCAGACAAATTTAAAATTATAAATAAAAAATTCACTTATTAATTTAAAAATTTTTTAAAATTTTATTTCATTAATTATTTACTCTAATTATTAATAATTTTAAATTTGTCTGATGCCTACTGCATTTACACTCATTATTAATAATAAAAAAAATAGATAGAAATAGAAATGTAAAGTATGAGTGATAAGTACGCTAGTAATTGCAGTAATAAAATTGTGTGCTTACGTCATGTAATGAAATTTAAAAAAAAATTTTGTATTATTGATTAATAAAGAAGAGTAGAAATAAAAGTTAATGGAAATACTGTCCACTGAACACTGGAAGCACTTTAATACCGGATAAATAAATAAAATTTTATTTATATTTTATGTGCTGGGATTTTATTTTTAAAAATATTTATGTAAAAAAAAATGTATAAAAATTTTATTCTTTACTCTTTAACTTTAGATAATTAAATGCGAATAAAAAATATAAAATAAAAGTTATAAAAAGTAATAGTAAAGGTCACGGCAGCTGATAAAATACGATATCATTTGAACACAAGCGTTAGAAAAAATTAAAAAAAGTAATGAGACATCGACGTCCTTAGTAGCAAACTTACTAACTCCTTTTTAAAATTTTACTCACAAAAAAAAGAACCAGCTATTTTTTTCGACTAAAAAAATACATTTAGACATGCAAAATATATAGAGAGAGAAGAACTAGTTGAGAATTTAATATTCTCTACTAATGTGCATAAAAAAATTATTCGCTTTAATTTTTCTAAGATTGGTCTCTTAAAATTTTTTTTTTTGAGACAACGGTTTACGTGCAACAACTTTTACAACTTATACATTATAAATAAATGCATACCGAGCTCATACCTTAAGGCAAAATACCCAATTATTAGTGTCTTTAAAAGTCATAAATATTTTTACAATTTATAATGCAACCTTAAGAAATGCATTTCTAGTTTATAATACAAAAGATTGGACGAAAAAAAATTTGTGACGTCTCTAAAAACTTGAGAGTTCATAAACATTCAATTAGTCATATAAAAGTCTCTATACTTATAGAAACATAAAACATAGAACAAGAAAATGGGTTAAAAAAATTTATTTATCACTCATATTCATGTAAAATATATGACAATTGCTAACAAAAAACTGAAAAATTTCGAGTTTAGAGGTTTCCTAATGAGGACGTTCCTATTCGTTTTTAAAACCGATAAAAAGAAAATGATTTCAGTCAATTTCTACGTAAGCGGTAACAATAAAAAGAGATGTGATGATAAAATAAAGCGAGTTATTTTGTTATCTATACTCCTAACTATACAAATGGCATTTATAAGTCTCAATGAAATTAGTCTTATCGGTATACATTATTTTAAATATTTAAAACTAAACCAGCGTCATACGCGGTAAATTGTTTTTAAATATTTAATTTTTTGTCTATCTCAGCAATTAAATTACCAACTTTCAGCTATAATATTATATTTAAAAATTGCTGAGTCAACATATTTTAGCTTATTAAATTTTACTTAATAATAATAACAATAACAATACTAATATTTGTTATCATTATTAATTATTTAATTTAATTTAATATTTTGCTATAAAAAACAACCAGAACAAAAATTTGAACCACACCAATGGCAGTTATAATACATTGCACGCAAATTCAGCATATACGAGTCAATAAATATATAATTTCTCGTTCTGCTTACTAATTTTATTTAATATTTTTTTTTTTTACCCATGGCAGTTTAGTATCTCATTTATCTCAGTCAATTGTGATGCAATTAATTATTTCTTTCCTAATAATAATAATAATTATAATATTAATAGTAATTATAGTAAATCACTAGTAAATAATTAGTGATGTATTGAAATAAAAAATATAAACAAATAAAAAGGAGCTGAGGTTGTCTTTTCTTAAGAAGACTTGATCTAAATGCAAGTCTCCAAGACAAGACGACCTTGAGTTGTATCTCAGAAAGCTTCAACGAAGCTCGCCGGAAATAGTCCAGTGCGTCCAGTGCGCTGCTGAGTACCTTTGTACCATCCGTCATCACGTTTTTTGTGAACGTAAATAATATCACCGATTCTCAGCTCCAGCTCGAATTCGCTGTTCGGCGGATAAGGTACGATGCAACGGAATCTGTTTACACGTTCTCTGTATAAACATTAAAGTTTTAAATAATATTTAAGCAAATTTAACAGGTAAATAAACTTTGATTAATTATACACTGACAGTAAAGTCACGCAAAGTCAAAGCTAAAGACTCAAAGTTACCGTTCACGCATCGTCGGCTGCTGTTTGCTCTGCTTTCCCATTCCAGCATCCAGGGAGTTGCTTTTGCGATGATGATTCGCTGCTATTACTCCAGCTTCTCCAGATCTATCAAAATTTATTTTTACTTCAATTCAATTAAAGTAAAAAAACAAAAAAAAAATATGTTGTTTTGTTTACTAATTAAATAAAATATCAGCAACTACATGCACAAGTGCTTTTAAATGCAATCAGAGCACAAGCTCGTTACATGCAAGCATTCAAAATAAATATTATTTATTTATTATTGACGGTGACCTCTCTTTACATCTCAGTAAAAATATATCAGGTGAAATATCTCAGTGACTAATATCTCGATGTAAAATTTTCATGCATCCTTGGCTTGCTCATGGAAATATTTTATCATGAGATGTTTTTGCTGAGATTTTTTTGTCTGAGACGTAATTTCTGAGATCAAATGAGGGGGAGAGATTATTGACAAATAAATAATAAGGGACCGTTCATAAAATACGTTCGCATTTATGGAGGAGGACGGGGTCTCACTTACAGTTACGATAGAAAGTCATTCGTTTCATATTCGTATTTATATAAATATTTCTATGTATATATTTCCGTCATGATGGGGGGGGGGGGGTTATAATTTATGACGCAAATTGATAGGAGGGTTGCAGAAAATGTCATAGCGTGACGAAGTGGGGGAGTCTAAAAAGATACAATTTTGCGTGACGTATTTTATGAACGGCCCCTCGTTTGCTCCAAGTTTAGATATTTTTTTAAGCAAATCTGCGAGCGCTAACTAACCTCGGTAGAAAGGTAATAGGCAATGAGGGCCGTTCCTTAGGTTTAGCTCTTTGTGATGTCGTCAATGTTCCTTGGACAGTTCCTGGATGTAAGCGCTGCTGATTACTGGGACTCGTTCTTTCTTGACTTGACCCGACTTCTAACAACTGACTCGGGCATGATCCCGATCTATTTTTTTTATATTTAAATATGATAGATACATACGTATATTTCCTGATGGCTCGCGTAGCTGTTAGGCAGCTGCGTTAGTCGTATTAATTAATTAATTGAAAAAAAAAAACTAACATGGCTCTTGATTATAATTATAAAATTGTGATTTAAAAAAACGAAAAAATTAAACACTGAACAACGTGCTGAATATTTTTTCTAACGTTTAATACAAGCGCTATTATGTAAAGCTAATACGACAAACTTTTAGTGATTGTAGTAATTAAAAGAAAGTCATTCATACCGTACGTGTACGGCGTCTGAAGAAGCCACAAAGTTTCCATCCTCAAAGACTGGATTGTCCATTGAGTAAGTCGCGGGAGGTGGAGATTTTGATTTTTTTATGTTTGTTAAACGGCGCATTAGTGAAACACCTTTTTCTTTCTTTTCTTTTGGCTAAAAAAGGTGATTTTTAATATTAATATTTTGATGGTTAATGAGAAAAAAAAATAACTACGATTTTGAACCTTTGCTTTTTCGCTGGACTTGGAAGCGGTGGGAGTTGTGGCTGCAGCAGCGGCGGCGGAAACTGAAACATTAGGAGGCGGTGTTACACCACCGGTTACTCTGAGAGTATTGCTTGGACTTCGATTAATGTCGGAGCTTGTAGTCGCCGGTGAGATCACATTTGATGGTGGCGATAGCATTGTTTTGCCTGGTGAAGCTTTAAAGACAATCAAGATTAATCCAAGTGTTTATTTTTATTAATTATAAAATATAAAAAAAAAATATTACGTAGTAGCCTTACCAATATTAGATGACATCACAGCACTGTGACTACGGCCAAGTGGATTGGCAGCAGCTTGCTCAGCAAGCCGTGGAGGGCTTTGTCCTTGTCCCTGACCGTGCCAAGATGCTGATACAGCTGGTGAAGGACTTACTGCACGTGGTGGTAACTCTGGAGGTGGAAGAGAACGAGGACTGTACGGCTGTGCTGTTGCACCTTTGTTCTTAGTATAGCTGATAGTCATTCGTGAATCATTTGTTGCCTGGGCAGTTGTCAGGGTCGCAGTCTGATGTGTCGTCGTTAAAGTAACTCGACAAATTCCCCGTTGACATTTAGCAGGTGTAACATAATTACCCGGAAAAACTCCACACTTTTGTGTACGATTTGATGTACCCTTGAACCAGCCGTCTTGACAACGTTCAGTCACCATATAAATACCTCCTTTACGTAACTCGAGTTCGTCAGCTTTCTGAGGTTTGTATGGATAGAGAGCAACATAGGCAGCTGGTAAATTTGTCGTAGAATTAGCAATAGGTAAACTTGAAGAGGGTTGAGAGAGGACAAGATCACTGCTGCCACTCCTACGATGACGTAAATTGTGTTCTTGAGTTCCTGTGGTTGGTTGTGACGGAGCGAATGTCTCAGTGGTATTTGCAGCATTATTACTACTTCCGCAGAGATTTTGTTCAGTTGCCGGTGGACTTAAAATTTCAGCGCTGTGTCTGTGATGAGGATGTGGATGGTGTCCAGTATTAACAGCCGTAAAACTGTGACGTTTAGCGTTGTGTCTACCGCCGACAGCTGGTGGGGAAGTGGCCGGACTACTGGGACTGCTTGGTGCGGTACTAGAGCTGCTTGAGGTCGTCGAACTATTTGGTGTATTTGGAGTAGTGGTAGTGGAGCTGCCGCCAGAGGAAACTGTTGAGCTCGAATCGGACACAGGCAGCACAGCCGCTGGTGCCGTTTGTGGCCGCTGAGGTTGACTGCTGGTCGTCTGGACATTTCTCGTATGGTCTGTTGGTATCAGCGGTGTTGTTTCTTCATTCGTTGGAGTCGGCGGTGCAACTCTCGACGGCCCTGGCTGCACATTTGTCGACAACTTCATCAGAGCTCGTGCAACACTATTTAACTCAACAAAAGCCAGCGGGAAAATTCCAATACGATCCAGCAATTTTCCTTCTGCCCAATTCTCGTCGACTCTTCGTATTACACTAATTACTTCACCCTTAAACGGAAATAATTTTCAATGTTAATATCCACTACTAGATTAATAAAAAAATAATAAAAATTAAATTACTTTGTTGAACGTAAGGCATCCGTCCTCTTCATCATTAGTCATTCTAAAATCGTACAAGGCTTTACACTGTGGAACATGCGGCGGCAAAGGAGTCATCACCTAATAATTAAAAATTAAAAATAATTATTTATTACTTGGAAATAAAATGACACATAAATAAAATTATATGAGGTCATTACCTGGACATAAGAGAGCGGAAACACGCCATGATTATTTCCACACTCACCAAAATACCAATTATTATCAATTTTCTTTCTTAAAATCACAATATCTCCCTTTTTAAAGCTCAAATCTCTGAAAAAATATTTATAAATAACTAAATATACAAAAAAGACCTTACAAATATTTAAAAATAAAATAATTACCCCGGGACTTTTGAGATGTAATCATAAATAGCCCGGCCGTAGGGTTGGTTATGAAGGTGCACCTGCTTAGCGGAAGCATTTGCGTGTCTTGCTGGATCAGCTGCAAGGACAACTGGTGCCATGGTCGTGGTGACAGCAGCGGGCGTTGGTGTCACCTGATGACCGCCAAAAAGTCTCTGCGGTCCTGTTGTTGTTCGAGCATAGGGTTTAGCACTTTTTGGAGTCGCATTTCTCATACCCTCCAGTATCCTCATCAACAAAACATTGGGCGGCAAATCGTCCACCTTTGCATCCACCAGCACGCGGCATTCTGGACACCTCAGTTCCCGATGCGTGCTGACTATTTCCTCGAGGCATTTTTTGCAGAAGGTATGCTGACATGGCAGGACTTTGCTCGAGGTGTCCAACCTCTCAAGACAAACGGAGCACTCCAGCAGATCATTCAACATGCACTCGTCCATCTTGATAGTTTATTTTTACTTTATTGTCAACACTCTACTATCTACAGTGTCTATATCTAAAATTTTATACTTTTTCTATCAGATTATTGAATTTAGTTAATAAATTTATTGTCTAACGTCATAATTTATTATACTGTTAATTTAAAAAGGTAATTTCGTCATGTGTGATGTCAAGTGATTAGTAATTATCAATATCTATTTATAATTATACTGTCTATAATATATTTATAATTCATAATAATAAAACTAGGCACTAGCAGTAAATCTCACTTTATTTAAACACTTTTCTCTAGTTCCTCGAACCTCGTCGCACTATCACTCTCTCATCACTTTCGCTGCATGGACACGGGGGCGGTCGTTAAACTAAACCAAGAAAAAAAAACTCATACCCATGGCGCTGTATCTTAAAACCCCCACGAGGCTGTAATTATTTTTCAACTCTTTTCCAATAAATCTTCACCTCCACCCTCAAGTCATCACAGCCGAAACTTTATCATCTTGATGAACCAACGATTTAACTTTTCAGTCTCAGATCCAAATACCGGAGCAACTAAAAAAAAACTACTTGTCTATATTACTGTTAGCAACGACGACCAACGCACTGTCAGCGCGACAACATAAATTGCGGCACGAGCAGTATCATATTTCTCTCATTACACAATTTAATAATAATATTATCATAGTAACAATAGATAATCAATAATCTCCTCCATGTGCTCGATGACATTATCATGCGACTTTGAGAGTGCCCGGGGACTAGTGATAACACACACACATCACAGATTTAATTTTATCAAATCAATCACGCTCCGCCATTTCCGGTTATATACTTTTTTTATTTTATCTTCCCCTTCCTCTCTCACACACTGTCCTCTAGAATACTTTATTAACCATCTGAGTACTCATGTAAGTGTACAGAACTCGCGGCGACATCTTATTGGTCCTTCAAACACTGGCGCTCGCACAACGGGCATTTGAATTTTTCCCGCTCCGTAACAGTACTGGCGGCAAAATTCAAATTTCAAATTATTAATACTCCGATAACTACAAGAAAATAAATAATGTTATGTCAATTATTTATTTTATTTCTACAAGACAAATATTAAATTTTTCCCGCTCGGTAACAATACTGGCGGCAAAAATTCAAATTTCAAATTACCAATACTCCGATAACTAGAAGAAAATAAATAATATTATGTCAATTATTTATTTTATTTCCACGAAACAAATATTGAATTTAACAATACATAAATATATATACATATATATAATAGAAAACAAATAAACAAAAGGAGTTATCGCGTCGCAGAATAACAAAAGAGTACCAGTATTATTGAACGTGTCAATAAAAGTAAAGACAAGAGTTAGACAGCATCATCACTCCGTACCCCCAGTACTGATCTACACAACACTCTGGTGGACAAAAAGTGCAAGTGATAAAAGAGAGCGAATGACGTCACCGTGAGGAAAGACAACGCGGGGGTGTCGGTGTGTGTGTCAATTCTGTCAGCCAAATAAAAGAGCACAGTCGCACACAAGAGCTTTAAATATGTGGTGGTATCAGCAGCGGAGTGGGAGTGAACGTTGTATTAGACAGTTGTGTGTATAGTCCGTGTCTACGTGTCGTTTAATAACGTTGTCGTTGGTTGGCTGAGTCAATACTCCTGTCTCCTTCTTGGTTGGTGACAACCGTAGACTACCAGCCAGTCGTAGGCATTGGCGCGGACGCGTGTTAGTCATAGAGTGTGTCCGGGATTTGTGTCAGTTGTACTGGATACACGGGCTGTCAGATATTTAAAGAGTGTGTGTGCAGAAGCATACACATAAAAGGACACCACACAATCTAGCAGAGGTATAGTGTGTGCCTGTGTGCGTAAGACACTGCGGTCCCGAAGGTAGATAAAAGCGAGCAAGTCGAGGCCGTGGCCAGTGCTAGTGCGAATTTACCGAAGGTCGAGGGTGGACGTAGTATCGTTTTGCCAGTGTGTTAGTAGTGGCCCCATCGTTGCATTCGTCAGTTTGTTCCTTATTCAGCCAGTGGATCTGCTGGCAAGTTAACTTTAGTATTAAGTACGCACAAGTTTATTACTTGGTACTGATCAACGCCAAGGAGTCTACAATAATTTAAATTCAAAAATAATATAAAGAACAAGCGGGATTATTTAACATCTACCTGATATACGGTCCATGTGATCTAGTGACTATTAAAATGCTCATCAAGGAATTGTGAGTGACTTATTAATATTATTTTATTTTTTGTTACGTTAAATTATTTTTTAAGTACCGCGTCTTTGTTACTCTATTTAACTCAAACTCAACTTGTACACTTACTACGTGTCTTAGTCATGCTGTGAGAAAATTATTAAGACAGAGAAAGATATATATAGTATGTGTAGAGATTGATTTAAAAAAAGGATTTATCGTGTGACGATACTTCCGGGCACGTTCCGTCAAACACGTATACCGCACCGAGACTTGCCTCTTTACACGTTGATTTATTTTTTTACCTACTAATTACCGCATCATTATTATTATTTTAGGAACTAATCGTGTACCTTATTGCTAATCTTTAATGGATAGCGTGTATATGAGGGGTTGGCCTTCATCACCCCCTCGTTCTGCTTCCCCATTCTGCCACTGGTGGCCTAAAAAGAAATTTATTTTACATACGATTTTTTTTGTCCTTTACGTCAACTCATCTAGTGGAGATCTAGGGTTGCTAAGACGAGAGATTCACCTCAATAATGGAGAAAAATATATTTACACCGTTAAAATGGTGGTTAAAATGACATGACGATAGAATGGAGGTGTAGGTTGGCCGAAAAATATTAAACATCCTCGTAAATATCCTTATGATGCGGAGGTATCGATTTTTAGTTTTACTCACGATTAGAATTCGCGCCCGGCGATCTGCCAACGTGACTTAGAGTTATCACTTGACGTTAGAGCACGTCGTGGAGGACGACGTCAACCGGGTGCTTGTGATTAGGGAGCAAGGTCGTTAAGTAAAACTTCTCCGGAGACTCCACTCTGTGGGCACACTTGAGTTTTTTATTTTAATATTAATTATCACTGAGTGTGAGTTAAATTAGGCACATCCATCATTTATTTATAATCTTATCTTATTTATAAATTAAAAATACATTATTTATTTATTGTTATTATTATTTTTTTCTGTTACAGCCGTGTCACCCTGCCACTTACTGTTGAAGAGGTATGTCACGAAATACCTGATCCTAGTCTGCTATTAAACCATATTGATGTATATTTAAATTGATGATACACCTGACATTTAGTAAAAAATATGAAACAATTAATATAATAATTGTCCTCTCGGTGACACTGCATTAATTGCTTGCTAATTACTGTCTATTATATTTTTTCTAAATGCAGCGTAATCTGAGTGATTATTAAATAATCAGGCTATAAAAATTCAATGTCATGTTTTATCAGCACTTTGTTTATTTTAAATAAAATTTAAGTCAAAAAAATTTTTTTAGTATTACATTACAATAATAATGTGTAATTTTTTTTAGTACCAAGTGGCTCAACTGTACTCTGTAGCAGAGGCAAGTAAAAATAACACAGGCGGCGGGGAAGGTATCGAGGTATTAAAGAATGAACCGTTCACGGACTACCCACTGTTGGGAGGTAAATATTCCTCGGGACAATACACCTACAAGATTTATCATCTAGCCAGTAAAGTACCAGCGTACATACGCGTCCTTTTACCAAAGAACTCGTTGGAAATCCACGAGGAGGCATGGAATGCTTATCCATACTGCAAAACAGTAATCAGTGTTAGTATTTATTCGTCATATCTATTAATACATATATATTTTATCACGTGGATTATATGCTTCAATAATTTATTTAATGCCCGCAGAATCCTGGATACATGAAAGATAATTTTTTTATCATGATTGAGTCATTTCATATTGCAGACACTGGCAATCAGAGCAACGTAAGATTCAAAGATTAGTCGAGTTGCAAATATTTTAGTGTAATTTTAAAATTTTTATTTTTAAATCTGCAGGTCCATGAACTACCACCAGAAAAATTAAAAATACGTGAAGTGGTACACATAGACATCGCCCATGATCCGATAGCCAGTGCGGACTACAAGGAGGATGAGGATCCGACGAAATTTAAGTCTGAAAAAACGGGCCGAGGACCGCTAGTCAGCAAAGACTGGAAGAACAACGTGTCTCCTGTAATGACGTGTTACAAACTCGTGACATGTGAGTTCAAATGGTTTGGGTTGCAAACACGAGTCGAGAGCTTCATCCAGAAAGCTGAGAGACGTCTCTTTACCAACTTCCATCGGCAGGTATTCTGCTGGACAGACCGCTGGTACGGACTCACGATGGAAGACATTCGAGCGATTGAAGACAACACCAAGGAAGAACTCGATAGGGTAAAATTTACTACTCAATACTTAATATTTTTAAGTTTTATTTTTACCACTAAATCTTTGTACTGTAGATTAAAATTTTAAAAACTTTTATTTCAATTTCAGCAAAGACACGAAGGAGAAGTACGCGGTATGCGAGCTGATGAATGAACCCACGGTCGAAGTGTCTAGCTACTTTTAAATAATTTTAAATTTATTTTCCCTATCTTCAATATATTAGACACCGAGAGAATGATTTAAAAGAAATTTGAGACAAAGAGCACAAGAGAGAGAGAGAGAAAGAAAGTGAGAGAGCGAGAGAGAATAAATAAATAAAAAAATTGTAAAAAAAATTAATATCTTAACGAATGTATTACTATTAATAATTGTTCGGTCCACCACAAAGTGATCCCTTTCACACGAGACAGTTTTCCTCAAAAAACTTTTATTTAGATTTATAAATCTATATATTTAAATATAAATATTTATCAGTGTCTAATAACAATTACTTATATTTTAATTTATTTACAACTTACGAAAATATTAAAAGAAAAATAATTAATAATAATAAAACTAAACGTATTAGATAAATGTATTTACAGTCAATGATTAATATTAATTCAAATAATAATTGTGTAATGTAACGTAACTATACGTGAGAAAAAACAAATAAGACGTAATGATTAATTACATATGAACGTTTGATCAATACTTCTATGAATAATAAGAGTTTAAATGATAAATAAATACAATACACATCCACGTACACAAAAGTTGACTTTTAAATTTAAAATGTCGATACAAATATAGATAATTTAATAATAACAATAATAATAATTATTAATTAATTGATAGTGTAGAGTAGTTAGTAATAGTTATGAACATTTGTTAACTGGCAATCGAGCTGATAACGAAAGAAAATTATTAGGACAAGGATGTTAATCATCAATGATGGAATTTATTTTTTTTTAATAGTTAATTCATGTATTACTATTAACTATTTTGTATTAATGTTAATTTAAAAGTTAAACATTCATTAAATTTATACAGCTTTTTTTTAATAATATTAATTATTATTATTTATATGAAAATGTGACATGCGTTTGCTATTATTGATAATTTTGTAATGCGTATATTCTTATTTTTTTTTTTTATTTGATAAAATCAATTAAACTTAACCGGAAGTAAGCGTCTGCAGATTTATATCGCGATTTTTGTTATCGTCGATCACTTTGTTAATTAAATATTTTTTTTTTAAACGCATTGTAATTTAAAAATGAAATATTGTTTTGAAAATTAAGTGTCACGATGCAGCTCATGCTTACGTCAACGATATGAAAGTAAAAAAAATTATAAAAATGAATCATAATTAATAATAAATTGTAATGATGATAATAGTGGAAAAAAAATTTCGTTAGGATGAATTTTGAAAATTAATTATCAATTATTAATTATCACGTTTAATTGTATATCGATTGCAACAATAATAATAATAATCTTATGGTAAAATAAATTTTTCTTTGACTCGCGAGTTGCGATTTATAAATAAATCAATAAAATAAAAGATATAAATAAATTTATATCAAAGTTAAATGAATGTCGGCTGCTTTATATTTAAAATATAAATTATAATTATTCGATTTATTTACGAAAGATAATTAGAGATATTTAATAAATATTTAGATATTTAAATTTATTTCTCTATAAATGTAAATTAATCTGCGTCTGAGCGTGAGTTTATTACGAACGCGGGTATTATGTAAAGTTTTAAAGAATAAAAGATTTAAGAAAATAAATAAACAAACAAACAAACAAAACAAACTTATGGAATAGAGTAAAGAGTTTTAACAAAGAGATGTGTTGGGGTTTTATGAAAATTATTATGATAAAAAATTAAATAAGAGCAAGACGTTGTACATATATATAATAATAATAGTAAAAAAATTACTGAAAGATTAAAGAAGAAGATAAATAAGAAGCAACAATGAAATTCAAAGGGATTTAAATATATGATAATGATAATGGAGATGATGATGATGATGCGTGCGTTAATTAGCTTCGTTTGCATTCCGATGAGAGAGTACTTGCTACCAATATATATACAATTGAATACATTACGATCTCTGTGAATTTAATCACTAATTACTAATTACTATTACTGTTATTAATTATCTAGTTTATTATTTTAAATTATAATTATTTAAGCCGATTAATGCTTGTATTATTAGCGGAGGATTATCTTAAACCGGTCTAAGAAATTTAATAAAATAATTAAAGTAATGTAGTTAATTACCCGTGTAAAAAAAGTTTATTCTAAACTTCAAGAAGTGACACAACGACAAACTTTTTTTAAACTTCTGACAATACAAAGAAAACATTGACTTGTTACTAAAAAAATTTTTTTAGACTCTTGTAAACTTTTTTTGATTCTCCATTTAAAATGATAAATTTTATCATTTTTTTTAGTGCGAATTACGGTCAGTAAAAACTGATTTTAAACTTTTTTTTTACTATTAAGGGCCAGTTTTACAAATGGGGTTTCTTTTTACCCGGGCTTAAATTAATATTGCTGGGATATCGAAACATTTATGATATATAAATATATCAGCAATAATTAAAACCCGGTTTGAAAAACTGCCCCTGTCATTTATTTATTTTTCCTTTGAATTTTCAAAAGTTTAAAAATTTTTAAAAAAAGTTAATCGTCGTCTCACGTTTTGAAGTCTAGAATATTCAAATTTTTCAAAAATTTTTTTGGAATACTGCATTCAGTATTTAAAGTTAAAGAAAAGGTAAAAAGTAGATCGTAATTGTCATCTGCACAACAAAATATTATTCTAAAAAAAAAATAACTGTAGTAATAAAAGTTGAAATCTGTAACAGGTATCTCTCTCTGAATTAAATTATTTTTCTCTAGATAAATGTAAGTCAATACCAATTTTATTTAATGGATTAAAATTTTTTTCTCGTCAGTTGTAATTCATGTTGATAAAATGTTTAAACAGATAAATGGGTAGAGTTTAAAAATAGTCAGAGATAAATAATTAATTGATCAATTGAATTGAATTGAAGAAAAGGCTTGTGCTTACACGATAGCAAAATAAATAATTCGTCAAAAGTCGTTATAAAAAAAAAAGTTAATAAATAAAATGTGATCGTTACTATTTTATTGAATTTCACTGTGCGCAATAAGTCTATTTGTGTCCTAGTAATTAACTCATTAATTAATTTAGCAAAAATTAATCTGTTCTTAATTAAATTGAGGTAAAAAAAAATTACAATTGAATTGAAATAAATATTATTAATTAATAAATAATAAATTAAAGAGTTATAATTGTGGTCCGTGTTCACCACAATGCTGCCAAAGCTCCGACGATTTAATCCTTATAAAATGTATGTAAATGTACATACATGTGTACAATTAAATATAAAATAGGATATACAATGTCAAAGTCACGTGATCGTGAGGCTAATAAAATTCAAGAGTATCTATAGCAAATCACAAAGTGTTTATTGATTCCTTAAAATCTTTTAATATCATATATATAATATATATAAAAACATCTCGATTTATTTATAGTCTTCCTTTTCCCTTTTCCATTTTTTTTCTTCATACCATAAATGTATACATATATTTGTATATATAAAAAAAATATTTATAAACGTCACTTATAACTTAAAATTGCATTGATCGATATATAGATTTAAAAATTTTTTAAATCTCAGTATAAAAAATATCTTCATTTCATAAATTTTTTTTCTTAATCAATATCATAAAAATATGTATCAAGGCTGTGGGTCTTAAAAAATATAAATTTGAGATTCTTATCAACCAGAGACTCCGTATTCTTTGACGATATTACCAGCAATGACAAGTCGCTGAATTTCAGAAGTCCCTTCATAAATTTCAGTGATCCTGGCATCTCTGTAATGACGTTCTGCCGGCATATCAGACACGTAACCCATGCCACCGAGAATTTGAATGCACTGATGCGAGCAGAAAGTCGCGGCCTCGGAAGCTGCTAATTTAGCCATCGCGGCTTCTTTGGTAAATGGTTTACTGGTGTCTTTGAGATGAGCAGCTCGCCATGTCAATAATCTCGCGCTTTCAAGTCTTAATGCCATGTCGGCGATTTTTTGTTGGATTGCCTGTAATTTGACTATCGGATTACCAAATGCCATACGTTTGCTTGAGTACTCGACGGCACAGTCAAGTGAAGCTTGAGCGATTCCAAGTGCTTGGCTTGCAATTCCAATTCTCCCGGCATCAAGAGACATCATGGCTATTTTGAAACCCATACCGGGTTCACCAAGAATATTTTCTGGTGGTACTAGACAGTCTTCAAACATCAATGAACAAGTACTGCTTGCACGAATGCCCAGTTTATCTTCTTTCTTACCAATCTCCAGACCTTTTGTTGGTGAATCGACAATTATTGCACTGATTCCTTTGTGTTTTTTTGATTTATCAGTTGTAGCAAACAGTACAATACCGTTAGCTTCATTGGCGTTAGTGATCCAGCACTTGGTTCCATTGATTCGGTAGCCATCAGCTTCTTTTTTAGCAACTGTCGATGCTGCACCAGCATCAGAACCATTTCCAGGCTCACTCAGTGCGAAACATCCTACTTTAGTACCGTCTGTAAATGGTGTTACGTATTTTTCTTTCTGCTTTTCAGTACCAAACTTCTCGATCGGACCCAAATACAATGAATTATTTACGCTCATAATTACACCAGCGCTGGCACATCCGCGAGATACTTCTTCCATGGCAATCACGTAGGCCATGTAATCCAAACCAGTGCCTCCAAGAGATTCTGATGTCGCTATCGACATTAATCCCAGCTCTCCCATCTTTTTTATCTGCTCCGCTGGATATTTGTGCTCTTTGTCAAGTTGTCCCGCAATCGGTTTCAACTCAGCTTCCGCAAAATCTCTAAATTTTTTTTAACAATCACAAATTTACAGCAAGAATAATAAATTTTCATTTGATTTTAAAATAATTCGTTTACCTCACGGTTTTTTGAAGCATGCGATGAGTTTCTGGTAGACTTGCTATTGAAGCGATACATCTTCTGTCAGTACGTAATTTATTTATCGTCCTAAGACCTGTTATCAAATAAATTTAAATTTTGCTAAATAAATTACACAAGAAGCAAATAAATTTAATGCTAATGAGGATGATACTGAACTATGCCGAGGTCTGATGACTTTTTGAATTTATTTCAAAACGATAAATTATAAAAAAAAATATTTAAAAAATTGCACTTGTAGTTTTTTAAATTTTCTACACATGCATATTTTTAGTTTTCTTTTTTTTTGTAATTAATTTGTTAAAAAACAGATCCAAAAATTTTTAATAGTCTGTTAATTTATGAGTGCGAATGCAGCAGACATTAGACAAATTTTAAATTATTAATAAATAGAGTAAATAATTAATGAAATAAAATTTTTGAAATATCCGCGTTTAAAAAATTTAAAAATTTAGAAGTGCATTTTTTATAAATATTATTTTTTAAATTATTTACTCCATTTACTTATAATTTTAAATTTGATGTCTGCTACATTTACACTCATATTAATTTCAGAATCATCAGTAAGTGAAATGTAATAACGAAATGGAATAAATAAATAACTTACCAAAAATTCTTAAGCTGTTCATAATTACAATTAAAATTCAACTCGTAATATTTGCCTTCAATACATTTAATTATCTTTTACTTTATTTTTATCCAGTATGTTTGTGTGTCGTTCCAAAGATCAAAATTGATACTCGTAACATCATCTGTGAGAAAATATATCAACTCGAACGTGGTCTGAAAATTTAAATAAATAAATTCTTACAAAAAGATGGCGGAAGTTTTAAGATTCAATTCAAATTATAAATACCTCATTTAAAAATTACTCATAATTAATTTACTTAAAATAACTTTTAATGAGTGAAATTAATTCAAAATTATCAATTAATTTATATCGAGAAATTACTAATCGACATTGACTTAAATATAATTCAAAATTCACTATAATCGCCCAATTGGTTAAAAGTTTAGCCAATGAAACTTTTAGAAAAAGCGCGCGAAAATTTAAACTTACAATTGGATTGAACACTAAAATTTTTTAATTATTATTTAAAATATAAAATCTCTGGTTACTTATCTAGTAATTTTGAAAAATAATTGTTACCAAAGTGTTAATTAATATAAATTACCAGTAATTAGTTTCCATTGACAGAAGATATAATTAAATTAATAATGAAATATTAATAGAATCATTGAAATAAAATACACAACCTAAAAATAATCTAATGGACGTAGCAGAGAATCAACATCATCATGCAACTTGGGTTTAGAAGTATACAATTCTTTATTTAGAATTGGGTTTTGGAGATATATATTAATGTGTATTAAAATAAACCATCCAAGCTGATTCTAGTGTCGTCTAGATTATTCTTTAGGTATTTAAAAGTAATGCATGCTCGTGAGCTATTCAGTTACTGTTTTGCTACATGACATACAACTTTTAACAATCAACAATAATATTTAAAAAACATTTATTATAAAAGGTATTTATTTATTCTATTAAACTTTTGATAATTTATTATGACAGTGAAAGTAGCAGACGTCATTTTTTAAATTTTTTATAAATTAGTTACTTGTAAGTAAAATATAATTTTTCTAATATATACGGGTAGTTTTTAGTTTTTGATTTGAAATTTTTCTGTTTTTTTTATAAATATTTTAGTTGTTTATTTAAAATAAATAAATTTTTTAATTCTCTGCTACTCTCAGTGTCATAATTTATTGATATTCAATTTAATTCAATTAATTTAATTTAATTGTAATAATTTGATGACAGCGAAAGCAGCAGACATCTGATAAATTTTTTTATTTGTCAGTAAACAAAGCAAATATTAATAAAAAAAACATTTTTTTAATTTATACCAAAATCTTTAAAATTTATGCGCGTATTTCAAAAACAATATTTAGTTTTTTTGTGAAAAAAATAATTTTCTGACGTCTGCTATTTTCGGTGTCATCCCAATTAGAATAACTAAAAAAAGTTGGACATAAGTGAGTAAAAAATTATTTAAAAGTGGAACGTCAGCCATTTTTTTTAAATTAAAAAAATAATATTTATTTTGTTTAATTAAATTTAAAACATTGATTTATTTTATTACTGAAACTCGGGCAGTCACCTGAGGACGTTGGTTGCTAGTTTAATTAAGTTACAATAATTGAATATAATATTAGTTTATTGATTATCTATTTAAATATTTTTCAGAATTAAAAATGACGAAATCAACATTATCACCATTGGAATTAAAAGAAAAAGGAAATGAAGCCTTTCAAAAGGGTAATTGGGATGAAGCATTGTCTTGCTATACAAGTGCACTTAAAATAACCAAAGATGATACTAATGAGAAGGCTGTTTTATGTAAAAACCGTGCTGCCGTTTATTTGAAACAAAAAGATTATGATAACGTGATAAAAGACTGCAATGAAGCTTTGAAGATAACACCAAATGACCCAAAAGCTTTGTTTAGACGGTGCCAAGCTTACGAGGCGTTAGAAAAATATGAAGAGGCCTACCGCGATGCACGTTTCGTCGTGAATTCCGATCCTTCGAACAAAGCGATTCAGCCAATCTTAGCACGTTTGTTCGAAATAGTAGAGGAACGGCTGCGTCAGAATTCACGTACCTCCGCAAAAGTATCACAGATGTTCGAGATGGCATTCAATTTGGAAAGCGATAAAGAAAAACGTGCTGCTGCTATGAATAATTTGCTGGTATTGTCTCGTGAACGTGCTGGTGCAGAAGCGATGTTCAAAGAGGGCATTATTACTAAGATTTTAAAACTATTGAAAATTGAAAAAAATAATGATGAAATTATCACTGCATCCATAAGAATTATTGCCGAGTTATGCAAAAATAATGTCGAACGTACTGAAGTAATCATACGTGAAATCGGCATACCCTGGTTTCTAGAAATGATTAATAGTAATAATGAAGAGAGAGTCAATGCTGCACAATATTGTATGCAGGTAACGTATTTATTTAATTGTAATGAGTTTAATAAAATTACCCTGAGTTAATTAATGTCTGAAATATTAAAATTTAATTATTTTTTCAGATCGTTTTAAACAGCTACAGCGGACTGGAAAACAAACCAGACTCTAAACCGCAAAAAGAATTGTGTGAAAAATATAAAAATGAAATAGACACACTGCTGTCATGTTTAGTTTACTCGACGACAAATCGCACGATAACGGGGCTGGCAAGAGATGCACTTATTGAGTTGATAATGCGGAACGTACATTACTCGGCACTGGATTGGGCCGAGAGGTTGGTAGACATCAGAGGTCTCCAGAGATTGATGGAAGTAGCGAGTGAACTGGAAGAATATAAATACGAGTCTGCTATGAACATAACAGCGTCAACACGGACGGTCGTGAGTGTTTGTCTGGCGAAAATTTACGAGAACATGTACTACGATGCGGCGAAGGAAAAGTTCTGTGCAGCAATTGATGAATTTATAAAAGATAAACTGCTGGACCCGGAGGTCGAGTCAAAAGTACGTGTTACCGTAGCGATAACGACTCTGCTTCTTGGTCCACTTGATGTGGGCAATTCGATCGTCGCGAGAGACGGTATCTTGCAGATGATACTCGTGATGGCCAGTACAGATGACATTTTGCAGCAGAAAGTCGCTTGCGAGTGCATCGTGGCGGCAGCTTCGAAAAAAGACAAAGCAACGACTATCATAAATCAAGGCGTTAATATCCTGAAGAAACTGTACCAATCTAAAGACGACGCTATTCGTGTACGAGCTCTTGTTGGTTTGTGTAAATTAGGAAGCTCAAGTGGAACAGATGCCTCAGTAAAACCCTTTGCCGATGGGGCAACTAAAAAATTAGCAGAGGCTTGCCGTAGGTTTTTGATAAACCCCAAGAAAGACAAAGATATGAGGAAGTGGGCCGTCGAAGGTCTTTCTTACTTGACATTTGACGCGGAAGTTAAAGAAAAATTAATAGAAGATAAAGGAGCCATTCATGCGATGATTGAACTTGCCAAGTCTGGTGACAAGTCTGTTATCTATGGATGCGTTACTACTTTAGTTAATTTGTGCAACGCTTATGATAAGCAAGAAATAATACCCGAGATGCTGGAGTTGGCTAAGTTCGCAAAGCAGCACGTGCCCGAGGAACACGAGCTCGATGATCCGGATTTCGTTAACAAGAGGCTCGTTACTCTGGCCAAAGAAGGAATCACAACTGCATTGGTCGCACTCGCTAAAACTGACAGTGACAATAGTAAAGAATTAATAGCACGTGTTTTTAATGCAATATGTGGGCAGCAAGAGGTACGTGGTATAGTAGTACAGCAAGGCGGTGCCAAAGCTTTGCTACCTCTAGCTATAAATGGAACTGCCAAAGGAAAGAAACAAGCAGCACAAGCCTTAGCTAGAATTGGTATCACGATAAATCCAGAAGTTGCATTCCCTGGTCAGCGAATAATGGAAGTCATCAGACCGTTATTGAGTCTATTGAATCAAGAATGCTCAGCTTTGGAGAACTTTGAAGCACTAATGGCACTTTGTAATATTGCTGGAGTTAACGACGCCATTAGAAAGCACATGCTGAAGGAAGGAGCGTTTCCTAAAATAGAATTTTACATGTACGAAGATCATTTGATGCTACAACGCGCTGCCACCCAGGTTGTGAACAATCTCATGATGTGCGAAGACACTATAAAATTATTTGAAGGCGAGAATGACCGTGTCAAGTATTTAGTTATTTTATCAAGTGACGAAGACCAGGACACGAGTCTCGCTGCTTCTGGAGCGCTTGCAATGCTCACTTCGGTCAGCCACAAAGCTTGCGAGAAAATATTTGACAGCGACAATTGGCTTGAGTCTATTCATTTCTTACTGGCTAATCCTAATCCTGATGTACAACATCGCGGGGTCGTTATTGTCGCTAATATGATAAACAGTACGAAAGAAACAGCGACCAAGCTTATTGAAACAGATGTTATGGAGATACTGATGGCGCTTATCAAGAGCGAGGATGTTAAGAACAAGAAAATAAAGGATGCGGCTGCATCGGCATTGGAAGCTGCTGCCAAGTGGAAACTTATTGAGAAGAAACCGGAAGCTGAAGAACAGCCCAGTGGATCAGATAATAATTTGGAATCTGTTGAATAGTTTTACTAATGTATTTAATTTATCAGTACTTATTTTTAAACGCTAGATGATAGCATTTTTTAAAATAGTTTATGTACTAATTATTTTATAAAGACGACTCGTTAATTGTTGAAAAATTAATGTATTTATTTATACTATATCATATTTAAATATATTGTACACAAAATATATATAATTTGTATAACTTTTACAAGTAAAATAAAATAATAAAAATAAATCTATTTACAGTTTTATATTTAGTATTTTAATATATGTCATACTTTCAAAAACGGATGTTCGAGCGCATCGTTCGCTGTAATTCGGGTTTTATAATCTACATCCAATAAACGTGACAATAAATCATATGCTTCTGGTGGATAATTTTCGGCTAATGTATTCTTTGAAATAATAAAATAATTATAAAAAATAAAAATAATTATAATTGATAAAGAAATAAAATATAAAATAAAAAAAATAAATAAAATACCTTGCGATTATGACAAGTGTTATTTTGCTGAGAATTAAAACTTCTCTGACGCAATTTTTGACAAAGTGTTACTAAATCGATTCCTGATATAGTTTCACTACAAATTAATTTTTTACCTGCGTTTAATAATTTACAGAAAATTAAATAAATAAATGAAATCAAATTTTAAATGTCAAATTTTAAATAATTGCTGGAGTAAAATACCAATTGCCAGCCCCTACAAGTATCCAGTGCTTTTATATATTTAATTATTAAAATTATTTTAAAATATAATTGAAGGATCAGTAGAAAAATTAATACGTTTTTGTGGCATGTAATTGGATAAAAATAATTTTTTTGAGGCCCTGATAGCCACACTAAATATCATTGCTTAGCAAGTTCTGCAGTGAAGCATCTACGGCTGACTGAACAAGTTTCTGGTAAGCCTCGACTGGATAATACTTGCGTGCAAGTTGATGCAAATCTACTGCCGTCATCTGAATGTAATTTGACAGAAGAACTTGCCATCAATTTGGAGTGAAACTTTAAATCAACTGAACATCATTGTCTGACAATAACACTTGTAGTCAAATTGAATTCAAGTTAACAGACAATTTAATTTCAACTTAAAGGTCACTGCTTGCTCTCCAACACTTTCCTTTAAGTTGCCTTTAGAATACGGCAGTAGCTTGTAGTTAACTTACGGTTAAGGTGACTATCAGGGGGGCTGGTAATTGGATTGCTTACTCTAAAATAAATTAATAAAATAAAATTACCCAATTTACGGGCGCACTGTTGCATTTTATTGGTCCCAAATACTGTTATCATTTCAGCCAATGCCGTTGAATCATCCGGACAGCGGAAAAATGGTTGAGTGGCACTTAGGATGCACAGCATTATAATACCAGCTGCCCATACATCTATTGCTGTTTTATAATTTTATAAATTCAATTTATTATTTTTTTTAAACTTAATAGAAAGTTTCATCTAAAGAACGAAATAAAAAATATTAAACCTGGCGTCTGATGAGAATATTTTAATAAAACTTCTGGTGGTCTGTACCCGGGAGTCCCAGCTCTCGAAGCAACTTGCGACGGTTTTATTAAACAAACAGAGCAAACCTTCGGTTTACCAAAACAGTAACATTTACTTTCTACCGTAGACTTTTTTAAGGCCGCTTGCGATTTTTGATTATTCTATACATAAAATTCATCCCCAAATTTTACTACACGCCATTAAAATATTAAATAATTACCAATTAAAATTACCTCATCACCGCGTTTCCTTTTCATCGACAAACTTTCAAACTGCTCAGTCAAGTTACCATTATTATTATTGTTCGGAGTTTCTTCAACATAATTTTGGGCCAACCCAAAGTCAACTAATAAATATCTATAATAAATATAAGTATGTTAATTAAATCCCATAACTCTAAAAAAAAAGCTCAATAAAAATAAAGTATTTACTTTTTATGACGGCGGTCGTACAAAAAATTACTCGGTTTAACATCTCTATGAATAATATTAAACAAATGTACTTTTCGTAACGCTATCAATAAAGCTCTCATGTAATGTTTGAGCTCATTTTGGTTCATATCACCTACATAATCCTATAAAAAATAACAATCATAAATTATATTCATATCTATGCTTTTGTTTGATCAAAAAACAAGTAGTTATTGAAGTAAAAAAAAATCCTTCGTTCAAATCCGAGATAAACTTATGTACGAAAGAAATCTTTTAGTTTTTTTATTTCAGATGAATCAGCCATGAGTTATCCTGCCTACGGCATGACTTTTTTTTAAGTGACTCGGTTCTCCCCATTACCACTGACTTATTTTGCAATATTTTGTTTAGAAAATTTAGCAGAATATTCTTGAAATGATGCTTAGTAATGTCACAAATTTCAAGAATTTTCCTAAGGGAGGTACTCTGGTCACAAAAATTTGCTCTTTTTTTTATGTCAGACCTCTTAGCCCCCTTAATTTATTTATTTAAAATTCATAAATTGTCTAATGTCTTCTTCATTCACACTCATAGATAGCAAACTTTTTAAAAAAGAGCAAAATATAAAAATTAATAAAAGAACTTACCGAAAATTTATTATGTCTCATAAAAGGCATCACAAAGGCAACAGACGGTCCATTTCTAATACATAATTCTACACCCACGACATTATCAGCGCCTCTGAAATAATTATACAAATACTCAAATCTGTATTATTTACCCATTAAATAATTTACAATAAACAAATAATTACGTACCCGATTTCTTGCAAACACTTTAACTCGCGTTCAATTCTAGCCGGTGGATAAGTAGGAATTATATGTTTAATTGCAAACTTTTTCGAATCATAATTTGATTTCATTGTTGCTAAATATACAGAACTGAATGTACCCTCACCTACTTTGTAATGTATTTCAAATAATTCTTTTAAAAGAGGTATTTCTTCCATCAATAATTTTATTTCATCCTTTTTACCTGCAGTAAAATTAAATAAATAAATTAACATACAAAAATAACCTCTGATATTAAATAAATATATAATAAATTATTTATATTTTACCTTTGTCATTTTTAGCAACTTCCGAATTATCAGTGACATTATTCATTTTATAAATATATGTTTACATAAATAAATTAAATTATAATCTATAAATCATAAGTTAAATTTGAAAAAAAAAAATAAAATGATCTACAAGTTTTTTGGGCGCCAATTTATAGAAATTGTTTTTTCAATTTAATTGTAATCTCACATTTTTAAGTCGAATTTCCATGACATTTAAATTACACATATGGTATATATTTATAGATCAGCTGACAGTTGTCTACCTATGGTTATGTCAACACAAAATAAAATGTAAATACATAAAATATTTTTTTATTAATGAAAAATTAATAAATTGCCTAAAAAAAATTAATGAGTAATAATTAATAAGAGTATAAAATAATAATAATAATAATGATGTATAATTTAACAAGATTATCAAATAAAAAATTAACTATACGTATAAATATAGTGACAATAACATTTACAATAGTAATAATAATGGTAATTTATTCATTGTTACTAAAACAATGTCGATCATCATCAGACAGCATCAATAATTCACAATTAAAAAAACAAAAGTACAGACTACTGATATTAATAATAACGGCCCCGGATAATATGAAAGAACGGGTGATGATACGTAAAAGTTGGCTGTCTGATAAGAGTGATAATGTCAAACATTTGTTTGCAATTGGTACAGAAAATATTCAGTTGGAAAATCAGGAGACCCTACAGTCGGAGCAGCTCAAATTCAAAGACTTGCTTCTGCTGCCGAAATTGCGCGACGCGTATGGAACCTTGACCAAGAAAGTCTTGCAGTCGTTCAAGAGAATTAATGATGAGTATGATTTCGATTATTTACTTAAAGTTGACGATGATTCCTTCGTCTTGATACACAAGTTGCTGGTTAATTTGGACACTTGGGAAGCTAAAGGATACAGAAAGGAATTGTACTGGGGATTTTTTAATGGAAAAGCTCAAGTTAAGAGACATGGCACGTGGAAAGAGTCTGAATGGAATCTTTGTGATTACTATTTGCCGTATGCTGTTGGCGGTGGATATGTTTTGGCTTATAATCTTGTTAAATATATTGCTATTAATGCTGATAACTTGAGGTAATTTTTTAATACAGCAAGTTTTAGATTTACGTATTTATAGGTGTAGATGTTGATAAAAATCTGAAGAATGGTTGACCCTGTCAGCCAAATCCAAAACTTCCGGCCGTTTTCGAGCTCAAAAAACGGGTGGAACAAAAAATATACATTTCGCTGAAAAAAAGTAATTTTTATCCGACAATCTTTGGAACAAATCAATCGATTTGCGGCAATCGAAAGAGCTTGTTGATAGTTAAATTTTATCAAACAGAAATAAATCGGTCAAGCGATTCATGAGTTCTGCAACAAAAATTATGAAATTTTTATTGTTCGTTAACTTGTTAACTACCCGACCGAAAACTACTCAACATCTAATGAGTTCTAAGTCTTGGAAGCCCTTTCGATTGTCGCCAAATAAGTTCAAATTGGTTGGTTCGTTCCAAAGATATCGTCGAACAGAAAAGATTTACAAACAACTCACACACACACGGACGTCTGTCTGAAAATGGTCAGAATAGTTTCCAAGAATCTCAAAACATCAAGATCTAATGAAAACTCGACTTTCGAAAACCGGATCTAAACCTTTTTTTCTAATTTTCAATTTTCACAGCGGGAAGTTTAAAATTTGGCACAACTACCCAGTCCTCAGTTCTTCTAAAAACCTTAGTGATAATTTTAAATTCAAATATTTCTATTAAATTTTACAATTAGTAACTAAAACACATAATTTATTAGTATAATCAATAAGCTGGCTGTTTACTTTTATTTTTATTATTACAGATTATTTAATTCCGAAGATGTATCAGTAGGACTATGGCTGTCAGCAGTAGCCAACATCGAACGTCGTCATGACATAAGATTTGATACTGAATACCGTTCTCGCGGATGTTCGAACGACTATCTGATAACACATAAACAATCGCCTGATAACATGAAAGCACTTCATGATTACTATACAGCAACTGGTAATTTATGTAGCAAAGAATTTTCAAACAGAATGAGTTATCACTACAATTGGACAGTACCGCCTAGTCAATGCTGCGTACGTAAGCCCGGAATAATATAAAAAATAAACAGAAAAAGCTCACGGCTCACCAAGTAATTGTATTTTACAAACAAACGAATGATCTAATTACTTGATAAATGATTAAAAATCTAGTCTTCATAGGATTTATAAATAATTTTTTTATTACTTGTCTTAAAAATAAAATACATAACGAAAATATGAATTTCCAATGACGTTTACGTATTTAAATAATTCGTTTAAAATTTTTTTTTATAACTTATAAGATAAATAATTAAAAAATTGTTATTGTTAATTTAAATAAAATGTAAAAAAAATAATTATATTACAAGACTGGTGGAAATATTATGATAATTATCTTAATTATTAATTATTTTAATTAGTTCATTTAAAAAATATAAAAACAGTATTTAAACTAGTTAATTAATAAACACAATGTATATACAGTTGTAAAGAATTATAGCTATATAATTATAGATTAAATACATTTTTTTAATTACAATCTAATTAATTTATTTACCTATTTATTATAAATAATCAATTGGTAAATCACAGAGGTTCAAGAATGGGCCAGATGAGTATAAAATTCACAAATCAACTGAGACTTACATAACTAGTATTAATAAATTTGTAAAAAAAAATAATTATAATAATAATAATATGGCCAATTCTCAAAACGTTTAAATAAATCTGCGATAAACCCGATAAAACTGTTTTTGCATTACATCCTAAATGAATATCTATCATTAATATATAAAATAAATACTTTGTAATACCATTACATTAATTGATAGACAAATAATATATATTTCTTAAACAATCACATAAATATATTCACATTGAATGCAATGCAAACGCAGTCTTAATTAAAAGATGCCATTTATTTACCTATTTTTATTAATTGATTAATTAACTAACTAACTAAATTTCATTTTATTTCTATCTAAGACCCATTAATTCTCATTTTTTTATATAATGAAATTAATGTGTCCAATTTATTTATCAATCTTGCTGACAGAAGATAATTTCGTACCAATAATAAGTTGCCTCTTAATTATTTATGCACGCAAGTTATTTTTTTTTACGATCTTGGGTACATTTTGGACAGTACCACTTACCCTTGGGCTTAGTGGTCAATCCAACGCATGAGAAGTGGAACCATTCTATCGGACACTGCAAAGAAACAAATAAATAATTTTAATTACACGTAATAAATAATGGAGATTTGTTTTTTTATTTTTTTCGTTAGTTCATCAAATTAGTAGACTAATCACTTTATTATCAGTATGATAATGATAACATTGAGCATAGAAGCAGCACTTGTAAAAACATATAATTGGAATTAAGTGATAAAGAAATTAATAAGCGTAGGTTCTGAAATCTATATTAATTAAGTTATCAGTATTTTTAAAACAATTAAAAGCCCAATTACTGGCACTATAAAAATTTATATCGCGTTACTAATTACTCAAGGACATATTTTTATACGTGCTTTTGGTTTTAGTCATTAAATTTTAACCTAAAGGGCGTATAATTTTTTTTTATTGCTAATCAGATTGTAGACTTATTCTAAAGCTGAAAATTGGAAAAAATTTTGAAAGCCAAAAAGGCGTAAGGTAAAAGACGTACCTGATCAGGGAACTAGTACCCAATTACTCAGTATATTTGTATATATTTAGTAAATATAGATATACAAATACATGAGTGATCGGTTGCTAGTTCCCTGATCGGGTACTGGGTCTCTAACTTTTCAGGTCTCAATTTTTAGCAACAAAATGATTGGCAATGAAAAAAAAATTATACGCCCTTTTGGTTTTAGAGTTTCCTAAAGCCAACAGGGAGTATAAAAATATGTCCTTTTGAAATTAGTAATGCGATATTTTATAAAAGTAGTAAATAATTTAAAAAAGTATAACTTACATCAGGATTATCACATCCAATCATTTCACCATAAGATACTTGATGACAAAGACAGTAAGTTGGTTCATTAGGATCAACAGGCATGTCCAAAACATCCGCTGGATGACCTAGTGATGCATCTGTCTGAGCACCACTTCCAACAGCACCAGTTGTTGCCGATGACACAACAGAACCACCTTTTTTCTGTTTTTTCCTGATACTCTTCGACTCGTCTTCGCTACTCGCACCAGCAGTTCCCTTCTTACGTTTTTCTTTTTCTTTCAATTTCTTCCTACCCTTCTTGCTGGCGCCACTTTCCTCAGCAACACGGTTGTTATTCAACGCCTTGTCCTGGATCTCGGCTTCAAATCTCGCTAAATCAGAATCTAGTCTACGTATATGTTTATCAACTAATTCGTAAGTCTGTATTGCCAGTTGGACTTTATCATCACCATACTCTTTAGCTTTATTAAATAAACTCTGTATATGACGTAACTGATCATTGTTTTTGTCATTCGATTCTTTTTTTATATTTTTCAGATAATCATCAGCAAGTTTGTCGATGTCTTTCATCAAACCCTGGGCTCGTGCATCCAAGTCGCGCATCAACGTGAAATTTCTTTGTAATTCTATCGGCAAATGCTCCAAACCTGTTGATTAATTTTTAAAACTCGTTAGTCAAGTAAATATTTATTTATATTAATGTTTGTTTGTTTACTTAACGTATACTTACTGTCCAAGTAATGTTCTAAGTACAATGCAGTCGTCATGTTTACTATTTTATTATATATATATTTTTTTATTGCTTGTTATTGTTAATCAATATATAACCAACAGGATTTGTTAGTAATATATATAAATATTTGTACCCGTTATTTTATAATCATCACTTTAACATATCTCATTGAGCACTTGATGCAATTATTTTTAATTATTAACAAATATATACGATCGATGGCGGAAGACACTGTATAATATGTGTCAGATAAATTCCGGATTTTTATCTCGAATATATGTATAGAATGTTGTATGATATTTTCTATATTATCTTCTGTTGTATAGCCGCCAGGTTCACTATAGCGTGAATGTTTTTTTTTTAATTCGCCCTTCGGATTTAAAAGCGCGCGATATTACGATTTAAATTTGAATTAAGTATTAATATTTTAGACGGAGTTGAAATTGTATATAAATAAAATTAACTCGATCAATTTCAGTAAAACTGTATTATTTTATTTATATACTTTACACAAATAAAAGACGAACTTTATGAAATACCGTAAGTTACTTAATTACCAACGTTTAAGTTGGTTACCACACTTGGAATGATCTCGTATCTGAATTGTTGAATCAGCTTGGCCTCCGTCTTCTCCAGCGATCCTTTTCTAAGAGAGGGGGTAAAAAATGAGTAGTGAGGGTATTTTCGTGTGCTGCTGTTGAGTCCCACCATCACTCGCTTTCATCCCCTCTCAAAATGACTGTCACTGCCTGTCTCGCCATATTGTCCGCAGCTTAGTCCCAGCAAAATAATCCCTTAATTGGTTTTTAAATATTTTGGGAAAGTTTTTGCCAACGAGAGGATTATAGTCATAAAAATATGGATTTAAACGTCTGGCAAAAATCCTCATGGGTTTTACCTAAATATTCATTTATTTTATATTCTAAGTGACCATTACAATAATTATATTCTTATTAAAATTTTTTATTTTATAACTACTATATCTATATATCTATTTTATATCTAGTTATTTATTTGTATCTACACATATAGGGTATTCAAAAATTCCCGCCTATAAATATATTCGTTTTATTTTATTTTTCTATAAGGTGATCATAGAGAGCGCGGTGAATTCCGTGTTACCGACAGAGTTTCATACTTTTTAAAAATGGCGCGCAAAAATTCAAATTCAAATTTATAAATTCTTGTTTTAGGGCTGGGCCGTATGAACTGAATTTTGAATTTTACTTTTCTTTTAATTTATTAGACGAGTTTGCACAACTCAGTGATAGATGAGGGCAAGTTTGTCAGTGACATGTCTGATTATGAATGAAGGGGAGCCTTTTTAAGGTATAAAGTTATAACTTCTGTCAATTTTTTGAGGGAAAGTTGGTCACAGGATACCTGTCAAATAAAAACCACTCGGAAATACTGAACCTTTATTTGAAATTTTTCATTAACGATTCGATTTGCGTTCGATCGTAAGAATTGAACTCAGCCCACTGTAATACAATAGACGCATGCGGTTTTATGATAACGTAGAAATTGCACCTGTAATATTCGTAATCAATATGGAACTCTGCGAAAAACAGAGCAAGCGCACAAGTGCAACTTATCCATATATAAGTGTATAGAATTCACATCTATCCTTTCAAAATTAGCAATCAGTTCAATAAATCCAGTCGCGATTTAAAATAAATTACTCACATATCCTAGAGTATTGTATTAAACTCTTGGCAACTACTTTGCATAGTAAATTTATAGTTGAGAATAAAATGACAAGCAACAAGTGCGTTAAAGCTCCGAGGAAGGCTTACACTAAAGAGCCTCAGGAGATGAGCCATCAAGAGAAGTTGAGGCTCATTGACGATGAGTTAAATTCATTCTACAAGTAAGTAATTAATATATTAAAACCCTACTGGGATCATCACCATCATTATCAAACAGTTCAACAATTTGTGACATTTAAATATCTCTAGGTATTGCCAGCAAGCCGGGTTCACTGAAGAAGAGATGGACATAATTTGCCAACCTCTCGTCGCCGCAATGCGACGTTCCTGGCTCCAGTTAGTTCTTCGTGCAACAGTAATTCTCGTGGTAATTGGTACCATCGCATGTGCTGCAATACAACTAGACTTCGTCGGGACTCATTTCTCAGCAATGTCTCGTCTACTGGCGGTCAAAATTCTTCCTTTCTGGAACTGGCAGCATCTGTACCGCGAGAATTGCATGATGAACAATCCATTCTACAACGAGTATCCCATCGCCGAGGTTGATTGCGTCGTAAGCTATAGAGTAATTTAACTAATCTAGCAAAAAAATAATTATCCAGGGCGTTTTAATAAATCATCGATAAATTGCAGACTTGCGAATCTGTTGAAACGATTGATCGACTCTCTGATGTACGTTATCGTCAGCTAGTGGACAATTATTTTAGCCGGGATGCTCCTGCTATCATCACCGACGCTATGGACTCTTGGGCTGCTATGAACACCGATTACTTCTGGTTCGATAACATCACGCATGTAATCATCATTAGAAAATTAATATTACTAACAACTTAACTTGTAGTTCTTAAATAATAATTTTATTATCAATAGCTCTACTTAGGCAACGAGCGGCTGATGGAAACGGTCCCCTGCTCACTGACATCAAATCTCCGAACCGGTTCATCAGATCTAGCGGCATTTCTTCGTCGTGTCCATTCACCGGAAGTCGCTAAATGGTTTGTCCACTGGCAGAACTGTGACATAAATGCTGTAAAAGCTCTCAGGAAGTACTACCAACGTCCTTACTTTCTCTCAAGTACCGTATCCCCGGCGCACTTCAATTGGGTTCTGATGTCCTCGGATTACAACAGTCCGAGCTACAAGAGGGTTGAGCTCGATTCAGGTCTGATAGCTCTAGCTCAGCTACGTGGTGCTACTCAACTACGACTTACTCCTATTAATCCCTGTAATAGTTCTTGTCCAGAACTTATTGCCGACTTACATCGAGGAGAAATGCGTCAGTATAAATTCCCACAATTTTATAAACAATAATTTTTATTAATTAATTATCTATTTGAAAAACAATTTTAATTGCAGTTGTATTCACTAATCTGATGTGGAATCTGGAATACGCGCCAATGCGAGGACTAGATAACATCGCAATCCTCACAGAAACTGTTTGGGATGAAGATCCTTAACTTGAATATTAATTCAATCTCTCTATTGACTTATTAATAAATTTATGTCTCGATCTCTTAAGAAAAATATTTAATCAACTGCGTTATTATCATTAAATAAACGCTAATTACTCAAACAATAATTTATTTATTAGACTACCGGACTCCCGTAAATAAAATTTTAACTAAATATAAATAATTATTGCTAATGAAAAATAATTTTTTTAAAGAAAAGTATCAGAAGTAACAAGAAACAAAATTCGTTTTTTTTTATTAATTACTTTTTTTTTTATAATAACATTTTATTTATTATTTTTATACTTTCACACTCTCATTCTCTCGCTTCATCATCCTCTCCCTAAGTTTAATTATTTAACTTTTTAATAAAATCAACCGGAAATGAATTCATTTAATCACACGCGGGTCATAGAAAAAGGAAACGTAAAATTTAAGAGATTTTAGCCTGGCAATTTGCATTCATGTTATTTTTCCATTATTTATATAACTATTATTATTATTATTTATACATATATATCAATATTTTGTTGGGTAATTTGGCATAAATCGACGCATATACATGTATTAAAAGATGCATGATTACGTAATGTAGTTTATATTTATAATTGATATTTATATGTAAATATATCGACTGCACTACGTCCATTCAAATAATTTAATTTTTTTATCACTCATCGTCTTTTTGCGTTGATCGTTAAGTTTTTAGTGTCAATACGAAAGATGAAATTACGGCTTCTGTTTTATCTCTTACTCATGATTGAATAAAAATATTTCAATTAATTAATTAATTAATTAATTAATAGAAGCATTCATTTTTTTAAAACTAGTAATTAAAAATTCAGCGACAAAAGGATCAGGATTTAATACAGACATCTTATTATTTGTTTATTATTATTATTATTTTTTTTTTTAATAATCAAAGAGTCTTATGCGCGGAGAATATACATTAAGATTATAATTAAATAAATAAATAATTTTACAAGTTTGATAAATTTATCAATTTAAGGAATTTTAAAATAAAGGATTTACAAAAATTTTAACTCATATTACACTTAGCATACGTATCATTTTTTGTTCAGTTAATTCACAGTTAATGTTTAGTAATTAGCATCAACAGACTTTTTTTTCATTTTTTTTTTTTTTAATAACTCTGCCATAGGTACGTAGTACGCGTAACAATAACAACAACAACAATTATTGGTGATCAACGAGCAAAGAGAAAACATGATTTAATTTTTATTTATTTTTTTTTTTGTAATATATATACTTTGAAATTTTTTTTTTAAGAGTAGAGCAGTAGCGTTCAATTATCAACTGACAAAGAGGACAAAAATGTACGAATAATTTTTTTTTAATAATAAATTAATTGTTTATTTAAATTTTATCGAAAAAATTGAAAATTATATTTATTGTTTTTTGCACGAGTCGTATAACTGTTAGATTATTATTGTCTAACGTAATTCCTAATAAGATGAATGTCGGATTCCATTTAAATAACAGCTAGTTTTATTAATTCATTCATTTGGTTATGACTTTTACCTTTTTATTATTATTATTATTATTTTTTTTTTCTAATAGACTATTCGAGTGTTTGCATTCAATGTTATAAATACAAATCTAATGAGAATGAAGATGCATACGTTAATGCCTCACCCCTCATACTTTTAATAAAAAGCAGTGCAATAATCTAAGCCAATTCATACGTAGTATCAACACTAAAAACATCAAATAAAATAAAATAATGATAATAATAATAATAATTTATTTTTCTAGCACCAAGAAAATCGGAGAGGATGATTTTGAATAGACTATAATTATTATTTATTTACGCTATGATCTCTCCCTCACTTTTTCACTCTCACTTTCTCATGTATTTATTCATCATCATTGTATTATCATTATTATTTTATTTATCTTTACGCGTTTTATTTGATATGTAGCCGAGGCTGCTATGATAATTTATGCATAAAAATTATAAATATCAAGTTTTATAGTTTTACATCTGAAATAATTATTATAGAATTTTTCATTCAAAAGATCAAGCGTTTGCATATTTTTTAATAAATTTATTATTATTATTTTGACTATTATTATTATTATTCTTGATATTTAATGCAACAATTAAATATATACTAGACTATCATAGCCACCTTAATAATTAATTGTTCCATTATTTATTTATTTTTCACATACAGTGAAAAATTTATATGACCAGGTGTAGAAATTATTTATTTTCACTCCAGGCTCGGCTCGATCATTTTATTTTAATTAACTATTCATTTTTTTTTTTACTACCTGTCAGTCTCTTTGGACAATAGTTTTCAAAATTGAGTACTTAATTAAACTCAATCACTAGAAGAGAACGTATCTTATTTATACATAATAATAATAATGATAATAATTATAATTATTATTATAATAGTCCGTCAGTATTCTCTTAAAATTTGTTTTCCTAAATTTTTTAAAATTAACTTTATAATTTAAATTTATATATATCGCTATATATTTCAATGGCACGTACAACGTAACGTTGATTATAATTAATTAATAAAGAAAAATTAATACTTAAATTCATTCGTCATCATCATCATCATTTATTTTATTTTATTTAAGTTTATTTATAATATAATTATTGTTTTATGTATATATTTATATAATATGATAACGTTTGTTGATAAATAAAATTTTTGGGCAAACATCAAAACGCGATAATAGTTTATTTATTTTTTTTTTTTAATAATCATAATAATAATATAATAAATACATATAAGGGATCGATGAATTGTCAAGAGCTATTACAGTCGTAATTCGCGATTAGATTTCTTTTCTAACTGTTATTATATTTAAATAATTAACTTATTTATAACATATTTTTTTTTTATTCACTCATATTCAATTTATTTAAATGCAACGAGTGAATTTTCATTTATATATTTATATAGCATTCAATATTATTCATTATTTACCGATATCACTCTCGCTCTCATCCTCTCAATCAATAATAACAATCAGACCAGACCAGCTATCATTTATAATGAATTAATTTAATTTAAATGGTAAAGTAACTCTTCATTTTTTTTTCTTTTTTTTAATCAACACTCTGATTCTCTGGCGAAAGAAAAATAAAGATTGGATACTTTGTACAAAATACGATACAAGTAGCGTTTGTAACAACAATTTGCAATAGTTAAATATAATATATATATATGTATATGTATTATTTATAATATGTATATTATTTTATTTAATAATAATAATAATAATTGTATAATTTTATTACTGCATTTACGCGTTTCCGGATTCTTACGATCGTTTTCGTTCTTGATTTAAATTAATATATATATAGGGTGGGAGGGTGGGGTAAAACGGGTTACTAAGTTTTCGAGGTCTCAATTACGTTAAGTTTTTTTTTTTAATGATATTTAAAATAAATAGCAAAAATTTTCAGTTGCTGTTGAAAAAAAAAAGTTTCTGGATATTAAGTAAATTTGAAAAAATCAAGTTTTTTTATAAGTAATTTACATAAATAAAAATGATATTTTACATAATTATTGGATACGAAGAAAAAAAAATTTTTTAAAGTTTTTATTATAAAACAAAAGTCATTTAATTTTTCGACTGACACTCGAAATTCAAAATAATGCTAATTATATTTACAAAAGTGATTTTGGAAATTTAGAAGAACATTAAAAAAAAATTTTTTTTTTATAAAATTTTTGGGGTACCCCATTTTGCCCCCGACCCCACCCCTATATATACATACATATATATACATATATAATAACATCAATTAATATCTATTAAAATTTTTAAACATATATATATTTATACATATACAATAATAATTGCCAATTAATCCATGCGCCTACACCTCTAGCGCTTAAATTATTTAATAAACATATAAATTAACAAGTCGAGAACGCGAAAACGATCGTTGCACAGTATATTAATTACTCAATTAATAAACATAATAATATTTTTCGATAAAATAATATATATATATTTATATCAGAGGACCGCCTCGATGAACAAAAAACAAAATATTTATAAACAATATTTAAGTGCGTCGAGGAGGGTGAGTTTGAACGCTCGCCACCTTGATTTATATCATTTATACTTATCATTATTATTATTATTATTATTATCATTATTTAATAATAGTGATCACTTAAATAAATAATTATTGATTATGATTAAATTATAAATAATAAGTTTTTTTAGAGATATGATTATTGTTTTGTGTTAAGGGTGAGGCATTTCAAGGCACACCCGCCTCTCGTCCACTCGTTCTATAATTTAAAATCTACAACTCACACATCATCATCATCATCATCATCATAATCATCATCGTTAATTCAATAATTTAATAATCTGTTCATCATAACTACTCGATAAATACTATAATTTAAATAGTTTAGGTGGCAGCTTCGTCCTCTCGCGTGTGTAGAATTTATTCTTGTGCGCGATTTTTCTCTCTTTAAAGCATCTTACATCGTCTTTAATAACTATCTAATATAATCGTCAACGTAATTCCAACAGTCATTGTCTCCGTAAAAGGTATCAGCCCTCGGTAAAGAGCGTTACATATGTAGAGAGATAAACAAAGTAACAAAAGATCAAGAATAAAGAGCTTAATAAGAAGACTCAACTTCTCTCAAGTATCCACACAAGTCAGTACTCAAGCAGTAAATAACTACTCAAGTTATTATTGTGAGAGCTTGTTCTCCATTTACTCTTAGATGTACAATAACGTGCTGTACTGACAAGTTTATGTAACCAACGGCAGAGTTGCTCCGTTATTTGTGTTATACACAATCCTATTTCTCTATCGAAACGTCTTCATCAGACTTACTAATTAAACAGAGACCGGGGTCTCGGTAAACATTTTTTGTCGATTAACTCGGTTTCGGTGACGGCGGCTTTCGACAGCAACAACAATCGTATTACATAATATACAACAATACAAATACTGTATTTAATAATCCACGAAGCAGCAAGATCAACAGCAGCATTTATCATAACCAGTGTAACATATGTATAATAGCTCAAATATTATTTATCTTTAATAAATACACCAAGATCAACAGTAGGACTAAATATGTCCTTATTATCATTATTATTGTTATTAATTTTTATTATTAATTATTATTAATATTATGTTATTAATTAAGTCGTTGACCTTCTCACTCTTGATAACAAATTATCAAACGTTCCGAACTATAATAGATTATAAATTTGGAACGGTACTAAAACCATTGTCACGAGACATCATTTGTCACAATGACCAGTCGATTGCTTATTTTATCACGTCCTGTGTGTCTCCATGAAATCCTCACCGTCATCATCATCATCGTCTTGATTATCAGGATGATAATGACAACGGAGACTTTATGATTATGGAAATTAACATGGACTCACTTTCCCAGTCCGAATTTCATGAATATGAGCTCTTTACCCTTTGATAAAATGTCACCACCGGCACTGGCACCCGCCATTTCAGTGAACTTCTGCATGAGGTTGGGACCAGTGCTTGGCTGCTGCTGTTGTTGCTGTTGCTGCTGCTGATCAAGAGGCTTCTGGGCCGTGGGAATCACTGCTGGGATTCCTCGCATGGGTTTGCTTGACTGGGGTCCTTGCATAGAAGGTCCCTGGTTCTGCTGGTACTGCTGCTGACCGCCCTGTTGTTGAGGCTGCTGCTGGTAATTTTGCTGCTGGTAGCCTTGAGGGCCGGGCTGCTGCTGCTGTTGCTGATAGTTGGGGTTTTGTTGATTGTATCCTTGCTGATTAGGCTGCTGCTGCTGCTGTTGCTGCTGTTGTTGCTGATGTTGTTGCTGATAGTCCTGTTGCTGCTGGAACTGCTGAGCTTGCTGAAGACCTCCTGGCATGTTACTACCACCGACCCGATTGGCTGCGCCTCTCCCCCTCCCCTGTAAATTATTACCAGTGAATTTTTTTGTTGATTTTAAATAATCACGTCTTCCTAACGTGCTGAGAATAAAAATTTATTAAATCATTAGCTTATTATATTATTCATTATATATATATTTGTTTAATTTAATATTTATTTATTATCTATTTAAGTTTCGTTTTACTTTTACTGATAATGTTTATTTATGGTGTATGAGCATGTGTAAGTAAGTTGCCAAACTCAAAGCCAGAAATTTTCTTCAGCATTACGATTAAGTTGCACACATTTAGATATAGATATATATATTTATAGTAGAAGTTACCGCCGGAAAATAGTTTCCTTTATTTTAAAGATAAAGTTAGCGATCGTGTTGAATATTTGATATTAATTTAATTTAATTTAAACTCCCGTTTCACGTAAATAAAATTAACATAATAAAAAATAATAAATTTTTGTTATCAAGAGTCACAAAGCATTGTACAAGGGTGCAACATGCCGTGCTGATTGACACTTTGTATTTTGTTTAATTCAAAATTTTTTTTTTTGTATAGTAACATTTAAGTAACTCCATTAGTACACTTGCTCACGTAATGTTCGTACTAAACATCATTGGTAGCAGGCTGTGTCTCGAGTTACGAGATATTGAGACATGATCACACAATAAATTTTGATTTACATTCATAGCAGCATAGAAATATGTTAATATCAAAGCAGTAAGCCGTTGCATGTAAAAAAAAATAGCAGTCGCATATTTATAAAAGTAATTAAATTTAAAAAACAATTAGATATGAAATAACGACAGTAATTGTTAATTAATAATAGAGGTGGTTATAATATCAATATAATATCATTTGGCAGAGGTCGCAGTGGATAAACTCACCTGCTGCTGAAGGTGAGGCGGTACGGCACCCTGCTGATGGGCCATAACGCCAACACCCTGGCCCCCGTGCTGATTCGACGTTGTTACAGTTGTGTAGCTGTGGTGATTCGCTTGTTGGTACGCTAGATGCGGTGGATTGTTTTGTTGTTGTTGTTGTTGATGTTGTTGTTGTTGTTGTAGTTGTTGTTGTTGATGTTGTTGTGGTTGTTGTTGTCTAGAGTCTAAGTGACAGACAGGGACAGACACAGGCACAATGCAGGCATCTAGCAACAGAGAAGAGAACAGAATCGTGTTGTCATTCATGGCTCATTCTTTCTTTTTGCTCCAATTACTTTAATTTTTTTTCACGATTAAATAATAAAACTACGTTACTTAATTAATAATTCCGTAGATTTATTTTTTATTATTTTTTTTTTTTATTAACATTTAATTATTTTCATTTTTTTTTATGTATCAATAAAAATTACTAGGTAATAAATTTTTTAATTAACGGATATAGTAAAATTAAACGACTAGAATTTATTGGAAACTAAAAAAATATTTTATATCGACATACAAGTTTTAGTTTTTTTTTTTATGGAAAGAAAAATAGATAATCCATTTCACGGTGAAGTAACGGAGAGAAAATGTTTCTTTCTTTTTTTTTATATATTTATTTAAATATCTATTTGTCTATTTATTTTTTTATTTATTTATTTATTTATTATAAGATAGATTTTAAAAAAGAAAGAATTCAAGTTGATGATAAAAAGACAGTGAGAGTAAGAAAGCAAAGAGCGATACAGTTAATGAACAGTAAATAATAATAATGAGTATGTTTTACATAAATTCGTTAATCATCACCGTGAAATGGTATTAACAATTGTTAAATGGCCAGCATGACAACACGACACGAACGACAATCATGTGACACGACGACCATCGACCAGTTTCAGGCACACAGAGAGAAAGATATAAATATATATATATACCACGTTATATTTAATATATATACGTATTAAATTATTTGTATCAGTGTATATATAATAATAATAATAACAATAATAATAATAATAATAGTAATAATAGTAACGATAATAAAATAAATATCAATAAAATGCAGCAACACGATCGCAGATTAACAATAGTGTCCTCATATCCCATATGTTTACCGCACATTATAATACTCATATAATAATAAATAGCTGTTATTTTAATTATTTTGTTAATGTCTTGTTTCAATTATCATCATGAGTTATTAGTTAATTATTATTATTATTATATAAGTACACTTATTAATGCGGTACAAAGCAGTTAATATATACCGCATTTTTTTATACAAAAATACAGAAGAAAGACAGATATGTAGAGTAATAGAGCCATAGAAAATGCTCAAAGATAGATAGACAAAAATAGAACTATATATATAAATATATATATATAATTATATGTATATATATAGTAATAGATTAATATAGATACTTAATAAAATACATCGAAAGCAGCGAAGTGTTTTTTTGCATTTGTCATGTGTTAGCACGTGTTAGCTTTTATTAATAAATATTTATATATATATTTTTTTATACAAATACGTTAGCGATTGTTTATTGTTGATGTAATTTATGTAATTGCATTGGTAATGTCTTATGTCTTATTGATATATCAAGAGAGCATTATCTTAAGTACCTTGTAGATGAGACATTGGCTACGATTTATTATAAATAATAAATATTTATGGGATATAAATAAATATAATTAAAAAAAAAAGATAAAAAGTTTGACCCTTTGCCTGTCGCCTGGCACATTTGAGTCTCGTGTCTTGTGTTGCTTGCCGTCTCTTTTTAACGATGTTTTTAATATATTTTTATTTACCGCTTGCTACTGTTTATGTTAACAAGCTGACATGACGCAGAGTTAAAATTTAAAAAATAAATAAAATAAACGCGTGGGAGTTTATAAATTCTACGTACGCTCTCTAAGTCGTGGTACTGAGGGGTGTGAATCGCGGGTAAATGTTACCTTTATTACGTCGATGTCCTGGAGGTGGTGGTTCTCGGGGTGGTGGAGGCGGTCCCCGAGCACCGGGTCCTTGACCTTGTCCCGGAGGTCGTCGCCCGGGTTGTGGAGGTTGTCCTTTATTTGGACCGGCTTCTGCTAGGAAATTACTTGGTACTAAACCACGTACACCGTCCAGCTCACCCATGTAAAAACCGTCGTCATCCATGTCACCGTAAACGTATATTTCATTGCCCGTTTGAAAACGTAACTCAACTTGCTATAATAATTATTTGTAAATATTTTTTTAACGTTAGAAATAAAGTTATAAGTCGAGGATAAGAAGGGAAGGGTCCGTAAGAGGGTTAACAATAAATTACCTCGGCGTCGACATTAGGCGAGAGAACTTGTGGATCATAGTCGTAGAGAGCAATCATTTTCCTGACTGGCATATTGGTATATATATCACCCCACCTGTCATTCTGGCCTCTTCTGCCAGGTTGTCCTGGTCCCTGAGCACCCGGAGGTGGGTTTTTTAATTCTTCTACCATATTGTGAGGCACAAAACCACGTCTACCGCGACATTCACCCCAGTAAAAGCCGTCGTCGTCTTTATCACCGTAAACCTGGCCGAGAAAAAATTAATTTTAATAATTTATTTAATAACGTCAAGTGTTATCCGAAGATGATATTGTGAAGAGATGATATTACCTTTATGGTATCACCTTCGGAGAAGGGCAGTTCGATTTCACAAGCGTCAGGATTAGGCGACATGGTAGGAGGGTCGTAGTCGTAGAGTGCGACGAACCAGCGAGGCCTTTTGTTTTGCTGAGCGTCAGGATGATGAGGGCCAACTTGGACTTGGCCGCCTCGGCCACCTCGATAAACTGGTCCTCTACCTCTCTGAGCTCCTGGACAACGAGGATAATTATAGATGTGAAGAAAAATCAATTAACAGACAAACAAATTACCTTGTTGGTCATAATATTGATCAGGACCGCGGCCTGCTCTACCAGGTACCGGTCTATGAGTGCCTGGTGGGCCTTGTTGTCCTCCTTGAGGGCCGTATCTGTGATGTCCAGGATGCTGTTGCATTCCTCTACCTCTTCGCGTAGGATCGTCTTCTTCACTGTAATTCGCTTCGCTCGCTGAGTCTTTTGTGATCTCCGGAATGCCTAAAACCCCAGAATAAGTACAAAATAAAATGAAATTAAATAAAAATCAATAACTGTTGATAAAAATAACGTATAGTACACAATGAAAGGCTTACCCATTTGTGAAATACTTTGTCCCGGATAAATTTCTTTATCCGAAAGATTCTCATCAGTCTCAATAATAACCTGACCGTGAGCATCGACTCTCGTGACACCCTGACGTCTCATGTGAGCCGGCACAGGCGCACCGGGGAATCTCTGGCCTATTCGGCCACCACCCATACCCATGTAACCCTGCTGCTGAGGATCTCCAGAATGATCCATACCCGATTGCATGTGCGGTCCACCGCGTAACACGCTGCAGGGTATCGCCGTAGCACAACTATCACTCGACTGGCTCTCTCTACTTTTCGTTCTCACCGTGATAGCCTTGGGATTAAGTCCCATCAATTTGTGAATATCAACTAATGCATGATCACCCGTTGGACTGTCAACGTCTGTGACCTTCTTGCCGTCCGCGTAAACCGCGTAGCCGGTGACGGCCGAACCGTTTAGGGCAACAGGCTGCCAGGTCACTAGCAAAGTGCCGTCCTGCGGTCCAGCCTCCACCTATATTATTAAAAATATAATAATAATAAATAATAGCTCACATTTAATAGCATCATCAACTATTTTATTTACACTGGTTATTTTATTTAGTAAATGAATTTGAATTTATATGATTGTCTATTCTGGTAAACCTTGATATGGACTATCATCATATCCAGTTTGCTTTTAAAAATGAACAATAGACTTTTACAAGCATTAATATATTGACTTGAACAACTACAGCTATCACTACTACTACTGCTATTACTACTACTCGTATTACTATTATTATCAGTAGCGGCGTATAGAATAAAAAAAGGTAATAATGGTAATGATAATAATGAAGAGTAAAAAAGATAACTAATGGACTGTTGTATGTATTTGGGGATGAATAAAAATGTAAGAAAAAAAATATATCTCAACCTGGATATCGACCGGAGGATCTGGCAGACCCTTGGAGAGAGTCTTGAAGTGTACGTGACAGGCAAGATTATTGGCCGACTGAGCGTTTTGGTCCTCAAAGTGAGTGGCACGAAGATTCTTGGCTTTCACAGTGACACGATAAATTGTCGATGGTGCAAGTCCCGTAATAGTGTGACGATAAACACCTGGTTTAACTGTCCTTACTTCAACATTGTTGACACACACTACGTGCTGATGATTGCTGTTGCTCGGGAGCCATGATATCACGGCGCTGGTCGCGGTAACATTGGACGCTTTGACCGCCGTTGGACCTATCGCGACGTCCTTTCCAATTACCATAGTGCAGGCCGCGTCCCGTGATGTTCTTCTCGAGTGTGTCACCGAGCGGACACTTATTCGGTGGGGCTGAACATCAAAGGAAAATGATTAATTAACACATACCATGTACAGCTTAGTGAATAGCGCGTGATATTTATAGAAGATAATGTACAGGAGATGTTATTATGATTATCATCATAATAAATACACACCCGAGTTGAGTCGACGCCTTCTACTAGTGCCCTCGTCCGCTCGGTTGCCTTGACGGTGACCTTGAGGACTCCATCGACGTAGACGTGGTAAGACTCCAACTGGATCTGGTTGTCCGGCGGTGTCCATCCAATCAGCACGCTCTTGTTGAGTTGCCGCTCGAGGGTGAGGTGCTGAGGCGCCGGAACTAGGTCCGAAAACAGGTACACTTCTTCAGAGGAAAAAGACAAGACAAGCCTAGCTGTAGCTAGATATAAATCTCTAAGCTATACACAACTGTCAAGCGAGCCTAACGAGCCACCAAAATTCAATATCAACCAACACACTCAGCAGACCAACGATGAACACTTAATAATAATAATTATCATTATTATTATGATTATCATCATTTTAATTATCATTCTTTTCATAGAAATTTGCTGATGCTGAGTTGCTCTGCGTGACGATCCACTCATTGTGAGACGACTGTGCAATTATCAGTACATTACCTTGTGATTAAAACTATGCTCAGATCCAAACGTCGCCTCAAGCATCCACTGCTAAGAGATAATTGTCAAACTATGCAACATTCCATGCCAATCTTTTTTGACTCATACTATTTTTTATTTTTTAAAATTCATCGGTAGACTTAAATGCATTCTTTTGTTGATTTAAATAATCTTAAGTTAAATTTTAAACGAAAAACATGCAGCGCGAACACAAACCAGCTTTTTAAGTGTTTTAAAAATACATAAAGCTCTGAGTCTAAGTTCTAAAACTTTTGACTCGCGTGATTAATAATTATAAGCAATGACGATTTTAGCCAAATAATTTTATAAAATCGTCAAGACAAATATTAACTTCTAGTTACTACTAGTCAGTCGCTAGTCTAAATATATACGTAAATATATATAATATGGTTTATGTTCGACAGATTAGTTTGATAAAAATTACTCCACTGATGACGACACAACTTCGAGCTTAACCAACCTGGCGGTTCTTGTTCATCCTCCTCAGCGATATTGTCTAGTTCCGCGTACGCTGATAGTTCTGCTTGACGATTTCTGTTACCTTCCTCTAGTGCCGCTAACTCTAGGTCAATGTCTTGTAGATAACACTGCAATCAATAAAAATAATTATAGCTGCAAGTTATTACTAATAGGTGATAGTAAATAGGGAAAAAATACTTGTGGAATATTCGTCGAAGCAGCGTCATCAACATCCCGCAGTCCCATCACAGCTTGATGGAATTCCAAGAGATCATCACCAACGAGTTTTTGTACAAAATTCGCGGGTACGAGTCCTCTACGGCCATCTAGTGTTTCAGCGTCAAGAAACCCATCATCGTCTGGCTGTCCCCAAACTAATAAATAATCACCACCTTGAACTGGAAGCTCAGCTTCAGGATTTTCATTAGGCGAGTGTTGAAAAGGCTCATAGCTAAAACGCGCTATATAGACATAACATCTGCCCTTTCCAGGAATGTCAAGCATGTCTACTTGACCTTCGGGTAAAATATTTTCACTGGTAAGTCGATCCAGTGGATTTGTCAGTATTCCCGTTGGTATTTTTGGCATCTGACGTGGACCAAGAAAATGGTGTCCCGTCGTGGAGGTTGCGGTTGGAGATGTAGCCCGTAAACTTTGTTGGATTTGATTAATAATAGCTTGTTGGTGGAGCTGATTTGCTTGTGATTGCGCTGACAGCTGCTGCATTGCTTGCAGAGGATCATTTATTGCTTGAAGCAAACCACCTGACGATGATCCTGTAATGTTGTAAACGTAGCATGTGAATAAATAGATGCGCTGGAAAAAAGTAACATATGGGAGTTTGAATATACCTGAGCTGACGCCAGAAGTGCCAAAGGCATTGGTCCCGACAGTCGAGTAAGTTGATCCAGTTGTAGAGTAACTGGTTTGAACGCTTGAGTAGGGAAGCACTGATTGGGATACACTTGGGAGTACACTAAGGGCTGAGTGATAAGACGATGACGAATACGGCGGTAATGATGAAAGTGTCGTTTGCGTAAGATTTGACTGGGGTACTGAGTAATTATGATGACCCAGCTGATGCGTCGTACCATAACTACTCACAACTCCCGACGTGAAAGTTCCATTTGGATGAGATGTCAGCGTTAAATTTGGATAGTTCGTACTCTAAAAACCATTTAGTTATCAATTAATTACAAAGTTTTAATTATTTTAACTGGATTCAGCGAAAAACATTTACGAACCTGTTGAGTTCCATTAAGAAAAGTTTGCCCAGTCTGACCACCGGGTTGGCTATAATGGGGCAGGACACTCTGACTAGTGGAACCCAGGTACGTACTCGAAACAGGCAGCTGTGACTGATGAGTTTGCTGCTGCTGCTGCTGATTTTGTTGCTGCAGAGGCTGTTGATAAGACTGCGTGTGTGTATGTGGATAACTTTCTTGATACTGATTGCTTGTAAAATGTGTGTGCGCTTGTTGCTTTTGCTGCTGCTGCTGCTGTTGTTGTTGGGACGTGAGACTAGTTTGAGGGTGAGAAGTAGTCATGTCGACGTGTGTCTGATGTTGATGATGATACTGCTGTAGTTTCTGCTGAAAGGCTGATTGAGATTGGCTTGTTGTCAGTGACGACGGGGCGGGTGGGATTGGTTCGCTGTAGTGATATGGTGGTCCATTGGGTGTAAGAGGTGGACATCCAGGCATCATTGGTGTCAAGGGCATGGGCGATCCGACGTAATGAGATACGCCAAGATCACCGAGCTCAAGTGCGTGTGGATGCGGTGGATGCTGGTGTTGCTGGTTTAGGCTTGGTAAATTTTCAGCACTTGATCGTAGGATTCGCTGACCTGAGGATGGCTGCTGAGTCGTTACACCTCTCGTGTGATCCAGCTCATGAAGAATCCGGCCACTGATTAATTGAATTAAACCAGATAAATAGTTTAATATTTTGATAATCGGAGGATTGAAAAGTTTTGTAAAAAAGGAATGAAACGTACTACCTAGTGTCTTGCTCAATTTTGGCGATCATTCTGTCGATTTCCGAACCTGAAGGTGGCCACGTGGTTCCAGTAATACTGGAAGTTGCTGTTGAACCCGGGCCACGACTGCGTGCTCGCCTGAGACTCGTCAACTCTAATGACAATTCCTCGTGCCTCACCATCTGTAACTCTGTTTTTTTCTCCAATTCACGTATCTTGGACTGCAATGCCTCAACAGACTCCGGTCCTTGATATCTGCCTGCTAGCTTTTCCCGCAACTGGTTCTGTGCATCGGCATGCTGTCGTTCCAAATCCGCCCTGCGAGCCTCCGTCTCGCGCATTTGCTGAAAGTTTAATAAAAAAATTTTTCACTTACATAAAACCACATCTTACATTTTTATTTATATATGTTCACATTTTTATGTATAAAAAAAAAAAAAAAAATCTATTATCAGTAAGAGCTTTTTCATTTTCTTGTAAATTTTAATAACCGAAATGTCTGGCTGATTTTGGAAAGACTCGACGACAAAAATCGTTTGCGTGGCATTAATAACTGCTGAAGCAGAGGTACATATATATAAAAATAAAGAGAAAGAATAAAAAAATTTGAGGGAAAGAGATTCTCATTGTGTCTGGCATTGCCCGGAGCCGTCGCGTGGGCGTTATTCTCTGTACCATCATCTCGTATTCAATAAAAATGCTGTTTCACTTACCTAATTTGAAATTTAAAAAACCATAACATTATATCAACTCTAATTAAATAAAATAATTAACTAAACGTATTTTATATAATATCCATTCAAAAATAAACATATATATATATTACCTCCAAAATAGATTCAAGCACCGGATCCTGCATGATGGCTCTCCCGGAGGCCGCGATGGCAGCTCCAGTACCCAAATGCTGTACGGCCTGGGGTAACGTGGACCCGCCACCTCCAACGCCACAGCACTGGAACAAAACTCCACAATGAATTATCTCGTCCATCAGCAAACAGTCCGCAATATTAATAATTATCATTAATAGTAATAAAAAAAAATAATAGTAATTAAAATTGACAACAAGTAGCATTGAATCAATAAATAAATAAATTATATACAAAGCATACTGTAGATTAACTACAACTAAAGAGCAATAATACAATTTATCACAAGTCCTCTTGGGACACTGATCAATACCATGGAATAATCATACTCATTATTGAATAGGTATCATATAGTATCCAATTTGACCTCCTGCATCAATACATCTTGACTATAAATTCCAAAATCCCATTGAAAATGTAGTAGATATATATCTGTATTATATATATGTACATATATTGAATAACAGCAGCAGAAGACACCTACGCATGTCGAGGAGATACTAGCCTACACGCACTACCCACTATAACTCTCATTACTCTCCTTGATTCTACAGCTAAACTCACTCTACGTACTCTCAAATCAATGGAGAGAATATGGCATTGATTGTTGGACTATATCCTTACTCAATCTAAATGACGATGAAATAACTAATTGTACGTACAAAGAGGTACTGAGTTTTATGCTCATGTCAAAGGCATTGGAGATGATGTATGTGATAGCAATGGAAATAGTAACAGTACAAGTAATAATTAAATGATGACAGTAAAAATGATTATTATTTTATATACTGATGTGTAAAAATTAATAACGTACAAAGAGCCGGATTTAATTTTATCTAGATGATCAACTAAGTCTGACCTTGTACATTTTGTAGGTATACGAAGTGCCGAACGACATATTGAACAGCACGTCACCCTTTGGCTGATGATGAGCGACGTTCGCGCGCTTTTAATTGCAAGTTGCGCTGGAAATAGATAACAGAGAGAACCAACTGTTCATGTTTTCGATTTTTTTATCAGGAATTACTGTAGAGCTTGAGATTATAAACGGTTTTCAAAAATATATATACATATATATTTTTTTTTTTAAATTAATGGGCTGGTGATTGGTAGTAAGTAGTTAGTAATTAGTGATCAGTGATAACTGATAACAGCTGATGGGTTAATCAATGGTGTTGAGTAATTTATGCAAATCGACTGGTTGATTATCTATTGTAATTTAAGAATAAACGGTACGATTATGCGACGTGATGTGTGATGAGTTAATTTAAATGAAAGGGAAACGACATATCGTCTGATTAACGTGTACGCTCTACTACTTAGTCGACTCGCATCGAGTTTAGTACTACTGACGGACTATATACCTGTCCAAGTAATTACTCTGAGTACGCATAATGTGTAACACACACGCATGTGTTTCTAGTAGCTTTGATTCATTCTATTGAGCAGCAGTTTCTCGCAGTAATGTACTAGAGCTGATTAATTTTAAAGGTTTATTTTAAATTTAGTATGATTTTAAAAAATTTTAATAAATTAAAAGTGTCTAGTACATTTTTATAAGATCAAAAAAAATATAATCCCAGTGGTATTTAGATTTGTACATTTGTGAAGAGTGATCCAGTTTCACGACAATGATCCCTCCCCACGGTAAAAACCAGGAGCTTTTAAGCTCAGCTTGAGGCTTTTTTTTGTTCTCTCAGTCGCTTTATCTGGATGTAAAACTATAAATAATCAACTCGTCGAATGATCGATTGTCTTCTTGAGTATTTATATGCATTAAGCGAGAAATAAAAATGCTAAGAGGTACAACCAAAAGAACGTGATTGTTTGTTAAAGTTTCAAGAGATAGTTATAAGATCTGAGTTTAAATAAGAATAAGAATAATAATAAGAAGAAGCGGCAGAGGAAGTAGATGCACGAATGTGATAGCTTTTGAATAATAGCAAACTCGTAATTTTAAATGACATGTTACCTGACAGTCGGAGGTAAATTTAAGAATTTGCAATTTAACGTCGACCAGTGGAAATGTGGCCGTACGTTCTACTACCAACGAATCTACTGCGAGAACACACTACTAGAGAGAGAGAGAGAGAAAGAGATTATTCGTGGTTTAAAAGTGAGGTCAAGATAAACTCTAAAGCCAGTATACGACTAAAGTAAGCCGCAGAGATTGATTCACGGTGAGAATTCATTTTTAGTTAAAAAAATAATTTCATTTGATCCTTATTAAAAAATTTTTTTTTCTGTAACAATAATTTATCTAGACTTAATGTAAATTAAGTAAGTAAGTAAGTAAGAGGGTGTGGGTCAAGGGGGATTGAATCCAGATGAGGGTGGTCGGTTAAATCAGCAGCACGGCACTGCTTATTGATCTCACTACTAAAGATACGTAGTATACATATACGAGTCTCACCGGGCGTCACACACCACTCTGCGTACTACCACCGGGTGCATGACAAGTCTTCCCACACACGCAATACACACCTACACACATTTACATACATACATCCTACTCAATTACACATATATGTAGATGTATGTATGTATGTTCGTACAAATGTCTATATATATATATATAGACTTGCAGGTACGGAAATATGCGCGTATGTATGGATACATGCATGTGTAGAGTTAGCAGAGTGTAAGACACTGAAGACGTTGAAAAAAGATAATGAAAAAGAATTACGGGGAAAAAAGCTTTAAAAAATTTTTTCACTCGCCGCCATCGTTACACTTTAGCTCCATCTCGACTCTAGGCCAAACTATATATAACAGATCTCTTCATCCTCACAATCTTATCAATAAGCGTCGATAAAATATTTATTTCAGCACTTGCTAAATCTTCCCTACGCACCAATCACACCACTAGACAAGTACTTGATCGACCAATAAAAAAAAAAAAAATAAAACAGAGAAAAAATAATTAATGAAATTAAAAAGTAATTAAAAATAAAACGTGATAGAGATTAATAGTAGACTATGATAACACTCACGATAACCGAATCGAAGGGATTGTGGCAGGCCAGGGCTGCTGCTGGTGATGAAAAACTTTCCGCGAGAGGCGAGAGAGAAAACGAGGGAGTTTCTCGTTAGTCAGTGTCTTGGACGTTTCAATTTTTGTCTTGGTAATTTTTCGTTTATTCAACCCCTAAAACTTGAGCTTATTCTTATTCTCTATTTCCCTTTCCCTCTTCTTTGTATTCTTCTTAGATTTTTTTTCCTGTTACTTAAACTTATTCTAAAACTTGGTTGTCTTTATGTATATTAAATCCTCCTTAGCTGTACACCCACTTAAAATAAATCCACGATCTTGGTTAAATCCTCACTTAGACACTCGCTCTCGGGAAAATCCCGTGTATTTAAATATTTTTCACTGGGCAACCATCTCGAGTGACGACTACTCAGTCAGCCCCCGTGATCTCTGCTCGGTCACGGTGAGGCAGGGCTGCTGCTGGTGCTACTGCTGGTTTTGGATTGCTCGGCGGTGGCGGTGGTGGGTGGGCGCGATAACGACGGGAATGAGAACGACGGCGACGGCGACGACGATGACGACGATTTCGACGAGAGCCAGCTCTCCGAGGCCCCCGCGAGAGGCATAGACGAGAGTTGAGAGTAGTCAAGCGACACCTACCACTGTAAGCTCTCACTAACTACCACCCCCGCTGCTAACGAAACTTCCCTGCGACGGGGACGACGCGCGAGCGCTCTCGTAGCTTGCGCAAGCTCGGGGGTGAGTAGTAGTGTCGTCCCCTCTTCTTACACCGTCACGGCAGATATGGGTCACTCGTGGATCGATGAGAGGGACGCCTGGCACACGCCGACTGCTCTGCTACCTATCACAAAAGACCAATCAATAACGACACACCGTAGCAATCTCCAATATCTTACTGCTACGCTTAGACTTTTCTTATTCTTCTTTTCTTACTCATCTCTTATAAGATTTTTCCTGTGCCAACCAAACCAACCTGCTGACACCTTAATTTTCTTAATATATACATTGATCCCTACATGATATGATCATTCCTCATTCCTCTCACATCATGAACAGACATTATTTCATTCCGCTGACGTTGATCCGAAAAAGGAAAAAAAATTTTAAATAAATCTACTGGCTGTGACAAATTCCTCGTGCCTATATATTTTAAAAAGGGATTTGGATGGATTTTAAGGCCGACAGCTTTCCCAATCTCGTTTTCATTCATCCAGTTAATTTCTCTATAGTTTTACAAAACAATAAAAATAAAAAAAAATCATTTGATTTCCAGCTAATTGCCTCAGTATGCAATTGACAGACTTGTGTATAGGAAAGCAGTAGAGCGCTTGCGTGCCGTTTAAATCATCCCTCCACCGTTTCAACGAAAAGGGGGTAAAATATTATTTTCCCTTACTCCTTCTTCTCCTCTTATATCTCCTCATACCCTCGACGGTGTATCCAGAAATAAACTGGAGTACAACGCATGCGTCAGCCCAGTCTGTCAATTGGTCGAGAACAAGGGGCGCGAGTATACTCTAGGCGCTGTTGTGTGCATGTATCACCATCATCACCAGCAACATCATCTCTTTCTCTCTATCCTTCATGTCCTTCAATGTATGACGTCATGTCGTGGACACCACCAACAGAGTTCTCTTTCTGGCTGGTCTGCATGCCACTACCACCACCGCCTTCGCTCTCTCACCCTGGTAGGTCGTACGGGCTTATCAATGAACGTACGGAGAGCTTCCGCCGGTGGCGGTTCTGTCTTCTCTTTCTCTCTCTCTCTTTTGCTCTCTCACTCCCGCCACTTCTACACACATTTTTTCTTGTAGTATGACACTGGACTTCAACCATTCTCTGACGTATCACTTTATTGTGCATTAAATCCATTACTATGATGATTAATTGACTCATGAATAATTTATATAATAATAAAAATAATGAGGATGATGATGACGGTCAATGAAAATGTTGGTAATGAAACCTGATGAAAGGTCCAGCTTTTTTAATATGTACCAAAAATCTAGATTAAGTAAATACAGTGGGTGAGGGTCAGACTTATTTCAAAGAGATATATTTAAGTAGAAACTGTACATCTTAATAAGACACAGCCAGCTTCAAATAATTAGAAAAGTTCATGAAAGTTTATTCAGCTAAAGTTGATGCATTTTTTTTTTACATTAATTACACTATTTCAGGATTTTTATCTGCCTTAATTACCTACCAGAATAAATTATTAATTAATTTTGGGAGTCTGTGGATCATTATCAATTATTGCTGATGCCGTGTTTAGAAATACTCAATACTTAGAGTAACTGTTTAATAATAAAATACCGGAATATACATAATTATTTTATGTACTCGTACTCGTTGATTGAAAAGAGTAAAAAAAAATTCCCTCTCTCTATCAACCATCACAATCTATTCCTTTCTCTGATGACGTTATTTTTCGTTTGAGATCGGTGTTTTCTCCGATTATGTAAAACGCGCAATTGCGCGTGTGTGATTTAAACCAGCAACCGGTTCAGACAACGACCACCACAATCATTAGAATTATTTTCTTTATATACCTGTAAGTAAGACACCAGTCTTACTTTCATTTATCATTCGTTGATGTCTGCATGTCTCTTTAAAAAAATATTTACTAAGCATTTTGATTAAATAAAAAAATCACAACAATAAAAATAAAAACGAAAAAAATTGTCAAATGATTGAGTGGTTGAGAAATCGAATTCCGAAGCACTGATTCAACGGAATAAAATTTTTAAACGTTGGACTAAAAACATATGAAGTAAAGGAAATAGCTGGTAAGCACGCTCATATATTTTGTTATATTATTCAAAAGATGGTATGTCTTCACAAGAAGTACTTACTTCATATTAGATCAATAAATCAATATAATGATGTTTTTAAAAATTTTAATTAAATTTATAACGAAACTCATTTTTTTATTTTTACTTTTATTTTACCCGCTATAAATTTACTAGTCTAACTTCTTAATTGCCCATTATGAAACTTTTACAAGTGATACAACACACACTTTTACCCAAAACATTTTAACTCATTACTTCATTGTTATTTTTTTTTTTTAATTAAAACATTTGTTTATTTTTTTTTTTAAATAACTCAAGTACTTGGCTTTAATAATTTCGCAACAAATAAAATCCACTCAACAGATATTATTTCGAAACAGTCAAATATTGCAGCAATTGCGCGTTGAGCAAAATAAAAAATATAAATATTAATTACTAAGTAATGAATTATTCACATGATTTACAATAGAGGTTCAAACGGGCATAGTTGTTTTTATAATTTCCTTCCCAGAAGTCACCAATAATTTACTCTGCATGTAAATACACTTATAAATTAAATTTATCGATCATTTTTCTCAGTAAAACTAAATTATTAAAAAAAAAACATAAATTTAAGGTCAGTATTTAAACTCCACCTCATTAATTTAAAATAAATTATGCCTCATTAGATTACAATTAAATCTCGACTAATTGAAAGTAAAATTATCTTAGAATAATAAATTATTCCATTTAATTTTACAGAAACCGCTTCAATTGTTATCGAATTAATTCACCAATTGAATTATAATTATAAGTATTGTCATTATAATTATTATCATAATTAAAAGTATTACTGCTCATGAATACAATGAAACTTGGACATACAATTGAAGACTCTCGTAAGAATTACCCAGAGCTTACTAAAGAAATCTTGGATGAATTACGTGTGTGGATAGCAGCCAGAGGTGTAACACAAGTTCCTGACGAAAAGTTAGCCCTATTTGCTCACAGTTGTTACTTTGACCTCGAGGCGGCAAAAAAATGTATGACTGTATATTATAAGCTAAGAGCAACAGTCCCTGAATTTTTCAGCAATCGTGACCCTCGTGCTGAATATCTCCAACATTCACTGCGAGCGCTGTACGTATTAATTTATACATTACGATAAATGGAATTAATTAACAGTATTACATTTACACTGTAAAAAATTGCAAGTGATTAAGGATTTTAATTTATTCCGTCACTTAGGAGTTTAAAAAAAAAAAATACTCAGTGGAGTAATTTCGGAGTAGTCTGGATTTCATACAAATCCATATTCACTCCGATTAGCCCTGATTAAACAACTGAATTCGACCGAATTAAAAACTTTAATTCTGTTATATTCTGTCAAATTCTGCAAAACAGAATTCAACTGAATTGAAAATTTAAATTTGAATTGAACAGAATAAAACCGATTCAAAAATTTCAAATTCGTTTTAATTAAGTTTAATTCGGATTCAGTACCAGAAATCGGAGAATTATTTTCGATTAATCAGAATTAAACCGAATAGAATTATTTAAATTCGTTTTAATTTTGACAAATTCTGGTTTTCCTGCCGAATTAGACAGAATTCATTTTTAAGTTAGGTACCGAATTAACAGAATTTAACTGAATTAAATAGAATTAAAAATTTAATTCGATCGAATTCAGTTGTTTAATCAGGGAGGAGTTTTACTCCACGTTCACTCCGCTAATTTTTTACAGTGAACTATTTTCATTTTACACATATATGCTATTATATATAAATGTATGTATACACAGTAAAAAATCGGGAATGAATTCGGAGTGATCTGGATTTTATTTCAATCTGCATTCACTCCGATTCAGAGTTTTAATATTGAAACTCCTCTCGGAGTGAAATTCACTCCGAGGGAATTAAATAAAACAAATGGCCACCAGCTCCGCATTTACTCCGGATTTAATCCGCTTTCACTCCGCAAATTTTTTTTTAGTGCATGAATAGTAGAAAAAAATAGTCGGATAAAATTATAGCTTTAATTTCTCTGCAATTCAACGTTGTCTCATATACTCATGTCCGTGTATGTTATACTGAAAAAAAAAGTAGATAAATAAAATCATGAGTTCATTCTTCACAGGCTCTTGAAGTGAATTAAACGAACTAAAAATTAACGAGCCAATAAATTAAATGCTTGAAAAATAATTGTGAAAATTCTGTCATTGTCTTTTATTTATTTATTTATTATTATGATTATTTTTTAAAACTTATTTACTCTAATGCCTTTTGCAGTTTATTTATTTGAAATATTATCAGGTGTTAATTTTTAACAAGCATTTGTTTTAACAGTTTATTTAATATTATTTCTCCGAAGTTTATAAAACGTACTTGAAGCGGCGAAGTAAATTAGCAGCTTACCTTGGTGATACAACGTGTACCTCAACGTAAATTATTATTAAGTTAATAAGAAACCACGATAAATTCTCAGCAACTTATTGGATCAATTTGCCCGCTGAGCATATGTCAATAACATTTTTTTTTTAATACTTTTCTATTAGGTATAGCCGATTTGGCATCCCAGGTGTTATCTTATTTCCGTTTCCTGCGATAATATATAAAGATACTGCTTGTTATTTTCTGACACTAAAATATTATCACAGTACATTTATATAAATCCAACGCATTATGAATATTTATTTCAGTCTCTAACGCGTTCTATGATTTAGACTTAAAAAAAAAAATTTTTTTTTACTGTACAAGTGTACGTAATACGTTTATACTTTTCCGATATCTGAAATGATATGAAAATATAATTATAGTTATATATTTATAAATAGTTATACTTAACTACATTAACTTTCAGTATCGTACCTTTCTCCTTTTTATATTTACTCCAATAAATAGTAATTACTTATAAATAAAATTATAAATGATAAAAAGTCAAAAATAAAAAAAAATGGAGTATTTATCAGTAATATTTGACAATTAAAAATTTTTTCAGACAATTTGTAAGTTTACCAAAACGAGACCAAAATGGTAACCAAATAATATTTCATCGTCTTGCTGACACGCGTCCCAATCAGTACATGTTCGATGACGGGATAAAACTGCTGCAGATGTCTGTAGACGCAAGTCTTTACAACGAAGGCTGTGCTCCAGGTTATATATTTCTTTTTGACATGCAGGGTGTACGTCTAGGTCACTTGACCAGGCTTTCAATCACCAGCATACGAAGATTCTTTGAATATTTGCAAGAAGGTCTACCAGTGAGACTTAAAGGGATCCATGTACTCAATGCCGTCTGGTTCATGGACAAGGTTCTCGCGCTTATTCGACCTTTCATGAAGCGCGAGTTATTTGACAACGTAAGTATACGATTATTATTATTATTATTATTATTATTATTATTATTATTATTAATATAATAATAAATAATTCTCATAAACTCACAGCTTATATAACATTGTCTTGCTGCTGCTCTTACTCGTGCGCTTGCTCTTTTAGTCTTTATTATTAGCACCTGTATATTAAAATTCTATTCAGCTTCAGGTACCCGCAGATATTACGAATTTAATTTGTTTTTTAATTTAAAATAATTATTTAAATTTATTTAAATGAATTTTCTTTATACTGTAAATTTTTAAACAGCAAATCAACATTAAAAATTTATCTAGCCGTTTTTAATTTTAATTTTGAGTATAAACTGGGTCACTTATACACAAAAAAAGAGATTTCTTGCCTCAAAAAATCCTTTTTTTCTGTGTAGACTCCGCCCATTAATTGTTTTTATTTCTTGTAATAAATAAATTAATGATAATTTTAAAAAACTACAGCTTCATCTTTATACTGGAGATGTTGCGGAGATTTATTCACATATTCCACCTGAATGTTTACCCAAGGACTTTGGAGGAGAATTGGATTCATTAGAGACTCTTCACGGTAATTTAATCTACATATAAATATAACAATTATTCCAGTTTTATAAAATATTTAATATATATTTTTACTATTATTACAGAGCAGCACTGCGAGAAATTATACAAGCTCCGAGATTACTTTTTAGAAGAAGAACGTCTTTTCCGTGGCTGGCAAACACCCGAAAAAAAGTCCTCGCCCTCCGACTCCGAGGTATCGGATATAAACGCAAGTGTTATTTCTGACAATAACGTTAATCATCGCAATGGCAATGGCAATGACAATGATAATGACAATAATAATCATGACAATGCTAAATAATAAAATCAATAAAAACTTTTTACTCGAACAAAAATAAATTTTTCTATTATTATGGAAGCCTACATTTAATTTACTATAAATAATATAATAAAAAAAAGACTTTTGTTCTTTCCATCATCTCCAACTTAACCAGAGTATAGAATGAAGGAAAACAAAGGGTAGTAATCTACCCTCAATTGAATTATCCAAGTCGTGGGTCGTTGTGCCGGCATTCAACGTAAACGTAAACGTAAGCGTAAATTGTATACACAAAATAAATATGTGTGGCAATGCCTTGTTGTGTATTACATACATTTATATTTATATTTATATTTATATATACTACCCACTAGTCTACTACCAAGCAGGTACCAGGTAGTAAGTGTCTGTACTCTTTTCCATGACCTCTCCATCATCTCCAGTCAACTGTTCTCAGTATGTGTCTATCACGCCCACACCTAGCATCACATCATATCAAGGAATACTCTGATCCAAGTCACCAACACCAAGATCAAAAGACTCCGAACCCGAAGCATGCGCGATACCTACCCTATGACTAAATCAAACGAACCGGCAATGGGAGGTAGAGAGAGAAGCGAAAGGTGAGGGGACCAACTGAAAACTCTAGTACACAGAGTAAACCTCTGTAGCTGTTGATTGTATGTGACTGTTAATATAACTGTATACGTATAATCTAACACCAGTAACCAGCAACCATCAACAAGCATACATTCACATGCTGGTTCGTGGCTGATGCTGATTCGACGACTTACCGCGTTCCCAGTTCCCAGTAGAGTAGACGGTACCAAGTCCGGCTAACCATCCACATCCATTCTTTACATATAATACGATATGTGTTAGCATTATTACCACCGTCAGCAAACATGTTATTGTGATAGCACACTTTTTTCAGTATCATACACTACTGCGTTACACTCAGCACGTTCGGTGATAAACTTTACCTTTAAAGTCATTTCACAAATATTTTTGGACTTGTAGTTTTATTGAAACGTCGAACCGGCTTACATTCATCATCATCATCATCATCATTGGGAGTCTAGTTCTGATAAAAAACAAAACAAAAAATTAGTATATCAATAAAATATTTAAATAGGACAATAAAAATTTTTTAAAAGCATTATTGCTTTTTTTTTTTTACTAAGATTTAGATAAAAAATATATTAGTGTAATATGAAGTCGTGTTTGCTGATATTTATCACTGCCACGGTGGCAATCGTATCAGCTAATGCTGAAGATTGCAAAGGATGTGTTCCACTGGATACTATAACGTTTGATAAAGTGAGTTTATATCAGACATTTGTTATACTGATACCTTGATAGATTAATGACTTTATTTATTACTTCCTAACTACCTTTTAAATTCCCAGAGCTTAATAATTGCTGCTATGACAACTTGTCTTGCTGGATCCTTGCTATTTGTTTATGTCATTCCCGCGTTTATTTTAAACTGTGTCATGTATGATAACGAAATAATGATAGTCATTTTATTATCGATTAGAACATTAGTTCATAAATTATTTAGCACTATCGTGGAAGAAATTGTGCTAATATTGATTGAATTTGTCATGCAGACTTTGATAATCAAGGATTTTATGAATCTAAGTAATTAATTATTCATAAACGGTAATTGTTTTTAGGTAATTAGCAAATTCAAAGCTGCGGTGGTAAAGTTTGATGTGGCATTCCCATTTGGAAATATGCATGAAGAATTTGGATCTGTTGCTGAGACGACCAAAGATGTTGAGGATCTTCTTGTTGCTATTGTTGGGGTCAAGGATTTTGGAGATAAGGACAACGCAGACTTGGCTAAGCGATTTGACGTTGATAAAAAGGACTTTCCGGTGGTACTTTTATTTGTACAGGGACAGACAAAACCCATAAAACTGTTGAGTAAAGAGAATGAACAAGATTTCACGAGTACTAATATCAAAAGATTGGTCAGAGCTAAAACTGGAATTTATTTGGGACTGCCTGGTTGCGTTGAAGAACTAGACAGACTCGCTGAAGAATTCAAAACAGCTGATGAGAAGGAGAGACAAGTTAGTTTTGGTTTTTTAAATTTTTTAGACTTTCTTTGCTGGAAATTGGCCATTATACTATTTATTGTTGCAGGAAATACTAAGCAAGGCTCGAGACTTGGAGACGACTCTTCCACACCAACATCGACTTCCGGCAAAGGTTTATGTGAAGATGATGGAGAAAATACTGGAAAAGGGCGACGAGTTCGTTCAATCAGAGCACACGAGAATAGATGGTTTGCTTAAAGGAAAATTGTCCAATGACAAGAAACGCACAATGGAAGAGAAGAAAAATATTTTACAGTCTTTCGCTCACAAAGACGAATTATAAATTTATTTATTTTTATTTTTTAATTACGGTTGGCTACGCAGAAAAAAATAATTTCTTGGTGCAAAATTTTATTCTCGCCCCAAGAAAATTTTTTCATTATAAATTGAGAACAGAATTTTCTTAGGGCGAGAAAAAATTTTCTTGTCTCAATTCATAATGCAAAATATTTTTCGCGCCAAGAAATCATTTGTTTTCTGTATACCAAACGTTACAATCAAGCTATTACTTTGTGATGAACTTTTTTCAAGTTCCAAGGGATTCCAGTTGGATATTTAAATATATTTATAGTTTATAATAGTGAGCAGAAGTCTGACATGTCAACTATTCAAAATACATTCTTATATATATACATATATATCCTCTTACTTATTGTAATTATAAATAAATCGATTAAAAATCATTATTTTATTAAAGTGTGCATTTACTTTCGGAAATTACAATGGCCGATTTAAAGGTACATACAAAAATTTTTCATTTTCGTGATAAACTGAAGCTGCTAAAAATTTTATTGAGTATAGTGAAATAAAAACAAATAATTAATAACTATTAATTACTAATTGAAGTGTCAGGAAAATAAAAATTTTTTAGAGTCAAACAAAACATTCTATAGCAACAAGTTGAATTTTTTATTCGAATGGCTGTTTAATTTAAAAATAAACAGCTTTAAAAATAAGTGATTATAAATCCAATAGTTATAAATGCCGTACAAATACTTAAATTAAAAATCCAATATTACAATCAATCATCAAACTTTGTATTGTTTATTACTATCACACTCACATGTGAGTCATACGATATCATATTAATAAAAAAAGAAAAAAATCACAGATAAGTATGCGGAGTCGTATAAATTAAGCGTTACAAATATATGAATGAAGAGCGAAATACTTGAATCAAAAATTGTCTGTGATTATTATTAAAATGTTATCAGTTATTAACAATTAGAAAATAAATGAACTGAAGCATGCAATCTTAACATTTTCATCTGCACCATTCTTGTATACGGGAATGTTTGTCTATCATTAATATAATTATAAGTAATTAATATTAAATTTACATGGATTACAAAAAGTCCTTGGTTACTTTTCTTCTTTAGTATCTTTAACATCAAGCTTCGTAAGCTGCTCAGTCACCTGATCAGCACTCGAGTCTGTTTTATTTGTATTTTTTGATTCAGTTTCTTTGTTCTCCTTATCCTCTTTTGCGGATTCTTCTTTTTCTTGATTATCTACTGTGTTCTTATCCTCAGCATCGCTCTCGTCACTCTCGTCGTAACTACAGGAGTCGCTGTGAGTGTAATCATTATCTCCATCAGGATTTTTTCCTGCATAGATCTCGCATTCAGTGCCGACTATTTTTTTAGCTTTTTCAAATGTTTCTTTCCAAAGTGAAGCATCTGCAGTACAATAAAAATATGTAATTAATTATGAGTGATAATTAAAATTTAAAATTTATAAAAAATGCACTTATTAATTTTTAAATTTTTTAAATGTGCATTTTTTCAAATTTTATTTCATCAATTATTTACTCCATTTATTAATAGTTTCAAATTTGTCTGATGTCTGCTGCATTCACACTCATAATTAATTAATTAATTAATTAATTAACTAATTAATGATCTATTAAATTTTAATGATCTTGAAGTTAGCAGACAATTGACAATTTTTTGATTTTTTTTCAACAAATCAATTACAAAAAAAGAGAAAAACTAAAAATATGCGCATGTAGAAAAATAAAAAAATTATATGTGCAATTTTTTAAATAATTTATCGTTTTTTAAAAATTATTAGACGTCGATTAACTTCAGTATCATCATTAAATTTAACAATAATGTATATAATATACTTACGCTCAGCATTTGCAAATCTGATAGCAAGTAGCTCTGGCTTAAGTAACTCATCAGCATAATCAGCTAATACACTCCATACCCAAGCACGATCACTACCACAGTTTGGTTTTAATTCCATCCAAGGTGTGATGAAGTGATTAGCGCAAATTTTCAATGTTTTGTCTCGTCGCATTACAACTCGTACTGTATGTTTTGTTGTGTGTCTCAATAACTTAACGTCACCGGTTCCTCTTTCTTTCCATTCTGGAGGATTGTTTGATGAGTCATAGCGATAAAGTTTAGCCCGCCTGTCACAAAATAAAATAATTATTTATTTTTAAAAATGTACCGGGAAATTAACTTACAATTTAAGCATCTCGACTTCATCTTCCTCGTTGCTGGAAACTTCAATCAGAGGCAATGAAATAATCGGCTCAAAATGAGGATCTATTTCCTCTTCATGCTCTTGATGTTCACCATTACTTGGCTCGTGATGTTCTCCATTTGTCTATAAACCAAAAATAGATTTAATTATTAATTAAATAAAAGTAAATAAAATCTGACTGGAATTTTTAATTTAATAACCTCCATAATTAACGAAAATTTATCTAATTAATTTAAAAACTTTGAAAATATTTTTATTTAATTAAACCCACCGTATTTTCCGGCATGTTGTTAATTATTACGAGCTTATTAACTTGTATTGAATTTAAAAGAACCAACGTTAAAACAACTGCTAATTTATTAACGTTTTTTTTTTCCAAACACAAGCGTTCGGTTGCAATCTATGCCTATGCGTTTTACAAAAACTCATACCATCCGTTTACAAGATCATGCGTATGAAAATCCTCATCTCTGATTGGTTTAAATACTCAGAGTTCATGTAAACCCGTCAGAATATTTTTTTTACTCGTTGGCAGAATCAACGGTCTTTACAAAAAAATAAATTTCAAAAAACAACTTCTCCTTAGACTCAAAACTGCAAAAATAATTAATTTTTATTAACAAACTATTTAAAAAAAAATCTTTTATGATTTAAAAATACGATTTTCTAAAAAAAGCGGGAAAAAGTTAAAATGGCGCGGAAATTTGAAAGTGAGGGCAGCACTGCGCGGTATTTTTAAAAGCGCAGTTGGCAATGATGAGTCACGAGTAATGAGCGCAAATTCAAGTGGTCTTTCAAGTCGGGGAAGAAGGACAGAGGAAGGAATGAGAGAGAGGAAATGAGCAAGAGCAGGAGCATACGTCGCGTTGGTTTGTTGCGCACACGTTGGTGTAATAAGACGAAAAACCAGAGAGAAGAGTATAAAGTTGAGGTAGAGGGAGTTTTGCGGTTGAGTCCGGGCGGCCATTGCAAGTAATCTCTCGTCGTACGTTCTGAGCCGCGTAAGCACCGAACTAAAGTTATATTAAAATATCCAAGTGTCAGAGATATCAAGAGCTTTTAAATAAACTCAAATAAAGGGCCATTTTAGTCGCGAGGTGCACCCTGTGAAGCCCGGGACGCGCAACAAAACCCGGCCCGATGGCTGAGACAGATAAATTAAACATTGACAACATCATCGCTCGACTCTTGGAAGGTAATGTGTGAATCCGACATAATTACACGAGGGACGCTCCACGTCTCGCAAGTATTTTTTCCTCTTGCTTCGCTTCCATTTGTTCATAATTAATTGTGCCTCTTATTTATTTTAAATCAGCTAATTAACATATTTTATTTTTTTTCTCCAATCGAGTATCAATTAACCCGCTTGCGGAGTATTCTTTGAGAACGCGTTTTCTCTTCCCCCACCACGGGCATAAAACTCCAGCAATTCTCCGTGCGACTTATCCGTCACTGCAGAAGGATGACGTCTTGCCAAAAAATGAATTTTAATATTTTTATCACGGACGACATCCAGTCCTGCAGATTCACTATTACGCAACTTGGGAATTAAATTTAGTTTGTGATTATAATGGCGATGGTGGTGATGATGATCATCATCAAGATTGTTAAAAGCCTGTAGGCGTATTAGTTTGTTTACACAAAACACCGTTGACAACCGCAGAGGGACTGCTAGTCGTTTTGGGGCGAGGTCCATCCGTCTGTTGTTAATTATAATCCCGCGGGAAATTTAAATAACTTAAAATATTTTTTTATTAGATATTATATTACGTTTGCTAAATCCAGCAGCCAGTAGTTTGCAGCGGGAGGGGAAAGTCATTGATGGATGACCCCAGTGTTAATTGCAGAGTAAAGCATAAAATGTCACCAGTTAATGGTCCGTTGACCTTGGCAGTCATAGTAAGGCATTTTATTTGGTAAAGACAGTCTTGGCCACAAATCGATCGCACACGCAATATAACATTCACGCGACACACAATATATATATGTATACGTCTATACATACATATATAAATAAATATAATAATAATGAGCAATAAAACACGCTACGTATTATTATCCAACAGCCTTATTTATATCGATTGATATTTATTATTTTATAATTTATTTGTTTACAGTACGAGGATCAAGACCGGGGAAAAATGTCCAGCTGACAGAGGGTGAAATCCGCGGGCTGTGTCTCAAGTCACGTGAAATATTTCTATCTCAGCCGATATTACTTGAGCTAGAGGCACCGTTGAAAATATGCGGTGAGTATTTTAGTACTTGAGCTACTTTTTTATTTTATTTTAACTATTTTTGTAAACGCGAGTATTCAATGCCTTACATAATGACGGCACGGGATGTAAGAGAAAAAAAAAATAACAAAAACAACTAGCATGAGATGTAATTATTGATGTCAATTATCGGTGGCATTAGCATACTTGTCATAATTGGTACTAGTTCATAACATTATTAATACGGCAATAATGATAATAGTAAAGTCACATGTGTTGAGTCGATGTTTTGATGCGAGTTTTTTTTGTGTTCATTTAAATCAGGTGACATTCATGGGCAGTACTACGACTTACTACGGCTCTTTGAATACGGTGGATTTCCGCCTGAGAGTAACTACCTCTTCCTGGGTGACTACGTCGACAGGGGGAAACAGTCGTTAGAAACTATTTGCCTGCTTCTTGCATACAAGATCAAGTATCCAGAGAACTTTTTCCTGCTACGAGGTAATCACGAGTGTGCCTCTATCAACAGGATATACGGATTTTATGATGAATGTAAGTTTAGAAAAAAAAAAAAAAAAGTTTAATAACTTTGGCATTGACATTATATGTATGCATTTGTATCTGGTATTATCCGGATCATTGACTAAACTATTGGATTTTATGATATTGACAATAGGCAAACGTCGTTACAATATTAAACTTTGGAAGACATTTACGGACTGCTTCAACTGTCTACCCGTGGCAGCGATCGTCGACGAGAAAATATTCTGCTGTCACGGTGGGCTCAGTCCGGATCTACAGAATATGGAGCAAATAAGACGTATTATGCGGCCGACTGATGTTCCTGATCAAGGATTACTCTGTGATCTTCTTTGGTCTGATCCAGACAAGGACACTATGGGCTGGGGTGAAAACGACCGTGGAGTATCGTTCACATTTGGCGCCGAGGTCGTTGCCAAATTTTTACACAAGCACGACTTTGACCTCATATGCCGTGCGCATCAGGTAAACCCAACAATAATAATAATAATAATATCAATAGTGACAATGAAAATGAGTATTAATGATTTAATTAGTCGCTCAATCATCGGTACACTTTAAATAAGTTCCGGCATGTCAGCAATCTGACCATGACACTCGTATATTTCTCAACAATATATTTTGTTTTGTTTGTAATCTAATAGGTCGTCGAAGATGGCTACGAATTCTTCGCAAAGCGACAACTGGTTACGTTATTCTCAGCGCCGAATTACTGCGGTGAATTTGACAACGCGGGTGCCATGATGTCAGTCGATGACACACTCATGTGCAGTTTTCAAATATTAAAGCCAGCAGACAAAAGGAAATTTACGTACGGCGGCCTCAACTCTGGTCGACCGGTTACGCCGCCAAGAGGACCCAATAATAAAAACAAAAAGAAGTGAATGAGATTCCCGGGAGCGTAATTTATTGACGCGGAGTTTTTAGAATCTTAAGACCTCTCTTATTACAAACCCAGTAAACAACACCATCATTCACTTCCCACCTACTCCCGTCCCTATTGTCATTGATCAAAACAACAATAATATTAATATTAATAAACTTATGTCTATCACGGGTATTTGGAAAATGGTAGTCAACTCCAATTAAACCATTGTTGATTTGCATCGATAATAGCCTCGTGAGGACGAACTACGTCGGGTACAGGAAGATCGAAACCATGAGGATGTTCATATACCGGAACATTCGATGACGAATGACTTACTGATGAAATACTAATAGACTGATTATAACTGGCAAGAAAATTTTGGTAACGTTAATAAATGATAGAGCCATTTTCGTTGAACTAAATTCCGGAATATATAAAATTTAATTTTACGAAACTAACAGCAAGAAGTTTCAACCGTGAATGCAAATTGTTGACAAGAATTAAAAATTTTCATTCACGGTTGAATCTTTTAGTTCAACGAACATGGCTCAATCATTTATTAACGTCATCAAAATTTTCCTGCCAATAATAATCAGTGGCAATGTGCACATATCAGCTTGTTAGTCCATTAGTATTTCATCAGTAAGTCATTCGTCATCGAATGTTCCGGTATGTGAACATCCTCATGGTTTCAATCTTCCTGTATCCGACGTAGTTCGTCTTCACGAGGCTATTATCAATGCAAATCAACAATAGTTTAATTGGAGTTGACTACCATTTTCCTAATTCCCTGATACACTTAAGTTTATAACATTTATATGGAAGTGACTCTAACATGAATTAATATTAATAATAATAATAATAATAATAACAACAACGCAACACATTACTGATTCAACAACGGAAGCACCTCGCGACTCCGGCCCTTGTTCACTGTGACACTCAAAGATCCATTGTCATTAATCAACTCTTCGAATATTAATATTGATAATAATAATAATTAAATATATAAAAATGAAAAATAAAAAAAAAAAGAATAAATAAACAAATGATCGAGCAATGATTTTCATAATAATGAAGACGAGAATCCCAATCCCCGGAGCTTGCGCCGTCGCGAATTCTCTTTACAAAAAACCTGATTATTTAATTTACCAGCAAAGTTCTAAGTAATTATCTGGACTTTTGAATGCTAATTCGAAGTTTATATTTTAACAAATAAATTAAGATTTAATTATTTTTCGGTATTGTGTGGTAGTATGTTTAATTGTTAATCTTAATCAGTATAAATATTACGATAATTTTTTTTTTTTTATAACTTAATTATTCAATAAGGAATTACTCGTGTGAATATAATGAGAGGTAATAAGAATTGATGTTATTTAAAAAAAAAAAATAATTACATTCAAAAATAATAATTACATAAATTTGTATTTGTCGCTTTGTCTTAATCATTGAATTAGTTGTCGTTGGTCGTAATTGAGTCTTACTATTGTTAATTGTTTTTGTCTGTTTAATTCACTAGCGTTTTATTATTTTTATAATTATTAATAACTTGATAAATTATATTTATTTATTCATCAAGTTATGAGTAATGCGATACTAAAATTTATTGAATATAAATTTAAATTAATTTAATAAATAATTATAATAATTGTATCTGTTTATTTTTAATGGCGTAGTAATGTTTTGCCAAAGTACAAAAATTATAATGAGAACGTGAGTTACGTCATGTGATTTTGACCTCGCTTAGAGTCTTATGTTCACCCACGCACTTAAATATATATTAAACCCAATGGCCCCCATGTATTATCAGCCATTTTGACTACGCACGCCCAGTTTATTTTTTGTCTATTAATATTTTTTTCTTTTCGCTTAATTTACATCCACACACTCGATTAATAAATTAAGCCTTCTTTGAAGTTTACAATAAAAAATTGAAAAAAAAATAAATTTAAATACTTGGAACGAATTTTAATAAAATGAGAGAGACTAAAAATGAAGAAAGAGATTTCTTGATCCAATATGCGATATAAACTTGGCACGCAATGTCTTTTTTTTAATTCTCGCAAACAAATAATTCCATCCATGCACTGATGAGTAAATTGTCATGACAAGAGAATGCAAGCAAGAGAGAGGCTGTGTATAAAAAAAATATGTACGTGTGAAATTGCTAAGTTTAAATCCTCGTTAAAGAAGGGAGAGACAAAAAAAAATTAATTAATTATTTATCAAAATAATGATTTTAGCTCCGAGTTTATCGAATTGCTTAAAGATGTTGATGACTTGCAAAATGTCTCCGGTCTCGTCTTCCAATCATTGTCAATCTTTTTGTTTTTCTTTTAACTTTTTTTTACACATCATCATCAATATCATTAAACTTAAATTACAAAATAAATTAACATTACACTAATAAAGCGAATCAGCAGAATCGTAAGAAAAAAAACAAACAGCGAATGAGAGTGAGAATGAAAAATAAATCTAACAAAGGTCAACTTTCATCTCGACAAATGTATATCGAGATATTTGTATTTATTAAGTATCATTCATTATTATATCTCTTTATTTTTTCATTATATATAAATATATATGCATAATTATATATCTATATATGTTTTTTTTGTTTTTTGTCGCGTCATCGAATGTCATTGTCATCAAATCATTAGCGATTTTTTTCTTCATTGTAATTTTTTGATTATAAATTATAAATAAATTGTAACGCATCAACACAAATAGACTCGATGACATTGTTGTAAAAACTTAAATGCACAACAGAATTAACATACATTTGAAATGGACATGGAGATGCCATCTAAAATTTATTCATAAAACATAAAACAAAAAATGCACTATTATATCAAGAATTCATAATTATTCACTTGCGCGCCCCGCCTACATCCTCCTAATTACTCTCCTTCACTTATTCTCCCTCATATATGTACATTAAATGAAAAAAAATTTTTTTTTTTACAAAAATAAAAACACCTTAAACAAATAATTAAGTTTTTTTTTTTTAATCATTGTGACTTCATTTAATCATTTTATAAATAACAATAAATATATGTCATCATTTAATTTCCATGTTTCATTGAATCCATAACTTGTTTTTATTTTTATTTAAATTTAAATCATTTTTTTTATAAATGCGAATGATCTTGAAGTTCGCAGACAAATAAAAATCTTCGAATTTTTTTTTCAACAATTTAATTAAAAATAAAAATATGCACATGTAGAAAATTTTAAAAACTACGCGTGCAATTTTTTAAAATATTTTTTTTTAAATTTACTGTTTTTAAAAAAATTCAAAAATTATTAGACGGCTGCGATGTCATTTTTTCATATGGCTCAGCTACTTTCTATCATTTATATATTTATATATGTATAAATATATACAAGTGAGATGAAACCGGATGTGATTTCTAATCCGGTGACAATGAAAATTTTCTTTTTATAATTTATTATTATTATTAATATATATATGCTCACTAATTAAGATAAAATAATATATATACAATTGTATAAAAGATTTTTTGCGATAAATCAAACTAAATACAAGACTAGCACTGATACGTAATTTTATTGTTATAGATGAATTAATTTGTGCAATTTAAAATAATAAAATGCTATTGATTAAAAAATAAATTTTAAAACAAAGTATACGACGCGGGTCGTCGATCGGACCTAAAAAATTACCGTAGCAATAAAATTTGTTTTTTAAAATTAATCCATTAAAAATAAATATCAATAAGTACATACATATATATCAATAATAAATTATAGATCACGTAGATGCCTAGTTTTATCCGATTACAATAAAATTAATATGACAGTGAAAGTACCAGACATCAGACGATTTTTTTACTTTGAAATCTGCAAGACTCCGTTTTTTTCCCGTAATTTAAAATGAGCCATTTTTGAATGACTTTGAAATCTTTACGCGCATACTTTCAAATAAAAAATATTTTTATTAAAACGTTTACATCTAATGGCTTGATTTTTTAAAGTTTGAATTAAGGCCATTCTCAGACAGTGCCGCCCACTTTTAAAAATTTTCAATTGTCGTAACCATATCAAAATTAAATTAATTAATTAAAAAAAAATTGAAACTTTTATTGCAAAAAGTATATGAGTGTGAATGTAGCAGACATCAGACAAATTTAAAATTATAAATAAATAGAGCAAATAATTTAAAAAATAATATTTACAAAAAATGCACTTATTAATTTTTAAATTTTTAAAATTTAATTTTATTAATTGTTAACTCTATTTAATAATAATTTCAAATTTGTCTGATGTCTGCTACATTCACACTCATAAAAGTAGAAGTAATTTTTGAGATATAGAATTTTAAAAAAATTACTTACAGTTGACATTAATTGGGAGTTAAACGAAATTTATTAAATAAATTTTAGTCTACAAAATTTAAAAATTCGAATTTGAAAATTGACATGAAGATTTCACTGAATTATTTTCCAAATTTTGTTTAACTCCCAATTTATATCAACTATAAGTAATTTTTTTTAAATTCTATATCTCGGCGAAATTACTTCTACGTCACCCTTTTTGCAATTAAAGTTTTAGTATTTTTTAAATTAATAAATTAATTAAATTTTAAAACAGTTATGACAAGTGAGTCATTGCATATTTTTAAAAAGCGAGAGTACTGTCTGCCCTTAAAACCAATAACTTTTGCATACTGGAATTTAAAAAATTTTCTTTTCGCGGGAAGTTTAAAAATTGACAGGCGCCTGCTACTTTTAGTGTCATATTTAAATTAATAGACTCAAAAATAATAAATAACAAAGAACTAGTGCCCCATAACCCAAATAATAATAATTGAAACAGGGTACGTGTCATTGCGTCGTTTATAAACTTATGATAAACTAAAGTAATTAGACATTGATGTCATTGATAAATCATGGTCATTAAGCACATTGAGGAGTACTAATTAATAAAGAAGATTAACAATTCTTATAAATCTATCAATATACATATATATAAAAGAAAAACAAGGCTTTAGACAATAGTAACTGTCACTGTGTCTGGTGGGTTGTACTAAATATTTATGGTAATTAATAATTAATACAAATCTTATTATTGGAATAAAATAATTGTAAAATTATTGACGTTTATTAATTTGATATTTTTTAAAAACTCCCGCTTATCGTAATTGATAAATTAGATTATTGTTTTATCGACTTGGACACGTAGGACAAAAAAAGGGTTCAGTGTTCCGACAAGTCATCTGTCAAATAAAAGTTGCACGAGGTTTTAATTAAATATCAAATAAATATATATTGTTTTGTTAATAATTTAATAAATAAATAAAAATATAACCATGACGTAAGTAATTTTTTTTTACTATCAACTTGATATTTATTTATCTATATATTAAATTGTTAATGTATAAAAACATACATACATATGAGTGATATTTTTAATATTTACTTAACCTTGTTGGGACATTTGTTATTGCCATATGTTTTGTTAAAAAGAAAATAATTTATAAACATTTTTTATTAAATTTTTTTATAGATCTAAAGTAACATTCAAAATAACCTTGACGTCTGATCCAAAACTCCCGTTCAAAGTGTAAGTAAACATTTTTATTTATATTTTTTTAAACATTAAGTTTAAATCCTGAAATCTTCTGGCTTCGACAATAAATAAATTTACTTTTATATATTTTTTATTTACTCATTTATATATTTTATCACTCACTTATATTTATTTTTTCAAACAGATAAATCCAATATTGTGTTGCCAGAAGATGAAGGGAGGATTTTATTTGTATAAATAATAAAATATTGTTAAGTAAAAATGGCTGAAGAAGGTTTTGAAGAGATAATAAAAACAATAGATACATATATATCATTAATAGAAAAAAAAAATAGTAAAATAACAATTGAAAATATATCAAAAGCATTTGACGTTTCGTTGTTCGTTGAGGCGACAGTTGCCAGAGCTAAAGACGACAATAAATTAAAAATATTTGAAAGTAATTTACATGGATACTGGAGTACTAAGAAACGTACACGTTTGTACACGTGTACAGAATTACAGTTAGCATGTGACCGGTTGCTGGAAGTACTTTTGAAGGACAGTAAGACGACACGTGATATTATTGATAAGTTACTGCATTTGTATGTCCAGCATTGTGGCCATGACAGATTCAATATTTTTATAGAGACTCTTTTAACTGATACGTTAGCTGCCAATGTCTTATTAAATTCACTTGTCGACATCGGATTGCCCATTGAAACAATCGAAGATGAAGCTCGAACTATTGCCTGGGATCACGAAGCTTCTTGTGGTCGGCATGAACAAGTCGATCAGTTGATCCAATTAATGGTAATCGATGGACGTGTTGACAAAGTACTTGACACCTTTTCTAGTTTGAATACCGACAGCCCAGCGAGAAAATTAATTTTAAATAATTTAAGTAAATATACCCATGACTACGACGTTCCTGTATGCTTGGCTATCACTGATGTCGATAAAAAATTACTACGTCTGCTTTTGGACGACTGTGATTTCAAAAATAATTTTATCGATGCTATTTTTTATTTCGGGCGTAACATGAACTGGGACGGCAGCACGTGGAAAGCTGATCATTCATTTAGTTACTTGCATTTAATTAAAATAATACGTAAATTACTGTTTGTGTCGGATGAAATAAATAAAGTTATTGCTGATCGTTTGCAGTTGGCTAAAGCACAGATTGATGGATCTATTTGGGTCGAAGTTGAACGGGACTGTTTACTTTAATAATTAATTAATTAATATTTTTTATTTAAATGATGGAATGACTTTTTTGTATAATCATGTTAATAAATTTATATTGATACGTATTTTTATTTTAATTATCGTTTATTATTTTTAATTTACTCAGGCTTAAAGTACCAGAAAATACTCCTTTCACAGCAGTATTGAAATACGCTGCTGAAGAATTTAGAGTCACACCAGCAACTTCTGCTATTATTACTGATGACGGTATTGGTATTAACCCTCAACAAACTGCTGGTAAATTATATTTTATTTTTTAAAAATATCGTTAAGTTAAGCGCATTCTCAGACAGTGCCCCCCCCCTCCATTTTTTAAAAATATGCAATGACTTTCAACTGTCATAACTGTTAAAAATTTTAATAATTAATTAATTTAAAAAATATTGGAACTTTATTATTTCTGAGTCTATTGATTTAAATATGACACTAAAAGTAGCAGGCGTCTGTCAATTTTTAAACTTCCCGCTAAAAGAAAATTTTTTAAATTTCAGTATGCAAAAGTTATTGGTTTTAAGAGCACAGTACTCCTGCTTTTTAAAAATATGCAATGACTTTCAACTGTCGTAACTGTATTAAAATTTAATTAATTAATTAATTGAAAAAATATTGAAATTTTAATTGCAAAAAAGGGCGACGTAAAAGTAGTTTCGCCGAGATATAGAATTAAAAAAAATTACTTATAGTTGATATAAATTGGGAGTTAAACAAAATTTGGAAAATAAATTTCAGTGAAATCTTCATGTTAATTTTTAAATTCGAATTTTAAAATTTTGTAGACTAAAATTTATTTAATAAATTTCGCTTAACTCCCATTTGATATCAACCGTAAGTAATTTTTTTCAAATTCTATTGCAATTAAAGTTTCAATTATTTTTTAATTAAATTTTATATGCTTATGACAATTGAAAGTTTTTTTAAAGTGGGCACTGCCTGAGAATGTCCTTAAAAAGACGAGGTATTGTCTAAAAATGCCCTTAGAGACACAATAAAGGTGTCATAATTAAAAATAAATATAAGTTACTTATAATAATAAATATTTATAAAAATTATTCTTAATTACAGGCAATGTATTTTTAAAACACGGCTCGGAACTAAGACTTATACCACGAGACCGAGTTGGAGGATCTAGATGAATTACAATTATACATATAAATAAATAAACATATTTTTTTTAAATATAAATTTAAAAATTACTTTGATTATATTAATTGAAAATTTAAATCAATAAAAATATTATTTAAATGTTTTAAGAATTTAAACTTGATAAATATTTTATTTCTAAAAAAATTAATAGGAAAAAATGGATAAATGTTAATAGTAATAATAATTAAAATAAATGTTATTTGGTAGAAATATCTTATTGATGAAATACATGTAAGATATAAAGTAGATACAAAGAGACGTCACTACTGAAAAAAAAACAACTACATGGCAAATCACCAGTATCAGCACTAAGTGCAGAGTTTCGAGGTACTTTTAGGCTACGACCCGTTAGTAAAATTGGTCGGATAAATAATCGGGTCCATTTTTTATATAATTATTACACATCAATTACAATTCATTAATAAATAATATTACAAATACACAATAAACTAAAAAATTTCACATAAAAACGTTACAAAAATAACAGAGTAATGTTTTTAAATTTAATCTAAAAATAATAATTATTATTATTAATAGTGAATTTAATTAACGATCAGGTTTTTTTTTTAATTGTTACTAGAGGACTTTCCTGACCTACTCAATTGACAGAATTTTCAGGATTATATTCTTTCGCATGAGTGATTACACGTGAATTAATCCTGATTTCGCATTATTTTATATGCGCACTGCAATACTATACATTAATTGAATAGAATTCAATTACAGTCCAGCTCCATTAATTCGGATTCCATTATCTCGGAGCTTCTCCTCAATCTTGACTCCCACTCCGAGCTACACTGTCTCTTACCCGATGCTACATATATTTATATATTCATCACACATGTGATTAGACGTGTAGTTTACTCTTTAAAGGAGAAGTGGGATTCGTTAAGTCGGAATTTCTGCTCCTCCGTAGACTAACTGTCCGAGTTAATGGAATTCGACTGGCTCTCCATCAATTTTACTGATGATCCCAGCAAGTAGTCGGGGCGAAACCATTTCTATAATAATTAGATTATATTCAATTAATGTCTGGTATTGCAGTATGATACTGAAGTCACCCGACATCTAATAATTTGTGGATTTTTTAATTAAAAACGATAATTGTCCGTTAAGTTCAGGATCATATTAGTGCGCATATGAAATCATGCGATATTAGGATCATTAATCCACATGTTTTCAGTCATGCGAAAGAATGGAATCTAGGAAATTCTGTCAATTAAGTAGATCAGGAAGCCGTAATTCCTCTGATAACAAAAATAGTAATAATATTAAACCATGTGATTATCAAATGAGTATTAAGTTTCTTAAATATAAATTTATTCTACTTGTTATGGAATGCTCTTAGGAATGATCGAGGCCTTGTTTAAAAAATTCAAGTCATGCATAAAAATTTTCGTTATATAAAAAATGAAAAATTATATAAAATTCAAGTTTTTGGCACCTCGTTGGTTAAATGGAGCAGGTGTTACATTAAATGCCCGATGACAATTAACGGCAGACAATACAATTATAATTATTGTCCGTATGTAAAATGAAACCGGAGCACTTGCAGGATATTGTAGCACCAGATTTAAATTACATTACTCTCAACACACAGTGTTCCAATAAAAATTACAATCCATCACTAAAAATTTAATAATTTTCTTCATTTAATTACTAAAATAATGCATTCATACTAATAAAAAAATATATACCGTAGAAAAATTGTATTAATATTAATTATTGAGATTAAGAAAGTATCGCGATCGCAAAAATAATTGTTATTATCAGCAGTGTAAAGTATATAAAAATTTTATAAATCGGATTACATTTTAAATAACTTTAAGTATCTATAAGTTATATATCATTATTATTATTATTATAATTTATTTCCCAGCCAATTAGTGTCTAGAGACACGAAAAATTCCTCGACATGATCATATTTTATTTGCTATTTAAGTTTAAGTGACAGTCTCTTGATCAATCCTTTAATTAAAGACTCAAAAATCGATATGGTTTTTTGTCTTTTAATTATTTCTTCACAAAACAAATAAAATTTACCGGATGCTTAATTACAGTAGTGTGTAAATAAGTATTGCATATCATCACTATCTTATTTAATAATAATAATAATAATAATAATAATAATAGTCATTAATTAATATAAATATCAATAGATTTAATAATAATAATAATTTATTTCATATTATGACTCATGTGCGTTCGGTTTTAAGAATAATATTTTTTACTTTATTCTTCAGTTTAATTATTTAAAAACAAAATATCATTAATTGATTATTATTATTTATCAATAATATTTACTTGGCAATTTTTATTGCCATTTGAATTTCCTTTATATTTTTTTACTTTGCTAATTAAAAAATTTTTAGTTAAAAAGTATAAAAATTTTCGTATCAATTTTATTATTATTTTGTTTGTTTTTTTTTTAAATTTTTAAATTTTTTTAAATTTAAAGACAAGATTATTATAGACAAAGACGAAGATGAAGAAGAAAAAATACGACTACTTTGGCGAAATATTATTGCTCAAAAGTAAATCGCCTACTCGCTTCTATATAAATCTACAAATATAATAATGTAATTATAATACTAAAATTTTAGTATCAATATTACGTACGATAGACAATATGGTCTTTTAAAAAATACAATCAATATTAATAATAATAATAATAATAATAATAATTAAAAAAAAAATCATTCCAGACTAGAGCTATCACGCGTTACTATTTAAAAACGCACAATAATAATAATTAATTGAGTAAATAGTATTCTCGAGCTCGCAGTTAATTTATAAGGAATTGATTTTTTTTTCTTCTTTTAAAGACAAAATTTACAATGTGTAGCACGAGCTCTAATTGCAATTTAAATAAATATATGGCAAAAAAAAATTTATGTTCTATTAAATAGCACAAAATTAATAGCCAGTTGTGTTAATTAAAATTAATTAATTAATTAGTTAATAATAATCGTCGTGGATTGGCGTATTATTTAATATTTAGTACTTAATTAATCCAGACAATGGCGTAGTATTGAATACTTTTGTTATGAAAATATAAAACAAGAGAAATAATATAAGTTTAATAAAGTAATTGTATGGCTTAGCTCTGGTGAGCCAAATGGCTGGTCTTGCACACGATCGCAGCTTTATTTGCACATTCAAAATAATCTTGAAGCGGTGAATTTATGAAAATTGCTTTAATCGTCCTAAAAAAAAAAAAATGGGTTCATATATGAGCAGGATTTAATAAATTAATAGGTGAGGGAGAGCGAGTGAGTGAGTGATGTAAATATACATGTGCACTTTGAAAACTAGCAGACATGAAAAATGCATGAAGCGAATACGTACCCATTCGTGCTCGTCAACCCCCTCCATGTGATCCTGCTCCAGTGAACACTGAATCATGTCACCGACCATGTTGCTCATATTTTTTTGGATCTACCACACAAGTATAGCACACACGATACACTCAAGACAGTTCATTTAAATATTACATCGTTTTTAAATAATAAAACTCTTTATTCCAAATATAATTTACTTTTAATTAAAACGACGTTTGAAAAATATCATGCTTTGGAAATAAATTTATTTAAATAATAATATTTACCTCATCTTGTTTAGCTTTTATTAGATCTTGATTCCATCCCATTCTTGTTAATGATTGCGATGATACTGAAAACTGTGAGGTCTGTTTTGCTGAAATTGGTGCTGTGACAACTCCCTGTCCTTGATTTTCCGTTACTGTAATTAGAATTATCATCATTATTTATCTTGATCACGCCCAGAATATGTAAATATACAAGTTTATCACGGGTATTATAGACAATTAATCAATTAATTGTCTATAATACCCGTGATAAACTTTGATATTATTTTTTTTTATTGCTAAACACTTACAGCAATCCATTCCAGGTGGTTTTAAACTTATCCTCGGTGCTTGTTTATTGGCGCCACTGAACCATTCAGTAGAAGTGAGTGTAGGATTCCAAGTAACCCTGGTTGGTGGGAAGAGATCATCCTGGAAGAGTTCGCTCTTGATTCGCGGGACAGTGAAGCTCAAAGGTTCAATAGTATTATTCGTGAGTCTGAGTGCTGAAGCGAATTCGACACTTGGTATGTCGCACTTATTTTTCGGAAGAAATGACAGTCCCTGATGAAGACTGGCACAGCGATGGTGACTCAGTGGACAGCAGTAGGGAGCCTCTTCAGTGATTTCAAAAGTATAGATTGTCGAGTCACCACGTCCTGTTAGGAACAGAGTTGAACTGTCTTCGTCGTAAAACGGCATTAAAATAGCCGGTGATACATCCAATCCTACAGTATTCAATGGGGAATTTAATTTATCAGCTTTGAAAATCATTATTTGCCGCTCGGATACTTTGTCAAAGCCAATGACGACGAGAAAACGGCCGTCTAGAGCCCAGACAACTCGTGCGCCTCGAGTGCCAACAGGTCCTTTGCCCTCGTTGATGGCAGTTTCGCTTGCGCGAGGCTTGTAGACCCTCAGTTTACCATCTTTGCATGCTGTCGCGAGATACTGCCCGCAAGGAGACCACGCGAGGCTGAAAATCTGATCAGTGTGTCCAGTAAGAGTGATTTTAGCGGCGGCTGCACTCGTAGAAAGAGGCTCTAGATCCCATAATTTAACAGTCGTGTCATAAGAAGCTGAAGTTAAGACACCAGCAGCCAGTGGATGAAATTTAATAAGATAAATTTTGTCTGAGTGGGCTTCAATGGTGTATTTAGGTTCGTTTGTCGGTTCAATTAATCCACCGACTGGTATCTCCCACAGTCTGATAATGCCGTCGTCACAAGCAACAGCGAGTCTCTGATTGTCGAATGGATCCCACTGGAAATCCATAATACTTGCACCATGTACCAGAGCTGGCATAACGCCATCTGGAAGTCTTCCAGTTTTTTTGAGCTCCAGTACTGCAATTTTACCCCCCGGACCACTCAGCGGCACAGCTACACGGTCAGAGTTGGCATGAAAACCATCGCATTCACCAGAAATCTGTCGACTGATATTACGAATGTTTTCAATGTGCGTCGATTTATGACCCGGCGTTCCCTTTAAATGCCGGAATTTCGATACACGACCAAATACCGTGGAGGTTCTTTTGGGTGTTGGTGTTGAGATAGGTTCTGGTTTTTCCAAACGTGGATCCATACTCTGCTGCCGTAACATTGGTACTATTTTTTTAACGTCATCTTCTTTGATTACTTCGCTCTTTGTTTTGAATGAGTCTCTTCTTCTCAGTGCCGTTGGTGAACCCATGGCTTTTTCCGCAAGATTCCCATCAGTCACCGAGACAGATCGACTTTCATACAATCTTCGTCTTTCAGCAATTGAATTTCTGTTAGCGCCTCCACGTTCAAGACTTCCTGGCTGCTCTTCACTCTCCGGCGACTCATCTTTTACTTTTATCTCAAACAGTTTACGTCTTTCAGCAGTACTAGGTGTCTTTGGTTTATAACCCGAGTCACTCGAGTTTGCATCTTCCTCCATAGAACTTGAGTCACTTTTCCCATTCTCTGTTTCCTTGATTCGTTCATTGTCATCAGTCGGTGATTTATCAGAGTCTGTGATCACATTTGTGTCTGAACAAGCGTTTGTATCTGCTGTTGTGTAACCATTGCTATCACTGCTTGGTGCTACCGGAACTGAAAACACCTTGTCAAATGAAAACTCCTGGCTACCTGACTTAGCTTGGAAGGGTTTTGGTCCCAGTCTTGGCTGTAAAAAAAAAGTTAAAAATATACTCATAAATTATTAACACTTTTAAACTTAACAATACTTCTGATCTACTATCTATTTATAATTAACATTCATAAACACTATTATTAAATCTAAGAGTGACGTTTCCTTCGAACCTTGTAGCCTCCAACCATATTAGGATTAACAGACGTGACAACAGAGCCAGTACTCGGCGAAGTTCTAGGACGTGCGACAGGTTTGGGCTCTTCCTCAGAAATACTATTTGCCCGAGAAGATCTCGGCAGTGGTTTAGGAGGCACTGATTGCCCGTTTAGTATCTTCCCCTTTATATCTTCATCCGTATCAGATCTGACAGGCGTTTGCTGTTGTTGCTGCTGCTCAATTCTCTCCGGCTCATACTCAATTTTTTTATTCTTCTCCTTCTCCTTATCTTTTTCCTTTTCCTTTTCCTTATCTTTATCTTTATTATCCTTCTCCCGTTCCTTCACTCGATCTTTTTCCACTTCCTTTTCCTTCTTCTCGACCTTCTCCCGCTCCTGTATGATTGACTGTATCTTGGACGACTGTACAAAACCTTTCGGCGTCGAGTGTAGGCTCTTAGCGGCCTTAGCATTCTCTACTTTTATTTCCTGTTGTGTTTCTTTCAGCGACGACAGATTTCCTTTGTGTATCTAATGAATATGATCAAGTTGTTTTCATTTTTTTATTTTATTTACACAAAATTCTTTTTTCAAGCCCATCATTTAAAACACACAAAAGCTCGCTAATTAAATCCACTAAGCCGTTGCAAAACTTTACAGTAACAAAAAAACTTATCATTATCACACTAATATATACATATACACATACAAATATATTTACTTACATAGCAAATTAAATGTCAATACAAATAATAATAACAATAAAATGATAGATAAATAAATTGAAGAGAAATTGCACAATAGTCGATCGCTTAATAAAAAAATTCCAACGTGCCAAGAATAAATAACTTATCCACAACTCGGATTATTAAAATTTTTTATAAAGTAATAACGCAAGTCGGTGGTCTGAAATATTTAAAACAATAATCCACATAAACGTGAGCAATAAATCATACGTAAATAAATCATCAGTCATCACATTAAAATAAAACCAACATATCTACTAAAGGTGTAATTAAATAATAAGTAATCTAGTTCATAAATAATATCTATAATATCTACTTAAGACACGAACAGTAATTATTAATAGTAAATAACTAAATAAATGAATGAATTACTTACCATTATCGGTTCTTCTCCTTTGGCGCGTTTCGCTGGATCTAAAGATATTTTAGGAACTGGAGCATTGTGACCTTTAATCCAAGCCTCGGCAGTATTTTGAGCAAGACAACCAGCGGTATCAGGATATATGTCACCGTGGAAATCTCTGTATGTCTATAAATAATAAGATAAATAAATAACATGACAAGACAATCGATATAAGTTTATTTAAAGCAGAGATAAACTTAAGTCTTAATTAAATAAAAGTACTGACCTTACGTGGCACTTGATACATAATAGGAATGACCATATTGGAAGTGAGCTGCAGCACTCGATTGACTTCAGCTTGCATAACATTTAAAGCCCGCTTGGGAACTAGCGAGACTCCCTTGGTCTGTTCCCCGCTGTGTCTTATTCCTTCGACTAAAAATGGATCCTTGTCGGTGACCTCGAGGTACATTATCGTGGTGTCGCCTTTGCCAGCGAGGAAAAGCATGTTTGTGTCAGGATCAAAGAGCGGCATGAGAATTCCGGTGCTGCAGTCCAGCTCCAGAGTCTTAACCGGGTCATTTAAATTCCTGAGATCGCGTATAAATACTTGTCTGAGTCTAGCGGCATCGAATCCCGTTGTCAAGAGACGGTCACCGTTGCCCAGCCACACGATCCTCGAGTCCTTGATACTTTGGTGGCTTGAGGACATTTGGACAATGGACTTACTAGCACGCGGATCTATTATTCGCACTTGTTTGTCTTTGCACGACGTTGCCAATAGACTTCCGTCATACTTCCAGCTCAAAGACTGTATCACATCAGCGTGTTCATTGTTTGAGAATAATTCTTGCTGGGAAATAACATCCCACAGTGATAAATTTGTATAGGATACTGTTGTCAACAGATGCTCAGCAGTGGGGTGCCAGCGCACCACTTCCACTCGTCTTTGACGGTGAGAAAAAGTGCACTCGGGATTGCACAGGGATTCTTCTAAGCCCACTTCTGGAATGTGCCATAACTTAACAAGACAATCTTGTGATCCAGTTGCCAGCAGTCCGTCATGAAATGGCGAAAAATCCATGTCTGTTACTGTGTCCGCGTGAGCATGAAGTAGTGGCATTGTTTTACTTTTTCTACCACAATCTTCCAATGGCAAAACTGCCAAACTCGATCCTAAAATAAATAATTCATTTAAGTAAATGATTAAATTATAAACAGTAGCATGCATAATATAATTATTTACCATTATGGTCAACATTAAATGCCATAAAGGCAGCAGAAGCCGCAATATTGTTGCCATAAGTTTGATATGAACCCACGCAAATGTCCCTAATACATGCCTCAGGCTTCGGGACAATTGGTGTCGCATTTTTATACTTGGAAGCCTTGAATCTCCAAGCCATCTTGCATTAGTAAACTCAAGTAGACCCACTGATCTTACTTTAACTCATGTAATCTGCAATAAAAAAGTAACAATTAGTCACTCATTCACTTAAATCTTCCCGCTCCGTTCCTAAAAAAAAGAAACAATGTACTACTGCCGCACTTAATACCAAAACCATTTATCTAGTACTCGATAAAATTTTTTTTTATTACAAAACTAAGTATGATGGATGTAATTCAATTTAAAAGTGTTACTCAATAAATATTAAATTAAATTGACAGCGGATTAAAAGTCAACTTGATCGCCGGTTACATGGACAGTAAAAAAAAAATACAAACCCCAATTATTTACACTAAGAAATTAGTAACATAATAATTTATTTACTATACTTAATATAAATAATAATACCCAATTTTTAAAAATAAATATAAAACATTTAACATGAGCACTCGAGTGTACCAATTATTGACATGCCAGTCTCTATGGAGTCAGTATTCAGAGACGTCACGCAATCAAATTTTTTTTTCCAATTACAAACAAACTCCAAGTTCCAAAGATAAAATTTAAAAATTAAAATAAAGTGGCGATAATTGGCAGCCTGTCAATAGCCGGGTCTTTAATTTAGCAACAATTTATTTTTTTAAAAATAGTTTAAACAAAATATTAACAAAGTGAATTATGTACAGATAGATACAGCACGCAACTGACAACAGACAATGAGAGGAGATACCACTGGTAGCTGTGAGATTGTCTAGTAACGTTAAAAAGACACAACAAAATGATGTCGCGTAAGCAACAGTGGCCTCAGTAACCACCAGGAGAATAGAAGCAAACCAGGCTCGAGGGTGTTTTACCGTAACATAAAGCTGTGCATGACTAATATTATTCGGGGGTGAGGCTTTTGCTACCCCACCCTCTCCTCTGCTCTACTCGCTTCTTTACTGGGGGTTCGGTGTCGGGGTGCAACTGAAACTTGGTTATAAACGATATACCTACACTATCTACGATCTACAATCTACGTACTCATATATATACATATATGTACTTTTTTTTACTTACTGTGTACTAGCAAAAGTAATTGATTTATTTATTTATTTATTTAAATAGTTAATTATACTTACTGATAATATTAATGAGTATGATTGTCACTGTTGCTGATAACTGTTTGGTAACTGAGTGATAAAAATATTATATGTTTTAAAAGTTAAGTATAAACACGATAGTTGCGGTGACAGCGACGCGTATGACAGCCGGAAAAGAGAACCCTCCCCGTAGTGTCTGGCTTTGTCGTACTTATCGTAAATGTCCAGCGTCTCTCTCGCCCCACCCTCGTCGTGCTCGTTGTTCATCGCGAGATACTGTACAATGCATGTACACATATACATTTATATGTATGTATAGATGTGTGAAAGTATAAAGCTTTTGACGGATAATGTACCGACTGACGGACTGTTAATCAATACGCAAGCGCGTTATTTTAAATTAAATATTTTACTGTATTGGGTAAAAATATTTATTTTACAATATTGTTTATTTATTTTTTTAGTCTTTTATCAACGCTAATTGCAGCAATGGCATTACTTTCAGTGATGATAAGTCTGCAAGGATCGCCTGGAAATTTAATAATTATTTTTTACTGCTGTAAAATACACGATCCTAAAGTTAGCAGACAATTAAAAATTTTTGCATTTTTTTTTGAACAATTAAATTAAAAAAAAAAAGAAACTGACAAAATGCACATGTAGAAAATTCAAAAGACCACAGGTGCAATTTTTTCAAATTTTTTTTTTCTTATAATTTATCGTCTTTTAAAAAATCCAAAAATTATTAGACGTCGGCTAACTTCAGTATCATGTAAAATACTTGATACTGAAATTAGCCGTCTAATAATTTTTGGATTTTTTTTTAAACGATAAATTGTAAAAAAAAAATATTTCAAAAAATTGCACTTATAGTCTTTTTAATTTTCTACATGTGCATATTTTTGGTTTTTTTTTTCTTCAAATTTAATTGTTAAAAAAAAATCCAAAATTTTTGATTGTCTGCTAAATTCAGGATCGTAAAAATACTTGATATTGAGTGTGGATGTAGTAGACATGGGTCAGTTTATAAATTTTAAAAAATACGCGTACTGATTTGTCAATTATTTAAATACGCATTTTTTATTTTTATTTATTTATCACAAAATTTAAAAATTACCAATGGTCAGCTACATTCGCACTCATCTTGATATTAATATTAATTAATTAATTATAATTACCTCAACATTGACTAGATTATTAACTTGTAAAAGATTTTCTTTTCTAAAACTGAGAATTGTTACGGCAAGAAGTGGAATTATTTCTAATGAGTCGTACCCTAAGATAAGATCCCATAGATAAAGTAATTGTTCTGGTGGTAAGTGTCCGCTAAAGCCTCTCATTAGCCATTTAAAGACAATTTTGACTCTGTAATAAATTAATTTACCAGGTAAGAGTTGATTGCTTGATAAATTAACTTGCGGGTTTAAATAAAAATACTTACGGTTGTATTTTCATGTTTCTAAAGTGGGCCCACAGCTGGGGTTCATGGCACTGAAGCAATCTCTCGAACAATAAAGACAGAGCGACTATTCCCTGCTCATGACTGGAGACAGTGTGAAGTCTCAGCCAGTATCTCAGGTAGAATGCACGAAAAGTGTAGTACATTGCGCAAGGATCATCGTACAGGTAGCAAAATGGTGTTGCGTACATAGTGAACCCGTGAAAAGGAATTACGCCGCTTGGAGGAAAGACCAGAGTGTTTTCTAAAGCTGCTGGTTTCCCTTGAAGGATCGCGTGAATAACTTGACCACCTGCACTTCTGTCATTCGTCACCGGCGCCAGGACCTCTGAGTCCCGGGAAAAACACAGCATTGTTTTGTAAAGGACATCTTCAAAGACAAAATACTGATCGTCGTTACTTGCTGTTAGCTGTACGTCTTTTATTATTAATTTGTCAACCATAATGTCGTATTGTAGAACTAATTCTTTCAATTCTTCATAGTACTTCCGGTCCTACAATCAATATATTAATTAATAATGTCAGTAATGATTATTAATTATGACTAAAATTTCATTTGCTGACAAACGTACGGTATCTTTGACAACTGATCCCAGTACCAGAGACCAAAGACGACCGCGAAGAGCTCTAGGTGCTCCACGTTTTAAAAATTCTTGTGCTATGGGCGCATGATTACTACTGATAACTTTTTCACCAAAGTCAGTACGTTCTGCTTCGAGATTTATGAAATTTCCTACTGCTGGCATATCATTATTGACGCCTAGCAAAGCAACCCCTTGTGATAATTCTGCGTACGCTGCTCTCTAGAAAATTACCGCGTTATTTAATCATCAGCAATTAATAAACCAAATGATTAATTATTACCAATTGTTCTAATGTTTTCACACGAATCTGAATGTGACTGAATTCCCATTTCGGTTCATTCGCTTGTTTCTTTACCGCTGGATCATTAACACTGAAAAGTACTTCCAGGAAGTCTTTTGGAGCATACAGCGGACGGTATGATGACAAATCTATCAAATAATTTGAATTAGTATTATAAATAATTAAGTAAATAAATAATATGCTAACACACCAACATCATAGGTACTCAATTCATTCCACTTGTCAGATAATTCATCTCTATCAGCACTAGGACGTATTCTTGCCAAGGGCACATTCAGTTCATTGCACATGGAATTTAATGATTTGTGTATTCGTCTCTCCCATTGTATTTGGGCCTTTTTTAAATAATTTAAATCTACATTTGATGATTTTATTTCACTTGTCGATTGCAGTGGGCCCTGTAATCAGAAATCTGTTGTTAGTCATAACAATTTCATCGACTTTCCAAATATTTTATCAAGTATCAAGTTCAATATCCCGAATAAGAATCTCAGGGAAAATCTAAGAGACTTTTAGATGTTCGATACTCCAATAAGTCATTTACATAAAACGGTCCCAGAAATAGAATTTTTAAATTAATTAATGACTAAGGTAAGAGACCCAGTAACCGATCAGTGAACTAGTACCTGATCACTTGTGTATTTGTATATCTATATCTACAAAATTTTACTAAATATAGATATACAAATACACGGAGTGATCAGGTACTAGTTCCCTGATCGGGATTTAGGGCTTTTACTGTACTCTAAATGGGTAAATTTTTTTGCTGGGTCTCTAAATGTTTTCTAGATGTCGAGAGGAAATGGAAAATAGAATGAAAACTGAGTCCAATTATTAAACTGTATGACTGTTTATGTTTATTTCTTTTTTGGATCATTTATTTTTTTTTTATTCGCACTGTGATAACGCGAATGAATATTAGAAGATTTTGTTATCATAGATAACCCTGAAGTAAACAGAAAATTAACAATTTACGGATTTTTTTTTTGATCAAAGCAATAAAAAAAAATAAAACTAAAAATATCCACATGTAGAAAATTTAAAAAACTACAGGTGCAGTTTTTTAAAATACTTTTTTTTATAATTTATCGTTCTGAAAAAATAAAAAAAGTATGAGACGTCGGGTAACTTCAATATCATGAAAGCAAATAAATTAATAATGACTTTAAGAATAAATAATTAAGTAAGAATTCATATTAAATATTGAATACTAAATACCTGAGCTCGTGTCAAATGAAATACAGTATTTCTTATCTCTGTTTCGACACCATTATTTTTTAATGCCTCAAGTAGTGTAGTTTTAAAATTATCCTTTTTAACTGCCGATGAAGCAACAAGTCTCTGTAATTAAAATTAAATTAATTTACAAAATAAATATTTTATTCAGATATTTTCTAAATTACCTGAATTTCATTGTATAAATTTTTATAATTACTCATACATTGAATTTCTTTGGTTAATTTTTTAGCCGTTTTATCAATATCATCTGTTTTTATCATAATTTTTTGTTTCAATAAATTAATTAATTAAATAATTAAATAACAGAGATAAGAAATAATTTTAATAATAATAATCGAAGATAAGATCGTGAATATCGGCGCCATTTGTAAATAAAAAATTATTCCCGGGTTATTACAATATAAACAGTAATGCGCATACTCGATGTATTTTTTAGTAGACAATCGAATCGAAATATCGGTTGCCAATTAATCGATGTCTCGAATACTCGATTCGATGGCGCTTCCACCTGCTGTGGCGACCTCTCGTGGTCGGCGATTTTATAACCTATGAAAAAAAAGTAAATATTATTGCGGCATAATTTATAAAATTTGAAATTCAAAGAGCTTCAAATGCTATTTTCATGTTACCATACTAATAATTCAACTTTTAAAATACTTTGCCGCCAAAAGTAAGTTCAATTATTACAATAACAGCAACAAAATTACTCCGGAGTCCGCTTTTGCGAGTTTCAAGTAGAGAGCGCGCCACTTGCGCGTTTCCGGTGCGCAAAAATATTCACATCAGGTAAAATATCAAAAAATATTATCGTCAAATGTAAGTTAGTAATTATTTTAATGTCTGATTACACGTGTATTAACTTAAAAAAATTAATAAATTAGCGGCAGTAATTTAAATAATTAATAACCCGCCATATTGGACCCAGTTGAGTCCCGCCAAAATTTCAAACGCGCAGTAGCTGAAATCGAGATATTCTATCGAGATGTATCTCGGTGTAAAAACGGAAGCCCTCGTCTTGTGTTGGTTGACTTAGAATCCTGTAATACCTTGACTGGATGTTAATTTATCACGTATTCCGGGACTCGCGATAAATATATTAGTTTATACTTTTTTAAAATAACAGATATATATAACATAAATACACATAAACACACAGCTCAGTATTACGTGATACACATAACCTCCATTGTTTCATTGGTGTGTCGTGTGTTTAAATCAATTCTGTGAGTAAGCTCATATATATCACGTACATAATCATAATATATATGTATATATCAAATATATGTATATTGTGAATAAATAGGGCCCTGAATAATGTCGCGGGTCTACGTTGAAATGGAACTGGTAATTTTTGAATGATGAAGTACTGAACAACGACTTCAGAGTGACTTGGGCGGTAAAACATCACTCATCATCATCAACATACATCATCAATTACTTCACTTACTATGCAATAAGATATATATAGATCTAGATCTAGACGTTATTTTTTTATTTCACTTTATTTTAAAATATCGGCATGGATATTTCGAGTTTACTTGAGGTGCAAGTCAATGAAGGTCAGCCATCAGCAGATCTTTCATCAGGTCAGCTTATTATTATTATTCATTTTATTTTTTTACAACCAGTGAATGCTATTTTTTTTAGTCAAACTTGTTTTAGTCCTCCGTCTTTTATTTATGAAGATGTAGAGAATTGTTTATTTGAGGCAGTAAAATTTTTTTAACTAATGATCAACATCATCAGATTGCATTTACAATTTTTAAAAAATTTTAGTTACTTCCAATTAATTACAACTTCAATTGTTTGTGGATATTTATGAACTACAGGAAAAACAGCAGACATCCGACAATAAGTCATTAATTTACAATAATGTCAGCAAAAGTCCCGCCAATGACTGGGTCATTTACCTCGTCAATAAAAAAAATTTTTAAATTCGTACCAGACTAAAACATTACGTGATTTTTTCCAATCTGTCATTTGTTTCGAAAAATTTAAGGGCACTTTGAATCCTAAAAATTATAAACTGGCCCTTAATGATCAAAATCTCTACCAGAATGAAATATTTTTGCTAAGCAATTTTTAAATAAACGTAAAAAATTTATGTCTGCTATTTTTTTTATCATATTATTAATAATTAAAATCAATGACTAAAATATCAGGTATTTTATTAAAAAAATTAATTAATTATTTAATTGTCTAGATCCTGTGGATAGCAAACCAAAAAATTTCATCCAGTTTCGTCCTTCCGAAATAATAACTCCCGAGGAATCAAAATTTTATCGTCGTATGTTTGGAAATGGTGAGTTTTCATTATTAAAATAATTGAATAAGACAATTAAATAAAATGATAATTATTTATTGTTGAAGATGTTGCTCAAGTGCGATTTCGTAGACTTCACTGTTCCGCCTGTGATGAACATATAGGGTCAGCACCATGCGACTCATACAATATGCAGGAGCATCCAATGCTCAAGACCTTATTGTGTGCAGCCTGTCGTGAATTTTATGGAGACGGTGATTTCGAACAAGGTACGTCGATTTAGTTTGCCAAGATTTCAAAATCTTGACTGCATTGATAGTTTATTTAAACGTAATTATAAAATATATAAAAAAAAACGGGTACAAATGTATATTTGAGAAGATGCGATTGTTTGACATCAGGCGAGGACGCAACGGACATGTTTTGCCGTTGGTGTGCCAATGGTGGAAATCTTTATTGCTGTTCGTACTGCTGTAATACGTTTTGCGACAAATGTATCAAACGTAATTTCGACACAGAGGTACGTAAAAGGATCGAGGAAGACGAAAAATGGAAGTGTTTTGTATGTGATCCTAGGGATCTGTATACACTTAGAGGTGTGTGTCGAGCATTATTACTCCACGTTAAAACAGTTACGAGGTAAGTAATTATTTATTCAAAACTTGAGTCGTTTAATTACTAAAAATAATTTAAAATTCATTTACTATTTTTATTTTACGACAATTAGGATACTAAAGAGCAATCCGACGATGCCGCAAAAGGATATTGACAGTAAAATGGAGCTAGATGATTCAAAATGTTGCATTGGTAAACGCACTACTAGACGTAAGCGGCATGTATCTAGTTCTGATGACGATTCTCTCCAAGGAGGTCCTAGTAAAAGAAGTAAAGTCAAAAATGGATCAAGTAAACGACGTAAATCTGCGAACAAAGATCATAATTATAGCAGTGGTGGTGATAATGATAAATCAATGCCATTTATTTCAAATGGTGCCGCGAGGTTCCTTCCCATTACACCCCGGCATCTTGTCCAGGAATCAGCTCCACCTGGTGGTATGTCAGCCGCACAAATATCAGATGAGTTGCCGGCACCATTGCTGCACTTTGAGCAGACAATGATTGAAGGTGATGGTCAAATACTAGCGAATAAACCGGCAAATCCAAAAATACCCGAGGCTATTCTTAACAACAGCGCGATCTCACTCAATCCGATACCCAGGAATTTATTTCGCGGTCCGCCTGGTAATATTATCAATCTCCGTCCTATAAAGCTTGACTCAGTGCCTCCTGGAGCGACGTTACATCGACTTGCCAGGCTGCCAACGCGACCTAATGCACCGATGGTGACTATTCCCGGGCGTGGTGTGCCGATAACGTCTGCTAGTGTTAATCAGTCGCCGAAGACATTTTTGAGATGCAAAAATTTATCGGCTATACCGACGACAACTTTAACTGGTGCTGCTACTCCAGCTCCAGCAGCTCCCAGTATCATTGACATCGACAGTGATCCCGAAGAACTTACAGTTGTGCCCCCTAACAGTTCTAATTCTCCCCAGAACTCAAATAATTCTCCCCCGAATTCAAACACTTCCCAGCAAAATAATCAAACGTTGAAAGTGATAAATCCAGTAGCTGTCGCGAATCTCGATGCCTCAGTAATGGCAGCCGACAATCCGCGAAGGAAAATTTTTGAAGATGTCATTCATCATCCAGTGAAAGAAGTTGATAAAATACTGACTAAAATTCGCAGTAAACTGAGAGTTGAGTTGAAAAAAGCAGGAGCGAATTTGATGGACAATGAAGCTCACAATGCGCGGGTTAGATTGAATGCCATAAATCGTTGTGTTCATGAAGCCGTTGATGAACTAACGGCTTTCAACAATACTATTATTCAGCAGTATCGGCCTTGGAAGGAGTCTATTATTACCGGCGATCCTATAGACAGTGGAGGTAAAATAGTACTGAAGAAAGGAGAACGCAGCAGTAAATATACGTCCGTTGATATGGAGTGCGAACGAGACTCCGAGTCTGACGGAGAGTTAGACACCAGTGACGATATTGACGTAGATAATTTATTGGACTTTACTAACAAAATTAGACCATTTGTTGAAAAGGATACGATCAATCGTAGCACCAACACTGAAATAGAGACTAAAAGTCAGGGTGTTCAGGTGTACGAATCTTTTGAAACGAAGGACTACGATAGGTCTATTGGCTACTCTCTGCTCATGAGAACGGATTATGACAACGAGAAGCGGAAAGAAGTTTATAAACCGACAGTAATTCATGACCAGCACTTCGGAAAGTATGAAGAACAATTTATTTTCTACTTGCAGCATCTAGAGGACCGCGGCGATGCTGACAGTGACCAAGAAGCCGAAGGTGTCATGGATAAAACTTCGCTGACTGACGTAATTGACAAGGATATCGAGCGACAAGAGAAGATGATCGTTGGAGATGAATCGGAAGAGACAGCCGCCAAGTCCAGCGACGTAGAAACGAGTAGAGTTGATGTCGTTGAACTTGAAGAACCTGTTGAGCGGAAAAAAAAATCTGTTGAGGTAATTGACGATACGGACGCAGGTGTTGGGGCAGAAAAAAATATGGACATCAGCATTGAAGACATTATATGTCACGAAAACATTGAAGAAGTAAATGCTAGTGATGGTGTGACGAAAGCAAGTGAATTTGGACCAGAAGTAACTGCCAGACTTCCAGTATCTTCGACTCCGGGGTTTAAAACTACGAAAGACTGCAATGGCGAGGAGCTTTCGAGCTCCGGCAAAAAGGTTACCGCGGGGAGAGATGATGATGTCCAAGTATCGAATGATAAATTACCAGAAGTGAGTGTTGCTGATACTTTGCCCGCAGAATCATTAAATGACTCGAGGGAGAGCAACGAAAGCATTAAATTGACAGCGAGTCAAGAAGCCAAACACGAAGAGACTGTGATTGCCGTTAAAACTTTAATTGAAGAGAACAGCGGCGTTGGTCGGTATGTTAAGTGGAAAAATAATACTGATGATGACGACGAGTGTATGGTTCTTGAGTAAACGTAATTATATATAATATATATATATATAGTTTTTTTCGTTGCATCTTTTTTATTGTTTAATTATAGTTGATATGGAAATTAAATCTAAATCTAAATCTAAATTTAATTTTAATTATAATTTGATCTATTATCTGCTTACTGTTTTTTTTTTAATTGAGTCATACCACAATAACTTCAGTTATTATGGTTATGATTATTATTATTATATTATGTAGGAGTTATTTCTTAGTAACTATTCCGTTATGCATTTTTATACTTTTGCATAATTCAAGTACTGGAAAATTTTTGTGTTAAAAATACACACTGTAAATATTTATAAATCTATAAAATATTATTATTTTTGTTTGTTTTTTTTTTTTTATTAATGCTATATTAAAGTGTCGTGTTTAAGTCGAATACTCTTTGATACGCTAGTGTAATAAATAAATAAAAACATCCATTACCTAAAAGGAATAATTATTAAAATAAATAAAGAGAACAAAAGATAACAAATAATTAAAAATTTGGTAATTTGTCATTAATAACTCTGTCATAAATCAACAATAAATTGTTTATAAGTTATCAATAATAGGTATTAATAAATAAATAAATATTGTATAATTGTTTGGTCATGATGATGAAAATAAGAAGCGTATGAAAGAGATAATTTTATTAATGGAACTTATGAATGGACGGTATTATTGTAAGTAAAAATGATATCCAATAAATTAATTAAATAAAATTTAATTACTTTTTTTTAATATACTTTTATTCATGTAATTTCGTAGTACTTCATTTTTTTTTCTTAAATTAAAAGCATTTTTTATGACGTGTTCGGTTACTGGCTCTGGGCTGCTCGGAACAGAGCCGACTGATACCGAAAGAATTCGATTGTCAATTTAAAAATATTAGTATATTATGTGACGAGGGAGGAAAGTAGGATATTCGTAAAAAAGAAGAATGGCGCATGCGCTGCTTTTTATTATTTTTCTCATAAAAAAATAAGGGGTCTCTCCCCTCTAAACAGGGCGGGAATTTAAACTTTTGGTGCAGGTATGGAGAAAATTAGAATATTATACACCTAGGGAGGAAAGTAGGACGTCCCAGTCGTGATTGTCACCTTCGACTCGGGTAGGAAATTGCACACGTGGGTTAGAATGTTCTGTTTCCTCCCTACACAGTCGAAAATTTTGTGTTCTCGTGTATAAAAATTCAATGGTTAAATATTTAGTGTCAATTATTTGACACCAAGTGTAAATTTATCTAAAGTTGAATGTGTTGTCTGATCTCAACAAGTTTTAAACCTGTATTATTGTTTGACACAAGTGTAATATGTAAAATTAACACAAAAATTGAGTGAACCGTTTGGGACATGTGATTTGTATTAAGGGGGATAGCCACTGTGAAATTTAAAAAAAAAAAAATTTTTTTTTTTTTTATTAAATCAAAGTGTATATGTTCAAAAATATGTATCTAAAGTTTTATATGAAAATTCCGAATATTTTTCAAGTTATAGTCATTTTTGTGACAGCGCGTCAACTGACCGTTGCATCGACTAAAAATTTTAAACGCATTTTTCTCGAAACTACTTTTTTTGAACTGGTGGCATCTGTAATTTGCATAAATATCAACCGATTCGCAACTTTTTTTTTGCCGTATTCGTCTATTCAGTAGCTAAAGTTGCACGTAGAGGATTTTGAAAATTTTGATTTTTAAGATTTTTTAGGGCTGTTTGAATCCAAAAAAATGAGAAAAAATAACGAAAAAATTTTTAATATGTCGCCATTTTTTTTCAAATCCAAATTTTCAAAATCCCGTGTGTGCAACGATAACCACATGCATACAGATTACAACGCCGTTTGGTATTTTTGTTTCTGATAATCCGTTTTTGAGTTAAAGATGACACCGTGGTGGGGGAAATTTTTTTGTTGCTCCACAAAAATGCTTATAACTTTGTAACAACATGATATTTTTTAATTAAAATTTAGGAGAATTATCTTTAATATATACTTTAGAAAACAAAAAAAAACCCAATCCCCAAATTTCTTTATTATTCCAGTCAAAAAAATTCCCGAAAATCACCTATTTTTTCGATCCTCACAGTGGCTATCCCCCTTAAATTTAACAGAAATTTTTTAACTCTGTAGCGTGTATAAAATTTTTCACCAGACCTGTACCTGAAAGTTTAAATTTTTCCCCTGTTTTCGTGAAATGAATAACTTTCTTCCCTTTAAATAGGGCAAGAATAAAAACTTTCGCTGCAGGTATGGGATGAATCCGGTTATTTTTTTTATCTTTGTATTTAATGGTCGAAAAAATCATCATTTGTCACCATGACAGCTCGTCGTTATCCATAACTTATTTTTATTTTCTAAAAATAATTTAGTAAAAAATATCCTGTTTAACATAACTTATGATATTGATAAATATGACAATCGGCTCGTACTTAAGCGGTAACTGTTTGAATTACATAAATATGTGTTCGGAAAACCTCGTTAATTATGGAAATTTTTCGGGCTCCCAGCGACCCAGAGCCAAGCCGACCCGCCACTAGCTCCAAATAAATACAAAAAATCTAAATGCAGTTTCAGGTTCACTTTTTTTTTTTTTAAATACAAAACGCATTATATATAGTATAAAAAAATATATTAGAAAAATTATGTGGACATACCACGAAATAAATTTTAACATTTAAAAATAATTATAATATATTTTTTAAATTATTTTGTTTGCTCTGTCCGCGATAGTAAATTACGACCGCGGATGAACTAAAGCTGATTCCACGAGTTTAAATCGTCTTGTTAAATCATACTAAACTTACAAAGATTATTTTATTAAGTTAATTTAAATAAATTGCAAGTAAAGAAGTTTAACGCGCGACTCGAAGAATCTTTATTAATTAATTGACACTTTTTTAGTATCTGAATTGTCCTTTCCTGCCCAGTCCGTTGTGATAAACTCTCAGCGGCGTGTAATTTCCATTTCCATTCATGCCTGCAATTAAATAACAACAATAATTAGACACTTGTATAATTATTTTGTATTTAAAAATAATTAATTAATTTGCAAGTCATTAGTGATTAGTGAGTATTGATAATTGATAATGCGAGAAAGAAAGTGGGTAAGTATATTTTTATCTTGATTATTTAAAACTTACTAATCGCTTGTTCGTGTTCTTGTAAAGCAGCTTAATAAATAATAATTTAACCGATTAATTATTATTATACTTAAATAATAATTATTATTTTATATTGTAATTAAATGAAAGTGAAATAAAATTACCTTGCACAATAGATGGAGTAGTGCGTGCATTTTGTATCGTCTGAGCATGACATCGGGGTTTGAGAATTCCGTGATACAGAATAAAATAAAGTACAGCAATAACTGCTGCCGATACTGCCATGCATTGATAGATAAATTTAAGTGACTCTATTTCCGTGTCACCGATTTGTACATAAGCGCCGATTATGGCTCCGAGACACCGTCCGATACAGAAATGTGCGATTACTGGTAGCGCTTGAGCAGTAACTGTGAGGTTGCGAGGGATAAGATGTCGCATGTAGAGGATAGCAGTCACCCACATGATACCCAGAGTGAAGAGTTCAAGTGCTTCGGATACCAGCGCCCACCATGGGTCTGATACGACACTCAATCCGGTGAATCTTACGATGTAAATTGTGAATGCCATGATAAGTAAATTGCTGTGCCCGCAATAATCAACTAGATGCTCGGATTTCCAGAGGAAGAAGATCGCTGGCAATGCACCAACTGTTAAAATCACACCTATTGCCAGTGAATCTCCAGTCAATTCTGTGAGATACAGAGACAGATAGCTGTCCATCGCGCTCCACAGAGTGCCCAGAACGATGAGAATCAGCACGAGAGCCGCAGTTTCGCTGCCGTATCGCTTTACGGCACTCATTGGCACGGCAAGCATTCCTGATCTCGTGTGCCACCACCATTCCGGCGGACTCAGAGGCATTCCGTTCGCTGAAAGTGCAACTATTGCTGCGAGTATCATCATGGCGACGTGCAAAATTATTGGCAGAAGATAAGCTGGTTTGGGAGCTACCAGAAGATTCAGATACCCCGCGAGAGGTCCAAATATTGAAAAACTCAATGAACCAAATGCCAATTGTCTACCGACGTCACCCCGGCCACAGGAAGTTTCTCGGGTTGCTATGACTATTGACGCGTCTATCAGAGTTACTGCTGCTGTTGGAAAAATATCAGCTATCGAACGTATCGTAAGATACATCCAAAATGTCATATCTGGGTCACCGGCTACTTGGCTGCATTGATTTTCCGTGTGAATGCTACCTGGAAAGGTCATTAACGCCACCCATTATTATTATATTTTACTGTAAGAAGATTAAGTCCATTCAAATTATAATTGTAGACGCATTAAAATTAATTAAAAAAAGAAAAAAAATAAATAAATGATTGTGCAATATAGTAAATTTACCTGGTAACGCAAATGGGTCAAGTATATCGCATTCAACTGAACAAGTCTGATTAAATTTAGCCATATCAGCTTCCAATTTACGAGGTATTCTGCAAGTAAATTCTTCGGAAATTGGATAAGCACACCATTCTTGTTTATTGCGTGTATTACTTGCTTCTCTAAAACTCGCATTAACTGGCAAACTTCCTGTGTCACTTGTGTAAACATGACAAACCCTATTTTCGCCCTCATGAAAACATAAATGAGGTGGTTCAGTTTTAGCTTGAATATACCGCCGACGTTTATGTTTTATCGGTACTTTAGTTCTCCATTCGATATCTTCACTACTCAAGTCCGCGTATTGTGAATTTACGCGAGCTCCGCCTTCACTGAGATCGCCGCTTCCTTCGTCGATACTTAGGACTCCGATGTCGGTGTTCGGCGGCGCGTCAATTTCAATAGCAGGTGGTCGATTATTCAAAAACATATGATTCCGTCGCGGTACTATTGGATGACACGCGTAATTGCAGTTTTTCAAAAGTATCGCGCAGACTCGGCTCTCGCTGGTCCAGTTGTAGCATGTGGAAAATTCATCAATTCGTTCCTGAAAAACCGTCGCGCCTTTGTGATTGCAAGAAAACTTCAACGTAGGCCTGTGCTCACGCGGAAGCTCTATTCTCTCAACCACGGGCACTAGAAGCAGCAGCGAGTAAACAACTGCTGATAGAAAACATGCTAGAGCGATCATTATTCTCAGATAACGTCCGTTCGATGGTTTAGATCCTTGGCGAGCTGCTAACTTGTCGGCTATCGGTGCCACTATTAATGGCCCTATTATCGCTATCACCGGTGATATCATTGACACAAGTCGTATTTCTTCCATTGTCAGTCCCACTGCTATCATATGAAGCGGAAGAAAAGGAAACAAACAGCCCATACCTGTAAATAAAAATATTTAAATAAATTTACTTGCTAAATAAGGGGGATAGCCACTGTGAAATTTCAAAAAAAAAATTTTTTTTTTTCTATTAAATCAAAGTGTATATGTTCAAAAATATGTATCTAAAGTTTTATATGAAAATTCTGAATACTTTTCAAGTTATAGTCATTTTTGTGACAGCGCGTCAACTGACCGTTGCATCGACTAAAAACTTTAAACGCATTTTTCTCGAAACTACTTTTTTTGAACTGGTGGCATCTGTAATTTGCATAAATATCAACCGATTCGCAACTTTTTTTTTGCCGTATTCGTCTATTCAGTAGCTAAAGTTGCACGTAGGGGATTTTGAAAATTTTGATTTTTAAGATTTTTTAGGGCTGTTTGAATCCAAAAAAATGAGAAAAAATAACGAAAAAATTTTTAATATGTCGCCATTTTTTTTCAAATCCAAATTTTCAAAATCCCCTATGTGCAACGATAACCACATGCATACAGATTACAACGCCGTTTGGTTTTTTTGTTTCTGATAATTCGTTTTTGAGTTAGAGATGACACCGTGGTGGGGGAAATTTTTTTGTTGCTCCACAAAAATGCTTATAACTTTGTAACAACATGATATTTTTTAACGAAAATTTAGGAGAATTATCTTCAATGTATACTTTAGAAAACAAAAAAAAACCGATCCCCAAATTCCTTTATTATTCCAGTCAAAAAAATTCCCGAAAATCTATTTTTTCGATCCTCACAGTGGCTATCCCCCTTAAAAGAAAAAAAAAATTAACACTTACCACCAAAGAAAATAAATAGAAGGCACTTGAGGGATAATAAATTAGGATTTATAAATTTACGTGGCGGTAAATCCTTTATGGATCCCATTGTTTCAATTGATGCCATCGACATCTTGACTTCTTTTTTTTTTAAACAAATAAATTTACTTTTCCTTCCTACTGACCTAAATTACTTTTCGTAATTTTATTTTTACAGACATTCTGAATCGCTGCGGCCTAAAAAATAAAATACGCAAATATTAAATTTTAAAAATTTAAAAACGTCAATAAAATAAATTTTACGGAGTGACTATGAGTTGAATGAACATAAAAACGGGCGTTGATGTGACGAAAGATTAATAAAACAAGACTAGGGATAATGATACTGAAGCGGATGTCAGCGTGTCTTATCCCATTGACCAAGACGATTAACAAGAGCTCTCTTACTCTTACTTTACTCATCATGAATCGTGTACACACGGACTGCTCGTTAATGAAAGCGTCCTGTCTTACAGGAGGGTCAGGAATTTCAGCCTGACATAACACATCCGTTGGTTTTGTTAATTATATTTTTATTTTACAACCACTTGGTAATCTTGTAAAAATCCAAGGTCATTATGGCCGTCTATTAATTCGCAATTTTATATTTTTCTAGGACAAGAAATTATTTTATTTGTTTATATAATTGCTGGTAGGTGTAATGTACTTTCAGTGGATATCAGTGACTTGATTTATGTTACTGTTGGTGTTGGAAGTGGTGGCAGTGCTAGTGTACTAGATATCATCTCACGTTGAAAATAATTGTGCGCGGCTTAGCTGCTGCTGCATGACCAGCACCAAGTGTTTGCAACGAGAGATGTGTAGTAAGAGGAAGGAACTCGAGTATAGGTATAGAGAAGAGGTTAACGAACCACATGCGATGTCACTTAGCTTATACTCAGGTGTAAATACCAACGGAAGCTTCATCGGTTATTTTTTTACTGTCGTATCAAAGCCCCGATGTCAGGAAGTCGGGATCAATAAGGAAAATAATTAAATCTGGGGTAATAAAAAATTTATAGGGAACTTTGGATTTATTTTTAATTAAAAGCGGTGACCGCGAACCCTAAATTGTAATTAAATTAAGGGAAGATATTAATTTAAATTAATGAAAAAAATATCTGACGGCTTATTTTTATTCTGGCGAAAAAAAGTTTAGAGATAATTTTAAAATTTTAGTATAATTATAAGTTAGAAAATTTTTACCCTGTGATTTATGCTAGAGATAAAAGTGACCGAGAAGAATTGAAATGGAAAAAAACGAAAGACGTAAAAATAAAAAATAGTAAAAAAAGAACTTGTCAGTAACGATTTTAAATGTTCAGATTGAAATCACACACGAATTTATTACAATATTGCGTGTTTTCATTAACTCATGTCTTAAAAACTCTAGTAATTTATATGATAACTTATTTATTAATTTGTTTATTTATAGATATGATGGATAAAGTTATTTATTTGTGAATTTTTTTAGCTGTTATACTCGTGCTGAAATTACAGAGGATTTTTTTCAGCGAATGTGATTCCGGTTTCGGGTAAATTTGCATGTGCGTACGCATTACTATCAACCCACTTTCATTCTATAGTTGTAGTACTGGCTTATATAAACTACTTATACACATATGATATTCTACGTAAATATATACACTGCAGACCATAATATTATGAATATTATATTATATGTTGAAAAAAAAATGTATTTACATGTTCATAAAAAGTTGTCGCTAAGTCTTTACACAGTAACACGAAACTATTAATATTTAAAGGGAAAAATACTTCTTGCCACTTTGTATTCGCTTTTATTTTATTATTCTTCAAAGTAAGGGTTGTAAATTTTTTTTTTATCTACAAGATTAGCAGTTCAAACCGCTGAAAAAAATTACTCGGGTAATAAAATTTTTTTGTTTAAAAATTTTATGTCTTTTAAAATATTTAAATAAAATTCACTTTTCGACATTAAATTTTCTGTTACCTCATCTAGGAATTTATTTAAAAAATTTAAACTTAATAAAAAATTTTTTTTTCTCCATTTTATCAAAATCTTTTATCAGAAATTTGAAATTTAAAAAACCCGGGAAATTTTTTTTATCTACAAGATTAGTAGATTTCAAACCGCTGAAAAAAATTACTCGGGTAATAAAATTTTTTTGTTTAAAAATGTAATGTCTTAAAATATTTAAATAAAATTCACTTTTTAACATAAAATTTTCTGTTACCATCTAGGAATTTATTTAAAAAATTTAAACTTAATAAAAATTTTTTTTTCTCCATTTTATCAAAATCTTTTATCAGAAATTTGAAATTTAAAAAACCCGGGAAATTTTTTTTATCTACAAGATTAGCAGGTTTCAAACCGCTGAAAAAAATTACTCAGGTAATAAAATTTTTTTGTTTAAAAATTTAATGTCTTAAAATATTTAAATAAAATTCACTTTTTGACATAAAATTTTCTGTTACCATCTAGGAATTTATTTAAAAAATTTAAACTTAATAAAATTTTTTTTTTTTCTCCACTTTGTCAAAATCTTTTATCAGAAATTTGAAATTTAAAAAACCCGGGAAATTTTTTTTATCTACAAGATTAGCAGGTTTCAAACCGCTGAAAAAAATTACTCAGGTAATGAAATTTTTTTGTTTAAAAATTTAATGTCTTTTAAAATATTTAAATAAAATTCACTTTTCGACACAAAATTTTCTGTTACCATCTAGGAATTTATTAAAAAAATTTAAACTTAATAAAAATTTTTTTTTTCTCCATATCAAAATAATCTTCCATCAAAAATTTGAAATTTAAAAAACCCGGGAAATTTTTTTAAACAATAGATATTTGAATTTAAAAATTCCTCCGCTTAAAATACACAATTGTCGTGTGAATTTTAGTGTAAATAGTTAATAATACAGTTAGTGTTCGGAGAAAGACTTTGGGATGACACACTTGGCACGAAACTCAAAATAAAACTTTAGTGCATATGCTATTTATCTCACATTTTTATTTTTTATCATCACAGTTAAATTTAACTTACTTTCACTCATTGTCAGCGTGCATTTATATTCAATAACTAACTGAATAATCTTCTCTATTATATATAAATATACGAGGATAAATATACGAAGATAGAAAAAATGGATAAACAAGTAGTTAATAAAAATCGATAATCTTTTAATTTGATTTATGATCAAATGAATTATTTATAACGTTTGATACAACTCTAAGTAGGTTAAACTAATGTGGAATAAATTCTGCGAATTAGATTCAATCAGGACGATGATAATGTCCTATTGAGAATTTACAGACTCGGCTGGTGAGTGAGTGAGTGATGGGTCGCTGTGAGTTGAGGTAAAAATACAAATGATATCATGATATTAATTTAAATATTAAATATACAGATGCAGTATGATAATAATAATAAAATTGTATTTTTTTTTTTACCTTTCACACGTGGGAGTAATAAAATTTAAATAATCTAAACACTAGACTAGAAAATTTAATTGATTCTTAATTAAATTTATCATGAAGCCACACTATTATTGACCACACATTCTTGTCACTTGTAACTGATAATTAAAACTAATTTCTACTTCTACTATTTTATTTTTTTATTTACAAGTCAATATATATTCAAAACTACCATTTTTCAATTAGAACGATGATGTCATTATCTAATCTGATCTCCAAGTGTAATGAACACCGTGTATTTATATAAATTTTTTATATTTTTACAGAGGTTCGAATTAAAATTTATGTCCTCGAGTTTTTAAAGCCAATTAATTTAAATTCTATTAATTTTGATTGATTAAAAAAAATTAAAGGCAATTATAATTTATTTATTTTAAATTGGCGTGATAACTGATGCAGATAAATCTTTTATTTACTTTGATAATGATGAGATTTTATAGGGAAATTATTCAAATGAAAGTACTCAATTCAAGCGTTTAATTTAATTAGTAATATAATAATAATGATATTATTATTATTATTATTATTATTATTAATGTAATAGCAAATTCCCTGACGAGCTGAGAGTGATCGTGAATTGGGTTAACGAAGTCGTTGTCGTCAAGTAAGTTACTGTTTAAGTATCATCATGTATAGGGGAAATTATTTAACACAAATTGCTGTGTGCGAATCAGTGTGTGCTAAAATAACTCACCCGTTTATGTTAATACAATGTATGGATTATAAAATTTTGAATTGCTATTTAATATTCATTTCCATACACAGAAAAAAAAAATTTCTTGACTGAAGGTAAATATTCTTGATTCAAGAATATTTTTTTGGAGACCGAAATTTTCTCAGAAAAAATAGAAATCTTCTCCGACCAAGACGAATTTTTTTTAACCAAGACAAATTCTCTTGGCTCAAGAAAATCTTGACTCGGTTCCCGAAAACGTTTGTCTTCAAAAATATTTTCTTGACTCAAGATAACTTTTTTTTTCTGTGTAACTTTCATTTAATTTATTATTATTTTGTTCGTTAAAAATTTTATTTTACAATAAATAAGTGAAAGGGGTTTCATTATTTAAATATCGATTTAACGAGTATTGTTATTTTATGATTAATTGAAAATAATGACAAGTAAATTCAATGAAAGGGAAAGAAGATGAGGATGAGGATGAGGATAAATGAGATGAAGTGAAAGAGAGAGTTTTTAAAATCTTTACATCATCTTGGTGTTGAATTTTTATAGGCATTACTGGTCTATTATATTTCAGGGTCAGGTCTCATACTTTTATATATTATTCTCATTTCATCTATTCTTGTCGATGGCGTTACATGCTATACAATAATAATAATAATAATAATAATATACAACATAAAAGTGTTTAGTCAAAAAAATAAAAAAATAAAATGGCAGACTGACATTTTAAAGGAACTGTTTAAATTTTCGGTCATTGATTTCTTAGTTGAGACTTTTTTTTTACCTGAGCATAAAGACGACAAAGAAAAAGACGGAAACCAAGCAAACTTTCTGTTTGAGTATTTAAAAATTCTCTGAAGTTTGGAGTACAAATGGAAGTATCTCTCGAAAATTGTCAACTTTTCATAACAAGAACTTGCAGACTTAAAGTTTTAAGCCGTCTAGTCTGGGCTATTGAAAAATTAATATTTAAATATAAACGGAGTAATTTTTTTTATTTATTATAATTTTGATCTTAAAGATCGTGGGACGTGAAACCGGTTACAATTTTTTTTTACGAAAATATAAATAATTGACATTGAACGTAGTAGTAAATACAGAGTACGGGCATGTCATCTGTCAGAGGTAAAACTCAATGAAATTATTTTTAAGTCACTAGTTTTATTTTAAAAAGTAATAGACGGTGTCTAATAGTCTTATCAAGTGTTCATTGAACTCTTGGTTTATTTTTGTATTTTGATATTTAAATTCAAAAGTTAGCAATTAAATTTAAGAATAATACACTGTAAAAAATCCGGAGTGAATTGGGAGTGAAATAAAATCCGAATTCACTCCGGATTCACTCCGCCACTCGGAGTTCCGGAGTTTTAAAAAAAATCAGTCCGCATGCGGAGTAAATTGGGAGTTTTTTTTTGGCGGAGTGATCTCGGAGTGACGCGGATTTTATTTCACTCCCAATTCACTCCGGTCCGGAGTTTCAATGCTTAAATAAATTTACATTAATTTATATGAAACTGCTAAACAGTGTGTGTGTGTGTGTGCGAGTGTGTGTTTGGGTATGTGCAGGTGTTTGTATGCGTGTGTGCAAATGTGTGCGTGAGTGTGTGTGCGAGTGCACGTGTGTGCCTAAATATGTATGTGTGTGCATATCAGCTGATCAATAATTTAATACGCGAATTTTTACTTCGATTTTATTATGTGGAGTTATATTTTATCAATAATATTTTCAAAACTCCGCTCCGGAGTGAATTTCACTCCGGAGAGATTAAATTAATAAAAAATTATCTACTCCGAAGGGAGTGAATTTCACTCCGAGGGGAGTGAATAATTAAAAATTCATTCACTCCGCATTTACTCCGGATTTAATCCGCATTCACTCCGCGAATTTTTTACAGTGTAAAAATAAGTTATTGAGTAATTTATTGCTGCATAAACATGAAACACAATGGAGATTTGTTATGGACATAACTAATAAATTGGGTGTAGAGTCGAAAAATAAATTAGCGCGAAGTAACATGAGGCGGATCGGAGTGAAATTGTTTGGAATAAAATAACGGATTTTAAATTATAAAATTATGCTTTAACAAAATGCACTCTAACATGAGTATGGTTACCATATACAGAGATAATGTGAGTTACATCGTTACATGTAAGTACAAAGAGAGTAAGTATAAAGGATCCGCGATGGAATATAATAAAAATAAATGTATGAGGAGGAAAGAAAATTAAAGGAATTGCATCACGTACTGGGATCACACACTCGCTCTTGGTCTTGGTCTTGGTCGATTGAGATCATCTGTACTTATAGTAGGGATATATGTATATATATATATATATATATATATATATATATATATATATACATATATATCTACCTGTATAATACTGAGATACCTGAAGAAGGAGAAAAATAAAATAATAAAGAATAGGGGCAAAGGACACCGTTAGATCAAGACTAATAGCCTCGGGAATACTTTTTTTCGATCGTTAAAAATTTATATTTATTAAAAATAAATAAAAAAGTCCATATTGAGTTATCGTGTAACTCTCGGTATTTGTTATCCGGTTGCTTTTCATTGGACGGTAGATACTGTTGGTACTTGTGCAGTTCGCAATGCGAAATCGAGTGTCAGAAAATTGTGATAGTATTCATTCAAGTTCACTGAAGAGTAAAGATACGGGCATTCATGTCGATATGAAAGACGATGATAGAGTAAAGACAGTTTGTTAAGTCAAAAATACGTAATTTATTTAAATTTTTTATATTGTTTAAAATTACAGGATTTTAATTGACCGTAACGCAAAAACTTGGAGATGCTATTCGGTATCGTTAATATAAAATGTAATTAATAACTGGGACGGTGGATATCTAGAACGTAGTTAATGAACGGTATTTTTTAATTGTTAGTAAAATAATTAATAGAAATTTAAATAATTTAGTGACTGGTAATTAATAAAATGGTTTTTTTTTTTTATATTGCAGTGATTTATTGTGTTGACTAAATAAAGGAGAATACGATAGAACCGAGTGGTACAAGCAGATCGATATCCTAAAAAACAGGTGTTACACAATTTGCAAATTTAAATTTAAATATTTGCGTATTCAAATTCTTGGAATAAAAATATATATAAATTATTTTTAGTTACGAGATTAAGCAAAATTTGTGATTGAAAATAATTACGAATATGAGGAAAAAAAACTAGGGCAGCGTAAAGAGGATTTAGTGATTAAAGAGGCTTTGGATGCACCGCGACCCGCGACCGAGAAAAAAATCAATTAGTTTTCAAAATAAAATATTTTTTTAAATATTCCTAGGTCGCGAATGCTGACTCGTGGTGTAAAATTTAATTTTAATTAAATCCTTTTGACAAACGTCAAATTGCAAGCGATTGGAGTAACAATTTTCCGTCGATAGTTTAGTCTCATGTCGGAAGTAAAGCCCTGGGGATTTAAGCAAAAGAAAATACCGACGTGAATTGATCGTGACAGATCAATCATGGCATCTATTCTCTCATTTTCATCTTCATCCTCATCCTCATCCTCATCCTCATCCTCATCTTGATCTAATCTCAACTGCATTGTAATCCTGCGCTCACCTATCATCAAAATGTTATTAGATTTTATCCTACAAATAACATACGCGCAGATGTTCAGAAATTCGAGTAAAATACAGGGGGATGTTTTCCCATCCATGGTATTTCCAGTTGAATTAGTTTCCTTATAGAGTATAGTAATGCAACTTATAGTCTACACAATAAAATAGACGCGCTTATAATGCAACCTACCTTTCTTATGGCCGCGAAAATTCTTCCATTTTTTAAAAAATTACTCTATAAAAATTCAAACCCCGCACATTGCCGACACTACTATTAATTATTTTACTTGACATACAGAGTAAAAATTTTAAAAATTGGAGTGAATAAATAACTTGTACTTGACATAAAAATACTCTCAAGTCCAACGGGAGACTGTTGCGTCCCGGCGGGAAAAATCGGTTGCTTGGCTTCAACCCCCACTCTTGATTTAATTATATTTATACGCATGCGCGTGTAAATACATATATAGATATATGTACTAAATTTACACGTAAATTCAACACTTGTATTAAACATTAATCGTTTGTGCAATTAATTTACCATATCGACAAACTTTTCACTAAATTGAACCCAAAAAAAAAATTAATTTTTTTTGATTTCTAAAAGCGCGCGCATGAAAGCGTGGGTTTGAAATGACTGACAATTATCTCATTAAAAGGCTGTTATTTATTTTAATTCCAATGTTTATTTATCGTTATTGTATGTCATAAAAGTTGGCGCGAAAAATTTATAAATAATTGAAGAGAAAGTTTACGTTTTTATTTTAAATATATAAGTTTATATTATTGTTAAATTTTTTTTTTCGAGCAGAGCAGAAGGTAGTCAACGGAAGTGCATTGACAAAATAGCATAATTATTTGAATTACCATAATAATAAAACACTTCGGACCCCACACCTGGTTGCAATGGGGTCTTTTGCCGACGACGTCACCTGCATTTGATATTACGTACATTTAATTCAACTCGTGATAAGCTTTTTAAATGCAATACAAATGTCTATTTTATGACACCGATGACAGGTCGATAGAAAGAATCCGTAGTGGCTCCGTTTTTCCCCAGAGGCAGCACTTGCCGGGTTTCAGTAGCGCGGGAAATTCAAATTTAAAAAATACCCGACTTGCCGACAGACGATAAAATTTCGGATTTAAAATTGAGTTTTAATTTTTTTACGTCACTTAAACGCTAGATGTCTCGAAAATTCTAGATTGTTCGCTGATACTTATATAAAAACACCAGAGTATATTTATTTCGCGTCATTGAATTATTTTGTATGAATAGATAGAGTACTATTAAGTGATTTTAAAACCGCGGTTGTATTAGTTGTTAACTTGTACTTAATATCCGTTGCCAAAAGAATATTGATATTGTGTAATTGTTACTTTAAACTTGGAACTATCACAAGTCATCAAGGATTTGATATAATAACGTTTAAATTGTACGAGTTTGTATATTTACGTTGTTCTTATTCTGTTAATCTGTCATTATTATTTGAATGTCAAAATTATAGTTCTTTTATTTATTTTTATTTTTTTTTTCACTTGATTTTGACAGTTCATTTAATTTTTTTCTTTTATAAAAAATGGGTGTATCGCATTCTCAGTCAAAAGATAAAGTTACTAGGTACAAATGTTTGAAAACAAACAAATTATCTTGTTTATAACCTAAAAAAAATCATTTTATTTTTCTTTACTTCATTTTTTAAATATTAAGTAGAGTATGATATTAATTGTTGTGTCATTAATTATTGCAGCAGTAAAATGGATAATAAACCGAGTGGTAATGCCAGCAGCAATAGGCCACTGTCTATTGAAGCAGCACCAGCTCAACCAGAACCTGTACCAGCTGAAAATCAACCGAGACAACCGAATAGTTTGCATGGTCTCCTGAGATTTGCTATGGAGGCACAGAATCAAGACACAAATCGTCCATCATCTTTTCAGCCTTTGGATCAAGAGGTAAATTGTTTAGGATTTTTATTAATTTAATTAATAAAAAAATTACTGGCTAAAAAATTTTGAGTTTCTTTAGAATCGTAGGCCAAAAGACATTAGAATCTGATGGTTGATGTCGCATTAAAAGTGAGGAAACGTCTGACATTTATCAGTAATCAGATTCTAATGTTTTTTGTCCTGGGATTTAAATGATATAATAAATTTAAATTATTAATTTCAGAGAAAAGAATTTTTGAGTAAAGCTTTGGAATCGATGACAGTAAATGTAATTGAAGAGTTACAAAAGTCTGTAAAAGTATTATCAAACGTAATGGAACTACGCGATGGAGATGATCCAGCAGAATATGAAACAGCGCTAGAATGTATTGCAAGTTACGTCGACAGCATTGACATAGCCAATGATTTTTATAAAATTGGAGGATTCGGAGTAATTGGAGCCTGTTTGAATTCACAATTCGACAGCATCAGATGGAAAACTGCTGATGTTATCGCTGAGCTGACGCAAAATAATCCATTCTGTCAAGAAAAAATATTAGAAATGGGTTTGATGCCGATCTTATTGGAAATGGTTGACTCGGACCCTTCGGACCAGGCTAAAATAAAGGCTCTCTACGCTGTTTCCTGTACGTAACTCTTTTGAAATCCTCTTTTGTTTAAATTTTTTTAATTGCTAATCTTATAACTACATGCTCGCCTTGATTGAGAGCTTGATGTCTTATTCAGACATTGATTACCATACGGCCTTCATTTAATTCATAATACAATTATCCTACCACGCTTTATTTTTTCTATCGTATCACTTATATTTATTTACTTATTATTATACTTATTAATATATCATTGAATGACCTTTTTAGGTATTGTTCGTGGTAATGCATTAGCACTGAAGTATATGGACGTAAATGACGGATACTCAGTATTAATAAGAGCGATGCAGAGTCCCGTTCAAAAGCTACAAGTTAAATCATCATTTTTACTGTCAGCTTTGTGTAGTAGAGACAACGCACATGCTATCAGATCAAGTTTAATTAAAATGGGCATCATTGAACAAGCCTCAGGATTACTGGCTATGAGTAATGTAATTGTAGATACTAGGTACATATTAAATATCCATTTTATTTACAGTCGAACTCCATTGACTTGGATACTTAGTCTACGGAGGAGCGGAAATATCTTTGAATTTCTGAGTTAACGGATGCTCTTTCTTCCTGAAGGAGGGTCTGTAGTAATTTTTGTCCAAGCTTTTCTCTAACTAAACCTCTAAGCGCAAAACTAAGAACGAGGCTCGATGCATTACTCTATGAACTAGCAGTCTACGTTTTGATTTTTGAAAAATATTCATTTGTTTAAGAGAAAAACGTGGATAGTTTCCATTTACTGCGCAAGTGCAACAAGGGTAGTTCCGTTTGTTGACTTGAGTGTGATAGAAAGTTCAAACCCCTCTTGAGAAGAACGTCACCCGATTTTCAATTCAATTTAATTCACGGACAAACACGAAACCTAAAATAATCTTTAGTGTTTTTTAAAACCTTAGCAGAGGACAAAAATTTCGTATTCAAAAATTCAAATTCGTCTCCGAGAAAAGTTGGTTTGAAATTCTCATTTACTCTACGAGTGCAACAAAAATATTTCCGTTTATTTTTCTAAGTGAGAAAGAGGTCCGGTGGCGATTTTCCTTAAAAAGTAAACTGTTGGCCGGGTGCGGGTAAATACTAAAACTATTAAACTATCAGTGTGACGTAGACATGCATAATTACACCGCCACCAAAAAAGCGGACTGGAACTTTTTGCGGAAATACGCATGTACAATACGCACTTATTTTTATAGTAGTATACGTGTGCGCTAAGGTGGCCCAAAAAAACCGACTATTTTTTTTTTTTCAAGTCTCTAATGAAAATTTGTTGGTTTAAGATGTTTCAAGACGCCTCTCCAAAAATCAGCTCGATAAAAAATTTTTAAGAGGTCGCTCACGAATTTTGAAAATATAAAAAATGATCGAAATTAGGATTTTTTTGTTCTAAATTTCTTCTTTCTCGTGGCAGCTATGGTTTGTATTTATGAAATCATGACTACCCTGAAAATTTCAGCTCAAAATTGAAATATTTAAACGTCGCTCAAGAATTTTGAATGTTTCCGAGTACTGTCTCTTGGATGTTTTCGAGCGAACCTTGAATATTAATAATAAACCTCAATTTTTTTACCATCAATTTGTATCATAATGAATAAAAATAGTCGGTTTTTTTGGGCCACCCTAGTGTGCGCACATAACATCTACATGAATGATGCATATAGACAAACGAATGTATAGGATCGGGTGAGAGACAGGGTAGCTCGTAGTGGGGGTCAAGATTAAGAGGAAGTTCCGAGATAATGGAACCCGAGCTAATGGAGTTCGACTGTATTATGTTAATTATTTAATTATTAAATAAACTTCTAACTCTTGTTTTCTTAATAGGGATGCATTGTTGAGTATTTTAAACAGTTTAACGGCAAATAATAATTTACCGGCACTGCGTGAGTGTCGGAGACCCGAGTTATGTTTGAAAGCAACATTAGAAAGGCATTTGAAAGATTTAAAAGCTGAAGAAGCTGTCGATGAGGTCCAGGTGTGCAATGAGCTGTTAGATAAAATATTTGCCGACAACTCATTACAGGATCAAGACAGATAATTTACTTTACTGTTATTAATTATCATTAATATGTATTATTTTTTCATACAATAAATTATTTATTGTGTATATTTTAAAAAATTAATAAATATTATCGATCAATTAATAAGTTGTAGTTACTGTTGATTTTTTTTTTCATTTAAATTTCTGTAATTGATAGTTTATTTAATTCAAACTTTAGTGTAATCGATTATCAGTTTAAATTACCAGCTTGCGCCCGATGAAATCGGAATCTATCTCAACCAGACTAGTTACGTGACTCAACGCACGTCAGCGGATTTTCGCTCGTCTTAAAATAATATTTTTTAACTCTACCTCTATCTCTTCTTCTTTTTTTTGTCTCGTTACAAGATAGTAAAGTAACAGAAGCAGCTAAAATGCAAATATGAAAGTGAGTTCATCTGACCCACCTTAAACGATGACGCAACTCGCGTTATTTACAAATCACATTTTTTTTAAATTTATTCATCAATATATTTATAATTATATACTTATGTTAAATATAATGCATGTATATATTTAACATATATTACATCAAGTTTAAGTCTATAGACTTTTCTAATAATTAAATTAAGAAGATAAGAGTAAAATAAAAAGAAAAAAAAATATGTGATGTACAATTACGTAGTGGCGTCAGTGAAATAAATTTAGCGAATAATAACTAAGTCTCGCACGCTAATGTATCTCTTTAAGAAATTTTCTGTCTTCTTTAGTATATATATATATATACATTTATATAAATATTAGTGTAAATATTATGACCGAGAAAAATTTTAATGGCAAACGCAATAAATGCAGGGTGAAATCAATTGTAACACTCAGCAAGTAATCAATTGATCATCTAGTTTTTATATATCTCATATATGTCTATTTATCTAAGATATAGTAACAATAAATTATTATTTTTATTATTATTATTATTATTATTGTAATAGTCAATAGAACATGTGGATAACGCGGAAAAAGGCGGAGGCTCGTCTGATCGTTACGACGACGTCCAACGTCGGACGTTAAAATTAAATCTAGCTTTTAGTATTGCGGATAGCCAACAGTGCTCGTCGACGAATCGTGAATACGTTTTCTCTTAGCCGACGACGACGACGTCCTCAAGCTCAGTCTCAAGAGCATATTCCGTGGGTGCGGGTATAAAGTTTAAATATTTAATTTTCGGGGATTAAAGATTCTCGTCTGAATTTAAACGTTAACTCAATCGTTTTATTTTATTTACTCTTTAAACTTCATTCAACATCACCGAAATAGAATCGGCTGCTCGTCTTTTTGTACTTTGATGTTATCTCGGTCTTTTATAAATAATATATAGATATATGTATACATGTATTTTATTTATTTATTTTTTTTGACGGGTCTATTTCTGAAATATTACAAGAGTGTTGATATTTTAAGATAATAAAATATCGTATTTGTTTCAAAAATAAATAATAAAAAAAAAAAAAAAAAAACATTATTATAAATCGCTTTTAACATCTGCGTCTTTTTAAAATCGCCAGTGACGTTGCGTCTCAACGACTTACGGCTCCACGAGGAGGTAACGACGAAAGTTTATGTCATTGGATATGCATATTGTATACATACACACATATATTTAAATATATATATGTATAAATATAAATAATATCCAGTGCTGATTATCTGCAGACGTTCAAGTCCATTTTTATTCTCATTTAGCCTCGTTAACTATAGACATAATTAACAATACGATAGCTATAAATATATACCCGATAGTAGATCCCTAGTTGATTAATAATAAAAAAAATAAATAAATAAATAAATGAAAGGACATTGATAAGAAAATGAATTTTCTTATTCTTTTAATGATTAATTTTTAGCTGGTATTTAATATAAATTTTTTAAAATGTCCACAAGAGCGTACGTCTGTTGAAACGCGCAATGGAATGCTAATTTTAACGACAAACGGTATTTTTAAGTGACGTACACTGATCTACATATTTTCAGTCTCGTCTCTTGATTAAACAGATGGGTTTATTTATTTGTTTATTATTTTTACTATTGATAATAATTTTTGTAAATTAACATTACGAATGTTAAATAAATAAATCTTACAATTATTCGAAGGTGTATTGAAAAAAAATGTTTTGCAAGACATGCGTGACGAAACTCGTGCGACGCCACGTGCGTAATATTGTTCTTGCTGGCATTATATATTCAACGTCACTTAAAATTTTGTTATTATACATTACAAATAATGTTAACATTACCGGCATCACATGTTTATACATATATGTATATGTGTATATATATTTATAGGTCGATCTGTTTGATAACGTGGGAAGAGATCAAGTTTAAGAGCAATGAGTCACTCATTTAGAGACAACCAACGTACGTAAAATTATTATTATTATTGTTTTTGTTATTTTTATTATTATTTTATTCTAATTGTCTAACTTACACTGAGAGAAAAAATAACTTTGAAAGATTGCATTTTCTTCTTTCGTGAAATTTTTAATTTTATATATTTTTAGCGAAAAAATTTGAAGATTTCATTAAAAATCATTTTTTTAATCAAAGAAATCTGAGCCTTGAGATATGCTGATTTTTTTTTTTTGGTATCGTAAATAAATTTCGATTTTTTTCTGTCAAAAAATTATCCTTTGACTTAAATATGAAATTAATAATGCGATTTTTATTGATTTACTATTCAAATAAATATTGTTTTTTCAAAAGTTAATTTTTTTCAGTGCAGCCCTGATTAAACAACTGAATTCGATCGAATTAAATTTTTAATTCTATTTAATTCAGATAAATTCTGTTAATTCGGTACCTAACTTAAAAATGAATTCTGTCTAATTCGGCAAGAAAACTAGAATTTGTCCGAATTAAAACGAATTTAAATAATTCTATTCGGTTTAATTCTAATTAATTCGAAAATAATTATCCAATTTCTGGTTCTGAATCCGAATTAAACTGAATTTGAAATTTTTAAATCGGTTTTATTCTGTTTAATTCAAATTCAAATTTTCAATTCAGTTGAATTCTGTTTTGCAGAATTCGACAGAATATAACAGAATTAAAATTTTTAATTCGATCGAATTCAGTTGTTTAATCAGGGAGTACAAGGACATGTCTTAAATTTGATTTAAAAATTAAAAAAAAATATTTACTTCATAAATTAATTTTTATGCTAAAATAAAATAATCTACCATCTGTAACTCAAAAAACTGCTTGTACATTTAATCTGATCTGGAGGTCATACACCTCTAATACAGTTCACATGATTGAAGGTCTAATTTTTGTGCTGGCAAGTTTAAGGTCTTTGATTAAAGCTTATTAATTTGTGGGTATAAAATATTTGACCAGCAGAAACAGCACTGAGAGCTTTTAATAAAAGTAGAACAGAGTATTTGCATACTAACGCACTGAGATGGTGGACGTTGTTCGTCTATACACTCGACTTCATTACATATATGTATAGCGGATAAATGTGTATATATTTAATTATCAATCATGCATGGACGCGAGTTGGACTTATTTGTAAGCAAGTAACCTCAATGATTATTAACTGCCAAGGAAAACATCATCGGGATATCGTAAGCTGCTAGAGGAGTGTCACAGGGTTACTAGCCTTGATCTCATGCCAAATTCTTGACAGGGAAAGCTCATACGTCATAAAGTTATTCGTGTACTAATTTATAACTTGCCACATCAATATTTAATCTCTTTGATAATCGATTTTTTTAAGTGATGTGTATCCTGCCGAAATTTATTTTGATAATGAACGAGGCGGTGGAAAAGTAATTTTTTTTCTGTCTATTTGAATGCAGTTGGTTTCCAACTTATGACCATGGAAAGGGATGATGATGACTTTGGGGAAGGATATATAGCAGAATCACATCCTTTGAGACCGACGACATTGACAGTACCGGGTAGAGATGACTCGAAAGGAGCGAGTATCAGTAGCAGTGTTACTGATTTAGATGCTCCGATTTATGCACGTGATACGACACTTCCTATATCTGCTAAAGCGGTAAGTTCACTAATTTTATTTAAAAATTTGTATGGAAAAATTGCCGTAAATTAATTACCGGCATAAAACAAATAAATTTTTTAAATTAGTCTGTGGTTAAAATTTGTTTTAAGGACAGAAAAAAAATAAAATTCTACTTCTAGATCCTTATCAAATTTTTTTTTTATTTATCGTCAGTGATTAGTCTGAAGAATATTAAAATAACAGTAATTAAGATAAAAAAAAATTTCAAGTGATAAAAAAAAGGAGTTTAGAGAAATTTGGAGTCGAAAGAATAAATTTTTTAAATTATATTTCGGCGGGAAAAAAATTAAAAATATAAATTTTAAGATTTTTTTTTCAACTACAATTTTTTAAAAGTCAAAGCTTTTTATTGACCGGAATCGGTAAAAGAAATCTGTCTATCGGTTGACCCTGCGGGCCAGCCCCAAATCTTCCCGCTGTTTTCGAGCTCGTTGAGCTCGATAATACTTTTGTATGCCATTGTCTTAAAAAAAACCATTTTTTAGCATTTCTTTCTCTCACGATATCTCGCGAACGAATTAACCAATTTTGACGGTTGAGGCGGAAATCGACGTGTTTTATCAAGTTCTAAGGCTGGTCAAATTTTGAAATTGATTGATGGAGTTGTTTTTGAGAAATTTCAAAAAAACAAAAAAAAAATTTTTTTTGAATTCTTTCGTCAACGGTTTCTCTTGAACGAATGAACCGATTTTGATGGTTGAGGTGGCATTCGACGCGGCTTATAAAGCTCTAGAGCCCAGTCGATTTTGGAATCAATCCATCGAGCACATTAAAAGTTATCCAAAAAAAACATTTTTGAAAAAATTTTATTTTTGGAATATCTCTGAACGAGCCCTACCGATCAAGCTCAATTTCTCACAGCTTCAAGATATTGACAAGCCGCGTCGAATGACACCTTAAAATTCAAAATCGGTTCATCCGTTCAAAAGATACAGGTATTTACATATGTACGTACGTACGTACATACATACATACACTCGGACGTCATCTTGAAATTAGTCAGAATAGTTTCTTAGGACCTCAAAACGTCGACATCTGATGAAAATTCGATTTTCGTAAATCAGACCGAAACCAATAACTTCTCGAATTTTTGAAAATTTACAATTTTCTTAGCGGGAAGTTAAAAATTTAAAATCAGTTGAAGAAATAATATGAATAGTTTTAATAATATAAATTGCCAATAAAATTGTACATATAGACAAAATCTCGTGTTTATAACTCGTGTCAAACATATAGAATATATGAAACATAATAAGATCATGACTTGTAGAGGTCATTCAGGTGCACACGGAATCTCTTTGAATGACGATCAAGAGACAGGAAATAAATATATATAGATATATTTTAATAAGACGCGTGATTTATCTGGGAGGTGTGTTTGTTTATTTTTATCAATCACTGCAAGACATCTTGGTTGTGTCTATACTGCACACATGTATTAAAGTTGCCTGAATTTTTCCATCAAAATTAAATAGTTTGTTTAAACGTTTTATTTTTTATCTATTAAAAATAAAACTTGGTTTTATAAATTTAAAATAATTCTTCATAGAATTGTCTTCATTGAAGATCATAGTCCTAATTGACCCTCGCGACTTGGGGGGGCTTATTGATTGATGATTTATTATGTGTAATATACATATGTATATTGATGATTTATTTAATAATTGAAGATGACTTGCACGTCAGAATTTAATTCAAATTTTTCCACTGAAATATCTCGATTACATATTGTAGTTTTCCTTTAATAATATTAAACAAAGTCGTGGTTAGTTTCATGATCATGTCAATAATAATAGTATTTCATTTTATGAGTACAAGTGTCAGAGTATACGTCAGTAAATATAGATTGTTTAATCTATATATGTATGTATTGTTTCTCATTGCATTCAATAAATTTGTATTATGGGTCTCTTATTGCGTAACAAATATAACGGCCAATGTCGATGACAATCCCCCAGTTGCTGGTAAAAACTAGTAAATTTATTATTTGTAATAAAAAAAAAATAATCTGGATTTTTTTATTTTATTTACTTTTATTAGTCAACGCAATACCGCCGAGATGAAAATTAAAAATATTTTGGCGCGAATTTATGACTGGTTAGCAGATGATTAAAAATTTTCAAATTTTTTTTCGACAAATTGGTTACAAGAAAAAAAAAACCAAAAATATGCACATGTAGAAAATTTAAAAAACTGTAAGTGCAATTTTTCAAAATATTTTTTTTTGTAATTTATCGTTTTGAAAATTAAAAATATTTTGGCGCGAATTTATGACTGGTTAGCAGATGATTGAAAATTTTCAAACTTTTTTTCGCTAAATTGGTTACAAGAAAAAAAAACCAAAAATATGCGCATGTAGAAAATTTAAAAAACTGTAAGTGCAATTTTTCCAAATATTTTTTTTTGTAATTTATCGTTTTGAAAATTAAAAATATTTTGGCGCGAATTTATGACTGGTTAGCAGATGATTAAAAATTTTCAATTTTTTTTTCGACAAATTGGTTACAAGAAAAAAAAACCAAAAATATGCGCATGTAGAAAATTTTAAAAAACTGTAAGCGCAATTTTTCTAAATATTTTTTTTTGTAATTTATCGTTTTGAAAATTAAAAATATTTTGGCGCGAATCTATGACTGGTTAGCAGATGATTCAAAATTTTCAATTTTTTTTTCGACAAATTGGTTACAAGAAAAAAAAACCAAAAATATGCACATGTAGAAAATTTAAAAAACTGTAAGTGCAATTTTTCCAAATACTTTTTTTTGTAATTTATCGTTTTGAAAATTAAAAATATTTTGGCGCGAATTTATGACTGGTTAGCAGATGATTGAAAATTTTCAAATTTTTTTTCGACAAATTGGTTACAAGAAAAAAAAAACCAAAAATATGCGCATGTAGAAAATTTAAAAAACTGTAAGTGCAATTTTTCCAAATACTTTTTTTTGTAATTTATCATTTTGAAAAAAAATCCAAAAATTATTAGACGACGGATAACTTCAGTATCATGTGAATTTCTGCATTATTCACAATTATTTTTTATGATGCTGAAGTTAGCAGACGTCTAATAATTTTTGGATTTTTTTTAGATGATTAACCTTAAAAAAATAAATATTTGAAAAAATTGCACCTGTAGTTTTTTAAATTTTCTACATGTGCATATTTTTAGTTTTTGTTTTTTTGTAATTGATTGAAAAAAAAATCCGAAAATTACTAATTGTCTGCTAACTTCAATTAAATTTAATTGTCTGCTAACTTCAATTAAAAATTTTTATTTCGACAAAATTTAGTTTGCAAAAAAAATTGTCGCTTCAAATTTATACATTTTTTTCTACAATTTCCTTTTAAATTTTTCTAGACTTCTTTATTTTTTAAAATGACTAGAAATATCTATGGAGGAAATTTTTTTATCTGCATCAGTTTACGAACAATCGTTAATAAAAAAAATATAAGGAAAAAAATGAAAACTTTTTTTGTAGCATAAATAGCAACGTTTATTGATCAAATTAAGTCTTCGGTACGGTCTGATAATTTTTTTCACTAATGTTACTGCGTAGATAAGAATGGCGAAGAAAAAACGTTTATAATAATAATAATAATAATAATAATAATAATAATAATAATAATAATAATATTTTTTGACCGTACATACTGCATAATAACCTTGAACTCGATTACTTTTGTTACTCCAACGATTTAAATTAATTTATCTACATTATAAAAGAATGTGAGTAACCAACTGGAAATATTTAAAATAAAATATAACAATGAACTTATTTATAATTCTAAAAAAAAAGTTATAAAATTACACACCAAAATCTATTTTAAAATATGACGAAATTTTCGGCAAAATTTATATTCAAATATTTATAGATTTTTAAAATCAGTGGGAACGAAAAAAGTCTTGAGATTAATGCGGATTATAAAAGAAGTCAAAATTTTTTTTCAGTAAAAAATTAATGACGCAATTGAAAAAAATAAACAAATAGACATTTTTACTCCAAGTAATTACGATTTAAAATTTTTTCCTTAAATCGTAATTACGTTAATTGTTAAAAATAGATAAAATAAATTTTCAGTAATTAGTAACTCGAAATATTTAGTGAAAAGAGCCCGAGACTTGCGTCAGCCGACTTGAAATACTATGCGTGTATTTCAACAGGTAGAACTTCGCAAGGATACATGCCCCCGCGAATGACGTCACACGTTTCTGTACACTTTCAGTTTATTATCGATTGAATTTCGTCGGCAAGACGTACGTGACGGACGGCAGGAAAACGTAGTTGCGATGCGATTGGTCATTTTGAAGGGCGTGCTCGGGGCTTGTCAACTTACGCGCTCTTTACTTCTCTCTTCTCTCGTCTATACTTCGTAATATAACTACACTTAAACTCTTTAACTCACATATGACTACGTATGCATTTTACATGTATTGTATATACTACTTAATATATTTAGTCATACATACATATAAAAATCCTCGTGGCATCGTCAGACACATGACCTTGAGCATTCATGTCCAATGATAAGGAATAATAGCATGAAAAAAAAACATAACTTGGAACTTTTTTTATTTTTCAATATTTTATCACCATACTGTCAAGTTTTGCGTGGTCTGATAAAATTGGTTGGGAATAAAATTTTGATTAAAAAATTTTTTTTAGCGGAGTAAAATTTTTTTTTAATTTTGGAGTAAAATTGGATTTTATAAAAAAATTGACAGTTAATTTTATCAAAAATATGTAATAAAATTGGAGTAAAAATAATTTTAATGAATAGGAGTAATTTTGATTTTTTAAAATTTGAATGACGAAATTGGATTTTATAAAAAAAATTGACAGTTAATTTTATTAAAAATATGTAATAAAATTGGAGTAGAAATTAACGGAAAAAATTGGAGTAAAAATAATTTTAATGAATAGGAGTAATTTTGATTTTTTAAAATTTGAATGACGAAATTGGATTTTATAAAAAAAATTGACAGTTAATTTTATTAAAAATATGTAATAAAATTGGAGTAGAAATTAACGGAAAAAATTGGAGTAAAAATTATTTTAATGAATAGGAGTAATTTTGATTTTTAAAAATTTGAATGACGAAATTTAAAGAGTCGTTGACTGAGACGTAAAGTAATAAAAATATGTAGGGTTGGTAGTAGAGGGTAAAACCAGTAGCGCATGCGGGTTTATCATAGGGGTAGTTTGTGTGGTACTCATGAAAATAAAATTACATCAGTTGGAAATCTAACTCTGTACCGAATAACAGCCACAGTAGTAACTGTACGTGACATCAACAATTAACGGTGAGTTTGTTTATAAATGTTGCATGCCGCTTGTTCTAACTTTGCATCCGACATAAATGCGTTATTATTATAGCTTCCGTAATATAATAGTACGTAATTATACGGTAATTAATTGATCTTAAATCCATTTCAAGCGCAAGAGATTCAAAGCCCACGGAAATATGCAATTTTATTTATCTGCGGTTTTAGATGTAGATCTAAAAATAAAATAATAAATTTAATTACTTTTATTTACGTTTTTTGAGTAATAATTTTTTTTTATGGATGTACAAATAATATTGATAACAACTTGCTCTCAATATTTTTATTGTGCTCGATTGGTTATGTAACCGGTTTCATATTCATTGAATATTAATAAAAATTGTTTAATTTTCAAGTAATAAATTTACTTATATCTTCTTTAAATTATGTATAAAAAAATTAGTTATCGTTATTGATGTTATTATTTATAAACATTGAATTCAAAATTTATTACTTATTGAATTCATAAACAAAAACAATAGGTTGTTTACTCGAAAAAAATATTGAATAAGAGTGATAGTTTTGTTATCAATTATTATTTTATTTTAAACTAAAAGAGAAAGTCAAGGAATGTTTTAACTTTTATTATCATCCATTCTATCATTACTCATTAACATAACGATAAACTGCTGTCGCAATAAGCGCATCACTTTTTTTTTACATTATCAAATAATTTATTATTTTAAAAATTTTAGAAGGCGTGTACTTGAAGCTTGATTATTTTCTCTTAATATTTAATATAGTCTATTATATACATATACATATATATATAAATATGTAATGAAGTAAAAGGGGGAATAAACCAAAGAAATGTCTTTGACCTTTTGACCTTTATATTACAAGTGTACTGAATAAATTAAATGATACATTAGTCATGGTCATATCTAATGTTATTATTATTTATCATTATTGTATATTTATATATGAAAATATATATCAATTCATTGTCATGGATCAATTTTATATTCAAGACAAAAACTTTTTAAATGATTGTATATATTTGACACAAGAAATTATCCTTTAAAAAGTTATCAATCTCATATATTTTAGGTGTCAAAATTTGATGATCCTGGAGGTAGCAGACAATGACCAATTTTTGAATTTTTTTTACCAATTGAATTTGAAAAAAAAAAAAAAAAAAAAATATGCCCATGTAGGAAATTTAAAAAACTACGGGTGTAATTTTTTTAGATGTATCGTTTTCAAAAAATTATTAGACGTCAGTCAATTTCAGTATCATAAAATTTGAAGGTTTCATTCAAAATTATTTTCCAAATTAAAGAAACCGAAGATTGTTTCAAGAAATGCAGATATTTTTTTTCGAAATGGTGTAAATAAATATCGATTTTCTGTCGAGACAATTTTCACGTTCGATATGAAATTAATAATGGAACAATTGATTGATTTTTTCAAAAGTTATATTTTTTTTCGGTGTATATTATTAATAAATATAAATATGCATTTAAAAAAAATTTATAATGTCTAATTTCTATGTCTCATGTTTCATTAATAAACGTTAACGTAAAATGGATTGATTTAAATTTTAAAATAGAGAAAATGATAATTATAATAATTAACTTTCGTATATATTTAATCCAAGCTTGACCTTACTTGCGCGATAATGACAATGGCCTCGCGGTGATTTGATAATTTTTTGTTTATTGTAATTTTTAATTAAAAACAATATATATATATACATGCATTAATTGATTTGCTCATTTATTTACCCAGTAGTTTTAGTAATTATTCAATTCAAAACAATTTTATTGAAATTAAATAATTTTTTAAACTGTAGCTCCTGTTATTTTATGAAAAAATTTTATATCTAGACATAATATTGATATGACTTAAAAATAAATGAAAAGCCTTTGGGTTTTCTGAGTTGTCAAATGAGTTTTTAATTACATAAAGTTAAACTTAACTTCATGTACGTAATACCTAATGTTTTTTTATCTATAACTCGGCTGTTTGATGAAAAGTTTAAGTAACTTGTGAGAGAGATAAATTAAGATTTTATCTTGAGTATTTAATTGAGTTTTATCACTATTTTATAGACTATTTTTTAACAATTACGTAGTACTGAATTTATCACGCTCATTACTTTTTTTAAAAAGTCTTTTGAAAATAAGATAAATTAAATAAGCATACGGCTTAGGATGAGCACGAGCATGAGCATGAGTTTAACCCGTCAGCACTCCCGTTATGAGCATTTTGCTCACAGGACACTATTCAACTTATAGGATGTCGCTGTCGCGCAAGCGAGATACTAAAAATCACGGGAGTGCTGACGGGTTAAATAGGATTTAATTTTACAAAAACAAACATTTAATTAATTTTGTTTCGTTATATCAAATTTTTTTATTATTTCTAAGAATAAATTATTTAGAATCAAAAAGAATAATCGATAAAAAAATTTGGTAATCAAATGTTTGGTTTTTTAAAATTTTTTTTAATTAATAATTAATAATAAATACTAATGACTTATGTTACAAGCAGCTTCAATATGGAACTGGGGAAGGTAAATTAATTTTTTTTTTTTTTTGAACGCATGATAATTAGCTAAATAATTTACTAACAATTTAAACGAAATTTAGTCGAAAGAAGAAATTCAAGAGGCACCACCATCAACGCCAACTGCTTTGGCGCCTAGTTCTAAGGTACTAAAAAAATTACCACCATTAATTAACTAATTAAAAAAATACTAATCACTAACAAAATATTTTTCAAATCTTTTGCACGCAGGCTACGGGAACTAAAGAGGCTGTAAGTAAATAATTAACTTCTTAATCACAGTATTGTAGATTTAGTAATTACTGCAAAGTGGGACAAACTTTTTTTTTATATGTTTACTTGATCAGAAATCAGATATCTGCAAACTGAGCTGTTTGCTCATGTAATCGATGCAATAAAAGTGTCTGCCTTTTCTCCCCCTAAAATTATCTTCAATTGATAATTGACTTATGAAAACAACATCGAAAAAATTCCAATTGCAAAGAAAAAAATTCCAATTGGAAATAAAAATTTTTTTTTTTATTTTATTTGTATAGTGTAATGGTAGTGGTGGATTATGTCACGCATTAACCGCGAAGACATTAATAAATATTTTTCGGAATACTTGTGATTTTTTTTAGCGGAATCGCTCGCGAAAGTAAACAAAGTATATTTGTATTTATAAAAGAATTAGTGATAATTTATATATAATATTAGATTGCAAAGATAACTCATATGTCGATATGATAAAAATATATCTACTTAAATAAATTTTGTATCTTCTTCAGATATATATAATTAATAAACTTGTACTTGTTATAATATTTAGTCGCGACAATCAAAGAGATAATTTTTAAAAATAAATACAGAGATGAACTTTAATCTCTCTTCAATTGAAAGGAAAAAAATTATCCAATCCATCACCTTTACGTTAAATAAATTTTTTCTTTAAAGAAAAATAAAAATAACTTTTTTTGCTACCGGATGTCACAGATGTTTTACTGCGTGTTATTCAAATGACTCGAGTTTTTAAAAATGAAGTTAAAATAACAAAAAAAGTCATTTGTCCTTAACGCATTTGACTTACATTGAACCGTAAAAATTTTTGGCAAATACTTTTATTTTTATTGCTTACAAAAAAACAGGTTTATAAAAAAAAAAAATAGTAAATAAATTCAAATACGCAATTAGTATTATTAACCACCTGCCAAGGTATTCTATTCACAACTTTTTCAATTTATTCTATAAAACAATAAATCTATTGCTGTTGAAACTCAGCACTTAACAGAGATACAGAAGTGCCAATTTTTTTAGCCTCATTTTTTTCATAAATATTTATAATACAAACAAGTCTTCATTATTTACCATCGATTATATATTTTTAATTCAAATTTTATTCACTGAAAATTAAATAAAATAAAATTGTTTTAAATTTTCGCGGGAAAAAAGTAATTTTGAATTTTAAATTATGATGAAAAAAATTAGACAACTTAACATCCTTTCATATCCGTATTTTATGCTGCAACAATCGATAATTGTTACTAATTAGTAAAAACACTTGTTCATAGTGTCACACAAAGTTTGTTTGTCTTATACTAATTATTTTGTTAATTATTCAGTATACGTAAAAAAATTTTTTTTTAGTTATACAACTTTTCGTTTTTCAAAGACCTCATTGTTGATAAAAATTTAAAATTAATTTAATAAAAAACAAAATGATCAAAATTCAAAAATTTGGCTCCAGAATTTCTAATGATACACTGAAAAAAAGAATTTCTTGGCGCAAGAAATATTTTGTATTATGAATTGAAGACAAAAATTTTTCTTGGCTCAAGAATTTTTTTCTCGCCTAAAAATTTTTTTCTTGTTCCGAGAAAATTTTTTCTTATCCCAAGAAAAGTTTTGTTTTTACTTTATAATACAAAAAATTTCTTGGGTCAAGTAAAAATTTTTTTAGAACAAGAAAAAATTTTTTGCGCCAAGAAATCCGTTTTTTCTGTGTAACTAAATTGAATTATTTTAATTACTATTTATTTAAATGTAACATGAATAGGTCACTTGTACCATTGGCTAGATAGTAAATTTCATTGGGTATTCAGGTTCAATATACTCAATTGCAAAATTGTCGAGTCGTGACAGGCAGCTGTCATTATCATCGAGTAGAGGCAAGAGGACAGAGTAGGTTTGTGGTAAAGTTTACGTGAGCGGAAGACCAGGGGAAAGACGAAAAAAAATATGAAATCATCGGTGGGGGAGTTTGTGACGTGAAGGGCTAGAGAGAGGGTACACAATATGTATTTTACACACACATACACTCACAACCATGTCTATATACACAGTATATCAAGTGTCTGTGGTAGATAGTTAACATGCAGACAATTGTCATATGACATATTATCTCTTAGTGGTTCCTCTGGATCCGGAGGTAGGGCTGTCATACACCAATATAATTACATTGTGCGTACGCTCTTGGTATATTACATTCGAATGGAAGAAGAACCGTAGACCTGCTTTCGGGACGTGGCTCTTCCATTCGGGCTAATAAGTTTCGATGCTACGTATATCGGTACGCAGTTCGTATGAGACTATCCTCAAGCGCACTTCGATCTCAACATACATTTGTTATTTCACTACTGTATTTTTATAATTTTTTTTGAATTATAATTTTTTATCTCAATTTATTTAAACTGAAAAATAAATTAAGTACAGACACGTGACTGTTTTTTAAAGTGAATTCGCGTGTGAATTTTATTTTAAATATTTTTATTTATTTATTTTTAATAATATAAATAAAAATGGGCTGCTTTTCTGACTCGAGTAAAACCACAGCACTGAAGGTAAATTTTTAAAATAATATATTTTATTATATTAACCATCAGTATTTTTTTTATTGATAATTGGAAAATAACCTCGGGGTCTAAAGGTCGATAATTATTAATTATTGTGCTTTGTTCTTGCTCCATATAAATTATTAACAAGAGTTCATTGTTAATGAAAGTAAAAAAAAATATTTTTTTTTTCAAGTCATATCGGAACTATTAATATAAAAAAATATATATATAAATTGATAACTAAAAGCTGTTTACTTAACAAAACTTTTTTTTTTAGTGAATTATTTTTATTAATTTTTACTGATTACTAAATTTATTTATAATTACTGCCGCAATTATTTTGACGTTAATTTTTTATCAAAAAAAAATATATGAAGATTGTGATTGATAAGCGGCGAGTTTACTGGTGATGGTCCACATGAAGGTCTTTCATATAAATTTAATTGAAAGTAAAGTATATCATTTTACAATTTACTTGGGCTTATCATGTCGTTTTGTTAGATTGTTATATCGGTGGGCGTTACAGTCTCTTTAGTCTAGACAATGAGATCGTAAGAACATCCTGCTAGCAAGTTTATGTTTCAAATAAAACATACATCCTTTTGTTTGAATTACCAAGTGATATATTAGACAATTAGACGCTCGGAATAGCAGAAATAATAATCGTACCCGTTTATTTCTGGGAAATTTATTAGAAAGTATCAATTCATTTTCATATTGAACAGTTTGTTTGGAGATATTTATTTTAATAGATCCCGGGATTAGTCAAGCTTTAGATTAACAGCCGAGATTATTTAGAGCTCTGACAGATCGTAGGTATGCCTGCATTCGAATTCAAATCTGTTCCTTAAATCGGTAGGATTGCTGGGGAATAAAACATTAATATAATGCACTTTACTCGAAACCGGTCCCGACAACTTTCTACTCCTTTTTCAAATTTTTATTCGGCTCACAAAAAATCCCACGCTTTGTTTTTTACGAATACTAATCACCCGATTACTCGAGTATTTAAAAGTTTCGGAATTTTTATCATTAATGATAAAAAAAAATAAATTATTAAAATTAATCAGAGTTTTTAAAAACCAAGAGCTTGTGCCGGCATGAAAAAACTGACCTACGTTTTATCCCACATTTTTATTTTGGAGGCTCGTCTTTACAATCTACCAATCGTTTATGTTCTCATTCAACAAATCCATTCTCCTCGATTTTAAATTTAATCATGTGGAAAATATTCGATACTCGAGTTCATCAAACTCAAAAGAATTTTTCGGGTTCATTGTAACTTTTGAATAAATTTATTTCTATACGAGATTTAAACGATAGGCTTCAAATATTTCAACAAAGGTTCAATTCGAGATTTCGGAGTACATCCATCATCCAGAGACCTAATCTATGGGTTTAAAATTTCAAACCATCCTCAGGTAGAAAAATCTAGTTCTGCTTTCCGAGTATTTTTTTTTTATAGTCATCTATCATTTATTTAATACCTTATCTAAATTTTTTGTTTAATTTAAAACCACATTGTCCACAATAATAACAAGTAAAAACTAGTTAGGAAACGTGATATCGAGGTCAGATAATTAAAAATAAAATTTTTTTATTACGGATATGTTTGAGTAATTTATAAGTTTGCATTGTACGGAAGTGTTACAATAAGTAATTGTAAAAAAAAAAAAAAAAAAAAAAAAAAAAAAAAATAAATAAATACGATTGTAATTATTATTAACGTAGCACGTGAATAAGGTAAACTGTGAATTAATAATAATAATAATTATTGTTATAATAATAATAATAATAAAATGAGATAGCATGTTAAAGAACGCGTGGTGTTGCTATTATTAGTGATACAGCAGTACACACATGCACGTGGTTGTTAATAGAGAGGCTCGACATGTTCTCGACCAATGGCAAAGTCCCACCATCGGCACACCTTCACTTTGCCAATGATACTCGCTCATGAACTCGATTCTTACAAATGTATGATATGTATACGTATATGTAAATGTATATAAATATAAATGTGTATGGTTGTAATGCCAAAGAGAAGGGAATCTGGATATCGGTGGGAGAAACCGGCAACTGGAATTTTCAACAGTCGTTTTAAGTCCGTACTTAACTCCTTTACGACACGAGTATCAAAAGTACTCCAATAAATATTTATTACGATTAAATAATTGCGATAATTGTCATTCAAGATTTGATATGTTCAGTGAAGTTCAGGTTCGTTTTAAATATTTTATATTTTTGAATCTAAATGTTTTCTTGGGTTGGTTTATTAGACCTGTTGCGTTAAATTGTATGAGTAATTTTTTTAAATTGTTAGTTATCAACTTCCACCGCGGTATTTATTATAAATGACAGGTTTCAGTTTGATATCAAAATTATACGGGTAATTTAGTAGGAGTATATATATTAATATATATATTAATTGAAAGATCAAATCATATTTAATTCACTTTGTTATTTTGATTAATTTTACTAATCAACGCTGGCATTTCTCATTGCGGAATTTTAAAAAATATAATTGAGAGGTCAATTATTTGAAATTCAAAAATAAATTTTTTATCAGGTTAAATTATCATTTTTTTTTTTTTTTATTAAAAAGCCAAAAATATAAAAGGTAAATTTATAAATTCATTTAAAGATAAGGTTCAAATTAATTGCATAATTTTCAAAGAAAATGACAACTTCCCGCTTTTTTTTTTAAATTTAAATTTAAATGAAAAAAGAATTACATTTAGTTTAATAACGCAAGTTAACTTGACAATAAAAATTTATCAGTCATTAAGATAATAATTTAGTTTTTGTCTTTGGAGTCGATAAAAACATACGTATATATTTTTAAAAAATATCTTTTATGAGCAATTATGATTGTAGACAAAAAATATAAAAAAAATTAAAAGACAGTGGAAAATTTTAAATAATAAGTAAATCAGTCTATTGGAGTACTCAGACATTTAAAATAATTTTATTAACGTGTTAAAAAAATAATACGGTTGAGTACCAGTGTATTTAATACATATGTATAAATATATATGAATGTATACTGAGTTAAATATATATTATATAATGAAGGCTCGACTGGGCTTGTGAATAAGTTAACCAATAGGATTGTTAATACAAAAACGTGCCTCTACTACGTGTCATATTAATATAATAAGTATATACATATATATGTATGAATTAAGAGGATGACTTGATTTACTCGTTTACTCTTATTACTCATTTTAAATATACGTTGCATCATTTCAGTAACTTCTCAAGTTATCATATCTTTAGCGATCTATTACTTTACAAAATCACCTCAATAATTATTCCCATTACTTATTAAAAAAAAAAAAAAAAAAAAAAAGAGAATTTGCATAATAAAAAAAAACGATAATTGGTTTCATATCAATTAATTAACATATTTATTTTTAAATACATGTTAATGTAATATATGTACATTGTCGAATATTTGAATTGTAATACCGTGTAATCTTATCACCAACGAAACTCGATGGCTTATTGTGTATCCAAGAGACACGAGACGGTTAAACATTAATACTTTACGCAGATAAAGTCCATTATTATTTTTTTTTTTCGCTGACACGGTTGTTTCTTTTACACGTGCTCACTTTATTAACTTGAAATAATCTTAAACTTTTTATTCGCGTTATAATCGACTTTAACATCGATACACTAAACGCGCGTTCACTAAATTACTTAATAAAAAATAATTTTTTTTGTTTTTTTTTAACAAAAACTTATCAGTTGGAGATAAATTAAAAATGTTTATAGTTTTTTTTAGTGAGTTGTGTAATTTAAATTTAGCTAGTGATTAGCCCTAGGGAGTTGACGTCACTGATAAAAAATTTTTGATGTAACATCGTAAGATATGTTACCGAGAGTAAAAAAATAATTATTTTTAATGGCAGAACATTATAGAAAATTATTTGTGAGTAATGTTACGTCTAGTGTAAGTTATTTAATGTCTCATCTTACTTTTAAATAGTAATAATATATATATAATATATACATATGTATATAAATATGTTTGAGCTTTTACTTTATTATCACACGAGAAACTACATACATACATTACATACATGTAATTCATAAATGATTAAATATATTAATATTTGATTGTATGTGAATTCCATGTATTTATGTATGTGTAGTCAATATAAACGCGTTGCAGGGTGTCGACCCGACAGTTAAGTCTTTGACACATGCTATATTAAGAGCGGAAACTAAAAAGTGTCATTCTGTTGGTTTTTTAAATTTTTTTGCGTGAATCCGCTAACGGCCGATAGTGAAATTCTCAAAACTAAATAAAGAATACATTTTTTTTCGATACCTTTAGTAATCGAGCACTTTCGATGCCTTATTTAAGAATAGCGGTAAGAGTTTGATTTAAATAAAAGTAACAATAAAAAAAAAAAAATTTTTTTATTACTATTCATAAGTTTCTCTTTAAATATTCAAAGCTTATTAATTATGTATGACATTGATTTTAAAACACAAGTTCAGTCTTTTATCTGATATTGAGTGATTAAGATTTTTTGAGCGCAACGATTCTACGGTAAAAAAGTTCAAAATTAATATTTCGATATTTCAAAAATTACCCGCGCGCTTGTATTTTAATAAACTAGATATTTTTTTTGAATTTTTTTTTTTTGACTTTAAAAAAGTTAACTTATCATATTCTCAAGGCTGAATAAAATCATACCACTGGACATTAATATTAATTACTTATACGAGTGAACGTAATGATAATTATGAGCGATTAATTTATAATTTCGACTCACGAGTAATTGTTTAGTTATTTTTTTTTATAGATATTAATTTTAAAAACGTATATAATACGTTTTATTCAATAAATATGTATATATTTATTAATGATGATGAATAATTAATTAAAAGACATATATTTTATCTACTTTAATTGGAGCGTGATCAATTATGAGCTCATCTATATGACATTCGATCATGATATGCATTAATGATAAATAATGCGACCCTTGAAAAGTTTCATTACTTGTTGAGTTGTCTCAAACATTGTTATATATTACGACATATTCAAATAGTTATTGCCCAATTAATGGCTAAATACTTCATTCAAATCGGTAACCACTCAAATTATTTGATTATTTGAGAAATTTACAACTCAAATAAGAAAATTTCATTTTAACATCTCGTCTTTAGTGTGGTCAGTTGCTTGCGATATATATCGGAGTTATATATCCATTTGTTTCATCGCAGATTAACATCAATAAGCTCCAATTGTTCAATATATATCACAATATATATCATATAATATGAATCTTCAAAACACGCTGATTGTAATTGAATAACAAGGATTCATTTTCAGCGATCCCTTTGACCTTGCGGACAAACAAACCACGAATAATATAATCCACATATATATTAATATATGAATTAAATTGAATTAAAAAATAACAGAGTTTTTATTTATTAATTACAGGGTCTTAATTTTCATTTGGCGTTTGCAATTACCGCGGTCGCATTGGGATCTGCCTTTCAACATGGTTACAATACTGGTGTTGTCAATTCTCCTCAAAAGGTAAAAAAAGACAACAATTTATGGACAAGTCTTGTATATATATATATATGGGTATCAGGCGTTTTGAGCACCTGACAAAATATCTCCGGACAAAATATCCCCATGAAAAGAAAGCAAAAATAGTGAAAAAAGCCAAAAAAACTGACACAAAACTGGGGATATTTTGTCCAGAGATATTTTGTCGGGGATATTTTGTCAGGTGCTCAAAACGCATGGAACCATTGGGAGATAATGTTATCATTAACAATAAATAATTAATTTCAGATCATTAGAACCTGGATGGCTGAAGTCCAAACCAATAGAACCGGTGTCCCGGTTACAGAAGAAGACATGACAGACTTGTGGGCATGGGCAGTGGCCATATTCTGTATTGGTGGTATAATTGGTGGATCCTTGGTAGGAACTATTGCTGACAGATTTGGACGGAAAGGCGGTCTGTTGATCAACAATGTTTTGGTGGTACTGACAGTCATATTCGAAGGATTCAGTAAAACGGCAAACAGCTACGAGATGATTGTCGTAGGACGTCTCTTCATCGGAATAAACGCCGGTCTTAATGCTGGAATAACTCCGATGTATTTGGGAGAAATATCACCGATGCATTTGAGAGGAGCTGTTGGTACTGTTTACCAACTTATCGTCACTATTTCAATTCTTGTTTCACAAATCCTCAGTATGGACAAAGTACTGGGTACCGAAGAACAATGGCCACTTCTTCTGTGTCTTACAATTATTCCGGCAATCTTCCAGTGCATTACTTTACCACTGTGCCCAGAAAGTCCGAAGTACCTTCTGCTGAGCCGTGGCAAAGATGTTGATGCACAGAGAGGACTCTCCTGGTTACGTGGCACCAATGATGTTTATGATGAAATGGAAGAAATGAGAACTGAGGCAGAATCTCTAAAAATGATTCCTCGCGTTACACTGAAGGAAATTTTTGTCAACCCGGCTTTGAGAATTCCGTTGATTATTTCCTTGATGATCATGTTGGCACAACAGTTTTCTGGAATTAACGCTGTCATGTTCTTCTCTGATGCTATTTTCCGTATGGCAGGATTGAATACTGATGCAGCCCAATCGGCAACTCTGGGAGTTGGAGCTATGAATGTTATTATGACATTTGTTTCATTGGTTCTTGTTGAAAAATGTGGACGTAAAACTCTCTTGTTATTTGGATTCGGAGGAATGGTTATCGATACTGCTTTACTTGCTGTCTGCTTAGCATACGCGGTAAGTTATTTTATTTAAAAAAAAAAATATCCATTAAGGAGAGATCTAGTACCCGATACTTGATCTACTTGAACCAGTACTAGTTCTCTGATCGGGTGCTAAGTCTTTTACCTAACAAATGTTAAATTTTAAATTAAATTAAATTTATTTTATTTAGGAAACTTCACAAGTGGCAGCATACTTCTCCATAGCACTAGTTATTATGTTCGTGGTACTATTCGCAACTGGTCCAGGAAGTATCCCATGGTTCTTGGTTTCGGAATTGTTCAATCAATCAGCAAGGCCAGTGGCAACATCTATCGCCATTGCTGTCAATTGGGGAGCTAACTTCATCGTCAGTTTTTCATTCCTCCCGCTTAAGAACTTACTCGGCACAAACGTATTCGTTCTTTTCGCTATCATCCAAGCGCTCTTTACACTCTTCATCTGGAAGAAAGTTCCAGAAACAAAGAACAAGACTATTGAAGAAATCAGCAGTATGTTCCGGCAAATATCGTATCAGTGAGACGATAATTTATTTAAATAAACTTTACATGGTAATATATATTTAAATCTTTAGGACAAAATTGTGTGACTGATAATCGTGTGATTCTGAACTCAAATGAATGAGATTTTTTTTTTTTATGAATCATGAATTAAAGCAGTTTGATTGTTTTTATTATCGTCGATAACTGATACCGATTTTATATGTATGATAGATATTATTAATGATAAATATTTTTTTTTATACGTGTTAAGAAAATGTTTAACTGCGATGAGAAAACAGGACTTAGGCATCACTTAGTTTTTAAAATATATATATTTTTTTTTTAGATTAATTTTTTTATTTTATGAATTTTCACCTTTTCGATTTTATTTTTTAATTTCCGAAATTTTAAATGCAAACAATTACAGTCATGACAGGCAGACTCAGGATAGATAAAGTTAAAAATTATTTGGATGCTGTTATTTTACTGGCATCCAAAAATTTTAAAACTCTAGTCATAATTCAAATTTCGTATTTTTCATATTCTTGTTTACGCAGTAAGCGAATATTTTTATTTTTATCAACATTTTTCCTTATTGTTCTTCAGCTAATAAATACTGTCTGAGTTTACTAAATAAATCGAAAAAAAGTATTTTAAAAAAATATAAAAAATTATCATGAAATTCGATAGCGATTGATTTATTTATTAAATTTAATCGGTATTAATTTTAGTATTCAGGATATTTGAGATTTATCGCCTGTTCAAGACAACGAAAATATACTTTATTATTATTTTTATAATTATTAATATAATTAATTAATATTAATAATTTTATTTGGATAGAGCTTTATCGAACTGCTAAACTGTCGACGACAGATAATTAATTTAATCATTAGTGTACAAACAATAACATTAACAGTATAATCAATTTCATAAATTTCAGTAGATAAATATAGTTATTTTTTTTTTTTCGTCATAATTGTAAATAATGAGAGTGCATGTAGATTAATACTATTATTATTATCATTGTAATTTGAATGTAATAGTTTTAATTAGACACGATATTGAATCGTTTTTAAATAAAGTTGAAGATATAAGATGTTATATATTTGTTTTAAAAATAATAATAATCGTTATTGAAAAAGCAATTGTACAGATTATATCTCACATAAGAAAACGATTTGATGTTATAAATATAAATATATATTATATATCGATGATGATTGTCTTCGGAATAGTTATATTATGTATATGATAAATGATAATTTTTTAATGAATTAAATACTCATTCGTATTAATTAATTAATTGCAGTTGCGTTAATTGACGCAGTGGCTTATTATCTTTTATTATTGAATATTTAAAAATTTTAATGAAAATAAAAATAAAAATTATTTAAAAAAAAATAAGAATATAGTTTACTAGATTGCATATATTTGCACGGACAAAATAGAAATAGTTAATTTTTTTATGTTAAAATAGGAATAATTCTTATGTTACACAAGGAAAATTTTTATGTTACATAGAAAAATTACCATGCTAACAAAAGAAAATTTTCTATGGTACGGCTGAAAAATTACCGTGTCAACAAAGGAAATTTTTTATGTTGCATATGAAAAATTATGTTTTCCCGATGAAAAAAGATTTTATACAATTATATATAGACTATATATAATTATATAGAATTTGTATAAAATTGTATATAATTATATATAATTATATATAATTTATATAAAATTGTATATAATTATATAGAAATTGTATAAAATTGTATATAATTATATAGAATTTGTATAAAATTGTATATAATTATATAGAATTGTATATAATTTGTATACAATTGTATATAATTATATAGACTTATATACAATTTGTATAGAATTGAATACAATTTTTATACAGTTGTAGAAAATTGGATCGAGCCATTTTTTGTATATAATTTTATACAATTGTATAAAATCTTTTTTCATCGGGTTTGTATAGAAAAAATTACTGTGGCAACATAGGAACTTTTACTGGTACTTGGAAAAAGTTTCTGTCTTAGCGCATAGTAAATATTTTTATACAAATATAGAAAAAATCACTAGTTTTTGGGAGTATTACAGTCTACTTCAAACATTTCTACTCATGAGTAGAAATTTTCGCAAAGTGATCATTTCTCTATTCAGTGACAACTTCATTCCGTTACATTTCGACTCAGCTTTAACTCTACTCAATGACAACTCTTTTCATTGATATATAACAATACATATTATCGAATAGAGTTATCAATGAGTAGAGTTGAATCTGGATAAAAAGATAATTGATAAGAGTTGAAGACGATACTAAATAAAAATATAAATCCTTTGAGTAGAGATGTAATGAGTAGACATGTAACACTGCCCAGTTGTTACCGTGTTTAAATAATTTTTTGCATGTGAATTTATTATTTAAAATCAAATTATTATAAGTAGAAAATTGGATTTAAAATACTTTTGATTATTAGATGATTTTGAAATGAAATCAGTAGATGAGATCAATTGATTTAATAAAATAGTAAGCAAATAATAATGAATTTAGAATAATTTAGTACAATTTTTAGAATTACAATGAAACTGTTAGTGTGTTCTTTTGTAAACCAAAAACCACCATCATATTTTGAGTAATATTTTAATAAATGATTTATTTAATCTGCTGTAGATTTTAAGTATCAACGAAATTAAAATCCAACCATATCTCAGAGTAATCAAATACTATGTAGATTTATAAGTTTGGTAACTATTCAAAATATGAAATTCAAAAATTGTACCTATTGAATCTTGGAATAATATAACTAATAATAATAGGACATCACGCTAATATTAAATATAGAATATAAAATATAAATCATATGTCACTGTATCAAAATAAATGCAATATGTTATTATGTATGTATTTTTGATGCTGATATATTGTTGTCAAATAATTCAAAAATATATATGATTGAAAAATATAATTTGCGTTTTACTATAAATTTATTTATATCATTTATACTTTCATATATTTTAAAGTAATTTTAGCAAAAATTTGTTTTCGGGAAACCGTGAGTTGGAGTATTAAAGTATATACATTTGTATCTGCCCGACGTCAATTACTAAAAAAATAAATTTTTCCTAAGACTTTTTAGGGTCTCTCCTACTAGAGGACATCATAATGAACGAAAAACGTTTATATTGTTATGGGTTATTCCCAACAGGAGCAAAGTTACAGGCCACTCTTCATAGATAATCATCTCCACTCATGTCCACCCATCTCCACCCATCTCCACCACATCCTCATATGGATCTGAACTCGAAAAATAAATTTTTCTTAGGACTTTTTAGAGTCTTCTCTGCCAGAGGACATCATAATGAACAAAAAACGTTTATATTGTGATGGGTTATTCCCAACAGGCGCAAAGTTACGGGCCACTCTTCATAGATAATCATCTCCACCCATGTCCACCCATGTCCACCCATCTCCACCACATCCTCATATGGATCTGAACTCGAAAAATAAATTTTTCTTAGGACTTTTCAGAGTTATCTCTGCCAGAGGACATCATAATGAACAAAAAACGTTAATATTCTGATGGGTTATTCCCAACAGGAGTAAAGTTACGGGCCACTCTTCATAGATAATCATCTCCACCCATGTCCACCCATGTCCACCACATCCTCATATGGATCTGAACTCGAAAAATAAATTTTTCTTAGGACTTTTCAGAGTTATCTCTGCCAGAGGACATCATAATGAACAAAAAACGTTTATATTGTGTTGAGTTATTCCCAACAGGAGCAAAGTTACAGGCCGCTCTTCATAGGAAGACATGGCCAGCCTTATCTCCACCCATCTCGCAATTTATCGACGCGTATTACATCGATACTCTATATTATTGATGTAAGAAATAGCTGTAATTTTTTATATTGCACTTACTTTTCTGCTGGTATTCTTACAATTTACAACACAACAACTCTGGTGTCTCATTTTTTTTTAATTTATTAAAATTAAAACAAAATTAATACTTTCACGTCCCTGTCCAAAAATTCCCATAGAATCGACTCAACTGCGACAAAAACCGCATGGAAACCAATACAGTCTATAGGATTCTATGCGGTTTTTGTCGCAGTTAAGTGGATTCTATGGGAATTTTTGAATAAGGGTCCCTGATTAAAAAAAGCGATTTAAAACGATTCGAAATAAAAAATTTTAAATACTTTTTAATGCTTTTGAATACCTTGAATACTTTTGAATTCCTCTTCTTGTGGGCATTTAACATTGCAAATCGTTTTAAATCGCTTGCTTACAATTTTTGTAATAATAGCCTCCCGTAACACCAAAAGTAACCACTGCGCGCGCTTCAGTCGATTTAATTTCTCCCACCATGGCTTCACTCAGAGCGAATACTCGACGACTCCTTAGGGACCTGTGTCATAGACATCCGCCCAAAAATTATGTCGCTGTCTGATAAAAATTTTCTCATGCATGTGCAGATATAGATGCGCAATTTTTCTGCGCACACGTGAAGGATCTTTCTCGTGGTCACTGATTCAAACAAATACATAAAAATATACAACACCAACTGTCACGTTTGTTATTAAATTCAATTGACTTTGCTTATAATTGTCTAAAGATAAAGTCTATAAATTAAAAAAAGTACAAAAAAATAAAATAAATTTAAAGAAGCTTTTGTTACAACAATTTGAAACCAGCGACTAACGATAGTTTTTTATTTTAATTTTACATTATCCAGAAAAAAGTGAGGTTATAATAAAATTGAGTTTTTGGCGGGATATTAAAATATCAAATTTTTAAAAAATAAAAAAAAATGTTGGACACGGAGTGTGATCCTGCGATCGTTAAAAATTATTTGGGACACAAGAAAGACATCACCAGTGTCAAGTTCCACCCTGAGCACCACAAGGTGGCCACCAGCAGTCTGGACAAATCGTTCATAATTTTCGATTTTGAAAGCTCATCTCGGTGCAATCGTTACCTTGGTCACACCGATGCCATCAATGACATAGATTATACTCCTTCTGGTGAATTGGTAGCCACTGCCTCCAAAGACAGAACTGTCAGAATATGGGTACCCAAAGTTCGTGGTCAGTCGTTGGATTTCAGAGCTCACAGCAGTTCTGTCCGTTCTGTTCAATTCAGTGCTGATGGAAAAGAGGTAAATTTCCTAAAATTTATCATTCCAGTCACCCATTTAATTTATCATCTTACCAACGTGCGTATTTTTATTCCAGCTGATAACAGCATCCCATGACAAGGTCGTCAAGCTGTGGAAGATTCATCAGCGCAGGTTTTTAACATCCTACATCGGTCATACGCACTGGGTTAATTCTGCCAGATTTTCACCAGACAACCGTTTGATTGTCTCGTGCAGCGAAGACAAAACAATTAAAATATGGGATGTAGCCAGCGGGCAGTGCATCAGAACGATCAATGAACTCAAAGGTACTTTTATTATTTTTTATTTACCACCCCATTCATTTATAAGCTTACACATGATAAAATATTTTCTAGCGCCTCCATCGTACGTTGAATTTCATCCTTCTGGTGGAGCTATTGGCTCTGGCAATGCTGACGGGTCTGTAAAAATTTATGAACTACGCACTGGGTCACTGCATCAGTACTATGCAGCACACACTGATGCTGTCAATAAAATATCTTTTCATCCTAATGGTAATTTTATGCTGACTGCTTCCGAAGATTCAACGATGAAGGTAATTTTATCTTATACCTCTCTATAAATATTTAAGGGGGATAGCCACTGTGAGGATCGAAAAAATAGGTGATTTTCGGGAATTTTTTTCACTGGAATAATAAAGGAATTTGGGGATCGGGTTTTTTTTGTTTTCTAAAGTATACATTGAAGATAATTCTCCTAAATTTTCATTAAAAAATATCATGTTGTTACAAAGTTATAAGCATTTTTGTGGAGCAACAAAAAAATTTCCCCCACCACGGTGTCATCTCTAACTCAAAAACGGATTATCAGAAACAAAAAAACCAAACGGCGTTGTAATCTGTATGCATGTGGTTATCGTTGCACATAGGGGATTTTGAAAATTTTGATTTGAAAAAAAATGGCGACATATTAAAAATTTTTTCGTTATTTTTTCTCATTTTTTTGGATTCAAACAGCCCTAAAAAATCTTAAAAATCAAAATTTTCAAAATCCTCTACGTGCAACTTTAGCTACTGAATAGACGAATACGGCAAAAAAAAAGTTGCGAATCGGTTGATATTTATGCAAATTACAGATGCCACCAGTTCAAAAAAAGTAGTTTCGAGAAAAATGCGTTTAAAGTTTTTAGTCGATGCAACGGTCAGTTGACGCGCTGTCACAAAAATGACTATAACTTGAAAAATATTTGGAATTTTCATATAAAACTTTAGATACATATTTTTGAACATATACACTTTGATTTAATAGAAAAAAAAAAATTTTTTTTTTGAAATTTCACAGTGGCTATCCCCCTTAATATCCTGTACTAACGAATATATTTTCTAGATTCTGGACATACTGGAAGGAAGACCAATCTACACATTAAAGGGACACACGGGCGGTGTTTCTGCAGTGACGTTTTCACCAACTGGCGAATACTTTGCATCCGGTGGACGCGACAACGAGCTACTAGTATGGGAATCAAATCTTGAGCATCACGAAACTCAAAGATCTCCGAGGAAAATGACTTCGAAAGACACTCTGGAGATTGAAAAAGAATTAAAGTCTTTGCAGTTCGGTGACGAGACTGAAGGATCTGATGACTTGAAGACGACAGACAAAAATAATATTAGCGCTGAGTTGTTGGTGAGTTAATTTGTTATTACAACCAACGTTATTTCATACAATCACTGGGAAGTGTCGAACAATGGACTCATAACACAAAAAAATTCTTCAGTTCAGCAACACGTCGACGTTAAATAAAATCATTAATTTACTCAGGCCAAAATTTCATGACAAAGATAATTATTATCCAAGCTAGTGATTAATGATCTTGACTATTCTGATACTAAAAATAGCAGGCACCCAAGTTCGTACTTAGAGTAAAAAATTTATACATTTAAAATATGAATGTTAAATTTTTTGCATGCATTTAAATATTTTTCTATTGATATTTAATTCGTTTATTTAAAAATATGAAATTACCGGAAGTCAGATATTTTCAATATCATTTTATTTTAATAACTGAAATAATCGAAGCTTCATATATTCAAATTTGTTTTATTTATTTAAATCATTTGATCGAATTTATTTTTTTGTACATTTAAAAATTTTGATTACAGAAGCCGCGAATTTGAATTTATTTAAAATTAATAAGTTTTATAAGTAATTAACAGTAGAAATAAGTCTTGTATTTTAAAAATTGCAGTTGCAGTCAGTGTTGATTATAATACTTGAATATTTTTAAGATAGAATACTTGATGTATGTGTAGTTATATAAATATATGTCTCAGCTTTATAAGTTATTAAAATGCATTTTTTAAATTGTGAGACAGTCGTTATTTTTAATAAGAAATGTATGATAGTAATTATTTATCAATTAATAAAAATAATTAATTTTTTACACTGACAAAAGTCACAGTCTTTCCAGTTTTTTTAAGACACTCGGAAATGTCATCTGATGGTAATTCTGAAGTGACGTAAACTTTTTTCCCTGGTAAATCAACTTTGAATGATTCAATGCCTATAATTTAATTAGAAATATATAAATAATTAAAAAAATATGAATATTTTTTAATAAAATTACCTTCTTTTTTTTTCAACACTCTTTCAACAGCATTGGAGCAGCCTTCGCAAGTCATTTCTACAGTAAACTCATGAACCTAGTTAGCCAATAAAATTTTAATTAATTAACCAATCAACTAATGAATAAATAAATATATAATTGACAGCTGGACACAAAATTTAAAATTTTAAATTATAAAACAACTAACCTTGGCTGCCATATCGACAATTATAACTGTTTCTGTCAGCTTACACGTAAGCACGATCACCAATCACTTCTAATTCTTCAGATCACTCTAAAGGTCCAGTTAGCTTCAATATGCGGGATAGATTTCTTTTTTTATATTCAGATAAGATAAAAAGTTGTTTAATTGTGTCAAGCATTCACAAACACAAACAATCTACATAAAAATATGTATATATATATTTTATTTACACCACGTGACTTCCAGCCGGTGGCGCCACCTTTTAAATTTGCCCGCGCTTTCTCGGTAATTCAAATTTTTTTAATTTCTAGTTTATAAAATATATAAATTATTTAAAAATTTTTTTTAATTAATCAAAAGTTTATTATAGCCAGTGGCGCCACTTTTTAAATTCGCCCGCGCATATTCGTTCATTCAAATTTTTTAAATTTCTAGTTTATAAAATATATAAATTATTTAAAAATTTTTTATAGTTAATCAGAAGTTTATTATAGCCAGTGGCGCCACTTTTTAAATTCGCCCGCGCATTTTCGTTTATTCAAATTTTTTTAATTTCTAGTTTATAAAATATATAAATTATTTAAAAATTTTTTTTAATTAATCAAAAGTTTATTATAGCCAGTGGCGCCATTTTTTAAATTCTCCCGCGCATTTTCGTTAATTCAAATTTTTTAAATTTCTAGTTTATAAAATATATAAATTATTTAAAAATTTTTTATAATTAATCAAAAATTAATTATAGCCAGTGGCGCCACTTTTTAAATTCGCCCGCGCATTTTCGTTCATTCAAATTTTTTAAATTTCGAGTTTATAAAATAAATAAACAAATAATTACAAACTTTTTTTCAATTAACCAGACGTTAATTATTTACATTAAAAGCTTTATATATTTTTTTTTATTTGACAATTTGTTCAATGAAAGTTGCGACTAAAAGTGAAGGGTGAATATTAACCTCAGTGTAATTTACCTCTTTAGTGTAATGACTCAAGTAATTGAAATTAATTAAAAAAATAATAATTATCACAAGTATTTAGTGATAATTTAAAATAATAAAAATTAAAAAAATGTCAGGTGATCTACAGCCCGGTGTTTTGACACGTGATCGTACCAACCGAGCCAACGGTCCGTGTTGGCTCGTGCGTAAAATCAAACACCTGGACACCAAGACATGCAGTCGGTCTTGTGTCTGTGTCCAGTGAGTTCAGTACCTGGATCGGATCTACAAGTAAAGCTGGAGAAATAAAACTACCGGATAGAATACGAGGTTCTGTGAGTGTGCGCTGATGTAAGTTTGTGAGTAACGTAATATATAACTGAATAAAGTTAAGTAAAGAGAGAGGAGTGTGTTGGTTTGGTGGTACAACGGTCGTAGTGAGTCAGTGAGTGCATGTACAGTGAACGGTTTCGGTTTGTGTCACTATTCGCGCCGTTTTATATCAAGGACTTGTATATATTACCTACCCGATAATTGCTTATATTTAAATATAATGTCGATGCTGATTTTTTATAGAACTTCTCTGCTCCCATAACACAAATCCACCTGATATTTTACAAATAAATAAATATATAAAATGGGATTCAAACTCCACAATTGGTTCCGCAGACGCCGGTAAGTTATTTTTTTTTAATTATAAAACCGAGTTACGGTAAATTTTAACGTTTAATTTTATAACTCAGTTATAAATTATTATTGTTATTATTTTGCTTTTTTTTTTTTTTATTGTTTATAATGAAAAATATGATGACAGTGATTTTGAAAGTACGTGAAAATTAGCTAGAACGAATTGCTGTGACTTTTCTTTTTTAGACTTTTTTTCTGCAGCAGGTGCATTCATAGACTGAAAAGTATTTCTTTATACTTGTATTGATACTATTGTAGTTGTCAGTTTTTAGTTGATTTGCTTTATGCTTTTATATTCGTATATATTTTTATCCTGTTATTTTCTGTTGGTCTTGGACTTGGTCTTGGTCTTGGTCTTGGTCTTGGAGCTGGTATTGAATTGAATTTACGGATGTTTCGTGTGTTATGTTGCTATACGGTTCACCATTACCCGGAAAAATATCGATCCCTGGGTATATCTCGAACGGGATTACTACAGAGACGTTAAAAGTTGTTTACATCGAATATAGAAGCACCGTTGTGTTGTCTCCATCTGATTATGATCATTCTGTGTATGTTATTGCCTGGTATTATCGTTCATTATTTATATTTTGAATATTAAAGACTTAGTTTTATTAAACTGGTGTTATAAATCATGAGTGCGAATGTAGAATACATAAGACAAATTTTAAATTATTAATGAATAGAGTAAATAATTAATAAAATTAAATTTGAAAAAAATGCGCATTTAAAAAATTTTGAAATTAATAAGAGCATTTTTTTTTAATTTTATTTTTGTATTTATTTACTCTATTTATTTATAATTTTAAATATGAGTGGGAATGTAGCAGACATAAGACAAATTTTAATTATTAATGATTAGAGTAAATAATTAATAAAATTAAATTTTTAAAAAATGCGCATTTAAAAAATTTTGAAATTAATTAGTGCGTTTTTTTTAAATTTTATTTTTGTAATTATTTACTCTATTTATTTATAATTTTAAATATGAGTGGGAATGTAGCAGACATAAGAGAAAATTTTAAATTATTAATAAATAGAGTAAATAATTAATAAAATTAAATTTTTAAAAAATGCGCATTTAAAAAATTTTGGAATTAATAAGTGCATTTTTTTTAAATTTTATTTTTGTATTTATTTACTCTATTTATTTATAATTTTAAAAATGAGTGGGAATGTAGCAGACATAAGACAAATTTTTAATTATTAATGAATAGAGTAAATAATTAATAAAATAAAATTTGAAAAAAATGCGCATTTTTTAAAATTTTGAAATTAATAAGTGCATTTTTAAAAATTTTATTTTTGTAATTATTTACTCTATTTATTTATAATTTTAAATATGAGTGGGAATGCAGCATACAGAAGACAAATTTTAAATTATTAATAAATAGAGTAAATAATTAATAAAATTAAATTTTGAAAAAATGCGCATTTAAAAAATTCAAAAATTAATGTGCATTTTTTAAAAATGTTATTTTTTACGAGTGTCAAAGTAGCAGACGTATGCCAATTTTTTAATTGCATATCAAAAGATTAAATAATTAAAATAATAAAATTTAAAAAAATTCATGTACTAAATTTTGAAGTGTCGAGATATGGATTTTTTTATTTTTATTTTATAAACAATTAGATTTATTATTTGGAAGTTTTAAAAATTGTCAGATGACCGCTAACTTTACTATCATTTATTTTATTAATTATTTGCTCTATTTATTTATCATGTTAAATTTATCTGATGTCTGCTATACATTCACACTTATTTATAAATCGGGTATCAAGTAAATAATCACTGAGATTTTATTTTCGAGCTCGTTAATTATTTTATTTTATTAATTTTATTTTTGCTGTCGAAATTAGCTTCGGGTAATCAATTAATTGTCAATATGAGTTGTAATTATAAATTATTACTGGGAATTTGTTATCGTAATCCATTAAAATTTCTTGTAATTTTTATGAGGAATGTAATTAGTATTTTATTCATTTAATATTAATTTATATCCGTCTCATTATTGAGTTTAAATAATTATTTTAAAAATTTATATGAAACTGAAGTTAGCCAACGTCTCATAACTTTTGGATTTTTTTTTTAAAGATAAATCATAAGAAAAAAAATATTTTAAAAAATTGCACCTGTAGTTTTAAAAATTTTCTATATGTGCATTTTTTTTTTTTTTTGATTTGTTGAAACAGAAATCCAAAAATTGTTAATTGTCTGCTTACTTCAGGACCTTAAAATTACAAAACTGAAGCTAGCTAGCGTCTAATAATTTTTTGATTTTTTTTTAAACGATAAATTATAAAAAAAAAAATATTTGAAAAAATTGCACCTGTAGTTTTTAAAATTTTCTACATGTGCATATTTTTATTTATTATTTTTTATGTAATTTATTTGTTGAAACAAAAATCTGAAAATTTTTAATTGTCCGCTAACTTCAGAATCATAAAATTTATTTGAATAAAAAATTAAAAAAAAAAAAAATTTACATGTTAAATTATTTTTATGTTAAAAAAACATTTATTCAAATTTCGTAACACGATCAACTTTTAATTACTTATGATAAGAAGTTTGTTTATAAATTTTTTAAAATGAAAATATTATCAATTAATTTTAAAAAAAATATAAACAAGGATTTAAATATTTTAAAATTGATATAGCGATAAAACAATAAAATGCAAATGGTATGAAAAATAAAAAAGTCATTTCCATCTCGTTAAACTTTTTTGAAATGCGTCATATTGATTTATTTTTGCTGTTATTGTTATTATTATTATTATTTAAATATAAAATTTATCAGATTGCAATGCGGAAATAAACGACATTTTTTGACAATCACACAGCACAAGTGCAGCCTCACCGCGAAAGCCGCTAGTTCCGAACGGAACTGTCCGAGTTCACCCGAAAAACCCCGAGCTCTTCCGAAGCTCCGGGCACTCGGTCACGTGGCCGCCGAGTTCACCCGAAACTGACTTTGAGTTACAATAAAATTTATAAGTACGTTATTTTGTTAGTCGCGATTTGTCGTCAGTCGTGTGTTGACGTCGATATAAAACGGTTTTTTTTTTTTTAGTTACTCGTTATTAAATATTCCGTAATAATTGTCATCGTGTGTGCCGGTTGTAATTTATTATAATTTCTCATTAAAATCTTGACATTTAATTCAAATTTATTTTCTCTGGATCGTAAACGTCACTTTTTAAATTTACGCACATTTGCTATTTTGTTTTTCCATTAATTCATTTTTGTTTTATTTATAATTACAATTTAAATTGTATTTATAAATTTATTTACTTGTCAACTAAATGGCGGCATAATTCAAATATTTTATTATTTTTGGAAATGATCTACCGAATTCCACACCCAGTAAGTAATTATCTCAAAAATTTAATTCAATTAATCTTAAATTAATTACTTGATAACACCAATGGACTACTGCGTTAATAAAAAATTTAATAAAAAAAAAAAAAAAAAAATGAATTCTCAGACAATGAAAATGGATCAGATCTAAAAGAATTTATTATCTAATCTTAATACCAATTTTTTTTGTAGCAATAAAAAAATTAAATGTTTTATTAACACGTCATATTTGCTTTTAGTTTACCAAGCTTATTAAATTTATTGATATCAATTACACATTTACTATTTAATTAAACTTGTTGTCATTAGACGTCATAAAAAATTTTTTTATCTTAAGTTTTTTAAAAGCTTTTTAAATCGTAGGTGATAATTAACGATAATAAATTTAGTTAACCCGCGGAATTACTATTTTATAAGGCATTAAAATTGATCAAGGTCATGACTATTTGACAACAAATTTTTTTTCAAATATTATGACACTGGAATTTAAATATTATTTATGGCGCGATTAAATTGATTTGAATTTCAACCCGCAATTATCTTGATTTATCTGAAAAATCCTCGAGTGTAATCATTTTTAAAAGTCATTGATAACAAATTGACGTATGAGGTTCAAAAAACTTTCCATTAATTAACAATATACGTAATTAGTTTAATTGTTTTATTTAATTACCGAAATATATAAAACTTATCACGAGCAATTAAAGTATTTTTTAAACAATTAAATGTATTTATAAAATTTATCAAGAGTACGCGGGACTTTTTAAATTTTCAAATATAATGATTTTTTATTTAAAAAAAAATATGTGTCCGATGTCTATGAGTCATAATTACAATAAATATTTGATGTAGGCGATGTAGGATAAGATTTAAATAACTCATTTAAATTTATACTTATTGTATATATTTTTAGAGGCAGTTTTTATTGCTATGCATTGTACGAAATAACTATATATACATATATTTTATAATACGTCGTATATGTATCATTGAGAGGAGTACAATAAGTTATGAGATCAGTAATACAACACAAAATGTAAATTGACATAACGATATTATCTATATGTATACATATATGTATATACTGTATGATCAACACGTGGTACACATTAAACTTTGATACTGTCTCATGAAATGAGGTAACAAAAACACTTGAGAGATTTTAAACGATTAAACTCACAATAAGTCTCTTATTAAATTCTCAAACAAGAAAAAAATTTCTTGGCGCAAGAATTTTTACTCGTCAAGAAAATTTTTATTTACCACAAGAAAAATTTTTTGAACCATAAATTGAACAGAAATTTTTATGTGCGAATGTAGCAGACTTCAGACAAATTTAAAATTATAAGTAAATAATTTAAAAAATAATATTTGAAAAAAATGCACTTATTAATTTCAAAATTTTTTAAATGCGCATTTTTTTTAAATTTAATTTTATTAATTATTTATAATTTTAAATTTGTCTGATGTCTGCTACATTGACACTCATATTTAAAATTATAAATAAATACAAAAATAAAATTAAAAAAAAATGCACTTATTAATTTCAAAATTTTTTAAATGCGCATTTTTTAAAAATTTAATTTTATTAATTATTTATAATTTTAAATTTGTCTGATGTCTGCTACATTGACACTCATATTCAAAATTATAAATAAATACAAAAATAAAATTTAAAAAAAATGCACTTATTAATTTCAAAATTTTTTAAATGCGCATTTTTTAAAAATTTAATTTTATTAATTGTTTATAATTTTAAATTTGTCTGATGTCTGCTACATTGACACTCATAAATTTTTTATGGAGTAAGAAAAAATTTTTTTAAGTGAGAAAAAAATTGTTGTGCCAACAAATCTTTAAGATTTTTTTGTGTAAATCATGAATGAAAAATTTAAAAATATTCGTTCGACATTAGAGATAATTCCGGAGACATTTTTTAGTACTGCGCTACTCTTTAAATTCGTATATGTATTAAACAAATGATATGTTAAGCATATACATCACTTATGAAATATTACATTCTACATTCAATTGTAATATTATTATGTATTGTGTAATCTCATTAGCAATATTAATATTAGTATCAATGTAGATTTTATAATCAACTATTCGCTGACATTAAAGATTATTAACGACTACTGAACAAACAAAAACATTTCAATTTTAAATAAATTAAGTTGCGAAAAATTCACGATTTTCGTAATTAACGTTACGCAGCGTTACTCTAATAATGGAGATTTATTGTAATGAACAAAAAAAAAGGATTTCTTGGCGCAAGTAATTTTCCTCATCATGAATTGAAAACAGCAATTTTCTTAGAGCGCAAACTTTTGTTTTCAATTCATAGCAAGAAATTTCTTAGGGAAAGTAAAAATTTTTCATGCCAAGAAATTCTTTTTTTTCTGTCAAGAAATGATAAAAAATGTTTTTAATGAAAAGATAAAATTATCTGAGCAAAAAAACGCTTCATTAAAATGCAGTAAAACGTTTTTGTTGATAATTTTTTAGTCTGAAAATTGCTGCAAGTCGGCCGTTGAACATCAGACAAATTTTCTCGGCTTGGGTTTATAGAGAATAGAAGTTGGTATGTAAGGTACAACAATAATTATAAAATCGTAGCTTCGTACGTCGACTATTCACGGTCCGTAGGGCAGCGAGCTTATTGCTCAGTACTTTTAACGGCTTCCCATTCGATGACCTCGGAACGTAAACGTCGGTTTTTTTGCTCTCTTCTTCCTGCTCCTCCTCTTTAGTATCCTTCGATATAAAACTACCTTAGTACCATTGCGACTATGACTATGCTGATCATCCTGATGATGATGATGATGATGATGATGATGATGATGATGGTGGTGATCCTCGTACATATCTACGGTACACACTCGACTGTAATACGCTCGTGCCGATCTCAATCGTCGTTGAGCCATTCATGTTTATAGTCCTTTCGTGTTCAACCTGTCTGCCAACTATTTTCTCCATACCATCCCATCTTACACCGCTAAATCCTCACATCACATATACAGTAGACACCTACACGTACAGGTACAAGTACAGGTACAGACACAGATACATCAGCTACAGATACTCCCATTCCCTATTGAATTATTTAAAATCTCCGGAATTCGATAGATAACATTTTTTTTACGACCGAGTATAATAAATTTTTTACTAGTAGACCATTAGATATTTCACAGGGTCGTTAAAAAGTAATTAAAATCAAAGCTACATACTTTTAAACTAAAACTTCAGCCGGTATATTTTATAATATTTTTTAAAAATTTATCCTGATGAAATCGTCAGCATTCTTTTAACCTCCTTTTAAACGTTTTTTATCTTGATTTATAAGATATGCAGGCGCCGAGATACTGCTGGTGCCTTACGCACATACATTCAAGTAGTTTTGTAATTATAAATAAAATCCTTTAGTCATAAATAATATTATTTTTATATTTATTGAGGATTATTTTTTGTTTACCGCGAGATTAAAATTATTGTAAAATGATAAATATTTAATTGATTAACTTTCGCGATTTCCTTTCAACCAGATCCTGTATACATACACACATATATGTATATATATGTATATATACGAATATATAAATAAGCATTTCACTTCCAGAGTCTCGTCAACGGAGCTTAGCAATTCAACGCCTTCCTCGTAATATTCACCTATGATTAAATTTTAAATCACGCAAGCATGTCGGGTTCTTATGATCCTTAATTATAAGCGTATGCATACTATATATCTATAGACATATAAGAGACTCAAGTTGATACTTCCGCGTGTGAAATTGTTTAATTCCTCGAGCATTGAACTAGAATTATTTTACCCAACTTGATATACCTGTTATTGATACTTTAATTACCAGCTGACTAATTTTTCATTATTCTGAATACTTTAAATATTTTAATCGCGTTATGTAGAGTCAATATACCTATTATTACATTTTTTTTTTATGAGAGATAATAGCTGATAATAAAATAGTTATTTACACAAAGCAGTTTGTCGCAGTGGATAGTTACAGATAATAGAGTATCGTCAATATTTCAAACCGAGCTGTACATTATTTACGACTTATTCAGGCTAGCTAACTGTTTCATACGATGATAGTGGAAATTTTAATTATTTACATAAATTCATTCAACTAAAATTATTATCCTTTAAGACTCAAATTTTGGAATCATAAATATTTAAACTCATTGATAAAAAAGTTATTTAATTATTATCAAGACATTTAAGGACATTTTCATACAATACCCCCTCCACTTTTTAAAAATATTCAATGACCTTGAACTGTCAACGGTATTGAAATTTTATCTATTTATTTAAAAAAATTTAGGGCATTAATTAAAATAAGAATGACGCAGGTACAGTTTCGCCGAGATGTAGATTAAAAAAAAATACTGTCGAATTTTTTAAGCTAATTTACTGACTAAATTTCGATTAACTCCTAATTGTTAACATCTCCCGAGTCGAAATATTAGACGTAAATTGAACGTTTTCTTAACGTTTTGAACGTAAATTGAACTTTTTGGACATTAAAAACTCAATTTGACAGCTTTTAACCTATTCAAAACGTAGATTGGAGTATCATAAATCGAAAACGTAACTAAAACCTATTTAGACTTACAATAAGAAAACATAAGCATACCAAAAAATTTTTTCATCGATTTTGTACTCCTGGATTATAATCACGTCAATTCCCTAAAATTTTGTCGTCCGCCTTTCTGGCTCTTAAATAAAAAATTCGTATTTTGAAAAAAAAAATTTTTTCAGTTTCATACTTCTATCTAACACTACTATATCTCTTCATATATTATGATATCAAGGTTATGAAAATTGTGATTACAAATATTGAAATAAATTAATTAATGTTATCATTAAACTAAAATCATAACTCATGAAATTACCAATGTTTTACGAACCAAAATACAAAAAAATCGTTCAATTTACTTTCAAAACGTTAAAAACGTCCAATTTACGTTTAAAACGTTAAGAACGTTCAACTTAGTCTAATATTTTGACTCAGGCTGTAAGTAATTTTTAAAAATATATCGCGGCAACAATCGTAACTTTTTGTCCTTTTTTCAATTAATCCTTTAATTAATAAAATTTGAATGCGGCTACGACAGTTCAGTTATTGGACATTTTTAAAAAGTGGGGACACTGTCTGAGAATGCCCTAAAAAATGTACCCTACTTATTGAGTCCTGCGTTAATTTTCTTATTTTTTTTCGCGCACATATTGAGTAACTCGTCGTTGCAAAACCCCGAGCATGTAAATATTTACTTGGTCAGTATTTATATGTGTAACGTAGTACATGTATGTCACACGTCATCTGTCAGAATTGAATCTGAAATGAAAAATAAATATATATTTATCCACGACAAAACATCGAGTATCTTCGATATCATGCTAAATAAGTTATTCTCAGAATTTAATAACTCCGTCCATTGTTCTGTTAATAAATGTTGTGATAAGCGAAACAAATTCGATATTACCCTATTGTATTGTGAGCACTTAAATTATAAATAATAGATTGTTAATGTAATATCTAAATAATTAGGAGTCATTAATCAGATAGTAGACGTACGCAGATTGCATTTTATTACTCATTTGTTGTATATAGTTTTTTTTTTAATTTTTTTATGCACGTACTGTCTGAAGTTTAAAAGAGTAATGTTGGTATATGCCCTGATATCGGCGCCGAACGACAAGTTTCGTTACAATAAAATGATCTTGGCATCGATGAAAGTATCCATGAAAGGCAGGCCAAGTTTCTTTATACCTTTTTTTGCTCCTTGTTTGACTTCTTCTTTACTCGGTATTACTTGTAACTTCAATCACTGTTTCAATACTCATTCTCATATGACTTTTTTTTTTTTTTTAAATCTTCTGATATTTATTTTGAAATATTGATAGATTGTTATTAAATAAAATTATATAACATCAAAAGACATTACGATTCTTTAGAAAAGTTTATGCACTAGATGACATGATCCCAACCACCCGAGCATGGACGCTGTAATTGTAACAAGATCACGTTCTAGACAATACACATGTAACGGTTACGAATTTTTAAAAGTCAAGGTGTTGTATTTCCTTGATTGTAAAAAAAAAATATTTTATTTTACATTAAGGGGGATAGCCACTATGAGGATCGAAAAAATAGATTTTCGGGATTTTTTTTGACTGGAATAATAAAGGAATTTGGGGATCGGGTTTTTTTGTTTTCTAAAGTATACATTGATGATAATTCTCCTAAATTTTCATTAAAAAATATCATGTTGTTACAAAGTTATAAGCATTTTTGTGGAGCAACAAAAAAATTTCCCCCACCACGGTGTCATCTCTAACTCAAAAACGGATTATCAGAAACAAAAAAACCAAACGGCGTTGTAATCTGTATGCATGTGATTATCGTTGCACATAGGGGATTTTGAAAATTTGGATTTGAAAAAAAATGGCGACATATTAAAAATTTTTTCGTTATTTTTTCTCATTTTTTTGGATTCAAACAGCCCTAAAAAATCTTAAAAATCAAAATTTTCAAAATCCCCTACGTTGAACTTTAGCTACTGAATAGACGAATACGGCAAAAAAAAAAGTTGTGAATCGGTTGATATTTATGCAAATTACAGATGCCACCAGTTCAAAAAAAGTAGTTTCGAGAAAAATGCGTTTAAAGTTTTTAGTCGATGCAACGGTCAGTTGACGCGCTGTCACAAAAATGACTATAACTTGAAAAGTATTTGGAATTTTCATATAAAACTTTAGATACATATTTTTGAACATATACACTTTGTTTTAACAAAAAAAAAAAATTTTTTTTTTTTAAATTTCACAGTGGCTATTCCCCTTAATATTTATTTGATAAAATTCGGGCGGGTGAAAATATTTTACAAAAAATTTTGATTTCAAAATTATCGAGAATTCGATAAAATAAATTCCCATTTACGTCAAGCTATAAAATAACAATATAAATTCGTCATAATCCTGGATGATTTCTCTTAATAAATTTTTCTTAATCCCGGGTATGATTTCTACAGACTTACGGTGACATCAGAAAGGATGTAGTCATAATTATTATTATTATATATATATTTTAATAAAAATTATCTAGCAAGAGGTATGAGTCCAGGCATTAATAAATTAACTGCATTTTTCTGCAATAGTAATAATAATAATAAATATATAAATAAATATATAAAGAGATGCAGCAAGGTGTACCGGAACTTTAGAATACCGTACATATCTTTAGATTGCAAGGTTGTCTTGCGTAATATATTATTACCTGACGTAACAGCAAGTTGACAACTTTATGAGCACACAGGAAACTTAATAATTGTGTTTATAAATAAATAATCTTCGGGAATTTGAAATTAGCCAACCTGGTAGTAAAAAATATTTAAAAATATAAAATACAAAGTTACTATTACTACTGCAACTAATTTGTATTTACAAGAGCCGTGTATAGAAGATTTAGATTCCGACTTAACAACAGCAAGAGCTAAACAGAGATTCCGTTTGCTCTTTTCGCGATATATCCATGCATAATGGATGCCGAGACGTGCCAGAGGCAGCTAACTTCCGCGTGAATTTGAGACACACTGCAGTAAGTAATAATGTAAGGAAAGTTCATACTTACATGCATACATACATACGTAGTACTTTACTGCAGTGTATTATGCGTTGCTTGTAGTCGTTTATTGTAGCCAGTATAAGTAAAATACATCGTACATATATATATATAAGAAACGCATGTAATGCTTTCTTATACCAATCGCGTGCGTAATTCTAATTGTGATTACATAATTTATAACACGTCTTACTGAGATGGAAAATCTTTTGCCTTCATAGCTCGTTACCGTCATAAATTATTATTATTATTATAACTATTACTTTTTATATAAACCATAAAATATATGGTAATTTAGCAAAAGTTAGATAATAAAAAATAAAATCTCATTATTAATTTTTTTGAATAAAAAATTGATCCAATTAACTGATAAAAAATATAAAATATATTTTAGTCGATCGGATCGTACGGCAGTGAATCATCTGGATATTTAAAATAATAAATTAAGCGAGAGAGAGAGTAAATGTATATAAATATATGAGTTATGTATAGAATGTTGGTATGAGAGATGTTAGTTGGATGTTGATGGTATCGTCCAGTCCGCAAAGTGGATGGCAATTCTCATTTTTCGTGTTAGATAGAATTTCTTTAGCGTACCGAGCTCTTATATACATTAAACCAGACTAGTTGCGGTCTGCAGATGTATGGAGCCGAGGAATTCCCAGCAATGGCTCTCTCACAGCAGCCCTACCGGTCTTTAAACCGGCAATGCAACTAAACTAAACCAAAGTTAATATATAAGTGGAGTGGATTGGAGTTTAGTGAACCAGCTGCAAGTAATATAACGACACAGCCAACAACGACACTAACAGCGATAAAGAAAATACCCGACCAGGTCTACTTCTATCTGACGAGTAACCAGTGTTCATTTTATATACAGATTATCGTTTAGAACAACAACAACAACAACAACAACAGGTATGAGGCCGGTGCAATGGCGAACAAGTTGCCTTTGATTTGTAAGATTCTGCACAGAAAAAAAGGATTTCTTGGCGCAAGAAATATTTTGCATTATGAATTGAAGACAAAAATTTTTCTAGGACTAGAAAAAATTTTGTGGCTCAAGAATTTTTTTCTCGCCTCTAAAAATTTTTTTTCGCCCCAAGAAAATTTTTGTTTTCAATTTATAACGCAAAAAATTTCTTGGGTCAAGTAAAAATTTTCTCGAGGCGAGTTAAAATTTTTTGCGATTAAGAAATCCTTTTTTTCTGTGTGCCTTTGGTTCTGCCCTAGCCCTAGCCCTAGAGTAAAAGGGAACAGGAATCGTCTGCTCGCTCCATTATATTTTTTTCTTTTTGTTTATAAATAAAATAATCCGTATCCTGATGTTGTTCCCTTGAATTTAAGGTTTGTCTCTTTTCAGCGTAGAGAGTGATGTGACTCTGGTGTATCCCTTTCCTCGGTTGTCTCGCTTGGTTTATGTCTGTGTAAGATTGTTAGTGTGCTTCCAGGCATCCACGCACCGACACTCCAGGGAAGGTTTCCAAGGAGGTCGCGAGCAAGGCCACCTCGGGCGTTGCCCCCTTTTAATGCTTGATCCTGTAGTTCTCTCATCGCGTGCACATTCTTTGCTAGAATATATATATATATATATATATATATATATATATATATATATATATATATATGTATATATCAACCTGGTTGCTTTCATTTCATTTAACATTATTTATTATATTAAACAACGGCCATTACCACTCGACGACGTTATCGTCCTTGTCGTCCTCATCCTCCGCGTACTTGCATCCTATGATTTTCATTTATATTTATTTAAGCCGTTTATAATTTGTAGTTTGAGGAAGAATTTACGTACTTGGTTTTAAGAGCACCCAGACTCGACGACGAGTTCAATTGATTTTATACTTTTTACTCCGTTTGCTAATAAAATTAACCGCTCGTAAATAATAATTAAATTTTATAATTTGTTTATCTCGATATATTTTTTTTTTTTTTTAAATCAGTAATACACCGATAAATTCACTTATTTGCTAATGAAAATATTTTTCATTTTTTAAGTCAATTACTTTTTTTTTTTCTTTTACAAAAATAATAAATGGCCGGTACGGTTTTTAAATTTAATTAATATTTTACACCTTAAAAAATTTAAAATAAATCTCAAGTTTATTGGTTTTAAATTAAAAAGTGACTAGAACATGCTTCAACCGGTTTTTGGTCACTGGCATTGATAACCGCGACAGGAAGTGCGATTTTAATCAATTAAATTTCTTGGGACAGGTCAGAAAATAATTATCTACAATTTAAATATTTTGAATAACGGTCCAGCTGAAGAAAAATATAAATTAACAAAAGTCTCTTTTGACCCCGTGAAAAAAAATGATTTTTTGGCGCGAAAAATTTTTACTCGCTCCAAAAAAATTTTCAATGTTCCTGGAGATCAGATCGTTTTTCGTGCAACGAAAAAAAATGGGAAAGTAGAAAATTTACTGGATGTGTCAGCGGAAAATCTTAGACTACCCCCCAATTCCTGGAATGATCCCTTAAGCAGTCGAATTACATGAATTTTTTTCATTTTCTTTACGCGAAAACGTTCCGATCTTATGTACCTGAAGATCGGAACGTTTTTCCCGCAAGGAAAATGAAAATAATTCACGAAATTTCTGTCTAAAGGCGAATTTAGGGGTATTTTGGGGCGGCCTGTCATTTTTGGGCGACGTGCGAAACATTTCCGAAGTCTAGATCCATTAGATTTTTTACTTTTCATTTCTTGTTTCTTATTTTCGTTCCGCGAAAAACGTTCCGATCTTCAGGTACACCCGATCTTCAGGTACATAATTTTCTTGCGGCAATAAAAAGTTTTCTTACACAGAAAAAAATAATTTTTGGGCGCAAGAATTTTTTTGTATTATAAATTGAACACAAAAATTTTCTTGGGACGAGAAAAAATTTATTGACTCAAAAAGTTTTTTCTCGCTCTGAGAAAATTGATTCTCGCCGTAAGAAAATTTCTGTTTTCAATTCATAATACAAAAAATTTCTTGGGCTGGGAAAAAATTTTCCTGGGACGAGTCAAAAATTCTTGTGCCAAGAAATCTTTTTTTTCTATGTAAGAAAATTTTCGATTTCATTTCATAATTTCAAGTATTTTTTGCCCCAAGAAACCCTTTTTTCTCTGCATAATTATTTTTCAGCTCCATAGTAGAATCGTTAGAGTTTTCTCGCGCTTAATCTTTTTTGTCTGATTCCCACAGAAAATCGTATCCTCACAACTCAAAGCTATTCCATAATAGGAACTAAATTCTCTATACAATTAATGTTTTATTCTCAGTGTCACTGTAATTGTCGATTAAAAAATAGTGAAAAAAAACATAAATCATCGAGAACGTATTCTCTTTTATATAAAATAACCAGGAATTTATAATCGTGCGAAGAAAATAAACTCGACCTTGTCAATATCCCGGCCTAGCACTGGCACTGGTCTCTAAAACACATTCACCTCATTTAATTCAGCCGTTTGATAATTGCCATTAGAAAGTTCATTTCACTTTCGTGTGATATTCCCTCTATCGTATATTAATTAATCACTCGGAAATAAATATATGAGATTAATAAAAGTAAATCTAATATCGATATTACTTTATTTAATGATCCGAGAGATAAATAATTCAATATCCAATGGATTTATATGGAATCCACTATAAATATTGTCTCAGTACATATATATAAGGAGCGAGTACTTGTTGAAGGTACATAGCAAGTGTCTTATTGGATTTACCTGCACACAAGTGAGAATTATCTGCCAGGGGATCTAGGCTTTTACCTACTTACCTGATTTTCGAGAGCTGTGATTTTCCTTTCCGTGCAGCATCGTGATGATAGTCAAGTGTGCGACCTTGCTAGAGATATTTCATGATTTCTCGTATCATAAAATACCGCACATCTCATATATCGATATTTTTAACAACCGCCTAATTGTTACTTACCGTAATTTTATTTTTTTTACCAATAAATTCATATTTCAGAAGCAGATAAATATATGTGAGGAAATAAATATATAAATAACAATATAAAATTAGTATGTTCAGGATATAATTTAGCTGATTATTATGCACGTAATGTTACTAAGAACGTGGTGGTAAATAAAAGAAATTTAGCTTTAGCTATCGCATTTTATTGTAATGTGTGGAGGAAACGTGCGAGGAAGATTTAAACATAAAATAATCGAAAAAAATAAATAACTTCCTTGTTTTTTAATTTTTAAATAAACTTTTTTATTTTTACTCTCTCAAGTTCTGCAATACAAGGCCAGATTATTTTTTTGACCCCCACTTTGTGAGTACTAATCCGCTGTAACTTTTAAATTTCCACTTGAAGATTATCGCTGTCAGAAAAAGCCGATAGTAGATAGCAGTTTATTTTTTGCGGTCTTTCAGGATAAGAAAATAATTTAATTAATTTAATTTACTGAGGTAATAATTGACGTAGTTTTTGTTTATTAATTATCTACTGACGCAAATGCTCACCTTTGATTGACAAAAAAATAATTATGTAATTTTTTATTTCCCGGTTAACATAATTGCGATAACGTTAAATTTATTCGTGTCTTTTATCCTTGTACCTTGTGCTTATGCTTTTATAATGTTGGTGTTTAAAGATTTCAAAAAATTCACGTTTCTTAATTTTTTTTATTGTCACTAAAAAAAAAACGTAACTCTATTGTCAAAATAAAATAAAATATAAAAAAGAGTGGGGAAAATGACACATGACTTTTTAAAAAAAAATTTATCGTGGTTATTATCTAAATTATTTTATTACAAAGCGGGAAAAATATGAACTTCAAAATTCATTTCGAAATTATAAAATAGCTGCACTTAGTAATGAAAAAAAACCGCAATTTTTATGTTCAATTAGATCACAAGAAATTGACTTATTGCCCGTTAATTGACGTCAAAAAATTTTCACTCAATTTTTTAAAAAATAATTTCCCGGGAAATTTAAAATTGCCGCGTTAACCAGCATTAAATTCAAAAAATGAACACTGGTCAATTGTCAGGTTTCTTTGTCTTACATCAATAGCCGCACTACTCAGAATGACCAACTTACCCCATACTTTTTTTTAGATATAATGAACATTTTCTAAAAAAATAATCTTATGACGCAGATTACGATCACGTTAATTGACGTCAAAAAATTTTCACTCAATTTTTAAAAAAAATAATTTCCCGGGAAAAATAAAATTGCCGCGTTAACCAGCGTTAAATTCAAAAAATGAACACTGGTCAATTGTCAGGTTTCTTTGTCTTACATCAATAGCCGCACTACTCAGAATGACCAACTTACCCCATACTTTTTTTAGATATAATGAACATTTTCTAAAAAAATAATCTTATGACGCAGATTACGATCACGTTAATTGACGTCAAAAAATTTTCACACAATTTTTAAAAAAAATAATTTCCCGGGAAATATAAAATTGCCGCGTTAACCAGCATTGAATTCAAAAAATGACCACTGGTCAATTGTCAGATTTCTTTGTCTTACATCAATAGCCGCACTACTCAGAATGACCAACTTACCCCATACTTTTTCTAGATATAATGAACACTTAGTAAAAAAATAATCTCATGACGCAGATTACGATCACGTTTTAATATTTTAAAAAATTCATAACAATCGCACATGTTTATATCTGCTTTACCTTTCGATTAGATTGCCGAGCACGATCATGATCATTCGTCTAAGCGATTTATATTTAATGAAAACAGTTGTTGCTGTTGTTGTGTGATTGGTATATAAGTAACTAATGTAACGTTTTGTAGTGTTGTACACTCAGTTAAGACAATGACTACGTATGTACTATTGCCTGTTACTTTAATTATTTTTTTAAAAATAACATACCGCAATTTAATTTCATTTTCTATACTAGGAAAACTAATGTGTGCCGTAGATCAAGTGATTGAGTAACTTTGCGCAGTTATATATCACTTAAATGTCTCTTTGACAAAATAAAAAATATATATATATATATATCGGTTTATTTATAGATGCAATTAGATATCAGATATTTTATTGATTAGATGACAATTTCTTTACAACCTGTTTCTATTTATTTATAATAATTCTATCAAAAATTTTTATGTATATTAACATATAAAAATTCATAAATAATGGATAGATTTTTCTATTAAAAATAATTATGCGAGCTGAAAAAAAAGTTTTTTTATTCGATAATTTTACGAGCCAGCTGTCGAGTAAATTTATTTTATTATTCAATAAATAAATTTTGTTAGATAATACAATGATTTATAATTTGAAAAAATAATTTAAGATTTAAACGCCGGGATGCTCAGATAATTATTAGTTGCGGGTAATCACTGTAATAAATAAAAATAGCAATGAGATATTTAATCTCGATTAGCAAGTTATTTACTTGATACATAAAGTAAATAAGTGTAATAATGAAAATTTATTTATAAAAAAAACGTGTTAAGATCGTATAATAAAACAGTTATTTGTTAGTCGAAAGAAAATAAACTGTCGTGAAAGTTGGCATTGATATATCTGACAGTATGTCTCTTACTCGGTAAATATTTAATAGTAACATAAAGATTTCTCCGGCAATTTTCCAATCACGAACAATCAATTCACCTGATAAACAGCCACCTAGAATAATATAATTATTGTCATATATTTACATTCAAATTGAAATTTGATCTTTTTTATTGCATCTCCCATATACAAAAGAAAATACAGTTTCAATTAATTTATTAAAATTTACTTTTAGTAAAACTCTAATTTTTATTCGGAGCTGTAATATTTCAAGTTTTTTTTTATGCAGAAAATGGAATCCAAAAAAAAATAAACTTACAAAGAAAAATTTTCTCTTTTTTATTGCTGCGGACTCCCACAGTGTAAAAAATTTGCGGAGTGAACGCGGAATAAATGCGGGGTGAATGTGAAACGGATTACTGTTTATTTATTTAATCCCTCGGAGTGAAATTAACTCCAAAGGGAAGTATTTTAATATTGAAACTCCGGTTTGGAGAGAAATAAAATCCTAAAAGGAAATTATTTGAATATTAAAACTCTGAATCGGAGTAAATGCGGATTTAAATAAAATCCAGATCACTCCAAAAAAAACTTTCTATTTACTCCGTAATCACTCCGAATCAACTCCCAATTTTCACAGTGCATGTAAAAAAAAAAACGAAAAATTACAGTTTCAAATAATTTATTAAGATGTAATTTGAATTGAACTTTTAGTCAAACTCTAACTCCTATTCGGAGCTGTAATATTTCAAGTTTTTTTTATGCAAAAAATGGAATCCAAAAAACAAATGAACATACAAAGAAAAATTTTCTCTTTTCTATTGCTGCGGACTCCCACAGTGTAAAAAATTTGCGGAGTGAACGCGGATTAAATGCGGGGTGAAATTAAAACGGATGACTGCTTATTTATTTAATCCCTCGGAGTAAAATTCACTCCAAAGGGAAGTATTTTAATATTGAAACTCTGAATCGGAGTAAATGCGGATTTAAATAAAATCCAGATCACTCCAAAAAAAAACTTTCTATTTACTCCGTAATTACTCCGAATTAACTCCCAAATTTTTACAGTGCATGTAAAAAAAAACCAAAAATTACAGTTTCAAATAATTTATTAAATTGTAATTTGAATTGAACTTTTACTCAAACCTTAACTCCTACCCATACGAAAAAAATATATATCCGGACAAATTCGTATATATGAGACATATATTTATATATATGTTGCATATATGCGACATATTCCAAATTTGCTCGGATATATCCGGATATATATTTTTTCCGTATGGGTATTCGGGGTTGTAATATTTCAAATTTTTTTTTGTACAGAAACGGAATTAAAAAAACATACAAAGAAAAATGAAATAACCCGATATTAGTACAGTAATAATAATGATAAGTTATTTATTACATTCACAAGAATTTAATATTCTCAGTTCTTAAGTTTCTAAAGATGGTGTAAGTACATTTGGTCCGGGAGCCTACTTTAAAGAGTTCTCTATGATTAACCCACTTAAACCGTTTTTCCTTCTTACTTGTTCACAACATTACTATATACCTTTCTCCCTATAAACACTGGTGTAGTTGTTTTACTCAGCAGTTTCTTAAATAGCGACGACGACGTCCACGAGGACGTTACTTGTGCCATGACACTCGTGAGACACTCTCATATATACCTATATATATATATACAATACTCATTTATTATTTCGAATTGCTCGCATGTTTGTGTCCTTACCATTATTATTATCATCATTGTCATACACTCGAAATGGGAAAGTTATTACAGTACACATACATACATGTACACATGTTAAATGTATGTAAGAAAAAAAAATTTGACTATTGTCATAATTGTACTTTCGAAATTATCACTTACATCTTTAGTAAAAATATATAATTAACAGCCAGACTATTAAATATATAACATATCATTATTTATTACCGTAATAATAATAATTGTAAGAGTGATATTTAATTTGAATAATAAAATTACACTGTAAAAAATCACCGGGGTAAGTCCAATCGGTGTAAGTGTTAAAATTATCGGTGTTAAAAAAAATTCTCCGGTGTTAAAATAAGACCGATGCCGGTGTAAATATTCTAGACTGGTGTTAAAATAATGCCGCCGCCGGTGTAGATATTCTTTACCGGTGTTAAAATATTTTACTTTGTGAATATTTTTACTTACTCGATCACTATACTTGTTAATAAATAATATTCTTTAATAATTTTCATAGAGAACTGACATTTTTTGTGTTTTATAATATTTAAAGTTAATACTCCAAGCGGACGCAATTTACCCCGCTTTAACACCGGTTACCCCGCTTTTACACCGATATTACTCCGTTTTTACACCGGTTACCCCGCTTTTACACCGATTTTACTCCGCTTTTACACCGGTTACCCCGCTTTAACACCGGTATTTTTAACACCAGTGAATTACTCCTCCTACACCGGTGTAATTTTATTTTAACACCGGGCGGAGTTAAAATGAGTCCATTTTTAACACCGCTCTTTTTACAGTGTCCGCTTTTACACCGGTTACCCCGCTTTTACACCGATATTACTCCGTTTTTACACCGGTTACCCCGCTTTTACACCGATATTACTCCGTTTTTACACCGGTTACCCCGCTTTTACACCGATATTACTCCGTTTTTACACCGGTTACCCCGCTTTTACACCGATATTACTCCGTTTTTACACCGGTTACCCCGCTTTTACACCGATTTTACTCCGCATTTACACCGGCTACCCCGCTTTAACACCGGTATTTTTAACACCGGTGAATTACTCCTCCTACACCGGTGTAATTTTATTTTAACACCGGGCAGAGTTAAAATGAGTCCATTTTTAACACCGCTCTTTTTACAATGTAATACAGAGAGAGGATTAAAAGGGGGAAAAAATGATTCGGATGATCTCATATAAATAATTTGATGGTTAAGATAATTAGGAGTAATTTTAAAGAGCAATTAGAGGTTGATAAAAAGTAACACGAGTTTGTAAGATTATTTTTACCTTGGATATCAAGATTGCGATATAATACATACCCCATGACTAATTGGTAATAGTAAACAGATAATCGCCCACGTGTTATTGCTCCTCGTTTATCCTTCGTGTCTTTTCGTCCACCCGTGTGTGTGTGCGTGTGTGTGTGTGTGTGTGTGGATTAAATAAAAGATACACATGCAAAGGTAATAAGTTGCTCAGAGACAACCAATGGCCTTCCTAAATTCCACGACTGCGCATCCCGTTACTCCACCTGGTCCTCTCTGATCACCACGATCATCTCCGGTCACATATACATACATACATATATATATACATATAAATATCACAATACTGCAATCGCATATCCGACAATCATATGCTGCATCGCACACGTGCTCATATTATTTATCATACATGTAATTTGAGGAGTTTGTAAAAGTTTATAAAAAAATTATTACATTTTATTAAAATATTAAATATAAAATATATATAAATAATTCATTTGATCTTAATTAAAATTTACTAAAGAATTTATAATAAATATTGCGTTTAAAAATTTAATGAATAAATTTGGTTAAATAAATATTTTAAAAAATATAAACACAGGCTTGAAAAATAAGAAACTCCTGTCTAATAAAAAATATAATAATTATAGACGAAAATATTTTCCTTGCTATGTAATGTAGTTGAGTTGGACAAGCTGTCTTGTCTCTTATAATATAATACACAACTCATCATTACTCCATTACTCGTACAAAGTGTACAGAGAGTAGTCCAGCTGAACCTACTTGTCTTTGGACTGCATACAATTTATATATATAATATAGTACTTACATGTGCATCTTAACCAACATCCCGTACAAAGTCACGCGATCACCAGCGCAACTCTATACTAATACAGGCTCATTAAAAATTACCATTCAAGTTCATCTGATCTGACATAAACTCAGCTCCGCCCGTTCCAATTAAATCCAGGCGACCCGTGTCGCCCATTAAATATTTATATTTAGATTTTTTTAAATTAATAAATAGCAAATATTTTTAACGTTAATCTATTGTAAAGTTATTACATCAGGCTGCAACGTCGCAATAGCTTTCATGGCCACGTATACGTCCACCAACCGATATCAATTATTCATTATATTTTTCCACGTGACATCGAGTTACCTGTATGTCGATGGTGACTTTAAATAGCAAACTAACTTCATATATCAATATCTACATATTTAACTTAACGCACATTACGGACTCTAATAGACTAAAATAAATGATGATATGAACATTCATTACTTTTTGTGACGCATCCTCGCGGAGGAAACCGAGAAATAGGAAAAAAATTATTTGAGTTTCGGACCATGGACATTTTGTGGCTGCTGTCATCGAAGGTAGCCCATAACTACATGGAAAAAACAGAATATTAAAAATTAATAAATAGTAGTAAAAAGTGGAATGTGTTATCAATAATTAGTACACACAAAAAAAAAAAATTCTCGACTGAAGGTAAATATTCTGGATTCAAGAAAATTTTTTTGGAGACCTAAATTTTCTCAGATAAAGTAGAAATCTTCTCTAACCAAGACGAATTCTCTTAGCTCAAGAAAATCTTGACTTGGTTCCCGAAAACGTTTGTCTTCAAAAATATTTTCTTGACTCAAGATATCTGTTTTTTCTGTGTATTATTATGTACTTAATGCAAAGTAGTTTACTAATTTTTGTAGATTCCTAAAAATTACTGTCAATTATTTCAAAAAGTAAGTAAATATAATTACTTTTAGGTATAAATACGTGACTTATTAGTGAAAATTAATTAATTTATGGCATACATCTATGAAAAAGTAATGATTGGTCAAATTAAGAATTGCTATCTGAGATACTGATTTTTCCAGCCGAAAAATTGCAAGTTATTAACTTTTATTTTATAAATTCGATATCACTGATCAATTATTAGCTTAAAATACCATTTATTCATCATTATAAATTAATTTACAATATACATAAATCGAATAAGTGGTAAATAATAAAATGAAAAATTAGTATACTAAATACTGATTTTTTGCTCATAAAAATACCGAAAACTTTAAACTCTTATTTTATAAATTCTATCCCATTGACTAATAATTAATATAAAATGTTACTTATTCGTTATTATAAATTAATTTATTATATACATAAATCGAATAAGTGGTAAATTTTTTAATTTTTCTATGTTTATTTGAATAGTAATAAATAACTGTAGATGTGTAACTGAAGATCAAAACGTTTTTCGCTTAAGGAAAAAAAATTGGAAAGTAAAAAATCCACTGGATGACGAGATCTTTGAAATGTTTTGATATAGATGTCGGTATGTCAGCTAAAAATCTTAGGCCACCCCCAGCCTCCGGAATTATACCCCTTTAGCAGTCAAATTACCAAAATTTTTTTAATTTTCGTTGCATGAAAAACGTTTCGATCTTCAAGTACATCTGTAGATACCAATTTATCGATTCTTTTTCATATTAATTTTAATATACGAAATTACAAATTTTGCTCTTCTATATGTATCAAATTTTAATATAAATAATAGCCATTTTGTAATATATAATGATCCTGGTTTGATATTAGTACACTGTAAAAGGAGCGGTGTTAAAAATGGACTCATTTTAACTCCGCCCGGTGTTAAAATAAAATTACACCGGTGTAGGAGGAACAATTCACCGGTGTTAAAAATATCGGTGTTAAATCAGGGTAACCGGTGTAAAATCGGTGTAAAAGTGGGGTAACCGGTGTAAAAACGGAGTAATATCGGTGTAAAAGAGAATTTTTTTTAACACCGGTACAAAATATTTACACCGAACAGAATTTAACACCTACACCGCTTAGACTTACCCCGGTGATTTTTTACAGTGTATACAAATATACTAATTTTAAGTCAAAAATAAACTACAAACTATTAAAATTTTGAGCATCATTTATTTCCGTGTACGTTTGTTTTAGGAACAACTGTCAGCAATATGAAAATTTATTGCTTGTCTTGACGCATTCTCGCGGAGGAAATCCAGAAAAAGTATAAAAAAAAATGATTTTACCGTCTTAGGAGTGAAAATAAAAATTTTACCCGGCAGGATGCGTAATTAAATGACGTAACGGTTTATCTGGTGACAATCTTATGTTATTATTATTATGTTCCTTAGTATATTACAGACACGACAAGAGTTTGTTGCTGTTGTCTTATTTGAAGGACTTGATTTGACTCATGTTCATATATATTATATATCATAAATCTTCTCAGCTGCTTTTAAGCTGCGCCGAGATGCGGTCATAGAACCTGTTTACGTAACGGGAGCTTTTGTTTCTTATATGCACGCACCCACTATATTCATATATATATTTAAACATTAAGAGATACGAGGGTCTCTAAAATTCGCACGATTTACTACCGCCTTTCACATAATCATTTCGGTAAAATATTAGTCATACATTTAGTACGCAGTAGGTTTTTTTTATGGTTTATAGTGTGAAGTGGCTATTGATTGTATTAAATAATAAAAAAAAAATTTACCACGGTATCCAGTTAATCAGGAAAAATATAGTTTAATCCGCGATCCGATGTATATCATTACGTTAATTTACCTAGTTACGTACGTAATTATTTTTAATTGTTACATTATTATTTTTAATATTTTTTAACGATACTATTATTCAGATGCTATTTGTTGCGTAATGAGGAGGCAAATTAACTTAATTACCGGTTAATTAAACTGTTTGAGTAAAAAAAATTAGCGCTGCGCGGAATGAATTGATTTGACAATGGCATTAAAACAAACTGGGCCCAACTAATAATCGGCACGGACTGATTGATTGATTGGAGTAAATATATATAATACTTATATACAGGTATTGTATAATTTGCCGTAAGTGTATCAAATTTAAGCATCTTGTTTCACTGAACCCATGTCTAGTCATACATAAACAATCCGGTGTTTGTTGGGCAAATGTGTGCGCTTGTGTGTGTTCGTATCATCGTGAGGCTCATATAACTGATCAAAATTCACGTGGGAACACCGTGTGTAAGTAGGATAAGTTGAGTCGAGGAGAGTAAAGGCAAAGGCAAAGGCAAAGGCAAAGGCAAAGGCAAAGAGATTTCATCTCATTACACCGGCTTGTCCAATCCTTCAGGGAAGAGAGTCGGACAGAGTCACGCCTCGACAATTCCTCCAAGTCGCGGTTGGTTAAATCGCCTTTCGATTTTCTTTCTCTCTCCTTCTCATCTTTACCCGATCAATTCTATCATAGTATAGATCCTCCTGTTTTTATATCATCTATACACTGATCATTATTATTATTTTACTTATTTTTTCACTTGCTGCTTAAAAATTTTTTCATTGCACATTTCTTCACAGAAAAAAATAATTTCTTGGCGCAAGAAATTTTTTGTATTATAAATTGAAAACAAAAATTTTCTTGAGACAAGAAAAAATTTCTCGGTTCAAAAAATTTTTTCTTGCTCAAAAAAAATGTATTCTTGCTCCAAGAAATTTTAAGTTTTCAATTTATAATTCAAAAAATTTCTTGAGGCAAGTAAAAATTTTTTTGGGACAAATAAAAATTTCTTACACTAAGAAATCCTTTTTTTCTGTGTTTTAATAACCATATAAAAAAAACAATTATTGATCATTTCTTATACGTTACCTCGTATAAAAACTATCTACTACTTTCTCTCTTTCTCTGATCTCGATATAATTTAATAATAATAAATATAATGTTTCACCATATATATATATATATATTTATATTTATGTGTAATGAAATATTTGCGGTAGAATTCGAGTGCATGACCTTCAACTCATCATCTAGATGGATTTCCGTTCTTATTATATTTATGTTGCTGTGTACATATAAGTCAACATATATATTTATATATACACAATAATATACTTGAGAATGTGTGCGGATAGAAATTACTTACAAGTTTCTTCACACGCGATTCGTCCTCTTAGCGATTATATTCACATGCACGGTCTGCATGTAATGTCTGATATATACATATATATGACGGATGAAAAACGAGTAGTTTGTTTTATTTAAAATAATTTTTGAACCCGAGTTTCAGTGTGGTCTAGTTTATTTGTTTGTAATATCGGTTTTATTTATTAAGGAGTTCCGCGATCGCTGATCGATGGTCGGAATATTAAAAGAATTTGTGTTATTGGTGATGAGTCAAATTTAATGAACAAAAAGGGGTCATGGATTATTATTATAAGTGACAAAGTACAGGTGTACGGACGCATTCCAAGCTCTCTCGTAATCGTTGGTCGATATCGTTTCCGGCGACGGTGCTTTTTAAATTACTGCTCACGATATTGACACCGTTCGTCTACAAAAGGTTCTTGACCTTGAATTTTATTAGTCGTCTATATTTGTTACTAATATTGATATTGATATTGATACTGATGATTATTAATTTACGCGCCGCTAATTTATTATTTTAATTTGCACGACAATTAGATTTTTTTATCAATCGTTACGTAACGCGAAAAATGTTAATTAATTAAATAATTACTGTGATATTAGTAATACAATATTTAATTACATTAAAGTGTAATTAAATATTTTTTCCATATAATTATATTGATAAAGATGTTTTATTGTCTAATAATTACCTTTTATTATTTACATAATGTTTATGTAATTTTTATTATTAAGGATAATTATCGCTGTACTATTTCAAGGCACTGTTGTATAACTTTCAGGCATGAAAAAAAAAATTGTCTGTAATTACAGTTTTGAAAATATCGGGGCGATATCAAGAGAAAATATTTTTTAAATTTGAATTTATTGGCGGGTTAAGATTTTTTACTGAATATTAAGTCCAAAGATAATTATTTAATAATAAGGAGGAGCAGGAAGTTTAATTTTTTTAATAAATTGGGTGATAAAGCGGTTGGTGAATAATGTGTTTTTTTTTTTTTATTGCAGTAGTAAAGAGGAGAAAATCGCCGGGATGGTTTTGACCGTCACCGAAGATACGCCGGCAGATATGCTGGCCGGGAGTATGGAACTCCTGGTCCAACTGCCACGAGATCATAGCAATCATACTGAACGTGTCACCGTCGAACGGAGGTATTTTTTTTAATTGTCGTAATATTAATTAGCGAGATTCATAAGATTCAATTTAAATTAGTTAAATTCGGAGTCAATCCCCGGGTCAAAAATAAAACTTGATTTAGACTTGGTTTACCGAGTCGAAATTTGGAGCCGTTTTTCACAAGACAAACTCGACTTTTTTTACGGAGGTATGAAATATATTAAATTTTTGCCTTGGTTTAGACTTAACTGGCTTACTTAGTCACGATTTAAGACGAAAAAGTTTAAATCAAGTCGAAATTGACTTGGTTTAGACTTATTCGACTTAAAATGTAAGTCGAAAAAGTCTAAATCAAGTCGCAACTAACTTGATGTAGACTTATTCGACTTAAAATGTAAGACGAAAAAGTCAGAACTAAGGTGAAATAATTTTTATTTATTAAGGCGAAAGTAAGGCGAATAAATGACTTTTTTTCGACTTGGTTTAGCAAGTTGAAACTTTAAGTTGAAACTAAGATGAAAAAAGTTGAAAAAGTTGAAAAAAATTAAATTTAAGTCGAAAAAGTCGAGATCTTATCAACAAATCGTCGGCAAATCGATAACTTCAAAAGAAAATAAGGCGAAGTGAGCCTGAATCAAGTTTTATTTTTGACCCGGGTTCTGAGCAGATGAGTTATTGACTTCAAAAGGAAGTTTATTTCAACATTAAAACTCTGGATTGGAGTAAATGCGAATTAAAAAAAAAATTTATATCAGTCTGCTGAAAAAAAACTCCGTATATTTTTTTATTACACCGGAAATCCGCGTGATGGAGAGAACTCACCAGCTAAAAAAATAATGAAATTTCTCGGTCGAAAAGTGGCCCAAATAGTGAACGCAGGCCTAAAAATTACCTAGGCCGAAGTTTTACCGATAACTAGACCTTAAAATGGTGAAAAACTTGAAAATTTTCTGTTCTATATCAAATTTCGGCCTTTTCCAATAAAGTTCTACGGCTTTGACGTGATTTCGGTCAAAATTAGACCTCTTTCAATAAAATTGTATGGCTTTGGCAATTTTTTATCCGGAAGATTTAAATAAAATCCATGTTTACTCCGAATCGAGTCGATTTTTTACACGTGAGCTTCTTTATCAAAATAGTCTTCTGTGGGACAAGGTCTCGCTGTTTTCCCAGAACGGTCTTTCTAGTCATTACTATTTTATTAGTATCTATAATTTACCTAAAACTAATAAAATATACTAAAAATAATAATAATAATTATAGATTCTCGGAACAAATTTTGTTCGAATGGTTAATAAGTTAACGACCAATCGCGAGAAAGGTCTATGTTTAGGTATTTAAATAAAATAAAAACCCAGCAACACTTAGTTTCAAGATAACTCTGCCTCAGTACAGAAGCTAATTTACATAACTCTCAATTTCTAATAATCACCGTTAAATTCAAACAAAACTCTTGTTTCACTGCTTTAATTGGGTCATCAGTCATCACAATTCACAACTGGGGACTAAGAAAGCTTATTTTCTAACGCATTCCAGTAATGGGTAAAAAAAAAAAAAACCATAATATTGACAAATGTAAATTATGATAAATTTAAAAAAAGAAAGTTAAAGCTGTTGACAATCGGTAATTCATATTTAAACATTCTTGACATGCTCTCGAAAGAAATCGAAAATACTAAAAGTCAAAGTATGTACATAGCATTATTATCATTACTATACTATACATACGGTAGCGTTAATGTGTAGATAGCATGTCAACCTCTACATTGATCGCTTTGGTTTTAAGTAATTTTTATATTATATTACACATCTATATACATTTACACACACACAAGAACAAACCAAAGACACGCACATATTTAAGTCAATTCGTTTTTACGCAATCGAAAGTATAACCACGAGTTTACATTACTTGTGTCCATTTATCCCCTCCCCCTCCCTTAACATTACATTACATACATTGGCTTGACCATTTATGTATCACTTGACTACCTTCAATGCACATCTACCCAACTTTATATATATCTATATATATTTATACTTTCAATTCATGCATACAAGTTCATTCATTCATTACACTGAGAAAAAATTCATTTCTGTAAGAACAATATTTCTTTAAGTAGTAAATCAATAAAAATTATTACATTATTACATGTCGTCCTTTCTGGGTAAACCTCGTAACTACTTTTTTTTTCATAATTAAAATTATGAGTGAAAAACATTCTTTAGTGCCATTGCGTAAAAAAAGCTTCAAATTTTATGTACCTGAAGATCGGAACGTTTTTCGCGAAAAGAAAATGAAAAAATCGGAATGAAAAGTAAAAAATCTACTGGGTCTAAATTTCTGAAATGTTTCGCACGTCAGCCGAAAATTGCAGCCTACCCCATTTACTTCTTAAGTAAAATTACATAAATTTTTTTCATTTTCATTGCACGAAAAACGTTCCGATCTTCAGGTTCAAATTTTGATAATTATAACAGAACGTTCGAGAGACTTTTTAATTTGAATACTTCCATTAACGTCAGTGTTACAGAATAGATGTTCTGACCAATTTTTGAAAAAATTATTGTTTTGCAGTTACGAGGTTTACCCAGAAAGGGGAAGATATTTAAGTTGAAGAATTTTCTTAACAGAAGAAAAAATTTACTGCTAGATTTTTGAAATGTTTTGCAAAGGCGCTAATGTCAGCCAAAAATTGCAGGCCACCCCAACTACCCCTTAAGAAGTCGAATTATGAGTGTGAATGTAACAGACATCAGACAAATTTGAAATTATTAATAAATAGAGTAAATAATTAATAAAATTAAATTAAAAAAAAATGCACTTTTAAAAAATATTGAAATTAGTAAGTGCATTTTTTCAAAATTTTATTGTTTTAATTATTTACTCTATTTATTTATAATTTCAAATTTATCTGATGTCTGCTACATTCACACTCATAATCAAATTACATAAATTTTTTCATTTTCGCCGCGAAAAACGTTCCGATCTTCAGGTAAATCAGATTTCTTCGATGAAGAAAATGATTTTGAACTGTCATCAAATTTTTCCACTGACAATATATTAGATTGAAAATTTCCAATAGCATAATTTCTCATAAAAAGAAAATACGTTACTTGTAAAAGTTATTTTTCCTCAGTGTATTTGCCAGCAATTTATTAAAAATCGATCAAAATTTTGTTATGTCACTAATTTGGCCATGCCAGCCTTCAATGCCAATAATTGACGTCATTTGTTAACTATCCAGCAGTAAAATTCAAAATAATTGAAAAAAAACAAAAAAATGACAGTTGATCGCAATTCTTAGCGAGCATCAAAATCGTTGAGCTGCTCGGAGCGTAACGAATTGTTGAATTTATCGTTTAGGTTTAGTCATGCGTAGCAATTGGATTTCCTCTTTATTTAGTCCGTTATTATTTTACTTCGCAAATAACTAACAAAAAAAAAACATCATTATTCATTATTCATTAGTCAATCATAATTTACAATTCACTTAAAATAATAAAACAGTTGAATATTTTGTTTTTGCCCGCAACTGTTTTTTAAACTTCCCGCAAATTATTGGTATTAAAATAAATAATAAATAATGTTTTTTTTTTGTTAAACATCTATGGTATCTTTAACCCTGAGAAAATGTCGATTAGAGTATTGGTATTTGTATTTTTCAGCACGGCGATGATGGATCTGCTGGTGCAAATAGCAACAGCACACAAATTGGCAGCTTCGAGTTATACTTTGCAAGCGATTGGAGAACGCGGTCGGATTTTGCCCCATCAACCGAACACTCCCATCGGCGCACTCGATGCACTAGAGGTATTTTTATTGCTACCGATCATACCAACGCACACTTTTTAATTCGCTTCCTAGAATTTTTAATTTTATCATTCAAACTCGTCTCGGTTATCTTTTTATTAAAACTTTTGCGGTAAATTTTATCAAAAAAGCATTTAAAGTTTTAATGAATGGAGGTAATTATTTATTTTAAAATGATAATAACAATAAATTGTTTGTTTTATTTTAATCGCAGGTTAAGTTATTACCAAAACAGGGGACATTCATTCCGAGAAAAACGAAACAGGCGAGTCAACCGTTTGAAACAACTTTTAGATTACAAGTATGTACCAATCACCGCTGCATTAATGAAATAACACACAGGATCAAATGTTACGTCATATCTCTGGACAAGTGTATAAATAACACGTACACTCACGTACACGATTGACGAGTCCTGTAATTTCGTTTAAAAAAAAAAATAGTTATCATTAATGAGTTTTTTATCTGCTGACTATTCGCGCATACTTTCTAATTTAATTTAAAGTCATTAAATTACATATATATTTATATATATTGTACTTGTTTATTAATGAGTAACGACAACTGTTTTAATTTATTTACAGGTCCATCTTCCACGCAATCAGCTTTATGTATCACGAGTGAGCCCAAAGACGAATCTCGGTGACATTTTGTCTGAAGTCTGTCGTGAAAAGAACCTGGACAAGAATAAATACGAGCTTCGGCATCCAGGTGAGTTTAAAAACCCGAAAAATTGATCGGCAGGTTTATAAAAAATAACAACGACAACAAAAACAAAAAAAAATGAATAAAAAGTTTCAAGGCTAAGCCGAGATGACGTCGAGACCGGTTGGGATAAATTTTGGAAAGTGACAGCACTGGTTTTACCCTCTTGCCGAACGGTCAATTATATGTGTTGCAAAAGTCGTCTCTCCGAGCATCACATTCCTATATTTATACATATCTACATACATATATATATATATATATATATATATTTAATATTTTAAGTATTTAAACCTGCCAAGTCAAACAGCTACACATTATACAGTGTAACATTTTACATATTTACACATCAGTGTCTTATTTTTTTTGCTCACGTAAAATCCTCCGGCTACGACAAAAAAAAATTAAGGATTATCGTTACAAATCCAATTAAAAAAATTATTTATCCAATTAATATTTAAATGGTAACTTTACTCCGAATTGATAACCGAATATTTTTTAAATCAACGGATAAAAAAATAGTCCCTACACGGAAAGAAAATTATGGGAAGTTTTCCTATGCATTATGGGAATAGTTCCCATAATGGTATGGGAATAGTACCTATACTACTATAGGAATGGTTCCCATATATTATGGGAACCATCCCCATAATAGTATGAGAATAGTTCCCATAATAATATGGGAATGGTTCCCATAATGATATGGGAATGGTTCCTATAATATCATGAAATTTTTTTTTTTGCACAATAGTGTAGAAATTTCCCAAAATTTGAATTTTCTTGAATGTTTTGTGCTGACAAAAAATTCTTGTTAAAAATTTTAATGTTTTTTTGCCAAACACGATTTTTTTTTTCAATGTTTGAATTTTTGTTTTTATGTTTAATAATATTTCAGTGTATTGTAGAAGTGATTACCGCACTTCTTTAAATTAATTTTTTCATGATAATATGGGAACCATTCCCATACTATTATAGGAACCATTCCAATTGCATTATGGGAATCATTCCCATAATATTATGGGAATAGTTCCCATACTATTATAGGAACCATTCCCATAATATTATGGGAATGGTTCCTATAAATTATAGGAACCATTCCTATAAATTATAGGAATGATTCCCATAATATTATAGAAAGTATTCCTATAAATTTTAGGAACCATTCCTATAATTATAGGAACCATTCCTATAGTGTTATGGGTATCATTCCCATAATTATTGGAACTATTCCTATAATTATGGGAAACATTCCTATAATTATAGGAACCGCTCCCATAATTTATGGTCGTAATTCCTATTATGGTATAGGAAAAAATTTCACAAAATTATGGGAACCGCTGCCATAATTTTCTTTCCCTATAGGGATTTTTATTTTAATTAAAATGTTTATTAAAATCGATAGGGTATAATTACTCGTGAATAAAAATGTGTGGGGATTTAATTGGTTTAAATCCGACAACACCAGGACGTCATGCCGGTAATAGACTATGCAACACAACAATATTACGCCACTCTCTCCCTCCGTCGTCATTATACTCCAGCAGTCTGCGCTAATTAAAGGTTTCTTAGTTATTTTAGATTTTTTTACTCTTCTCTACTCCTTAATGGCGGGATCTCACATGGAACGAGTACTCAGCGGAAATTCCTCGCCTAGACCCGCAAGAGATGGAATAAAAAATAATTATCGGCGATGACACTCTCGGGTTTCCCTCTTTTTTAAAAAACTATTATTTATAACAACATTATTATATTCTATCTGGATCTAAGACTCAATGTCGGATTCTCAGGAGAATTACCTCGGATATAAAAACTCGAATTATTTTATTTTAAATAATTTATTATTTTCCCGATATAAATATCTATTGAGTGTGAGAACAAACAAGTTTTAAACTTCCGTTCTCATTGATTGACGTTACTAACTTTCAACCTGTTTATATTTATACATATATATGTATTTATATACTTTTTTATAAGCCCAAGAAATATATCATAACAGCTAAAATATACTCATACTTATATTTATCTTAATAAAAACCGTTCGCTCACAATGTACTCGATCGAAGAAAATAACATGTTTAGATCGACTTTTTATTAACTTATGCTTCAAACAGGTGATAATTAAAAATTTTACACGTTTAAACTTTTACTCAAACTCCTAACATACCCATCAAACTTTATTGTTATTTAATCTGACAGCTTCATAAATATCTTGCTTTGATATTTAAAATTTTTATTTTTAAATATTAAATAAATAAATAAATAATTATTAATAAATAATTCCACTATATGTTAATATTGACATTTAGTAATACGCGTTAACGAGCTTCTTAATATTTTAATTAAAACAAATTATAAAGTCAGAGTTTAAATAAAATATATTCGGTTTATAAAAAATAAATTAAATTCAAAATCACGTTAGATAATCGATTAATAATAAATATTCCGAGCCGAAACTCTAAATAACAAGTTATCGATGATAGAAAAACATCCGAGATCACAAGAGCCGCTAATATAAATAACAGCTTTAAATATTAGATAATAATCATGATAATAAACACAATCTTTTATTCTGGTCTACTAAATCGTGTGGTTAAATTACAAAATGATAAAAAAATAATATATATTGGTAATAATAATAATAATAACAGCAGTGGAGTCGGTAATTCATCATATCTTCACGTCCAGGGAAGAGTTTGTTCGAAAGTAAGACAGAGACAGGCGAGCAAGAGCAAGTCGATGAGCAACAAGAGAGTACGGGTTGATTGTAGATGGAATAAATAACCGGTATGCGGTTAATCTAGAGATCCTAGCAGATAGACGGTACGCTAGGTTGATGTTCTTGCGAACCCGGTGATTTTCTCCTGATCATTTTGTGTTTTATTGCGGCTGCAAGGCCCGCAACAACTTGGCTCCTGCATAAAATACTTCAGCCGAGCTTCTGTTAAATAGATTTTTAATTTTACCGATCGATTTTTCTGTTAATACACTGTAAAAAAATCACCGGAGTAAGTCCAAGCGGTGTAGGTGTTAAAATTGAAGGTGTTAAATTTTAACACCGAAAGCGGTGTAAAAATAACGCCGCCGACGGTGTTAATATTCTCTACCGGTGTTAAAAAAAATTATCCGGTGTTAAAATAACACTGCTGCCGGTTTAAATATTCTAGACCGGTGTTAAAATATTTTACTTTGTAAGTATTTTTACACTTTAAAAAATCCGGAGTGAATTCGGAGTGAAATTAAATCCGAATTCACTCCGCATTCACTCCGCCACTCGGAGTTCCGGAGTTTTGAATAAAATCACTCCGCATGCGGAGTGAATTGGGAGTTTTTTTTAGCGGAGTGATCTCGGAGTGACGCGGATTTTATTTCACTCCCAATTCACTCCGGTTCAGAGTTTTAATACTTAAATAAATTTATATGAAACTGCTAAACAATGTGCGTGCGTGTGTGTGTGTGTGTGTGTGTGTGTGTGTGTGTGTGTGTGTGTGTGTGTGTGTGTGTGTGTGTGTGTGTGTGTGTGTGTGTGTGTACGTGTGTGTGTGTACAAATGTATGCGTGTGTGTGTTCGATTGTGTGCTTGTGTACAAATGTGTACGTGCGTGTGTGTGCGAGTGCGCGTGTGTGCCTAAATATGTATGTGCGTATGTGTGTGCATATCAGCTGATCAATAATGTAATACGCGAATTTTTACTTCGATTTTATTGAGTGGAGTTATATTTCATTAATAATATTTTCAAAACTCCGCTCCGGAGTGAATTTCACTCCGAGGGGAGTGAATAATTAAAAATTCATTCACTCCGCATTCACTCCGGATTTAATCCGCATTCACTCCGTGAATTTTTTACAGTGTACTTACTCGATCACTATACTTATTAATAAATAAAATTTTTTATTAATTTTCATAAAGAACAGACATTTTTTGTGTTTTATAATCTTTAAGTTAATACTCCAAGCGGACGCTATTTACTCCGCTTTTACACCGGCATTACTCCACATTTACACCTGTTACCCCGCTTTTCCACCGATATTACTCCGTTTTTACACCGCTTTTACTCCGTTTTCACACCGGTTACCCTGATTTAACACCGGTATTTTTAACACCGGTGAATTACTCCTCCTACACCGGTGTAATTTTATTTTTACACCGGGCGGAGTTAAAATGAGTCCATTTTTAACATCGCTCTTTTTACAGTGTAACAAAAAAAATTTAATTATTTAAAGCTCTGCCCAGCCCACACATGTAATTAATTATTATTACAAACTCCGTCGTCTTATCTTCATATCGGCGTTATTGCAATATCGCGTCATACTTATTTATATATATATTTATACATATATAAATTTTTTATTTCGCAGTATCTTGCATTACCTTCGTTAGTTCCTCATTATCAGCAATAATTGTTGGCATTATCTATAAGAGATCGGTTGTACTCTTAAATACACTCTTAATGTACGATGAATTGTCTGACTCACTTGTGTTTATATCTACATATATATGTATATATATGTATGGAAGAAATACAAAAGTTTCCAAATAGAGAACACAAGACTTTTATGCAATTTCCTCATGTCAGCAATTTACACTTGAGAAGTCTATTGACCTCATTTATATTTTCCTTATAAAAAATAATTTAAGTAAAACTTATTATTAATCTAATTGTTCTTTAATTACCGTTTGTTGTTTTCTTCACATCTTCAGCTACCCGATGACACGCTTTTTATTTTTTTATTTTTTTTTATTTTTAAGCGAATAAACGTTTCATCAAAAGTATGCACTGAAGATAAAATCTATATATTTTTTAATACCAAGTTTCACTTGCTCATTTATTTATTTCCATTTCTGGAGGTACTTTCAGATGCATCGAGAGTTATCAGTTTCATTCTCGTTAGTGTTTACTCGCGTGAGCCGAGAGCAAGACTTTTTTTAATTTTAAAATATTTGCGAAGATCATTGTCGAGTAAATTTATTTATTCCACCGGAATATCGATTGTTCGGTTGGTAAAAAAATAAACACGGACTAGAAAGTTGTCAATCAAAGACAGAAATCAATAACTCTAATTAAAGTAGCAGCTAAAAATTTCTGAGCGCACGCAATGCGATCGGCTAGTGACGGGCTAAAAAAATAATTGCATTTTAATGTCGGTCATTAGAGTTTTTTAGTAAAAATCCGTCGGAATAAATGTAAATAAAATAATTTCATGGTGATTTATATATATTTTCTCCGTGTCCATCTCTTTTAATGCTTTTATTATTTCATTTAATGTGTTTTTTATACAAAATGACATATGCGTTATCTTTTCTGACGGTTTTCACCACTTGCCAAGTCATTCTGCAAAACGATCTCTGTGAATACATTCAACATTATCGCTAATGAGACACTGGGTACTGTCAACTTGTTCACTCCTTTATTTCTCAACACATAAATAAATAAATATATATATATGTGCTTGTTTAACTTTAACTTTAACGTGTACTCCACACATGCAAACAGTATTTTTTACGGCTTCTGAAGCCATTTATATATGTTTCTTATATATTATCCAACATCCATTAAATATAACCAATAATCTATAAATTATTTTGCTTGCGATGACATAGTTTTCAAAAATTGTGTCTAAATATTACAGTTATTTTTTTTGGGGAAGTAGGGCATGATGTTCATTCAGAAGTTTTTTTTACTTTACACTGCATGGAAAGAAAATTGAGGAAACTTTTGCTGTGGATTATGGGAGTAGTTTCTATAATGGTATAGAAATTTTACCCATACTATTATAGGGATGGTTCCCATAATATATGGGAATTTAGAGAAATCTTCTGGAATAACGCTAGCATATGAAAGTGAAGAAAAATAATTTTTTTTTCAAATACTGAGCCCTTGGTCTATTTTATAGAATTTTTTTTATGAAAATTCTAATTCTGAAAAATTTTACAATAAATTTTCAGATGACCCATATTGTCCCATAGTGATCATTTTGCCCCTTCTATAACTCAACTTACCCCTCGTAATTTAAATTAATAAAAAATTAATTTTTTTTATAAAAATTCTAAATCAAAAAAATTTTACAATAAATTTTTGGGTGGCCCATTTCGCCCCAGGATGACCATTTTACCCTTTATATAATTCAAAAAAGAAATTGAGTACTCAATTTACCCCTCGTAATTTAAATTAATGAAAAATAAAATTTTTTTATAAAAATTCTAAATCAAAAAAATTTTATGATACTGAAGTTAGCAAACGTCAAATAATTTTTGGAATTTAAAAAAAATGATAAATTATAAAAAAAAAATATTTTGAAAAATTGCACTTGTAGATTTTTTTATTTTTTACATGTGCATTTTTTTAGTATTTTTTTTTTTGCAATTGATTTGGTGAAAAAAAAAATCCAAAAATAGTTGATTGTCTGCTAACTTCTGGATCATAAAATTTTTACAATAAATTTTTGGGTGGCCCATTTTGCCCCATGATGACCATTTTACCCTTTATATATTTCAAAAATTTGAATTACCCCTTGTAATTTAAATTAATAAAGAATAAATTTTTTTAATAAAAATTCCAAATCAAAAACATTTTACAATAAATTTTTGGATGACCCATTTTCTCCCATGATGACCATTTTACCCTTTATATAATTTAAAAAAAAAATTGAGTACCTAATTTGCCCCCCATAACTTAAATTAATAAAAAATAAATTTTTTTAATAAAAATTCTAAATCAAAAAAATTTTACAATAAATTTTTGGGTGGCCCATTTCTGTAATTTAAAAAAAAAATTGAGTACTCAATTTTCCCCTCGTAATTTAAATTAATGAAAAATAAATTTTTTTGTTGCAGGAAACCATAAAGAAATATTGGATTTATCATTATCTCTGCAAGACTATCAACTGCAAGAAGTAACCTTGTACGCAAAGCAAGGTCACAGTTTAGGCTCAGCACTGAGTTCCCAGGACATAATGGTGCTGCAGCGTCAAGAGGAACGTCGACGTCACCAAGCCAAGCAAAGTATCTTCGGTTTCATGTTTAAAAAATCATCAAAAGAGAGCTCGACGGCCAGCACCGAGAGCGGGAGTTACGGCGCCCGGAGCGTATCTCCAGCCCGAAGTGATGATACCGGCAGAAGCATAAGTCCACTTGTTGCTCCCGTGCCCACAAGGCCACTGCGAAAAAGACGCCCGGCGCCCAACCCTCCAACTCGTCAGCCCACAACAACATTATCATCAACCACCACCACAGAAGCCTCCAGGGAAAACGATGTGGTCACCAGCAATAAAAAAAATTGCGATACCACTGAAGACAAACTGGTAATAACCCACAGCCGTAATAGCAGCGACAGTTCTGGCTACCACGAGGCTTCAGTGCTCAGTGATAATCCTGATTCCGCTGGTAGAATGCCGGAAACTCTGCCCAGGAGAACCCGAGCACCGAGCAGCAAATTGGAGCCGCGAAAACTTGCTCAGACTTCCCAGGCCAGCAAAAGTCTCTGTAATTTAGCTATCAGCTCCGGTGGACTCAGTCATGCTAATAGCAATACATCATTAAGTTCAACAGGTAATTATTTACTCTAATTAAATTTAATTTAATTAACCGCTAATTAGTTAAGTCATTCAATTAAAATAAATAAATTAATTTAACTCTATACTCCATTTTATTGCGTAAACAGAAACTAATTCCAGTGAGTTAAGATTATTTATAGTTAATGAGTAAGCGATAAACTCGATGGTAATTATTATTGTCTGTTTTTTTTAAGGTATTAGAAAAAAACGGGCGGCACCTCAACCTCCAGTGAGTAGGCCACTGTCCTCGGCGATATCATCTCTGGCTCTTGAGCGTATTGTTGACTCAGAGGAGTCTCTTACTTCGGACATGGGTGTATCAAAGCCACCGTCAGATATTGCTGCGTCATCGGAAACAGAAACTCACTCAAAAGCAAACTCAGATATCGTTGTTGGCAGTAATACAATTAAAACAGTTGCCGATTTAAATCGAACTAACTTCGATGATAAGTCGAAATCGCTAATTGTAAATGATAATTATAAATTAGATGAGATTGAAAGCAGTAGAAAAGCGCCCATTCCTATTGAAGTATCTGTAGTCATTGAAAAAAAATCAGTTCCCGCTGAAAATTTATCGATGAATGAACAAGTAAAAACCGTAGAAGCTAAAGCTATTAAACGAGGTAAGTTAGTCCGTAGCTCAAGTAGTTTTAGTAATAGTAATAATGAGATATCTTATAGTTTTATATCTCGAAATTCTTATGAAAAACTAGACCAAGATGATGAAATAATTAAATTAGATAAAATAAAATCAGTAGATTGTTTAAATAATTACAGTGATGATAAGGCCAGAAAAAAATTAATAAAATTAGATAAAAATTGTCGCGATAAACGAAAAAATTTACAAAAGATATCTAATATTGAATTAGACAGCGTCGAAAATGAAAACGATAAGATCTGTCCCGTGTACTCTAATCGGGTTGGCGATAAAGAAAATAGCGATAGGTGGATTAAAAATAATTCACGGAGTTTCAGTTCTTATGATAGGAATCAGAGGGAGAGAGGAATAGTAGTGAGTAAAGATCGATCTCGGGATGTCAGTGACCTTAAATTAGAAGACCCAGAGATTAAAAGCAGGAATTATTATTTTTTAAAGGCCAGTAGAATGAGAAAGTCAAACTCTGTATCCGAGTATGATGTTTTTAAAAATAATTCATCATCGCGACCGGGTAATTTAGAGATATTTGCTGTGTCTAAGAAACCTGTTGACATAAAAAAACCACCGGTTAGTTCTGATACTGGCCATGGTGATGTTGATGCTGATGCTGATGCTCAAGACGTTATTATTCCCAGCGAAATAAAATATATACCGTCATTTCCGTTATATAATAAATCAAATGTTAATATTTGTATTGATAATAAATTGAGTATACTTAAACCACCGCCTCCCGGACTGGTCAGCCGACAGGAGTCCAATGAAAATTGGAATAACTTTATTAATAGACTCAATTTAATACTAGACAGTAAATTTGAAGAATTTTTTGTTTGAATATTTATTTAAATTTATAATTTATCAATTTAATTCAATTTATTTTAAGTCTCAATAAATTTATAACTTTAGACAAACGGTATTTTATAAATCGCGATTACCATAATTTTAATATTTATTTTATTGGCTATTAATTCAATCCAATAAAAATTTATTTATTTTAAATTTAATTGTTTCAATCACTTGGTCTCCTTTTTGAAAAAATAAATTACTCTGTCCTCATTACATCACAATCTTTAAATCTATTTACACAAATATTTATTTATAATTATTTTATTTAATTACGTAATTAAAATAATTACCTCGATAATTATAAATAAATATTTTAAAATAACTTTCCTTATACGCTTCATTATTAACCTTCGCTTCGAGATTAAATCTCTATCAGCATTCGCCTCTGGCTTAACCTGCGCATTTATTTTATATTTAAAATAAATCCTGTAAAAGTTGGTGATGGCTATTGTTTAATTTTTTCTCCAGCTGGATTATTTGCTCCTATTCCTAAGCCACGTAGTAGAGGACCCGTAGTTCCAAAGCGTATTAGCTCCGCTTTGTCTTCACAAAGTCAGTGGGTACCAGAAGTAACTGCCGGGGAAGAAAGAGAATTTAATTTACAAGTCAGTGACAAGGAGTCAAAACAAGAGGCACCGGAGCTAAACACTAAAAATTCCGAGGGAGCTGGAGATAAAAAAGAGGAGAGAGAAGATAAAAAAAATGATGATCTCTCCGTCAGTTTAAATCTCCCAGCCAGCTCGAGTGCATTGAATTATAATTTCTCCTCGAGATCTCCAGATATGGAAGCTGGTAGAACAAAACTGGACATAGAAAGCCCTTGGAATGCATTGTCTAGCAGTGAGACGCCTAACGAAGAACAATATCACCCATTTATAACAACAACTGCCTCTAATTTAACTCTACCAATGGAAAATTTACTACACTATAGAAATATCAAAGAAGGGGAACCACATAGTCAAGGGACAGGGAAAGCAGGTGCATGTCGTTAGCCTACTAACACTTTTTTATATTCAAATTATTTTATAACTAATCCATTTACTGTAAATATTTTATCAAATTATTATTACTTTTGTTTTTTTCCCCATTTATTTATTTCAATTTATGGATTGTACTTTTTTGTTTGCATCCTACTTTCCAATTTAACTTTGCGATACTGCGATTCTATTACTCGTTGATTTCTGTTTTTATATTTTCATTTATTAACTTCTTTACTCTTTTTTTTAGGCAATGAAAGTCCAACCGAAATTGATCGTCTGCTGCAAAAAGTTTCGACGACTCTAGCGAGCGTTCTCCCGGACGAAGAAGTTGCCAAGTCCCGCAGCGAAGTAAAAACCACCGATCCGGAAAAAATATACGCCAGAGATTTAAATTCTCCTCATAATAATAATAATAATGAAGCAGGTTCGGATCAACAGAACTCGACATTTAATTCACAGCAAGACACTTCGGACTATGTATCAGCAAACGGGGAAGATTTGTCTGGCACCGATTGGGAATATCAATTACCGGATCCACCATCAGCGTTTCGTGATGACAACACACCAGCAGCTGATTACGATGGCTACGACACCATTACCCTGCGATCTGTTGAAGCCTTCAAAGAGCCAATTGCCATTGATGTAGACACAAATAAAAATATAAATTATGACACCACTGATAGAGTAATTGATAGTTGCAGAAAAACGGAGCGCGTTCCAGATGATAAATTGTCTGATCGTTCTGCGACTGGGGAAAATAAAAAAGAGCAAGATGTCGAGTTGAGAAGAAATGTAATAAATGAATTGGAGAGTAAACTTGAGAGCGGGTCTTTTAGTCAAGGAAACAAAGTGACGGCTGATGACAGCAGGAAATCGTCTATTGAAACGTCGACGCCAAAAGTCGCGCCAATTGAAAATACTCTGCCGAATTTTACAATAACGACTTACTCAAGACAAAAGAGTTTAAATATTTATGATTCCAGAGAATCGACTCCTAAATTTAAGGATCCTGCTGAAGACAGGATTGTCAAGACATTTGCAACTTTGTCACGTAATATTAATGCTAATTCAATATCTAAGTACAATAAAGAATCATCCCCAGGTTTTGTAGGCAGCCAAGTAAAAGACGAATTTAAAACTCCAACAAAAGTTGAGGCAAAAATTCCACCAGAAGTTGAAGAAAAAATAAAAGCAGATTCACCTCCGGAATCAATAAATAATTCAGTCCATCGGTCAAAAAGTTACATCGTCTTGACAAATAATTCCAAGTACCGCGAAAATAAAATCTCTGATCAAGTCGACACCGGCAGCATGATCAAGTCAACAAGCGTCACTAATTTAAATAAAGACAACACTTGGTCTGATAACAATAGCGCCAAGATATTGAATGAAAATCTACAAGAGCGTGAATTGCAGTCTGTCCAACTGCTAAAGAGTATTTTGCCTCAATTAAAAAGCACTCAGCCGTCCCAAGGTGATAAAGAAGACGAGGACAAAGTGGAAGTGATGAAAAATGATAATTCTGGGCAATTTACTAAAGTAAAATTAAATAGCGAAGACAAGTCGGGCTCTGAATCGCCAGCTCGTAAATCAGAGCAAGAGATAAAACGTTACAGATACACCGGGCCACCGGCAATAAGTCTCGGTAGCTGGTCAGAGCGTCCTCGTGCTAATGTTCAGATTAAAATGGACACTGATTACAAATTCGGCGTAAATACCAGTGGTAGCAAGACCGTCGTTAATTTAAATACCACAAGTGACACCAACACGGTGGTTAATTATACCAATAATTATGTCAAAACTTTGCCAAAGAGTATCAAGAGTAATGTTATTAATTATAGTAATGATAATAAAAAGGTGTCTGTTAAACGGACTGACAGTCAAGTCAATTCCACTACGACCGCTACCACTGGTTCTAATCCAACATCAACATCAACAACAACAACAACTGCTATCACTCATAATAATAATAATGATAGTGAATTCAAGCAGATTAATTCCGTAAAATTACACACGAGAACGAAAGACGAAGACAAACCAGTCGTAACAAATGTCGAGCTCAAGAAATCGCATAACGACAAACCGGAATTTAAAGTTGATGATGATAATAAAATAGATACGAGACCGGTTAATTTTAAAGAACTAACTCAAACTTTTGGCCAAGTTAATTTAAGAACTAAAACACCAAAATATATAAACAATAATGCCCATCGGTATTCAGATATATTTGACCCCAGGTCCAACGAGTCGGTAAATAAAAACCCGCTGAAACTCTCAGCGACTAATGGAAGCGCAAAAACTCCGATAGCCAACGGAGGTAAAAAATACACGTCCGTCGTTGACATTGACACCCAGCACCTCACCAACGGGTTCGGACAAAAAAAATTTAACAATACCGTCACTAGGCTGAACGGACCCGCGACCGCTCCCAAGGGGTTCAAGATACAATTTAACGACCCCGGGAAATTCAATTCAAACTCGGATAATTTGATTCAAAAGGAAATCGTTAAAGTCAACTCGCACGTACCACCTCCGCCGACGATGCCCATCATAACTGGAGTGACGTTAAAAAATAATAATAACTGTCGCAAAAATTCCAGGCCGTTATCGGCGCCCGGCAAAGATCCGCGGGATCAATTGCTGGAGTCCATTCGCGGTTTCGGACGAGATAAATTGAGAAACGTCAGTAGCGTTTCTTGAATTTGTTGAATGTAATGTAATTTTTTTTTGAGTAATTAATCACTTGATTAATGATTGTTGTATATTTGTTAAAGTAAATGTGGATTAATATATATATATTTTTTTAAAAAAATAAAACAAGCGCCAGTAAGTTGCGATTTGTTGACTCGAGTTGTAATTATTGTCAAAAGATGATTTAATATTTAAGATATAAATTTAATTGATAGTTATTTAATTAATTATTATTATTGTTGTAGTTTTGCATCTGTCAGGCTCAATTGTAACGACAGGGCAAGTTATTAGCAGTGGAAATCTAATCAAATTGATATTAATATTGTTGTATGCTGTACATAGCTTGTTGATGCTTAATTATTAATTAATATATATATACATGTATGTTTCTTTGAGAGAAATAATAATAATATTAATAGTAATTAAGAGTTTAAGTTTAATTTAAAATCAGTACTACATTTAATTATTTTTTTTAAATTACGAATTTAAAAAAAAATTAATTGTTTTTTTGTACTAGCGTACTTGCTATTGGTTTGAAGCAGAGTCCAGTGCCTGGAAAAAAATTATTAAGTGAACGGGTATTTTATAATTTACCGCCCGTTTAAAACGTAATTTTATCAGGTGATAAAAATCACTGAGTTTAAAAAAAAATATTTGTACTGAATGCGTTAGTCCAAAGTATATAAGAAAGTTAATAAAATATATGATAATAATATTAATATTAATCGCAGTATTTAACATTGCTCACATAATTTAAGAAAATTCAACGTGACATTGCATTGACACGGAAATAAATAATAAAACAGCCTGACTTTGGTTAATTTTTATTTTTAAAAATTATTACCAAAGTTTATATATTTATTAAAATTTATATCAATGCAATTACTTGGATTTTCTACTGGAGACCAAAGGTTTTATTTTATTTTGTAAAACAAATGCTGAGTCAATTGGATTTTTTTTTCTTGGGAAAGTATGAATATATATACATATATATAGATATATATATATGTATATATATTTGTAGTCTATTTAGTTGTAAGGAATAATTATAAGATAAAATAAAGAGGATTGTGAAGAAATAACGTGATGGTTATACATCTTGAACCTGTAATTAAATATGTAAACATATTATAAATATATATATAAAATATAAATAATTTATTAACGCTGTAATATTGTATGAATATAAAAATATTTAAACATAATTAGTTTAAATTATTTTATTACGTATTTTTTGGCCTTTAACAATTTAAATTATATAATTAATATATAAATTACTGTATTTAAAAAACGTTACAATCATTAATATTTTATTTTTAAAGCACCAATTTCAGAGTATGGCAGTTTATAAATACTGATAATTTATATAGATTTAATATTTAGTATAAAAAAAAATTTACTTTTTTATTTTACTTTGTACCTGTCATGGAAATGTTTTTTTTTTTTTTTTAATCACAGTTTACATTTAAATCTCAATGTTTCAATGGACTGGAATAGGGGTATTGCAGTTTCCATGCCATAATTTTGTTTCGGAATTGCACTGTGAGTAATTTGAAAAGACTTCCGCGTAACCGCGGTCGCGCCACCATGTGCATAATTGTCGATTCCACCCACAATCGACGGTGTGAATAAGTTCTGGTCTCTCCATTCCCAGTAATGTATAAAAATCTTGATCACCCAAGTGTCCCTATTCCAATAAAATTCAAATTAATTTTTTTTTATCAATTAAATATCGCGCTACTAATTTCAAAAGGACAGATTTTTTTACTTAGGAAACTTTACAGCCAAAAGGGCTCATAATTTTTTTTTTATTGCCAATTATCGTGGACTGGTTCCATGACAACTGATCTCAGACTAGATCCAACTGACAACTGATCTAATTCATCAGTTTCATAAAGATTTTCATAACGATTATGATGTTTCCGATCCTTGGTGACAATTTAATATTAAAAAAACTCAGAGGAATAGGATCAGGACAAGTTAATTAAAACTCATGACAATAAAGTTAGCAGACATTTAAAAACTTTTGGATTTCTTTTAACGAAAAAATAAATATTAAAAAAAATATTTTGAAAAATTGCACGTATAGTTCATGAAATTTCCAACATGTGAATTTTTTCATAAATATTTTTTTTTCATTATTTATCTGTTAAAAAAAATTTTTTTTAATTTCAAATGTCTGCTAACTTTACTATCATTTAAAACTCATATTTATTCGCGACGTTTCGGCTTTTATTAAGCCTTCCTCAGACTTAACTTGTCCTGATCCTATTCCTCTGAGTTTTTTTAATATTAGATTTTCATAACTTTCATTATCATCATCTCCAAAACCTTCATCTTCATCATTTCCAACCGAATGTTAATGGGATCGAACGTCAGTGCAATCAGTTGACGTCACACCGAAGATTTATTTTAGAGCTAAAAGTTTAAAAAAAATTTTCAGCTCTAAAATAAATCTACAGTACGATCAGAAGTAAAAAAAAAAACTTGTAGGCCCTTTTGGTTTTACTCAGTGACTAAAGTAAAAAGAGCGTATAAAAATATGTCCCTTTAGAATTAATGACAATCAGCCAGTACTTGATTTCATAAAAAAAAAAAAAAAAATACGTACCTTAAAACTATACTTAGCAGTAATATGTTCAACCATATCCATACTGACAATCTGATCATACTCCAATGAGTTTCTCAATCTCTCCAAATTAAACAGAACCACTCCGCTGTTGTAACCAGGATATCCACCCGAGGAACAGGCCTCGCCGAACTGAGTGCTGGGATTCTGACTCCTGTACAAATACAACACATGTCTATAGACCGGAGTGAGCTCCGGAGCTAAACCGAACAGGGCATCGGGTCCAAAGTTGTCGAACTCTCTGAACAATTCTTTTATGTCCCTGCGAAATTTAGTGTCTACGTCCAGCATAACCGCCAGCTTCTGACGGGGCGACGCTATTCTATGCAGGCCAAGTGACAGGAAAAATAGAGCGTCCGAGTAATAGGTTCCAGGTTTGCTGCTAAATTTTGGCGACATCACCGAGACGATGTCTTCAAGCTGCGACGCCAGTTTATGTACATCATAATATTGCACCTAGACAATTTTTAATTAATTACCACCTCAATAAATAAATAAATAAATTAATTAATTAATCAATCAGCCAATTACCTGTATAGACTTTTTAAATACTAAAATAATATTATTAATAATTTCTTCAGCAATAACACGACTGTCATTATCAGTAATTACATTAAAATAAATATCAACAGACGAATACTTCAATAATGATTCAGTAAAAATACGAAATTTTCTTTTCATTGGTGAATTTGTCGTCACTTTTGTAAATATGCACCATACATTATAATTATTTGTCATCGAATTATCTAGTGAGTTGATAAATTTATTTACATATGTCTTATTATTATTATTGTTGTTGTTTTTGTTGATGAGGTCTAGGGTGGCCGAGTGATTTTCATTAGCAACAGCATTTTGTTTATGCGCGTTACTGTACTTCCAGTAATAACCATTTGATATTTGTAAACAATATAATACAGCGAGCAATACTGCCCCGAGAAGTGTCAATTTAATAAAAATATTACGTGACACGCGCATTTAACTACTTGTTCACCATTTTTTAAACCACCTCGTAATATTCATTTTCCTCGAGACTCGAGATAATATTTTTTTATAAAATTATTTTTATAAACAATAATAACTGCATTATATTTATTTAGTTGGTTAATTTCTTTTCAACTCACGACTTATTGACACACTTTCGCCGCCATTTTGAATCCTACTAAACAGTTTGAAAAAATCGACTCCGATTGACATTCACTTTGAGTACACCGATTTTTTTAATGAATAGTCATTTTTATTTTAATAATTATATTTTTATTTTAAATCAGAGCTAATTAAGGGCAGCCCCCCCCCTTTTTTTTTAAATATTCAATGACTGAACTGTCAATGATGCAGAAATTAAGACAACTGACAGCTGGAGGATTTTTTTCAACAAATTAATGACAGAAAAACAAAACTAAAAATATGCACATGTAGAAAATTTTAAAAACTATGGGTGCAATTTTTTCAAATATTTTTTTTTGTAATTTATCATGATTCTGAATTTAGCAGACAATTAAAAATTTTTGGATTTTATTTTCGACTAGTTAATTACAAAAATTAAAAAAACTTAAAATATGCACTTGTAGAAAATTTAAAAAACTATAAGAGCAATTTCTTAAAATATTTTTTTTTTTATAATTTATGATTTTGAAAAATTCCAAAAATTATTAGATGTCGGTTAACTTCAGAATCATAATTTATCGTGTAGAAAAAAATTCAAAAATTAATAGACGTAACTTCGGTATCACGAACTGTCATAATCGTATTGAAATTTTATTAATTAATTAAAAAAAAAAAAAAAATGAAACCTTAATTGAAAAAAGGCCGGGATAGAATTTCAAAAAAATTACTGAGTTATTATTAATTAGGAGCTGAAGAAAATTTTTGAATAACGAGTGTGAAGGAAACTGAAGCTAGCCGACGTCTAATAATTTTTTGATTTCTTTTTAAACGACAAATTATAAAAAAAAAAATTAAGAAAAAATTACACCTGTAGTTTTTTAAATTTTCTACATGTGCATATTTTTATTTTGTTTTTAAATTAAGTCGTTCAAAAAAAAATTCGAAAATTTTTAACTGTCTTCTAACTTCAGGATCGTGTGTGAAATGATCCTGAAGTTAGCAGACAATTAGTAATTTTTGGATTTTTTTTTTCAAGTCAATTACAAAAAAAAAAAAAACTAAAAATATGCACATATAGAAAATTTAAAACACTACAGGTGCAATTTTTTCAAATATGTTTTTTTTTGCAGTTTATCGTCTAAAAAAAAATTCAAAATTTATTAGACGTCTGCTAACTTCAGTATCATTGTGTGAATAGCAGACATCAGACAAATTTGAAATTATAAATAAATATAATAAATAATTTAAAAAAAATACATTTTTTAATTTTTTTTAAATTAAATTTTATTAATTACTTACTCCATTAATAATTTAAAATTTGTCTGCTACACTCACACTCATGTTAAGATGAAGATTGAAAGTCATTGAAAATTTTAAAAAAGTGGAGGTGGGGCTGAAAATGTCAACTGGAGTCAAAATTTTTTAGTTATCGACAAAAAAAAAATTAAATGACTAAATACAGCAACTTGCTTTAAATAAATTTATTTATAATTACATACTAATTATAAAAAAAATTATATTCATTAATAAGTAGTCCACTTTTTTTTAAATTCGCTCTATAATTTTTATTAATCTGTTGAGTAAATTTTTTACGGTTAAAAAATAAGCGAATGAATCGTATCCTACTTTTTTTTATAACAATAATTATTACAAAATGAATATTTGTAATTAATCTTCATCAGAAGAATCTTCTTCGGCTTCATTCAGCCATTTAATAAATGGCTGTAGAACTTTACGAATTTTTTCATTATAAATTCCATCATCATCATCATCATCATCATTTCTATTGAACCATTCGATAATTTTGTCTTCGCTTAAAATATCTTTGTCATAAAAGAGATGAAACAAATGCTGAGCGAAGTTCAAAATAAATTCATTGCTGTCAGAAATTTCTTCGATCGCGCTCAGACAATCCTCCTGTGCGTCATCAGTCTTAACGTAATTTAAAATAATCGGGGTGAAGTAATTTATCATGGCCCTGAGTGTCTTCTGGTAATTTACATTGTCGACATAAATTTTTTCCTCTCTCAAGTAGTGGAGGGGCAGCAGCAAAATCGCCTTGATGACATTGTTCGTAACTTCCCGTATCCCAACGTTGTACGCATACCTAGACGAGTTTATCTCCAAGATTATATTCTCGCAGTTGAGCTTGTCCTGGTAGGCCCTCAGCAGACTGTCAATTACTTCTGTCAAAAATATATGAGTGTCATCTGGTATATCATCAGGTGACTGTCCGCTTCTCTTGCTGCTGATCTCTTCCATCACCGAGCTGTCATCGTCATCATTATCGTTGTCGTCGTCATCATCCTCGACACCAGTCTCCGAGTTTATTTTCTTGAAGTACAAAAATTTACCATCACCGTCCTCGTAGTCCGCCATCTCCACGGCAGATATTTTCCCCTTGTCCGCTTCTAAAATACAATTTGAATAATTGTCCGTTGGAACCTGCAGTCCTTGAGATAAAATACAAGTCTCCACACAGGTGCGCTCTTCTAGAAGACAATTTGACATGACAAAAGTATTTTTTATATGACAATTATTATTTATAGTGACGTTATTTAAAATATATGAGTTGTCAATGACGACATTGTCACCAATAGTGCAATTATTCCCAATTGTCGAGCGACTCACCAGCGTATTGTTGCCAAGCTGGCTGTCGCTACCGACAATAGTGTCGTTTTTTAGGATGCAGCCACGTGCTAGGCAGGAGTTTTTGTACTTGTAAGTGCTCTTTGATGAATATATGATGTCATTTAAAGGAGCCAGCATGTCAGGAGTGAGTGGATAACTTTGCCGCTGAAGAATGTCTCTTGTCAGAGTATGATACGCTGGCCAGGAAGATATCGGCAGCGCGTAAGCATCAGCATCAAGAACCTGCCTGTATATTCTGGAGTCGAGGATCTCCTCGTTGAGCAAAACCCCTCGGATGAAATCCTCCATGGTCTGGAAGTCAAAGTTGTCGGAGAATAATGACAGGACCGATTGGGAGCACATGTAGACATGGCTGTCAATGAACCCGGTGTTTATTTCGATCTGCTCGTGGTCCAGGAACCAGTTCAACTCGAACTTTAGTTTCTTCTCGTGTCCCTCCGGTTTTTTGTAAAAAATCAGCTTGTCTGTCAGCTTATTTACCACGTAGAAGCACGACTCGTTGGTGAGGGTCGAGTGTCTGGAGCTTCCGACGTCCCTGAAGATGATGCTCATGGCGATGCCTTTGTCTTTGTCTTTTTTTGCTTTGTGTCTGTTCAGAAGGTTGGATAAATTTGTGTTGATAAACGCGTCGCCGCGGATCAGAACAAAGTCCCCGCGGATCCATCCCTTGGTGTCGATGTCCCTCAGCGCGTCTCCCAGTGACCTGCACCCGTCAGATATTATGAGCGATACTGTTATGTCGTCGTAGTTTTTCTTTGATATATAATTTTTTATGAGGTCGATATGGCTGCTGCAATAAATGAATATTTCTTTTATTTCAGATCGTATGAGTGATAGAACGACGTAATCAAGTAGATTTATGTTAGCAACTGGAGTCAGGATACTTGGAAAAATATGTTGCAGAGGTGTTAATAAACTGGTGTTAAAATCGTCAGCTAATACAACCGCTTGCACTGATTGCTGGTTGTCAAGTATTGATTTCACGTTTCCGCGCTTTGTTGACATTTTTATTATTTTATTTTATTTTATTATTTATGTAATTTTATAACTGTTTAGCTTTTAGGTTAACTCGCTTTAAATCAACAAAGCTGGTAACTGATGGGCTGTAACGACTGTCGATAACAAATTTTCTTTTTATTCTTTTTTTTATTCGTTTGATTCACTAGAGCGCGTTGTCAGCGATTTAAAATTCAAATATAATCCTGTGACGTCACACGTTCCCTCCCCTGCTCGAAAAAATTAATTGCTTTCTCTTGAGTAAATTTTTTTGAGAAAAGTGAGAATAATTATTGCGCATTGAAAATTTTATTTTCTTGAATCATTGAGAAAATTTTGTAGAAAAAAAATTTGTTTAGTTGAGAAGTTAATTTTGTCAACTTTTTTATAAAAATTATTAGGATACTGAAGTTAGCAAATGTCAAATAATTTTTGGAATTTAAAAAAAATGATAAATTATAAAAAAAAAAATATTTTGAAAAATTGCACTTGTAGATTTTTTTATTTTCTACATGTGCATTTTTTTTGTTTTTTTTTTTGCAATTGATTTGGTGAAAAAAAAATCCAAAAATTGTTGATTGTCTGCTAACTTCTGGATCATAAATTATTGAGACTTGAAAATTTTCATGGCAATAGAAAAGTGTTTTTTTGAAAAATTTTTTTTCACGACACAATAATATTTTTAATTTCAGTAAATTTTTGAAATTAGTGAAAATGTTCGTCTTATGAATTTTTATACAAAAGTTGCCAAATTGTACACGGAAAAAAATATTGATACTGAAATTAGCCGACGTTTAATAATTTTTGGATTTTTTTTTAAATGATAAATTATGAAAAAAAAAATATTTTAAAAAATTGTACTTATAGTTTTTTTAAATTTTCTATATGTGCATATTTTTAGTTTTTTTTTTTTTATAATTTATCGTTTGGAAAAAAATTCCAAGAATTATGAGTTGACTGTTAACTTCAGGATCATAGTTATCCGACGTCTAATAATTTTTGGATTTTTTTTTGAACAATAAATTATGAAAAAAAATATTTGAAAAAATTGCACCTATAGTTTTTTAAATTTTCTACATGCGCATATTTTTATTTTTTATCTTTTTGCAATCGATTTGTTAAAAAAAAAATTCAAAAATTTTTAATTGTCTGGTAACTTCAGGATCATAAAAAAATGAACTATTTAAATTGATAACGACAAGTAATATAATAATAAAGTGATCAGTAAAAACTATCATTCAAAATAGTAATTTTTTCATTTATGATTAAGACGAATAATTACAGGATAAGTATGAAAATTTATTGTCTATGTAAGAAAAATTACTATCTGAACTTTAAAAATCGTAACTGATACTTAGAAAATTGACGACACATAGTATAAAATTTTTAATTTGGAAAGTCTAAATTCCCCATATTGACACCCGGGTTCTGGGTTATAATTTCAAACTCTAATTTTTAAAGTTAATTTTATCCGTGTACCTCTCGGGATTTTACACAAGTTTTTTTTTTAAATATGAAAATTTTCGGCAGATAATTTTCATAGCAGTAAAAAAAATTTTCACTAACTTCAAAAAATTAACTAAAATCAAAAATAATATCGTGTCATGTAAAAAGAAATTTTTTTATTGCCTTGAAAATTTTCTACCCAAAGTTTTCCGAAGCCTTGATAATTTATATAGAAAAGTTGTCAAATTTGACTTCTCAAGACATAAGTTTTTTTGATTTGAAAAATTTTCTCCAAGTTTTCAAGAAAAGAAGATTTTAAAAACTTTTATTTTTAATTTGTAAGAAGTATTTTAACTTTTTTCAAATAAAAATTTCTACAGGTAATTTTTTCTTAAAATTGCAGATGCACAGTAAATTATTTTTAAACAAATTGTAATTTTTCAAAATATTTAATTTTTACCCGAAGTTGAGGTAAAATTATACCCGTCCTATTAATGGCAGTTAAATAAATAAATTAAATTAGAACTTTTAATTTACGCTATTAATGATAATTAAAAAAAAAATAGTTTCAAAATTAATTAATTAAAATTCTTTTTTTAAATCAATAAAAAAAGTACGCGCAAAATTTATTAAAAATAAAATTGCTTTTATCAAGACATTTATATCTTGTCTACCCATTAATTGTATGACACTAAATGTTACATATATCATATAGCATCTAAATATAAAAATAAGCCCAATAAAATTTGATAAACGCATATACTATTTATAACTCATTAATTAATTCAATTATGACTAAAGTGTAATAACTTGTAATTTTTTTTTACCTTTTATTAAATGAATATATTTTATTATTCAAAAATTTTCAAGTAAATTTTCAAAATTTGAATAATTAAATTATATAAATTTTAATAATTAAATTATATAAATAATTTAGATTAATTTGCTTACTACATGTATATTTAATAAAACAAAATTGATGAAATTACACAGTAGGGGGTGATTAGGGCCTATTAAATTAATATTAATCAATACAGACTATTGATGAGTATGATTATAATAATAATAATAAATATATTAAATGTAATTTCTTTATCAAATATATACCCGAGTCAAAATATTAGACGTAAGTTAAACATTCTTAACGTTTTAAACGTAAATTGAACGTTTTTAACGTTTTGAAAGTAAATTGAACGATTTTTTTGTATTTTGGTTCGTAAAAAATTGGTAATTTTATGAGTTATGATTTTAGTTTAATGATAACATTAATTAATTTATTTCAATATTTGTAATCACAATTTTCATAACCTTGATATCATAATATATGAACAGGTATAAATATGTAGTGTTAAAGATAGAAGTATGAAACTGAAAAAATTTTTTTTTCAAAATACGAATTTTTTATTTAAGAGCCAGAAAGTCGGACGACAAAATTTTAGGGAATCGACGTGATTATAATCCAGGAGTACAAAATCGATGAAAAAATTTTTTTGGAATGCTTATGTTTTCTTATTGTAAGTATAAATAGGTTTTAGTTACGTTTTCGATTTATGATACTCCAATACACGTTTGGAATAAGTTAGAAGCTGTCAAATTGAGTTTTTAATGTCCAAAACGTTTAATTTACGTTCAAAACGTTCTATTTACGTTTAATATTTCGATATCTATAAATTTTTTTGTAAAAAAAAAACCAACTCTTGTTCATACGTCATTTTTCTTGATTGGGATAAATTGATTTTATTTAGTTAGCGAAATGCTACATGTGAGAACAATTTGGTAAAAATTCATTAATGTAAAAATAACATCAACATAAATGAAGTGTAATTGAAGTCACAGGAGGTCTATTAGTGAAGTTCGTGCGAAAAAGTTAATCAATATAATGAATAATGTTGTTTTTTTTTATTATTATTATATTTTATTTAGATAAACAATAACAGTTAAATTAATATGATATTTGAAGTAATTTACTGAACGAGAGGAAGTAATAATTTCTATAAATATTTTTCATTTTAAAAAACACAATGGAAGGGAAAAACTTAAAAATAAAGTTAATTGCTCTGGTAATAAATTTTTAATTATTATTATTATGATTAATGTCTGGTACGAATATTTTGTTTATAAAATTGAAAATTAAACGCAGTTGTGGTAATTAAAGTGTAAAATAATTATTAATGAATAAAAAATTTAATTTGTTTATATAAAATTTAAATAGAATTAATGAATGTTGTAAAATTAAAAACTAAATGTCACCATAAATTTATATATAATTTTTTTATTACACGAAATTCCTATCGTATTTTACTGCGCATTTAAAAAATAAAATTTTAGTAAATCATCTTTATAAATAAAATATGTCAATTAATAAAAGTAATTTACAAGTAAGTAAGTTTTTAATTTTTTAAAATATCGATGTAGAATAAACCAATAAATTGACAATTCATATTATGATAAAAAAACTATTTTTAATTAAAATTTTTTTTTATCATCAGCAAGTACACGAATATCAAATTTTCTGATTACTATTTAACGACTTTTTTTTTAAATTTTGTTAAGTCATTAGTCAATTAAATTATAATTTATCAAATTGCCGCCGTTTGCCCAATAATATGTAATATATAATACTAGATAAATTGAACACTCTTACATTTGTTACAAGCAATTAGTGTCCGAAGTATCACTAAAATAATTGATAACAATTTCATATATCAGGTTATTAAACTGTAATTTAACAAGTGATAAGAAAAGGTAATTAGATTTTTTTGGGCGTATGGCAAAAGAAAGAAAAAAATCATCTAGACATCGAGATGTCAAAATAGAATAGCAATAGTTTGAAAAAAATATTATCGATTGCAGAAGGGTTTAATAGGATGATGAAGATAATTATTTTAAGTACATGATTTTATCAATGCAATCTCTAATCATGAAAGGCCTCTAATGATAATTTCGCAGGTTTAAATTATCTGCCCATGTAATTTTTTTTTTTTTTCATTTTTTACGCTCGTACTCTACTACCCCGCCTTTTATGAAACAGCGATCGGTGCGATATTTCATACTCGATGTTAAAGATGATGCCTTTATAGGTGGTACATATATATGAAAATTATATATATGTATAAGTGAGAAGCAGTTATAGAAGAATAAATCAATGGTATGAATGTAAAAAAAAGGCGAAGGAAATAATTCCGCGAAATACAACACGCTAATTCAAAGTCCATTGATATTCCTTCGTTGGCATATGCATATTCATATATATATATATATATATATTATATACATATATAGAAATACATGATCATGCTGGTCTTTTCTCGTTTCTCTTTTTCATTATTCTCTTTGCTTTCATCCATTTGCCGCACATCATTCTTATTATATTTCATTCTTTATATCTTTCTCCATTTACACACTTCCATACCCGCACATACATTTAAATATATATACACACATATATATAATAATATGTGTAGATCTGTCACGTCGACTACCGACTCCGAGCAACGTAACACGAAGTGATGATGCAATAGGGTCTGCATATATTCCGCTGTAGAAGAAATCATTCTAAGAAGTCATCGAAACTATTTTAAAATAGATAAAAATCTAAGGAATCATTTATTGAAGATTTATTTTTTTTATTTTTTCATAATTTACAGAGCATCATTGAATTGTTTCGATTTAAGAACAAGAGCCTTGACATCTCTTACTCATTTATCTCGCTATTGTAGATGAATGCTCAGCTTCCAAGAACAATGACAATGTTTAGGGTCAACAGACAAAAAAAACTATTAATTCATTCAGATAAAACGTTTAACGAAGAAATTTAACCGACTTTTTTTAGTGAATGACCAGAGGTTCGGTTCCGGGGAAAATAAAATGAAAGGTCTTGAGGCCTCCAGAGGAGCCGAGAAGAGGACAAAGGTATTGGTAATAATGAATAGAGGAAATAGGATAGTGGTATGAGGGCAGAGGGGACAGGGGGCTAAGGACCGGGTCATCTGCTGTTGAAGAATCGGTTCTTGGAGATGAGACTCACCGCGATCGGCGAACTTTGAGAGTCATTGCTCACAAGTCACGTAGATCCGAGTCCAAGTCCGAGTCTCTAGGAATGTCTAGACTCCATGAGCCACTTGATGTCTAGGATCCGGCCCTTTGGGTTCTGATATTTAATTATACCGCTCAGCCCAAGTTTATACCTGTACTCAGACGCTGGGTAAGGGGCTAGATTTAAACGCCCGTTGACGTTTACAGACGTGCACGAACTTGTATTCGCAACTTGGATTTCAAATTATGAATGAAGAAGGAATTTTATTTTACCAGATGACTAATTTTTTATCTATTTGCCTATAGCTGGTGTAGATTTAAATCAAATTGCCCGATTTATTATTTTGTTTAAAGGAAAAAAAATTTATTTATTTTCTAATAGGTTTTTATTTTATAAATTTTTTCAATAAGCATTTGAATGATCGTCAGAATAAATTTGAATAATAATTTAAGTCGAGAAAAAATGGGGATTCAGTGATTATGAAAATTACCAATTATTTGAATATCTTTGGGCGGTTATCAGTTAATCGAAAGACAAATTATTTAAATTAGGAGTAGTCGAAATGAGTATACACGTGTTAAGATTTAAAAAAAAGGTATAGAGACGTCATCATTGTAATAATATTTGGTTTTAATGGATTATGAATTAACGAAATAGATAAAGATAACTAAAAGATCGGATAATTTATTACGTACTTGAAATTTATTTTCGATGTCAATATCAATGACTGGTAAAATTTTTTTATAATTATTGCAACAATGTTGGCCCGTTTGACAATATGTTATATTGATTCTTAAATAATAATTATTATAGTGAGTAAATATTTAATATTTATTGACGCACCATATTTTAATTTATAATAACCATCTAATCAGTCTGTATTTTAAAAACCAGATAGTACACAGTCTTATTTTTATCGCTATTGAAATCACCTAAAATATTGGTTTTATTGAAAAATATATTGCGCAAAAAAGACTAATGAAAAATATATTTTCGAACCATAACAGTTTCACAACAAAACTATAAATAGTTTTTTTAAATTCAAAATATTTAATCAAAATTTAAATGACAATTAATATCAATACGTAAAATATGAAAAATATTATTGTTAAATTATTCAAAAAAAAAATAATCGTATTTTTTTTTTAATTATCACCGAAATTATAAATTATTGAAGAAAAAATTTTTCAGGTAAAAAAATAAAAATGATATTTACGGATTAGTTTGATAAATTTTAACAAATAAAAAATGAATTTAGCCGTCAATAAAAATGACACCCTAATTTCTTGGAATATTGTAATAATCGTGGTACGTTAATTGTTAATCGTTATTGTCTACGAAACTTTTATTTCCTCATAGGGTTTCTTTAGTGTAATTTATTTGGTAACTTGCGTCATCGCCGCACATGGACAATTAAACATTATTAATATCATTATTATTATTACTATTATTAATATTATTATTTTAGCGTAAAACCCTCAGGAGATAAATTTTTCCTTTGAAACAGACGTCAAAGATATACCCAATAGATATACCAAGAACAGGATGAATTTATAAAATATACAGCAAATTAAATATGTACAACGAAAGTAAATCGATGGGCGATAAGTGATACGTTTTTTCCAGAAAATGGCTTATGTAGATTTTACCGAAGAATTAAAAGATGTAAGCAAAGTCGTGGAAGCTGACATTAGAATTAATTTAACTAAAGATTTAAATAAATTTAACGTGAGATGGGCAGAGTCCCCAGGTGATAAAAGTCTCGGCGGTCTGTTCCAGCAGCCGTCCGCCTGTGATGCTGACCGCTGGAGCAAGAGACGGGGGTGCAAAATATGTCTACGTGGTGGTCGCCGGCATGACGATGACGTGGATGATAAGGATGAGGATGAAGATGAAGATGAAGATGAGGATGATGATAATAATGGTGGTGTGATGTGACCGTGAGGTGACGACGTTTTACACGATAGATGTGTCACTAACGGGTGTGGGTTTTATTATTTTCTCTGATTGGTCCACAAGAGATATCCACATCCCCCGCCATCAGCACGTAACCGACCAATCGAGCGCAAATGATACGTCACGATTGTTGCATTTCTGAGTATAAATATCGGGATCATGAGCTCACAGTACTAACTCATCTTGCGACGTTTTGTCGAGCTTGTTCGTTTGACAATACATCGCTTCACTGTTTTTTTAGTTATTTATTTGTTTTATTTATTTTTTATTCATCAAGTTTATAAACATTACCAGAAGGACTTTATTTACTCTGTTTTTACCTCATCAACAAAAATTTATTTTACAATGGTAAGTTTCACATATATATTTATTTACTTATCAACTTTATCACACTACTAGAAAATTTTTTCATAACTTTGTATATTCAAAAAATGAAAAATTAATTTTAAAAATTTAAAACTAACGGATGAATTTCTCGTCGTCGCACCTTGACCTACCTTTTGAATTCGCAATTTGTCGCGACGGATAGTAAATTTATTTTGTTATAAAACTTGTAGTTTAAATGATAGTAAAATAAAAAAAGTAATTACGAGTTCGTTATGTAAAAATAAAATCGAACGGTAGAAAAATGATTTTTCAGAATATTTAATTTGCGGTACGCGTTATCAGGTTTATCACTAGACTATGAGTGATATAATATGAATTGCTAAGAGACTGAAATACAAAGTTAAGACTTGAGAGTTCAAGTACCGGGGAATTAGATCATAGGATGAACGTACGTATGATATTATCTCGGTGATGGCTAAGGGACACTACAGTTGGCTGGTTCCTTGGCTGATTTAACTAGTTTGAACCTGCACGTGTATATTTATCTACACATACATTCATACATATATTAACACACATTTAAATTCATCAAACTCTAATTCATTATTAGTCTAATCACATCTTGAATATATTAATTTTTATACAAATACTAATTTATTTAATTCAGCTCCATTATAAAAGTATACTTGTCTTTCTTACAACCGGGAAATTTATTTCAAATAAAATTATAAGTCATAAGACAAATAGTAAATTTGAAATTTGGTTTTAAAAGATGACGAGAAATAGTAAATTGTTACGGAACAATAAATGATTTAAATAAAATCAAGAATCATCAGTTTTAAATATACACGTAGACAGAAAACACGTGCCTTTTAGTCGGTAAGTCAGATGTACGCAGTCTACCCACGTGTTTGAAGTAAATCGTCGGGTATTCGGGCGATATTCCGGCAGTCTTATTAGCTCCGTGCTACCGAATAGAAGGGATCTCGTCGTTCCTCTAGACAACACTCTCAGCCCAAAACTACTTTCTACTAATGAAGTAAGACCTGTCTCTACTATTATTTAAACATTAATTTTGAGTTTAATGTCTCAGTTGACAGTAATTATTTATTTTAAATTTATTTACTCCATTTTATTATAGAAAAATCAGACGGTAAATAAATAAATAAAGTAAAAAATTGCAGTAGTTTAGTCATCAGTTAACCAGATAAATAATTTAACAATTTAATTGTTAATTAAAATAAAAAAACTATATAAATTGACATAGATTGCAGAGGAAATGATTTTTTTTTGTTGCACGTCTGCATAAAGTTTGTACTGGACTCACATTGCAGGCTTGTTGCATCATGCAGTAAGTCACGTAGTCAAATCTACTGAGTTTAAAGTCACCTTATTAATTTAAAAATATATATAATATATACATCTATACATTTTTTTTATTTTACTTGACAATTTTACTCCATTTTCAAAATTCAAATAATTCATATTTTTAAACGTCAATTTTAAAAATGACATTTAAAAAAAAAAAAAATAACAAATGCAAAATTATCGATATTCAGTCCTCGGAATGTCGGTTGCAATATTTATTCTTCAGACGTTATCACAGTTGTCGTGATTCCCAAAGACAAATAATTATTTACCTGCATTTAATTTAAAGAAAATATAATTCCACGTGTCTTATATCTCATGATCGCGATTAAGATGAAGATCTCGATTTTAGTACACGTGATTCGCGGGCTTGTAGGATCCAGCAACCGAGCGGTGAACGAACGATCGATGCACTACACGCGAATTGAATGTCTTGGCCGGTTGTCGGTCCATTCGAATTTTAATTGATATTTTATTCAACCCGTGAGATTTCTCTTCAGATCCTCGGACACTTGTCCACTCCATTCTCCATTTACTTTTTATTTATTTATCCCTACTCCCTTTTCCTCGATCGAGAGACTCGATATAAAGTCCGGCGAATTTCATTATTTATTTATAATTTTTAAAAAAATAATCCATGTAATACATTAATACTCCTCAAGGGAACGGAATAAAAGTGAGTTTATTAAAGTGACAAGTGTTGCATGCGTGATATCATCATATCAAAACTCTCCTCTCGTTCTCTTTCCCTTCTCCAGCATCGATTTTATCTCTCTATCACTCAATTCGCTCTACACTAATTCCACTCGAATTCTCTTGACAAAACCCAACACAACTTACTACTCTGTACTGATTTACTAACTAATGTAACAACTAAAATTACTCCAACTCCCTATACAACTCATATATATATATATATATATATTTACCAGCCGGCAAATTATTACCACTGACGTAGCATGACATATTACACTCAATCTCAAACATAAACACCAAAGAATTTCATTCAACTTTATTACATTAATCACTCTTACTACGTATATACATTATTACGTTTTATATATAATTAAATTACGAGTTTCCGTCAATTCACGTCATCATAAATCCTGTTCTTTCATACCGATTAATTAAATTTTAAACAATTAGAGGCAATTATATTTTTATTATTTTTTTTTTTAAATTACAAATGCGTACATATGTATATGGATTGACATTAAATCAAAGTTATGTGAATATATATATGATGTAAATATATGTAAACGTGTCTTCCGACAAGATCAGCAGTGGCAGACAGCGAATGATGACGAATATGCGTCTGGTTGTCTCTGAAACTATCGTCTATCGTCTACGTCTTATTTTATTCAAATCTCTAGTTCATTTTTAAACACGCGAATTTTTACGCGGGTAAATTATTAAATCACACAAACTTTTAATTTACCCGCTCGTTTTTCACCCATAAATTCTGTCAGTCGAGATAAAAAAATGAATTACCCGGTAAATAAAAGTAAATAAAATATAATGTACTTAGCTTAATTAATACCGTTTGAATTTATTGTCAGCATAAAATAAGAGAGGCATAAAAATGTATTAAGTAGTAAAATTTTTATTAGTCAGACACCGGTCAATAAAATTAACTCTGTTTTTTTTTTATTTATTTAATTAAAATAATTTATTTATTAATTTTGAATAAATAAACAGTAAATAATTAACCGCACATGAGTTTTTTAATCGAATATATATTTGATAATAATAATATATATGTTATAACGAACCTTGACTATAAAATACTTAATTAATTAAACGGTACGATCGGAAGGTATCAATTGAAAAATGATGTATGTGTTACAAGTCACGAGAAGGAGCTGTGAGACACTAATGGAATTGCTGATCGTGACTCGGTTCGAGTTTCTTCGCCTTTTTATTATCATTTTTTTTCTACATTATTATTATTATGTTTTTTTTTTATTTTACGCTTTACTCGCGAGTTTGAGAACAGAAGATGAGAGTCAATTCGCATGCGAGGATGACTCTTTTTTATGCGCACAAGCAATGTCATGATAAATTAAATGAATGCAAAAGAGCGGGAATAAATGACGATGCATTTGGATTTGCGGGTCAAAGTAAATCCAAGTCCATTCACCGGGTTAATGTTGTCAAGAAATACTTGATATATTTTATTACCTCGATCTATATATTTGTTACTTAAACTCTTACTAACTACTTGATAATAAATGTGATTTATATTTTTTTTTAGATGGAACAAACTATTCCAAAGTCAATGGCGGGATTCTTTTTCCTGACCCTAGTGATTCAGATGACTGCTACTCATTACATAAGTTTTGACCCCCAATCACCCAGAGAAGTCGCCAATGATTACGATGACAGACCAAAAAATGTTGACGATTCATACACAAATTCACTTACCGACAATATTGAGACACATCATCATAAAGCGGTTAGTATTCCGGATAATTATTACAACTGATAAAAAATGACTCACTTGTAGTAACTTATAAATTACTATCTCGCACGGAACATGTCACCTTGAGTCTTTGCGTTATATAATTACTTACTTTACTGCCAATCACTTAAGTATTTAAATTTATAAATTATTATTACCATTTATTTTTAGTTAAAAGCCAAACGGAAGCCTGTTAGAATCACTGGCGGACCACTTTTACTTGCCAAAGGGTAAGTTTATTTTATTTTATTATTCAATATTAATATTAATAATATTAATAATAATAATAATAATTTTTTTTTATTATTACAGACAATCCGGAGAATTAACGTGTACAGCTTACGGGTCACCGTTCCCACAAATCCATTGGCTCCGTGGTGATGATTTACAGAGTCAAGTTAGTAAAATTTTTTTACTTGAATTATTACTTATGCTGATCAATAAAATGAATAAAAATAAAATAAAAAAATTTTCTTTAGATTGAAAAACTAAAATACGTAAATCTTGTCTACCACGAGCCGTCAAAAGAAAAAGTTGATTTTGGAATCGTAAAATCAAAATTCATCGTCGACTGCGCTTCTGAAGCAGACAAAGGTGTCATTCACTGCGTGTCAATAATAAACGAGAAAGTCCAGGTAGCGTCGACATACATCGACATTGACAGTAAGTATTAATTAATTATCGAGTAATTAAAATGTTTGATGAGTTATTAAATAATTAATTAATTTTTACAGCCTCATCAATAGACTTGTCCGAAAGATGTAACCTGATACGCGCACCAGTGATAACAAACTTCATTTCATCGATGCTAGTGTCCCAGGACAGCACGGTGGTGATTCCCTGCACCGTCCAGGGCGAACCCAAACCAGACATCGTTTGGCAAACGTATAACGGCACAACAATCACCCCGACCACGGATCCGCGGTACGAATTGCTCAGCTCCGGAGACCTTTTGATCTCCTCCCTCAAGTGGGTCGACATGGACGGATATGTCTGCATAGCCAAGTCCAAGTTCGGCGAAGACCGTCAATCAACGTTTCTATATCCGGTCCAAGTAAGTTTTAACTCATTTTTAATAAGAAAAAAAGTAAAAGTCAAGTTATAAAATAAATGTTTATTATATTTATTTGATTTAAGTAATTAATAAAAATGATTTTTAATTTACAGAACGGAAGATCGACTTAGAAAAATAATTCGATAGATTTGTTTTAATAGAATTTAATGAAGATAAACCAATGGCCAATGAGAGTACTTGAATCCATCTATTTAAAAATTAGAATAAGTAGATAGCTGACTATTGTGCCAAATTTAAATACCGTAACATATAAATTATATATGAAAAATAATTTGCGTAAAAAAGATAAAAAATAAGCGGCTACGAACGAGTCAAAAATATTAAGATATATATATTATGCAATGTAATTATCTAGTCACCAAGTGGTATAGGTAAACTTTCCAATCAATAACCTGGCCGGCCCATAGTCAGTAATTATTATATTTATATTAATTTAATAAGTAGTTATTATTATTATTTTTTTTATTTTAACGTGTAACATTCCCAAAATGTATTTTTTCATTTATTGAGTTACATATTTTTTTTTAGTTAGCCAATTGTTTAATTGCACGTGGTGCGATTACTGATTGACATAAATTAATATTATTTAAATTAAATTATTATTATTGAATAAATAAATAAATAATCATTGTAATAAAAAATATATTTAAAAGTGATGGTAATGATACTGATATGTATATTACCTGGCAGAACAATGTACTTACTATATTAATAAAAATACTTTATTATGATGAATTAAATAATGTGGAAATTTATTATTTAATTTAAATACCTGACCCTGATTAAACAACTGAATTCGATCGAATTAAACAGAATTAAATTTTTAATTCTATTTAATTCAGATAAATTCTGTTAATTCGGTGCCTAACTTAAAAATGAATTCTGTCTAATTCGGCAGGAAAACCAGAATTTGTACAAATTAAAACGAATTTAAATAATTCTATTCGGTTTAATTCGTAAATAATTCTCCAATTTCTGGTTCTGAATCTGAATTAAACTGAATTAAAACGAATTTGAAATTTTTAAATCGGTTTTATTCTGTTTAATTCAAATTCAAATTTTCAATTCAGTTGAATTCTGTTTTGCAGAATTCGATCGAATTAAACAGAATTAAATTTTTAATTCTATTTAATTCAGATAAATTCTGTTAATTCGGTACCTAACTTAAAAAAGAATTCTGTCTAATTCGGCAGGGAAACCCGAATTCGTCCAAATTATAACGAATTTCAATAATTCTATTCGGTTTAATTCTGATTAATTCGAAAATAATTATCCAATTTCTGGTTCTGAATCCGAATTAAAACGAATTTGAAATTTCTAAATCGGTTTTATTCTGTTTAATTCAAATTCAAATTTTCAATTCTGTTGAATTCTGTTTTGCAGAATTCGACAGAATATAACAGAATTAAAATTTTTAATTCGCAATATGGGTTCCATGACAAGTGATCCCTCAGACTAGATCCAACTGACAACTGGTCCAATTAACAGCTGATCTAATTCATCAGTTTCATCAAGATTTTAATAATTTTCATTGTCATTATCTTCAAAACCTTTATCTTGATAATTTTCAACCGAATGTCGATGGGATCAATTTGTGGAGATCACTTGTCGTGGTATGAAATTGTTGGGATCAGTTGACATCACACCGATAAAACATAAAAGAAAGAACAAAAACATAACTGACTAAGATAAGTGAATCGGAGTGGAGACAAAGATTATTATATATAATATAAGGGATTGAAGTTGCTAAGTATTTCCTTGATTGCGTCCAAGTATTTCATGTCGTTGAGAATATTTATTTACTCAACGCTTTCCGTAATTTGTATCAAAAAACTAAAAAAATAAATAAATATCAAGTCATACAGTTTAATTATCGAACTCAGTTTTCACTCAAGTTTCCATTTACACTTGACTTGACCTCTTGAATGCATTGGAGACCCACAAAAAAAATTTACCGATGTTTAGTAGCCACTAACTAATTTACAAGTTCTGTTTCTAGGACCATTTTGTATAAATGACTTATTGGAGTATGGAATTTCTAAATATCTGAAGGCTGGTTGGTAGTTTTAAATTTTTCTTTACATTTCTCAGTTTGGGCACTTGATAAGTCCATGTTCAAGATCTCGTTGAGGATCAGATTTACTGATGATGTGTCCGTGGGAAAACCCTGTAGTCTATTCGCAGTTTTGTAAACAGACGTTGGTCTGTTCTCAGTTTGAATTATGGGGCATTTTCCCAAATATTATTTAATTATTAATTCACATGAATGATTATTGTAATAACAAATATATTTAAAAGTTTAGTCATTGTTGTCCCATAGCGAGGTTTCGGCAGAAAATTTTTATTGAGTTGTTGGTGAGGAAGCGTTGGCGAGTGAGTTTTAAAAAATTGAAAATAAGTCTTATAACGCGTAGTCTCGTAACGAGATCTGTAAAATCCTAGTCGGGTCTCTTCATCATATCAATCATTTAAATATTTCTCTGAGATTTTTGTGAGCAGGGCTATGGGCCAAAAGATAATTAATGGTGTCAGGCGGTGTGCCGTCAACTGATCCCAACAATTTTATACTACAAGTGATCTCTACAAAATGATCCCACCGACATCTGATCCCATCAACAATTGATTTATTATTTCCACAGTAATAATAAAAAATACCCGATGAAAAAAGATTTTATACAATTGTATAGAATTATATATGGACTATATATAATTATATATAGATTATATATAATTGGATAGAAAAAATGGCCCGATCCAATTGTATACAATTTGTATAGAAATTGTATACAATTCTATACAAACTGTATATAATTATATACAATCCTACATATTACAATTATATAGAATTGTGTATAATTTGTATAAAATTGTATATAATTATATAGACTTGTATACAATTTGTATAGAATTGTATACAATTTCTATATAGTTGTATACAATTGGATCGGGCCATTTTTTGTATATAATTTTATACAATTGTATAAAATCTTTTTTCATCGGGTAATTTATTTGAAGATCTGATTTATCTATTGATCTATTTAAAGAAACAAATCTTATATTTTTCCCAAGTTTTTTTTTGGTTCCTTTTTGGTAATCGTTCCGATAGGGCCACGTGCCACTTGCTGTTGTTTATGTTTATTTCTGTATTTTTTGTTTATTATTTAAAAAGTCTTGTTAATTTTTTGCTTCCGTTTTCCAAACACTTGACTTGTTGGTATTTATCAAAGTGTGGTATGTATATGTTGTTTTATCCCAAGTTGTATGTAGGATCACTTGTTAAGGATCAGTTGTCATGAAACTGAGTCGGGCCTGTTTAGGAAGCAGCAAGCAACAGTTGGTTATTAAATTAAAATATCAGATAAATTTTTAAAATTTTTATTTCACAATACGTGATTTTTAAAACGCTGTGTGATTCATATTACAATAATTAGCATTACTCGTTTTAAAATAACGAATTGATATCTTTATACATAAAAATTTTTATTTACTTAATTGGTTTTATTTTCCTTATTTATTAATAAATTAATTTTCTCAGCCTAATTATTTGTCATTAAATAAACTCACTGATAAAATTAATTATTATCTTCTTTACAACAGTGTCACTAGATAAAACTTTATAATAATAATAATAATAAATTATTATTATTATTTTCAAATCTTAAAATCGTTTACAGTCGCAAGTGTAATAATAAAAATAACTAATTAATTAATTATTAATGACTCTGGTGGTTTAACTTAATTTAAAAATGACAAACATTCATATTAATAATAATAATATCAACTGCAAATTCACACATATAATACAGGTACTTAAATATATAAGTATATTTTGTTTGATTCTAGATCAATTATGCATTTTTTTTAAATTATTAAATATATTTAATTAAAATAATTTATGTTATAATTTTAAAAAAAGGCAATTGTCGTAAAAAACATAAAATTAATTAAATTTTTTTTAATGAATAATAATAATAATAAATAAATAAAAATTTAATTGTTAATTAATTGAAGCATGAGTATTTAGAAAGTGTAATTTTTTTAACTATCAATTTTTTACAACTAGAATCAAACAGGACCCTACGATTAAGTTACAATTATTTACAACAGTTAATAAATTTTTAGCTCTATCACTTAAACAATTTAATGATTTTATTTTATTTAATAATTTATTGTTGCATTATTTTTATTTAATTAATATTAATTGTCTCTATTATTAGTATTATTATTATTATTGTTCATAAATAATTAATTAAATTTTAATCTTAACTTTATTTCTTTTCCGTTGCACTACGAAGTAGTCACCGCTTTCATTGCCGTAAAGATGAGATCGATGTTTCATTTCAGTTGCTGCTGACTTTTGTGTAAAATAAACAAGTAAAGAAAAGAGATAAATAAATTAGTCGAGAGAAAGAATAAAATAATGAAAGAATAAAAATTTTAAATAAACAAAACAGAAAAAGAAAGAAAAAAATTTTAAAATATAAAAAATAATAAATTTTGAGTCGCCGGTGATCGAAATGTTGTCGTTATTTTTTCTTTCCTTTTTCTTTTACCATTTAACTCAACTCACCAAACGCGATTGTACTCTTCCTGGTAAATCTTCGCTCAGTGTATATATTTCACTACTTTCTATGGTACATCGCGAGCCGTCCTCAAATACAACCTATCAAATAGATAAATATTTATAAGTAAATGATAAAATATTTTTATTTTATTAAATACTTACAGTATACATTGTTCGAGAATTTGTTCCCTCAAAAATACCATCGTAAATTTGTCCATCTGTCCACTGTACTTTTACATCTTCTCCAATAATTGGGAGACTCTCATGACTCTAAAAAAAAAAAATTTCATTAAAAAATTGATACTAAGATTCAAAATAATTTTTTATTACGCGAGTGCAAATCGTTTTTAAATTTAAAAATTTTTCTTGCGCCAAAAATCTTTTTTTTTTCTCAAGGTAAGAGATTTAGTACCCGATTACTCATGTATTTGCCCAAGCGGCACAAAAAAAAATTGTTGAGTTTTTGTTGAATTTAAGTCAACAATTAGTCAACTTAAATTCATGATATCAAAGTTAGCAGACGTCTAATAATTTTTGGATTTTATTTCAGACAGTAAATTATAAAAAAAAAAATTTTGAAAAAATTGCACCTGTAGTTTTTTAAATTCTCTACATGTGAATATTTTTTTTTTTTTTTTTCTGATTGATTTGTTCAAAAAAAAAAAAAATAAAAAAATTTTTAATTATCTGCTAACTTCAGGATCATTAACAAATTGTCGTTTTAAATTTAACAAGTCAACAATTTTTTTTTGTGCCGCTTGGGTGTATATTTACATTTACTAAATATATCTACACAAATACATGAAGTGATCGAGTACTAAGTCTTTTACTTAAAGTAAATTTTTTTTTCAACAATAAATAAATTCATCTCTGTGTAGAATAAATAAATATATTTAAATAATACTCACAATAATATCAGACTGGTAAAGATTGTCGCTGAAACTGGTATCGCTGAATGTAACCATGCAAAATACAGGGGATTCAATCGATTCAACAGTCGCTTGATAAAAACGTGTGTTTTTATGTTTAGCCCATACTTTATCCCCCTGCCGGATGTCAAACGTTTCCTTTATTTCATTTTTATGTCCTCGGCATGTCACCTAAAATTTAAAACAAATAAATTTATATTTTTACAAAACTATTTTACTATAAATAATTCATCATTGAAAGAAAAGAATTTTATTTTCTACCTGGAATTCATTTGAATCATAAGCAGGTATGTCGAACGCTGCACCAGCAACTAGACCACAAGAGGGATGGAAAGATGTCCCACAGAGATGACAGCTCAGTACAACGCCCGTGTTTTGCTTGCAGTACGAGCACTGCTGCTTGACCATCTCTTGTTTTATTGTCAGAACGTTGATAGGATCTTTGTGGACAGAATCTTTGAATGTGACACCTGGTATCAGCAGAGCGCAGAGTATGTGTGCCCACCGGCTGTCGCTCGTTCGTTTCACGGCACCACCGCGCATCGGACAGAGACAGCAGTTAGATTGTACCATACCAGCTTTGCATTTATCACACGCCCAATTAAATATATCGCTGGGTAATACTGTGATTCCATAGCAGGATGCGTGAACTGTGACATGACAGTCGCGACACCGAAGTAAACTGTTATTTTCTGGTTCAATCTCTTGTTCTTTTGAATTTGCCGCGAATAAACTTGATGACACGCAAATTGGAGAGCTCTCTGGCAGAGTCGTTGGCTTGAAACACTTCCAGTCCGGTGGCATTTGCCGGTTGCAGCCGTTGGTTGACGACGCGAATGCTGTGCAAATAGCGCAGTGTGACAATTGGCTGCTCCAGTAGTCATTGAACGTCCGGACGTTGTCCAGATCCGGGTTGTTGGGATAGAGCATGTCCATAATATGACCTGGTACTTGAGAGTGTCCATTTGACGCAGCTGCCACAGCAGAGGTAGAGGTGGAGGTCAATGTGGACATTGACGTCGACGATGATGATAAAGTTGGTGACAGCATTGACGATGACGAGGACGAACAAGTTGAGGCTTTAGATGACTCGTGATTGTTGTAGGCTGGGTAGTTTGGTTCAATTGTTAATACTGGAGGGAGTCCGTCCTCTTCAATCTTAAGCTGATTTTTACGCTTAGGTGTCCGCGGTTTACGCGGGGTTTTAGTTGGGCTCTTAACGCCACCAGTTATTTTAGTCAATGACGGAGGCTTTGAACTGTTTATTGACTTGATGGCGGCAGCGCTCGGTTTCGTTGGTATCGGTATTTTTATTTCCGGTCCTAGGGTTGTTGTCAATGGAATAATGGGTTTAATGTCCGGCATCGACATCTTCGAGTCTGCGTACGACATCGACAGATATTTATTAGAGGGTAAATTGAAAAGCATCTGGGATTTTATGGCCGCTGCGCTGTTGTCTGTCGGGGCTGCGAAGCTCGTCGGCTCGTACTCCGATGAAGCAGGTTCCTCTTTGATAAAACCCGGCGTTATCATCGTGCTGTTCGACTGATTAACATTGCACTCGGTCAATTTAAGCGGTGACAAATTGTCAACTTGCGTCGCTATCGAGCACATTCTGCGGTCGCCACTTGCTGGATCGTCTTGACTGTTTAAGGATTCAAGGGACAACTTTGTCGGCTTCTTTTTACGCGGTGTTCGTTTTACATTTGATTTTAATTGACTCTGTATTACTTGGGGTTTTAAAATTGACACCGCCGTAGGCTGCAATATTTTGTGCAATTGCGGAACTGGATTTTTTTTATACTGCGGCTGTGGCATCACTATTTCAACTTTATTTATAGATGAATTTTGTTTAAGCTGCTGTTGCTGGGCGACTTTTAAAAGTGAGCTACCAATTGCTATCTGCTGGTGTTGCTGTGACAATGATGATGATGATGATCCCATTGACATTCTCGCGCTTGTTTTACCCGATACTTTTATAATACCGTTTTTATTTGGTGTACTGTAGGACAACGGAGTTGCTGATGCTATTACATTATTATTATTATTATTGTTATTAAATTGTATAGCAACATTTGATGACGGTGATGAGAATGAATTACTGATCAATGAAGATGATTTACCATCACTGCTTATTACAACAGTATTTGGTGACGGCAAGTGCCACAGCTTTTTAGTTGTACTCAGTGCTGAGTTTATCAAAGTCGAAGGCGCTTGGACTGTTTTTATCTCACGTGGATTTACGTCATTGGCTATCAGGACGGTGTTGGTGTTGGGCACCTGCCAGAACCGTTTGGTAGCGACCCGGGCGTCTTCTGCTGTAAACGTAGCATTTGAATTGATCTGTCCCGGTCTCTTGGTCTCGTCAACGCGATCAGAGCCAGGAAAAACAGGAGTGGAAACTTTACTTTGAAAGACACTGAGCATTTTATTGTCATTTGTGTCAACGCTCTCAGAAATAATTGTAGTCTTGGGTAGTTTACATCTTTCTAAATGCTGCAGCATTTCCTTAGACGTAATTGTGACCTTCGGCTTGATGGGTGTCACTGTGTTCTGAAGAAACGAACTGTTGTTGTTATTACTTTTGTTAAATTTACTGGATTCATTTGGACCGGACTGTAATCGCGAGTTCTGCTGGAGTACGAGCAGACCATTGGCTGCTTTGAGAGTGTCGTTGTCTTGTGATTTAGACTTAACTTCATTGTTGTTTGTCTGTATTATTTGCGTCGGTTTCGTCAGCACGCACAATTTTGGCGCCTTTATAATATCATTCTTCGGATAAATAGTCACCGGTCTGTTGATTGTTTTCGCGGTTGAACATTTTTTGGGTATAATAGTAAATGAAGACTTTTTTTTCTTCAACTCAGTGGCGCCAGATGTCACAATGACAGGAGCGCTGAATGTCATCGGTTCTTTTGAATTTTTAATTGGAGAAAAACCCAAAAATTCTGTTTGCGATGACGCGGATGACGATGACGAGAACGAAGTATCAGCAACTTTAATAAACTTGTCCTCAGTGTCGTCAGCATACTCATCATCAGTTACTGCCGAGGTTTCGATCTTGATAGGCGACTCGTCAATTGACGTACCAAGCGCTGATGATTTATCAGTTGCGGTGTCAGTTGTAATAGAGGATTTATCATCAATAAACGAAGTAACGCTTTCATCAAATGATTTATCCTGCAAGGACGTATCAGAATCGTAGTCATACCGCGATATAACTGCCGAAATGCAAGCCTCAATGTTATCACTAATTTGTGATGCACTTGATTTATTAATAGACTTATTAATACTACTTTCATCAGTATCACTGATACTGCTACTTAATTTAATAGAGGGTTCAGTCTTAATGTGTGATTTTTGTGATGATAGACTAGGCATCGCCATCAGTTTACGCTGGACATCTGCGTCAGAGACATCCAGCGGTTGGGAAGAGTCGAAGACCGACGCTACTGGTGCGATACATTTTAGTTTTTTCTTGTAAGTTCTCTTGGGAATATTAACATTAATATTACCACTAGCAAGTTTCTTGTGCTCTTTATTCTCTGTCTTGTGCTTCGTATATTTTCTCTTCTTCTTAACCGGAGAGTCACCAGGAGTCACAGGGTAGTCAGACGTCGAGGGCTCTTTTATTTTAAACACCGAATTTATATTTTTCGTCTCATTATTAATTGATGATGAATTTATACCATCAAAGTTTGTTATTTTTGGTATGACGAGACACGGGACCGCGCTGCCAATGATGTCAAGATACTTTGGCTTGATGTCAACACTCGTGCTTTCCTCATTAGAATTATGGTTGCTGTTCAATGAAGCCTTTATCGATTTCTTTGTTTTGAAACCGCCTCGCTCTTTGTCTAGATTAAGCCGGCGCTTCTTGCGTTTGTTTTTCTTCTTGTTGTAGCCGTCGTCATACATGCTGGCCTCTTCGACTTCGAGCTCGCCGGCCTTGAGCCAAATGTCCTCGAGGACTTCGAGCTGCTGCTCGTCGGGCCCGTCCTCCTCTAGCTCGAGGTCTTGGAGAACTTTCTTAACGTCCGCAGGAATGTCAGTACTGTTAACTAATTCGTCCATATTGAGATCTGGATTTGTATCCACAAGTGTTTTCTTACGATGAATTGTGTGCCGTTTATTTTTTGGCGCGTTGACGTAACTGTCTGGCAGCTTGTCGTTGCTGTTGCTGCACAGGAGGTCCATTTGCGAGGGCATTGGCGCTGCAGTTTGTCGAGGATCTTCAGGATGACATCCGATATCTTCACCGCGCAGCCATAAATCATATCTGCAATTTAAAAAATTAAATAAATAAAACAAATAATTAATTAATTAAATAAATAAATAAAATAATTATTTACCTTTCAGGCTGGAAACGTTTGACAAAAGTATCCATTGATATTTTCACCATATCTTTGCTGCAAGTGCACTGAGTTGCTCTCTTGCCATACTCGACCCATCTTGGCGCTGCAAAGTTTGTTGACTCGGCGCAATTGAACCCGTGATTGAAACCAGCATGATAACCATAGGGAAATGTTATCATTATTTCCCCAGCTTCTTGAGTTATCTTTAATTTAAATTCATTTTATTGTAATTACACATAAATTATTGATGCCATTGAGTTGATATATTTGTAAAAAAATAAAAACTTACTTTGTTGCAGGGTATTGAATATTGCCGAAGAATTTGCGGAGAAATCAATGACATTTTGTGCCGCAAAAAAGCCTGACAACTCTGATAACTGCCGGGAAAAAAACCACTGGCGAGTCTTTCCAACCTGCGGCCATGCTCCGGAGGTATCGCGTACCAGGTCTTGGGTGCTCCGAAATGTAAATAATTTATGGAGTAGAGATCCATGTCCTCGGTGTGCCATGCAAATGTAGTTTTCCACATACCGAAGTAAAGATACGCGGTGTTTACTCCGTCAATAGATATCCCGTAGTCTTTGTTTACATAATCGAGGATGGTACCAAGATGATTTATGTTCCAGTCGGTAACATCCGGGTCTGTAAGAGACCCAGAGACATCGGCGCCGTAAATAGGCGCGACGTACGTTATGTTTTTCCAGTACTTGCGCTCAAGATCCTCGTAGTCAAAGTGCTTTGGAGTCGCGTACCTCTCGGAGTTCGCCAGCTTCTCGTACTCCTGAATTGTCATCGACTTCTTCTGGATGTTTATCTGCTGGTACAGCCCCTGCTTGCCAGTCACCACCTGGCAGATCGGCGCGGGTATCGACAGGTCCATTTGCGAGACATCGTACCCGCCTTTTCGCGGCACCCACTCGGGAGGAGGTATCACTTTCGCGAGACCCGCTTTGTGCGCGCCCTTGCTCTCCATGTACTCCACGTACTTGGAGAAGTCTTTGAACTCTTCGTAGGTCGGTCTGAAGACCTGGATACGGGGGGTCCCCCCCGAGGAACTGACCATTCTTTTTTGTTTACCTGAAAAACAAATAAATTTTTAGTGCTTTCAATAAAAAAAAAAAATAAAACCAATAAAATATTTAATTTAAAACGATCCTGAAGTTAGCAGACAATTAAAAATTTTGGGATTTTATTTTGAACATTTAAATTTCAAAAAAAAAAAAAATCAAAAAATGCACATGTAGAAAATTCAAAAAACTACAGGTGCAATTTCTCAATTTTTTTTTTTTTATAATTTACTGTCTAAAATAAAATCCAAAAATTATTACACGTCGGCTAACTTTAGTATCATATCATAATTTAAAAATATTTATGAATTAAAATCTAAATGAATTAAAATCGCATACAATTATAAAGCAAAATAATAAAACAAATAATAATTATATATGACAACAAATTAAAAAAAATAATAATAATGAATAATTATTGTTTTTAAATTATAAAATACCTTTTTTCATTATTAAAATATAATTGTCACGTGATTTAATAAGTTAAATATTTAAATCAAATTTCATTGCATAATTATGTTGTTAAACAAATAAAATTAAGTATAAATAATTACTTAATCTTCTTTGTAGTTCATTGATCGTGATGAAATTCTTCACTTATTTATTGTTTATCATATTTTACTAAGCCCCAATAAACTTTGTCGTGCAATAAATATATATATATTTTTTTTTTAATTTCTATTTTATGCAATAGATCGTCGATAAGTTTAAAATATTTTTAAAACCAAAACTTCATGTCCGCATTGCAATAGACACTCGTTATTGCATGAGTTTTAGTATCACACTGTAACTATTATTATTATTATTATTATTGTTATTATTATTATTATTATTATTATTATTGTCAGAGTATATGGTGTGTACTATGTCACGAGAACCGGGAAGTAAATCACGATAATTTCACACACGCACACCGATCTCCATCTTGTGTGTGTATTAAAAAAAGATGGATCCATGTTTTTGGAACGAGGCGTGTTCTTGTGCATAAACAAAATGGATGGCTGCTTATTGACATAAATTCAATTAAAAATAATAATTTATCACCAGCACATTCAGCTCCTGATCACAAACCACAAATAAATATTAAAATTATTATTTAAATTAATAAACTAAATAAATAAATTAACTGTCACCGTAAAACAAAAAAAAAAATTATTTAAAATATTAAGTTTTAAAAACATCGGACTATTTTGTCACTGTCTAGCATTCAAAGGTTAGCATCATTCTCCCTTGCATTTATCATCACTCACTTTACACACAATAAATTATTTATTTGTTTAAATGTCGACTTATTCACGGGTTTTATTTTTTGAATTTTTATTTATGGAGATCAATTGATACTCGACACCATCTTGTATTTTTATTTTTAAAACCACCCGGTATAGTCGGAGCTGGAGCACTGGATGATACTGACTGAGGACAATAACAACCTCGATGATGAGGAAAAAAATACTGCCACGCGATCACACTTTGGGTTTAATTTAAAAATTAGAACTGGCGCCAACTAATTTATTTTTAAAATTAGTTTTAAAATTTTAGAGTAATTACTGAATTTTAATGAGACACTATCACTTAAGTGTGTAGTTGCTAGGACTTATCACTGTGTTGAAGATGGTTGATGGTGTAGATGGAGTTGGAGATGGAAGATGGATAAACCCCCACTTGGGACTGATACTTTATCCTCTCGCCCCCCTGCTGGCAAACTCTAGGGCACTGGCTTCAGATCTGCTGGCTGGCACGTACGCACGTTTTCTTACTGCGCATGCGTGACCTATTGTCCTGCGTACCGCGACATTTCAAACGCATGTGGATGTTGAACTGAATGATACCTGGGTTCTGTAAATGAGTAACGTTTAGTACCTGGCCTAAAGTATCCGGACCTTTTTCTTTGTTGGGTGAAGGAAAAGTACAAGATTGTACAAGTGAATGACAGATGGACGAGTACGGATCCAAGTATTTGTGGAGTAAATTTACTACTTACGGATTACGGGGGTGAGAAGAAAGAAAATTTTAGCAGATGGCTTTGGATAAAAGATTTATGGGTACTCGGCAAGTTTAGACTGGAAATTTTGTACTGTAGATTTTAAATGAGAAATAAATTTATTTTTTTGGAAGGAAAGTAAATTAGAATTTTTATTTTATTTTATAATTTAAAATTGTGGTGTGAAGTAGCAATGAGTGGGAATGTAGCAGACATGAGACAATTTATAAATTTGAATTTGAATTAAATAAATTAAATGATCCTGAAGTTAGCAGACATTTAAAAATTTTTGAATTTTCGGATTTCAACAAATCAATTGCAAAAAAATAAAATAAAAATATGCACACGTAGAAAATTTTAAAAACTACAGGTGCAATTTTTTCAAAAATTTTTTTTTTGTGTTTTATCGTCTAAAAAAAAATCCAAAAATTATTAGACGTCTGCTAACTTCAGTATCATATAAATGAATTAATTTAAATAACGAAATTTAAAAAAATGCGCGTACGAATTTTGCGTTTATCTAGACATGCATTTTTTAATTTTTACTCTACTTACATTTTATTCTTTTATTATAAAATTTTAAAAATTTAAAATTGTCCGGTACATTCATACTGATGAAGTAAAAGACATCAGACAAATTTAAAATTATTGATAAATAGAGTAAATAAATTTTAAAAAATGCGCATTTAAAAATTAATAAGTGCATTTTTTTAAAAATTATTTACTCTATTTATTTATAATTTTAAATTTGTCTGATGTCTGGTACATTCACATTGAAAATTTGAATTATGCTTTCAGGAAAAATATTTTAGATTGCTGGCAATCGATAATTTAAATTTGAAAATAAATTTTTTCCCGCGTTTTTTTCTATAAGTTCTTAGTAATTAATGAAATTAATAAAAAATAATTACAAGCTCGGGAGCGCAATAATAAATTTCAAAATTTCCCGCGAAAATTGTAAACGCGCCAAAAATTCAAACAGCGGCCTCTAGTTTAAAAAAAAAGCCGATGAAAATAAAGCCATAGAAAATATGAGTTGTGTTGCGATATAAAGAGCGGGATTTGTGTTATTTATACTAATAAACAAGTCGACAAATAAATATATAAATACATTTGTAGTTAAATAAATCCAACAAAGGACAATAATATTTATTATAAAAGTAAAAAATTTTATTGTCAAGTTCTAAGTATTTTTGACACAATGGCGGATACAAAAAATGTAAAAATCTCTAACCTAAAAATTATTACAACTCGTGTGTGTATTTATCAACTAATTACTAATTATTTAAAATTACTGGCTGTTTTAGGATACCAAGTCTGAGTCCGAGCACATCAACTTGAAAGTTCTTGGTCAGGACAGTGCTGTCGTGCAGTTTAAAATAAAAAAACACACGCCGCTAAGGAAACTGATGAATGCTTACTGCGAACGTGCCGTAAGTCATTTGTTTACACAACAAATACTAAAATTACGTCAACAATTTAAATAATTTATCGTAATTTACACAATCGTCTTTCCAGGGTCTAGCCATCGCGTTGGTGCGTTTCAGATTTGACGGGGCGCCGATAAACGAAGCGGACACCCCGTACTCCTTGGAGATGGAGGAAGGAGACACCATCGAAGTCTATCAGCAACAAACTGGCGGTAGATGCTGAGCTTAGGTCATATTTTATAAGAAAAACTATTTAATTATAACTTTTTATATCATTCGTAAACTTTATCTCTTTCCGTACCTTAAGTTCGTTTTGATTCAAATCTTTGTCTGAGACATTGATCTAAAAATTTATGAGTGTGGATGTAGCAGACATCAGATGAATTTTAAATTTTAAATAAATAGAGTAAATAATTTTAAAAAATGCACTGATTAATTTTTGAATTTTTTAGATGCGCATTTTTTAAATTATTTATTGTATTTATTTGAAATTAAAAATTTGTCTGATGTCTGCTACATTCACACGAAAAATTTCAAAATTTTGTTTCCATAAATTACTCATTTTTTTAAATTCGTACTGTAGATACTCTATTGTTTACTGATTTTTAAAAACTATTTAAATATTTTCCAACTGACGATCTCGTTTATTAATAAATAAAATAATCGTTGATTTGATATTTAAAAATTTATAAAGTTCTCGCGACGATAAAAACTCCAGCAAATTTAAATAAAAAAAAACTAACTTAATTTAAAATGTTTGTCAAAAAATTAGTGTGAAAAATTAAAACCAAATTTCGGTTTTAATAATTGAGGAGTTAATTTTTTTACAAGCGACTTCTTTCTAAGTAATATTAAATATTCATTGTATAGATTTTAAATTAAAACAAGATAATGTATTACTTAATAAAGAAAAGTAAGATTTTATAATTTTTTTAATCAATTCTTTTATTTTTTAACGACTTAGAAATTTTATAAAATATTATTATTTAAATAGATAACATTATTTACTAATTGCCTGCATCGATAAATGATATTCGGCTACCAATTGATCCAGTACAGGTTTCACTTCGTATTTAACTTTTGAATGATTTGGGCCGAAGGTCAGTTCAATCATACGCGCGGCTTTTGTGACAACTTCCAAGGCCTGAAGGCCTTTATTTTGCAGTGACAGCAATTTACCCCATGAAAAATACATCTGGGCAGTCATTGGATGTGAATCGCCGTAGTAATATCTAGTGAATTAAATAAATAAATAATTTAACTGGTAATTTTTATAAATAATAATAATAAACATCCCGTATTCTGAAGGCAACTTAAAGGAAAGTGTTGGAGAGTAAACAGTTCCCTTTAAATTGACAGTAAATTGTCTGTAACTTGAATTCAATTTGACTACAAGTGTTACTGACGGACAATGACGTTAATTTAAAGTTTTACTTCAAATTGACGGCAAGTTTTTTTGTCAAATTTCATTCAGATGGCAGTTGATTTGCATCAACTTGCACGCAAGTATTATCCAGCAAAAGCTTGCCAGAAACTTGTTAAGTTACCCGAAAATATTTCACTGCAGAACTTGCTGAGCAAAATCACAGGGAGGTGGAGAGTAATTAAAAAATTATAATTTAATCATAAAAAAAAATTACGTATGCCTCAAAAACATCTAGTACATGATAGAATTTATATGATCAAGGTAGGATGTGATCATATTTTTGATTATTTTGTACCATGTGAATGGATAATTAATTTTTTATTTGTATGATTTTGTAAATTATTTATGGTTTGTTTTAGTTGCTGAAGAAGTCCCAATAAAGGGACAAAATGTTCAATGTATGGTCAAAAAAATTATAATTTTTTAAATGATACTGAAGTTAGCCGACGTCTAATAATTTTTGAATTTTTTTTAAGCGAGAAATTATAAAAAAAAAAATATTTGAAAAAATTGCACTTGTAGTCTTTTGAATTTTCTACATGTGCATATTTTTATTTTTTTTTTTTATTCAAATTTAATTGTTAAAAAAAAAATTAAAAAATTTTTAATTATCTGCTAACTTCAGGATCGTATTTTTTAATTACTGTCCACCTCTCTATGACTTTCACCATTTTGATACTAATAAATGCTTACAAATATTTGGGAATTAATTTTGTTGCATAAACTTCAGCTTCTTCCCAGCGATCCAAGTCGACGGCTGCTGCTACGGCATTTTCTAGCGTACGGACCGCAAGTAAATTATACGGGTGTACTATTCCTTCTTGTTTGTCCAAACACATTCTGCTTGCATCCAAATCTACCAAAAATATATGTATTAAAATATATGTAACGTATATTTAATTAAATTACCAACAAATTTGAGGATAATTACAGGCCATGGATTGCATTTTGTCCAACTGATAAAGCGAAAGTTCACAGACTTTATTAAACTTATCAATGAACTCGTCGGTTAATTTTTCCCCGCATTTGTTGCACTCGTTGAGTGACGGCAGGCATGGATTTGTGCATTTTTTATTAGGACATGCTGCAGCTATTTCGATAGTCTCCGGTGTGTTACATCTTTCACACTCGCACAAAAAGAAGTACGACTGTTTCAATTCCTCGCGCCTCGTCTTTGTGTCTTTTAGTAAATCTATATACGTTATAAATATCTGAAAATAATTATTTTTAGTATTCACAGTATCATAGGGTACTCAGGTGGCAACTGAATTTGCCAAGAGTAAGTATAGAGCACAGTAATTACCTTAGACCAATCAAGGGACTCTAGGTCGCAGAGAGTTCTAATAAGCAGCTTTGTGCCTTCAAAAATAGCCGTTGCATTTGGCCTGCAAGAATGATCGAGTATTGAAGGCCCCAAATAAATACCTACACCTAAACTGGTCATGTCTGTATCAAGAATGTTGAATGAATTGACACTCATCCGCCCAAATATCTCCAGCAATTTTTTCGGCTCGGGTATTATTTCTCGGGGTAAGAATTCAAACAAGACCATACTCAGTGACGTAAAGTGTTCCATTTTTTTAACATTTTTTTTAATATTCTCCGCATCTAAAATTAAAGAAAATTTATCTGTCAATGAGCATAAACCAAACTTTGATAAGAGATTGCAGCTTCGCCGAGATTATCTGTTACCGTATAGTCGTCTTGTTAAATATAACAAATCTTTAATTGTTACAGTGATTAGAGTATGGAATTTTTACATGATCCTGAAGTTAGCAGACATTTTAAAATTTTTGAATTTTTGTTTTTCAAAAAATCAATTGCAAAAAAATAAAATGAAATTATGCACATGTAGAAAATTTTAAAAACTACAGGTGCAATTTTTAAAAATATTTTTTTTTCTATGGTTTATCGTCTGAAAAAAAATTCAAAAATTACTAGACGTCTGCTAACTTCAGTATCATATTTTTATGATCCTGAAGTTAGCAGACATTTGAAAATTTTTGAATTTTTGTTTTTCAAAAAATCAATTGCAAAAAAATAAAATGAAATTATGCACATGTAGAAAATTTTAAAAACTACAGGTGCAATTTTTAAAAATATTTTTTTTTCTATGGTTTATCGTCTGAAAAAAAATTCAAAAATTACTAGACGTCTGCTAACTTCAGTATCATATTTTTACGATCATGAAGTTAACTGACAGTTAATAATTTTCAGTTTTTTTTTTCGACAAATCAATGACAAAAATATAAAATATAAAAATATCCACATGTAGAAAATTTAAAAAACTGTAGGTGCAATTTTTTCAAATATTTTTTTTGTAATTTATTTCTAAAAAAATCTAAAAACTTTTAGACCTCGGCTAACTTCAGTATCATGGAATTTTTTGCTATTGAACTGTACAAATATGCCGACATTTATTGATCTTAAAAAACCGGGTTTCGATTATTTTCTTGTGCATGAGATCAATGACTTAATGATTGTAAAAATTAAGAGACCCAGTACCTGATCACTCAGGTATTTTAGCTTTTGATGGCAGCAAGAAGTTTCGACTTCACGGCAAAATAAATTTTAGTATCTATCTATCTATCAATCAATAAATTAATTGACAATTTAAATGATAAAATAAATAACTTACGTGTCATTAAATTATTGAAGACACGATATTTAGTTGCTGTGTAATAACCCCGTTCATTTTTACCCATCTGAAATAATTTAATAATTACTCTGGCCATCAATCGGGCAGCATCAGGCACAATTCTCGGGTGCACACGTTTTATATTCGGACACTCTATTCTGTGAATTGGCCAGCCTCTTTTTTGACAAGTTTTGCTGCAGTAGTAAACGTACTGACAGCCCGAGCATCTTGATATCTTGCCGCTGAAATTCAAATTTTTAAATAATTGTTACTTTTTTAATGCGCTCAAGAATTACCTTTTGAAACAATAATCGCAACGTTCCTTTCTGTGGAGAGAGCCCAGAATAAATGCGAATGGAGTAGCAGCAATAATAGTTGTGCCTTTTTTCAAAAATTTACCAGGTCCATCATCTTGAGCGGTACAGGCCATTTTTTATCAACGTAGACTAGTAAGAAATAATTATTGGTGTTAATGTTTAGTAAAATAAATAATTACAATAAAATAAAAATAATTAAGTACCTGATGATCAGACAGCCGACAGCAGACTTGTCTAGTTGGAGAGCCCAGGGGCACAAACTATTTTGGTCTGTCTACCACCAATTTATTCGTACTTGTACGTTTAATTGCCATGTTATTCTCACCGAGTGTATTGTATTTTAGATGAAAATTATTCTTGACCTATAAACACTACACACACGTGTGATGATGAGTAGAAAAATACTCGCGTCAAGAGCCAAAATGTGGCGCCATCTTACTCCGTATTTCAATCATTTTTATTTATTTTTTTTGCAAGCTTTCAGCAGACGTTTGCTATTTCTTACGTTGTTTATTTTTATTTTTTATCTTCTTTTAAATAATTATGGAACTCGCGGTCGTTGGCGCGGAGGGAAAAAATAAAAGAATCGAGCCAGGTCCCACCGAGATTTGAACTCGGATCGCTGGATTCAGAGTCCAGAGTGCTAACCGTTACACCATGGGACCATTTGTCCTTGTAGGCACGTCATATCTAATTTTCTCTAGCATTTTTTTTTTTTCTAATGACTATAATTTATAATTTGAATTTTCCACCACTCATTCATACAAACCGCTTTTTTTTAAACTAGTATTTTTACGTAACGACAATTATCGTAATTACTCATTACAACTCAATGTCTAATTAAACTTAAAAGTCATCGTAAACTCACCCAAGTCTAATTATAATTTACGTAATTATCTTTTTTGTTTGTCAAAAAAATTCTAATGCGCTCTCGGGATTTAAAAAAGCGCGGGAGCCCCGACGAAGATGGCGCCAGCGTTCAAAAACGGAAGCACGTGGTAATATTTAAAAATCCAAATACTTTGATAAATAAATATAAAAATTAATAATTAGTGTAATTAAGTTATAATTTATCAAAAGTATGACATAAATTTCAAATATTAATTATTTATAGCAACGAATTAAATATTCGAATAAATGAATTGACGCGCGCGGATTTAAAAAGTGGCGGCAAAAATTCGGATGAAGATGTCGCTGCTTGGAAACCGGAAACACGCGAGTCTAGAGAGAGAAATGGAGTGTCTCGTGTTCTCGTGTCGTAATGAACGAGTGTTGGTAGTGTTAATAATGTCGGTGTTGGATAGTATTGCTAACTAAAGAGTCGCTATTGGCCATAGGTACAAGTTTACGGAGGGGCATCGACCCGTCTTGCATCAGCTTGGCATCGTACTGGCAGGTTCCCCCCTTCAGTGCCACCAATACACAAGGGCCGAGGACTCGGTATCGCCGACCATTGGTCCTCAATTTGCCGACCAATCATTGGGAAAGTGCCCACGAAAATATCCAATGTAAGTTCACAAATTATCGAACACTCGTATATACCACTAAGCGCGGGCTAAGTGATCACGTTGTCACACAACATCCATTATCTCATTATTTTTAATAACTTTTACACCTTAAATATTATCCGCTGTTTATTACGCGATTGTTTATACCTCATACGCGTCACTTTGTTCATAAAATGCCCGACAAACGCCAGCCATTTTTACTCATACTCGTACTCACATCAACTTTCATGTTCTCGTCCACACAATCACTGCAATCGTCAGTCATTTCTCCTTATTATTTTTTACCAAAACCAAAAATTATTATTTATTTTAAAAAATTCAAATTTTATAATTACTGTCCAAGTGTCACATGATTGTTGGTTCCGTGATAATTATTTATTTTATTTAAATATCTAACGATATCAGGATGACGTGTGTCCTGGAAGTTTATCACAGATGTGGGCTTGTGTCCTACCGTCGACGGTGTGGTTATTTAGTGCGATAATCCACGAGGTGAATTACTCGAGCCTCATTTATTTATTTATTTATTTATTTATTTATTTATTTATTTATTTATTTACTTAATTAATTCCCGGTACACTTCCGGTGATAAAAAAAAAAGTTATCAGCAACAAGTATGATAGTGATTGTTTTCTTTTGGTAGATAGTACAAATAAATGATGGAGCAGTTGGGAGAGGGGCAAACGGTGATGGTTGGAGGAGCTGGAGGAACTGTCCAGGTGGTCCAGATGGGCCAAGGAGGCCAGGCGATGATGTTACCGCAGGCAATCCAAGTCGCGGGTCCTAATGGACAGATCCAGGTGCTGCCGATGTCGTCGTTGACTGGAGGAGGACAGCAGCTGGTGATACAGCAGCCTCAGACACCGCAAATAATTCAAACCCCTGATGGACAGACTTATATCTACCAGCCTGTTCAGTTGGACAACCAGGTCCAGCAAGCCCAGCCTACTGGTAACTGTCCGTTGCCTGTTTATTTACTTTAATTATCAATGTTGTTGTTTTGACAGTTGATGTTGTCATTGTTTTTTTCTGATTTAGTCATCAACATCAACGGGAACCTGATGCAGATCGCGGGAACTTCGCAGGCAACCGCTACCACGGCGTCAGCTTCTCCTGTCCAGCAGATCTCCAGTCCTACATCAGCAACTCAGGCAGGAAATATTGTCATGGTGATTTGAAATGCCTCTTGCACTTGATTAGTCACTATATTTTAGTTTATATTGGCTAGTAGTGATAGAGCGACAGAAATTGCAACAGATATTTTTTTAAAATCTTTGCTTTGTAATTTTATTAATTTTTTTAGTTTATTGTTTGCTAATTTATTATTATTTTTTTTTATATTTAATTATCATGGGTTTTGTTCAGATGGTACCTGGAAATGGTGGACAGACGCAGTTCCAAAGAGTCGCGCTTCCCAATGCTGAGTTTTTGGAAGAAGAGCCGCTTTATGTAAATGCGAAACAGTACAGGCGGATTTTAAAACGGAGACAAGCTCGCGCTAAGCTTGAAGCCGAAGGAAAAATACCTAAAGAAAGACCCGTTAGTATTTAATTTATTTTAATAATTAATATTAATAGTAATTAGTGATTAATATTAATATTTATTTGTATGTTGACCAGAAATATCTCCACGAGTCGCGACATCGGCATGCGATGAACAGGATCCGCGGAGAAGGTGGACGGTTTCACTCCGGTCAGGTGAAAAAAAGAAAGTAAGTCTTGTAATTGTATATAAATTAAGTAAAATTTAATTAGTTAATTATTTACTATTTTTATTAATAGTTTAAATTCAATGAGATCAATGCCATTAACAACAAATGCAAATCAGCATCATGATAATATGACATCGACGATCATTATTGAAGTAATTGTCTAATTAAATTTATTTATTTATAATAATTATTTTAAAAAATAATTTGTTGTTTTTTTTACAGAGCACGGGAGGCGGCGCGTCCTTACCAGATATGATCTCGGATGGAATAGTGACGAGTAGACATTAAATATTAAATAATTAATTAATTAAGGAAATATTTATGTATATTTATAAAATATAAAATATAAGTAAGCCAAAAATACGGGAGCTGAGAGCTTAGATTTTAAAAAATTTCAAATCTCTCAGCTCCTGTGAGCTAACGAACGCAGAGGCGGTAATTTTTCATTCGGTAAATTTAAGATTTAAAACTATGGTCTGAGTTGTTTTTAAAACAAATAAATAAAATGTTATTTAAATTAATGTACATAAGTCGCGGCCCGGGATTTTGTATTCGTTCATTTAGATTTCATTTGTACTAAAAAAAAATCGATCGATCAATCGATTAAAGTTAAAGTAAAATTAATTGATAGGCACTGTGACTTTAATGTGAATGCATCGTAATTTATAAGTGTATATTACTATTATTTTTAATTACATTTGTAGGGTAAATTTTTAATAGATAATTCAAATTTATTAAGAAAAAAAATAATTAAATTTTAAAAAACTGCAATCAATTAATGTTAAGATTTAGTTTAATTAATTAATATATTTTTTTTTCTAATTAGTTGAGTACAGTTTCAATTTATTCGAACATCGCATCTTGCCATGACAAGTTTTTTTTTTTTTAAATTAATTGATTAATTAATTAAGATTTGATTGTCGGCTGTTTATTTTTGAAAATTATTTTGGGTACTTGTGTACCAAAAAAATAATTATCGGCTGAGATAATTAATTTGTAATTTTTGATGATTATGTAAAAATGAATGCGATGTTTGAGTGATGGCATAAATACGTACAATGTAAAATAAATATGTTAGTTTTCGCGTGGTGTTTAATTAACACTAATTATTATATAAGTAAATTATCAATTAGATAGAACAAAGGTGTAGTAATATAAATTTATTTTCTTATCTATCGTAATGTACAAGTAAAATTTTAATTCAAGTTCAAATTTGTTATTTTTTTTGTAATGATTAAAGTTTCATTGATAATCAAATTAATTCTTAAGATAAAGAGACGGATGTTTAAAAATTTTTAAATCAAATATTGGAATTTATTTGAATAATTTTTTCCCAGTTTCACTGATAACTGCTGCGTATTCTGAGTCGCCAGTACTAAAAAATTTTTAAACTGTACACAGGAAAAAAATTTTCTTGGGTCGAGTAAAAATTTTCGGGCCAAGAAATTTTTTTTTCTGTTTACGAATTTTTGTATTAATTAAAAAAACAGAGTTGAGTTTTTTTACTAACGTCACTTTAAGAATTTCTCTTTGTTTTAAATTTGGGCCCAAATGACTTTTGGGTTTTTCGATAATTGGACGCTTGGGAGTCCAACCAAAGCCTTGTAAGTGATTTAAGTCACGGTATGAATTTTTGTAAACCGTTTCTGGAACAATCCAATCATTTGGCAAAAATAATTTATCATTATTTTTAATTTGCGGATACAACGAACAGAAATCGTACTGATAAATTGTTTTTACAGGTATTTTGACTTGCTCAATAGTACTTGGTGTGTCTAATATCTAAACAATAATTATTATTAATTAATATATTAAGTGTGTAAATACTTATAGCTTTTAATAATGATTGACAGATTATATAAATAAATTTGTAAATAATTTTTTCAAAGATTTATTTATTCGTGATACCTCTTCGGGATACTCTAGATAGTGTTCATTATCCCTCGCTGGAATTATTTTTTTTCTCTTAGATATTTTTTTTTCCCGATAGTCTTTACTGTAAGTCGTCAGAAAATCCCGTGTTTCGTCTTCTATTTCCAGTAACATTATTTTTTTTTAAATATTATTTCGGCGGCAGTACGTCCAAAAGTGTCTTGATAAACTGATAGAACTCGACGCAAAAATCTTGGCCGCAAGTTCCCGTAAACTAAATTTATCAAAGTCTATGAATATATATATTTTTGTCATTAATTATTTAGTATTTCTACCTCTTTTAGCTGTCGAAGGGGCTGCCAAAGTTGTTCCCTCACTCGGTTTTAAATATAAATCATTTAAATATTTTTTATATTCGCTATCGAATTCCCCTGTCCTATAAGATTTCAAATTTTCTGACTCAGTACCTTCGCTAACTCCTAAATTTATAATTAAAAATAAATATATGTCTTTAGTATTTTATTTTATATTTTTATCAAAACCCGGGTTAAAATATTTGGCCAAAATTTCCAAAAGAGCCGTAGAATTTTATTATTCTTTTGTACCTGGATGTTGGTAAGCAGTTTCGTAAGTAGATTTGAGTCTTTCTAAAATAATTTTGTCAATCAACGCTTTCGATTCCTCGTCACTCAGTTTCCATTGAGCAGCCACCTGGGGATCGATTTGTTTCTCATCGTTCGTTACCGCGTAACAATCATAAGGAATAAATCTGAATTTTGAAACCAAAGCAGATTTATTTAAACTATCACTTAAAATTTATTAATCTCCCTTACTTTTGAACTTTTTTCTGTGTCCTCTTAATAAAATTCAATTTGTACTCCGACAGAAACGTCGCGTCCCAATCCTCAGACTCATCACTCATATTAACCGCGAATTGATAACTTGGTTATAAAAATTTAAATGTCAGTCATTTGTTTAAACTTTTTTATTTTCAAAATTTACAATCCAAATAAATATATTTTTTTTTTCAAAGATTCTGATCACCCCACCCGTCTTGAAAACGGTTAAGAGAATATTTATTTAATGGACAACCAAACTATTTTGCAGTGCCAACAAATCCAAATATTAGAGCAAAATATTATTATATTAACTCTAATAAATATTAATTAGACACAAAAAAATATATTTATTTATAATAAATATATATATTTGTTCGAGGTTAATAAATATATATTTGAACCTAATGATTATTGATTTAAAAGTTATGGTGTTAGGCAGCAGCAGCTGGAGTAGTTCGATGCTCGCCACTAGATCGCGCCCACCATTTGTGGTGTCCCTGGTAAGATACTTATTTCGGAGTTTTTATATTCCGAGCTTGAAGCATATATGGGACGTATATATGGAACATATATTTCAAAATAATATTGAATTATTATTGATAACTCATTCTCTATGATGATCACTCATACATTTCATTATGACTACTTTATAAACACTACAGTAAATCAATTTGATTTGATTGCTTTAAATTGGAATCATTATTGATTCCTATTCTTTTGGATTTCCAAAAGGTTTTTCGACTGGATCTGAAAAAATATTTAACTCATGTTTGTCATTTTTTAAAGAAGTTAAATCACCAGTTATTTTTGAAATATGTTTGATTGTAATTGATTTTAACATTTGGAAATAATAGATGTAATTTAATGTGAATTGTGTTTTTTTTTATATGAAAAATATGCTTTCATGATTATTTTGTATAATTTTTCATAAATCTTATCACTTAACATTTTTTTAAGCATCACTTTCTTAGCGATAACCTTATTCCTCAATGTCGCGAGTTGGTGGTTCATCTCGGTCTGAAAAAAAATGTCAACTGGTCACATTATTGATATTTTTTTTTTTAATTTAATATCTATAAAATATTTACATTCTCGGATATGTTGTCGCCCTATGTATATCTTTAAAGCAATCACATTGCCAGGAGAGGTCCAGTCCCTTATGTCTTGCACATTGCATATAAAGCGACTACGATGATTAAGTATCAGTTGGTCGGAGTAGATGCGACTTGCTTCTCCGGTGACATTGTTCCGTTGGATGATTCTATACTCGTATCTAAGTCTCGACCCTAGGTTCCTCTTCGGCGATAGTAATCGTTATTCAGCTTCAGTTATAGTGAATACTGGGGTTGGATCACCGGGATTTTTCTTGATAATAATATTATAAGGTTTGCCGTCAATAACCACACTCAGCAGTGTGCAGGCGGTGATCTCTCAATGCTTTTGTATGGTAGTAGTAGTAGTAGTTTGTTTGTTTATTGGCTTGAACTGTGTAGTTCATTTAGCCGTTCATGGACTTTGCTTGTTCGGCGGGAGTTTCAAATGCTCAGTCCAGATCTATTGATGAAGTTATATAGAATATAGGCGTGTTGAGCTGTTGGCTTGTCCAGGATGTTGCTGATATCCATTGGAGGTTTAAATTTTAGTTTTTTAAGGATTTTTACAAGAGTTGGTCGATGTTTCTCATAGAGTGGGCAGTGCCAGAAGATGTGGTTGAGGTCTTGTGTTGGGTATCCACAGTTGCAGGCTGGTGAGTCGTTGAGGTTTTTCCTATATGTGCTGTAGTTTAGATTGTAATGATTAAGCCTCATGCGGCAGAATGTTGTGATCACTGGTCTGGGTAGATTTAACTTTCGAAACCATGGTTTGGTGAAGCCTTTGTAATAGTACCTGAAGTAGTGTTGGCTCTTAGTTCTGCTGTTATATCGGAGTAGTTTGTCTGTAGAGGCTTGGATCTGGGAAGAAGATATTGAGATTAGGTGCTTTTGTATGGGACTCAATTTTGTCAGCCGGCTCAGTTTTCTGTGTCCTCTTAATAAAATTCAATTTGTACTCCGACAGAAACGTCGCGTCCCAATCCTCAGACTCATCACTTATATTAACCGCGAATTGATAACTTGGTTAGAAAAATTAAAATGTCAGTCATTAGTTTAAACTTTTTTATTTTCAAAATTTACAATCCAAATAAATATATTTTTTTTTTTCAAAGATTCTGATCACCCCACCGACGTCTTGAAGACGGACAGGGCTCGAGGTACTGCTTGTAGTGTTTCAAATTACTCGACCCAAGTTTGCTGATGGTGTCCATGTATTCGGACCGTCCAATGAACGGTTTGTTCCACATGTCGAAAGTTTCAGGCACTGAAATATCAGGAGATTTTTGTTTTATTAATTGAATAAATTAATTAATTAGTAATGATCTGAGGGTTCTGTTACCTCGTTTGAAATCGATTGGTTTCGCGGGCTGAATGTCAGGTATTTCATTATTACTGAATCTGAATCTCGTAGGATCTCTGTACGCATCTTTCAGCTCAAAAACCTCTGGCTCTATTGGGAATCCGACTGGCGAATCAGCTGCTGCCATCAGTGATCTATAATCTGTCGGCGCGCCTAAATAACAATTTGTAAAGTTCAAATTTTTAAAATATAAATTCACTAGCAAATTAAGTCGATAATTTTTCATTGAAAATTTCAGTTATCAAAAAAACTAGTGATTGGTTTTTTTGAAATATCTCTGAAAATATTGAGTTATTCGAAAAACTACAAGAATACTTTTTTGTAGCTCTTTAAATTCTCTAAAAAAAAGGTGTCTTGTAGTTTTTTGAAAAACTAAAAAATTATTGAGATATTTGGAGTTTGAAATTCCCTAAGGCCGTATTTAAATTTTTTTGAAAAGTTTGAAAGTCATGACCCTGAATAACTCGAGTTTATTTTATTCTCTTGGGTTCGGAGGATCAAAGGGGTTAGTTAAAGAATGAGGACCCTTAGACACTTCAGAGTTGAGACAATCTCAATTTCCATACCTTTTTCATGAGCAATTTGATAAACACTTTTCATAACTTGATCTTCGTTTTCATAATTTTCTAACATACTGGAGACTAATTTCGTTATTTCACGATTTACTTTAACGACATTATTGCAAAGATGATGTTCAATACCCAATAATTTTTTATATCTGTAATATAGTTCCAATGTTTAATTTATTGCTTAATAAATTTGAATAAAATTAGCATTAAGAGTTGAAAAATAACTTTGAATTTATATTTTACCTGGTTAAATCAGTCTCAATATTATGATAATTACATTTACATTCGTCTGGATCTATTCGAGGTTGATATAAATTTGAATTTTTATTTATAAATTTAGGTGGTTGACTCGGTATCGCCAAAAGCGGTCTCTGGTAAGGCCATCTAAAGTCATTGCTATTTGTCGTCGTGAATGTATTCAAAAGATCAGACATCGCTGCGATTAATTAAATCTAATTAATAAATTATCCACTCAACTACTACTTTTTTTTAAAATTACATCCTACCGGTATCAAAAAAATTATATCGCTTGAGAATTTGCGGGGGTTATCAATTCGATGCTAGAAGTCCCGATCGATCGTTTCTGCGATTTATTTTCGAAAACGCTTTTTAAAAATTTAATAACTCCGTCTTTGGTTGTTATTATGAAGAACACAACGAATCTGTATAACATGTAATGTAACACAGCATTGACAAATGTCAAACCGATTCGTGCGAGTGTTGTGTCAATAGCCATTTTTTTATATTTTTAAAATTTTCAAAATTATTTTTTATAATTACCTCAAATTTTTTTTTATTTTTTAAATACCAAATAACCAAAAAATTACACTAAAATTTTTTTCTTGTCAGAATTATAATTAATTTTGAAACAAAACAAAATCAATAAAATAAATTGTCTGGTTTAAAAATAGAAAACAAATTAATTTTTAAATATCTGGCAAATTAATTTATCGCCCACAAAATTTGATCAAATTATTATTAAATTACTCAATTTTTTTTCTGTAATTCAATTGAGACTGTTCTATTAATTCAATCAAACAAAAATATCAAACAATTATCAGTGTAATTAATTAATTATTTTTATTAAATGAATAAAAGTTAATGATGTTCAATTAAAATACTTGCAAGTGGAATCGAACCCCCGACTACCGAGTTACGGTGACAGTATATATTAATATAACATTTATATAAGTCCTACTAGAAGCCTGTCCATTGAAAATATAAAAACCCTCTATTTAAATGATTATTGATTTATTTTTAAAAATAATTCTATTCCAATTTTAATCGTAAGCCTTTTGCTAATTGGAACGTCCGTTCATTAAACAAACCCACGTCATTGCAAACATGAAGGAGGATTAAACGTCAGTGGACGGAAAAGTTATTAAAATATCAAATATTTTGATTTTTGGCGGAAGTGGACTAGAAATGAATAATTAAATTTTATTGACGATCCAGGGTCTAATGATTATAGTTTCAGGTGGTCCATTAGACCCAAGAGTTATCAATGAAATTAGATATCCATGAGCTCGTCATATCATAAATGCCAATTATATAGTAACATCAAATTTCATGGCCGCCTTAACATCGGGTAGCTCTTGTTTCATTGGAACACACAAATTCTCTGATGGGAACATAAAGTAAACTTGACATCATCAAATATATTTTTTTTTTTTTTCACCAGTCAATTAATTAAAATTTACATTTTTTTTAATGGAAGTCAAGTCAATTTTTTATGAGTATTATTAAAAATTAATTAATAAAGTTACGATGGATTAATTATTGCGACAGTCTGCTGAGTTGTTTGATTGGTAGAATATTATTATTATTTTTTTTTATTTATTTAAAACTTTGAAATGTAAAGCGAAGGTAAATATTGATAGAGTATTGGTAATTCCTGGTGGAAACTTGTTCAATCTAGATGCAGTGGAACTTCTGAAGCCTCTCATCCGCCATCCTCCCCCTCAATTAATGTCCTTGCTATTCTTAAACTTCAATAATACATAAGAAAACTTAGAAAGTTGGCTATTAATTTTCATCGTCTTTTATTTATTTAAATATCGAATGTAGAAAATTATTATTTTTATTATTTTTATTGTTATTGATGTTTGTAGGGCAGATAATTGTGATAGCAATGATATAAATTGAATCAATTAAAAATTTTGTTATCTACACCCACACTAAATTATTTCAAGGGCTAATTCAAATGTACACACAAAGATAAAAAACAACTAGAATTCAGTGATGTGACGTCAAGGCAACTTGTTGCACGACCTTGATGTTTGTATGATGGCTTAAAATACAAATTATGAGAGAAAATATATATGATAAATTTCTCTAAAAGGAATAAATTAAATTATGACTATTTTTAAATTTTTTTAAAAGCGCGCCTTTTTTTTTTTATTACAAAATAATTATTTTTAGCGCTTGAAATGAATAATAATTAATAGTTTGAATTTTTATATAAATAGTTTTACAATAAATGAACCCTTGATATTTGTCTTTTAATTCCCACGACAATAGATAGCAATAGATTCTCTATTTAAAAGCTAAATAATCTACTGGCTATAAAGCTTCATATATATATATGATTATATTGCTTGACGTTTCTATTTCAGTGACTGTATTGTCATGTGAAATCCACGACAAGTAATTTATTTACGTGAAAATCCGAGCTGAAGAAAACCAAAATCTTGTTAAATTATTTCGGCTATTGTGTGTCACTTCTAAATACCTCATTGTCAAACTTCTCACGTATAAATTTTTTAGTCTTTTTATCTTCAGACCCAATATTTCATTAAAGCTTTATTTCAATAACTTGCATGTACGTCACTGACCACGAGGGTAGGAATTTTTTTTATTTTCTCATCTCACTTTTTCCCCACAACACCGAATTTCGTTATACCGCGCGACGTGACTCGACATCTTTTTCGACGGGCCTTTGTAAGCTCACCGAATACTCTGTGGTATTCAGGCTGCCGGAAAACAAACAATTATACGGAAAACAAAATCACAATATATACTGTGTACACATACTTTGAATATATATTTATATTTTATATAAAAGTTGGCTCTATTTTTTTTCAGTTTTTAAATTATATGCAAATTTTATTAAAAAAAAAAAAATTAGCTTCGCTTCTATCGGAGTTTATTTGAATATTTTTCAAGCTTTAGGATAAAAATAAAGTAGTGATAATAAAATATATAAGAAACGGTAATATATAAAAATTGGTGAGAAGTACCAGTTGCATTGCAACCAGTTGCTGGGGGTGTTGTTGAATGAGAATAGAATAGGAAAGTGTTATCTCGGAAATAATTCTTACAGCAGTAACACTAAAATCCATGGAATTGAGTGTAACTTACTGCAAAGTTCTCTCCGCTTGTAAAACTTTAAACCCTTCTACTCTGTCACTTTTGAACTCCAGTGTTGCCTCGTCCTCGTCGAAACTAACCCCCTTGAATCGCGTAGACGTTAAGACACCCGGTATGCTATGGCAAATCCTACAACATTTCTCGCCCCCGCTCTTTATACTCCAGCATGCACCCCTCGTCCTTCCGACGATGCGGCCACGCCTCTCTGGTCTATATAAGGGTCGTCATCTCGACGGAGACTCACTTGCACCCCGTACGATCTCGCGGTAGCGACTCGTTATCATTTTTCGCTCCCTGCATTCGATTATTTGCCAACAATATTTTTGAAAATTTTTTTTCTTCACCAAGTGTTTGAAAGAGCGACCGCTTGTATTTTTTTCAATAACTAAAAGTTTTAAAAAATCATAATTTTTTTTTTTTTCAAATAAATTTGAAATGGCATTGAAAATTAGTGTTTTCAGTCTCTTTTTTATTTTATGTGTCTTGGCAGTAACAATCAATGCCGGACCATATTTTGAAGAGGGTAAGTTTTTTTTAAATAATCAATTTTTTTTTAAATTATTCAAAAAAAAATTCAACTTCGAATTACTCGCTTTATATTTAAAGCAGCTTAACAACTTATTTTAATACTAAAAATTCATCTAAAACTTTTAATCCAACGAAACTTAAATTTTCCTCATAAATTTTATAAATTATTCCAAAAAATAAATAGGATATTGTGTGGAAATGTCACGAGGCCGCAAACTTTTGAATTGAATCAACAGTAGATTAGGTACATGTGTAGTCAAACAAACCCCCATAAATCCAAAGTTTATTTTAAAACTCGCTGAGTTTGATTTACGAAGTTTACTTCTATTCAAATATGACGAACGTCAACGGGTTAAATTTGTCACTTTAAATATTTGCGTTTACAGCCGCGTAAAGTCAATTACTTTGTCAAGCGACCCTAAAGTGACTGAATAAATTTATGGAATATCAATGGAATATTTTATCATTATCATTATTTAATTACATAGACGTCATTAACTGCGCAATAGAATTTAATTTAAATAATTATTTATTTTAAAAATATTGTAATGCGATTTTAAACTTTTAATTTGAATATTTAAATCTAATCCTATTAAAATTAATTGTCATTTCGTCCAATTATTTTCGGCTTTTGTTTATCCGTGACGTTGTTCGAGTCTCATATTGTTTTAATAATTAATCCAAGTTTATATAATAATTTAATACTTGTGTGGCAAATTATTAATTATGTTTTGTATAATTAAAATTATTAATTAACAAAAATGAAATCGAATTTTTTTTTTTCGTAACATTTAATCGTGTAGTAGAAAATTATTTTTTTTTTAATGGACGCATTAAATAAAATATTAATATCAGTCTGTATTGTGTCGTCGGAGAAAATGACAGTAATAAAAAAATTTATGTTTATTAAAAGAAAGGATCGATATTAAGGGATCTTGATAAAAAAAATATACCCGATTAAGTCTTTTATATTTTTTAATTCACGCGGAAAAGACTTTACAAAGTAAAATGCAAAGATGCGTGATATCGCGGTATTTGTTTACTCATTATTTTTTTCGGATAATTTAACAAATCGACTTGAGCTTTCATAAAAAATTTACCCTGTTATTAAATTAGCGCTCAGTAAATTCTTATATTTTTTTGAAAATGATATTAATGTGCGCAGTACTTTTAATTATTCAAATGGAGATTTACTGTTTTTATTTATTTTTTCTTTTTTTAATAAAATTTTTTTATTTTTACGGATCATCAGTTTTTATTTTGACGGCGCGATGTTTGGAGTAGTAATTAATGTGTAATTGAGTTTTACCGTTTTCACTGGTACTATTTTGATATATATTTTTTCCCTACACTGCAGTTAAACTTGTGAATGTAATTAAAATTAGCATATGTATACATTTTGTGATCTCGTATTTGCATAATGTGTTATTTATTATCACAGTAAAAATTCACTTTTTTAAATTTTTTTTCTCGTCATAATTAGAATAAAAAATAAAAAAAAAAACAATCTAATTTAGGGTGAGAAAAACTATAAAAGATAATGTAAAAGGGTGTGGTTTTATTTGAGCAAGATAACAGACTTGACCTTTTGTTTTTTATCCTCAAGACCTAATTTATTTAACAGATGACATTCTATCAATTGGACACAGTTATATCTGCTGACTTTATACCCTCATTATTTTATCGAAAACTTGCACTTTCCTTGTTAACTTTTCTCCTCTAGCCCATCATTTGCAGAAACTTTTCTTCCCACACGCGTTTGGGTCCAGATTCGAGGGAACTTTTCATTTATTTTCTGAGATACGAACCAATAAAATAAAATTAATTTATCTCACTTATTACTTTTTTGAGACATCATTTGTCATGACACTTTTTTCATACAAATTATTAGGATTAATCATTTTTTTTTCATTATTTTTATGCTCCAGAAAAAAACTCATGACATTTTTCTGTCCAAGTCAACTTTTTTTTCAGTGGCCTTGTCTTGAACAAACTTTCAAACACAAAAAAAGTACAATATGTAAATAGTGAATATTAAAAAAGTTTTTTAAATTTTTGAATCTGCACAAGGAAATTTCACTTGACACTAAAACCGATTAATTAAACGAGTGAATTTAAATTAACGCGCTCTTATATAAGTCCCATTATATATTTATTTATTTATTTAATATGGAGTGAAGTGAAAAATAATTAAAGGGAGATTAGATTCGAGCAGAAGCCCTCGGAAAAAAAAAATCATTTGTTTGGTGTCATAATACGGGAGTGTGTTGCGGATTATTCCTTTTGTATCGCACAGTTATCTCGGTATTTGCGTTATATATTAAAAATAAGCTTTTATAGCTGGTATATAACAAGTAATGTGTATCTTAGTTTTAAACCAAAAAGCTTTTTCACATTATTTACAAGTGATCATGACAGGATCTTTAAAAGATAAACACCACACTAGAGTTTACGTGCTTGGATTTTTAATTTTATTTTAAAATAAATCATTTTACGATTTTGTTATTATTATTTATGATATAAACAGAATTAATTATACCATAAAATTCCAAATAAAAATTCAAATCAAAATTTACAATAAAAATTTAAAATAAAAAATTCAAATCAAAATTACAATAAAAATTTCAAATCAAAATTTACACTCAAAATTTAAAATTAAAATTTCAAATAAAAGTTTCAAATCAAAATTTACAATAAAAAATTCAAATCAAAATTACAATAAAAATTTCAAATCAAAATTTACACTAAAAATTTCAAATTAAAATTTCAAATAAAAGTTTCAAATCAAAATTTACAATAAAAAATTCAAATCAAAATTACAATAAAAATTTCAAATCAAAATTTACACTAAAAATTTCAAATTAAAATTTCAAGTAAAAATTTCAAATCAAAATTTACAGTAAAAATTTCAAATCAAAATTAGAATAAAAATTTCAAATCAAAATTTACAATAAAAATTTCAAATCAAAATTTACAATAAAAATTTCAAATCAAAATTTACAGTAAAAATTTCAAATCAAAATTACAATAAAAATTTCAAATCAAAATTTACAATAAAAATTTCAAATCAAAATTTACACTAAAAATTTAAAATTAAAATTTAAAATAAAAATTAATGATTCATCCTCTTACATATTTTTTTGTTAATAATGTTAATTTAGAACACGTTAATTATATATATTTATTATTAAACTAATGTTCAGTGACCTTAATTGCATCTTAGTTGAGTTTAATTTATAAAACGTGTGTAAGAAAGGGATAAGAAAAATATGTTTTAGATTTGCGTAGGATGTTATTTAATTGTCTATCGCATCTATTTCTCATACATTTTATATTACGCCACAAATATTAGATTCAATAATAACAATATATATTTAAATAATAAATTGATTCGGTAAATTTAAATTCAGTATTCGTTAATTTATATGTGCAATCAAACTTAATGACTCTTATTGCAGAGATGGATGGGATGCCCGTTGATTCTTCAGATTACTCAGACAATACTCTGGAAGATATAATGCGTGTTGCACAGCAAAAGTGAGTATATTTATAAAACAAATCCTATTACATCAACGACACTCCCCCGACACCTCATTATTTTCTCCCAACCCAATTTACTCCTTGTCTTATTTTTTTTTTCGACAAAGCTCATGCCTATTTTTTAAATAACCCAACATCTCGGTTATTATTTTTTAAAAAAATGTTAATTTAACTGGCGCCGAGCTTAGTAAAAATAAAATAAAAGTGAGCCGAGATGTTGACGGAATGATAATTTTAAAAAAACGGCATAAAATAATGGCATGGCTTAAGAGCTCACGATTTTATTAAACGTCACAATATCTTTTATCTCGACTTCCTTAATCTCGAGTAGACGTTCCCCGTATATGTATGTCTTCAGACGAGGCTGTATCCGACGTGATGGAAACTGCGACCACAGACCAAACGACTGCTGCTACAGCTCATCATGTCGATGCAACTTGTGGGGCTCAAATTGTCGCTGTCAGCGTGTCGGTCTCTTCCAGAAATGGGGATAAATCCACTAACCACCCCCGGTATATACATATATATATGAATTACAATAACAATAACAATAACAATAGCAACAGCAACAACAACAATAATAATAATTTATGCATTTCGAGGTCTTCGGGCTCATCCGCTTAACTATAAAAATGACGCCGCTTTTCACTCTTGCCAATTAATTTTTATCGTCTAATCAAAGAAATCTTATCTACGACTCTTGCAATACAGCTCAATCCCACAAGACTTGTCTCAGCTTAGAGTTTATCTCATTGATTACGATAAATATTTAAAAAAAATCAAGATTCTCTTTAAATATATTACGAGCTTTCATCACTTGATAAATATTTTTTTATCCAAAATTTATTTCTCAAAAAGCTCTATTTTATTTATGGACACGTGTATTGTTTATTAAAAAAAAATATAAAATAAAAAAATAACAAAAAAATGAAAAATTGTAAAATTATCGCTGGTCCACAACGAAAATCCTTGATCAGGATAATTTATTTTCTGCATGCTCTATATTTACTGTGACGAATTATATATGTGACATAAATATGAAATATTTGTTTGAATATTGAAAAAAAAAAAAAAATTAATATTTATCAATGTACTGAACGAATTTAATTTAAATCTATTGACTCTTTATCGATGTTCTCTACTAAACTACTCGTCTAAATAAATAAAAAAAAATTCCTCGTTACTCGGTAGTAAAATTTTCAAAATTGAGTCAAAAAATTGATAATAGAAATTTATGGAAATGTTGCATTTAAATTTTTAAAATTCGACACCGAAGGCTGCATTTCGATTGGAGATTTATCCAGCCACTTCTCCAATCAAATTCAGCGTTCAAGTCAACATTCAAATTCAAAAATAAAATTCCGAGTCACGGGGATCTCAATGTTACCTCGAGGTTCGTCAATAATTTTAGGCGATGAGTTTGGAATTAAAACCTTACCTATGGCCTAAAGTGTGAACTTTACTGTCTAATCATGTAACCAGAAATAAATATATGAAATAAATAATACTAGGGTAATTACACTTTTTGATTATTTAAAAATAATAACAAACATGGTATAGACTTATATGTATACAATAAATCTGATGTACGTCTGGTATTGAAATCAATGTACGGCTTAACTGATACGAGAGCTAGACAATTAAATAATTAAATATATAGATATATATAAATATATATATCAAGGATCAAAGCATTTGAATATCGCTGCAGATTGACTTGAATGGAAAGATAAACAATTATAAATATACCTCTTTATGTACTGTACTGCGTACCTACGTATATATATATAATTATTATAATTATTATTATGGTCATATATATATACATATATTAATATTAAAAAACAAATGAATATATATTGTATTATTATAAATGTTATATTATTACCTGCGAAGGTGGATGTACACGTAATGTCTTATGGAAATATATGAAACTCATTCAAATTTATTGTTATTATTATCCTTATTATCCTAGAGCATTAAATCCGCCTCATTGATATAAAAAATAAAATTTTTTCATTATTTTAATTCAAGTCCCCCGAGATTTTTAAAAAATTTACCGCACTGAGAGAACAATTTATGTGAGCAATAAATAGATTTATTTGACTGAACAAAATCATTTATTTCATTCAAATATATATTTGTTTGTAGCTAAAAAATGGCGCGCAGTGCCACCATTCAAATACGGCTTTGTTAACTATAAACAAATCATTATTGCATTCAAATGAACCATATTTTTGTCTCAAATGAGTATTGATTGGGTCCATTCAAATATGTGATTTATTTGCCTGAAACAAATCTTATTTGGCTCAAATAAATTGTTCTCTCAGTGGGCAATAGATGAAGTCCCGGTTCTAGATATTTACTACACGGAAAAAAATGATTGACAATAATTGTAGTTAAACTTGTAATTATTTATGTTACGCTGAGAAAAAAATTTTCTCCTGACAACTAAATATTAGTTATGACAAGAAAATGATTTGATTGCCCATTGCCAATCATATATTTGGTTGTTTTAACTAAATATTTTATAATACACCAACAAAACTAGTTATTAGAAACTATAAAATATTTAGTAAAGATAGCTACGCGTTCAGTAGAAAGAATAAAATCAAATTGATTACCTGTAGAGTCTATAAAGTAATAATGAAATATATGAGTGATCTTTAGAGATTGTGTTATTAATAATAATTGAATATTATTTTAAAATGACAGAATATTTATTTAACAGTTGAATGAATGCATATTTAGAAGAATAATTTATTTCCTTGCCACGTACTTTTTTTCGCACTATGACTAAAATTGTACGGTAAAAACGTTAATATTAAACATTAATATCATAGTTTAATACAGGATACCACTGTAATCAATAATTTTCAGAGGATAACCCGTCCCATGAATGCTTAGAGCTGACGAATATAAAAACTCCGAAATAAGTATCTTACTAGGGACACCACAAATGGTGGGCGCGATCTAGTGGCGAGAACCGAACTACTCCAGCTGCTGCTGCCTAACACCATAACTTTTTAAATCAATAATCATTAGGTTCAAATATATATTTATTAACCTCGCACAAATATATATATTTATTCTAAATGAATAAAGTAAAAGCGGGGTAACCGGTGTAAAAATGAAGTAATATCGGTGTAAAAGCGGGGTTACCGGTGTAAAAGTTGGGTAAACTGCGTCCGCTTGGAGTATTAACTTTAAAGATTATAAAACACAAAAAATATCAGTTCTTTATGAAAATTAATAAAGAATATTATTTATTAACAAGTATAGTGATCGAGTAAGTATAAATATTCACAAAGTAAAATATTTTAACACTGGTACAGAATATTTACACCGGCGGCGGCGTTATTTTAACACCGGTCTAGAATATTTACACCGGCGGCGGCGTTATTTTCACACCGCTTTCGGTGTTGAAATTTAACACCGCCAATTTTAACACCTACACCGCTTGGACTTACTCCGGTGATTTTTTACAGTGTAAGATCGGTCTAGGCGCGCTGTTGATGAGAATCTGAGTATTATTTACTAATATTTTTTTCCATGTATGATTATTATTATTTTTTGTCAATTATTAAAAATTGTCGGAAGTTTGAACGAAATGGCCAATTAAAATCTCGGGAATAAGGAAGTGGTGCGCCGACGATAGAGTGTAAGGATCGCGTGTGCTGATCTATGCAAAGCGTCGCCTCGAGGCAGTACCTCCTATAATACAATACTGGATGATATGTCGTAACGGGTACGTAACTCTTGAGATCTCGATCTTACACGCTCGCCTCGCTGTACTCCGGCACTCCGGGAGGTTAACCACGTTAACCCCGCGGCGTCGACCTACGTTCAGTTTAAAGTCACTCTCTGTCGTAAATTATTTATGTCACGTTGATGCGTACACCCTCAAACCAAACTACTTATCCCCGACTTTCTTCCATTCTTTAATTCTCCACAGATCATTACCCACTTCGAGCCCGGAGCCTAATCAATTTTCGATCCCGAGTCCGACTGCTGATCAAAATCCTCGTTATTTTTTACCAGCACATAAATTAGACTTCTTGATACTTAATTGCTATTAATGGTGTCATATTAATTAATGACGCTCAGAAAAAGTTATTGGATTATATTGATGTCACTCAGCAATGGGATTCAGGCCATGGATAGAAGGTGTAAGATCTTAGCGCTTATCTCTGACTGTATCTGCGCAGATGATCCAGTGAATAAAAAAAAAATATATGACAAGTAAATAAACAAAATTAACCTACTGAAGTCTTTCGAGGTGTGGCGTGTCATGTTAGTCGGCTGTAGTGTGTTTGAACTACTTGTACAGTATACCAAGTTAGAGTAATATTTGCATTGTCTTTAAGACAAATACAAGAACAGGAAGACGCTATTATTTTTGGCAGTCTCAAAATTTATTACTTCTGTCTTCCTTGAGTACGTGCCATGAATTATTATTTTTTTTTATATATATGTATGTATTAATATACATGATGGATCTACATATGTATGTTAATTCCCATCTACACATGTGCGGACGAGTTAAATATGAATCAGCAATAACTGGACTCGGTAAATTGTGCCGAGGATCTACGATCTGCGACTAGTTTGTGAAAAATGCCAGAGAAATAAAATAAGAATAAATAATTGAAAATATAAGTTGGCAAGAGATAGGAGGAAGAGAAACATGGACAAGTTGGCGTTTAGCTGAGAGGTCACGGCAGGTTCGACGACTTGCTTTCGTTCGTGCATGCAGCGAACAAATCAACCGGCAAAAGTCTTGTCATTTGCAGACGACACTAAACATATACTTTGTTACTTTACATTCAATATCCAGTATTTCATGGATCTTTTTTTTTAAAGAACAAAGAAAAATTATCTGTCTTTCAGTACAAAGAAACGGATTTTTTAGTTTTGTTTTCAATACGAGACTTTACTTATAAAAATATAATAAAATATTCCTTCTGATAGTCGATGACAGTATTCTGAAAAAATAAAAAAATTTATAATTTTTTCAGAGTGCACTTTTACAGTGAACGTAAAAAAGTTTTTTTAAAATTTAATGCCGTTTTTTACGTCAATCTGTTATCCAGGTTTTTATATTTTTAACTTTTTAGTTTTGCAGACACAACATTTTTACGACGTAACGGTGACTGAGTAATGAAGATAAAAAAATTCACATGACAATCGTACGACACAATAGTGTACCGTAGGCGTATGTGGTCTTCGGTATATCTACACGCCATAAAAATTTACTTGCATGTCACTTATCGACGCATGCATGTACAATTATCCACTCATTTTCAACCGTCTATTTTTCAAATTTTTATACTCGGTTGTATTTGAAATACAAATTAACGGACAACTGCACACTCATGTACGCGATAATTGGGCTAAGGACACTTTTATATATTTTCTAGTTTACCATTAAATTTCTCGAGGTCGTTTTCGAATTTTTTTTAATCAACTCACCGAAGAGTGAAAAATATTTAACGTTATTTCAATTTACAGACTGTCGATAGCGTGTCAAATAAAATAAATGAGGTGAAATTAAAAATTTACTGTATTGAGTGAGAGTATAAAATGTCTATGATCAATCTCGAGCACGTATCATCAGAGCAATTTACTCGGTACGCCACTCAAGTGTTACTTTAAAGTAAATTACGAGGAGTACTCTTATAAACTACTAATACAATTTATTTTATAAACGTCCCCCATGAAAAAAATTTATAAAAAAAATATATGTTAAATATAAAAAAAATATATTTTTCATATAAAAAAAATATATAAATATATATATAATATGTATAAAAAATATATTTTAAATAGCTAATTTTTGGCCGATTTTCGTATATATTTTAAATATATATTAGAATATATAAAAAATACATGTATAAAAATATACAAAAAATATATTTTTTTTATATTTAAAAATATACAAAAATTATATAAAAAATATATTTTTTATATAATTTTTGTATATTTTCATAATTATATTTTTTATAGATTTAAAATATATAAAATATATACGAAAATCGGTCAAAAGTTAGCTATTTAAAATATATTTTTTATACATACACTAATGGAAAAAATTAAAGGATCAAAAAAAAATTCCAAATTTTTGGGCGATTTTCAACAGGCCCTAATTTTGAGAGAAATGGTCGTACAAAAAATAAAAAAAAAGGAAATTGTAGCTCCAAGTGTCTACTTTTTGGATTGGAATTTCAAAATTTTTAGCGTCAGCGGTTTTAGAGTAATCTTAGAAAAACCAGCGACAAAAAAATTTTCTTCTATTTTTTGTATTTTATATATTTTTTATGTATTTTTAATATATTTTTTTTATATGAAAAATATATTTTTTTTTATAAATTTTTTCCATGGGGGGTCAGTTCTTAATATTATTATTTATTTAATTCCATAAAATTCAATCCTTCAACAGCAAAAAAAAAATAATACACATGCTACTGATTGCTCATTAAACGCTCTAATTATTTAGCATAAAATAAGCAATTTTCCAACGCCCACAATTTTTTTAAAAGTTTTTTGTTGCTGAGTTTATTTACCAAAAAAAAACTAGTACCGTAATGGCTGTAATAATCCGCGGAAACGCAGGGTATAAATAATCCGAGCTATCAGTTTTTATTTTCATCTTGATATTCGTGCAGCAAAGATGCGAGTTATGGTATGCGTTGCGTAAGAGACGGTTACGAGAGGACAGGAGGACGCTAGTAACCTTGAAAACTCGTCGTAAAATATTGCGTGTACATATGTATGTTGATATCTATATAAATATGTACACGGTACCAATACTCGTACTCATACTCGTATACATGTATGTAAATTTACGATACGGGAGACAACATACAACTTGCCTCTCTATTCCCTTCACTCAACACACGTCCATATGACCCTGTGTTACTAAACACAAATTCTATTTCATAAACGTTTTTTTTATTTTTCAACCCAAAAGGTTTCCGATCCGATCGTGACGTCAAATATGTGAATTGTTCATTGACATGAAACCTAAATGTCAGTGGACGAAATCATTTTTTTTTATTGTGCATTTTATTACTAAGCAATAAAATGATTTTTTTAGGATAAAAAATGGAGTAAAAAAAAAATAAACGGATTATTTTTTTTTTTTTTGGAGTAGAATAAAATGAGTTGATAATAAATAGAGAGATAAGTTCTGATATGTAAAGATAAATTGTAAAATAGAGTAACTTATGTAGAATAAAGTATAAAGAAGTATGTAAAGGTGTGTAGTACTATACGAGAGAGCGAGAAAGTTTAAGTTACGTTACGAGTAGCTGAGTATGAGTACGACTACGAGTACGAGTATGAGTATGAGTTTGGCCGCGGCGGAGTTAACTTGTGGAAGAGACCGCTCGTCAGTGTGCCTTAACGCGCAGACTCGCGAACACGCGTCTCCGATTCCAAATTCACGTTTTTACATTACGCGCAGGTACAAACATTATCATAATATATATACTTTTTTTATTTCATTTTACACCCAATAACACCGCCGCTAATACCCCTCTCCTACCGAACAAGTGTTTACAATTATTGTAATTTTAATCTTCATTTGCATACTTAATCCGTCCGTATTGTCTATTTCTCCGGTGTTCGATCCTGATACCCAAGTCGAAAATTTTTAAAAATAACTGTGTCAAATTTTAAATCAATCAAACAGTGACGTGAATTTCAATAGCAATGTGATATATTTTTTTTATGGTTATTACCCATAACAAGTGATTTAAATATTAATAAAAAAAATATTAGTGTTTGTTATCGATGGGTTAGTTGGCCATGTATAAATTAAAAGAGTAAAAATAATTTTAAAAAATATTACGGCTGTAAGTTTTTAGTCGAAGATAGAAAATAGATGCAAGTTGTAACTAAGGATAGAGAAGTTGTGATCAATAACCTGGGTACATACACTGTACATATTTGTACGATACTGCATACGTCGCTAAATGTATGTATTATATGTATATGTATATGTATATATATATAATAAAGAGTAGGAGGCGAAGGAGGTGAGGAAGAAACGGGCGAAGGGAAATTGTGAGGAAGGAAGGCGCGTACGACTCCTGTATAATATTTTATCTCTCTCGCCATTTGGTGTTTCGTATCGGACTTACCTGCACGACCTACATACCACAATATATATGCTGTTGGTGTAGTATATTTTATATTGTGTACATGTGTGTATATGTATATATATATATGTAGACAAGTTGAGTTGTTATGCCGGTAAAAAGGACGAAGCCGAGTCTCATGGGGTAAACAAGGGATGACTTAGGAACGAGAAGGCAGTAAAATTTTTACAACTTGTTATTGTTGTCGGACTGGACTACAGATCTTCGATTGAGAATCCTGGACCATGAGAGTCAATGGAGAGTTCGGAGGGATTTTTTTTTATGACTGGAGATTCATAAGGACGAAGATGTGCGTAAGCCTGAGGATAATCGGGAATAGAAATCGATAGTCTGTTTTTGGAGACGGATACTGAGCTGGCTGATTGCTGACAATGAGTTGGGATTGTGTTGTTTGAGGAAGTCTGGATGTGAAAGTAAAGATTGTGGATTGAGTGAAGATAAATGGTAAGAACCGTCCCGGAAGATAGTACGCGAAAAGAAGTTACCGGTACACGAAGTTGAATTATTTTTAGCAAGTTACCTGGCTGTTAAGCTAAACCGGTTTTTGTATATTGTATATCCTGGAAGAACGAGAATAAAAAGAAATAGAAGAAGAAGAAGAAGAAGAAGCGAAGAGTCTGCAGATATCTTTCGAGGCTCATGTGATAGATCCTCAAAAAAGGATACTCGGGAATCGCTGGAGGACTCACGCGAGACAGAACTCTTTTTGTTTTGTCGATCGTTAAAATCGAAAGTCCCTCGTAAAAATTCCTACCATAGTCTGAGTAGACATAGAGAAGGCCCAAGAAGCAGGCAAGAGAGAATGATAAATAATTTTCGATAATCGGTAGCTTGATTTTTAAGTAAAAGAGGCTCTTTGATAACACAGGAATTTATGTGCGTCAGGTGGTTTATGAAATTTTTTATCGCTTGCACAACTGAATAAATAGGAAATACACTCACTCATATGTTACTTTGATAGACATTTTAAATTTATCTGTGCGTTATTCGCCGTGAGCTAAATTTTATAATGACAATGGTATCGTCCGATAAGAAATATTAATAAATATCGAATAGATATACTTTATATTAAATATAAAGTAACGAAATTGCCAGATAGTTATACTCTGAAGACAGTCGATACAAGTCTTGGTAATAGTATTTATTATATGGTGTAATGGAAGATTGCGGTGCCCGTTGGCGAGGTCGGTAAAGAGAAAGTTTTCTATTTTGATCTTTACTAGACATCAGGCTGCTAACCACTGGTTTTTAATGCCGGAAATAATCACCTGGTTTTTTAGAGGCTTCTGTAAAAATATCAGCTATTAATTATTTACTGGGTACTAATGAATGAATTAATAAATAAATAAATATTTAAATAAAAATAAATAGAGTGAATATTATTGGGAGATTGGAGTCTTGTAAGAGAGAGAAAGACAGAAATAATTGAGGACAACGGTATGAAGAATGGCGGATACGAGAAACCGTCAAGGTGTGCGCGGGATCGCTGCCACTACGACCGATCCCAGAAGAGGAAAACATCGCGCGTTGGCAGCTCGCGGGGCCGCGGGTGCTCTGGTCCTGGGGATTCTCGCGGTTGTCCTCCAATCTGCGGCAACGGCAACTCCGATGTGGGGATACTTCACCAGTCCTGACCGTGAGTTGCTTTTTTATTCTTCAATCCCTATTATTTATTTATTTATTTATTATTATTAACCAGCTGGGATCCAGCCCGTTAGAAATGACTTGACATTTAAATCAAATTTATTCTCGTTACGGCTGTGAGTCGCATATTTATTTTTAAAAACAACAGACAATTACTTTATCTCGATGTTGATATTGACCTTTATGACGTCTGGCAATAAATATGTTATTGTTATCATTTTATTTTTAATTTAAGTCAGCGATCTCTGGGTGTTATTATCAACTTTTCTTTTTTTTATACAATTGTTGCAAGGACGTGATTTAATTCTACTTGTGCAATTGCGTAATTTTAAATAAGAGATGATTAATTGTGTAATGAGTTATGGGCTAGATAAGAATTAGAAATTTTTATTTTATGACTAGAAAATTTAATTATATTTTAAACAAGGTCACACTGATTTCTTTTCACTGTCTATGTATTGAATTTAAAGGAAAAATTTTCAATTTTCCTTCATTGGATAATTTGAGGTTTATAATTAAATTTAAATATCGTCAGCACGAAAGCTTGTTTGGCTTTAGACGCATTTTTGCCGCTAATTTCAAATTTAAAAATTCCGCTAATTGAATTATTGGTGAAAAAATTTCCCGCATATTTAGAGATGAAAAATTTTGTTTTGTTTTTTAAAATTCTATATTGTGGGTAAAGTGGTCGGTGTTAAAAATAGTACCGATAATAAAACACAAGCAAAGCCTGGGATTTTTTATTCATAAAAATATAAATTAACTTGAAACTACAGACGGACGTAGAATAGAATTTTTCAGCACAATAAACTAAACGAATTGAATAAAATAAAAATAATAAAAATAATTCCATTATGTATTATCATTATTATTATTTGTTTTTTGACGTCACTGGCATTAACAAAAAGAAACGATTCTTTGTTGCGGTAAAAAAAGTTTGCGTTCACCTAGACCAGAAACATTGACGAGACGATTTTTATCATATCATGCCCCACAAGAGATACATATATTAAACATGAAAACAAAAATGAAAAAAAAACACCGGAAATAACGTTTGACCTACTTCAGGTCTGCTCTTTTTTTATCGTTATTATACACCGTGAGTTTACTTAATTAATTTTCTTATACATTTACGACAAACTATTATATTTATATTTTTATATTTATGTGTATAATCCATTATTATTATTATTATTATTATTTTTGCTATTTTTATTACGCTATTATAGCTGTAGGATGTTATGAAGATCCCTGATGGGTGATTCAGTCGCCACCATCGTGATCATCTTTCCCTTTTCCTTATATTTCTTATTTTCTAGATTTTATTATATTTCTCAACGATACTTTGTCGTCATCCCATGAGATATCTATACATGTCATCTTTTTTTTTCTTTTTCCTCATCATATTTTATTTTAATAATCTATTATTTTTTTTTTTTTAAATTTATTTTCCCGCTAAAATTATTGTCCTTCATATTTTTATTTCTAGTCCATCAAAAAAAAAAAAAATAATAATAATAATCATAATTTTGATATGAGTGAATGTAGCAGACATCAGACAAATTTAAAACTATAAATAAATAGAGCAAATAATTAAAAAAATTATATTTCGAAAAAATCCACTTATTAATTTCAAAATTTTGTAAATGCGCATTTTTTTCAAATTTTTTTTTACTAATTATTTACTCCATTTATTAATAATTAAAAATTCGTCTGATGACTGCTACATTCACACTCATAATTTTTATTACAAAAAAATATAAAAATTTCGTGACTGCAATTATTTTTGAAAATCAAATTTGGTATAAATTTAAAATCTAATTCTCTGAATGTCATGAAAATTTTTATGATAAAAAAATAAATTTCTCAATAAAAAAAATATTAGTAATAATTTTCCATTTAATTATAATTGATAATTAAATAATTTATTTCTTCACTTTAATATTCCACGAATGAACTAAAGAAATATATAATGATGACTAAGTTAGAAAAAATATATAGTCATGAATATATTATTGATGTGTCATACAAGAACAATACTTTCTATTAAACAAAATATTTTTTTTTATCATCGTCAACAAATTATCTTCCTATCAATGGGTAAATAATTATTTATAAATTTATTTATTCATACCACAGAATTTATTAAACTTGAGACAGTAGGCTCCAGATAGTAGTCAAGTAGACGGTGAAGCAGACAGTAAAGTGAAATAAATAAAAAAATTTCATTGACTGCAGGTATTTTACTACCTGATGTTTTACGAGTGAAAAGAGTAAAATAATGTCTTAGGTAATAAGTCCGGGTGTTGTTGTGTATAAGAGAAGTGAGTAGATGGTCTAACAGGTGTTGCGAGGTGTACTGTTACGCATCCACAGTTAACGGGGCTTCCTACACTCCTCTCTCTGTGTACGAAAGCTGAATTAAATATAATTGATTACTCCGAGCGGTGGCGAGAGGAGCGAATAAATAGTATACCCGAGGAAAAGCAAAAGGAAAAGGAAAATACTGATAAAAAGATATAATGACCCAATAAATACATTGTTTTTTATTTCCTTATATTGCTGTCCTGATGGTTTTGCTGCTGTGGAGGCGGGTGTATAGTTTTATTTATTACTATTCAGCTGTTCAACGCTAATTAGTATTTTCACTCATTAGAACTCTTTAAAAAAAAATTATTATTTTTAAATATTTTTTTAATTACCCCACACAGAAAAAAAGGATTTCTTGGCGCAAAAAATTTTTTCTTGTTCTAAGAAAATTTTTACTTGACCCAAGAAATTTTTTGTATTATAAAGTGAAAATAAAACTTTTCTTGGGGTAAGATAAAATTTTCTTGGAACAAGAAAAAAATTTTTTAGGCGAGAAAAAAATTTTTGAGCCAAGAAAAATTTTTGTCTTCAATTCATAATACAAAATATTTCTTGCGCCAAGAAATTATTTTTTTCTGTGCAGGTTAAAAAATTTCAATTATTTGAAAAATTACGAATTATCGGTCGAAAAGTTACCGAAATAGGCTCAAGTGGTGAATTACAAGGCTAAAAATTTTCTAAGCCAACGAATAGGCCGGAAAATTCCCAAAAATAAAAAATTTTCCAAGTTCTGTAATTTTATTTGAAATTTTCGGCCTGTTTCTTAAAAATAATAAAATTTCGGCGGGTTTTCAGCCAACTTTTGGCTTTCCTATACGGAAAAAGTATATATGCCGTTTATATGAGACATATATTCAATTTTGCCCGTATATATCCTGGTTATATACTTTTTTCGTACGGGTTTTCCAATAAAATTCTACGATTTTGCCGTCATTTCGGGCAGCTTTAGCCTTGTCGGTAAAATATTTTTATCTGGATCAATTGTAAAAAATTTATTTTAGTTTTAATTAAAATATAATTATAATTCATATTAAATTAGCGACAGAAATCATATATTCAAATCAGATAAAATGAAAGTTATACAGTAATGCTGTACAGGTAATTCAAGTATTCTCATGTTACACTCATCGTCCCACGACCAAAAACACATTTGCGGTGTGTTGGTTCACATGTGAATTATAAAGAATAAAAAATATAAAAACCCGGAGAGAGATAGAGAGTACCGCTATACACGCAGGGCCAACGAGTTGTCGAGAGTCCGTGATGTGAGTGCAACGGCCTTTTGGGAATACTTATACAAATACTTGTACTGTACATATAATACAGCACGTCTTACATCTATACAAACAAAATATATCTGCAGATTTACACTCGTGGCTGGCACCCATACTGTCCCCGTCAGCGAAACAAAACCTCTAACGAATAGAATAAAATATAGTTGAGTAGTCAAAAGAACATTTTTCACCCATAGCTTTATTGTGTGTTTACTTGAATGCAAGTGAGTGTTGGTAAAGCTATAGCCGGAAGTGGTTTAGCCGATTCGCGATAAGATATATGTATTTATTATTTAAAATCTTCATTGTTAATTAATTATTTAACAATTGCTTCGTTTATTTTTATTGCGTCGTTAGTTTTTATTTTATTATGTATTATTAAAATATGTAACTACGTATTGTTGCTTGTGTTACTTCACCTGCATTGTGTTGTTTGATTGCATTGCACGCGTCATCAATCGAACATTCCTCGATGTTTGCATTCTTCCACACAGATGTTTACTGCATACAAATTATATGAGACATTATTATATTTATAGGTTTTTTAAATATTTTGTACAGAAATATAGCAGACCTTGAAGCCTCAATCGACACCTGGCCCTTTGTGCCCAAGAAAAAAATTTTATCGTAACCTATTTAGTTTTTTCATAAAAAAAAATAAATGAATTAATTTTCTGCTGCGGTCCGAGACCGGGATTCGAACTCGGGTCGCTCGGGTTACTCGGGTCGCGCGACGAGCGCTCGACCGCGTAATAAAACTTATGTTAAACTTCCCTTTCTATTCTCACTCGAGAATGTTAATCGGTTAATTACATAAGAGGCTCGTAGTTCTGAAGGAATTTCCAGTTTCCCAGGGTCTTGCAGCAGCATCATCTTGTCTTTTATATAAAAGGGATCGTGCAAAGGTGCAAGGAAGTTGTAACAAACGAGGTAAAGTTGAGGTAAGGCCGGGTAAGAGGATGTTGCTCAGAGCTTGCCTCAGTCGGGTGAAATGCGTCAGGGTCAATAATAGTATCAAGGGTATTACGCTCGAGGATAATTATCCTGCTAGACGTGAGCTTAACTAGAAATGCAGTCAACGGTGAAGGAGAGGATCTTGAAGCCTCTATAACAAGTTTCAGAGCATAGACGCCGTGAAATCATTTATATAAATAACCTGGACTGTATCATCTCGCAGTCCAATCAATTTCCTATAAACGTAAACATCCCTGATTAGGAAAAATGATTTGAAATGATTCAAAATAATTAGAAATGGTTTAAAATAATTTGAATCGACTAATATATAGATATACACTAGGGTGAGCCAAAAAAACCAAGCTATCGAATTTACGTCTTAAAAAGGATCTATATATCGAGAAAAAAATTCTCCCATTGGGCAAAATTTTTAGCTTAATTTTAAAAGGTGTCGGTAGCCATCTAAAATTTCCCATTTAAATAACATGCAAAAAATTTTTTTTGATTAAAAATATTATAACTTTTGAACCATGTGAGACAAAAATTCGGCTCTAGAATATTCTTGTAGGGCACTAAATTTCTTAAAAGAAAGTCCTGGGAGTCGAATTTGTAAACTTGATATTTCGTATACTAACAGGCTATCAAAGTCTAGAGCAAACAGAATCATACAAATTTAAGGCTTTATTTGGATTTTCCAAATACTTTTCTTTTATTGTGATCGATAACAAAATATTATTTGTTACAACGTGGATATTGTTGGTGATTTCATTGCACTAGATGTAGAACAAATTTTCTCGTAGTATTGATATTTTTAATAATAAAGCCTTAAATTTGTATGATTCTGGTTACTCTAGACTTTGATGGCCTGTTAGTATACGAAATATCAAGTTTACAAATTCGACTCCCAGGACTTTTTTTAAAGAAATTTAATGGCATACAAGAATATTCTAGAGCTGAATTTTTATCTCACACGGTTCAAAAGTTATAATATTTTCAATCAAAAAAAATTTTCTTAATCAGAGATATATTTAATAACATAATATTTTAAATCATCGAATTTGTTATATATTACTTCCGATTTTATTGCCGTAAATACTTTCTGCCTTATAATTTATATTATTAAATAAATGTATGTACGACTGTTTGAAACTGATATCTGTCGTTAAATAATTGTATTACTTTTGTATTTAATTACAAATTCATTTAATCTGTAATTAGACGTTTAATCGGCTAATGCATAACGGTATTCATTAAGTCCTCTGGACTATTCTGGTCTAATTATCCCAGTTTACTCTTCATTTGTTATTCGATCTTAAGATTTTTTTCTGGATTGTCGCCTGCATGCATCCTAGTTTTCTATCCCCTTCTACGTCTTTTGTTGCGATAAGTACTTTGTTTAATTACAAACTCTACTAATTACCCTGACTTTGATCGTCAATTTATCTATTTTATTTTTTATGTTGAAACTATTTTTATCAGTAATTTATTTTTTTTCCCAATTAGAAGAACATTTTTTTTTCAAGTGATTAAGGAGACTAATCTCGGTAATAAAAAGAACTTGAAAAAAACGAGCTATTAAGTAGAAATTTTTTTTCTTCATAATGTATAGTTACGGAGTCGGGGAATGGGAGAATCAGATAAAAAATGGAAATAATTTGAAATTATTTAAAAATTCTTTTTCCATCTTGCCAATTTTCGGTCGTGACCGTGAACTAAAAACGAAAAAATTGATTTTAGAAATAATTGTTATAAACAAAAGTTATAAATATTCACTTCTATGTGCTAGAGTTTCTTCCGAAAGACTTGTCTGATACCCCCGAGGCCTTAAAACATTCAACAGACGTCCCAATTATGGTCAGGATGGTCGTCTAAGACTTTCTATAGACAATCGATAGAAAATCGATAGAAAATCGACAGAAAATCCATAGAAAATCCATAGAAAATCCATAGAAAATCGATAGAAAATCCATAGAAAATCGATAGAAAATCCATAGAAAATCCATAGAAAATCGATAGAAAATCCATAGAAAATCGATAGAAAATCCATAGAAAATCGATAGAAAATCCATAGAAAATCGATAAAAAATCCATAGAAAATCGATAGAAAATCCATAGAAAATCCATAGAAAATCGATAAAAAATCCATAGAAAATCGATAGAAAATCCATAGAAGATCGATAGAAAATCCATAGAAAATTGATAGAAAATCCATAGAAAATCGATAGAAAATCCATAGAAAATCGATAGAAAATCCATAGAAAATCGATAGAAAATCCATAGAAAATCGATAGAAAATCGATGGAAAATCCATAGAAAATCGATAGAAAATCCATAGAAAATCGATAGAAAATCCATAGAAAATCCATAGAAAATCCATAGAAAATCCATAGAGAATCGATAAAAAATCCATAGAAAATCGATAGAAAATCCATAGAAAATCTATAGAAAATCGATAAAAAATCCATAGAAAATCCATAGAAGATCGATAGAAAATCCATAGAAAATTGATAGAAAATCCATAGAAAATCGATAGAAAATCCATAGAAAATCGATAGAAAATCCATCGAAAATCGATAAAAAATCGATAGAAAATCCATAGAAATTCGATAGAAAATCCATAGAAAATCGATAAAAAATCCATAGAAAATCGATAGAAAATCTAGACTCAGGGCTAGGAGTTGGGAAAAAAAAATTTTTTCCTTTACTTCTATGTGCTAGAGTTCTTCCAAAAGACGTCTGATATCCTCGAGGCCTTAAAACATCCAACAGACGTCCCAATTATGGTCAGGATGGTCGTCTAAGACTTTCTATAAAAAATTGATAGAAAATCGATAGTAAATCTAGACCCAGGGCTCGGTATTGCGAAAAAAAAATTTCTCCTTTCATATTGGATTCAAAAAAATTAAGTGTAGCCAACATCAAGTTAACGCCAAATGCAAGTCAAAAAAATTATAGCAGTCTAGTCAATTAGGTCAAGAAAGTCCAATAATTGAAAAAAGTCAAAATCAAGATATTTTTTCATACAGACTCGGGTATACACAACTCTTGCGCTTGACATATACCAATTACATACAATAGCTGCATATAATTAAGTCTTTGTAGCATGGATGATAATAATAATGATCTCGAGGAAGTTCAAGTGGAGCTACTGTGTGAGTCAAGTTTACAGGTCAAAGTAGTGGATATCTCACGGGCAATAATAATAAAACCCGTGAGAAAATTCATAATTTCATAATGAAAATAAATAAAACAAAACCGGAACTAAAATGTTGTCTATAAAGATAGTAAATGCCACGATGAATTCACCCGTCAGCTATTGTGTTTACCGCGAGATTGTTTATATTTATTTCTGAAAGATCTGAGAGTGGCTCGAGCTTAATATTTTTTTAAATTTAATTATAAAAAATTTAGAATTACCGTAATTTAAAAATATTTTTAAAGGCCTATTATTTAACTATTATTCGAATTAAACTCGTAAATTGTTTTATATTTCACAAGACCTGTGTATATAAATATAGCGAGTAAGAGAGGCTTGCGTGTTTAATTTATCTGTAATGTCAGAGTATGCCAGCAGGATGTCATGTCGATAATAGCTCTCATTTAACATAGATCAGGTCCATTTTAAAATGACCCACTCGTTAGACCGTTTTACTCTACTGGCTAGCTCTCGCTGTGAGCACATTTTATTTTCATTATTATCTAATAACAATAATCATTTATTCAAAATACAAATAACACATAAATTCCATCCTCTTTTATTAACTTTTTACCTCCAACGTTGCCGACACTAACCAATTTATCTGCTCTAATGTCCATTTTAAATTAATGAAACAAAAAAAAAAAAAAAATAACTGTTAACTTTCCATTAACCAGACGGTTAATTTTTACAAACAGCTACCAGTTAAAAAAAAAAGTTGCCTACATTTAGAAAATTTTACAAGGGAATGCTCCAATAATTTGGACTTGAACACAAAAGTTTTTTAAATCTTATGGGTCATCTTTAGTCTACCCACCAAGACGTCAAATTACTTTCATTTGGGCTGGATTTTTTTCCGGCATTCAAATAAATAAATGAACGAGCCCGAGTCGAAATATTAGACGTAAATTGAACGTTCTTAACGTTTTAAACGTGAATTGAACGTTTTGAAAGTAAATTGAACGATTTTTGTGGGTTTTGGTTCGTCAAAAATTGTTAATTTTATGAGTTCTGATTTTAGTTTACACTGTAAAAAATCCGGAGTGAATTCGGAGTGAAATTGAATCCGAATTCACTCCGCATTCACTCCGCCACTCGGAGTTCCGGAGTTTTAAAAAAAATCACTCCGCATGCGGAGTGAATTGGGAGTTTTTTTTTAGCGGAGTGATTGCGGACGCGGATTTTATTTCACTCCCAATTCACTCCGGTCCGGAGTTTAAATACTTAATTAAATTTATATTAATTTATATTAAACTGCTAAACAATGCGTGTGTGTGTGTGCGAGTGTGTGTTTGCGTGCATGTGTGTGTTTGGGTGTGTGCAGGTATTTGTGTGTGTGTGTGCGAATGTGTACATGTGTGCAAATGTGTGTGTGTGCAAATGTGTGTGTGTGCAAATGTGTGCGTGTGTGCAAATGTGTACATGTGTGCAAATGTGTGTGTGTGCAAATGTGTGTGTGTGCAAATGTGTGTGTGTGCAAATGTGTGCATGTATGCAAATGTGTGCGTGTGTGCATGTGTGCAAATGTGTGTTTGTGTGTTCATGTGTGCAAATGTGTGCAAATGTGTGTGTGTGTGTGTGCGTATGTGTGTGCGTATCAGCTGATCAATTATGTAATACGCGAGTTTTTACTTCGATTTTATTGAGTAGAGTTATTTTTTATTAATAATATTTACAAAACTCCGCTCCGGAGTGAATTTCACTCCGGAGGGATTAAATTAATAAAAAATTATCTACTCCGCGAAAACTCCTGTGCGGAGTGAATTTTACTCCGAGGGGAGTGAATAATTAAAAATTCATTCACTCCGCATTCACTCCGGATTTAATCCGCATTCGGTCCGCGAATTTTTTACAGTGTAATGATAACATTAATTAATTTATTTCAATATTTGTAATCACAATTTTCATAACCTTGATATCATAATATATGAAAAGATATAATAGTGTTAAGGCCATTCTCAGACGGTGCCTCCCACTTTTTAAAAATTTTCAATGATTTTTAACTGTCATAAGCGTATTAAATTTTTATCAATTAATTAAAAAAAAATTAGAACATTAATTGAAAAAAAGACAACGTAGTCGTAATTTCGCCGATATACAGATTAAAAAAAAAATTATTTACACTCGATATCAATTAAGAGTTAAACAAAATTCGTTAAATAAATTTCAGTAAAATCGTCATGTCAATTTTATAATTCGAATTTTTAAATTTTGTTGGCTAAAATTTATTCAACAAATTTCGTTTAACTCCCAATTGATATCAATTGTAAGTAATTTTTTTTAAATTCTGTATCTCAACGAAATTACGACTACGTTGTCCTTTTTTCAATTAAGGTTTCAATTTTTTTTAATTAATCATTAAAATTTTAATACGGTTATGACAGTTGAAAGTCATTGCATATTTTTAAAAAGTGGGGGGGGGGGGGCACTGTCTGAGAATGCCCTTAAAGATAGAAGTATGAAACTGAAAAAAATTTTTTTTCAAAATACGAATTTTTTATTTAAGAGCCAGAGAGGCGGACGACAAAATTTTAGAAAATTGACGTGATTATAATCCAGGAGTACAAAATTGAATAAAAAAAATTTTTTGGTATACTCCAATCTACGTTTTGAATAAGTTGAAAGCTGTCAAATTAAGTTTCCAATGTCCAAAACGTTCAATTTACGTTCAGAACGTTCAGTTTACGTCTAATATTATGACTCGGGAAAGTTTTAGAGAATAAAAAAATTTGTTTATAAAAAATAAGTGAATAATTTGTAATAAGAAAATGCCTATAGGTAAAATCCTATGGGATAAATTACTCTGTCCAGTTGATATATACGCTCTAGTGAGTTTGTGTTCCGGGTGGTGTCCACCGGAAGCACTGTCGGCTCACCTCTATACATTATAAATAAATACTCGTCTTTTATAAATCCCATCTCTCTATTCTTTTTTTAAAACCATCCCTTTTTAACCGCAAATATAAACATATATTCCCATTACTAAATCACGATTTCGTTTTCATCAATGCAAATTTTTTACTTCTTACGTAATGATCAACAAAACCGATCCCAACTGATGATTATTATTATGGGCAAATGTCCATCCCAACTCTTTACTACGTCAGCATTTCAAATGGAGGTAAAAAATTTATTAAATAATAAATTGAAAAATGTTTGTTGTTGTTTTTTGAGCCGATTGAGTGGCAAGAGCTGAGGAAGAAATAACAATAAAAAAAAATAGTTACTGCAAGAGCACAGACGTTGCACTTGATCTCACTCGAATGAGCAATAAAATAAAAGTATAAAATAAAAAGGTTCTCCATTACTTGCATTAGAATGAATTGCCGAGCGCTTAAACCCAAGTACTCGGGCTCTCACGGTTATCGATACAATTACCACTGCATTTTACGATTTATGTTTATATATATGTATATATGAGCCGACTATGAATAGAGCTGTGTTGTAACTGACAAGTATGATAAAATTTATAATATCTAGACGCGTAATAACCATATAATACATGTAACATATAAATATACATTCAACCATATATTTAAATCCCAAGACACAAGACCTTGTATCATACTTTCATTTACCTAGAAAATTTATACTTTTTTCGCTTAGTCATGCTCATAACCATAACAAATGAATTTTATTTCATTTATTGTCAGTTTTATTCAACTATTAATTTTATTTTTCATATTTTATCAGCTTGGATATAAATATTTGACCGAAATCACGATGAAATCTCTAAATTTTATTGAAAAAGGTCTGAATTTGGCCGAAATCACCTCAAAGCCGTAGAATTCTATTGGAAAAGGCTGAAAGTCAGTCGAAAATACGCAAAAGCTTTATTATTTTTAACAAATAGGTCGAAATCACACCAAAGCCGTAGAATTTTATCGGAAAAGGCTGAAAACGAGTCAAAATCATACAATTTTATCGAAAGAGGCTTACATTTGATCGAAATCACACCAAAATCGTAGAATTCTATTGGAAAAGGCCGAAAGTCTGCCGAAAATACGCAAAAGTTTTGTTATTCTTAACAAATAGGCCGAAATCACACCAAAGTTGTAGAATTCTATCGGAAAAGGCTGAAAACACCTCGAAATTATGCAGTTTTATTGAAAGAGGCTTAAATTTGATCGAAGTCACACCAAAATCGTAGAATTCTATTGGAAAAGGCCGAAAGTCTGCCGAAAATACGCAAAAGTTTTGTTATTCTTAACAAATAGGCCGAAATCACACCAAAGTTGTAGAATTCTATCGGAAAAGGCTGAAAACACCTCGAAATTATGCGGTTTTATTGAAAGAGGCTTAAATTTGGCCGAAGTCACACCAAAATCGTAGAATTCTATCGGAAAAGGTCGAAAGTCTGTCAAAAATACGCCAAAATTTGATTATTCATGACAAAGAGGCCGAAATTATGCCAAAGCTGTAGAAATCTTTTGGAAAAGGCCGAAATTTGATTATTTTTTACAAACAGGCCGAAAATTAGCTGATAAATTGAGTTAGCCTATTTTCAGTCATATTAGTTTTTTAAAAATAAAATTATAGAATTTGGAAAAATTTCAAGCACTATAGAACCGAAAATTTGTAAGTTTTCGGGCATTTTTAGGCCTAAATTTCATGGTCGGCTAAATTTCGGCCTTGTGTTCACTACTAAGGCCTTTTCCCTGCCACTTTTCAGTCGCGAAAAAATTTTACTATAATTTCGGCTTGAAATTTTTTCACAGGAGTTCTCAACTCATAGCAAATGAATATCTTCATTTCCTTTAATACTTTTCATTGTAAAAGTAAAATTACAAATCCTAATAATAGCCAGTAATTACACACACAGTAATTTAAATAGTAAACAGTAATTTAAAAAATTGCGCGCTGTAATTATTATTGACTCACATCTAAAATTTTTCTTCCCGTTAATTATTTCGCCGTTATAAATCAATATATTTATATAACATCATACCGTCATGTTATTAAGTATCAGTGGGTATTTATATTGAATACCAGAATAAGCACATCATGTTTTACCTATAACGCAATCGTCATACGATATGTAGTATATGTACACATTTAGGTCATCGCGTCCAATCTATCTAACATACAACCATCAGTGAATTGTAGTTAATAATTATTGGTCAATCTCTATATGTTTTTATTTATATCATACCTCGCCTCGCCTTTTGTTAACATCATCCGCATTGCCGGCTATTTTTTTCATTAATAATTATTTATTAATTACAACACAATAGTTTATTTTCTAAAGCCTCTGCTGCCTCCGTTTTTATTAAATTTTTTTTCCATTCTACTGAATGGTTCTATAAAATATAATGAAATAAAATGTGAATTGAATGGTTGGCTAGGATCTATTTGATACACTAGTGGGTTTCCGTCTTACGGTAAATATTCTATAAAATGTTGGCGGTGAATAGAAAAATAAAATATATAAAAATAAATATATATATAAGACGAATGGTAGGTCTTGAGTTTTAAAATAATGGGTAATATATCTGTAACAGTTCGTTGACCCAAAGTTCGCGGTCGATTATCCGTAGCAATCGATTTGATCAATGGTCAATCGAGTTACCTTTACTCTGTAGCCATTCCACCTTGCGCTTTTTTAAATCAACTCTTTATATTATTTTTATCCCCGAGGCCTGAGCTGCGGCATTATTCTCCAATCTGTTTCTTTTCCTCGGCACTGTACTTGCATTGTGCTCATTGTCTTTTATTTTTCTTCCGGGTCTTATTTCCTTGCAGCCTTGATAAGAAAATTAACCAATAAATTATACGCAGGTCATTACACTGATCGATAAGAATTATTGAATTTTTTATTATCGAGTTTGAGCTGGAAATTTTAAAGGAAAATAAAATAATTTTTTATTGATAATTTATTTTATCGATTACTTGAATTTATTTGAGATTATCGCTGGGTAAATAGATGTTATATAACCTGATAAATATGAATATAATATAGAACACGTGTAGTTGTAAATATGGCAATTTATATTCCTTGTTAAAGTGGATACCGGCTAAATAAGATGGGAAATGTTGCACAGGCGGTAAACATAAACGTGACTATCATTATTTTTATGCTGTCTTTTGAATTTAATGATCATATATAAACTTATTTAGAATATATTTTATCTATGTATAGATATAGATGTGAACTATTTTTATTTAAACTCATTTTATAGCTTTTACTTTTACGCAGCAGTGTATTGAAAAATAAAAAAGTTTGATTCTGTAAATTTGTTTGAAATTTTTTATTTCAGTATCTCGGGCTGTAGGTGATTTATGTGACATGTATTCGAAACTTGAGTGTGAAGATGTCTGCGCAATTTACCACCGGAAACGTCTTTCAATTGGATTGATCCATTTGTGAAAATTCGTTTTCCTGATTTCCTTCGCAGATTGCTATTGAACTTTTATTTAAAATTAAATCTTTTGGAGAAAACTTACAATCACGTATTGAAAAAAAAAGTACTTTTTTATTTAATTAATTAAATGTAATGATAAAAACTGCCAATCTATAAACTCCGAGTGTTTATTAGAAAAAAATTCTGTTTCGATTTTTTGTATTTAAAATTTGGTACTAATTTCGATACTTCTGAATTTAAAAATTGAGTTGGTAATTAAAATTTTTTTTGATTAGGGTATGGAAGTTTATGGCAGCTGCAGTAAAATCGAGGATCCAAAAGCTCAAATTAGGGTTTCAAAGATTGGTAATGCGCGTTTTCATCCCCACAATTTTTCTGAAAAACTAGCATCGAAATTAGGTGTGAATAGTACAAATAAAACATTTAAATAAAAAAGAAAAATTTTGCCCGTAGGATATTTTGTCGGGGGATATTTTGTCCGTAGGATATTTTGTCGGGGGATGAAAACGCGCGGAATTTAAAAAATTTGATAGTATGAATATTAATTATTTATAAAATATGATATACTTATAAAAGTATCAGTATGAGCGATAAATAAAATCAAGAGACAGAATCGATCATCGTGAGAGAAGATAAAAATAAATTGAAATCTCGTCGATCGAGTACGAATATCATATTACACTATCTATGTTCTACTACCGAGTGATTCAATTCGGCTTAAGTTATAAAGTGTAACTTGGAAATGTAGACCGAGCGAATGAATTACTACCTCAATGAACTTGATCGAATGACTTTAAATTAAACTTTATCGATCGGTTTTACTCAAGTGTTACGTGCACTCGCACCAGACTGTAATTCAAACTAAGCTCCATATATACAATATATTAAATCGGGCGATAATCAAATTCCCTCGCTAGTTATAATCAACTTGCACTGAAAAAACCCACTTGTAATAATAAAAAAAATTAAAATTCTTATCGATCTTTCGTCGATAGGTTGACTGCCAACTAGGTCGTCTCAATGCAAATTTAGTCAGCTAGACATTCAGTCTTACAATTGCACCTGAATTCCGTACAGCTGAAGTTACTAATACACATAAATTTTAATCCAATTCTGAAATATATGATTTATTAAAAAGTAAATTTGATTTTTAAAATCAGTGGAAAAAAACCGACAGCTCACATGACACTGATTACTTTTTTTCTATGACTAGTAATTTTTTCTTTAATTATACATACAAGTATTTCCCAAGATATTTATAGAAGTGATATTTATTTCAATAAATTATCATTTTTTATTGCACAGTATAAATTTTTTTTGCAGCTGGAATATCCGCAGAAAAAGGATACTTTGGACCTTGGAGACAATGCAAACTCTTACTTTATAACCGAGAAAGATGCGGCACGGGCGTATCCAGATTTCAGCCAGTCAGTAAGTTTGAAATAATAACAAAAAAAAAAAGATTTTAATTGAAAATAAAATAATTTAGTAACAAATAAATGAATAAATGAATGAATCGTTTAGTGGTGGTCTGGGTCGCTGGAATAGCAGCGGCAATAGCATCTGGACTCCTTGCAATTTTAGTATTACTGGCAGTACTCCAGCTAGCCATGGCCTCTTCGGCGAAGCGAATGGTAATCTCATACAGCACAGCCTTGATCGGCAAAGTTGCACTTGGCACACTGGCCAGTAAGTATTTTTTTTTTTACTTTTTTTATCATTAAAATATAACGACGGAGAAATTATTCTTATTTGAAATGCTATGCTATGGTGTCATGGTAAAGCCCGACCATGTTGGCCACCTAACGGAAATTCAAATAAACAGAAAATGGATTTTTTGGCGCCAAAAATATTTACTTGCCTCAAGAAAATTTTTTCTGGTCCTCAGAAAATTTTTGTCTTCAATTGATGATGCGAAATATTTTTTACGCCAAGAAAAGTTTTTTTTCGATGCATAGTAAAATAGTCGCAGTAATTTATGATCAAATTGCTGTCAATTTTACTGTACCCTAGTGGAAATTTTTCGGACTTTTCTCTGAAAAAGTCTTTAGAACTTTTAAAAAGTCTTAAGAACTTTATAACTGAGTTTTTCAGAGAAAATTACGAAAAATTTCTACCAGGGTAGCCATAGTAATTTTTCCACGTGTTTATTTAAATTTTTGCGGGTGTCCAAAGTGGGCAGGCTTTACTATGGCGCCATAGCATTTGAATATCAATCATATAAATTTTTGAGCCACTTTACGAACAATAAATAAATATTGTACTCATGTAAATGAAAATCTTATAAAATAAAATAAAATTTAAGCATTTTGTCAAATGTCGCAACAAATCATCAGCGGAGCTTGAAACAATTTTGTAATGTCAAGTCATTAATTTTAATATACAAGCCGAAGCAATCATGAAAATCGTTCCTGCGTAATAATTTTATTGCTGAGAAATCTTGAGAGCGGAAATGATGGATTGTTGAGAGCTTAAATAATAAGTACGAGGAAATGCCCACGAAAACAAGAATTAAGAAAGACTAGAAGCCTTGTACTTTTTTTTTCATAGAGTGGCTCATATTTGGTATTAGTATTATTTGACCAGAAACACACAGGAAATAGTAATATATCAAATTTCTTATCATATATATTATTACATATGTAAAACTATATAGTTCTCTGGTAATTACATTTAACATTTTTTTTCCCTTCATGTTTACTTTCAAATTCCCGCGGTAAAAATTAAAAATGTTTTTTGTATGAAAGAAAGTTATTCTCTAATTCTTTTTATAATTTATAATTAATTGCCTGAAATTTATTAGACACCAATTTCTGTTTTTCGAAATGTTCCATTAAAAAAAAAATTTCTACATGTAGAAATTTTTCATTAGAAATGAAGTGAATGGAAACCAATTAATTTTTTTAAATAAATGATGTGCGAATTTTTGGTTTTATATGAAGATTAATAATAAATTTTGACAGACTTTCGATAGACTTTTGACAGACTTTCCATCAAAATGACTAATGGATGACCGATAGATTACTGAGTCAAAGTTTACCAGCATAGATTCCATGACAATTGATCCCAGACAACTGATCCCCAACAAGTAATTACACAATAATGGATCCCACAGACAACTGATCCCACTGTCAAATTCATAAAATAATTAATTATTAATTAATTACTATGACATGAGTAATTAAAATTCACTGTTACAAATATAAAAAGTTAAATTATGTAAATTAGTTGTTGATAAAAATCAATTGACGATCAATTGTTGATGGGATCAATTTGTAGGGATCACTTGTGGTACAAAATTCTTGGGATCAGTTGACGGCACACCACCAGCATAAATATCATTGGACTTGTAAACTTTAGGTGAACCTTCAGACGCCACGTCCATCTTACGGCTTTAAATTTCGTTTAAAAACCATTTCAAAAAAAATTTACAGGAAATACAAAAATTATAGTTACGGCCTAATGGTAAAAAATTTAATTTTCCATTTTTACCTCAAATTTTTTTTTATAAACTTTTTTCGCTAAGCTAAAAAGTATTTTAGACATTTACTAAATAAAACAGAATATAAATTACCCTAAGTGAAAATATATGAGTACTTTGAAGTAATTGTTAAGCTCCTTTCTTGCTCTATTATAGTTCCCGTTCAGGATTTGCCGGCATTAATATTTTTTTTCTGTTTACCAGCTCGTAAAATAAATCCTCTTTAAGGCTAACGGGCAATGCCTCTTCCTCCTCTTGCTCGATTAATATCAAAGGCTGTACTATTTAGATGCCTCATTGCGTCATTGATAAATAAAATTATCATTGTGCGATAGTCGGACATTAATTTGCTAATTTATTCCAGAACAAATAATGACATAATTATTTATTTTCACAGCCTGTTTGTCGATAGTTGCTGCGAGTTTATTTGCAATGCAGACTGACGACCGAGCCAATAGTTATATTATTACACGTGGAGAAGCTTTTTATATGCAGGTAATTTAAATATTAAGAGGTTTTGATATTTTATTAATATTTATTGCTCATTTGAATACTTATTTAATTACAAAAGAAAGTTTTTTAAATTTTAAAATCGATTTCATTGTCATTGTAATTTTTTTTATCAATCTACCGATGAAAAAGTAGGCGACTTGCGTATTGTGAATAATAATTGTAAATAAAAAGCTTCGGGTTTAAATAATTTTTAAATTTACATAACACTGGGCGACAATGGCAATTTACTTAAGAGCAAAAAAAGTGTTTAGTTTTTTTTAAATTTTTTTCCTGCTGTCTTAAGTGATTGGCTGTAAGTGAAAGAGACTTTCACGAGCGTGAAAATTTCTCAACGGGAATTACTTAAACAATTAGCGGCAAGGATGTTAATGATGAACTAATGACTCGGGTTTGAATTTTAACACTCAGACGTAGTTGTAACTTTAATTTTAAAATTTACAAACTCCCTGACATTTTCTCATTTTAACACCTTTCTGTTAAATCGTGACAAGTGTAAGGTAATTGGGTCGAAAAGTTTCATAAATTTTTATCTTACGTCAGAATTTTTTTTATTTTTTTAATTACTCAGACAAACGCACTTGTTTAATCATTAAGTTTTTAAAATAATAATTACTGAAATAATAATTTAACTGAAAATATTTTTTTTTTTAATTCTCAATTACGTAGATTACAAGTTTATTTTCTTTAAATTATTTTATTGATAAATAACATTTTTTTTTTCTTTATTCAAATTTGCTTTTTTGAAAATTATACAGAAAACAATTTTTTTTGGCGCCAAAAATTTTTGGGATCCTCAAGTTAGTAGACAATTAATCATTTTTGATTTTTTTTTTCAACAAATCAATTGAAAAAAAAAAAAAAAAACTATGGGCATGTAGAAAATTGAAAAAACTTTAAGTGCAATTTTTAAAAAATATTTTTTTTTATAATTTGTCATTTAAAAAAAAAATTCAAAAATTATTAGAAGTTTATTCACCTCAAGAAATTTATGATACTGAAGTTAACCGACGTCTAATGATTATTTAATTTTTTTTTTAAATAATAAATAACAAAAAAAAAATTTAGAAAAAATTGCACCTGTAGTTTTTTTTTTTATCAATTTATTAAAAAAAAATTTTTTAATTTTTAATTGTCTTCTAATTTCAGAATCATAAAAATTTTTTTAACTTCCCGCTAAGAAAATTGCAAATTTTCAAAAAAGGGAAGTTATTGGTTTCGGTCCGATTTTCGAAAATCGAGTTTTCATCAGATGTCGACGTTTTGAGGTCCTAGGAAACTATTCTGACTATTCCCGGGTGGACGTCCGTGTGTGTGTGTGTGTGTGTGTGTGTGTGTGTGAACTTTTTTTTGTCCGACGATATCTTTGGAACGGATGAACCGATTTGAACGTACTTGGTGGCGATCGAAAGAGCTCACCAAAACTTAGTCTTGATTAGATTTTGGGGTAAATCGGTCATGTAGTTTACAAGTTATACAAAGAATAAGAATTAAAAAATTTTTTTTTTTTTTAGTTTTTTATTGATTTCTTAGAAACGACTCGAACGATCGACTTCAAAATCTAACCAGCTCTAGAACTCAATAAAACACGTCGATTGCCGCCTCAACCATCAAAATCGGTTCATTCGTTCGTGAGATATCGTGGGCAAAAGAAATGCCAAAAAACGGTTTTTTGCGAATATCTTTGAAACGACTGAACCAAACAATTTCAAAATTTGATCAGCTCTAGAACTCAATAAAACACGTCGATTGCCGCCTCAACCATCAAAATCGGTTCATTCGTTCGTGAGATATCGTGGGCAAAAGAAATGCCAAAAAACGGTTTTTTGCGAATATCTTTGAAACGACTGAACCAAACAATTTCAAAATTTGATCAGCTCTAGAACTCAATAAAACACGTCGATTGCCGCCTCAAACATCGAAATCGGTCGATTCGTTCGTGAGATATCGTGGGAGAAAGAAATGCTAAAAACGGTTTTTTTCGAAAAGAATGGGATACAATAGTATTTTCGAGCTCGAAGAGCTCGAAAATGTACTCACAACAATGTTTTCGAGCTCAAAGAGCTCGAAAACAGCGGGAAGTTTTGGGGCTGGCCCGCAGGGTCAACCGACGCCCAGATTTTTAATTATGAATTGAAAACCGAAATTTTTTTTTCTGGCGGGAAAAATTTTTTATTTAATTTTATAATGATAAATTTTTTTCGCGCCAAAAAATCTTTTTTTTGTATAGTAAGTAATCGTACACGTACTGAAATTACATTAAGTTTCTCTAGATTACTGACAGTATGGATAGCATTAGTTTTGCGTAATTTCCGTTTCGCGGATGGTTTATTACGCAGAAGCAAGGTCTTACTTGGTCATGGAGTAAAAGAGCTTAGAGCATAAAAAAAAATAATAATAATAATTATAAATCCATTATTAATTATAATAATGGAGTAGTGGGCGTAGATATGAAAGACTGAATAAAATCTTAGCAAAGACTCTGAGCAGAGGTTTAATGTAACACCTGGGGGACACTTGCGGATGTTAACGATTCGCAGGTGTCTTTAGTTCTTTCGCGATTAGTATGAGAGACGTATATCGAGTAAACGTTAGCCAACAGACTTTTAAAACAATCAGCGACCCGTTTTAACTTCAGTCGTCTTTTGCGCTCTTGTTGGAGTTGACTTTTTTATCAAAAAATTTTATATCTCGGCCATTACATTCTCGGAAATAAATTTCCTTATGCAAATTTATCTAATTGTTCACTTGTGTTCTGGGGTTAGATTTTATTTTTATTACTTTTATATTAAATAATGAAGTTGTCATGAACAAGAGAACGCGTAATTTGTTGAAAGAGGCTAAAGATGAAGTGAAAATGGAACGACGAAAGCAAAAACGTGGAAAGGTATTTTATTTGCTTTAGTAAATTAAATAATAATTATTTATTTAATAAAATATTTAAATTTATCACCATCAGACCAAGTAAATTTTAGTGATAAAAAAAAATGTAAATTATTTTTTTTCTGTCAATAAAATAATTCTTACTCGGGGAGATTAAATTTTTTTATCCCAGTGAGATTTGTTCGGGTGTAAAAAATACTGGCAGTCAATGGGGATGAAAAGTAAAGTGTTGCTATTAAATTTACACACCAGCACTTTTTATTTATTTTTTTTACTCGTTATTTATAAGAACTTTTGTTTCAGTTGGGCGCAATCGTACTGAATTTCGGCGTCCTTATATCCTCTATTTACGAGGGTATTTATGCCAGGAGAGGAGGAGATCCGACGAAGATACGGGATGTTATTGATGTACGTTCTACGACAATAAATAATCCCGGGTACAGAGAAAATTCCACCAATGGTATGTTTCAGATAATTATTTACTAATTATATTATAGAGATAAGGTAATTGTGATGCAAATGCTGTGTAGCGGTGATTTATTGTTCGGGTTATCAAGGAGCTTCAACAAAATAAAAAAATATCAATCAAGTGATGGTATTAGGAGCTAGCAATTGCTTTAGATACTGAGTGCACGAGAGAAATGTCAAGTCGTGTATGACGGAGTGTATAGGGAGTCTGGTAAATTGCCATGTCTCCATGAATTTACTCACGTTGCACACATACCTAAAGCGGTGCATGAATGAGATTGCACTCTGGAAGCTTTCAGAAACAATTTACCTCAAACAATATTGTTGATGTTTGTAATACATTTTTTTCCTGTTACTCCTCGATGATTTAATTTAAATTACTTTTGTGTCAGTATACCTGTCGATGGATATTTTTGAGTTACGAAATAACACAGCGTAAAATTTCAAGCGGAAAATGCGTATAATACAATTTTTTTGAACGGCCGAAATTTGCTCGACAACGAGGACTAAAAATACACGAAAACTTGAAATTTTTCCAAGTTCTATTATTTTATTTTAATAAAACAAATACTATGGCCGAAAATAGGCCGACTTAATTTATCAAATAATTTTCGGCCTATTTGTTAAGATTAATTAAATTTTGACGACTTTTCGGGTGACTTTTGACCTTTTCCGATATAATTCTACGGCTTTGGTCTGATTTCAGCCTATTTGTTAAGAATAATAATATTTTGACGACTTTTCGGATGACTTTTGACCTTTTCCAATAGAATTCTACGGTTTCGGCGGGATTTCGGCCTATTTGTTAGCAATAACAAAATTTTGGTGACTTTTCGGATGACTTTTGACCTTTTCTAATATAATTCTACGGCTTTGGTCTAATTTCGACCTATTTCTTAAGAATAATAAAATTTTGACGACTTTTCGGATGACTTTTGACCTTTCCTAATAGAATTCTACGGTTTCGGTGGGATTTCGGCCTATTTGTTAAGAATAAAAAAATTTTGATGACTTTTCAGATGACTTATGACCTTTTCCAATAAAATTCTATGGTTTCGGTGGGATTTCGGTCTATTTGTTGAGAATAATAAAAATTTCGGCGTCTTTTCGGATGACTTTTGACCTTTTCCACTATAATTCTACGGTTTCGGCGGGATTTTGATCTATTTGTTGAGACTAATAAAATTTTGGCAACTTTTGATCTTTTCCAATAAAATTCTGCAGCTTTAGCGTAATTTCGGTCTGTTTGTTAAGAATTATAAAATTTCGGCGTGTTTTCGGCCAAAAATTTTTACCAAGGTCAATAACGATTTGCCTTATAACAAAATTACAATTGCAAAATTTTGAATTTAAAAATTAGTATACAAATACTTGAGGTTGATGTTAATTAACAATAATGAAATTTTAAATTAAAGGAATTTCCATGACTGATGCAAGTGGAAAGCCTTATGTCGGTGGTGCCAATAATGGATCGATGGTGTCAGTGACAACTTCCGGAAGTGTCGGAAGTGCAGCATCACCACTACGTAGTTCACTAAAAAAGCCAAAACCTCTGGGGATCCAGAACCCTGGTTTCTCAACCCACAGCCCGACTCTGTCAAGAAACGGCTCTCAGAAAAAAGTACGGATACAAACACATTCAACAGAAGTCTAGGGATACATATATACATATTTATATACATAATTAAACTACTAATTATAATTAGTAAAGTAATTTATTACTAAAAAAAAAGTAATTTCCGACTTATTTTAATTAGCGCTTAATTGTAATTGAGAATTGCAATTATAAGTAATCAAATGTGTTGTGATAGATATGAACGCACGATTTTTAAAAAACATGTGCACTTTTATGTTATGCGATTTAAATTCTCCCGGCGTCGGAGGATTTCTACGAGGAAGAATGAGGATAGAAAGGGCGCATGATAAAACTAAATATGATATTGTAATTTAAGTTGAATATATTAATTTATATATTCCGTCCAGCCCTTCGTCGGCAGCTAACCGTTAAACGGTATAAAACAGAGATATTTATATACACATATACATTTATATAAATATACATTTTTTAGTGATTCTCTTAATATATTTAAAAAAATATATATAAATAGAGATTAATTATTATTGAATTTTAAATATTTACCGCCACGTTGACAAACGTGTTTAGTGTTCAATGCACAAGTCGTTCATTTTTAATTTTATCATTTATTAGAAGCTTTCTAAGATATATTTTATAGCGGTCATTAAGTCATTATTGTAAAATTTATTGATTAACTATTATTTGTTTTTTGTTGAAAAACTTTAGCACCCCTGATTAAACAACTGAATTCGATCGAATTAAACAGAATTAAATTTTTAATTCTATTTAATTCAGATAAATTCTGTTAATTCGGTACCTAACTTAAAAATGAATTCTGTCTAATTCGGCAGAAAAACCAGAATTTGTCCGAATTAAAACGAATTTAAATAATTCTATTCGGTTTAATTCTGATTAATTTGAAAATGATTCTCCAATTTCTGGTTCTGAATCCGAACTAAACTGAATTAAAACGAATTTGGAATTTTTTAATCAGTTTTATTCTGTTTGATTCAAATTCAAATTTTCAATTCAGTTGAATTCTGTTTTGCGGAATTCGACAGAATATAACAGAATTAAAATTTTTAATTCGCTCGAATTCAGTTGTTTAATCAGGGATTAAAGTTGCTCTGTCCGATTAATCACCAGTACTATTTTATTTTTTATTTCTATTGGAAATAGAGCAGGTCTCATTTTTTTTTATTTTTGTAAAAATAAAATTACTAAAATATTTTGAATTTGTTATTTTTTTTTAATTATAAATCAGTCATTAAATTAAAAAGACTAAATTATTTAAGTATTCGTTACTCGCAGACGCCATTTTATGTAAGTCGGCCATCTTGTGTACGTCAGCTGCGCAGAGTTTCTGCGTCTAAATTACAATTTTCCGAGTATTTTAATGAATATTCATAACAAAAATTTTCTTGGAGACTTAGTGTGAGTACTCCGAGTGCTGCAATTAAAAGAATTGTCAAAATTAATTAAAAAATAAAAATGTAAGGCCCCGAGTAACAAAGCGTTCGTACTGGAAAAAAATAGTGGCACTTAAGTGAGCACTTACCTGTAATGTGATCATAAAATTCGTCCATTATAATAAATAATAATTATAAAAATATGTATAGAATGTTTTATTATAAATAAATATTTAATTTGTTTCGCTTTAATTAACTGGGCAATTAAAATATATTAATTAATGTAATGCACTTATCCGTCCCTATACTTGTAATTTGTAAATATGCCCATCAAATCGCGCAATATATATCTCCATATAAATGTATACGACTTATTATTTTTTCTTCACAGATTTATGTCCGAAAGTTAAATAAAAACGGTAATTTGTACCGTAAACTCATCGACGGCTGTTCTTTAGGTCACTTAATATTTAAAAATCACCTGTATGACGCATGATTTCGATGTAAATCGATGTAGCAAATACTAAAAAAATTAAACATAACTTTAAAATAAATTATATAACATATGAAGATTTACGAAACGTGAAATCGACTGAGAAAATTGTTAATTTAATAAAAATAAAAGCCTTTAATTTTTTTGTAAAAAATTAATTATTTTTATTCATTACACATTTTATTAAAAATCGATAGATATAATAATATATAATATATAGTAATAATAATAATTAATTAATAATCTCTCTTTGGTACAGGATTAAAAAATGACCTCGCCTGGAGGTTTTCATTAAAAAGTTAGAAAGAAAATTTATAAATTTACTTTTCTCATATATATTTATAGACTTAAAAAGCATTCTTAATAATAAAATAAATTATTTCCCTGTTAAATTTAGCGATAAATCTGTTTAAGTTCGTCACAATCGACGACGAGATCAATAAGCATTTAGATTTTTTTTCAGGACGGCTGGTTGTCTAAAAAAACATTTAAAACCCGTTAAGAAGACTTGAAAAATTTTTCTTTTTTATTATTTAATTATAAATATCACGATGAAAAATAATTGTTATCATTTAGAAGTAATTTTGCCGATCTTTTGTGGGCACTGACGATATTATTTCACGTCGTTTCCAAACCGGCGTTACTGAGTTCCGCTGCTGACCCTGAGAGTTGCTGATAGAGACCGCGGAAGAGCTCGTGGAGACCGAAGTTATTATCGCGGATGGGGATTTGTCCGCGAGGCTGTCAGCGTCCGGAATATGCCTCGTCTGATGCCTCGAGTCGGTGTACCTTCTTTTCGTGTATTTTTTGCTGTCGCTTGATGATGTCGAGGAGGTAGTCGTTGTTGTTGTCGTTGTCATTGTGCTCACTCCGGAATTAACTTTTGAATTTTTGTCTTGCGAAATATGCAACATTCTCTCGATGTCCGCAGTCTTGGACCTGTGGGATATTTTGCTAATTAGTCCTGTGATTTTTTTAAGATTATTTATTTATAAATTTAAATTACCTTAGAACGGCACCGCCGATGCTTGTAATACTCGGATTGTAAGCTGGTGAAATGGTCGCTTTTGAAGCTTCTTGACTGACAGAACGTGAAATTTGTCTGACTTCGCTGGAAGTCGTGAATGAGACTCTCTGCAAAACGGCTTGTTGATCAGGAATATAAGAGACTGCGGTTACAGTACTGTCGGGACTTGCTGGTGGTGATGATGCCCAGGATGGGGGTGAACTGGGAGGTTGATCTCCGGATAAAGTAGCTGATGAACCAACGGCACTGTCACTGCCATGCCTGCCGCCTGTAATTAAAGCAATTAATTTATTTATAAGAAAATCTGATAAAAATAAAAATTAATTTCACCTTCGCTGCATCCGGATATTGAACGCTGCCGCTGTTTTCTCGGCGGTACCGACGGCTTGGGCTGCTCTTCAATAAAAGGTATGTCGGGATCATCGAGATTGAGAGTGAAAGCCCCAGTCATGGGGATGGTGAGACTTGCGGTGATTATCATCGGAGATGATTTGCGACGGGGGTCCAAAAGGTCTTCGCTGGAGCCGCTGTCGACGCTGTTGCTTCTGCCCTCTTCCTTTCGTCGGGAGCCGGGTCGCTTTGGCCGTCGCGGCTTGGGCCCGATGTCTCCGCCGATGCAAGCCATCTGGTGGAGACACTGCTCTCGCGACCAAACTTTCTTGGCAGTCTGCGCAGTTGATATCACGCCTCCAGTAGACTCTTCGACGGAAAAAGTTTCGGCTTCGCTGCACGGATCCACTTCGTCTACACATTGCCTGTTAAAAACAAGAACGTGATTAATATTTAAAGCTTTCATGGGGGAATTTATTGATATCAACATACTCTTCGGCACGTCGTGATAGCGCGAGGTCAAGATCCACTGGGTGGGTATCCATCATATGGAGATAAAGCTCATCAAGTAGCGCAGCTGGTACCGTAAAGAGACTCGCCGAGTTTTCAAGTAATGCGCGAACGACATTAATCACATCTATCCGCTCTTCTGCTCGTTCTACAGACACTTCTGATCTAGCTTGTCCTGGTTTTACGCAATGGAGGATATTCGGTGCGAATACCTTTCGATGACAATTTAAAACATCAATTAAACGACTCAAATTTTATTCAACAATGAATTTTAATTGAAGATTACCGTCGCCAGATTAGTCAAGTCCATTTTGTTCCCGGGAATCCACTCGCCGATCTCGTCCCTGACGTCCTCGCTGTTGGAGGCAACTTCAGTTAGAAAATTAAGCAGCGCCCAGAGGGTTTCTCTGTTGGCTGTCGGCAGCAACTGGATTAGGTGCTGGAGCGCTTCTTGCTGTAATCGTCTGTTACGTATTTCTACACACAAAATTAACGCCTAATTCAGTTATTCATTTACATTCATTTGTATTTCTTCATTTTTTTTTATTTTTTTTTAATTATGATGGCAAACAAGATTTATTGTATTAAGTGTAAGTTGAGGTTGGCTTACTCTGGGTGTGGACGAAGGCTTGATAGAGATCTCGACAGAGCAGTGGGTCGGGTAAATCACGAAAATATTCTTTGAGTAGGGTCGCTACGTCATGAGGACATTGATCGGCATCTATTTTTGCGTCCCGGCCACAATCGAAATTTTCTCTCAGCTAAAAAAACAAAATTTTTTTTATTTCAATTGTCCATAATAATAATTATTTATTTTATTAAATTACTCACTCCATAGTTTTAAAAATGAAAGCACGACAAAAATTTTCAAGTAATAAAATATTTAATTAAAAAAACGGCAAAAATTACTCACTTGTCTGACTCGTTTTTTCGACGGCGAAACCCGGAAAATTCCTAGCGTTCTCAACCCCGTGAGCTCGAGATGTTTGATGCATTGTCTAACGATCGCGGGCACTGCATCCCATTCGCCAGGTGGTCCACCTCCACTGTCACTCAATTCCGGGCCACCAGAATCACTACCAGCAAGTGCTCCTCCTTTAGACGACAGAGATTCACACGATCCGCCCTACAAATAAACAAAAAAATATAAATCTATTTATTCAAAACTAAAGTAGGGGAGGGTGGGGCAGAGCGGCCCCCCTAAGCCAATTATTACTTTTTGTGGCTTTCAACCATCAGATCACTTTACTTTTGTCCTATTTCGAACAAATTTATGCACATTTTGCCAAAATTTTGAAAATTTTTTTTTTTTTTGTGGGGCAGAGCGGCCCCCCTCCAAAAAATGATAAAAATTTTTTTTTTTCGTTTTTTTTATTTTTTAAATTGTTTTCATCATTAAGAATGCATTTCTTTCTCTTTACAACTATTTTTGGTTTTATATTACTCGAAAAAAATTTTTTAAAGTGTAATAAATCGTTCACTCTCGATTACCTTAATTACTAATTGTTATTTAATAAAAAAAAAATCAATTCCATAGTTTTACTTTATTTCAAAAATTTATCAACTAAAAAAAAAATTTTATTTTTATAAATTTTTAGTGACCAAATTTGCCTCTTACGTCGAGAAACGGCCGAAAAATATGAAAAAATAATTTTTTCGGAAGTTTCGGCCGGTCCATTTTGCCCCAGGTGTTATGCGTAGGGCTAGAAATGTGGAATTATAATAATTTTTTTTTAATTTGACGATAAAGATATGAAAAAATCACTTTTTCAAAATTTTGGGCTTGTCCATTTTGCCCCAAATGTCATGCGTAGGGCTAAAAATGCGCAAACATATCGGATTTATAGTAACTAGTAGTAAATTTTTTTTTTTATCAAAATTTCAGGAGGGCGGCTCTGCCCCACCCTCCCCTATTGAATTATAATTCAATTACTTGGTTATAAAATGAAAACGGTTGCAAAACACGGTCTTAATTAATCCGCGTTTTAAAATTAGCGTCTTAGCGGCCCTGTTCTATTTAAAGCTTAGACGATTTAATGACGTCACAGGTGACCAGACTGCCGCGGCTCTCGTCGTTTATGTGACGTTAATGCTCGGTATAATATTATTGTTAAAAGTATATAGCATATATAAGATATATAACTAAGCCAGCCGACCACGCCGTCCTTTATTTGGCTCCGCAACCCCAATAATGACGTTAACGTTTTCCATCACTTATTATCACATTTTTTTATTTACTTGGCTTTTCCCTTCTTTCCTTTATTTTATCTATCGATCGCCATACATTTACCCACATAAATATATATATATATATATATATATATATATATATATTTTTACACCATTCGTCCACTCGACGGTTTCTGTGCATCGCCGTTAATAAATCTGCTGCTATTTATTCAACACATGATTGATATCTATTTCATTTTTCATATATTTCATCCCATCACTTTCCTATTTGATATTTATTAATATATTTTTTTAAAACTAGAACATCGATTTATTACACAATATTATTCATATATGTACAATTCATGAATGTTTCATATGACAGCTGCCAATATTACATTTTCGTAATGATAACGAGTATCTTGCTCTTGTAATAATAAATATATATATATATATTGTGATGTGATAAGAAGTATCAAAGTATGATAATAATTTAAAATATAAAGTTTCACCTTAAACTAGACATAGACAGACATTTAAATAAAATCAACAAAGACCCTTTTGAATTTATTAATAGACGTAAGAGCGCGATAATAAATTATCGAACGTTGAAATGACTAATGGCCTTGCGGAATATAAATATATACATAAATTTTGTATTCTTAAGTTATAAAAAAATTTCTTAGATAATTATAACTAATGAAATTAATTGGTCTTGACATTTTCGTGATTTAGCTTTTCCGAGATTGGATATTTTTTTTTTTAACAGAAAGAAATAAGTTTCTATTTTTAGTAGGCTTTTAGTTGGGATTTTTAATTGAGTTAACTTGAGTCTGGGAAACGAGCGGATTTATAGAGGAGATAAATTGTTCATTGATAAATTCTCTTAACTTCATTAGGGGAAATGATTCGACAGTGGGTTAGATACAATTTTATTTTTGCGGCGAAATTGTTTGTGGTGATTTATTATAATAGTCATTATTTATTTTTATGTATATATTGGGGGAAAGAAATCATTTATTCTTGTGACGTCTTAAGTCGAGTGTCGATTGATAAGCCAAATTTTGATAATTAAATGATTTATTATTTCTATAATTTTTCACAGGAATTTAATTACCGGTTAGGGGAGACCGGGGCAAGACGGCCCACCTAAGCCGGTTATTATTATTTGTGGCTTTTAACCATCAAGTCGATTTACTCTTGTCCAACTTGAACTCAATTCACCAAAATTTTGGTGAAGCTCCTGAAAAAAAATTTTTTTTTTGGGGCAAGACGGCCCCTCCGAAAAAAAATGAAAAAAAAATTTTTTTTTTTTAATTGTAAAAAAATTTCCCGCGTAACAAATGTTTATATTTTTCTCTTTAACAACTGTATTTACTTTAATATTACTCGAAAAATGACGATTGTTACTGTCTCTCCTGTCATGGACTGTATTTGGAATCAAAAGAATCATGGATTCAATATCAACAATGTAAAGAATGGGCTCATGATTCCTGTGCAGGAGTTGACGAATATTTTTCCGATACGTACATTTGTGAATATTGTGAGGATTAATTTATAATACACTTAAATTAAATTCAATACCTCAAAAAGTATTTTTGTTACATTTTAATAGTTAATGTTGTTAATTCTATAAATATATTATTCATAATGTTATATATAATAATTATAATTGTTTTGTTGGGTTCTATAACCAATTATATGAACAAATTAAAAGTTATTTAATAAAAAATAACAATTGATTAATCATTATTTTTCTATTGAATAAAAAATTGATTATTGGTTTTTTTAACTTTTTCAAATGCTCTATTTTGATCCAAATCCATATAATTAACCAAAAAATGATATTTTTATTAAATTAATCATGACTAGGTTATAATACTATGAAATACATTTTCTTTTAGAATTTTTGAGTGGTTCATTTTGCCCCAAGTTTCACGTATCGGGCTAAAAATGAGTAAATAATCTAAATTTGTGATAATCAAAAGAAAACAAGAAAAAAAAATTTTGGTTAATTTTTGAGGTGGGCCTTCTTGCCCCAGGTGGGCCGTCTTGCTCCGGTCTCCCCTACGTGTATTTTTTTTTTTTACGAATATCGGGAAGTCGAAGATCAAAAATTAATGGAGAATAAACTTCCGGTTGGTTTATAAATAAAATAAAATACTTAAAAGGCTTTTTTTTAAAAACAAAACCACAAAAGAAAGTTCGCTTTGAAAATTTTTCTGTTCAGTTTTATGTCTTTAAAAATTTACGAGCTGATGCTTTCACTCACTTTATATATTTTTACCACAAAATAATTTTAAAAAAAAATTTCTATATATATTTTTAAATACCAATAAATCAAAAAAACTCAAAGCCAAGCAAAATATTTTATTTTCAATAATCAAAATATTTTTTTCCCTCAATAAATTTTTTTTTTCTGTCAAATAAATCAAATATTGATATTTTTATAGTAATTAATAAAATATATATAAAAATGAGCCGTAAAATTTTGATAAAAAAAAAAAATGACGTCACGTGAGTTGTCCCTAAAAAAAAAACGTCAGTTTCCCTCGGGATTTTGTCTGAAAGTCAATTTCAGTAGCGATATTGCGGTTCGCGGCTGGCAAAAAAATCTGGGAATGGAAGTATCGGAAAAAGTTCGCCAAGCAGCCGCAACCTGTCATATATTTATTGTTAATAACAAAATATTAATCGTCTTAAATAATTAAGTGTCGAGTTAAAAATGAAGTAGTGGCGGCGAGACGATAAAATAAAAGAATCGGGCGACTAGATAAATAAGTAAAGACATTTATGAGAGTCGGAAAATGTTACTCACCTCATCTGTTTTAGAGGCAGCAGTGGGTGTCTCGATTAGACTAGTAAAGCTAGTTCTACTACCGTGTCTGCTGTTTCTAGATAAGCAGCCGACGTCAGCAACCTCGCCAGCGGCAATTCTAGCCAGTCGGTCGTTCTCTAGGCATTGCGATATTGGAATTCCAAATACAAGACCACCAGTAGAATCTACAATCCAATAATACATTTCCAAATATATATACATATACATTTACATGAATTTAATTTAATTAAATATATATAGGGGAAGGGGGGGCAAAACGGGATACTTAACGAAAAATTTAGTTTTTAGGGACATAAATATCGTAAATTGGCTTCATTTTGATTCTATTTGAAATAAATATAACGAATTTTAGACTGCCATCAGAAAAAAAATTTTTATTTTCTGCGGGCAAAATGGGATACCCCAAAAAAAAGTAAATTTTTTTTTTTTTTTCAAGTGAATAAAATTGATGTAATAATGTCTTTCTAAATTGATGTAAGTAATAAAATTTACTCTCAACATATTTTTAAAGAAGTTTTTCCTTGTTATTTATTTTCAAAATTTGAAATTGGCGCCAATATTATACTTTTCGCAAAAAATATAAAAATGTTTTTTTTTTAGCTTTTAATAGTGAAAAATGATACTAGAAAAAAAATTTTGACGAAATTTTGAGGGTATCCCATTTTTCCGGCCTATTCCGTTTTGCCCCCCCCCCTTCCCCTATATAAACTGTGTTATGGTAATTAAATATTTCCATAATTTTGTTTTTAAATTTTGACGGTGGAAAAAAATAGTCGCGGGTGCATTAGACGGATCAAAATAATTTTATTACGATTTTGAGAATCATAAGACTTAAAAGTTTGAATTATTTATAATACCATGGCTGCAAACTATTGAATAGACTTGTGTGCGTGTGTGTTAACTGACGATATAGAACTCGACGATGTGTCCCTACCTAAATCCGATTATAGAACACGATCTGGGCCATGTAATAAGATTTGAATTGGTCGTTGGTGTATTCGGTGGGTCTAAAAACGATTCGGCTGAGCAGAGTGTGGGTTATGGTGTTGGTTTGTGGGAAGGAGGTGAGTTGTGAGTTTGTTATGTGGAATTACAGAGGTGGAGATTGAGATGGAGATGAATAGATTGTAATGAATTGCACGAAAATTGTAGCAGAGTGAGTGAACTTTTGGCAGAGATAGTCGGATGACGTAGTGTAGGGTGTTGAGGAACTTTTTATTCGCACTTGGATAAATGTGTGTTGAGTGTGTGCTTATGCAGCTGATGTATTGATTCAAGAAGGGGCCATGCGAAAAATAGAATTTTAGGGTGCGCACCCGGCCACACAACACCGCAAATAAATATGTTATATGCGGAAATATGCAACGCCACTGACTACCCCGTTACTATATTTAGATTTTCAAATTGTGTCTCATACCAATCTTTCATACGTTGTTATTTTTTTTTTATTTTAATAACTACTGCTAATAATTAATTTCGATAATTATTATTAATGATGTTATTTTATAATTACTTTTATCAGCTGTTATCAATAATAATTTTTCCTAAGTAGAAAAATTTTAAGCCAAAAAATAGGAAAATTTTTTCTCGGCCAAAAAAAGGTCCAGGTTAAAATTTAGCCGACAACTAGGCCTAAAAATGCCCAAGAATAATAAAATTTTGGGCTGTTTTCGGCTTTTTCCAATAAAATTCTACGGCTTTGTTGTGATTTCGGGCAAAATTAGGCCTTTTTCAGTAAAATTGTATAGTTTCGGCGTAATTTCAACAAGATTTAGTTTTTTCAGTCAAATATTTTTACCCAGGGCTTAGAAAAATTCTTAATCGACAATTCATTATTTTTTCATATTTATTTTTTTTATATATTTAAAAATAAATAAAAAAAATGATAGTGAAATCAGCCGACGTCTAATAATTTTTGAATTTTTTTAAAAGCGGTAAATTTAAAAATATAAATATTTTAAAAAATTGCGCCTGTGGTTTTTTTAATTTTTCACGTGTGCATATTTTTATTTTTTTTTTTTTAAATTAAACCGAAAAAAAAGTTAAAAAATTTTTAATTGTCTGCTAAAGTTCAGGATCATGAAAAAAAATTATCTACAGTAACTTTTAAAAAAAAAGTTTTTTGTGTAAACAATTGTCAACATACACACACGTGCCTTATCAACGTACATTTTTGAGGTCAAGTATCTAATGGATGTAACTAATCTCTTGATCCACAAAAAGGCAAAGTGGTTATCAAACACCGATAAATTATCAAACCATTCTCGAATGATACTTTTGAGGTTCAAATCCAGATCATGTTATTCCAGTATGGTCCTCAAAGTGGTAAAATGGGTCGTCACTACTACTTTGAGGACTAAACTAGGATACCTTTCTACTGTTGTCAATCTTAAAATTCTAAATCAATCCTCAAAAAGCTCATTAAGAACTTTGAGACGTAAATCCGAATTTGTTTTTTGACTCGCGTACTTTTTTACTCAATCAAAACAATAAATTTAAATATATATAATAAATTTCATAATTTTACAGGTAGACATGATGTAATTTAGTAGAGTAGATTATTTTTGCATCAACAAATAAAATTTTTTCTGTTCTCAACTTCTGTCTAGATTTTTCCACTGGTCAAAACCATTAATAAAAATTTTACCCGATAAAAAAAGATTTTATACAATTGTATAGAATTATATATCAATTATATATGGACTATATATAATTATATATAGACTATATATAATTGGATAGAAAAAATGGCCCGATCCAATTGTATACAATTTGTATAGAAATTGTATACAATTCTACATATTGCAATTATATAGAATTGTATATAATTATATAGACTTGTATACAATTTGTATAGAATTGTATACAATTGGATCGGGCCATTTTTTATATATAATTTTATACAATTGTATAAAATCTTTTTTCATCGGGTAGATAGAAAAGGGAGAAGAGAGAATACGTCGAATGATACTTTTGAGGTTCAAATACGGATCAAATTATCCCGGTACGTTTTGAGTATTTTGAGGCTCAAATCTAGATTACGTTATTCAAGTTTGGTCCTCAAAGTGGTAAAATGGGTCGTACCTACTACTTTGAGGACTAAACTAGGATACCTTTCTACTGTTGTCAATCTTAAAATTCTAAATCAATCCTCTCAAAGCTCATTGAGAACTTTGAGACTAACATCAAATATGTTTTTTGACTCGGGAAGTGGTTTAAAAAAAGCCAAGCGTTAAATATAACCAATTTTAGCTTAGACATTTGTTATAGTAATCATTTTAGATGTTACAAAAGTGTGCAATCTCTATTTCTCACCATGAGTATCTTAAAAATAGCATCAGTAGCTATTACTGGGCATCAGTATGCTACACGATTTGTCGCGTACACACAAGCCAACACGATTATGCCAGTACGGAAATAAATAATATTATTTAAAAACTCGGTTATATTTTATTTGTTGCTGGTTAAATTTAAATAAACCAAAGTGTAAATAATAATATAAATAAATATTTACCTTTATCTTTATCCTCTTTCGTTTTATTTTCAAAAAATCCGGTCGTCAGAGCTTTTCTTTTCAACAAATATGCGCGTCGCTTTGGTTTATTTGTCACAGATGCACTTCCTAGTGATTCTAAATTAAAATTATTTATTTAAAAATATATACTATATATATTTTATAATTTATATAAATAAAAGCCAATAAATTTACCACTTGGCGGCCTGATGTGAACTCCGAGATTCAGAGCTTGAAGCTTCGCTACGGCGACTCTACAAAGGACTTTTCTTTCAACTTCTGACAGAACTCGAAGAGGTATATCTTGAAGAGTCACTCGGCGACCACTTGTACCAGCCCACGTGCACTTTCCCTTTTATTATTTCAAATTATTTCATTATTTTTACAAATAAATTATAACTGCGGTGAGAAAAATTATGTTTTGAAATGTACCTGAAAATCGGAACGTTTTTCGCGGAACGAAAATAAGAAAAAAGAAATGAAAAGTAAAAAATCTAATGGATCTAGATTTCGGAAATTTTTCGCACGTCACCCGAAAAAGACAGGCCACCCCTACTACCCCTAAATTCGCCTTTAGACACAAATTGCATGAATTATTTTAATTTTTGTTGCGTGAAAAACGTTCCGATCTTCATGTACATGTTTTAAGTCTACACTGTTAAAAATAATTTGAAAATTACAATACAAAAAGAATTGAATTTTCATAACTAGATATTTGAATTGTATTTTCAATAAAAAAAGCTTTAAATTTAATATACGTAATTTAATAATCAAGCTGGTATTCAAAATTAAGAAAAAAAATATGAATTTTAATAAACGTACTTAAAATTTATACTTGATTTTAAAATTTTCAAAGCAAGTATTGAAAATTCTAAAACATATATTGAATTTTAAAAATTCTATTTGAAATTTCATAATACTTATTTGAAAATTAAAAAAAAGTATTTGAAAATCCAAAGTGTTAATTTGAAAATTCAAAAACGTATATTTTAAATTCTATATGAAATTAGTAATGAAATTTCGAGCACAAATGTATGTGTTTATTGCGTTATATACAATCTTCGAAAATTCAAACAATTTTTTTTACAGTGTACCTGAAGATCGGAACGTTTTTCGCGGAACGAAAATAAGAAAAAAGTAAAAAATCTAATGGATCTAGATTTCGGAAATTTTTCGCACGTCACCCGAAAATGACAGCCCACCCCTACTACCCCTAATTTCGCCTTTAGACACAAATCGCATGAATTATTTTAATTTTCGTTGCGTGAAAAACGTTTCGATCTTCATGCCCGCACGAAAAAATATATATGTGACATATATGCATCGATGTGTCGGCTATATGGGACATATATGTTATTTATATATTTTTTTGTGCGGGTGTACATGTTTTAAGTCTAGCGAATTTCGATTTTCGAGGCAAAGCGAATGATTGAGTTGTAAAAAAATATGTCGGCGGGTTCGTCTGCCGATGGGGAAGAAAAAAAAATAACCGAGACAAGTAAATGATCAATTCAGAAGGGAGGGGACTGATTTTCGTGACTGGAGTGCAGATTATAATGGAAATAGGATAAGTTTAAAGTTAACAATGTCATGGACGATACGTGACTTTAATCGAACATGTGCCGGCAAAAATATTTGACGTCTATTGTAAGAAATTCTGGCAGTTTACCGAGTAATGATGGACAAAAATTAGATAATAAATATTATAATAATAAATAAAATGTAAATATCAAAATATATGTATGCTAAATATAGTAAGTGTGAGTGAACGTAACCGATAACATCGAGGCGTTAAATTCCGCGAGTTTGCAAGCACGTAATTTGTGTGCGTATGTGTATGTGTGTTTGTAAGTAAGTAAGTGTGTAAGTGCTGGCAGTGTAACTATTTTGAGCGGCGTCAGCGAAAATTCAGAGGCCCTAAATTGGTTATCATGCCTCAGACGCTTAACGAGTTTGTCCGAGTAGTCAAGGTCGTTCTTCTTTGATTTTCGAGGTCAGCTGCCCATATTTTTAAAGGGGTGTCAATTAAATATGTGTGCTATATATATATAAATATTTGTCGACGTTATATTATACGCGAATGCGAATAACACAATTTGCATAAAATATTTATTGCAGACTGATGTAAGAGGTGCAGCTTTTTATATAAATATTAAAACCCGCCAGACAAAATGCTTTTCAAGAGCAATTGGAATTTATTGTTTTATAAAATTTAATATTTTTTTAGCACCACGTGTCCTCGAGGTCGCTTGGGAATATTATTCTGTTTATGTTGAGTGGAAAAATTTGAGGATTAGTGATGATAATATATAGTAAAAACAAAATGCATTCAAAAATATAAATAACAAACCATTCAATTTTTTGTAAAAAAATTTCAAGCGCGCAAAAGTGAGAGTTGACCGATTTCTGCTGTGAAAAATTTTTAAAAACTCAAAATAACAAAATTTGAAGTACCTGTGGCGTCCATACGGAGGGTTGATTAGCCCTCGAAGTGGATTTACTTCGTGATCTCCAAATTTTTTTCGCCACCAGTCTGCTGCCATGATGAACGACACTGCTGGAGGATTTGCTTTTCTGCATCGCTGCGCCACCTGCGGAATTGGATGAGGTGAGAGCGGGTGAACCGGGGGCGGAGTGTGGTTTGTCCTTGTGAGGATGGGAGCCGTGTAACAGCTGGGACAGAAAGGACTGATGGTGTTTGGGAGTGCTGGGAGGTTCTTCGGATCCGAGACCCGCGTCGATGCTGCTCCTCGAACTGGCATTCCTGCTGACGGGCGAGGTCGTGTCCGCGTCCGAAAAATTGTCACCAGTTTCCGGGGACATTGAGAGCGTTCCCTTGTAAGCGTTGACCCAGTTGTCTTCAGTCTGGCAGCCCTTGCTGTTGCCGGAGTCATCGCCGGGTTTGGTGATCTCACCCTTGGCCTTGATGTTCCGGAGATTTCTGTCATAATTTACGCGCTTGAACCGGTCGGCTTTGTCCGCGTCGATGGATTTTTTTCGGGCCATCCTCAAGTATCGTTTTATTGTGTCACTGACGGAAGGCGAGACGTCATCAATATCAACACTGCTGCGTCTTCTGGAACTCTTCCCACTGTCTCTTTGACTGGACTCCTCTTTTTCTTTGTCATAAAGCGCATCGAGGACATGTTTGGCTACCGGGTCAGTCTGTACGATGGCGTCGACAGAAATAATTCCTCTTTCAGTACTGGGTCCTTGGACGGCAATCAGTGGAGGCGGAGAAACAAAATCCCTTCGAGCTTTCCAATCACTTCCGGAGTCGCTGCCGTCTTTAGTGAACCTACTGCGTGGATTCCACCAATGCGGGGGTGAGGTATAAGCACCAGTAGTTCTGAGTCCTCGGAATCCTCTTGTGCATCTCAAGTCAAAGTAAAGCTTCTCCAGTAATTTTCTGTCCGTTAGAATTCCTGAAATTACGTGCTCGCGGTTGGATGACTTGGCATAGTGGCGACTCAGCGTTTCAACCAGCGATTTGTGGACATAGTCACCTCTATAGGAAAGCATTGAGCCGTCTCCAGAGCTATCACGAGATGAATCATTCTGTGAATATGCGTCTAATTTCCCTTGGGTCATAATCAAATCCAAATGCTGCTGAAGTTTTTCGATTAAACTTTCATAATCAAATGCTTGGTTTCCCGATTTTTGATCATGATTATTTTTATCTTTAGCATCACCGACTCCAGCTCCAGCTTCGCCTACAGCACTAGTACCGATTCCAGTTCCAGCTCCAGCACCAGCCTCTGAATGTATATTCAAATATTTCTGTAGCATGTCAGCCAGCGCTTTGGCCTCAGTGTCTTCTACAGGAGCACGACGCCTGGCAACAGGTGTCGAGGGAGTGCTGCCACTTCCACCGGCCCCACTGGACAGTAACCAGTCACGTTTAGTCTTTGAGATATCAAACCGTCCACCCGAAGTCGCTGGATACGATGGCAAACAGCTCTGCCCAACAGAAGAACCACGTGAGTCATCAGCCTCATCAGCAGAGCTGGCTTTGGTCCGGCAGCTGCCACCCTTGACCAGTCTCCGATGCCTGTGGGTGCGAAAGCCCAAAGTGCCCGGATACGAGGATTTGCGCCACAGCAAAAATTTCGGCTCCCTCTGACACACTTCCTGGAAGTATTGTTCTATTTTAGGAATATCCTCAGCGCGATTGTGAGCACCGTCGGGTATCAGACGACGACCAGCGTCCGCCATGTAGCGCCAGGTCTTGCGTGTCAAGAGCCATCGCTCTTTAATGGGCTTACCAGTCCGTTTAGTTCGTCGTTCCTTAGACGAAGCCGGCGTCCCGCGGTGGGATGAGCTTGCAGTGTCGCTGCTGTCACGACGCGATCGCCGTTTCCCGCCAACGCCACCGGGACGTTCCGCCATAGCGGCGTCCCTGGTTTTTTTCACAACACGAACCACTTTCGCGGCTATACTTCCGCGAACGCGTAATAAAGATCATTAACAAACGTTAATTTATTTTTGCTTTTCTTTTTATCACTAATTATCCGGATGCTTTTCTGTGTCCATGTCAACTGTTTTACTAAATGTCAGGTTTCACAGGATTTCTTCCGACACGTGACATAACCAAAAAATGGACAGCATAAAAAACTTCAATTGTTTATATCTTTTTTTTTTTTTTTTTTTTTTTTTTTTTTAATACTATGGAATTTAAAGCGAGATCAGTTTGACGTGAGAGAGAGTGTACGAGCAGAGGCGGGAGAAAATGAAGAGCAAGTCGAAGAGGAAGAAATGAGTAGTGGGAGGAGGAACAGAAGAAGAAACTTAAGCAACGATTCTTGTAAAAATTTCTATTTTTATATCGGGCACCGATCCGATCAACCAAGCGATTCCCGTGTACGTGGCCAAAGCGGGTCGCGGGTGTGGGTGCATTGATGCTCGGAGAGATTAACTGAATTTCTTCAGCCTCTTAAGCTTACTCTAGCTCTTATTTATTATGTATTAATTTATCTATTCAACTGTCCGCGAGACTATTTATCTAGCAATATCGCTGGCCGCGGCCCCACTCAACTCTGTGTACAGTTTTATTTAGACCACTATCTCATCGGTAAAATGTTGCCTGTGAATTTCTAATCCATGTAATTCCATCGTCACTTGATCGTTAAACTTTATTCTCGACAGTACTTTTCACTCTCAAGACAATTCTTTACGGGCAAAACTCACTTGCTATTATTACCAACTCTACAATTTTTTTTTACTTTTATCTCTTTATAAATTATATTCATACTTAAACTTTACACTTAATTACTTAAATAATTAATCGCATTCCAGCAAGCGAACAAACTACACTCGGACACAGCACAAGTTTTTCCGACTCCGCGATTACTCAGGAGACCGGGGGTCAAAGTGTTGATTAAAGCCAGGGCGCTAAGGACGACTGGAATAAGTTTTAGTTAAAAAATAATAATTTGTTTGAAAGCTCGCTCGCGAGCCGGCAAGGTGGAGGCTGCCCAAGGTACGCGACTACTGCTCTCAGGGCGTCGCGACGTCGTGGACGCTCTGTGTCTAAAAGTGTTCCGACCGCTCTCATCCCTCTTGCCCCGGACCAATGCTCTTACTACAACTCTACACTCTCTGGTCCCCGAAGTGAAGCCAGCGGGTTCGTCAACGCTGTTGCTCTTATGCTTTCCCATTCGCTTCCGATCCAACTCGTAATTTCATATTCAAAATTAATAATTTCATTTACATTTATTGTCGCAATTCAAAATTATCATTTACGAGAACGAAAACAAATTTATAAATAAAATTAAAAAAAAAATTGTAGACAAAATATTTCGAAAGCCTGTGACAACTTTGTGGTAGATGTCATCACTGTACCAGACGTCTCGCAAGTACTGATGTCTGTTTCAATATACAAGACTTCCTGTCATCTTCTGACATGTTTGAGCCTTTGGATCTTCATCTCGTCGGCTTTTTAAATTTTTAATCGTCTTCTCACTTTATTATTATTGGAAAAAAAAGTAGGGGAGGGCTTAGGAAAGGATCAAAATTCATTTCGGGTTTTAAGTTGAATTTTTCACACTTTGATTAATGAATGAATAATTTTTTTTTAAGTTTAGAGAAGAAGAAATGAGTGAAATAGTGAGAGAAATTTAAAATAAACAAATAAATAATTTTTTTTGGCAAATTATAACAAAGTCTTGGCCTAGATTTAACGAAGGTTCATTCGCACAAGTGGATCATCATCATCATAATCATGATAATCGTGTAAAATGAACCCTTGGGGTCACTGGTGACGTATGTACTCAAATGTGTATTTATAATATTTTGAAATCCGCATTAAATTTTAAATTTTCGTCATTATTATTGTTATTATTATATAAATAAAGTTGTTGTAAATTGTGCAAAGTCTCGGGAATAGAGTTATTTAGATTATTCGCTAGGAATTTTGTTACGCAAAGAGTAAAAATATAAAATTGGGGATGTCTTGCTGCGAATTATTCAGGGGATGGTAGAAAAAAAAAATAGAGTCCCTCGAGTTTGATGTGGGTTGAATTAAAGACGTTTAGATAAGGCGACGGTAGACAACACGGCGACCATCAAAAAATCTCGACGTCTTATATTTTTTTTTCGAGCCTCGACGGTCGCAATTCTAAAAATATATATTCTGTATATCAACTGATTTTATATCTCATTTTTATTTCTATCACGATATTGTATTTTTATTTCTGCTCAATCACTCAGTTTACGAATTAATGTTTTTTTTTAGAAAAATTATTTTTATAAATAATATTATTAATTATTGTTGTTACTGATTTAAATTTAAAAAACTTTCGTACGCGGATAATATTTTCACCGAGACTCGGGTAATAAATCAAAAAATTATTTTTAAAAAACTGTAGTCTAATTTTATTTTGATAGTTGTTATTATTAATGGCCGGGATCAGAAATTCAAAAAAAAAATAAAGAGATAAAATTAATAGGAATCATTGATCTTGGCACGTGTTGCCATTTAATGGGAACACGATTACCCTCATATTAATTTCTCATATTTATTGAAACAATAAAACCCTTCAGTGGTCTATTGTTTAAAAAAAAAAAATTTTTTTTCATTTTTCCATCCCCATAAATTTATGACTCGAAGCACAAATTTAAGAATCAAACTGCCGAATTTTAAAAATAAACTTTTTTTTTACCACAGCTGATTTTTTAGTACGCGATCTAATAATAGTTTGACAATTAACTAAATATAAAAATAAATTCATAATTTTAATTTAACGTCTCGCATGTGTTGGAATTCGATAATAAAAAATAATAAAAATAATCTATAGTGCGGGCGTTAAAAAAAATAATGAAAAAAAAATTTATGTCTGTCAGCTAACTCGAGTTGCGTCAAAATTATTGTAATTAACGGCATCAAAACGCATTTAAAATCTATTAAAATTGCATTAATGTTTACTTAAAATTCTACGAAATTTTTTTTTTTAAATTCCCATAGTTCGCATTGGAAATTTTTTCGGTAATTAAATAAACAGTGGACTATTTTTAAATAAACAAAAATACATTTAAAAATTATTTAAAAATATTTAACGTGACATGACGTTAAATAACAAGCTCACAATCTGCGCTCTAGTCCCTAAAAAATTCCATTTGAGCTTTCGCGTAAAAATTACAATTTCAAATGTAAAAAATATAAATTCACAATAGGTTTCGTTGGAAAATATTTTATCAAATAAAAAAAAAAAAAAATAAAAATATATATTTACATCGAATAAGAATTTTATTTTTACGTGATACGGAATTTAGTTAAATTAAAATTTTTTATAGCGGAAAGAAGGTTGTAGAGGATTAAGTCTGACCTCACGACGGATCAATGACGTAAAAGATTTTGGCAATGATGACATTAGTCGTGTATTTTACACGACTTAACTAAAGTCTCGCAATCGTTGGCTCGAAACTATTCGACAACAAGTAAACTACTAAGACTCTGATTGCTACTGCGACTGAGATTAAGACTGAGACGCGACCGAGAGCATGTTGACTAGATATTAAAACCAAGTGGAAATTCTTAAGTTTAAAACGAACGAACGGTGTCATCGACTGATCGTTCGGTCGGTTTATTTTGAGCACCGAATAGTTTTAATCCAAAAGTATTTACTTGTTAATGTAAGTAATTGCGATGTGACTTGTTGACAAGAATTAGCTACAGTCTAACCACAATAAAGTTTAACGCGACTCTTTCTCTGATTTTATTGGACAAGAAGACCAGGCGAGACATTCTCTCGACATGAAACCATCGGATTTAAAATAACGTCGGTGGGTGAAGTTAATTAATTGTCTTTATTTTTCTAATCGAACAAATGAAATTTATTTTCTGTAGTAGAGTCAGAGCTGGGGCAAAGTGATCCTCGAGGTCCTTTATTTTAAATCCGACAGATAACTGTCTGGGAAATGGGAGATGGGAAAGGAAAAGAAAATCACGGGAGACTTATGGAACTAATATGTGGAGGGAAAAAGGTGTAAGGTCGGAATTAACTCGGCTAAATAAATATAAAAATTGATGTGCTGAGAGTGTGTGGTATAATTTTTTTTTTTTTTTTATCGCCCCCGTTGCTGTGGGAATGAATTATCTCGGGCAGAGAAAGCCAACGCGGAAGAAGGTTTATAGAGATAAGGCGCGTGTGTAAGCTCGCCAGAAACGTCTGTCTCGTGGTAACTTTTATAATTCGTATGACTGAAATGCGTCTATTTTTCGACGGACAATTGCGACAGAAATACCACGATACTCCCCCCCAGTTTATTCTCTTCAGCTCACATGATTCTCGGCGGCATACATTGACAACTTTTTTTGCTTACCCGGTTTATTACGAAAATATTATTTTTATTTTTAAAACCTGAATTAATTTACGGATTAAGAATGAGAATAAAAATAATAATATCAGGAGAAGAAGAAGAAGAAGAAGAAATTGAATGAATTTTATTATTTAACTTTAAGTATATATTTTAAATAAATATACATAAGAAAATTTTGACGGAAGAAAAGGCTGAGATTCAGGAATTTTTGTAAACACGCGGGTTTAAATGCCCGTATATTTTTATACAATAGGGATATATTTTTCAGTGGCTCTGTAAAACAACTAGAAATATTGGCAATAAAGCAGACGGAGTGTCCCAGCGTCATTTAATCTTGAGCAGTCTGCGCTGTACTGTACTGGGACCGATTGTATTTCTACAGCACGTCAGCCACTTTAATTCTCTTTTATTCTTTCGAGTTTATACATACGATTATATATTTAATATGTTATAAGACGCTAAATTTATTTTTGGTAGTCGCAAAAATACCGCAAGGTCGCTGCGGTGGTCGGGCACAAATCCGCGTTACTGCTGCTGTTTTCGCTTCCTTTTCGTTTTATTTTTTCGCGAGTGTCTTTATATATTTTTTAAAACCACTTTGGTACACGTGTCGCCATCTCATAACAAATAATCGCAATGGAAATAAATTTTACCAACAAAATATTTTTTTTAATTTTCCAAATAAAATTATTGCTAAAATTCATTGAAAAAAATTTTTTTTTTAGTGGACGTCGCTAAAATATTTCGCATGTCTGACCATGCAATGATACGACTACTGAATTTCATAAATTTTCATTTTCTTCCGCCGGTCACGAAATCACACAGCGCTCAGAGTAATTTTGAATCGTTTACCCGCTAGATGGCACGACGATCCTGAACTTGGGGTTTTTATAAATATATCCGTCATATTTTATTTTTCATGAAATTTTTTTTTACTTCCCCTATTTCTTGTAATAAATAATAAAAATTAACGATTTAAATTTTTTGATGCTCTCTAAAAAATTTAAATAAATTTATCGCGCCTATAAAATTGTATATAAAAAAATTTGCTAATTTAATTACAAAATAAAATCACTTGTATTAATAAACTAGTCAGACGGTTTGGAAGGCCAGCGATGGAGATTCGCGCCATTACAATAAAAATCCTCCCCCAAGGCCTTTGGCCTCTCGCGAGCTGTCTGCGACTTTTATCCATTATCTAATTAATCCATTTATCTAGCGGATCAGTCCCTACTTACATTCTATCGCAAAACCGCATTCTATTGTATTGTATTTCAAATTTAGTAACAATAATCGACATGAAATTTAAATCTCAAAGTTTGCTGTTCCCTCCCGATACAGGATAATCTTTACCTGATAGATTCATACCTTTATTAGCTCCGCAGATCCCAATATCTATAGACATATGTACATATATTTATATACTTAAGAAGGAAACATAGTCGATGGTTATTTATGGATTATGATGGGCGCGCACGCCAGCAGTCTCGCGATATATTATTCAGTTACTAATATATTTGCTGCTGCCAAATACTATAATACTACATCATATATAAGACTAAAAGAAAAACGTGCCAATAATTTAAATTGAGAAAGCGGATTTTTTATATCTACTCTTAATTTCAAATTATTTAATAACTTTTTTTTTTTTCATCGAAATCCTGGTGGAAATTTATGGGGATTTTCTCTGAAAAACTCAGTTCTAAAATTTTAAAGATTTTTTCAGAGTTCTAAAGACTTTTTCAGAGAAAATTCCGAAAAATTTCTACCGGGGAAATCATTTTCTTTTTAATTTTCGCTTCTCCTAAATTTCGAATAAAAAAAAAAAGTCAATAAATTTTATTATTATATTTTTTTAAGTAACTGTTAAAATAATATTAAACCAACTTCAATGGTAACTTGACTTCCTGTTTGCTTTTATAATTTAATATTTCATACATTAAAATTATATTTAACTCAGTAATAAAATAAAAAATAATGAAAATTTTTCTCAGTTATATTACGTCTTATTATTTGTCTCATATTTGTTATTATTATCATTATTATTTGATAATGATGGTGCAATGATGACGCATGTAAGACTGTAACGTCACTTGTGAAATTTTCCTCGAGACTCGACTCAAGTCACACTAGCACGCGCGCACGTGTGATTGGCCGAATATTTAACTCGTCCACGTGTGTGATGCTCACATTTAAAGGCGGCACCAACACACATGACGTGAATCATCAAACTCTAATTCGACTGGCACTGGTCCATGTAATGGATCCACGATCTCGCGGCATACCGACTGTGACATTATTCGACAGAATTTTTTTTTTTATTTTAATTATTTAATTCATTTATTTGTCCTTCATATTTTATTAACCCGTTAAATTATTTATTTATTTAATTAAATCAATTAATAATTAATTAAACAATTTGAACATACAAATATTCAATCATATTTTTAACTTCAATTAATTGATTAATTAGATAAAAATTTATTTATTTAAGTAAAATGGAGCGAAAAAACTAAATAGGGAACTCCAATCGTGACGAAATGGTTTTAAATATACGACAAGCTCGCCCCGGTTTAATTGCCAAGCAAACACTCGTCGATTGGTTGTTAAACTATGCATCCAACCATTAAAAATAATAATACACCGTAAAAAATTTGTGGAGTGAACGCGGATTAAATCCGGAACAGATGACAGTTTATTTTTTTTATCTCCTTGAAGTGAAATTTACTCCGAATTGGAGTGAATGCGGATTTAAATAAAATCCAGATCACTCCAAAATTACTCCGCTGGAAAACGAATTCCTTATTTACTCCGTCTGCGAAGTGATTTTTGCTAAAACTCTGGGACTTTAAATAACAGAGTAAATTTGAATTTAAATAAAATTTGTAATCACTGAATATACTCCCGATTTTTGACAGTGTACTAATAATAATAAATAATAGTAGTAATAATAACGAAGCTTTTGAAACTCCTGTCTTATTGTCGGATATGTCAGCCCCGAAAAACGTATACATCAATCGCTAAAACTATACGTCTATTATTAGCACTTTGTTATTTTCTATCCTCGTTTAAATCCAAGACAAATAGTTAGTTATTCAATCCTGACACCAGCCATTAATTTAATATAATTAATTATTTATGTTTCGTAAACAAACAAATTTATAAACAATATAAATAATATTAATTATTTTATTGTCTCATTATAATTATAATTATAGCTCTTAAAATAATTTATGCGGATATCAATCTCCATTTTGTTATTTTCACCTGATGCTACAGACTTTATTTAGACGTGATTCATTAGCCCTTCAGATATTTATAAATTTCTTTCTCAATAGCTAATTATTTTTACTTTTAACTCTATTTTTTTTACTCCGTAAGTAAAAATATACAAAGTTCATTGAACTACAGCAATTACAAAGTGTCTGTACAGAAGATCAATTAAATCTCTGCACTAAAAGTAATTATGGTCAATACAAGACTCAGTACTCAAAATTATTTTTTATAAAAAAAATTTCATAATTTTTGGCACGACTTTTTTAAAAATTACCTCATAAATATGAGGGATTTTTTTTATTAATAAACTGTCATATTTATTTTAAATTTCTCTCATAAAATATTACGATAAATTTTCCATTAATTAATAATAATAATAAAAATTATTTTACCAATAATATGGTGGTACTTTTCAACAAACTGCGAGGTAGTTTGAATTCCCATGAGTGACAGATCTATAGTCGACGTCCAGGGCATAGATAAAAATCTTTCGCGGGTTACACACGTGGCTCCAGACATTCGTTATGATTTTAATCACCTCACATATTAATTACAAATTAATTATTTGTTTGTTTATTTATTAGCTCACACCTCACAACACTGTCACTGTATTCAATAATTTAATCCGTTTTCCAAAAAAAAAAATAAATAAATAAATAAATAAATTGTCTGACTGGAGTAGTCGCTATACTACTGCAGTAAAAAAAAATGTAAATAAAAACACTCGAGGATAAACAAGTTGACAGAATAAATATTCCAACTATCGATTTGAAGGTCGATGCTGGTAAACAAAATACGCGCGAGCCAAATAATTAATATTTTATAACCGGTGGTTATTTATTTTTATAATTAAATGCCAAGTGTTTTATTAAATATATCTGTATATATTTTATTAAATAAAACAGTGTCTGATTGTTGACATTTAACAATTGATTTAAATCTGAGTTAATTCGCTTAACGTGTACCGGTTAATGATCTTCCTTGCGGATCATGCCAAGTGCAGTAATTAGTGTACAACATATTTTGTATCAGAGTCTTGCACTTCACTGTTTCCCTGGTCGGATAAATTTTTTTAAACCCGTTTTTTTTCTTCCTCGCGATTTATTCTGCGGCCCGGAGGCGCGATTTACGGGTGATTGATGATGGTAGATTTGTTTTATTGAGATTTAAACGGGGGTGTGCTACAAGTACGATCCACGATCAACGACTGCCGCGAGGGAGAAAGAGTGGCTGAGCCGTTTAGCATTGGCACCGTGTACTCGTGTGTGCTCGTGGGGGCCTATTTTAAAACCACTGTCCTTCCAACTGGGTGTGAGAGAAAGATAAATTTTAAAATGAGAGACAGAGGCATTGAGTCAAAAGATGAAATGAGATCGACGAGTCTGATCCGTGCTAGTTGATGTACTGATGCTCTGCATCAAATTTAAACAACGTTTTTTTGGCAGGTGTTCTTCCTGTAGTTTTTTTTTTTTACCAGTAGAACAACTTGCGACACTGCTACAAACTTTTCTTTGTAAGTTTGACATTTGATTTGGATCTCTAATTTTTATCGGCAATTTATTAATTAATTTGATTAAAAAAATTAATTAATTATTTTTTTGTATGGAAAAAATGCATCGAAAAATTTTTTCTCGTAAATGTTAGTAATTTTATTATGATTTTTCTGAGAAAAATCTCTTGGGCGATTAAAATTATAAAATATAATCTGTTATCTCAGTAAAAAATTAAAATTCATTGACCGTGATAATCTCTTTCTACGAAAGCGAACAACGAGACTAGTCAGTGAAAAATTTCCATGATGAAAAAAACGTCAACAAAGAACTTTTAGTAGTTGACAAAGAATTTTTTACCGCAAAACATCTCGGAATGTCAGAATGTGAAGAATCACCCGACAATGTCAACAAAAACACACTAAATTTTTGTGCTATTAAAAAAAATTGTTTAAAAATAGTTCAAGTATTATTAACAAATAATGATAATAATAATACGAAATTTTATTTAAAAGCACAATGATCTTTTGTCGCACAATTAAATAAAAAAGTTTTATAAGCTCTTACGACTAGTAGTCATCGAACCGTTTATAGCATTACTCGGAACGTTGAACAAGGAGTAACCAGACTAAAATCGTTTTATTTAAACTTGTCACTTTTTATTAGTCACACTTCTTCGTAACTAATTCAATTTATCTTATAATTAACCGTCATTAATATCACTATATTTTTTAAAACATAAATATACATATGATTTAAAAAATCTAGACGTCAAAAAATTTTAATCACTTTTTTCTCAAGCCCATTATCTAATCAAATTAAAAAAAAAAAACTGTACGTCTGTAAAAATCATCGAATAAATATGAACATGAAGCTCTTAAATCAATCGCAGAAGTTACATTATATAAATGTATTTTATTTTGTTTTTTTCACACATGACTTCTTTATTACAAACCACCCGCAGTATCTCTCGGGCGTTGCACACCCACAGCACATTTTTCTTCCATTGCTTACAGACATGTCTCCTCTAACTATACAACATCGTCTGCGATGTTGTCTGTGATCACGGTTCCACGAAGACATTTAATAAATACCCATCAACACCTACACCTACACCTTCGGTATTTAATAAACTGTAATATATTATTATATTTATAATTACGATATATATCCTACACTGTAAAAAATTCGCGGAGTGAATGCGGATTAAATCCGAAGTGAATGCGGAGTGAATGAATTTTTAATTATTCACTCCCCTTGGAGTGAAATTCACTCCGCAGGGGAGTTTTCGCGGAGTAGATAATTTTTTATTAATTTAATCCCTCCGGAGTGAAATTCATTCCGGAGCGGAGTTTTGAAAATGTTATTAATAAAATATAACTCCGCATAATAAAATCGAAGTAAAAATTCGCGTATTACATTATTGATCAGCTGATATGCACACACATACGCACATACATATTTAGGCACACACGCGCACTCGCACACACACGCACGCACACATTTGCACACACGCACACATTTTCACACACGCACAAATTTGCACACACGCACACAAACACCTGCACACACCCAAACACACACATGCACGCAAACACACACTCGCACACACACACACTCACACATTGTTTAGCATTTTAATATAAATTAATATAAATTTATTTAAGTATTAAAACTCCGGACCGGAGTGAATTGGGAGTGAAATAAAATCCGCGTCACTCCGAGATCACTCCGCTAAAAAAAAACTCCCAATTCACTCCGCATGCGGAGTGATTTTTTTAAAAACTCCGGAACTCCGAGTGGCGGAGTGAATGCGGAGTGAATTCGGATTTAATTTCACTCCGAATTCACTCCGGATTTTTTACAGTGTATAAATTAATTAATTATTATTATTGTATTTTAAACCCCAGTAATTCATTTACTCGAAATTAGGCGAAAATATTCTATGGAATTTTAAATTAAAAAAAAAATTTTCGCGGTTTGGGGAAATTTATCAGTAAAGTGTGTAATTGGAGCGGTAATTATTTAATTAATTTTTGGGAAATATCTAGGAACAATCAGTTGCAGCGACGACATATCATGTCTACTCGCACGTGATTATTTTCTCTTTTCATTTAGTTGGAGGATCGGAATGACGTCGTCATTCTATTTGCGATGCGGTAGACGACAACGATATCTTTAGAGTCTTACGATACATGAATATATGTAAATATATATAAATATTCTGATATGTATATATATATATTTAGGTTTGTGATATATGAATGCGTCTGATACTCGTTGAGTTTCGACAGTTTCTTGATGTAAAAAATTAACATTTTTTTTTATTTTTATATATATATATGTATATTGTGAGATTATTATTTCAATCTGTTTACAAACTTGTCTGTCTAAAATTTAAAGTGATGCTGATATTCAAAACATGAGATTATAAATTTTTGACAAGGTCATTTTATGGACGAATTCTAAAATAAAATAGCTTTTATTGTCTGTACTTGAATTATTACTTTCGCTATGCTCTCTACTTACATTCATCGTATTTAATTTTTTTTTTTTTTTAGAAACGTAGAATTAGATATTTTAATTTCAATTGTCGCGAGCTATGAACTCAGTTTGGAGCAAGGCCAGAATAAAAAAATTTTCGTGGAGATACAATTGATTTATATTTAAAAAACTTGAAAATTCTGAGTAATTTATAAATATGTTCGTAGTAAGTAAATTTGTTAATTCTAATTCTTAGATAATTAAATTAATTATTGTCAGGAGATTGATTTTTAGATTTCAGATGTCAAAATACACCCGAATTAACTTATTTCTCGAAAAGTTAAATCTTTTAATACTCTGGGATTTAAATTGTCCCGCGTAAATTATTACCAATAATTCAACCCGTTTTTCAAGATATAAATATAGGAAATAATGATCGTTATTTACGATTATTGTACTTTTTTTATGCAATGGAAAAAATTATTTTGTAAATTTACTGTTTTTAAAAATATATCCAAGCTTCATATATAAATTATATTATTACGCATAATTCAAAAATATTTTTTGTCTACAGATAATTTGGATTTTCCAAGAAAATCGAATGCTCTGAATACTGAACTAAAATAAAAATCTTCATTACATAACCGCTTAAAAATAACCTCGATTGTCAAAATTGTTTAAAATTATCCGGTGTTAATTTTTTCGTAGAACTAAATATTAAAAAAAAAAAGAAATTGCAATGAACCCTTACGCGATGTGCAATTTGTACAACAATTCGTACCCTTGTGGCTGCACTAAATCAAATAATAATCAGCTCAGAAATAATTACGAGCCAGCAAATAATTTTTCTTACGAGTGGAGCCGACTGGGACCGATGGGAGGACTCGTGGAGCCAAAACTAATTTATGTACCTCCAGATCCTTCTGCAGACATCGAAATAGAAACAAACATTAGAACTAAAATATCACAGCAACCGGTTAGTTATCAAATTAATTACTGTAATTTTTTAATTAAATATTTAGTCCGAGTCATGGCTTCGTATTTTCCATACTGACCCGAAATTTTGAGTTCAAAAGTAAATCCGGGACTTTTTGCACAAGCTTGGGTGTGAATTCATCTTACCCCTACTAGTTTGCTAGCCAATCAAAGAATAGATTTGAATAATTAATAGAGTAGCCGAATTTCCAGAGTTTCAGTAGGGGAGGGTAGGGCAGAGCGGCCCCCCTGAAATTTTGATAAAAATTTTTTTTTTTTCGCCTAATTACTATAAATCCGATATGTTTGCGCAGTTTTACCCCTACGCATGACATTTGGGGCAAAATAGACAAGCCCAAAATTTTGAAAAAGTGATTTTTTCATATTTTTATCGTCAAATTAAAAAAAAATGATTATAATTCCACATTTCTAGCCCTACGAATAACACCTGGGACAAAATGGACCAGCCGAAACTTCCGAAAAAATTATTTTTTCATTTTTTTCGGCCGTTTCTCTATGTAAGAGGCAAATTTGGTCACTAAAAATTTATAAAAATTAAATTTTTTTTTTTAGTTGATAAATTTTTGAAATAAAGTAAAATTATGGAATTGATTTTTTTTTTATTAAATAACAATTAGTAATTAAGGTAATCGAGAGTGAACGATTTTTTACGCTTTAAAAAATTTTTTTCGAGTAATATAAAACCAAAAATAGTTGTCAAGAGAAAGAAATGCATTCTTAATGATGAAAACAATTTAAAAAAAAAAAAAACGAAAAAAAAAAATTTTTTTTATCACTTTTTGGAGGGGGGCCGCTCTGCCCCACAAAAAAAAAAAAATTTTTTCAGAATTTTGGCAAAATGTCCATAAATTTGTTCGAAATAGGACAAAAGTAAAGTGATCTTATGGTTGAAAGCCACAAAAAATAATAATTGGCTTAGGGGGGCCGCTCTGCCCCACCCTCCCCTATTAGAAAAATTTTTTGTCTGCTGCTTTTTGAAAATTTGACAAAATTTTCTAACATAAAAAGTTTTGATTATAAATGAAATTAATTTTTATTTAGAAACTGGGGATTGTCAATCATATGCGAAGTGAATTTTCACCATTACCACCACCAGATTTATTACGTCGCATTAATGAGGAACGACTGCGCACGACCTATCAATCAGATTTTTGTAATCTGGGTACGAAATTTTTAAAAGACCAATTTATTTATTTATTTACTGACAATTTAAAATTTTTAGACAACTATCCACTGATAAGCGATTACAGTAATTGGATCTACAATAGTAATAATAAGGCAAGATTGTCCAACATGCAGAGAAAAGAATCTGAAGAGATGATCGAGTGTCGGCCGCAGCCGAAACCGCCGTATCTCGGCGGCCACCAAATACCCGGGAGAGCTCCCCGCGATTTCAGTTTCGGGGTGCGGGAAAAAAAAGCAAATGCTCGCAAGCGCACGAGTCAGACTAGCGGTCGTCCATCTCGCGGATCTAAAGATTTTTATAAAGACGAAGTAGATAAGTCACAGTTGGATAATCCTAGGAAAAGTTTTGCCGAAAATGAGGTAGAAGTTAATTCAAAATTTTATGAAAACACGGCTGCTAGTTCGCCGAGGCATTCTAGCAACGGTCTAGATGATGAGTTTTCTTATGACAGCGGTAAAAAAAATAGCTTTGATAATTACGATAACAATAATGGTTCCAATAATAGCAATTATGATAACAATAAGAATAATAACAATAGTATTGATGGTAGTGGGAGTAAAATAAAAAATTTAAATAATGACACTTACGTAAATTTGAATTATTCAAACCGGAAACGGAGGTACACCATAGACTTGGGCAGTGAAAATTTCGATATTAATTTATTGCCACTGCCTTGGACGAGCGAGTATCAGGACACGATAAGCGGAACTGCTGACGAAATTTTGAGAACAAAACTACACTACTACGGAAGGTTGCGACTTTTACCAGAACACATCGCTTACAAAAAAAAGCAAGCGGACAAAAAAACTAAGGATAAGAAAAAACAAAAATAAAAAATTACCATGCAAATTATTTGGCGACACTGACATTAATTATCTACATTATTTCCTGGTTACTATTGATAGCTCAGCATTCACCACTTAGTCGCTTATCTAACGGAAATGATAACACGATGATTTTATATTATCGGTATAAATTGATGTTGTTGTAATTTAGTCAACTGTCTTCTGTAGTTTCAAAACAAGCGTTGGATTGAAACAAACAAAATACAAAATTTTTTACGAGGATGTCCGTCAAAGTAATTACCGGTGAAGAAACGATGTCTGTTAATTATTTATGGGAGGTGGGAAATTTGAATCGCCTAAAATTAGGGACTCGGGAGATAAAGTCGCCAGTGTTTGAGGTCAGTGAGGGTGGGAGCGAAAATAAATGGCATTTTTTGTTAAGTTTTACCGGGGATTGTTTGCTGATTGATTTGAATTTCCGGTCGTCCTGCAAAAGAGGAATCCAGTACAGTTATTATGTCCGGGATAGTGAAGACAAAGTCGGGGATAAAGATAAATTTGAGTGCGTACACAAAGGATGGGGCTCGGGTGAGTTTATAACAAGACAAGGATCGGTGGTCATGAATAAATTTTTTGGTAGCCTTGTAATATTTTGTCAAGTTGTTTTGAAACTGAACGTGGATAGAGACGACGAGCTTGTGGTGCCCAGGTGTCAGCTGATTGATGAATTGAATTTTTTATTTGGAATTAAAAATAATGAGGTGGCGGGTAAAGTCAAAGATAATTCGCAAATTGAATTTTTTCGTGATGGGAAAAAATTCGGGGCAGAGATAGACGATAAAAAAAATAGTGAAAATGTGGAAATTGAACTGTCTGCAGATTTACATGACAAAGATATCGATTTACCTGAAAAGTATTCGAAGATCGATAGTTTGAAAGCCATGTGTCAGGACTTTATTTATGAAAACATACATATGTACGATATTATTGACGTTTTCACAGTCGCAGAGACTTCGAATGCTGGTGTTTTGAAATCGTATGCGATTGAGTTTATCGATAAAAATATTGACCAAGTTCTTGACGTCACATCGTTTGAGGAAATTCAAATTAAAAACCCGCGTCTGGCTGTTACTTTGTTACGAGGAGCCGCAGATAAAGTGAATGAGTTTGAGAAAAATTTGAATACATTTAAAAAATTCCTTCATGTTCACTAAAAACTTAAAATAAATGTGGGTCAATTATTCAGTCTTACAAAAATTTAATCAGATACTCGAAATATTATCATTGGATTTTTAAGCCGAGTGTTTTATAAAAATTGCGTTCATTTGATGACGTCATATATCATAGAAAATTAATACGATTTTGTAACAATTTTTCATGTGAATTAAAAATTTATTTGATTATTTTCCTCTATTGTTATTTCCTTTCATACACGAAATTTGAAATTTACCCGCCATATTTAAATAAATAGAAAAAAAAATTTAATTAAAATAAATGATGTGGAAGTAATTCGTTATTTTTACGGCGGAAAAAATTTAAAAAAGTATTTTTTGATGAAGCGATAGAGCTTCTGCTTACAGAGATCGAAAAAAAAATGAGCTTGCAGTTTTTATCTGGAATAATCTGACAGAAAAATATTAGTTACGGGCTTAGAGGGGATTCGTGATGTTACTGCCACTCAATTTCCATCCGGGAGAAAAAAAAATGCATGAAACGATATTTTCCAATGAAGTCATACAGCTCCAGTCTATAGAGATGGAAGAGATAATTTATAGTGAGGGTACTGAGAGCTTGCTCATCATTTAATGGTGGGGGTATGGGAATTGCATGCAAACTGAAGGGAACGATCTCAGTAGCTCCAGTATATAGATTGCGGCTTCAGAAAAATCTGACATGAGGATACGATTGGTTACAAACTGAGAGAGGACTCGAAAAAAATTCATGATGAGTTTTTATATGGATTACAATTATTTTATGACGTTAATTTATTATTTATAATTATTATTTTGGTTTTTAGTCAGTCGTGTAGAATTATTTTTTTAATTATTCTAATTTTACATAAAATATTGATATTAAAAATTTTGAAATTCATTTTTAGTATAAAAACTTGGAATGAAAATTTAAAATTTGAATTTTTCGAGAGAAAATTAATTTTTATATCAAAAGCTAGAGATAAATATTAAAAATTTGAATTTTTAGGAAAAAAATTAATTTTTAATTCAAAATCTTGGGATTAAAATTTATAATTTGAATTTTTAGAGAAAAAATTAATTTTTATATCAAAAGCTGGAGATTAAAATTAAAAATTTGAATTTTTAGGAAAAAAATTAATTTCTAAATCGAAATCTTGGAATAAAAATTTAAAATTTAAATTTTTAGAGAGAAAATTAATTTTTATATCAAAAGCTGGAGATTAAAATCAAGAATTTCAATTTTGAGGGAAAAAATTAATTTTTAATTCAAAATCTTGAGATTAAAATTTAAAATTTGAATTTTTAAAGAAAACAAATTTAAATTCGAAATCTTGGGATAAAAATTAAAAATTTGAATTTTCAGGGGAAAAATTGAATTTTAATTCAAAATCTTGGGATTAAAATTTAAAATTTGAATTTTTAAAGAAAAAATTCATTTTTATATCAAAAGATGGAGATTAAAATTAAAAATTTGAATTTTGAGGGAAAAAATTAATTTTTAATTCAAAATCTTGAGATTAAAATTTAAAATTTGAATTTTCAGGGAAAAATATTAATTTTAATTCAAATTCTTGGGATACGAATTTAAAATTTGAATTTTCAGGGAAAAATTTAATTTTTAATTCAAAATCTTGGGATACGAATTTAAAATTTGAATTTTTAGAAAAAATTTAATTAAAAAATCCCATTAATTATAATGAAAAAAAAAAATAATAACAATAATAATATACAAATATATATATATATATATATATATATATATATATATATATATATATATATATATATATATATATATATATACATCAACTGATAAAGTAGAAATCGATTAAAAAAGATAAAAAATGGAGCCTCAACGAAACATTCTACACACGTGTATCGTAATACTGATAATATTATTCAACATATGATATTTCTGTGCATTCCTCTGGATATTTTCAACCCGACTAAATGTTTTCTAACGTTTCCTGACAACTTATAAAAAATAACAGGTAAGCCCACCATCGCACTTAAAGAACTAACTTTTCTGTCAACTCCGTATTATTATTTTTCATTTCCTCGTGGCTCCAGACATGAGACTTAAAATAAAATTGCTAAACATCTGCATCCGTCATAAATGTTCAGACTCGTCAATTAATGATTCCGTTAAAAAATTAAATAACGTCACCAAACGTACAATAAGAATTAAAAAAAGTGCCAAGCCGATCAATACGCCTCTAACCTCAACGACCACCAGCTCCAAAGAATCAGCGGCAAAAAATTATTCAATTAACAATGACAGGAAACGTCATCCCGTAAATAAATTTCCCGGTAAAAAATTAATTAACAATACATTTTTTCATGAAAATTTAAACGACCAAAGTCTTTATGATGATCAAATAATTAATCATCAATCCAAAGATAAAAATAAAAACAATGAGAATTTAATTGATAATTCAAAATTATCAGACTGTGAGAACACAGAAAATAATAATGAGGAATTTCGTTTTAACGAATTAAATATGCAGATGTTACCAAAAAATTTGCACAGTCAAATATTTAAAAATACCGAGAAAAATAAAAAATTATCAAGCGACAAATTAAAAACACTGAGAGAACAATTGGAAGCATTCGGTATGAAAATAAACGAAAGTTTCAAAATACCCGCCGCTGAAATAGATCTGCCGCCCCTGGAAGGCGACAGTTTGGAGGAACACTTTCACAATATCGCCGCATCGCAAGCCAGACCTTATTTCAAAATCCTCGAGGAGATGGTCAAGACAATCCCCGAGATGCCCCGTAGCTGGAAGCTGCAGGAAGGCTGGACCAGGTACGGATTTTTTCAGTAAACGATAAAATTAATTTAAAATATTTTAAATTATCTCAGTATTTTTTTACCTCAGGTACACGAGGGACAAAATCGAGCGGGTGGATTACCCACTAGAAGAGGGTATTATTTTTGACGTCGAGGTCTGTATGAGAGAAGGGCCACTGCCGACCCTCGCCACTGCGGTAACTGCCGATGCCTGGTACGCCTGGGTGTCAAAGTCGCTGGTCGATGGCTCGAGTATTCCCGTAGAAAGCAGATCCTTCACGCTGGACATGCTGATACCCATCGAAAGCACGGCTCTGGAGTTCGGTAAAAAGCTGAATGAGCACCAGAAGAGACCGAAAATAATAGTCGGGCACAATGTCTGCTATGACAGAGCGAGGATCAAAGAGCAGTACTGGTTGAACTCCACTGGGACGCGATTTGTTGATACCATGTCGCTGCACGTTGCGGTCAGTGGTATGAACAGCTATCAGAGGACGCTGATGATGAGTAAAAAGGACCCGTTGGACCATGAGGAGTGGCTGAATGTGACTTCCTTGAATAATTTGGCTGATGTGTACAAACTTTACTGCGATAAGAGCCACGAGAAATCAATGAGGGATTTGTTTGTTGAGGGCACGCTGCTGGATGTGCGCGGAGCGTTTGATAAACTTATGGATTACTGTGCCAAGGATGTAGTTGTGACGCACGAGATACTGCAAAAACTATTTCCGTTGTTTAAAGAAAGGTTTCCGCATCCTGTTACGTTCGCGGGAATGCTGGAGCTGGGGATGGCCTACTTGCCGGTCAATACAAATTGGCAGCGTTATATTGAGGAGTCGGAGGCGACTTTTGATGACCTAAACTATGAAGCCAAGGTCAGTTTGGCCAAGCGGGCTGATGAAGTTTGTAAGCTGATGCATGACGACAAGTACAAGGAAGATCTGTGGATGTGGGACCAGGACTGGAGCACGCAGACTATCAAAGTGAAGAGCAAGGCGACGAAAAAAGTCACGGTTGAAGACAAAGTCGAGGAGGAGTCGGACTACAAAAAGTATTTGACTGATGGAGAGGACGAGGTCGATGAGTTGGAACAAGAGTTCGGATATTTAGATGACACCAAGAAGCTGCTTCCAGTTAAAATGCCGCAGATGCCGGGGTATCCCGCGTGGTACCGCAAGCTCTGCATGAAGGAGAGTGAAGAGAACTGGGCTCCAGGTCCGCAGAACATCAGCACGTCGATGAAGGTCACTCCGAAGCTGCTCAATCTCACGTGGGAAAACTACCCGCTGCATCACATAAAAGAACACGGGTGGGGATTTTTGGTTCCTTTCAACAGCGACCCGGACGTCGTCACTCAGCTGCCGCTGCAGCAGCTTCTGGAGCAGTGTCCGCTGCCGCATAAGGGCGCAATTAATTCAGACACTAGCTACGCGATGGCTACTTTGAGGACCGATGTCCAGAACGAGTTGCACAGAATGGAATTTTGGCGCGGTCGTAAAAATAAACCAAAGTCATCAAAAAATTCAACGCCGGATATATTTTATAAAGGCACTGGTATTTGGTGTGACGTGATTATTGATAACTGCTGCTGGTTTTTAAAACTTCCACACAAAGACGGACCCAAGCTCAATGTCGGCAACCCTTTGGCCAAGGACTTTCTGAACAAATTTTCCGAAAACGTTCTCGCTGGCTTAGACTCCAGCGCTACTGAGGTGTTAAAAATAGCCAAGATGGTTTCATACTGGAGAAACAATCGTGATAGAATAATGTCACAATTAGTGATATGGTTGAACAACAACGATTTGCCTTCTGCAGTTCGTCGAGGCAGTAACAGTACAAATAGTAGTAGTAGTAGTGCTTCTACCTCTGCTTCTGCTTCTGCTTCTATTAATATTGGCCGGCAAAGTTATGGAGCCATTATACCACAAGTTGTGGTGAGTGGAACTTTGACTAGAAGAGCGACAGAAGCCACATGGATGACAGCTTCAAATGCGCAGATTGACCGAGTTGGGTCGGAGCTGCGTTCAATGGTACAAGCACCTCCGGGCTATAATATTGTTGGAGCCGACGTTGATAGCCAGGAACTTTGGATAGCTTCGCTGATCGGTGACGCGTATTGTGCTGGTACTCATGGCGCAACACCTTTCGGCTGGATGACACTCATCGGCAATAAATCAAACGGCACTGACATGCACAGTGTCACTGCCAAAGCTGTCGGTATATCGCGTGACCATGCAAAAGTTATTAATTACGCCAGAATTTACGGCGCAGGGCAGAAGTTTGCCGAGAGACTTCTCAAGCAATTCAACCCCGCAATGACCGACGCAGAGGCTCTGGCTAAGTCGCGTAAAATGTTCGATATCACCAAGGGCAAGAAAGTTTTCAGGCTCAAGAGCGAGTTCATCAGCGAGGACGTAAGAGATTTGGAGTACACCAGCTACGATGCTTACAGACTCTGTAAATTGTTCGGAAAGTCTTTGGCAGAAATGTTTGACGGGGGCAAGTGGTGCGGAGGCTCAGAGTCGGCGATGTTCAATAGACTTGAAGAAATAGCCGGGAGCAAGCATCCGGTGACTCCGTTTTTGAACTCGCGTTTGAGTCGCGCGCTTGAAGTCGACGAGGATTTGAAAGACAAATATCTGCCGACGAAAATAAACTGGGTCGTTCAGAGCGGAGCCGTTGACTTTTTGCATCTGATGCTGGTGTGCATGCGGTGGCTGATGAGAGACAACGCCAGGTTTTGTTTGTCTTTCCACGACGAAATTCGTTACTTGGTACCGGGACGGTTTAAATACAACGCCGCGTTGGCGATGCACGTCACCAATCTGCTGACGAGGTCCTTCTGCGCGGCGAAGCTGGGGATCCACGACCTCCCGATGTCGGTCGCGTTTTTCGCGGCCGTTGAAGTCGACACGGTGCTCAGGAAGGAGGCGAGCAGCGACTGCAAGACTCCGTCGAACCCTTACGGGATGGAAAGCAGATACGGAATTCCTGCGGGTGAAAGTCTTGATGTCTGGAAGGCTGCTGATAAAGCTGATGGGTCTCTCGGACCTTGGCACTCTGCTTTGAAGAAAAAAAGATTAAAAAATTCTAACTAGTGATTGATAAATAAAATAAAATAAAATTTATTTAATATAATTTTATATTTTACGGAGAATAATATTTGTTTGATACTTTAAATCCGTTTAAATATCTTGGAATAAATATAAATGTAAAGTATAATACTTTTGTAAATTTAATTTTACAGATAAAAATGTCAAAAGTTACTAAACGTAAACATGTTACAAAGCTTCAAGAGGATTTTAGTATTCCCTTGGAATCACAATCAATAGTTCAGCTTGTCGAGCCGCGGGGTAATAATCTTCATGAAGTGAGTGACAGTACAGGCGAACGATTTCTCGTTTCAATGCCGAGTATTTTTCGAAATAATGTTTATGTAAAACGGGGTGACTTTGTTCTCGTCGCGTCTATACCCGAGGGTGACAAAGTCAAGGCCGAAATTATTAAAGTCCTTACTGAGGTATGTTTATATTCATTTTTATTTATAATTGTAATTATAAAAGAGGGGGGCAAACTGGGTACTTTTTTTCTAGAGTACTCTATTTTTCCCGCGAAAAGATGAAAATTTTCTTTTTAACAGCAGCTGGAATTTTTTTCTTTAAAAAAAAAAAATCATGTATTCGAGTCCCCGAAAACTTTATATTTTTTTAAGTACAATCGGTCCGTTAATTTGTCGGGTCGTGTTGCCTTCAGCTCGATGAATTTTTCTATTTCAGTTCGACCCTTAGAACTATCGAGCCGAGGGCAACACGACCCAGTGCAAATTAATGCCGCAGTTTGCACTCCTTTTTGTCTCTCCCTCCGCTAAATCACGACATATTTATTTTTATTCATAGGAACATATCAAATACTACCGATCGCAAAGTGTGTGGCCAAAAGAGTTCGATAAGACGGAAGCTGAAGACAAAGATCCTCATCCTGTAAATAAATCCAACAATGATAGTGATGACGATGATGATCTTTTTATAAACACCAACCGTAATAATCAGTACACTAATATCGACAGTTCATCAACTTCTGACTCAGATGATTGATAAATAATTAAATAAAAATATTATTTGTAATTTAATTAATAAATTAAGTAGCAATAAAAATTTTTAAATGAATAATAGTATATTGTACAACTAGTGCGGTAAGTTGTCGATTGCCCACGAGAGCAAAGTTGAGCGCACGAACGAAGTGAGTGCGCTCATTTGCTCGAGTGGGTAATCGACAACACCGCACGAATTGAACACAGTTTTTTTTATCATTAATGCAGTATAAGTTCTATCTTAGTGCTCGCTGTTTTATTCTCCAAGTAGCTTTTTGCTGATTCAACTGTTGTCGCGACATTTTTGTGGGTTAAACGATAATCTGCATGCGACAAGAAGTAAATTTGAGTGCGACAAGTTTACTTGTCGCACTCAAATTTACTTGTCGCACGCAGATAATCGTTTAACGCACACAAATGTCGTGGAAACAGTTGAATGGGCAAACAGCTATTTGGCGAACAAAAGAGCGTGCACTAAGATAGCACTTATATTGCATGAGTGATAAAAAAATAGTTTATTTTATTCATATTTTTATTTTCGAAAGTAAGAGACTTGCTAAGTTCTTGTTTGTGGTTGATACGTATCAACTATTTCAATCAAATGCACCCGATAGTTGATAAATTTTTTTTTATTTTTAATTTAAAATTGAAAATCCTTTAGCCCGTTTCATTGGATGATGCAAATAGCGGATGCGACAAAGTCTATTGTAGTCTGGTATCGAAACACTTTTATTTATTTTTAGTTTCCTTTAGGTTCTGGCTACATGTTGAATCCTCTGAAGACTAGATCCAATAACACGGATTCGATACACTCTAACAGTCGGCGAGGGACACATTTATGTTCCAGTTTTTTTATACCTCCTGAATTTATTCTCTTGCAATCGTAATTCAATGAAATATTTATTGCTTTTTTATTTCACAAAGAGTCATTAATTATCTGAGTGTTTTTAAATTTTTATAAAGATAATCATTCGCCCATTAGAATCTAACTGTTTTAATACTTTTAATGATATACGCTGAAACTTGAGTAATTTTAAATAGAACTCAGAGAGGTTTTTACTTTAAATGAGAAATAATATCGAATAACTTACCATAATATTAAAATAATCTTGATAAAAATTTCTTGCTCCACAAATCTTGCAATTTAAAAATAAATTATCTATCAACTTAATATTCTAATGTCAACCGGGTAAAAATATTCGGCCGGAAAAGGGCCGAGAAAGATAAATCTGCTCGTGATCACACGACTTTATTCATAGAGGCCTAAATTTTCCCGAAATCACGTCAAAGTTGAAGGATTTTGTTGAAAAAGGGTCGAAAAGGCTGAATCCGACCTAAATCACACCGAAAACATACAATTTTATTCACAGAGGTCTAAATTTGCCCGAAATCACATCAAACTCGAAGAATTTTATTGAAAAAGGCCGAAAATACTCCAACATTTTATTATTCTTAATAAAAAGCTGAAAATTGACCGATAAATTGAGTCGGCAGTAGAATTTCTTTTTTTTTTTTTTAAATAAAATTATAGAACTTGAAAAAATTCAAGTTTTCAGGCCTAGATAGTTTTCGGTCTTGTATTCACTACCCTGATTAAACAACTGAATTCGAGCGAATTAAAAATTTTAATTCTGTTATATTCTGTCGAATTCTGTAAAACAGAATTCAACGGAATTAAAAATTTGAATTTGAATTAAACAGAATAAAACCGATTTAAAAATTTCAAATTCGTTTAATTCAGATTCAGAACCAGAAATTGGAGAATTATTTTCGAACTAAACCGAATAGAATTATTTAAATTCGTTTTAATTTGGACAAATTCTGGTTTTCCTGCCGAATTAGACAGAATTCTTTTTTAAGTTAGGCACCGAATTAACAGAATTTATCTGAATTGAATAGAATTAAAAATTTAATTCTGTTTAATTCTGTCGAATTCTGCAAAACAGAATTAAACTGAACTGAAAATTTGAATTTGAATTAAACAGAATAAAACCGATATAAAAATTTCAAATTCGTTTTAATTCAGTTTAATTCGGATTCAGAACCGGAAATTGGAGAATTATTTTCGAATTAAACCGAATATAATTATTTAAATTCGTTTTAATTTGGACAAATTCGGGTTGTCCTGCCGAATTAGACAGAATTCTTTTTTAAGTTAGGCACCGAATTAACAGAATTTATCTGAATTGAATAGAATTAAAAATTTAATTCTGTTTAATTCTGTCGAATTCTGCAAAACAGAATTAAACTGAACTGAAAATTTGAATTTGAATTAAACAGAATAAAACCGATATAAAAATTTCAAATTCGTTTTAATTCAGTTCAATTCGGATTCAGAACCGGAAATTGGAGAATTATTTTCGAATTAAACCGAATATAATTATTTAAATTCGTTTTAATTTGGACAAATTCGGGTTGTCCTGCCGAATTAGACAGAATTCTTTTTCAAGTTAGGTACCGAATTAACAGAATTTATCTGAATTAAATAGAATTAAAAATTTCAATTCTGTTATATTCTGTCGAATTCTGCAAAACAGAATTCAACTGAATTGAAAATTTGAATTTGAATTAAACAGAATAAAACCGATTTAAAAATTTCAAATTCTTTTTCATTCAGTTTAATTCGGATTCAGAACCAGAAATTGGAGAATTATTTTCGAATTAAACCGAATAGAATTATTTAAATTCGTTTTAATTTGGACAAATTCTGGTTTTCCTGCCGAATTAGACAGAGTTCTTTTTTAAGTTAGGTACCGAATTAACAGAATTTATCTGAATTAAATAGAATTAAAAATTTAATTCTGTTTAATTCGATCGAACTCAGTTGTTTAATCAGGGATACCCGGTCGTTTTCCGGGCTAAGAAAAAATTATCTTATTACTTTAATTTGAAATTTTTTCACCCGGAATATAAAATAAATTGAATAAATCTCCGGATTTAGCGATTTATAATGAAAAACAATTTATTTAATCTATTTCTCGTGATTTTTCTTATCCGTACTAAGAGAAATAAAAATTTAAAAACGGAAATGTATCATGTCTTATTTTATATATAATATATGTCTTCAATAAAACATGAATTTTTCTTATTAAACTTTATGCTATTATTACGTTCTTTATTCACTTCTTCTGTACTATTTTTTCCGTTCATTTCGTTGAATAAAAATCCGTGAATACAAAGACCGATGGCTTTAAGAAAATGTTGCCTGATAAATATAAAATTTCCAATCGACTTGATAGCTTACATTTTCCCAAGGACATGTTTTTTGCGACATCTATTGTCTGTTATAAAGTAAAATGAAAAATTGACAATAATAATAATAATAATAATACCAAATTTTTTTTAAATATCATAAGAAAAATAGTGTATCTTGTTGGAAATAACTTTTGATACGAGCGTGATTTCAAAGATTTGAAATACATAAAAGAAGTTATTTCTCTTTTATTATTATTATCATTATCATTGTAATTTAAAAAATGAACTTGGCTTCCAGTTGTCGTACTGGCTGATAAAAATGATATACCATTGTCTCGATAACGCGTACAGAATAGATAACTAAAGATGTATTTACACTTTTCGATGTGTAAAAAATTAAAGATAGCATCTTGTCTTTGTTTCTTTAAAAAATATCGCAATAAACTAGATATATATATATATATATATATATATATATATAATAATTAATTTATAATAAGCGACAAAAATATTTTTCTCATTTGAATTTATCGTCGGAATTTGAATTTGTCACGAACTGAAAAATTCACTAACAAGATAATTTTTCAGTTTTAAAAATTCAATTCTCGAGGTTTTGGTCCTTCTTTATTTTTTTTTTTTTTTATTATATATTTATCAGCTGGTAAAATAGCCAGTGAGAATACATAAAAAAAAGGTCTCAATCCTGTGGGATTTTAAATGTACATAGTTTTTTTTTACGGAATATATGTTCCTAATAAGAAGGTGTAACAAGTTCACTAGAGAAAACGTATTTTTTTTTAAACTTTTTTTATCATGGGAAGAAAAACCTTTTTCACTACTTATCCGAACAAATCACTCAATCAATCTTGGATCCGTCCTATCCCAAATACCCCATGTGTCACTATTACGCCCAAAATAAATCTACTTCTTTACAATTGTCAAAATAAATGAATGAATGAATGAATGAATGAATGAATATACTATAAAAGAAGTATAATCTCAGATAAATTCGTCACAAATCAAAGAAAGTCGGTGTCAGAAAATACAAAATTTTAAAATACCCGCGAAATTTGAATAAATTTAAAATTCATTGTTTATTCAATAATTAATAGACGCGGGAAAAGAGGGATATTGAAAACTAATTGACCCGAAAACTAATTAATTTTGAAAAAAAAATTATTATTTGAGTACGAAAAAAAGAATAATATACTCGCTAAATATTTATGACCTCATTATTTATACTGTTATCAAAATAAACAAATCAGTTTCATTGGATAAAAATTTCTTCGTATTATTAAATGTTTGTTGTTAATTTTTGTACAACGTTTCATTGGTTTCTCGACTTTATTGATTACCAGAATTTTCAATAAATAATTAAGACAGTAACTTACTTTCTAAGGTAAAAGACCTAGTATTTGATCACTCATATATTTGCATATCTATCATATATTTAGTAAAATTTATTAAATAGAGGAGGGAGGGGCGAAAGGGGGTACTTAAGGAAATACCAAGTTTTCGAGGACTCAAATACGCTAAATCTTTTTTTTTAATGATATTCAAAGTAAATAGAAGAAATTTTCAGTTACCGTTGAAAAAAAAAATTTTCATTTCTGCGGGCAAAGTGGGGCACCCCCTAAAAAAGGTAAAAAAAAAATTTCTGGATTTTAAACAAATTTAATTAAGTTGAATTTTTTTTTAAGTAATTTACATGAAGAAAAATTATATTTTACATGTTTATCGGATACAAAAGAAGAAAAAAAATTTTTAATAGTTTTTATCATAAAACAAAAATCATTAATATTTTTCAACTGACAATTAATTTTTGAAAAAGTTTACCAAAAAAAATTCAAAGTAACGCTTAATTATATTTACAGAAGTGATTTTGGAATGTTTAAAAATCATTTAAAATATAAAATTTTTTTTTATCAAATTTTGGAGGTACCCCGTTTTGTCTACCCTACCCCCTTTTGCCCCCTTCCCCTATAAATTTACAAATACATGAGCGATCGGGTACTGGGTCTCTTACCTTACAGTTTTTCTTCACACAAAAATTATTATCAATATGAGTAAAATATTCAAATTTGACAATGAAAAATTTTTGAAATAAACAATAAAATGTTTTCTCCAAAAAAACTAACACAGGATCCTAATATGAGCAACAGTCAAATGGTAAACAGCTGACTTAATAGTAAGTCCGCACAAAACATTAAATAATAAAAAATTTTTATCCAATCAAACTCTGATTTGTTTATTTTAATAAATTATTATGAATATGAGACGACAAGTTTTAAATTATTATTGTAAATTTGAATTTGAAATAATATTTTGATTTAACGATCCCAGAAATAATGTAAATAAATGATATTTAATTGAGTAAGTGGTATTGTGTGTGCTGGTGTACTATTAACTGATAAATAACTCATCCTCTTTATAAACTCTGATTGTGTTAGTCTTTAACACTCTAGTGTACGGTAGGCATTGTCATGAGATTATCAAGACAGTATTCAACTTAAAACTCGGGACTTTAGTCAACTTTCTTGTCAATTGTTGTTACAAAAATATATATACCTGTACCTATACCTGTATCTATATATTTTCAATTATATTACTGCTCATTATTTAATTAAATAATTTTAATAACTTGTGTAACAACTGTGACCCGATGTAATTCCGTAATTGAGTTAATTTAAATTTGTGTTGAATAAGTTTAGTTTATTGTATCTGTTGTTATTCAAAGTAAATAATATATTATTTTGTGTGGGAAGTAAGATATAATATTTTTTATTGTCGACAACAAAAGGCTGTAAAGTAGAGAGTAATATAAATAAAAGAGTAAGAAGAAATAAAAGTGATGGTATTGTAAAAAAATGGTTTCGTGACAGTATGCAACGTGGAATTTAAAAATAAACCAGAGTTCAATTTCTAGTTTGTAGTAAAGAAAAATCGTGCAATGCTTTGAAAGTAACAACCACTTGAACTCGCCAGCTCAACTTGGATTTTCTCACATCGATTTTAAAACTCGACACGTGCATTTTTTCTCCTAACAACAATAAATATGTCGAGTGAATTTAATGTCTATTGGCTTTAAAAATCCGCCTGGACTATTTTTTTCTGACATTTTTTCGTCCACGAAAATGGAGTTAGCAACAAATACTTGACAGCAAATGGGAATTTAAACCAAAATTTACACATAGAATAAGGAGGTTAATTAAAAATAAAATGGAAGGATCTGAGGAAAGTGACTTTGAATACTTTTGGCAAGCACTCAACCGAGAAAATCTAACCGAGGAAGAGTACTTAAGTAGGATACTAGGGCCTAAGTACCTCTCATCAAAGCTCGTAATACCTCTCACACTGGCTTACGTCAGTATATTTGTTACGGGAGTGGTTGGTAATGTCGCGACTTGTACAGTAATCATTAAGAACTCGGCAATGCACACATCCACCAATTACTATCTTTTTGGCCTCGCAATATCTGACCTAATTTTACTCACCCTCGGTAAGTTATTCCCTACTAGTCACCTCTTACTTATTACGCAACAGCACCTCCCTTATATTTATTACTCATATTTATTCAGGCGAGTCAATCCATTTTACTCAATCGATTTTGTAAACAAATATATTTTAATTGGTATTATTTTTTTTTTTTTGATCTACTTATAATGAAGTACTTATAAATTATATCCAAGTTAAGCGATAAGATTTTCTAATAAAATCGTGTATATATATTATATATAAAAGATTATTTACATTTATCGTAAACGATTATTTGTACAAGATAACTCGCTATAATTTGCGTCACTTAATATAGATTAATTTAATAAACTAATTCACTAATTTTTTTTTTAATTCTTTTCGTAATTTCATATTTTTTTTAAATATTTACTGTTGCAATTACTTTATGTACACAAGTTTTTATTATATTTTTTTGTTACCAAGACAACAATACACGATTCATTACTAGGGATTGCTATTGTACGAGAAATTTTCAGTTAAAATAAAAGAATAAAATATTTTGTCGCAAAAGAGCCGCGGGCAGGATTGAGGTACGCGGATATTTTACAAAAAATTTTTTTTTCAAATTTTTTTCAAATTAGAAGTTACTATTTATTGAATTAAATTATTTATTTAAAATGCCTAGGGTTTATTTTTTAATTTTTCGCATTTTTACGTCACGAATAAAAATGATTTTCTTGGAATTTTCATGAAAAGTAAAATATTTGTATGGAAAATCAAGAAGGTAAAAATTTTTCGTATCCTTGGCATTTTACCCTCTCCTACAATGTCAAGTAATTTAGTAAAATTAATTGAAAGAGCAAATTTGAGACTTGTAATACGAGACGTGATTGAATCGAGAGGCTGAGTAGTTGACACATGCAACAGGTAGCGTTAAATTGGACGGCAATCCCGTAATCATAAAAAATTTTTTATTCCGTCAATTCTTCAGTCTAGCGACTAGAAGTCTAGACGTTTCTATGAAATATGCAAATCTTTTTATTTATTTTATTTATATAGTTTACTAGATTACTTATATAAATAACAACAATAACAGGTGGGGATAAAATAAAAGTTGAGTAATTCATTTTCGTGACTTAGTAACGGATTACAGTCCTTTGTACGGAATACTACTTAATCCTCTCAAGCCGGGATTAATGTTCTGCAATGCACAAGAGTTCTTAACTTAACGTTAATTAGTCTGAAAATTATACAACTATTTATTTTTTTTACCCGCTTTACAAACTGCTTATTAATATTTAAAAATAAAAACAATAATTATTTATGTAAGTTTTAATTGATGTTGTTAATAGGTTTGCCTAATGAACTTAGTTGTATTTGGCAACAATATCCGTGGGTGCTTGGAGTAACTTTATGTAAACTGAGGGCCTACGTTTCAGAAATGTAAGTAGTTGGTAATGACGCTGGTCTAGTGGAGACGAGAAAATTCAGAGAGAAATTGTCTGACAATTTTCGTCAATTTGCCGGCAAAAAATTCATCAGTGTCAGTTTTTTTTTTAATAAAATGACAGAATTTTTTTTTAATTTACTGAGTCGACAGAAAAATTTTTTCGCTTCATGTAGAAGTGACGACTTGCGGTTTAGTTGTAATTGAAAGTGATTTTAGATTAAATATTGTCCGGAAAAATTATTTTGTAAAAAATTTGCCGAATTATTTTTGACGTCAATTGTTAATTAATTTCTCGTGATCTGATCGTACATAAAATTTACCGTCATTTCGCATTCTATTTTTAATTAAATCTTTTTATCCATAAAAAAAATGTTACTTAATCCTCATAACTTTTTTTTTTCTTGAGAGAGAAATTACCAAATTAAGAATTGAAAGTCCAGATAATTAAAAATTTATTTTATAAAAATTACTAAAAAATAAATTAATTAAATAAATTAAAAAAAGAAAAGATTAAAAGTACTTAATTATTTATAAGCAAATTTTTTTTTTTGAGAGATTTCCAAATCAAGAATTAAAAATCCAGTAAATTAAAATTTTTGTTTATAAAAATAACTAAAAATATTTTATTATTTATAAGTTAATTTTTTTATATTTAACAAGTTGGTAAACTCTAGTATATTTTTCATTTATTTCGAGATATATAGAAGCAATAAAATAAAAAAATAAAATCAAAGAGGGGCCATTTTTCATACCGGAAAAACAGGTGTAACGCGGACAAAAAAACTAATTAAATAATATTTATTGATGTAATTTATCAAAGGTCCTCGTACGTATCGGTATTAACGATAGTGGCATTTTCAATGGAACGTTATTTAGCGATATGCCATCCCCTTCAAACCTACACAATGGACAAACCACAAAGACCAATTATAATAATGTTCATCGCGTGGTCTATTGCTTTAGTTTCGGCGGTTCCTTTTGCCATCTATACAAACGTTAACTACGTCGAGTATCCACCAGGTACTTAGTGTTTTAACGAACTCTCTTTACCCTACACTAAGGGTGATCCTGACAGTAATTAAATATATTAATAATTAACTACATTACAGGCTCCGGAGAGGCATCTGAGGATTCCGCAATATGTGCGATGCTATTACCAGACATGCCCGACTTCCCTCTTTATGAACTGAGCAGCATTATTTTTTTTTTAATACCGATGATTATTATTCTCGTTGTTTACACAAGAATGGGCTTGAAAATACGCAATAGTGCGCGTAGTACTCAAAATTCTATGGTACAGTCGGCCCATTTGGAATCGCGGCAAATTCAATCGCGTAAAAGTATCGTCAGAATGCTGAGTATGTCGAGCTCTTTACAGATAATTTATGGTTAAAACAATTAATCAGATGTAGGGATTATAGTTTTTGTTAATTCAATTTTTTTTACAGGCGCAGTTGTGGTCATGTTTTTTTTCTGCTGGGCGCCATTTCACGCCCAGCGTTTGCTTTACGTTTATGCCCAAGAAGCTGACTACTATCCAGATTTAAATGAGTGGCTTTACATACTCAGTGGATTTCTTTACTACTTCAGTACTACGGTCAATCCGATTTTATACAATTTAATGAGTTTGAGATATCGAAGCGCGTTCAAAAAAACTATATGCTTCAAAAACAAGTCACGAAGAAGCCAAAGCTTTAATAATCATAATAATAGTAATAACAACAACAATAATAATAATAGAAGTAGTCATAGAGACAGAAATTTATGTCGCTGTGGATCCGATCGAATACCGCATAGAACCAATTTCAAATGCACATTTAGGTAAAAAATTTGTTTCTTTTAAATGAATGAACAAAATTTATTTATCGAAGCATGCCTGGAAATTTTTATTTTCCTTTTAAATTTTTCAAAGGAAATAAAGTTTTCATTTTTCAAAGGAAAACGATTTTTTTTTCTGTTGGTTTTTCAACGGAATTTTTTTTTATTTTGTTGAGTTTGGCATTTGACTATAATTTGGAAATGTCTATACTGTGTAGAATTTAAATTTTATCGATTTGTGGATTCAGAACTTTTCCGTAGGGCATTTAATTCCGTGGAAAATTTTCCACGGAGCTTTTGAACGTGAAACTGAAACTTTGGCAGTTATGAGTGATTTTACAGAAGCATGAATAAAAAGTAAAGTTAATTTACGGTGTAAATTGTCTGACGGGCTTTGACTATCGATATTTTTCACAGCAAATTAAACACTTTGTAAAGTTTTTAATTAAATATTCAAAAGTTTCATGATAAAAAATAAACGAAAAATATTTTCCCGTAATTATATGATGGGCAGACTGAAATTATAATTAGGAAATTTAATGCATGAAGAATTCAAAGCTTAAGAAAAAAGTTGTCTATTGCTATATTTATTAAAACAAAATGAATTAAATTTCAGAAACACAATAGACCACGCAAAGGAAATGTTCAAATCCAATTCAACGCGACACGAATACAACAGAGGAGCAAAGTTACCTATTGATTACAGCAATCCCACGAAAGTAAGTGATGGAAATAGCGCCAGAGGGTTGTTAATTAACAAACATCTGCCAGTAGATCAACAAATGAGTAATGAGAGTACCAGTAGTTTTGGTAACAGAGTTAATGAGACTATTTCTACGGCATGCAGCGCCGTTTGATTTATTTATTTACTTTTCGCTCTTTATTGCCTATTTATGTTGTAAATATTTGTTAAATATATATACATATTTTTTTTCCAACTATTATTTTTATTAAGCCTTTGAAACAAAAGTTGATGGTCACTTATAATTTTCGCTGTGATTTATTTTTTATGGCCGAGTACGAAATTAAAAATTTTAAAAAAAATTATGGATTTTTACAGATTATTTGGTCACAAAAAAAATATACGCAGAAAAAAAGTAATTCTTGGCGAAACATTTTTTTTTCTGTGTACGAATTTAAGAAATTTTGTAAAATTTTTTTTTCCGTAATTTTTACTGCTCAAAGTTCAGTCGAGTGCAAAAGAAATCAATTTCTGAGTTCACTCAAATATAATTAATAAAATTAATTTCTAAAAATAAGTTTTAATTTTTTGAGTTTATTCAAGTAATGAAAAGGATATTACACGCGGTTATATATATTTATATACTATTGGCATGAATACATACAGTACAATAATATTTTATATGATTCGTGTGCGAATGTGAAAATTAAATTGAATTAAATGGAGTATTGAATAGCTGGCCCATACCTCCTTTAATTTAAAATTATTTGTATGTTTAAAGCATAAAATACAGCGCGTTCTTTTTGTCGATAGAAAATTAAAAATATATTGACTATAAAATGAATCATAATTAATGGATTTGTTGTTCATTGCGCCACCAGCTATTTTAAATCGACTGAAAAATTTTTCAACGGTATTTACATTTATATTGAAATGTAATATTTGCTGATATTATTCATTCGCTAAAGTAATTAAAAGCGAGTTGATTAAAATTTTAAATATTTAATATTAAATATTTGTGTTATTTATTTTTTCAAGTATTTTTTTTTTATTTTAATAATTTAAACATGTACTTTTAATTTAGTTTACAAAAATATATTTATTTTAATTAATCATCAAATTAACAATCAACTGATTGCGATATTTTTATTTTTTTTGAATAAATGAAAATATTTGATAATAATTAAGAGTGAGTTAATTGAGTTTCGAGCGAGTTGAATAATTTAAAAACAGTCAAGTGTAAGATAAATGAATAAATTTTATGAAAAAAATATAAATTGACGTGTACACAACAAAGTTTTTACTAGAACTCGTTGAGAAAATTCAATAGATTCGTTTGTAGAAGCGACCGAGAAGAAAAATCTCAAAAATTTTTATGTCACGTAATTTTGAGGAAAACAAATATTTTTTTATTGCCGCAATTATTTTTATGGCTTTTTTTTCTAGTACTTGGCCATTTTCACATTTCCCACAGTGAAATCTACAGTCTGATCGAAGTAAAGAAAAAATATAAACCCAATTTTCTTCGAAATTTTCTATCTAGAAGTTTAAAAAACAAATTTCAGTGTCATTCGAATTATTTTCATAATTATAATTTCCCATAACTCAGGGAAAAATATTTGAACAAAACCCTAGTCGAAAAATAGAACCTCGTTTGAACCTCTATAGCGCAAAAACGGAAATAAGCGCAACAAAGAGGTTCAAATGAGGTTCTAGAATACGTTTATTCGCAGCCGCAATTCGAGGTTGAAATTGAAGATCATTTTTTCGACCCGGGAAATACACCGAAAAGGACCGGAAAGGCTAATCTGGGAGATATCACGCCGAAGCCTGACAATTTTATTCAAAGAGGCCTAAATTTGCCCGAAATGAGGTCAAAGTCGTAGAATTTTATTGGAAAACGTCGAAAACACACCGAAATTTTATCATACTCAATAAACAAGCCGAAAATTGGCCAATTAATAAAGTCGGCCTAATTTTGACCATACAATTTTTTTAGCCCTTGTTTTCGGTCAAATTTCGGCTTACTGATCGTTTTCAGCCTCGTGTTCACTACCTAGGCTATTTGTCAGCCACTTTTCGACGGATAAAAAATATTATTACTTTTTCGGCTTTGAATTTTTACATTTAGGAAATTTAATTAGTAATAGATTGCATGAAAATTTGAATATATATCAACAATTTAATTAAAATAAAAAATAATTATTATAATGGAATATTTGAGTAATTAAAAGTAAAATAATAATTGGTAAATAGCTGAATAAATAAAAACAGTAAATTAAAGATTATTATCAGAAGGAAATGAGGTTATAATATGTAAATTTTGTCAGTTATCTATGATTCTGTTTTATCGTAGAGCAGCCGCCGGTGGAATGAAATTACAGTCGATTCGCGTGATTAAAAAAGTTTTTTCTCATGTGAAAGCACAAGTGAGTCAAACACTGGATTATATTATTGCGATAATCCCGCGCGATTTAATGCAGAGAAAATCACTTGAGCTCAGATTATTTTTAAAATAGTTATTTATTTATTATTTGTTCATGTCGCAAAATAAATTAGAAAATAATGAGCGCATACAAGAATGGATAAAATAGCGAACAAGTTTAATTAAAGTTATAAAATAATTTATGTGCATGTAATTACTTTAGATACTCGCGTGTATATCAGCCCTAAATATCACAGGACTCTATATCAATGGAAGTAAACAAGTGGAAACGTCTTGTTTCATTATTACTAAGTTCTCTATTATACTATTTTAGAGATTATAAATATATTTTAGGGCTGATAATAAACAATGAGGATTAAAACTTTCCAGGTGTTACGTACTTAAATAATTATTTTGTGGAAACAATAGATAAATAAATAAATAAATTTTGAAAAAGTAATAAAAGTTTCTGTAATCTCATTAAATTTATTGACACGTAAAATTTAAACAAAACAAGTGAAGATAAGCATTAAGTTTAATCAGGTTTTAAAAATCTATTTTAATACGAAAATGTTGCGGTTAAGTTTAAGACTCAAATTTATTGTTAAAAAAAACTAAATTAAATAAATTGACGTTAAAATGTCTTTTTTGCGGACATGGATATAAAATGGAAAACGTGACTTTGGTGGATTTTCTCATTTGCTTCGGACGTTTAATTTGGTATTTAATTGGCTTATTTTTAGAATTATCTTTACTTACATTTACAATCTCAATTACCGAGTTATCTAAATTCTCCTTATCTGCCAGGGTAATATTTCATATACAAATAAATTATAAAATTTTAAGAAAATTAAATACAATTTATAACAAATTTTTTTTTAATTCGCTGAATACCGGCAAGTTGGTCATGTCAAAATTTCATAAAAAAATTTTTACTGCCCCCACTTTGTCCAGGGTGACCAACTTACCCAATACGCTGTAAAAAATTCAGTGATTACGGATTTTACTTCGTCATCCGGAGTTACGGAGCTAAAAAAAAACACTCCGCGTATGGAGTGAATTGGAAATTTTTTTTATCGGTGATTTCGGAGTGAGATTTTATTTACATCTGCATTCACTCCAGTGCGGAGTTTTGCTGTTGAAATAAACTCCTCTCCTTAAGGAATTTCATTCCAAAGGAATTCAATACCCTGATTAAACAACTGAATTCGATCGAATTAAACAGAATTAAATTTTTAATTCTATTTAATTCAGATAAATTCTGTTAATTCGGTACCTAACTTAAAAATGAATTCTGTCTAATTCGGCAGGAAAACCAGAATTTGTCCAAATTAAAACGAATTCAAATAATTCTATTCGGTTTAATTCGAAAATAATTCTCCAATTTCTGGTTCTGAATCCGAATTAAACTGAATTAAAACGAATTTAAATTTTTTAAATCGGTTTTATTCTGTTTAATTCAAATTAAAATTTTCAATTCAGTTGAATTCTGTTTTGCAGAATTCGACAGAATTAAATTTTTAATTCTATTTAATTAAGATAAATTCTGTTACTTCGGTACCTAACTTAAAAATGAATTCTGTCTAATTCGGCAAGAAAACCAGAATTTGTCCAAATTAAAACGAATTTAAATAATTCTATTCGGTTTAATTCGAAAATAATTCTCCAATTTCTGGTTCTGAATCCGAATTAAACTGAATTAAAACGAATCTGAAATTTTTAAATCGGTTTTATTCTGTTCAATTCAAATTCAAATTTTAAATTCAGTTAAATTCTGTTTTGCAGAATTCGACAGAATATAACAGAATTAAAATTTTTAATTCGGTCGAATTCAGTTGTTTAATCAGGGTAAAAAAATTATCCATTCCGGAGTTTATCGCGGTCACTCCGTAAATTTTTTGCAGCGCAGTAATTAAAAATTATTTTTTTATTGAATGGTATCTGATTTTCCGTCGATCTTTCTGATGAATATTGATAATAAATGACAATAATAATTATATTTTGTGACTAGATAATAATAATATTTCTTTCAATCGGTTTGATGTTAATGACAATGTCTCCAATACAAAACCCGATTAATTTGTATGACGGAATTGAAAATGTCAACCGTCAGAATAAATTGTATGAAACGTTTGAGAGGCAACTGTATCAAGGAATATATCCGCCAGTTATTGGTGATGATTATCCGAAAACAATAGGCCGGAAAATCATGGAAAATAATTCACATGAAAGTTTAATGCTGTTTTCTGGTTCGTTGGATGATTTTATTAAAACAGGACAAAGAAATTCTGATAACAACAACAATAATAATAGAAATGGTGATGAGAAAGTGGAATGCGTATCAATAAAATTTCTCAGTGAGAATATAAGTCTCGATCTCGAAAAATCTACTCGTGTAATTGAAAACAAGTTATGTGAAATGAATAAAGAAATAGAATCCAAAGAATTTATTACCGAGACAGAATTGTCAGATGAATTTCGAGTACGTGATTCGTTTGTGAATAAAATTAACTGTGATATAAATTCTTTAGTTGAAAAAATAATTGAATTTGTCCAAGAATTTACGCAATCTTTTGACAGCACCGAGTATGAAATTTCTCAAAACTATTCAAGTGACACTTTTGTTCAAGTTAATGAGCTGCGCTCGGTCGTAATGTCCACGGAAATATCTAAAATTGTTTTAAAGTCAACTGTTGCTAGTGACATAAATATAAATAAATATAACAATAACAATGATAAGAAAAAATTTATAAATTCGGGTGGAGACGATGAACAACTCGAAAAAGTTATCGTTGTTATTAATCCAGACTCTACATCAGAAATAACTGAGGACACTGTTGTTAGCGAGAAAAGTTGGGAACAGTTTGAACGTGTCGAAGAATTTTAAGTAACTTTGGATTCATAAAGGAGACTGGCTTTATTTTTTATTTAAAATTTTAAATTTTAATTAAAAAACGAAAGAAAAATTTCCTGCATTGGAATTATTTTTTTTCAAAACCTCGGAGGATACTTTCAAGCGGTGGATAAAAAGTGCATTAGCATTATTTGCATTAAAAAGAAAACTTTGCGGATGTGTAATACATAAATTTAAAAATAAAAAATGCCTAAACTTTGAGTTGCTGATGAATTTTTTTCAACGCGATAACTATTTTCGAAAATTTAATTTTTTTTATTCTCAGGTTAAAAAATTTTAAGCCAAAAAAATAATAGAATATTTTCGCGGCCGAAAAGTGGCCGACAAAAAGGCCTCGGTAGTGAACACGAGGCCGAAATTTGGAAAAATTCTATGGTTGAAAATCGGCCGGCCCAATTTATTGGCCAACTTTCAGTCTGTTTACTAAAAATAATAAAATTTCGTCGTGTTTTTGAGCAACTTTCGGCTTTTTCCAATAAAATTCTACGACTTTAGCGTAATTTCGATCAAATTTTGGCCTTTTCCATTGAAATTATATGATTTCGGCGTGATTTCAGTCAGATTTACCCTTTTCGGTGTATTTTCGGTCAAATATTTTTACCCAGGTAAATTAAAAATTTTTTTTGGTTATACCAAACATGATTACAAATACTTGAATATAAAAAATGTACATTATTTAAAACTAATGTTGTAAATAATTAATTAGAGAATTTAAGATAAATGAAAACAATAAATGGAATGAGATTGAAGTAAATGAAATGCATGAATACCTCTGGCCGTATGTCATTGGATTAAAGGTGGTGGATAGCAAAATTGGATGCAATGTATGTATATATATATATATATATATATATATATATATATATATATATATATAAATAGAGTGGAAGCACCAAGGGTGCCAGAAGAGGAACAGACGTAAGGGTGGGTTGCGTAGTAGGCGAAACGCGGTTCAAGGGTGATACCGAGCACGACGTGGCCTCATTCGACCGCGGTCTTGTGAGCCGCGTGCTCTTCAGGTTCTTACTCATGTCTCTTCATCAACCAACTTCTAAGCTCGTTTAATAATTATCATGACGGCATTTAATTAGATTTAATCTACAATTATTAAAATAAATTAAAATGACTCGAAAAAGTAGTAAAAAAAAAATTTAGCGCACTAATTATGTCTCGATAAATTTAAATATTTGAAGGTGATGTAAAAAAAAATATATATATAAATAATGACATTAATTAATAATACAATGCAGTAAGTGGTGATGTGAATTTTTTTTTTAGTGAAATTTTTTTTATTTGCATAAAAAAAATTTAAGTTGATTGTATAAATTGTAAATAAATAAAATATATAAGATGGAGTACGATCCGATGATAAATTTGACGTTCGATGCAGATAAAATTCTGCTGATGGAAAATCTATCGATTTTTGAAAATATAAGTGAGGAAGACTATTTGATGTATCAATTGGGACCCAAACACTTGCCGATGTCTGTTGTCGTACCGATAACGATAGTGTATGTTATTATTTTTATAATGGGAATTGTGGGAAATATAATGACTTGTTGGGTTATCCTGCGTAATCCCGTAATGCAAACAGCCACAAACTATTATTTGTTCAGTTTAGCTATTTCCGATTTATTGCTACTCGTTCTCGGTAAGTAAAAATTGTTTATTTATTTTTTCAAAGTTAATACTCAGTAAAGTTACTTTAAGTTGGGGTAAATTTATAAAAGTTCGTAAATACTTTCATGAGATTTATCGGGCTCACTGGTGACTCGGCATTCTTGAGCAATATTTTAACTCTCAGGGCTGACCATTCGCAATCTGTTACTACTAACTTTCGCTAAATTACTGCATACTATTTGTCTATATATGTTTTTTTTTTTTTTTTTTTTTTTTTTTTTCAATAATGAGAGAAAATACTTGTGTTTAATAATTATTATTTTTACGTGATATTTTCATAAAAATTTGGCCACTCATAAATTTAGCGGCAGTTAATTTATTAAGATTTATTTTTAAAAAAATTAAAGTCGAGTTTTATGAGGTCAATAAATTATAAGTCTTTTTGGAAGATGTTTAATTAAATGAATTAAAAAGTTTTCTGTTTGAGAAAAATTCGAGCTATTTTTTACCCCCAATTTAACAAGAGAGGTTATTAAATTTCTTTGAAGTAACTTAGAGACACTTTGGGCTTTTAAAGTGATTAAAAAAATTTAATAGTCTCTTTAGCTTGACAAGTATTTTTTTTTTTGTGGTTCGTGATAAAAAAAAAACATGTCCGTTTGGTAGAACACGGAAATTAAAAATTTTTGTAAGCGTAATTATAAATTTCACAGGGCAGTTTCTATCTTTCGTCAAAGTAAATGGTATTGATAATAGAGTAAAGAGAGCAGGTTTGAAAGCAACATTAATTAGTACGTCAGACTAATTATTTACAGCCAACATAACATGAAAAAGACTGACATTGTTTCCATTGTTCGTTGTAAGCATTTTTATTTTTTTATTTTGCGTAGAAAATTTCAATTATTCCTTTGCGGTTTTGTCTTTTATTTAGTTTTAAAATTCTAGTCAATGCCATCCGTGATGCGAGAAACTCTTTCGAGCTAAAAATTCTTTTAATTGAACGCAATAATTAAATTGAATGGATCCAATCGTAAAATATTTAATCACCAATTAAAATTATAAATAGATAGAAAAATACACCTGTAATATCTCTGTCAGGAACCGAGTTCTTGCAATAAATTTTTTTTTTCTATCAAATTTAAAATGTAAAATTGATCTATTGCTGAAATTTATCGCAATTAATTTTTTTTGCGAATATCAATCACTATTTTTATGATATAAATCAGAAAACTCATTGGAAACATATTTTTTTTTCATAAATAGTCTTTAGTAAAAAAGGTCCATTGTGAAAAAAAATTAAATAACAGTCGTAAATATTTTGCTTGTGCATAATTTCAAACAAACACGAGTTTTGAAATTATGATCATAAAGTTTGAAAAAAATAAAGTCATTATAGTACGTAATTATCATATCATATTTTCATAATTAATAATAAAATTTCATTTTATAAAACTTTTAATCCCCACATTCAATAAAAGTCACTATATTTCAAGTTAATAAAAATATTTTTAAAAAACTACTAACTTATTTTATAAATTTTCAGCTAAAGTTTTTAACTACCAAAAGTTAACAAAGTTTGAGAATGTCAAAATAATTTATAAATTTAAAAAGACATTTAAAATAAAACTGACGAAAAATTAAATTTATGTCTTCAGCGAAATAAAATCTTGACGTATTTCCTTACCCTGATTTGCACGAGCAGTAGTTTGTATATAGACATAGAACTAATGACTAATGTCCCAATGGTCAGCAATTCTCGGCATGCACTTGTACCAGATAATTAACGACTGTCACTGCGTATTTCCGAATGTCCTTGCCGTCAATAAAAGGATTCCTTAGAGAAAAAAATTACGAGTATTTCCGTGATTGAGTTAATGGAATCAAATATTTATTGACAAAACTCTAAACTTTATCCAACGTAATATCACAATAATGATATCATTACGAGTGTTAATTATTTTTGAAGATAACTTGGGTCATAGAGGACGGATATCATGTTAATGTCTACATCCTACGTTACTGAGTATACACGCTGTGCATGACATGATAATTACAGACTCATCATCAGATAAATCAAAAGGAAATGACCCACGTGATTTACAGTCGACTAAGTCTGCAAGAGCTCTCAACACTAATTAATAATAACAACCTACTTTCTAGCCTGATAGCAAAGCAAACAAATTTGGTGCATCATTAGCCTACTGTGAATGTCCAGGTGGATTTAAAAAACTATGAAAGCTTATGACAATAAATAAAACTGACTGATTTTTTTCATACCAGCATTGTTTATATTTGCGCTATGAAACTATGAATAGTCATGGTCACCGATTTAAAATACTCTATATTTTTATCCTGCCCGTCACTCAAGCTTAAATAAATACCACTCAGGCTCTAGTTTTTTTCTACCTATTTCGGCCCTATTTAATCCGGAAAAATTCACGCTAGAACAATTTGAAAAATTCGAGTTGAAAATTATTTTATACTTACACTTTTAGAAAAAAAACAGCGGGTATATCACACTGTTAAAAATTTGAGGAGTTAACGGAAAGAAATCTGGAGTGAATTCGAATAAAATTCACTCCGAAGGGGAGTTTATTTTGAATTGAAACTCTGGATCGAAGTTAATTCGGATTTGAATGAAATTCGCGATCACTCCGAATTCACTCCTGATTTTTTATAGCGCAGTGTGAACTTTAAAAAAAAAAAGCTGGAAAATCCAAAAGTGCACGCCTCAACTTTTAAATTATTAATTTTACTTTTTTAAATTTCATATTGTCGGTTTAATATTTTTTAAACATCCCGCGTTCACCAAACTAATGCTAATAAAAAAAAAATAGAGCACCCTCAGCGCTTTCGGGCTTGAGGTATGCAAAATTCCTAGGAAAAATTTATTTTTGGAGTTTAGATTCATATGAGGATAAATTAAGATAAATGAGGATAAATGAGGATGACACTTTGCTCTCGTTGGGAATAACTCATCACAATACCAACATTTTTTATTCATCACAATGTCCTAGTAGGAGAATTCGTAAATAGGTGCAACTTTTAATACTTTTGTTTTTGTAATTTATCGTTTTTAGAAAAAAATAAAAAATTATTAGACGTCGGCTAACTTCAGAGTCATTACGAAGACAACAGGATGTACTTTTATTGTTCGAATAATCGGAAACAAGTTTTTAATTGTTTTGAAATTCAATTTAACTTATAATTACAGTGGATTAATTATTATTTAAAAATAAATCACTTTTGGCGGCAATTTTTTTTTTTTTTTTCAAATTTTTGATGTAAATGAAATATATAATTCCAAGTAATGAGTTTAATTTATCATTTAAAATCATAAATACTCGCTTAATTTTTTAAATATGATAAATAATTTTTAAATCAAAAAATTAAAAACTCACATTTTGCTGCTTTTCGATGACTGCATTGGACGTAGACTTAAAAACGTAGTTCACACAATCACGTAATCACTAACACTGAATTACACTGATATAAATTAATAACACAAACTTAACAATGAAATCACTCACGAAATAAAACACTACTCACTTAAGAACCACGATTTTTTATTTAAAAAAAAAAATAACACAAGTATATTTTAAAAAATGGTACAGTAGTTAGCCGACGTCTTGTAATTTTTAGATTTTTTTGAAAAACGATAAATTAAAGAAAAAAAAAATATTTAAAAAAATTGCATCTCTAGCATTTTTAATTTCCTACATGTGCATATTTTTAGTTTTTAATTTTTCAATTTATCGTTTAAAAAAAAATCCAAAAATTATGAATTGTCTGCTAACTTCAGGATGATTTTTAAAAACGGCGGCAAAAAATGACGAACTAAAAAAAAATTTTCACATCACTTAATAAAAAACACTTTTCACTCACACAATAATACTCACTGATAAGTCTTCAATACTTTGTCCATATAAATGATAACTAATAAAATTTATTGTCACTGATTTTAAATTAAAACGAATGACAACGAACACCGATAACTTCACAATGGAGACACAGATACGATTTATTTAAATGAATTGTTTCACTACTTACATTTTACACACTGATTTAATTATTATCACAGAATGTTCAATGGCCGTCAAAAAATATTAAAAGACACTTGTTTTTATAAATATAATTGCAAAAATAAATAATTTATTTATTAAACTACGAGCTAGACGACGCCGGCGTCATTACGATGGCGGCAGTATGAAGTTGGACCCAGAACTAGAAACACTTGCGCAGTTGTGGGAGCGGTTGGTACGACCTGCGCAGTAGAAATAAAATTAAGATACGCGTGCGCAGAAGCTCTCGGGTCAGTTCGTCTCCCGCCTGACGCTCTCTCATTGTCGTTGTCATTTTTTATTTAGTTAAAATAATTCTTTTAATTATTATGACACTCGATTATAAGTTTAATGTTAATTTTAAATAATTTTTTAACAAATGATGAACACTTTGTGATATTAATTTACGTGTGTCCGTGAGTGTAAGTTATTAAATAAATTAAATTCAGTGCCAGCTTAGCTCTCGTGGTTCTCGGGTTCCTTAGCGTCATGTTTAGTGTCGGAATTTTGAAACGGGAATAAAAATAATTAAATGTGTTTTCTTTTATTATAAATAATATAATTAAGTGATGGTGATAATTTGGTGATTAATTAGTCGTGTTAATTGAATTATTTTAGTGAGTGCTTATGTGTTTAATTTATTTATTTCGTGGTAATGTACTGGCACCGGCAGCAGAAAATAAAAATGGCGGGACGAGTGAGTAAATTTAAAAAATAATTATTGATTAAAGTTTTTTATTCACTGATTATTATTAAGGATCCAAGTTCTAACAATGATAATATTGTTTTTTTTAAATTTTATTTGTTATAAATATTTCATTCGTTTATTGGCAAAATTAAATTTCAAATCCTCCCGCGTAATTTTAAAGAGGGCGCTCTATTCAAAATGGTGAGATTGTAAACAAATCTGACAGGTTTGTTTGTTTTTTTATTTGAAGATAATTAATTTGTTTAAAAATATGAATCAATGGAAATAATTAATAATATTTAAGTTCGAGAATTAATACTGATGATTTATGATAAAATATGAGGAAAAATTAGCGACAATTATTAATTTAATTATTAAGTATTAAAAAAATTAATGATAAATATTAAGTAAGTTATTATTCAATTATTTTATTAATTAATATTTATTATATTTTTATCAATGCAATTCAAATTTAAAATACATACCAACATAATATACTTATTTTTCATTTTCTAAGACATACATATATTTTATTTAATGCAATTAAAAAAATATGTGTGTCTTTAAAACCACCAAAAATGATGACAGTAAAGTTGGCGGACATCTGACAATTTTTAAAATTTAAAATTAATAAAAAAAAATTGTTTTTAACACAAAATTCAAAAATAGACTTTTAGAAAATTTTAAAATCAGTACATGCATTTATTTTTATTTTATCAATTTAATAGTTTCATTTTTTTATATGTAATTTAAAAATTGTCTTATGTCTGCTACATTTACACTCATCCAAAAATGACATGTGTGCAAAACTTGACAATTTTTAATTACCATTGAAAAAAATTTATTTTTCAGAAAACTGAAAAAAAAGTTTTTTTTTTATTTTCAATGAAATTTGAAAAAATAATTTATAAGGAACTCATAAGTAACTTTAATTCAATAAACTCGAAATTATTGACTATTTTTCTTCTGTCAAAAGTTTGTCGCAGACGAATTTCGTCTACTTCAAATATTTATCATTTCAACTTTGATTATATTCGAACGTAGAGTGAATTCATGTTCTGACATAGAGAAATGTTAGATTAACTTTTTCGTTCTATACTACAATGCACACGATAGTCCAAAGCGTATTACTGCTTCTATAACATAGTCACCTAAAAAAAAATATATTTTTTCCATTACATCAGTCTTCGAATAAAAAATATCAGCTATTAAAATCCCCTATAACATATTTATCTCTAACATAAAAACTAATGAATTATAGAAATACTTCACTCTCAGACAGTCGATTAATTTCTTATCGTCATTATAAACCCAAATTTCATTTATTTAAAATTATTTGCTCGATTAGATTACTGACTCCAGCCCAATCTTGACGCCTTTTTGCCTCAAAGCTTCTTAAACCAACGGATCTTTCCGTCTAAATAGATTCGGATGCTTTCTATTTAAAGTCATTGTCTGTTAGCGTTCGCCGAATAGACACTTGGCACCACAATGAGAGCGAATAATGATAATGCTGCTGAGTACATCAAATTCAAGCTCATACTGAGGAGGGCGAGAGAGCAAAAACGATTTTTCAATGCAAATAAAAGCAACTGAAAATATCTTTTATCTCAGTTCTTATTCTTGTTTTATTTTTTCGTTTTTCTTTATATATATATATATATATAAAAAGTGCATGAAATACGTCATGAATTGCTTTGAAATTCTCCAGAGTCCATTTAAGTAGACCCTTGGACTTTAACATCTGACATTAAATTTATTGCAGCGAAAGAAATCTCTTGTACATTTTTTTCGATACTTCGCTCGGAATAATTTTGTTATCTATTTTTATTTTTTGTTCCATTCTTAAACTCATGGAACCACAGTATCATATTATTATCATAATGATGATGATAAAAATATATAACGAGTGATAATAAAAAATAATGGACTCTTTAATTAGATGCTGACATTGATTTTAACGGTAATATGATAATGGTTTTTAAAATAAAAGGAGAGGTCATTGCTTTTTAATGTCATACTGTTGAGACGGGATACTGATACTGAATCCGGGGAAAAAGTTTTAAGGATTTTAGACAAGTATGCTAAGAACTAGAGACTTGTGTAGTTTACTTTACTGGCTATGGTAATTTAAACTCCGTCCGATAAATTTACGTCATCCATAACAACCACTCGTTCCTATTCAACTTGCTCTCTGCGGTTGAATTATTATTTTTATATCCACCCTTTAAATATGTACTTCTACCCGTTTGCGCCAACTTTATCGGCGACTTATCCTATCAAACTCACAATTCAACGATTTATTTCCTTTAAAAGTTAAGAAAGTGTCGCCAAAGTGGGAGCTGTGACGGGGAAAAAGTTACAATGATTTGGAAAAATTCGAAACTTTTTTTATTTCTGACAAGTGTAACACTCTAATTATTAATAAACGAGATAAATATGTGCGTCATAAAAATTTTAACCATAAATAAATACATAGAACAGCTGAATATTATTTTTGAAGCTTCGGAATGAGAGTGCATACAATTAGAAATAGTTTAGTAAATAACAAATTAATTCATTTCAATCTGTACTCGAATGAAATTGTATTAGAATAATGAGATAAGTTGCAATTGTACCAACAATCTGGAACGAATAAATGAATAAACAGTTAATTTGCAAGTTTTATGATAACATAATAAAACTTACGGCTCCTATAAGGGTGCGGTCTAATGAAATAATATCACAGGCAGTGAATTTAACTTTCCGATACAAAAGATCGCGTACGAATTTAACCAGCTGTAATTTAAGAATTTAAAGTAAATAATGAGAAGCATTAATTGATTGAAATACAATGAAATAATAAAGTTCGTTTACTTCTTTTTCAACTTTTTCATCTACTGCGCATCGATCCATGAGCAGATTGATAACATTCGCTGTTTCGCTGCTCTGAAAATATTCAAATCCATAGTTAGTCTAAAAATTACGCGGACTTGGATTATCAATATCTCGTTTCACAATCGGTCAAAATCTCGAATTTTTCGAAAAATACATTCGGTAATTATCTTAATATATATAAAATATTTTCATTTCATGAAATTTAATCGATGACTTCTACAGCACGACACTATACCTTGACGTTATTTATTGTCTGTATTTAAAAATATTTACCTGGTTAATTGTTTTATTAACGTAAGTTGTTAACATGAAAATTGAAAAATTCAACCATAATATTGATATTGAATTGGTTAGACTAATGCCATTAAGTGTCTGTGTTTCGAAATACACGAGTATCATAAAGTAAGCGACAACTATACTTGCAGCACCGACATAAATAAAAGCGATCAAAACAGAAAAACCAAAGAAATCGCCGAGGACTTGACAAATTTCACACAATTTGATGTACGCGTATTTAATATTATTTATATCATAAATTACAGAACCACGAAAAAGTGTCGTTCTTGAAATACACACTGTTTCTAGTCGATTCTCAGTTTTATATACTTCAATAATCTTAACGATTGTGAAGTTGATACTTTTGAACCTCCTATTAATCATATTCAGTAGCATTATATACTGTATCATCAACCATGCACTGACTACAGTAGGTGCGGATCTAATTATTGTTTCTAATAATGAATAATGATAGAAACGAATCATCACTAAGGAACAGCAGATTAATAAATTTTTGACAAATATTATATGAAGAGTTATGTCATTTTCTAAGCTGTAGATTGTACATTTTTGTAGTTTCCTGTCCACAACTTTCAACCGATTGAAAATACTAATCATCAATTTTTGACGAAAAATATACACTGATAAATAAATAAGTGTTGTCAGTCCTAAGACAGTTTCAATAAATGACATAGTTTGTTTAGTCATAAAAGAATCTGATTTAAATATCCTTAAGGGATCATAATATGAAGAATATAGAGTTATAAACATCATCATAATTATTAATAAAACATTATAAAATGTTCCAAAATATGAAAACTTGCAGACGCTATTTTGATCATTATGAACTTTACGGTTTTTTCCTTGATATATTTCGAAAACGCTTATTGTCCAAGGCGACAGTCCAATTATTTTAAAGAAAATGTATTGAATGAAAAATAAGCTACGGTGATACACAGATACATATTTATTGTAATACATATTTATTTTATTTTATGATTTAGAGAAATTATTATAAAGTGAGTTTCAAAACGGTCGAATATTGTTGGCGAGCGAAAAAAGACTAATGAAAACTGCTTTGATGTAATCTATTGGAACAACTAGTACGTACTTAGTCGCGTGAATTTTTATAATTACATTTTTCCATTTGCACAATCATTTTGATGATCAGTAGTTTGTGATAATGATTTAAACAAGTAGAGTCGTTTAATTAACCAGAAAGTGGGCTTAGGCAAAATTGTATCAGAATAATGCGGTATGTTGCAATTGCACCAACAAACTGGAAAAAAAATTAAATGATTAATTAATAAATGTTATCATAAAATAATAGAACTTACCGTGTCTATAAGTATACGGTCTGTTGAAATAATATCACAAGTGGTGAATTCAATTTTCAAAATACATATAATTGGAAATAGTTAAATAAATAACAAATTAGTTAATTTCAATCACTCGGACGAAATTGTATCAGAATAATGAGATAAGTTGCAACTGTACCAACAATCTGAAAGAAATAAATAGAGAAATAGTTAATTCGCAAGTTTTATAATAAAATAATAAAACGTACAGTTCCTATAAGTGTTCGGTCTAATGAAATAATATCACATGCAGTGAATCCAACTTTCAGATACAAGAGATCGCGTACAAATTTGACCAACTGTAATTTAAGAATTGAAAGTAAATAATGAGAAGCATTAATTGATTGAAATACGATGAAATAAAAAATTTCGTTTACTTCTTTTTCAACGTTTTCATCTATTGTGCATCCATCCATAAGCAAATTGATGATAGTCGGCGTTTCAGTGCTCTGAAAATATTCGAAACTACTGTTAGTCTAAAAACAATGAATAATGCTTCGGATAGTGTCTTGCTACCGTTATTTATAGTCTGTGTTTAAAAATATTTACCTGTTTGATTATTTTATTAACGTAAGTTGATAACATGAAAATTGAAAAATTCATCCAAAATGTTGGTATTGTCTCGATTAGACCAATGCCAGGATTCTGTTTTTCGAAATATGGAAGTATTCCAAAGTAAGCAACAAATACACTTCCAGCGCCGACAAAAATCAGAACTGTCAAAACAGAAAAGCCAAAAAAATCACCGAGGGCTTCACAAATTTCACACAATTTGATGTACGCGTATTTAATATTATTTATATCATGAATTAAAGACCCACGAAAAAGTGTCGTTCTTGAAATACACACTGTTTCCGGTTGATTTTCATTTTTATAAACTTCAATGATCTTGCCAATTGTATAATTAATACTTTTGAACCTTTTATTAATCATATTTAGTAGCATCACGTACTGTATTACCAACCATGTACTGATTACACTAGGTGTGCACTTAATTATCGTATCTACTAATGAGAAGCGGTGGAAATAATACACCATTAAGGAACAGCAAATAAGTAAATTGACGATAAATATTATATGAAGAGTTATGTCATTCGTGAAGCTATAGGCTGCACATTTTTGTAGTTTACTGTCCACAATTTTCAACCGATTAAAAACACCAATCATCAATTTTTGACGGAAAATATACACTGATAAATAAATAAGTGCCACCAATACTGCGACAGTTTCAATACTTGATATGGTGCGTTTTGTCAGTAAAGAATCTATTCTTTTTACCATTAAGCGCTCATTATATGAAGCATATATTGTTATAATAGTCATCATAATTATCAATAAAACGTTGTAAAATGTTCCAAAATATGAAAACTTGCAGATATTTTGATCATTATTAATTTTTCGGTTTTTTTGGTAAATTTCGAAATTGCTTATTGTCCAAGGCGACAGTCCAATTATTTTAAAGAAAATATATTGAATAAAAAATAAGCTATGGTGGTACACTGACACATATTTATTGTAATACATATTTATTTAACTTTATGATTTAGAGAAATTATTATAAGGTGACTTTCAAAACGGTCGTATATTGTTGGCGAGCGATAAAAGACTAATGAAAACTATTTTTATGTAATCTATTGGAACAACTAGTAGGTACTTAGTTGCGTGAATTTTTATAATTATGTTTTTCCATTTGCGTAATCGTTCTGATGATCAGTAACTTGCGATAATGATGTATACAAGCAGAATGAATAGATTAACCAGAAGGTGAGCTTAGGCGAAATTGTATTAGAATAATGAGGTAGGTTGCAATTGTACCAACAAACTGGAAAAAGATGAATTGAACGATTAATTTATAAATTTTATCATAAAATAATAGAACTTACTGTGCCTATAAGTATACGGTCTGTTGAAATAATATCACAAGTGGTGAATTCAATTTTCAAACATGCATACAATTAGAAATAGTTTAATAAATAACAAATTAGTTAATTTCAAGCATCACTCGGACGAAATTGTATTAGAATAATGAGATAAGTTGCAACTGTACCAACAATCTGAAAGAAATAAATAGAGAAATAGTTAATTCGAAAGTTTTATAATAAAATAAAAAAACTTACAGTTCCTATAAGTGTTCGGTCTAATGAAATAATATCACATGCAGTGAATCCAACTTTCAGATACAAGAGATCGCGTACAAATTTGACCAACTGTAATTTAAGAATTTAAAGTAGATAATGAGAAGCATTAATTGATTGAAATACGATGAAATAAAAAAGTTCGTTTACTTCTTTTCCAACTTTTTCATCTATTGTGCATCCATCCATAAGTAGATTGATAACATTCGCTGTTTCGCTGCTCTGAAAATATTTAAAACTACCGTTAGTCTAAAAACAATGAATGATGCTTCGGAAAGTATCTTGCTACCTATAGTGTGTGCTGTTGCTTAGTCTCTCTACTACTATTGCGCTTTTTTTTTTCGAATTAAAATCGTTTTTTCTACAATCTATAAGTTTTTGTAGAGATTCTACTGATAGCCATTTGAAATTTTGAAAATGTACTGAAATCCTCCCAAAAAGTAAATCGCCGTGGCGAATTGTCGGAAATTTTCGGGTTGCAATGCTAATGTGTCGACTTGTTTTCTAATAGTGGAGATAAAAATCAACAGCGACTTACTTTCTGGAAGAACTTTAAATGTTAATTACGAGCACTTCAATTATCAATATCCTGTTTGATGATCGGTCAACAAATACATTCAGGAGTTATCGTAATTCAATATTTCCATTTCATGAAATTTAACCGATGACTCCTACAGCACGACACTACCTTGACGTTATTTATTGTCTGTGTTTAAAAATATTTACCTGTTTAATTATTTTATTAACGTAAGTTGATAACATGAAAATTGAAAAATTCATCCAAAATATTGGTATTGACTCGATCAGACCAATGCCAGGATTCTGTTCTTCGAAATATGGAAGTATTCCAAAGTAAGCAACAAATACAGTTCCAGCGCCGAAAAACATAAGAACTGTCAAAACAGAAAAGCCAAAAAAATCGCCGAGGGCTTCACAAATTTCACACAATTTGATGTACGCGTGTTTAACATTATTTATATCATGAATTAAAGACTCGCGAAGAAGTGTCGTTCTTGAAATACACACTGTTTCCGGTCGATTCTCAATTTTATAAACTTCAATGATCTTCTCGATTGTGTAATTAATACTTTTGAACCTTTTATTAATCATATTTAAGAGCATTGTGTACTGTATTATCAACCATGTACTAATGACAGTAGGTGTGCACTTAATTATCGTATCTACTAATGAGAAGCGTTGGAAATAATACACCATTAAGGAACAGCAAATAAGTAAATTTACGATAAATATTATATGAAGAGCTATGTCATTTGTGAAGCTATAGACTGCACATTTTTGTAGTTTCCTGTCCACAATTTTCAACCGATTAAAAATACCAATCATCAATTTTTGACGGAAAATGTACACTGACAAATGAACAAGTACCACCAGCACTTCGACAGTTTCAATACTTGATATAGTGCGTTTAGTCAGTAAAGAATCTGTTCTTTTTACCGCTAAGCGCTTATGATATAAAGTATACAAAACTGAAGAAATCATCCCAATTATTACTAAAATGTTGTAAAATGTTCCAAAATATGAAAACTTGCAAACGTTATTTTGATCATTATTAACTTTTTGATTTTTTTTTTTATATATTTCGAAATTGCTTATGGTCCAAGGCGACAGTCCAATTATTTTAAAGAAAATATATTGAATAAAAAATAAGCTATGGTGGTACACTGACACATATTTATTGTAATACATATTTATTTTATTTTATGATTTAGAATTATTATAAAGTGACTTTCAAAACGGTTGTATATTGTTGGCGAGCGATAGAAGACTAGTGAAACCTTCTTCTATGTAATCTATTGGAACAACTAGTACGCACTTAGTTGCGAGAATTTTTATAATTACATTTTTCCATTTGCGTAATCATTTTGATGATCAGTAATTTGCGATAATGATGTATACAAGTAGAATTAATGAATTAACCAGAAGGTGGGCTCAGGCGGAATTGTATCAGAATAATGAGGTAGGTTGCAATTGTACCAACAAACTGGAAAAAGATAAATTAAATATTTGATAAATAAATTTTATCATAAAATAATAGAACTTACTGTGCCTATAAGCGTACGATCTATTGAAATAACATCGCAGGCGGTGAATTCAATTTTCAGATACGGGAGGTTGCGTAGAAATTTAACCATCTGGAATTTTTTAAGGAATGAATAAATAATGAGAAAGATTAAATCATTTAAACTCGGTGAAATCAATATCTTTATTACTTCTTTTTCAACTTTTTCATCCATCGTACTCTGATCCATGAATTTGTTGATAATTTTTCCCGTATTGTTACTCTGTAAAAATTCTAGCAATCAATATTATGATTTATTATTTACGATAGTACTGTCCGTTTTGCTAATTCTCTGTTACACTTTAAAAATTTAATTAGATCTTTTCCTTGCTATTATCTATTATTACATCAAATATTATTAAATTTGATCGATAATTCTAAAATCGACAGTTCTACCTTAAGTCTAAAAAATTTTCCACTATATCTGTACTGAAAGTTCAAATTTCTGTCCTGTTTAGAGGGAAGAAAGTTCTTTTATTCTTTGATGAGAAAAAAAATGATGAAAATTAGCGCATGCGCCATTCTTCTAGCCAAAGACAAAAATTTGAACTCTCGGTCGGCAGTTACACACTCGGGTTGGAATGTTCTACTTTGTTCCCTTGGTGTGAAATATACTATACCTGCTTCATTGTTCTAGTGACGTAAGTTGTGAAGACAATGATTTGAAAAGTCATCCATAGTAACCAAATTCCGTTAGTAAGCCATACCATAGTGCTCAGTACTATTGCTCCGAGAAAAAACATCATCAAAAAATATGTAACAAATATACTTGCAGTTCCAATAAACTTTATAGCCATTAAACAAAACAACCCGTAAAAATCAGTTATTTTCTGACCAATTTCGCTTAATTCAACGTAAGCTGATTTAATGTCAGTTATTTTATGAATAACTAATTCGTTCAATAGTGGCATTTTTAATATGGAAGGTAATGTTTCCGATTGATTTTCAATATCGCTCAGCTTCTCGATCATTGAGTTTAGAATTTTGAATCTTTTATCAATTATATCAAGTAGCATTGTGAATTGAATTATCAACCAACTATATAGAATGGCCGGTGAGCGTCGCATTAATATCATAAGTAATGGATAATGATAACTGTCAGTTATCAAAAAGCAACAGCTAAGTAAAAAATTTATAGTGAATATCAGATGAATAGTATAGTCATTATCAATTCCAAAAACTCCACACTTTTGTAATTTATCGTCCATGCTTTTTAATTTATTTAAAACAGCAATTATAACTTTTTGTCGGAATGTATAAATTGCAAAAAGAATCATTATTTCCGAAGATGCAAGAAATTGGAAGCCTGTTAGTGTTTTCGCGGTTACCAAATTATCGGTACGAGTTTCGTGATGCATAGTTTGGTAAAATGTGAAATTTAAGACCAATGACACCATGCCAATGAATAGCATAATATTGTAAAATATTCCGGAGTATGACAAATAGCAAATATCATTTTGGACATTACTAACTTTCCGGCATTTACGAGATATTCCAAAATTATTTATTGTCCAGGGCGATAGTCCAATTATTTTAAAAAAAATGTATTGGATAAGAGTTAGATTTTGTTGATGCACTGGCTGATATTTATTGTAATACATATTTTTTTTAGTTAATGGATTTATATATTTCACTGATACAATATTGTAAAAGAGCAAAATTAAAAACCTCTGCACCGTATTTGCAAGAGTTGAAAAACTACTGGTCAGGAGCTATTTTAATGTAATCGATTTAATAACATTGTGCGCAATATGATCGCGTGAATATTAATAATTATATTTGTTCATTAGCTTAAAACATCTTGATCGCAAACTAATTTATAAATAGAATAAACTGAAGTTAAATAATTCTAGTTAATTTGATTCGAAGATGAGCAATTGCGAAATTGTATTAGAATAATGAGATAGGTTACAATTGTACCAGCAACCTGCAAAAAAAAAACATTAAGGTAATTGAAAAATGTACGATCTAGTCCAGTGAAAGAAGACGAGAAACAATAAATTTAACTTACAGTCTGCAAAAGTGTACGGTTTAAAGGCATAATGTCACACACGTTCAATTCGACGGATCGATGTGAAAGAGCATGTGAAAATATGAACAACTGTAATCGAGAAAACACAAATATTTCGATAAATATTGACAATAGATAGAAACAAACATTTGCAATCAATAGTATATTGTGTGAGAAGGGATGAAACAAGACAATTTCATATCAGGGGGAAGTTGGCTGACACCACCCGCAGATCTGGTGAATTTAGGACGTCCCAATCCATGTCTTTGCCACCCTCGCCTTCGGCTCGGGTAGACAATTACATGCGCGGGTTTAAATGGCCTACTCTCCGCCCTTGGTGTGTAATTTGCTATTTTGACATTGGGCTGAAATTATCTTGCTTCGATTGGCTGTACAGACACCAAAACTTCAAGTTTCGATGCTGGAATAATGAAAATGTATATTTACTTTTCTTTGCATTTTCTTGTCCATTGTGCACTGGTCCATAATGGCATCAACAACCCCAGCTATTTTTTTACTCTGTTAAGAAAACAGAATACAGCAATAATGTATTATTTTGAAATGAGAATCAGCTAAACAGTAATAGTATCAAATACTTATTACTTCTTTCTCTATTCTAGTTGCATAAGAAGTTAACACGATAAATCCGTGAATAATCCACATCAGCCATATCACATCACTCAGATACGTACCCGGATCAGATTCTTGTACGTTGACAGACAGAACAATAAAGAAAAACAATGTGGCTATCATTGTTTCAATGGTATGTAGAATAGTGACCAACATAGGTAACCCAAAGAATTCTCCAATATCTTGACAAATTTCGCACAATTCTGCGTGAGCATATTTGAGATTGTCAATATCATAATAAAATAGTTCGTGCAATATTGACAGATTTGAAAGGGATGATGACTGTGATGTAGAGGCGTTACCTTTATTTCTTTTAAATTTTGAAAAAGCCGAATTAATCATCTCGAATCGTTTATTGATAACATCCATTATTATCGTGTACTGCATAAGAATCCAACAATTAATAACAGCCGGTAAATCTCGCATTAATGCTGATTGTAATGGATAATAATATATTTCAACGATCTCTTCGCAGGTGAACAAAAGAAAATGAATGATAAATATTACGATAATAATTTTATCACTTTTTGTTTTGTAAGCTGCACACTTTATTAACTTTTCGTCAACGCTTTTTAGCCGATTAATTGCATTAATCATGAACTTTTGCTGGATAATATAAGTGGAAAATACTCCACATGTTGCAAATGTTGAGACGTAATGAATCTTTGCTTCAATTGAATCGGTTAAGAATGAATCATTTTCTAGTTGATGAAATGACTCATTAAATATGACGTTCAATATCAATGACACCATGAGAATGATTAAAAATATATTGTATATAGACCCGAGGTAAGAGAATTTACACTTGTAATTTTGGTAATTATTGGCTTTGCTCTGTTTACGAAATATTTCAAAAATACCTAATGTCCACGGTGACAGTCCGATTACTTTAAAGAAAATTGATTGAATAAATACGAAATTTCGATGAACTGCTGAGTCGTATTTATTGTAATACATTTTTGTCGCAAATATATATAACTTCAAAAAATCTGACAAAATTTGTGAAATGTTAATAGCACACGCGATTAAAAAGTAATGGAGACTGCTATACTGTCGTCGATTTGAAAAACATGTTTTCTATTTTTCATTGCGTGATTTATGTTCGTATTCTCTTTTAGCTAAAACGCGAGGTCTCCTATCCACTTACAATGCAATTTTCTATTGATAACTGTCTATCTGTTCTAATTGCAGATCTTAGGGCGTGATAGGAAATATAACATCTCAAATATGAGTTTTTTTTTTTAAATAAATAATTATTGAGAGTAAATGAGAAACGAAAGTTCAATTAAAGTTAAAATTTATTGGCAAAGTGAGTCAAATTTAATGTAATATATATTATGTCGATTTGTCAATTTGATTGATATATTTTCAAACATAGATAATATTATAGAAGTGATATTCAATGTCTTTGTAGTGTTTGACGGCTACTTTATTATCATCAAAAAAAAAAAAAAGATGCGTGTGCTTGCTCACGTGATTGTTTGTAGTTGTTTTTTTTTATCTTTGTAATTCCAACTGCCACTTGATTAACAGAGTAGGGGAGACCGGGGCAAGACGGCCCACCTGGGGCAAGAAGGCCCACCTCAAAAATTAACCAAAAATTTTTTTTTCTTGTTTTCTTTTGATTATCACAAATTTAGATTATTTACTCATTTTTAGCCCGACACGTAAAACTTGGGGCAAAATGAACCACTCAAAAATTCTAAAAGAAAATGTATTTCATAGTATTATAACCTAGTCATGATTAATTTAATAGAAGTATCATTTTTTGGTTAATTATATGGATTTGGATTAAAATAGAGCATTTGAAAAAGTTAAAAAAACCAATAATCAATTTTCTACAGAAGTGAAGAAATGACTCGTATTATATCAAAAAAGGTTATTTCGAGTAATACTAAAGTAAATACAGTTGTTAAAGAGAAAAATATAAACATTTGTTACGCGGGAAATTTTTTTACAATTAAAAAAAAGAAATTTTTTTTTCATTTTTTTTCGGAGGGGGCCGTCTTGCCCCAAAAAAAAATTTTTTTCAGGAGCTTCACCAAAATTTTGGTGAATTGAGTTTAAGTTGGACAAGAGTAAATTGACTTGATGGTTAAAAGCCACAAATAATAATAACCGGCTTAGGTGGGCCGTCTTGCCCCGGTCTCCCCTATATCAAGTGAATAATATTTTTAATTCATTTGACGAGAACCTGTGCAATTTCGGAATTGTATAAGAATAATAAGATAGGTTACAACAGTACCAGCGATCTGAAATGAATTGAAAACTCCTCACTTAACTAGAAAATTATTCAATATAATATTTGATAAAAATCAAAATCAATCACTTACAGTTTGTAAAAGTGTACGGTTTAGTGGCATAATGTCACACACGTTGAATTCAATAATTCGATGCGAAAGAGTATGTGAAAATAAGAATAACTGAAATCATAAAATTAGACTTAGCGACGAAAAGTCCAAAAATTTAGATAATAATGCTTAAATATTACAAAATTATGTTTACTTTTTGTTTCATTTCCTCATCCGCTGTACATCGATCTCTTATTACGTAAATAATACCCGCTGTTTTCTGACTCTAAAAGGAAATAATAATTGTAAGCAGTTATAAATTTTTTTGAGAAACAATCTATTGAAAATCATATTCAGTTATCCTCGTACCTCTTTTTCCGTTCGATTGACATAAGTAGTTAACAAAATAAATTCAGAAGTTATCCATCCCATCCAAATTAGAGTCACCCGATTCTCCGTAATATCAAGTTGTTGTTCATTAATGAGCGAAACTAAAAAGTACGAAATATATATAATCCACACGCCACTGTATATAATAATGACCAAAATGAATAGCCCAAAAAACTCTCCAACTTCTTGACAAATTTCAACCAATTCCATGTATGCATATTTGAAACTGTCAATATCATAAAGAACAAGTTCACGGTGTAATATTGATAAGTTTACTACAGATTGTGGTTTTAATGATGACGTAGCGAAGTTGTTAATTTGTAATTTTGAAAAAGCCGAATTAATCATCTCGAATCGTTTATTAATTACATCTAATATTATTATGTATTGTACTATTACACAACTATTAATAACCATTGGAAAATCGATTACGAATGTTGTCAGCAGGGGATAAACATTTATTACAGACGTGACATCGTGAATGATCAGAACAAAGTTGACGCTGAATAGTATGAACATGGTTATATTACTCTTCAACTTGTAAGCTCCACACTTTAAAAATTTTCCATCGACATCCACTAATCGATTTATCACATTGATAATTGATTGCTGTTTTATAGTATAAAGTAGGAGTAATCCACAAAATGTTAATGCGCTGACGTATAACATTATAAATGCTACTGAGCTCGTTATGAATTGATCTTCTTGTATACCATTTAAACTATGATTCAAGATAGCACTTAAGATCAATGAAAGTCCCATAATAAATATAACGAAATTATAAAATGTTCCCACATACGATAAACTGCATTTGTAATTTTGATCATTATTAGATTTGCTTTTCTTGCGAAATTTTTCCGGTACGCTAATTGTCCAGGGCGACAGTCCGATTATTTTGAAGAAAATTGATTGAAAAAATATCAGGTTTTGATTTATTGCCAAGTCATATTTATTGAAATACATTTTTGTCGTGATTTTAAAGTAAATGAATATATTTTGCTAAAAAAATCTGACAGAATCGTGTGAAATGTTAATAGCACACGCGATTAAGAAGTAATGGAGACTGCTATACTGTCGTCGATTTGAAAAACATGTTTTCTACTTTATTGCGTGATTTACGTTTGTATTCACTTTTAGTTAAAACGCGAGGTCTCCTATCCACTTACAAAGCGATTTTCTATTGATAAACTGTCTATCTGTTAATTGCAGATCTTGCGGTGTGATAGAAAATATAACATCACAAATATGAGTTTTTTTTATAAATAAATAATTATTAAGAGTAAATGAGACGCAAAAGTTCAATTAAAGTTATAATTTTGTTGCAAATAGAGGCATATTTGATATAATATATATTTTGTTGATTTGTTAATTAGATTAATATATTTTTGGGACATAGATAATATTTTTTGTGACAGACACTTGAAATCTACGACATTTAGCGCCTATAGCCGGCAGCTAAAAATATTAGATAAGAGACAGCTAGTAAAAAAGATACCTAATCGTTCTAATAGTGACGTCATCATCGGATCAAAAAATATTTTTTGGTTACATGTGCGATAGCAAACAACCAAAAAATATCGAAGTAACTTAACGAGCCATCTTGTGACAAAATTTATCATCATTTTAATTCGTCCACTTACCGACTTCTCTCTAATTTTTAACAAATACTCAAAACAACCTTACCAAATAAATAAACTCGGATTTATAACCTGCCATTTATAGGCAGTAAATGTAGTAAATTTCAAATATCTGTCACAAAAACTAATGTATTTATCTAGTACACTCGCGTCTTAAACACGATCGCACTCGATAGATAAACTACTAATATAAGTGAGGTTCAAAATTTCTGCAATATTTTAAAGCGATAAAAAACTGATGGAAACTAAACTTTGTTATCATTGATCAGAATATTATTGTTAATTAACTTAATTAGTACTTGCGCTACTTCGAAATTGTAAAAGAATAATGAGATAGGTTACAACGGTACCAGCCATCTAAAATAATACAAAACTCTTCAGTTAATAAAAAAATATCTAAATAAATGTCACTTACATTTTGTAAGAGTGTACGGTTCAGAGGGATTAAATCACACACGTTGAATGCAACAGTTCGATGCAAGAGAGCATGAGAAAATAAGAATAACTGCAATAAAAATTAGACTTAGAGATGACAAGTCCAAAAATATCACCTATTCATATTTACTTTTTGCTTCAATTCCTCGTCCTCTGAGCACTGATCCATAATTACATTTATAATACCTGCCGTTTTTTGACTCTAGAAATATAACAATCACACGTAGTTAAAAATTTTGAGTAACAATCTACTGAAAATAATATTCAATTATCTTTAGACCTCTTTTTCCGTTCGGTTGACATAAGTAGTTAACAAAGTGAATTCCAAGAGTATCCATGTCAACCAAATTATATCATTCAGGTGCGCCATGATGTCAAATTTCGGGTCATTAATAAATAACACGGATATAAAATACAATACAGATATAATTATTATTCCACTGTATACAGTAATGATCAAAATAAATATTCCAAAAAAGTCTCCAACATCTTGGGAAATTTCACACAATTCCATATATGCACATTTAAGATTGTCAATATCGTAGAGAACAAATTCACGGCGTAATGATAAGTTTATCACTGATTTTAGGTGAGATGCAGAGCTAGTGTAGTTACTAATTTGTAATTTTGAAACGGCCAAATTAATCATCTCGAATCGCTTGATAATCACGTCTAATATTATTGTGTATTGTATTATAATCCAACTGTTAATAAGAACCGGTAAATCGTGTACGAACGCTGTCAGGAGTGAGTACGTATAAATTTCAGACGTGACATCATAAATACTCATAACAAAGTTGACACTGAATATTAAGAAAATCGTTTTATAATTTTTAATATTGTAACCAGCGCACTTGAACAATTTTCCATCGACACTTATCAATCGATTTATCGCATTGATCATTGAATTTTGTTTAATGACATAAATTACGAATAATCCGCAGAATACTAATGCGATGAAACAATAAATTAGAATCATTACTGAGCTGGTAACCAATGAATCGTCTTGCATTTCATGTAATTCGTCATTAAACTTAGCATATAAAATCAGCGAAACTCCAACGACAAATATAATTATATTATACACTATTCCTACATACGATAAATTACATTTATAATTCTTATCATTACTAGACCCGCTTTTATCGCGAAATTTTTCAGGGACGCTGATTGTCCAGGGCGACAGCCCAATTATTTTAAAGAAAATTGACTGAATAAATATCATGTTTTGATTTATTGCCGAGTCATATTTATTGAAATACATTTTTTTGATTGCGCACTTTGATCGCGAAGCGATGACGGAGTTTACTATCGACCTGTCAAGGTCACGCGACAGTATTTGTTACTGAAATATGAAATATTTATTTACGTTAATGATGTTCGTAAACTCTTTCCGTTTAAACGCGACCCTTCATATAGACTCGCTCTGTACATTTACAAGTGAAGTTTTTACCGATACGCTGACTATCAGTTACCATCGTAGATCATAAAGTCCGATAGAAAACATATAGCAGTCATCTGATGAATAAATAATTATTCAAAATCGATGAGCAACCCAAGTTTAAGTTTAAAACTGAAAGTTGTTAATGAGAACGAATCATTAATAATAAGTAGTGTGCATACAATAAAATTTAATAACTAATGTCTACAGTAAATATGTTATATTATTAGTATAATTTGAAAATCATCAATTACATATATGTGATATAGGGGAGGGTGGGGCAGAGCGGCCCCCCTAAGCCAATTATTATTTTTTGTGGCTTTCAACCATAGGATCACTTTACTTTTGTCCTATTTCGAACAAATTTATGGACATTTTGCCAAAATTCTGAAATTTTTTTTTTTTTTTTGTGGGGCAGAGCGGGCCCTCCTTCAAAAAGTGATAAAAAAATTTTTTTTTGGTTTTTTTTTTTTTTTTTAATTGTTTTTATCATTAAGAATGTATTTCTTTCTCTTGATAAACTATTTTTAGTTTTATATTACTCGAAAAAAATTTTTTAAAGCGTAAAAAATCGTTCACTCTCGATTACCTTAATTACTAATTGTTATTTAATAAAAAAAAAAATCAATTCTATAATTTTACTTTATTTCAAAAATTTATCAACTAAAAAAAAAAATTTAATTTTTATAAATTTTTAGTGACCAAATTTGCCTCTTACATAGAGAAACGGCCGAAAAATATGAAAAAATAATTTTTTCGGAAGTTTCGGCTGGTCCATTTTGCCCTAGGTGTTATGCGTAGGCCTAGAAATGTGGAATTATAATAATTTTTTTTTTAATTTGACGATAAAAATATGAAAAAATCACTTTTTCAAAATTTTGGGCTTGTCCATTTTGCCCCAAATGTCATGCGTAGGGGTAAAAATGCGCAAATATATCGGATTTATAGTAATTAGTCGAAAAAAAAAAAATTTTTTTTTTGGTCAAAATTTCAGGGGGGCCTCTCTGCCCCATGGGGGCCGCTCTGCCCCACCCTCCCCTACATATCATAAAAAAATTTATTAATTTGTTTTTATCAGTTAATTTCAAGGCCCATTCGTGCGAAATTGTATCAGAATAATTATATAAGTCACAACTGTGCCAGCGATCTGAAAAAAAGTGAAACTCTTTAATTGAAAAATCAAATGTATCATTTTTGAATCTATAATTGAACTTACAGTTGCCAAAAGGTTACGGTCTAATGAAATAATATCACAGGCGGTGAATTTAACTATCCGATGCAAAAGGTGGCGTAAAAATTTATCAAACTGAAAGTTTTGCATTCAAATTAATATTTATCATAATTTATGTAATTATATAAAATGAAATAAATAAATTCATTACTTCTTTTTCAACTTTTTCATCCATCGCACATCGATCCATAAGTACATTAATTATATTGGCCGTCTCCTTGCTCTGTAAAAATTCCAGTGCATAGTAAATTAAATTAACGACATTATAGTGATTTATTTTTCAAGCATAAAAATATATACCCGATTAATAGTTTTAGTGACATAAGTTGTTAACATAAAAATTTGTAGAGCCATCCACAGTAATCGCATACCTTGGCATAGGCATATGATATAATTTAGTTGTATTGTTTTCGAGAATAACAATATAAAAAAATATGAAATGAATATACTTGATGCACCAATATACTTAATGGCAATTAAAATCGGTAGTCCATAGAAATCAGCAATGTCATTGCATATTTCACACAGTTTGACGTAAGCGCATTTAATGTTTTTGACATCATAATGTACAGAATCACGTAACAATAGATTTTTTGAAACAAACAATATTTGGGATTGATCATGATGACTTTTGTTATCGCGCAGCTTAATGATCATCAAGTTAATACTTTTGAATCTCTTATCAACGATATCAAGTAGAATCGTGTATTGGACTATCATCCAACTAAAGATAATTATAGGCGAGTCGAGTATCACTATCTGCATCAATATATTCTCAAATTGATAAGCATAAGAATCCATTGCCAAATAACAGCAGTAGATCAAAAGGTTTCCAACAAATATAAAGTGAACGATAATATAATTACTTTCCATCGTAAAAACTGCACTCTTCTGTAGATCACTGTCGACATTTTTCAGTTGGTTCAAAATATTTATTATTTTATTTTGTCGAAATGTATATATTAAAATTACAATAACTACTTCCACTACTGCGGATGATTTGAGAATTGATACAGTATTTTCAGTTACCAAAATATCATGATATGGCGTTTTTAATTTGTTATTAAATGAAGAATATAGAATAAATGAAACCCCAAGAATAATCAATAAGATATTATAGAATGTTCCTGCGTATGAAAAATAGCAGATATTATTTTGAACTTTTCGGCTCTTACGAGATATTTTGGAAATCTTTACTGTCCAGGGCGATAGTCCGATTATTTTAAAGATAATGTGTTCGATGGAAGTTAAGTTTCTGTGGTAGACTGAGTCATATTTATTGTAATACATATTTACTTTATAACTTAATTGAGATAATATTGTAGTGACGATTAAAACGTTTGTTGGCGAGTGACTATAAAGACTGCTTTGATATAATCGACTAAAAAACTAGCACGTACTTAATCGCGTGAACCTAATAATTGTATTTTTCAATTTACATAATCATACTTTGATCATCAGATAGTTAATGAAAAATAATGTGAGTAATAATTCTAATTAATTTAATTTGAAGGTGAGCAATTTCGAAATTGTATAACAATTATGAGATAAGTAAAAATTGTACCCGCGATCTGAAACAAAAATTAAATTATCCGATTTATTGAAAGTGAAATATTTCCGTGATAAAATATTTGGGAAAATTAAATTCAATTACAATTTGTAAAATTGTGCGGTTCAGCGGGAAAATATCACATACGTTAAGCCCAACTTTTTGATCTGAGACATCACGTGAAAATATGAGCAACTGAAATTGAAAAATCAGTCATATTTATGGTAATAATAATAATTCAGAATCGAATATTTACTTTTTCTTCTGATTTCTCACTCATCGTACACTGATCGATAATTGTGATGATAATACCTGCCATTTTTTTACTCTGAAATAAAACGAAAACACCGCAGTTATATTTTTCCAATGAAAATTAACTTAATAATAATAACAATAATAATAGTCGGATTCCATTAACTCTAAACTTCCCCTCAATCTTGACCCTCACAAGCTTCGCTCTCTCCCACCCGATTCTATACATTTATATAGAGCGCATGCGCTGTAGATTACTCTGTTAAGGAGAAGGGACATTCCCCCGTCAACTACAGATTCTATACATTTATATAGAGCGCATGCGCTGTAGATTACTCTGTTAAGGAGAAGGGACGTTCCCCCGTCAACTACAGATTCTATACATTTATATAGAGCGCATGCGCTGTAGATTACTCTGTTAAGGAGAAGGGACATTCCCCCGTCAACTACAGTCGACTCTGTCTAAAGGTTCCACGTCGAGACAGGACCATTGCCTAAAGTTTCCCTCCCCACCATCAGCACTTCCCCTACAATATATTCCCCTCGAGCGCCGAGGCGCACGCTAAAACGAACACATTGCGCAGTAAACATAACCTCAAAAAAACGTGCATTTAAAGTTAGCGCTCGAAAACTGAATTGTGATTCGTCACTCGAGAAAGCGGGTGGTGGAATAGCCGGGAACCCTTAAGCAATGTATCCTGGAACCTATAGACAGCAGGAACCTTTAGGCAGAGAACCTTTAGACAGAGTCGACTGTAACTGTCCGAGTTAATGAAATTCGACTGTATCAAATATTTATTACTTCTTTCTCCGTTTTGGTGACGTATGTAGTCAACGCAATAAATTTAGGAATAATCCATAGTAGCCACATAATGTCATTAACATGAACCTTAGGATCAAATTCATGTACATTAAAACTTAACAAAATAAAAAAGTATAATGTGGTTATCGTTTTTAGGCCGTAGCGTACAGTAGCGAACAGCATAGACAGCCCAAAAAAATTTCCAACATCTTGACAAATGTCACACAGTTTCCCATGAGCACATTTAAGATCTTCAATTTCATATGGTACCAATTCACCCAATATCGATAAGTTCGCCTCAGATATTGATTGCGACCCAAACTCTGTTTTTTTATCAGTGCCAAATTTCGAAGTAGCCAAATTAATCATCTCGAATCGTTTATTTATGACATCTATTATCATAATATATTGTATTATCACCCAGCTATTAATAACAGTTAGCAAGTCTCGTATTATTACTGATTTCACAGGATAATGATATAAGTAAACAATCTCATAGCAAATGAGCATAATAAAGTTGACAATAAACATCACATAAATGACGTTATAGCTTTTGAACCTGTACGCTCGACACTTCATCAAAGTTTCATCAACATTTTTCAACTGATTAAACGCACTGATTATTAATTTTTGCTTAATAATGTAAATCAATAGTATCCCACATGTCGATAGTGCTGTGATGTGATAGAGATTTGCTTGTACTGAGTCCGTTAAAAATGAATCGTCATGTATATGACTAAAGTCCCCACTGACCATCACGTAAATTACCAATGAAACGATAAGAATAATTAATACACTGTTGTAAATCGATCCAAAATAAGAAAATTTGCATGTGTAATCATCAAAATTATCAACCCGTCGTTTTTTATGATATTTCACAGGAGTACTAACTGTCCACGGCAATAATCCGAACATTTTAAGCAAAATCGATTGAATAAATATCAAGATTCGATGATTTATTGAGTCGTATTTGCTGTGATACATTTTTTATTAAAGTATGTATAGATACTAGCTTGAAAAAAATCGACGGACTCGTATGTACTTTTAATAACGCTCTTGATAGAGGATTAACGGAGACTGCTACACTGTCATCGATTTGAAAAACATGATTTATATATATTTCATTGCGTGATTTATGTTCGTATGCTCTTACAGTTAAAACGCGAAGCATTCTATTCTACAAAGCTATTTTTTACTGATGCACTGGCTATCAGTTGTAATTGCAGATCATGAAGTGTGATAGTAAAAATAACATCAAAAAAATACGAGTTGTTTAATAAATAAATAAATTATTGAAAATATGAACAACCGCAGATGGAAATAATAATTTTAACAGGAAACTGATAGCTGCTGATTTAGATCGAGCATCAAATTGACCTTCAGTATAATCCCGTTTCGGTCTTTTTGTGTCATTACTTTGTATCCAATTTTATTGGTTTTGAAGAATATATTTTATTTTGATAGTGAACTGAGGTATGTTTATGATAATCAGAGTAAAAAATATGAACTGTGTTATAGTCGTAATTAATTGTAGTAGAAAATAAGAATAATTCAAACAATGACAATTTATATTAAACAGTAGGTGGACTCGTGCGAAATTGTATTAAAATAATAAGATAGGTTACAAATGTACCCGCGATCTGAAAAACAAAGTCTATTATTAGTCAAAATAAGAAATTTTCATACAAACTTATAAATTTAATATTGAAGTAATCTGACTCACTGTTCCTAAAAGTGTTCGGTCTAATGAGACAATATCAAAGGCGGTGAATTTAACTTTCCGATACGAGAGGTTGCGTAAAAAACTAGTTAACTGAAATTTAAAAATAAGAAGCATTACTTTATAAGAATACCTCGAAATTATAAATTTTTATTACTTCTCTTTCAACTTTTTCATCCATTACACATTGATCCATTAGTGCATTGATAATATTTCCCGTTTCATCACTCTGAAAATATTTTTTAACAAATGCAGTTATTGAAAAAACCACCAATAACAATTTATTACTGATATATGTTAATATACCTCATTAATTGTTTTATTAACGTAAGTTGTGAACAACATAATTTGAAGAACCATCCATATTATCAATCCTCCACTAATTATAGTTACTATTAAACTCAATTTAATTGTTTTGTAAAAGGACAATATCATAAAATACGAATGGAATATACTCGCCGACCCATAATATAATAAAGCAATCAGAAATAATATTCCGTAAAAGTCTGCAGTTTCTTGACAAATTTCGCCCAATTTAATGTAAGCAGATTTAATGTTATTGATATCATAAACCACTGATGCACGCAATACTGTGATTTTTCCAAAAAATGGCTGCAACTGATCCTCACTAGTTTTGACAGTTAAAAACTTCTTCATCATCAAATTAATACTTTTGAATCTTCCATTAATCAGATTTAACATCATTGTATACTCAATTATTGTCCAACTAGAAATAAAGCCAGGGGAACATCGCAGTAGTGCCATCAGTAAAGAATGATTAAAAGCATACAAGTCAGCTGCCCAAATTAGACAGCAGCTAAATAAATTTCCGATAAATAATAAATGAATGTAATAGTGATTTTTACTGGTAAACATCACACATTTTTGTAACTTATAGTCCACATTTTCTAACTTATTTAAGGCATCGATAATTATTTTTTGTCGGAGCACATAAATTAAGTAGACGACACTTGTAATCAGCGCTGCCAAGTACTCAAGATTTGTCATGGTCGATTCTGTTATCAAGGAATCATGCTGTATTTGAATAAATTTAAGATTATAAAAAGAGTACAGAACTAATGAAACCACAAAAATACTTAACACGACATTATAAAATGATCCGACGGATGAAAAATTGCAGACGTTATTTTGAACATCATTAATTCTCCGGCTTTTGCGAGACACTACTGAATTATTTATTGACCAAGGCGACAGTCCAATTAATTTTAAATAAATATATTGAAAAATAGTCAGATATTGGTGATGCACTGAGTCATATTTATTGTAATACATATTTACTGTATTTGTTAATTAAATAGATACAATTTATAGAGAAAATATTACAGAGTGATGTTCAAAATTTGTGTACAGTGTTCGCAAGCGATAAAAGACTAATGGAGACTAGTTTAATGTAATTTATTGAATAACCTAGTACGCGGTTCATCGCGTGAATACTTATAATTACATTTTTTTTCATTTACTTAATACATCTCGATCATCAGAAAGTTAATGGAGATATAAACTGAGTAATAACGATGTAATTTATTTAATTAGAAGGAGTACTTATTCGGAATTTTACAAGGATAATGAGATAAGTTGCAATCGTACCAGTAATCTGAGATAAAAATAGAAAAATTAATTAATGAGGATTATTTTACTTAATCATTTTACAGAATGGGATAGTAAATAGGATTTAACTTACAGTCTGCAAAAGTGTACGGTTCAATGGAACGATATCACAGGCGGTTAATTCGACTTTTCGATGGAGAAGATCATGCGAAAATTTGAACAACTAAAATTACGAAGTTATCAATTAAAAGTTTTAATAGAATCGCTCACAAGTGCTTTACTTTACTTACTACTTTTCCGACTTGTTCATCCATCGCGCATTGATCCATGACTGAATCAATGATATTTCCTGTTTTCCCGCTCTTAAAAAATGAAAACACTTTGAATTGACGTATTTGGTACACGGAAAAAAAGTGACATGAGAACCCTGATTAAAACAAATGATTAAAAAGTATTTAAAATGATTTGTTTTTTAATCATTTTAAATACTTTTTAATCCTTCAAATCATTTCTAATCCTGTCTCTTATGGACATTTAACGTGTGAAATCATTTTTAATCATTTTGTTTAATCAGGGAATTGAACCACCTGGTACAAATTTTGTATCAGTGCTAGATCAAAATTAAACGATACTAGATTGGTATTATCTTCTGATTCAGAGTCTATATCTAATGTATTTCAATGACTTGTAACATATATGATAATGAAAAAAAAATGATATGTTTCTGTCAATGTTCTGGAACTCAAAAAAATTTTTCCTTCAGTATTTTCTATCATTTTATTTCGAAAAAGCCTAGAAAATAATGTGAGATGATAATCAGTAGATAAAATGAAATAAAAAATCATCAATCAACACATAGAGGAAATGCCCAGACACTTTTTCCAAACGCATTCGCGTTTGCGCGCGAAACATGAATTCTAGTTTTACAAAATTTTTACCACTTTCGTTCTACATTTGTATCACACGTGTGATACAATTTTAATATCAGTGATGATATCATTCTAGTATCACGATTTTTTTCCGTGTACCAATTAACTAAATATAAAAAATAAGCAGTAATACCTCTTCCTCTACAGTAGTCACGGAAGTAGTTAACACAATAAATTCGAAAATAATCCATATTACCCATACTCCGTCACTAAGACTCACCATGGAATCAAAATCTTCAACCATGAGTGATACAATTCCGTAGTACAAATCGCATATCATTGCGACACCAGTATAAAGAATAATGATCAAAATAGACGGTCCAAAAAAATCTCCAATGTCTTGACAAATTTCACATAATTCCATGTATGCACATTTAATACCACCAACATCATTGAGAACTGATTCACGTAATACTGATAAGTTTGTCACAGACAACGATGAAGACATTGACCGACAATTATTATTAATCTCAAATTTTGAAATCGCCAAATTAATTATTTTGAACCGCTTATTAATTACATCTAGTATAATTGTGAACTGTATTATGACCAAACTATTAATAATAACCGGAAAATCCCGTATTATTGCTGACAGCAATGGATAGTAATATATTTCAAAAATCTCGTAACAAATGCTCATAAATAAGTTAATCATAAATATTATTGAAATAATTTTATTACTTTTCAATTCGCTCGCTGCGTATCTCAGCAATTTTTTATCAACACTTTTGAACCGATTGATTACATTTATTATTAGTTTTTGTTTAATGATATAAATTACTAATATTACAGATGATATTAGCGCTGATAAGTAATAAATGTTCATTGATATTGAACTGGTCAAAAATGAATCTTGTTGTTTTTGATGAAGTCCACCATTAAATTTAACGTAAAAAGTCAGTGAAACCACACATACAAATATCATGATATTATAAAAAGATCCAAAATACGAAAAATTGCACTCATAATTTTGATCATTATGAACTCTTTGATTCTTGTCACATTTTTGAGCACCATTTACAGTCCACGGCGACAGCCCAATGGTTTTAAATAGAAAATTTTGGATAACTACAAAATTTTTATAACGCACTGAATCATGTTCAATGTAATACATTTTTGGTTTTTCAAATTTTTTATCAAAAAATAATAAAGAACTGACGTGTCACTTTAATACTGCGAACACGCGATAAAGACTAATGAAGACCGCTCGAACGAAGTCGATTGAAAAGCTTTCCATACTATATTGCGTGGTTGTAAATTTTTTTTTTATTGTTGATGTATTTCATTATTCGTATCAGCTAATTAAAAAAAATACTTATCGATTGCGTGGTAATTTCAATTTGTTTAATGAGACTGATTGTCATTGCGAAATTGTACAAGAATAACAAGATATGTTGCTATGGTCCCGGCAATCTTGAATACAAAAAAAATTTTACAATAATTTATCAGAATCAGAAAATAAATTAAATTTTACTCACATCTTTCAGAAGGGTACGATTTAGCGGGACAATATCGCAAGCGGAAAATTTGAATTTCCGGCGCAAAAGATCATCAGAAAATTTAAATAACTGTAATAATAAAACAATAAAATATCAAATTTTTTTGTATTTTAGGATTCCGCGCGTTTTTAACCCCCGACAAAATATCCTATCAGCGAAATTTCTCTTTTTTATTTAAATGTTTTATTTATACTATTCACAACTAATTTGGATGCGTGTTTTTCAGGAAAATTGTGGAAATTTATAAATAGAAAATAACTACCTATTTAGATTACTAGTTTTTCAGGAAAACTAAAAATTATATCGAAAGATATTTTGTCGGAAGATATTTTGGCCGAAGGATATTTTCTCGGGATGAAAACGCGTATTACCGTATTTTAGAAAAATTCTTTTAATTTTATTTAAATTACTTGTTTTTCAACTCGCTCAGATATTTTCCGTTTATCCATAAGTAAATTAATTACATGCCTCGTTTTTTTACTCTAGAAAAAATAAAAAAACTATCCATTAATTTTTCTAATAACAATGAACTAAAAATCAATATTACGTAGCAGTACCTCCTTCTCTGTTCTAGTGATAGAAGTAGTCAACACAATAAATAAAAAAACTGTCCACAGTAACCATAATTCATTATTCAGGTCGTCCATAATATCAAATCTATTGTTATTGATGGTGTAGACAATTACGAAATAAAGAGTGATTACTGTTCCTTTACTACTCAAAATAATAACAATCAAAAAAGTTAATCCATAAAAACCCCCAATATTATGACAAATTTCACAGAGTGCCGCATGTGAATATTTAAGATTGTTAACGTCATACAAAACTAATTCACGTAAAAGCGGTAAATTTGTCGCGGATAATACGTGGGGGTGAGTCACATCACTTCTTACGCTAGAAAGCTCGGAAATAGCCGAATTAATAATTTCTAGCCGCTTATTAATTGCACTTGTTATTTTTATATATTGTATTATTATGAAGCTATTAATCATATATGGAAAATTTCGTATGAAAGTTATTAGAAATGAGTAACTGTAATTATCACCAATATTATAGTAGGCGCACACAAAAAAATTACCAACCAATGTCACAAAAATGACTTTATCACTTTTCAAATTATAAGCCGCGCACTCAAATAATTTTTCATCGACATTTCTTAACTTATTGCAAACTTTTATCATTAAATTTTGTCGTAATATATATATGAGCCATACGACATGTGTCACAAATACTTCGACGTCCATTACATATTTTAATATTTTACTTGTCACAAACGAATCGATGTCGTCTTCAATGGGGCCGAAAAAAAATATCACATATATAGTACTCAAAATAAGAAGAAAACTCAATAATATGTTATATAATGTTCCTATATATGAAAAAGTGAATTTTCTATTTCGGGTATTTATAGCCCACGGCGACAGTCCGATTATTTTGTAAAAAATATTACGGCTAATTATCAAATTTCGGTCAAGCGCTGAGTCATATTTAGTGTAAAACATTTTTTTCGTACCCGTAACTTGACTCGATATTTTTTATCGAAGCGATTGACGTGTCACGTTAACACGCGATAAAACCTAGTGACGAGCATTGTAATTTATAATATTGAAAAAGTCTAGTGGGCAGTTGATTGCATGATTCATTGGTTTTTCAATTACGTTGAGCGGCTAATTACTATAAAACATTGTCAATCCACTCAAATTTTTAAATAATTATTTGGAAGGACTTATTATTTGTTTGCATGTATTATCAATTTGCATTACATTGTCATCAAATTGTAAACATAACAAACCGGTAATTTCACATCAGCGTCATTATTAATGGATGGTATTATATATATATAATCAATAATTCCGTAGCAAATATGGATATCACATAATTGACAATGAATGATATTCATATGCTTTTATTATTTTTAAATTTAGGGTAAGCGGGCAAAACGGGGTCACTTAAAGAGGGTCTATATTAATTTTGGTCCAAATTTTTTTCTCAAAACTCAAAAATTAGAACGCGGCTTGATGCATTACTAGAATCTAGTAATCTAGGTTTCAATTTTTCAAAAATGTCCATTTGTTTAAAAAGAAAACGAGGACAAAGTTCCCATTTACTGCGCAAGTGCAACAAGGACAGTACCGTTCGCCAACTCGAGTGTGATAGAGAGAAAAGTTCAGACCCCACTTCAGGATTTTTGTGTATTTGAATTCGAATCTTCTTTCTTTCCCTTCTACTTCTTAATGTCAATAAATCCTTCATGACCTTTTGGTATACCACTGTACTAAATTTCGTGCAGAAATGATGAGTGTGACAATTTTATTATCTGACATTTATGTCAGACTATTCGCAAGAGACCGCAAAAATATTTTAGGGCTCGGGTTTGATGAAAGGTAAATTTGATCATACCTTTAATTAATAAAATTACAAGCCACGCTGGTACTAAATAATAAGTACAGTAAGATATCTTCCAATTGTACCAATCATCTCAGAAATAACTAGTTATTAAATTCTTCTTATAATTACTCATTATTATTCTGTACATCTTAAAGTGTATCATTGATAAAATATCAAAGGCAGCCAAATTCCGTTAATTATCAAATATAGATTTTTTTGACTAATTGTGTATTGTACTATTGTTTGATACAATGTTATCATTAATTGCTATTACAGTACCCAGTGTTTTGATTAATTAGCCGTTAACTATTCGAATGTATAATGAAGAAGTCAATTTTTTTATTTGAAAAAAAATAGATAAAGTCAAAGCGCTACTCAATTAGCTGACTAGTTTAATTTTTAATTCAAATGTTTTTCATTAATCATAATATTAATATTAAGCAAATGAATAAAAAAATAATCAGCAGTACAATAGAGCATGACATTTAATTCAATAACAATAATAATGGTGTTCATTAGCCTTAATAATCCCGCTGGAAAGCCAGCACCTTAATTTATTATATTTTCAAACCGAAAACAGAAAAAAAATTAAATATGATAAGAATTGAATCGAATTACAATTATCATAATTCAGTGCGCGACCGATATTTTATACTTATTCAATACATTATTTACAAAATAATGGGTTTGTTTCCGTGGATATTGGATACGTCGAAAATACTTAGTGAACATGGTACAAATAATAGATTGAAATTTTCATATGCTGGATCATTTTACAATATGTTATTATTTTTATTTATCTTCGCCCTTGGTTTTATGTTCAATTAATTAAATTATCAGTTTATATTCAATTTGTCACGACGGGTACTCTGGCAGTGATAGCAAAATTGGAATTAATCGAGACAATTTGTGGATATTATGTCGCAATTATTTACATTTACTGGCAAAAATTAATAGTAAGTGCAATTAATCAACTGAAAAACGTGGACGATAAATTGGGTCAACGTCCAGGTTTTTATCGATAGCTGGGTCATACATTACACGACACAGATACGCATCAGTTTTATAGTTCAATAAATTTTTAGTATTATTGTGACTTATCTTGTTATTGTCAAGCTGAATTTTAAATTTCCGAGGTCACAAAATTATTTGGCGGCATTTTTTGAAAAATTTTATTTGCACATTTCATTAATAAAATAAACTACAGCTTGCGAGTTTATTTAAATGGAAAAACTAATTCTCTTATTGTGGAAAACAATAAACAAGTGCATAACAATCAATCATCTAACAAGTTCAAGGTTTTGCTAAAATGTCTCTCATTTATCAAATTATAAATAAACTCAAGCAAATGGACGAAGACAATCAACAGCAAAATAGAGCATGACATCCAATTTAATAACTCTACAGTATTCATTAGTCGTAACAGTGCAACTGCAAAGTTAATACCTCAGTCTACTATATTTTAAGTACCAAATTTAACAGAATGCAGCAGATAAACTCAAAAATATTTAAACCAAAATTAGGTTCAAGTCGATACAATTCAGTTTGTTCACAATATTCCATATATATTTCATATATCTTCTTTAAAATATTTGGATTGTCGCCATGGGCATTGGACGCGGCCCAAATATTCCGTAAAAATCGCATGATTATTAATAATGATCAAAATAATGTATGCAGATTTTCGTACACAGGGTCGTGTTATAACACTATATTATTTTTATCTAGTGCCGTACTTTGTTTTTATAAATTAATTGACGCACCGACTGTTCAAGTCCAATCTGACGAAATGTTAACGCCCAGTTTGGTCACTAAACTCGAATCTATGATGACGTTATGCATCTATTTGATACCACTTATTTATATTTGTCGTCAAAAATTGATGATAAGTGTCATCAATAGACTGGTCGATGTTGACAAAAAGTGGAAAAGATGGGGCTACTATAAAATGGAAAGTAATATAAACATTTACTTAATATTTTTTGGAAATTTTGTATTGATCAGTGCAGTGGTAGCATTACTGGGTCAGTATCATCCATTGGTAATGTTAATTAGTCGGTGTTCTCCTGGTGTTATTGCTAGTTGGACAGTAACACAGTACGCAATACTACTAAATATGATAAACAAGCGATTTGAATCTATCAATTTGGGTATTTTGAAAATGGGCGGCAATATTAGAAGCGGTGGAACTCAATCGCAAACATTATCCGTCACAAAATTATCGCTATTACGTGAATTAGTACTTTATGACATAGATAATATTAAATATGCTTACGTAGAACTGTGTGAAATTTGTCAAGATATTGGAGATTTCTATGGGTTGTCTATTTTGATTGTCATACTTCACTTTGGTTTTCAAAGTATATTCGTTTTGTATTTTGCTATCTCGTCGCTAATCCAAGGACACGAACACAGCATGACAATGCATCTGTTTAATGGAGTGCGTTTGTCATTATCAACCTTTTTATTCACTGTATTGACATCTAGTGTTACGAACACAATAAAGGAGGTACATTATGTAGATGCCAGAAAATTTTCATTTGTTAATCGTATTTCATTTCAGAGTAAAAAAATTTCAAATATCATAAATTTGCTTATGGATCGATGCCCAATGGACCAAAAAATTAAAGAACAAGTAAAAAAAATTTTTTATTGAATTAATCATCAAAAAAATTTAGTTTTTTTTTTTTCAATATTTTTAAATTACAGCTGTTCAGATTTTCGCATCACCTCTTGCATTTGAAAGTTGAATTTTCCGCTTGTGATATTGTGCCACTAGATCGTACCTTCCTAGCAATCGTGAGTTTACGATATTTTTTTTATACCCATTAAATTTACTCAAGCAGTCGGAAAATATTTAATGCAATATTTTTTTTAGATTGTCGGAACGATTGCAACTTATCTAATTATAATTTTGCAATTTCGTATAAGTGCATCTAATTAGCAAACAAAATATTGTTTATTTATTTCTACGCCAAATTTCAGCCAGAGTAATTTTCTTTAATGCTAAGTACACAAACAACAACAAATAATAAAACTTGCAACTGTACATTCAAATATTATAATTTTGAACAAATAGTTACTTTATATTTTAAAGTTCAATTTTTTTCTCATTAAGGGGGGGGTAGGGTTTTAAAGGCGAAAAAAAAGCATATTTTTGTGATTTTTTCCCGGCGAGATGAATAATATAATTTAATTAAACTTAATCACATATTATTGTACAACTTTTAAAGAATATCAGAAACAATTTTCAACGAAAAATATTGATTAATAAGCCGGTGACGTTGAATCTCCGGAGGCGCCTCGATAAAAAGTCGTTTTGCGGTGAACATCATAACTCGTTACCGGATCATCGGAAAAAAAAAATGATATGCATTTTAAAGTTGATGTATTTCTCGAGGTAACCACGAAGAGTTTTTTTTTTTTTTCGATTTTTTGCAGCACTTGGAAGTGAAAAACGCGATTTTAGCTCAAAAAATCGCGGTTAATTTGTTATTGAAAAATAGAAAAAAATGAAAAACAAAAAAAAACCCTTCGTGGTTACCTGTTGATTTATGTGAAGAAGTAATGTTCAAATTTTCAAAAGGATCGGTTCAGTACATTTTGAGTTATGATGTTCACGGACTTTAAAAATAACGTTTTCGGGAAAATCCATTTAAAGTTTTTTATTCGTGATAATTTGAAATAAACTATCAATAAAAGAATATTAATTTTTATACTTATATTGAGTCATCAGTTTACATCCTTTGAAAGACACACAGCCGGAGAAAGGGATTCGGAAGAACAAAGAAAATTGCAGCTGATTTCTACTAGGGGTATGTAGGAGCAGGTCGGGCAGGTTTAAAAATCAGGTATCACGGCCGGTCATTTGAAACGCTGTAACTCCGTTAGTTTTACTCGGATTGATTTAAAATTTGTACACAATATTCTCGACATATAGATCATTCAGAAAAAAAATAATAATTTTAAAACCCTACCCCCCCCCCCCCCTTAAAAGCCTAAGCTGAGTAAATAATGAAATATCTTATTGTTGACAATTTCAAGACTAATTGGTTGTATTTCGTCAAGAGGTAGGGCTTGCCCTGATACTATGAATGGACGCTCATAAAACACAGTAGCAAAATTTTGAATTTCAAACCTTACATTATTAATTTTTACTGCTCGTCTTTCCGAACGCCTTTTTTACGAGCGATATGACTAAATTACGTTTATTTATAATTTTTAAAATGATTAAATATATACTAGACTGAATTAAATGATCGATAACATTCATTACTATAATAACGTTGTCTGTTAATCCTAAGGATACTAATTATTATTAATGATAGTGAAATAAACATCACGCAGTAACATATAACCGCGTTTTTAATCAGATAATTAATTCCCATGGCTTTAATTAGTCTCACTTGCTTCACTCAAGTTATAAAATTGATTACGCATGTACAAATTCAACCGTCAAACCGATATTTAGCTTACACCAAAAAGCTTCATTGTAATTATGACGGTATTAAAATAAAGTTTTAAACTTATTCGCTGAAAATAAACGATGAACTTTCGTCCCTAAGGAAGAAATCGATCATTTCCAACCCGGAAATTCGTACCGCGAAGAAATTATATTTTCATCGGCCACCGGCCATTTTAATTAATAATTCAAATGAAATGAATATGAAAAATATTATTGACTTGAAAATATGATAATTAATAATTAAACTGTTGTAAAAAATAGAATAACTAAAGGGCATGTGTGATAAATATAAATGATTACCTTCATAATTTCTATGTAGATCAGATAATTATCATAATAATAATAATAATAATAATAAAACAACTGGAAACGAAGTGAACAATCACGCGACGAAATATAAACTCGCTGATAAATTGGATGTATTATTATAGTTCTCCTCAGTCTCGATTGCAACCACTGCAGAAATCACACTTTATATATTATATTCATTCCACAACAGTGTATTTATATAAAAATAAAAAAATGGAACAATTTTTTTTAAACAAATCGGAAAAAAAAAATCTTTACCTTTTTCGCTTTGATTATTTAATATTTATAAAATACATTATTTATAAAATAATCGGCTTGTCTCCATGGTCACTAAATATTCATAAAGTTTCAAATAAAAATCACCGAATTAATAATGATAAAAATAATATTTTCGATATTTCGTATGCCGGAACATTTTATAATATTCTGCTAATTATACTTATTAATTCGTTGAATATATATTCATTCGGCTCGTTCTTTCCCGTTCAAGTAGACACTGTTCTAACGCCAACAATAATGAATATTATTAACTTTGTATTGGTACTGTCGGTAACCGCTATAATGACTATTTACGTTACTCGACAAAGTATAATAATTAATGTTATGAATAAACTTATTCGTGTGGAAGAAAATCTAAAAAACTGTGGATACTATAAAGCAGAAAGTTATTTGACTATTTATTTGATGATTATTTTTAATTTTCTACTGACAACTGGGATGTTAGCGACGGGAATTTATAAGTATTCATTGTTAGGAGTATTTATTAAATTGTTGCCAATCATTATCTCCAGTTGGGTCCTAATACAGTACTCGACATTTCTATATATAATAAATAAAAAATTTGAAAGCGTCAATACAACAATTTCTAACTTTGGGAAAATGAAAAATTCGTCTCAATTACAGCCAATATTTATGACTAAGACAGGACTTTTAACTGAATCAGTCTATCACGAGATTGAAAACTTAAAATTTGTTTACGGAGAATTATGTGATATTTGTCAAAATATTGAAGATTTTTATGGGCTACCTGCTCTAATTGCTATAGTTAAATTTGGAGAAACGATAATAAGGTCCTCATATTATATACTTGTGTCACTAGATTATTCAGTACCAGACAAGTTATTAGCGTATGTCATCAGTGGAATAGGCATTGTTTGGACGTCTCTTATATTAATGATTTTGACAACTTTTGTTGTGAGAACAATTAAACAGGTAAGACAATCACATCCAAAATATCTTTATTATTTTGGCTTACTATAGTGATGCGAAATTACTTTTGATTTGATGTGCGATCAGATCACGATAAATTTAGTGACAATTTCTCGTCAATTGACGTCAAAATAATTTGTCAATTTTTTATAAAATAATTCTCAAGGAAAATGTTAAATGTAAAAGAATTTTTGATGATAAGTAAATCGAAAATCGTACACTGTAAAAAGAGCGGTGTTAAAAATGAACTCATTTTAACTCCGTCCGGTGTTAAAATAAAATTACACCGGTGTAGGAGGAGTAATTCACCGGTGTTAAAAATACCGGTGTTAAATCAGGGTAACCGGTGTAAAAGCGGAGTAAAATTGGTGTAAAAGCGGGGTAACCGGTGTAAAAACGGAGTAATATCGGTGTAAAAGCGGGGTAAATTGCGTCCGCTTGGAGAATTAACTTTAAAGATTATAAAACACAAAAAATGTCAGTTCTCTATGAAAATTAATAAAGAATATTATTTATTAACAAGTATAGTGATCGAGTAAGTAAAAATATTCACAAAGTAAAATATTTTAACACCGGTCTAGAATATTTACACCGGAAGCGGTGTTCATTTAACACCGGAGAATTTTTTTTAACACCGGTACAGAATATTTACACCGACAGCGGCGTTCTTTTCACACCGCTTTCGGGGGTAAATTTAACACCGATAATTTTAACACCTACACCGATTGGACTTACCCCGGTGATTTTTTACAGTGTATTATTAAAATTTAGGAAAGTCTACGATTTTCATGGCACCTCCAAATTATTGCGAATTCTTGTAGAACTCGACGAAATAAGACTTTTTTCAAATAGCTATAACTTCTTCAAAAATTGACTAATTCAGAATTTTTTTCAAAATCTTTTTTCTTTCAAAATTTTCATCTTAAAACGCACTTTCCGGAAAAAAGTACAAGAAAAATTTTTAATATTAAAATCTATGAGATATTTCATCTTTTTGAAAAAATCGCATTTTTCTCGAAATCCATTTTTCTTAGAGTCCCAAAAATTTATAAAAAAGTTATAGTCACTTCTATTTAAATACGAAATTACGGTAAAAAATTTTTCGGTCGACTATCAGTCAATTTTTTAAAAAATACCTTCGTAATGTTCGAAAAATTACCGTTGGTAAATTTCTTGCTGGCCAATTGACGTCAATTGTCAAAACAATAGCTCTGCCTTACACTATGGCTAACAGACCTAATTATTATTTTTTTTAGAGTCAAAAAACAGCAAATATAATAAATCGACTTATGGATCGCTGCACAATGGATCCAAAAATAAAGGAACAAGTAACTTAAATTATTTTTTCTGTTTTCATTAATCAGACGATCTAATGATTTTTCATAATTTCAAAATTAGTTGGCTAAATTTTCCAGCGACCTCCTGCACTTGAAAGTTGGGTTCACAGCCTGTGACATTGTGCCACTAGACCGTACACTCGTGGCAATGGTGAGTAGTATAAATTTTTAATTTCCAATTAAAAAACTTATTCAATTAATTAATTAATTTATTTATTTACTTATAGATCTCTGGCACAGTCGCAACGTATCTCATTATATTTATACAGTTTCGTACCAGCGCACCAAATTAAATAAAATTCAATGAAACTACACCCTATTTCCAATAATTTATAACCAAGATTAACATATCAATGAAGAATAAAAAAAAATAATAATAAGTGTATTGCCGATGAATAAATAAAAAATAATCAATCAGTAAAAAAAAGTTTAATCATTTAGATCCAAGACTTACGTCAATACTTCCCCGCATGTTTTCCCCTACGCTTCTAAATTCACTATAAATCTGAAAGATATTCAGTGACCGTGTGTAATGTATCACAACTGAGGGTTAAATGCCAGACTATCTTGATTAATGAATACAACGGCAGGTGTTGTAGCTCATGTAATGCATAAGGAACCTTATCTTTATTACTTTTCATATATATATTATACAGCAAGCTTGCTAATAATATTCCCGGGTGATTATTTATCCACATGTTCAAGTCCCACAAGGCATTGAGTATTTTTTTAAAATTTATCTGACCGTCAAATAATAAATTATTTATCTCAAATTCATTTTCCAGGACTGCCGTTCGAGCTGAGTGTCTTTTGGCAGCAGTATCCATGGGAACTTGGCTGGGGTTTGTGTAAAATACGAGCGTATGTATCGGAAACGTAAGTAATTAGAAAATTTATTCTGTCCAGCCATAAAACCGGAGTTATTTAACCAAAAATTTATCAAATGTATATTTTATTATTCAAAGTTTTCAACTAATGGCTCGACGTATTGTAATTTATTTGTAATTTTTCCTGAGGACGTCGAGCTAAAAGTTTTCACAACATTAACTATCTCTCGACCCTCTTCCCTGTAACGTAACGAAAAAATAGTTTGCCGAAAAAAGGGAGAAAAAGTTTTCAATTAATTTTCGATGGGAAAGTTTTAGAGATAACTAACAAGTTTTCGTGGTTTAGCCACGGAAAGAAAAAATAATAATGAAATAAAGCCAAACTTAATGTTTCAAGGTCTTCTTACGTATCAGTATTAACGATAGTGGCTTTCTCTATGGAGAGATACCTGGCAATTTGTCACCCTCTACATCTTTATGCGATGAGTGGATTGAAGCGACCGCTAAGATTCATCCTGACTGCCTGGCTCCTGGCTATGCTCGCAGCCATCCCGTTTGCCGTTTACACTAAAGTCAATTACGTTGAGTACCCGCCTGGTGAGTTTCAGTAATATTGGAAAAATTATATTGTAATAATCAAAACTTTGATGATATTATTTACTAAATTACACAACTTCTTTAATTTGTTTCATAATTTTATCCATTAAGACAACTATTATACTTATTAACTTCTTAAAAGCCAATTTACTTGCCGGTCTGTACGCAAACTTTTTTTCCATTTCGTTCAAAAGTCAAACAAATTATTTTATTACTCGCAGCCGATCCGCAAAAAAATTTTATCGACCTGCGCACTTTTGTGGAAAACTAATAACAGGCCTTATGTTTTTTTTTTTTTTTTTGAGAAAAGTTTTATGAACGGTAACGTTAAGAAAAAAAATGAATTTCTTTGAGCCTCCGTTATTCATTTCCTTCCTTGTATACTGAAAAAAAGTTTCTACCCCTTTGTTCCCGGTCTTTTCTTATCAGTTATTAATCATTACAAACTCTTCTTTAGAAAAATCTATCATAAAAAATACAATACAGTAAAGCTCAAAATTGTGATAAATTTTTATGAGTAATTAAAGCGATGTCAGCATTAAAAGTGCCCGAATATTAACGATGTTTAAAATGGAGATTTTAAATTAATAATTTCGATACATTGAACATAAACGAAACACAGTTCGCTCTCGGCTGATTTCATAAATTTTTTATTCGACTTTAATGTCGGATAAAATTTTCAATGTAAGCCGCTTACTTTTTTTATCCATTAGCTTCTCTTTTACGTCAATTCGTAATATTTTATGTCAAAAAGTCCTTTAAACCATTAGCTAACTCATAGTGCAAAATATTTTCAGTTCGAGTGCCAATTGATGCATTTTTGGTTCACTTAAAATTTTACACCCCCACAAAAACAGGAATTTCGCATTACTTTCTGCAAACTGTATATAAATCTTTTTGACATCAAAATGATATAAATCAAACTAAAGATAATTTATGTGATCTTGTAGTTATACTCCGACAATGTCTACTTGACATTCAGTTCTCTCGGCTTTTAAATCGAAATGCATTATGATAATCGGAAAAAATCGCTCTCTAGAGTAAGTAAAAGAAGTAAAAGACCCTGTGAGAATAAAGCTACCTCACTTCTTGAGTATAAGTACACTTAAAGAAGAAAATAGAGCTGAGAGACGGTAAAGTTTATAAATCGATAAGCCCGATGGAATTCAGCCCGATATGTTCTGTCGACAATATGCACTTAGAAAATAATAAAAACTCCTTTTATATCTATATCGTGTAGCTGTTCTTATTTATTCCCCATCTCACAGTATCTATTTGGAAAAAAAAGTCTATTCACTTTCGTTTTATCTCTTTGAATAAACGGAAACAACTTAAATTGCTGTGTACATAATAACGCGCTTTGACATCACGCAGTTTGAACATCAAACAAATTTCCTCCCTCAAAAATACTCAAGCTGAGCGATAAGCTTTCAATAACTTATCAAACTTTTAATAATAATTAATGTGTTTAATATTTTAATTAGACTTCAGAAAGTCTTTTAAAATGAAATATATACAAAATTAAATGAAAAAGTTAATTAAGAGACGTAATACTAAATTAGAGAATGATAATTACTTTTGGCCTCATAATTAAATTAAACAAAGCTTTTGTGAATTTCCAGGAAGTGGACGCGTTTCTGAGGAATCAGCTTTCTGTGCCATGTTACTTCAAAACATGCCGGCCTTTCCAATGTACGAATTAAGTTGCTTAATATTCTTTCTGATACCTTTGGTCCTCATAATGGTACTTTACATACGCATGGGTCGCAGAATACAAAGCACCACTTTGGGACGCAGCATTGAGGGTACAGTTCATGGGGAAACAAGACAAGTCCAGTCACGGAAAGCCATCATCAGAATGCTCAGTAATTTTTATGCTTTTTTTTTCTGTCTCTTTATTTATAAAGTAATGAAAACATACCCGGTCAAAAGAATCCAGTTGGGGTTGTATGGGAATCCATAGGAATCCATGTAGGAAACTACACAGAAACTCGGACGTCTGGATTCCCATGTAAGGATTCTACATAGAAAACTTTCGGTACCCGGATTCTCATACAGGAAACCCACAAAAGAATCTAAACTAGGTTCCCATATGGCTTTTTGGGGGATGAGAATTCCCATGGGAAATCGTCGTAAAAATCCACATAAGAATCTATACTAGATTTCCATATGAATTTGGGACGGCATGAAAACTACAGAAGAATTTCAATAGGAATCTATGCTGGATTTCTATAGAAAACCATATGGGTACTCGTCCGAAAACGCCATAATAAAAATCTAAGCTGCATTCCCACATGGATTTTTTTGATAGAGTAATACGGTTCCATGACAACTGATCCCCGACAAGTGATCACGCGATAATGGATCCCACAGACAACTGATCCCACTGATAAATTAATAAAAGAGCTAATTATTAATTAATTACTATGACATGAGTAATTAAAATTCACTGTTGTAAATACAAAAAGTTAAATTATGTAAATTAGTTGTTGATAAAAATCGGCTCCCTGCCTTTATAAATCCGTAATAATTTCTCATGCAAAAATTTCTCAGCAATAATTACTCAAACAAAAATTGATCCGACACAAAAACTTCTCGCTATATATTATTTGCCTTGAAATTCTTCAAGAAAATATGCCTTGAGAAATTATTGCTGAGAAATTTTGTCGCAAGAAATTATTGCATGAGAAGAAAAAGACGGTCGCCATAAAAATCAATTGACGATCAATTTTTTATGGGATCAGATATCGGTGGGATCAATTTGTAGGGATCACTTGTCGCGGTATAAAATTGTTGCACAGTAAAAAATATTGTGTTAAAATCAACACAATCTGTGTGTTAGAAACGGTCCACACAATTTTTGTGTTATTTTTCAACACAGACTATTTGTGTTGAATTTCAACACAAAATTTGTGTTAAAATTTCAACACATTTTTTGTGTTGATGTTAAAGTAACACTTAATAAATGTTGATAATATCGATTTTTATACTAAGTAACACTTTTAAAGTGTTGAAGAGTAAGTCGATTGAAAATTTTAAAGTAACACAAAGAATTGTGTTGATTTGACACAAAAAAATCAACACAAAAATTTTAACACGGACCGTTTTTAACACAGAAAAAAAATTTTTTTTACTGTGTGGGATCAGTTGACGGCACACCGAGTAATACATAAAATAAGATGTCGAAATAATTATGACATATATTCATTTAGAGTCCTAACTTATAATAAGTTATCTAGTTATACAAAGTTAGTAACACCCTCTCTGAAATCGTTAATATTATTACTTGACATCTCCACATTGTCTACGAATGGAAATAGCACATATTAACAAGTTAGAAACGTAACTTCATTCCTATCTCTCTCTTTTATTTCGTCGCTCGTGTTGAAATTCACTATAATAGTATACACGATTAATGTTCTCTATTATATCAAGCATACGGATTTTACGTCGGCAACGAGGACATAGTCACGCAATATCAATAGCGCTCGTGCGCGATTTACATAACTTCTAAATGTCAACTAATAAACTTACCCTGGATTTTTATTCATGTGTCATATATATTTTCGGTATAAGATTAACTTTATATATTATGTCTTTAATTGTTTATCTATTGTTAGCATCATTTATTTATGTCATTTTAATCCGAGAAAATACTGGACAATTTTTCTAAACGGATTTGTCGACCGGAATAATATTAAATAAACTTTGCAGCACGACTTATTTTAAATTGATTTTAAAAATTGTTTACAGCAAAAATATATATTTATTATTTCATGTCAAGTCATAATAACTTGAGTATTTTTATTTATTTATTTTAAAGTTCCTCAAAACTTTTGAATTTGCAAAACTTTTAGCATTTATATTAAAGCAATCCGATAATACATTTAAATATTTAACAAACTTTTAAATTTTTTATATATGTATACATTTATTTATAGGTGCAGTAGTGGTTACATTTTTTATCTGTTGGGCGCCATTTCACGCCCAGCGTCTACTTTACGTCTACGATTCAAAGAGACTACTCGGCGCGATTAATGAGTGGCTGTACTTTCTCGGCGGGTGTCTTTACTACATAAGCACCGCGATAAATCCGATTTTATACAATGTTATGAGCGCTAAATACAGAGGGGCATTTATGGAAACCTTGTGCTGCACGGCACATACCAACAATCACTTGAACAGAGACGACCAGAGCAGCGTCAAGGAAACGATGATTTATCGTTGTGGGTCAATGAGAAGTTCGCAAATTGCGCGGGGACGCACTCGCAGCATGAGGTGAATTTAATTTAATAAACTCATATTTCAACGAAATTCTACACTGTAAAAAATCACCGGGATAAGTCCAAGAGGTGTAGGTGTTAAAATTATCGGTGTTAAATTTACCGCCGAAAGCGGTGTGAAAATAACGCCGCCACCGATGTAAATATTCTGTACCGGTGTCAAAATAACGCCGCCACTGGTGTAAATATTCTAGACCGGTGTTAAAATAACGCAGCCGCCGGTGTAGATATTCTTTACCGGTGTTAAAATATTTAACTTTGTGAATATTTTTACTTACTCGATCACTATACTTGTTAATAAATGATATTTTTTATTAATTTTCATGAAGAACTGAAATATTTTGTGTTTTATAATCTTTAAAGTTAATACTCCAAGCGGACGCAATTTACCCCGCTTTTACACCGGCATTACTCCACTTTTACACCTGTTACCCCACTTTTACACCGGTTACCCCGATTTAACACCGGTATTTTTAACACCGGTGTAATTTCATTTTTACACCGGGCGGAGTTAAAACGAGTCCGTTTTTAACACCGCTCTTTTTACAGTGTATGCATTGTGTTCATTTATTTTGTCACGATGAAATGACAATTATTTGGTAAATTATTTATGGCAGGTACCACCTGGACAACTCGAGAGACGATCAGAATCACTACCGACAACACGAAAGATTTGTAAACAACCTCACGGTCATGAATAATTTCAACGAAATTCCCATTGAAACGAGAAAACTCTCGACAGTTATTCACTCGAGCAACGGCCGTGCTAAATGTAGAGCATCTGAAAAAAATAATCTACTGGACGAAACTCACATTTGAAATAAATTTAAAGCTGGATTATTTTTACTGTAAATCTATCATCATTAACTGTGATTAATGCCTGAGCTTTAATGTTATATATATTTTTTTTGTCTTTTGCTTTTTAAAATTAATTATTGTACAAAATTATATTAATTCTAAGATTTTTTTTAATAAATTCAATAATGTAACTTTAATTCAGTTTATTGTGTTTTTCAATTTTATACACAGATATATTTTTTTTTTTTTTTTTAGTACAGAAGTTTACTGATCTGGATAAAAATATGTGACCGAAATCATGCCAATTTTATTCAAAGAGGCCTAAATTTTACCGAAATCATCTCGAAACTGTAGAAATTTATTGGAAAATGTCGAAAGTTGACCGAAATCCCGCCGAAATTATAGAATTTTATTCAAAGAGGCCTAAATTTTACCGAAATCATCTCGAAACTGTAGAATTTTATTGGAAAATGTCGAAAATTGACCGAAATCCCGCCGAAATTATAGAATTTTATTCAAAGAGGCCTAAAATTTACCGAAATCACCTCGAAATTGTAGAAGTTAATTGAAAAAGGTCGAAAATTGATCGAAATCTCGCCGAAATCATAGAATTTTATTCAAAGAGTCCTAAATTTGACCGAAATCACGTCAGAACTGTAGAATTTTATTGGAAAAGGTCGAAAATTGATCGAAAAAAGGCCAATAAATCGAGCCGGCCTATTTTCGGTCACAGTATTTCTTTTTTAAATAAAATTATAGAACTTAGAAAAATGTCCAGCATACAAATTTTTGAGTGACAGCCAAAATTAGTACAATTTTTCAAAAACACCATCAAGGGGAAAGTAAAAAAAAATCGAGATATTTAAGTTAATAAAAGCTCACTTTTTTTCAGCGTTACCATTTTGCCGAGCCCTCCCTATTTATATATAAACGCAGGAGCAATGACTGTACACAAACATTGACACGCTAGATTATCGTATCCGATATAAAAGTAAACACGTAATGCGATTAAATTGAAGAATAAACATATGAAACGCTAATTTAGATAACAAATCACAATATTTGAGTAAATATTACTACGTGACTACAACAGCAAATCAGTGATAAGTTAAATACTCGATAGTAACACTTATGAATAAATTTTATACTTGAAAATAAATATGTAAGCAATTAGGTTGCCGTAAAAAAATAAAAAAGCCGTCGGAATGACGTGGGTTTATTTAGAAGGGGAGTTTTTTATATTTTGTAGATGGACAGGGTCAGGGTATTTTATGAATGACGATAAAAAGAATATAAAAGGCGGAAGTATTTTTAAAGCGTATTTGTATAATAGTGGACCTCCATGAATCACAGAGCGCCAAGAAATAAAGAAATGCCACAGGGAGTTTCTGTTGTCTCGTGCTTTTCTATTCTTGAGAGATATAAGATGAAAATCTAAATATAGCTGACGTAACGTTTCGGAACTTTGTAAGATAAAAAAAGTGTTGAATTCACTCGACTGGGATTTCAAATTACGACGATAAATTTATTCATATGTCCAGATTATTTACTATAAATCAACTTGAACAGAGGGTTTTATTGGATCACTATTGACTTACTCGCATCCTTCTTTTAATCTCTTCTCTGCTGAGGAGATTAAAAACTTAATCGAGTTGTTTTTTTTCTATCCTACTTAATTGTAAATTAATTTTTCAAAGTAACAATATCTTATCTCAACAGAGAGAATAATTTTTTGTAAATATTTTTTGATTAAAATTTTTTCAATTATCTCTTTATCGTTGTATCGGAGAAAATCGATATAACACAGATGTTCCACAATAAAAAATAATAGAACGAAATAGAAAAAAAATATGTTTGCAATAACAATAGAAAAAAAATCTTCAATTTCTTTGAAAAGTTTACTTTTCTATGAAACTGAAAAACCGATTGAATTTTCTGTTTGCGACATTTTCTTAGACCATGTTCTACCTCTAGCTTAATTTACTGTTTCATTTAAATTTGTTGTTTTTAATTTCTAGGCTCTGTTTGTTTTTAATTTACGTCATAGTTGTATCTATTTGTTCGATACCGCGAAATTAGGTTATTATATATCAATATATATATGATAGAAGTACCATTTGTGGCCACTGCTCCATTTTTGGACATTTAATAATTTGTTTTTATTAACGAAAAAGTATAAAATGAAATTTCCATGCTCATAGTGGGATAAAAGTATCATTGAACGCTTTTTAAAAATAAATTATGTCATTGTATATTTTACAAATTATTTTAATTAAATTTTTCAAGTGTCCAAAACTGGCACTAAAGTGACCAAAAACGGTACCTCTACCCAGGGCCGGATTTAAACTTAATGCCGCCCATGGGCACCAAAAAAAAATCCGCCCCGATACTGGAATTTTACTTAAACTTATAGTTCATATATTTTATATTTCAAAATTTTGCCGCCCTGGGTACTTGCCCCGACTGCCCCTAGTGTAAATCCACCACTGTCTCTACCCGACACCGTAAATAATTAGAAGTGAATACGGTTTTTGTACAAATTTGAATTCGGTGCCGAGACTATTTAACCGAAGACAATTCAACCGTACGACACTTCAGCCGAGGACACTTCAACCGAACGACAGTTCAACCTAGTGACGTTTCAACCTACAAAAAATCCCTGATCAGAGGGCACCTAAATAAGGCGGTCCAGGTTATTTTCAGTTGAAATGTCGCTAGATTGAACTGTCGTTCGGTTGAAGTGTCCTCGGTTGAAGTATCCTCGGATGAACTGTTTTCGGTTTAATTGTTACAGAACTTTTGAATTCACTCCACCAATCAAAGATCCGGAGTTTTAAAAAAAAATCACTCCGTCTACAGAGTAAGTAGTGAATTTTTTTTTTCAGCAGAGTGATGCAGATTTTTTTAAAATCTGCATTCACTTCAAGTCGTGGTTTTAATATGAAAATAATCTTCTCCGGAATGAATTTAACTTCAGAAGAAGTTAAATAAATACTCTGTTAAAAATCAGCGGCGTGAACGCGATGTAAATTCGCAGTGAATACGGAGCGGATGACTATTTATTTATTTAATTCCCTCGGAGTGAAATTCACTTCTAAAAGAAGTTTATTTTAATGTTAAAATCCGGAATCAGAGTGAATGCGGATTTAAATAAAATCCAGATCCGAAATCACTCCGCTAAGAAAACGAACTCCCAATTTTTTATAAAAAAAGATCCACTCCGAATTAAACCCACGTTCACTTTGCAAATTTTTTACAGTATATATGTACATTTTAAAATATGAAAAATGATTATTACAGCGCATAACTCATAATTATTTAACAAAAAAAAGCACAATGTCTGACTCATTAGTATTCCGATTATATAATGAGAGTTTGACAGAAGATTATTTACGAGTGAGAAAATAGGGAACGTCAACGAGGTAGTCAACATGAAATACGACTTATTTGTCACTTTGTTTACTTCCCATTTTCTCTTTATCATCTTTTTTTCTCCCTGTCTTTTCAGATTCCCATTCAATTACTCAATCTTCCCACTGGTTTTACAAACAAAGTAACGATGAAACAATAATAATGATCGTAACCGCAAAAACTATTACTTAAATATAATTAATCATTAGTCATGGCAAACAATACAAAATATATATAAGACAGACTGAAAAATATATATTTTCATGGTTCTCGGTCACGCATCTTCCGCAATTAAATTTTGCCAAGTACACAACCGACTTGAGGGCGGATGATATATTCTAGAGCGGCTGCGATCTCTTGAGACTGAAAAAAAAAATTTAGAAAAAAAATGATGTTGAAAGTGGGTCATATCTCTTTGTCATCAATAAATATATAAATTGTCGACGCAAGATAATTTTAACAAAACATTTTCTAAAAAGTAAAGCGCGAAATTTTGAATAATTCAAAAAATAGAACAAATATATTTAAAAAAAAAAAACTTATCAAAAAAAAAATTTGAATTTTAAAATACAAGAAAATGATGAATAAATAAAAAGCCAAAAGTTTAATTTAAATATTCACGAGTTGTTACGCTCACTTGATCTCGGGTAAAAAATTTTTTTAACTCACTTGTGCATTAAATTTCATGAATAACATATAACATATTTATGAAAAGTAAATTGAGAACTTAAATTCAAAAACAAAAATATTATAATGATAAAAGCGTCAATTGAGAGCTTTTGCCCTGATCAAAATAAAGTATGAGACGTTTTATAAATATGGATTTTCCTTGTCTTCATAATTTAACGGAGCACGAGCTCGAGAACACGGTAATTTTTTTTTCGATCGGAATTATTTCGTGTAGATGCAGAAAGACGTAATATATGGGTACATAAATATCGAGCAGCTTCGGTGGAAGCTTTGCTTGAACGAACAATGATAATACCACGTGTGGATTCCACGGAAATTCATTTCGAACAAGGAACCTTGAGCTTTCAAACGCCCCAACGTATCTACGACATTCACATTAATCGTCCCAATTAATACTAGTCCCCACAGGAGTCTCATATTTTCCCGAGCGCATGTAATTAACACAACTTTATTATCTAGACTCAACTTATTTATTTATCATAATATATGTTGTATATTATATAACACTGTTATTGTTGTTGTTGTTTTTGTTTTGAATAAAAATATGAAAACTAGGTACGATTGTTGCGATATTATTCTAGAGAAAATAACTTCGGGTAGATGATTTTACAAGTTTTTATTTTGTGGAGCATGTGCACAATAATGATAACAGTTTTAGTTTTAAATCTACTTTACAGTTGTTCAAAACAACTTACAACAAAATTTATATTACGACATAACGATTTCGCTGGAGAATTTTACCGCAACATTTTCAGTTTCTTAACAATCCCGCAGAAGCACAACGACCGAATTAACGAAAAAATAAAAATGAAATACTCCAGGTAATTAAATATAAACTGAATTGTTTTCCTGTAATTGTGATACTTTTTTTAAAATTTTAAAAAGTTTTAATTAAAACCAATCAAGTTTTTTTAATTAACAAATTCCGAGCATCATAATGAGGAAATAGAGAAAAAAATTATCATACAGTCATCATATTTTTTATTCAATATATTGCCAATGGTGAAGTAGTGAGTGATCATAAATATACTTTTTATTATTTAAATAATTTATTTTCAATATTCAAACTCTATTAACTTCATATTCATTGAAATTCATGTATTTAAATTTTATATGACACGCGCTTATTATTTTTTTAAATTCACCAGCCGGGAAAATTTTTTTAAAATAAAATTCAGTTAATAAAAATTGAAAGTATAATTTAATTATCTGCATTGATTCGATAAATAAATATAAGATAACATTTTTAATATTCAATAAATGCAGCAGATAATTAAATTCAGTAATTCGTTAGTTTGATGTATGATAAAAAAAAATAATAATTTAATTTAATTTCTAGAAATAAACCCATTAAATTTTCGATCATCAAAATTTATCCTGACCGTATTAATTTCAAATATAATAGACTATTAGCAAGTTAATTTAATCTGGACTATATTCATGTTATATATTTTACCCGCCAGAAATGAATCAGTCAAGATAAAATTAGACCGCGAATTCAACTATCGATTCCTGCCCACAGTTAATAAACCATTTATTTTTACACAATAAAAAAAATGCCATTCGGCATCCGAAATGGAAGTAGATTTCTCTCTCTATATATATATATAATTTAAAAATCACCCATCAAAAATTTTCAAAGATATAAACAATGGCATTATCACCATGACACATGAGTCAATTATGTGACTTTGAGCCCTTATTAAAAGTGAAACAATTATCGTAAAAATAAAAATAAAAAAAGTAAAATATAGCTTTTTCTATCGGCTATCAAATTCTTTTTACATAATAAGGATAGATATATCCGTTAAAAAGTTACTTATGAGAAAAGCAGAAAAAGTTGGATTTTTCGTTATTTTTTGAATTTCAAATTTCCACCATTTCTAAACTAGTTGACCGATTTTGCTCATCTTCGAACTTTACCGTGATAATCGTTCATAGAATAAGTGTGTCAAGTTTCATCGAGATCCGTTAAAAATTGTGGCCGCTTTCGTCGCAACAAGGCGCGTTATGTTATATATATATATATATACATACATATATAAACTTTGGAACTACACAGTAAAAAATATTGTGTATCTGTGTTAAAAACGGTCTGTGTTAAAATTTTTGTGTTGATTATTTTGTGTCAATCAACACAATTCTTTGTGTTACTGTAAAATTTTTAATCGATTTGCTCATCAACACTTTAAAAGTGTTAGTATAAAAATCGATATAATCAACATTTATTAAGTGTTACTTCAAAATCAACACAAAAAAAGTGTTGAAATTTTGTGTTGAAATTCAAGACAAATAGTCTGTGCTGAAAAATAACACAAAAATTGTGTGGACCGTTTCTAATACATAGATTTTGTTGATTTTAACACAATATTTTTTACTGTGTAATGTTATTTTTGGAACCTACTCGATGAATCATGATAGATTATGGCAAAATTCTTTGAAAATTCCACCATCAAGACAAATGCAAAAGATAGATTTCTATGAAATCTACTAAAAACATATAAATATATGAAATAACAAATAATTGTCTAATAGAGAGCTCGGACATCAAGTGCAAAAATAAATGAAAGTAAGTCTTATCAAAGTGTTAATAGGTAATGTATGTTTAAATGGATTACAGTCAGGTTGCGTGGCTACTGCCCGTTTGTTCGCGAGACCGTGTAGAGAATAATTTAGAATTAAATACTTGAAACTTAAAATGGAATCTAGAGAGCTTACTTCTACTTGGATTTACTTGGATCGCCGCCAAGTATTTTGCATGCTAGTGAAATAAAAATTGTTATAATTATTTGCTACTGACTGTACTTAATTTTAAGGACAAGGACTAAGAGACTTTTATTAGCCCAGTTGCATTAGCTTTCAGCTGTGAACTCTAAACTTTATAAATGCACTCACATTTAAAAGTATGACCATTAAGCAAATGTTAATTCAACAATTTTTTTATCGTTTCAACTCAGATCCTCAAAGAATCGTTTCTGGGAAAATAAAATTTATAAACTTTCCGAGTTATTTTTAAAGTTAATTAGAAATGTAATCTATTGGTTTGAAATTTTAAATTAAAATAATTATTGTTTATTTTTAAAATCAATCCATTGTGTGAAATCAATAATTCAGAGGATACGGTGAAGAAAAGCGGTAGGAAAAATGAGTAGAGATAAATATAAAATTTTAAACTCAGGTGTGTTGTGTATTGGGTTGAAAGGAAGTAGAAATAATAAATTGAGTTACTAAGTGATAGATTTAACGCTCCCAGTATATTGTGGTGTGAATTTTAAAAATATATACAAAGAGAAAGATAGAGAATAGAAAGCAATCATTTGCTCTTGTAACACGTAAAGCATTGCTGCGGCCAGAAAATTAGTTTTCACCAGATGTTTCGTTTAAATTAATCGCATTGCTGTGTCCGCACATACCACTATTATATTTCATAGACCGAACAGAATTACATTACAAATTACACCAAGGGATAAAGTTACTTTAAATTTCGCTGTCCATCGAGGCCGCGGGTTTTCGAAACCCAGCGGAGAAAATTTTTAGCTAAAGATCCCTAGTGGAAATTTTTCGGAATTTTCTCTTAAAAAAAACTCTGAAAAAGTCTTCACTCTAAAATCAAGTGTGTAGTCGAAATTAACACACTTGTCGAATAACATTGAAACGCCATAAGCAATCTATAGATTTTTAACACCCCGTGAAACGTGTTTTAAGTGACTACAAAAACTATAGTTTTGTTTATTGCCTTTAACACAAAACACATTTAATATGTGTTAAAATGATACACTTGTAACACACTTGGTTTTAAAGTGTTTAGAACGCTGAAAAAGTCTTTAGAACTTTAGAACTGAGTTTTTCATAGAAGATTTCAGAAAATTTCTACCAGGGATAATTAAAAGTAAAGCAATATTTAGATTTGAATGGAAATAATTTATTAAAAGTAATTACTACACTGTAAAAAATCCGGAGTGAATTCGGAGGGAAATTAAATCCGAATTCACTCCGCCACTCGGAGTTCCGGAGTTTTTAAAAAAATCACTCCGCATGCGGAGTGAATTGGGAGTTTTTTTTTAGCGGAGTGATCTCGGAGTGACGCGGATTTTATTTCACTCCCAATTCACGCCGGTCCGGAATTTTAATACTTAAATAAATTTATATTAATTTATATTAAAATGCTAAACAATGTGTGTGTGTGTGTGTGTGTGCGAGTGTGTGTTTGCGTGCATGAGTGTGTTTGGGTGTGTGCAGGTGTTTGTGTGCGTGTGTGAAAATGTGTGCGTGTGTGCGAATGTGTGCGTGCGTGTGTGTGCGAGTGCGCGTGTGTGCCTAAATATGTATGTGCGTATGTGTGTGCATATCAGCTGATCAATAATGTAATACGCGAATTTTTACTTCGATTTTATTATGCGGAGTTATATTTTATTAATAACATTTTCAAAACTCCGCTCCGGAATGAATTTCACTCCGGAGGGATTAAATTAATAAAAAATTATCTACTCCGCGAAAACTCCCCTGCGGAGTGAATTTCACTCCGAGGGGAGTGAATAATTAAAAATTCATTCACTCCGCATTCACTCCGGATTTAATCCGCATTCACTCCGCGAATTTTTTACAGTGTATATAGAGCAGAGGTACTGTTTTTAGCCACTTTAGTGCCAGTTTTGGACACAAAAATTAAAATTGTTAATTGTCTAACTTCAAAGTTATCTTTTATCACACTATTAAAATAGAAATTTAATTAAATACTTGTTGATTAATTAAAATATAATATTAATTGTTCAAAAATGGAACAGTTGCCACAAATGATACTTCTATCATACGCATAATATGTTGTTATGTAATTGGAAATATTGTGTTTGATGATAAAGTCAAACTGAAAGCTGACGATACGTGAGATGAATGCAATTGTGATTGGTTTGAAGGACGTAGCACTCGGGAAATTTGAATTCGCGAGTTTGGTGAGTGGCCTTATCAAGTTGATACTGCATACATATATCAATTACTAAATGCTACACTTATCAACAACTATTTCAACGAATAGTTGATACATTTAGTATTTGGTATTTTATACTGAGAGCAAACTCTGATATAATGGAAACTTGAAGAACTCGACTATTTGCATACAATTGGGGTTTAGTTATGGCGGTAACATTTTGTGAGAGCTGAAATTATTCAATATTATATATGAAGTTTGTTCGTCTGTTTATTGATATTTTTGAAATAATTCATTATAATTTAGGGTAGAAAACGCTTGTGAAAGCTGCGTACTGGCATGAAACCCCGCTACGTATTTGATACACAAATTGAATTTGAATTAGGATGAATGTTTTTTTTTTTCATTGAATTTTCATTTATGTAGAAAGGAGGGGGGAATATTGGAAATTTTTTAAAAAGACTGAGGTCATGAGAACGTGACGAATGAATTTGACGGATGAATGGCAATTAGTTCCTTCGACTGAGACAAATATCACAAAATTTATTTCGCTGATGTCCGGTAATCATTCAACAAGATTATGGCATCAGACCTTTTAAATAATTAAGTGAAAAAGGTCTAACGATGCATTACTAACAAATTTATTGTGGATAAATATTTTAACAGCTTAGGAGTTCAGTAGGATTTGGAATCGATGTGAGAATTTGAAGGAATATACTAATATACCGGAGGGAGATAAGATTTTAGCAGAGTAGATTGTTTTTGCATCACTCGATAACAATTTATTTATCTGTAACGGAGAAATTTTTCTCCGTGAAAATAAATATTTGCTACATAAATTTGATTTTGAACAGAACTTATGCTTGCGTTTTTTTACTTTGGCTGGAACTTTAATAAAAATTTAAATTTAGTTCATTATAATTTACGATCCAAATTCTGGTTTAATATGTTTAATGAATTAATATGGATCTGAACTCGAAAAAAAAATTTTTCTTAGGACTTTTTAGTCTTCTCTGCCGGAGGACATCATAATGAACAAAAAACGTTGATATTGTGATGGGTTATTCCCAACAGGAGCAAAGTTACGGGCCACTCTTCATAGATAATCATCTCCACCAATGTCCACCCATCTCCACCACATCCTCATATGGATCTGAACTCAAAAAATAAATTTTTCTTAGGACTTTTTAGAGTCTTCTCTGCCAGAGGACATCATAATGAACAAAAAACGTTTATATTGTGATGGGTTATTCCCAACAGGAGCAAAGTTACGGGCCACTCTTCAAAGATAATCATCTCCACCCATGTCCACCCATGTCCACCCATCTCCACCACATCCTCATATGGATCTGAACTCGAAAAATAAATTTTTCTTAGGACTTTTTAGAGTCTTCTCTGCCAGAGGACATCATAATGAACAAAAAACGTTTATATTGTGATGGGTTATTCCCAACAGGAGCAAAGTTACGGGCCACTCTTCATACATAATCATCTCCACCCATGTCCACCTATCTCCACCACATCCTCATATGGATCTGAACTCGAAAAATAAATTTTTCTTCGAGTTCTTACAAATCTAATTAAGAGAGCTGTATGTTGGTAGAGTATCATGTGTATAGAAATAAAAAGTACGCTAGTAATTGTATGTAATTTTTACAACTTCCTGTTTAATGAAAAATTACAGAGTTTATACTTTACATCGATTAAAGACCGACATAAAAACTTCTTGAACATATTAAATAGAAGTTTAGATTATAAATTGAAAGTAAGTAAATTCTTAGAGTAACTTCTTATTGGAAGTTTCAATTAAAATGGAAAAATGCAAACTCAAGTTAAGCACAAAAATGTGTTTAGAAAACATTCAATTTTATGAAGAAAAATCTTGCTGAGATGAATGAATGAATTGCCATCTAGTGATGCAAAGACAATCTGTCTGGAACAATCTTAATTCCCTTCGGTATATCTAAAGAAAAAATTAAGTGATTTAATTATTGAAATTAAATATTTCAGAATTATTAAATATTAAATAATTAAAATTTAAAAATACATACGTTTTTTAAAACGGTCTTTATACACATTTTTTTTACCACTGGGTTTTATTTCAATCAGAGTACCATCACGTGTACAAGAAAAATCTACTTGTGAAGTGCACGACTCATTTATTATTGAATCTGCGTTTGTAGCTAACATAACGGCATCACAACGAGCAGCCAATTTTTTAACCTCTTTAGCGCTTTCGTAAGTAAGATAGTGGTTGGTGAGGGATAATTCACACATATGTTTTAGTCCTAATAATTTATATTTCGAAGCAGGTTCTAGCAAAGATTCTGCATGATCATCCAAATCTTTGACTTTCCCAGTGTAGATATGTTCTAAAACTCTTTCAAATATTTCTGGCTTGATATCCGTAACAACCAATTGGTTATTATCGTTGTCAGACATTTGTTGATGATCACCAATAATTTTAGATAGTGTCGGACATCGTATTTCTATAACAGTTTTATGAACTGAAAATTCAACACCTTGCACAGAAATCTTAATGTCACCGTCACCTTTAAGTGGATACAAATGCGAGATATCATCTAAATTCAAAACTTGTTCAATTCGACAAAATAATTCTTCTAAAGGAAATATAGGATTCTCATCCAAGTAAATGTTGAGTTCGATCAACAATGTCATGGTATCATTGGGCAATAATTTATCTTTAGTGTTTGGTAATTTGGCCTGATTCTGAATAATGCTGTAACCAACTGCAGGTCCATAATAATAAGTCGAATCAAATTTCCGGTTTTTACGTCCAATGAAAAACTCATTTTTGTCGGCGTCGACCAGGTAAAAATTACAGGTGACATGATTCTTAGGTTTTAATTTTTCAACAGCGTCGAAATATATCTGGAATCCATTATGCAATTCATTATGACGAAAATCCAACTTGACGTACCAGTCAATTTCATGATCTTGAAAATTTGTAGAAAAGAAGTAAGTCTCTTGGACAGGACCCACTGAAGAATCGATCCTCCACGTATCTACTTTTGCGAATGTTTCACTTATATTTTCTAATTTCCATGTACGACGTTCTGTATGAACGTTTCGTTCTATCTTTTTGAACGGCATTTTTAAACTCGTCACTTTTTATAATTAACAATTCTGTTTTCTTAATTATATTTTTCAGAGAAACAGCTCGACTGTGAGTGAGAGACGCCGTGTAACGGCTCACACGTCTCACGCCTCTGCTGGTCACCAATTTCAATAAACTTCAATAAACTACCTGAATGCCCCTATCGAGCCAAGGGATAATTACAATAAACGGTATAGATTTGAAAACTACACTTATAGTCTACTTGCCCTACTACGATACTTTGTAACGAAAAATTGCCGTAGTCAAATAAAAAATTGAATAAAATAGAGAAAAATCTCGTGAATCTTCCGGTACAAAAACCCGGCAAAAAAAGGTGTAATTTTTTTTGTTATTAACAAAAACGTTTTGCAAGTAAAGCCTCAGTCTACTTTAACGGAATACTGGATAAAGATTTTTCTCATGCAGTTAATGAAATGTACAAAATAAAATAATTGAATCTTTTATAAATCGTTTGGTCACAAAGTTTATACGAAAATATTAATTAGTAATTATGAAAATAATTATTTAATTTAATCAACACAAAAAAATACTAGCCTAACAGCTGCTGTTTGTACCGACGTGGTCTGCGCATATCCATAGTGGGGAGAAGTTGCGCGCGTCGCCATGACTTATTTAAAATTCCAAGCACAGTATATATTAATAATTTTAATAATTTTATCAATTGTTATGAAAATTTCTCATTTATTAATTGAATTTATAGTATTAAAATAAATAATTGCCTGAAATAAAATAATTCACGCGCTTGGAATTTTAAATAAATCATGGCGACGCGCGCAACTTCTCCCCACTATGGATATGCGCAGACCACATCGGTACAAACAGCAACTGTTAGGCTAGTATTTTTTTGTGTTGATTAAATTAAATAATTATTTTCATAATTAATAATTAACATTTTCGTATAAAGTTTGTGACCAAACGATTCATAAAAGATTGAATTATTTTATTTTGTACATTTTATTAACTGTATGAGAAAAATCTTTATCCAGTATTCCGTTAAAGTGGACTGAGGCTTTACTTGCAAAACGTTTTTGTTAATAACAAAAAAAATTACACTTTTTTTTGCCGGGTTTTTGTACCGGGAGATTCACGAGATTTTTCTCTATTTTATTCAATTTTTTATTTGACTACGGCAATTTTTCGCCACAAAGTTTAGTAGTAGGGCAAGTAGACTATTACAATCATACGGCTCCTTGAAGTTGGCCCCTTTCAAATTTTTTTTGACACTTTTTTAGAATTTGGTTATTATAAATCGTTTGTCCGTCGTTTATTCTTGAATGTTCGTCATTAATAATTGTTTGTCCTAATTTTGTTTATTTATAAAAAATTTACTTTTTAGTTAGCCCCCCTATGCAAATTATAATTTTATATTCTATCATCTCAACATAACCAACAACATAACCAATACTGATCATTTTAAATCGTGATAATTATTATAATTTTTAAGAGTTAACACTACTGAGTGATATTAAGGGCATTCTCAGACTGTAGCCCCCGCTTTTTAAAAAATTTCAATGGCTTTCAACTGTTATAACCATATGAAAATTTTATTAATTAATTAAAATAAAATTAAAACCTTAATTGAAAAAAGGATAACGTAGTCGTAATTTCACCGAGGTATACAATTTTAAAAAAATTACTTGCAATTGATATCAATTAGGAGTTAAACGAAATTTGTTGAATAAATTTTAGCCTATAAATTTTGAAAATCCGAATTATAAAATTGACATGAAGATTTTACTGAAATTTATTTTACAAGTTTCTTTCAGCTTCCAATTGGTATCAACTACAAGTAATTTTTTTTATATCTATATCTTAGCGAAATTACGACTACGTTTTCCCTTTTTTAATTAAGGTTTTAATTTTTTTTTAATTAATTAATATAATTTTGATACGGTTATGAGAGTTGAAAGTCATTGAAATTTTTCAAAAAGTGTATTTTTCAAATTTTATTTTTTAGCCCGCCCCGACCAGCAAAACCTCGGCTTCGCCTCGGCTTTGCAAAAGTCGGGCGGGCCGCCCCCTCCCCCCATTTTTGTCCGTATTGCCGTACTTTCGGTTGGAGATCAAGAAAAATAGTATACAACCCACGGCCAAAAAGTTGGATGCTCTGACGCAAGGAATATAGATGCCTCGGCATCTATATTCCATGCGCCAGAAAATCAAACTTTCTGGCCTAGGGTAGTAATATACTATTTCTTAGGACTTTTTAGAGTCTTCTCTGCCAGAGGACATCATAATGAACAGAAAACGTTTATATTGTGATGGGTTACTCCCAACAGGAGCAAAATTACGGGCCACTTTCATCCCTGATTAAAAAAAGCGATTTAAAACGATTCGAAATAAAAAATTTTAAATACTTTTTAATGCTTTTGAATACCTTGAATACTTTTGAATCCCTTTTCTTATGGGCATTTAACATTGCAAATCGTTTTAAATCACCTTTTTTAATCAGGGATAGGAAGACATGGCCTCATCTCCACCCATCTCCACCACATCCTCTTAAAAAGTCGTCATTTGGGAAATTTTCTTAGAAATTCGACGAGAATATTTAAATCACACTGATTTTCTTTAATTTAGATTATGGAAATTTTTTTTGAAATCTAGATTATGATCAGCCAATAAGCTGCCCATTCTGTGTAAAGTGAACTTTCTTTTTTACCATCAGATAGTTGTTAAAATCAAAGGATAAATCGTAGAAGCGGGGAAATATAACACTTTAAAAAATAACAAAAAAAATTCGTTGTGTGGAATTATTTCTGACAGGAGAAAATCTACGGGCCGTTCTCTGTAAAATTAAACAGATAATGTCATGTGCCCGCTCCTGCCCGTATCTGCCTGACTTCGTTTAAAAAAGAAATGAGATTCCTTTCAGAGTTTTTTTCTACCAGAGGACATCATCAGGAAGAAAAAATATGAATATTGTATGGAGTTATCTCCCATAGAAGAAAATTTACGGGTCACTGTTCATGAAAGCCGCAGATAATCTCATGTACCTGCGTCTGTCCGACGTCAAAAAAAAAGTTGAGTTCCTCTAAAAGTTTTTTTATTCTTTTCTACTGTAGGACTCTATGAAGAACGAAAAACTTAAAATTTTTGTAAAGTTTATTCCTACAGGACCGAATCTACAGGCCAATTTTCTCAAGAATCCGTAGGCAGAAGCGTTCCCCTCCATCTTTCCTTATCTCCCGCGTCGCCAGATTAAATAAATTAATTTTTTTCAGGACTTTTCCCACAAAAGGACACTATAAAGAAGAAAAAAATTTATGTCGTCAGAAGTTTATTCCATCAGGATCGAATCTGCAGGCCAATCATTTATTCGCCTCCATGTACTGACATAAACTACGGACTTAGTAATCGACGCTAAATAATATCGAATTATCGCAATAATTTTATACTTATTTACTTATCCAACCTTTCAGCAAATATTTATATGATTCTGAAGTTCAAAATTAACAATTTTCGGTTTTTATTTTTAACAAATCAATTAAAAAAAAAAAAAAAAAAAATATGTACATGTAGAAAATTAAAAAAACTATAAGTGAAATTTTTTTAAATATTTTTTTTTTATAATTTATCATTTTGAAAAAAATTCAAAAATTATTTGACATCGGCTAACTTCAGTGTCTATATTTAATGAGTGTGAATGCAGCAGACATCAGACAAATTTAAAATTACAAATAAACGAATTAAAAATTTGAAAATATAAAAATAAAAAAATGCACACTCATTTTCAAATTCTACCAATGTTTATTTTTTTTTTAATTTTAGTCGATTTTTATTGAATTCACTTATTTCAAAATGTTTTTGATTTACAATTGTCATTTACGTTCACACTCATCTATATTCATATTTTCCAAATTATTAATAGTCAATAAATCTTTCCAATCATATTTCCAATAATTTATTTTTATTTAATACTCATAACTTTTGTTACATAATATGTGCTGAGACAGAATATAATCCAAATAAATATAATACAAGCATTGAAATGAATTTAGGTTCCATTAAATCAAATTATTGTCGATGCAAATCGACTGGTGCGATATAATAAATAAAATTTTGAAATTTTCAATAGCAACTGGAATCATTGTGATGTCGATGAGAGTTCAATTGGTCGGTTTACTTGCATGCGCAAGGATTGCACTTGCAGGAGCCGCCAGATTTGCAGTCGCATTTATCTGTAACAAAAAGTTAAACAAAAATTAATCACTAAACAATTTCATTAGTTCCAGTTAGCAGGTACAGAAAATTTTTCTCAGCGTGACTCGTAATTATGCGAGTAGTCTCGGGAATTGTTCCCAAGGTTCATACCACGACGGTCATTGACTCGTTACGAGAAATGAAAAATGTACCAAGTCATGGTTCAAATCACTAGACTAGATTTTACTCAGCAATTTTAACTTTTTTTTTCCTTTGGTTTGAACTTTTCAATTTATTTCAAAGACCCGACATTCTTTCTGTTATTTAATTTTAACTTTACTTTTACTGTGTAATTAAATAATTAAAAATTATTACCTCCGCTCTCGCAACATTTGCAATCACTACCGCATTTGCATGATCCTCCGCATTTATCTAAAATAATTAAAAAAATTATTAGTTATTATAAAAATAAACATTAAAAAAATATTTTGAAAAATTGCACATATAGTTTATAAAATTTTCCACATGTGCATTTTTTTAGAAATTTTTATTTTTCATTATTTATCTGTTTAAAAAATTGTAATTAATTTCAAATGCCTGCTTTACTATCATATTATTTTTTTACTCCAAGTAAAAAAAAAAATATGTATATATTTTAATAATTAAAACTCGAAATAAAATAAAAATTTGTCGAAATTCCTCGAATTCAAAATAAAATAAAAAATTTTTTTTTTTTCAATAAGCAGAAGTCAAAAACGAATTAAAAAATTCTAAGTGATTTTGATAATTAATTTTAAATTAAAATAAAATAAATTCTGAGAAATAAAATTTTTATTTAATAAAATCTCATATATATAATATATCACTTTATTTCTCATTATTTAATAAACTCATTCAATTCTTATTGACTCCCAAGACGGATATTGAAATTCCTCAGCTTTATTGCTCCGTTCGAACAATGACGAGTTTTAAAACCCAGACATATTAATAACATTAAAATTCCTCATAAAATTATCCTCATATTAATTTTATTACTTCATATCCATAAATAAATTTTAATTACCAATAAAATCACAATTTATAATAATTTACCTCTAATTAAAAATTAAATTATGACCCTGAAGTAAGCCGGCGTCTAATTTTCGAATTTTTTTTCTCGAAATCGAAAAAAAAAAAAAAAAAAAATATGCACATCTAGAAAATTTAAAAAACTACAAGTGCAATTTATTTAAATATTTTTTTTTTCAAATTTATCATGTTTTAAAAAATTCAAAAATAATTAGACGCCGGCTAGTTTCAGTATCGCATTAAAATTCCCATTAAATTTAAAAAATAAAATCGCTTATCAGAAGTTTGATTAAAAATTTACCTTTGCATTTGTCTCCACATGGGTCTGGCATCTTGATAATTATTTGCCGGTACGAAAATTGACTTCAAAGAATACAAGTGTAAGTTCACTGAGTAATCACAGAAGAGTGTGTCGTTTTACGTCGCGCGGTTCGATTTTATTGATTGTCCCCCACCATCCTCAGTACGAGTTACACATCATCATTCTCCTCTACGAGATCTTACTGTCTCACGTAGTCCAGGACGTGTGCAACGGACCTGGGTAACTGGGTGCCATGTGCAACAAACCCACCACTTTCTGGTTCCCCATTGGCCGCGTACTTTATCAGTTTTTCCCACCGCGGGTTATTGGAGTAAATCGAATACGTAAAAAAGACAAAAAGGAACCGTGTGCAACAATTCGAGAAACTGCCGTTCGGTAAACATATTATCATTACATATATATAGATGTAGATATAGATATATATCATATAATAATGAATCATCTGAGATTGTAAAAACAAACAACAAGTCAAGGCTCTAGAACATTCGGCTTATTTATTTTTTATTTTATCTATTTTATTGTACAGTCAATAGAATAGAAACCGCCGAGTTTTTAATTTATATTTTACTATAAAAAATTTATATACTTTTTTTATCTTGTACTTAACGCGCTAATTACTACAAGTTAAAAAAATATGTAATTTTACTTAGAATATATTTATGATTATTTTTTAAAATTAATATTGTCATATATATGTTGTTTTAATAAATTATATACATTTATGTTGACGTTAATAAATAAATTTCTTATAAATATTAAATTTGTTATATATATTTATGTATTTAAGTTAAATTGACTTTTAAAAAAATATCATTTGATGTAAATAATAAATCAATAAAATAATGAAGTAATTGATTTATATTTTGTTACTAGGGTCAGTTTAAATACCCGCCACTTTTTTAAAATATTTTATCTCCTTTAATTGTCATACTGTATAAAAGTTTTGTAAATTTTTTGAAAAAAGTTGACGTCAATTAGGAGTAAAACGAAATTTGGAAAATAAATTTCAATAATTTTTGGATTTTTTTAAAATGATAAATTATAAAAAAAAAATATTTTAAAAAATTGCACTTATAGTTTTTTTAATTTTCTGTAAGTGCAAATTTTTTTTTTTTTTTTTTTTTTGTAATTAATTAATTAATTAGTCGAAATAAAAATTTTTAAATTATAAATTGTCTGCTGACTTCAATATCATAAAACTTTTATGTAAATTTTATAATTCGAATTTTCAAATTTTGCAAACTAAAATTTATTTAAAAAATTTCGTTCAACCCCTAATTGATGACAACTCTAATTAATTTTTTTTTGCCCTTAACTCAAGGAATGATTTTATTATTTGAGTCAACTTCCGTTAATATTTTTCTTGAAACTTACGTTATAATTATTTACCAATAGATAAATCAGATCAATTTCGAAATAAACTTAGAAAATAAATAAATAATAAATTTATACATTAAATAAAACTGTCGTCTTATCATCTAAAATTTTTTATAAGCGCGGGGAGTTACAGCAGTTTTTTTTTCTGCTACTGTTTTAATACGTATCGACATATCCGGCTGATGATTTTCTGTTGGCACATGATCTGTTGGAATATCATAACAATTATAATAAATATCAAACATAAATCAATAAATACATAATCAAAATAATATTCAAATACTTACGATGCTTTATAACTTCGCGGCTGTCTTTTTTCGCGACTAATTTTTTTACCCGCGAACCCTGCGGCGTTATCGGACTGGCATCAAACTAAAAATAAATAAATTCAGATTTAAAACTTAAAACCAGATATGCGGCATGAAAATTTTTTGTGTACATTTCTAATCATTCAGATTCACTGATAAGCTTCTAAATGATAAAAAAAATTTAGTTTTTATTTTTACGTCTTGTAAAATTATTTTTATGACGTAAGAAGTATAAATAATATGATCCTGAAGTTAGCAGACAATTATAAATTTTCAAATTTTTTTTTAACCAACTATTTACAAAAAAAACAAAATTCCAAAAAAATGCACATCAAGAAAATTTAATAAACTACAGGTGCAATTTTTTCAAATTTTGTTTTTTTTATTATTTATCATTTAAAAAAAAAAACCAAAAATTATACATCGTCGGCTAACTTCAGTATCGTTAAATAATTTCAAAATTATTTATAATTACCTCTTGCACTGGCCTATTTGGTCGGTAGACAGCAGTAGGATAATGAAAACCTGAATTCGGGGAGTAATTTTCATCATTGACTTTGACATTATGCTGTAAAAAAAAAATTAATTAATATAAGAAATTTAAAAAAATAAAATAAAATAAAAAAAATAAATAAATACCTTGTAATTCAACATTTCTTCCTTGGAGAGAAGATACTCGTTCTGAGTTTTCGGAATTGTTTTAATAGCCGTAAGATCTCTGCCTCCGCGAATGTAATCAGCAACTGGACTCCTAACTTTAGCTGTGCCCGGGTATATTTTTTCCATAAATTTTTTAATTTCATTACTTTTCGGCGTCTCATTTACTTTAGCAGGTGACGGGAAGAAGACAGTTTTCTTCTTTGCAACAGGAACTTTTCCCGGAGTAATAAAATACTTTCCCCCAACGTACGAGCCGATTTTACCGGCACCGGGACTCTGCATGGGTGAAAAAAAATTGTCTTGACCTGTAACTGCGCCATACGGCGTGCTGGGAGTCACCAAGATCATCGGCGGCTGAGCCGGGACTTTGAATTCTTTAGAAGCAGCCGCTGGTTTGCTGGACTTACCAGCGACTACTGACAAAGCGGAAGACAATTGGGAGGAAGACACCGATTTTCCAGGGGTAAATTTACTTGCGATGTTTCTTTTAGCAGAAACTACCCGCGGAGTTGATGATGCTGGCGTTGGAACTCTTCGCGGAGTCCGAGGAGTTGACTTAGGAGTAACTGGGACCCGTGACTTGGTACCTGGTAATGGAGATTTATTTCTAACTATCAAAGTTCTTGGCGTCGCTGATTTTGTTTTCGACACCATGATGACAGGTGACCTTTTTCTTCCTGAGTGTTTGATGTTAATTGAACTAGGCGACAATTTTCTCAGCGTAATGTTGTCCAATCTGGACTCCAGCGAGCTGTCGCTGCCAGAAAATTTATCTCTCCTGCTTTGACGAGCCGACGAGACCGTCTCGACTCCAGAGTCGTGTAAACCATCACCACTTTTTACTCTACTGCCAGACTTATCAAAATAAGTATTCACGATGTTCAAAAATTCGTCAGAATAAGACCCCGTAATTTTCTTATCATCAACAATTCCTTTGATCGTCTTCTCAGTCTCCGCGATCCGCCTGTCCCGTTCCGCCATTTCCTTCTCGATATCCAAGTCATCCAGCGAGTCGCAGAAATTATCCGAGACTTGACCTCGAGCCGCGGAATTTATCGGCGACAGTTCATTACTTTGGTGATTGCTGTCATCAAAGTCTGTGCTTTTGCAATTATTTAGACTCTTCGACGAGTAAGGAGACACGGAAGCCAACGCGAGCTCTTTCATTTGACATTCAGCCAGCAATTTTTTCTGCTCTTCAGTTAACTCTGGCATCGGTTTAGGCGTTATCGGGATTTTGTCTCCCAAGCACTGTCTCTCGTAATAAGTAAAAGAGGACTCATTCAAATCTCTCCCTGACCCGGGAGTCCTCGGTGACCCTGGAGTACCAGACGGAGACTGTGTGTTTGATTTCGGCGTATCCATACCGCGAGTCAACGCAGCGATACGCAGCGGCGTGTTAGCAAAGGTCGAACCCTTAGCCAGGTCAACTGGCGTTTTCCGGTAAATTTTTTTACTCTTTGTGATGTTGAAAGGAGTATTTGCCGCTGGAGACGCTGCTTTGAGGTCAATTTCAGCCGCAGGTGAAGTAGGAGATTTCTCAAAAGATACTTTGGACAGCCCATGGTCATTTACAAAAGATATCAACGACTCGTCCTGGATGCCGCGAGTCTTGCCAATTATTTTCATTACCATCTCTCGAAAAACGCCTATTGAATTGTCGCCATCACCCAGCTGAGTCTCCTCCAGGATTGTCCTCAACTGCTGCTTGAAATCGTTGTTCACAGTCTCGAAAGACTTTGACAGACGATTGAAACACTGATTCGACTCAGCAGTCGCACCACAGTCCTCTTTATTATTAGGAATTTTGCTCAGTTTATGCAAGACAGCTTTTATTTCCATGTATTCTGTGGAAGTACTTCCACTGGATTTAAAAGAATCCTGGTGACTCTGCCAGGTGTCATGCGGATTGTTTTTACACCCGGTGGCATCAACGTACTCCGAGGCCGTCGATGCCGAGTCATTTATTGTTTTGTTTAAAAAGTTATCAACCATTTCAAATGATGGTGATGATGAAGATTCTTCAGCGTCGTAGTCATCGGAAGCTGGCGCTGTTGATATGCTCGATATATTGGACTGAGGTATAGACTGCGTGCTATAGTACGAGTACTCCGAGGACTTTTGAGAGCTGGTATTTAGTCTCCGGGGTGCAAGAGAGAAGCCGGGGTCATTCTCGATGTTCGATGCGTCTTCTGCGTGAAATGATTTGCAGATTTCCTCGAGACTGTACAGGGCCGGGTACTTGGTACGGTAATCAATACTCCGGCTGCTGTGCTGCGTTGATGATCCTGAGGCGAATGAGTCCTCGTGCTCAGTGGAAACCGATTCTTCGGAATTCTGTCCAACCAAACCTGGAAAATAAACAAAAGTTTATCAAGATTTATTTACTTGTCATTAATGCCAATATTTATATTAATTAATACTAATTAATTGCAGTGATCCAGCATCTAGGACTGGCATGGAAGTTATTAATAAGTAATTAAACTGCATAATTATGTAGTATAATTACTGTACACTTCGTGGTGTACAATCGTTTGTTTTCTTTTTTTTTACTACGAAAATTTTTTTAAAATTTACGAATAAAAATTTTTACTGACTATTAATTTATAAATAATTAATTAATGCGGGCAAAGTAATTTTGAATCCGCAATTAAAATTTAAATTTGAATTAAAATTAAACTAAAACATGGTAATGAGGTTAAGTTTTTTTTTGACTTACGAAAAGATCGAAACATGCGTTCGATTTTCCTTCCCTCCATGGCGCCGGGATCCAGGAATTTGAATAAATAATCAGATCACCAACCGATTAATTTTTGAAAATAATTGACAATTTAATAACTTATATAAATTTCAAAATTTATAAACAAACCAACAAAAAGCACGCACTCGACAAAATGTAACGGCCATTCTTTTAAACGCGCGCATGCGCGGTTTGAATCAGCCGGCGCGAAACTGACAGCTGGCGGCATCTTAGAAGTAAAATTAAAAATTCAAATGATTTAAAGATGGCGGCAGAGCAGATCAACTGGTTTTTTTAATGACGGCCGTTGCCCGCTCAAAATGTTGAAAAGTTAATTTACTAAAATATATTTAAATTATTTAAATTAAAATAGTTAATTAACAAAACAAGTTACTGTTATTTTATTTTTAAAATGATCGAGTTTCCACTTGGGTACCGCGAAGTCGTGCCCGATCAAACCCAGCCTGAAAAATGGAAGGAAATTATTTTGAACACCGGTAACTAAAATTACACATAACCTGCTTATATTTTTTAAAATTATTTATTTATATTAAATACAAACTCTTCAGAGTTTAAAAAATATTTAAATTCACCACCGAATAAATTTAAAATTATTCGTCGAGCAGATTAAATTTATTGCAACATCCGCATGCTGTGTAAATAAATGACACTTATGATGATTATCAAATTTTCTAGGTGTAAGTCAAAGTACTCTCCAGGACATAAAAGTACCAGAGCGAGCCAGTGGTTATTCTTATCGTGATAACTACAAATATTACACACGGAACCGGTTCATTTACTGGCGAATAAGCCACGATGTCTTGGAACTGGTGGAGCACAGCTTTGATATAAATCTAATAAACTGTAAAATTCGTTATAAATTCACCGACACTCCGATACTGGACGGGATTTCCATACACGAGACAGCTAACTCGGTGATAATACTCGTGGCGACCGTATCGAGTATCCACAAACTGACGTTTCCGCATCCGGATAAAATACACAAGCAGGTAAGCAGGCAGATTCATGCCCACGTCAACATCTAGATGTATAATTAGACATCTTCATTATTTATTATTTATCATCTAGGAACATTTGCTGGTTTCACATCCAGACTTGACGATCCAGTCGATATTCAGCGAAGCCTCTGCCCAAGTAGCCCGCGATCCCCATTCTTTCCACGTGATAGCGAATGTTGGGACGACGAATGCACCAGTACCACATGCTGCTGCCTCATGGCTGACTCTGCCCCACGAGGAAGCGCTTTTTGCGCTGGCTTACAACACGGGGAGCATTTTGCTGCTGAGACTCGACGCGGCCACGGGATTAGTTCACACGAGTGAGCTCAAGCAGGACTCGATAGTCCCGAGATTCCTGAGCGGGATCGCCACGGCCTTCAGAGGTCGCAACACTGAAGGAATGGTGGCAATGTCGCTGGTCATTCATCCCTGTGGTGATGACACCTACTTATTTGCGCTCTGTCGTGAAGGAAACGTCAGAATGTGGTCCTGCAACAAGGCCCAGTGCGTTGCAGTCACTGAGGTCGCTGCTGACAGTCAAGTTGCCCAGGGTGCTCATGGACATATGCTCAGAAAAATTCTTGGGTCAATGGACAACGAGCTGTACTTAGGAACGTACCTTAAGTTTAATTATGGATGTGAGTTTAGTATTCTCAGGCCTGTTCAGGACGCGGGTCTGTTTAAATTTATTCGCGTGTGCACACTCTTCCCACCGGACCAGCATCTAGTTGACTTTTCATTCACACCCACGCGGCTGTGGGCCGTCTGGAGGACGACTCACATGGACGCGGTCGCGGTAACTCATGCCCAGTTGCCTCTCAGCGGTGCGCAGGTCAGCTCTGAATGGGAAACGGCGATTCTGGAACCGATTCCCGACCGCGATTATATTATGACGGACCCTGGTACTGATCCTAGCCAGGCTTACTTGAGTTACATCTTCCACCCGGGTCAATTTTCTCTTGCGGACATCACGAGAGCTCTAAATATTTACCGGCGGTCTAATTTCATGGCAGACATGACGCTGTCGCCTGCGATATTGAAGGAACGGGTTTGCATGGCCGTCGAAGCGGAAATTCAAGCCGAAGTTATGGACTACGAGCTCACGGACGAGGATTACTTGGAGATCGCCAATCGCTGCTGGTCGAAATTTTACTCATGTGTGATACAGTACCATGTTAATGGCAGCAGACCTGTTGGTTTACTCTTGCTGCCGACTGTCTACGGAGTAGTGCTGCTAAAAAAATCATTTTTCTCACTTCTGCGACCGATGGAGGCCCTCGAGCACTTGATGCTGTCCAACGAAAAGTCTTTCGCCTCCCGGTTCAAGACTACCCCGATTTTATCGCAAGACGAAGACACTTGCCAGGATTTGATTGAACTGATGGAAACGCTGGTGATGCTCGAGGACCAACTGTCTGAAGAAACAAAAATAAATTTCCAACGCGAGCTCTCTTATCTCAAGAGCCCGGACATAATTGTAGAGGAATTATTCTCAAGATTTCTGACCGAACCAGACGACCCGATGTCCGAGTACGACTTCCAAATGGAGCTCTATCACAAACTAGAGAACATCAGAGACGCAGCGAGTGCCATGGCGATGTTGATAGAAGCCTTGACTTACGATCTCGGTCAGCCAGACAAACTCAAACTGGACCCCGAGCCCGAGACCTCGCGGATGCTCCTCACCATCAGTCATCTCTTCGGAAGCCAACTCGGCGTCTCGACAGTTTCCGAGTCTGTATCGCAAATAATAAAACTTCGCTTCAGCATCTGCCGCAATCTGCTGCTTCTCCAGCAGATAATTCTCGGTCGGCCGGAAATATTCGACTCCCGGATACTCCACACAATAAAATCATCACTGGCACCGCGCACAGTGATCCTTACCCAGGCATACTTTGTAGTAAATTGGATCTGCGAGTCGACCGTGAACTCTCAGTCACGACCAACGCTCCTAGAGACGAGTATCCAGCGACTCCAAACCTTGAAATTAAATGAAACCCGCGCTATAACAGCAGTCAGCAGACATCAGCGGTCTACGTCACTACTTGAGCTGTTCATCCAGAGTTCTGGCGCAAAACACGCCTACATACTGATGGCAAACAACATGGAACTCGACGCGACGACTCTCATTCCCTGGCACTTCGGGATGCTGACCCACGTGAATCTGATCGCCCAACTGGTCTGGCCTATTTGCGGGAACTTTGTCTTCCCCGAGTGGCTCCTGTCCAGCTGCCAGTTCATCCTCGTCCAAGACTACGTCCGATTGCTGAGCACCTGGTGCGAGTGGAACAGCGCCTCGCGTAAATTTATCCTCGCAGTCTCTCTCTTGGAGCTCGGAGAGACCAGCAAAGCTTGCGACCAGTTCCTCCGTGCTTCCGGTGGCATTCTCACGGACAATTTTCTCGTGAGCATTCTCCTCGACGCGCCCGATGACTCCAGCGACGCGCTCGTCCAGTACTTCCTCAAAGTGATCGAACTCTTCGAGCAACATGGACCCTCTAAATATATAATCGAGCTCGCGGAAACCGCCATCACCATCGCGGAGAAGGACAACCCAAACCTGGCGACCCTCCACTCCATAATATTCACCCAGCACCTCCAGCTTGGACACCACAAAGAAGCTTACCACTGTTTGAACTCAAACCCCGACGCCGCAAGACGTTCGGATTGTCTGAGACAGCTGGTGGTCACTCTGTTCGAGCGGAAAAAATTAATAGACCTGGTTTCTTTTCCTTACGTCGACATGTACGAAGAACTAGAGAGAATAGTCGTCGGCAGAGCTCGCAGCGTCGATTTAATGGAGAACAATTACTACAATTTCCTGTACAGCTTTCACATCGAAAAGAACAACATCAGAAAAGCCGCATCTGTAATGTACGAGCAGGCGATGCGTCTCAGCCAGGAATCCCACTCAGTCCCGATAATAACTCGGCAAGCTCAGTGTCTGCTCGCTTGCATCAACGCTCTGAACCTGGTCAGCGAGAACTACAGGTGGATCGTCAAGCCGGTCGTCGACCAGACCTACCCGGACGAAGCGAACCCCAAGAAGAAGCGGAGCATCACCGGCAAAGAAGTCCTGCACTACAAGATTAAAAAAATGGTCGAGGTTCTGGAGCTCAAGGACATACAGAACGAGTACTATTTGGTGGACGCGAGGCTGAAGCTCTCCAAGTTCAAATCCGAGCTGCACACCATCGCCCAAGCTGGCGCCGCTGAGCTGATCGTCATTCTGTCGAGCGTCGGCCTGTACACGGTGGCGCTTAATTTGTGTGACAAGTTCAATCTTGGCAAGGCTTCTGTGCTGGAGAATCTGGCGGCGCAGAGCTTGAGACTGAGCGAGCACGAGGACCCGAATGCCTGGGACTGGCTGGTGCTCAACGACGTCTTTGATATCACGGGCTACGGCTCCAATATCACTGACATCGCGTGGCGGTTGCTGGAGAAGTTGACTATCGGACACGAGAAGAAGGACAGCAGCGAGCTGCACAAAGCCGTGGCCAAGAAGATTCTTCAACACGAAGCGTTTCTGCCTCAATGGCTGGTTGCTTCTTATAAAGTAAGAAATTCATTAATTAATTATTTAGTTAATTTTTAATTCGTTATTTAATTTACGTCTCGCTTTCAGAAACGCAATGCAGCAGAGTTACTGAGACTTGTCCTGAACTCCGGGCGACTATTAGAGGCAACGGATCTGGCTGTTGACTACATAAATGCCGTTTTGGGTGAAGGGAAAGAGTACTTTGGGCTGGAGACTCCGCTGGTTATGTCAGGACCAGCAGTTTGGTTGCCTTTCAATACATTAGAAGTTTTATTGTCGGAACTTGAGCATGCTAGCAAAGAAGACCATACTTATATTGAGGTAATAAACAATAATAATTTATTTGGTGACATTGAATTTTAAAAAATAATTTAAATTTTTTAGAGCTACGAGCATTTGAACAATAAGCTGGAGTGTTACATTGATACTGTGGTCCGTGTGTCTAATGATATGGTCAGATTTAAAGTTCAATCCAGTTATAACAGTGAGTAATTACATTTATTATTATTATTTTTATTTTTATTTTATATATAAACAGATCTTTGATTTACAACTATGAGAACTACAAATATTATAATCATACCAAATATTCCGGTTACTGTTGTCGCAATGAATCGTGGACATCGATTAAATAGTACCTTTAAAAATTTTATATTTCATTTCATTAGTAAATTAATTAAAGATTTTTTTTTTATAATTTTATTAATAAATTAACTATAGAATTTTTTTTTTAATTGCATTAAAAAATTAATTGTGGAAAATTTTTTTCCTTAATTTTACTAAAATTTAATTACTGAAAATTTTTTATTCAATTTTTTTAAAAAATTAAGTATAGAAAATTTTCCCTTAATTTTATTAATGAATTAATTAAATAAATTTTTTTTAAGGAAATTTTTCCTTGATTTTTCTAAAAATTTCATTACTCAAAATTTTTCCTTGATTTTTCTAAAAATTTAATTATAGAAAATTTTCCCTTAATTTTATTGATAAATTAATTTAATGAATTTTTTTTTAAGGAAATTTTTTCCTGATTTTTCTAAAAATTTAATTACTGAAAATTTTCCCTTAATTTTATTAATAAATGAATTAAATAAATTTTTTTTATGGAAATTTTTCCTTAATTTTTCTAAAAATTTAATTACTGAAAATTCTTTATTCAGTTTTTTAAAAAGATTAATTATAGAAAATTTTCTCTTAATTTTATTAATAAATTAATTAAATAATTTTTTTTTTTAGGAAATTTTTCCTTGATTTTTCTAAAAATTTAATTACTGAAAATTTTCCCTTAATTTTATTAATCAATTAATTAAATAAATTTTTTTTTTAGGAAATTTTTCCTTGATTTTTCTAAAAATTTAATTACTGAAATTTTATCACCAAACTCAAAGAAAAAAATTAAATAAGTAATAAAGAATTTTTTTTTATTAATGAATAATAATTACCATAAGTAAAATAACTAATGCAGTAATAAATATCGAACCAATTGGTAGCAGAAGCCAAATACTCGAGTAATGTTGCTGGCCATCAGCCTCTAAGAACCATTGAAGATAACTTTTATTAAAACAAATCTATAATAAATTTGACTTTAATTAAATCACTAAATAAATCATCTAATTATCAAACAGAAAACTAATTACGGTAATTGTTTACCATGAGGCTCACCCTTTCACTTGTAAAAAATCCAAAAATTAAGTATTCAAAAATTCACTTTTCGATTTTTATGAACCAAAGGGATGAGCTCTTCTAAACAATTACCCAAATTACCCACCATTGCGAAACCAGTGGAGCATAAAATTGCTACCGACTCCCGTAATAAAAGTCACCATTATTTGTTGCAGTGTTGAAAAATTCGTAGTCCATAGAGCGAGTGGTCCCGACACCTGATTCAAAATTTTTTTTACTGTCAGCTCAACCAGTAGACAAATAGTAATAATTATAATAATAAATTCAATTGATATACTCGTTAAGACTTACGCCAATTAGATTAATAATTAAAGTAAATAAATAATAAATGTTATATAATTAAGTGACAGCCGATATTTAATCATTCATTTTGTATTATTTGTAAAAAAACATCCGTCAATTCCAATAAAAAATAATTTTTTCAATTTATTTATTTTTCTCTACTTCACTCACCAAACATACATTTTATATTAAATATATATCACATAAATTATCGTTTCATTAAATTTCCATTCATTTTACAAAATAAAAAAAAATAAAATGCAGCTGATAGATTAATCGCTCGGGAATTTATCCGCGTAAACTCAAGAACTAATGAAGTGGAAGCTTTTAATTATCAATCCACATTAATAATTATTTATATTTATGTTTAATATTTTAATAAAAGTGTTGGGTTGGTCAGATAAGTGGAGTCAAAGGTTGATTGTCTTTGTTTGTCTATATCCGGATTAAAAGCTGCACTGAGTGAAATAAACTGCGACTTTTTTAAAAATATAAGTACAGATTATTTAGACATCTGGTTATTTAAATAGATACTACATATTTTTTAATAATTATTTTATTATACAAATACATTTATTATTATTATATCGTAATACAGGTTGATATATTTTTAAAATATATTTTTTTCTGCAGTACGACCGCGAACGGAAGAACTGAAAATAATCTAGTATTTTTTTTTTTACAAATTCAGGATTTAAAAATATAAATCAATGATAAGTATAATAGTTTTATGCAATGATTTAAAAAAATCTGACGTTATAAAAATGAAAGAGATGTAATTAGGACTAGGATGACTTAAAATGATGTTGCGCTGGTCTTTAATTATAATAACCGTAACTTTAAACTTTGATTAATTATTAATTAATAAATAATACAAGTCTTCACTAAAATATAAAATCGTGCGTTGAAACAGTATCCAGATATTGAGGATTTTAAAATTTTAAATAAAAAAATATTAAACCGCAGGAGTTAAGTTTTTATCAGTCGATGCGGTTGCTTGCAATGACGATTGCAGATGAAAGGAATGAAAAAAAATATCATTTATATTTAAAGTTCATCATGCTCGTCATCTCTCGGCTCTTCGTCGGCGTCAACTTCCTGCGCGTCGTCTTCGGGAGCATTTTCCAGCGGCTCGTCATCCTCCTCTTCTTCCTCGGGCACCTCGTCTAGAGGAATGCCCAGGGACTTCTTCATCAGCTGCTCGACGCTGGCGGCGAAGCTCGCGGTTTCGCGGAGCATGTACCCGGACCTGAGGGTGGCGGTCTTGAACATCAGAGTCGCCATTTCTTTGGCGGTGGCGTCTTCTGCGTCGGCTTCGACTCTCTTCAGAAGCTCTCGGATCAGCGGATGTCTTGGGTTTATCTCCAGAGTCTTTTTCTGGTTGAGGTAGTAGGATTTTTGGGGGTCGTCGGCCTTCTGGTGGGCGTTGGAGATGGCGAGACGTTCCATGTTTCCAGTCCAGCCGAACATGCTGGCCACCAGGGCGCAGGGTGAGTCTGTAAGACGCTCGGACACCTGGGCCTTGCTGATGTACTCTGAGAGAACGTCTCCGAGCCACTTGGTGAGAGGTTCGAATGAGGACTTGAGTTCCTCCATTCGTTCTTGGGCTTTCTTGCTGTCGTCGAGTGTGAATCCTTCCTTGGCGACGTTCTGGAACTTCTTGCCGTCGAATGAGGGCAGTGCGGAGATGACATGCTCGTCAACGGCTTCCGTGAGGTACAAAACTTCGTAGCCCTTTTTAATTAAACGTTCGACGAATGGAGACTTTTTAACTTCGTCTTCGCTGGCTCCGGCGATGTAGTAAATTGCCTTCTGGTTCGGCTTCATACGAGACACGTAGTCGTTGAGCGTCGTCAGGTTGGACATTGCGGATGACTTGAACTGCAGGAGTTTTGACAAGCGAGCGCGATTCTGTGAGTCTTCAAGAATTCCTAATTTAATATTCGTGCTGTACTCCTTCCAGAATGACTCGTACTCCTCTTTGTTTATTTTCTTGATCATGTCCAACACCTTCCTTATGAGTTTCTTCTTAATGACCTTGATGAGTTTGTGCTGCTGGAGATCCTCACGCGAAACGTTAAGTGGGAGGTCATCGCTGTCGACGATACCGCGGATAAATGACAAGTAGTTTGGCATCATGTCGTTAATTTTGTCGGTAATAAACACTCGCCGTACGAACAATTTGATGTTGTCAGCTTTGGTGCCGTAGCGGCTGAAACTGTCTCCAGGTTGAACTTTGGGGATAAACAGAAGAGCCTTGAAAGTGACTTCTCCCTCGGCAACGAAGTGGATTTTGGCAAGAGGTTCTTGGGTGTCTTTGGTAAGAGATTTGTAAAAGTCGACGTAGTCTTGGTCAGGAACATCAGCTGGCTTCAATGTCCAGATGGGCTTCGAGTCATTCATGCGCTCCCAGTCCCAGACGGTTTTATCGATCTTCTTTTTCTGTTTCTCTCCCTCCTCGGCAGCTTCCTCAACCGCGGCATCATCGTCTTCCTCGGGTTTCTCAGTGGTGTCGGGTTCCTTGGTCTCGGGCTCTTCCTCCTCTTCAACTTGGATCGTCTTGCTGGCCCACAAGTAAATCGGGAAGTTTATGAACTGCGAGTACTTTTTGATCAAAGACTTGATGGTGTCTTGCTGCAAGAAATCAAGAGCTTCTTCTTTCAAGTGAAGACTCACTGTGGTACCGCGTTTCAAAGTGTCCCCACGTGGGTCCTCGACAATGCTGTAGCTGGAGCTGTCGGACTCCCAGATGTACTGTTTGTCGTCATTGTGCTTGGTAGTGACGACAATCTTGTTGGCGACCAAGAATCCAGAGTAAAATCCGACACCGAACTGTCCAATCATGTCGTTCATGTCTTGCGGCGCCTTTGAGTCCTGCATCTTGCCCAGGAATTCGGCGGTACCGGACTTGGCGATGGTACCCAAGTTGTTTATCAAGTCGGCCTTGGTCATACCGATACCAGAGTCCGTGATACTCAGGATTTTATTCTCCACATCAGCCTTTATTCTTATTGACAGCTCGGGATTAGTTTCCAGGACACTCTTGTCTGTCAGCGATAAGAATCTTATCTTATCCAGTGCGTCCGAGCCGTTGGATATCAACTCACGTAAGAAAATTTCCTTGTTTTTGTACAGAGAGTTGATGATGAGCTTCATCATGCGGTTCACTTCTGTTTCAAATGTGAATTTCTCAGCCCGCTCACGCAGTTCCTGGATTTGAGCAGCATTCAGTCCGTCAATTTTAATCGCCTCGCCTTCTCTTTTGACAACTTCATCATCTAGGTTAAATAAATAGTCATTTTGTTAATAAATAATTACTAGAGCATATTTTAAAAATTAATTATAAGTTGAATAAATAAATTACCGGTCCTGGAAGCTTCCCGGCTTGATCCGAAGTCTTTGTCAACAGTTCCAACCTCTTCTTCAATTTCATCTTCACTTCTCACCGTACCTGGATAAATAAAATTTGAATTTTAATTGCCAAGTACTCAATGAATAGAAAAATATTTAATTAATTAATTAATAAAATTAAATTAAAAAATTGAGTAAAAAAAATGATTTTAAAAATCTTACCAATTAGGAGCAAAAACGCCAGACCAAAATAAATAAATTTTTTCATCGTGGCCAATAGTTACTGGACCGACGAAGTGATGATTAAATAAACTTTTAAATAAAATAAAAAATATAATTACGACAAATGTTTTATTTAAAAAAAGGTGATTGTTTGAAGCCGTCAAAGTTAAAACTGCCGTGTGTGATTTTGATGTGTTTTTAATACAATGACCAAGCTGCCACTAGACACGAGCGAGCGAGTGCCACCTTGACGACCATGACCAATCCCCGGCGACCACGCAGCGATTTTCAGCCAATGGAATAACGAATTGTGGCTGCCTCCTCCAAATGGCGAGTCTCCATTCGTTCAAATTTTTTTACTTTTACCGCTAATCAACTATTCATATTTGTAATTATTTACTATCAATTTTTCGACTAATTATCGGTACTTTTATCAATTTTGGTTTTTTTTCAATTATCAACTTTTTTTTTAAACAATTTATTAAATAAAAAAAATCAGCACCAATTGTCGGTAAGATATACTTTTAATTAATCATCTGGTGATAATTATTTTTTTAATTTAAAATAATAAAATAAAATTTTTTTAACAAAAAAATTAAAAAATTGACTTTTAGAAAATTCAAAAATTAGTACATGCATTTTTTTTTAAATTGTCTTATGTCTGTTATATTTACATTCATTTTTAGATGACAGTAAAGTTGGCGGACGTCTGACAATTTTTTAAATTTTAAAATAATAAAATAAAATTTTTTTAACAAAAAAATTAAAAAATTGACTTTTAGAAAATTCAAAAATTAGTACATGCATTTTTTTTTTAAATTGTCTTATGTCTGTTATATTTACATTCATTTTTAGAAGACAGCAAAGTTGGCGGACGTCTGACAATTTTTTAAATTTTAAAATAATAAAATAAAATTTTTTTAACAAAAAAATTTAAAAATTGACTTTTAGAAAATTCAAAAATTAGTACATGCATTTTTTTTTTTAAATTGTCTTATGTCTGTAATATTTACACTCATTTTTAGATGACAGTAGAGTTGACAGACGTCTGACAATTTTTTAAATTTTAAAATAATAAAATAAAATTTTCTTAACAAAAAAATTTAAAAATTGACTTTTAGAAAATTCAAAAATTAGTACATGCATTTTTTTTTTAAATTGTCTTATGTCTGTTATATTTATATTCATTTTTAGATGACAGTAAAGTTGGCGGACGTCTGACAATTTTTTAAATTTTAAAATAAAATTTTTTTAACAAAAAAATTTAAAAACTGACTTAGAAAATCCTAAAATCAGAACGCATTTTTTATTTTATCAATTTAATAGTTTAATTTTTTTGTATGTAATTTAAAAATTATCTTATGTCTGGTACATTTACACTCATTATTTTTAGTATGGTGTCAGATTTTTTCACCCCAACATGGGAGGAGTAGAGGAGCATATATTTAATTTATCACAATGTTTACTTGGTCGTGGACACAAAGTTGTGGTGATGACACATTCCTATGGAGATCGAGTGGGTATTCGCTACATGACAAATGGTCTAAAGGTATTTTAAATTATTTAATTACTCATTCTCATAAACAATTAATTACTCAATTAATTAATTTTTTAGGTCTACTATTTGCCAATAAAAGTATTTTATAATCAGTGCGTTCTTCCAACAATGATATGCTCACTTCCGTTGATAAGATATATATTTATTAGAGAAAAAATTGAAATAATTCACGGGCATTCGGCATTTTCAGCTCTAGCACATGAAGGAATGCTGATTGGAAGACTTCTGGGTTTAAAAGTATGACAGTTTAATTGATAAAATTATTCATCCATTTCTCTAATTAATTATTTATTTTCCAGACAGTATTTACGGACCATTCCCTGTTTGGTTTCGCTGATACATCAGCGGTCTTGACGAATAAATGCCTTCAGATATCATTAGCAGACTGCAATCATTGCATCTGCGTATCGCATACTGGGAAAGAGAACACTGTGCTACGTGCCAAAGTTCACAGAGACCGTGTGTCAGTGATTCCTAACGCCGTGGACACGGCATTGTTCACTCCAGACATCAGCAAGAGGAAAAGTAACTGCAGTACGTAACAATTATCACAAATAAAGGTATCAGATATCAGTAAATTTTAAAAATCTTATGGATTTTCTTTTTTTAGTCACAATTGTCGTGGTGTCTCGGCTGGTTTATCGCAAAGGTGTCGATTTATTAGCGCAGATAATTCCCAAGATATGCTCGCGGCATCAAGACGTCCAGTTTTTAATAGGCGGCGATGGTCCTAAGCGCTGGCTTATTGAAGAGATAAGAGAACGCAATTTACTCCAGCATCGAGTTACTTTGCTAGGAAGCCTAGAACACTCCCAAGTGCGTCACGTTTTAAATAAAGGTCACATTTTTTTAAACACTAGTCTTACGGAGGCCTATTGTATGGCCATTGTTGAGGCTGCTTCTTGCGGGCAAGTACTTTCTGAATGTTTAAATAAAATTTTCTATTTATTCATTCATTCATTTATTTAATAAATACTTTAAATTGCAGGTTGCAAGTCGTATCAACCGAAGTCGGGGGCATACCGGAAGTGTTACCGCCAGAATTAATTTATCTAGTCGAGCCAAAGGTAGACGCTCTTGTAGAAGCTCTCGAGCAAGCGATAGCTGACTACAAAAGCGGAAATATTATCTGTCCTTATCAAGTCCATGATAAAATAGTATCTATTTATAATTGGTTCAATATTACCAAGAGAACGGAGATTATTTACGACTCAGTTCACCGGGAAGGTAAGAAGACCATCGGCGAACAATTAGCTAATTATTTATCAAGTGGAGTCTTGCCGTATTTGCTCATGGTCTCGCTATGCTACATCGTACTGCAAATATTGGAATACTTTGTGCCGAGGAAGGTAAACATGATTATTCATTTTTTTAATTATCCCTCGTATATTATTTATTTTAATTTCAGTACATTGATGTAGCAAATGATTACAATCAACCTGAGCAAAATTCAAAAAGTAAGAAGAACAGAAGTACTTGATGATTACTAATGTATTTTATAGTGAAAAATTATAGATAATTGTACATTATTAATTATTAATTACTAGTAAATAATTCGCGGATCGATAAATAATTTATAATCATGCGTCTTAATTAATAATTTAATTGTAAATTTTTTTAATCACGAAAATCAATTGTATAAATAATATTGGCGCCATTGATTAATTAATTAATTTACAAAAATATATGAGAAAACCGAAATAAAATATAGACTAATTAATAGATATGTAAAGAAGTAAGACTTTGTAATAGTTTATTAACATACGATGAATTTTATACGTAAAAGTAAGACAATACTTTTATTTATTAAAAGATTTATCTAATTGACGTAGTAAAATAAATATATTATTTATTTTTAATGCATAATCATTGTTTGTATTTAAAAAAAAAGAAAAAGTATTACGAGTATTATCAATTGTTAATCAAATACTGATCGTATTTTATTTACAGACTAAATAAATAAAAAAAAAATATATAAATGTATACATATATTGGATTAATTTAATTTAAATACAATTACTCAACTAAACACTTATTAGATATATTAAATTGAAATTTAGATCGTAAGTTAATTAGTGTAAAGTAAATGAAAGTTTTTACTAATGGTTTTGAGTAGTGAAAAAATCCATACAGAAGTTAAGAACAAAAAAAATTTTATTTATTGATGCAAAAATAATCTACTCTACTGAATTCCGTCATGTCTACCTGTAAAATTATAAAATTTGTTGTATATATTTAAATTTATTGTTTTGATTGAGTAAAAAAGTACCCGAGTCAAAAAACAAATTCGGATTTTCGTCTCAAAGTTCTCAATGAAGTTTTTGAGGATCAATTTAGAATTTTAAGATTGACAACAGTACAGAAAGTTTTTCTAGTTTAGACCTCAAAGTAGTAGTTACGACCCATTTTACCACTTTGAGGACTAAATTGTGATAACATAGTCTGGATTAGAGTATCAAAATACTCAAAACATACAGGAATAATTTTATCAGCATTTGAACCTCAAGTCTCATTCGACGTATTCTCTCCCCTCCCTTTTTCGATCTAAAATTTTTCAAAGTCCAAAACATAACTTTTCATTTGTTGAGGATTTTGAGCTCTTACTTATAATTCAAAATCGATAAATTATTCGCATTTAGACCTGATAGTTCTCATTGAGGATTTTGAGAACTAGAGTCACTTTCTGAGCGGCAAATAAACCATCAAAGGAATTGAGGCTTTTAAGGACTAAACTAGAATTTGTGTTTTGACTCAGGTATAATTCAGATATTACTGGCGGTTTTATAGTAAATTGAGTGTATCTTATACTGCTTGAAAAAAAGTATGGAAAAAAAATATGTATCTCTAAGCTAGTGCTAGTATTCAATCAAAGTAATAAAATAAATTACTTGTAGGGTAAGAGCACCAATACCCAGCCCCTAACCAGCAGTCAGCCGGTCATATACTTTAACATTGGTTCAAAATATACATAGATATAATTTAACATCAAGTGGCTGGCTACTGGTGCTCTTACCTTATCATTAAAATTCCCAGATTATAATAAAAAAATTAAGACGGGATTATTAGGTAAAATAAATGATTTAAATACAAGTCGACTTTCATATATATTTACATTTATTCTTCCAGTTTAATGAAATATTACAAAGTTTATACTTTACATCGATTAAAGACTGAAATTAAAACTTTTTGAACATATTAAATACAAATTTAGATTATAAATTGGAAGTAAGTAAATCCAACTTTTTATTGAAAGTTTTAACAAAAGTAGAAAAATGCAAACTCAGAAGTTAAGCACAAAATAAAATAAATTTATTTGGAAAGTATTAAGGGGTTAGGGGTAGTCAGAATTTTCAAAAAATCGATTTTTTTTTTTTTGCATTTTCTTAAAGTATAATATTTTAAAAATATTGTGTGAAAATTTGAAGTGAATCCGACAAATTCTTTTCGAGTTATTTAACAATGACCAAAGGACGCTCGGGTGCTACGTGGCATTCGAGTGCAGGTAGCTAGAAACAGCTGCAAGCAACCGACCTTTCGGGTTTCATTGTCATGAATATCTCCCCATTTTAATGTATTTATAATTATATATATATATATATATATATATATATATATATATATATATATATATATATATATATATATTCACAATTTGTAGGTAGTACAAGAACTGAAAAATAATTTTTGGTTGCCAGTATACCTGTAGTCGTTGCACTGATCAGTCGATAGTTTTGTGATAAATTATTTCTCAAGTGAATTAAATTATTAACCATGGGACGTGATTCTAGAAAGGTTTCAAGAGAACTTCGGAGTTCTGAAAAAATTAATAAGTCGCGTTCAGTCAAAAGAAAGAATGTTTTTAATCCGAAAACAGCCGAACGTGATGAAAGTATTCAGAGTACATCTTCTAAAAAATTAAAACAAAACACTGAAGATGATGTACCTGAAGACAGCAGTACTGAATTTCGAATAATAAATTTTATTCAGGTATTCACTGCAATTTCTGCTCTTATAAAATGTAAAAAATGTGATGGAAATGTAGTGTTTCAAACAGCAAGTACACGTGGGCTGGGATTCAAAATTGTAGTTGCATGTAATAACTGTGGAAATGAATATATTCCTTCCTGTTCTTTCGTTGGGCATTCTTATGAAATAAACAGACGTTTCATTTTTGTAATGAGAATACTAGGAATAGGATACGAAGGATTGTGCAAGTTTTGCGGCCTGATGGACATGCCGTCTTTTTTAGATAAATCTACGCATACAATTTTACTGAAACAGATTTTGAATTGTAGTAAAGCCGTCGCAGAAACCTTCATGACGAAAGCTGTGAATGAAGAAAAGCAAGCAATGCCAACAACTGAAAATGAAGATATAAATCATCTAACTGTATCGGGAGATGGAACCTGGCAAAAACGGGGATATACATCGTCATTTGGAGTTTCTTCTATAATTGGCTATTTTACTGGAAAGATTCTTGACATAAACATTAAAAGTGCATATTGTAAGCTATGTGAGTATTGGAAAAAAAAAACAAATACTGTTGAGTTCGAGGAATGGTATCAATCGCATGAAGATGTGTGTTCTGCTAATCATCAAGGGTCTTCTGGGAAAATGGAGGTGGATGCGATGGTCGAAATGTTTTCGTATTCTGAAACTAAATATGGAGTTAAGTATGCCAACTATATTGGTGATGGTGACTCCAAGACCTATTCAGGAATTATAAAATCAGATCCTTACGAAAATACAACTGTAAATAAAAAGGAATGTATAGGGCATGTCCAAAAGCGGATGGGGAGTCGATTACGTACGCTGAAGAGTAAACAAAAAGGTCTTGGTGGTCGAGGTAAGCTCACAGGAAAATTAATAGACAAACTAACTGTGTACTATGGTTTAGCAATACGCCGGCATTGTGATTCTATTGAAAATATGAAATCTGCTATAATGGCAACCTTTTATCACTACGGCTCGAGTGATGAAAAACCGAATCATGATATGTGTCCAAAAGGCGAAGAATCTTGGTGCTCTTACCAGCGCGCTGAAGCAAGAGGAGAGCTTGATACCTTTTCTCACGATTATTCTCCTTTACCTTCTGATGTTTTAAAAGCTATCAAGCCTATATACGAAGATCTTAGTAATGAAAATTTACTTTCAAGATGTGTAGGTGGATTCAATCAGAATAATAATGAAAGCTTTAACCAACTAGTATGGAAAATATGTCCAAAAACGGTAAATACTAGTTTTACTATCGTACAAATAGCTGCATACGTTGCTATGTGTATATTTAATGAGGGTATAAATTCATTATTAGTCTTGATGAATACACTAGGACTTAATTGTGGGCCTAATTCTCATCGGTATGCAGAAAGAATGGATGCTGCACGTATCAAAGTAGCAGATAAGCGCGCTAATGATAACACCCGAGAAGGTCGATTGCAACGTAGGCACCAGCAAATCGATATTTTGGAAGCTGCTATGTCGGCTGAAGAGCTATTATATGGTCCAGGAATAGATGACTCAGTGTAAGTTATTAAATAATTCTTATAATTCGACATAAATCCATAGCAAAACTTTAAATGCGTTTTTCTCAAAACTATGTTTTCTGAACTGGTGATCACTGTAACTTAAAAACTGCTCGGTAGATTTCAATAAAATTTATTGTACTTTTGAAATACATTAAAAACTCGTGCCTGATCGAAGGATTTTTTTTTTTTTCAAAAATTTCGATTTTTTTTTAACAATAAACTGTCGGTTTTTTTCTCGAAAATTTGAAAAAAATTTCCTGAGGCCGCCATTTTGTTAATTTCGAAAAAAAAAAAAAAAGCTTCGATCAGGCACAAGATTATCTATTAATAAAACTAATTTTTCTTGTCCGATTGATTTTAGATGAATCTCCAAGGACTTATGATGATCACCGCAAAGGACTTCGGGAGGAACGGGCTCTACAAAAACAGCGATAACTTTTTGAATTATTAATTTTTTTTTTTGAAATTTTCGTGAAGTCAAATCGAAACGTGTTCTAATAAAGCTATGTTTTTATTTTTGTCAAATAAAGTAATTAACTACAAAAAAAAAATTATTGAAAATCATCATTTTTTCATACCCCTGAGTACCCCTAACCCCTTAAATTTTATGAAGAAAAATCTTACTGCGATAAATAAATGGATCGCTATCTAGTGATGCAAAGACAATCCACTCTGCAATAAACTTAATTCCTTCAGTATGCCTAAAAAAAAAAAAAAAAGTGATTTAATTATTGAAATTAAAAATTTCGAATATTTAAAAAAATATAAATTACAGTATAATTAAAGAAAAAAAAGTATACCATTTTCTGAATAGCGTTGGCTTTATTTACAGCGTGTAGTAGTTGTAACATCTTGACGTTATTGAATAATATGCTGGCGCCACACTTGTAAGCCAATGATTTAATTTCTTCAGCATTTTCGTCGGTATAATAGTAGCTGATGAGGGATTGTTCACACAGATTTATCAGTCTTGTTAATTTATATTTCGAAGCAGCTTCTAGCAAACCTACTGCATGATCATCCAAGTCCTCAACATTCAGAGTGTACATAAATTCTAAAACTCTTTTAAATATCTCTGGCTCTATATCCGTAAGAGCTACTTGGTTATCATTGCCATCAGACATTTGTTGATGATGATCAACCATTTCATATAATTTAGGACACCGTGCTTCCAATACTCTTTTATGGACTGGAAATGCAACACCCTGTACATAAATCATAACGTCACGGTCATCTTGAACTTTATATAACTCCGAGAAATCACCTGATGAATTGGGATCTGGAAAATAGGCGTAAACCATACGCTCGTCAGGAAATATAGGATCATCATCCAAGTAAGTTATGAGTTCGATGTACAGTGTCATGGTATTATTTGGAAGTAGTTTATCTATTGTGTTCGGTAACTCGGGGTAAGGTAAACAGTGTCTAAATACTTCAGGATGATTAAAAAAACCCTGAGAATCATCAAATTTCCGGTTCTTTCGTCCAAGAAAAAACTTATTTTTGTCGGCATCGACCAGGTAAAAATTACAGGTGACATGATTCCTAGGTTCTAATTTTTTAACAGCGTCGAAAAATATCTTGAATCCAGACTTCAATTCATTATTAGCAAAATTCAATGTGATGTACCAGTCAACGGCATGATCTTGAGCTTTTGTAGAAAAGTAGTGAGTCTCCTTAACAGGATAATTTAGAAACTGGTTCTTGGCCGGATTTACTTTTGCGAATGTTTCACTCATATTTTCAAGTACCCATGTATGATATTCTTTATCAACGTTTTGTTCGATTTTTTTTAAAGGCATTTTAAAACTCGACACTTTTTATACTATTTACCTTTCTCTTTAAGAGTGAATTTCTGAAGATATCCCAAATGGCTGGAGTGGGTCAGCCAATCAGAAAATTCCACGTTCTTTTGCAGACTGCAGTCGCATTTTGGCCAATGACAAAATTCTGACTTTGTCAGTATTTTATTATAATTTCATTTGAATCCTGACTTTGTCAATATTTTATTATAATTTCAAATTTAATGACATTTAAAAAGAAAAAATTATAATTACTTAAATCATTATCATTATTATTGTATTGTTGTTGGAATTTTATGGTAGCGCCACGCGATTGCTGGTGGTAAGACACAAAATCATTCGTAAAACTTAGTTTTTTTTTTGCTGAGAGATGTTATGAAACTGACTTTTGTCAACATAGAAAAATTTTTAAATAGAAAAATTTTTTTATAGAATTGTTGTGTCATAGAGATATGCAGAATAGAGAAATATTAAGGAGAGTTGTATAGTTATGGAGAAATTCCATAATATAAATATGTTAACACCTAATTCTGTCATATTATAGTAAATTTTGTAGAGACTTAATTTTCATAGAGATATATAATATAGAGATATTTTGGACATGAATTATTTTCGCATATATTTATACTTAATAGAATAAGTTTACATAGAGATAATTTTACATAGAATTATTTTGCAACATAAATATATTTAGTATTGATATTTTCGCATAGAAATCTATTTAAGAGAGTGGTATGTTGGTAGAGTGATAATAGTAGAGATCTGCAAGGCACGCTTGTAACCGGGTACGGTATGAATACCCGCCGCTGATTGTATATCAACAAAAATAAAAAAAATTCAAATCGATTGAATGTTTCCAATTTTAATAGATGACACTGTATGCATTTTTTATTATACTCTTAACGGGCTTGCTGAAGCTAGCTCCCGTCAATTTTGATTTTTACACTTTTTTAATTTTTCAATGCCCCAATCGTTTGTTCGTCGATTGTTCGTTATTGTCCGTCAATTGTTGTTGTTTGTTCGTTGATGGTTTATTTATAATTAAATAATTAAATTTTCATCCTTAACTTAGCCCCCCTCAACTTATCGTCATTTTATTTCTTTCTGTTATGAATCAATTAATATTCATTTTCTTTTGTCCTATCATAATCTTCGTTTGTTCGATTATAATTAACGTTTTATCGCCTTTTATTATCAATTTTAATTAATTAACATCTCATTACCAGTATAGCTATGTCGCGCATGCGCATTAATACTTATGACGTATTGGGATCTCCTTCCAGATGCCCGGGAACATTTAAATTCATGATTTAATACAAAAAAAAAAGTGAATATCCAATCAAACAAGAAATGAATTTTTAATTGTACTTGTCATTAAAAAATTAAATAAAATAATCTCAATATTGATATTGTGAATAATCTTAATATACAGCATCAATTCGAATAGTTAGTAAATTAGTTATTAATTAATGAAAAATATAAATGAAAATCAATTTTATCATGCTTTTCAGCGAACGTCTCTGCATTCAAAGTGAGTGCACACATATTGTATTCTTCTATTGGATTCTATGGGAATTTTTGGATAGGGTGAAGATTTCCTGTGCGTGCATATTTATATATGCTGAATTTTGAAGCAAATTTTTTAGTCAAAATTAATTTTTTTATTTTTAAAATTATTTAAATACAAATTAAATAAAATTATTCATTACGTGGAGACATAAATAATTAATATACTTAATTAATTGATTTATTTAGTATCAATAAAAAAGAGAGGGGGGGAAATGGGATACCCCCAAAATTTTATAAAAATCATTTGTTTTTTTAAGTATTCCATTGAATTTTTTTTGTTAAATTTTTTCAAAAATTGAAAGCGTCAGTCGAAAAATATTAATGACTTTTTTTTTATGGTAAAAAATATTTTTTTCTTCCTTAGCATCTAATATTTATGTGAAATATAATTTTCCTTAATGTAAATTACATAAAAAAATTTAATTTCCTCAAATTTATTTAATTTCCATAATTTTTTTTTCACTTTTTTTGGGACTATCCCATTTTGCCCGCAAAAATTGAAAATTTTTTTTTGACAGCAGCTGCAAATTGTCTCCATTCTCTTCAAATATAAAAAAAAATTAAGTACCCCCTTCCCCCCTCCCGCCAATTGAAATAAAATTTATGAGATTTAAAAAAAAAACTTATAGACTAACCCTGAATGACTTAACTTGACTTACATACATACTTAAGTAAATTGATGAAATATAAAAATAAATGAACATATGTGAACTACATCCAAGCATCAGACGACATTGTTCGACATAAGTTACATGTATTGAGTGTACTTTTATTAAGTTTTTTCGTATTACATATATTTTACTATAGTACAATTGTCTGCACGTAGTATCAGTGGTAGCGGTAATAGTAAATAGACATACATATGTATATACAAATATATAACACGAGTAGATGTAAAGGTGGGCTGGAGGTGTGCTCTAGCTTTTATTCACCAGCATACTTAGTTATATTGTCACTTTCCATCCGGTTGGTCGCCGTATCCTCGTTATCGTCCCTCTAATCAACTTAAATCTCTGCCGCGTATTAATTTTTTAAATTTAAATTTAAAGTTTGGCGGTTCATTTAGTAAAATTTAAAATAAATTACTGTCAAACTGTTTCGTAAAAGATTCCGGTAAGTTTTAACTACTAATTATCTAATTTATTTTTACAACCAATGACTTACAATCAATCAATCAATCAATCAATTAATTAATTATTTAATTAATAAATAATAATTAATAAAAACAAATTATTGTTTCAATTTTTTTTTTAATGCGTAACAAACTTTCCAATTACCTGAGGTTCGTATAATAAAAAAATTAATTATACAAATAATTATTAAAGCTTAATTAATTAATTTCATATAAATTACATTTATTTATATAAAAAAAAAAAAATTGCTTGAGTAGCTTTCAAAATAAAATCACGCTTTCAAATAGTTTTAAAAAAAAAAAAAAGTTTTAAACTCAGCGTAAAGTGTTTGAATATTTACCCGCATTATTTGTTTTCGCAAAAAGTAACACGATTTTCAAATAAATTATATTTATTATTATTATTATAGACTACATGTGTGATATAATGAGCTTTACACAGTTATTAACAAATAAATCTTATGAGTAATGATTATATATATATACATATTTATAACACATAATAATATATATATTTTGTATTAAAAGAGGGCATGGTTAAAGTTTGTACAAGACCGTAATGCGTTAATATATAAAAAGTAAATCGATCGGTACCAATAATTTATGCAGACGTAAATTTTCTTTACTATTCTACCTTTGCCTCTGCCTCTGCCTTTGCCTTTGCCTTCTAATACATTATCTATCCCACTAATGGATATCACATATAGGGATGTAGTGGCATTACGGTCGATGACAAACATTAGTCTATATATAAATATATAAAGAGGTGTGTGGACTTTAGCTTTGGAATGGAGTACATGCAAACTTTGTTTTATAATTTTAAAAATTAACTGACGAGCTCAGTAAGCTACACTTGTATTACACGTTATGGTTTGCAAAACACGATAACTTTTATTTAGTCCAGCGCAACATCAAGATATATCACTATCTTTATTTAGATAATATATATATGTATATAGTAATGTTTTGAAATATTATGTAGGCTACGGTTATTGATTCGGTAGATAATTATTAGCTCGTGACGATTTTTCTATCGACTTTTTTAATTAGTTTCGTTAATTTTTTAGATAATGTCCAACAGACCGGTGAGCGCGACGACGAGACAGGAGGCGGAAATGATTAACAAGGCCCAGAGGGCCATTCATACCGCCGAAGATTCTATTGAGAAACTTCGGCTGCTCTGTTTAGCCAGAGGTGCTGGGGGTATTCTTGGGCTGGCAAGGTAATTTTATTGTTTATTTGTTTCATTCGCAAGAGGAAGTTGTTTATTGAGCTAATGATCGTGATATATATTTATAGAATATTTCGTCGGATGGATGAAGATGGTAATAAGCAGTTGAGCAAAGAAGAACTTGTCGAAGGATTCGAGGCCATGAATTTTGAATTCGAAGAGGAAGAAATTGATCAGATGATCACTAAATTGGATACCGATGAAAGCGGGACTATTGATTTAAATGAATTTATTACTGCGATTAGAGTAAGAATTTTTTTAAAAATTTATTTTCGCTGCTTCGGAGTGATTGTGGATTTTATTTAAATTTGAATCCACCCGCCACTCGGAGTTGTTAAAAAAAATCACTCCATATGATAAGTAAATAGCGGAGAGATTTCAGAGGGATCTGGATTCTGTTTCAATTCAGAATCAACTCCGATTGGGAGTTTTAATATTAAAATATACTCCCCTTCGGAGTGAATTTCACTCCGAGGAGATTAAATAAATAAACGGTCTTCTGCTCCGCAATCAATCCGCGTTCACTCCGAAAATTTTTTACAGTATACATAAATATATTAGTACTGATAGTTAATTTATTTTAATTATAATTTTTAATGCGAAAATGAATATTTTGGGACAAGTTGTGCCATTTAAAATTTTTTAAGCTGATCATTTTATCCCTCATTAATTTAATACCAAATATTTTTTTTCTGAGGATCCGTTTTTTGTTCCCCGTACTCTGAATTATCAATTTTCTAAAAATTAAAAACGTTTATGGCTAAAAAGATAAAACAAGCAGGAAGTTAGTAAAAAAATTATATAAATAAAATATATAATTACAGCCTCCGATGTCTGAGAGCCGTATAAAACTAGTCGAGCAAGCGTTTCAAAAACTTGATAAGACTGGTGACGGAGAGATAACAGTTGCTGATCTCCGCGGGGTCTACAATGTCAAATGTCATCCGAGATATATAAGCGGCGAGGAGAGCGAGGAGAGTATCTTGAATAAATTTTTGGGAAACTTTGAGCAAGAGAGTTCTAAAGACGGTGTCGTAAGTATTTTACTACTCAACTAATAAATTCCCTGTTAATTAATTAACTATTTAATTATCTAGGTAACCATGGAAGAATTTATGAATTACTACAGCGCAATAAGTGCTAGCATTGATCACGATGCATATTTTGATCTCATGATTCGTAATGCCTACAAATTATAAATTTAAAAAAACCCCAATTAATTTATAAAATTATCGGATTCGAATTTCCCGCGCTGATAAATTTTGAAAATAATAAATTACTTACAATTGATTTAATTAAAAATAATCGCGCCTGCGAAGTAAAATTACAAAACTAAAGGTATTAAATTTTTTGCAGTGATATATTTATTATTCAACTAGTGCATGCCCATGAGTGTTCATATAAAATATAAATCTTTCAAATATTTTTTTTTATGAATAAAACATACAAAGCTTTGAATTATCGACATTCCATAAATAAAATCGTACTTATACTCTCATTGTCAGTTAATTAAACAAATTTTTTCATCCACAGCTTCATTATTATTTACAAAGTGTATTAATTAATTAATTATTTATTGTTTATATAGAGACTAGTGTACTGTACTCTGATTAAAAATAAATAATTAGTAAAAAAAAGAAAACAATAATTATTTTAACTGGAATAAAATATAAATAGAAAAATAAAATAATTAAACCGACGTAATAATAATTTTGAAAACCGGAACAAAAATGTCAAAGGTGTTTGCGTTGCACAATTCTGTAATATAAAGACTTTATCAATTAAATAAATCCGGTCGTTCAACTGTAACTTTACACTTTTATTATTATTATTTATATAACAACAAATATAAAATATTTAGTGATAATAATAATGAGTGTAAATGTAGCAGACATCAGACAAATTTTAAATTTCAAATAAATCGAGTAAATAATTAATAAAATAAAATTTTTTAAAAGTGCGCATTTAAAAAATTTAAAAATTAGTAAGCGCATTTTTTACAAATATTATTTTTGTGATAATAATAATGAGTGTAAATGTAGCAGATATCAGACAAATTTTAAATTTCAAATAAATACAGTAAATAATTTAAAAAATTAAATTTTTAAAAAGTGCGCATTTAAAAAATTTAAAAATTAGTAAGCGCATTTTTTACAAATATTATTTTTGTGATAATAATAATGAGTGTAAATGTAGCAGATATCAGACAAATTTTAAATTTCAAATAAATACAGTAAATAATTTAAAAAATTAAATTTTTAAAAAGTGCGCATTTAAAAAATTTAAAAATTAGTAAGCGCATTTTTTACAAATATTATTTTTGTGATAATAATAATGAGTGTAAATGTAGCAGATATCAGACAAATTTTAAATTTCAAATAAATACAGTAAATAATTTAAAAAATTAAATTTTTAAAAAGTGCGCATTTAAAAAATTTAAAAATTAGTAAGCGCATTTTTTACAAATATTATTTTTGTGATAATAATAATGAGTGTAAATGTAGCAGATATCAGACAAATTTTAAATTTCAAATAAATACAGTAAATAATTTAAAAAATTAAATTTTTAAAAAGTGCGCATTTAAAAAATTTAAAAATTAGTAAGCGCATTTTTTTCAAATATGATTTTTAAAATTATTTATTTATAATTTTAAATTTTTCTGATGTCTGCTACATTCACACACAAATGTCTGCTAACTTTACTATCATTAATAAATGATGATCCTGAAGTTAGCAGATAATTAAAAATTTTCGGATTTTTTTTTCCAGCAAATAAATTACAAAAAAATAAAAACTAAAAATATGCACTTGTAGAGAATTTAAAAAACTACAGGTGCAATTTTTTCAATTTTTTTTTTTTTATAATTTACTGTCTAAAATAAAATCCAAAAATTATTAGACATCCGCTAACTTCAGTATCATTAATAAATGACAATAAAGTTAGCAGACATTTAAAAATTTTTTGATTTTTTTTAACAAAAAAATAAATAATAAAAAATATATTTTGAAAAATTGCACGTATAGTTTATTAAATTTCCGACATGTGCATTTTTTTAGAAATTTTTTTTTTCATTGTTTATCTGTCAAAAAAAATTTTTTTAATTTCAAATGTCTGCTAACTTTACTATCATTAATAATAATAGTCATTTAATTAGATAATTATTTTTCTAAAAAAAATAATAAAGAAAAATAAATTTCTGTTTTGAGAGTAAGGAAATAAAAATATATGAGTTAAATATATTAATCATTAAAAAACTCAATTAGTGATTAATGATAACGAACAAGAAAAAGACTAAAAAAAAAAGGATTTATTGATTTGTTTAAAGTTCAAATATGGAAGCAAGACAAGTTTTGCTAAATTTAATAATATATCAGTCGTGTCGGGGTAAAAATTAGTATGAGCTGCATGTCTTACTCATAGTCCGAGGTTACAAAGTTAAAGACATATATATGAATATATACATATATATGTATAGAATGAAAATGATAATAACGAATGTTAGCTGGCGACTTTGGTCAGTATTCACGTGGACTCCTGACTGTTAAGTTCAGTTTTACTCAGCGTTTTGTTGACCTGTAGTTTTACCTACTTGTCATACCTGTACTATAATACTAGGTATAGACGTAGATATAGATATATATTAATATAATCGGGCATCATATGTACATCAGCATCACTCGTCCTTCATTCAATCCACAAGTAAATGGAGTGATTATTTTGCCGCGTCATTTGATTAATTAAATATTCGAATTTTTTTTAAACTAAATTGTAAAATAGAAAATCAATCGATATTTGTTTTATTTTGTAAATAAATAAAACAATAAACTGTCTGGTGTAAGTCATTTGTTTGCGAAAAATCCCGTTTGTGAAAAATTGTAAAATAAGTACTATTTCAATTAGTATTTATGTAATTGAGGTAAATGACAAGTAATTGATCGCTTTTCCGAGGCTGCTGGGTTTACCTTTTTAAATTGAGACGTGGACAGTCCTGCAGGTTAAACGTAAACGTATACATATATAGATATATATTTTAAATATACGTGGGATTTTTTTTGGTAAAAATTTGGAGTAAAATGTCTCGTACAATTGCAATCGTTTTATTTATCTGCTTTGGTGAGTACAAAGATTACTTTTTATTCAATTTTTTTTTTTATCAGCTATTTATTTATTTAAATGTATCGACTTGCTTTTAATTTTAATGTAAAATAATTAATTAATTAAGTGGATCGTTTTGTATTAATTTTGATTTTAAAAAATTAATAACTTAAGTGGATCGTTTTGCTTTTAATTTTGATTTTAAAAATTAATTACTTTTTAATTTATCGTTTTGCTATTAATTTTGATTTTAAAAAATTAATTACTTAAGTGGATCATTTTGTATTAATTTTGATTTTAAAAAATTAATAACTTAAGTGGATCGTTTTGCTTTTAATTTTGATTAAAAATAATTAATTACTTTGTTTTTTATATTTTTTAATTCTGACTTATAATAATAATTACTTTTTTTTTTTTAATGTTTTGATTACAATTTTGTGTAATTTCATTGATTACCGGATTCAAAAATTTAATTATTTTATTAATGAGTATTTGATTAAATTTTTTAATTTTGATGACTAAAAAATTTAAGTAATTGGAGTTTTATTAAAAAAAAAAAAATTTAATAATTGCAATCATTAATATTCTGTTTAAAAAATTTTGATCACAATTTTTTGTCATTTCATTGATTACCAGATTCAAAAAATTAATTATTTTATCAATGAGTATTTAATTAATTGAAATTTCAATTGTTAAAAAATCTGAGTAATTAAAATTTCAAAAATAAAATATGTGAGTAATTATAATAATTAATTAATTTATCTCATACAATTATTAAGATCTAATGATTTATTTACTTAAAACAGAAGCGATAATTCCATAATTTGAACACCTGTTCATACAATTGAGTAATTAATCAACTGATTCATCAGTAATTATCCACTATCACTAGTATATTAATTAAGATAATAAACATTTTTAAATAACTTTTATATTAAAACATTTTCTTTATCCCTTTACTGCAAATTTATTTATTTTACTCCAAATAAATTTTTCTTTCAAAATTTAAATTAAATTTATCATAAAATTGTATTACAGATGTATGATATATTTTAAAATAATTGCATTACATAGATAAAAAAAAACATAAATAGAAGCCTTATATGTTACGTATTTAAATGATGTAACATCTTAATCTGTTATTTAAAATTAAATATGTATATTTATTTACTTATTTTTCGAGTTCAGTTGCATACTTTATTGATGATCATTTTAAAAAATAAAAATTATCTTTAAAAAAATAAAATCTCTCGTTTATTCACTGTAAGTTTTTAATCGTCAGTGGATTTAAAATGGAGGAAAAAAACCAAGAGCTAGTGATACATACACGAAAAAAATTTTTTTTTACCACAAGATAAGATAACTTACGGTAACAAAATTCTGCCCTAATATACGGATAATGAAGCATTCGTTTACAAGCAATGGTTTGTAACTGTAACAAAACTGTCGTGTTCCAACAAAGAAACTGATTTGTTAAAGTAACCCCTGGTAGAAATTTTTTAGAATTTTCTCTGAAAAACCCAGTTCTAAAGTTCTAAATCCTTTTTCAAAGTTCTAAAGACTTTTTCAGAGTTTTTCAGAAAAAATCCCGAAAAATTTCCACTAGGGGCAGAATGAATTTGTAGCATTAACAGAAATTTTTGTAATCATAAGCTAAGATTACTTATGATAGCAAATTAAATGCCGGCTTTAAAATGCGACGATATTATTATAATAAACATCATGTGTTCTCATAACAAAATGACTTATTAATTACGATACAAATTCATTTGTTACCGTAAGCTAATTATTTTTGTCATTATAACAAAATCTTTCGTTATCCCGTCTTTTGTTATCAGGACGAAATTAGTTTTTTCCGTGTAATAAATAAATATATGAAAAAAATTAAAATAAAAAAAAAAACTATGGATTTATGAATGAAAAAATAAATATATTGATATTTCAGGAGTATCCAGTAATGTGGTAATGAGTCAGCTTCTGTTGACGAACTTACTGCCGGGAGCGAACTTACTGCCGGGAGGTTTCGCGGGCGCAGATCTTGATTCCTTGAACGAGACGGCACTCGGACAGGTTGAAAACGTAAAAAACCAGTTTAAAAATAAATGCGAAAAAAATGGTGGCCCGGATGTTTATGACAAAGTGCTGAAAGCCAACGATGAGATACAAAACTGCATCAAAGGACTCGTTAATATGACGGAGCTGCAGGATGAGATCGAGAAGGCCAAGCCGACAGGGGACCTTGATATTGTATTCAAAAAGTACTGTATGAAAAAGCCGACATTGAAAAAATGTATCACCGATTTTACATCGACCGTGGAACCCTGCCTTGAAACCCAAGAACGTGATACTGTTAAAATAGCGTTAAATGTCACTGATTCACTTCTCAATTTTATTTGTCACAAAGAAGGAGATCGTATTGCTCGTAAGTGTTTTTTATTTTTGTCTAATGATAATTATCAGTTATTTATCATTTTTTCATACTTGTTATTGATTATCATCGGGTTTTATTGCAGTATTTATTGCCGCTGGTGGTCCGGAATGCTTTAAATCACAACAAGAAGGTCTTCAGCAGTGTATGAATTCAACTTACGGTGGATATTTACCAACAAGCGAAGCTGAGAACTCGACACCTAGTCTTGAAAGTTTACCTAAATTGTTATTTGGAGTTAAGGAATGCAGGTTAATATTTATTTTAATATCTGGGAGCTTATAATTTAAGGCCATGCTCAGTATCCCCCATTTTTTTTTAAATTTCAATGGCTTTCAATTATGACCGTAGCCAAATTTTGTTAATTGATTAAAAAGAAATTAAAACTTTAATTGAAGGGAGAACGTGGTCGTCATTTCACTAAGATACAGGTTTAAAAAAAAATTACTTGCAGTTGATGTCAATCGGGAGCTGAACGAAATTTTTGAAATAAATTTCAGTAAAATCTTCATGTCAATTTTATAATTCGAATTTAAAAATTTTCTAGAGCAAAATTTATTAAAAAAATTTAATTTAACTCCTGATTGATGACAACTGCAAGTAATTTTTTTTAAATTCTATATCAAGGTGAAATTACGACCACGTTCTCCCTTTTTCAATTAAGGTTTTAATTTTTTTTTAATTAATTGATAAATTGGGGGCAGTGTCTGAGAATGCCCTTGAATAAAATAAATTAATAAATGATTTTTTTTAGCGACATGGAGAAACTGAGGGGATGCGTTGTCACGGAGTTAGAAAAATGTACCGACCCAACACCTGGAAATATTGCCGACGCATTATTTACTTTTGTAAAACGTGTGACTCCTTGTGAAAATCTTTTGAGCGGACGATCTGCTGCTCTAGTTGAAGAAAATCCAAAATTGCATGGGCGCAACAGTTCTCCCATCAGTGCTAGCAGTTTTTATTCGCTGGTATTCATCACCGCAGCACTTGCGCTGGCCTAAATTTCAATTTGTAATTTTTATTAATATAATTATTATTATTTTGTTCATTAATTCAGACAAATTACACTTTAATTGTGTTGTTAATAAATTTAATGGTTTATTTTAAGCTGTTGTTTTTTTGATACGTGATCAGGTCGAATGTTGTGGAGAAATTAATAATTGTACACATATCAAATAAATGTTAACTTGGAGTTTTTAAATTTAGTTGTTACTTGTCGTGTTTTGTATTTTTATATTGGTATATGTTATTAATATATTGATATATAGATAGATAGATATATGATGTTGGCACTATTATAAATATAAATATATGAAGCACTGGAAAATAACAATTAATATAATAAATAAAAATATATGAAAAATAATTAATGATTTTTATTTATTAATTAGCATTAATCAATTATTAATAAGTTTAATTATATATTATTAGTTATTAATTTTGAACGATTTTCAGTTCAAAAACTACCTTACTTTTGGGGGTACCCCATTTGCCCCCCCCCCCTCCCCTAGTTAAGAGAAAATACAAAAATTTAATCTGTGCTGGCTTCTGTGATAATAAAAATTAAAAAAATTAATTTGGTATGAGTGAAAAAAAATATATTAGACGACTAATAAAAAAAAATATGACTATGTGTAAATTTTTTTTCAAGAATCCCATGATTATACAAATCATCAAATTTGAATAATAGAAATAAAAAAAAGAATAAGAGTTAATTTTAGAGTAAAGATTTTAATAAACAATTAAATTCAAATCATGTGTTATAAATTTGACAGTAATATTTGGGCAGTCATCTACTGACTGTAGGTTGCTCGTTAGTAATTAATTTTAAAAAATTTTCAGTTCAAAAACTACCTTACTAATTTTATCAGTAACGATAAATTCAAATTTATTTTTATTAAAATCATTAACTTTTTTGAATTTAAAAATCTGAGATTTTTTATGATCCAGAAGTTAGCAGACAATCAACAATTTTTGGATTTTTTTTTCACCAAATCAATTGCAAAAAAAAAAAAAAACTAAGAAAATGCACATGTAGAAAATAAAAAAATCTACAAGTGCAATTTTTTTAAATATTTTTTTTTTTATAATTTATCATTTTTTTTAAATTCAAAAAATTATTTGACGTTTGCTAACTTCAATATCATGATTTTTTATGATCCTGAAGTTAGCAGACAATTCAAAATTTTTGGATTTTTTTTTGAACAATTAAATTTGAAGAAAAAAAAAAATAAAAACATGCACATGTAGAAAATTTTAAAAACTACAGGTGCAATTTTTTCAAATATTTTTTTTCTTCTGGTTTATCGTCTAAAAAAAAATCCAAAAATTATTAGACGTCTGCTAACTTCAGTATCATGATTTTTTATGATTCTAAAGTTAGCAGATGATCCTGAAGATAGCAGACATTTAAAAATTTTTGAATTTTTGTTTTTCAACAAATCAATTCCAAAAAAATAAACCAAAAATATGCACATGTAGAAAATTCAAAAAACTACCGGTGCAATTTTTTCAAAAATTTTGTTTTTATAATTTACCATTAAGAAAAAAAATCCAAAAATTATTAGACGTCAGCTAACTTCAGTATCATGATTTTTTTTCTTTTTTTGCAAACTAGTTTCATATTTTTCAAGGACAATAATTAATAAAAAAAATTAATACAATACTTTTAAATATACGTATGTATAGGTTTAAATTTATATATATATATATATATATACATATGTATATGTGTATAGATATATACAATAATGCATAACCTTTGCAAGATCAAAAGTAGTCATCAGAATGTAAAGAAAATAAATAATAAAATAAACAAAAACTAAAGATAAGATGACGTAAATCCAGTGAATTGATAATAAATAATTTTTTAATAATTTTTACAATAAACATAAACAAATATAATAATAATCATAATAACTCGTGATGATAGAAAAAAATTTATCAAATTTACTGTTACGTGCTGTCACTATTCGTCTAGACAATAAAGAGTTCACTGTCCATGAAATCAAATGAAACATTTATATTTATCAAAGCAATATTCACATATTATTTATTTATTTATTTATTTAACAATCACACAAAATCATAAAACCCGCCAATTTTTATTTATTTAAATTAAAACGTAACTTTTGAGTTGTGAGTCAGCAGTAATTTAGTGATAAATAAAAATATTCAAAGGTAAGTTTTAAATTTTACTTATAAATTTAATTCATTTATGAGAACAAATTTAAATTTCCGTAGAAATGGAGCCGAAACCGGCAAGACCAAATTATACGAATCAGATTGAGGAAAATAATAAAATCCCAGCGGGTTTTGTTTATGAAAATCGTGGAAAATACACAGATAATAAATCTAGTGAAGAATGCGTTTTATTAACAAGCGAATCCAAAGGGGGACTGTCACATCCACGTGCGTTATTATTTTTAGGACTATGGTATATATTTAGTGGGTGCACGTTATTTCTTAATAAATATATTTTGTCTTACATGGAAGGCGACCCAACAATCTTAGGTAATTTATTTATTTATTTACCAGCATACAAAATATATACAGAGATGAAAATCATCTGAACATAGTCCTGGTGAAAACACTTGTTCATAAAAAAGTTAAATAATTTTATGCTTCCGGTCATCCAACAAAAGAGACCATACTCATAGCAATGATCATACATGCGTAGATTAAAACGTGTGAAAAATAAAAAATCTAAATTAAAGTGAACTACATTTTAAATGGTCACAATCCAACGCGTTAATTTTAATCTAAATGTTTTATATAAGGTAGAGGTACCATTTGTGGCCACTGCTCCACTTTTGGACCTTCAATCCTTTATTTTAATTAATGAAAAAGTGAAATAATATTTTCATTTTAATAGCAGGAGAGAAGTATCTTCATACATATTTAAAAAATTGATTGTGTGATTGGGTCTTTTACAAATTTTTTTATTTGAATTTTTCAAACGTCCAAAACTGGGTCTAAAGTGGCCAAAAACGGTACCTCTACCCTACACAAAAAAAAAGAGTCAAAATCTTGAGTCAGGAAAATATTTTTGAAGATAAGCGTTTTCGAGTACCAAGTAAAGATTTTTGACGCAAGGGAATTTGTCTTGGTCAGAGGAGATTTATTTTATGAGAAAATTGAGGTTTTCAATAAAATTTTCTTAGCTCAAAAATATTTAACTTCAGTCGAGATTTTTTTCTGTGTACTGAGATATTTATGGCCAGTTTTTTAAACCGGGTTTTAATTAATGTTGCTAGTGTATCTATAAACCAGCAATAATAATTAAATCCCGGATTAAAAATAAACCCGGTTTGAAAACCTGGCCCTTAATTAATCGCTCGAATTTATTTATTTCCTGTAAATTATTAATTAATTATTGATTTTAATGCAGGGGCGTTTCAGATGATAACGACAGCGATATGTGGGTTCATCCAGATGTATTTCCCATGTGGGATGTACAAAACAAGCCCGCGGCTGGTGAAACCACCTGGATTTTACAGGCACATGATATTGGTCGGCTGCACGCGTTTCACTACAGTCTTACTTGGGCTGGTAGCCCTCAATTATGTTGCTGTCAGTTTTACTGAAACTATTAAAAGTTCAGCTCCGTTATTTACTGTTCTTATTAGCAGATATTTATTAGGTAATTGTACACTTATAGTCATTTTAATTAAAAAATCCTTTAGATGATGACTTACGACAATCATTTGCGATTCACTTTTTGTCGTCACAAGTCTTTTAAGCAGACGTTTTTTCGATGTAAATTTCTGATTGTCATCAGCATTTTGGTGGCTTATCGATAGGTCAAAAAACAGCCTCAAGCCCAAAAATGGAGCAGTGGCCACAAATGCTACTTCTGCTCTACATGATAAAAATAATTTACAGGTGAACGCACAGGATTTTATGTTAATTTATCATTGATACCAGTAATGGGTGGCCTAGCACTTTGTTCAGTAAACGAACTAAGTTTCGACTTCAAAGGTTTTATCGCAGCGATGGCCACAAATCTCACTGAATGTCTGCAAAATGTATATTCGAAAATGTTAATTAGCGGTGACAGTTTTAAATATACGTAAGTATTATTTTTCCTAATCATCAATAATTAACTTGGATTTAAATTTACAAAATATTATATTTAGACCAGCAGAGCTGCAGTTTTATACGAGTCTCGCATCAATCGTCGTACAAATACCAGTGACATTATTATTTGTCGATTTATATACATTGCAACATTCCTTTAGTACAAAACTTTTAATGTCATTTTTATTGAACGGCGTGTTCTTCCATTTTCAAAGTATTACCGCCTATGTACTGATGGATTATATCAGTCCAGTTACACACAGGTAATTATTATTATTATTACTGAATATTAATTATTATTTATAATAATAATAAATGTTTTAGTGTTGCCAATACAGCAAAAAGAGCATTTCTCATATGGTTATCTGTGATATTATTCGATAATCCGGTCACAGGTTTGTCTGCTCTAGGTACGTGTACAGTAATTGCGGGTGTGTTGTTGTACAACCGCGCACAAGAGTACGACAGAGCTAAAATAAACAAACTACGGTTCAACTCTAAAATAAATCTACACTGACTCCGACTTGGAAATTATTAAATGTTTACTTAATTAATTTTAGTTTAGGTCAGATGCAATAAAGTATAATTTTTATTAAAGATCATTGTTTTTATTTAATTATTATTTTATAAATATCAACGATGACAGACGGAAATGTCATTACATGGAGAGAAATTTACGGTAACAATTACAATATATTGTAAGAATGCTTCCCATGTTGTATGGTAACCGGTTTTTTTTTTTTTACACAGAAAAAATAGATTTCTTGACGCAAGAAATATTTTGCACTATGAATTGAAGACAAACATTTTCTTTAGGGGTGTGCGAATATCATTCGAATCGAATCGAATATTCGACTAGTTCGAATAATTCGAATAGTTCAAATAATTGTCTTGTGCTCTTAAATTAATCGATTTCGATGAAAAAGTTGTTTTGTTCGGGTGTATTTGGCTCAATTTGAATATTTTTTTTCATAGAACTCATTACTCAAATAATAAAAATTTTATTGTTAAAAAAAGTGTCATCCGGTCATATCTGAAATGAAAAGGTAAATTTCGTATGTTGATTCGAAAATTCTACATAAATTAAATAAAACATGCTACACGACAAAATTTTTTTCAAATTTTTCATGTCAGACAGTCTGCAAGATGTCTTTGAAATTCGATTTTCGAAAATCGGTCCGAAAGCAATAACTTCCCAAATTTTAGGAAATTTACAATTTTCTTAGCGAGAAGTTAAAAATGTCGATAATTACGACGAATACGAATTCTTCTTTAATTTAATAGTTAGTTTATTATTTGGTTTGAATTCAGATTATTCGAAAAATTCGAACTATTTGAATGATTCGAATAATTCGATTCGATTCGAGATGAATAATTCGTAAATTCGAATATTCGCACACCCCTAATTTTCTTTTATTTTTTTCCTCGCCTCAAAAAATTTTTTTTTGCTCCAAAAAAAAATTTTTCTAGACCCAAGATAATTTTTGTTTTCAATTTATCAACCATAAAAATACAGTAAAAATTTTTTGTGCCAAGAAATCCTTATTACTGTGTAAATATCAATTATAAAAATTTCACCCATACAAATTATGGTAATAATTCATATCTATACGATATTGGAATAATTTCTATAAAATTTTGGTAATAATTCCCATAACTTACAGTAAAAATTACCATAATATTATATAATACTGAAATTAGCAGACTTCTGATTATTTTTAGATATTTTTTAAATCGATAAATTATTAAAAAAAAAATATTTTAAAAAATTGCACTTACAGTTTTTTTAATTTTCTACATGTGCATTTTTTTTTCTTTTTTTTTTTTCAAGTTGTTGAAAAAAAAATCAAAAATTCTTAATAGTCTGCAAACTTCAGGATCATGAGATTATAGTGATGATTCCTATAATCATTACCATAAATTATGGACATCATCACCAGAAATTTATTAACTTTTACCATAAGTTATGGGAATTATAAATCCAAGTAATGATTACCATAAAGTCATGGGTTGATATTTAATAAACGTACAAAGAACAGTTGCCATAATTTTTCTCTCCATAATATGACTGCTTTGAATAGATAAGGAGTAAAAAATAAACAACAATTTTACTATTAAAATCTTTAAATATTTATATAATTTATTGTGATGATGATAAAATATTATTTTAAAAGATTTAGGTAACTGAGTATATATTTTTTCAATGATTAAAATTAATATAAATTTATCTTGTTCGTTATCTTTATTTAAATATTCAAAAATCCTAGATCTTTAAATTAAAATTTTTGATAAATTTATCTTTGCTGATACCGCCAATCGTTAAACAAATTAAAGTCATAGATAAAACAATATTTTTTTAAAAAAGTGATAACTATTGGAATGAATGTGATGCAGACAGAAATATTAAATATATGAGTTTGGGACACGGAAACTGATAAAAATTTATATTTTCATAATTGACTGGCTTTCAGTGCTTGGTCCAAGTCAGCGATCAAGTCGCTCTCAGTCTCAATTCCAACTGACAGACGAATCAGCTTATCGTTGATACCCAATTCGTCTCTCGCTTCTTGGGTCAACGAGGCGTGTGTCATTGTTGATCTAATTACAGCCAATAAAATAGATAACAAAATGAGTTTAATTAGGTCAAGTGATTATAAATAAGTAATACATATATATATACATATATATTATGACACTCGTCAATAAACTTACGGTAATTCAGCCAGAGACTCATATCCACCGAGCGATTCTGCGACGACGAATATTTTCAATGCTTTTAAAAATTTACTTGAGTCGCCGTCTACATAAAATGATACCATGCCGCTGTGTCCTGACATTTGTTTCTTAGACAATTCATGTTGTGGATGTGATGGTAAAACTATTGATCATTAAACAAATAAATAAATAAATATTTAATTTTAAATAAATCATAAATAATAAATAATATTTCTTACGTGGATGAAAAACTCGAGTGACATGAGGATGCGCTTCAAGAAATTTACCAACAGCTAGTCCATTCTTCATATGCTGCTTCATCCTGACTTCAAGGGTCTTCAAACTTCGACTTACTTGAGAACAATCGAATGGTGATGGTACAATTCCAAGTGCTAAAAATTAAAAAAATTGTAAGATAAGAGACCTAGTACCCGATCAATTCATCAATTTGTATAGATATATTTAGTAGATATGAGTGATCGAGGACTAGTTCCTGATCAGGTACTGGGTCTCTTACTTTATTTTAAAATTATAATAATAAAATATTATTTTTATTTAATTATTCTAGTATTTTTAAGACAGTCTGCTTATCAGTTATCATTAAAAAAATGTTTAAATAGCCGCGTAATAAAACAATGACTAATAGAATAAAAAAAAGTAATTAACCATTTTGAATAAAGCGCAATCTTTTCTCGAGTTCATCGCTCCGCACAATAACTGCGCCCATGACAACATCAGAGTGACCGTTCATGTACTTTGTTATCGAGTAAATAACGGCGTCGGCACCGAGTTCTAATGGTCTCTAAAAAATAAATAAAATGACGCAATAGATATCTTAAGGCAAATAAAATAAGTGAACTTACTTGGAAATAACATGTTAGGAAACTGTTATCAACAACAACAATTATGTCAGATCTGACGGCTTTCACAGCGTCAACAATAGCCCGGATATCAATGAGCTTCAGCAATGGGTTCGTTGGTGATTCGATCCAGACCATCTGCAAATCGCAATAATAATAATAAATATTTGTGATCCGAGTGGAGCCTGGATCTCAGGTTTCTGACCGCTGACCGCTGGCTACTGGATACCCTGACAAAAAAAAAACATGGTAACGTACTTTGGTGTTGTTCTTGATGGCGTTGGTAAAGTTCTTGATGTTGTTGCCGTCAGCGAACGAGATGTCGATCTTATTTTTTGAGAGACAAGTCCTAAAATAACGGCTGGTGCCTCCGTAGACGTCGTCGACACAGACGATGTGGTCCCCAGATTCTAGTAAAGCTGCCAGTGCAGTTGTCGCACCGAGTCCTGATGCGAATGTCAGCCCATGCTTGCCGTTCTCTATCGCTGCTAGAGTTGTCTCCAGCATATTACGGGTCGGGTTTCCACTTCTCCCGTACTCGAACCCCTGTTAATTTATTCATCATCATCAGCTACTTTAGTTATTGATAAATAAATATCATTGAATTAGTCTATTATATATTTTTATCACGTCAAGAGTTAATAAATATAAATTGACCGGTTTATTAATATGATTTAGTAGCACCCAGGAACTTTATTATTTTTAACTCAATTTTTTTAGTTCGTTGTCAAATAATTTATGTTTTAAATCTTATCAAATATTTATCTATCGGTTTAAAAATTTACTGCTGTAATATAATATATTATTAGCAAATTATTATTCTTATTTGAGTTGAGAAATTTATCAAATTTTTTTTATCAGACAAACAATTGGTCTGTTATCTGTTATGAGTTAACACTTGCTGTCATTTAATTAAGATTAAGTAATTAGGAACCTACGCGGTGTTCAGCAGGACCGTCTTGGCGGAAAGTCGTTGACATGACCAGTGGTCCAACAACGGGACAATAATTCCACTGCAGTGGATCTTGTCCAGCGTGAATTGCTTTTGTTGCGAAACCTTCTTCGGTATTAGTCGGCATTTTTATTTATCTGTAAGAAAAACGATGAGTGTATGAGGAAAAGTAATTGAAGTTATTATTAATAAATTGATTTATCCTTGAGTTAATTTATCGGGCAATTCTTTCCTCAGTATAAATCTTGATAAAGTTTTGAGCAAAATATATATATTAATATGCGAGGTATTTAGTAATTAGAGAAAATGAGCACGGAATAAATTATAAACGAGTTGGACGACGTAATTATAATTTTAGAAAATTTTTAAATTAAAATCACGGTCTCCAATAATTAAATATGATCCTGAAGTTAGCAGACAAAAATTTTAGGATTTTATTTTGAACAATTAAATTTGAAGAAAAAAATAAACTGAAAAAATGCACATGTAGAAAATTAAAAATACTATAAGTGCAATTTTTTGAAATACTTTTTTTTTAATTTATCGTTTTTTAAAAAATCCAAGAATTAATTTTTTAAAAATTTTTATCATCTCAAAGTTAACAAACAATTAACAATTTTCTAATTAAAAAAAAAAATAAATAAAAAATATTCACATGTAGAAAATTAAAAAATCTAGAGGTGCAATTTTTTGAAATATTTTTTTTTTAATTTATCGTTTTTTAAAAAATTCAAGAATTAATTTTTTTTTTAATTTTTATCATCTTAAAGTTAACAAACAATTAACAATTTTCTAATTAAAAAAAAAAATAAATAAAAAATATACACGTGTAGAAAATTAAAAAATCTAGAGGTGCAATTTTTTGAAATATTTTTTTTTTAATTTATCGTGTTTAAAAAAATTCAAAATTACTTGGCTAATTTTAGTATCATGAATTTTTTACGTGGCAAACATCTTGGAGTTTTAAATAGACGTCAAAAAAAATATAACAGATAATTGACAAATGATATTTAGCAAATTATTACATCATCTCATGACATCTGATACTCGCCGAAAATTTACCAAAAAATTGAAATTTAAAAATTTAAATTTACTGTCAGTAAATAATTATGGAAAACGAATGTAATTATAAGCGAAAGTACTTACTGTTTTTATTGATTACAAAAGTAATGACAATTAGAGCCAAGACAGCAAGCAGCAGGCAGCTTTGAATCCAAGACCTCACCGGCTTAAACGGCAACTCAGCAATGGCTTGCTCGGAGTCTTGGGCCGAGCAAATAAAGAACCAGCGAGTTTCATGATTACGATGTTGATGATCAACCAATACGCATTAACACATGTCACTTGTGCCAACACTAAATATACTACACTCGCTACTCACACAACCCAAGTGGCCAAATGTTAACTTTTTCGTATCGAAAAAGTTAACAAAAAAAATGTTAACATTTATATTGAGATGTAAAAAGGCAAATTTTTATCAACAAATATCACTACTAATGTCCAGCAAAATGTTAACTTTTTTCTGTCTCAAAAAGATAACTTTTTGGTAACAAATTGTTAACTATTTATTGACATTTTCATAACTTAATGTTGACATTTTTCAACTTTTTGTTAACAAATCACAATGTGTTTTTGGTTACCAAAAACATAACAAATTGTTAACTTTTTATTGGTAACAAGTTGATGGAAAAAAGTTGACTTTAATTTAACAAATCAGTCTTATTTTAGTTGATTTAATGTTAACAATTTTAAGGATCATTAGAGGTTAGGGGTAGTATAAACCGCGGGAAATTTGAAAATTTACAAATAAACAAACATAAATTCTAAAAATATTCTATCATGAAATGAAATATTTATTTTTTCTTGTTTATATACATATATTAAACAAGAAAAAATAAATATTTCATTTCATGATAGAATATTTTTAGAATTGTGTTTATATTTATTTGTAAATTGTAATCACTCGCAGTTTATTGTGACAAATATACAATTTTTTATAATTGGAATGCTTAAATTTATTAACAATTTCTTTACAACATTCATAGGTTTTATATTAATAACAATAATAGTAATAATAATTGTGAGCTTAATATCAAGACTAGTTGTTGTGACTAGCGCACTGGTGACACTAACTTATAGTTTTATTTTTATCTGATAAGCTTACTTTTATGTTTTGAGATCATTAATTTAGGCTTAGAGAACAGAAAACTCTTTATACTATTAAAAAAAAGTTTTTTGAAAACAACTTGTAAATATAAAGATCGTAACTACAAATTATTTGGCAACTTTTTGCTTTTTGACAGAACCATTTGTAGGATCGGTATTCTTATTGGCTCGGTCACTACCGCGTTGAAACCAGGCTTTCATTTGATGTTCAACATCAGGTTTTGTAACGTTCAAAGTGCTTAATAAAATTTCTAAAAAAGAAAAAAAACGAAGAAAAATTAATGAACATAATAATTTAAATACAGCATTTATTTATAGCTTGTTTGGTTGTAAATTATTTTACTTTGACAGTAGAAAGATCAATCAAAGGCTTCAAAAAGCAAGTTATTGCTAGAACTTGAAGAGTAGATACCTTGCTTAAAAAATCTCATAGAATCCAATAGATTCTCATGAATTCCTAGAGAGATTTTATAAGAATAAATTTGTTCTATGAGAAGTGCTATAGTTAAGTATAGGGCCTTATACTTACAGCTATGAGAATCTATCGGATTTTTTAAGCAGGATAGTTAATCTTACAATATTATTTATCGCTCTATTACCACTAATAATTTCTACGAAGAAACATGCTGAGATTTTAATCTCACTGTGTAATCCGGACCATGTCACTTGTTTTGCCAACTCATCAGAAATGAATGATTCCAATGCAAAACGAGTGGCTTTTTGTACATTGCGACCACCAGCTTTCCGTATCATGTCTTTCTGTAATATTTTTATGATAGTTATTCAAAAATTATGAAATATCAACAGCTAATTAGTACTTACAAATTCATTTTGCATAGAAACATTGTTCTTGAGACTATGATTGAAGTTTGCGTAAAAGTTCGTCAGTCGCTTCACGTGTGATTTTATGTTTAACATGCCACTCTTTTATGAACTCAGTAAGAATCGAATCATTATCACCACTAGCAACTTGATTGTTCACATGGAAATTAAGTAACTAATACTCTGATCGGGTTACTGGTTGATCAAAAAAGTTAAGCCCATCAATCAATGGCAAAGGCTCATCATTAGCTTGATCGACAGCTCCTGAAAAACGGCTAGGATCATCTGAAACGTCTGAATCGCGGCTACTGTTATCGTCGTCATGGTCGTTGTCGTTATTGTTATTGTTGTAAATATTAATGTTAGTGTTATTATTATTATTATTATTTAAGTTAGATAACAAATATTCCAGTGCAAGTATTTGTTGCGTACGTCGTTTTAGTTGTCGTGGTCCAAGCAAATCAAGCGGTTTTCGTATCCGCTGTCGAAAATTTTCCATACTTATATATAAAATTTTACCTTTTATGAACCGTTGAGTATTGTTAATCAATAGCTATAAATTATATTATAAATTATTTCACAGTAATTAAAAGACAAAATAATATTAGGTTATGTTGTTCACATCACACTCGAGCGTTTATATATATATATATATATCCGAAATGGCGGCTTGTACAGCGTTTACCGCCTTTTTTGTGGTTGAAAACATCTAAATGTCAACAAATTGATAACAAAATGAAATACTATAATATTAGCAAAATGTTAACCCAAAATTGTTAGTAAAATGTTAACAATAAAATGCTATCTTTTGAATAATACTAAAAAGTCAACATATATGTAACATTTTAGCGATGATAAATTATCAACATTAAATTGGTAACTTTTATTTATCTCTAAAAAGTCACCATTTATAACTACATTTTATGGTAACATTTTGCTAACATTTTCATATTATATTTTGTTAACATTTTTATGTTAACTTTAAGACAACTTTTAAAAGTTATCTTTTTCAAAAGTACTTTTTGTTACCATTTTGATAACATTTAGAAATAGCAAAAAGTTGACTTGGAATAGATAACTAAAAGCCAACAAAAAGCTGAGCTGGCCACTTGGGAAACTACAGCCAAATACAAATCCATCACCGCCTTTTACTGCTTCCGGAACCAACTTTTTTTTCGAATTTTTTCCCGCCACTTTCATTTTATTTATCCAGTGACGAAATAAATCCTTATGTACATGATAATTAATCAAATTAATAAACAAAAATTAATTCATTTCATTTTAATTGCCAGAGTAATTAAATTTTGAGGTTAGAATTTGCCGCCAGAAATTTAAAACATCTGAAAAAATAAAAAGCAAAAATATTTTTAAAACAAACAAATACATTTTTTAAATTTACCTTGAATTTTAAATAAATAATTCATATATTTCTTATATTATTTACCTTTTGTCATAAATATACACATATATATTTTTTACGAGTGTGAGTGTAGCAGACGTCAGACAAATTTAAAATTATAAATAAACAGAGTAAATAATTATAAAAAATGCACTTATTAATTTTTAAATTTTTTAAACGCGCGTTTTTTTTAAATTTTATTTTATTAATTATTTACTCTATTTATTTATAATTTTAAATTCATCTGATGTCTGCTACATTCACACTCATTATTTTTTATTGTTATTTAATGCCGTTAAAAATAAAATAACAAAACTTGAATTTATAAATCAGCCATTTTTATAAACAGATCAAATATCAATTCAAATAAATTTAAAAATTTTCCTTTCACTTTTATTTACTACGCGTACTCTACATTCCATTATCTTTCCTTATTACTCATAAATTAATATATAAATATATAAATATACATATAACTAAAAATATTGACACTGCACTTTTTTTTTTAAACTTTACGCAAGTCACCAAAAAATTGCGTAATCACCAAAATTTGAAATAATTTAAATTAATTGCACTTAATAATTATTAATTACCAATTGTTAATTAATTATAGTAATATATTAATTAATTAACTTATATTTTCATTATTATAATTAATAATAATAATAAAAAACTAAATAATTTTTTTTTAAAAGCGCGCGCGTCTAGTTCTGCGCACGAAATCGCATATGTTTTTATAACAAAATATATATATAGATATATGTACATATGTATGTATTATATGTTTGTGTATGTATATACATATGTATATGAATGTAGAATAGTTGTTATATGTTTGATGTTTGTAACCAATCTGAGAGATATGACAAATAATAAAAGTATAATTATTTTACTGGCAATTATTGGAATTAATTTGACACTTGCTGCTGTTATCAATGAAGTAAAACTTAAAAAAGATCCATGTGTTGTATTGTGTGATAAAATACCGGTATCATTTTTTTTGGCAACTGATAAACTAATAAGTGATTCGGTAATTACAATATTTAATATTATTTATCATAAATAATTATTGTTGTTAAATTATTACTTATGATTATAATTATTTTCACTAATTACTGACAGTGATTGTTTATAGACAATTAAATTTTCAGGTTGAAGGGACCAAGAAATGCTGTCAGAGAGGTTGTAGATTTTTTAATCTCGCAGACTCGCAGCAGGGAATTGATAAAAATGAACTGAATGACACCAAGGACGCCTGTGAATCATGTAATTAATTTACATTTTTTAATCAATTAATTGGAAAAAAAATATTTGAAAAAATGCACTTATAGTTTTTTAAATTTTCTACATGTGCATTTTTTTTGTTTTTGTTTTTTTTTAATTTATTTGCTGGAAAAAAAAATCAAAAGATTTTTCATTGTCTGCTAACTGAATGTAGCAGACATCAGACAAATTTAAAATTAATAAATAGAGTAAATAATTAATAAAATTGAATTAAAAAAAAATGCACATTTAGAAAATTTTGAAATTAATAAGTGCATTTTTTCGAAATATTTTTTTTTAAATTTCTTACTCCGTTTATTTATAATTTCAAATTTGTCTGATGTCTGGTACATTGATGATTCAGAAGTTAGCAGACAATCAGCAATTTTTAGATTTTTTTTTCACCAAATCAATTGCAAAAAAAAAAAAATAAAAAATTGCACATGTAGAAAATAAAAAAATCTCCAAGTGCAATTTTTCAAAATATTTTTTTTTTCATAATTTATAATTTTTTTTTAAATTCCAAAAATTATTTGACGTTTGCTAACTTCAGTATCATGGTACATTGGTACTCATGCTGACTGAAGGATCATTCCTAAAATACTTTTAATTGTTTGTGCGCTAATAAGTTTTGTTAATTACTCAGCGTGTTCAGAAGCCTACGAAAATGTCAACGAGAGATTTGCCTGCATCGTCGGATGCACTTTCATGGCCAAGCAGCGGATCTTCGATCTGGTGTCCATATTATCAGCAGCTCTATCAACCGAAGATGATTTGATTGCCCATCATTTCCTGGTGACTTCCATAGACATGCCGGACAATACGATCCTGAGCGACCCCGGGTTGAAGAAAGAAATTTTACCCGGATGGTGGGACACCGAAGGATTTAAATTACCCCAGACTTTTATTAAATCCGTCCCGCAGGACTCAGCAGTAAGTCCTTTTTTAAAATTAATTTACTAGACATCTCCACTGACATTCAATTTGTTTATGCAGGCAATGGATTATAACATATCCCCGGACTATTCAGGCGAACAGGATCAATCATTCCCATGGCCAGCAACAAATTGGCTGCAGTGCGCATCCAAACATACCGGGATCCCGCGCTGGATCCTGAGCTGCTCTATAATTATCGGAGTGATAGCAGTGATTTGGATCGTAGTAGTCAGTGAAAAGTCGGCGGACTCAAAAGTAAATGATAATAACAACAAAAGTATTAATGACAGCAACAATGACGAACACAGCAGAGTTATTTTGATTTATCCGAATGATAAGACTCCGCCTGATTATGCGGATTGCGTTAATGAAGAAAAGAAATTGATAATATAATTAATTTGTATTAAATTGTAAAAGTTATTATTATTATTACTATAATTAATATTAATGTTTTGTCGTAAATAATTTGCTTTAATTGTGAAGAAATAAAAAATTAGTGTGTCAATATCGAAAATATATTAAGTTATATAAATATTAAATATGTAATAAATTGTAAAAGATATTATTGTTATAATAATTATTATTATTTTGTCGTAAACTTGAATATTAAATAAATAACCGGAAATTAATAAATAATTGTCATGATTGGAGATGCCGGGGGTCTGAAAGTATTAAAAGTTATGGTTTTTATTATAAAATGGAATATATTTCGATTAAAGTAACGGTTATATACAAACGGATGATGCATAAAAAAGGTTTTACAATTAATTATTAAGACTTAGATTTAAAATTAACAGTAACAATAATGATAATGATATTAATTATTGTTGAGCAGAATATCTAAAACGAGCAGGTGACAAATTGTCGTTACAACCAATAGAAACGTGTCTCGTCACGGCGCAATTGTAATTTTAAAACGTGACGGTAGATCTTGAGAGCTGGTCCCAGAAGAAGATCTAGTCCGATCAATACGTCGGATCTTTTCATTAGTAGTAAGGAGTGGCCGTCGATGTCCTGTAATTTAAATAAAACTGATGAGTGATGACTTGAGCTATGGAATTTTAGGCAGTGTTATAATTTTACTCATATCTTTATTCAAGGGAAGTAGCTACAAGTCTACTCATTCACAACTTTACTAAACCTCAAATCTACTATGATACTGAAGTTAGCCGACGTCTAATAATTTTTGAATTTTTTTTAAGCGAGAAATTATAAAAAAAAAAAATATTTGAAAAAATTGCACTTGTAGTCTTTTGAATTTTCTACATGTGCATATTTTTATTTTTTTTTTTTAATTCAAATTTAATTGTTAAAAAAAAATCAAAAAATTTTTAATTGTCTGCTAAGTTCAGGATCGTAATCTACTCAGATTTAATTCAACTCAGTTATATTTTTACTCAGCTTCAAATAAACTCAGCGACAATTCTACTCACGTATTTTTTTTTAGTCTATCGATAAAATATCAATTTTTTGTGAGTAGAGCTGTAGCTGAGTAAAGATATAACTGAGTAGAGTTAAACCTGACGGTACTGAAGTTAGCTGACATTTCATCATTTTTGAATTTTTTTTAAATGATAAATTATAAAAAAAAAAATATTTAAAAAAATTGCACTTATAGTTTTTTAAATTTTCTATATGCGCATATTTTTAGTTTTTTTTTTTTTTTATAATTTATCGTTTGGAAAAAAATTCCAAAAATTATGAAATGTCTGTTAACTTCAGGATCATTAAACCTGAGTAAAAAAAACTTAGAATAGAATTGTAACACTGCCAAATTATAAATTTCACTTAATAATTATCCTTGTTGGTAAAACAAAATTATTTATCGAGGATTGGATAAGAAAGGACTGGGTACTGGTTCGATAAAATTTGAATAAAGAAAAAAAAAATTACCTGAACACGAAAAACTTCAGCTTCTTTAGGAAAAAGACGAGCGAAATACTGATAAACTTGTTCGGAAGTCCAATCAGAAGCATCTGGTATATTTGGATCAATAACAGAATCACGTGGTGTTGTTTCATCTTCTGTGTGATCCAAAGACTCTCTAGATGGTGAAACCTGTGGACTCAATACTGGAGGTAAAATCGGAGTTTGCGGGGGAGATTCTGATCTGGGGGCTGCGGTGGCCGTTGGGATTGAAGCTGCTGTTGTTGAGGCGATGGTGATTATAACTGGACCTGGAGCTGGTGTTGGTGTTGGTGCTGGTAAGGGAGCTGTTGGTGCTGATACTGATACCGGAGTAGCATTGGCTGGCTGCTTGCCGGACTGGTGCTTCTGGTTGCACTCGCAGCACTGCCATTTGGAATTTGACTTTGTAACTCGCGGGATGTGACACGAGTGATGATACGCGTCGTCACATGAGTGGCATGTTATCAGAGGTCCCTGTAATTATTTTATTATTTGATTATTTACTTATAGACTTTTGTTAACTGAGTTATTAATTATTGATCTTGTACTTACGACGTCAGACGTTTCGCAACAGACTGTACAACTTTTGCAGCGTTCGCACTGCCAACTGCTACCGGATTTAAGTACCAAGTCATCGGGAGAATAAATGCAACTCGGATGTGCTAAAAAATAATTAAAAATTTAATTAACCAATTAATAAGGAATTATTAGAACAATTATTGAGAATTAACTTTTTTTAATATTGTCAGATCTAAAATGAATTACCTCTGACAGTACAATCACGACAAGGAACAAGATTTTCAGACTTGTCTTTATAACAGAGACTGCATTTTCTACCAGGAGTCTCTTTGGCATTCGACTTTGCAGAAGTTGAGTCCTGTGAATCCTGGGTGATAGCTTGCAAAGCGGCTTTTATACTTGTAGCCGACTGTCTTCCTCGCTTACGCTTCACCACGTTGTTGTCCGATGGGTCAAAGACTTTCTTGGCTCTCTAAAATTTAAAAAATTTCTCATTACCCCAACAAACAAACAAACAAACAATTTTATTTACTTATTTAAAAAAAAATAAATTACCTTCCGTCTCGCGCTGCGGAATCCCCCAACAGGATTAGATAAAGTGGGCGAAGGATTTGCAGAACTTCTTTCGGCCTCAGCTTCCTCGTCCTCTTTCTCTTCGCTCAAGGCACCACTGTCATCCTTATCCTTGTCTTTCTCTTTCTCTTTCTCCTTTTCCTTCTCCTTCTCTTTTTCTTTTTCCTTCTCTTTCTCCTTTTCTTTTTCTTTTTCCTTCTCTTTCTCTTTCTCCTTCTCCTTCTCCTTCAGCTTATCAACTTTACTATCATTGAAAAACTTGCTCTCCGTCCTCTCATACTTTATTTCATCAAACTTTATCTCAATATCCATGGAATCATCAGCTCTAACCATCAAACGTTGCTTACGTTCCGACTTAGATGTGCGTTTAAGGTTAGAAGTATTAACCGAATCATTTTTAGGTTCTTTTTTCTGTGTAATAATTGGTATCGACATTTGATTACTGTCTTCGCACCGCAGTACCAGGTCATCCTTAGTCACTGATTCTTCTGGAGAATTCGGTTCCTTCACAGCAACCGCGACTTCAAAACATTGCTGATCACGTTTGCTTGCAGCAATACCATTGCCGTTGTTATTACCAGTGGAATTGATGTTGTTGCTACCAACAGTAGGTCGCGGGCTGTTTATTTTCGGTGTACTCGACCGTGAATCAGTAATCAATAAACTGTTGTTATCATAATTAAACACTTCTGCGGAAGTTATCGTCGAGTCATTAGCATTAGCACCGGCACTGACAATACAATTAGAATTAGAATTATTGTCTGAGGGAATACCATTGGTACTGTCACGTGCGTATCGTTTGTTGGCGCAGTTAATCATCATTTCATTCTCCAAATTATGGTTGAAATTGTTGGACTTTGGCGACGGGGTCGACGGAGAGGACGACGAAGAAATGGTCGAACTCAATGTCGTGTTGCTGGTGTCACTAGTGGCGACTAGCGAATAATTACCATTCGCTGACCTGATTATGTTGCCGTTGGCTACTTCCTTGTTGAGGAAGTCCTCGACCATCTTCCGGGAGGTCGGGTTGGAGATGCCGTCCAGCAGCTGCTCGATCAGTCTGAGTGCTGGGACCCCCTGGTCCAGGTAGTCCGGCTCCTCGATCACCAGCTCGGCGACCGCGCCGGCGACCACGGCGGAGTTCAGTTTGTCCTTCACAAATCCCTCGGGGCGGTTCTTGTAGAGTTGAAGCCTTGACCACTTGGACGCATTGCGGTACGAGGTGTTGCCCTTGTAGTCCACCTGGATGACCTTCTCAGCCTCTATCAGACGGTGCAAGTCGGCGATGGTGTCCCGTGCGTCGACACAAAATTTTCTCAGCAAGTAATTGCATATGCGATCAGCATCCGGTCGCGCTTTTCGTCGTCTTAACTGATCGATAGCTTCCAAAATTTGCTCTTCGTAAAGAATTTGTGCATCAACTCGGTGCTGCTGCATATTTATATATATTTTTCTTTTTTTTCTTATTCTTATTCTTTTTAATTATTTATTTTATAAATATTATTTATTATTTATTTTAATTCTCTCGCTTATTATTATTATATATACTAGTGTTATTATATATATTTATTTTTTAAATTTAGTATCAATCGCGGGTATAAAGATGTCGCCGTTTCTTCATCGGTGTTTTACTCGCCGGTTTATTTTCTCAATTACGTATTTTTTTTTTCTATTCTGTTAAAGAAAATTAATTTATATTTTATTAATTAGTGCTGACTAGTAAATTTTAAAAAAATTATATATATTTTATTTAAATGAAATAAAAATAATGCGGTAAAAAATTTAAAAATTAATAACAAAAATTATTTATTTTTTGTATAAAAAAAAGAAATATTTATAGAAAAACGTCAAGGCTACGCGAGTAAATGACCAAATCGAAACTGAGACACCGTTTTTTTACATTTAATGTTAAAATAATTAACTAAAATTTAAATTTTTAAAAAATAAAAAACGTTAGCGCGAAAATAAACAAAATAAATATTAACTTTTACAATAATATATAAATAAATAAATAAAATAAAGCAAACAAAAATGGAAACTTACATAAATTACAATAATATTTATGACAAATATGACAACAATTACACGTGGAGCGACCTAGTGTACTAGGGCGTATACGCGTCTAAATATTTCTCAGGACTAAAAGGATCCGGAGTAAAAACTGCGCGCTGTTCACTGCCCTTACATATAAGTACTTATATGTATGATATATTATATATGTATATATTACATACTAGACTACACAATTAAAAGTGCAATGCAGTAAATCAGGAAGCGGTGGCTGGTTCACAAAATGTCTAGTGTCGTCAAGAGCGAATTGCTAACTGAATAAAATTTGTGAGCGTGAGTATGAGCACCAGCGCCAACTTTACACACCAACACCTCTATACATTTAGTATATATACATATATAATATATATACGTGTAAATGTGTGTAGAAGCGGGTCCGGGTGCGCGTAGATGCACATGCACACTTTACAACTTTACAAATGTAATTACACTAGTACTAGTACTTGTAAATTTATATATATATGTATATATATTTATATTATTAAATGTAATGATAATAATTATGATAAAATAGTTAAATGTAACAAATATGAGTAAAACTACCCTCGAGTTAAAAATGTCGATAAGCGCGTGCCCGGTCGCTGACTAACGAGTTGATTTTTTTTTTCTTTTATTTTTCTGATTATTTTTTATTGCAGATGGAGATGGAGATATAGAGTGCAGAGATGCGGTACTTTGTGCGCGTGAGTTTTTTTTTTTAATTTTTATTCAACTGATTTTTATTTGCTAATGCGCGTTTCTGGCCACGCCGGAGTTTACGATATCGGAATCAGTACGCGCTGGGATTTTATTTGTCGGAATTAAATGGAGCGGAGTTGGGTTGGGGTTATAGAATCTGAAGGGTATGCTTACCTCGTTAGTTTTTAAATAATATTGCGAGTGACGTTTGTGTATGATCGATAATCTTGAATAATCACACGTGCGCTAGTAAAGCTTTTGCGATGTGGGCGCTCCGGGCGCGGTTTCTTTCTCTCTCTGTTTTATGTTTTCTCGTGTACTAAACGTCCAACTTGGTCACTCGACCGCTTTACAAGAAACAGTCTAGGAAATTTTATTTTCCGGCAAATGTGGGCAAGTTGATGACTTTATTTACTGTGTGAGACTCAATGGTTGTCTGGATGTTGAACTGGCGATTAAGAACTGACGACTTTTACTAAATTTACTATTAAAATAAGTGGGTACTTGGTGTTGTACTGCAACGCAAAGTATGACTGTAACCCGCCGCGAAGATCTTACCCGACCGCAAATGGAAGTAGTTCGGAAAACTGCCGCCACGTTTTTGCAAATGACTAGAGAGCGGCGCTACTGTCAGATACCAGTGCGCATGCGCGCGCTAATTACACTGCGCAGAATTGTGTATTGAACGCGCGCAGAAACGCGTCTCTCTCTTCGGACAAACAGCTGATTTTTTTGAATTTTATTCCCCGCCAAATACTGAAATTTTAAAAATAAAAAAAATAAAACATTTTTTTTTATCAAGTAAATTAAAAAATTATGAAAATTTTATTTAAACGATTAAGTAGACGTGTAATACTTTTTTTTCTTAAATACAAAAATACTTTTATAGGTTTATTTTTAAAATTTATTTTCTTTTTCCGGGAGCTTGAAGCTTCCGCTCCGACGCAAAACGAACTTGGTAGCCTAAAAATAAATATATGGTTATTATTAACACGAATTATTTTGTAATCACTCGGGTAGATTAATATTTCATAGACTTACTAAATTAACAGGCTTGACTTTAGCCACTGGACTGTTGCTCTCCTTCAGAGCTCCGGGAATTAATTTTTTCGAGCCTTCGCTTCTTGATAAATCGCCTCGAATCGGTTCTGAACGACGAGTAGAAAGTTTATTGATCGAGTGCTTCGATGATAAACTCGCTCGTAATTTTTGAGAATCTTTACTAGTGTCCGTTACTCTTGGAGATGCCTTAGGTGTCCTCGGTGATGAAACAGCCATTTTAACTTGTGGTCTACGAGTAAAAAAAAAATACAAATAAATAAATCATGTAAAGTTTTAAATAAAATAAAATTTATTACCGTTCGTAGGAATTATTTTTATTAAATTGAGGACGAGGACTAGTCCTGGGTGTGACACGAGGACTTGTTGCTGTCCTAGGAGCGTTCGGAGTAACTGGAGAAATATTCCAAGATGGCTTGGGACTCTTGGCAATCGGCAGACTGGAGCGAGTATTTTTATTGCCGCCTTCTGGAGTCGAGGCTGCGAGAGGTTTAGTCTTGGGAGGTTTCTGCAGACAATTAAGACCCGGCTCTTCAGAATTCGGAGTGCTGGTTTTCCCGATGGAGGCACGAGCACGTGGAGGTGTCGCGGGAGTAATCAGCGGAGCGACGCGTTTGCCCAGCGAAGCACGTCGGTGCATATTACCCAGGGGAATCACCGCTTTCAGCGGACCCTTCGTGGTCTCGGACTCCGGCTTCTTGCTGCGGAGTTTAGTTTTGCTGAGTACTGGGACAGGTTTTATTTTAACTGGAGCAGCATCATCTTTAGGGAGTTGATCAGCGCGCGAACCAGCCGCCCGGTGACCAAATGATGAAGACAAACGGCTTTTTATTTCTTTCTTAGGACTGTCGACGCGAACTTTGCGCCCGGCTGAACTAGATCTACGGGGACTTGATCCCTCAGGTATCTGGGTCGTCGACGTTACTCTTTTTAATCCGCCATATTTTTTACTTGGACTGTCTACACTCCTGCGTGTAATTGATGACACCGAGCGACTTAATCCTGGATTATTCATCGGGTAAACACGTGCTGTTTTAACTGGCGAAGTCAATTTTGATTTTGCTTCATTGTCATCAGACACAACGCTGCTAAATACTTTGTTAAGTTTTTCTAATAATATTTTAGGCTCGCCAACACTTTCCGATAGCAATTTTTCCAGTGATGTTTGGATACCTGCTATCAATTTATGGATGCTGTCATTTGGACTTTTTGAATTTTTTAAATCCTGAGGTGACTTTGAATTACTATTTATACTTGAGGTATCAGAATTACCAGGATCATTAATTTTTATTTCATTATCTTTACTTGCAGACGAACTTGTACTTGTGGCCATACAAATTTCCAATAAATCGACGTTACTCTGAGACTTAACGCCCAGCATTTCCTCCAAATTTTTAAGTAATTCAGTAACCTGATAATTATTTTCAGCTTTTATCAATTTTTTAAGATCCATCAGCAAGGTCGCAGCGGATGGTTTATTCTCAGCTGCGATCAATTCTTTTTCCAGCTCACGTACCAAGTCGACAGTACTGTTGGCATCATTACTCTTAGCAAGCAATTGCGATGAAGATTGAGACTGTAATTTATCAGCAGAATTTAAACCCGTGCTATTAGATGTGTCTGACGACAGCTCAATCAAGTTTTCAACTCTGACTTCGCTGTCTGTTAATACTTCCGTATCACTGGGAATTCTCGAGGGCAATTCAATGCTGCCGCTCGCTGTAATTTAATAATTCACTTATCAGTCGATAAATCCCATGGGAAAATAATTAATTAATTAAATAAATACTCACACTCCTGTGATTTAGCAAGCATTCGTTCAAGTGTCGCTAATGATTTATCATCATCCCGCTTCTTCAATTCCTCGTCCTGCAATTAAATAATTTATTAATAAAAATTATAAAAATTCAAATTATAAAATAAAATAAAATACTAACAGTAAATACAGAGTCTGAAGTAATATTGTGATCAATAACAAAATTTTCTGGATCCGTAGTTAGAGAACTTCCGGCTTTTTCCAAGGACCCTAATGAGGACTTTGCTTTAAGCAGATTAAGTTTAGCTTTCAGGTCGGAAATTTCAGCAAACGAAGACGAGAGTCGGGAATTGATTGATCTTTTCATTTGCTCAGTGTCTGATACCGATGCGCTGTTGATGAACGCGCAGTTTATTGTATTGTTGGTGTAAGCAGACGAGCTGCCGGTTATACCAGACGCGGAGCTCAGCTTTCTGATGGAAGACAGGTCTGATATTGTGTTGTAGGATGACTGCAAGAACCCGTTGTTCAGTGGATCTTCGAGCAGTGAACTTTTAGATGACAGCAGACTTGTGTTCATCCTGGCGCCGGCCGTAGATTGTGATCTAGGAGCTTTGGTGCTGAGGTAGTGCGGCGAGAGCTGGCAGCCTTGAGACAGAGACCGGCGTAGCTTGTGGTAGTTTTCATTACCAGTTTTTAGAGCAGCTTCTTCAGCTTCTCTGATCCCCTGCTGGACGCAAGAAGCCAGACGCTGAGCAACTATCGACTTTATCGCAGTGTCATCGCCGCTGGATCCCGACAGGCTGTCATTGAGCGTCGACTGATTGAGAATTGACTGTGATAAATTGACTTTAGGACTCGAGACTCCCACATCTCCAGCTAAGCGTTTCAAGTGTCTATCAGTGCTCGGTCTCCCCGTCACCGAGCAATCCAGCAGAAAGCTGTCATTCAAAAACGACTGATCCAGTATCGACAGTTCATGATAATCTGGACTCGATTTACTTATTGTTACCAACGGATGTTTAGATTTGCTAAAATTTTTGTGGGTTAGACTCACTGATGGAGTGACAAACAAACCGTCTGACGTCTTGTTCATTTTCAGAGCGTCTGCATGACGTTTGGATTTCCCTGACTGATCACCAGTTGATTTGCACAGTGATCTAGATTCCCCGGATGTCTTCATAGACTTTTCCCAGACAACCTCGAACGGATCTTGGGATTTGCTGACAAACTCATTCGTTTTTCTCAACTCCGAATCAAATGGATTGTCATCCAGGTTTCCACAAGCTTCTAAATTAATTATCGGGTTCCTTATGACCTTCGATTCGCATGACTTCTCATCCTTGTCACTAGGCAAAGGGATCAAAGGTGACGTCAGCTTTGGACCTCGTATTTTCTTGTCCTCAGGGCTGGTTAAATCTATCAAGTCACTCATAGTTCTCTCTATCGCTCACCTCTTGCTATCAGTATTTTTCTTTTTTTAAATTTATTTACAATAATTATTATTATTATTATTTATGTTGACCGTTAAATTATTCAGCATTCAAAATTAGTGACACCTGATCACTTGACATATTAAATCTAAAAATTAAAAAAATTAAATCTTGCACTTGAAACATCCAATTATTACTGAGTGTGAATGTACCAGACATCAGACAAATTTAAAATTATAAATAAATAAAATAAAATTTAAAAATTAATGTGAATTTTTTATAAATATTTAAAAAAAAATTATTTACTGTTTATTTATAATTTTAAATTTGTCTGATGTCTGGTACATTCGCACCCATAATTATTATTATTAATTACCAATTTGTTGATTACTTTACAGCTCTACGGTGTATAAAACCATTAAACAATTAATTAATGACACTGTACACAATTATTTTACAGGTGAAAATGTATTTTTTTAGTCCCCGGCCATGACCGGCCCGGCGGCGCCACCTGGCGGCAAAAGATAATTTCAAAAAACTAAAAAAAAGAACATGGCGCTTAATGACGCGCTGATCATCACCAATTAACCGATAATTAAAATAAAGGGTAAAATGTCACGGTAAATATCAATTACACAAAATTCTCAAGTAATTTAAATATATATTTGAAAACTAACAACAAATTTAAATTTTTATCGTAAACTAAAGCAGATAAAATATTCAATTTAAAAACCGTAGAGTAGCAAGTAAAAATAAACTTCCATTACAGGTAATTTACTACTCGGTCGTAAAAAAGAAAAAGGAGACGATCAACAAATTAGCTGATTTTTGTTTATCCTCAATAAAAAAAATGATCATCCCCATAATGCGTGAATCAGCCAATCGGATCCGAGTCTTATGTTTCCAGAGCAGCTCGTGCTGAGATCCCGCGTAGGCGCAGAACAAAAAAACGTATCATTTTTTTACACTCCCTGTCTCGTTACTTTACTTGCGTACTTTGTATGTATATACATTGAAAGGGAAGGAAAAAAAAAAAAAAAACTCTTCAAGACTATTCAAGTACGACAGGCTGTTGGATATTGGATATTTTTTTTGCCATTACTGTTATTATTAATTCCTGTACAGGCGGTACTGTTATTATTTTTTTATCTCGGACATTTCAGGTGATGGATGAAGGATGAAGGATGAAGGATGGACGAAGGAAAGGACAGACGTATTTTTTACTACACCCATAATTACATTATTATTTTTTTTCGATTTGCCGAACGGTGGAATTCGCACGACACAAGGTCACGCGTCACCCATTGGCTGTTATAGGACACGCTGTCAGTTTCAGCTTTGAGCTTTCAGTATCGCTTGGTCTCTCGTACGTGCGTGTCTCTACTTCCTTCCATTCAATTTTCATACTCTTTCTCTAGACATACATATATAATTATATATACACATTCATATACATATATATGAACGTATATGTCCGTAAAGTATCACTCCATTAGCAAGTACTCCAAAATTAGGGTGGAATCGGACTAAATCTCGGTGTCACTTGAAAGCCTCCAGCTTCGATTCCTCTAATTACTTTTTTTAATTAATTACATTTTTAATTAAAGTAACTCTGGACAAAGAAGGCTATTGTTTCAACAGTAAATTGTCTTTATTGTTGTTATTGTTGGATTATTTGCTGATAAATATAAAAAAGTCAGTCGAGTTAAAAATTTACTCCGAAGCGGTCGACGATTCGAATCAACAAGTTGCTGATATCTATGCAAATATTTGCAGTGATAGTTTTAAAATAGAGTGAAGCGTAAAAAGGGGAATAAGTAGATGGTATGCTTTTTATTATTATTAAATTATCTGGACTTGATGGACGTCATAAAAGGAAAATAATGAAATATTGACAGTAGTGCTGACGTACCGGGTAAAATATAATAATAAAGTATCGGTTTCATTTTTTTTTCATATTGACACAGCCGGTGGATTGAGTGAAAAATACCCTAGGGAGTTTTTTAATACAAAAGTACATGGGTTCGGTTGTTTGCATCGAGCTCCGATGATTTAATTTCCATGGCGAGTAGTGAGAAAGTCAAGTGCGGCTCGGCTGTAAGTTGGAATTGTGGATACGAGGATAGAAGACCTGGTATTTATAAATGAAGAGGGGTTTATTTCATTGTTAATTAGTTTAAATTGTGACAAAACGATACTCGGTGACGTCAATGCAAATTTGCGCGCAAATAGTCGCATGGGCATGGGACTTTTTGATGATAGGCAGGACTCCATACTCTGTTCAGAATGTAAGTTAAGTTTATTATGTTATTAGTAATTGCATATTATGTACATACATACATACATACATACATATATATATTGTTATATAATACCATGTGCACACTATATATGTACTCATTATTATTATGTACTGCGGGTGTCTTGTATCCAAGTCGATGGCGAATTATGTTGAGTTATTTTCAGACTTTGCGTGACATTAAAATGTCAACAGGTAAACTCAAAAAAAAAAAAAAAAATTAATAATGGCATCAAAAAACTGATGAGCCCGACAAAGTTGAGCGGAATCTTGAGCGGTCTTTAAACGTCGGTTAGTTTAAAAAGTAATTTACAAAAGGTAAATTAAGATTTTCCAATGGATTTTATTTAATCTGTTATTTTATCCGGTGGAAAAGTCTAGATGCTTATGGGTAATGAGCAGCGAGAGAGGGAGAGACTGATAACTTTTGGATATTGTCAAAGTTTTAATTAATTCATCAGCTTGAATCTAATGGAAATGTTTTGGGAAGTAATTAACGGTAGGGTTTGAGTTCTGAGTGCTCTTTAGTAAAAAAATAAATTGTTCTATTAATTTATTGTTTTAAAGCGAATAGACTTGCAAGTGTATTAGATTTTTTTTTGCAATAGCGTACTGGTATTTTGTTGTGTAAATTGGAGTAGTGAATTAGTTGTGGATAATATAAAATAATAATCGATAAATAGTAATTTTTTATGAATATTTGAAGGTAAATATCAGTAATGCAAGGCTTATTTGTTTGTTGACTTATTTTGACAGCCAATCCAATTACACGTGACTGATGATAAAAACAAGGTGCTCTCGGATGGTAAAGACATGATGAAGGATACAACAACCAGTACGGCTACAAAGGAAACTAGTGAAGTGGACAGAGGAAAAAATAAAAAAGACATGGCTCCCTGGCGACTTCCAACCCCGACCTCGATGATATCGAGCCAAGGAAATCCGTTGACTCCCATTAGCTCTCCTCAATATTTATCCCCCAACGTGTTCCAAGGGCGTAACTCCCTCTGTTCCGCCCATGGTGAGTTCTTTATTTTATTACTTTATTATCATTGAGCTCTTAAGAATCACCGGGTTCCCTGCTAAACAAACTTAAAAACTTTCCGCCATTTATCCGGTCCAGCAATACAAATCATATCCAATTATCCCATTTATTTTATTTCAGATTACAACTTACGCAGAAGAAGGCCCATGACTCTGAAAATCGGGCCCAGACTGGTCCCCCACAAAAGCACATCGGCCCCGACGAGCGTCACCGACGGCGAGTGGCCGGCCCACAGGTGAGTTTTTAAATTTAAATAAATTAAAACATCTCCCGGTATTTTTTAAAAAACTACCGGCAGGTTTTTCTGCCAACGATAGCCGGCAATGCCGCTGCCGGCGCAGGCCGTTGGTAAAGTAGAATTTAAAGCCCTAGAGGGTGAAGGTAAGTCCTGGGTGTGCTCATATTTTTTTAATATATTGGTAACACGGTAGGGTAGTTCGCTGTAGGGTAGACCAGGATTCCCCGAGTTTGTTACCAAGAGATCGAGCCCTAGGCCGAGCTTTTGATTCAAAGCTTAGTCGAGCTTGCGACAGTCTCTGCTACGACTGCACACCCGTTTTTGGCGGAATAAACTTTATATTCGGTGCTATACTACTGTATATATTACAAACTATACTAAACACTTTGGTAGTAGTCAAGTGTACTGGCGTTGGCGCGGTAACCACAACATTCTGAGTTTAGCTTTCACGGTTTAACGTACGGACGCGTGATTTCAGTACGATAGTGGTCAGACGGCAGTTGTCTTCACTAGATGCACGTGTGGAAAATCCACCGGTTACTTTATATGCGTCGTATATAAATTTACAGTAAATTTATTTGTTTACTTTATTTTTTTTGTAAATAACAGAACTGAAAAACTGGAGATCCAGCGATGGAATAATTTAATAATCGGCGACTGTAGTTATTTTTAGGATTAGAATCACTCATATATTTATGTCATCTATGGAGTATTAAATAAGTAATGCGCATTTTCGGTTATTCCATTATGTGAAATTATTATCGATTGTGATTCAGTGTAAAGTTTATCGTGACATAAAGCTCTTTAGCAACGGCAGTAGTACAAGTTTATGCTGTTATAGTATGAATTGAATTTCCAGTTGCAGTTGTAGTTATAGTTGTAGTTGTAGTTTTAGATTTGAATAATATAATAGCGTGTTTCAGACTAATAGTGTTTATCGTCTGGTATTATAAATTTAACGGTTATTTATGTTTACTCGCGATTCGTGATACCTGATTTTGACAGATTATTAATTAAGGGCGGCATTTAGTTTACAAGATGTTCAGGTTTTTTCTTAGTTAACGCAAGTACGAGTTACTGGACAAATCATAAGTAAGAGGTACAGTTAATTTTCGTTAAACTGAACATCCAAGAGTGCAGTTCTGCAAGTAGAGATCGATAGTTTGTTACTATTTGAAAAACTTTAGTTAAAATAATTGACTGCATATTTGTGATGTAGAGTAGCGTTAGAGGGTTTATTTATTTATTTTTTAAAAAAAGTTTTAAAGCAAATATTGGAATTTATTCGCTCCCTATTGATTGTAAATATTAAATATTTGAATTTATAGTGGGAAATTACTTATGGATGCATTATTGCTGGTGTCTGGTTTTAATACGTGGGGAGCTTAGGAGTCGGGTTGGGAATCAGAGGGAAAAACGGAGCCGGTAAACTTTTTATGATAAAATAAAATATGGCAAAGGAGGTTGGGGGTGAGACAGAGGAGAGAAAGAAAATAATGAAATACACGAGCAAGTGCGAAATGTTGTCACGTCGCGCGTGTAGTGAGAGCGGACCACATCCCGCGGATGTTTATGTTGCTGGAGGCAATAGAAATACCGGGACAAATTGGGTCGGTGATTGTGGCAGTGGTAGTGGGTCTGGAGCTGGGGGAGCTTTTGCTCATCATGGACATCTTTGGGGTAAACGTCATCATGGACCAGCCTCGGCACCTGTGCTTAGTCACGCAAATACTCGGCCACCCCAGCCCATTATTTTGAGAACAAGAAGAAGTTGGCCAGCTGCGCCTAGTAGATGTAGAAGGTGAGATTATATAACCCAATATTGTGTAATGTTATATATTATATATATATATTGATAAGCTCTGCTCTGAGATAAGCTCTGTCGCGGGAATAAATTATTTAGGTTTGTATTTAATTATTATTATCCGTCAGATTTAAGTCGTCATTAGAGACGGATAATTCTTAGGGTTGACTGAGATTAAAAGAGCACTCGTCCAGAAACACGATTTACGTTAAATATTCATGGAAATTCTAGTTTTTTTTTTTTTTGTCCTTTTTTTATGAATGCTTGAAAAAAATTGTTTTAAAGTTTAGTGAAATGGCGTTTTTTATTTAAGTATAGGAAAATATTATCTCGAAAGACTTTAGGAAAACATTATCATAAAAAGCCTTAGAAAAATATTATCACTTGAATCACTGGGGAAATGTTTCTATATAAATTACAAGCAAAGTTTAGATAAATTTTTAGTGTTTATTAGAAATTTCTTTTATATTTTTATAAATATTTAATACATGGACTCGGGGAATTTTTTTATGGGGATTTAAAACTTTAAGAGTTTTTCTAAAAATAATTGAATTTAGTATTTTATTAAATTTTTTTACAAGTTTTTTATACGGGGCATAACTAAGTAATGATATTAATGTAAGTTATGAAATATTTTTACGCGGGATTATAAATACATAAATAAATTAATTGTAAATTTTTATAAAAAATATTTATAATAAAATATGAGGTTCAATATTTCAGTTAAAAATTTTTATAAAAGCAATTTATTAAAAAGTTTTTTTTTTAGGATTTCCATACAAATGATGAGAAAAGCATTTTCATTATAATTTTCATAAAAGGGTTTTCACGAAACTTTTTATGTTACCATAAGAAGTAAGATAATAAAAAAAGTTTGTTTAATTAAAATAAAGCGGGGAAAATATTTACAAAAAAAAAAAAAAAAAATACATATTTATTACATTTTAAATATTTATAAAATAATTTAAATATCGTAAGCAGTAGAACAAGTTGATAACAAAGAGAATTATTGCGAGCATTATAAAATAACTGCAGTAATGTACAAATAGTGTACAGTCTATAGCATGCTGCAGGTGAAATTGTAAAATAGTGCGGGACTTCCGCGCCCGGTCAGCACCCGCACGAGATCTTTTACCGGGTAATAACCTCACCGGCAGCACTAAGTGCATGACTACGTACTTACAGCACACATACACGCTAAATTCAAACTCCAATATGTACATCTTACTCTACATTACACTCGTACTCCATACATACATACACATTAGAGTGTTTCAAAAAATCGACTTTTTTTTTTTTGAAGAACATTGAAAAGTCGACAGAGTATCTCTAGACAAAGACCCTGTTAAAATATGAGACGTTAATATTAATATTTAAAGGTGGCGATTCACGATTTTCTATTTTCCATTTAAATAACATGGGAAAAAAAAAATTTTAATTTTGGAATTTTATACCTCGGCGATGGCTTATTGAACAGATAAGTTCAGGATATATTTTTGTAGGGAATTGAACGCTCTACAAAAAAAGTCTCTTATCATTTTTTGATAAATCCATCTGTTCAAAAGTTATTGGAGCTCGAAGTCAAGTTAGAGTAAATTTCGAGATCTTTTTACTTTTCCGGCGAAACTATCGGACTTATCATAAAATGTTATGAGATCTTTTTTGTAGACAATTTTATTTTCTACAAATTATCATTGATAAATTTTTTTCAAATTCTGCATTGTTTTCTAGTTGTTTTCATTTTAATGCCAAGCTCTTAAAATCGATCAGAACACTACTTTTTTAGAAGCTTGGCATTAAAATGGAAATAACTAGAAAAAAATGCAGAATTTGAAAAAAATTTATCAATGATAATTTGTAGGAAATAAAATTGTCTACAAAAAAGATCTCATGACATTTTATGATAAGTCTGATAGTTTCGCCGGAAAAGTAAAAAGATCTCGAAATTTACTCTAACTTGACTTCGAGCTCCAATAACTTTTGAACAGATCGATTTATCAAAAAATGATAAGAGATTTTTTTTGTAGAGCGTTCAATTTCCTACAAAACTATATCCTGAACTTATCTGTTCAATCAGCCATCGCCGAGGTATAAAATTCCAAAATTAAAATATTTTTTTTCCCATGTTATTTAAATGGAAAATAGAAAATCGTGAATCGCCACCTTTAAATATTAATATTAAGGTCTCATATTTTAACAGGGTCTTTGTCTAGAGATACTCTGTCGATTTTTCAATGTTCTTCAAAAAAAAAAAAGTCGATTATTTGAAACACTCTAATGTACATCTTACTCTACATTACACTTTCGTACTCCATACATACATACACATAAATATATAAGTATTCATACATAAACTAACGTGTTATACAAAGCGCCAGGCTCTGCTCAACCCGACTCAGCAGAAAAGTCCTGTCCAAGTATTGACCCGTCTGTCAATGTCTATTCCTCGCACGATCTTTGAGGGATGTGAAAATAAGTTTAACTGTTGATTAGATCTCTATGCCTTCGGGCCGCAAGTCTCTTGGTAATACACCGGGTTTTTCTCCTTTTTTTTTTTTTCTTCTCATATAGAACCGAACTAAACCCCCAGTAGACAAGTACCGGGAGGGAAAAAAAATAAGAGAGCTCATAAAAACCAAATGCTTGGAAAATCAACTTTTAAGATTGATTGTTTACGTCAATCTCTACTTTAATTTCAACAGACCAATAAGACTCTTATTGCCATTATTTTTATTTATTGTCAATATCGTTTTCTTTTATTTTTATTATTCTTATCAATACAAACAACAGTAATTGCCCGCAATAAAAAAATGCATTATTGCTTTTAAAAAAATTAACTCATTGCTATTATAATTATTTTCTATTGCGTGATTCGATAAAATCTATTTGTTGCTAATAATTCATATAATAAATATTTAAATAAATAATTACGTAATTTCGTTATCTTTTAATCGCGGCATTTAATATTTATATAAATGCGATGGAAAAATATTAAAGTAATTAAATAAAATAAATCCTACTTACGGATAAATTTTATTGTTACAAAAGAAAATTTTTTATTATTAAATATTAAGGGGAGGGAATTTAATTAAACATTCAGTGCATTTGTAGGCTTATATAAAATATTTGTTCATTAGTAATGTACGAGCGAAAGGAAACGGCAGGGATAGGGACTGGGCCAGGAAAAGGGTTCAGAGGCTTCCACTTTAATTAGCTATATTGCGTAAACTTATAACTAATTAAACTTATAAATGACCGCGTCATAACTTGCCCGGAAATTAAAGTTTACTTTTATCTGCATAAAATAAAAAATATTAAATATTAAATTTTACTTCGGTTTTTAGTTATTTTTAAATTGTTTGTTACTTAGATCCGGGTGGTTGAGTAATTTATTAGATGGCACCATTAAGATAAATGTTTCATGAAAGTAAATTATTATTTCCTTAATCTTAACATGCATAATAATAACAATAATAACAACAACTCAGTGAAATTAAACTCGGAATAATTAATTACGACTCTGGCTAAGGATCTGGTGCTTTCTATTACTCATTTCCTGGATAGAAAAATTTTAATCCAAAGAATATTAAAATTTTTTCTCGGCTGAAAATTTGCTGAAAAAAGGCCCTAGTAGAAATAAAATCGAGTTTTTGTCCAGTCCCCAGTTAGGGTATCAGGCGTTTTGAGCACCTGACAAAATATCTCCGACAAAATATCCCCGACAAAATATCTCCGGACAAAATATCCCCATGAAAAGATAGCAAAAATAGTGAAAAAAGCCAAAAAAACTGACACAAAACTGGGGATATTTTGTCCAGAGATATTTTGTCGGGGATATTTTGTCAGGTGCTCAAAACGCATGGAACCGCCAGTTAGACTAGAGATCCAATGAAACATCCCTGATTAAAAGAAACGATTCGAAATGATTTGCAATATTAAATGCCCATAAGAAAGACAATTCAAAAGCATTCAAAAGTATTTAAAAATTTTTTTTTCTAATCGTTTTAAATCGTTTCTTTTAATAAGGGATAGCGGCTTTGAAGAAACTCACTTTTAAATTTTAGATTTTCAAGTTATCAAAATTGTCAGTTGCTCGGAAAAATAAAAAGATTTGTTAAAACAGTACTCAGTCAAATTAGGGATTAGTTCAAATTGATGTAACTTTCTCAAAATTACACCAAAAATTCAAACACGTGGCGGGATTTCTAGTTTTTACTCGATATCGCTGGCCAGTTACGCATTTAAAATCGAATTCCCGAAACCGGGTAGTAAACGAGAGGCTAAAAAAAAGCGAAGCTGAAAAATAGCCGATAGTTAGGCCCAAAAAAAATCGAAAATAGACTGACTCAATTTTTTGGCCAAATTTAGGCCTCCTTGAATAAAATTCTGTAGTTCCGGCGTGAGTCGGCCAATTATTTTTACCCGGATCGCTTGATAATTCAATCAACTAAAATAATAATTATTATAAAAATCGATAGTTCAATAGAAGAACAATAAATTAAATATTTGAATTTGTTTAAAATAAAAAACGGATGACAAAACGTAATTATTTGGAGCATAAAGAAACAAAACTCTTTGATATTCTGTCCCTGATGTATTGCAGGTATCGGACAGAAGTTAAATAACCACTAGGTAAATTAACGCTCGGTTAGACAATTTGTGTAGCGTTGACTAGTAATTTTCAGGAAACAATTGTTCATTATGCATCTATTCGATTCGATGGACTCACATTTCACACTATTATACCCACCATCATCTGCCTTTACTTTGATTCCCGTAACGTTTGTCCGCACTGCGCCCGCTATCGATTTTTTTAACCGATCATTTGAAAAATATCACCGGCGTTTATTTTTCATTCTAATTCTCCATCGCATCAGATTTACAAAAATACAGACACGATTAAATTATCATCAAAAATCTATTTATAAAATTATTTTTTTACCGCCAGTAAAATAATCTTTTAAGTTCGGGCTCCGTTTCATCTTTAAATAATTTCATTCTAAAAATTACCGCTTCGTAATTTATTATTTTTACTGCCGTTTAAAACTTAAATGCATACGCGGTTGTTTACTTTACGAAACGACGTCGGCTCGGCGAGAAAATAACATGAAAATTTATTATTAAAAGGGAAATCGATATCAGGCCGGTAGAGTAGAGACTGTATACAGTAAATATATAACTTCTGCAGCAGAGTTTGTTTTCTCATTTATCCACGGCACTCTTCTCTATCATTATCATATAAAATCATTTTATTACCGTCTATCAGTCATCAACACCAGTTTAAATTTATAACACTCGCGAGAAAATCCGCGAGTTTGTTTACAAATAAATTTGCGTCATCATATTTGAATTTACTAAAAATACATTTTCTCATTAGAAACTATATTTAGATTTTATTTATCATCCAGTTATTAAATTATGCTGTGAATATTTATTGACTTTTGATTAATTAAATTTAATTAATTCATTTATTTACTTTTAAAAATTGACAGAATAAAATAAATAGCGAACTAGGTCATGTAGACGTACTGTCATTTAAAAAAATATATATATATATTTTATATTTACATTACAATGCACCGTATGTCGTTGTATATATATAAAATATAGCACAGAGATTTACTCTCGGTTTCATAATAACAAACCACTTTAATATGGCTGGACTTCATACATGTTGACATTTTAAACCGGATGTGTATCATCCGCAATGTTATTTTATTTTATTACAACACAACTTTTTAAAGAGTGATCCATTTTATTTATCATGATCAATACACAGAAAAAAAATTTTTTTTCCGCAAAAAATTTAACTCTCGCCAATAGAATTTTTTATCGCTCCAAAAAATTTCTCGAGCGAAAAAATCCCTTTTTTCTGTGTACCCAAAAGTATTTACAATATATATGACCAGGCATTAATTAATACGACAATAAATTAAATTAATAACTAGTGATCAGTAATTAAATATATTTCAATTGCTAATTACTTATTATAATTGTTGATAAACATAGCAAATGGATTACGTACACGATTAATGGGTTTATGAATACATTAATAAATTATTTACACTACGGTACATATTTACCATAGAAACTAATAGACATTTTAATTACAATCTCAAAATTATAATAAAAATAATAATTTTCGTCGAATTTCAACAATTAGAGTTGAAAATTTTGCCGCTCTAATTTCCTCGACCGCGCACTATTCGTAAAAAATATAGGGGAAGGGGGGGGGGGGGGCAAAACGGGATACTTAACGAAAAATTTAGTTTTTAGGGACATAAATATCGTAAATTGGCTTCATTTTGATTCTATTTGAAATAAATATAACGAATTTGAGACTGCCATCAGAAAAAAAAATTTTATTTTCTGTGGGCAAAATGGGATACCCCAAAAAAAAGTAAATTTTTTTTTTTTTTTTTTTTAAGTGAATAAAATTGATGTAATAATGTCTCTCTAAATTAATGTAAGTAATAAAATTTACTCTCAACATATTTTTAAAGAAGTTTTTCCTTGTTATTTCTTTTCAAAATTTGAAATTGGCGCCAATATTATACTTTTCGCAAAAAATATAAAAATGTTTTTTTTTTGCTTTCAATAGTGTAAAATGACACTAGATGTCATTTTTGACCATTTTCGAAAGTTTTTCGAGAAAAAAAAATTTTGACGACATTTTGAAGGTATCCCCTTTTGCCAGCCTATCCCGTTTTGTCTCCCCTTCCCCTATATATATATATATGATCGCAATAATTATTGAATAATGAATTATAATTAGAAACAATTGCCCGGCAATAAATCACAAGTGATACAAATGATTAATTAATTAGTAGAAATTAAATGTATCCTCGTAATAAATCAGTGTTTTAATATTGTTAATGAATATGTGATTTTCGGGTGTGTAACACACATATATCGTGATATGAGTGAGAGATGTATGATGTACTTAATATTAGTATGACTCTTGGGTGAGATTATTGATTGGTATGGCTGCCTGTTGCGTTTGTTCGGGCTGGCTATACACCATCTTCCATACCCATCAGCAACCGATACCATATATATTATCTATATATATCTATATATCACTCTCCTCCTCTTTAACTATCTACATCTATTTAATACTCCACTCGTTGATATAAAGTTCTAGCTTAAGCATAAGCAGGTTGGTTTGCTAGTCCGCGCAACTCTTCTCCAACTAGGACGGAAATATTCTATCCCTGTAATAACGTACACGAGGGCGGCAACCCTTGTACATTTTAAAACCTCCATCTACATTCAATCCACGCACCGCAAATAAATATATTAAGAATCTATAAAACTTAAAATTTAAACCCCATAACCACGAGCCGTAAGGAATTTCCGAGCAATTTTTTTTTTAATAATCGACAATGATATTAAATAAAAAGAGTAATAATAATAACAGTAACCAGAACTTTTGTCAGCTTTAATAGGCTTTAAAGCAAATCGATGTGATATATCGCCGTGGAATATAATAAAATGAGTTATAAATATAACCCAAGGACATAAATAAATAGCTAGGGTATTAAAGGACAGAGTTGGGAATGTCGAGTTGGTATTACAGTGATTTTGCAATGAGCCAATATCATCAGACGTGAAATGCTAATGAAGCTTGTCTCTAGTGCTCGATTATTAATCGACATAAAGTGGGCTTTGTTATACGCACACCTACACCCACACTGCGTACACTATTCAGTTACCTACATAACTATATTTATATTGATATATATGGATATAGATATAGATATATAAACAAAGTGGAGTATAATAGTGTTTGAGTGTGGTCGAGTATGTCGAAACGCGCACGCGTTCAAGCTATATCGACCCCCCCGAGATGATGGCCTGGTGGTGGCATCTGAGCTGTCTGTTCTGTTCGCAGCTGCTTCAACCCGAACTCTCAATATCAACTTTGTTATCCGATCTCATTTATTTTATTTTATGCTTTTCCTTATACTTTTTCTTCCCTGTCCCTGTCTCTCCCCGTCTCTCCCTGTCTCTCCCTACACCTGTCCCTGCATTTGCCACGACCGAATATCTCCAATCCGGAAATTACGCAGATAATTAACCCCTCGACCCAGTAAATCAATAATTAATAGAAAAAATAATAAATTTTTCCAAGAAACTGCGGGTTTATTATTTTTAATCAGCACTATGACGCCGAAAATTTGACGTTTATTTCTAGCGCACTCGCGTCACACTTAATATCCATACTATATATATATGTATATTATATAAATATAAAATTGTGATATGCAGTGTACGTGCATCGTATAAAGTCGCTCTCCAGATAGATCCGCGGCGATATAGTGTAAGCCAGTGATATGCCAGAAGAGCATGCACTTAACTCACAACTTTTTTTATTTTTTTTTATTACATATTTAAATATAAATTTTTTCTGATCCCATTGTGATAGCACAGTGGCATGATAGCGCAGAGTTTAAAAGCTCGTTCTCGTCTCGGTTGGAAATATATACATATATATTTAGTTTACTCTGGTTGGGTTGCCGTTGGCGTTGTGTCGAAAACTACCAAACGTATGGTACGCACAAGCAGTAAAAACTCGTTGCTGAACGTACGTAAATATTGTTTGGTATAAATTTATATATCTTTTATCAAAGCTCTGGGCGTACGTGCACGCCGCCAGAGGGTGAAAAAGGTTTTTCTTTATTATTATTATTATTCATATTTTTTTTTTTAAATTTTCTCGCTACATTGACGTGATACAGAGGTAGTTTTCCGGACAGTTGAACACAAAGTTCGGCAATATAGTTATAATACGCCGTAGAAAATTTATATGACGTGATATATATATGTATGTACAGAGAATAGAGTGGATGGAACATATGTATAGTGTCATTCTCTATTATGTTTAGTTGACACGTGAATTGAATAGGAGTGAAATGTGTTCTACATATATATTGTTTGCTGTAAGTGATTTTTCGAAGCACAAAAATTTATATCTATCAGTCTGTGATGTAATTTGTGTATTATTGAATTTGAAATCCGTTTGATGTGGATGTGCTGTCGGTTTGAGGACTGAGGACTGAGGACTCGATGGTTTGAGTGGGCAGTCTGTGTAATGATATTAGAATAGAGAGGTTTAAGTATAATAGTACAGTCTGCAGTGTATTGTATTGTATAGAGTAGAGTAGAGTAGAGTATGGCATAGAGTTAAGTATAAAAGCTGAAAAGCGTTGTGGCCCTGGCCGGTACCCGGAAGATCTGACGTTTTTCCGGATGCTACGTCACTGGATGGCCCGCAAGCGCGCGGTACCTAGTCTGGTTAGATGTAGGTATATAGTGTGTAGTTGGGTAGTATGTAGTATGTAGTGCGCGGATAGGATCGTCCGCGAGTAGAGCGAGCACAAGAGCACAAGTAGTGTAGAGGCCTGGCTGACTCTACGCGGAGAGGACAGGAGAGGGCGGCCCCGTGGCGGTGCTGTGCGAGTTCCGAGTCGAGAGCGGGATAGCTACGATGGATACGATCCCTCCCCGTTAGTCGGCTCTCGGCCGTCGTCATCGTCTGGTACATTTACACCAGAGACGTCACGCGATAACACCGCTGATTATTTACTAGTCTTTACCTTAATAGTTATTATTTTTTTTATTTTTATTGCAATAAGGACTCGCAGAAGCTCCTGCGGGCACTCGTGGCTCTGATATTTTTATTTGTATTTGTTTGGGTGTTGAGGTACGCGCCCTTTTGGGTTTTTTTATTAAATTGAATTTTAAAAATAAAATTTCATGTCACTTTTTTTTTATAAATTTTATTTATTTAATATTTTTTTTGTCTCTGTCTCGTCACCGGTGACCTCCATTGTACACAGAGCACTCTACGAATACCTTCTATTCCCGGTTTTCCATTTCCTTTAGTTCGGATACGAGACGTCGAAAGATCTTCCACTGGTATCTCAACCTGAATATACTAGTCTCCAGAGTGCTATAACATCCCTCGAGGTGCGGTTTGTTTAGTTTATTGCAATTGGCTTAAAAAAAAAAATCCGATTTTTATTTATTTTTTAAAAAATAAAATAAAGTTCAATAACAGGCAGTTATATTTCAGTTTTCGGTCGTTATAAATTTATTTAAATACAATTAATTAAAATTTAAAATTCAATTTACCCGTCGCGAATATTGACATAAAATGACATTGTTTCGCTTCCGCTGTTTGTTTATAATTTTAATCTGACGGAAAGTCGAATATATTTTCATAGATTCAAGTGTCGCCTCGTATTTATTAATTATATTTTATTTTCCCCGGGTAAATTTAAAAAGTGTCAGCTCTGGGGATTTAGCGCAAGTCAAGGTTACCGCGAGTAAGCATCACATTTAATATTTTATGGAGATCAAGTAGTAACAACTTAAATAGGGAGACGAAAGAGGGGGTAGAGTGAGAGGAAATGGCAAAGTTACTTTCTAGTCTATCTTATTTTGATTGCTCGGGATTAAAATATTAAATATACTGCTCTAGTTGAGTCTAAGTGCTGGGGACGGTCATGTTTATGCTAGAAGAACTCGGTTAAATAATAATAGTGACAGCGATTATTATTATAATAATAACAACAATAATAATAATACGGAGAGACGTAGTGTATAGGGATAATAATAATAATAATATTGGAGTGAAGATTAGAAAGAGGACAAGCAGGGTGAGAAAATCTAAAGAGAAATATAGTCAGGCGGCAGGGGATGAAAGTCGTGGGCTCGCGGGGGTGCAAGTGTGTGAGCGGGCTCGTGATAAACGAATAGGGGCTTGCCAAATGGTTTTAGGTGGCTACGGGTTAGTAGGGATACAAGTTCGATCGGAATATACACACCGAAAAAATATATACATATATATTTATTAAATATAATAACAAACGGAGCTAACGACTCTAGAGCAAAAGTACATTTCAGTAATTACATCTTTTGTCCTTTAATCATTTTTTTATTTATTATTTTACCCTTCAGACTCGTAAACAAGTACATATATGATGTACGTACGTACATACATATGTACAGTTGACGTATAATAATTTTCTAGATGAGTAAAAATCTATATCAACTGACAGTCGTAACTGTGTGATTGTCGGTATGTAAATTTAAACTGGTGGTTATTTAATAAGGACATATATATTTTCCGTAAGTGTGGAAAAATAAATGTTACTGTTGTAAGTGAAACAATGTGACTTAAATTAATAAAACAATTTATGGACATGCTTGCTAAAGCATTTAATAATGTGTTCAATTGACATAGATAAATTAAATAATTATGATAATGAACAAGAGGAATAATGAATGAGTGAAGATAAAGCGTGCTGGAGACGTAGACGTCGTCGGCGGTCATAATGTTGATATTAATGATGGTAGTAATGATGACGGTGGCAGGATTGGTCCCACCGATAAGTTGAGATATTGATAATAAAAGTATAAATAAATAGTCCAAGACTGGATCGAGCTGGTGGTTATTGAATCCGTAGAAACGGTGGCTTCTTCATGGTGGATCCTTAATGTTTTGACGCTGCTTTTAGTCAGGGTACCGAAGTGGGGGGCACGTGGTCGTGCTGCCTGCCGTGCGCCGGCGGCGGCGGGCGAGGAGCTCCTGGTGGTCTCAGTGCTGGTGGATCTAGTGCAAGTGCCGGTGGATCCGGTGGTACCGGTACCGGTGTAAGTGAGGGCAATAGTGCCGGTGGTTCTCCGTCTGGGACCGAGACCAACTCACGTAGCAAAACCAACAAGTCATCAATTATCGTCTGCCACAGCAACAGACGCAGACAGAACCAGAAGAGCAGCATCACGAGTGTAATTAAGAGTACCTGCAAACGTAGTGGTAGTAATAACAGCTCCAACGACTTTAATGGAGAGTTGGACGATCTAGCGGCTCTCGACGCTGCTGTCGAGGCTGTCGCCAAAGGCGGCTCTTTTACTTTAACCAAAGACTCTAAAGACCAACACAATAATTCTGAGGACTGCAGCAACAAAGACGGCAACACACAGCACCGGCTCAGTCCCAGATTACACGATATTGAGGAAGAGGACGATGAAGAGTGTCGACATACTAAAGAAAGGTTTGTACCTTTTTTTTGTTATTACTATTTTTTTTTTTTTTTTTTTTTCAGTTGGCTGAGGGTAGATAGACGCAGAAAGAAGTAGATTCAATTTATTTTTTCCGCCGAAGAATAATGGAATGGATTATTCTATTGATTGATTTTTTTTATCTTTATAATCCAATAATGGAAGAAAATAAAATTATAAAAGAGTGGAATTAAATTAAAAGTTTTAGCGTCGGGAAGACAGATGAATTTAGAACACGTCGAAGGCGGTTTCATTTTTTCCGACTTTTCTTATTGCATGCCACGGGTTTTTTAATATTATTTAATTAAATCTACGTGAAAATGTATAGTCTGTACGCGGGAAAAAAACCCAGTAAAGTTTATAAATTTTTAATATCGCGGACAAAATAAAAATGGTAAATTAGAGGCAATTTTTTTGCGAACGAGGGTTCTAAGGCTGCCAAGTACCTCGTAAGTAATGTAGATTTAATAATATATTTATAGTGTATGTATACACTAATTTATTTATAAAAGGATTTGTGAAAATGCCGGTTAATTATTTTTCCTCACATCAAGTTTATAAATAAAAAAAATTCAAGTTTAATTAAAACTTTTATTACTGCGTATTATAAAGACATTAAAGTTCCAATTTTTTATCAGCTGATACTTTTAAAAATGTCGATTTTAATCTCACTTTTTTTTTTTTCCATAATTATTTAAAATATAAATTTTAATTGCCACTTATCGTTGGATTAATAAAAGATATAAAAAAATTCATAAACTCTTTCATGCGTCCAGTAGACAAAAGAAATATCTGCTCCATTAGCAAATTACTTGAATTAAAAAAAGTTTAGCTTTTAAAAATTTCATCAATGAAGTGTACAAAAAATTTCTGGCTTATTAATTTTTTTTATAAAAAAAAGTACAGTAATTACTAGAGTATTGATAGTGATGATGATGATGATGATGATGATGATGATAATGGATATATATATTACAGGACCTATCAAAAAAAATCACCAACACCAAGTGCCGGTGGAACCGGCAGTAGAGCAGGGTGGCGTTCGCGCAGAAGCGTCACCACGGCGGGCGCAACTGGGCACCAACATCACGTGATTGCCACTGTGGCAGCCACGGCTCAGGCTAAAATGCAAGCCGAGCAGGGTAGCATTGGTGAGCTGCGGGGCTACCACAATCTACGCTCTCGTCGTCATACGCTTGCTAATGTACGGTAAGTATTGCGGTCACGACTAAATCCACAGCAATAAACAGAAACAAAAACAATAATTAATATAATTGCACGGAAAAAAATTAATCGTCAATGCAACATGATGCAGTCTTGGTAAATAAACATGATGAAATCATGTTGCATTCACATGATTTGTCATGTTTCGATTACATGATAGTCATGTTGCGGTAACATGAGAAAATCATGTTGCATTCATATGATTTGTCATGTTTTGGCTACATGATAATCATGTTTCGATTACATGATAATCATGTTACGGTAACATGAGAAAATCATGTTGCATTCACATGATTTGTCATGTTTCGGCTACATGACAATATGTAGCAGCAACATGATTTTCTCATGTTACCGCGACATGATTATCATGTAGCCGAAACATGACAAATCATGTGAATGCAACATGATTTTCTCATGTTACCGTAACATGATTATCATGTAATCGAAACATGATTATCATGTAGCCAAAACATGACAAATCATGTGAATGCAACATGATTATCATGTAGCCGAAACATGACGAATCATGTGAATGCAACATGATTATCATGTAGCCGAAACATGACAAATCATGTGAATGCAACATGATTTTCTCATGTTACCGTAACATGATTATCATGTAATCGAAACATGATTATCATGTAGCCAAAACATGACAAATCATGTGAATGCAACATGATTATCATGTAGCCGAAACATGACAAATCATGTGAATGCAACATGATTTTCTCATGTTACCGTAACATGATTATCATGTAATCGAAACATGATTATCATGTAGCCAAAACATGACAAATCATGTGAATGCAACATGATTATCATGTAGCCGAAACATGACGAATCATGTGAATGCAACATGATTATCATGTAGCCGAAACATGACAAATCATGTGAATGCAACATGATTTTCTCATGTTACCGTAACATGATTATCATGTAATCGAAACATGATTATCATGTAGCCAAAACATGACAAATCATGTGAATGCAACATGATTATCATGTAGCCGAAACATGACAAATCATGTGAATGCAACATGATTTTCTCATGTTACCGTAACATGATTATCATGTAGCCGAAACATGACAAATCATGTAAATGCAACATGATTTTATCATGTTTATTTACCAAGACTGCATCATGTTGCATTCACGATTAATTTTTTTCCGTGTGGGCATACAAATATATCAGCAAGTGGTTTTACTCACCCGGCGCAAAGTTTTGTCGTCGTCAGACCTCGGGCTCGGCGAGCCAGACTTTGATTTATATTTGAATAAATTTCTAGTCGATGGCGAGGGAGAACCGCTGCCACATGGGTCGCAATCGCATATTTCACAGCTGAAATCTGGGTAACCTTTGGGCTCTTGGTGTCTGACTTTGGAGGTTTGAGTGCCCGCAGAGGGTTTCCTTGGGCTGGTAGTTTTTGACGGGCTGGTTTTACGGCTTGACTGTATTTGCTGATCACTAAATTCAGATGTTGACTCTATTAAACAAACACGGGGATTTACTCCCGCTCTGGCCACTAATTCCTCGTATTGACTCTTCGTCAGCGTTTTCTGTTTTGTTTTATTTCAAATTTAATTTTTAAATAAAATAATTCAAATGGTTTTTTTATCAACGCGATCAATAATTACGAGAATTTAAAACAGGCATCCAGTAAATTTATTATTGAACTGGGTTAATTTTTAATGCTCGTTAATTATTTACTGTTTGGTTAATGATTTAAACAAAATTCTGTACATCAGTTTAATTATTTTAGACACTCATAACTTCGGGTAAATTTCCCCAGGGTTAATTAAATTTACATAACAAATAAAATAACTTGGGCAGAGTTACTTATTTTAATTATAACACAAAAGTTTTTTGTTTATACCTCAGCCCGTTATAAACTCTCGCATAATTAAAGTAACCGTTGATACAAATAAATTTCTATTGTCAGACAAAGATAAAAAAAATAAAAAGCCAATTAGGGAAAAAATAACTTACGCCCTGTCGAGTTTCGTGACAAATACAGCAGGTATTTTTAGGGCTGACGGATAACTTTTCGTCACAAAAGTGACCCGTCTGCCCGACAGCGATTGGGTATTTGTCAATAAAATTCCTTCGAAATTTAACTCTATCGCTCGATCCATCGGGTTCTTTCATGTGCGTTTCTTTATTCTCATAAAATTTTTTCCCGCCTTTTCTTCCTTTATCCTCGGCCAACTTTTCCATCCTTTTCAATTGATCCTCCCACTCCCCCTCCTGCTCATCGTCCTCAAAGTCTTTCATTTCCCTTGATTCCATCATCTTCTTCTTCAGATCATCCTTCCGTGCTCTGTCTCTATCTTTCCACGATCCGGTTTCGTCGATTTTACGGTTCACATCTCCGCTCCTCAAAGCCCGCTCAGATTCTGAAGAATTCATTTTCGTCCTGTACTTTATTCCGACGGTTTTCTCAATGTCTTTAAAAATTTCTCCCTCAGGCATCGGATCCGCCGTTAAAACCTTCTTCTCATGCCCTTTAGCTCCAGCTTTACCTTCACCTCTTACAGATAAATTGCTTGTGCTCGTACCCGCGCTGGCAGTAGCAGTAGCAGTTGCTGTTGTTGTACCAATAGTAATTTTCGATGTTGTAGTAGTAGTGATACCTTGAGGCTCGGATATAGTATCCAGAGTTGATGGTAGGACAATAGAAGCTGCGCCTGAGTTGTTGGTTTCATCTTGATTCTGGTGCTTGTGCTGCTGAGTATTATCGTTCAATAATAATGTGCCATCTGGTTCGTCTGATTGTGATTCATTTGCAAGTGAGGGTACTGCTAAAGTACCAACATCACGTCTATCTCCGTCAACAGTATTCATTGTTATCTCGGTAATTGTATTAGTTGCCGCATTTACATATTTTTCCCTCGACTTGTCTCCGTCATCTGGCAAAATTACTCGTACTTTGCTCTGTTTATTTTCTTCCAAGTCCATTGATTTTTCGTTAATTGACGCCGAGCGAACCGCTTCCTGGTCTCGGGTATTCCAAGACGACTGTTTGGATACTGATGGCTGGATTGATGTCGCCGAATCGATACCAACGTTGCCGTGCACTGGCTCTGTTTGTTTGAATTCTTTTTCGACGGGCGTAGACGCCGCTGATGGCAACCCGACATAGTCTTTAATCATTTTCATTTCCGCTTGTTCGTCAATATAAAGAGCAGAGTCTCGCTGTAGCTCAAGATTCGGCGGCTTGCTACGTTCCTTTTTAATCAACGAGTCTTTGGATTTGTCCTCGAGATAAATTGGTTTTGCTGAAAATTTTTATTTTCTGAGTAAACATTTTTATTAAGATGATGATTGTCGAGAGGAGAATAACAAAAAGATACGACAATGTAATTTGTTCTATTTAAATTATACCTGCTATTACTTCTTGAGTTTGATATTCATCCATTCCGTGAGGTGGTGCTTGAATTTCATTGGTCTGAGCCGTCGTCTTGGTTACAGCATTCCCAGTAGCAGGGATCGTTTCCTTTCCATCATCACTCACCGATTCAATCTACAAGAACGGAAACGGCAATATTAATGGTCAACAAATTGTATTATATGCGAAATTTCACTTACCCCTAAATGCCGGGATATTGCTTCAATAATTTTAATAACTTCTGGCTTTTTAATATCAAATTCTTTGCATTTCTGAAATATTATTACACTTATTTAATTAAATTCAATTCATTTTATTATAAATTCCACCTTAATACTATTTTTGATTTATTCAAATTTAAAATTCTAGTAACAATTATTTTATAAAATAGTTATTTATTATAATTCACGATTTAATTCCTGAAAAATTCAAATTAATGCTAAAAGAATTTCATTCATTTGAATAAATGCTAATTTTTAACAAGAGCTTACGGATTAAAAAAATAATTTAATCTAATTAGTTACCGAGGTAATCGAGAGCGTTGACTGAAGGCTTCGTAGCCATGATTCCAATTCTTTTTTATGGACAACAATATCCCCGTCGCCAAAATTGTAATCAGTTTCTTCTTTGCTCAGTCGCGATTTCAATGAAACAAATAACTGATCATCAGCACCTGGTTCATAATTTTCTTGAGCTTTTTTAAACCTGACCGAGCTAGACTTACTTTGATTCTGATCAATTGGATCGACGATGTCACCAGCGATACCAGAAAAACTGTAATCAGTTTCTTCTTTGCTCAGCCGCGATTTCAAGGAAACAAATAACTGATCATCAGCACCTGGTTGCCCAGCATCTTTTCCGGCTTCTAGAAATCTGATTGAACCATAATGAGTTTGACTCTGATCATCAGGTGAATCGCCAGTGCCAACAGTTTCATTACTCAGCCGTGATTTCAATGATAAAAGCAACTCATCATCAATTTGTTCAGACGGCATCAAACCGTACCGAGTAGACTGATCATTAGTTGTATCAGAAATATCAGGGAAATCATAATTTGTTTGGTCTTTAGTGAGCTGCGATCTCAAGCTTACAAAGCTATCATTATTCTCGGGATCACCATTTTTTTGAGCTTCTCCAAAAGGCAGCTCCCTTTCGTACAGAGTAGATTCCTCATTAATACTTTTATCATTACGCTCTTCCAATTCCGAAACCGTCGATAAATCCAACCGAGCGGATTTGCTGGTAAAGCTGTCGTCCAATAAAGATTCTGGATTACCAAAGACTAGGGCATCAAATTTTTCATTCTGCGAGTGGGTTGAAGAACGTTTGCTGCTTCCAACACTATCCATTTCTTTCGTACGATTATTATCACTGCCGTGACTGTCATCTTGTAAAGTTTTATCGTAGCTCCGAGAACCATCTACTCTGGGTGATGATTCATTGTCTCTTCTGCTCGATAATGTACTTTTAGATGTTTGTGCTCCGTCAAATGTGGTAATACGTTTCACAGTTTCTTCTCCGGTTTCATTGTCTGGATCCCTGTTAAATTTACTGTCTTCCCCAGCAGAAGACGTGAAAGAAGAGTAAACATACGTCTCTTGAATCGTCATTTTTTTATTTCCAATAGATTTTTCATCAGCAGTACGACTGGTTTTACCCAGAGATGGATTTACTGAAATTGGATCTTGCACAGCACGATCAGTAACTTGGATTCGCGCGAGAGTATTTTTCGAACTTGTTCCTACAATGGCATTTACAGATTTATCTTTCATTCTTTTCCTACTGCTCCCACTTCCGCTGGTACGTATTTTCATCCTACTGCCTGAGGATGTATCTGTTGTGTTAACTCTAGCAAGTGTCGCCTTATCTCTAACACTTATTTCACTGTCACCCGTACCATTAGTTTTCATTTTCTCCCCCAATTTGGCAGCCATCTCCAGCTCAGTCTTGTGCTTTTCGCTAAATTCAATAATCTGGTGATTGCAATTACGTAATTTGCTCTCGAGATTTTCAATCTGGTCTTCCAACTGACAAATCCGATCAGCAAGCTGTTGATTCGCCGACGATTTAACTTCCAATTGACCACGTAATTTATCTACATCAACATTCAGAGCAGCACTGCCGGCATTACCATCAACATCTAGGCCCTTTTTGGGCTTCCCCGCGTTTTCCTTCCAACTTTCCTCACTGGCCTTCAATATTTTCATGTAAACGGCTTCCTTGGCCTCCAGTTCTTCCAGTTCCTTCTTAATTTTCCGCTCCCCAATAATAAATTCCTCCAATTTGGTCAAGTACTCGAGGTCATCCGAGCAAAACGAGTACTGAGACTCACTTTTACTTCCGCCCCCAATACCCGGTTTCGAATTTTCCTCGTAATTTTTTTCCTCCTCATCAATCATACGCTGCAATTCCTCTTGTTTCCGTCCGGCATCCTCAATTTGTTCATTAACTTTCTTCAATTCCAATTGCTTTTCGTGCAATACTTTACGTGCCTCGTCGTGTTTCCTGAGCGCTTCCTTCCGTTCGGCTTCGAGACCGCCAATCTCGTGAGCGCCCTCACGTTTCCTCTTATTAGCATTCACTGTCACCGATGACATAATCGCCGCCTGTTCCTCGATACACTTGACGATATTCTGAGGATCGACGTCGCCCTTCATCACCCTGTTGAAAGTAACCATCGGCAGCCAGGTTTCCAACGTCGCCAAACGGTTGCTTATTTCGATCTGACGTCTCGTCAATTTTTCATTGCGCTCTTTGCGACGAGACACCAACTCGCAGAAATTGTCTGCGCAGCATTTAAATATTTTATGTTTACTTTCATTAACTTTAACGTCCTTACCTACTTCGGAGCCTTCTCCAAAACGATTTAAATTACTCGTCTCTCCTTCGGCTTCTTGCCCGTATCCTCTATAATTATTATTTTTATTCAATTCTCCGGTGACATTACCGTCTGTTAAATCAACTTCGTGCACTTTTTCCTTTGTAACCTTATCGTGCATAACTTTGTTTAGAACAGTCTCAGATATTTTTTCATTACTCTCAGAAAGTATTTCATCAACTTGTTCGTCTTCTTGCTCTTCACCTTCAACTTTGTCATTATTTCTTGCCGGCATTATTTCGCGGACTTGCAAGTTCTCATTATCAACTTTATCATTATTAACTTCATCATTAACCTCAGCCATTTTAATTTCTTAAATATATACGTGCAAATACACACATATATATATATTTACTTTACCCCATTTAAAACCCGTGTCTTCATTTATTTTTTTTAACACAACACACAATTTAATTCAAATCTATGAATAGTAATAACGATAAAAAAAATTCATAACCAAAGTGTCAGTGCGTGACATAATAATTTAATATATATATAGGATGGTTTATATTTTGTTTGTGTTTTGGTGGTTGGAAAAGATTTAAAAATGAGATTTAAACCGAGGTTAAATATATATGTTGGTACTCAGTAGGGAGCGTTAGCGTTTGCTGGCATGGAGTAATAGGGAGACAGAGAGAGAGAGAGATAGAGAGTAAGAAGAGAAGTAAAAAGTAAGAAGCTAAAATAGATGGTAGATGGTGGAAAACTGAAGGTTTATTGCCGAGAAGAAATATATACAGGGGTGGGTCACTGTTACGAGGATGACGGGGGTCGGAGAAACGTGACTATAGCCATCGAGTGGAGTATAGAGTCTACGTACAGCCCCTTGGTGTATGTAGGTTAACAGTGACGTCACAAACCGCCTTGTGACGCGTTCAAACTGAAATATGCAGGGTGGCCTCACCACGAGCGAGCTTTGAAGCTTCTGACTGGTCATTGACTTCAGCTTGCTTGTTTTATTTATTTATTTTTTTAAAAAACTCACTCTCAAACTCGAAAATATTAAAACCAAAGAAAAACTCTTCCGCATCCATTAACCCCAAGCGGTTTTTATTTTTAGTCCCCCATTTAAGGGGCCGGGATTTTATTTAAAATTTTTTTATTTATTTTTTTAAAAATGTTTAAGTGATATGCTACAAAAAGCTCTTCATTTTACAATCAATAAACTTGAAACGCCCATTGCCATCTTGAAAACCGTTTTAGCGCGCTAGTAAAACGCATGCCTGTCATTATTTTTTTTTTTATTTTTATTTTATTAAACCCACTGGTGATAGTGATAATAAAGTACACGTAGATGCGGCTAGATTGCCAGGTATTTATTTATCAAGCTTCACCAGGCTCATATATATTTATATTTATATTTATACCGCTCAAGATCGCTCGAGTATTTTTGTTATTTGGTTTGTTTGCTCCCTCAGTTTGTTTTAGTTCCAAGTAGTATGAAATTGCTTTGTAAATTAAATTCAGTGGCAGTGGCACTGGCTGCGGTCGGGCTCGGGGTTGGGGCTCGGGATGCTGACAGGTGATAAATAATGACAGGTAATTTAAAATATCGATTTTTATAAATGATGTTTATCATTTCGGGTATCGCTGTCGTTAAATTGCACACGTATTGTGTGCTAATGCCGCGTAATGTGTCACGTCTTGGGTGGTCGCGTGAGCCGTGAGTGCTGGTCCAAGTAGTTTAGGTCTTAGTTGCGGGTGTGAGTAGTAGGGGTTGCATTGGAGCTCGGGTTTGTATCTTGAGAAGAACACGACAGAGGCGTCGGCGGTAAAAGCGGCTGCGACAACTACGACCAAGGCGGCATCGGTCTCTCGGTGCTGCAACCCGTGTAGGGGTGAAGTTGGGTCGTCATGACAACGGGGTTCTTTTTGAGTTTGGGGAATCGATGAGCAGTGGCGTAGCATCAGGTGGCGGCCTCCGATGACCGCGCGTCCAACAAGTGGAGTATGTTGTGTTTGAGGAGACGCGTGTGCTGTCCTTATTCATCCCACACTTCTGTCACAATAGAACCCATTATCTTTATGCTTTCAACGATTTTTATGTCGTTATTATTTTTTACTTTTTTTTTTTTTTAAATAAATATTTATGTATGGAAAGTAGATAATTATTTCAGGTGCAGTTTGCGATAAATAGAATTCGTTTTGAATTTTTTATTAAAAACTCTATCATTAATAATTCAAATGCAGATAATTTAAAATTTATTTTCAGGATTATACCAAAAAAGATCATTCATTATTAATATTTTTTTATTTTAAATTTATTGTTTTGGGAATTTGAATATCAATTTTTATCCTTCTAATTAAACTCCATTGATATCATGAATTTTTAAAAATCGTATTTTTACTTCAAATAAAATAAACTACACGGAAAGAAAATTATGGCAGCGGTTCCCATAATTTTGTGAAATGTTTCCTATACCAAAATAGGAATTACGACCATAAATTATGGGAGCGGTTCCTATAATTATAGGAATAGTTCCTATAATTATGGGAATGATACCCATAACACTATAGGAATGGTTCCTATAATTATAAGAATGGTTCCTATAATTTATAGGAATACTTTATATAATATTATGGGAATCATTCCTATAATTTATGGGAATGGTTCCTATAATTTATAGGACCCATTCCCATAATATTATGGGAATGGTTCCTATAATAGTATGGGAACTATTTCCATAATATTATGGGAATGATTCCCATAATGCAATTGGAATGGTTCGTATACCATTATGGGAATCATTCCCATAATATTATGGGAATAGTTCCCATACTATTATAGGAACCATTCCTATAATATTATGGGAATGATTCCCATATTATCATGAAAAAATTAATTTAAAGAAGTGTGGTAATCACTTCTACAATACACAGAAATATTATTAAACATAAAAACAAAAATTCAAACATTGAAAAAAAAAATCGTATTTGGCAAAAAAAACATTAAAATTTTTAACAAGAATTTTTTGTCAGCACAAAACATTCAAGAAAATTCAAATTTTGGGAAATTTCTACACTATTGTGCAAAAAAAAAATTTTATGATATTATAGGGATGGTTCCCATAACATTATGGGAATAGTTCCCATAATATTATAGGAATAGTTCCTATACCAATATGGGAACCATCCCTATAGTAGTATAGGTACTATTCCCATACCATTATGGGAACCATTCCCATAATACATAGCAAAACTTCCCATAATTTTCTTTCCGTGTAATAATTAATTTTTTTTTATTTAAAAATTTAAAAAATTTGTCATCATTTTTAAAAAAAGTTTAGAATAGAAGTTGAGTTCTTTGTTCCACTTGAAAGTTTCAAAAAATAATTTCAGAAATTTTTTTCGTTTACAAAAAAAAAAAAAAATGATATTTAGAAAAGTTTTAAAATTTCACTGAAAGTACTTGAAACATGAGTTTTTTAAATTAAAAAAAAAAAAAAAAATTGCAGAAACTAGGTTACAGTTTTAATTTACCTGGAACCGAGACATTTAATACAATTCCAGGATAATATATTGAAGTTGTATACACATCCTTCTTACTGTATTTAACTCGAGTACCAGTGGTAGTTCAATCAATTGCAAAAGGTAGTTTGTCTTGTCAATTCTACTCTCAATGCGTGCAGTGTGCACTGTTGAGTGTACTGTGCGCCGCCAACTCAACTCGATTTATCTTAAATCCAATGTACTCTATCCACTTGCTTCGCTCTATCAAGTTAGTGTGAACGTAAAATGAATTTATACTGAGCCAAAGAAAGACAGAGATGTAAACAAAGAGTCGGCACCAGAGCCAGAGCCAGAGCCAGAACCAGAGTCTGTACCAAAACCAGAGCCCGAGTCAGAGCCAGATGAATAAACACAGAGAAGAGAGCGAGAACTTGAATCTTTTTAAATTTATAAAACTCTTGCGCGTAGGCGAATAAGTGTAATTGCACTTAAGACTTTATTGTTATGACGACTATAAGTACAGTACATAAACCAAATAATTGTCATGATTGAACCTTCTCAACAAGTTTCATTTATTCTCCAGTACTTAATCTCTTATAGAATTTAATCACAAGGTCTTTTAACGTAACTTAAATATTTATAAAATATTATTTTTATTTTGACAAATTTAACTTTACTCATAATTATTCAGTTCTATGCAATTAGCAATTAAGTTAAATTTAATTAACCAAATAAATTACAAAAGTAATTACGACAAAATAAATTATAATTGAAATTTAAATTGAAATAATAATAATTATTATTGTTATTATAAAGTCCATTGAAATTATATGCGTCGGTTGTAGGTAGCCTTGAACTTTTATCCTCGTTAAATCGATTTACACATGAGAGAAAAATCGCGTAATGAGATTTAACGATAATTTAATGACTATGTAATGTGTAAGAGTGAGCTAACTTTTGTTTTAATTGTATTTAAAACATACAACACTTTATCGTGAGTTTTTACTGCGACACCCACTCACACACACGCGGAAAGATCTAGATGTCTTATATATGGAGGGTGGATTTGTATGAGTAGCAACAAGTATTTGTCCCGGTTGACATTTAAAGTCACCACCAACATCTAGATATTCGGCATCCTGTGCCAAATCCTTGCCCACATCCTCTTTATATACATATATATTTTTCTACTTATGACTATTTGACGAGGGTCGTATTTTATTGACTACTTTATTAGTCGATGTCTATTTCAGTATTTAAATTTTCAAGTGTTTTGTACGTCGGTACATTTTTTTTATCGGCTACCAACCCCAGGTAATCCCAGATCGCCGTTTTGCCCGCAACTCGACGGCAACTTTTCTGCGGCTGCAGATTGCCGCCAATTTTTTGAAAAAGTTGGAGCCAATCTGTAGCCAATAGTTGGACAGTCAAAGGTTACCCTCAGAAGTCGGCACATTGACCGAAACTGTCTCTCCATAACTTAGTTCCTGTGGTTATTGGGGTAGGTGATGTTCTGTACTGCCGGTAAGTCCAGAAAATTGTTATCACTGCCGGTACAAAAGAGTACTTGCAAATTGCTTGTGTGGTAAAAAAGATTTGATACCGACAGTCGCTGATTTTTACAGGCAACCCGATGGTTGGTAATTATTTTTCAGAGCTTGCAGTTTCCCGGCCAGTGGTGCTGGTAGAAATTATTTAATAATTCAAATTTAAATAAAAAATTCATAATTTCAAAGAAATTTTTTTTTTCTTCGAAATTCGAACAATGAATTTTTTTTTTTTAATTTTTATTGGTCGTAAAATAAGCGAGTCATTTGTTTATAACCTCAGTGCAGTGAATAAAATAAAGTTTAAAAGTTGGCTCGATAAATAATAAAGTTAACAATGACATCAATGTCACCACGTCGTTGTAATTCAGCGGGTCCGTCAGCAAACTCCGGTAACGAAATCACCCCGGCAATAAACGAGGATATAAATAATAGACGAGAGTCCTCATTAATATGTTCCTCAACTTCTTTAAGTTCTCATTCCCAGCGGGAGTTTGAACCGAGTGAAGGTAAAATCGAGACGGAGATCATTGACCAATCGGTTGGTATTAAATATAAGAGACTTGTCGAGTGGCCTAAATTGTCCGAAAGAATGGCCAAGTCCTCTCACGCACGATTTGAAAAAATGAATTACATAACGACTCTGTATGAAGAGACACTTTCGTCATCACGGTCATCAATGATCACTTTAACTAGGTCTAATCTTGCAATAAAAACTATTAATAACAGTACAGTTATTTCTAATAGTAAAAGTAAAGACTCATCAACTTCAACATCAACATCAATATCAGCAATTAATTACCCGGGGGATTCCAATCGTCCAAGCAAATGGAAATCAAAATCAAATTATATTCCAATCGGCTCAGATGTGAGAATCCTGTCCAAGATTGAAAACGAACTCGGACCATTACGGGGTAAATTGAGTGAGCTTACGGGTAAATTTAAAGCTTTGAATTTGATTGACGTTAATAGTGTCTTCGTTAATAGACATTTTGATAATTGTAATAAATTCAAAGTAATTAATAATAATAATAATAGTAATTTTAATTGCGCTGAGCATTTAAATCATCTGGGATGGCATCCACACAATGTAACATCCGCGAGTGCCTGTCAGATGAAATTTAATGGGGAAAAAAAATTTTTAAACACCGAAAATAAAAACGTAAATTTAAATTTAAATTTGAATTTTAATTTAACGAGCGAGGGCGATCAGGCAGGGGATGATGTGTCGGAAAAATATAAAAATAAATTTAACGGCATAAATAAAAAGTTTTATCGGTCGATGGAAGGAGAGACCGTGGAGAGGAAGAGTGAAAATAATTTTGAGGGTAAAAATTGCGAGCAAGATTCAATTTGCGATAGTTCGGGTGGTGGCGGTAAAGAGGAATCGGGGGAGAGAACTCGAGATGTGGATGAGAATAATGGGAATTTTTTAGTAATTAATAAAGCGGAAGAGCATTCACTGGGTGAAAAATTTGATATTATTCCCGTAAGATTCGAAAACTGTGGGATGAATAATTCAGAGCTGGTTGAGACAATAAGTGAGCTTAGAGCTGGTGAACAATGTGAATTTGGGTTCACGGATTCACCGCCAATTTATTTTAATGGTCTGCGTATGTCGAGTTTACCTGAGGCCAGATCTACGGTTGATAATAAACCTGACATTTGCGTTGGAGAGAGACAGACTAAATCGCTCAGAGGAATGACATGTTCGCCAGAGGATTTTTATTAAATAAATAATACTATAATAATGTTGTTCAGAGTTTTGTTATCTATTTAAAATTTTTTTTACACAATAAAATTTGTTGTCAAATTTGAAAGTCTTTTTTTTTATTTCAGAATTTTGGCCTGCAATTTTTTTTCTCTGCAATAGACTGAGTTGCTTCGTTATGTCATTTTGTCATATCTATTGAGAAAAAAAAAAAGTTGATAATTATTATGTCCCGGATGTCTGACCAGTCGCGCCGTATCTACTGATTATTTTTTTTTTTGCTCAATAAAGTACTTAGTGCATTATTTTTAAATGGATCCTCTATTAAAAATAATAATGAACAAACGTTTATTCAAAATTAATGAGCTAAAATTTTTTAATGAATAATTGTAATCAAGAAATTTTTTTTTTTATAAAAACTCTTAAAACTTGTTCATAAAACCTTTTAAAACTTTTCGCGGAGAATTTCCGTCATCGTCTTTAAAGTTGGTATGGAAATTTTCCATCCGGATAATTTAATCCCGAAAAAACGGGGCAAAGTTGTTTTGCATAAAAGTTTATCTGAAATTCTTAAGTACGTGCAGCGGATTCTCAGTAAACAAAATGTAAATTTATATCTAAACATTAGCGATGCTCCGTTAATGCAGACGGCAAATCTTTAGGTAAATAGGCCGCAGGTTGTAATTAATAAGTAAATTAATAAAAAAAAAACATTGCAACCTGCCTCAACATATTGGCTGCAATAAAAAAAATATAAAAATTTATCCAGTTATTCAGGTCATTTCCGTATGATTAAGTCTTTTGTGATAAAATTTTATCGACACTTGCCTATGTAAGCTCCTTTATACTCATGGCATAACGATGTAATAATAAACCATTGCCACTTACATCTTAGATCTCTTTTTTTTTTACTCGATCCCATAAGACGCTCGTGTAAGTTAATAATAATTACAGGCAATAAAAAAAATTTGTGATCCTTTTTTGATTAGTGACTACCCTGATTAAACAACTGAACTCGACCGAATTAAAAATTTTAATTCTGTTATACTCTGTCAAATTCTGCAAAACAGAATTTAACTGAATTGAAAATTTGAATTTGAATTAAACAGAATAAAACCGATATAAAAATTTCAAATTCGTTTTAATTCAGTTTAATTCGGATTAGAACCAGAAATTGGAGAATTATTTTCGAATTAATCAGAATTAAACCAAATAGAATTATTTAAATTTATTTTAATTTGGACAAATTTTGGTTTTCCTGCCGAATTAGACAGAATTCATTTTTAAGTTAGGCACCGAATTAACAGAATTTATCTGAATTAAATAGAATTAAAAATTTAATTCTGTCAAATTCTGCAAAACAGAATTTAACTGAATTGAAAATTTGAATTTGAATTAAACAGAATAAAACCGATATAAAAATTTCAAATTCGTTTTAATTCAGTTTAATTCGGATTAGAACCAGAAATTGGAGAATTATTTTCGAATTAATCAGAATTAAACCAAATAGAATTATTTAAATTTATTTTAATTTGGACAAATTTTGGTTTTCCTGCCGAATTAGACAGAATTCATTTTTAAGTTAGGCACCGAATTAACAGAATTTATCTGAATTAAATAGAATTAAAAATTTAATTCTGTCAAATTCTGCAAAACAGAATTTTACTGAATTGAAAATTTGAATTTGAATTAAACAGAATAAAACCGATTTAAAAATTTCAAATTCGTTTTAATTCAGTCCAATTCGGATTCAGAACCAGAAATTGGAGAATTATTTTCGAATTAATCAAAATTAAACCAAATAGAATTATTTAAATTTGTTTTAATTTGGACAAATTTTGGTTTTCCTGCCGAATTAGACAGAATTCATTTTTAAGTTAGACACCGAATTAATAGAATTTATCTGAATTAAATAGAATTAAAAAATTAATTCTGTTTAATAAGACCGAATTTAGTTGTTTAATCAGGGTAATTTTCACCGTTTTATGGGTAATTTAAAAAAAAAATGACAAAATTTCGCTGACAATTTCTACTGCACTGAAAAAAAAACGGCTTTAGTAAAAAAAAATTCTTGATCGAAAAATGACAATTTTTCTCTAGTGTACGTGAACTCTTTCAAAACTCAATTTTTTTTTTCACGTAATCAAAATCAAGTCACCACTATCCCTTAGCGTTATCATAAATTTTCACTCCCACACTCTCGGTGTAATGAAAGATAAAAATCCCAGCTAGAATTTCGTGAGTTTCCGTTGAACTCCGCGGCTGTTCGTCCGGTCGTCACTACGTCAGCGTACTTGCACACTCTCACTCCATTCTGCATGTACACACTAAATACACAGACTGCAGCTCTAGCTACTGTATACAATTATACTTTACACTCACACACACAACGTTGACAACAATGTTGACGACGACGCGGTAAACCGTCGACGATTCGACGGTTCTCTTTTCATTTCTGCATCCGTTGGATACTGCCACTACACTAATCGCTCATACAACATCTTACACTCGACACATAAACATGTCATAAATTATTAACAACATCAGTAGTAATTGTAAAAAATATATATATATATATTTATATACATATACATATACATATATAATATTTTTATCGTCTATTAAATAATATAATAACTAAACATGAACTCAACTCTCCACTCGCTAGTAACTTTTTCTTACGGTTTCCCTCTCTCTTATATTTCATATACATTTTTTCGCAGCAAGTTACAAGTATAAGTACAAGTATATAAAATACCGGCCGGCTATTTGTTCTTGAACTGTTAGTTGATGTGGTGTATGGACTTTGGGTCTCTTGTATATTATACTAAAATGATAATAATATTGCGCGTACGTGGACATTCATTATTTTAAATTAAATAGATTACTGTGCAAAACAATATATATACATATATATATGTATATTTAAATAAATAAATATTTTAATTATTGTACAGAATAAATAAAATAAAAAACGGTGCTAAGTGATTTTATTATTATTTTATTCAAATTAGAGAAATTTAAATTCCGCGTTTAAATGATGTGATGTCACGCGTTTTACTAAACATAATTATTGTCTCTCGTATGCTGGGTTAAGATAGTAAACTAGTGTTGGCTTATTGTTATATTAGTTGGTATTTGGTATATATATGCCGTGTGGTTTATTATGTTCATTGATTTCATTATTATACGCGTATGCGTTAACGCGAGTTTGACGTACGGTCTTACTGGCCACTGTACAAAATATATGTATATATAATGTGTATACATATGTGATGTTTGTCACAGAGATGTATTTATCAGTATAACTGTTGGTATTATTGTTATTGTTATTGTTGGATTAGGTGTGTGACAGAATGAGATAGCGGGTTATAAATATGAGGAATGGAGAGAAAGGAAAATATTTTGTTGCGAGTTTAGTGTCAGCTATAGTTTTTTTTAGACAATCCATTGCCATTCGCGGTTGCAGTCAGTTAACACGCGATAACAATTCTTTACTCGTTAAAGGTTTATACATTTGTTCACGTCCTCACGTTTTGTTGCCATATTTACGCATATCTTGTTTTTTATTATTATTATTATTTATTATTGGCTATGACTAATTATTTTTTTACACGTCTATTAATTTAAAAAATTTTTAATTTTTAATTAATTTTTTTTTTAATAAAAATTTGATTAATTTTAAATTAATTTTTTTTTAAATAAAAATTTGATTAATTTTAAATTAATTTTTTTTAAAATAAAAATTTGATTAATTTTAAATTAATTTTTTTTTAAATAAAAATTTGATTAATTTTAAATTAATTTTTTTTTAAATAAAAATTTGATTAATTTAAAATTGATTTTTTTTTAAATAAAAATTTGATTAATTTTTTTTTTAGTAAAAATTTGATTAATTTAAAATTAATTTTTTTTTTTAAATAAAAATTTGATTAATTTTTTTTTAAATAAAAATTTGATTAATTTTTTTTTTAATAAAAATTTGATTAATTTAAAATTAATTTTTTTTTAAAATAAAAATTTGATTAATTTAAAATTGATTTTTTTTTAAATAAAAATTTGATTAATTTTTTTTTTCGTAAAAATTTGATTAATTTTTAAATAATTTTTTTTTAAATAAAAATTTGATTAATTTAAAATATTTAAATTAAAACGCAAATGATGATTGAGAAAAATAAAAATAAATAAACACATTTCTGAAATTAATCAGCTTATTAAATAAAATTATCGTGTATGCAAATACTTGTTTTGTTTTTTATAAAATTTTATGCTAAATCTAGTTTACGAAATAAAATAAAATATTTACTTTAATTAATAATAATAATTACGGTAACAATAACAATAATTTAATTAAATATCAAAATATCGTATGATTTATTCAACGATTTAAAAAAAATATTTTGTTTAAAAAAATTGTCAATTTTTATTTTTACATCGAACGCTTCGATGGAAACCCATCAATATGCCAACAAAAACATTCATCGGTTCGTGTTTATCGGCTAAAAGTGTTGTACTAAAATAGATTAATTTTTTCCTTGTAATAGTTTTTATTCAAATTTTCATATTAAGTATTAATAAATATAACAATAAAAAAATTATAACCGATACGTGTTGATAGTAAACTTTGAACTACTCAGTATTCTTAAAGACAACACACGTGTCCTTGAAACTTTTTTATTTTTTTTTTTAAATATTTTTTAGTCAACACAAGTTTACCCTACAAATCTTTCATGTTGTAATAAGTCACAGCTTATACATAAAATTTTTTATCCACTTTCGTTGTTTTTAATACCCAGCAAAGTGTACAAAAACATTCAAATTAACATTTGTTTTTTATCACATCATTTTTTTTTTTAAAACACTTAACTCGACAAAAATAAACTAATAAAGTTATTTAATTTATGCCATTAATTTTTAGCAAAAAATATAATTCATAAAAATACTTTTCGCGTTACGTTAATTTGCATAAATAAATTCAGAACTTTTGATAAAAATTAACAGATAAAATAAATTTATTAGAATTTAAAAAAAAAAAAATGTATTATTAATAAGTATTTAAATACAGATAAAAATAGACGAATGTTAAAATATATATATATGTATATATAATGCTTATTAATTTATATATTTAACAAAAAGGTCTTGCGTAGGCGTCGAGAGTGAACCGCGTGTCGAATGAGTGCTAAAATAAGAGAGGGATATTCGCGCAAGAGAACACGCGACAAATTGCGAGTTAAGATGTTGCCGATTAAATTGAGAAGAAGAAAGACTCGGTCCAAGTGTTATCACGCCGGTTTTTTTGTGTTAACAAGTAAATAAATAAGAGTGGGAAGTTTTGGTGAGTTTATTTAACAAGAGTGAGAGAAATAATATAAATTTATTATGAATAGTCTCCGAATTCCGGAGATACGGCTACCAGCTGGTGACAGTAACAGTAACAGTTGTAGTAGTAGTAGTAGCAATGGTGGAGATAAAATTCATCCACTTCAGTCACAGCCGCTTCTATTGGTCCCGGCGAGTAGCATTCCCAGGAGACGACATTCCTGGATATGCGGCGGGTGAGTTCATCCTGTCTGATAAATCCTGGGTACAAACTTACATTGGAATTCTTTGGATATTCCGGATTCCTGTACTGTCTTGATCTTTTGAGCTCTTGATGACCTCTGGAGGTTTTTTATTTTATTTTTTGTATTGAAGATTTATTTTTTATTTTTTTTATCGAGACCATTAGCTAAGTGATTCGCGAGAAGGTTTTTCGAGACACTCGCTGTATTATTGTGTTGTATATATTTATATATGTAATATTGTAGCTGTGAAACTTTGTACTGTACGGGCAACTCCAAAAATAATATTCATACAAGAAGGATTAGTTTAATATATTTTAAGCTGTTAGTCTGCTTTACTGAGATAACTAGATGGTTTTAATTATTTTTAGTACTTTGGTACTTCATATTTTTTCATTCATTTTAGTTACATAAAATTTTTAATTAAATTTTTTTTTTTTTTTTTTACTAGTAATTTATATAAAAATTTTTTTTAATTACTTAAAAATTTTAATTGATAATTTTATTATGATCCTGAAGTCAGCAGACGATTAATAATTTTTGGATTTTTTTTTTCAACCAATAAATTACAAAAAAAAAAAAAAATAAAAAAATGCACTTGTAGAGAATTTAAAAAACTACAGGTGCGATTTTTTTAAATATTTTTTTTTTTATAATTTACTGTCTAAAATGAAATCCAAAAATTATTTGACGTCTGCTGACTGCAATATCGTTTTATTATGACCCTGAAGTCAGCAGACGATTTTAAATTTTTGGATTCCTTTTTTAACAAATAAATTACAAAAAAAAAAAAAAATAAAAAAATGCACTTGTAGAGAATTTAAAAAACTACAGGTGCAATTTTTTCAAATTTTTTTTTTTTTTTATAATTTACTGTCTAACATGAAATCCAAAAATTATTAGACGTCTGCTAACTATGATACTGAAGTTAGCCGACGTCTAATAATTTTTTAATTTTTTTTTCAACAAATAAATTACAAAAAAAAAAACTAAAAAAATGCACTTGTAGAGAATTAAAAAAACTACAGGTGCAATTTTTTCAAAATTTTTTTTTTTTATAATTTACTGTCTAAAATAAAATCTAAAAATTATTTGACGTCTGCTAACTATGATACTGAAGTTAGCCGACGTCTAATAATTTTTGGATTATTTTTTAAGCGAGAAATTATAAAAATAAAAATATTTTAAAAACTTGCACTTATAGTCTTTTAAATTTTCTACATGTGCATATTTTTATTTTTTTTTTTTATTCAAATTTAATCGTTCAAAAAAAATCAGAAAATTTTTAATTGTCTGCTGACTTCAGTATCGTAATTTTATTTATGAATAAAAAAAAAAATAATATTTTTATTACAACAGAATTACATATTTAAGTGTTGATATAATTTATTTTACGATCTGAAAATAAATATGAAACTTTAATACAAAGCAATTTATAAAATTAAATGTAAACATTTTGAATAATAAATTATTTTTCTTTACTACTAATAAATTATCTTACCATAGGTTACGAGTTACGACCTATTAGAAACAAGTTATCGTTCGATAGCTCGATTCAATATCCATTTGATAATAAAAATTTAACATCTCTAAAAAATCAATCAATAAAATTACTTAACACAAAACAATCACGTTTATTTACCCAAATAAAATGAAATATAAATTAACATAAAATTTTATTTTTCTGTTACAGGTAAGTTTGTATCTCGTCTATTGATTCCACAGCACGTGAGTAAATATCCCACATACTAAATCACTCAAAAAACGATAATATCAAATACAAATAGTTCAATATCGAACAAAAAATAAATAACAATAAACAAATGATGTAATCAGATGATTTATGATTATCATGATTCGTCTCAGCTTTAAATCATCATTAAGAATTCCACACGTGTTGCTAATCAGTAAACACATATATGATATTCTATCCGCTGCTGCGTTGATAATTTTTGTTAAAAAAAAAAAAAAGTTAACGCGTTGTTTACTGATTACGTAAAATTGATTTTTATACGACAAAATTGCAGATAATTACAGTTGTAATTAATAATAACGTAGTAATCAGTCAGTAATTACCGACGGTGATTGTTATGATGAAAACAAGATTGTGAATGAGGATGAAAATGACGATGATCAAATCGATATCGTCAATCTCCGATGTAAAATAATCGAATGACAGTGGAAACCTTTACATAATAATTTCACTAGGACGAGCATCTATTGAATTATGAGAATATCTCGGCTGTTCAAAGTTCGTTTTAACATTATATGTGCCTGGATGATTGCATATATCGCCAGATCGATCGTATATGCTTTAGCTTCTCTCCATACCCATACTCATGCATGCTCATAAATGTGTAGATGTATGAGCATCCATGAGCTGATATTGATGTAACGACCGTGTGTACCTACGGCTGCGTTAAAACGCAGCTAAATCGATTTTTCGCGTTACTCCTAAGGCAATTGGCTGTGAAATAATAAAATTTTGAGTTTATATTGAAGTCGAAAAACGGTTTATGGATGAAAAAAAGTTGGTAATTTTTGAGAACTGTCGAGATGGAAAGTTCAGTTTGGATTCAGTTAGATAGCTCTGGAAACTTTCTCTTTATGTGACTCGTTTGATATTTCGATTAAAATATTAGCGGTCGGTTGCCATTAATCATGCTTACAGTGCACTTTTCTAGAGAAGTTGAATAGAATTTTTTTTATTAAGAAATTCATTAAAAGTTTCTTCAGTCTATTCTGTCTTTAATTTTCATATTTTTTATCGTATCTTTAAGTTTTTGATAACTTATCCCGAGTCAAAAAACAAATTCTAGTTTTGTCCTCAAAAGCCTCAATTCTTTTGATGTTTTATTTGCCGCCCAGAAAGTAAGTCTAGTACTCAAAATCCTCAATGAGAACTATGAGATCCAAATGCAAATAATTTATCAATTTTCAATTATAAGTAAGACCTCAAAATCTTCAAGGAATGAAAAGTTATATTTTGGACTTTGAAAAATTTTAGATAGAAAAGGGAGGGGAGAGAATACGTCGCTGAGACTTTTGAGGTTCAAATGCGGATCAAATTATTCCTTTATCTTTTGAGTATATCTGCCCTGTTATGACAAAACGACGTATCTCGAGATACGCTGTTTTGTCGTAACAAAGCTAAAAAGGTTTATTTAGTGTCACTTACTAATAGGGTATCATCAAAATTTTACTAATTTAATTAATTACGCCAAAAATATTGATCAAATGTGCGTATAAAAGAAATGAAAAAAAACGTATCTTTTTTGCATTGGAAATTTAATTCTTCGAGTCAGAGCGTTTTGTCATAACAATTTCATCTATTTATCAAAATAAGCATTAGTTTCTTACGATACAAAAAACGTATCTCGAGTCACAACGTTTTGTCATAACAGAAATTAATTTTTCTGTTAAATTGTACTCAAATTCTGTTAAAACTTTAAACGCTATTGTCTCAAAACTATAATTTTTGACATATTGTCGTTTTGTCATGACAGGGCAGATTTTGAGGCTCTAATTCGGATATGTTATTCCAATTTAGTCCTCAAAATGGTAAAATTGGTCATAACTGCTACTTTGAAGACTAAACTAGGATGACTTTCCATACTGCTGTCAATCTTAAAATTCTAAATTGATCCTTAAAAACCTCATTGAGAACTTTGAGACTTACATCCAAATTTGTTTTTTGACTCGGGATAACATTACAATGTATGCAAATAAATCAATTCGCATTTTCTTAATAATTATAGATAATTACTGAAGACTCATTATTAGAATTTGGCGTCTATGGGCTCTGTAAAAATTTTTCCGACAAATCTAGAGCATTATAGACAGCTCATAGACAAATTGATGTAAAGTATCGATTTCTTAAAGCAATTTAAAGATAACCAAAGACCAAAGAACATATTTATTGTTACTGGATTAAATTACACAAAGTCAATTAAAGTTTGTTGAAGTAAACGTGATGGTTGAGTATCTGGTATCTTCTATCATTAGGTTCCATATATATACATAGAAATATATACGACAGTGTATATAAAAAGGCTAAAGGGTATTTTATTTAAGCGTAATCAGGTTTATATATCAATGGTAACATGATGTTTCGAAATCTCTCGAGAAAGTAGTTTAAGTAAAAAAATAAACATCTGAAGGATAAGGACGCGGATGTGACGGTGGGGAAGGACGAAAATAGCAAGGGAGGATAAAGAGCTAAACGCGTGACCTATAAAAGCTCAGGGAGCTTCAATGGACTAATGCTCGGCGGCACGCGATCCGGCGATTCCGACTGACGAATCGGTACGTGCCGTGCACTTTTTAATTCTTTAAATATATATAAAACGAACATGTGTACGTTCATTGCTAGGCTTAACCTTCGCTTAGTTTATTCAAAAATTATCATACTATAGGCCCATGCATCAACGAATTCGTTACAGTCTCAAACTTTCCTCCAATATTATATATTTATTTGTTTGTTTACTCAATTATTTATTCATAAATCAGATCAGAGCTCGCTTTCAGTTTCTCGACAGTTGGAACTCATTAAAATAAATTGCTAATTTTTTACCATCAAATTTTTTCCTTCAACGATTAATTAGAATTCTTTAAAAAAATATTTAAATTTTAATTTAAAAAATAACATCGTCACAAAAATATATATAATATTTAAATAAATTGGCTGGATTATAAATATACATTTATTAATAAGATACTTATGCTCCAAATAAGTGTCATTGAAATATCAAATTAAATGACGTTACGTTGCCTGCAATTAATTTAATATTTATATTCGAATTTATTTATTGACCGCGAAAATATAAATTTCTTTTTTGAAAATCCCGGGTAAAATTATTTGGTCATGAAAAAATCGAGAAGTCGAAATTTGGTCGAAATCATCAAATTTTTTGAAAAAGGCCAAAAATACGCTGGAATTTTATTATTTTTAATGAAAAGGCCAAAAATTGGCCTTTGAATTTAGAAAAATTTCAAGCAATTTGATATAGAACAGAAAATTTTCAAGTTTTCAGGCATTGGTAGGCCCAATTTTCGGCCTTGGGTCCACTCAAGGCCTTTTATCGGTCACTTTTGGGCCAAGAAAAAATTTCATTATTTTTTTTGCTCCAAATTTTTTACCTGGAGAAGAAAACGTGAAAATTGACATGAGTGTAAGTAACTTAAAGAGTTTTTGAGTGCGATGTAAATGGTTTAAAGTGTCTTGGGATGTTGAAAAGAAAAAACGAGTTTCACGTGTGAATAAAAGTGAAGAAAGAGTGAAGATGGGCAAGTGAGAATATGCACTCTCGTTTAATGATGAAAGAAAAATAACTACGGCACTAGCACCATTTCTACTGTCACATATGTATGTATATATAAATATATGTGTAGGTGTGTTAGATGAAAAGTGTGAGGATAACATGTGTGCGGCTGGAGGCATAAGGGAAGAGTGTAAATGTCAAGGGCGCCCCCAGTGAAACGTTTGATGGTAAGATATTGCCGTGGGACAGATTTAACGCGGGGTATCAAACTGAAATGAGTGAAAATAAGTATCTGAGTAAATAAGAAAGAAAAAAAAATGGCTACTGAAAACGAAAATTCTTGGAATAATATTCGCGTACGTCATTGGATTGCTAAGTGGGCCAAATTGTTGATAGAAGAGTCATGTGTCCCTAACATATTCATCGTATATTTCTGTCATATTGAGAACCCGCGCAACTTTTAACGTTTTCTAAGGAATTTTAATTTTTGGGAATTTTCTAACTCATACTTCGGTTATTAGTCACAACCGGATGGAAATAACACGAGTTCAAAAATTTATTTTGATCCTTTCAGACGCTTTTGGGATTTAGACTCAATTTTTTTCGGGCAACGTTAGGGTAAAAAAATATAAGTAATGGAATTTTATAGTCGGACAATAAATTTTGAAAAATAATCGCAGCTCAAATCTCAAAAAAAAAAATACGAGAATTTCGGCTATAAAAAGAGAGACAAAAAAGTTTATCGTCACATTTTTTTAGCCGGCTTTTAATGTTACTGCCAATAAAACCAAAGTGCCATAAAAAAGTAAAAAAAATTCAGTAAATTTATTGCGAGAGCTAAAAAAAAATTTGACAATAGTCATCAAGTACGAAAAGTCAGTGATAAATTACCGCGTATTTAAAAATTTATTTAATAGGCATCTAATTTAAAAATAATATTTTGTCTCCGGATATTACCGTACCCTTTAAATAGATAAATATTTTTCACATAAACCGCATCACATGTTGGATCTCCGGATGACATTAATAATTACTAAAATATTTGAAACCGCGCCAGTATCAAAAATTCATGATCTTTGGCGCCTTGTACTGACCCCGGCCGTTAAAAATATATTCAACATTTTTTCGTTTTTATTTAATTCCATTGTCGCTCGTTGAAATGAGCCGTCAACTCGGTTTTTTTTTCTTGTTGTTATCGTTGTCATGATAATTTTTTTTCAGTCCATTCAAACGGAAAAGCAAATAAATAAATAAATAAATAAAAAAATAACAAAATGACTCCGGACAAGATGGTCAGGTTCGAATTACGATATTCCAAAAAGACTATTTATTAATATTATATTAGATCGTGATTCACAGGTTGATATTGCGACACTTAATATATCTCGCGTGCCAGTATCTCACTGAGCGATGTAGTTAGTAAGTAGTAACTAAACCGAGGATTACGTATTAAATTTTCTAAAAAGATAAAACTTACCCACTACTAACGTCCACAACTCATATCAGCGGGCCGACATCAGCCAAAGACTCTCCATATTTATTAGAAAGTAATCTGCGTATCCAAGGTTTTTAAAAATAATTTAGCGCTCCGCGAACTGAGGACTTGTCCCAAAGATATTTAATTCAAAACAAACTCTATTTATAACAATAAATTAAAAATAGTAAACAAATAATTTTAAATACAATATACATATATATGTATTTGAAATAAAAATATACAAAGTGGTTGGAAAAAGGAGCGACGTTGAAAATAATTTAAGTCGCACTATAAATACAATATGGCACTCAGTTCTGCGTGGTACGTCGCACTGAGATGTTGGAAAGACTATTTACGCGTATTATATACAAATATAATTATTAGTCATTAGCGACTTTTCAAGCAAAATATTCATTGATATTTTCAAGAGGAAACGTAAAATTTGAACATCAAAATTTTGTTTTTCATTTTACGGAAGTGAGAATTCTCGAGAGTGCTCGTGGATAAATATATGGAGTTATTGATATCGATATCGATTTTTGTAACCAATAGAAAATTTGAGTTTTGTCGAAGAGATGGAAAAGTTGAGCTTGGCGGAAGTCACGAGACGCAAAGACCGAAGACGCCGTAGGGGATGGACTGTTGTTGTAGGTCACGAAATTCGGTAAGTAGTTTAAGTTTTGGCGGGAGAGTTAATTTGAATTAGTGGTGATTGGTGATTGATGAATGGTGATTGATGATCGAGGATCATGTGAGCCGGCAGTGGGCACTAAGATTAAGATTAATTGATAAACACGAGGGGTTGACAAGAGGATAGATGGTCGGTAGAATAGAGACGGTGGTTTATCGGCATGCAAAGACCGTGTGCTAGTGACAAGTGTCGCCATCGTTAAAAGAACTTGCAAGCCAATTAATGATACCTGTGTTTGTTTCATACGATGTGCTGTGTACGTATGATGCATATTGTATTGTATTGGATGGAAAACAATATTCATGTTGACATATTGATATATTTATGATTTTCCCGGGATTCTAGTCGGACGATGGGTAGGAGAGAGCGGGGAAAAATGAGTCACCATTTTTTAATAAATTTTTTCTTTTTTTTTTTGTAAATTTTTATGTGTATAGGGAAAAAGTATGAGGAAAATTGGTCAGCTTTTTCAGGCTGAATATTTGAAAATTTTGACGGAAAAATTTTTTTTTTACTAAAATTGGGTTAAAATTTAAAAAATTATCTTAAATTAAATATCAATATTGGAGTCATAGCTGACAGTTGAAGAATTTTCTTTTAAAAATTTAGGAAGCGAATTTTTTTTGGTCAAAATTTCGAAATCGTATTATTTGAAGTGACCGACTCATTCGATATTTGTCTTTGAAACTGTGAATAAAAATTAAAATTGGTGACTTATTTTACCCCACACTCCGATATAAATATTTCAATATTTATGTATGAATAAATTTAAATGAAAGCACTTTGTGCAAAAGTTTAATAACTTTAGCTTTGTGATAAATAATTATTTACTAATTGGTAACTTGTTATTGTATTGCTTTATGATTTATTTTAATCTTTGTGTAGACAAGTCTTTGAAATATTAAAAATGATAAAGAATTGTTTGTGAGTCATGATTCCCGCGGAACACGAGTGACTCAATTATATATTTATTTAAATATTTTTTTTATGACAGCAGAAAATAACTCTGCTTTGATGCTTTCTTGGGAAATTATTCGATCGCTATAATAATCTAGTGTATAATTGTTTGAATAGGATGAAAAATTTAATTGCCACTAATTTTAGTGGAGAGTGTAATTAAACTGTTGGCATAGATGATGACGAGAAAAGTCTTTTGTCCAATTGAAAAGTAATCGAGTCTTTTTTTCTTTTATAAATAATTAAACTTTTGTTTGAGGATGAATGACAATTAGCTAAATTTTTATGTCTCATTGTATGAAGAATTATTTTTAGATTATTAATTTTCTTACTAATTTACTTACACGGTATTGTATTTAATTAGCAGTGAATTCATTTAAAATATTTTCATCTTTGGGGATACTAGACATTTCATTTAAAAAAATGATATCGTTCGAAAAATAGAAAAAAAATTTTTTTTGAGAAGCCAGCGAGTCTCGATTTTCTATAAATTTTCTATACAATTTCTTAGACGGCATTTTTCATGAAAACCCTGGCTCCGATCGAATATTTTTCGTCTTCGGAAGAATCAGACAAGTCGTCAGAAATTTTTTTTCAAATTCTCCGCTTCAAAAAAGTGTGCAATACATTTTATTACTAAAAAAAAAATTTCAATCCACTCACTAAAAAAAAAAAAATCTTTTTCCAAGAACTTTCTTGTTAAATTTTATTACCGAGTTTAATGTACCGAAGTAGAGTCAGTTAAAAAAAAAATTTTTACAAAACTATAAAAAATTTCATCAATTCAATTATTAAAAAATTTCTTCCCTGCAAATTACATACACATTTTATTACATTTAATTAAATTTAACTATGACTTAAAATAAATTAAAAAATTTCCACCCAAATTACCATTAAAAAAAAAAATTTAATTAAATTCAAACCGAAATTTTCCAAGTCCGTCCACTCAGCTGCAAAACCTCTTCTACTTATTTACAAAAAAAAAAATATATATCTCACAATAATATCAAGTATATATTTATCATCAAGTAGATAATCTCCACAAATTACCCATCTCAGATAAAAGAAATCGTGATGCATCGTATATATTTTTCTAGCAAAAGAATTTTCTTATAAATATCAAAGCACGTAAGAAATCTCAAGGATATTTAGATTTTTTGAATAAGCGGATTTATCAATCCTGTACATGGTTCTCTGATATGATAGGATTGGATCGGCCAGGACAGGATAAAATGGTTGAGAATGGGATAGGATGAGGGTGACGGCGATGGTGCGCGAGCACGATGCAGCGAATTCACCCGGGAGTGAAAAGGAACCAGACAAGGAAGAGAAACCGGAAGAGAAAGAGGAAGGAGTAGAAGCAAAAGCAGAAGCACCAGCATCAGCATTAGCAGCAGCGCAGGCTGCGCCCTGTAGTGACACGACGTGGTGGTTACCAGTAGAGGAGACATAGACGTAGTCATAGATATCAAACTCGAGTGTGTAGAGTGTGTTGTATGTAGTGAGGAGCACAGCAGAGGTTGCCGAGGTTGGGGTAGAGGTAGAGGAACGCGAGCGCTGGCCTCTGCTCGGGCTCGGTCCTTGCTCAGTATTACTACGTGTTTCATGTAATACGGATGTCCCCGTACTTCCTACTCCTACCTGGCCACCTCACGCACTCATTACCGCGGATTAAACTCAACTCCATGTGCGTAAACTTGTAAAATTTAAAAGTGTCGCGAAAATGGTTTATTTTTAAATTTGCCGCCGTTTTTTATTTATTTTTAAAAACTCGAGGTAATTATTGTGCTGATTAAATTTGTTTTAAGTGACAGTTATTTAATTAAGTGATTACTCAAGCATTTGAAATAAAAACTTGGTCATTTTGAAGTTTTAATTTAAATTCAAATTCTGAACTTTCGATTAGAATGGAAATTTTAATGTTGAATTGACATTAGATTTTCTTTAAAATAAAACAGTGAAAATTTTATAAAATTACGTCAGCAATTTGAATTAAATTACAATAAATGAATTATTAATTGAGTATGTGAGTAATTGGGTACCGTTAAAAATACAATTATCGCTATTGAATAAATTCAAAGAGCAGATTCGGAAAAAGCTAACGAGTACTTGTTTTTTACTTGACCCTTTATTTAAATGGACAGACGGACACTAGAGTTGATAGAGTAGAACAGATGAGCTAAAAGCTCAGTGTAATAAATTAAGGTACCGAGTCTGAGTCGGAGTTTTCGGTTCTCGAGGTCGATCTGTTATTTTAATTGAAAATACGCTCAGTTCACTCGGAAAATACACATACACATGTTCATATATATGCATAAACACACACATTTTACCGCGCAAATTGAAGAAGACCCGCACATGACGTACATCTTATTAGCAATGCAAAAATAACAATACCGTTTTATGTATAATTTAATACGTATGCGTTGATTATTTAGACACAATATCTGCTGGACCGTTAATTCAAATTCATAAGGAAAATTTAATGTCGTAATTTGAATTTTATTAACCTCTAGTCGACCCTTTTTAATGAGTATTCAAATTGCAATTTAATAATCCACTAAATATCAAAAGTTATTTATAAAAGAAATGAAAATTTAATTTTAAAAAATAGATCGACTCGATATCTCGGATGATTAATGACCTCAGTGCGAATGTTTTGATGTGTCGAGGAAAAAAAGAAATAATAATAAAATAGGGATAAAAAACAGGCAGAATCTCAAGATTAATATTGACAAATGTTTAAATTATTCATGTTTTCCGACTGTCGTGACAATAAATATTTTTATTTATTAGACTTTCAGCGGAGGCATTTATTATTCCCAATTACGTAAGAGTTAATAAAAATTTGAGTAAACGAAATAAAATAACTGGAAGTCAAGGATTTAAGTCTGGGTGGTAATAAAAAAAAGTTTTGAGATCTTGAGAACTGGCACGTCGACTAGATCAATATTAGGAAAAATAAAAGGCTTTATTAACTAGAGCCATAAACTTTTACCTACTCAGCATATGCCGGCTTATAAAAAATAACGCTGGCAATTGAACACTCACAAATCATGTCACAGTATATATATATATGTATATATGATGGTATCCAATTTCTTAGTCAATACATTCTTACATAAAGAATTTCCTTGTAACAATAAATGGATGGCATTTGGCTGATTTCCAATAATATGAGAAAGCCCTCAAAATATAACGGTTATGTTCAGTCAGTGATAATACCTTTTATATATATTACCTTATAACTGAAAACCTCATTAATCTAAATACACACCCACTGTGTAAATGACTGTCATTTTCCAATTAATTTTTTTCTGAATACACAGAAGGCGTAAAAAATATTTTGCACTACACTGAAAAAAAGAAATATTTGTCCCAAATAAATCAATTTAGTTGTGGCTTTTTTTTGAATATTTCTTAATGACAAATAAATATATTTGGTACAACAAAATATGACAGTTGATTCAAATAATTTTATAATTTGACGAAAATATATAATTTATTTGTGGTAAGTAATTGATATATTTGTGGTAAAGATATTAAATTTGTGACAAATAACCTAAAATTTGGCGATACTATACATGGGGCATTCCACGCCAAATCAACCACTTTTGAATTCGACCCCTTTAATTTGGCTGAAAATTTTTTCTCTTTTTCTACCCTATCAAAAACGTTTCTCATAATTTTTTCAAATTTTTTCACCTAACCGAAAAAAAGTTATAAATTTTTGAAAAAAATGGCTTTTTTTATTTTAAATAGCTATAACTTTTTCAAAATTCGACTGATTGGAACGTTTTTTTTTTCAAAATTTTCGTTTTTAAATGTACTTTTTGAAAAAAAATACAAAAAAATTATTGCAACCTATTTTCATTGTTTTTTTGTAGATTTTTAGAAAAAATCAAAAATTTTTCGATGTTTACTATTTTTGATTTTTGATTTTTTCTAAAAATCTACAAAAAAACAATGAAAATAGGTTGCAATAATTTTTTTGTATTTTTTTTCAAAAAGTATATTTAAAAACGAAAATTTTGAAAAAAAAAAACGTTCCAATCAGTCGAATTTTGAAAAAGTTATAGCTATTTAAAATAAAAAAAGCCATTTTTTTCAAAAATTTATAACTTTTTTTCGGTTAGGTGAAAAAATTTGAAAAAATTATGAGAAACGTTTTTGATAGGGTAGAAAAAGAGAAAAAATTTTCAGCCAAATTAAAGGGGTCGAATTCAAAAGTGGTTGATTTGGCGTGGAATGCCCCACATATATTTGAAGCCCTTATTTATTTGTAGCAATTGGATCATTTCTTTACCACAAATAAATCACTTATTTCACGCAATTAAACTACTCAAATATATTATATCTTTCTCACAATTAAATATTTATTTGGCCATATCCAAATATACGATATCTTTGGCTCAAATAAATCTTAGTTGGCTCAAATAAATCTTTTCTTCAGTGTACGAATTGAAAACGAAAATTATCGTACTGCTGAAAATAAATTAGTATCCAATAATAAAATCTCTTTCTCATTACAGCCCTTAATTACAAATTTCGAAAGGTCGCTAATAAATCTGTAATAGAGAAATAACTATTTTTCCAGCTGTAATTTCTTTTATAATTACAACGCTTGGAAAAATCTGTTATTGAATGAATCGAAATTTGAAAAATTTCAGACTTCGAAAACAAAATCACAGTGAAAAAATAGTTTGATTATTTTTCAAAGTTGTAACTTTTCTATTTCACTTCTAAAATTGAATTTAAATTCACGCGGTTGAAATAACAGTTTTTTCTTCTCGTTTATTTCAAAATTTTTTTTACAATCCAAAGTATATATGACGGATAAAACCAAAGTAAATATTTATCGACAGTAAAAATGACAATGAAGGAAACAAAACCACTTTTTCCTGGCTTTTATGGAAAACACTCAAAAATTATGATCGGGCTTTTAAAAATCTAATGAAAGGTATTCGGAATTTTTTTCAGGCACTAGATAATTTTGAACGGGCGGTAAAAAGTTGTGCAAAATGACAGTATCTTATATTTATACTGAGCAACGTGCTCTAAATATCTCAATAATTCTTCAACCAGATGGATAAACAGAGTAATCGAACAAGTGTTTTCCTGACATTATTTTTCAAGCTCATCGTCTACGTCAATCCAAATATATCTACTCAACCATCTATACTAACATAAATAAGTTAAATTGTCTCTCGAAATTAATATACAGAACAATACTTGGCATATTCTATTACATATATAAGTCTCTTGACTGAAACAATAAACCGTGAACGTGAACGTGAACGCAGTTGTTGTAACATATTTTGAGCAGTTAACAACTAACGAGCTTACATTTGTTACACATGACCCACGCTGCATTACATTATAGTTTAAATACTTGTACCGACAAAACATACAGCCCAACTATGTAATATTAAAACATACGTGTATATATGACGATAGCTACGTCAGTGAAAACGATCAATAGAACTAAACGTGTGAGTTGGCAATTCTCACTGTTGTTAGTTATAGTGTAGCTTTTGGCTAGTTCTGGTCCAATTGTACCAGTCTATGCTACTTGCGTGCCCTATTAATATGTGTTCATTATATCATTCTATACATATATCTAGGCATTGCGGCAGACTGAAGAAAAAAAGTTACTTTTGTGAAAACAATACATCCTAACTAGTAAATCAACAAAAATTATTACATTAGTAATTTAATATCTAATTTGAAGAATAATTTTCTAAGAATAAGAAAATCAAAATTTTCTGGGCTTGGAAAGATTTCCTGGGTAGAAAAATTTCAAGCCAAAATAATAATAAAATTTTTTCTCGCCTGAAAAAAGGCCTAGGTAGTGAACAAAAGGCTGAAAACTAGCTAGGCCGGAAAATGGCCAAAAATTAGGCCTAAGAAAAACCGAAAATAGGCCGACTCTATTTTTTGGCTATTTTTCGGCCTGCTTATTAAGAATAATAAAATTTCGCCATGTTTCTGGCCAATTTTTGACCCTTTCCAATAATACTCTACTGTTTCGACGAAATTTTGGCCAAATTAGGTCTCTTTGGATAAATTTCGATGGTTTCAGCATAATTTCGACCAAATTCAGCTTTTTGGCCAAATATTTATACCCGGGTTTTTTGATTAAGAAAATAACTTTTCATGAAAACTTCAAAATTTAGCATCAAAAATATGTTCGATTGAAAATTTTGAGCAGCATAATTTCTTTTAAGCAGAAAAAAACATATTTCTAAAAGTTATTGTTTTTTCTCAGTGTAATGGCCGTATGTTGGTCAAAGAAATGAATCGATTATAAAGCGTGCCAAGATCACCAAACGCATTTTAATACTAAAACTACCACTTAAAACTTACGACCTACTTAACTCCCGCATTCGCTATTTTATGCGATTTCATTGATCATGCTTTTATTTATTATTATTGTTATTATTTTTTTTATCAACATATCATAATATTGCGTTCTATCGTCGTTTGAAATCGCGGATGTGATATATAACTATGACCGCATTTGTCTATAAAAAAAGCTTTCATTTTATCTAGTTAAATTTATCAAACGAAATCACAGCGGATTTGTCTGGATCGTATTATTAAATTTATTATCATTATTATTATAAACCGTTCGCTTAATCTGATGACGAGCCGATATTAATTTCGTTTAATTAATAAACGTTAAATATAATAAATAATAACCTTTTAATTAATGTAGATTTATTATTTGGTTGTTCGACTCTCTGCTGTTTGGTTTTATTGGCTCTTCATTCGATGACAGCATTTCGAAACAAATGGTGGCTCTTTAATTAGCTATTTATTTAAATTTGAAATTCACTCGTGATAATGTTGTCTCTGGATTTTAAAATAAAATAAAAAAACAACGATAGGGAAAAAGGAATGCTTTCATCATGTATACTAATTAATGCATTCAACTTTGAGCACTGCGAAGCACGAGATTGTTGGGAAAATAACTAAACAACATCCCCGCTTCGGGCTGTATTTTATAGCAACACTATGATGAAAACTGTCAGCAACAACTACACCTAGTGAACATTATAAATATACATATATATTTGTATATACAAATGAAGAGTAAATGAGAAAATTTATCGATTTGGGAAATTGGATGAAATCATAAAAATTCAATTACATTTTTTTTTTTTTTAATTCTACACTGTAAAAAATCACCGGGGTAAGTCCAAACGGTGTAGGTGTTAAAATTGGCGGTGTTGAATTTCAACACCGAAAGCGGTGTGAAAATAATGCCGCCACTGGTGTAAATGTTCTGTACCGGTGTTAAAAAAAATCTCTGGTGTTAAAATAACGCCGCTGCTGGTGTAAATATTCTAGACCGGTGTTAAAATAACGCCGTAGCCGGTGTAGATATTCTGTACCGGTGTTAAAAAAAATGCCCCGGTGTTAAAAAAACGCCGCTGCTGGTGTAAATATTCTAGACCAGTGTTAAAAAAAAATCTCTGGTGTTAAAATAACGCCGCCGCCGGTGTAAACACTCTGTACCGGTGTTAAAAAAAATCTTCGGTGTAAATATTCTAGACCGGTGTTAAAATAACGCCGTAGCCGGTGTAAATATTCTGTACCGGTGTTAAAAAAAATGCCCCGGTGTTAAAATAACGCCGCCGCCAGTGTAAACACTCTGTACTGGTGTTAAAAAAAAATCTCCGGTGTAAATATTCTAGACCGGTGTTAAAATAACGCCGTCGGCGGTGTAGATATTCTTTACCGGTGTTAAAACATTTTACTTTGTGAATATTTTTACTAACTCGATCACTATACTTGTTAATAAATAACATTCTTTACTAATTTTCATAAAGAATTGACATTTTTTGTGTTTTATAATCTTTAAAGTTAATACTCCAAGCGGACGCAATTGACCCCGATTTTACACCGGCATTACTCCACTTTTACACCGGTATTACTCCGCTTTTACACCGGTTACCCCGCTTTTACACCGATTTTACTCCAATTTTACACCGATTAACCTGATTTAAAACCGGTATTTTTAACACCGGTGAATTACTCCTCCTACACCGGTGTAATTTTATTTTAACACCGGGCGGAGTTAAAATAAGTCCATTTTTAACACCGCTCTTTTTACAGTGTATAAAATTGTTTAAAAAATTTTCTTAATTGCAAAGTCGAATAAAATTTAAAATTTAATTTTTAACTCGAAAAAACTTAAAAACTCGGTTTGTAGACGTAAATTTTTCAGAGAAGTAGAGTTTATAAAAAAGTTGAACCAAGTTCTTGAACCAGAAAACGGATATTTATGTTCGGATAACAAGTTTGTTGTATGAAATTTATGATAACTTTAAAATACTCTTGACGTTTAGTTTCTACTTGTCGTATATATATAGACCCTTTACATACATCTTGCTATTTTACAGATAAGAGATATTAGTTATCCCTGCGGAAGGCTAAAAATAAATACGCTCATTAAAAAAGTTTTTATTTCGAACTTTGAAAGGGCGCGCGACGAAGAAATTTAATTATTAAACTAAACTTGAATTTCAATAATATTCAAATTTAATTCCCGCCGTCAAATGAAATTAATTTCTTAAATTTATCATAAGTCGTAATTAATATAAACTTTTTAACTTTCAATTATGATTTAAATAATTTAATTACCGGAGTATCCCTTTTAGCTTTTATCGACAGTTTCTATTGAGTTACATCCATTATCAATTTAAAAGGGTTGAAATTTTTTCCATGCACCCTTTTAATGGAAACAAACTTTATAAATGTCCTTTGATATTTTTTACTCAAGCAAAAACACTGTTTTTATTAGTACGCGGCACTTTCAGCTAAAAATATTTTTATCACTATATTTATACTTTAGAACAACGTAAAATCCCAGAGGATTATATTTAAAACAATACATTCGACATGACATCCGAGACAAAGAAAACTACTTTATAAAATAATAAAACCTCGTATTAAAAATATTTAAAACTTGCAGAGAGAAGTTTATTCATAAAAAAAAAGTTTGAATTTTCCCGGCTCTCAAAGGACAGTTTCAATATTTAACTCTTTTTATTGAGTTTAAATTCGAGTGAAGCCGCAACGGAAATGCCGCGGCCATCCGTCTTACCTGCTCGTAAACAAGGTTAATCTCATTCAGGATATTCCTCAGCTGTCTCTTGGTTCAATAAAACCTCAACCTAAGCGACCGATAAAATTTAACTCTGCTCGAAAAATAAATAAAACCCGATCTCATTGCCATGAGCACATAAAAATTATCCCGGTAATTCTTAGTTTTAAATCGGATTCCCAATGGCCGATTAATTTGCTTTTTAATTAAGTACACACTGTAAAAAAAGCGGTGTTATCCAATCGGTGTTCAAACGGTGGACATAAAGAGTAAATTAACTCTGATCGAAGGACTAGGGCGGAGTATAAATGTTTTAAAATCGCCAAAACAGAAACAAATAATAACATTTCGTTAAAATTACGAAATTATCGTTAATTGAGACACAATCAATTTTATTGCCTATAAAATGAGGAACTTATATTAAATTTAACAAATTGCGAAATTTTTGATCACTTATCGATTTAAAAAATTAAGAAAAGTATCACAATTATTTTCATTATAACTCTGATGTTTTTCATGAGGTCCCGAGTCAAAACGCGAATTCTAGTTTCGTTCTCAAAAGCCTCAATTCCTTTGATGTTTCATTTGCCGCCCAGAAAGTAACTCTACTTTAGTACTCAAAATCAAGACCTTCAAATCCTCAACGAAGGAAAAGTTATACTTCGGACTTTGAAAAATTTTAGATAGAAAAAGGGAGGGGAGAAAATACGTCGAATGAGACTTTTGAGGTTCAAATGTGGATAAAATTATTCCTGTACGTTTTGAGTACTTTGAGGCTCTAATCCAGATTATGTTACATAGAGAAAGGAGGAATTGTCGGTATTAGCAACGGCAATGGGAGTAGTTCGGTGCTCACCACTAGATGGCGCCTACCATTTGTAGTGTCCCTGGTAAGAAACTTAATTTAGAAGTGTTATATTCCAAACTTGCAAGCGATTCTGGTACCATAACTAATCTGTTATACAGAGTTACAAGTGACTTTTTGAATGGTCAGCATTTTGGGAACATTTTATTAAGCATGTTTTATACATCACATTTAATAAAGTGTGCGTTTAGCAATAATATTTGAATTTAAATATATAAATATAATTCTTACGTGGACAATCGTTACGTGTTTTGAAAAATTAGCAAGTACGAAGTGTTTGATGAAATTTACGTATATATAATTAATTATAATTAATAAAATATTGGTTCTATTGAAAACCAGCCGCTCTATTGTTATATTTATAACCAAAAAATTAATTGAGATCGAATAATCTGAATGGGTCCAATGTTATAATGACCCTAAAAAAACCTATCATAATAATGAAATATTTTATTTTAACGATCCAATTTAAAAAAATTAAATTTCTATACATTAAAAAATAATTGCCTGTGGTTTATTAAGAAAAATGAAAGATAAAACACACAGATTCGGATCTTTCCTTCAGGAATCATCATATTCAAAGCTTTTTTTCGCTTGAAACAGTTTAATTTTTATATTATAGAAATGGCCGAAAGACCGGATGAATGACTCAGATTGATAGCATTATTTTGCAAGTTGTGATATGTTGATCCCATGAGAGATTTCCATTTCTTTCAATGACAGAATATCGCACTTCTTCGCGCCTGGGATCTTTTTCAAAATAAAAAAGTACAGTATTTTGACCGATGTCGAACATCAAAGCGCTTGAAGTTCTAACCCAGATTATGTTATTCCAGTTTAGTCCTCAGTGGTAAAATTGGTCGCAACTATTACTTTGAGGACTAAACTACGATAACTTTCCATACTGTTGTCAATCTGTAAATTCTAAATTGATCCTCAAAAACTTCATTTAGAACTTTGAGACGTAAATCCGAATTCGTTTTTTGACTCGGGGTAGCTGATTTGAAAATGATAAATTAATCATTGATAATTTTACTTTATTTTTCTCGCTGATTAAGTTTACAAAGAGACTTTGATCACAAAAATTTATTAATTTTCATTAACACGTGATTGCATAAAATGTTCTTTGGATTTTTTCATAAAATGAATAAAACTACTTTTTTTTGACACCGGGAAAAATTTTACGACCGTCTTCGGATTTAAATTGAACACCGGGATAGCGAGGACTTACACCGATTTTGTTGACAGTCTATCAGAACGACAATGTCGGCCTCGTACTCTTAATTTCGCCAGCAGTTTATACTCACATAACATTCAAAGTTACTTGGAAAGCTGACCTTTGTCAAACTGCCCCTATTTGAGCGACCTACATCCCGATCGAAGTCGTTAACATAAAAGCTTAAATAAAATAATGAATACCGGGGATTTTGATACATTAAATTTATATATATTCGAGAGTATATTCTCCACAACGCAATTATAATTTATTTGCTCAAGTATAATTACTGATTACTAAACAATTAAAGATAGCAAACAACAACCAGCTATATATATATTATCCATAGATAAGATAAATGGATTTCAAATATATATGTATAAGAATGTATGTGTTCGCGATATATATGTATATAAATATACAAATAAATTGTCGTGTCTCGTGGCACGAGGCCATTATCAACATCTCAGTGACAGTTCTAAACTTGGATTCGCATGTAGGCTCACACTATTGGACTTTATTCTTACATTGTACTATAAGTTGACGTAAAAACTAAATCTCATATTGTTAATTTTCAAATTTCGCTCTTTGGATTTTTTTCACAGTGAGAAGTAAATAAATTTTTAAAGAAACAAAATTACTTTATAAATATTAAATGTATATTTAGAACAGAGTTTGTTATCATACTTATTATTTTAAAGCACAAATGGGATTATAAATAAGCCTTTGAGTTTATATTTTCATTACAAAGTCATTACTCCTTTGAGAGCTCGCTCTATTTTGCATATATATACATACTTTTTTTTTTCTTATATAAATTAATTGAAAGTTTGATGAATTCAAATGCTTGAGTAAAACTTTTTCGTGGGAAAAAAAAAAAAAAAAGTAAAGACGATAATTTATTTTCAGAAATAAATAATGTGGTGATTGTGATTTGTGTGATGTATTGATTGTAACGAGTCCTTTTAAAGCTGAATCAACAATGGAAGATGATAAATCGGCTAAAAATGACAAGCAAGAGCTGACAAAATTTAAAATGGAGAGCAGCAGCATTTCGGAGGAGCTCGAAGACGAAGACCAGGCGACGGTAGCGAGCATTCGCGTTACGTCATCGCTGCCGAGTCGCGAGAGCAGTTTCGACACCGGGTCCTCAAAGATATCCAGCAGAATGTCGAGGATTTTTTTGGTGTCCAAGAGCAGCCCCCAGTCCAGCTCGAGCCAAGAGGACTACGAACCGGAAACAAAATGTTTGCCGGGTAATGTGCTGCTGGGTATAAACGGAACCCATCATCAGTCTGCGAGGTCGATGGAAAGTTTGCGAAACTCGCGTAATTTTCTGAGCGCTGATGAGCGATACGAAGACTCGAGATCTTTGGAATCTCTTACCACCCATGTGGCAACATCGTCGAGCACTTCCGGCGGTTCGCTCGTCGGAACGTCAGCTACTCATCATCATCAGAAGACGAGCCACCATCACTACCGCAGCTTCATTAGCTGCTCTTCAACCTCGTCTTCATCTTCTATCGCCGGCGGGCTCGCTGGTAAACGGAGGGTTGGCAGCGCAGTCGAATCACGCAGCAGCGAAAATCTCATGAGACGTGAAGAGAGTCTCAATGCTGAAGTCAGACGTGGGTTGTATGCAAGCACCGCGCTAGAGAGAAAGACACCGAGACTTCATTTGAGTCTTCCTCACGATGACGTCGATGGGAATTCTGGAGGAGGTCCACCGGGAGTGTTTTCATTAACGAGTCCTGGCGGTAGCGACAGGAGAATTCACATCCTCAGCCCTCATTCGCCTCTACCTTCTGGAGAGTTTTTCCATCAGTACACTGTACAGAGTCTGAAATCGAGACGCGCTAAAGCTCACGTACTACCGAGGTTGGTCTTGCCCCGAAGTGAATCTGAGGTCTTTTTACAGTGAGTAGATATTTTTTTTTTAAATCCCTCAAGTGTGGACCCGAGCGACTCCTTCTTCTGAGCTTTTTTGGTCATCTGTAAGATCATGGTATCCTGGTGTTGTCAACGTTTTTCCAGTCATTATGTGTTTTTTTTTATTCTACAGGCCAATAATTAAATTTTCATATTTGATTTTGACATTTTGATGCTTTGATTTTAAAATTTTAAATATTGCACCCGAAAATAGACGGGATAATTAAAAATTAAATATTTAAACGGCGCAATTTCAATGGAGAATATTTTGTTTGCTTATCAACGTCATTTTGAATTATTTGTGTGTCAATTACTACGAATTATTAAACGATCAAACAGAACATTCACAGTCAAACTTTATATTATGTCAAATTATTTGAAATAATCAGATCAAGGTATCAAAATATTTAATGTGGCTTAAAAAATTTCGCTTTAGATACGAGTATTTTTATCATTGACATTAATAATTATTTGATAAATAATTTGAGATCAAAAATACATCAAATGTTAATTTTTATTTGAAATTCAAGGTCACAGAGAAAAAATTTCCTCAGATTTGGCGATTAAAACCCAAACAAATTTATCTTAATGTGGGATAGAAATATTTAACACGATTCCCACGAAAATACTTTTATAAAAGATAAATATTTAAGCGGCTTATATTTTTTATTTCAATCCCATTCTGGCATTAAAGAAATATCACAATGCCGCGAGTTAACTCTCAGACAGTTTAATTTTTTATTTGAAATAAAATCAACCTTTATAGAAGTGCCTCTCATTTTTATTACACCCCTTTAAATCAATAATGTAATTTCAATAATTTCACTCGATTTAAATTTTAAAATACTCAAAACTTTTCTTATTTTCATCGAAAATTTATGGACTTTTAAATTCATCCAATTGGAAAAAATTGCTCTATTCAGCCAATATTGAATTAATCTCGATAAATTTACCTCGAATTTTCTTCATATGCCCAGCAAATAATAATTTAGATCTACAGAGTTTCTACCAGATCTCATTTTTTAAGATCATCTAAAATAATTCAAAATTTTGTTTATAAAAAATTTCCACGCCTTAGAAAAAATTAATTTTAAATCTGAGATCTAGATAAATAGAAAAAAAATTAGATCTTAGTCGATTTAATCAGATCTCATTGATCAAATTTTTCCCGGGTAAAAAAATTCCATTAATTCAAGTCTTTAAATTTTCAAAAAAAAAATTTATTTACCTGAGATGAAAACTATTTTAGCGCGACTATTTTTAAACAACTTTGGCCATGTTCAAGAGCTTTAAAGTTGACTCAGTCAGTTTACCAGATCCTAGTCAAGATAGAAATTTGAAACACTTGTTCACATAACATTTGAATTGATTACGACACTCGGGAGCGAACTTGGCAACTTCGTAAATTTAAACCCGCGCTATTTACACAAAAACCGTCGCTTCGTCTATTCCATTTTGTATACATAATGTAATTGCTGAGTAATTGTTAACCAGAGTGAAATAAAAAAGCCTGGCTGCTACAAAAATTTTCAATAAAAAATTTTTTTCACAGGATTTTTATTCCGGATTGATTTTCCAGGCGCAATCAATTTTGATTTGATTATACTGTTATCTAATATCTAAAATTACATGGATATATACGTCTATTCCATTTAAAGCCCATGTTCATACATTTATATTTCGATATATATATACATATAAATGTATTCAATATTAAATGTATTTCGCGTTACACTAAATCTAATAATTCCAATGTATAATTTATAGACTCGGAATAATTTACATATTGGAGTCAATACACTAATCTGTGAATTAATATCTGTTAATTAGCGTGAAAGTGATCATCCAGTTGGTAATTTAGATCAAATTGAAACCATTAGAGCCTCTGAAAATAGATTACTAATTTTTGTATTGTGAATAATTTTTGAAAATTATGAATTTCAAAATTTTTAAATGAAAATTTCAATTTCTAACGCAAAGAAAAAATTTTATGAAAAATATTACGACTGAAAAATCAAAATTTAATTTGATTCGGAAAATTTTTCGCAAATCTCTAAATCCTAATTTTGAAATTTGAATAATTTCTCACTGTTTTCCAAAATTTCTTAATGAAAATTTTAATTTCTAACGCAAAGAAAAAATTTTGCGAAAATAATACGACTGAAAAATCAAAATTTAATTTGATTCAGAAAACTTTTCGCAAATCTCTAAATCCTAATTTTGAAATTTGAATAATTTCTCACTGTTTTCCAAAATTTCTTAATGAAAATTTTAATTTCTAACGCAAAGAAAAAATTTTGCGAAAATATTACGACTGAAAAATCAAAATTTAATTTGATTCAGAAAACTTTTCGCAAATCCCTAAATCCTAATTTTGAAATTTGAATAATTTCTCACTGTTTTCCAAAATTTCTTAATGAAAATTTCAATTTTTAACGCAAAGAAAAAATTTTGTGAAAAATATTACGACTGAAAAATCAAAATTTGATTTGATTCAGAAAATTTTTCACAAATCTCTAAATCCTAATTTTGAAATTTGAATAATTTCTCACTGTTTTCTAAAATTTCTTAATGAAAATTTCATTTTCTAACGCAAAGAAAAAATTTTGTGAAAAATATTACGACTGAAAAATCAAAATTCAATTTGATTCAGAAAATTTTTCGCAAATTTCTAAATCCTAATTTTGAAATTTGAATAATTTCTCACTGATTTCCAAAAAGTTAAATTATTTTATCAAAAAAAGTAATAAATAAAAATTTCAAAATTTTTTCTGAAAGATTTTTATTAATCTGAATATCCGTAGATAAATCTGCGGTTAAAAATAAAAACTCTATCTCTAGTATGCTTTGAAAAGTAATAGAAAAAAAAAATTATAAAAACCAACCGCAGCTTCACTTTGAAACTCTAGGATAGCATTTTTCAATTTCTAAACCCACATTACTCACTCGAGACCTCAACTTATGGAATATTTTTCTTCCTCTTCAATCCGCTCGACCAATAAGCTCTCGAAAATAATAAAAAAATCGAACCTCTCCAGTCAGTGAAATTTTCCGAGCAAAAATAAACGTAACTCGGTTGTTTACTTACTTTTCAAGTCTTCAATTTAAAAAAAAAAAATAAAAACAATCAAGCATGCGTAGATGACGTAAATCCCTTGCGATATTAATGAATTCTGTTTTATCTTTCGAGACCCGGGAGATCCGAGGCTAATAATTCACCGTTTTAACTGCGGGAGGCAGCACTTAGTCACTTTTTATTCTCTTCATTATATTCTTAATTTCTTAATTATTCTTTTAAATTCACTATTTAAATTACAAAAGCCCGCTAATAAATCAACTCGAAAAAATTCCCTTCGCGCTTCGAAAATAAATTTCCCCTCCCAGTTTGAATTTTCCCGCAAAAAAATCATCACTAATTTTTTTTCAAATTTAAAATTTCAAATTCATCTCGGTAACAATAATTTGAGCAAAACCACTTGTAATTATCAACTATTAGATATCCAGAGTAAATATCAGATACCGAATAGAACTGAGTAGAGATAACAGAGTGTTCAATAAATCTCGACTATTTATGACCTCTCGAAAGTACTTATAAAATAAATCAACTCTTGTTAATTAAAGCTCATTAAAATTTTTTTTTTCCTCCAGAATATCAATTAATTGGCGAAAATAAATTGGTAATTAAAACAGAGTCGCAATTAAAAGCAAATAAATGTAATCTATTTTTTATTATTACAGTAATATTTTGAATATGCGTTTTTTGGAATATTTATTTATTTAATGTTTCAAACTTTAGCGGTAAAAGTTTAACGTCTAGTTTAAAATAATAAAATTGTTTAGTTAATATGAGTTGAGAGTAGAGTTAACTAGCTATAACACATAAGTGACTGCTGGTATCTCGTCAGTATCTCGCTGGCACGCGAGTTTGCAAGTCGAATTATAAATTTTAAATTACAAATTAATATATACGTTTATTTTAAATTAATTGATAAATAGTTTCAAGTAAAAACTTTTAAAATTCAATGAAAAATTCCACATGCGCAAAAACAGAAATAAATAATTAATTATAAAAGTGGAAAATGGATTTCAGTGAAATTATTAGTGAGCATTAGATCGCATCGACGGACATATTTATTGAAGTATACTTATATATTTAAAATAAAATGATTAATAAAAATGAACGAGTATGCAGTTTTTATACCGTCAGCAGAAACCCCGCGATTTCCATTAAAATATTCCGCGGGCATGAAAATGGCACTTCCGCTGACCTCCTTGAGGAGACACAGCGGCTGCGTTTCGAGTTTGTCGAGAGCCAAGCCCCATGCTAGACTTCTCTATATTGTCCCGTAAGTTTTTACTATCCCATATTACACACAAAGTTCGCTGATTATCAGTCAATATTGTTTTAATCAACAATTAAGCGGCTCAAGAGTTGTCTCAGAAAACAATTAGCGCGAGGCTCAACATTGCATCCATACTAAATAATAGTGATGATAAATTTTTTAAAAATGGTACGGCTAGGGATGAGTCAATAAGGGGCTAGTATAGATAGATCATTGGATCTAGAGGTCAATATTGATTGACAAAAAGACGTATCTGTAATTGAGAGGGCTTCATGTCACGCAGAAGCACGCTGTTGTCACGCCGGCATTGCTTTGTTATTACGTAAATACGATATACCTATACATGTACAATTATTTTTTTTTTTTTTATTATTCTCTCGTATCAATTAAAATTTTTTTTTTACTCGGTCATTTTTTAAATTTATAGATTTTGTTACTCCATGATATTTTGGAAAAATTTTATTTTCTACTTGATTACCTTTTAAATTTCGAAATTTTTTACTCCATGTTTTGAAAAAATTTTTTTTTCCTTTTTAGTCATTTTTTAAATTTATATAATTTTTTACTCCATAATATTTTGAAAAAATTTTATTTTCTACTTGATATCCTTTTAAATTTCGAAATTTTTTACTCCATATGTTTTGAAAAAATTTTTTTTTTCTTCTGTCATTTTTTAAATTTATAAAATTTTTTACTCCATAATATTTAAAAAAAAAATTTTATTTTCTACTTGATCACCTTTTAAATTTCAAAATTTTTTACTCCATGTTTTGAAAAATTTTTTTTTTCCTCCTCAGTCATTTATTAAAATTATAAAATTTTTTACTCCATAATATTTTGAAGAAATTTTATTTTCTACTTGATCACCTTTTAAATTTCGAAATTTTTTACTCCATGTTTTAAAAAAATTTTTTTTTCCTCCTCAGTCATTTTTTACATTTATAAAATTTTTTACTCCATAATATTTTGAAAAAATTTTATTTTCTACTTGATCACCTTTTAAATTTCGAAATTTTTTACTCCATGTTTTGAAAAAATTTTTTTTTTCCTTCAGTCATTTTTTAGATTTATAAAATTTTTGACTCCATATTATTTTGAAAAAATTTTATTTTCTACTTGATTACTTTTTAAATTTCGAAATTTTTCACTCCATGTTTTGAAAAATTTTTTTTTCCTTCAGTCATTTTTTAAATTTATAAAATTTTTGACTCCATAATATTTTTAAAAAATTTGTTCTATTTAGTAGTAATTGAAAGTATAAAAAAAATAAAAATGAAGACTGTTATTATACGTAACACAGTGTAGGCATTAAAAACTGTGCAAATACAATAGTTTTAGTAGGTCATTAATAACGAGCTCTTATCGTAATTTTAAAACGGCAATGTAATTACAATATATCCATTTTCTTAGTTAATATTTATATATGAGTCTAAAAATTTTCCGCTATTGTACAAATAAGGATGAAAACAAGGTGGTTAGGATTTATGCATCGGGTATTAAATTAACGGTAATAATTTATAAATAAAATATCCAATTGATATAATGTACGTCGTACTAACAATTGAGTATACATTAGGTAGCGGGCAACAGGCTATTTAATCGATGAATACCACTAGTCGCACACTGACGGTGGAAATAATGATGTGCTGGTTGCGTAACTCGGCAATCATCACATCGGACTCGACATAATATACTAATACAACCAGATATTTGTCTGCCGATTGCCGGAAGAACGCCAAGACTCACTCTTCCAGCGTAAATAAATCTCTTGCAACATTTAAATAACAATAACAATAATTATTAAAGAGGAATTATTTTAATTTGAATTTTTTTTATCATTCAAATTTACTAATTTCAATTTATAATCAGTTTTTTTTTCTTTTCAATAGACCATTATCATAATCGACGATCTTTATAAATTATTTTTGAATATTCAAGTATCTGAGGACGCGCAATAGCCATTTTGGGAGCTGAAAATATCATAATTTTAGTAGATAACTTTTTTCACAAAAAAATCGGGAGTAAATATGTCGCCCGTCACCCGAAGTTGTGGAGTTTTTAAAAAATTTACTCCGCATATGAAATAAATACGGAATTTTTTTTCAGAAGTGATTTTGGAGTCACGTGGATTTTATTTAAATCCGCATCCACTTCGACCCAGAGTTTTAATGTTAAAATAAACCCCTCCATGTACCTGAAGATCGGAAAGTTTTATGCAACGAAAATGAAAAAATTTTTGTAATTTGACTGCTTAAAAGTAACTTAGGGGTAATTGGGGTCGGCTGCAATTTTCGGCTGACACTACACAGAAAAAACAGATATCTTGAGTCAAGAAAATATTTTTGAAGACAAACGTTTTCGGGAACCAAGTCAAGATTTTCTTGAGCCAAGAGAATTCGTCTTGTTTGGAGAAGATTTCTACTTTATCTAAGAAAATTTAGGTCTCCAAAAAAATTTTTTTGAATCAAGAATATTTACCTTCAGTCGAGAATTTTTTTTTTGTGTGTAGCACTTATGCGAAAGATTTTCAAAATCTAGATCCAGTAGATTTTTTACTTTTCATTTTTTTTTTCTTTTATTTTCGTACCATGAAAAACGTTCCGATTTTTAGATACATATCTCTCCCTAAAAAATTTAACTCCCGCCTGGAGTTTTCGTCTCAAAATTGACTCCCCTTCGTAAATTTTACTCCAAAATAAAATACATCGGCTCTGAATTCACTCCGGAATGATTCCGCAATTTTTTTATAATTATTATTATTATTGATATTAATAAATAAAAAACAAAAATTTTCAGTTTCGATGTGGAAAATGGAGGGTCAGCATTGGACGGCGGAGCTGGAGGCGCAGCATCACCCAATGCAGGACTTGTCTTGCAAACCTTGCCACAAAGAAGAGAAAGCTTTCTCTACCGCAGTGATAGCGACTTTGAAATGTCACCCAAGTCTATGTCACGTAACAGCTCTATCGCCAGTGAAAGGTAAATAATGTTTACTCTTAAAGAAATCTTGCTCGTAATTTTTTTAAAAAATAAATCTAAATAAATAAATAAATAAATAAATATTTAAACTGCTTCAACTATTGAGCTACGATAAAGATCCACAATAAATGTGCACTACACTACTTTTATATTACCAATAAAAAGGCCAAGTGCAATAAAACTAGCATTCTTCGGTACAGGCTATTTACGGTTTTATAGCTTTCCTTTAATTACTTTTTACCATCGTCTTAGTACAGCTTAAACTCTACATGTTTCTATTAAAGTTTCTTTTGTAAAAAAAAGGCTAAAAATTTTTATGAGGAAATTAAATTTTTTTGAGTATTAAAACTGTTAATTGTAAATTAAAGCATTGGTTACATTGTTTAAGTTAATTAAAATCGAATGTTATTATTTTTTATTCTAATGAATGCTCAAGTACGTGTCATATGTCAATGTGGCTTCTGTTACGCGGATTATCTATCATTTAATCAGATGCTTATAAATGTGTGTATTTATTTACTATAAAGTTATTCAGTTACACGGAAAAAATTTCAAAATTACTATATCGGAAAAGGAGAAGTGGCCGAAAAATTAGCGACCCGAGTCGAAATATTAGACGTAATTTGAACGTTTTTAACGTTTTGAACGTAAATTGAACGTTTTGAACGTAGATTGGAGTATCATAAATTGAAAACATATTTATCATAAAACTAAAACTCATTTATACTTCCAATAAAAAAACATAAGCATATACCAAAAAATTTTTTTCATCGATTTTGTACTCCTGGATTATAATCACGTCAATTCCCTAAAATTTTGTCGTCCGCTTTTCTGGCTCTTAAATGAAGAATTCGTATTTTGAAAAAAAATTTTTTTCAGTTTCATACTTCTATCTTTAACACTATATATGTATATCTGTTCATAAATTATGACACCTGATATCAAGGTGATGAAAATTGTGATTACAAATATTGAAACAAATTAATTGATATTATCATTAAACTAAAATCATAACTCATGAAATTACCAATTTTTTATGAACCAAAATACAAAAAAATCTTTCAAATTACTTTCAAAACGTTGAAAACGTTCAATTTACGTTTAAAACGTTAAGAACGTTCAACTTACGTCTAATATTTTGACTCGGAGACTTCCCCGGTTTAAGTAAAAAATTTCTCATGAGTAAAAATTACTTACTCATAGGAAGTTTAATGGAATGTTTAATTAAACTCGTAATTATTTTTACTGTCTTTAAATTAAATAATAATTTTACTTAACGTTGAGCAGAAGATGAACTGCAAAATAAATCTTCTACACTGAAAAAAATTGGGAGTGATTACGGATTTTAATTAAACCTGAATTTACTCTGTCACTCAGAGTTTTTTAAAAAATCTTTTGCATACGGAGTAAATATCAAGTTTGATTTTTCAGCCGAGTGATTTCGGAGTGATCTGGATTTTATTTAAATCTGCATTCACTCTTATTCGGAGTTTTCATATTACCATAAACTCGGAGTAAATTTCACTCCAAGGGGATTAAATAAATACACAGTCATCTGCTCCGGATTTACTCCGCGTTCACTCCGCAAATTTTTCAGTGTATTGATAAATTTCATAAAAAATTTTTTTTTGCTCGACGTTAATTTGAAATTTTGACCAATTGGTAAATTTTCATTATCAGGAATGAGAGTCCACAGAAATTTTTAATTTTTTCCAATTAGTAATTTTTTGACAGCGACAGTAATTATTAATTTTCGGGGACATTTTTTCCGTGTACATGTAAATTATGCAGAGGCAGGTTGATTGTAATTTACCAAGTGGTGTCGATAAACTCATTGCATCTCGTTATCAACTTATGACCACATTATATTACTTGTACATACTGTTAATTGTCATAACATCTGGTGTCTGATACTTCGGTTGCAGGTTCAAAGAGACAGAGCCGCCAATCGAGCGAGCGTATGTAATCGATATTTATTATCTTACTACACCGCTTTATTATTATTATTTATTTTGTTTTTGTTCCCGATCACGTTAGTCGTATTTCAGATTTTATTTTTTTATTTTCATTTCACTGTCACGTAAATTTTTTTATCACATTACTGCGACCCAGCACTCAGTTGAAAAAAAGTTAAATGTAAAAAAATATTTAACTGAATTTTTCAAAGCTTATGTTTCCTCTTGACAGTTTTTTTTTCTATTTCACTATCTGTGGATTGAATAACAGTTTTATAGATTCGGATTTTTTAATTTTTTATCAAAAGTTCAAAGGAGAATTTTAAATTGAATTTTTTTTTGACATTTCATTGAATAGTAGACGAAATTGAAAAATTTTAAGTTCATGTCAGACATTTTTAACAAAAAAAAAACTGTCATAAATATTAAAAAAAAAAATATATAAATTTTTTTTCGACTCATCTCTTTGGCTTGAGAAAAATTTCACGTCCACATGCACTTTCCGCTGTAATATTTATGAGGCTGCATGGCAAAAAACGGCAATAAAAAATAAAATAAGAGCAAACGTTATTTTCTTTTTTTTTTTTACTGGCTGCAAAAATTATGAAAGCACCACTTCTGTTTTTCCTTTGATTATTTATAGCCCAGAGGGATTCAATTTAACGATAACGCTTGATAGATAATAGATAAAAAATTTTCACTACAAGCAATTACTATAACACGAAAACGTCACTTAGATTTACAGCACCACGTGTTGAACGTTACGTTTTTTATGTAAACCTCCACGTATATATTACCCACCGCTGAAATTTCTTGGGCTATTCCTCGCTTGGCAAAATAGTTGATAGACGCAAAAAAAAAGCTTATCTCAAACGCTTTTGATTGTATGAGATCCTGGGGTTTCCATTTCGCTATTTATTTTATCTTACGGAAAAGTTTAATCAAAAGAATTTCCCGGGTTTGTTTTCTCGAGATTTTTTGTCTTACGCTCGGATGATTCGAGAAAAAGAATTTCTAAGGATACTACTTAAGAAATATAAATATTTAAATAATAAAATAAAGTGACGTTTAATTACTGCGGATATTTTTTTTCTGAGAGATGGAAATCCATGAATCTAAAAAAATGGAATTTGTGATAGAAATTGAAAGAAAGGAATATTGAAATATGTAATAATTTTATTTTCAGGATCTTTACTGATTCGTACAAGTAAGTCGCTTAATTATGTTTAAACCGCCTTAATGACTGCGATAGATTGTTGTTAATTTAATAACTATATAAATTTATGAGGATCAGGCAAACTGGGAATTATAAAAAAAAAAGATGGTCATAGGACACCCGGGAGAAGCGAAGCTCCTTTCACGTTTTACCTCAAACCCTAATTATTGAAAATTATAACTCAATTTCACTATATGGGGAAAGGGGGTAGGGTAGGCAAAACGGAGTACCCCCAAAATTTGATAAAAAAAAAATTTTATATATTAAATGGTTCTTAAACATTCCAAAATCACTTCTGTAAGTATAATTAAGCATTACTTTGAATTTTTTTCGGTAAACTTTTTCAAAAATCGATTGTCAGTTGAAAAATATTAATGACGTTTGTTTTATGATAAAAACTATTAAAAATTTTTTTTCTTCTTTTGTATCCAATAAACATGTAAAATATAATTTTTCTTCGTGTAAATTACTTACAAAAAAATTCAACTTAATCAAATTCATTCAAAATCCAGAAATTTTTTTTTTATACCTTTTTTAGGGGGTACCCCACTTTGCCCGCAGAAATGAAAAATTTTTTTTTTCAACGGTAACTGAAAATTTCTTCTATTTACTTTGAATATCATTAAAAAAAAAAAGATTTAGCGTATTTGAGTCCTCGAAAACTTGGTATTTCCTTAAGTACCCCCTTTTGCTCCTCCCTCCCATAATAGTAAATTATTATTTAGAGATTGTTAAGAATAAGAAAATAAAAATTAACACTACGTCACGTGACTTTGAATACCCATGAATACAAATATACACAACACAAAATTTTTCCCTCCGGAATTTATTCGAGTTTTTCCTGCTAGAATGCGTAAAAACTAGCGAAAAATGGTAATATCGTGTGTAGTTATTCCCAAAAGGGCCAAAGTTATGGACTACTGTTGATAAAAATGGTCACACAGTGTCAAGAGGACGAAAGTGGACGAAACTGAGTGTCGTCCGTCCAAAAAATAATTTCTTCCTCCGGAATTTACTTGAGTTTTTTCTGCTAGAATACGTAAAAACTAACAAAAAATGGTAAAATCGTGTGTAATTATTCCCAAAAGGGCCAAAGTTATGGACTACCGTTAATAAAAATGGTCAGAAAGTGTCATGAGGACGAAACTGGACGAAACTCCGAGTTACACTCACTCACGAGTCGAAATTTAGAGCCTATATGGTCCCTATAGCCCTAAATAGATCCGATTTAGAGCCCTGTAGTCCTGTAGCTCCGACTTTGAACCCGGAGGTCCTAACATTCACTGAGAGGTCCGATTTTGAGCCTTCAAGTCCGACAATATTAGTCCCGTAATAAATTTGGATTCATTATAATTGAATAATTCATGATGATTATTATTAATATTATTATTATTACAATAAACCAGGGCTTACAGGCCCTAAATCGGACCTAATTTTAATTTTTATCAGGTCCTAGATTGAGCCCGCAAGTGCCGAAAACGGAAATTTGTAGCACCTCAGGGACCAAAATCAGACCTAATTTAACATAGAAACAGACTCTATTTAGAGCCTCCAAGTCCGAAATAGGTCCGACTTTAAAAGGCTCTAAATGGGCTCTAAATTTCGACTCGGACACTCTCATTCATTTCCGTTGCATTTTTCTATGACGTTTCACTTTTTCTGTATTAGGTCCCTATACCAAACCCGCGTAAAGAATCTTCGCTTCAAAATAATTATGTAAATTTTCAATGGCCTTGAAAATTTTTCATTTTAAAAAAAAAAGTTTAAGAATGAAATTTTGAAAACAATTTTTCAGCGAAATCGATGATCGATCAAATTTGACAGCTGGTCTAAATTCAAAAATTTATCGTTAAAATTTTAAATTCAAATTTGCGGTTTCGCAATGCGACCTCTTAAAATTAAAAAAAATCGGGTCCATTTTGCCTCCTCCTATAAATAGTTGGTATGAATTTTGACGGACGGCTAAAATTTAACACGATGCAAATAACTTGTCAAGCATATCAGTTATATATGTTATATGAATTAATCAATCGCCACGAGCGGAATGTGGCCTACAAGTAAACATATATGATTAATATTATTTATCATTTATAAATCACAATAATATATACACAAAAACATAATTACTCCTCCATATTAATTATTAAATATCAAAAAAATATATGACTCCATCTAAAACCCTGAGATTTAAAATTGTAATTAATTTTTTAAAATTTATTTGCGGAAAAAAATTTTAGTATAAATTTATATAGATATACATCTATATATACCACCTTCCATTGAGAGTCTAAGTTTATACTCATAATTATAATATTAACATTCTATAAAGTTTATTTATTATTTAAAGTAAAATAATTTCATCTCAGTCCAACTATATCCCAAGTATTTAATTTCCGAGTCTCTGAACTCTCGTGGACTTTAAAAGTAATTTATATAAAAACTTAGTGATCAAGTATCAACAGTTTTATTGAAAGAGAAACACTAAACCCATAATAAATATAATAAATAATAAAAATGTGTAGCAAACTCTAAAAGTTGCCGATTCTGGCAGATTCTTAACCGAGTACTTGGAGCATGCGAAGTGAACTGGAACCTTGCCAATTCATGAAAATCAATATTAACAGATTCGCAGAAAGAGCATTCTCTCCATAAGATAGCATACATTTTTAGATTCATCATTTATGATATCCCAAATGACCGTGACACTTGAAACAAAACTTTATACTGATTTTTCTCATCCGCCCCCGCAAGTGACGTAATCTGAGAAAACGCGGAAATTTTAAATTTCAAAGTAATAAAAATTTCAAGCAACAGGGAGCTCACTGTAACAGGAGCGAAATCAATCAATTTAAAAACAGACGTAGGACAAAATATATATATATATATATATATCTATAGAAATATTTATAATGAAGCTGCTCGGGGAAACCCTCGAGTAGCGAAAGGGTCCGAGGTGTTACGAAAGGGCACGAGACGCCAGATAGTGACATTAAAGCCCCTCGATGCGCATGTTTCCCGCGCAAATCACGACTACGACATACTACATACTTCCCCCACCACCGGTAAAATAATATCGCGAATCCCCCGCGAAACCGGAAGACCCCGGGCAGTTGGACATCGTGGTTAACGCTAACTGTCGATATGGCGACGTTCATACCCGCGACGTGACTCGCGATCGTTTTTTACTCTCTATTGTTATTATTTCTACTATTGCTATCAACTTTACCTCAACTATTCCTGTTATTGTTCCGTCAACAAACTGTCCGTGTTATCACTCTCCCGACCCTGTTTAAATTTGAATAATAAAGCGCTATAATAAAAGCATGTGTCGAATGCTAAATTGTGAGAAGTGAGTTTTTTTAAAAAAAATTTTATTGCAAGACGCAGATAATCTTTTTAGTGAAACCACAATTATGATTCATCAAAATTTGCAAATTGAGAATAACGATGAGTTTGCATCATCGCTACTCATTAAGTAGGAAATGACGCGTTTTTTAAATAAAAATTTTGCTCGTCTTTTAAAGTCATCTACTGGCTCTTGAGAATTTAATTCATTACCGAGTAATTATTGTTGTTGTTGTTGTTGTTGTTAATTGCAATTATTTAACGGTGAGATTTATTAAGACTAGGTCACAGACTGCACTAGGGTGACCGTGTCGTTAATGATTTATATCCCTCGACTTCTAAATATACACAAACGACACGTACCTCGTAATAGCTTCAAGTAGTTAGTGAAGCGTAGTAAGAAAGTTTTGTTGAAAATATAAATAAACAAAGTTGTCGGTTATTTTTGGGCATGGCCTAAAGTCTCAGCACCACTCATCCTAAAGTAAACTCAACTCGTTCGACCAACGTGATCATACTCGTCAGTTGCCTCGGTATTTTTTTCCTCATAAGTTTACATATCGAACCAGAATGGGGATTTTTATTTAAAAACTGCGACTGAGTACCGGAGTTATGGCGACACAGAGATCCTCATTAGAGTAAATCCGTTCTAAATGTCCAGTGGGCGGGATAATGACGTTTATTATTTAATTATGTGATGATATATATTTGAATTAAATCCAATTCGCTATTCACAAGACGTAATGATTTAAGTACGCAGTCCTATTTCTCGTGCCCACGAGTTGTTATTTAATAACAGTGATTAGTTTGAATTATTTATAAATGTATATATATGTGTGTATATATGTGGGTGAGTAGTATGGGCAATTAGTGACGATGTCCGACACAAGTGCAGGTGTGGGAGCTGGGACAGGTGATGGTGTGGGTGCGGGTGTTTCGGGCTTGGAAGACTTGATATTTTTTCCGGGTAGTTTGAAAAGGTGCGGGGGTGGTATGAGTTCGCCAGCATTAGGCGGTAGTAATGACGATGCCACTGTTGCTCGTGTTGTTGGAATGGTTGGTAATTTAGCGGGTGCTGTTGCTGGATTACCACGTACACATTCCATGTCTGCATTAAGGTCGAAACCGACACGACGGGCTGTGTTTTGGGAGCAACAGTGTTTTGCTTCACCAACCAAACGAGATTTGTAAGTTGCCATGTGTAGTCCACTTTCCGAACTACTAAACTTTGTGCCCAAAAATGCCAAAGTCGAGTAAAAAATTTCATTGAATAGAAAAAAATCTGACGAATCTTCCAGTACAGAAACCTAAGGCGAGTTTTAATTTTTTTTTTTGTTAACAAAAACATTTTTTGGCCACAAAGTTTAGTAGTATGGGAAGTAGACTGATATACATATATACTATATATACATATATGGTACTGGTTGAAAATTAAACTCAATTGATATAAAGTTAATTACTTATAATAAATTTTGAAATTGATAACTTTAAATTGGGAATAATTATATATGTATAGTATAAGTATATATGTATATATTTATAAATGTATAGATAATGAGAGGAATTAAATGAATAGATAAATAAATAATTACAATGAAATAATGAATGTAAATAATAAATAAAATACAATATAAATTATCGCGGCTTGTCGAGTTTTTATGGCAATTAAATTTAAATTTAAAATTAATTTATAAAATAATAATAAATGGATATTATGTTTTTAAAATATGTTTGCTTGTTAAACACTAATAACAAATTGACAAGGTCTCCTGCTTATTCATTATTATTGTCTATATACATAGACACTGTGGAGAGAGTATGCGCTATAGTCGATCAGTGACGATTTTTGCTTTATTAATTATTGCTACGATCTATCGCAGTCATGTTGCATGATTATTTATATTAAATGCAACGCAATTAGCTCATAGTGCTAAATCTACAGACCATTTTTTTTTTACATCAAATTCCCAACCCAATTTTATTTTTAAAAAATACAACAAATAAATACAATTTCAATAAATGAAAGCTTTCATATTTTTTTTCCATAAAACCCAACATCAAAACGTCAAATGACTTTTATTCATTTTAATCTTTTGATGGAAACCCTGCTCAGTATTTTTTATCTTTTTTTAATTCAATTACTTTCCGCTAATTAAAAGCAATTCCATTAAGTTTTACATTTATTGACTTTATTTAAATAAAAACAAAATAAACGTAATTGGAAAGCAAAAAAATAAATAAAATAATAATAATTAAAATCAATAATTTTTTTACAGTCATGGCGAAGATCTCATCGTTACGCCATTTGCCCAAGTACTTGCCGCATTACGAACTGTTAGAACAAACTTCCTACAACTCACAAATGTACCAACCAACAAGTAAGTCTTAAGTCTTAATACCAAAGCCAATACCCCCATGAAAAAAATTTATAAAAAAAATACATGTTAAAATATAAAAAAAATATATTAAAAATACATAAAAAATATATAAATATATATAAAATATGTATAAAAAATATATTTTAAATAGCTAACTTTTGGCCGATTTTCGTATATATTTTATGTATTTCAAATATATTAAAAATATATAAAAAATAATGATACTGAAGTTAGCAGATGTTTAATAATTTTTGGATTTTTTTTTAGACGATAGAAGACAAAAAAAAAATATTTGAAAAAATTGCACCTGTAGTTTTTTAAATTTTCTACATGTGCATATTTTTATTTTATTTTTTTACAATTGATTTATTGAAATACAAAAATTCAAAAATTTTTAAATGTCTGCTAATTTCAGGATCATAAAAAATACATGTATAAAAATATATTTTTCTTATATTTAAAAATATAAAAAAAATATATTATTAATATATTTTAAATCTATAAAAAATATAATTATGAAAATATAAAAAAATTATATAAAAAATATATTATTAAGTTAGTTAACAGCATAGAAAAAGAAATATAAAAAGTTTATGTAAAAAATATATTTTTTATATAATTTTTGTATATTTTTAAATATAAAAAAAATATATTTTTATACATGTATTTTTTATATATTCTAAGATATATTTTGAATATATTTAAAATATATACAAAAATCGGCCAAAAGTTAGCTATTTAAAATATATTTTTTATACATATTTTATATATATTTATATATTTTTTATGTATTTAACATATATTTTTTTTATAAATTTTTTTCATGGGGATATATCAATAATAATAATAATAGTTTACCTAATCTGCAAAGACAAAAGCGGATTTTGAAATTAAAATAGTAGATAGCCGTAACTTCAAACTAATAACTAATAATTTATCATACCTGGCAACAAGTAACAAGTAACAAGTTTACTCAAAGAGACAACTTTGTCGTTTTAGATCCCGTAGAAGCAGTGGGGCACAGGGAAGTAATACACCACAGCCACGTGTTTGCCTGGTACCCGGAGGTAGGTTTTGTTACCTTAATTAGTTACAAGTTTCCCGATACCGAATTGTTATTATCATTATTGTTATGTAGTTTACATCACATCGCTTGCTTTATATATATGTATACATGTAGGAAACAATTGTTAGTCATATATTCACTAGGGAAGACTATAAATGAACAATTATAACTTTTAGATGAAACCTACATGAAAATAGCCATGGATACAATGGAAGAACTTGACTGGTGTTTAGATCAGTTGGAAACTATTCAAACTCATCGGTCTGTTTCAGATATGGCATCTCTTAAGGTAAAATTTACAATTTGAATTTTATTACACGGTAACGCGGGAAAAGAGCAGTGGGAAGTTACAGTTTTTAGTGAAAAATCAGGGAATGGATAAAAAACTTCGTTATAGTTTGGACTGCAACAATTGAAACTTCTCGTAAAAAAGTGATTTCGATTATAGATACAAAATTTTACAGTTTTTATGATGAAATTTGAAGACCTGGTTGCTATTAAGGACTGAAAGAAGTCATGAAACTGTAACGTCTCAGAAATAATGTAATTTTTAATGATCCTGAAGTTAGCAGACAATTCAAAATTTTTTGATTTTTTTTTTAACAATTAAATTTGAAGAAAAAAAAAAAACTAAAAATATGCACATGTAGAAAATTTTAAAAACTACAGGTGCAATTTTTTCAAATATTTTTTTTCTTCTGGTTTATCGTCTAAAAAAAAAATCAAAAAATTATTAGACGTCTGCTAACTTCAGTATCATAATTTTTACACTTTTGAAGTGAGGGACTACTGATATTTTGAACTGTAATTTTTCCACAATTATTTTTTCTGTGAAAAAAGAATTCTTCAAAATCTACACGTCGTTTGTAAAACGAACTTACTCTTGTCTATGTTATTTTAATATACGTGTAGAAAAAGTTTCACGTAAAAATTTTCAAAAAATTATTTTGCGACATCGAGAGAATTTTTAACATCTACTGTGTGTTGATTTGACTTTCGAATAAACTGAGTGTTAAAAATTCAGCACTTAAATTTTTAACACTCGCTTTTTTTACTCTTTGACGAATTTTTTTTTACTGAGTACTTTTATTTTTTTTCTGAAATTAGGGGGGAGGGGGTAATTATTTAAGTTGCGGCAAGTATTTAAAATTATTGAAAGTGGTGATATATAAATATATGCGTATATATTTTGGCACTAGTATTTCGATAGTAAAGTTTGGCCGGGTATTCAGATGGTTTTTCATTTTTTTATCAGTAAAAGAAGTAGGTCAGTTGGCCAAGAGGGCATTCGCGCGATGACGTCTGGAACGAGCCCTAATACGTAGAATATTTTTTTTTTTTTAAATATTTTTTACTTTGCTGTAAATTGGACTTTATTGTCAAGTTTATTGGCTCAGGAGTTCTGGGATTAAGATGTAGGGAAGTGGATTTATTTAATAATTTATCTGTATGTGGGGCTGTGTTGGTGTGCAACAGCTGGTGTATTAGCATAAAATAGTGTTTGATCGAATTTTTAGTAAGGCAAACATCCAAAATAGTTTTACGGTTATTTTTATCAAATATGATAGAGATCGAGTTTAGTGTAAGATAAAAACTTTATTGTGTTGTTATGTGAAGTTGATCGCCAGTAGTTTATTTTACTAAACTTATTTTATAAATTTTTAGTTCAAGAGAATGTTGAACAAAGAGCTCATCCACTTTTCGGAGTCTTCTAAATCTGGTAATCAAATATCCGAGTATATCTGCAGCACTTTCCTTGGTGAGTTTTTTACTTTGGGTATAAAAAATAAATGGCGGTAATTTTTAAATATTTAAAATTAAATTATATTCCAGACAAACAACAAGAATTGGATTTGCCCTCGCTGCATGTTGAGGATGCAGTAGTAGCCGGCATTTCCGGCGAGTCGAGATCAGCGAAGAAAAAAGAACGAGCTCAGCGAGGTCCAGCAGCGATGTCCCACATCAGCGGGGTCAAACGTCCACTGACTCACACCAACAGTTTCACCGGGGAGCGAGTCCCTGTTCACGGGGTGGAGACACCCCACGACGAAGAACTCACCAAGGTACCGGCAATTAAGCCCCGACCATCAAGCTTCATTCAGACTCCTCCAGCTCCCCCGCAAACTCTCATCAACTTCATCCAAACTCCTAATGATCTCAATCAGACCTTCGTCAAATCCGACATCCAGCAGCTCAGAGCTCTCAATTACATCCCCAATCCTACTACACTACCCATCCATCCTTCCATCTTTCCATCCAAGTAAAGAGCTTTTGCAGCGACAGCGATCTCAAATTACCTGTGTCATTAAATTTAACCCGCGATTCCTCTCGGTATTAATGACTGTGATTAGCGATGCGTGTGACTGTGATTATGCGGTTGGTATTGATTTCAGGTATTATCGGATGTCGACAAGTGGGGCATCGATATATTCAGGGTGGCCGAGCTGAGTAACAATAGACCATTGACCTGCGTAGCCTACACGGCATTCCAGAGCCGCGATTTGCTCAAATCACTCGCAATACCGCCCAAGACTTTTGTTACCTTTATGATGACTCTTGAGGATCACTATGTCAAGGACAATCCCTTCCACAACAGCCTTCACGCGGCCGACGTAACACAATCGACGCACACGCTGCTCAATACGCCCGCGCTTGAGGTACAAATACACGTCTCAATCGATCCGTGGCCTTCTATATCCATTATATATATATATATGTATATGTATATGTATATGTATATATATAAATAGTCACCATCTATGTACAATATATACCACTGTTATTAATCCTAGTGTTTGTTCTCAAACAGTCCGTCTTCACACCACTGGAAATCATGGCCGCCTTGTTTGCCGCGACAATTCATGACGTTGATCACCCGGGTCTTACCAATCAATTCCTCATCAATTCCAGTAAGTACAGCCCTTACTCTCTCCCCACTATTTTATACAATTACTCTACATCAAGTAATAAGGCTGTAGACCGATAAAAAACTGTGTCACACTAAAACCGCAACAGTTTCTTGCGTTCGACCGGTCGAAGCTTTACATGGATCAAAACTTTGCGCTTCGCAGCTTAAGTGTGTGATAAATTGCCATGAGAAATCAAATATTTAAAAGAAAAAAAAAGACCATAGATTAGTATTATTTTAAATTGATATGAAAGTCGGATTTAAATTTAAATTTTACCCGCTGATTTATTTGCTTGCGAGTCTAAGGAACTTTGATAAAAATTTAAGTCGCAATAAATCGACCTAGTTTTTTTTTTGTTATTTTTAAAATACTTTAGACTAGGGCTTTGTTTAAAATTTCAATAAAATTTAAACCGCGAAATAAATTAATAAGAACTTGACATTTCGGTTGATAAGATCATTAAATATTTTAGCGGAGGTATTTATAATTTATTTGAAAATTAATAGGCTCGGAGCTGGCGCTGATGTACAACGACGAGTCCGTGTTGGAGAACCACCACCTGGCAGTGGCTTTCAAGCTCCTGCAGAACGAGGGCTGCGACATATTTGTCAACATGTCGAAGAAGCAGCGTCAGACTGTGAGGAAAATGGTGATCGACATGGTCCTGTCGACGGACATGTCCAAGCACATGTCCCTGCTAGCCGACCTCAAGACCATGGTCGAGACCAAGAAAGTCGCGGGCTCTGGTGTCCTGCTGCTGGACAACTACACAGACCGGATCCAGGTGCTAGAGAACCTGGTCCACTGCGCCGACTTGTCGAACCCGACCAAGCCCTTGCCCCTCTACCGTCGGTGGGTCAGCCTGCTGATGGAGGAGTTCTTCCAGCAGGGAGACCGCGAACGCGAGCAAAACATGGACATCAGTCCCATGTGCGACCGACACAACGCTACCATTGAAAAGTCACAAGTCGGATTCATCGACTATATTGTGCATCCGCTGTGGGAAACTTGGGCTGACCTCGTTCATCCGGACGCCCAGGATATTCTCGACACGCTTGAAGAGAACCGTGATTGGTACCAATCTATGATACCTCCCTCGCCCCCCTCTGATGACCAACAGGGAAGTGACCAACAGCTCTCTGACCGTATTCACTTTCAGGTAATTTTTATTTATATTATTATTAATCTGGTTACGTAATTTAAGGGGCTATTCTGGTCTAGAGACATGAATTTTAGGTAATTTTTGAAGTGCTGTAAAAAAAAAGCAAGCAATATTTTTAGTATCAATTTTTTTATACATTATTTATTTACATTAGAAGCATACAAAAAAAAAATTAAAATGTAAAAAAAATTCAAAATTCAGTTAATTATCAGCTGATGAAGTGGGGAGTCTCAAAAATTTGGTGCGTGACCACACCCACGATCTTAACTCTCCTAGCAATCTGAAATAAAAAAATAAGGAAGATTATCAATCTATAATAATGTCGCAATGTCTGGAACTACGGAAAAGTTGGAAAAAAATTTTTTTACATAATGGCAACTGCCTAAAGAAAAAAAAAATTTTTGTACCACTTTTTTGGACATTCTTCGATTTTTTAAAAATAGTAAAAATGAAAATTTGGAGATGGCCGTAGTTCCGGACATAGACAAGTCCCTAAAGAAGACTCTCTTAAAATTTCAAGTAAATCGGTTCGGTAGAACCTGAGAAATCATGGGTATCAGATTCAAAAAGACAGTTCTGAGAAAAACGCGTTTAAAGTTTCAAGTAAAATTTTTGCAGGTTAAGTCATAAAATTATATTTTTAACTTACATTTATTCAATCTGCCATTCCTGCTGCATACATTGGACATATATATATATAGGAACAAAAGGGCTTACTAAGAAATATAGATTCAGGTAGTCGGAGAATCCATTATGTCTTTTGTTCAATTAGTTGCAGCCCAACTGGTTTGGATGCCAGCTCAGCAAAATACTTATTTCTCCGAAAATAATTTGAATTTTGAAAAATCCTCTCGTAGACATATTCTTAAGTAGTTGAACTATGAAAATATGAAAAAAAAAAAAATCGATTTTTTTTATTTCTAGACCAGAATACCCCCTTAATAAAAATAATGCATAATAAAATAGAAAGATTATTTTTATATTAAAATTTTTTACTCAAAAAAAAATTTAATTAAATTAAAGGCTCGTCTTTAATTAATTTGAAGAATAGAAGCCGTAGAATAAAATGAACTTTTTAATTAAATCTAAACACTAATGAAGTTCCCTGTAGAATAGCAGCAATAATAATAATTATTTTTCGTTCAGGTGACGCTGGAAGAAGGCGACGAGACGATTGAGAACATCGACGACGACGGGGACATGAGCGGTGAAGATCAAGAGGAAGCCTCAACGGAGCCTGGGATGTGACGGAAATTGGCGGGTATTTGCAAAAAACTACACGAAAAGTTTCAGCAGTCATGGTGGCGAGCGCACCCATAATCGCCCACTACTTAGTTATCACATCAGAATTAAACCATGCTTTTAACCAAATATTAATATATATGTGTATATATATTCACCACTATATAGAACAGCATATATGCATGTACATTTAATGACAGGTGACGATGGTATGATATCTGCATGAAAGTATCTTAGCTTATTAGCAGATTGTCGGCAGGACCGTCGGCTGGACCGACTTTAAATTGTAACTCGATATTTTACCACCGTCTCCACCACAATAATAATAAATTTAACTTTAACACAAATAATAATAATAATAATAATAATAATAATAATAACCTTAATATTAACGTGTGATTTTGTATCACCAATCCAGAGGATCAGATTTAAAAAAAAAAAACTCTGCTCATGTATGAACTAGACTCGTAAAGAAAAAAATACAGTATACTGGAGAATGAATCTCAACTTGTACCTGTTGGGCATGACCAAAAGCATCGGAAGAAAGTGTTTATCCAAATAAATATTATAATTGTTGAGCGGATATTAAATTTAAACGGATCAACAGAAAGTCGTTTTGAAATGTTAAATATCTCGTTCAGTCGCCGCATATTATTACAAACGACATATCAGCTGAAAGACGTATATGTTAACAAGTATATATATAAATAAATAAACAAATAAATAAATACATCTATACAAAAACAATAAGTATGTGTATGAAAAAAAAAAAAAAATGCTTTCAAGTACGAGATAAATCTACTGAAAGCTCCAGGATCTTCGCTATCGATCTCACTGTCAGCTTTATAATTTATCAATGAACCTTTTTCCGGGATTTCATGTCCGTACTCCAAAGTCTATCCGAGTTATTTTTTTATTTTAATGCTTTACGAAAATCGTTTGACCGGTAGACCAAAGGATAAGCAAAAATATATAATATATATATATATATACAAAAAAAAAATGTTTATTTAAATTATTGTTTGTATTTAATTAAAAAGATCCGCCATATCGTCCGCGTCTGTGTAATCTCTATAAATATATGAAAATTAATTATAAAAAAAATAATGAATCTGTTGCGAATGAGCCAAGTGATATATCGCAGAGCCGGTCTCTGTGAGGTTTATGCACTAATTCAAAAATATATTATTTTTTTTAGTTTACATATATATAAATATAAATATATTATTTTTAAACTAACGCGCAAAGTAAATTTATTATTAATTACAAACTAATTATCGCGCCGTACTTTTAACGTACAATTATTTTATAACCAAAGAATATTTAATCACTTTCTTTATTAATGTATATTTTATTTGTGATTAAATATGTTGATCATATATATTTTATTTAAAAAGTAAAGTAACAAAAACTTCCATGTTCTGAGGTCTGAATTTATTTTAAAATTAAAGTGGAAAAAAAAATGACATTTGAATTAATGTTGATAAATAAATATGAAAATTAAAGCATTAAACGAAGATTATCTCTGATATGTATATGTAGTGATAAATATAACTGTATTATAGATGAATGGATGATAAAAAAAATGAAAAATCATAAAAAAAATGTATCAGTGTCTCATAATTTAATTATTTGATTATGACGTTCAAGTGATAACTAGTATACGTGCGCGTGTGTTTGGTGCTGGCCACCAACTAATATACATATATAAATATATATATAACATATACATAAAATAATTGGGTCTATTGTTACCGAGTAGTTACAATATTTAAAAAAAATCTAAAACATTTAAATGGAACCTCGCGTACGCGGCTGATTAGACTTGAGGTAAAAATATATGACTCTAATATATGTATGAAATTATATAATTAAAGTATTTATTGCTAAGTGATTATTATTTATCTTCCATTGGAATAATTGTACAAAATGTTTAAAATTATAAAATAATATTTATTATTGAGAAAGTTACTGACGTCCCGCGGAGTTTTACCGCGAGGAGAATAAATTTTTTATTTTTCGTTTTTTTATTTTTTAATTGTTAATTTATATTCGTTTAAAAGAAATAGCTCTGCGAAAGGAGCATGAATGCTGATGAATTTGTAAAAAATATTAACAAAAATAATATTAATAATGATGATTGATTGAATTAAACTACCGGGTGCCCAGGGTAAAAAGTCATGATTAGAGCAAAGCACCCGTAACTTTTGATAATCGTCAAAAATCTGATGAATAATAATAATTATAATTATAATATTGATGTAATAATTAAAAAGTGAGCCGGTTGATATAATTAACAATGCAACATAATAATAAATAAATGATTGCAAGTACATCATAAATTGAAGAGTTTTGATGGAAATATTGTGAGTATTTTAGGCTGATTTTTTGAGAATCGCTTCGAGAAACGATTACCAGATTGTGCAATAGTTATCGAGAATGATAAATTAATAATAATAATTAATGATTAATGATAAAATACAATGTGTTTGATTGCTGGACAGTTAAATGGCATGTATTTAAAATATCGTGTAACCTCGTACGAGATGTATGTCTATTAAAAAACATATTTATTGTCGAATATATATATTTTTTTCTCCTTATCCATTTTAGATCTTATTTTTTGGTAATTAATTAATTGATGAATCGAAATTTTTCTTTATATGATGGATGATTATTGCTTGACATATTAAAGTTTCAGTTCAACATTAGTAGGTTCGTCCAGTAGCTACCGTTCAAAGCTAGCGATCAGAAGGACGGCAGTTCGCGCCCAGAGCCCAGCAGAATTTTCACCGAGATTATTCACGTCATTTACCTCACTTAAATAGTTTAAGCGTTATTTTTTTAAAAATAAGTTTTTCCACATAGTAATAAAATTAATCAGACCCAGTTTAGACAGTAATTTTTTCACGCAGTCTATTAAGCCACAGAACAAAAACAAAACAGTAAATCAAAATTACAGAGATGGAGGAGATCCGAGACGCTGCCAACAACAGCCAGTTAATCTCAAAGAATAATACAATAATATATAGAAATTAAGGTTTTATGTTATTTCGTTTATTTAAACCTATTATGTATGACTTGTCAAATTAAATAAATAAACTTTAAAAAAAAAAAAAAAAATAGTTTAAACGTTAATAATCACACAAACTCTATTAGGATAATAATAATAAAATTTTTTTTAAATTAAATTTATTTGTTTTGTCGATGCATGGGCCAAGTCTGGCAAACAAGCATGGCTCAGATCTGGCCACCATGCATGGGCCAGCCTTGGCAATGATGCCTGGGCCAATGGTAACAACCAAGCCTGGCAGGCTGTTATCATCCCAGACTTTTGCCAAAGCTGGGCCAAAGCGGGTTTACAAGCATGGGTCCGAGATCGACAGCATTGCGCCAAGCGTGGCCCATATCTGGCCCCGTCGTATTTTCCTGTATGGGCTAGATGGTCTTTGCATCACTAGATAGCAATCCATTTATTCATCGCAGCAAGATTTTTCTTCATAAAATTTAATATTTTCCAAACAAATTTTTATTAAATAGGTTCAAAAAGTTTTCATTAGAGTCTTTAATCGATGTAAAGTATAAACTTTGTAATTTTTCATTAAACAGGAAGTTGTAAAAATATATGAAAGTAGACTTGTATTTAAATCATTTATTTGACCTAATAATCCCGTCTGAATTTTTTCATTATAATCTGGGAATTTTAATGATAAGGTAAGAGTACCAGTACCCAGCATCTTGATGTTAAATTATATATACATATATTTTGCACCAATGTTAAAGTACATGACCGGCTGACTGCTGGTTAGGGGCTGGGTACTGGTGCTCTTACCCCACAAGTAATTTATTTTATTACTTTGATTGAATACCAGCACTAGCTTTGAGATACATATTTTTGCACGACTCATGATGCGAAGCACTCCAATTAAAATTTTTTTATTAATTAATTTTGGCGACTATTTAAAAAAATTTTAATTAACAATTATTTAATAATAATAAAAAACTTTATTTATTTAAAATTATAAATACATTAAATTATTTTTTTTTATTCTTCATCTGCACCCTCCGATTTTTACCAGGCCTCGGAGTTTTACTTTTATTACCTTGACCTTTGTTCCTCCCCTTAAAACTTTTCGCTTCTTTCCGCGGTCTCCGGTAATCGGACATATCCGCAGAACTTTCGCGAGTGTTTATTTTACTCCCGCGTTTTTTTCCCCCGAAGCCAAACTTCTTGTTCTTTAAATTTTTTTTTAAGTCGATCCTTTTTTCTGCGCTGCTCTTGTTCGACCTTGCATTTTTTTTTTTTTCATCAAGGAAATCCAAGTCCTTACGAACTCCCTTACGGAATTTCTTGACTTCATCGAGCATTTGTTTCTTTTCCGCGTGTTTTTTAAGAGTCGCTTCTATCTGCATTTGCTTGCCGACTTTCCGTTGCTGTCTCAGCTGTCGGACTTTTTCCGAGCGCGCGACCGCCTGCTCCTTGATCTGCAGGCTCTGCCGGATTTTCTGCATGTGTTCGTCAGCTTTGGCCATTTCCGCGTAATAGTCTTCGGGTCTCACTGTAGGGATTCCCATTTTTTTGAGCCTGGGTATAGCGAACATGACGGCAGCCTGAGCCTGTCGATGGAACATCGTCTCTCTTTTGAAGTCGTTGATAACCGGGTCTTCAGTTGGCTTCAGCTGCTGCAATTTTCTGTTTCCCTGCAGTTGCTTAGCACGTCGCTCTTCTTGCTCGTGCATTTGTAAGGCTAATTCTGGTGCCAATGGCGCCGGCGCATTCACGACATCCAGCGTTTCTATCCATGGTAAATCTAATTTTATTTCTTTCAATATCTGCTTCATTAATTCCTGAAATTAATCATCACATTGATAAAAATAATTACCAATAAATTTATGAGTTTGAAATGAGTGTGAATGTAGCAGACATCAGACAAATTTTAAATTATTAATAAATAGAGTAAGTAATTAATAAAATAAAATTTTGAAAAAATGTGCATTTAAAAAAATTTCAAATTAATAAGTGCATTTTTTCAAAATTTTATTTTATTAATTACTTACTCTATTAATTAATAATTTTAAATTTGCCTGTCGTCTGGTAAATTCGCGCTCGTGAGTTTGAATGTAGCAGACAATTGTAAATCGAAAAGATTTTGAAATAAGTGAATTAAATGAAAATTGACTAAAATTCAAAAAATGCACATTAGTAGAATTTAAAAATGAGTATGTGCATTTTTTTTATATTAAAATTAAAAATCTTCAATTCATTTATTTGTAATTTGAAATTTGTCTGATGTCTGCTACATTTACTCATAATGATACTGAAGTTAGCAGACGTCTAATAATTTTTGAATTTTTTTTTAGATGATAAAAAATTTAAAAAAAATATTTGAAAAAATTGCACCTGTAGTTTTTTAAATTTTCTACATGTGCATATTTTTATAGTATTTTTTTGCAGTTGATTTATTGAAAAACGAAAATTCAAAAATTTTTAAATGTCTGCTAACTTCAGGATCATTTACTCATATCGATTTTTATTTAAAAAATTTTTAAAAACTTACGGGGTCATTATTTCTTTTTCTAGTTTCCTTTTCGATGACTTTGTTTAGGCCTGGTTTTATTAATCCTTTAGCGAATGCATCCTGTAGCTGCAAAACACGTGACAATAATTAAGGTTAGAAATTAAATGAATCTTTTAAAAAAAAATAAATTATCAAGTCTTTTTACCTCTTCCTCGGAATCAATTTCAGAATCGAATTCTTCTTCTTCTTCTTCAATGTGACTTGACTTTCTCTTCATTTTTATTTTATTTTAATTAAATTTATATAAATTAATATACAATATCACCAAGTACTCGATCAATCAAATTCACGTTTCAGAGCAAAGCAGTGCTGCCAGAACGTGGGATATTTCTACCCCTTCCAGAGCGCCTCGCGCGCGGTGCACACACGCAACTTTGTCTATCGGTGTGTCGGGAAACCGAATGAAGCCGAGAGAAACCGAGCGGTGTAGACAAGCGGAGGAGAAATGTTACTCCCACCATGCGTCATTTCGTACCCGCTCAGAGTTGCGTGTTCAAATCCGCACTCGAATTTCATTTTTTTTTTTTTTAATTATTTTTTAACGCAATTAATTTGTATGGTATTACTATGGGTATAAATTTTATATATAATTTGTATGGTATTACTATGGGTATAAATTTTATATATAATTTGTATGGTATTACTATGGGTATAAATTTTATATATAATTTGTATGGTATTACTATGGGTATAAATTTTATATATAATTTGTATGGTATTACTATGGGTATAAATTTTATATATAATTTGTATGGTATTACTATGGGTATAAATTTTATATATAATTTGTATGGTATTACTATGGGTATAAATTTTATATATAATTTGTATGGTATTACTATGGGTATAAATTTTATATATAATTTGTATGGTATTACTATGGGTATAAATTTTATATATAATTTGTATGGTATTACTATGGGTATAAATTTTATATATAATTTGTATGGTATTACTATGGGTATAAATTTTATATATAATTTGTATGGTATTACTATGGGTATAAATTTTATATATAATTTGTATGGTATTACTATGGGTATAAATTTTATATATAATTTGTATGGTATTACTATGGGTATAAATTTTATATATAATTTGTATGGTATTACTATGGGTATAAATTTTATATATAATTTGTATGGTATTACTATGGGTATAAATTTTATATATAATTTGTATGGTATTACTATGGGTATAAATTTTATATATAATTTGTATGGTATTACTATGGGTATAAATTTTATATATAATTTGTATGGTATTACTATGGGTATAAATTTTATATATAATTTGTATGGTATTACTATGGGTATAAATTTTATATATAATTTGTATGGTATTACTATGGGTATAAATTTTATATATAATTTGTATGGTATTACTATGGGTATAAATTTTATATATAATTTGTATGGTATTACTATGGGTATAAATTTTATATATAATTTGTATGGTATTACTATGGGTATAAATTTTATATATAATTTGTATGGTATTACTATGGGTATAAATTTTATATATAATTTGTATGGTATTACTATGGGTATAAATTTTATATATAATTTGTATGGTATTACTATGGGTATAAATTTTATATATAATTTGTATGGTATTACTATGGGTATAAATTTTATATATAATTTGTATGGTATTACTATGGGTATAAATTTTATATATAATTTGTATGGTATTACTATGGGTATAAATTTTATATATAATTTGTATGGTATTACTATGGGTATAAATTTTATATATAATTTGTATGGTATTACTATGGGTATAAATTTTATATATAATTTGTATGGTATTACTATGGGTATAAATTTTATATATAATTTGTATGGTATTACTATGGGTATAAATTTTATATATAATTTGTATGGTATTACTATGGGTATAAATTTTATATATAATTTGTATGGTATTACTATGGGTATAAATTTTATATATAATTTGTATGGTATTACTATGGGTATAAATTTTATATATAATTTGTATGGTATTACTATGGGTATAAATTTTATATATAATTTGTATGGTATTACTATGGGTATAAATTTTATATATAATTTGTATGGTATTACTATGGGTATAAATTTTATATATAATTTGTATGGTATTACTATGGGTATAAATTTTATATATAATTTGTATGGTATTACTATGGGTATAAATTTTATATATAATTTGTATGGTATTACTATGGGTATAAATTTTATATATAATTTGTATGGTATTACTATGGGTATAAATTTTATATATAATTTGTATGGTATTACTATGGGTATAAATTTTATATATAATTTGTATGGTATTACTATGGGTATAAATTTTATATATAATTTGTATGGTATTACTATGGGTATAAATTTTATATATAATTTGTATGGTATTACTATGGGTATAAATTTTATATATAATTTGTATGGTATTACTATGGGTATAAATTTTATATATAATTTGTATGGTATTACTATGGGTATAAATTTTATATATAATTTGTATGGTATTACTATGGGTATAAATTTTATATATAATTTGTATGGTATTACTATGGGTATAAATTTTATATATAATTTGTATGGTATTACTATGGGTATAAATTTTATATATAATTTGTATGGTATTACTATGGGTATAAATTTTATATATAATTTGTATGGTATTACTATGGGTATAAATTTTATATATAATTTGTATGGTATTACTATGGGTATAAATTTTATATATAATTTGTATGGTATTACTATGGGTATAAATTTTATATATAATTTGTATGGTATTACTATGGGTATAAATTTTATATATAATTTGTATGGTATTACTATGGGTATAAATTTTATATATAATTTGTATGGTATTACTATGGGTATAAATTTTATATATAATTTGTATGGTATTACTATGGGTATAAATTTTATATATAATTTGTATGGTATTACTATGGGTATAAATTTTATATATAATTTGTATGGTATTACTATGGGTATAAATTTTATATATAATTTGTATGGTATTACTATGGGTATAAATTTTATATATAATTTGTATGGTATTACTATGGGTATAAATTTTATATATAATTTGTATGGTATTACTATGGGTATAAATTTTATATATAATTTGTATGGTATTACTATGGGTATAAATTTTATATATAATTTGTATGGTATTACTATGGGTATAAATTTTATATATAATTTGTATGGTATTACTATGGGTATAAATTTTATATATAATTTGTATGGTATTACTATGGGTATAAATTTTATATATAATTTGTATGGTATTACTATGGGTATAAATTTTATATATAATTTGTATGGTATTACTATGGGTATAAATTTTATATATAATTTGTATGGTATTACTATGGGTATAAATTTTATATATAATTTGTATGGTATTACTATGGGTATAAATTTTATATATAATTTGTATGGTATTACTATGGGTATAAATTTTATATATAATTTGTATGGTATTACTATGGGTATAAATTTTATATATAATTTGTATGGTATTACTATGGGTATAAATTTTATATATAATTTGTATGGTATTACTATGGGTATAAATTTTATATATAATTTGTATGGTATTACTATGGGTATAAATTTTATATATAATTTGTATGGTATTACTATGGGTATAAATTTTATATATAATTTGTATGGTATTACTATGGGTATAAATTTTATATATAATTTGTATGGTATTACTATGGGTATAAATTTTATATATAATTTGTATGGTATTACTATGGGTATAAATTTTATATATAATTTGTATGGTATTACTATGGGTATAAATTTTATATATAATTTGTATGGTATTACTATGGGTATAAATTTTATATATAATTTGTATGGTATTACTATGGGTATAAATTTTATATATAATTTGTATGGTATTACTATGGGTATAAATTTTATATATAATTTGTATGGTATTACTATGGGTATAAATTTTATATATAATTTGTATGGTATTACTATGGGTATAAATTTTATATATAATTTGTATGGTATTACTATGGGTATAAATTTTATATATAATTTGTATGGTATTACTATGGGTATAAATTTTATATATAATTTGTATGGTATTACTATGGGTATAAATTTTATATATAATTTGTATGGTATTACTATGGGTATAAATTTTATATATAATTTGTATGGTATTACATAAACTTGATGCTGTCATAGAAAATCGATATAAAACCCATAGAAAATTGATATAAAACATAAACTTGTTGCTGTGATAGAAAATCGATAGCAAACCCATAGAAAATTGATATAAAACAAAAACTTGTTGCTGTGTACTATATATTCAGAAGAAAAAATATGTATGGTATTTATATCCGATATCCCATAGAACTTTTACAGCCATTGAAGTTTGTCAAAAAATTTTTCATTATTAATTATTTAAAATATTTGTACAGAAAAATATTTAAAAATTAATTGCGTTAAAAAATAATTAAAAAAAAAAATAATGAAATTCGAGTGCGGATTTGACCACGCAACTCTGAGCGGGTACGAAATGACGCATGGTGGGAGTAACATTTCTCCTCCGCTTGTCTACTGCGCTCGGTTTCTCTCGGCTTCATTCGGTTTCCCGACACACCGATAGACAAAGTTGCGTGTGTGCACCGCGCGCGAGGCGCTCTGGAAGGGGTAGAAATATCCCACGTTTTGGCAGCACTGGAGCAAAGTCATTTATTTATTTTGCTCGGTAAAAATGTGGCGGACTCGTAGCCTCGCTCACGCCTCTACTGCCGAGTTCATCAACGAAAGCTACCAAGACGCCGCCCTACCGTCCGGAGCTAATAACACACTTAAGGATTGGGGTTGGGGGGGGGGGGGGGGGTTTAAAGGCGAAAAAAAAATGATGATCCTGAAGTTAGCCGAGGTCCAATAATTTTTGGATTTTTTTTTAAACAATAAATTATAAATAAAAAAATATTTTAAAAAGTTGCACTTATAGTTTCTTAAATTTTCTACATGTGCATATTTTTATTTTTATTTTTTTTGTCAATGAAGTCGCTGAAAAAAAAAAATCGAAAATTTTTAACAGTCTGCTAATTTCAGGATCATAAAAAAATGATACTGAAGTTAGCATTCGTCTAATAATTTTTGGATTTTTTTTTAGACGATAAACCAGAAAAAAAAAAATATTTGAAAAAATTGCACCTGTAGTTTTTTAAATTTTCTACATGTGCATATTTTTATTTGTTTTTTTCTTCGAATTTAATCGTTCAAAAAAAAAATCCAAAAATTTTGAATTGTCTGCTAACTTCAGGATCATAAAAAAAGCATATTTTTGTGATTTTTTCCCGGCGAGATGAATAATATAATTTCATTAAACTTAATCACATATTATTGTGCAACTTTTAAAGAATATCAGAAAAAATTTTCAACGAAAAATATTGATTAATAAGCCGGTGACGTTGAATCTCCGGAGGCGCCTCGAAAAAAAGTCGTTTTGCGGTGAACATCATAACTCGTTACCGGATCATCGGAAAAAAAAAAATTGATATGCATTTTAAAGTTGATGTATTTCTCGAGGTAATCACGAAGAGTTTTTTTTTTTTTTTTTTTTCGATTTTTTGCAGCACTTGGAAGTGAAAAACGCGATTTTAGCTCAAAAAATCGCGGTTAATTTGTTATTAAAAAATAGCAAAAAATGAAAAACAAAAAAAAACTCTTCGTGGTTACCTGTTGATTCGTGTGAAGAAGTAATGTTCAAATTTTCAAAAGGATTGGTTCAGTACATTTTGAGTTATGATGTTCACGGACTTTAAAAATAACGTTTTCGGGAAAATCCATTTAAAGTTTTTTATTCGTGATAATTTGAAATAAACTATCAATAAAAGAATATTAATTTTTATACTTATATTGAGTCATCAGTTAACATCCTTTGAAAGACACACAGCCGAAGAAAGGGATTCGGAAGAATAAAGAAAATTGCAGCTGATTTCTACTAGGGGTATGTAGGGGCAGGTTTAAAAATCAGGTATCACGGCCGGTCATTTGAAACGCTGTAACTCCGTTAGTTTTACTCGGATTGATTTAAAATTTGTACATAATATTCTCGATATATTGTTCATTAAGAAAAAAAATTTTAAAAAAATCATTTTAAACCCCCCCCCCCCCTTAATAAAAACACACTAGCGCGAAACTCAACACACATACATACTCGGTCGATACAGCTCTAGCTACATACATTCACACGACAAGTGAAATTATATCAAACCTAGTGAATATTTAAATAAATAATATATTGTACGTTGATTAAATAAATAATAATATATATTTTGATAATCCTTGAGTTCATTATTTAGTCTGTCTGATTTAGTCGCTGGAGAATTCGAACTTGGAAATTTGTAAACGCCGTGGCGGGACGGGAGTTTCTTTTGAAAAGAAAGACGAAGGGGGAGGAAAATATTCTAGAGAAGAACCTCCTCCATTTGCACTATTGCAATTGCATTTGCAATATTTTACGTGTTCAATTGCCGTGTCACATGCTATCACAAAAATAAGCAATGATATTTGCACGGAGCACAAATGTAGAGGACAGCGTTCTCCGGATTTAAGGCCAATTCAAGCAGCATCAGAACCTAGTGAATCATCAATTTGGTGTAGACATGAAAAACTCGTATCCCTCAGCACAAATAGAGCAGAAGTTCTGGAAGTGTTCCTAATGAACTTAAACAGTATCTGGACCAACTACTAATAGAAAGAAAATCAGACCCTGTAGAATACTGGGTGGATTGTCGGCATTTTACGCCGGTCCTCTCTGAAATTGCGATAAAGTATTTAATCAACCAAGCTTCCTCAGTATCGTCTGAAAGACTTTCTTCGGCTGTCAACTTAGTTGTACCGGATAATAGAAGCAGACTAACCGGAGAGGATATCAAGGAAAGAGTGCTTCTGATGTCTATATCAGATGAATATTGGTTTGAGTAAAAAACAATTGTTTAAATTTTTAAGTTGACGAATAATTTTATGTTTATTGTAATAATAATACTTAAATATGTATTTTATTAATAAGCAAAACTTACAAAAGTACCAAATGTCTTTTCACATTTGAATATTTTAACAATATTTTTGGTAATCGCGCTCCTGAAAGTAAATGTATCGATATATCGATATTTTTTACTCTGCATATATCGATATTGTCTAAAAATATCGATACGATATATTTTTTCCATTTGCCTATCCCTAGCTCACCCTCAGGTCCTTGCGAACTCCCTTACGGAATTTCTTCACCTCATCGAGCATTTGTTTTTTTTCCGCGTGTTTTTTGAGAGTCGCTTCTATTTGCATTTGCTTGCCGACTTTCCGTTGCTGTCTCAGCTGTCGGACTTTTTCCGAGCGGGCGACTGCCTGCTCCTTGATCTGCAGGCCCTGCCGGATTTTCTGCATGTGCTCGTCAACTTTGGCCATTTCCGCGTAGTAGTCTTCGGGTCTCACTGTAGGGATTCCCATATTTTTGAGCCTGGGTATAGAGAACATGACGGCAGCCTGAGCCTGTCGATGGAACATCGTCTCTCTTTTGAAGTCGTTGATAACCGGGTCTTCAGTTGGTTTAAGCTGCTGCAATTTTCTGTTTCCCTGCAGTTGCTTAGCACGTCGCTCTTCTTGCTCGTACATTTGTAGGGCTAATTCTGGTGCCAATGGCGCCGGCGCGTTTACGACATCCAGTGTTTCTAGCCATGGTAAATCTAATTTTATTTCTTTCAATATCTGCTTCATTAATTCCTGAAATAAATCATCACATTAATAAAAATAATTACCATAAATTTATGAGTTTGAAATGAGTGTGAATGTAGCAGACACCAGACAAATTTGAAATTATTAATACATAGAGTAAGTAATTAATAAAATGAAATTTTTAAAAAATGCGCATTTAAAAAATTTTGAAATCAATAAGTGCATTTTTCAAAATTTTTTTTTTTTAATTATTCACTCTATTTATTTATAATTTTAATGTCTGATGTCTGCTACATTCATGGCACTGAATTTGGCCGACGTCTAATAATTTTTGGATTTTTTTTAAGCGAAAAATTGAAAATAAAAAAATATTTCAAAAAATTATGACAGTAAAGTTAGCAGACATTTGAAATTTAAATAAATTTTTTTAAATAGATAAATAATAAAAAATACATATTTCTAAAAAAATGCACATGTCCAAAATTAAATAAACTATACGTGCAATTTTTAAAAATATTTTTTTTAATATTTATTTATTTGTTAAAAATAATCAAAATGTTGTTAAATGTCTACTAACTTTGTCATCAACAAATTGCACTTATAGTTTTTTAAATTTTCTACCTGTGCATACTTTTAGTTTTTTTTTTTCATCAAATTTAATCGTTAAAATAAAATCCAAAAGTTTTGAATTGTCTGCTAATTTCAGGATCATCTACATTCACACTCGTGAGTTTGAATGTAGCAGACAATTGTAAATCAATAAGATTTTGAAATAAGTGAACTAAATGAAAATGAACTAAAATTTAAAAAATGCACATCAGTAGAATTTGAAAATGAGTATGTGCATTTTTTTTATTTTAAAATTAAAAATATTTTAATTCATTTATTTGTAATTTAAAATTTGTCTGATGTCTGCTACATTCACATGATACTGAAGTTAGCAAACGTCAAATAACTTTTGGAATTTAAAAAAAATGATAAATTATAAAAAAAAAAATATTTTGAAAAATGGCACTTGTCGATTTTTTGATTTTCTACATGTGCATTTTTTTAGTTTTTTTTTTTTTGCAATTGATTTGGTGAAAAAAAAATCCAAAAATTGTTGTCTGCTAACTTCTGGATCATTACATTCACTCATATCGATTTTTAACGATCCTGAAGTTAGCGGACAGTTCCAAATTTTCGGATTTTTTTTTTCAATAAATAAATCACAAAAAAAAGAAAGCTAAAAATATACACATGTAGAACATTTAATAAACTATAGGTGCAATTTTTCAAAATATTTTTTTTTTTATAGTCAATCGTTTTTAAAAAATTTCAAAAACTGTCAGACGTCTACTAACTTCAGTATCATGATTTTTAATTAAAAAAATTTTTAAAACTTACGGTGTCATTATTTTTTTTTCTAGTTTCCTGTTCGATGACTTTGTTTAGTCCTGGTTTTATTAATCCTTTAGCAAATGCATCCTGTAGCTGTAAAACACGTGACAATAATCAAGGTTAGAAATTAAATGAATCTTTTAAAAGAAAATAAATTATCAAGTCATTTTACCTCTTCCTCGGAATCAACTTCGGAATCGAATTCTTCTGCTTCTTCTTCAATGTGACTTGACTTTCTCTTCATTTTTATTTTATTTTAATTAAATTTATATAAATTAATATACAATATCACCAAGTACTCGATCAATCAAATTCACGTTTCAGATCAAAGTTATTTATTTATTTCGCTCGGTAAAAATTTTCCGCTCGCGACATCTAGGGAGTCGCGAGAGAACTCGAACTTGGAAATTTGTGAGCGCCGTGGCTGGACTGGGATCTAATTTTTGAATTGCGAGAGGAGAAGGGGGAGGAGAATATTCCAGAGAAGGAGCTCCTCCATTTGCACCAGATCTTTCTTTCGTAGTTGGGCCGTCGAGAAAGTTGGATCGTGTCTTCTGACGGTCTTCGTTCCGACAAACATGACGTAAGTATCCATTAATTTTTAAACAATCCTTATATTTTTTTAATATTTATCATCATTAATTCATTTTTTTGTTATTTAACTACATATTTGTATATATATTTTTGAATATTTATCGAAATTTAACAACTTATGGTTTTTTTAAATTTCGCTCCGCCATGTGGCTTTTTATCCCCCAGTTTTATTTCCTAAATTTTAATTCAAATTAATTGCAAAAAATCTACTAATTACAAAACTAAACAATTTATTTAATTTTTCTTTTTTTATTTAAAATTTTAAAATTTTATCTGCTTCGATCACGTGGAATTTTTTTTATTCCAAGAATTATTTTTTCCACCATCAATTTTACGAAATATCTATTAATTAATTAATTTTCTAATTAATAAACTACATATTTATATATTTCTATAAATATCTCCATATATTTGAATTCTAACCTCCGAAATTTAATTCCCGTGCTCGCCATGTTGTTTCCTTTTTTAAATTTTGCGCACTAGTTTCCTATAAAAAATATATATGAGCACTATATATTAAAAAGTACTAAATTTTTTATAAATTCTGATATTTATTAAATATATACCCCACATACATGTGTATAAAATTAATTCTTTAGCTTTTTTAAATTTTTTACTTTCCCGCCACGTGGAATTTTTCCTCGAATTTGAATTCAAAATGAATATTCTCCTAATTTCCAGTATAAAATTAATTCTTTTAGCTTTTTTAAATTTTTTACTTTCCCGCCACGTGGAATTTTTCCTCGGATTTGAATTTAAAATGAATATTCTCCTAATTTCCAGTAATTAACAATTGAAATTAAACTTTCAGGTCTAAAGTATCGCGTGATGCTCTTTATGACTGCGTAAATGGAGTAATCACAAGCTCGCAGGAAAAGAAACGTAAATTTTTGGAGACCGTTGAGCTCCAAATTGGATTGAAGAACTACGACCCGCAGAAAGACAAACGTTTCTCAGGCACCGTCAAGTATGTGTTCACCTGACTTTGAGTCATTCTTTTCAATCTCTTGTTTTATCAAATCATTTTCACTCATAACTTGAACGTAAATTCAATAACTAATCGATTAATTGAAAAGATTGGCTCATGTTACGTCAGGAAGCCGAGAGTCTTCTCGGCGGACCTGTACCCAGGGTCTTAAAACAACTGGGGAGGTTTTATTAATATTTTAATTAATTTTAATATCACCGTTATTTAATAATTATTATAATTATCAATTACACAGGATCATAATGATCCTTGTGGTAAGTTCACACTCAGACTTACGATATTTAAATCTAAAGATTTTTTTTTCAAACTCAATGATGACTACTTTGCATGTATTAACTGAATTTATTGATGTTACATCCTGCACTGATATTTATCCATTGATTTGATTACTTATTCGAGTGGTAGAGCTCGCATTAATGTGTAATTGTTTTTTTTTTTTTAATTAGATTGAAGAATATTCCAAGACCAAAGATGCAGGTATGCGTTCTTGGAGACCAGCAGCATTGTGACGAAGCTAAGGCCAACAATGTTCCTTTCATGGACGCTGAGGCTCTTAAGAAGCTTAACAAGAACAAAAAGCTCGTCAAGAAACTAGGTAATTATTAATTATTTTTAAAAAATTGATACCTTCCTAAAAGCACTTAATTCGTTTTCTCAATGATGATTTAAGTTGTCAATGTGAAGGAGAGCAAAAATCTTCACTGGGTGCGGACGTTGTGTTTTAAATAGCAATGTACCTCAATCAGTGTTGAAACAGTTGATCTATTAAATTAAATGATTGTTTGTAATTGGCAATTAATATTTTAATTACCAATGTACTGATGAATTTTAATTGAAATAGATTTTTAGTGGGTGGACAGGCTCTAACTTCTTAAATATTGAAGTTACGGAAATTTTTATCAGATCAAATTTTAAGGAAATTTCATTCTCTAGAATTTTGTACTGATTGAAAATTTACGTAAACTCATTACTTTTCAAGTTACAGCCGCTTTAATGTAATTATTGAAATGCCTGGAGTTTGTATTTTATCGATGGAACTTAAAGCGGTTGTAACTTTTTAAATATTGAAGTTACGGAAATTTTTATGAGATGAAATTTTTAGGAAATTTAATTCTCAAGAAATTTGTACTGATTGAAAATTTACGTAAACTCATTACTTTTAAAGTTACAGCCGGTTTAATGTAATTTCTTTAATTACTGAAACATCTGGAGTTTAAATTTTATTGATTGAACTTGGAACGGCTGTAACTTTTTAAATATTTAAGTTACGACAATTTTTAAGAAATACAAATTTGTAGGAAATTTAATTCTCTACAAATTTGTATTGAGATAAATTTTGCGTAAAGTCATTATTTTTTGAGTTACAGCCGTTTGAATGTCAGTAAATGGAGTAAGATCTTGAAGGATGAGTTTTGAGAAAATTTAAATCTAATTCGATTTATTTTTTGGTTGCAGCAAAAAAATACGACGCGTTCTTGGCCAGTGAGTCTCTGATCAAACAAATCCCACGTTTACTTGGTCCCGGTTTGAACAAGGCAGGTAAATTTCCTGGGCTTTTGTCTCATCAGGAATCGATGATGGCAAAGATCGACGAAGTCAAAGCCACCATCAAGTTCCAGATGAAGAAGGTACTCTGCCTGTCTGTCGCCGTAGGCCACGTGGAGATGACCCCCGATGAGTTGGTACAGAACGTGCACTTGTCAATAAACTTCCTCGTGTCTTTGTTGAAGAAGCACTGGCAGAACGTCCGTTCTCTCCACATCAAATCCTCAATGGGTCCACCTCAACGATTGTACTAATTTTGATTCGATTTATTAAAATTATTATCAGTAAATGCCGACATTGTCCATCTCGTTAGCATTTTAATATTCAAATCAATAAAAACTTAATTTTAAAAATAATTGTACAGTATATTTATATTCTAAACCTTTTATATTATAAGTTAGTATCATAATAAATTATAATTTATAGTCAAATTATTTAATAAAAAATAATTCAAAAATATTTTATTTATAACCGACTGAATTTTAATTAAAGCTAATTAATTATTTTAATTATAATTATGGATTTAATTCTCTATTAATTTTAGTTTTGCTCAAACTTCGGTTTAATTTTCTTCGAATTTTTATTTTCACTTTAATTATAAATTTTATTCACTTTCTTAAAATCAAAATTTGAATTTCGCGCTCTTTTATAAAAAAAATTTAAATATTTAAATGATTCGTTTTTTAAATCCTAAAATTTTTCTATTAAAATCATAATTTATTTTTAATTAAAATTTAAATTAATAGTTCATACGAAATTTTCCATTAATTAACTTCCGATATTTTTCTATTGATTATCAAAATATTTACTAATTAATTTTTAGTAAAAAAATAAAATATGACAGCTCAGTTTAACACTTGATAACAGTAACTTAATTATAAATTAAAAGTCCGTTAATTAATAATGCACAGTAATTAAATTCGCTGGTGCGACGTACGTCAGAGCCTGTCCAAGAAATGAACTTCCAGGACGCGGAAACTGCTTGTGTGCCACCTCGGGTTTTCTCTGTTTAATCACTTTCTCACGTTTCCACCCACCCCTCCCCCAGATCTTTTTCTCGGCCCCTAGTCCCGTCTCTTGTTCCGACACATGTACGATGACTCGTATTTCTATTCCGAGTATTTACTGCTGACAATTCATATTAAGAACTTTAAATATTCATTTTATTTATCCTTAAATTAATTACTTTTCTCACTAATTACAATTATTATTATTATCAAAACTAATGAGACAATTTCGCTCTTATCCCACATAATTATCAATTAAATATAAAATATAACAAATCATTTTTTTATTTCAAAAAATTTACATATATTTATATACCCATATATTTTTTTAAAATAAAAATTTTAAAATTTAATTTCAGTAAAAAAAAACAAAATAATTAAAAGACTAAAAATAATCCACACATAAAATATGTATAGAATTAAACAGCAAGAAAGATGAAGACATAGTGGGGGGTATCTATTAAAATGCGTTGGGTTCTTAACACACACGATCGTCTCCACCGGGAAGTCACAGTTTAAGTTTGTTGTATCGTTGAGTCTCTCAAACGACTTCGTTACATCAAGAAGTCGTTCAACAATCGCTCCCCGTATTACTTTTTTTAAACAAAATTTAATTTTTAAGTGACCGGTAATTAAATTGATGGTGAAAAATGGATCGAATGAGCGGATTGCTCGAGTTAGTATTTGTAATTGCTATTGTATTTTTAAATAATATCGTGAATCCAATCTCGGCTAGCAGTTGTCATAAATCAAATAGATGTTGTCCCAGCGATGGTGTCAATTGTGCTGTGACTGGACCCTCGATGGCCCCAATTTTTCATAACTACACAGATAAACCGTGTTACTGTCATTACTCGTGTCTGAAACACGGCGATTGCTGTGGGGGATTCAAGCAGGCTTGTAATGGTGAGTTTTTTATAAAAAAATTGATTTTGAATTTTGAATTTTTGAATTTCCGCGGGTAATTACTAAAAGTAGATCAAGAGATTTCCAAGGGATTAAGTGTATTTGGTTGTCGGGTAAATAGAAATAATATAACATTGATCCGGTCGTTAGCCCGAACTTTAGCATTAGCATCATAATAGTTGATTGTATATTCACCAAGTAGTGTTTCTCTCTGGCTGACTAGCATCAGCAACGGCATAACAACTCCATACGTTATTCATACACTCACCCACTAGTATAATTAACAATGAAATATTAAACAAACTACTTTATGTATGTATGGATATATATGTTAAAGCTTACCTGGGTATAAATAAACTGTCAATCATTTTTCGCTTTAAATCGAATTATATTTTTAGATTTTCTTTATGATATTTTGCCGAATTTCATTTTGTTTTTATTTTTGACCCGGGAAATTCGGAGTATTGGCTGTAACTCTGTAAATATTGATGGTATGAAAAAATACTAAGAATACAATTTTGAAGGAAATTTAATTGTCTATAAATTTGTACTCTGTGAAAATTTACGAAAATTTATATTTTAGGAAGTTATTGCGGTTTTAAGGTGACTGAGATAGAAAAGTTTGGAAAATTGAAATTTGAATTAGAGATTTTTGTAAACGGTCATAACTTTTTGAATATTGGTGATATGAAAAAATATAATCAATACAAATTTGTAGGAAATTTAATTATCTATAAGATTGTTTATGACAAAATTTGACATAAATCTATTATTTACAGAGTTACAGCCATTTGAATGTAATTAATAATTATCTGATAGTCAAAATTCTACTCCAACTTTGAGCGGCTGTAACTTTTTAAATATCGATGCTACGAAAAAAAATAATCAATACAAATTTATAGGAAATTAAATTTCCTACAACTTTGTTTTAAATAAAAATTTTCGTAAACTCATTATTTATCCAGTTATAGCCTGAGTTAAATTAATAATAATCAAAAATTAAATTTTTGAGTTTTTCATACAAGACGTATCGTTCAAAAATTGTGAGCAAGTATTAAATTTATTTTTCTGACAAAAAACAACTAAAGGAAGAGTGTATTTAAAAATAAAAATAATGATAATAATATATATTTTATTCATTTAGACCCTGATGTATTTTAATGAGATACAAAGTGTGTAAGAATTTTAAATACTCTCTAGAGGAAATACCGGAAATAATTTAACTAACATGACCTGCAGTTGAATAAAAATAACTTTTGTCTATACAAATATATTTATAACATAAAATAAACAAGGAAAAAAATGTTAAAAAAAAGTTTCGATTCAAAAAATAAAAAAGTAGTGGGTCGAGTTGTGCAGGAGATAAAAGTCGCGTCGAAAGTGAAGTTGGTACAACAAAGTAAAGGATACAGGACAGATCAAACGCAAGTACAAACAATGGATCTCGTTCTGGTTCGTACTCCGGAGACTCCCGCTACTGCAGCAGTAGTTTTAGCATCCGCTGTAACTTGAGAAATAGAAGAATAAAAATGAACTCGCGAAAATAAGAATAAAGGGGAATCAGATTCAGAACACAAGTATAAAAAAATAAAAAAGTCTCTTTAAGAAAGAAATAAATAAAGAAAAAGCAAAGTGGCGGATAAAAAAGTGCATCGAAACGATCCTTTCTTCGTCTGGTCTCGTCTCGGGTCGGGTCGGCAAGGGGTTTTTTCTTCAACAGAAGAAATGAAATGAGCGGGAAAAGAAAGACTGATGGACTAGTTACACGCAGACGTGTTCAGTGTGTGTTAACTTGTGTTACACAGACGCGGATATTTTCCGTGTGGTGGTGAAAGATGGAAAATTCAAAGGGAACCGTTTGCTTTTAAATAACCACCATATTTTCTACTAGTTTTATTTTTCATTTATTTTCCTCCATTTATATATATTTTATTATATACCTTCATTACTCTAATGATATCTTATTTATTTATTTATTTATTTATTTATTTATTCAAAAAAAAAATCGCTCTGTAAAAGGTCAAAGTTAATTGCATACTTTTAACTAAAAAAAATTAATTTCAAATGTATATTTTATTTATAAACTGGCAATTTATATTTTTTAAAAGGTCTTTTAATTAAAAATCCAAGTAACAAATTTTTCAAGAAAAAATTTAAATCAATAAATTTTTAATTAAAAGTTGAGAGAAATATTAAAAATTTTTTTTTACAAAGTAAAGGAGTTTTTTATTAAAAAAAATTATATAAATTAGAGTAAAATTAAATAGTGATATTTATATAAATAAAATATATACATTTTAAATTTCATTGTCTGATCTCGCATTATGAGTAAAGATCTAGAGGTACACATCTCTAAAGCCCACGACATCAGCATCTGCCGTTGTCGGGAATGCAAATTTTTTTTTTTTCATTTATTTTTTATCATTCGACTTTTTTTATCATTTTTTGTCCTCACACCCACTCACGTGTCTTTTCTTTATTCTCCGAACTCTTTTTAAGCCCATTCTATCGCTCTCCTGACGTACGTGATACGTGGATCTACATACTCACCCCCGCCCGCCCCACCCCCGCACCGAGTTCTCGCGGTCTCGCGTGTGTGAGTTTACTTGACGTCGTTGCCCACACGCTCAATGTAATGGCACACAGCACACAGGCTCTCATCTCTCAACACACACGCAAATGTGGAAAGAATTTTTAACTCGTTCAACAAGAATTTCTAAAATTTAACTTTATTCTCAAACAACCATTTTAAATATTTCACCGCTAAAACTTTTTCTTTACTTTTGTTTTATCCAGCTCTTTACTTTTCTTCACTTAAACTTAAATTATTCTCATCACATTTTTTTTATTTATCCAAAAAAAAAATCACATTAAGAAGTAATTAAATTTTCCTATCCGTCAAAATTAAATTAATTTTCCCGCCCGTGATTACAAATCACAAAATTCATATAAATTACCGCCAAAATTTTTTTCATTCAAAAATTCAAATTCAAATTTATAAAAAAATTTTTAATTAAAAATCTATATAAAATGACATTACAAATTTTTTTTTGTTCGCTCGTGTTTCTTATCCACTCATACAAATATATATCTATATATTTTTTATAAGACAAAGATCGGAGACTATATTTGTAATTTAAAAAAAAAAACTAGTAGGGCCGGTTATGCTAATCAGAAAACAACAGGGAGTTTTACCCAAAATCCCCGGCCGCGCCTCTTATCTACCTTTCAATATTATACTTATTTTTTTTATCTTTATTTTGTTTCTTTGTATTCCGCCCTCGCTTTGTATCATCAGCTTCTACTTCTCTGGCTCCCAACTGAACGTTGTACATCAGAGACCTTTATTAATGAACTTGCTCATTCAACAAAAGATCTGCCTCGGTCTCAGCCTCAGCATCAGTCTAATTTAATGCATGCCTCCATAAAAATAAATAACTCGAGATAAAAATAAATATAAATGGACTAAGCAAATATTAATCGTATAAATTTATCGCCCGATAAATTGGAGTAAATAATTTAACATCTGCAATAGATGATAACCATAAATAATAATAATAATAATAATAATAATAAAAATGATAATAATAGATAATGATAATGATGATGATAATAAAATAGAAAGTGTAACAGCTTGAGAATAATGAATAAAAAATTGGGTTATGCATGACTTGACGTAATAAAGTTGCTGTGAGGTTACTGATCTTTCAGACTCCAGCTTCCGGTCGTGCCCTTTTCTCTATTACAAGCTTATTCAAATGCAAACCCCATTACGTCAGTATTTCAAAATAATATTTTTTAATCCGATTTATTTTTTTTTATTTGTAATAAAAAAAAAATTGATAAAAATAATGAAGAAAATTTTTTTTTAGTTTTAAAATGAAGTAATTTATTTTCTGTCCCGATGAGAGTCTTATTTAAAGCTCAGTAATTTAACTTGGGCTCATTATACTCAGCAAGCCCTTGAAAAGTTTATGTATATCGTAAACATTAATTTATTTTGGTGCTTAAGACATTACACGTGGCCGAGTAAGAAATTTTCAAGCTCATGTTCGTTGCTCTGCTTCTCTCATTATATATGTATATATATAGAAATATAAATATGTATGCATGTATGTATGTATAGATAGACAGGCCATCGTCTGCGTCTTTGTATTTTGGCTTTTAACGTTTAATTTACGTTAACATTTGAGTGACATTCAAGTAACGAGTTAATTAATTTGCTGGTGGCTGAACAATCGTATCCTGTTGTCCACAACAATCAACAAAACCTGACTATTAATTATTTTCTCACCTCCTGTTCATCTATTTTAATTAAACTCACATGCACACGAAAATAATTACCAGTTTTTAAACTTTACTTTTATTTGCTTCAGTTCATTTTATAAAATAATGAAAAAATTTTAAGCAAAAATAAATTTAATATCTGGTACAGATCCAGGGCGTAATTTCCTGAGATCTAATGTCAATATTTATGATAGATTTCTGTATAATAATAAATTAAGACGCAAATTTAATACGCCAACGAGTGAGGAAAAAGATTAAAAAAATTTGTATTCTTACGAGATTTTTTTGGGTTTAAATGGGAAACAAAAAATAGATAGAATAAAAAAAAGTCGAGCGAAGAGAATTGACGGGAAAGCTAAAAGGAAGCACGCGATTGTTGCATAAAAATCACCTAAGATGCCGTCGTGCTTTCGCATTAACTTTCGTGTTGACGATGTACTTTAAGTACTTCGCTATATTTTTGTAAAAAATAAAAAAAAATGAATATTACAAAACGTCTCGAATCCCTCGATTTTTTAAACTCGATCTTTTGTCTCTTAAATTTCCTCACTTCCAATTGTAATTCATTTTCACTTCTTTAGGTTCATTTTGCCCCGGAATTTCTGGTCGCCTTTTTTTAACTGACGTTAATTACAGATTTTCAGAATAGTTGAGTTTTTTTTCTCGGCTATTCGCGAAAAAAACTTGTAATGAATTATAAAAATTCCTGAAACGAAAAAACTATTAGTCTAAACTATCAGAAATGTCTATCCGATAGTTAACAATATTCTTTTAAGTATAGTATTAGTGGAAGTTTAAAAAATAAACGTTCGATTGAACAATCTCGTGTAATAGCACTATCGACAGTATGATGTAGAAAAAGTATTATCGAAATGTCTGTCTTGAGAGGTGAAATCGCGTTTATATCCTGTGTATATTGTAAGTAGAATTTTAGTTGGTAGCTTTTTATTTTGTTGCACAAACTACCATCAAACACACACACACACACACACGTTTTTTCAGACCAAGAGAACACGACATATAAAAAATCGATTCAACTGTCTATGTCGATTGCCACTTTATGATCCTATTTCGTCCTTCCTACTTATTTCTTATATTTCTCATCGATTTTTATCTATATCTCCTCTATTTTATTTTTTTTGCTTTATAAAACTTTTATGTCTCTTGTCTCTTACGCCGTGAAGTGATTTGACGTAACTATTTTATCTCATATAACTTTTATAATTGTTTTTGCGCTTAATATTTTTATAAAAATAAAGTTAAGTAATACGTCAATATTAATTACTAATATCGAGACAAATTTAAGTTTAGCTGTGAGTATAAAATAAATATTTAATGGGGATGTGCAAATAGTTTGAGCTGACGAATTATTTGTATCGAATAATTCGATTCAAAGTTCGAATTATTCGTAAATTTTCAAATTTCGAAGCTACAGATTATTTGTAAAGTCTCGAATTATTCAAAAATTTACAAATAATTCCAAAATTTTTTTTTGAATGACTTAAAATTTTAATATTTTTCTCAAAAATTCAAATTTCGTCAGAGGTATAAATCGAACTCACGAAAGACGAATCTACGAAATAATTATTTTTGGTTACTTTGAAAATTAAGTTCCCCGCTTTAAGTAAAAATTGAATTTTTGAAAGTTGATCAGAATTTTCAAAATTAAAAAATCGAGTGATTTTAAAAATTACAAATAATTCAAAAATTGAAAAGTAATTCGAAAATTTGAATTATTCAATTCGAACACAATTTCTACACCCCTAACATTCAATTAATTATTAAAACAATATTTTATTTTACCAAAATTAGTAGTTAATTAAAGCATACATTTAACTCTTTCAATTAATTTTTCGTGGGTTTGCCAATTATACGCTTCAGAAATTACAGTAATAATATTTTTTTTACCTGCCCGCTCACATTTTTATCTTCGCTCACTATTATTTTTTTATTAAAAACCTTTTTTTTTCTCATGCATAATTTCTTTCTCTACAATAAGGACAAACTCAATCATTCGTTCATTTTAAATTCACACTCAGTTTCTGTCATTAAATACAACGATTATTACTTTTACTTATTATTATTATTATCATTATTATCAAAAGTTCAATTATACTTATCCAATCAAATTTTATCAAATAATCTGCTATCGAGAATAATATAATTATACATTTCCGATACTAATCCACTCTTCATATTTACATATATTATTGCCAATTAATTTCTTTTTTAAATTTTAAATAATTACCGCCCAAAAAAATTTATTTGCCTAAAAAAAAATTAGGGCCGGACATTATGGAGTCTCTGGGGTATGACGGACACTTTGAACTAGATTGTAATTAAAATCGATACTTCCTTAATTAATATTTATTATAATCATTATTATTATTAATTATAATTTAAAAAGCGTTAATGAGCTTAAAATTTTCAAAAAATTTCTACTTTGAAACTCAACAAAATATTAAAATAATTAATTACCCCAATTATTTAAAATAATAATATTTAAATAATATATTTTATAATCCAAATCCTTATAATTTTTGTTGAGCTTTGAATTTATAATTAAAAAGTTGTGGGAATAAAATAATTTTTTAGTCGCGGAGTACTAGAGAGTGGAAAATATGAAATAAACTAGTTGTTAATTTATAAATAGGGTGCATTATATATAATGTTTATCGTTTCGCAAATGCGATTAGTGGCCGAGTTATGACGGTGTTACACTGACTACATGGAGTATTTAACCGCAATAGGATTAAGTATCATCAACGTTATTATTATTATCAGCGTCATCAACAGACTGTATAGAGAGTTATAATCGCGTCTCGCATGTTATGTGAAATGGACTCAATTAGATATTTATTGATAATTATTCTACTCATATAACCCACTTTTAAAACTATATCCTCGTGTAATTGCATATCAACCACTTTTTCAATCATTTAATTGACCGACTGTCAATTATCATTAATAAAAAAAAAAAAAATTAATTACTATCATTTAATGTTCGGTGAAATTTTTTTTGAATTTTCCAAATCACTGCGGGTTTAATTACAATTTTAGTTACAAAAACATTTGAAAAATTTCTTATCAATCCGCGACTTTAGCGGCAAAATTTAAAAAAAATTCATAACAAATATTTTTATTTTTCGTATTAAAAAGTTTGAAAATAAAATTATGTAGGGGAGGGTGGGGCAGAGCGGCCCCCCTAAGCCAATTATTATTTTTTTTGGCTTTCAACCATATGATCACTTTACTTTTGTCCTATTTCGAACAAATTTATGGACATTTTGCCAAAATTCTGAAAAATTTTTTTTTTTTTTTGTGGGGCAGAGCGGCCCCCCTTCAAAAAGTGATAAAAAATTTTTTTTTTTCGTTTTTTTTTTTTTAAATTGTTTTCATCATTAAGAATGTATTTCTTACTCTTGACAACTATTTTTGGTTTTATATTACTCGAAAAAAATTTTTTAAAGCGTAAAAAATCGTTCACTCTCGATTACCTTAATTACTAATTGTTATTTAATGAAAAAAAAAATCAATTCTATAATTTTACTTTATTTCAAAAATTTATCAACTAAAAAAAAAAATTTAATTTTTATAAATTTTTAGTGACCAAATTTGTCTCTTACATAAAGAAACGGCCGAAAAATATGAAAAAATAATTTTTTCGGAAGTTTCGGCTGGTCCATTTTGCCCCAGGTGTTATACGTAGGGCTAGAAAGTGGAATTATAATAATTTTTTTTTAATTTGACGATAAAAATATGAAAAAATCACTTTTTCAAAATTTTGGGCTTGTCCATTTTGCCCCAAATGTCATGCGTAGGGGTAAAAATGCGCAAACATATTGGATTTATAGTAATTAGTCAAAAAAAAAACAAATTTTATTTTTGGTCAAAATTTCAGGGGGGCCGCTCTGCCCCATGGGGGCCGCTCTGCCCCACCCTCCCCTATATTTCGATAATGAGTAAATTCAAAAAGTAACGATGTAAAGTTAAGAAGTTGTTTTGTATGAAAAAAAAAAATGTTTGAGTAATTTTTTATATAAAAGTTTGATTATTTAAAAAAAAATGTAAAAACGGTAAAATTTTTTTTGAATTTTCCAAATCACTGCGGGCTTAATTACAATTTAGTTACAAAAAAATTTGAAAAATTTCTTATCAATCCGCGACTTTGGCGGCAAAATTAAAAAAAAATTCATAACAAATATTTATATTTTTTGTATTAAAAAGTTTGAAAATAAAATTATTTATATTTTGATAATGAGTAAATTCAAAAAGTAACGATGTAAAGTTAAGAAGTTGTTTTGTATGAAAAAAAAAATGTTTGAGTAATTTTTATATAAAAGTTTGATTAAAGTGACTGCGGAGAAACTTATGAGTTTTCATTTCGACCTAAAACTTACAAACAAACAAACAAACAAACTTGTTAGATAGTTTCGTCTACAAATAATCGATAGCCATTTCACTGCGGATTGGATAACATTTCAGTCATCAGAGTATACTAACAACATACAAGTATATATACTGATTGTATTTCACATTTATATCACATGGTACATACTCTCATCTCTCCTCTCAATATCAACAATAACTCAACTCAATTACCTTCTCTCTACCTACAAATATATCCTATTATATTACATCTCCCATTTACTTGCAATAGATCTGTCTCCAACTGCGATTCAAACTCCGACTCCTGTCCCAGCTCCATCAATGTTTATTTTCCAGCACATAAGTAATCAATTCCAAGATTTCGAGTAATTAATTTTTTGCCAGACATATCAAGTCTCGTTAACTTTTTTTTTCTGTGCAACTGGAACTCATTTCTCATCTTTCATCTCTTCTACGAGCGCACACGATCTAGTACGCAGTATGATCGTCATTCGTATTTATTTATATAAATATATATATATATATATGAAGAGGAGTAAAGACAAGTTTTGCAGAGTTGAAGCCGTTGGAAAACGCGTCAATTAATATCGTCATTAAGGGCGCATGGTTTTGTACGTTCGTTTATGGAATGTTGACGTATATAACCCATTCAATTATAATGATTCCGCGGGATTCTTCATTTATCTATACGTCTGTTTACTTATTTTACCGACCTAAAAAATTATTCATATGAAAAAAAAAAAAAATTCACTCGAAATTCAAATATTTAAATTTAATTTTTAAAAAATAAAAATAGAAAAATATAACACACTTATATATTGCAAGTCACATTAGTAAAATAAGCAGAGACCCTACACTGTAAAAAATCACCGGGGTAAGTCCAAGCGGTGTAGGTGTTAAAATCGGCGGTGTTAAATTTCAACACCGAAAGCGGTGTGAAAATAACGCCGCCGTCGGTGTAGATATTCTTTACGGGTGTTAAAATATTTTACTTTGTGAATATTTTTACTTACTCGATCACTATACTCGTTAATAAATGATACCCTTTATTAATTTTCATACAGAACTGACATTTTTTGTGTTTAATAATCTTTAAAGTTAATACTCTAAGCAGACGCAGTTTACCCCGCTTTTACACCGATATTACTCCGATTTTACACCGATATTACTCCAATTTTACACCCATATTACTCCGCTTTTACACCGATATTACTCCGATTTTACACCCATATTACTCCGCTTTCACACCGGTTACCCCGCTTTTACACCGATATTACTCCAATTTTACACCCATATTACTCCGCTTTTACACCGATATTACTCCGCTTTTACACCCGTATTACTCCGCTTTCACACCGGTTACTCCGCTTTTACACCGATATTACTCCGATTATACACCGATATTACTCCAATTTTACACCCATATTACTCCAATTTTACACCGATATTACTCCGATTTTACACCGATATTACTCCGATTTTACACCGATATTACTCCGATTTTACACCGATATTACTCCGCTTTTACACCGGTTACCCTGCTTTTACACTGGTTTAACACCGGTATTTTAACACCGCCGAATTACGCCTCTTACACCAGTGTACCTAATTTCATTTTAACACCGGGCGGAGTTAAAATGAGTCCATTTTTTTACAGTGTATTGGTCAAAAAAATAAAAATCCCTTTGACTGAATTACAAAATTACCAGAGGAAAGTTTATAAAAATAAATGTAATTAATAAAGTTTTCAAAAATAATAAATCATATAGTTTATTAACTTGTTATAAAGATTTTCTATTAACGCGATATCGATTAACTCCCTCTGTAATTCAAGTTTAAAGTTTTCCCACCGAATTTATTATGAATTATACACGGGTGAAAAGTTTTACTGAGTTCTATCTATGTCTGTCTCACTCTATCCGCTCGCTTCAGGTTTTCTATCAATATACCACTTTAATAAAATATATATATACATATATATGGACACAGATAGAATGATAAAGGCGAGTACATAAACTTACCGAAAGAAATTGAAACAGAATATTCACTCGATAAAACAATTTAGAAAATTAATAGTTATTAATTTTGAATTTTTTCCAAAGAAAATTTATAATTTAAAAAAAAACAAGTTATCGAATCCAACTTCGACATTTTCCTGGAAGATATTTCTTTTTTAGGTCCAATTCCTTGTGACCCTTTTATATCTTTTAATCGAATCGACCGATTTGAACGGTTCCCGCGGGAATTTTCGGGCACGACCTGCAGGGACAGCTATAAAAATTTTTGACTTTTTTTTCTTGGCTCAAAATAATTAGTGCTGTGTTGTAACTATTTTAGTGATATATTTGTGATTAGCGAGTTGTTATAAATAAAAATGAGAAGTAAAGTTGCTCCGCAATGAGAGAATATAAAGAGGGGGCGGAGAGTACGCAAGAAGCATTATACTTGGTAATCTCATCCAAGCTCTGGGTTAATGCCACTGTTAGCATATTTGAGAATCCGCTTCGGTAATCCCATAGTCCTATAGCCTATTCCTATCTACTTCCATTCGTTGCTTCGCTTTGCTATCATGACTCTTAGAGACTACTCCATACTCCCGACTACTCTACTTCTTCACCCTTGTTATCGTTTTCTATTTTAGTTCTCCTCTTATTCTTTCCTACCATCCTGTCTCCACTCGCTCCAATTTCTGCTTCTTTGCCAACGTGTAGCGGACACGGAACTTAAATTTAAAATCAAGACTCCAAATTTACGGTACAAAGTACCAGATTTAAAGTTTACAATCCAAAGAAAAAAACTAATCCCAACTTTTAGTTTTTTGTTCTGCCAATTGCTAAAATAAAATTTTTTGAAAACTTGTAGATAAAATTAAATCTGTTATTTAGTCCGGGCAAAATGGCCACGTTCAAATTATTTTGAAAAAATTTGAATTCGTGCATTTTTGTATTTTCGGGGTAATATGGATTCCTAAAAAATTTTTTTTCTAAAAATTTCGGGTGGTTATTTTGCCGACTGTCATAAAATATTTTAAAACTTTGAATATAAAAAAAAAATGAAGACATCTGTTAACTTAAAAAAGCTTTTGTTATTTTTTATTTGCTCAGCAGACATTTTAAAAGCTGTTTACTCGATTTATCCTATTGCAAAGTACGCAGTATCTTCATTGTGGCTTCTTCAAACAATACCTCGCTCTCTATATACTTGTCTTTATTTATATATATATTATACAACTAGACCATCCTGTCCTTATCCTTGAATAAACGACTGAGTATATAATAAAATAATACCCGTTTTACTTCCCTCGAGACCATAATTAACATGCTCATAGAGAAATTATATTATTTCACTCTCATTACTATATATTTATATAACACTAATAATAATAATGCATTTCAACGGATTTAACTTGTCAAATTTTTTTAGTTTACATTGAATCGCATAATCTACTTGAGATGGTTATGAAGATTAAGGATTTTATAATTATGCAGAGATGGAGGCAATGAGAATTCGAGTAATCTTATTTAAGTAATAAAAAAAAATTTTATATTGACTTTGTAATTTTTCATTTGCATTTTCATACTCTAAGGATTACTCTTATTTATATCTCTCGAAAATTGTTTAGGATGTTTGTTCTCAAAGTGAATATATATATAAATAACCTGAATAATATTCTTTGAGATTTTAACTGAAAACTTGGCATTCGAAAACCAACCGAACTTTGATTCATCAACTTAATGAATCTCTAAGGACAAACTTTAGTTTTGTTTCATCCACTAATTTTATTTTTTTCCAGCGGTAGTTTTATCATCCGTTCATTAAATATTATTATTATTATTATTATTATTATTATTATTATTATTATTATTATTATTATTATTATTATTATTATTATTATTATACCTTACAAAAGATAACAAAATTTTAATTTTCATTTCCAAAAATTGGAAAAATCTGTGGTAAATTATTATTTAAAAAATTAAGTACTCAAAATTGAATACAAACCCGTACAAAAAAAAATCGGCCCATTACTGGGTCATGGATGGCTGCCAATTTTCAAGCATCGGCCGAAGATCGGCTTAATATCGGGTGATAACGGTATGCCAAGCACGGCAGTCGCACACAGTAAAAAAGGATTCGTCAAAATCAACACACACTGTGTGTGAAACGAACGTTTAACACTTATTTATATGTTACTTTAACATGTTGTGAGTGTTAAAAAAAGTTACACACGTATACGTTAAAAACAAAAATTTTCCAAGAATTCTTTTGTGATGATCGACATTATTTTTAACATATTTTGTGTGTTAATTTGACAGTAACATATAAAAAGTGTTACTTTCGAATAAAATAACATTTTTGTGTGTTAAAAAATCAATCAATTGCAACAGTTCAAACAAGATAAATACTGTGTGTTAAATTGACACACAAAAGTGTTAAAAATTCAACACTCAGAATTTTAACACACGTTTTTTTTACATTTTGACGATTCGTTTTTTACTGTGCAAGGATTGGCCAATCATTGTAAGCCAGGCATCGGCCGATCTATGGGAAAATTTCGAAATCTGCGACTTTGTATGGGAAGGGCAAAATAGACCAATCTTTTAATTCGATGCAAAGTTTTTATACTAAAATTAATTCTTCTATTACAGATATCTCTAAAGACAGCCGATTAAAATTAACGTTCATATTCCCCGAGGGTGAGAGAATATTTCTCTTTCTGTTTGCGGCTTTGTGTCCTCTAATGTCCTCCGATAATTCCTTGCATAGCATCATTTAAACTTTGTCACAGCTTCTCATCTCTGCGTTATCTAGACGTACCTTCAAACTTTCAAAATAAAAATCACAATTTTAATTCCATCGGTAATTGTAGCGCAAAATTAGTTAAAAAGTATAAACTTCTGTAAATTTAAGTCTGATTGAGTAAAAATTATACGACGGGGTAAAATTAACGGCAAAGCTTTTAATTATGTATCGATTAAAAATAATGAAGCTCAAGAGAGCGAACTATTGATTGCTAATTACACATTTACAAACTTCCGGTCTTTTCTTAATCTCAATATATATAATTATATTTTTCCCAAGAAAATTTTCTTTACTTAAGTCTCAATAATTAAACAGAGATTATTCACCATCAACTTTTGCTTCCACCGCTTATACTTTCATCGTATAGTTTATTTTTTTTTATTATTATACTTTTTCATTTTATTCAGTATAACGATAAAAGACATTTGTGAATGAATGAATGAAGGAAAGAAAGAAATAAAGTTGAAAATAAAATAAAAGGAAAAGAATTATAGTCTGAAATAACGAGTTCGGGGACTAGAACTGAGTTAAGGAAAAAAAAAAAAGTCAAATAAAAAGAAAGAAAGTCTTAACTTACCGCACACAGTGCATTTATTCTCAGTGGAAAAATATATTGTCCCTTTGTCGATAGTACGTGCGCAGAGGAAGTGAAAAAAAATTCAGTAGTTATCGTAACTGCCTTTAATTCACTCGTTATCTCTGTAAAATATTTTCAGATTAAGAGATAAAAACACAAGTGCATAATAAAAAAAATTTTGTTTATTTGATTTGACAGCGAATTGTTGACAGTGGAGGGAAAATTTAGCGTTGTTTTGATGAAAAGTATTTCGAGTTGTGTTTAGGAGCCCAAGTGTCTCTTGAGATGAGGCCGATAAAAGTGTCCGGTGGTGAACTGACCGTTCGAGACGGAGCTTTGCGAGCAGAAACTTTTGCACAATTTTTTCAACGCCCTCTCAATCTCTTCGATAGACACTTTGCTCTTGCCAGCCGTCTCGGCCATTTTTTTAGCATCCTCTAGAGTATTCTCGATAACGTCCTCAAGGAGGTTTGACAATGCAGCCTGCGCGTCTGCTGAAAGAGTGTAGCGGCGACCTGGTAAAATTAAATTTTTTAATAAAAGATGAGTTCTTTGTGTGGGGTAAAAAAATATTTACTTTATGTTAAGATTCAGGTTTTTTTATTAAAAATATATTCATACCTTTTATATGTTTATTTTTGTTATATAAATTTAGTGTACGTCGACCTGTGTTGGATCTTCTTGACATGTTGGCTTTTATTCTTGAGTAAATTTAAATGTTAAATTAAATCCGGACTTTGGTTTTTGTGTAAAAAATGACTGAGTCAATACATCTGTTTATATTTACTGACTAAAACAGAAGCAAATCAAGAAAAATAAATGAAAATAAAAACAAATTATTTAAAAAAATAAATAGAAAACTTCATTTACTTAAATTTTGAAAAATTCCAACACTAAATCCACTCGTCGAAAAAAAAAATTTCGAGTAAGAAAATAATTTTGATTTTTGCGGGACTTTTTTTATTTTTCTCACCATTCAATCCACTTAGTGTCTTCACGGAGAAAAATGTTGGCTCGAAACCTACCAATTTTTATCATGCTGTCCACCAAACTTGAAACAGGAAGGGAAGCATCCAAAAAATTATTGTGCTGTATTGTAATATTTACTACGCGCGAAACACTTATCGATAAGATTTAATAACAATTACTTCTATACATTATAATAATTGTGATGCGGCATAATAATTTTTCATAAGAGCATAGTAATTTTTTGGATGCTTCCCTACTTGTTTCAAGTTTGGTCGACAGCATAATAAAAATTGGTAGGTTTCGAACCAACATTTTTCTCCGTGTTCTTTTTTTCAGTCTGACAATTCGTTCGTTCTACTCCTTCATACATCGCCTGAAAAGCCAATGTTTCCCAATTCTTTTTATATATTTTATTTTAACTTTTTACTTTTTACATCAAACAAGCAATCAAAGAACCCTTAACTCGCGCCAGAATAAAAGATAAAAATTTTCCCACCGATTACTTTTTCCCAACGGTCTTCTGGAAAATACTTGTCACTAAAAATTTTTTTTACCCACTTCTATATATCTGTATACATGCAAAACTTATTTATTTCCTGTAACTCATGACCCGATAGCGTCTTAAAAATTAAATTTCCATGGTAATGCAAGTGTGATGAACGAACTTGCAAATTGGATGGTAAGGAATAAATTTATTCCACCTCTGAAATTGAGAAAAAATAAAAGCAGTTACTTCATTTTTTACCTCCGAGTTCTATAATCAACAGGATATTCATTTCCGCGCTTTTTATTCGAATTAACATGCAAATTTAACGTTATTATGAATTCTCTGTCAAGTGTTATATATATATTTTAATCTCTCAGTTCAATAGAAATTTGTTAATTTGACGTTTGTGTTACAGTTCATGATTGCATAACATCTGAGTGGGGGCATTGGTCAGCTTGCAACAACAAATGCGGCCGTGGAATACAGAAAAGATCAAGGAAAATAGAGCGGCCGGCTGAAAATGGGGGTAAAGGATGCTCTCCATTAGTCCAAAGACGATATTGCTACAGCACACAGTGTGATAAACATGATCCAGAAATAGCATTACGAGGTAAAAATATTGTGACGTCAGCAGTGCGAAAAATACATTTTTTGTCATATCAACTGCGAAAGTTGAATTTTCAAGCAACGTGCAGAGGGCGCAAACTATACGATTTCTGGCAATCTATAGTTTGGTTAACTTTCCTCGAACTTGTATCGAAAAGTAACTTCTCTCTCTCTATCTGTCTCTACATCCAGAAGTCGACTTCAAAAATTTTTTTAGTATATACTCGGTGTAAACTCTGTGTATATCGTGCGCATATATTCGTATATCTCGCTGTAAATTCAGTGTAAACTTTAAGTGTATTTGGTGTATACTCAATATGCACCGAGTATACACCAAATAAACCCCTAATGTACACTGACACTAGGTATATATCGAGTTTACACTAAGTTTACACGGTGTATACGGATCCGCTAGGGTTCCTACACGACTTGAAACATTTTTGACTGTTTCTCTCTCAAATTCAACTTCCACCGTCGATATGACAAGAAATTTTGTTCGATACTTTATGCTCAAAGATAGGAACCCTGACAGACTTTAAGTGCAGGCACGCGTTTGAGGTTATGGATACATTCTCATAAAGACCTCGTACTTTATCCGGTATTGATAAGAAAGCGCCCATAGCCTCAAACTCGTGACGTCACTTCAAGCCGTCAGAATCCCTACCGTTCCGCATACGTATCGAAAATAACTATTTTAGTTGCATGCACTATAGCTCGCGTGCGAAAAATATCGACATCGAGTCATCTTGTGTCAGAATTTTTCATCATATTCTCAGCGCCTTTTATTATCCGCGGCCGGTAACCTGCCAAAGTCACAAATTGACGAAATTTTCGAGTATTTCCTACAAAAACTAATGTACATATCTAGTACAATTCCGAACAAGACATTCGTCGTGTTGGCAAGCTCTCTTTCGGATCAGCCATTAATCGTCACAACTCGCGTCTTGTGCGAAATCGCACTTGACATATAATGCACTAATTTAAAAATAAAAAAATCATGAAAATATGAAAAGCTAAATGAATTCTTCGTAATTATTATTTCCTTACTACATTATTGTTGATGTTCTATATATTCTTTTTAATGATAAATAATAATATGAAATAAAGCTGAAATATTAATAATTAATAATGACTTATTGAATAAAGACTTAGACATGTTCATCGTGGATGCATTAAATCCCATGTCAAAAGGAAATAATTTCCAGCCACAAACCACAACACTAATTGCTCTTCTCCGTAATTTGGTTGGGCAGATTTGACCGACTAGACTCGAGCTAGAACAGCTCTGCCTCTGCGAGCTTCTCAGCAACGTTCTCTGCTAATTGGGATTCCGTTTCGATGTAGTAAAGCCAATGCAACCAGACATTTTGGTCTTTGATCGAAAGCCCATTGATAATTTTAAACCCATACTCATCTATTGTAATCATTTAATTAATCATTATAATCATTATACATATATGTTACCGTTTACTGGCGATTACACTCCAGTAAGTTTCCGGCCGTTAACATCAAAGTCCGGTCCCTTTGGCTCCATATTCACCCAAATGCTCCTAAGGGCATTCATTTACATTTCACTTGGTCGTCAATAATTAATAAACAAAAATTAGTGATTTAATTAATCCACTGAAACTTTTTTTTTTTTTTTTACACAGAAACTGCGTATATTTTGCCAGCGGAATTAAGCGCAGCGCGTCATCAGGTCACAAATAATGACATCATTCGAGCTAACTTGCGATTAAGAAAACAATTATTTCCGTCATTAGGAGACACCGATTGGTCGCCTTATAACGTCTCTAAAGAGTAAGTAACAATGCAGTTATTTTTCAAAATAAATAGGGGAAGGGGGGGGGCAAAATGGGCCCCCTAAAATTTTGGATGCCTCGAAATATTAGGGGGCAAAATGGGCCCCCCAAAGTTTTTAACATGAAAAGTGTTTGGAGCGGGGAAGGGACGAAATGGGACATTGAGGCAAAATGGGCCACTGAGGCAAAATGGTCCCCTCAAAATTTTTAAGATGAAAAGTGTTGGGAGGAGGGGGTAAAATGAGCTGTCTAGACTTTGAAAACCTACGAATATTTTTTAGCCAAACGGGTTCCTAAAATTTTTTTAACAGATATGATTAAAGAATTATGATAAGGGACAAACTAGGTCACGAGTTCAACAGCATTACTAACTATAATTTTTTTCAAAAACAATTTATTCTATATAATCGAAAATAATTAAAATATAAGCAATCAAGTAATGAAATTAAGTTATTTATAGGTCCAAATTTTCACTATCAACTCTTTTTTATACTAAACACACAGCAAAAAGTTTCAAAACACAAAAAAAGCGACAAACAAACATTGAGTTTTGTTGGGGGCCCGTTTCCCCAACTTTTCAGGATTTTTTAATTTTCATAGACACAGCAAATTAACACCAAAAACTCAGCAGAAGGAAAAAAAAGTGAAATAAGCTGAAAAACTCGCATTATAATAATTTTTTGAGGGGGGCCCATTTTGCCCCACATTTTTTAATTTTTTATTTTTAATGGACAGAACAAGTTAACGTCAAATACTTGGCGAGGGAGTAAAAAAAAGTAATACAAGTAAAAAAAACTGAGGATTTGAAAATTTTTTTCTTAAGGGGCCCATTTTGCTTCCCCCCTTACCCTAAATTATGATAAATTATTTTGAGAATTTATTTGAAAAAAAAATTACTGGGTTTTCAATGTAAGTGAAAAAGTAATAATGCATGAAGAACCTCAAGATGAAAGGAACTATTTTGTTGACAAAAAGAAATGGGAGATAAAATGTAAGAGACACAGGAAGTCTTGCATCATAACGTAAATTATTAAGGAAAGGAAAAAAAAAATAGATAATGGAGTGCGGAAAAAGGAGGATGAATAGAACGGAAGCAACCGTCGACTTACCACGTCATCTTATATTAAATAATGTCGTGAAATATTTTTAAATAAATTGCCCGGTTAATTGTGATGCCAATCAATTTCAAAATAATTCATCTTAAATTTTTTTCCATCCTCCAGATGTTTTTAAAAAATAAAATTTTGCTAAAAGGTTTAGGTGACTAATAAATTTTTCCGACAGTTTCGAGATAATTGAATAGTGCACTGATAAAAATTATATAAGGATGCACACGTGTGTCATATGTGTAAACACATGATAAATAATGGATGGTAAAATATATTTGTCACGTGCGGGATGACAAATACGGGAATTCAAATAGCGTATGTACACGTTTACTTATCGACTTACTTGTTCTGTTCTGTTGTGTGACCTATGAATTTAAACGCGTGTACATGAGCAAGCAGTAGCAGTAAATGGAATGCACATAGACGAAGGATGCATAGATTATGTGTTACCCAGGAAGTTGCGACAAGGACTCCATAGACTGTGAAAAGCCAGCCTTGAACTGCTATTGTTTGGCACACAGATCATCTTGGGTTCAACAGTTCCATTCCGCTGAGAGAGTTTGCTATGACTGTCGATCCTAAGAACTGCAGATCTGTGAAGTCTAGGAGAATGAGTGCATTCCTTCAGTTCACTTACATATGTATACCTATATATATTTATATAAACTACACATGCACAGTGTTTTTGTTATCCCACTTACTTGGTAAATCGTTTCTCTTGTCAAGTCGCGAAGATTACTTCCGCTATTGAACAAGATACTTGCTCAGAGCTTACCATCAAAGACAGTAAATAAATAACAATCCCGAGTACTTTGATTTTTTATCATGTTTCTTATTGTTGATTCTTAGTTTGTATAAACAGAGCGATATTGGATTTTATATTTATTTTTTATCGGTTCAATTTTTAAAGTTTCCTTTTATTCTTATATTTATTTTTATGATACCCATAAAAATAAATAAATAAAATTTTATTGTTATGTTGTTTAACTTTTTTAAAATATAACTCATTTTATGGAAAAATGTTTAGTATTATCATTTATGGGGTTTTATATTTTTCTCACCTTTTTAGGGAGTGAGAACCCCCCCCCCTCTACACTGTAAAAAAATTTTTGGACCCGGTGTGGTGTAAATGTCTCGGTATAAAAATTTCAGCGGGAAAATTACACCAAATTCGATGTTAAATTTAGGCGGTGTGAATTTGAAATTTTTACACCGCCACAAACGTGTAAATGTATAATTCATGATAATTTTGCGTTAAGAAAATTAATGATAAAAATATTTGAATGTTCAAAATACTATTAAATATCTAAATAAAATTAATGTAGATAGATAAATAATTTTTATTTGATCCTAGAGCCGTAGCTCTCAAGGACCATCAATTTAAAAGTTACATTATTTATACATATACGCACATCATTCTTTTCAAAATTACAATAGGTTTATTTATTAGTTAATTAGTTCATCACTTAATTAATTATTAGTTGATAATCAATAACTACATATATTAATTGCAGTCATCAAATATTAGGTATTAGATATTAGATATTAAATATTAAACATTAAACATTAAGCATTAGGCATCTAATTGACGTTAATTAATAATTATTTAATTGGTGACACGCGTTTTGATCCCCAGACAAAATATCCCCGACAAAATATCCCCGGACAAAATATTCCCGGACAAATTATACTCATGACAAAATAAGTTTATGAATAAAAATTGTATTAAATTTAATTTTATGCGAGTGTGAACACACATAGAACGTTTGAAAAAAAGACAAAATACGATTGCAAGCGTATTTCTTGGCATATTTTTTGTTGACTATTATTATATATTTTGGATATTTTGTCGGGGATATTTTGTCAGGGATATTTTGTCTGGGGATCAAAACGCGCGCGACCATTTAATTATCAATCACTAAATACTCATCGATTAATTTTATTATTACTATTGTTATTATCATTAACTATTATTATTATTATTATTATTATTATTATTAATTCTGTTAAACATGTAGTTATTGATTAAGTAGTTAAAAATATTCAATGATCGTTTGTTGCTCATTAATCAAAATTACGAGTAACACGGAATGGTGTAAAAAAGTAGATTTTACACCGTGTTAAAATTACACGGATGGAAAATTTACACCGAGATAATTTTACACCGTTATTTCACACTTCACGGCCGTTCTCCGGGTCCATTTTTACACCGAAATTTCTTACAGTGCAATCCCGATTACATAATTTACTTATTATTTAAAAAATTAAAAATGGCGGGAAATGTTTTTTTTTAAAAAAACTTGTATTAAATAAATAAAATCCAACTACTGGAGTATAATATCGATAACTGATCTCGGAAACTCGGAAAATAGTAAATTCCATAATACACTCAGCAGCTCGGACTCGAGCATGTTTCAATAAGATAAATCTCGAGGTCCCTATCCGCATTCATTCTCCAATTGCGCTGGCGATACACCAGTCCGGTTATTCAATTTACATTTGGCTTTTGAAGCTGAAGTATCCGGACCTAATGGAACACAAAAAATAAAAAAAACGGCTTTATAAAGCATACTTACAATTTTCCAGCAAAAAAATTCACGTCCTATATGTACAATAAGTTTGAGCCTTTTGAATTTTCAAGATTAAATATAAAATTCACCGCTGCATCGTCATGTAAAATGAACTTTTCTGCATATCATCTATACAACACCCACATATATAGTATATATATATACTTAGATAAAAAAAAAAAAATTGGCAAGATGGATAGAACTTGATACTTTCGATATTAGCCGTGATGTAGCCCCAACTTGTATTCGTACACATCATGAATATTAAAAAGCAACGAGTGGAAATATTTTATATACATGAGCCAGTACATTCATAATGTATCAAAAAATTATATACTCACTACTCACCAGGACTGTAGTCCTTGTAAAATATATTTCAAAGAAATATTTTAATGCAATGTTAATTTTTTTTTTACTGCAAAATGTACTGACTATAAATAATGTTCAACTTTTTTTTACTTGACGTAAAATTTGCATTTATCAGAATAATAATAATTTAATTTATTTAAATTTAATTTAACAGAAAATAATTTAAATTACACAGAAAAAAAGGATTTCTTGGCGCAAAAAATTTTTTCTTGTTCTAAGAAAATTTTTACTTGACCCAAGAAATTTTTTGTATTATAAAGTGAAAACAAAACTTTTCTTGGGGTAAGATAAAATTTTCTTGGAACAAGAAAAAAATTTTTTAGGCGAGAAAAAAATTCTTGAGCCAAGAAAAATTTTTGTCTTCAATTCATAATTCAAAATATTTCTTGCGCCAAGAAATTCTTTTTTTCTGTGTATTATTAATTAAGGAGTCAAAAATAATTATTATGAACATAAAAGTAATTAAAGAATTAATTAAAAAGTCAAACATTTCATATTGCATGAAAAAAATATTTTTTTTTATTTTTTTTGTATATTCTTTTCTTAGGCGTACACTCAAAGACGTGTAAGAATGCTTGGCATTCTCGATGAGCTTCGTTGCGAAAGAGTGCGATCCCTCGGGGGATGGAAACTGTAGTTTAAAAAGATATCCAGGTTGTAGTACAGCTGAGTGTCTTCTTGCTTATAATTTATCGTTACGTTAAGAGAAAAATCACTAAAACTTTACTATCCAGGTGATAATAAAAAAAACGTAACTTTACCTCTCATAATTTTTCAATCTCGCGTAAAGTTCAGCATCAAGTCTGTCGGTTCACTTTTTTAATTAATTAACTCGGTTTATTATAAAATTATAAATTTTCAGAGCAATATTTTTGATACCAAGCAAGTAAAGTTTAAATTTATTTTTTAGCTGATTAATTCTTAATGCCGGCTGATAGAACCCAGCGGTAAATCTATAGATACAGGATACGGAACAAAGTTTTCAGAAATTCGGATGAAGAATGTAAAAGCGTCACTTGGAATCTGTCAGTTGCAGATCCTGGATATCCACAGCCATACTTTCGCTGATTGAAAAGTTCTCTACTGTTTATTATCGAACAAATCCATTATCTCCGCTGCTTGTTAACAAACACTAGCAAGACAAGCTCAAGATAAATAAAAAAATTAATCCCCTGATTTACTACCTCTTCCATCAGCATCAATCAATACTGAAATATTGTACGACATCAACTTTTGTTGTAAAATAAATACAATTCGTCTTGCTGTCCTCTGTATAAAAAAAACTGCTGTGTCCATGTTACCCCGAACAGGGTTAAATTTTTTTCCAGTGTTAAAAAAAAAGTTATTTTATTTTTCAAATATCAGACGTCGAATTGTAACTCTGATTAAAGCCGTAGATTCTCCCGAGTCGAAATATTAGACGTAAATTGAACGTTTTTAACGTTTTGAACGTAAATTGAACGTTTCGGACATTAAAAACTCAATTTGACAGCTTTCAACTTATTCAAAACTTATTCAAAACGGTGTCACGACTAAATATCCGCGACAAAATAACCGAATAACAAAATAACCGACGACAAAACACACACACAGAAAAAAAGGATTTCTTAGTGCAAGAAATTTTTATTTGTCCCAAAAAAATTTTTATTTGCCTCAAGAAATTTTTTGAATTATAAATAGAACACTTAAAATTTTTTGAAACGAGAATAAATTTTTTTAGAGCAAGAAAAAATTTTTTGAACCGAGAAATTTTTTCTTGTCTTAAGAAAATTTTTGTTTTCAATTTATAATACAAAAAATTTCTTGCGCCAAGAAATTATTTTTTTCTGTGCAAGAATCGTGATAAAAGGGCGGTTATTTTGTCATTTGGTTATTTTGTCGTCGGTTATTTTGTCGTTGGATATTGTGTTACGGAACCATTCAAAACGTCGATTGGAGTATCATAAATCGAAAACGTAACTAAAACCTATTTAGACTTACAATAAGAAACCATAAGCATACCAAAAAATTTTTTTCATCAATTTTGTACTTCTGGATTATAATCACGCCAATTCTCTAAAATTTTGTCTCCCGCTTTTCTGGCTCTTAAATAAAAAAACTCGTATTTTGAAAAAAAAATTTTTTTAGTTTCATACTTCTATCTTTAACACTATTGTATCTTTTCATATATTATGATATCAAGGTTACACACAAAAAAAAAATTCTCGACTGAAGGTAAATATTTTTGATTCAAGAAAATTTTTTTGGAGACCTAAATTTTCTCAGATAAAGTAGAAATCTCCAACCAAGACGAATTCTCTTGGCTCAAGAAAATCTTGACTTGGTTCCCGAAAACGTTTGTCTTCAAAAATATTTTCTTGACTCAAGATATCTGTTTTTTCTGTGTATGAAAATTGTGATTACAAGTATTGAAATAAATTAATTAATGTTATCATTAAACTAAAATCATAACTCATGAAATTACCAATTTTTTACGAACCAAAATACAAAAAAATCCTTCAATTTACTTTCAAAACGTTAAAAACGTTCAATTTACGTTTAAAACGTTAAGAACGTTCAACTTACGTCTAATATTTCGACTCGGGCTGACTTTTAATTTATGATTTATTATTTGGTACAACAAAATATAAATGAATGTATTATGAAATAATGACGAGTGTAATCGTGTGTTGCAGATACTGCGTGACGTTCAGCATCATAAAGGCATCACCAAAGTGCATAAAGAAATCAGGACAATCAGAGCTGTCAGAGGGTAAGAGAGTAAAGGATAAATACAAAAAAATGATAAATCTAGGTAGCAATAAACTAGTTCCTGGAAGGAGACTAGAACGAGGAATCGAAGCGTAAGAAATAAAAGTTGGAATGAAAAATGCCGTTATCGAATCGCGGCTGATATCGTCTTCGTCATCGTTTTCCGTTAAGCTCTCGAGTCTCTATGTTTCCCTTCTTCAGCTTCCAAGACATTTCCTTATATATTTTTTCCAAGACTTTTTCCGGTCCGACTTTTTTTCAAACGGGTCTAATTTTGCGTAATCTACATTCGGTGGGAAAAATATGTGCACCAGGTGTATTCGTGCCTGAGTCTAATCGGAAACAAGTGTAATTTGAATCCTTGAGGTTAGGAAAGAGAAATCCGGTAAGTGAAATTACCGGAAACTGCATTGAATTCCGCTTTAGTTGACGAACAGGATACATGGGATTTTGGGCTTTCATTCAGCACATATGTATGTGCTTATATGCCAATTATTGTGCCTACATGTGTAATTTATCGCGATTCTATACAGTATATAATACATACTGTACATTATATTATCATTAATTCCGCTTAATTGACCGTAAACTCTCACTGTCAACCTATTAAACATGTTAATTTTACTATTGGGAGTATTTATACTAAATCTCCATTCATCCGGAAAAATAATTCAGATATACACAGGTATAAATCCTACTTTTTTCCCAGATCTGCAGTCCAGTCGCGTTATAAGTCCGCCGATTTATAGTTCTTGGAAAACATTCCCCCTCTATGACTTCGAAAATAATCATGTACACACTCACACGCTTGCAAAGTAGGGGAAGTTTGAGTTACGTTCAACTGCTGAGCAGAAGTGGGGGTACAGGAATTCTAGAAATTATATTCCCCTACACCCCTGTAGGCGGACTTATAACGCGATTCGAGTGTAATTTTCAGATCTGACATCTACATTAGGGTGTTTCAAAAAAATCGACTTTTGTTATTTCTTCAAATTATTCTTAATGAAGTTTTTTGAAATTCCGCATTGTTTTCTAGTTATTTTCATTTTAATGTTAAGTTCTCAGAATAGATTAGAAGACGATTATTTTTACGAGCTTGGCATTAAAATGAAAATAACTAGAAAACGATGCGGAATTTCAAAAAACTTTATTAAAAATAATTTGTGGGGAATAAAATTGTCTATAAAAAAGATCTTATAATATTTTTTGATAAGTCTGATAGTTTTGCTGGAAAAGTAAAAAGATCTGGAAATTTATTATAAATTTGACTTCTAGTTCCAATAACTTTCGAATGGATGGACTTATCAAAAAATGATAAGAAATCTTTTTTGTAGAGCGTTAAATTCTCTACAAAAATATGCTATGGACTGAATTATATGAGGTGCGAATGCCGAGCTAGAAAAATAAAAAAAAAAAATTTTTTTTCCCATGGTATTTAAATGGGAAAGAGAAAATTACGATTCACGACCTGTAAATCTTCAAATTAACAACTCTTACTTTGACGAGGTCCTTATTTTGGCATTCTCTGAAGAATTTGCCGGCCATTTGAAGAAATAACAAAAGTCGATTTTTTTGAAACACCCTAATATACACAAATATAAATTTTATGGGATTTCTTTTGAAATGTCAGTGACCATTTTTCCCACCTTCGCCGTGAAATTGAAAAAAATTTCAATCATAAATTTAATTAATTAAAAATGTTATTTTTCCATGCTATCGATTTATTTTATGAACTAAAAATTTTTTCTCTCCAATTAAATGAATGTAATTTTCATTATTTTTTTTTTTTATTTTCGCAGATTCAACGGTTTGTGTAAAATGTGAAACGACAGCTTTCATACCATCATTGGACTATCGATGTCGAGGTGACGGCGGTACTGAGGGAATGATAACACGCTGGAGTTTGTTTTCGGAGCCTTATTGTTATGGAAAATGGCAGCGTACCGTTAAAACTGGATCTGAATGTGATGCATCTGTTTGTCAACCAAAACCACATTTTATATTTGTTTAAAATTATTTTTTTTATACACTGTGCATTACTTTAATTAAATAATATTGATTTAATAAATGTAATAATAAAAAAGTAATACATTATGACCGTGTATTCACTTATATACAATTTAATTACGTTAATATACTTTATCGGTATTCAGAGTAAGAGTAAGAGTATGGCCAATGCTATTAATTATGATGATAAATTTTAATTAATAATTATGATAACGTAAGAAAACAGTCATAAACTTAAGAGCGGCAATATAAACATTTTTTTTTAATTCCATTACTGTAATAATACCCAGTCACTTTTAGTCCTCGAATCGTCTGTCAGCTGTAAGGGAGAATGGGTAACGAGTTTTTATAATTACATTCTGAACTGCGGAAGTTCTTCCGACACGTCCCCTTCAATCATCTCTCGTCTTCTATACTTCAACTTCTACGAGCTTTTTAAATATAACAGTATTTTATTTTTAATACCGAGCATAGAAAAGCAAAAGAAGAAATTTATTGGACAAATAACGCAAATATGTGGATTTTTAAAAGTTATTTTTACTTAAGGGTATTCTCAGACAGTCCCCCACTTTTTTAAAATATTCAATGACTCAACTGCCATAACTGTATTCAAATTTTATTAATTCATTTATACAAAAAAGTCATTGAAAATTATGATCCTGAAGTTGGCAGACAATTAAAAATTTTTGGATTTTTTTTTCAACAAATCGATTACAAAAAAAAAAAAAATATGCACTTGTAGAAAATTAAAAAAGCTTTGGGCGCAATTTCTTAAAATATTTTTTTTCTACAATTTATCGTTTTGAAAAAAACCCAAAAATTATCAGACGTCGGCTAACTTCAGTATCATTGAAAATTTTTAAATTTTAGATTTTTTGACGCGAAAATTTCACCTGCGCCTAGAAAATTTTTACTTGCCGCGAAAAATTTCGTATCGAATTTAGAAAAGTGAATTTTTCTTCAGCGTCTCCATTTTTCCTGATCCTGAGCGAATGTATGTAGTGGAAAATAAACATTTTACGTCAGCAAGTAGTCAATAAAAACAATAGCAGAAATAAAATAATAAATAGAGACCCACGTAAATTTATTAAAAAAAAAAAAAAAAATGCACTTATAGAAAATTAAAAAATCTTTGGGCGCAATTTTTGAAAATATTTTTTTCTACAATTTATCGTTTTGAAAAAGACCCAAAAATTATCGGACGTCGGCTAACTTCAATATCATTGAAAATTTTTAAATTTTAGATTTTTGGCGCGAAAATTTCACCTGCGCCTAGAAAATTTTTACTTGCCGCTAAAAATTTCGTATCGAATTCAGAAAAAGTGAATTTTTCTTCAGCGTCTCCATTTTTCCTGATCCTGAGTGAATGAATGTAGTGGAAAATAAACATTTTACGTCAGCAAGTAGTCAATAAAAACAATAGCAGAGAAAATAATAAATAGAGACCAATGTAAGTTTATTAAAAAAAAAAAAAGCATATATATAAATAATAATAATGAAATAAAAACTGTAGATATGATAAAGTGAAAAAGAAAGTAGTGAGTGTAATAAAGTAGACAGTGTGCATTGGATAGAACGAGGGGACAAAGTAACTTCCGGAAAAAGTTTTATCCTCCTATTGTCGTAAAAATTAAGATCGAGCTAAACTAAGGAAGAAACGAAAGAAAGAGAACTGGCAATAAAGGATTATTGGCTCTTTTCTCGGATAAACCCAATACTCACGTACTCTAAAACTGAGAGAAAATTTTTCAGCAAAGGTTTATACTTATTATAAGAAATACGAAAAAGCTCTCATCCAGAATCCACATCTCAGCTCAGAGTACAAGCTCTCGGTTTACCTCCCGCAATATCGAGACTAAAATAATTCCATTACATCAATTATCTATATATAAGCTCGTGCATCTACACTCCGCCTTTGTCGCTGACCCCGACTTTATTTAATACTCCAAACAATGATATTTATTTCTATTAATAAATCTTCAGCGCAACCTTACTCAAAATATCAACAAAATTAAGTCCATTAACTAAAATTAACAACAAGTTCACTGAACTGAATCGTTAATTAGATGGATGAGTTGTTTGTTAATTAATAACAGCATTTAATGTTACGTACAAAGACTTAAATAATTACAGAGCATCAGAGAAAATTTGAATTAATAATTTATCTGTAGCTTTTGAGATTTTTCCCGTGGCATCAGGAGACATTAAACTTGCATACAATTAATCTTCTCATTATATATTTGCTCTGAAATATTTATGTCAGCATTAAATTTGCATTATTAATTTACAAAAGCTTACGGTGAGTGAGTGGACTTATGCTTTGAACTTTTAATTGCACCGAAAATTATGAAAAAGAATGAGAGGTCACGGGGCTGAAATAATTGTCCAGTGAAATTGAGCAAAATAATTTCCGGTTAATTGGGTGATTATGTGGAGGAATTTTTTTTCATGGGCAAGATTATGGGAAATTTCTCAGGGGAATTCCCCACATACTCGTTACCCGGGTGATTCGAGGCGCGAGTTGGCCAGAGTCCAGAGTCGGATCTAGACGACCGGCGTAGATACAATGGGATGCTAACCTGCGTTTGCAGAAGTTTAATTCTCGGGGGACAGAAAGGAAATGGTAAGTCGTTGCACTCCGCCCACGGACAGACAGCCACCCCTGCGTCTAACTGGCGAACCAGTAGCCCTTCTGGGGGCACCGCGGATTGTCCGGCTGCACGAGAATTACGATAATGGCCTTGGTCTTCAGGGCTCGTTGAATTCTATGATCGATTTATTATTATTATTTAATAGTCCCATTTGCTCTCGCTTTTATGTATATACATATATATCTAAATGTATATCATACTTTAAGTTATATAACGCGGAGATTAATGGGATTTTTAAAGCAGTTACGGTAATATATTGCAGTATTAATTTTTTTTGTTGTAAACCATTTAACTTTTTATAAATCTTGTGAAATAACAAATTTACTCCTGGAAAATAACAAATATACGTTTTTTTATTGAACTATTCAATGATCGCTTTTTTCAAAATATTTGTTTTGACTTTTGAAATTTATTTTCCCCAATTTTTCGTACAAAAATTTGGCAAGAATGAGAATAAATTTAATTTTGTAAGACGCGGCTACGAAAATAAAAAAATGCCATCTGGTAGCCAGAATGAAAGGTAGATTTTTCTAAACTATAGAATTGTTTTTTTTTTTATTAAATAACAATTAGTAATTAAAGTAATCGAGAGTGAACGATTTATTACACCTTAAAAAATTTTTTTCGAGTAATATAAAACCAAAAATAGTTGTCAAGAGAAAGAAATACATTCTTAATGATGAAAACAAATTAAAAAAATGAAAAAAAAATTTTTTTATGATTTTTTGGAGGGGGGGGCGCTCTGCCCCACAAAAAAAATTTTTTTTTTTCAGAATTTTGGCAAAATGTCCATAAATTTATTCGAAATAGGACAAAAGTAAAGTGATTTTATGGTTGAAAGCCACAAAAAGTAATAATTGGTTTAGGGGGGCCGCTCTGCCCCACCCTCCTCTACAATTATCTATAATTTTTTACTATAAAATAAATGAGCAATCATCAAGTTTTTTTATTCTTTTCACTTTTTGAATTTTGCTCAGATTGATTGTAATCATTTGCTATATCAATGTACTGAAATTAAAATAAATAATAATTAGTGTAAATTATTAATTATAATCTTGAAAAAATAAAAATTCTTATCAACTCATAGATATCAAAACAATTTGTCGCAGCTATAAAACGCCGGATATTAGAGTCTGTGGGAATAAAAGTTTGGAACGTCATTGGCGGCAATAGTTTGGAATTATACACATATACATACATGTATATATATATATATATTTTTTTTTATTATTACTATATAGTAATCTGACGCCATCGGGGATCAGACATAGAACCGAATGAGTATACACAGACGGGAGATAGGAGACCAGGGTAAATTGTTTGCGCAAGGGATTTTTCTAGCAACTAGTATGCCATAATAATATCGTATATGACGATGTTCTATACAGCATTAACACGAGGACGTTCGCTATCACCCAGCCGCTCGCCATGTAAATGAAATTGGGAGTTGGCTACGCCGTCATCACGATAATCATCATAGTATTGGTGATAAAAGTGACGTTTTAAATATACCCGGCTTTACATGTCCACACATACACATATATATACATGTATGTATACTAAAAATGATGTCGAACTAATAAAACGCGGATTAGTCGATCGTTCATCGACCAACGCTGTTATATATGAAAATTATTCCTCGTGTTTTTGTTTTTATAAAAACAGTTAAACGCAATTTACATTTGCGATATATTTCCAATAATTGTTTTTTTTAAATCATAAAATTATTAGTTGGCTGTTTCAATCAAATTTTTATTTTTTTTTAATTTATTAACCAAATTTATTTTAACAGCATACACAGAAAAAAAAAATTTCTGGACGCAAGAATTTTTTTGTATTATAAATTGAACACAAAAATTTTCTTGGGACGAGAAAAAATTTATTGACTCAAAAATTTTTTTCTTGCTCTGAGAAAATTAATTCTCGCCGTAAGAAAATTTCTGTTTTCAATTCATAATACAAAAATTTTCTTGGGCTGGGAAAAAATTTTCATAGGGCGAGTAAAAAATTCTTGTGCCAAGAAATCCTTTTTTTCTGTGTACAGAAAAAAATATTTCTCAGCCCGAAAAAAATGTCTTTTCAATTCGTAATTCAAAAAAAAATTTTTCGCGCAAAGAAATTTTTTTTTCTGAGTGAAAGTAAAATTGGTAGTACAATTAGTAGATTAATTAATTAATTTATTTATTAAATATGATAATTTTAAGAATAAAGATTTATATAAAAAAAAGGATGAGGATGTATATATTAATAATTAATATAAGAACATGTAATTTATTATTTAAGTGAATAAAAAAACAGTGAAATTTAATACGGGAGCTATTAATTCAACCCTCAGTTCGGTTATCGACAGCTTCAAGTGATTTATTGTACTTTTTCTTTATTAAATATCGTACAATAGTAAAACGGATTATTTTACCAGACGGTGTACTGTAGACTGGAGTCTATGGAGATTTTGTTTAAAGGCATGAATAAAATAATTCATGTGCCAGATAGTACTAATTAATAATGAGCTAAGTAGTGTTACTGTTTGACAAATGGAAAGTGAGTCATTTGGTGGTTAATTTCTAGGGAACGGAACAATATAACGACCGAGGGGAATAATTAGTAGACAAATTAATGGGATGACATCTTGGTAAAGGACAATGAGCCGAGTGTTATTCCGGCAAGACGAAATTAATTTCTCTGAATGGGCAAACTAATTCGGAGGAAAAGGTTATGTTTAATATGAGGTTGCTTCAGAAACTGGGAGCTGCTGTGAGCGCAGTAGTCCGTCTTGCTTTTGGTATTTAACGAGACTACCAACTACTCACTACTAGCTACTGTTATTACAGTAGTTTATTAACGAAACTACTTGTCACGATAATACTGACATACTTCACTCTATTAATGGCTCACATAGTTTACATCTGGCGGTTTTAATTTCCCCAATTTCGTTCTGTCTTTTTTTTTTTTTAAATTAGTCAATTACTTTCATTTATTTCGCTATAAAAGAAATATAAAATTTATTAATGGATTTTATTTTATGAAAACATTAATTTTCATTGACAGAAAAAGTAAATTTATTTTAGAAATTAAAGTTCAAAATTTTTAATGCGAAATTCAAAATTTACATTTTTACAAAAGTGTCATTGGTTTTTTGCAAATATCTCATTAAATACTGGATTAATTGAAAAATTGTGTCAAACTTTTTTGTAGCGCTTTAAATTTTCTACAAAAAAGGTATCTTGTACTTTTTTTTTAAATTCAATAATTACTGAGATATTTTGAGTTTAAAATTCGATGTCGAAATTAGGACCATGTGATTCTTATTAATGGCTCACATAGTTTACATCTGGCGGTTTTAATTTCCCCAATTTCGTTCTGTCTTTTTTTTTTTTTAAATTAGTCAATTACTTTCATTTATTTCGCTATAAAAGAAATATAAAATTTATTAATGGATTTATTCGATGAAAACATTCATTTTCATTGACAGAAAAAGTAAATTTATTTTAGAAATTAAAATTCAAAATTTTTAATACGAAATTCAAAATTTACATTTTTAGAAAAGTATCATTGGTTTTTTGCAAATAGCTCAGTAAATACTGGATTAATTGAAAAATTGTTTAAAACTTTTTTGTAGCGCTTTAAATTTTCTAAAAAAAAGGTATCTTATACTTTTTTTTAAAATTCAATAATTACTGAGATATTTTGAGTTTAAAATTCGATGTCGAAATTAGGACCATGTGATTATTTAAGGATTCAATTAAATGTGAACCAGATATTAAAATATTGCGCACAGAGGGAAGTTTTAAGTAGACATCACTGCGAGTCAATTAAAATTATTTAAATATTACCTCATTATTTATTTTTCCAAGTTTGAGACCAATTTAAACTTTAAAATTATTTCTTCCGGAGTTTAGAATCGAACAGCAATATTTCTTCAGACATAAATTACCTGAACTTTCCCTTGGAATAATAAAAAAATCAATTAGTAAATTTATCGGGAAATATATAAAATTTAAATGAAATAATAATAATAATGGGAATGATTGAATTTACATTATAAAGCGGGTAAATTTACGATTTAGATGCAATGACTTAGTGAATCCTGGCATTGCTTCTCAAGTACTTACAAAGAAAGCTTGAGTAAGTTGCTTTACGGAGACACGGGTTGCTGATGCCGGGATGGTATGAAGTTGAGTAATATCAAAGTTCGAGTTTCTCATCACTCTTATAGTACTGAGTACTTGCGCAAGTGTTGAGTAGGTGTAGTGTGGAAGTAAACGAGAGTAAGCCTACTGCAATGCCATCGCACCCTTTTACTGCGCCCCCAGAGCCAGACGTAAAGCAAACTTTTTAACTCGGGCTATACGGTATTCATGAGTACTTACTACGTCTACGTGCAGAATATCCTCAAAATCTTACGCTGTATATACATAATACTCTGTACTGTGTATTATAAGATATTGTATACTCCCTTGTATTCCCAGCAAGGAAACAACTTCACGGCCACTTTTATCTCATTTAGCATAATTTTGTAAAATATCTAAATTACTAAACTACAACACTTTGTACTTTCTGTGCTCGTGGCGCAAAATTAGTATTTCAAGCTAATTCAGTGTTATCTAACTTGACAAAAATACATAAAGTTTTCATTTTATGACACGAATTCAAAAAAAAAAAATTAGGGTCAAGGTTCCATTTGTGGCCACTGCTCCTTTCTGGACGTTTAACACTTTATTTAAGCAATGAAAAAGTATAAAAAAAAACCTTCATTGCAGTGGTGAGATGGAAGTATTTTTGAAGACATTTAAAAACTTAACTGTCACTGCGTATTTTACAAAATATTTTATCCAAATTTTGAAATTTCCCAAACTGCCCTAAAATGGCTAAAAATGGTACTTCTACTCTACTCCTCTAAGTCCGCACGGTTAAATTTTCAAATAGGGGAAGGAGGGGCAAAAGGGGGTAGGGTAGGCAAAACGGGATACCCTCAAAATTCGATAAAATAAAATTTTATATTTTAAATGGTTTTAAAAAATTCCAAAATCACTTCTGTAAATATAATTAAGCGTTACTTTGAATTTTTTTTGGTAAACTTTTTCAAAAATCAATTGTCAGTTGAAAAATATTAATGACGTTTGTTTTATTGTTTTTATCCAATAAACATGTAAAATATAATTTTTCTTCATGCACTGAGAGAACAATTTATTTGAGCCAAATAAATAGATTTATTTGACTGAACAAAATCATTTATTTTATTCAAATATATATTTGTTTATAGTTAACAAATCTTGGTTGAAAAAAAAGTCCAAATAAAGATTTGTTAACTATAAGCAAATCATTATTTCATTCAAATGAACCATATCTTTGTCTCAAATTGGATCCATTCAAATATAGGATTTATTTGCCTGAAACAAATCTTATTTGGCTCAAATAAATTGTTCTCTCAGTGTGTAAATTACTTACAAAAAATTCAACTTAATCAAATTCGTTTAAAATCCAGAAATTTTTTTTTTTTACCTTTCTTAGGGGGTACCCCACTTTGCCCGCAGAAATGAAAAATTTTTTTTTTCAGCGGTAACTGAAAATTTCTTCTATTTACTTTGAATATCATTAAAAAAAAATATATATAGCGTATTTGAGTCCTCGAAAACTTGGTATTTCCTTAAGTACCTCCTTTTGCTCCTCTCCCCCCTATTTTCCATAATTTTTTTTTTTTTTTAATTTGGTTTATGTAATTTTTGTTCAAGTAAATTAACCGAAAACATCGATCTTATTTCAGAAAAAAAATTAATGACTGTTTTTATTTTAATTTTGTTAACATAAATTTTAATTCATCTGTAACTTGAGCAAACCATTGGTGCTTGAAGTTAATACCAGGATCAGTCTTTGAAGTTTTCAGTATCAAATGACAACGCGAGCCTGTTATTAAACATGAATAAAAAAAAAGTCGTTGCATATTCACCTGAAACCGGGGATTAGTGTCAACCAGAGTTGAAAATAAATTCAAAGTTAAAAAATTCACTGTCGTGAAATGATTATAGGAGACTCAGAATGCATTATTCATTCCCAACATCTGAATCCTTCACTTCTATTCTATACAAGTCACACTTTAAGCGCGAACGCGTGATGTGTTTTTCAGTCGCCTCGAAATTCTTGGGTATTACACTCATGTTACATTATTTTTACACATGACAGTCAACTCAAATGTATTAAAATTCACATGATCGTCAAAAAAAATTTATCTATAATTTTTTTTTTTTTTTTCGAATACATGCCGACTAATCAAAAATAAAAATCCACGTTTTCATTTATAAATTTCAAAAAATTTCTTCTAATAAAATTGAAGAGTATACTTGTGGAATTTCCAACTTTTTTCCGTTTTTTCCTTTATCTCATTTTCCATTCTTCGTATGCTGATCAGCATCCGATAATATTATTTGAATTCTCCTTAGCAGATAACGATTCCGAGGAAATCAAAACTCCACTTTTGCTAATGATAAAATTAATGCTTCTTTAAATTACACGTACGTAAAACTTTACTTAGCTCTACATACATCTGCATAAGTAAGTAAGTATGTAGGAATAATTGAGTGCTAGTGTGTAAGTACATATATAAGTAAGTAACTACATAAATGAATATCATTATTAATTTAATTTATAATCAAATTCATTCGATTACCACCAAGACCATTAAGTAGTTACCACAAATTACATGTTCCACTTAGCAGCACACAAGTATTTAAGTCTTTTCTCTTCTCTTCTCTTCTGTCTGTCGCTTTGTTTTTTCGTTATTTTTATTTTTTTATTGTTAACAAAAGCAATCCACGCTATCTCACGGTTGTATACTCGTGACGTGCTATTTTCCGTCGAGCAAGCGCCATCTATCTTGCCTAGTAAAGTGTCTGGGAAACGCCTCCGAGCGTCTGAATTATTTGTTTCGTCGCAACGCCGACAAAGTCGAAAAACACATGTTTAAAGACGGAACCAACAAGATGTTCATGGTACTTTCGCTAAACCCTGTAAGGATTACACTTAAATATTTTACGTGATATCCATCGTTATTAATTACTGCTGGATATTAAATCCATCCATTTATCCACCAATGAATTTTTAATCCTACAAGATTACTTTGGCAGTTTTAAATTTTCAATTTAAGAATTAGAGATAAATTGGACTAATGGATAACGGTTATACTTTAAATTGACCGTGAGTTTAACATGAGTAAAAAAGTAAAGCATAGAGTATAGAGTGTTTGTCTATAGCTCACGAATTTGCATTTGGGTCAAGTGCTTTGATGGACAGAGAAGATTGCTTTTTATCTATTTGCATTACTATTAGAAATTTTTTTCATTTTTTTTATCGATAGTTTAAGATTTATTTAAACTATGATGCTAAATTTTTAATGCGAAAATACAAAAGATAACAGTCTGTTGAATTAGACTATTGATTTCGAAATTAGGGATTTTGTACAGTATATATAATATGGGTTATTAGTGCGGTGTAAAGTAATGGAGGGTTGGAAGTGTGTGAGAGGGAATCGAGTTTCAAAGTATGAAGTGTAGTACAAGCAACTGCTGTGAGGCTGCGCATAATCGCAAGGTTTTTCCCTGCGCGTGGCGGATTCTAGAAGTATTATAAGCCGTTTCTGGGAACGGAAAAGCATACTTACCTGGCGCAGAGGTTACCGTGATCATGAAGGCGGTTCCTCCAGGGCGAGGCTCTTCCATTGCACTACGGTCGAGCTGACCCTTGCGAATATCCCTAATGTGGATATCTCGGGCGTATAATTTTTGTTAGTCGGGACTGCGTTCGCGCTATCCCGGACATAAAATAATTCAAACTTAATACATAATTCTCAAGATATATTCGAAATTTCGAATATTTCACCTAACTATGAAATATTTCTACTTTTAATAGTAGAATTAAATTTGCACATTCACATTAATTTTAACTGAAGATGAAACGAAGAGTTCAAGTCATATAATAAGAGTCGATTCTGAATAATTAGAACTTAAATAAAATTAAGTTTTGTATATTTCTCAATTTAAATGTAACTAAATAATTTTTGATATTATTTTCAAGTCGACTAATTGTACTAACGATATAATTTGTTCACTATTTCTAAAAATCACTCATAGATGTACACATTTAAATAGAAAAAAATAATTATTATTTGATAATTGAATTTGTTTACGTGTTTTGAAAATAAATTCAATAAAATTATTTTCGACAAATAAAATAATTTAATTACCGAAAAAAAAAAAAAAATGAATAAGTGAATTAAAATAAAACTTTTATGTCAAAAAAAGGTCTAGCTAAAAATTATCATAATAGTTGAATAACTTCGCCACTAATATCAGGTTAATTTTAAACTTTAAATTGTATAAAATAATTAATAAGAGCGCATGTTAAAAAAATTAATTAATTAAAATATTTAATAACAAAAGTTATATGAAGTGGTAAAAAAATTATAATTAACAATAAATTAATTTGATCGATAATTATAAATAATTTTAACACGTTATTAATAACAGAATTAAATGAATATCCCCGTAAAATAATTTTTAGATAAAACACGAATAATCGTTTGTCTTTAATTACATTTTATCATACAATACTGAATAAATTAATTGATTGTCTAGTAATTTTGGTATACCATAAAAGGTTATCGGTTTATTATCCCACACTAATTGAATTTTCATTACAATGAAAATTAATCATATTTTTAAATATTATATTTGTTGTCTTAACTAAATATGTAATCGATTAAACTTTTCAGAGCGAATTGTTAAATTCTCTATACAAAATTTAATCTTTATCCTAATAAATTATTTTATTGGATATTATTTTTAGTAAATAGTCTATTCGAAATATTATTTGATAAATAAATTGATTTGTTTTTAATTCACGATTACTATACCCAAATTTCCGACACAAATTATAAATATTATTTACATACCTAATTATATATATATATATATATATATTTTTTTTTTTTTTTGTTAAGGAATCAAGGCTTTTCTGGTCCCGTTTATAGACTTTTTCGATTAAATTCATCGTATTAATAAATACATGTGGACAACCTCTCTGTGTTAGTACGCACTGTAATAAATACATTTATCGAATAAAATCAAATTTTGAATTTACTATATTTTAAAACGGTTTCGCCCCGAATATACTTGCTGGGCTCATCAGTAAAATTGATGCAAGTATATTCTACTTTAGACCGTACACTGATAGAAGGATTTCTTAGTATTTAAAAAATATTTCTTTGTATTAAAGAAATCATTTCTTAGTATTTAAAAAATATTTCTTAGTATTTAAGAAATATTTGTTAAATACAAAGAAATATTTATTAAATACTAAGAAATATTTTTTAAATGCTAAGAAATGATGTTTAAGAAATGATTTCTTAAATACAAAGAAATCTTCTTAAATGCTAAGAAATCCTGAGAAGGATTTCTTAGTATTTAAAAAATATTTCTTTATATTAAAGAAATCATTTCTTAGTATTTAAAAAATGTTTCTTTGTATTTAACAAATATTTCTTTGTATTTAACAAATATTTCTTAAATACTAAGAAATATTTTTTAAATGCTAAGAAATGATGTTTAAGAAATGATTTCTTAAATACAAAGAAATCCTTCTATCAGTGTATAAATGATGTTAAATTTGAAAATTAAAATTTAAATTTAAAAAAAAAGAAAAAATTTTGGAAAAAAATGGAAAAAAAATTTAGTAAAATCACATTAAATAAAATATATATATATATACCCTCTGGAAATTTATTATCGATATTCAATTGACAAACATCTGTTTATTTACGATTTAAAAATTTCGTTTGGATGCAATGAGTGATCAGAAATTTTCTTAACATGACCAAACCAGGACTTTGGTCAGTAAAGTCACGATCAACTAGTTTGACCAGCTCTGGTTTGTTTGGACAATCGATTAAATAATTACATACAACCCTTTGTAAATATTACATGAAAATAAACAACAAGCGTGTACTCAAACGAAAATAGAGGACATTAAATTACTTAAAATAACACAGAATGTTACATTATACTCAATAAAAATAAATCAATTTTATTTAATAACAATAAAGTTTAATCAACCGTCAGTTTCAGCCACTCATGATAATTATTCATTATTTTAATTATATCTGCTCGGATATGAAATTAAATACGATAATTATTATTGTGTATGTAATCAGTTACTCCATTAATTATTTTACCATACTAATAAATATTTTTCAAGTCATGCGTATTTTTTATTTGAATATTTAATTAGTAAGTGATAAAAAAATTATTTATAAACGAAATCAATAAGCGAGTCATAAGTTCGTTTAACGGTCGTATTATACATGTTTAGTTGTTCGTCTGTCTCTGTCTTTTTCTACAGCTGTCTACTGTTGCTTGGAAAGCCTTGTTTCGTCGAGTGAACGCTAGATGACGTGGGACAGAAATATATTTTCTGGAATAGAGAGGTGACCTAGAGTTTTTAAAAGCCGTTTCTGAGAGCGGAAAAGCATACTTACCTGGCGTAGAGGCTACCGTGATCATGAAGGCGGTTCCTCCAGGGCGAGGCTCTTCCATTGCACTACGGTCGAGCTGACCCTTGCGAATATCCCTAATGTGGATATCTCGGACGTATAATTTTTGTTAGTCGGGACTGCGTTCGCGCTATCCCGGACATAAAATATTTCAAAAATAATTTAAGAGAATTTCTTTCGCTCTTTTTTTCCATAGATAAAATTGTTTTAAATCTTACAATATTTTTGACTTAAATTATCTTGAGTTAGAAAAAATTATTCAATTTAATGCGAAAATAACCGTTATTCTAAACGTAACATTTTTAAAATCAAAACCTGTCTTGGAATAAATATATAAAATGAATGGTAAAAAATTAAAACGATCTTTAGACGAAGTCAGTAACATTTTTTGATCGTCTCAATCGTCTCTTGCTGAAAAATTCTGTTACTAACTGTTGTCGGTTTCCAAATTATCACAAAAATTCTACAAAATTAAATTTCTGATTTTAAATATTCTAAGATTTGTTAAAGCAGCAAAATGAGAAAAATAAATATATTGTTGGATTTTCTGTTCCTAAGTCATTTCATTTATAAATGAGGTTGTTGATCAATTTTTTTATTGAACCGCATTGAAAAGTACTTGTTCAATTTTGCCAAAACTTTTTATGAAATCATACTTTACGGTATACATTCGCAGTCATTAAAATAGTTTTATTAAAACCATGCACCATTAATATAAAGTAATTACCATAAAAATAATAAGAACGTATTTTAAATAATCAATTTTATCTCAACTTGAAATAAATAAATAATAATAGAATTATACAGTAGAATTCCATTTTTTATATGTAATCTCATTAGATGATCCCTTTTATCGTAGCGGGTAGCGAATATTTTAGCAAGTTATTACAGTTATATCGACTCGGTCATACCTTAACATCCCTTAGTCCTGTCACCTGGCTGCATGTTCCATTTATTTTGACGCCAGTGCGCCAGCAAAATAAACCCTGAGTTATTAATTGTCACCTGTCAACAATATCATTGTCACTGTATTCTCATTAACGATTAATAAGTAAATCTCATTAACATCAACCGTTTAATTTACTCATGAAATTCCTCCATAAAAGCTCTCCGTCAGTCCTGCTCGGTTTATTAAAAAAATTTTAATTAAATTTAAAAAATTAATTATCCAAATAATGAATCGTTGAATATGAAAAACTAATCTATTTTATTTAAATATTTATTTATATTAAAAAACATATAATAGTAGCGAAACAGCTAGTTTGAATCCTTCGGAAGGGATGTTGGGCATGCGCAGAAATTTTTCATATCAGAGACCGAACAAGAAGCGGCAAATCTGCTAGGGGTTGCGTTAGTTGGTTTACATCGAAGCGAGAGTTCACTAAGAAGACTTTACTTGGGAAATTCTCCAGCATAATTTACCTCCAGTGACTTCTTTATTAACAAACCAACTTCATTTTATTTTTTTTTTATATTTTTATTTAATATTTAAAATTACTTGGAATAAAAAAATTTTTTTTTACTTATTACTTAGAAATTATTTTCATAACTTTTTCAAATTTGATATTTATTTAAATAAATTTTATTCAAAGTTATTAATTAAATTTTAAACTGCAATTTGTAAATTTAATAAATTGGTAGCAGACAGAGTTAAATACATTTGAGAATAAAATAAAAAAAAATAAAAGTGCTTGATTATATTATCGCGGAATTAAAAGTGATTTAAACGTGTACAAAAGTTTTACGGTAGACAGCAGTAATTGTGTGTCATGAAAGCATTAATTAACGTGTGAGTAACGTGATTTGCCATGACTTTTAAAAAACAAAATTTTTTTATAAAACGAAACAACAGAATAAGAGGATTTAACTTGTGTACATTCGTACTTCGTAATTAGAAAAATCAATAAGCCTCGGTATTAATTTTTTTTTGTCACTGCAAAATTTAATAGTCTCCTAAAAATATCCGAGTGAAAGTGAAAGCTGGTTTTACTCAAAAACTCAATAGCGAGCAATTGAAATTTCATTTAAAATTATTTGTGTTGTTTTTTTATTTATAAAAAATGAAGAAATTAAAATTCGCGCAATATTTGGTGGCTATTGTCGTGTCTTTGGTGGACAAAAGCGCCGGGGGTAGTTGCAGAGCTGCGAAATTGTGCTGTCAAGGCCGCGATTCCGGGTGTGTTATTCAAAAAGTTTCACCAAATGCTATTATCGAAAGCCCTAAAGATAAACCCTGTTACTGCGATCACGCTTGTCTTAAATTAAATGATTGCTGTAATGATTTTCGTGAAACTTGTAGTGGTGAGTTTTATTCAATTACCAATTTAATACCAATAACAATATTTAATTATAGATATAGGGGAGGGAGGGGCAAAAGGGGGTACTTAAGAAAATACCAAGTTTTCGAAGACTCAAATACGCTAAATCTTTTTTTTTTAATGATATTCAAAGTAAATAGAAGAAATTTTCAGTTACCGTTGAAAAAAAAAATTTTTCATTTCTGCGGGCAAAATGGGGTACCCCCTAAAAAAGGTAAAAAAAAAAAATTTCTGGATTTTAAACGAATTTGATTGAGTTGAATTTTTTTTTAAGTAATTTACATGAAGAAAAATTATTTTTTACATGTTTATTGGATTCAAAAGGAAAAAAAAAATTTTTCATAGTTTTTATCATAAAACAAACGTCATTAATATTTTTCAACTGACAATTAATTTTTGAAAAAGTTTATCGAAAAAAATTCAAAGTAACGCTTAATTATATTCACAGAAGTGATTTTGGAATGTTTAAAAACCATTTAAAATATAAAATTTTTTTTTATCAAATTTTGGAGGTACCCCGTTTTGCCTACCCTACCTCCTTTTGCCCCCCCCCCTTCCCCTATTACAATAATAATAATAAAAATTATTATTATTATTATTATTATTATTATCAATTTTTTTTTTATGTAAGCAAATATAGAGATTGCCTTTTAAAAGCTCTTTAGTATGTCGGAAAATAATTGACGAGAAAATTGATTGTGTAAAAAAAAGCCGATTGATAAACCCATTGAGCGGCTAAAAAATACGTCAATCCATCATCGCGATAATTAAAATTCACTATTGAGTAAACACGTCATGCACATGTAGGCCTGTTATGAATTCATTCATATTTTTCCCATAGTAATAAATGAATTTAGTTTCATACAGTAAAATAATTAATATAATTTTAAACATATATATATTCAATAAAAGCATAAAAATTAAATTATAAAATAATATTTTACCAGATAATGGTATTCCCAATTTCACATAACTCACGGTAATAAAAAGTATAATTTATAGTTATTAAATAATGAAAATAAATACAATAAATATTAAACGGATTATTGATACGTTTGAAGATTTACGAGCGACTCAACAAAATTTATTATAAATCGAAAATAAACTCCACAATAAAACGTAACATACTTTGGAATAAAATCGGTTATATCAGATTTACGATATATATGATACATATATACAGATATAAGCAAGTATAGAAATCAAATCCCCCTTTAAAAGGACACATTTCACAATAAATGAAGACACATCTGGTTAAACTCCCACAGTAGGAGAAAGCGGATCTTGCATTTTATTTCGCGTAGTCTTGCGGCATATGAAATTTTACGGGTGTTGGTAAAAGAAAAGCCCAACTCCCTTAAGACTCGAGTCGTCTTGGGATTTATTTATATAGAGCTGTGTATACAGTCCTCTGCACTGGTAAAAGAGTGGCTGCTCTAAAAAGAGACATGAGTAGAAAAAAGGATAAAGTGGTATAGCCGTTTTGAACACATATATCCAAGATATACAGCGTCACAGGATCAACGTTGCGCTATATCTCGACACTATATTTCCAAGTGTCCTGATGCATATACGCCCATAAATTCTTCCGAGTGTATATACACGTGTGAGGCTTTTCACGATATATAGCTCACATGCCAGAAAAAAAAGGAGCCAGAGAACCACTCGGGGACGGGTTAAAACTTCATCCGTCATTTTAAAAGATTGAGTGGAACGTCACTTAACTTTTTTACTTTACTTTAATTACCGGGCTGGCGTATCGGTTTTCGGGATTTCAGCTCGATTTACTGTGATCTATTGTACGCTGAATAAAAAGTTAATATATTTTATACGCATGAGTAAATATATATATATTGAAACACAGACACAGATGTATTTGGTTTTTTTAATTCCGGGTCTGGAATCAATTGATAGGGGATTGCCACGTGCTAAGTGAAAAAAGTTTTTGAAAAAAAAGTTGTAGCATTTCCGCGTTCGCTCCTCTAGCTCCGAGCTGTACGATATATTTTTTTATCTTTTATTTCTTTAGTGTCTTTCACAAGCACAGCTCCTGTCGAAAAGACTGATCGGCTGATCGATGGTGCCGGGTTAAAGCTCTTGAGCGCAGACTTCTCAAAAGGATTTTCTCAGATTGACGCCATGAGACCGCGATGACGTAAATATATTTTTCGAAGCAATATTTTGTTGATTAAAAACTGTCGGTATAAATTAAAAATATAATTTTTAAGAGAGCAGTTGTATGTTCATTGAATAGTGAATATTAATTTTAATTGAGTGAAAGCTAATTTTATATATATAATTATATTAGTTACTTAGTGTAGGGAAAATTATAGTTAACTTTTAAAGTTAATCTTTGAAATTTTGACTATAATTGTGTTATTCGTCAAATAACTTTTCAGAGTTGAGACCAAATGCAATATTTCTCATTACGACCAAGTTATGTGTCTGACGTTGACTTTTACTAATTCATGAAAGTCGAAATAGTTTTCCTTAAAGTTACATTGAGAAAATAATTCATTTCTATAATTATTCAAGTTCTTAACATTCTTTGTATCATAATAATAATAATAATTGGCAATTATATTTTCTTTTTACAGTAGTCGACTGTGAAGTTAGTGAATGGGGAACATGGTCAGTTTGTGATAATTTATGTGGGGTCGGTATTCAAAGTAGAATACGTGTCGTTACAAAGTCGAAACAAAATGGTGGGAAACATTGTCCGCAATTAGAGCAATCTAGGGTATGTCAAGAACACGTTGGATGTCGTCATTGGGAAAGAGAGTCATTATATAAAAGCAGTAAGTTTTTATTACGACCCCCACAGTTGTTTAATTAATTATTTATTTAGACTTTATGAATAATTACGAATTATGAATTTTAACTTTTTATTTTAAATTTATTTTGTTTAAAGAGTTCTCAAACAAAGGACTCCATATACGCAGCCAGCCTTGCATACTATATAATTAATTAGTATTTTAGATTAAAGTAACGTTGATTTTATAATATTTAATAGAACACGTGTTCTTTTGTAAATTTTAGACGTGACTCTGCTCACGACATGGCATGAGATGAATCCAGAGCTAAATGAAACAACAATCGAGACGAAACAAGGGTAAGTTTTATGATTTATACATATATTATATATATACTGGATTCTAGATTTTAAATGATACATAAGTTCAGCACTGGAAAATTATATGTGTAGATCTAAGAGAAATTCAAAGCTGTGGATCAAATATTTCCTTCCTTCCTATTGTATGCATATATATCTGTATGTGAATATACCAGAGTATATGTCTATATATATGTACATATTTGTCGACATATATTTATAAGAGAATTTCTATGTATAGAAATGATTGCAGAGTAATTTTGTGAAAGGAAATTGCACGAATACGAAGTAGTGATCCTGGCGCCAAATACGTTAGACGTTCATAGTTACATAACATTAGAATTTGTGTATAAAATTCACTTTGATAATATTAATCTTTAGCTTAGCTTTAAATATATGTAAATTTATTCAATTTCATTAAACTATAAAAACTATAATATTCAAATTTAATTATTTTCGCGGTAATTTTATTATATATAAGAAAGGTAGAAAAATATAGTTTAAGTGTTTGAGACAAAAAGATTAAACCCATTAACTTGTAAATGTAAACTTTTTTTTTTTGCTGAAAAGATTTATTTGTTTAAAGTTAAAATAATTGGCTTGAGTCCAAGATGACAAAACTTATTAACAGTCTTTTCAATTGAGTTTAATTCGTATGAAAATGTTGGTCGTTGTAATTTAAATTTAAATTTAAATTTAATAATTGCTTCTGACAGTGAGAATAGAACCGCGATGTAATTTTTTGTGCGGGTTTATTTTGAATTTAAGTAAAAAATAGGTTCTGAAGAAACATAGTCATGGATATTATTGAGGATAATTTGGTGCTTTTTGTTGACTATTGTTCTGAGGTCCTTCGAGTTGGATACTCAATTACAAACTTACGCGACTGTTGCATCCCCTGGGAAACCACGATCATGATATAACAGCATAAATGGGTAATACAATATCTATAGAATTGTCTTACGTAATACTGATCACTTTTGCGACCTCAATTATATAAGTTTATTCCAGCAAACGCTAAATTACCTTGTACTTGTACTACATAATATATCGTTAATTATATATTATTGAGTACAATGTTAATTTATGAACTTTGCGTTAGTTCGCTCAACTATTGCTAGATGGCTTTGACTGGAATATATTTCTCTGGCACGGTTACTTGTCTTAGAGTTTTTAAAAGCCGTTTCTGAGAGCGGTAAAGCATACTTACCTGGCGTAGAGGCTACCGTGATCATGAAGGCGGTTCCTCCAGGGTGAGGCTCTTCCATTGCACTACGGTCGAGCTGACCCTTGCGAATATCCCTAATGTGGATATCTCGGACGTATAATTTTTGTTAGTCGGGACTGCGTTCGCGCTATCCCGGACATTATATATTCCAAACCGATTTATAGAGTATGAATAAATGTTCATCTAAAATTATCTATGGGTAATTAATAGTTTCGTGACAACTTTAATCACTTTTAGTAATATATATTACTATTTACCACTTACATACTATAAGATAATAGATCAAATAGATGAATAAAATCTGTGAATCCATGTGTTAATGGAGTCTAGGTCTTTTATTTAAGCACATTTATTGATTTTTACGTGTTTCTAAATTTATTAGTAAAGTTAATAGATAAGCAACTAGACTATAAATACCTTTTCGTCTGAATAATTTTTTTTTATATAAGTGCTAGCTGACGGAGAGTTGAAATTAACATCTGCTGTTTATAGAAGAGGGTCGGGGAAGAAAGAGAGGCTGAAAAAATTATCTTTTATTATGCTTGTTATATCTTTCATTATATGATTCCACTTATAATTTATAAAAATGAAAGTGACTTGTTGGTATCGAATGTTGCTTAAAAATCGTTAGTAAAGTTAGAAATAATATTTATAATTATTTTTAAACCAAGCACTATTTTCATGAAAATTTGTATATACCCTATTCTTTCAAGCCTCCTCTATATACATAGTTCATAAACTAACTACTAGGCGGCGTCAACTTGGATTACTTGTCCCTACCCGAAATCTTGTTATAGAGGTTTTAAAATCCGTTTTTGAGAGCGGAAAAGCATACTTACCTGGCGTAGAGGATACCGTGATCATGAAGGCGGTTCCTCCAGGGTGAGGCTCTTCCATTGCACTACGGTTGAGCTGACCCTTGCGAATATCCCTAATGTGGATATCTCGGACGTATTATTTTTGTTAGTCGGGACTGCGTTCGCGCTATCCCGGATATAAGATTCAAAACATAATTATCTGTATACGAATGTCTCTTCTTTGCTGACGGATTCCGATTCTCTTGCTTTCAAGTAAATTACTTTAATGTTGAGTAATTTATTTAATCTTGTCAATAATAGTAATAGAATTACTATGCTACTTTCATTGACGCAAATTAAATTTAATTAAGCACATTTTGGAAAATTTTTATTCCATTTAAAATTAAAACCACTTTCTACAGATACTAATTTCACTCCCAATATTCGGTATAGTGTTTACGTACAAGATTGGTTTCAGCTGTAATAATACTGCAAGACAAAATGTATATGGGTTTGAAATAGTTAGTTTAAATTAATACAGCCGTATCATATTATCCACTCGATATATACATCATACCTTTCAATTAAATCCGTTCGCATCGAATATTATCTTGTCGTATAAAATAATATTCCGTCCACATATAACAGCTATACTCTCATTACATAAACAAACCCCGTTTCCTCGTGTAAATGTAATAACAATTTCTAATTTAACCGTACACACATCAGTCTGTCGATCATGCACATAACATGCTCACAATACATTTACGACCTGTGCACTATCCATAATACACGAATCGACGTGTCGTGTACTTTCTGTTCAAGACTCGAACGACAAAGCCGAACCTTCCGTTAAATTATTGACTTTCTATAGGAGATTCAAAAAATATAAAATACTTCGCATGTCACGTACAACTACTGATCTATATCGCAGACAAAAGGATATTGTTTCTCAACAAAAGCAATGAAACACAAACATTACCGTTCTCTATAAACTTAAACAATATATTTATAATTAAATTTAAAATTTAAAACAAAGTTATAATTCGCTAAAATTTTCTATGCCTCATTATCGCATAAAAAAATTTACTGCGTACATTAATCTAATTTAAAATGCATTAAAAAACATATTTTTCTGCTCTAGCAATTAAATGTGTACCCGTTCCATTGATGTAAAGTGTTGAAGTAGAATTTAATGTAAAATTTTTCTATTTTTACAGAACGTGCTCGGCTTTTACCGTAATTTGGGCGTCCAGGGCATGCAGCAAGGACTTTCCAGGCGTAACACTCGGTAGGTTCCATAAATATCTATAGATGGTTTTAAATAAAACGTTCGGGTTTTAGAGCTTGAATAAAAGAAGAATAGAGTATAAAGTAAAAAGTTGAGTTTGATCATGAGTAAAAAAAACACTCGGAATATGAGAGTGCATAAGGGGTTAGGGATGCGCAGGAGAAGTTGTTTGTCGTGCAAGGCATCTCGACCAATCTCGTCGACTTGTCGAGTCTTCGGGTCAACGAGGCTCCTTCCGGGGCGTCCTAAAGTCCCCTCATATCATGCATTTCGCTCTTTCTTCGTATATTTGCCTTGCATTTTTACTCTTTCCCACCTAGCACACAATGTGACCCAAGCATCTTTATTTTTGGGTATCATTCCACGTGCTAATTGTTAATTAACCCTTTTTGTGACATACTTTTGTACATTTAAATTCAGTTCTTATAGAAAATCTAAACTCAGCATCTAATTTAGGGATGGGCGATATTGAAAAAAAACATCGATATCGTAACATCGATAGTTTTAGTTTTTTATTATCGAGTATCGATATATCTTGTCCAAAAAATATCGATAGAAAACATCGATACTTTAGAAAAAAATCATCGATAGTTGAAATATCGACAGATATCGCCCATTCCTAATTAAAAAAAAATATCGATATCGTAACATCGATAGTTTTAGTTTTCTATTATCGAGTATCGATATATCGTCTCCAAAAAATATCGATAGAAAACATCGATACTTTAGAAAAAAAACATCGATAGTTGAAATATCGATAGATATCGCCCATCCCTAATCTAATTTAAAATTACTAAAATTTTTTTTCCCGCGAAATTCAAATAGTTTGCAAGTACATCGACTATTTAAAATTCTAAAAATATGGCGGGTAGAGGCTGTTGTTAAAATGAATTTGATTACAACCTGGCTAATCCCCGGGACGTTATTTTCGTCCGGGTTTTTTATGTTTTCTCTAAGGTGGCCGGGGATGCTAACAAAGTCATTTACATCCCGGCTTTCTCGTGTCCTCACACTATTCCGTGAGGTTTTACGAGAGGATTTTAATTCAAGCAAAACATTGCTGACTTTCATCACACACCCCTCCTCTTACAACCTTTTATACTTGTTTTCTCTTGCTCTTTATTTACGTTCTGTTTGCGTTGCTGTTTTTTCCCCTCACTCTCTCCCGTTCTCATTCTTTATTTATTTATTTATTTAATTTTACTTTTTAATTATTTTTACCTGTTTTTTTTTTAACGCAACCCACGCAGCAAGGGTGATAAAGTAAAAGACAGCTTTACGATGGCTGCTTATCAACAACTGGGTTTTGCGTGTCCACGCTCGACATAATTGCGCGTGACAGCAATGCAAGCCACACAAACCTTATCTATAACTTATGCTTCAATTATGTTTTATTACTCAGTGCGCACCTGTTTTTTAAATATCATACATTTGTATATATTACTTGTATTTGTTATTCTCAAACCAGATTAGTTGACAAGCTTGTCAAGATAACATCACTTTGACTCAAATATTTTCATTTATTCACAACTTTTTTTCAATTAAAAAAACATCTTCCTGTTAAAGTCCCAAAGAAATAAAACTTTTATTTTTTCATTTCTATTTATCATTTAAATATCAAATATTTTTATTCCTCACATTGTAAATATTGAATATTTGAAAGAATTTGCAATTCAATATACATTCCTGTGAGTGTACTAGAAACTATTAATAAAATACACACTTCTACGATTTCCATTTGTGGGCAGCAAAAATTTCCAATAAAACCTTTGCTGTATTTTATTTACTATTATTATTATTTTTATCCACTCTATTCATTTAATATTTTATTGATTTACTAACTTATTTATACAGTTGATAAAATATAAAACATTATTTTTTTTTTTAACCTTTTTCCATTTGGAGGTGAAAATTTATCGGGTTTTATTGCATCGCGGCGAAACCATAATTTCATTAGTCGTGTTTGCGATAGCTGCACCTACACCTGTGATCCGCGTAAACCCCCGTCTAATTGCAGGCTGCTTGAAGCAACACCGAGAAAACTTTACGACCTCAACTTATATACATCACCTCCTCGTGTACATTTCTCTCGCGTCTCGCGTGTGCTACTCGCTCATTCGATAATTACGTCGTACAGTAACGATGTCTAATTTTTTTTTTCGCGCTCATTAACTTTATTTCTACGGTCTTGCCGGTAGCCAAAGTAATTGCAAATAAAATTACCTTTTCATTTTACTTTTTATTGTTTAGTTTTTAATGCTGGCATATAAATTTCTAATGCTACGCGACGAAACTTTATTCCCTGTAGTCATTTATTACCCACAGTATAATTATTTAATGACCTGTTCCCCAAATGCACACTTGACGTCGCAGAGCTAAATTTTTCTTGTACACAAAGCGTTCGAAAACCAGCGTATAAATTTAAAAAAAAAAAAAATTATTAATTCAAATAATAGTCGAGCAAATTCATGTCATACTTTATGATTATGCAGAATATTTTATTTATTTTACCGGCACAGTAATAATAAATATATGTTGATTCTTATTTTCTATAGGTGCACAAATATGTGTCATGTGTCATAGCGAACCAGAGACTGGAAACTGTCAGAATAATCAGGATCCACTGGGACCTACAGGAATCGGCAGGTGGAAAATAATAACATCAATATCAGCGCGGTGTCACGGAAAATGGATCAGCAGCGCGAATAATATTCAGCAGTGCGATGTCAACGACTGCAAAAATACAACGTCTTTTGTGTATGTTTAGGATCTTAAAAAAAATAAAACCGTCCATTCGGAATTTTAAAAAAAATTTGAATTATTGAAATGGATTGGGAACTAGTCTGTAAATAAATTAGTCGGTATACTGTAACGATAGTATTCACTTAATAATAATATTAATAATAATGATTAAAATAATTCATTCAATATTTGGGATATTTAATAAAAATGTGATTATCTTAACAAAATTAATGGATTAATTAATCCCCAATATTTTTCTTATTGTTAGCAGAATATGACTAAATAAAACGTATGTATAATTGTATAGAGCGGAACAGTCATCCAGATATTATAAATGTTTAATAATAAAAACAAAAATAAAGAGATATGTTACATGGAAACGTGGACGGACGGCGGGAAGGCCAATGACATATCAAATTCAAAATTCAACATATAAAATAACCCGGTCAAAATGTACGACGGGCTCAAATTGTCTGTACCATCTATTGCATAAATAAACATTCGTAATGTAAAACTCGCTGATTTATTTTTTTCCCAGCCTATTCGGCTGCCCAATTTCTAAACACACAGAAAAAACGAATATCTTGAGTCAAGAAAATATTTTTGAAGACAAACGTTTTCGGGAACCAAGTCAAGATTTTCTTGAGCCAAGAGAATTCGTCTTGGTTGGAGAAGATTTCTACTTTATCTGAGAAAATTTAGGTCTCCAAAAAAATTTTCTTGAATCAAGAATATTTACCTTCAGTCGAGAATTTTTTTTTTTGTGTGCAGTAACTGTCAAAGATTAAATTTTTGAAATATGCATCAAATCATGTTCACAAGACTCCACTGGAACTAAAAAATCGATTTTTAAAAATTTGTCACTTACTGTGTTTTGAAATTGGGCAGCCGTATTATCATTAATATTATTATTATTATTTTTTTTTTTTGATAACGTTTTTGAATAAATCTTATCAAAAATTTTATTGAGGTTTGCGGTAAGTCAGTATTTTAAAATAAATTATCACTCGTTATCAGGGCAATGCCCTCGATAGTAAAAAAATTAAGTGAAAAATATTTTTCATAAACTTTTTAAATATTTTGAACAATGGAGATAAAATAACAATGGTAATTTCAAAAATACCCATGGCTACCATTATATTTTATTTTGCATTGACGGAGGATACAATTGGCTGTTTTTTTTTCTTTTATTTATCAAATGTACAAAAGCAAATAAAATTTTGAGTGTTTGGAGTTTTCAATACTGAAATCAAAAAACACAAAGAAAAAAAAATGTATTATATATTTTATTGAAAAAAGTTTAAATTAAATCCAGTACAAAGAATGCTTGTATATATTTTATATAATAGACATTATTCTATGACCAGACAAATGCCAGAATGGACCCCGTATAGTAACGCAGGCGCTTTTGTTTTTATCTGACGGCCAGAAGTGCCAGCGGAATACCGAGAACGCTCATCTCCGTGGGTATATATATACATATAAATTCACCCGACATATATAGCACAGGGCATACATGCATATACATGCCATGCACTCAACATTTTACATTTTACTCTGTGCATTCTACAACTTACGACGTTTTAGTCATTACATAACACACGTCTGTGTCTACAACTAAAATTACGTACTTTTTTTGATAATTACTCCAAGTAAAAAAATTCCTCTCCATAAAATGAAATTCTTTACAGCCGCAATTTTTTATATTTAAAAAAATGTTTTTTTATTAATTAAATTTCCATTTTAAAATAATTATAAAAATAATCCTTTTTAAACGCAAGATCATATTCTCGTAAAAATATAAGCTTTGATAAAACCGCTGAAGTGTGAGATAGAAAAAATTACCTCTGTTTACTTCAATACAATGGGGATTTTTTTTTTATATACAAGAGGCACAAGAAAATAAATTTACATGTAACCTTTTGTTTAAAATTTTTTTAATTAAGGGAGGAAGGGGGCGGGGGTAAAAAGAAGTACTTAAGGAAATACTAAGTTTTCACGGACTAAAATTAGTTAAATCTGTTTTTTTTATTTTTATTTTTAATGATATTCAAAGTGAATGTAAAATTTCTAGCTGCCGTTTAAAAAAACGAACTGGGTTTGCCGACATTTAGTGTCGGTTTGGTCAAATGATGCCGTCATCAGAGCGGCCCCGCTGAAATTTTGATCAAAAAAAAATTTGTTTTTTTTTCGACTAATTACTATAAATCCGATATGTTTGCGCATTTTTACCCCTACGCATGACATTTGGGGCAAAATGAACAAGCCCAAAATTTCGAAAAAGTGATTTTTTCATCGTCAAATTAAAAAAAAATTATTATAATTCCACATTTCTAGCCCTACGCATAACACCTGGGGCAAAATGGACCAGCCGAAACTTCCGAAAAAATTATTTTTTCATATTTTTCGGCAGTTTCTCGATGTAAGAGGCAAATTTGGTCACTAAAAATTTATAAAAATAAAATTTTTTTTTTTGGTTGATAAATTTTTGAAATAAAGTAAAACTATAGAATTGTTTTTTTTTTTTTTTTTATTAAATAACAATTAGTAATTAAGGTAATCGAGAGTCAACGATTTATTACACCTAAAAAAATTTTTTTCGAGTAATATAAAACCAAAAATAGCTGTCAAGAGAAAGAAATACATTCTTAATGATGAAAACAATTTTTAAAAAAAATTTTTGGAGGGGGCTGCTCTGCCCCACAAAAAAATTTTTTTTTTTCAGAATTTTGGCAAAATGTCCATAAATTTGTTCGAAATAGGACAAAAGTAAAGTGATCTTATGGTTGAAAGCCACAAAAAGTAATAATTGGCTTAGGGGGGCCGCTCTGCCCCACCCTCCCCTACAAGAGGCACAAGAAAATAAATTCACATGTAACCTTTTGTTTAAAATTTTTTTAATTAAGGGAGGAAGGGGGGAAGGGGGTAAAAGAAGTACTTAAGGAAATACTAAGTTTTCACGGACTAAAATTAGTTAAATCTGTTTTTTTATTTTTATTTTTAATGACATTCAAAGTGAATGTAAAATTTTTAGCTGCCGTTTAAAAAAACAAACTGCGTTTGCCGACATTTAGTGTCGGTTTGGTCAAATAATGCCGTCATTACATGAACAATGTACTTTTTATAAATGAGTAATAAAATTTAAGGGCTCTCGTATTTTTTAATCACATCTCTGCGTTCGATAGCCGTTTGAGCAGCTGATTCGCTGACGCTGAAAAAAAAGGGTCAATCGCTGGGATTTCGCGATAAGTGGCAATAATTCCTACTACGACCGTCCGTACTCAGTGATCTCGTGATTCACTATTGTGTATATAGATCTAAAAAAAAATAAAAAGACCCGGCACAATAACCCGCATGGGTTTCAATTCATACTTGTAACTATTTACTTTATATAGTGCATTTACTATTTATCAAAGCTTTGTTGTAATTCAAAGAGATTTTTATCGACTCGATATGTTAGTTTTTATCAAAAGATTTTTATTTTTCACGATAAACATTTACGTCTCTTTTTTCTGCTATTTGTTGTCGAATAAAAATAGAGTAGACTAGAGTAGAGTAGAGAAAATAATAAACAAGTAAATATTTAATGTAAAGTAAAAAATGTAATTAAATGCGAAAATAATTATAGAGAACAAAAAGTGTTAGATTTAGGAGCGGAATTTGCGGTGACTGTTTGTCTCCGTCGACACTCATAGGGAAACCACTACATCCAGGGGATCCTGGTATAAAATGAAGCATCGTCGTTAACACGGCTATCAGATAATTTAGCTCCGTTGTCATAAGCTCATCGTACCGTATTGTGTTTTTTTTATTTTCGTCATTATAAAATAAAGTATTTTTTATTTTTCTGCTACAAGAATCCTTAAAACTTGTCTAACAATCTCGGTTAACGATATTCTAAACCAGCCATCGTCTGCAGGAGTGAATAAAATAAAAAATAAAAAAAAAAAGTAAGTTCAAGTTTCAAGCACTTGGTCAGGATAAGAGAAGATTTGAAGATTCCAAGTAAATCTATTCAACCGAGTAGTACTATCTACAAACAAGATGACGGATACAGATCGCGGACTACTTTATCTGTATGATCGACCGTCTGAGCCGGTTTATGTTCCCAAAGGCGATGAAAAAGTTGCCTTCGACATCCCTGCTGAATATTTGGTAAGCGTTTCTTTACTTCTTTTGTAATAAAATTCTTTATTATAAATTATTGGTGTTTCATGTAAAAACGGTTTTATAGCCGGAGAGATACCAAGCAGTTGCCGTGCAAGTGTTTAATCGATTTGGCGAAGATACCGATTCTAAAATTCCCGTTAAGCAAATCAGTTTGCCAGACTTAACGATTCCGATGCAGCTGGATCGGCGAACGCCTTTTTCGCTTTTCATTCCGGCGCATCGTAAAATAGCCGGCCGGCTTATTGACATTTTCATGGGTATGCGAACTGTCGAAGACTTTCTTTCAGTGGCCGTTTTCTGCCGCGATCGTCTGAATCCAAACATGTTTATTTACGCGCTCTCGGTCGCTATTTTGCATCGCCCTGACACAAAACATCTGTCGGTTCCGTCATTCGCTGAAGTATTCCCGGACAAATATGTCGACAGCGGAATCTTCTCACGTGCAAAAGAAGAGGCCAATATTGTTCCAGCTGGTTCTCGGGTAGGTGATGAAATACAACATGGCAATATTTTATAAAAATTTGAATAAAATCTCTCGGTAAATAGGTGCCCATTGAAGTTCCACGCGATTACACGGCATCTGATCTAGATGAAGAGCATCGTGTTGCTTATTGGCGCGAGGATGTCGGCATTAATCTTCATCACTGGCACTGGCATCTAGTTTATCCTTTTGAAGCAGATGCACGAATTGTCAACAAGGACAGACGCGGGGAATTATTTTATTACATGCATGAGCAGATAATGGCCAGGTCTGTGACAGCAAGATGACGAATCTGCATTTTCAAAAATACTTTTTAGTCGTAAGATTGATCGAGTTTAAAAGAGAAATTTTTTATCTTAGATACAACTGCGAGCGTCTTTGCAACAACCTGAATCGCGTCCAGCGACTTAACAATTTGCGCGAGCCAATTCCCGAAGGGTACTTTCCCAAATTAGATTCATTAGTTGCCAGCCGTACGTGGCCATCCCGTCCAGCTGACACCAGACTCAAGGACATCAATAGACCCGTCGACTCTCTTCAAGTGGACATCTCGGATCTCGAGAGATGGAGGGATCGGGTGTACGACGCTATCCACACTGGATCTGTAATGACTTCACGGGGCCAGAGGATTGAACTGACCGAAAAAGGTGGAATAGATGTTCTCGGTAACATTATCGAGGCCAGTATTTTAACACCCAATCCTAATCTTTACGGCGATTTTCATAATCTCGGGCATGTCGTCATTTCTTATTGTCATGATCCGGATCATCGCTATCTCGTAAGTTACAAATTTCTGGTTTACAAAAACATTTAAGAGTCAAGTAATGAAAAATACTCTACGTTTGTTTTTTTTTTATCCAAGGAATCCTTCGGAATAATGGGCGACTCTGCAACGGCAATGAGGGATCCTGTTTTCTACAAATGGCACGCTTTCATCAATGACATTTTCCTAGAACACAAAAATACTTTACCAGCTTACGAAGTAAATCAGGTACACAGGAAATTTGTTTGCTTGTATTTCAGTAATTTTTGTTTATTTGAAACAAAACCTGTTGACTTTTAGCTGAACTTCAACGGAGTTGCCATATCAAATTTGCAAGTAGTCACTCCGAATCAGAGCCCGAATACCCTAATTACTTACTGGAATCAAAGCGACTTGGATCTGTCTCGCGGTCTTGATTTCACGCCTCGCGGAGCAGTTCTGGCACGCTTTACTCACTTGAATCACGCGTCATTCCTCTACCGGATCCAAGTTACCAATAGCACTAACTCACCCCAAACAGGAACATGCAGAATTTTCATCGCGCCTAAATTCGACGAGCGCCGCTTACCCTTTTCATTCAGCATTCAAAAAGATCTCATGATTGAAATGGACAAATTCACAGTCCAGCGTACGTATTTTATTTTATTTTTTTCATTTCAAAAGCACACAGCGCTTCAGTAAAACAAAGTGAACACATTTCGCCAGTTGATTGATGTTTTTCCCTATTTGTTTTCAAACAGTTAACCCGGGTCAGAACACAATCGAACGCAGATCAACAGAATCATCGGTAACAATACCCTATGAAAGTACCTTCCGAAATTTGGATTTAAATAGACCAGTCGGTGAGGCTCTTGAACAATTCAACTTCTGTGGGTGTGGGTGGCCCCAGCACATGCTCTGTCCTCGTGGTCGTAAGGAAGGCTTCCCAATGGAATTGTTCGTCATGATTTCAGATTACAAGGACGATGAGGTAATTATCCTTAACTTGCTCTCTGCAAAGTTATCTCTGATAACCAGCATTTAAATATCGATTCAGGTGCAACAGGACGAGCCACGTGGTTGCAAAAACGCAGCAAGTTACTGTGGACTCCGTGACAGAAAGTATCCGGACAATCGTTCCATGGGATATCCATTTGACCGACGACCACGTAATGGGGTTCAAAACTTGCAGCAATTCCTCACCGGAAACATGCGAGTGGTGGATATAAGCATCAGATACAATGACGCTGTGGTGCCACGAGTTAGATCTGGCAGCATCGATAATGGTTTGACTTTCGCCTAAATTACCAATACCTATGACTGTTTCCATGTGCGCATCGGCTGACTCTTTATGATTGTTATCACGTTTCGCACTTATCTATGTTTAAAATATACAAGATAACAATAAAGTTGCGATAATATTAAGCAAATTTAAAATGGTGTTTTTGAATTAATTTGTACCGCAGTTTGTTTTAAGGTCAACATTGGTAGAAAAACTCAGAGCAATTCTCTGCTAAGTTAAGTTAAACAAACGGAATTTAATGTAAGGGTTTCTTTCATCCGAGCCGGTTATCTGTAGGTTGGGAGCTCCCAGCCCTCCATTAAACAAGCGAATGTAGTAGAGATCGCATAAGCTTTTGTTCCGGTTCAACGGCAGTCGAGGCTCCATTATCGGCTCGAACTTTGTCGCTTCGCTTGGATATTTAGCGTAACTGTTCAGACGAACTTTAGTTACTGTTTCACAGAAGGAGCTACATCCGCGGGCTATAGTCGCTTGTAAATTGAAAAAAAAAAATAATAATAATAATAATAATAATAAAACCAGTGAATAAGGAAAGAAGGAGGAAAAAATCAAAAAAACCGATTTAAGAGAATGAAGATTTTTTAATAATCTTTTTTTACACAAGTTTAATTGAATCTGGTTGTAATTGTTGAAACCACTTTTTTGTCAGGCAACAAAAAAATTTTTATTATCTACTTGGATGGTTTTGTTTCATCGAATCCTTTCGCTGAAGATTTTTATTTAATTAACTTATTTATTAAACCGATGAAAGCCTGTCAGACAATCGTGTTTTTTTTTTTTAGTGACTCGAGTAGAGTAAAAATAAATTAAAAATTTATGACAGTAACTTGCTGTTAGTTTTATTTTTTTATACCGGAAACTTTATATCAGAAACAATGAGCTTTTTTTTTTACTTTTAATAACTTTTGTCTTTTTACGATCCAATAAATAGTCTAGAGTAGAATTTAATAGAGTGGTATATAGTAAAAATATTAAATGAAATTATAAAAGTGATGAATTGTTGTTGCGAATTAAGAATTAAAATGTGTAGAGTTATCGCTGTATAATTAAATGTAAGGACACAAGTTTAACTCATGTACAATATTGAGCTGTCATGCTTAAAGTTGGTAATCCAAGATTAGGTGGGTTCTGCGAGCAGTCAAGTGACACGGACGCCAAAGTCAAGGTAGATAATGTCAGCAACACACACAGGTTGTCATTATAACCCACCGCTTGATATATTAATGAAACCATTTTCCTGATGTCATTTTCAGACATTGAATTACCATTTTAAAATCATACATTTGTTATATAAGCAAAATAAATTTATATAAATATAACGACCAGTAAGTTATTAATTTTCGTTTATAAAATACTGGAAAATTTATGGGTTCATAATTAACATAAATTAAAATACATTAAAATGTCTCGGGTATATTGCTGGTAATCCTAATAAGATACTTACATACGGTAATAATTTTAAATTCGAGATACAGAGGTCCAAGTGTGTGTATTCGAGTTATGGAGGGTAAAAATGTACAGAAATAGCTTGTAGGGTCTCACTAATTATTTCGACTTATAGAGGGTAAAAATTTCGAGCAACGGAGGTTTTGGGGCTTGGAGGGAAGGGGATGAAACATTTCTTCGAGTTTAGGAGGTTTTCGACTTATCGAGGTTCGACTTACAGAGTTTCTACTGTATTAATGTATCATAAACTGAGAGTAATTTAAACTAAAAGCTACTTACAAGTGTATCAATATTAAATATATATTACAAGTAATTTTCGATTTCTGGGATTTACTTTTCTTCATAAATTTCTTAAAAATATGAAAAATAATTTTCCTCATTTTTTTTGGCCCCGCATTTACCGAAAATTATATTTTGCCCAGCCCCTAATTAGAAACCGCAATTATGGAAATTAAATTCTCATATAATATATCGATTGTATGAAGTATAGAAACAAAAGTGATTTTTGTAGAGATTAATTTTCTTTCAGTCATGAAATCCATCGTAAATTTTCTATGTCATTCCCAAGTGATCTTCACGATAAATCAAATTTGCACCAAGTTCTGGTCTCAGACAAATAGTTTTTATTGAATTACGTGCCGAGATCGAAGCAATGGACCCTCGACGATCTTATCTCACTTGGAATTCAATTCAAAACTAACAGTTCTGTTGGTCTACTGTTAAATCAAAATAGTTTCTCAATAATCCTCCGAGACAAAATTTTAAACTATACTTCATATAACTCAAAAACTTTATCATTTATACTTATTTGCCCTCATGTTTTTCACCTCACAATTCTCATTAACCCCAGCACTCTGACCAACACAATAAACTTTTTAAGAAGATTATAACCAGTACTTCCAATGCTACAGAGCTTATGATTGAATCCGGTATTGAACTAGTCCATTAGTGAAGAAGAAAAAAAAAAAAAAAGACTGATTGAAATTCTTCATACTGAGTGATTGAGTGACCTGTACAGAATTATTCTTCTTTACAAATATATGTGCATAGATTTCGTCATGAAAACTAAAAAGTCGGCTTTTGAATTCGCGCATGTTTACTCATTCGGCCGGACATTTACATACGACAAGCTCTACCAGCCTCAAAGCACACGCCACTAGGAGTCAAAGCACCGAGAGAGAGAAACAGAGAAAGAGAATCCGTTGAGAGATTGAGCTTTCCCATCGTTGAATCGATAATCGATGGAACCGCGACGATGGTATTTCCAATACGATTTACACAACACATCAGCTTATATACATATATATATATATATATATATATATATATATTTGTGTGAATCTGGACAATACATTGACGTTAACGGATTGTTCATTCCACCAATTTGGCTTCTAATATTAATCAAAATATCCATCTATTTAATCAAATGATAAATTACTTATTAATTACAAATTTCATTGGACTACTAATTGATGAACTAGAAAATTAAATTTTGTTAATTCAAAAATTTCAGGTATTTATTTAATAGATTCAAAAATTCCCACACAGGTGAAAAAAAATGATAGGTGTTAAATAAATATTTCAGGAAGTGTATATTTATTTTGAAACCACTGAAAATATAAAAATATACGGAAGTTATTTATACGTAACTTTATTTTTGTAAAAAATTTTTAGCGACGGATATTGTATATTCATATATCCATACATCGATGCATGCATTTTAAGTTTTAAAAACCGCGGTAACTTCCGTTACATATGACACACTTTTCGTTTTCCCAAACAATTAATGGGAATAAATCAGTCAACTATAAATATTTTTAACTGTTAGCGGGATTTCGTATAAAGTTTAAATTAAAACTCTCGAGGAGAGACAAGTGGTGTCAGTTTTTAACAAGATGGAAAGAAAGTATAAATATATTGTATGCTAATAAATGGTTTTATTTCTGTAAATTTTAATTCTATTTTCAGCATAAAATGCAAGAGGAAAATAGACGTTTGTCGGGACACAAGAAACTTGGAATTAAACTTTAAGTTTCAAAGTACGTACATATTTAAGCGCTTCGGAGTTACAAACAAAGTGAAACACTGAAGAAAATACTAATTTCGTGACAACTTTGTGTCATTAAAACAAGTTGTTACTTTGTATGTTGAAGGATATTTTGTAAATCAAATAATAATTACCCCTCAGGTTATTTACGTAATAACGCAATACTTATTACCGGCTAATTCAATGTTTTATTAACGAAATATCGGATTCGCGCAGGATTATGTCAATTCCCGGGTCAAAAATAAAACTTGATTCAGGCTCGCTTCGCCTTATTTTCTTTTGAAGTTATCGATTTGCCGACGATTTTTTGATAAGATCTCGACTTTTTCGACTTAAATTTAATTTTTTTCAACTTTTTGAACTTTTTTCATCTTAGTTTCAACTTATTTGTCTTTACTTTGAGCACGATAGTCATTCATCTTACTTTTGACTTGCTAAACCAAGTCGAAAAAAAGTCATTTATTCGCCTTACTTTTGCCTTAATATAGAAAAATTATTTCACCTTAGTTCTGACTTTTTCGACTTATAATTTAAGTCAGTTTCGACTTGATTTAGACTTTTTCGCCTTACATTTTAAGTCGAATAAGTCTAAACCAAGTCAATTTCAACTTGATCTTGACTTTTTCGTCTTAAAATTTAAGTCCAATAAGTCTAAACCAAGTCAATTTCAACTTGATTTCAACTTTTTCGTCTTAAATCGTGACTAACCCTAGCAGTCCTGATTCACCGTAAATTTACGGTAATTTTACCGTAAATCTACCGTAGAATACCGTAAAATTCGAGTAGATTTACCGAAAATTACGGTAAACCCACCGTATATTACGGTAAATCGGTACTTTACGGTGGATTACCGTAAATTACGGCGGGTATACCGTAAATTTACCGTCGAATACGATAAATCTACCGTAAAAAATTCGGATGGATTACCGAATTACCGTAATTTACGGTGGATTACCGTACTTCCGTATTTTACGGTAAATCGGTATTTTACGGTGGATTACCGTAATTTACGGTGGGTTTACCGTAATTTACCGTAATTTGGGTCCGTTAGGGAAGTAAGCCAGTTAAGTCTAAAACAAGGCGAAAACTTAATATATTTCATACCTCCGTAAAAAAAGTCGAGTTTGTCTTATGAAAATGGCTCCAAATTTGGACTTGGTAAACCAAGTCTAAATCAAGTTTTATTTTTGACCCGGGTAATTTAGTGTTTTATTAACGAAATATCGGATTCGCACAGGATTATGTCAAGTGGGTTCAAAAATTTATTTATCAATTTCATCAATAAAAAAAAATCCATGCATTTAAAACAAAATATTATGAAACCGGCCCTTGTTAATTGACTTTTCCGTGTAAATTAATATCCGCGTTTAATTAAATAATTAACGAACCCCATTAAGTCGAAATAAATCGCGGAAACGGGGATAATGAATATCTGGTTACATGTACATGCAGATGCATGTTTTTGTATTTATATATGTATATGAATAAGGGGATATAACAATGGGAGTACGTATTACTTTTCGATGAAATTTTACGAGATAAAAGCGCGTATGTGAATAATATTATTGAAGAGAGAAGATAATAGAAAATGCAGGTTAAAAGCCTGGACAGTTGGCGGCGCTATAACTGGATTTTACAGATATTTGACTTTCAAATGGGACAACCCCAGGATTGTGGGTGGTGCGAAGCGAATAAGAATATACCGGTAACAAAAAGTCGAATGTGTGGAAAAGTTGCCGTGGAATTCCGAGTCTGGATGAAGGTGGGATTCACAATTTAAAATTCATAACGATCATAATCCACATGCTTAGCTTAAACTTTTTAATAATCGCAACTCTGACACAAGATTTTCAACAAAGAAATTCTATAGTTAAATTTTATACGCGTGCAAAATTTTAATAAAAATATGCATTTGAATAAAAGGTCATGATTTCATGATATATATGTTCTTACGTGTAGTAAAATATATGATACACTGGGAGTTATGTGAGTTTCAAATGGATTTCAAATATTGAAAGAAGAATATTTCAGATATATATTGAAATACTGGTGTATGTTTTAGTATAAAACGTCACCTGAGGCCTTACCTACACTCGTGTACTCTGCTACAAAAGCTCTTTATTCAAGTATGAAGCTTCGAAATATTTTATCATGTTTGCTTTTCAGGGAATTCACTCTTTCATTTTTTTTTAAATAAAATAAATTTACTATTTTGCTTAATTCCTAACGAATATCAAACATTCATTATACAATTATTTTTAATCCACTAATTAATTTATTAAAAATTAATTATATCAATTCCCGCCACTGCCAGAGTGAATTTCTCTTCATTACTTTTTCATATTTTTAAATCTACTCTTTGACTCAGTCATCGCGTGACGTCATGCAGTCACTCGTCGCATTTTTGAATTTCTCGAAAATTTTTCCATTGTCATGATTGCAATTTAAAAATTCCACACCCGACAATGGGTTTGTCGCATTCTTTGCGTACTGAAAAATAATTAATTTACTTTGAACACTTCTATGGATTAATTAATTTTTTTTGGATCAAATAGGGGAAGGGGGGGGGGGGGGGCAAAACGGGATACTTAACGAAAAATTTAGTTTTTAGGGACATGCATATCATAAATTGGCTTCATTTTGATTCTATTTGAAATAAATATAACGATTTTTAGACTGCCATCAGAAAAAAAATTTTTATTTTCTGCGGGCAAAATGGGATACCCCAAAAAAAAGTAAATTTTTTTTTTTTTTTTTTCAAGTGAATAAAATTAATGTAATAATGTCTTTCTAAATTGATGTAAGTAATAAAATTTACTCTCAACATATTTTTAAAGAAGTTTTTCCTTGTTATTTCTCTTCAAAATTTGAAATTGGCGCCAATATTATACTTTTCGCAAAAAATATAAAAATGTTTTTTTTTAGCTTTTAATAGTGTAAAATGATACTAGATGTCATTTTTGACCATTTTCGAAAGTTTTTTGAGAAAAAAAAATTTTGACGAAATTTTGAGGGTATCCCATTTTGCCGGCCTATCTCATTTTGCCCCCCCCCCCCTTCCCCTACGTATTTATTTAACTATATATAGTCATCTAATAATTAAATTTGACCTGTGAATACAAAAGTAGTAAATTTATCAAACATGAATCGTGAGAGGAAAAATTTTTTCCGGCACAGCCTTCGCTTATAAATTTATAATTCATTCGTTTTAATCTACAAATTAATTAATCGTAAATAAATAATTATAATCTATTCCGTGCAGAATTATTGCAACGAATTAATTCATTATTTCAACGGAATTTATAATTATCAAAATTTTGAATTACTCATAAATTTAAATTAATATTTTAAAATTTTTCCATTCATTACTTCATGGATTATTTTTTGAATAATTAAACATCTCATGGAATTAAAAATAAATAAATTTACTATAGTGCGCCACTCAATAATGAGTGTTTTAAGATTCAACTGTAAGTACTCACGGCTTCCATTAAAAACTCATTAGAGAAAAATAGAAAAATCCTTAACAAATCAACCCTAGTAAAATTTTAATCCAAAAATTAATTTGCTTCATTAAAAAAAAAAACCATTAACTTAATTAAGCGCTTTATAAATATTTGCTATAATTTATTCATGAAGCGGGAATTCAAATTTATTTTTAAAATTTATGTTAACAAAACAAAATAATCCAATTATATATAATTTGTAATTAAAATAAACAAATAAATACAAATGAGACAAATATAATCGAACATTGACACAATAAAATTTTATTGATAACAAAAATTAGTAGTATGTGTACACACGAGCTTAAATTTTAATACAAACATTGTATATAAAATTATTTTCCATAACAATTTCAGTCTTGTGTGTATGTACGTATAAATTATTTAAATTTGTATAGTATTTTTAAATGCCAACGCAAATATTGACTTTTCAATAAAATTAAAGAACCAACGGGTATTATGCCGAACAAAATGAGAGTGGGTGTGAGTAAATTGTGTTATATGTTTATATCCAGGGAGCCAACCGGTTGAAATGAACCAATTGTTATTTAAAATAATACAAATTCTCTTGTGACATTGAAAGGGAGTGAGAAGGCAAAGTTGGGAGTCGGGAATCGGGATCTCTCCCGAGTTTACTATAGACAAGGGCAATTAATTACAGAAACACATTTATACACGCAAAGTGTTGCTTTTCGCTTGTGCAGTCGGTTTGTTACAGTATAATTTTCCTTCCCGACACGTGTTTGTCATCAGGTGCGATACCAGATTAACTATTTTCCTCGCAGTACTCCATAGTTTGTTCTGCACTCAAACCCAAACAAACCAACGATATATCACGTTTGGTTTTTCCTTTTTTTCATCCATTCCTGTAATAAATTTAAATTTGTTCATTTTGTTGCAATAATCCTGACGACATTCAAAAGTCAAAAAAAAAAAAAATCGGTCTATCAGTTGACCCTGCGGGCCAACCCTAATTTTCGAGCTGGTGTTTTCGAAAAAAAATGTTTTTCACCATTTTTTCTCCAACGATATCTCTCAAACGAATAAACCGATTGAGACGGTTGAGGTGACAATTGACGCGTTTTATCAAGTTCTAAAGCTGATCAAATTTTGAATTCGATTTATCGAGTCGTTTTTGAGATATTTCAAAAAAAATTTTTTTTTTTAATTCTTTCGACAACGGTTTCTCTTGAACGAATGAACCGATTTTGATGGTTGGGGTGGCATTCGACGCGGCTTCTAAAGCTTCAGAGCCCAGTCGAGTTTGGAATCAATCCATCGAGCACATTAAAAGTTATAAAAAATAAAACATTTTTTAAAAAATTTTATTTTTAGAATATCTCTGAACGAGCCCTACCGATCAAGATCAATTTCTCACAGCTTCAAGATATTGACAAGCCGCATCGAATGACACCTTAAAGTTCAAAATCGGTTCATCCGTTCAAAAGATACAGGTATTTACATACGTACGTACATACATACACTCGGACATCATCGTGAAATTAGTCAGAAAAGCTTCCTAGGATCTTAAAACGTCGACATCTGATGAAAATTCGATTTTCGTAAATCGGACCGAAACCAATAACTTCCCGAATTTTTGAAAATTTAAAATTTTCTTAGCGGGAAGTTAATAATAAAATGAACTGGGACGCTAATGGAAATAACGGGCTGTTATATCGCGATTATTGTAAGATAACAGCGCATATGATTGAAAATGTAGCGGCGATAAGAGTCGAGTAGATTAAAATGAAAATACGGGGTGGGAATAAAGATTGAAAAGGAAAAGGAGAAAGGCCATCAAGGAGAATGTTCTTAGAGTGTCTTCTACAAGATTAAGATCCTGCTGAGACCGCCTGAGGTGTTGGCGAAAACGAGGGATGTACCGTCAAAGTGATAGCTAACAATCTTCTCGCTCACTTCCATTCACTCTTCTCAGACTCGGCTGCTTTATCGCCGTCCTTAGACACGGTGTACACTCTGGTACTATAACTCCAGAGCATACTGTACTAGTCTACTCCACTCTACTCGTTTATTATTATATACCAAGCTGTAGTTGTAGTCCTGGGGTATAAATCATCCCATGTATATACAGATATATATCGCAAGGATGAGACCAAGTGCGCAACATAGTCAAGCGAAGCAATAGAAACACCCCTGTCTAAACATCAATTATAACTATAAGACAATTTCATTCTGTAAAATGTATACATATATATGTGAGGCTAATTTGTTTTGAGATTAACTTGGATAAATTGCTTACTAACAGTCATTAATTTATATTTATACTCAATTTATTCAGAATAATATCTACCGCTCATAATAAATTCAATTTTTCAATGAAAAAACCCTTGGAAATTTGTTTTTTTTTTTTGTTAAATACCACCACCAAAATTAATAAAAAATTTATTCAATTAGATAAGTTTGCTAAAGAAACTTTTTCATCGAACGTCAAATAAATTTGTTGAATAGTACTGTAATTTAACGGGTCAAATTTCGCGATTGATGTGCTGGTGCAGGAGAAGCCTGTGAAATTAGTAACATATATTCAATCTCGAGAGCATACAGCCCGAGCAATCTAGATCTCTACCACTGATTTCATTTGAAACAACAAAACTTTTTATTTTATTAAATAATTTACTTACTATTGTAAACTTACACGGCAACCAATCAAGCTAATTGCGCTCGGCTATAAAACTCTAACATTGTTATGAAACAAATAATATAAAGAATCCTATAAATTAATGATAATAAAAAGCAATCAAATAGGTTAATTACAACTAAGAGATGTGTGCGCAATAATATATATATCAAGTAAAATAAGTTAATCAAACAATGATTGCTCAAAGTGATGGAGTGAAAGATATATATAGAGGTATATATAGAGGCCAGTAACCGGTCCAGTCCCTCGGGCTCTCATTAATTGTAATTCAACGACAATTTCGTGGCACTTCACCTCTCTCAACCTGCATTACTAATGCTACTATGGCTTGAGTACTAGCTTAAATTGGTGAAATAATTAGTATGAACCTGAAACCCAAAGTAGCCTGTGGAGGATGACCAATACGAGTTTTACCAACTTATCATTTTATACGACATTATTCATACAACATGGTACTCATGACCTCCCTCACATTCTTCTTGTTTATCTCTACCTCCTTTAATATTCATTCAAATACTTACTATTATTATTCATATCAGTGCTGCGATTGTGGCTTTTTTGATGTAACACCGCTGAATTTATGAATTAAGGCGATATTTTTTAAGCCGAGGAAAAAGAAAAGTCGATGATTAATTTTTTTGGGATTCTTGCATATCAACATTCAATTAATATGACGATTGTCACTTGGGTATGAATTTTTTATGAATATTTTGTAAAGATAATTGTAATAAAAATTTCTTAATTACCAAAATGTATCCCCATTCCATGGTTTTTGGAGTTCGAACAAGATAACTAGTGCATGAAAATTTTTCATTAATCTAATCCACTCCATGGTTTCTGGAGTTCGAATCAGATAACCAATGCATGAAAATTTTTCATTGTTCTAATCCACTCCATGGTTTTTGGAATTTAACCAAGTATATAACCAATACATGAAAATTTTTCATTAATCTAATCTACTCCATGGTTTTTGGAGTTCGAATCAGATAACCAATGCATGAAAATTTTTCATTGTTCTAATCCACTCCATGGTTTTTGGAATTTAACCAAGTATATAACCAATGCATGAAAATTTTTCATTAATCTAATCCACTCCATGGTTTTTGGAGTTCGAACCAGATAACCAATGCATAAAAATTTTTCATTGATCTAACCAACTCCATGGTTTTTGGAATTTAACCAAGTATATAAACAACGCATGAAAATTTTTCATTATGCTGACCAACTCCATGAATTTTGGAGTTTGGACAAGTGTATAAGCAATGCATGAAAATTTCAGGAAAATTCTTCATTACGCTTAATCTAGAATATTAATCAAAAAGTCATATCAAAGTTTACAATCGTCTCATGAGGTGAATATTGATATACGTAATCATTCTCACGGAGTCCATCATAGCTTAACATAAGTTTTCCAAAACAACTTTGAAAACCAATAATTGAAACAAATAGTTTATCTAGTAATCAAGTGATCTAAGCTAAAGAACCTTACAAGTCTTAGACATGAGCTAATACAAAGTGGAATCTGATGTACAAGTCCAAAGCAGTTGGTTAACTATTCGCACACACTTGAGCAACTTGTACGGACATATACAATGTTCTAGCCCAAGTTCAAACACTAGACTATATAGTGGACTGGCTGATGGTCTATAGTATTCCAGAGTCTGGAGTCTCTGGTCGAGCATCAACTAGACTAGTGTCCTGCCCTCATACTGTTTCTAATTCGATTTACTTTGCGGACACCGAGCGCATCCGTCCGAGATAAGCGCTGACAGTTCGTCTCGCACAACGTTACATTATTTACCCAAGCATTTAAATATTTAACTGAATTTATTAAAAACTTACTCATAATTTTTATCTCCGAATAAAGAAAGCTTTATTAAAACCTCCTTTGATCTTTTCTGGTCCGGCTAAATAATGAGCTATTATTAAAATGTGTCGGGGGATTTTATCTCGTATTTTTAGATTTTTTCCTTTATTATTACTGTGGGTTTTATTATTTTTTCTTTTGCATATCCTCTATGAATAATGTCCTCTATCACACAACGATTTTATGAACCAAGGAATATAAGGCACTTGGTATTCGTAGAGGCGGTCGCTCCATTTTATATATTAGTAATGAATGTAACCCCCAAAGTAGCCCAGATTTACCCTCCTAAATATACTTATACAGTGGACTTACACTTATTTCGTATGTATATTTGGACATTAACATAATCCGACTAGCGTCCTCGATAGACAGTTTTTTTTATACCCAAACATTAACGTTATCACATACGTCTATTTTATATTATTTATTTTTATGCCTCCCTTTATCTGAGTAATGTCCTCCCACAAAGGTATAGATTAATTTTATTACCGTTGTTTCAGATATATATATTAATTAGATAATATTGTTAATGCATTTGATTTTTTTCAGGCGAATTTCAAGTGATACATTTGTTGTATTGACTTTAATTATTTGCAGTTAATTCCCTAAAGCCGTGTATTGACGAACCGGGTGGACCACAAGAGCTTTTATCTCAACGCCATCGCACGGAAATCGAATATTTAATTGAACTTTTCGGAATTAAATGATTACATGGTAAAAAAATTTAAGTTAAACAAACATCACCGCAATTTGTAAATAGACTTCTTTTCATTACATTCAATTTAGTGTAACAGTGTAAGTGGGAATTCAATAAAATCCCCGGGGACTCAAGTTTTTTTATAGCGATAATAAAGTTGACTTTTCATCCAAAGAGTATTATGACAAAAAATTTTAATTTCATTTTCAACTGGCGGTTTAAAACTTCAAAACTCGTTTTCGAGGGTTCCAAATCAATATTTTATTAAGGGTGAATATTAAACGGGCTCTATCAAATAATTTATTGACAATCGGAACATCGATTGCAGGCTGTTTAATAATCACCCTTCACACTTTACGTCACTTGACTAAATTAATTTTTAAAAATATTAGTTCAATTATTTTTTGGTAATCATCCACAAGTGCTCTACCTGTTTTTGGATGTTGAAAATTTGTGATACTGAAGTTAGCAGACGTCTATTAATTTTTTGATTTTTCTTTAGACGATAAACCATAAAAAAAAAAAATATTTGAAAAAATTGCACCTGTAGTTTTTTTAATTTTCTACATGTGCATATTTTTATTTTATTTCTTTGCAATTGATTTGTTGAAAAACGAAAATTCAAAAATTATTAAATGTCTGCTAACTTCAGGATCATAAAAATTTTCTACTTTCGAGCAAATTTCAAAGGGTTCATCCATAAATTACGTCACAATTTAATGGGGAGGGGGGTATCACCAAAATGTGACATAGTGTGACAAGAGGCATGGGGGGGGTCAATATTTTTGTGACGTCACATTTAAAAATTAAAAATACTAAAACGCGAAGTTCAGACGTGAAGAAAAAACTTTAAAAATTTACGAACTTGTTCTATATTTATTAATAATTTAGCATTTTCGCTATGAGATTATCTCTCATGCAACGTCATTTAACTTCTAGAGCGGCGTTGTAATGCAAGTGAGACACTCAAATAGCTGTTTTCTCTCGATTATTTTAAATTTATGCATAAATTTAAAAAATGTGTGACATCACATCAGGAGGGGGATCATAAAAATGTGACAACCTGTGACAAGGACGGGGGGAGGAATTCAAATGTCCTAAAATTCGTGTGACGTAATTTATGGATGGCCCCAAATTTGTTTTTCCGACTTAATAATTTTGATTGAAAAATAATTTTAATTCTGGCAACAAAAAATTTTTGCATAATTGCCGTAATTTTCCTTTGTGAATAATTTTCAATACAAGAAAAAAAAAAATGGCCGGTAAAAATAAAAGCATGAGACTCATGACTTACAAGCCATAAAAAAGTCTAGGTAGAATGACAATCATCAGCTTAAAGAAACGATATCGTATCGATCTATAAGTTACAGGTATAATGGTGGTAGAGGTCGTGCTCTATCTGAAATACAAGAGTATACCTCTACCCAATTCTTATTTCATCTTCTTCGTGTCTTACCCAATCACCTCAGCGTTTTCTACTTGACCCTTTCTGAACGATATATATCTCAACGACCAATACCAATAGCAAACCCAATGAAAATATACGTGAGTCCGTCGTACAGAATGGAAAATACGCTTTTGTCTCGGACTAAATTTTCTTACCTTTTTATTTTTTATTATATAGATTTTTTTATTTTTATTTATTTCATCTATTCGTTATTCCCTATTTCACGAGATTGCGGCTCCGCTGAGCTTACATCCATTTTTATTCCAATATATATGTATATATATTTGTGTATATAGATATAATATGTACACCATCGCCGTCTATATTGTCGAAAAGATTCACATGACAAATGTCGAGTGAAACGTGATACTCCACTTGACCACAATAGCACTTCAATAAAAGCTTGCTTTTTTTCCCAAGCTTATACCTCCTGAAAGGCTTTCTCACATTTCAAATATCGTATCACATAGACTCTTGATACAAAGCATACTTCGTAAAACAAATTCCCCCATTTATATTTTTTACTCATTTTTCCCGCAAAAAAAAAAAAATTACTTTCTCACGGGTCATATTTTTTACCGCCAGCATAAAAAGTTAAGTAACAATAAATATAAATTTAATAATCAAGTGGTCAAAATTTTTTTTCAGTAAAATTACTTTATCGGTGTCGGTAATTTTACAAAGTTTCGTATTAAATTAATCGCACTAAACTGATGTCGCAATATCGAAACTAGAAATTTCTAAGACGAGAACAAACATGATCGTTGAATGCGGTGTTTCTGACGATGGAAGTTTGTTTGTGCCTCATGGCGACGTAACTAATATATATATATAACGTAACGATTTACTATATATGCAATATATATGACGATGAGAACACACAGATGAATAACTTCGGTAATGGCTGGCTCCCTCAGGAACACGAAGCAAAGGCAAATGTCGACGCAACTTGCCACCCTCTTTCCCCTTGCCACCCTTTCCACCCTTTACCTTCCACCTTAATTACCGAAAAGTTACAAACTATTCTTCGATGATCTGTTATATCACAAATTAATTACTGTTGGTTGCATAATTATAAATTAATTTATTGTCAATTACCGTAAGCTTTGACGAAATTTCGTCACTGTTACTTTTATGTAATATTTATATAAGTATGTATCGAATGAATATAAAAATGTTGTTATATAAAATAAAAATATAGTGACGGGTACTATTATTGATGTATCAACATTGGGGTTATAAATTGTACAGCCGAAATAAAAGTTGGGTGTAGAAATAAAATGAAATATAGGGAATAAAAAAAAAAAAAAAAATAGTATAGATGGATAAATAAAATAAAAAAGGAGTAAGAAAAAAGCATGGCATGATTTTTCGCACCGGCTCGGTGATTTGCACGCTCATACATGTTTTTGTACAATGAAAAATATACTGCGTCGTTAGCTGTTGGCTGAAATTAATACGATTTTCTCGCGTGATTCTATTTATTTTTTTTTCTTAACGTTTTATAACGATTTTAACAGCGCCACAATTATTTCAGCCTTTTTTTTTAATAATAATAATAATAATAATAATAAAACAATTGCATGTAAAAGCCACTTGGACAATGTGAAGAAATTTAATTTACATTAATTCACTATTTAAATGTTTTTCATTTATTCAACTTGTGCATGATGGAAAAATTTCTGGAAGCAACAGAGATCTGAAATTTTTTTTCTTTTTATGTCAAACAAATTCTTTATTAATTGAAACAAATTTTAAAAATGCATTTGAAGGAATACTGAGAAGTTTTTTACATATTTACAAATAATCCGAAATTTGTTCATAAAATTTTCAAGAAAATTCTAGGACGTTTACTATTTTCAGTATCATGAAAAAATTATTAACAGAAACAAAGTTCTCAATAAATTATGAAAAGTATTTCTATAATATATGAAAATATTTCAAAAATTTATAAGAATATATAGTCTCTAGATGTAATGGACAATTTCTCTGTGAGAAATGCTGGAAAATTTACAAATCCACTGATATACATTCGCCATTAAGTCAACAGTTTACATCAGTAGAGTAACTTCACCCTCGTAATGTTAATTTGCACTACTGATGTAATCTGATGACGTAATAGCAAAAGCATACTTTACATTACTAGTGTAAATGATGTTCTCACCATAAGATTACACTAGTTTCGTGAGTTTTAATTTTTTGCTAAGATCAGAAATCACGCATATAATTTATTTTCTATGAAAACGTTTTGTATTAAATAGAAAAAAATATTGAAAGTTTAGATCGTAAATTTTATGGATCGTTGGACGCGACAATAAACAGTTTCTATATCATAGACCAATAAACAACCAGACGGTTTTGGATTTAATGGCGTGGTGTGTATGACGGAATGTAAAATAACTGAAGGTACATATGAAGTAGAACGTAACTGAAAATTTATATAGATATGGGAAGTCGAATATGTTTCTTATTGTTGGCGATTCAGTAGTTAATGGCGGAAAATAATGTATATGACCATTACGATCTCGTACTTCTCGAGCGAAGTACCCAACAATGAAGTCGTCGGATTTTATATACATATATATATATATACCTTTTGAACACGACATAAAGATAACTGTACACACAAGTTGGTTTTGGTGGGTCGCATTAGTTTATTACTCTGTATAAATGATAAAAGCTGCAATTACTTGGGAGCTATTATTTTTGTTAGTAATAACTGTAATTACGGAGAGTTACTTTAGCTTATTTTTATGGCCACGCTAAAATTAATTATTTATTTGAACAATTTGAAGCATTATTTAATTGTTTGTTTTATTTTTCAAATTGTGAGTCATGAAGTGATAAATTTAACTGTGGCAGTATGATAAATTTTATTACTTCAACCTTGCAAGTTTTTTAATCTTTATCACTCTTTAGTTTTATTTTTTTGTATAGATTATTTTATAGTTTTTTGGAAAATTCCTAAAAACTAAAAAAATATACAAAATATTTATTGTACGACCGGTAAAATTTCTGGGGATTATTTGATAAAAAAAAATAGTAATTTTAAACAAAAACTGTGAAGTAAATTTTATTTTAATGTAGTATCTGCAGATACATGCGTCATAATAAAGTGAAGAATTTATATTTTGTAGAAATATATATATATATTAGACTGGGCCAAAAAAATCGACTATTTTTTTTTTTTAACGGTACTGTGAAAATATTATTTGGGATGACAAAAAAAAATTATTGTGAAAATTTGAGCCCTTAATATTGAAATTAAGAGGTGTATCATCGCAATTTGAAATTGAATGCTCTACAAAAAAGGTCTCTTAACAATTTTCGCTAAATTCACTCCTTCAAAAGTTATTCAGGGTTAAAGTTAAGTAAAACGACTTTAATAATCTTGAATAACTTTTGAAGGAGTGAATTTAGCGAAAATTGTTAAGAGACCTTTTTTGTAGAGCATTCAATTTCCTTTGAGAATATCGATTGGTTTTCTCCGGAAACTTATTTTTACATATATGAAAAAAATTCCAAAGTTGAACAATCAAATTTTAAAATCATCCCAATGTTCCAAGCATGATTATGAGGAAACGGTTCAACTGACGAAAAATTTCAATCAAACCCTTTTTGTAGAGCATCAAATTTCCTTCAAAAAATGTATCCAAGTCGATTTCGATTATCTCGATGGTTTGAGAGTTATGAGACAAAAACCCGCTCATTAAAAAAAAATCAAAAATTGCGATGATACACCTCTTAATTTCAATATTAAGGGCTCAAATTTTCACAATAATTTTTTTTTGTCATCCCAAATAATATTTTCACAGTACCGTTAAAAAAAAAAAATAGTCGATTTTTTTGGCCCAGTCTAATATATATATATATATGTATTATTGAATGCACAACTACACACACACACACACACACACACACACACACACACACACACACACACACACACACACACACACACACACACACACACACACACACACACACACACACAAAAGTAAATGAAATGGTATGAGGCTAAAGAGGGTTGTATGAGGCTCAAAAATTTCGCCCTCATATCGTCCTCACTATGGTATTTTGTCCGATAACTACTACATTGAGGGTCACATGAGGAGCAAAATTTGTATGTGATTTCATCCTCATTTGACCCGACACAACCTCACCAAAGTTGGTTATTTGTGGTTGAAATGGGGGCCAAAATTTCGACTCGGGTGTGCGCTAAGAGAATCTCTACATATTTTTACAATCCTATGAAAAAATAATAGTCTGTTTGCTGAACTGTTTTTGTAAAAATTCCAAGTCATAGATAAACTCGCGTTAAATATTTATGCATATATGTGATAATGACAATGAGAACATAAAAGTCAAGGCTGTCATGCCGTCAATAAGTATATATGTTCATTGGAAGAAACTTCGATGATTCACTTCTACGAAAACTTTTGCTCACCAATTTTTTAAAAATGTCAAGACTATTTTTGTTGCTTCTTATTTTCGGAATTCTGACTTTTGATCCGATAAATGCGGATGGGGATTGTGTAAAAATCCGAGGGGAGGTAAGTAATTAATTTAATAACGTGTTTTTGTTGAAAATCAAATTTTAGTTATTTGTACTGTGTAACCCTTTTAAATGATATAGTCTTATCATAGCGCCACGCACATTGGCCACTAATTCAAATTGAGATAAACATGTTCGAAAATTTCGTTAAAGAACAAAAATATTAATTTTTTAATTGTAATTTCTGTCTGTTGTTATTTGAACTCACGTTAGTGGCCAACATAACCCAATGTTATCACGAGACCATAGCATTTTAAAGAAGGAAAAATAATCTGTCTAAACTTTAAAGTCTACCAATTGGTGTATAAAAACATAATTTTGGGTTTCAAAAACTTGAAGGGAGAATCAACTTTGAATTTCGTCTTTTGTATTGGAGCTCATAGATAGTCAAAATTTCCGGATTTGCTCTTAAAGTTTCAAAAATTTATTTATTTTTATTTTTCAGTGCCACCCAATAGCAAACCTCAAATGCTGTGATGAACCTGGTCATGCACCGCTTTGCTGTACTAATGTATTTTCAAAAGGAACTTGTCAGCCTGACTATTCTACAACTATGAAATTATTTGGTACATGTCCAATAGGAACTGGATGATTGTAAAATGTATCTAGCCGAATATCTCTGAAAAACAATAAACAATTTTCATTCGGCTTTATAATGGCGTTCATTTATGTACCTGAAGATCAAAACGTTTTTCGTACAACGAAAATGAAAAAAATGGATGTAATTTGACTTAAGAAGTAAATGGGGTAGGCTGCAATTTTCGGCTGACGTGCGAAACATTTCAGAAATCTAGATCCAATAGATTTTTTACTTTTCATTTCGATTTTTTCATTTTCGTTTCGCGAAAAACGTTCCGATCTTCAGGTACATGTTCATTTCTATTTATTACTAAAGAAAATTCAAAACTTCTATTCACGATTTTTATAAATTGTATCACATATTTCCTGGTCTTTTTTTTATAGAAGTTAAAGTAAATGTTCTTCCATAAGTCACATTAAATATTCCTTAAAAGCCATAACTTGATCATCTCAATTTTTGTCATTTCACTCTTCTTGTATTACGTCGCCGGAGAAGTTTGCATAATAACCGTAATAAGATAGACAGAGAAGAATCAGAAAATAGATAGAGATAGAGATAGGGAGTTAGTAAAAACCTCTGGAGGTCTCAAAGATCGTTATAATGAGAAACGTTACTGACATCTTAACGACACAGGAGTGTCAGTACAGAGATAAAGTCATGAAGAAACTAAATTAGTTCTCGCTGATGCTCTACCACTGGCATAAATATCATCATCATCATCATCATCGTCCTCGTGGGCAAATCCCTAACGGGTTATCGTCATAAGTTTTCGCTGACTCTTTCATTGGGATTATTACTACTCTGTAATAGTCTACACATTTATTTTACCTCTTCGTGTTCGTCGTCTCTATTTGCGCTGGGATTATAAAATATATAAATATATCAACTAGATATTCGTATAACGAGATAACAAAATATTTGAATACATTAAAAAAATAAAAGAAGTGTTTCCACAAAAAATATTTGTAAAATAAACCGTCAGATCTGCAGTGTAACTGAGATAAAAAGTTGTTAAGCAGGATAAAAAAATAATATAATATTTCTTTAGAGTAAAGGATAGAATTTAATTTTTAAAAATTTATTTTTCTCGACGAATTAATTAACGCGCTTTGTAGAGACAACAAAGCCTTTGTTTTAATTTAAAAATGATGAACTTTCATTTTTATTCAATTATTTGTGAATTTTATTAACAGAAATTTTAAGTTTCTCAACTGTAAGTTTAAATATAAGAAAAAAATAGTTGATCAAATTCGTAAACTTTTTTTTTCACCAACGCGGAAGAATGTTTGGAAAGTTTTGAGGTTTAACTCGTCTGATAAAAATCTTAAAAAAGATCAGCTGGTTATCGAATCATTGGCGGGATTGCTGAAGAATTTTTTTTCCCGTAAACTCCATCGATAACAAAACGAAATTTTTACTTTTTAAAAGTTGTTTGGCTGAAGTTCATCAAAGGACTCAGCACATATTACCAGAATTATATTTACGAGATCTTGAGGCTTCTCTGAAGACAATTTTGAATGAAAAGATACCATCAAACTCGAAACCCATTGATTAAATTAAATAATCTTACCATCAAACCAGCGGGAAAACCTTTGAAAAGACTTTGAAGTTACTCGACTGAGCAGATTTCTTGATAGGTTTCCACAAATGAAGCATTTCTGTTCTTAATTTCGTCGTCCAGAGACACGACAGCTAAATCTATTAATCAATCTCAATAATATTTGCCCGCGAAAATTAGATTTGAAAAATAAAAGTAATACGAATCGTTATCCTTATTCGGAGAATTCAAATTTTCGCAGTAGAAAGTAAAAAAAAACTTCAAAGCTATCAACCCCACAGATGCCGATATATCATGCACTGCGATAAAATTTTCTGAAAATTCATAGATTTAACATGCGAACACTGCTCAGGTGCGTTAAATACGACCCCCGGCACGGTTTCGCGACCAAATATCCGATGACAAAATAACCGCGACAAAATAACCGCGGACAAAATAACCGAATATTTGATTTTTTTTTACAAAATATTGCTTTATATAGATATATATTCATATTTTCTGAGAAATAATTGCAAAAATGATGAATTTCACATACATAACATCCTGAAAAATATGCACTGAGAATATTTTTGACAACACTATTTTCATACACAAAACATCCTGAAAAATATGCACTAGAAGTATATTATTCATCATTTTTATTTTTCTATTTTATTTCCGGTTATTTTGTCCTCAATTATTTTGTCGTCCAGTTACTTTGTCGTTCGGTTATTTTGTCCGCGGTTATTTTGTCCGCGGTTATTTTGTCCGCGGTTATTTTGTCCGCGGTTATTTTGTCGCGGTTATTTTGTCTTCGGTTATTCTGTTAGGGCATCCCCCGGCACTACATAAATAATACTACTCTCTAAAAACGAATTAGTGAAAATCACTATTTGGCAGTGAATAGTCACTTATTGCTAGTGCAAAGTATACCACTATTTGAATTAGTGATATACTTTTCACTAGCAAATAGTGAATAATCACTAATTTCTCTATTTCATATTTAAGAGAGTAGTAATTAAGGGAAGCCGTAGTCTTGGCAGGAAAGCTGTTGGCCTCGAAAATGGGCCGAAATGCTGATTTCAGTGACATAGTCCAGGAAAAAAGTATCAAAATATGAAGTCATAGGGTAAAAACTACTCAGACATGTTCGGGACGACACCCTGCAGTAGAAAAATGATAATAGCAATTAAGAAGAGCTGTGCAATCTTAGCAGGAGAGCTATCGGCCTCGAAAATGGGCCAAAACGGGCCAACATTCCGTTTTCAAAGACGTAGTCTTAGAAAAAAATATCATACATATATATATAGCGGTCGGTAGTAAGTTATACGCTCGACTACCTATCGAAAAGTTCCACTATGAATATTTCATATTTACATTTTTATGGTTTATATTCATCAAAAGTAAATGCATCTACATTTTCCACATATCATCGCATTCCAACATTTTTCGAGTATCAAAGACGTCATTTACATTTTCAATATTATTTCATACCCAATCAAACAATAAAAAAAAAGTTATAAATGCGAATCCTCGAGCTCTATATTTTTCAGTACTCCTTTGAAATGTTAAATATTTAAAAATAAAAAATTTCAACTTAAACTCGAGAAAGTTAAAAATTGCAGTCATTTTTATTATTTACCTAGAGATTGTTAACTTACACATCTCTTGATATTCATTACCACCCTGACTTTATATTTTCTTTAAAACTTTTTTTTATTTTATTCAATTTAGATAAATATTTTTTTTCGCCTTTCGTATTTTGTTACATAAAAAAAGTTTCATCGGTCTTACAGTTAAATTGAACATTAACTAAGTAATTCTCGAGTTTGGAACAAAGCAACTTTGTTCCCGCTTATTTTTCTTTCGTCATAAAAATTAAGTCCCGCATAAAAAAAGTAACAATAATGATAACTTTTCTCTACTTTCTATTCAATTCAGATTATTTTACTAATTTTAATAACAAAAATAAGGATGAAAAATATAATAATAAGGTATCTTATATCTATACAATAAACTTTAAAAAAAATCCCAGCGAGTCTATTATACATTTTCTTTTGTAAAAAAGTTCGAATGTCCCAGCGGAATCGAGAGAAAAGCCATAACTTCTTTTATCACAAGGGAATAAAGTATTTCGAAAGATTATTCAGAATCTAAGAACCACTGCCGGACCACCATCCGATAATTCACCGTCAAAACACTATAAGAGCGAATGAAAGTTATCTTTCAGATCCTTTCTACACTCTTAAATATTTTATGTATATAAATGTACAAGTGCCATCTAACACTGAACCATACTGTCAACCGATAAATTCTTCTCATAACTTCGTAAATCTTGCGACTTAAATTTTTTACATTCTCTATTATTTATTTTCTCTATTATTACCTCCTCAGATTCATTTATTCAATATAAATTTATATACTTTATATATTTTATCACAATAATTTTTAAATTTTTATCGAATCATAAAAAAAGGGGACAAAAAATCAGTCTCCTAAAATTTTTAATAAGACCCGTACAAAAATAGATTGATCACTCATTGATCACTGACTGATCACTGACTGATCACTGACTGATCACTGACTGATCACTGACTGATCACTGACTGATCACTGACTGATCAATCATCGATCACGGATTGATCAACAACTCATCGTTAATTGATCAATAATTGATCAGTCAGTAATTAACCACAGATCAATAAGAGATCACTTAAAGATCAATAACTGATCACTCTGAGGAGAATAATTTGATAGTGATCAATCAGAGATCAGTTAGAGATCACCCAGTGATCGGCGACAATCTATAGATCATTCGGAGATATCATAAAAATTGTGATTTTCATTTAAACACTGAACGATTTTTATGCGATTTTCGAATGATCTATAGGTTATCGCTGATTGATCACTGGGTGATCTCTAACTGATCTCTGATTAATCACTATCAGATTATTCTCCTCAGAGTGATCAGTTATTGATCTTTAAGTGATCTCTTATTGATCTGTGGTTAATTACTGACTGATCAATTATTGATCAATTAACGATAAGTTGTTGATCAATCCGTGATCGATGATTGATCAGTCAGTGATCAATGAGTGATCAATCCATTTTTGTACGGGGACTATTGACAAAATATCTCAAAATCTATTCAAGAAGGCAAAAAGTTGTGGGGCAAATTGACTCAATTTTTAATAGAAAATCAATTTATTCATAAATCAAATTTTTTTTAATGACTCGTTCTGCCCCATGTGTTTTTTTAGACTACTACACTTTCAAGGGAATTATTTAGCAGCTAGAAGAGTAATAGTAAAAAAAAATTACCTTTCCCTAATTATCCCATATGTGACATAAAAAAAGTTAAACTTTTTTCAGTAAAAAAAACGTAATTTTTTTTCAGTTCATAGACATTTACATATAACCTCGACTACATATGAGGAATAAATTTAAACAGATATTCAACGGTTACTTGAAATACACGAGTAAGTTATCAAGTCGATGGTCAGCTCATTTCAAATGTCCGTTTGAATCAGACTCTGATTGAACGAACAATCGATCGCGATATTTTTTTACTTTTACCGCCTATTATTTTTTTTTTAATAAAAAAAAAGTATGTGAGGTTTCATATATAAAAAAAAAATAATTTCCCATCTATAATAATTAATTAATAGTAAACGTGAGAACATGAACCAGCGAACAAATGAATGCAATGCACGTAACACATGATCGCGTATGATTGATGTATGCTCCAGTGCAAGACTAAAGTGCGCATAACTTATGCATGTCAACGAATTATATGACTACTTCAATGCAAGTTGAATGACCATATCGTACACGCCAGCTAGATCATACACATCCCAACAGTATATAGAACATGATATATATATATATAAATAGTGCACATTGAGCTATAGCTCATCTAACGCATAAGTGAAATCCACAATAGATCTCATCTATGCACCGCGCACTCTACACACCCAAAATATTTATTCATAATAAACGTATCGGAGCACAAAGCTTTTGATATTTAAATTAAAACGTTATTGACATTAATAATCACAGAGCCGCGAATTCAACAACAAAACCCCTCAGAGCTTACAAAGATCCACTTTAATATAAAAAGTGTGTTCAGAAAACGCCTGGAGTACATTAGAATCTATTTTAAGTTTAATGCATAACTTCAGAGCTTTTTGATGTTTAGATTTAAAGCTCAAGTTCGGCAGAAAGGTTGTCCTCTTTTAATCTTTGCCCTCGAGCAGAGCCTGCCCTCATTACTACATCCGAGGCTACACTGAATTAATCCACCATACGCGAGACCCAATGCCCTTGTGATATTTTAAAAAACCGACCGCTTTAATGAGATTTTTTATGAGGTAAGTATTCAATTATCTCGGAGGAAAAGCAAAGAAATGGGGAAACTCTACTTGGACTCCTTTGTCGTGCATCAGACTGGCGCTTGATTCGAATTTGATAATCAGGCAGTTTAATTGCTGAATAATTTCACGGATAAATTATTCCTGTTTTAAATTCTACGTCATACACTGTAAAAAATCACTGGGGTAAGTCCAAACGGTGTAGGTGGTAAAATCGGCGGTGTTAAATTTCAACACCGAAAGCGGTGTGAAAATAACGCTGCCGCCGGTGTAAATATTCTGTACCGGTTTTAAAACAAAATCTCCGGTGTTAAAATATCGCCGCTGCTGGTGTAAATATTCTAGACCGGTGTTAAAATAACGCCGCCGCCGGTGTAAATATTCTGTACCGGTGTTAAAAAAAAATCTCCGGTATTAAAATAACGCCGCTGCCGGTGTAAATATTCTAGGCGGGTATTAAAAAAAAATCTCCGGTGTTAAAATAACGCCGCTGCCGGTGTTATTATTCTAGACCGGTGTTAAAATAACGCCGCCACCGGTGTAAATATTCTGTACCGGTGTTAAAACAAAATCTCCGGTGTTAAAATAACGCCGCTGCCGGTGTAAATATTCTAGACCGGTGTTAAAATAACGCCGCCGCCGGTGTAAATATTCTGTACCGGTGTTAAAATAACGCCGCTGCCGGTGTAAATATTCTGTTTTTACACCGGTTTCCCCGCTTTTACACCGATTTTACTCCGCTTTTACGCCGGTTACCCCGATTTAACACCCGTATTTTTATCACCGGTGAATTACTCCTCCTACACCGTTGTAATTTTATTTTAACACCGGGCGGAGTTAAAATGAGTCCATTTTTAACACCGTTTTTTTTACAGTATAGTAAAGCCGAGCAATAGTGGCCATCTTAAATTTAAATAGGCCGTTGTAATTTTTCCATGTGTTCATTTAAATTTCCGCACGTAGCCGACATGGTCTGGCTTAGAACTTAAATATTTAAAGAGCCTATTGAAAGAAGGAGCTTTTAATGATGAATAGGTTCCAGACAGACGGGGGCTGTTTTGGAAGCCCAGTGGTAAATCTCTTAGGTGATAAATGATGGCGGTGCGTTGATGACGTCGACAGGGCTTGTTAGACACACACATACAGCACACGGGACACACGATTGAGTACTACATATAGGATATACGATATCCGCATATATCCATATATATATAAATTTACGTGCATTATTCATCGCGTTATCTCAATAACCAACCGCCAATACAACAAGTCTTTTGATTGAAGGAATCAGGATGATAAATATCTATTTACATTTTATGTCAATCACTGTCTCAAATTTATCTGTATTTTATGTTTAAAATTCGGCGTCAGCGTCAATAACAACAACAACAATAAATTGTAAACAAAAACTCGGGACATGTTAATGTCTCAAGTGTTAATAAACTGAATATTATTTGCCGAGGAATTTAACTGGTGGATGAGCAATATTCCGGGCGACTGAGACACCAGAATATAGAGCACAACGAACGGGTATTTAGAGTGACGACTAAACTGGGATGTATATATATATATATAGAGACGCAGTTAGACAATGGCATCTCCAAAATTTCAGCAGTCTAGTGCTTCCAGGACATGGTTGACACGAATTGCACGGAGCTCTCCCCGGCGAATCTGCTGCGGATCGGAGTATCTGCAGCATTCTCGGGGTTCCTGCTGATAGATGTGTTTGTGTATGCGTTTAGATAAGACACAACGTACTTACTTGAAATGTCTCTTGTGGGTCTTCTCAATGCTGGTACATGTATACATTTAAATACATCTCAAGCTACGCGGTAACAAAGTCATCTCCAACTGGGGTGTCATTTACGCCGCTGAATTTATTCCATTTCAGTCTGATTAAATCAGAAATTATTTTATCGCCGGCTCGGCTGCGTTTAATTCTGTGGGCAAGATATAAATATTCCACTCTCGAGTATTGATATTAATTAACTAATTCTGCGCATGCTGAAATATAAACTTGAACGTCTATTTTTATTGAATTTCACAAACTTTTATATAAAATAGATTTAAAATAAAAGTTTTAGTTGTTGTCCACTTCAGAGCAGCTAGGAAGTTATCAATATAAGTTGTCAGAAATATAAGTCAGGAAATGAGTCGAGCACACATAGAGCGAGTATAAAGTGAAGATAAGTGTGGACACTCGATTGAAGAAAACAATAGTGCTTTTGTTTATTGGCATGTTCTTTTTTGTTCCCAGTCCTTGTAGAAAACAACAGGCCAGCAGGCGGCATTTGACGTTGACATGCCAGGGGTTTAGTCGATCGTCTGGACGTCTTTGTTCTCTTACTCGGTTCAGCTTCTGCTCGAGTGTACCTTATCGTTTACTGTTGCTTTGATCCACCCTCTCCCATTTACCTTTTCGCTCTGCCCTGCGCTCACATCCTTCAGTAACGAATGAACCTGATTTTTAAAAAAAAAGTAAAAAATTTTCCTTCCCCGTTTTTTCATTACCTTAACGAACACTCGGTTCTACATCCGCTTAAATTTTTTCTTATTCGTCTTGTACTCATTTTCTGTTTGTCTATTTCCCGTATTTATTTTTTTACTCATCTTCCCATCCTCAGCTACCCCAGTATACTTTTTTATACTCCGTTTTGTTCCTTTTTATATTATCCATTTTTATCTCTTTTACCTTTCGATCAATTTTTTTTTAACTTTTTTTTTTATTCTCACTCGCTGCCGGCGCTTCCAGCTCTTCTTACCCGTCCATCGCACTCACAACCAACAAAAGTTTCGCCGTTCACAATCGAAAGTCGATATCAGACCAAATTCACGTTTGCTGCGGCATATATCTATATATATATCTATATATTTTTCATTTTATTTTCACTCCGAGCTGTTCATTTGTAGTTTTACTCAATGAAACAATCGATTTATTAAATTGAATTAAACATGTAACGTTAATATTTTGTTCCTATAGAATATATAATAAATATTTACTTTTTTAAAAGTAAACCCCGAAGCAAAATTAATTTAAATCCTCTCAATTTATTCACAAACTATATATTAAATGAATGAATGAAACATTTTAATAATAAGTAATCTAATTTTTTATTTAAAACGTATTCTACATCATGTACAAAAGTTATTTCATTCCACAATATATATTAATATATATTCTATAAAAGATTATGTCGAGAGCATACAGCAGATTTTGCTTTGCAGACCGGGAATTTATTAACTCCTCCAGCAGAGTTATTTAATAACAGACTATTTCATCTATTAGCAGACGTTTCTAAAAATAATATGTATTTTTATTTAACTTACTCGCCATTTTTTACAATTTATTTTGTTGAAGTCTACTTAAAAATACTTTACACACTCTAAAGTTACACTAATTATTTAAAACTATTAAGCATTTATTAATTTCCATGTAAAAATATTTTTCTTTATTAAAAAATCGCCCGGAAGAGCGCAAGTTATTTTTAAATGCCGTAATAATTATTGCTAGTAATTAAAATTCCAAACAGTAATTCGAGTAATTAATAAATACAATTGTCATTTTACGCAACTAACTTTAAATTACACGTAAAAAAAAAATAGTAAAGTACATGACCCGAAAAAAATTAAATAATTCATAAGTAAATTAATAAGTATTCAAAAATTTGAAATTTGAACTCGATTTATTTTTAATAAAATTGCATTGATTGTAAGTATACTGAACGATACGCCTAGAGCAATTGGCTTTATTTAACAATTGAACAATAAATCTTTTATAATTGACAATCAATTAAAAAGTTCCCGTAACTTTTTTTGCTCCCAGTAATTTTTAAATTAAGCATTATTTGGTTTTATTCAATAAAATCAATTAAACTAGCCCGATAATTAGTCGGTGCGGGAATTAATTAGTCGAAAATGTCGTTGGCGCAATAGATAAATTTCCGGATGATAATACATCCTCAGTTTCTTTTTCCTCTTTAAAACTCCTGTTATATCTAAATCCACGTCTCGATAATTCTTGTTGTATCTCCAAGAAAGATTTATTTTTAGTTTCCGGTATACAGAAGACCACGAAAATAAACCCGATAAAACAGGACATGGCAAAGGAAAAGTAAAGCGTGTGAGTGCCCCAGGCGTCTTCAATTTGTTTGTAAAATATCGAGACCAAAAATCCCAAAATTCCGTCCGAAATAGTGATTCCCGCAGCAGCGACCCCTTTGGCATTCGTGGGGAAGAGTTCGCCTATAATAGCATTTGGAAGGGTGCCGAGACCAATTTGGTATACAATTTGAAACAAAACAATTACGAACAATGGCAATAATTTAATGCTTTCAATATTATATTTTAAGTACTTTAAAAATAAATAAGTTGCAAGAATCGCTAATGCAGCGGCGCATGAAAAGCTTGACCACATTAGTAATTTACGTCGGCCCGCGTGTTCAACAGTCATGGTGGCAAGTGTACCAGAAACTAGACCTACGGCAAAAACAATTATCGTTGCAATATTAACGTCTATTCCCACGTTCGCTGTCTCGAATAATTGAGTCAAAAATTGCATTGTCGTAAAATTACCGCTGAGTTGCTGGACAACAATCAGCATGAGCACAATGAAAAACGCTTTGCGATTATTTGATGACAACAGATGACGTATTTTTATTTTCCAATTTTCCGACTGCGCTTTCTCCTCATTAATATTGTTAACAATTATCTGCAACTCGCGGTGCGCTGTCTCCAAATCAACGTTTTTGAAAAATGCAATGGCTTTGGCGGCAGCAGTGTGGCGGTTTTTCATCGCCAAATAATAGGGACTCTCTGGAAACCAAACAAACGTCGCGACAAATAGTATCGGTATTCCCAGCAAAACGATTCCTAGTGCCTTGTATGACACGTAAGGCCCGACGCAGCATGTAAGTAGCGAGCCGGTGAAGACATTAACGGCTATTAGTGTACCCAGCGCACCTCGTATGTTGGTGTCGGCAACTTCAGACACGTACATGGGATTCGCTGTATAAGAGATACCAACACTTATCCCTTGGATAATACGCGCTACGTACAGCGTATTGGCACTGACGGCGAATATTATGGCGAACCACCCGCCGATGAAAAACATACTTGAGCACAGCAAGCAAACTTTACGTCCAAAATAATCGGCCAGGAAGGCACCCAGAAATGAACCGCACATTGACGCAATTACTGTTAATGACACGACCCATGAACTCTCGCTACCGGTGATTTTCATCGGGACGTTTTCTCCCTTTTCCAGCCGCAGTAACATCGTCGTTGACCATCCGTACACTGTACCAACAGCTACCATTGATAGTGTTGCTATAACAGAGTTCAAATTTCATTATTTTTTTCAATTATCAATTTGTAAAGAAATAGGCGAAATTTTTATAATTACACTGTAAAAAGAGCGGTGTTAAAAATGGACTCATTTTAACTCCGCCCGGTGTTAAAATAAAATTACACCGGTGTAGGAGGAGTAATTCACCGGTGTTAAAAATACCGGTGTTAAATCAGGGTAACCGGTGTAAAAGCGGGGTAACCGATGTAAAAACGGAGTAATATCGGTGTAAAAGCGGAGTAATACCGGTGTAAAAGCGGGGTAAACTGCGTCCGCTTGGAGTATTAACTTTAAAGATTATAAAACACAAAAAATGTCAGTTCTCTATGAAAATTAATAAAGAATATTATTTATTAACAAGTACAGTGATCGAGTAAGTAAAAATATTCACAAAGTAAAATATTTTAACATCGGTAAAGAATATCTACACCGGCGGCGGCGTTATTTTAACACCGGTCTAGAATATTTACACCGGCAGCGGCGTTATTTTAACACCGGAAAATTTTTTTTAACACCGGTACAGAACATTTACACCGGTGGCGGCGTTATTTTAACACCGGTCTAGAATATTTACACCGGCAGCGGCGTTATTTTAACACCGCTTTCGGGGGTAAATTTAACACCGATAATTTTAACACCTACACCGCTTGGACTTACCCCGGTGATTTTTTACAGTGTACTTTAGTTTTTCTATTCTCATAAAAATAAATCTTTGGTATTTTCAAGTGATTCATAAAATAAATGTAAAATATACTTAATATATTTATAAGTGTTTTCATTATTTAATTATATGTCTACAGTACTTTTAAAACTTAAAGCGATATTAGAATTTGTAAATAGGATTACGACCTTTTAGATCCGAGGCCATTTATATTTTTCGTGTCTGCATGAGATAAATTTTGTATTTTTTTCTCATCTTAAGACAATTAGGAGAACTACTTGGGATTTTAAAAAATTGATTCCGAAGTGAAGATAAAATTTGTTAAGTACTTTCGTAGGTAATAACTTTAATGAGGGTGTAAGGGCCGTGCGGGTCTAGTCTGCTGTCTTCTTGCCCAGACTTTGGCGGCAAATTTTTTCAGGGGAGTGGGGGTATAAGTGTAAAGTAATTAGTTTCGTGTGCATCGGTATACTGCCAAAATTTAGTCAGTACTCATCCTGATAGTAAGTCACGTCGTCGCTTCTTTCAGTGCTCTAGTAGAAACAAATAACCTGAAATTTTATTCTATTTATTATAAACCTCAGAAGTTTATCCAGTTCACAAATAAATAAATTGATCCAGTTTATAAATACATATATTTATAATTTATAAATAATCAAATACTTCAATTAATAAATTGGTAAGTAATCACTTGTTTTTAAAATTAAAAAATTGACGATTCATATTTATAAATATATAATTTATATTATTATTATATTTATAAATATACAATATATTAGTGTTGTATTTAAAAACTTATATCTAATTTATATTTTAAAATTTACAGCTTTTATTCAAAATGCCGGTCTTTGATGAATCTGTTGCCCGAGAGAAATTCAACTCTCACATAGTGAGCGGGGACTTCAAAATGCTAAAGTGGCATTTTATTAATCGCAAAAGATACTACAAAATAGTTGCACGTGTGTGGTATGAAGAATTCACGGCCGCTGATGACGCGAGGAAACTTTTGTTCATACAATTCGCCCAAGACATTATTGAAGCTGCGAAAAAAACTGAAGCGACTCAAATGGCAGACGAGTTTACTGTTTATTTATTTAAGGCCTTCGAATACTTGGAAAGAAACAATGAGCTGATAAGTGACATGAAGACGATTTTCAATAAATGTCAGTCTCAGGGATTGTACAACCCCGAAATTATCGCCATGAGCTTGGCGTCTGTAAGCTTGTCTTAAATTATCTATTGTTTTTTTAAAAATGTTAATTAATTTTTTTTAAAAATATTATTTAATTTTTTTCAAAACATTGTAAATAGTGTAACATAAATATTTAGTTTGGTATTTAATAAAAAAAATTAAATAAAAAATTTTTTCTACTTAATTTTAGTTATAAAAACTTTTTTTTAATTTTAAACATAATGGCGGTAAAATTTAAAAAGTCATCAGTTTTTGAATTTCTATACAAATATTCAAGTTAATTTTAAGTCTTATTTAATTTATTCTCGAAATTAATTCCAAAAAATATAATTTCTAATATTTCTTTTCATTTTCAAATAGAAATCGATTTACTTACACGGAAAAAAATTAACTATATAAATTGAGAATGACAAGTAATATAATGACATAATGATCAGTAAATACCATCATTCTAAATAGTAATTTTGTCATTTATGATTAAAACGTGAGTAATTACAGGATAAGTATGAAAATTAATTGTCTACTTAAGAAAAATTACTATTTGAACTTTAAAAATCGTAACTGATACTTAGAAAATAGACGACACGTATTATAAAATTTCCTATTTGAATGTTAAAATTCTCCATATTGACAACCGGGTTCCGGGTTATAATTTCAAATTGTAATTTTTAAAGTTTATTTTTTTCTGTGTAATTTTTAAAAATACATTTAAAAACTATACCTGAAATAGCTGCAAGCCATTGCTTCCATTGTGACCACTTTGCACCTTTGTCCGAACAAACTTTGACTTCCGGTTTTTCGAGCTGAAACAAAACAAAATATTTGCAGAACCGGTAGGAAAATAATTGAAAAGTTTAAATATTCAATCAAAATGAAATATAAATTTTCATTCGCGGCACTCGCGAGTTTGCGCAGACACTAGATGAAAATATCCACGCGTTTGACATAACCTATTGTTTTATATAAAACCGCCGCATTTGCAAAAAACCTAGAGCAGTCTCTGCCATAAAAATCTATTGATCCGAAGCTATTGACAAACAGAAGTACAGAGATAGTGTTCTTACCAGCGTGCCATTGGTGTCAGTCATGATAACGGAAAAAATCGATCGAGATCGAGCGCGCGCGCAGTTCGATATTTAAAATTACTGATGTACAATGCATTTATTCTTACACACTTAATATATATGATACTAAAATATAATACTATCTACATACAATGTACCGCGAATATATATCATATATATTTATATACCACGATAAGCCACGAAGAAAAAATTTATTATTTTATCGCACTTTCGTTTGTTGCTCGTCTATGTGAAGTCTTACAGTCACGCTTGCGCATCCACGCTTTTCGTCTTATTCATATTATTAGAAAAGAAAATATACATATATATATATATATATATATACCTACTTTATATATCTCTTACTTGCGCAATATTTTTCCTTGAGATTAAAAGTCTGGTTGAATTTTACGACGACAAATTTTTTAAAAAAATAGCGGGCGAAAATCGAAAATTCAAAGTCAACATTAGAATATTAATTATATTTATTGTCAGCGTTATTAAAAATGATGAATCATCATATCTCATCAGATAAATAAACTTGCAATCTTAACGATAATGAATTATTATAGAAACTGATACGCAGTCTTGGAGATAGAGCTCATTAAATTGAAACCCGATAATACTATAATAGTAAACTTGAATGTCAATAAAATAGTTATCGCATAGATATAGATATAGATATATAAATAATCAATGAAGTTGTAACAATAAAACCCGGTATGTATTAATCTGCATTATTGAACTTTCATACTTTAAAACTTTACAAATTCAAAACATTTCACTGATTGTTTTCATTTTTCCCTATATATAAGTCGTTACGGCAACAGATTTTCCACCTTTTATTATCGCAACAATAACTTTTATTATTATGACGCGATTAGTGTTGCATTTATTCCGGTAACGATTTACGCCAAGTTTATCTGTTACAAAACTTATGTAATAACTTCAATTATTTAACAAATAACTCTATCGTTTTATTTTAATATCTATAGATATAGCGTTTTATTTTAATATCTAGAAGTATACCGCTACCACTACCATTATTATTATTTTTAATAAAATTTTGAATTCAAAATATTTAAATTGTTATTAAATAATTAAATAATTAATAGCGCGGATTAAAATTAATATCGTAAATTTTTATTAATAATAAAATATATGTATTATTAAAATACCTCGTTAAAATCGTTCAATGCAAAGCTTGTCATGGTGAATAAATTAACAAACACACATGTGGCAGTATGCCAAAATAGGGATATACATTAAAGGATGACGAGAATATCATTAAAACATTGATATGGATAAAAGCCTCGTTAAGATAATATATGAATTTATATATATAACAAATAGCAAACTAATATATCAGCAATAAACAATTAATTATACCTTCGATGCCAGTAATTAAAAGAAAAAAAATGTATACCCGACCATCCACTTAACAAGAGAATTTAAATATTTTAAGTATTAAAAAATCCGGCATTGACAAGACACTTGTGGCATGCGAAGTTATATATCAATTGACGCAATAAAACAAAGTGCGATGTAAGTTACTTAGGCAATTTACAGTTTATTTACAGTTTAGAATTTAAAAAATAAAAGTAAAATAGGATAACGCAAGAGTAAAATAAATAAAAAGTACGGGTAAGATTAAACGAAGCATAAAAAAAGGATGCGATGGAGAATAAACGTGAGAAAAATCTTTAAGCGAGACTGACAAGATGACAAATTGTCTTTGTTGTTATTTCAGACGTTGATAAATAAGTTAGTGTAATTGCTAAAGTAACAACCGACTTATTTATTTTTTTTTATTCATGGATTTGTTGCTGCATTTCACTTTTTAGATTTTATTTCAACAGATGTAAATAAATTACGTACTATTTTTTTATTTTAAATTTTTACTGCTGGTAATTTTTTATATTATTAAACATGTGAAAATTTTTTATCTTATTTTCATGAGAGTTAAAGTAATACTGAATATTAAATGTCATATTCTTGCATTTTATTATCATAAATATTTAAAAAATTTATATGTATAGTCGAGATTAAATTCATATATATTTATATTTACGTAATAAGAAAAATACTAAATGTAATTTAAATAACATAAATTAGTCATGATTTTTATTGTTTTTTTTTTAAATTGAATTATTAATTTAAAAAAAAAAGAAAATATTTTTTACATTTATAAATTATATATTTTTTTATCAGCAAATAAATTTAAAAATTAAATAAATATATAATTAATTTAATTGTTCAACTGTCAAAAGATTTAAAAAAAATCTTGCATTTGAATTAAAAAAAAATTGCCGCCAAAAATCCTAGATGTCAGTATTTGCCGGGCGAAGAATTGTAACCTCTCTTTTTTGACAGCCAATCAAATAAATAATTAAACAATACTACATACGATATTTATAATAAAATATATAAGTATTTGTAACTAATAATAGTTGACACCGATTGTAAAAAGTTTAACAATAATCAATAAAAAATAAAATAATAAACTAGATACTGGGATTATATTCAAATTTATTTAAATGTCAAGAGAAAGTAAGTAAAATATTAAATGAATTTATCAATTATATTTAACCGGTTATATATATAAACATATATATTTGTTCTACTTAATATTTTTCAGGTTTATTTATTTTTAATTATCGGCAGTAAGTCAAAAAAATATAATAATGTTTCAAAAACCTGTAAAAACCTACGGGAAAAAAACCCAACCAGTAACGTCATCATTTGGTCCAGAGTTGATGAAATTATATACGAAACGCACATTTGTACCTATTACTCCAGATTCTAGTATTGATTTCGATGAATATTTGAGTAAATCAGCTAATGACTCAAATGATCGCAATCCATTTGAATCAACCTTTGACAGAGTTGTCAGAAGTGCTAAGTAACTGATAGTTTATTCAAATCTCAATTATTTAATATTTATGCTGACGTCTAATTGATTTTAAATTGACAGATTACCAGCAACAGTTGATACGAATCTCCAGCTCGTTGACAGCACAACGGATTCAAGTGAAGAGCCGCTGGAATTAATTCCCATAGATACTGAAGTGGAGAAAAATGTTAGTAGACGAAACTCTAGATCTAATTCGGATGATTTTCGGAATGAAAATCCAGCGGAAACAGAAGCTACTAAACATGGGACAAAAAAAACGTCAGATGTAAATAAATCACAACCGAGTCACAGTCTGGTGGATTCCGAGTCAATAGAATCCATTGTTCTCAATGGCCCTGAAACACAAAACTCTAGCATTGATTCCGATGATAATTTTCAGAAACCGGCTGGTAATAAATCCGGGGATCAAAGTCCACTTGAATATTCAAGTGAAAGTACCAAGTAAGTCAATTGATTTTTATTTTTTATTTTTACTGCAGTGTCAAGGGGAAGTGAGAACTGATAAATAATTTATTTGTCAACAGATTACCGGCAACGTCACCCCATGATCTAAATCCACAGTTCGTTGATACCACGACAGATTCAAACGAAGAGTCATTTGAGTTTATTCCGATTGATAATCCAGAAGTCCAGATAAATATAAACGATAGGCGTAAATATAAGAGTAGTAATTTAGTTGATAATAAGAAAGAAGATAAAGCTGCTAAAAGTTTGCAAGCGAAGACACGTGTGAGAAAACGGCAAATTAAAAATATTGGTAAAGACAGCAGTGACAGCGACGCCAGTGCCAAGTCATCCCCAGTACGGAAGACGAGGCGTGCGGTCAATAAAATTTATAATAGAGTTTCTAGAGACAGAGCTGGATCTCCAGAAGATAAAAATAAAATTGTCTGTAAGAAAGTTACGGGTGTGAATGAATTGAAAGATTGCTGTGTTAAGTTGACGCGGCTGGAGTTGAAAGAAAATAGATTTAATAATAATTATGATGATGAATTTAATTCTGTTAATAGTGACGATTGTCGGGGTGATGATGCTAATGATGTAGAAGGCGATGGTGATGTCGACAGTGATATGAAAACGAAGGAATGCCGGGTAAGATTATCGCGGTTGAATAATAATTCAAAATTAGGCTTGCAAGCGGATTTAATGCAGACGTTTTTGAGCAGCACACCTTGTGACCACAGAGTTGGGTTCAAAAAATTAAAGCCGACTGTATCGCCGATACAGTTACCTGGCAGTGATAAAAAAAATTTAACGGTACCGCCGACTATTTTGCTGAATGACAGCAACGAGTTATTTGGAGATGAGGATGGACGCAGTCCGGCGAGAAAGAGTTCGAAGAAACTGTCGGAGTCTTCTGAGTCCGTGGTCGAGGACACGTTCAGTGAGCAGAAGAAGCCGGCTGTCAAAGTAAAGCTGAGGCTTAACACCGAGGAAGAGGCGAGTATTAAATCAGTTGATTTATTTTCTAGTTACTCTGATGAGCTATCGAACAAATCGGGTGACAATGACCCGAGTGTAGTAAACAGTACTGATGATAACGTATTTGAGGGTAAAGAATTTAATGAAGACAATGGAACCACCAGAAGCTCCTCACGGACTTTAATTGATCCGACTTTGTCAGTCGGGCAGACATCAGCTGATCCTGATGTCGAGTCAGTGGAAATTAATCAAAATAGTGGGATTGACAGTTCACAGCTGTACGAAATGGATCAAAGGAGTTCGATTGATGACTCGGTGTTACTTGAAATCGATGAGGGAAATATGGTTGATAATTCAAAATCATTTGGAATCACTCGGAGGATGTCAAGTGCTGACACCAACTCAGAAGTTTATCAAAATAAAAATTCGCAATTAATTCAAATGGATAAAAAAAATTTGACAGCTGACTCAGAAGCGTCAGAAATTAGTCATAAATTTATTGGAAATTCAAAATTATTGGAAATGGATCAGAGAAGTTCAATAGCTGATTCAGAGCCATCAGAAATTAGTCACGATAAATTTATTGGAAATTCAAAATTATTGGAAATGGATCAAAGAAGTTCAATAGCTGATTCAGAGTCATCAGAAATAAGTCAAGATAAATTTATTGAAGACTCAAAATCATCTAAAATGGATCAGCCAAGTTCTCTAATTGATGAAAATTTAATAAATCAAAGTGCGTCAGTTAATAATACTAGTTCAGTAATGATAATAAATGAAAACTCGTCATTAATAGAAAACAGCATGTCAATTACAGAAGATACTGCTGATAAAAATGACTTGAATGATTCATCAGAAACAGACGATGATTACCATTTAGTTGTGTCCAATACATCTTCCAATAAAGAAGACGACAATTCTCCAGAAGTGTCAAGCCAAGAAGATGATGATAAGAAAGATGAAGAGGAGGCTGAGTGCAGCGAAAGTAAAAATGTCAGTATCATAAAACCTTCAGAGCCGATCGTACTTTTGGAGCGGATTAATAGTCTTGGGCATATCACCAAAAGACGCAGGGAGTACCAGAGTTGGGCGCGGGACCTAGGCGATATTGCGGAAAGCTCTGGGCTGGGGTTGTCTCACGTCGCTGAAGAAACGGAAAAAATCCCTGAGCATGTTAACCAAAGAATATCTCGCAGGAGAAATGTCCGAAGTACCAAAACCGCGTTGCCAGTGAGAAGAAGTTCCCGTATAAAAAGCGACCCCAGTGAACTGGATGACCGACCCAAGAAAAGTAGAGTGGGATTTTTGGAGCCGATATCTGATCCCTTTGATGAGGATGACAAGAATGATGACGCCAAAGTCTTGTACTTAAAACCGGGGAAATCTTGGGCCCGTTCGCTGTCTATTTTAAATAACATCCGCAAGGAAGAGGATCTCGACTCGATGTCTACCGGAAACAAAGGAAAGAAGTGGAGACAGAGCGTTCGAAATGTCTTGAGCATGCAGCGACAGAGTTAGTATTTTATTTCATGAAGTTAGCAATTTTATTATTTACAAAAAAACAATGCAAGTTTATTTCTAAACATTTTTTGCTAAACGTTTTAAAATATTTTTTTTTATTTTATTATTTTAACGCGATCGGTTTTAAATTTTTTGGTCAAATGATTTAAAATTTTAAATATCAATGGGTTTGTATTTAAAAATTTGAATGGTTATAAAACATTACCTTCATTTAATTGAATTTAATTACTTGCAGGTGTTGTACAAAGTTGCGTAAAAGATAAAGAAAATGACAAGAGTGAACGGCAAACATTTAGCGACAGATTGTTGGCATCAAAACGCAGCAATGCTCCAAAGGTATCGATAGTTAATAATAATGAAGCTGTTGAATCTGGAGCCGGACGTTTTTTCAGGCGTATGTCGATACGCGTTGTACCTAACAGCAATAAGTACAGTATAGTAAATGATAAAATAATCGAAGACTCGTCATTCCTCAAAGTCTTTGGTATTTCGACTGACAAGAATGACGAGGTCCAAAAAAAATCACTCGGTAAATAAATTTTTACTTTATTATTAATTATAAATAAATAAATAAAATAATTTAACTTACGTGATAAATATTTTTAGCGGCAAAAGATTCTCTGGTTTATCAATTACGATGTTCAAGTACACCAGCGCTGGACGTCTTACCAGAACCAGTTTCTGCTAGAAATGTTGTACTTCAGCGATGCGATCAGACAGACAGTTTACCTTTCGAGACATGCTATCCTGACTCGTATGTTTTTTATTTTATCACTTTAATTAATTGAGTACATGGGTAAATTATACTGCGAGTTGATACTAATTTTATATATTTATTTATTTAAATAGATATTTAAAATACTGCCGCAAAATAGGAGAAGGAGTCTACGGCGAAGTGTTTCTCTATGATAATAAAAAAGATAAATCTGTTATTAAAATAATTCCTATTGAAGGCAGCGAGCTCGTTAATGGCGAGCCGCAAAAAAAATACGGGGAAATTTTGTCTGAAATAATAATTGCTAAGTAAGTTTATTTATTTAAATTTAATGTAAAGTAAAAGACCTAGTACCCGATCACATCATATATTTGTATAGATATATTTAGTAAATATAGATATACAAATATATGAGTGATAGGGTACTGAGTCTCACCTTCACTGTTGTATTTAATATTTAATTTTATTTATAGAGAACTACACAATTTAAGATTTAATAAAATATATCAAACAAATGGATTTGTCGAAGTTAAAAATATAAGATGCATTGTTGGTAAATATCCACATAAATTATTAGAGTTATGGGACACTTATGATGAGGAAAAAAATTCGGAAAATGATTCCCCGAGTATGTTTACCGATGACCAGATTTATATTGCACTAGAACTTGGTAACGGTGGTCAAGATATGGAAGCTTTTGTGTTTAATAATTCTGCTGAAGCTTACATAACATTTTTACAGGTAATTATTTTTATAATAATAATATTAACAACAATTAAAATAAAAGATAACGAGTTATTATTTAATTTTCAGGCGGCATTGGCACTCGCGGTAGCGGAAAAGTCACTAGACTTTGAACATCGCGACATGCATTGGGGAAATATTTTAATTTCACGTACGAATGAAAAACAAGTGTCTTGTCGACTCGGTAATGAAGAAATAAGTTTACAATGTAATGGTATAAAAGTAAGTATTATTTATTTATAAAATTTATCAGTCAATTACAATAATTTTATTTTATAAATTTAGACAACAATTATCGATTTCACGTTGTCGAGAATGTCGTATCAAGGATGCTGTATGTTCAATGATTTGTCTCTCGACCCGGCGTTATTTACTGCTGTCGGCGAATATCAGTTTGATATTTACAGATTAATGAAAGAAAAAACTGAGTATGTATCAAAATTATAAATCATATTTAAATTTATTTACTACACCGGCACACAAAAAAAAATAAGTTCTCTGTACTTTTGACGGGACCGATTTATTCCCATGTATTTTGACCCGCTGAATCCGAATCCGAGGTCCGTTTAACCCGTACACCCTCAGATTTTTATAAAACTTTAAAAAACCTCAAAACTACACAAAAATCGACCGTTTTTTAAATTTATAAATTTTGTTAACCCTAACTAAGCATGATTTTTATGTATTTCGGTCCTCCATATACTAACCTGAAGTTTATTTAAAACATTAGCCATTTAAAGTCTGAGTAAATTCCAAAAAACCCCAAAAATTGCAAAAAAGCAAAAAAATTCTTAGTGTTGTGATGAAAAAAATTTTTTGAAGCATATTAAAATTTTTTTATGTTTTAGGCCAAAATATTTTTTATATATATATATCACAGATCGAACAATATGATTTCTTTTATTTATTTCGATTCAAAAAATTATTTTTGTTATACCAAATTTTATTTTTTTCGATTTTTTGGGAATTTTTGCCATTTATTTAAAATTTTAGAGATGTCTGAGCCATGGATGTTCGAGAATTATATGTGACAGATAAACATACATGAAAATAATTATTTATTTAGCCCTATAAAATTTTTTTCATCACAATACTAAGAATTTTTTTGCTTTTTTGCAATTTTTGGGGGTTTTTTGGAATTTACTCAGACTTTAAATGGCTAATGTTTTAAATAAACTTCAAGTTAGTATGTGGAGGACCGAAATACATAAAAATCATGCTTAGTTAGGGTTAAAAAAATTTATAAATTTAAAAAACGGTCGATTTTTGTGTAGTTTTGAGGTTTTTTAAAGTTTTCTAAAAATCTGAGGGTGTACGGGTTAAACGGACCCCGGATTCGGATTCAGCGGGTTAAAATACATGGGAATAAATCGGTCCCGTCAAAAGTACAGAGAACTTATTTTTTTTTGTGTGCCGGTGTTATTATTAATTAATAATTTATTTATTTGTTATCTTTAGAAACAACTGGCAGTCATTTGTACCTTACACAAACATCCTCTGGCTACATTACACCCTCGATAAAATGGTGACCGCTGTAAGGTATAAAAATGTAACGTCGAAAATTCACAAACAGTCAATCCAAAAACTCGAGGAATTAAAAAGTACAATACTCGAGTACGAAAGTGCCTTTGATTTTATATCTAATTGTGATAAATTGACAAGTCTCAGACGTTCTATTTGTTAATTTATCTCTAATTAATAATAATAGTAATTAATATTATTATTGTTATAAAATCTACAGTATTCAAAAATAAATGTTCTCATGTTAATTATGAGTGCAATAGAAAAATTTATTTGAAAAATTCAAATATTTAAAATACAAGAGCCAACGATCAATTTTAAAAACTCAACTTTTATTATGCCATAAAAAAAAACGTTTATTTATTTTGTAGCTCAAAGACATGAAAGTCTGAAGTCAATATTTTCAATTACACAATTTATACTTAAATTTTTTTTACTAATAATTTATCACAATAAAAATATATGTCGTTTAAATTTTTGTTATTTAAAGTAAACTCAAGTTAATAAATTAAGGAATAGAATTTATTAAAGTTTAGGTAGGAAAATATTTATTAGTGTTTAATAATTATAAGTAAGTTGCAGTTGAGCGTCAGCAGCATTCATCCAATTGATTGTATATTTTTTAAATCATAATCCACTGTTCTAAAATTAGCATCGCTGTCCGCAAATTAATATTTTTTATTTTGTACCAATCACTTGACGACTCAATGATCTATCAATTTATCTTCCGCTGTTAAATTAATAAATTATTATAAATAATGATAATAATACTCATAGACTTAATTAATGTTATCTATTAACAATTTAAAATATATTTACATGCACAGTAACAATTATTAGGCTCTTCAGATTCTAAATTTAAATTATCAATGTTACTAGCTATTGTCATCTCCATCATTATATTGTTCAGTTGACCTGTCCTGATTTTTATCACTCAGGGCTTGCGAATCTATTAAATTTTATTGAGTATATTTGTAACATTAATTTTTAAATATAAAATATAAGAAATTGTAATGCCATAGTATAGGCCATTAGCAATATGTCTCATATTTATTTATGCATTGAGAACGCTCTCAATGTCCCCCATATTTCAAAAATAACCAATGACTTTTCACTGCGGTATCTATGGTTTTAAGGAACTTTTTTTTCTTCGGGTCAAGATCCTAGGCTGCAGTAACGAGAGTAGTTCGGTGGTCGCCACAAGATAGCGCCCAGCCACTTGTGGTGTCCCTGGTAAGATATATTTCAGAATTTTTATATGTTAAACTTGAAAACCAATTAGGTCATGGTATTCCTGTTTGATTTGACAGATTATCAAGAGCCTTTTTTAAATGTAAATTAGTAGATTCTTCATTACATCATGCTCTTATTGTTTCCTCGATATTAAAAAAAAACAAATTTAAGGTACTTTACTTAGGTAAAATAACCAAACCCTAACTTTTCAAAAAGTTTCATGTCTTGATTTTACATATTCAAATTTAGTGTTTTCCAGACCAAATAAACTTGATTCATTAATTGGTAGTGAAATTTGCGTTGACTTGAATCAGCAAGGATATAAATAAATATCAAATTTATTGTATAAAATGAAATAAAATAAATAAAATTTAATATAATTTATTAAATTAATTTAATTTATTTTATAGAATTAAATTTGTTGGGTCTCAAATTTATTATCTTAAATAGATCTTAAACAATGAAGTACCAGTTGATTGCTAGTTTTCTTGGTTGGGTCAGTCAATTTGTGATATGCAAATTTTGTTGGTTTTTTTTTTTTGAAAGGAAAATTATCTTCATAATACTTAATACATTATTCAATTTCTGAGTATGTAATTGGTTCGTTGATTTCAATTGTAATTCCTAGTTTTCGGCCATCGAGTTCTCATTTTCAGGACAGATTTGGTTCATATATTTGAAGTCCAATCATAAATTGCCGTACAATATTGATATAATAAAGTAGTATGTCTTGACTTGATGATTACGTCGGGCGTTAATTTATTTTCGGTCAATTTCAGAGTTCTCAGTTTCAATTTTCTAAAAGTTGAGGACATGGTTTCAATTCCACTGGAACCGATCTCGTTATTTCGAAGATTCGGTTCAATTATTTCGTCATTTGTCTGCAATTTCATGGAATCAATTCATTTAAATATTTGCGGCAGTAAATATAAATAAATTATATATATTTACAATAGAATAATTTATGAGTTTGACAAAACCATCGCAGTGAATTTAATTATACGCCGACTTATTGAAATGTCTGAAGTATTTTTTAAAAATTCTACTAGACTATTTATGTCACTGTCGACTATACGTCTTCTGAAATAAATTTATTCCTGAGTAATTAATTACAAATAAATAAATTAATAAAAATAAAAACTCCGAACCCTATTGTAGCAACCATATAATTGCCATTTAAAATTAATTTTCTTACGCCATTGTATTTTTTAATACAAAAGCTTGTAAAAAATAAATCATCAAATATTACTGAAGATTTAAAATTATTTTTCAAATTCATTTAGCATTTAATTTAAAAATAATAAATAATTAGACTTGAAAAAAAAAAAAATTAGATACGAATTTATTTACAAGATTCAACTGTTTAGTTTTTAAATTTCAATAAAAAATATTTAAATTAAATTAAAAGTAAAGAGGAAATAATTAAAAATGTTAGTTTCTGAAGCGGCGAAAAAAAAAGAGCGCATTGTGCCATTGAGAGAAATGTTTGAAGGTACAGATAAAATTATAAAATATCATTTTGAGACAAATTATTTTATTTATATTAATGATAATAATAATAACCAAAATAAATTAGCGTACTGTCAATTGGACACATTGGCTGACGTGATAGAGGTCGACCTGCTGTCGTTTTCCCAACTTAATAAATGGCTTGTAGACGCGAATGTAATCGACGAGTCTCGTGTGACAACAACAGATGCATTTCTGTGTTTTTTTCAATTCAAAAAACGCGCCATTTCCTACGATGAGTTTCTCGTTTATCTTGAAGATTTGGCTGACACCAAAGAATTAAATTTGAGTAGAATTAAATACAAATTACAGACATGCGGCAAACCACCAGAACCTCGGGATTCATCAGCATAAATTGTTAATTATTACGATAATTAAGTCTTTAGTAAAAATAAATTTATTAATTGAGAAATCATATTTATTTTCTCAAAAATTTTTTACATTATTTCCAGTTACCGTTTCTTTTTTTTCAAATTTAAACACTCATTATTTGTATTCAATAAATAAACTCTTTTGGAAAACTTTCAACCTCAATATTTACAAAATTATAATTAATTATCGGTTATATCTTCACATGCATCTTGACATAGAAAAATTTCAATATCTATATTTGATATCATCTCATAATCATTATCTGTGGTATCAAAATTTTTATTAGCGACTTTCAAAACACCGCGGGATATATAAAAAAATTTTTCAAACTAAAAACAATTAATGTCATTAAAAAAAATAAAATGACATGACATATTAGATATATTCATTAGTCATTATGCATAAAATATAATAATTACTTTGAAGTAATTGTATTGTAGAATTTATCACCAGCATCAGTTAATCCAGTACATATTATGCGACCGCTTTCATCAACAAGTGTCTTATGTTAATTTCCATCTCTACGCGAGTTGCTCCATGTTCTAATGGTAGCACGACTTGTAATCCGCGGATAAAATATCCGGAGACATTTTATCCAATAGACAAAATATCCCCGGACTAAATATTCAAGAGACAAAAAATCCGTGACAAAATATCCTGTCGATAAATCTTATTGAGAAAAATATATTTTAAGTGAAAAAATAATTAATGGTTTCCCTGATTAAAAAAGTGAATTGAAAAGTATTGAAAATTATTTCAATTCTTTTCAATCCCTCGGCGGTTTTGGAAAGTATTGAATGGAATCGAAATTTCGATCGTTTGAATACTTTCCAATTCCAAAGTGGAATTCGAAAGTATTGAAAAGAATTGAGAATTGAGAAGGCTCAGAAAGATTCAAAAATTTCAATTCATTTCAATCTTTTTCAATCCCACACTTGATTCGAAATGTCGGATTATTTAGGTATTGAGAAGGATTCAGAAAGATTAAAAATATCAATTCATTTGAATCTTTTTCAATTCCTCGGAAGTTCAGAAATTCTTTTATTATTTTGGGATTGAAAAGTATTCATTTTATGTCAAAATGAAAACCTTGAGGTATAGAAAGTATTCGAAAAGATTCATTTCTCATCTTTTTCAATACTTTTCAATCCACTTTTTTAATCAGGGTTTCGATAAACGGGTACTGTACCATTCCAAACATATGTGTTGACCTATTTCCAAAATAATACCCACCCAAAATCTGTGAAAAAAGGGCACAGTACGATTTCAAGCATATGTGTTGATCTATTTTTAATATCACACACTCAAATTTTATGTGCAAATATATTGAACATTTCTGATAAAAGGGTACCGTACTATTTATATGAAAAGTATTTATATTATATGATATTTTGTCGGGGATATTTTATCTATCGAGTATTTAGTCCGGGGATATTTGTCTATCGGATAAAATGTCTTCGGATAATAAGTGACGGTACCGTTCTAATATCTAATTTACTTGCAACTCTGGCATTAATTACCCATCTAATTATTAAAAAAAATATTTTATAAATTTAATAAGCAGTGTTTTGGTATGGACACAATGCAGCAATCAGGCTAGTCATTATAGACGCTTTTGAATTCAAAGATTCGTTCAGACGACGTTTTTGATTTCGTTGGCATCCGTTATCAAAAAAATGACATTATATAAAAATATAACATATGTGGGGATATTATTTTACTTATTCAGTTAGCAACTAGTTGGGTATATGTCAACTGGAAATAAATTAAAGTAATTAAAAGTTTTGTGTAATTAAAGTATTTTTTAAAAAATGACGAGTAATTAAAATAAATTTTAAATATGAATTTTTTTTTGTTTTTTGCGAACAAGATTCATATTTTTGAAGGACTTAATAATAATTAATACAATACTTTTAAATATATGTATGTATAATATATATGTGTATTAGGGTGGCGCAAAAAAACCGACTATTTTTTTTTTTTCAATCTCGCATGAAAATTTGTTGGTTTACGATGTTTTAAGAAGCCTCTCCACAAATCAGCTCGATAAAAAATTTTTAAGAGGTCGCTCACGAATTTTGAAAATATCGAAAATGATCGAAATTAGGATTTTTATTTAAAAAATTTTTTTTTTCTCGTGGCAGCAATAGTTTATATTTGTAAAATCATGACTATGCTGAAAATTTCAGCCCAAAATATAAATATTTAAACGGCGCTCAAGAATTTCGAATATTTACTGATAATATGTAATTAATAGTTTGAATTAGTTTTTATAACTCAATTGTTGTCATTTCACTTAAATATAACTTTTGCATACCCAAAAATATACAGAACAGTCTTAAACAATGAAATTCGGTCAGTTTTGAATAAGCGAAAAAACCTACAAATTGGATTAAAAAATAAAAAAGTATGTAAATAACTTATTATTTCTATTTCTCGGGTTATATTTTCATTCATTGTCATGCAAATTGATGGTGAAAAAATCGAGAAGCTTTATTATTAATATTTAAGGGTCGCTCAAAAATGTCCAAGAGACTGCGCTCGGAAACATTCAAAATTCTTGAGCGCCGTTTAAATATTTAAATTTTGGGCTGAAATTTTCAGCATAGTCATGATTTTACAAATATAAACTATTGCTGCCACGAGAAAAAAAAAATTTTTTAAATAAAAATCCTAATTTCGATCATTTTCGATATTTTCAAAATTCGTGAGCGACCTCTTAAAAATTTTTTATCGAGCTGATTTGTGGAGAGGCTTCTTAAAACATCGTAAACCAACAAATTTTCATGCGAGATTGAAAAAAAAAAAATAGTCGGTTTTTTTGCGCCACCCTAATGTGTATATATATGTAATTAAATTAATAAAATAAATTACTTGTATCATTAACATTCTCAGATAGTAATAAAAAAAATTCAGGCGGGATTATTAGATAAAATAAATGATTTAAATACAAGTCGACTTTCATATATTTTTACAACTTCCTGTTTAATGAAAAATTACAAATTTTATACTTTACATCGATTAAAGACTGAAATTAAAATTCTTTGTACATATTAAATAGAAATTTGAATTGTAAATTTGAATAAAGGAAATCCTTAAGCTTCTTATTGGAAGTTTTAACAAAAGTGGGAAAATGCAACCTGGATTTCAGTACCAAAAACAAATTTATTTATCAAATATTAAATTTTATGAAGAAAAATCTTGCCGCGATGAATAAATAGATTGCAATCTAGTGATGCAAAGACAATCTATTCTACTACAATCATATTTCCCGCCTGTTTACCTAAAAAAAAAAAAGTGATTTAATTATTGAAATTAAAAATTTCGAATATTTAAAAAAATATAAATTTCAGTATAATTAAAAAAAAAAAAAAGTATACCCTTTTCTAAATAACGTTGTTTGGCCTCTTTTTGGGAGCGTGTATTTTCTCGGAAGATATAGGCGTTCATGCTTAATCGAGTGGCACCAAAACTATTAGCCAATTTTTCAACCTCATAAGAATTTTCGTAGGTAAGATAGTGCTCCATGATGGAGAATTCACACAATTTTATCAGTCTTTTTAATTTTAATTGTGACGCAGCTTTTAGCACATCTTCTGCATGATCATCCAAGTCCTCAACTTTCCCAGTGTAGATAAATTCTAAAACTCTTTTAAATATCTCTGGCTCTATGTCCCTAAGAGCTACTTGGTTATCATTGCCATCAGACATTTGTTGATGATAATCAACCATTTCATATAATTTAGGACACCGTGCTTTCAATACTCTTTTGTATACTGGAAATTTAACATCCTGCACATAAATCATAACATCACCATCATCTTGAAATTTATATAACTTCAAGAAATCATCTGATAAATTGAGATCTCGTTCATAGTCATAAATCATATCCTCGTAAAGAAATATAGGATCATCATCCAAGTAAGTTATGAGTTCGATCTCCAGTGTCATGGCATCGTTTGGTAATAATTTATCTATTGTGTTTGGTAAGCCGCAGCAATGAGTGAAAGCGCTCGAACCCATTAAAGGAGAATAAAAATTCGTAGAGTGATCAAGTTTCCGGTTCTTTCGTCCAAGAAAAAACTTATTTTTGTCGGCGTCGACCAGGTAAAAATTACAGGTGACATGATTCTTAGGTTCAAATCCTTTAACAACGTTGAATTCTATCATGAATCCACACTTCAATTCATCATTACCAAATTTCAATGTGACGTACCAGTCAACGGCATGACCTTGAAATTCTGTAGAAAAGGAGTGAGTCTTATGAAAAGAAAACTTTGGAAAATTGGACCGATCTACTTTTGAGAATATTTCACTTATATTTTCAAGTACCCATGTATGATATGATTTATGAACGTTTCGTTCTATTTTTTGTAGTGGCATTTTTAAACTCAACACTTTTTATACTAACACAATTTTTCCTTGATTATTTTTTTCAAAGAAACACGTGGTAGAAGAGCTAGATATTTAGTTTTACTACGTATCAACGATAAGATGGCAGGAACTAGAAGAACTGAGAGTAGTATGGAGGGTAGTTGTACCTCTACCCTCCATAGATGTGAACCCTGGTGGAAATTTTTCGGACTTTTCTTTGAATAACTCTGAAAAAGTCTTTAGAACTTTAGAACTGAATTTTTCAGAGAAAATTTCGAAAAATTTCCACCAGGGAAGTTGACCACGTCATGGTCACAAGATGTCAGCGCCCCGTTCATAAAATGACAGACTGTCACAATCGTGGTGACATCTCACATACGCCTTTATAACTTTTGTAAAAATTCAAATTTTTAAACCGCAATTATTTAAAAAATACCACGAGATAAGAATATGGCGGGAAAAAAAAATTTTTAAATCATTTACAAAAAAAGATTCCGTCCAATCAACTAGCTGATTGTGACTGACAAAATTCTTGATTAAACGTTAATTTGTGACTAAAAATTTTTTGACGGTCCAAAATTACCGTCAACAAGGATCATTGGCTGATTCATTTTTGTTAACATTTCATGATACTGAAATTAGCTGATTAATAATTTTTTCAATTTTTTAAAAACGATAAATTTAAAAAAAAATATTTTAAAAAACTGAAGGTATAATTTTTGAATTTTCTACAAGTGCATATTTTAAGTTTTCTTCTCTTTTTAAATTAAATCGTTGAATTAAAATTGCTGCCGATATGCGGCAAACCACCAGAACCTCGAGATTCATCAGCATAAATTACAATAATCGTAATTGAGCCTCTAGTAAAAATAAATTTACTAATTAAGAAATAATATTTATTTCCTTAAAAATTATTTACATTATTCATTTCCAATTACTGATTTTTTTTTCAAATTTAAATACTCATTATTTATATTCAATAAACATTCCCAGTCCTGTACAAAATACTTTCATCAGTTGGATTGAAAATCAAACATCTGACAAATTAACAATATTTTTTTTTTACTATACAATATCTCCTATAACATCAAATCATCTCGTAACAAGTAGCCAATTTTTAAAAAATTGTGAATTAACAAATAAATAAATATAAACATTTAAAAATTAAATCTGAAAATTTTAAATAATTGTTACAACGAAGTTAAATTATTTGTTTGAATTCGTGTTCCGCTCAATCCACTGCAATCCTTGGCGGACGTTAAATAAACTGACCCGACCAAGGAAACTGGCAATCAACTGGTACTCTGGCATGGTACGTCTTCCACTCAGACGAGTCGATATCATTCTGCGGTAATTTTTCTTCTCAACTTTTTGGTCTGTGCTTGCCGAGGGCATCGCATTCAATATTTCTATTTCGCGGCCTTCGCACAGGACTTTGGTCGTCAAGCAAAGCAGCCACTGTAGAATTTCATTGCTCGATGGTAATTTATTGCGTTTTCTTAACCATGCACTGGGTGCCCATAAGTACAACTGCATTATAGTCGCCGCCATTTCTGCGCTCATTCGCTGTGCAGGCAAAAAAAAATAATCATAATAATAATAATAATTAATTAATCACTATCAATATTTATTACCTGGTAAACATTACGACTCAATATATTTTTAATAAGCGCAGCAATTACACTGGGAACAGTTTCCGGTAGATCTGGGAGCTCGCTGTCCGCGTAAGTGTAATTTTTTAATTCAGCAGCTCTAGTCTTGTCGCCGTAAAATGGATTAGCTAGACCAAATATTTCATAAGCTATCGTGCCGGCAGTCCATAGATCCGCTTTCGTATAATTTATGCTGGTGAAGGGACCAGGCTCAGCTGTCACAACTTCTGGAGCCATGAGTGCTGTGTTTCCTCCCTTGTCAACGTCGTGAGAGTTGAATGGAAGATAGAGACCGTGATGTTTATCCGCGAGACATGACCCAAAGTCAGTGATTACCAGTGACGGACAGTTGTCAGTCTCCTCGGATATGTCCAGCAGAATATTGTCACTCTTCAGGTCTCTGTAAGTGTAAACTCCTTCATTTAGCAGACCATCAACTTATTTTACATGCAGAAAATAATTTATTTATTCATCAATGATACCTATGAGCGATTCCGTGGGCGTTGATGTGAGCGATGCCTTCTAGTAATTGAGCGAACAGCAGAATGGACTCTTGAATGTTTGCTGGATGGTCCATCTTGTATTCTTTTAGGGTAACGTCGTACCTGCAAATAAATATTTAATGATTTATTGATTTATTTGTGGAAATTAAACCAGAGGTAATGATTTTACTGAACCTTTTCATGAGCAAAAATAAACTCATGTTCCTGCCAGAACCTTCGGGATTGATACGAGCTGGCAAAGCATCAGGGTACAATTGCCATGAACCAGGTAAGTAAGGAATTCTATCAGCGAAGACGTGATACATTGCAACGATGTTAGGATGTGGTGGAAGAACGCGCTTGCTATCGGCCATTCTCTGCTCCCAATCGGTCAATTCCCCGCGGTCGTACTTCCTGGCGGGTACGGTCTCGCGGTACATTGCGCGCAAAATAGCCATGGAATTAGACTCCGCGTCGTAATTAAACATCATTTTTATGGCCAATGGAAAACTTGATAAATCATCATCGTCGTCTTTGATAATTGGACCATCTCCAACTTGACTTACCGGCGCATCTTCTCTGAATCGCGCTGCGTAGACAACTGCAGAACATCCTTTGGCTATCGCTGGTCCAAAGACAAAGTCTTGAAGACTCGTTGTCGTTGACGGTTTCTCCACGTCACTTGATTCGTAATTTTTATCATTTTGCGGTTTCATCCACTGCAATTTCGATACTGCTTCCTAAAAATTTAAATAACCAGGTATCAAATTATTTATTTGGTTTTAAAAAAAAAGTTTATTTTTAAAATTACTCGTATTTCCCAGCAGACACCTTCCAATTCTTCGTCTTTGGTCAAGATTCCAGTTCCCGATGCCAAGGAAACGCCAACTAGGGCAAAAAATGGAGCAGAGTCACCGAATAAATGACGACTGGCAGCTTTTCTGCGTAAATCACCAGCTAAGCTGTTGGTGACTCGTCTTAAAATATTATCTACGAATATGCGTCTTGCTTGAGCTCCCAGGTAACCGAGATGGGTTCTGACATGGGTGACATTGCTGCTGCCCTGAGGCGATGGGCCCAGGGGTTTGCCTACGTCATAAAAAGTATGAGTTTTTTTTTTAAATATTTATAATTAAATATGACATAATGACAAGTGGTATTGAAGAATAATTAAGGTCGTTGGGTATGATAATTATAGTTGATTGATGATGACAATGACAGTGATGATGATGATGATGACTTACCTACTGGAAGAACGTGTATCTTGTCGAAGTGACTTTTAGCATGAGTGTTTGAATATAATCGGTCGTTATTGCGAAGCGATCGTAGAATAACACGACCATCTTGTATCAGACGTTGTGCGATTAATCTAATCGACATGTCTGGATGATCTCGGGCCGGGAGAGCCCAACAACGGGCAAACCCTGGTTCCCAAAGAAATACTTTCACGATGTTAATTTTACCTTCTGATGAGAGCCAGTTTATTTAAACTAAGTACGGAGCCCTTGTTCCTGACACTCGCTTGCAAGATACTGCGCACTAAGAACACAAGACGATTTTTCTAGTTTTATTTGTGTGCTGCTCAGGTGCACGGTATGTTTATATATGACATCAGCTGGATATCAAAAAAATAGTAAATAAGAAAAGGAAAAACTGATATTATTTTGCGATTCATTTGCTTGGTTTGATAGGAGACAGGTGACGTTGCGAGTTTATTTTTTTTAGTTTCTCGCGGGAAAATTTGAATTTGAAAATTCATTTTGTCATATTGTTTGATGAGAGAATTAATTTAAACGACGATTGAACTTGCATGCAGTTATAGATTTTTGTTGCAGCAATTATTTTATTAAAAGTTAATGTCATTGGTAATTATTTTTAGAATCATTGGTAAATTCTTGGTTGTCATCTCAAGTTTGACACCTGTCAAATTTTACTAAAGATAAATAAAAAAATTATGATCCTGAAGTTAGCAGACAATTAGTAATTTTTGGATTTTTTTTTTCAGCAAATCAGTTGCAAAAAAAAAAAAAAGAAAAATATGCACATGTAGAAAATTAAAAAATTTAGAGGTGCAATTTTTAAAATATTTTTTTCTTTATAATTTATCATTTTTTAAAAAAATTCAAAAATTGTTAGATGTCGGCTAACTTTAGTATCATAAAAAAATTACATTATTATTAAATGAAATTTTTTATCATGTGAAATTAGTGTTTTTGACAAATTTTCCAGACACTTTCTACAGATTTTCGACATACTTTCCATCGAGATGACTAATAGATGACCGATAGACTAGTGATTACTGAGTCAAAGTTTACAAGCATGAATATCATTCCCTGGCGGTTTTGAGTCACCCTGGAAACACCTTGGAATCACGGTGGATTCACGGTGGTTACACGGTGTAACCACCCTGATTCCACGTACACCGCGTAATCACCATGGAATCAGGGTGGGTACACCGTGTAACCATCGTGGAAACACCGTGTAATCACCATTGAATCAGGGTGATAAAATGGCACAAACCCACCGTGTAACCACCCTGGATCCACCGTGTTTCCACTCCCAGGATGTTTCCAGGGTGATTCAAAACCGCCAGGGTTGGACTTGTAAATTTTAGGTGGACCCTCAGACGCAACCGTCCATCTTACGGCTTTAAATTTGCCATTTGTAAACTTCTTTCAGCAGTTTAGCTGAATAGAATAAAAACATTTGAAAATTTTGAAGCATGTCCAGAATCATCTTGCTGTAGAACAAAAATTTAATGAATTTTCAAGGAAACTAAAGACTCAATAATTTGTCCTGCCAGGAAAATTTTAAAAAGAGGAATTTGTAATAAGAATATTCAAAAAATTATGAAAAGAAAGCAGTTTTTTTTTTGGTTAAAATTTTGATATGTATACAAAAAATTTTATCAATCAATGTATACAGAAGTGAAAGAGAATAACATATGTTAATAAGAAAGCATTGGTATTGATAAATGATTCCTTTCATATATTATATTGTAATAATAATTATATTATATATATATAAAAAGAATAATTTTTCATGTCGCAACATATTAAGTACTACAATAATATATATTTGTTAATTTGAAAAGTCAATGTAAGCAATTAGAACCGATACATCAATCAATCAAATACGTTTGTTTTTTTTTTTTTTAATTTCAAATATAATTTTGCTAAATATCAAGCTAATTTATTTGGCACGGCTGTATGATGCGATTAATAGATTTAAAAATTTTTTATTGACATATTAATCACTTGCGAATTCATAGGAACGACAATTTTCAGTTATGAAATTTGAATCTAAGAAAACTAAAGTTTATTTAAAATACTAATTAGCAGTATTGTATCGTAATAAGGCACATTACCGCAACGTACTTTTATTTTAATTGAATTTTTTTTTAAAACTTTATCTTTTTTTACATGACTTTTAAATGCTAATGATATAGTGCCCTTTTATATTTATCGCTAGAATATTTATTAATTATATGAGTAGTAATAAACTTATTGCAATTTTGATTTAATTATGCCGCGCATTTGGTGTAAATAAACGCGATGCTGAAAGTACCCGACAACTGAAAAATTTAGTAATTTTAATTACCAAGTTAATTAGCATCAAAAAAATTTAAAAATTTTTTCAAATTCTTCGCTCGCAATTTAAATTTTTTCCTGTCAATTTTTTTTTTATCGAAATTAAACAAAATTTTTTAACGTCTGTTACTTTCAACATCGCAAATAAACAATTGTTAATTACTCTGTTAATTAATTATTTAAACGATTTATCTCGTTGTCTCAGAACATCTAATGAATATTTAATTATTATATTAAAATTTATATTTCTTATAAAATAATTAAAAAATCTCTAATTACTAATTAAATGATTGAAATAATAAATATTTAATGATTCAATTAAATGTCACTCACCCAAAAAAAAAAAGTATTTTCTGATAAAATAATGAATGGTTGATTTGTTAATTAAAATGAAAAAAATTAAATAAAAACTCAAGATAATATTAAATTGTTTTTTTCTATTGTTTTGTTTATAAGCCAAAATATATCGCAATTGATAATAATTAAATTACAATTATTTATTATAATAATCTATAATTATAATTGTTGAGGCCCAGATCTAAGTCTAAGTTTTAAATATTTTTCTTAGTGTCTCGTTTCTTAAATACATGAAAGCCGAGTGTAAAAATTAGTCGGAATTATTTAAACTTCTACAAGCCGTGAAGTTACGCTAATTTTATTTATTAAACTTTATTTATTATTATTTTTTAATATCTAGATTTTATATTTTTTTTTTTTAAGTACAAAAGAATTTATTTAATTTTAGTACTCTCGTGATTTTTTATCTAAATGCTAAGGCATTTAAGCGTGAAATATACTTTTGTTATTTAATTATTTATATTTTATAATTATTTCGCGCTTGAAATTATTTTAGTTTGAAATTAAACATTTTAAAATATATGACCAACATCAAAAGGCGACGCCGTTAAAAATTAATAATAAACTTATCTTTATTAAATAATAATAAATATTATTTTTGTGTTGTTATTTAAATTCATAATGCCTCGCTATAATTTTAAAAATAAATCCAGAGAATGATTATCAGAAATAAATGTCTAGTATTTACATAAATTAACATACAATATAAATGTTTTTAAAATTAATTAGATTAAATACTATTATTTACTCCACTGTGTGAATAAATAATATAAATTTAAACTTTGCAAATGCGAAATAATAATGTACCATTTATCGGACCACCTTTTAAATCCATTTACAATTTATCCGTATACTATATTATAATTTATTGATAATTTATTATATGCGTCGACGCATATTTAAATATTTAAAAACACTGGCGACGATGTTTAGTACATCTGAGCAGTTTTTATTTATTTTATTTAATTACCAACAGTAATTGAGTCTTTAATATTTAAACGCTTTATAATCATTATTAATATTTATTTTTCATCTCTCTCGATTCCCATTTTCATTAGAATTTTTTTTTATATTTATTTATATATTTAATTGGTAAAAATAAAAGTTTAATTTTGTATCAATGATTGCTAGCGCGTAAAACGGTATCCTGAGTTATCAGAATATTTTTAAAATAATAATCAATAAATGTTAAATAATAATTGACCTAATCTGTTATTGAAATCTGAGCAAATCCGATCAATGCTTTATCATCAGGAATTTCATTGGGAGCATGACCAGAATTCTGTAATTAAATAATTACAATTATTAGCTACGGTATTTATTTATAAATTATAAATTACTGTTACTGTTATTATAAAATAATTACCAATGAAAATGTTACTGTACGTAGTTGTCCAGCGCTGTCAATAAGTTTCTGTAAATTAGCTGCTATCACAACTATGTCTTTACCATCGACTAGACCAGCTCCGACTAATTCAGCAGCAATACCTTCTGCAGAGTCAACACCAACAGCAAATTCAAATCTTATGTCGTTTAATTCGCGCTTTTGATTCCTATAAAAAATAAATTTATTAAAGTCTACGCATTAGCTAAATTAGAATAGAATAAAAATAATGACTGTTGGTTATAAGGAAGCAGGAAAGGATTAAATTCTTCTAGGTCAAATTGGGTGTCAGGACGTCTGAAAAATATTTAAAATATTTACATACACGTCGCTTTTAATGTATGTAATATAGACTGTGAATAATTACCGTAATCTGAGAACAAGATTGATGGGAATATTTTGTTCGGCCGACTGAATAGCAACGCGACTCATGGCTGCTCGTACTTGACCCTCAGAATCTTCTTGGTCAGCAGCCTCTTCTTCACTGCTAACGTTGTCAATAGTATTAACAGGTAAGGTTTCTTTACCCTCGTCGCCACTTGATGCCCCGCTGTCCTCTTCCTCTGACGACCATACCCACTCGCCTGTCACCGTTCTGTGCAAACGACCAGACGTTCCCGGTTGTCGTTTAGACGCCTATTTAAATATTAATCCTCATAAATAATATGTTTTACATAAACACTCATAAGTATTGATTTATAGTAAGAGAATAACAAATAAAATACCTTTTGTACACGAGTCTCAAGGCTGGGACCAATGGCAACAAGTGTTTGCTGCAAGTACTTTTTATCTTTAGCTTTTTTGAAGAATGGGTGCTTCAGCAGTTCTGTTGCAGACGGCCTGCAATTAAATTGTTTGATTAAAAATTTATTTAAATAAAATTTTAACTTGAAAATTTACCTCCTAGTAGGATCTTTCTGCAAACAATCAACGATCATCTTGCGAAATGTTTTGCCATAAGCTTTGTATTGATCTTTCTCATCAGCAGCGGTGTCCAACGTCGGCGGGTCATTTTGTAGCGTCAGCATAAGCACTTTCATTGGCGGATACTTGTGATAAGGAGCAGTACCACTCGCCATTTCAATCGCAGTAATACCAAGCGACCATATGTCAGCTTTGAAATCGTAACCGTGATCCTGTATAAATAGACACGACGATTAAAACATCTTTTTTTTTTATTTAATCAACCATATGTACAATTTTTTTTAATCTCCAATTACTTGATCAATTATCTAGCATTTAAAAAAAATTAAGCATCAATGCCGTTAATTGCGTTTAAACCAATCAAGTTAAATAATAACATTTAATGTCCAACAATTAAATATTTTATCATCGGTAGTTTAAAAAAAAAATTATACAATGCATTTATTTATTAATAATAATAAGTAGGCATGCGACACTGCAATTGTGCAAACTATAAAATTGTAGTGTAACTTTCCTCTCTCACCTGCTCCATGACTTCCGGTGCCATCCAACAAGGAGTACCGACAAAAGTATGCCGGACTTTTTGTCTGCTCAAATCACGTCCGGTTGCTAACCAGGCGCTGACACCGAAATCCGCAATCTGAACAGTCCCGTCTTCCCCCAGTAAAATATTACCGGCTTTTATATCCCTAAAGACAAAAACAATAATGATGACATTAATTAAATCTGTGCATTAATTGACGATAAATTATCACTATTAATTAAATAAATAACTCTACCTGTGTATTTGTCCATTACTGTGAAAATACTCAAGGCCTTTGAGGACTTCCCGAAGTACTGTCGCTATTGTGGCCTCGTCAAACACTCCGTGTTTACAATTAGTTGTCCTGGTCTTGTGTTTTATGATATCCAGAAGCGAGCCGCCTTCAAGTAGTCGCAAAACCAACCAGAGTTCCTCTTTTACGACAAATGACGTGTAATAGGTCACCACGTTTTCGTGGTTGCAGGACGACATCGCCTGGATTTCTTTCTGCAAAATAATTTAAAAAAAAATTATTAATTTATCATATGATAAATTAATTGATCATTTATCAAACTACTTTGTAAAAATGATCAGCAATTATTTACTATTGATAAGCTATCATTAAAAAAAAAATATAACTCATATATCATCCAACTGTCATCTTATTTAGACAATGCATCATCAGTAAGAAATAACAAATAGAAGTATGTAGATGTTTTGTATGTAAAGATTAAATGTTTTAAAAATAATACATTCATGTATTTATATATTTAAATATTCAAATGTTTCTCAATGTTTGTTATTGATATGCGATCTCTAAATAAAACTATTTATTTATAGCTACATTGAACTCTACTATTATTATTATTATTATTATTATAATAATAATAAAATTAAAAATATAATAAATTTCAAAATAAACTTACGAGCAACTCGTCCATGCTCGTATTCCATTTTTCTAAATTAATGCGTTTTATCGCACACTTTTCTTGACGTGGGATACAAAATGCTGCATGTACGACGGCCGTTGCACCAACACCTATAATTTAATTTTAAAAATTAATACATATTTTTAAATAAACCCAGACCTGATACTTTCAGTATCAGACGTCAGATAATTTTTTAATTTTACAAAATTTTTCCTACAAGAATTTAAATGTTTATTCAAAATAAATTAATTTTTTTAAGCCTTCAGGTCATAATCATACACAAAATAAATATTTTTAATTGAAATCAATATAATTTTGAATAAAATACTGACAGGACACGGCCAAAATTCCACGACATAAAAAGTAAGGAAAATAATTAGCCAACTGAATGCAAACAAAATTAAATTTTGATAATTGTCTAGGTTAGAGTGAGTTTCTAACCGGTTTTTATATAAAGTTAAGATAAAAAACTATTGAAATAATTAAAAATAATGACAACTGATAATTAAAATAAAATATTTAGCATTACAGTGGAGTAACAATCGATGGTTGAACGTTTAAATAATAATTTTATGTAACACAAGTGACTTGAGAGATTGGACACTTGGCAGCATAAGATAATTTAAAATAAATTCCTGAGGTTGATAAAAAAAAATGTACCTGCAAGAGGGTGATTAAAATAAAACGTGATAAGACGTAAGTTATTATAGGGGATAAATAATTACCTATAACCTCTTTTAATTCATAATCGTCTTTGGTATTTGGCCAGCCCTGTACAACCGCTGTGGTGCTCGTCGACGCCATTTTATTTGACAGGACCGTAGTAAGACGTGAATGCTTGCCGGTGTTTTTCAATCCCCAATTACGAAAACCACCTCCACCACTCAACGTGGAGTTGCTACCACTACCACGAGTACCACTGCTGTTATTTTTATTATTATTTGCACTGGTATTATTTTTATTATTATTATTATTATTAATATTATTATTATTATTATTATTATTGTTGTTGTTGTTATTATTTTTATAATTTTTATTATTATCAGAGTGGTGAGTATTGATGGTACCGGGTGTCGAGGAGTCAATTTTGCTTGAAATGTGACTGCACTGATGATGATTACCTGGTGATTGGGACACGGGTGATGATGGTATCTGAGGTACTTCAGTTTCTGATGACGAACGAAATGATTTCTGGCGGAAGATTCCTGGCGAACAAGACGGTATTACCTCGGGAGAAATAAACCTATTGAGATAAACATAAATATATATACTTATATATTTACGTAGGTATAAATATATAAATATCTGGTTACTGTCACGAGATAAAAGATAAAATTTTAAATTTATGAATTTTTAAAAAAACACTAATTTATTCAAATGTTTTTTTTACGCGTAATTAAAAATTTATTTACTGCAATTAATAAGTAATTAGACTAATCACTTTTTAATTACTTTAGCAATTAAAGTAATGACGTAATTGATAAGTCATTATCAAACCATCTGTATATCGTTCACTAAACTCTTATCTATCACTGAGTCTTATCACCCGATCATCACCAGATTGTTGCTAAAAAATAAATAAATAAAAGTAACTATCACTATCGATAGATCGTTTATTTGTTTTTTAAATTATCTATCAATTTCTCTTGTATTTTTACATATTTATTTATTTTTATCAGCTACCGATCTCTTGTAATATTTTCGAATGTCGGGTACCGAGTCTTGTTGTGTAGTCATCAGTTTGGAAGATAATTATTTAGAAAAAAAGAGCAAGAAATAAAAATAAGTAAAAAATAAGTTTTCGAGAGAGTGGATTCAGGTTTGGAGCAAGGTTTATCATAAACAGAGTGTAGCAAGTAGTTTAATACCGGTACGAAACGTCTGAAGGCCAAACTATTGAGAGGATTAATCACTTTCCGAGGACAGGCGCACCTCTGCCAAATAGAGATATTGCTACATGCCATTGCAATTGATGCAGATGTTTCAGTATTAAATTTATGTATTAATATATATACTAAACGTGTCAAAAATATATGACGAAAAACAAAATACTGCTAAAGTTTGAGCGCTTAGTAATAAAATTAGCAACCGTCTCATTGAAATTTCCGATTTCTCATTTAAACGCGGGAAAATTTTTTTTTAAATTTTGAATTTTATCACTCAGAGAATCAGTGGATCGGAAGAATTGATGTATTTTTATTGGAAATTGAACGCATTACTAAAAAAGTCTCATTATTTTTTGATAAATTTAATTTTTCAAAAGTTATTCGAGGTCGAAGTTGAATTCACAGTAAATTTTAGTTTATTTGACTTTTCCGGCGAAAATATCAGACTTATCGCAAAATACTACAGGAACTTTTTTGTAGATCGTTTCATTTCCCACAACTTATCTCTAACAAAGTTTCAAAAATTCCTGAAAGCTCTTGAGTTATTTGCATTTCAATGTCAATTTGTTTCAAGAAATCGTATTCTGGTCGATGTTTTTGTCATCTTGAACAATATTTTGACTTGCAAGTTCATTTTTTTGACACAGTTTAATAAACAGCTAAATTTATAACCCGTTTACTTGGAAAAAATTAATGAACTTTTAAATAGCAACTCAATAAATGCCACAATAACTCGGATTACAGTCAAAGAGTAAATGAAACAAGACTCACCTACTTGGTAATTTATCACGACGTAAAAATTTGACAAATCGACTGATATCAGAATTAAAATATCTACGATAATCCCGATCACAGTTACTATTATTTTTATTACTATGTCTCCAGTAACGAGAGAACATCGAGACTCTTTTGTGAGTGGGTTTGTGTCGGTCATTATCGCCAGTTAGTTGGACCCACCACCGAATAATTGATGGCGATGATGATGACGATAAACAGAAAGAACTCATCCGCCCTTTTATTTGTCAACGGATGATGTAACAAGAATATATTAATGATAAAAAAACAATATCTTTGATGTATATTTGTAGAGTAATTGTTATTATTATTGTGTATGATGATTATAATAATAATGAAGAATAAAATGGTGAGTGCAAGAGGTCAATTACGTCGCGACGAAATAAAGTGTCGAATCTAAGCCAACGAGTTGTTTCAGAGGCACGCGATACACTAGTCAAAGACACAAACAGAGATCTCATCACGACATATTATTTATTTGAGAGCCGTTCTATCAAACTGATGGATCTGTTTGTGTTAATAAGAAGCACGTGAATTTAATCATTGAGATAGAGTTTTTAATAAATTTATTATTTTATTCATTTTTAATTATTTGTATTCGCTATTGATATTTTTTAAATCAACATTCAAGGGAACAAAAATATTAAATATATTAATTTGATAATTTTTAACGTGCGATAAGAAATTTAAATTGGAAGATTACTGAATTAAATAAAATCTCGTGTGAAAATTTTGTTGTAAATCCTAAGGTAAAAGACCTAGTCCCTGATCAGGGAACTAGTACCCGGTCACTTGATGTATTTGTAATGATCCTGAAGTCAGCAGGCATTTAAAAATTTTCGGATTTTTTTTTCAACAAATCAATTACAAAAAAATAAAAATATGCACATGTAGAAAATTTTAAAAACTACAGCTGCAATTTTTTCATATTATTTTTTTTTTATAATTTACCGTCTAAAAGAAAACCCAAAAATTATTAGACGTCGGCTTCAGTATCATGTATTTGTACAGATATATTTAGTAAAATTTAATAAATATAGATATACAAATACATGAGTGATCGGGTACTGGGTCTGTTACCTTATCAGTAAATTTATTTGTTTGGATTTAAAGCTCATATGTCGCAGCTTTTACTACTGATAGTTATTCCCGTCTATGTTACATATCCTATAAAATATCGGGGAAATTAATTGCGGAATCAGTTGTCGTTCAACTGTGGAAGGTATAATTTTAATATAATAATAATAACTATTATTATTATTAAGAATTTTGTAATGATGAATTTATTCACCGTAAGTTTCATATTTGTTTGTTTTAAATATTTTTTTTATAACTCCTTACTACACGTGTATTTTATTGCTGCTTCCATCATATGATAATCGTGATTAATGACTCATTTTAACGTCAATTGATCGTTTAATTATAAATTATTATACTTGTTTGTAATTTCAATAAGTATGCCATTGATTAAAAAATATTTATACTCATAATTTGCATATATTGTATAAGAGATAATAATTTAAATTTAAATTTATTACCTATTTTTGCCGAGAACAAAGTTGGTAAAAAATCCAGTGTCTTGAAACTTTAACTGTTCATCTGACCCCGAATTTGAAATATCAAAATCCTTAGTAACCAATTCATTTTTACGGTGTCGCATTTTGCTTACAATTCTGTAACAAATAAAACAATAATAATAATTAATTCCGGAGTAAAACGAAGCGGTCGACTATTTATTTAATTCCTTCAGAGTAACATTCACTATGAAGGAGTTTATTTTCATATTTAAACTCCGAATCGGAATAAATGTGGATTCAAATAAAATCCAGATCACTCCAGAAAAAAAATCCTTTACTCCATTTGCGGAGTAAATTTTTAAAAACTCCGCAACTCTGAGTGACAGAGTAAATTCGGATTAAATTAGAACCCGACTTCACTCCCAATTTTTCGCAGTACGCATAATAATCTTTTAGTACACTGTAAAAAATCACCGGGGTAAGTCCAAGCGGTGTAGGTGTTAAAATTATCGGTGTTAAATTTACCCCCGAAAGCGGTGTGAAAATAACGCCGCTACCGGTGTAAATATTCTAGACCGGTGTTAAAATAACGCCACCGCCGGTGTAGACATTCTTTACCGGTGTTAAAATATTTTATTTTGTGAATATTTATACTTACTCGATCACTATACTTGTTGATAAATGATATTTTTTATTAATTTTCATAAAGAACTGACATTTTTTGTGTTTTATCTTTAAAGTTAATACTCCAAGCGGACGCAATTTACCCCGCTTTTACACCGGGATTACTCCGCTTTTACTCCGGTTACCCCGCTTTAACACCGGTATTTTTAACACCGGTGTATTACTCCTCCTACACCGGTGTAATTTCATTTTTACACCGGGCGGAGTTAAAAAAACGAGTCCATTTTTAACACCGCTCTTTTTACAGTGTAAAGATTAAAAAAAAAAATGTATTCCTCAATAAAAAAGCTTTCCACTGACTTGATAAATTCATTGATGGAAACTTAATGATGTTCGGTTTCATAACAATTAATCTTTGTAAAAAATTACACATTGTAAGATTAATTTGTATGAATACTGATACCGTGTTATTTATAAGAGTAATTTTTAATCAAACAATTAAGTTTTGATATCGACTTTGTCTTGGGGGTAAATGGAAAAGTATTTGCTTCATAATTATTAATGATATATATATAAATAAATAAATAAAAAATAGTAGATAATAACGTTTGAGATTGACGTTAATATAAAAGAATAAGAATAAGAGCTTTCCCCTTGCTCTTGATCGCGTGGAATATTTCTAAATTGGCGAGTCACTCGATTGTCACCTAAATACATAAATGGAATAATTGGAGCTGGATTGGACTTACAAGTTATTTTTAGCTGCTATCGTGCTGTAGATCCCATCCTGTTCATCTAAAAATAATTCAATGCCGGTTTCAAGTCCGTCACCGCACATCATCTTTACACACATAAATTATTATCCTTTCTCTCCTCTTATTCGGCACCCTCTTGCTCTTGTCAGGCTTTTATTTTTCACTTGCTCTTTTTCTCAATCTACTCCGATAAATAATAAGCCAAACAATTTACTCACAATTGTATAATAATCCACAATTATTAATTTAATATTCAGTGACGTCTTTTGACGCACGTTCGTCACGAGTTTACTCAGCGACCCGGACGATTATCTTTAGTGTTAATTGAACAGTTATTATTTAAAGCTCGTTATTTTTTTAAAAAATTTTTAAAACACATGTTAAATTTATATACAAATATCTGTAAATTATTATCGTTAATGAAACAATTATATAAATTCGGACATTGACACAAATTTTTATCTCTTATTTCAAACTCAATATTTGCTGAGAAAAAAAATACTTTACGCGACAGTAAAAACAAAGACATTTTAAGTATTAGAAAGTTTTTTTCTAACTGAGAAAATTTATAAAACTAACTTAGTACCTCGTTATAGATTACTTGCATATCATCAATGTCTGCGCGATATAATCTTGTCCAGAAGCTAAAATAATTAAGAGAAAAAAAAAGCTGTTGCAACTCGACAGAGTTATCGAATATTTTAATTTAAAAAGTCATTTAACAAAAATGAGTATCTCGTATAAATATTATTGAATGACAGTTAAATTATCAATAATGATAACTAAAAAGTAATGAGATAACGTATAATTTATGGCAGCAAATATTTAGTATCTTATTATTGTGTTTATTTAAAAAATCATGTCAGGAGGACAGAGCAAAATAGCCGTAGGTCGGAAGGTTTTGCAATGATTGGGGTTTAAATTTGGGTTAAAAGATTAATTTGTCGGTGGTACTTTATACGAGCTTTTATGTGTTGAATACCGTTCCATATATATAGATATATATACTAACACTGATAATTTGAGTGTCTCTTTACGTGTGTCGGTTGTCATGACACACAAAAAGTCATCGCAGTCGTGATAACTGAGCACACGGACCGCCCACTGTCAATTTAAATGACCAGTTCTCCACGAAACATACCTACGTATAATCGTAATCATGGAACCAATTACATACATTTCTTTTCCTAATTTCCTTTGATAAACTTATCAACAACATAATTTATTAAACCGTTCTATCCGTTTGTTTTTTCGTCACGTTCATCAACAGAAGGGCGGCAGAGGCACGTGGAAGGTCATCAGGGTCGATCGTTAATTCGAAATTAATAATAAAACAATAAATTATTTATATAATTTGTATAATCGACTTCTTTATTGACATGAGTATATATTAGAGTGTCTCAAAAAATCGACTTTTTTTTTTTTTGAAGAACATTGAAAAATCGACAGAGTATCTCTAGACAAAGACCCTGTTAAAATATGAGACCTTAATATTAATATTTAAAGGTGGCGATTCACGATTTTCTATTTTCCATTTAAATGACATGGGAAAAAAAAAATTTTAATTTTGGAATTTTATACCTCGGCGATGGATTATTGAACAGATAAGTTCAGGATATATTTTTGTAGGAAATTGAACGCTCTACAAAAAAAGTCTCTTATCATTTTTTGATAAATCCATCTGTTCAAAAGTTATTGGAGCTCGAAGTCAAGTTAGAGTAAATTTCGAGATCTTTTTACTTTTCCGGCGAAACTATCGGACTTATCATAAAATGTCACGAGATCTTTTTTGTAGACAATTTTATTTCCTACAAATTATCATTGACAAATTTTTTTCAAATTCTGCATTGTTTTCTAGTTGTTTCCATTTTAATGCCAAGCTCTTAAAATCGATCAGAACACTACTTTTTTAGAAGCTTGGCATTAAAATGGAAATAACTAGAAAAAAATCCAGAATTTGAAAAAAATTTATCAATGATAATTTGTAGGAAATAAAATTGTCTACAAGAAAGATCTCATGACATTTTATGATAAGTCCGATAGTTTCGCCGAAAAAGTAAAAAGATCTCAAAATTTACTTTAACTTGACTTCGAGCTCCAATAACTTTTGAACAGATGGATTTATCAAAAAATGATAAGAGACTTTTTTTGTAGAGCGTTCAATTTCCTACAAAAATATATCCTGAACTTATCTGTTCAATAACCCATCGCCGAGGTATAAAATTCCAAAATTAAAATTTTTTTTTTCCCATGTCATTTAAATGGAAAATAGAAAATCGTGAATCGCCACCTTTAAATATTAATATTAAGGTCTCATATTTTAACAAAGTCTTTGTCTAGAGATACTCTGTCGATTTTTCAATGTTCTTCAAGAAAAAAAAAAAAATCGATTTTTTGAGACACTCTAATATATATATTATATATATATATATATAAAGTATGCATTGTCTCTTGTATCTCTAACGGTCATGTATGATGCGTACGTCCGGAATTAAAGCACATTTGTGCAAGCAAGTGGAGCTCAATGATGTGAAGCTCATTTGAAAATAGACAATTGTTGATGTCATCATATATTTAATTAATAAATATTATATGTATATTTATTTAATATTTTTCTGAGCGCATCAATAATTTCATTACCCATTTATTTAAAATTAATAACAATTTAATTTTTATTAAAAAAAAAACAATGTATGTTTTTTAAATAGATAATTTGATAACGTTAGATTTAGCGGGCTTAATTAATTTCCCTTTGACATCAGGGTCGCAGGTCAATTACTCATTAGCTCTCGGTAGTTTACGAATTTAAAATGCTTGATATAAAGGAAAATTATTATCGTATGAGGAAGTTTTGAATTTAAAAAATATTAACCAATGATATTTAAAAATTTAAAATAAATCCCAAGAGCTATCAGCAATGCTAATCATAATCATATCAAAAGATTGATTATTATTTCAAGGCCAGTATCAAGTTTAATGTAATAACAAGTAATTATTATTAATAAATAAAATGAATAATACCTATTGGGTGATCTCAGAACTTCATTGCAAAGGTCAGCAGCCATTTCAAACATTTTTCATCCACATTTCAATTTAAATAAATATTAATTTCAATAATATTTAACACCAGACACTTGTTCCGAGCACTCCAAGTGTGCAACCACAACTGAGTTTGTATTTTAAATTAACCGCCGATATTTTTTATGAAAACAAATAATCACAAATAAATGATATATGCAGGCTGTTTAAAAAAAAAAAATGAGAAAAAACAAATCCAGTCAACAAACAATCGGCAGGAATAATATTTTTTTTATATCAGAGCTTGAACTACGCGGCAAAATTTTTTCCCGCCTGTGTAAACTCTATTCAAATCAACTTGAATCCCACACTGCCAGCACAATAAATCGCGTGTGATTGGAGAATGATGAATTACAATAAACATTAAATGTTGATGACGATTATTAATTACTGGAAAAAAAAATATAAAAACAACGACACAGTGGGATAAAAAAAACAAACAACAAAACAATAGTTGGTTGGAGCTGTCAGATGATCCTGAGTTCGCCACCGACTGAACTATGTCAGACGGGGGCACTGTCAATTGGATAACTAGCTATCACGCATCTACGTACTCTCGCTTTACTTGTTGTCTTGCTGGTACATACTAACAATTTTATATACACATATAATATTACAAATTACGCGTGCATGTGCGCACCATCCACTCTCGTTACACACTTGTAACGATCATATTTCTCGGATGATCTTTTTATCTTTATCGTTTCTCCGCGATCGCGATCGGTGATAGTACGCGGCTGCAACTTTTGCGGTACTGAGATACGTCCTCGAATCAAGGAGACAAGTCCTCCTTGTCTGTTACTTTGCAGCAAAACACACATTTTCATATGACATTCAGAGTAAGCTGTAACGAAAAATCAAGGCCCAATGCACAGACCGTTTCCTCAACTCTATTGTCATCCAATTCTTATTAATTGTATCCATCAGCTGTAGTTATTGATAACATTGAGCTAGTGATCTCAATATCTCTTATTTAAACTCACAAGATTTCAATTTAAATTTATAATTATTATCTATATTAGACTGATTCAAAAAAATCGACTAATTTTTTTTTTCTTCATTATATCGAAAATATTGTTGGAAATGACGAAAAAAAAATACTGTGAAAGTTTGAGCTCTTAATATTAATATTAACAACTGCCGCATCGCGATTTTCTATTTCCCGTTTAAATAACATGGGAAAATTTATTTTTTAAGCTTTGGAATTTTGTAACTCACGGTGGGACCAATACTTTTGAATGTTCAAGACATATTCTTATGGGAAATTTAATGCTCTACAAAAAAGGTCTCTTATAATTTTTCGATATTTTTATTTCTTCGAAAGTAATTCGAAGTTAAAATTAGATTGACGATAAATTTTTACATTTCTTAAATTTTTTGACGCAACCATCAACTTTATCCGAAAATTTCAGAGGACATTTTTTGTAGAGCTTTTTATGTCCTACAACTTATCTCAGAGAAAATTTTCGATATTTCTCATAAGTCGTATGTTATTTGCAATTAACTGAAAATTTTCTTAAATAATCTAAATTTTGTTGCTTAAAATTAATTATATTAAATTTTCAGTTAATTGCAAATAATTTACGACTTATGAGAAATATCGAAAATTTTCTCAGAGATAAGTTGTAGGAAATAAAATGCTCTACAAAAAATGTTCTCTACAATTTTCCGATAAAGTTGATGGTTGCATCAAAAAATTTTAAAAATGTAAAAATTTACCGTCAATCTAACTTCAGCTTCAAACAACTTTTGAAGAAATAAAAATATCGAAAAATTATAAGAGACCTTTTTTGTAGAGCATTAAATTTCCCATAAGAATATGTCTTGAACATTCAAAAGTATTGGTCCCACCGTGAGCTACAAAATTCCAAAGCTTAAAAAATAAATTTTCCCATGTTATTTAAACGGGAAATAGAAAATCGCGATGCGGCAGTTGTTAATATTAATATTAAGAGCTTAAACTTTCACAGTATTTTTTTTTCGTCATTTCTAACAATATTTTCGATATAATGAAGAAAAAAAAAATTAGTCGATTTTTTTGAATCAGTCTAATCTATATCTATATCTACTTATGCATGTCTATTCATTGGGAATAAATCAGATAACGAACGGAATTATCGTCTTGCTGATTTTTATGACGGAGAAAAAAATGTTATTTTGTTGTGAGATGAAAATCCAGAGATGCATTTAGAGTTTAAGCAGAGAGAAGATTTTATTGAGGGAAAAAATTTTAATTTCAACGTGGGTGATACATGTCCGCGTCAAAAGGGGTCTAGTATAAATTGATAGAGCCCGTTTACGCTGAGATAAATTTACTGACGTGAAATACGTCGACGTAGTTCGCTTAATAAAATAAAACCGAGTTGACCTTGTAAACTAGCTGATACTGATTTTCACGGGAAATTCTTGCTGCACTTTTATCAAAACTGTTTCTTCTTGATCCTCAGCTTCATGTATTTAAATCTGTATCAATTTGATTTTTATTTACGCTGGCTATCAATCACGAGACCTATCGCGATAAATTGATATCGGATTTTAAATATCGCCAGTAAGATTATTGAAAATAGTACTCGAGATTAACGATTGCGAAAAATGTGACATAAAAATAAAAAGAGCAGTGATTATGGTGATGATCATTCACTTTCATATTGACCTTGATGCCGATGTATCGCATATATTTTATTGAATTAACTTTATTGCATTTACTTACCGCCAATGCATGATAGCATTCATTATCGTGTTACAGATTATCCTCTTCCTAGTATTGTCGCATGAGTACGCCCTTGGCAAACACTTTAATCTGACAGAACTACTCGGGCAACGGCTACTTGGTGCTACCAATCATCAGTATCACGTGGCGTCTTCGCATCTACAGCATCATCTCCCGACAATTGTCTTCAGAGATCTGTCATACTTGCCAGAGATTTACAATAATAATAATAATAATAATAATAATAATAATAATGATGATGATGATGACAATAATAACAATGATGACGACAGACAACCAGACGATCAGTTATTGAGAACTGATAGAAATTTAATGCCAGTGAGTCTTTGATGGTTTAGTCATACTCATATATTTTAATAACGTAATTGATTAAATTTATAGGAGTACCGGAATCTTTGCGAAACCAAGACCAGAAAAGTTCAATTGGCCGACGAAGAATTCGAGTATCAGCCGCCGCACTATCACGAGGTTTATTGCAAAAGCTACTCGCTGTTTGATGAGACAGAGCCGCAGAGTATCGCGAAAAAAAATAAACAGACGTGCGCTCATCCAGGGTTCCATTGCGTCCAGAGAAGCCGCGTCCTGTTTATGGTGAGACGCCGGTGGGCTGACGGCTGCTGGGAACCTTTTACCAAAGAAATCGCCAGCGGATGTGAATGCATGTGGCCGGTATCCACTCTCGGTGACATTTCCGCTCACTACTAAATATGAGTTATTAATCTTAATATACGTATGTATCAACGTTTCAATAAATTTATTTTAAATAAACGCGTTCAATTTTTATTAATAAAAATAATGGCATTGAAAAATACGAAAATTATTGTCACAGTAAATAATTAAAATATTATTAATTTAATAATAATAGAGATAGAGATAAATTTTGTATTTAATTATTTCCATGAACTGGCTTTGTGCTTTGGCAGAAAGTGAAAGCCCTCTGGTATTTTTCCCAAAAACATTTCCCTGGAAAATAAAAATTTTTTTAATAAATTATTTAAAATAGATTTTTTTTTTACTTACGTTAATTTAATCCAATCAGCGCAATTAGAACTGGCCATCATCGTTTCAAGTTCATCGCGGCCTTTGTAATAAGGCGGCCGCTCATTTATCCTCTGCGGTGGTTTTTCTAAAATACCTACTGGTATATACCTGCAATCATATACATTTAATATTATTAATATAACTTCAAGTAAACTTATAAATTTTTAATGAGAAAAAAAATACCTGTGTAAAAATGAAATCCACTCTAACATAAATCTGCGCGTGGTCTCAACACCTCTGGTATCAGACCCCCAATGTTCTAGTCCATAGTGAGCATATTTCTTCAATATGTCCAGCCTCTCAGAACTAGATATATCATAAATCTTTTTTTCTTTTATCTCAGTAAATATCCACGGCTTTATCAAAGCGCCGCGTCCAATAGTAATACCCTGTACTGTAGGGTAAGTGGATCTCACTCGTTGATAATCGTCGTAACTCAGAATATCTCCGTTACCGAAGACAGGAATCGGGTCAGCATTTTTAGCGCACGTTTCAATGTAATCCCAATCTGCTAACTTGGTGTACCTCTGCTCTCGTGATCTTCCGTGGACCTGAAATAATTAATTAATTAATTATTTAATTAAATTAGCAAGTAAAAAAAAACTTACAGTGACCATTGATGCTCCCCAGTCTCGGAATTTCGGCATAAGATTGTGAGCAATTGGCTTGTCCATGTAAACACCCATGCGTGTTTTAATTGTCATAGGAATGTCAAGAACTTGACTGATAGATTTAACGACATTCTGGAGTACATTTGCACGATTTAACATTCCGCTACCGCCTCCGTGTTTGTAAATTAAATCAATAGGACAACCCAAGTTGAGATCAACGTAATCTATTTCAGCTTCTTGACCCAGCAGCTGAGCGCATCGCGTCAGCACTCCGGGATTGTTACCGCAAATCTGAACCCCAAAGATGTCTTCAGTTTCGTGTCTTTTAACCAAAGCCCATTCCTCGTGGACGCCTTTAAGTATTTTTGGCGCCAAAGCCATTTCTCCACAAGTGATATCTGCTCCATACTCTTTGCAAATTCTCCTGAAAGGTAAATTTCCTACAGTAGTAAGAGGACTCAGTAGAATCTTGTCTCGCCACTCGATTTTCTTCTTCTCGCAAGGCCGTAGCTTGATCAAGTCATGGTCCGGAACAGCACCAAGCCTTTTTTCAGCATTTTCATCTTTATCTCCATTTCCGCTGTTGTCTGCTAGTGTGACTCCATTGCATAATTTTTTAGGGCCACTTCCGTCATTGGCCTTGACAATTTTTTCGGCCGCATTGAAATTATACTTACGCTTGCGTAATTTTTCTTGCAATCCCGGTAGAATTTTATTCTTCGTCGCCGGGGGTTTTTTCATAAACGCCTCAGACTTTTCTTTATCAACGATATTGTAACCTTCTTTGGTCAGGTGCTGAGAGGCGTATCTGCAAGCCGCACCACGTGGACAGCGGCCCATTAGACTGAACAAGTAACAGAATTCATCAATGTCAGGCTCTTTGATTTTCAAATAAGCTTCGCGGTCGTGCATGAACGTGCACTTCGGAGACGGGCATTTTTTGTCCGGTTCACCGACAGCCTGGTCTACTATCCAAGGACACAGATTTCGTTCCCTCGCAGTTTTGAACGGGGGTGGACGCGCCTTGTTCTGTCCTTTCAATTTTTCCCGGCGCTCGTCTATTTTGATTCGCTTGACATCAGGTTCATCCGCTCTGTCATTTTCAATTATTTTTTTCTTCCCACTCACGTTAATCATTTCGTCATCCTCCGATCCCACCTTGGCGCACTGATTCGCCGGCACACTTGTGTCATTATCGGCATTACTGCTCAGCTGATTTATTTTTTGTTTGTCCTCTTCTGACAGACAGGTCTCGGCCAATACTCGCACGTGGTCTTCAATGATAAACCTGTCAGGTTAAATTATAATTAAAAAACACAATTTAAAAAAATGATCAATACAATATCATTGAGGTTATGGAGTAGAGCAAGCGGGTATAAATTTAATCCGAGGGTTGATGAGTTTTTACAATTAATTTTATTTATTTATCTTAAATTTCTACTTACTCCTGTTTTATTTTGCACACGCCTTTATATTTATCTTCAGTGTAATCTGGAATACACTTTTCCTGAGATGTGTTGCTGCAAGCCGCCATGTTCAAGTTTTACGCTCAGAAAATTCTGGCGGTGTTTTTAGTATGAGCTACCAAGTAGATTTCGATGTTATCTACTAGGGGTTATTGAAGTTTTATGGCCGAGGCGGCTGAACCCTAAGCCACCTGGACCACAAGTTGACTTCGAGCTACTGCCGTATTCTGAAGCCAATTTAAAGGAAAATGTTGGGTCCCACAGGCTATAGATCCTTAACCAGGCAGGGGCCAGGCGTTAATGACAACGAATGTACGTAGTAAAACTGAACATCTAGCTTTTCTACCACCCGTTTCTTTAAAAAAAATAATTAAGGAAAAATTGTATTAGTATAAAAAGTGTCGAGTTTTAAAATGCCTTTAAAAAAAATCGAACAAAGCGTTCATAAAGAATATCATAGATGGGTACTTGAAAATATGAGTGAAATATTCGCAAAAGTAAATCCGAACGAGCGCCATTTTCCAAATTTTCCTGTTCAGAAGACTCACTACTTTTCCACAGAATTTCAAGGTCATGCCGTTGACTGGTACGTCACATTGAACTTTTGTAATGATCAATTGCAGGGTGGATTCCTGATAAATTTCGACGTTGTTGAAGGATTTAAACCTAAGAATCATGTCACCTGTAATTTTTACCTGGTCGATGCCGCCAAAAATAAGTTTTTTCTTGGACGAAAGAACCGGAAATTTTATGATTATCCGAAATTTTATTATCCTAGAGTACATTCAAGCTGCGTATCTGGCTCACCGAACACAATAGATAAACTACTTCCAAATGATACCATGACACTATACATCGAACTCATAACTTACTTGGATGGTGATCCTATATTTCCTGACGAGGAAATGACTGGTTATTATCATCCAGATCCCAGTTTATCAGATGATTTCTCGGAGTTATATAAAGTTCAAGATGACCGTGATGTTATGATTTATGTGCAGGGTGTTGCATTTCCAGTCCATAAAAGAGTATTGAGAGCACGGTGTCCTAAATTATATGAAATGGTTGATTATCATCAACAAATATCTGATGGCAATGATAACAAAGTAGCTCTTACGGGCATAGAGCCAGAGATATTTAAAAGAGTTTTAGAATTTATGTACACTCGGAATGTTGAGGACTTGGATGATCATGCAGTAGGTTTGCTAGAAGCTGCTTCGAAATGTGAATTAACAAGACTGAAAAATCTGTGTGAACAATCCCTCATCAGCTACTATTATACCGACGAAAATGCTGCAGAAATTAAATCGTTGGCTGCTAAGTGTGGTGCCAGACTATTGCTCGAGAAAGCCGATTTTTCAGAAGAAGAACACGCGGATGAAGAAGAGGACCTTGAATGTTATTCAGAAAATGGTATACTTTTTTTTCTTTAATAATACTGTAATTTATATTTTTTTAAAAATATTCGAAATTTTTAATTTCAATAATTAAATCACTTTTTTTTTTTTTTTTTAGGCACACCGGAGGAATACAGTTCATCAGACTAGATTGTCTTTGCATCACTAGATAGCGATCCATTTATTCATCGCAGTAAGATTTTTCTTCATAAAATTTAATACTTTCCAAAGAAATTTGTTTTTTTGTGATTAACTTTTGAGTTTGCATTTTTCCACTTTTGTTAAAACTTTCAATAAAAAGTTGGATCTACTTACTTCCAATTTATAATCTAAATTTCTATTTAATGTGTTCAAAAAGTTTTAATTTCAGTCTTTAATCGATGTAAAGTATGAACTTTGTAATATTTCATTAAACTGGAAGAATAAATGTAAGAATATATGAAAGTCGACTTGTATTTAAATCATTTATTTTTCCTAATAATCCCGTCTGAATTTTTTTATTATAATCTGGGAATTTTAATGATAGGGTAAGAGCACCAGTACCCAGCAACTTGATGTTAAATTATATCTATATATATTTTGAACCAATGTTAAAGTATATGACCGGCTGGGTACTGGTGCTCTTACCCTACAAGTAATTTATTTTATTACTTTGATTGAATACTAGCACTAGCTTAGAGATACATATTTTTTTCCATACTTTTTTTTAAACAGTATAAGATACACTCAATTTACTATAAAACCGCCAGTAATGTCTGAATTATACCTGAGTCAAAACACAAATTCTAGTTTAGTCCTTAAAAGCCTCAATTCCTTTGATGGTTTATTTGCCGGCCAGAAAGTAACTCTACTCTAGTTCTCAAAATCCTCAATGAAAACTATAAGGTCTTAATGCGAATAATTTATCGATTTTGAATTATAAGTAAGAGCTCAAAATCCTCAACGAATGAAAAGTTATGTTTCGGACTTGGAAAAATTTTAGGTAGAAAAAGGGAGCGGAGAGAATACGTCGAATGAGACTTGAGGTTCAAATGCGGATAAAATTATTCCTGTATGTTTTGAGTATTTTGAGACTCTAATCCAGACTATGTTATTTCAATTTAGTCCTCTAAGTGGTAAAATAGGTCGTAACTACTACTTTGAGGTCTAAACTAGGAAAACTTTCTGTACTGTTGTCAATCTTAAAATTCTAAATTGATCCTCAAAAACTTCATTGAGAACTCCCAAGTAGCACAGAGACAACTTTGAGATGTCTTTTAAAAGGACAAGACAAATTTTTTTTTGTCTCAAAGTCATCTTTTTCGGTATAAATACGACATGCAAATGTTTGTTCCGAAAACAGAGAAGAATTGTGTTGTTTTTTCTGTCCCGTTTCAATTAAAAAACCATTTACAATGACTTATTTTATCACTATTTGTAATTTACTTCTTGTCGTCGCTTGTGTTAAGTCTTTTAAGTAGACATTTTTTCGGTGACATAAATTTCTGATCGTTTTGTCAGCATATTGGTGCCTTATTGATGTCAAAAAGTTGCCTAAAAACTGATATCTTATAGATGTCACAAAGGCTGCGTGCTCCTTGAGCTTTGAGGCGAAAATCCGAATTTGTTTTTTGACCCGTCAAACGGAAACTGTAGGTTAAGATAGTAGGTAACCTTGCTACCCCCGAGGCGACTGAACCGCTTCTCACCCACAGTCCTTCTTGTTACTGCCATCTTGTCGTTGATATGCAGTAAAACTAATCATCTAGCTCTTCTTCGACGTTCGACCTCGTGTTTCTTTGAAAAAAATAATTAAGGAAAAATTGTGTTAGTATAAAAAGTGTCGAGTTTTAAAATGCCTTTGAAAAAAATCGAACAAAACGTTCTTAAAGAATATCATACATGGAAAGTTGAAAATATGAGTGAAGCATTCTCAAAAGTAAATCCGGACGAGACCTATTTACCAAATTATCCTGTTCAGAAGACTCACTACTTCTCTACAGAATTTCAAGGTCATGTCGTTGACTGGTGCGTCACATTGCAATTTTGTAGTAATGAATTGCAGTGTGGATTCTTCATAGATTTCGACGCTGTTAAAAAATTGGAACCTAAGAATCATGTCACCTGTAATTTTTACCTGATCGATGCCGACAAAAATAAGTATTATCTTGGACGAAAGAACCGGAAATTTGATAATTCTCCGGTTTCTTATTTTCCTAGAGTAAGTACATGCTGTTTACCTTACTTAATGAACACAATAGATAAACTACTTCCAAATGATACCATGACACTGTACATCGAACTCATAACTTACTTAAATGATGATCCTATATTTCCTGACGAGTATATGATTAATAACTATGATCATGATCCCAATTCATCAGGTGATTTCTCGGAGTTATATAAAGTTCAAGATGTCCGTGATGTTATGATTTATGTGCAGGGTGTTGCATTTCCAGTCCATAAACGAGTATTGAAAGCACAGTGTCCTAAATTATATGAAATGGTTGATTATCATCAACAAATGTCTGATGGCAATGATAACCAAGTAGCTCTTACGGACATAGAGCCAGAGATATTTAAAAGAGTTTTAGAATTTATGTACACTCGGAATGTTGAGGACTTGGATGATCATGCAGTAGGTTTGCTAGAAGCTGCTTCGAACTATGAATTAATAAGACTGAAAAATCTGTGTGAAGAATCCCTCGCCAGCTACTATTGTACCTTCGAAAATTCTGAAGAAATTAAATCGTTGGCTGCTAAGTGTGGTGCCAAACTATTGTTCCAGATCGCCGATGGTTTACAACAAATACACGCTGAAGAAAAAAAGGCCCGTCAACGTTATTCAGAAAATGGTATACTTTTTTTTCTTTAATAATACTGTAATTTATATTTTTTAAAATATTCGAAATTTTTAATTTCAATAATTAAATCATTTTTTTTTTTTTTTTTTTAGGCATACCGAAGGAATTAAGTTTATTGCAGAGTGGATTGTCTTTGAATCACTAGATAGAAATCCATTTATTCATCGCAGTTAGATTTTTCTTCATAAAATTTAATACCTTCCAAACAAATTTGTTTTTTTGTGATTAACTTTTGAGTTTGCATTTTTCCACTTTTGTTAAAACTTTCAATCAAAAGTTGGATTTACTTACTTCCGATTTATAATCTAAATTTCTATTTAATGTGTTCAAAAAGTTTTCATTTCAGTCTTTAATCGATGTAAAGTATGAACTTTGTAATTTCATTAAACTGGAAGAATAAATGTAAAAATATATGAAAGTCGACTTGTATTTAAATCATTTATTTTACCTAATAATCCCGTCTGAATTTTTTTATTATAATCTGGGAATTTTAATGATAGCGTAAGAGCACCAGTACCCAGCAACTTGATGTTAAATTATATCTACATATATTTTGAGCCAATGTTAAAGTATATGACCGGCTGACTGCTGGTTAGGGGCTGGGTACTGGTGCTCTTACCCTACAAGTAATTTATTTTATTACTTTGATTGAATACTAGCACTAGCTTAGAGATACAGATTTTTTTTCCATACTTTTTTTTAAACAGTATAAGATACACTCAATTTACTATAAAACCGCCAGTCATATCTGAATTATACCTGAGTCAAAACACAAATTATAGTTTAGTCCTTAAAAGCCTCAATTCCTTTGATGTTTTATTTGCCGGCCAGAAAGTAACTCTACTCTAGTTCTCAAAATCCTCAATGAAAACTATAAGGTCTAAATGCGAATAATTTATCGATTTTGAATTATAACTACGACCTCAAAATCCTCAACGAATGAAAAGTTATGTTTCGGACTTTGAAAAATTTTAGGTAGAAAAAGGGAGCGGAGAGAATACGTCGAATGAGACTTGAGGTTCAAATGCGGATAAAATTATTCCTGTATGTTTTGAGTATTTTGAGACTCTAATCCAGACTTATGTTATTCCAATTTAGTTCTCAAAGTGGTAAAATGAGTCGTAACTACTACTCTGAGGACTAAACTAGGAAAACTTTCTGTACTGTTGTCAATCTTAAAATTCTAAATTGATCCTCAAAAACTTCATTGAGAACTCCCAAGTAGCACAGAGACAACTTTAAGGTGTCTTTTAAAAGGACAAGACAAATTTTTTTTTGTCTCAAAGTCATCTTTTTTGGTATAAATACGACATGCAAATGTTTGTTCCGAAGACAGAGAAGAATTGTGTTGTTTTTTCTGTCTCGTTTCAATTAAAAAACCATTTAGATGACTTATTTTATCACTATTTGTAATTTACTTTTTGTCGTCACTTGTGTTAAGTCTTTTAAGTAGACATTTTTTCGGTGACATAAGTTTCTGATCGATTCGTCAGCATATTGCTGCCTTTTCGATAAGTCAAAATTAGCCTAAAAACTGATATCTTATAGATGTCACAAAGGCAAGTGTGCTCCTTGAGCTTTGAGACGAAAATCCGAATTTGTTTTTTGACCCGTCGAACGGAAACTGTAGGTTAAGATAGTAGGTAACCTTGCTACCCCCGAGGCGACTGAACCGCTTCTCACCCACAGTCCTTCTTGTTACTGCCATCTTATCGTTGATACACAGTAAATCTAATCATCTAGCTCTTCTTCGACGTTCGACCTCGTGTTTCTTTGAAAAAAAAAATTAAGGAAAAATTGTGTTAGTATAAAAAGTGTCGAGTTTTAAAATGCCTTTAAAAAAAATCGAACAAAACGTTCTTAAAGAATATCATACATGGAAAGTTGAAAATATGAGTGAAATATTCGCAAAAGTAAATCCGGACGAGGACCAGTTTCCAAATTATCCTGTTAACGAGACTCACTATTTTTCTACAGAATTTCAAGGTCATGCCGTTGACTGGTACGTCACATTGAATTTTTGTGAAGACCAACTGCAGGGTGGATTCATGATAGATTTCGACGCTATTAAAAAATTGGAACCTAAGAATCATGTCACCTGTAATTTTTACCTGATCGATGCCGACAAAAATAAGTTTTTTCTTGGACGAAAGAACCGGAAATTTTATGAGTCTCCGAAATCTTATTTTCCTACAGTACATACCAGCTGTTTACCTTACCCCGAGTTACCGAACACAATAGATAAACTACTTCCAAATGATACCATGACACTGTACATCGAACTCATAACTTACTTGGATGGTGATCCTATATTTCCTGACGAGAATATGATTAGTACTTATTATCCAGATCCCAGTTTATCAGATGATTTCTCGGAGTTATATAAAGTTCAAGATGACCGTGATGTTATGATTTATGTGCAGGGTGTTGCATTTCCAGTCCATAAAAGAGTATTGAGAGCACGGTGTCCTAAATTATATGAAATGGTTGATTATCATCAACAAATATCTGATGGCAATGATAACCCAGTAGCTCTTACGGGCATAGAGCCAGAGATATTTAAAAGAGTTTTAGAATTTATGTACACTCGGAATGTTGAGGACTTGGATGATCATGCAGTAGGTTTGCTAGAAGCTGCTTCGAAATATGAATTAATAAGACTGAAAAATCTGTGTGAAGAATCCCTCGCCAGCTACTATTGTACCTTCGAAAATTCTGAAGAAATTAAATCGTTGGCTGCTAAGTGTGGTGCCGAACAATTGTTCTGGACCACCGATTGTTTACAACAAAAACACGCTGAAAAAAAAAAGAACTGTTTTTTATTTAATAATACTGTAATTTATATTTTTTTAAATATTCGAAATTTTTAATTTCAATAATTAAATCACTTTTTTTTTTTTTTTTTAGGTATACAAGGAATTAAGTTTATTGCAGAGTGGATTGTCTTTGCATCACTAGATAGCAATTCATTTATTCATCGCAGTAAGATTTTTCTTCATAAAATTTAATACTTTCCAAACAAATTTGTTTTGTTTTGGGCTTAACTTTTGAGTTTGCATTTTTCCACTTTTGTTAAAACTTTCAATAAAAAGTTGGATTTACTTACCTCCAATTTATAATCTAAATTTCTATTTAATATGCTCAAAAAGTTTTAATTTCAGTCTTTAATCGATGTAAAGTATGAACTTTGTAATATTTCATTAAACTGAAAGAATAAATGTAAAAATATATGAAAGTCGACTTGTATTTAAATCATTTATTTTACCTAATACTCCCGCCTAAATTTTTTTTATTACTATCCGAGAATTTTAATGATACGAATAATTTATTTCATTGATTTAATTGAAGAAACGAAAAAAAATCATTCATTGTAACTTTCACATTTCCCAGACTCACTCAAAGTATAAACACAATAATTAAAATAGAATATATATATTTATTTAAATTTTATTTATAGAAAAATGATTAGTAATAAATCATTACAAAGAAATTTATCTAGCAAAAGATGAAAATAAAATATTGAAAACGTTTGCACATAAATATTATAAGTAATAAACATAAATTTATATGGGAATATTGAGCCAGTCAATTTTAGAAAAATCATAATTAGCAAACGCGGCGACCCACTGCGGCTTGATAGCCATCACATACTTCATGAAGACTCTTTGGGTTTGAATTTGTGATAGTTCGTGATAAACCAAGTACTTTTCTTTTTTGTCTGCTAAAATACTGCTCGGGTGAATGTGTACCAGCTGATTGCTGACAACAGTTTGGTAGTAGCTCTTGATGATGAGATCATGCAATCTTGCCACGTTGCGAAGCAGTCCAGAGCAAATGGCCAGTTTAACTGGTTCCATGTTGTTATTTGCTGATGTGACTTCAAAATGATGTTTCTCCATCAGCTCGGCCAAATGCTTACGAATTTTTTGAGCCGACACTAATACGCTGTGGTTGACATAGTTCTCCGAGCACCAGTCATCACCATCATCACTTTCATTCCACAAGTTATATGCAGCCAAAAAAGTCAGATGGTCGCCATCGGAGTTTACAAATTTATCTCTCCTACTTTTCACATCAGTCGCTTTTTCTTTGTCACCTGGCAGGTGGTAAAAGAAACGCTGAAAGTGATCAATTACAGAGAAAATACTGACTATTGTCAGTATTTCTTCAGAGCATTTGAAAAGTACGCTCATAATTAGCATTCTTGCAAGACAGGGATCTACAGGAAACGATGCCATCATTTTCCCCATATTGGTAATTCCTTTTTCATCAACAGCTCTGAGACTGTGCAGTGTCTTGAGCGCGAGCAGCATGAAATCTCGGGACGGAAAATCCATAAAACCACTGGACGACAAACGGAAGACGTCAATTGCCAGCAACTGCAGCAAAGTTGACGAGAAATTGACCCTCTTTATTTCTGGAATAGTTGTAGACCACATTTCTTCTTCAAAAGCCTTTTCAGTATACAATCTGTAGCATTTCCCTGGCCCAGTTCTGCCTGCACGTCCCGCGCGCTGGATCGCAGAAGCCTGGCTGATGGGTGTCGTCAGCAGACAACATATTTCTGTCTTTGGATTGAAAACCACCTGCTTGGCCAAGCCAGCATCCACGACATAATAAATCCCATTGATAGTGATACTTGTCTCAGCGATATTCGTTGCCACGACAGCTTTGCGTGATCCTGCAGGTACGGGATCAAATATTTCGTTCAGCTGAGAGGACGACAAAGCGGCATACGCCGGACGAATCACCAGCTCACCGACATCTGGGCCCAGAGACTCCAGTCGCTTACGAAGAATCCTGCAGACTTCCTCGATCTCCTGTTGACCAGTTAGAAATACCAAAATATCTCCCGGTGGTTCTTGCTGATGGATCCGCAGCACAGCAGCTGAAGTCGCTTCTATGAAATCCAATTCAGGTGACTTCAAAAAGTCTACCTTGACATCAAATGTACGTCCAGGAATTTTGAAAATCGGGGCGTCATTAAAGTACTCGGAAAATCTGGTAGCATTTAGTGTAGCACTTGTTACTATTATCCTTAGATCACTTCTTCGAGTGGCTATTATTTTTAATAATCCAAACAAAACATCTGTATAAATTGTACGCTCGTGAGCTTCATCGAGCATTATTACTTTGTAAGGCTTTAAATCCGGATGGGAAATACATTCACGCAGAAGTATACCTTCAGTAACATACTTAATAATTGTTTTATCACTTGTGAAATTATCAAATCGCATTACATAGCCAACCTCTTCGCCAACATGACACCCGAACTCTTCAGCAACTCTCTCAGCAATCGATCTCGCCGCGACTCTTCTCGGTTGCGTGCAACATATTTTCCCTTTTTCCCCAAATCCAGCATCTACCAAAAACTGAGTGACTTGGGTCGATTTACCAGACCCAGTTTCCCCAAGAATAATCAAAAATTGATTTTTGCTTACAGCTTTTATCAACTCATCCTTCATATTATAAATCGGCAGACTCTCGCGATCAATTGAAGAACTATTCAAAAGTCCCGCTGATTCTTCCTCCAGCTCCAAGGCCTTTGCCTGCTGCACCAAGTCCGGGACACTGGCAGATGATGCGAGGTTCTGATTTTCCTCAGGTTTGCTACCAAACAGCAGGCTTTGAAAATTTGATTCCATCAAACTTCTCTTCTGACGATTCCGGAAAAATGTGTACTGCAGGTCTGCCGCTTGCGCCAAAGATCCATTGGGATTTTTGATTAATTTATCAGTAACCGACACTTTATTTTCTTCACGATACACTTTTATAAATGCCGGTTCTGCTTCAACAATCGCACTTGAATCTTCGTAATCAGAAAAAAATTTTAACAATTTAACGGTATCCATTTTTTGTAATTAATTTAATAATTAATTTAAAATACTGAATAATTTACGACTAACGCTTATTTCAAACTGGATACGAGCTCCTTTGTAAGCAACCGGACACTTGTAAATTCCAGTTTCATATTCTATATATACATATATATGATATACATATGTTGCCGATTGCAGTTGTTTTATTCTATCAACAATATATTATAATATTATATATAGTCCATTGTAGTTTCTACAATGACTTCACTGTCAGACTTAAATTATTTACAGGCACAAAGATTACAAAGAAAGATTAACACTCATTTAAACGATAACGATTTCAAAGAACTTGATACCTATTTAAACAATCGGACTTGCAATAAGCAAAACATCGAAAGATTTATTATACTATTAATGCGCTATCGATTATTTACGGAATTAATTTTATTTGAATTAAGTAGTCAGCCCTACAGATTTTCTCAATAAAAACATTTTAAGAATAATTAATATTTTATATTTTACTGATTAAATGGATTTAGTTTTTTTTATTCAGATAAATTAATAATTATAAGCATAAAAAATAATTTATTTCAAATTTTATTGTACGAGAACTGAGTAGTGATCGATATGAGTGACAAGTGGAAATTTTTTTAATTTTTGAATAAATAAATAAAATAAAAATTTTTAAATGCGTACTTAGATATGAGTGTGAATGAAACAGATGATACTGAAGTTAATGTCTAATAATTTTTGGATTTTTTTCAAAATGATAAATAATAAAAAAAAAAAATATTTAAAAAATTGCGCCTACAGTTTATTAAATTTTTTACATGTGAGTATTTTTAGTTTTTTTTTTTGTAATCGATTTTTGAAAAAATAATCTGAAAAATTTTAATCGTCTGTTGACTTCTGGATCATGTGTACCAGACATCAGACAAATTTTTAATTATTAATAAATAGAGCAAATAATTAGTAAAATAAAATTTAAAAAAAATGCGCATTTTAAAAATTTTGAAATTAATAAGTGCATTTTTTTAAAATATCATTTTTTAAATTATTTATAATTTTAAATTTGTCTAATGTCTGGTACACTCACACTCAATGAAAAATCCGTGCGCGGATTTTTTAAAATTTAATTATTTTAAAATATTTATTTAAAATTTCAAAATTGTCTCATGTCGGTTACATTCGCGCTCATGATCGACCTGTGAATGCAGAAATATTTTTTATTAAATTATCAATAGCAATTTATAAATTATGGGTAAAATATTAAAAAACTCGTGTGTAAAAAATAATAAAAATAAAATATCGACATTTTTTATAATAAAAATCCAAATTAAATTAGCGCCGAGCCGATGTTAATACTGAACAAATGAGATTTAACGTTGATTTAATATGATTACTAGGCCAGTACTCGCTGCTGCGGCTTCTTATTGTTCTTTTCTGTAGCAGAGCACAGTTTTTTCCCATCTGTCAATCGGCCATCAGTTATTAATATTTACAAAACCATTAATTATAAAAAGCGCGTAATCCGAAATGGGCAAAGACGACGCGGAGACCACCGCACTCAAGAAAGAGCTGGACGATTTAATTAAAAAATGTCAGGTACCATCTTGATTATTTGTATCAGCATTTAATTATAATTATAATTGTTTTGTTGTAACAATCAGGAAGATCAAAAGAAGCAGCAAGACGCGACATTGGAAGAGTCTTGTTCGTCAGTCGCGGACGCTCCGAAGATAAAGCTGTCGACGAAGAAACTTCTAAAGGGCCATATAAATAAAGTCAACTCGGTGCACTACAGTGGTGACAGCAGGTCTTTATTTTAAAATTAAACATAATTGTGTAGTTTATTTTTTTTTTATTTAAAAAAAACGAAACCATTTCCAGACACTGCGTCACTGGATCCTTGGACGGGAAACTGATTATTTGGGACTCATGGACCGGCAACAAAGTCCAGGTAATTCCTCTGCGCTCGGCTTGGGTGATGTCTGTTGCTTTCGCGCCTTCTGGAAACTTCGTAGCTTGCGGGGGTATGGATAATATGTGCACCGTCTACGACGTCAACAACCGCGACGCAACTGGGTCAGCTAAAATAACCAGGGAGTTACTGGGTTACGAGGGTTTTCTGTCTTCCTGTAGATTTTTCGATGATAAAACCATAATAACTGGCTCTGGTGACATGAAAATGTATCGAATTAAAAAATTTATCAGTACTTAGTTAATCAATAATGATGATAATTTAATTTTAATTGCTTAAGATGCATGTGGGACCTGGAGTCGGGTAAAAAAACGACAGATTTTTGCGCCCATGCTGGAGATGTCGTCAGCATCAGTCTTTCTCCTGATGGCAACAGCTACATCACCGGGTCTGTTGATAGAACTTGTAAATTATGGGACGTAAGAGAAGAAAAAGCGAAGCAAACTTTCTTTGGTCATGAAGCTGACGTCAATTCCGTTTGTGTAAGGGTTTAGTTTTTATTATTTATTTATAGTTTAAATACTTGGATATATTTTTCTTTATTTTCAGTTTCATCCCTCGGGATACTCGTTTGTGACAGCGTCAGAAGACAAAACAGCCCGACTGTGGGATTTGAGGTCTGATCAGCAGCTCGCTACGTACAAACCCCCAAGTTCTAATCCCGGGTATACTTCCTGTGGATTATCGCTCAGTGGTAGATTTATTTTTTGTGCCAGTGACGATAATTCAATTCATATATGGGACACTTTAAAAGCTCAATACAACGGTAATTAGATAAGAGTAATTAATTCAATTTATATATTTATTTATGACTCGTATATATATTTTTCTAGGAGCATTGAACGGACATGAGAATCGAGTGACTTCTTTAAGTGTAGCACCGAATGGAATGGCAATAGCGAGCTGCTCATGGGACCAGATGGTCAGGGTCTGGGTCTAGATTTAAAATAAAAATATAAAATATATATATATACATATATTATTGATAAAAAAAATTTAATAATAAACATAAATTGAAATTAAACGTTTTTTGTTGACTTATAAAAATATTTCACCGCTTAAATTAATAAAATTATTTAATTAAATAAATTATTTGTTACACATTCATTTAAATAATAAAATAAGTAAACATATATATCCTTATATATATATATTTATAAATTATTTTTATTGTTTTACGGTATGAGGTAAACTTATAAAACTCATATCAATAAATTTACATAAATAATTAATTTTTATAATTTATAAATTTAAATAAATATTTTTATCAGCAATAATTATTATTTTTTAATTGTCGTCACTATTTTTAAGTGCTTATTAATTTATAATTGGTGTTTTAATTGACGCGCTAGCGTCCAGAAATAAATGATATTTTTAAAACTCCGTAACAGAAGTAATTAATTTAAAATTAATTAAAATTACAACTAGGCATCTTTACTTATTATTATTAAATGTTTTAATTAGCGTTAATTAAATTGCACTTAACCAGGCATAAGGCATCATACAGCCAAATTATTTGCATCTACAGCGGTGCTTTTTATTTAATAATAATCTGTATACTTTATTGTAACTTAATTAAATTGTGACTTGGTTAATTATTAATTAATTAATTAAATATTTACTTACAACTACAGACAATATTGTTTATAATTAAAATTAATTTTATCTAATAGTAAGTAGCAGCTTAATCACATTTTTATTTTATTTAAAAATGTTTTTTTCCACAGGCCAATTTACATATTTATCAATTAATTAATTAATTAATCCATTAATTATTTAAAGGTTTGATTTTTAAATAATTTAATTATTCTTTACAATCTTAAAAATATACTTTAATTAAAATTAAATTAAATTATGTTCATTCTAGATATTTATTGTTTGTTTTAATTAAATAATTAATTATATGACTAGAAATGATATTAATATAATTTAATTTTTAATTTATAAATAAAATAGTTTAAATAAACTCAGTTTTTCAGTTGCATTGCAAAGGCTGCACGAAGCACTTGGCGCTATTTTTTAAATTACATAACTTTGATTAATAAAATTAAAAATAAAAAAAGATTTCGTATAAAAAAAGCAAACAAGTAAAAATAATAAATATTAATTTATGATAAGATGATAAAAAAAAAATTTATCGTATAAATGGACCACAGTACGCTTGGCAAATGCGTTTGTATTTTTTTTATTTTCTTTTTTTTTTTATCATAAAATTATTTATTCGCGCTGTAATAAAAAGTATCACAGAAAAATACGTACAAAGTTAATAATCGACCGATCTATTATATTCATTTTCAAAAGTATATTTATATGTATGTACATATATTTTTGAATAGTGAAAAAAAAATAAAGAAAATTTGATTTTTTATTTTTATAAGAAATAAAAATATTTTTTTCCTTCATGTTCCCTGTTTGTGATTTTTCATTGAGTCAGAAAAAAAATTTCTGTTGTTCGTTTTCTGAAATTTCTCTGTTATAAAAAAATTATTCAAAAAATTTATCTTTACATTTAATTTAAAATCGTTGATTTAAATAAATAAACCAGATGTTATTTTATTGCGCATTAATTGCCGTGAAAAAATAGTGACAATTAATCGTGTCGATGATTAACTTTATCAACGATAATTAAAGATGAATATATATGTTAAATTTATATATCAGCTTCCGGTGTCATTAGAATTCATCGAGATTAATAAGAAGAGCTATTATTACTGTGGCACCAGCTTCTTTAGTAGCCCACTCCGTAGGTTCAGCTCCGTCTGCGCCGTGTTGCTTGTCTGCACCCATCGTGTAGGATCCTGGTCTCACTAGTAATTGAAATGCAGTCGATGCGTTCAATTTTCTGTTTGACTGCATGTCAATGTACCTGTCAAAATATTAAGTATAAATTAATCCATTAAAAAATAATAATTAAAACAAATAAACTTACGGGTATTTTTTAATCCCTTCAGAAGCGACATATTTAATATTTGGTGAGAACACGACCTGCGGATTCTGATTCTCGGTGTTGATAATTGTCGTTAAATTGCTTGTGTCCAATTGTTCCATGGGTAGTAATTCTCCACGGTCAAGAATCCATCTTAAATAATTAAAAAAAAATATAATTAATTGATCACTTCAAATATTTAAATTATTAAAATTTTCCCGGCAAGAGTCTGCTTCGAGTGTCTTCAGTTTTTACTCCCACTCTGGGTGTTCTATGCCTTTGCGCATACGCAGATGAGAACTAACAGGTAGTGGGGGACTCCCGAAGTTCATTCTCTTTCCGGGAGAAGTTTGAATAAGTAATTAATAGTCGAAGAATACTCACCTAATTGAATCTAATCGTGTTCCATAGTAAGCCACATGCCACTTATCAGTAGTACTCTGGGGAATCTGATTAGCGTTGATGGTCTGCTTAAGAGGGAACCTGACCCACCCAACAGGAACAGCGAACTCAGCTGGCGGGTCACCTTTTTTACAAATAGCTCCGTCACTGTCGACTTTATAGCAGGAGTTGCAGTAACAAGTAACTTCATCAAGAGAAAAAAATTCATCTGGCAAAACAAGCGATTTTTTAAGTCTCATACAGGCTTTTAAATATTCACATTTTTTCGAGGGCGTCATAATAATCGTCGAGTTTAGTGGAGTCGGTGGTAAAGAAGAGGTACGCGTTGAGCTCAAAGATTGCTGGGAGTTATGACTCGATCCATTTTGATTGGGCAGTATGGCACTATTGGAATTTTGCTTAGCAGTCTGTAGCTGACGATTTGTCGTTTGCAAATCCGTCGAATTTATTGAGGTATTGAATGAGGTCGCGGCTAAACTACTCGTTATGTTGCTCGTGAGGTTGCACTGCGAGTTGTCCTGATTAATATTATTATGATTAACATTAACATTTACATTTACGTTAAGATTATTTGAGTTTTGATTGAAAGCAGCGATGTTATTTAGCTGCCCATTGGATAAGATACTTTCATTTATTGCATTGTTGGCATTCATTGAATTTATGGCGGTATTCAAACTTGACATATTGCTCGAGGATGCTGCTGAACCGTTTTTAATATTAATATTCGTTGCATTGTTTATCTCTACATTTGTACAATCATTATTTCTTAAGCTACATGTCATCATCATCATCCCATTTGTTACTTGTTCATCAATATCATGATTATCATCATCATCATTATCCAAATCGTTGTTAGACATTGTATTATTGTCATAAGTATCATCCGGATTATTGATATTATTATTTTTAAATTTAAAACACTCGATACCAGCAGCGCGGGGATCGTTACTTATCTCCAATTCACTTGTTGAATTATTGCTGTCTGAGTTACAGCTGCTTGCCATCGATTTACCCGGTAGGTCGTTATTGAAATGCGTTATATTATTGTGTGTTGCTGCGGTCGACGCGCTGCTCGCGATGTTTGGTGACGTCGTTTCGATCGGATTTACGCGGGACGATGTAGTCTGAATGGCGTTGAAGTTTGTTAGCTCATCGTCGTCAATCTGAAGGTTCAGAGGTAGACTGGACGGAATCTCGAGGACGTTTTCTTTTTCGTGACACTCTAGATCAGCTTTCTCGCGTGAGTTTTCCACGTCCTCAAGTTCATTGGCAACGCGCTCGACGTTGTTGGCTATTGCCAAATTTATCGCGTCGTTATTTGTAAGAACAGCTTCGGCAATAGGACCTATTATTGAGACCTGTTCGACTTGGCCGTAGAGATCGATTACTGCGTAGACGTAGGGCGGAAGATCTGTGGCGGCTACTCCTTGGTCAGATCCATTGACAAATAAATGGAGTCGCGAGTCCTCGTCGACTAACAGACCCACTGTCGAACCGGGTTGGAGGTTGTCCAAGTTTGCGCCGTAACGGGTTTTAACTTTAGTGCCGTTGTGAGACATCCAGTCGCTGCAAATTATCCATGAATATTTTTTGAAGCCCAAAGCAGTCAAAGGGAAGGTTGCTTTCTCAGGCGATATACAAGTTACGCCACAGAGGATACCTGATACCCAGCGATCGTTTATCTTCTCAATTTCCACTTGAAATATTTTGCCTCTAATTAACGGTCGGTTGGTCATCACGACGCCTTGATTATAACTAGCGACTCTTCTAGCAACCGTTTGACCTTCAAGCTCAACATTTCTCCCGCGATTCTCGTGAAACTCGTAACACCAGTCAGTCTCCCCGGTGGACGTCACTACCGGTTGGGTGGGAGTCAAAAGAATCTCCTGAAGTTTAGCTTCCGAAGCGTCAACTGACGTGTCCATTCCCCCGTCATTTCTCATCGTCAGCGGCATGGGATCCAGCAGCAGCTCCAAAGAATCTTGGAGTCTCAAACTGGCATTTGGGGATATCACAGGAATCTGCTGCTTGCTGCTCGTGATACTGACAGCGACAGTGCTGCCGAAAAGTTCAACCGCAACCCACACCATCTCCGGTACATTAACGGCAGCGACTCCCATATCTTCGCCGTTGATATAAAACTTTAAATTGCCTTCGTGACTTCTTTTTACGCCGATCTTATCACCTACTCTTAGCCAATCTAAACTAGGACAGTAATTGGAACAGAGTACATTACCCTTATATCTGACTTCGTTTCCTGTCAGATACCAAGCATCTGCTGGTATCGAAGTCATCCCGGGCACTAGATCCATCGAAGTTAACCAATTGCCATTTGCGTTTTCTACAACTCCTATTTTTAGGGACCCGCTCCACTCGGATGCAACTTCTTGGATTGATATTTCAAAGAGTTCATTGTTCTCAAGGCCACTTTCACTCAATAAAACCGCGTGATTGTACTCACGACAGCGCGCGGCAATAACTCGATCAGTATTCAACTGAATATTGAGCCCGACAGACTCGTGGAACTTGTGGGTGATCTCCATTGGAGCTTGGGGCTGTATCACCGAGGTCGGTTGCTGACTGATACTGTTCTCCGACGGCAAGTACTGCTGAGTTATCGTATCACGTCGCTCTGGCTGTACAATAGTGACCTGTAAAAAAAAAAAAAATAATTACTAAAGTAGACGTGGACGGTCACTTGATAGGTAATAATTTTTGGCAACCGGAAACTCATACCTGAGCGCACTGCGCATACAAATCAATCACTGGATAAACGTGAGGCGGAAGACCACTGCATGCGGTACCTTGGTCAACTCCATCAAGATAATAATGTAGACTCGAGTCTGCACATCGCATCATGCCGATCCTATTTCCTTCGACGAGTTTATCAAGATCGCAGGAATAATGATGACGAAGAGTTACGCCGTCTCGCATCACTGTTGATCCTGATAGCATCCATGTGTCGTGATCAATGTCCGTCATCGTCGACGGGAACTCCAGCTCATCTGGTCTGATAGCCGTCACTCCTATTAGCAATTAAAAATTTGAGTATTTGTTTTTTTTTTTATTTTTAACTGCGACCTTGTAAAAATAAACGATATCTCAATTACCAGCTTCAATTGCACCCGACCAGCGGCCGACCATTTTGTCAATAGAGACTTCAAAAAGTTCCCCATCACGTAAAGGTCGATTAGCAATCACGATAGCCTCATTAAATTCACCAAGAGCTCGTATCCTCGATGCTGTCAGTCCGTTATTTGAAATTCTCGCGTGCTTACCATGTACGTGATGAAATCGTAAATCACTTAGAAAAAAATAATAATAATAAATTTTAATTAAAGCTCAAGTCTAGAGCAATTTTTATAAAAAATTTTAAAACCTCACCTGTATAATGTGGTATTGCTAAAACTGGAATTATTTGTAGTCGGGCTGTAGAAGTCAGTGTTGTCTACAATAGTGGCCTGCGTAGCTTGACCATACAGATCAATAACCCCGTAAACTCTTTCTGGGACGCCGATAGCAGCAGCCCCCTGGTCAGTGCCGTTGACAAAAAAATGCAAGGTCCCGTTGTCCTTCCTCATGACACCAACGCGATCCCCGACTTGCAAACGGTCAAGATTCTGCCCATACTGATCAATAATAGAGGTGCCGTTGTGCATAACTCCATTGCCGGTCATAATCCACGTGCCGGAGCGGACATTAGTCATAGTAAAAGGAAATTCCAGTTCAGTTGGCGAGTGTGTGGTCACGCCGATCTCAATAGAACCCGCCCACTTGGTAACTATTTTATCTAGCCTTACTTCAAACAATTCATTGAGCCTCAATGGTCTCATTGTAAGCACTACGCCATTATTGAAGTCGTCCATAGCATTAGGCCGGTGCGCGGTGCGCCCGTTGTTGATGACGTCCGCGTGAGTGCCGCAGCAGGGATGAAAGGTCAATCGGTCAAGAGTGTCTTCTTCTTCGACTTCAGCCAAACCCTGAAGATGGAGATTATTTCTCCGCGTGACGAGATTCTGCTCCTCACGTTCGTCGCGATCAACGATCGTCACCTTGACCGTCATCCCATAGAGCTCGACGACTCCCCAGATACCAGGGGGTACTTTGGCAGCCACACCTTGGTCTAGACCGTTTATCAAGTAATGTAAGTTGCCATTACACCTTCTGATCATCCCGACTCTGTCACCTTCTCGTAGCTCGTCCAAGTTTATGTCTCCGTACTCTCGCTGGATGCCTTTGCCGTTTGTCAAAATGCCGCAACCAGACATCATTGTGGTGCCCGACCGCATGTTGGTCATCGTAGCAGGAAACTTAAGTCCAGTTGGACTGTGAGTTGTCACCCCGACTTCAATGCTCCCCGACCACTTGTCTACCAGTCTATCGATACGTATTTCAAACAGCTCATTGTCTCTCAGCGGTCTGTGGGTCATCACCACTCCATTATTAAATTCATCAAGGGGTCTGCGTCTTTCAGCGGTTCGCGCGTTGTTAGAAAGCTTCACTAGAGTTCCTACGCGTTCATGAAATCTCAGACGATCTTCGCGAATCGCCGCTGGGCTCGGATTTTTCGGTAGATTTACATTCATATTGACATTCAAATTAACATTTAAATTAGCAACCATACTTGTGGACGTTCCCTCGCCCATTGAAAAGTCATTATTTATCTCCATCTCGTCTTTCGGCTCATTTGTGAGTACCAATGGCTTTGGATTTGTTATTGTTACTTGCACATAGTCAAAGAACATAGCAACCAGAGCGTATAAACGTGTGGGCACATTTGTCGCCGCTATTCCTTGAGATATTCCATTGATAAAAAATACTAGTTCGCTCTAAAATAAATGAAAATAATTATTTTAAATTAAACCTCCAAGTCACAAAGGACTTGGTAACTAAAACAAGTACTTTAGACTTGTCACTTACATTAGACGTTCTCATTACTCCAATAGTGTGTCCTTCTTCTAGAGTGTCAAGAGTACTTCCATAAGTGGGTTCTGAAATGAGATGTTCCTTCAAATCATTAGTAGTATGGACTATTCCAGCATTGGTCATCATCCAGAGCTGCAAACTAGGTGTCCAGCCAACTGTCCTCATTGTCTCTGGGTCATTTGTACACACGCCTATTTCAATCTTTCCGTATCTTGATCGTATCTAGGACACAAAATCTAATTAATCTCCAATTCATCTGCTCGCTATTCAAGCCAATTAATAATTCAATTAACGCAGACAGTCTGAGTAGACTTTAAAAAAAAATACCAAATTAAATTATCAGTAATTTGAATTCCCACCTTTTTGTCAATCCGCACCTCGAACAGTTCGTCATCTTTGAGAGGTTCTGAGCTCATAACTCGACCCTCGTCGGACATGGAGCATATTCTCGAGGCGGTGCAGTTGTTGTTCAACAAAATAACTCCTTCCCCACATATTTGAAACATCTCGATAATTAATATATGTCTATATCTATATCTATATGCATGTACACAAATTTGCGTTTAATCTTTAGCTTCTGGGCTCGGTGGTCGAGGACCAAGTTGACGTCTTATTAACTCAGGTTTCTTTCACCAGTTCACCACTCAAGAGACATTTGTCTTCAACAAAACAACCACAAAATAAATATATATATATATATTATAAATTTATCAGATAACTCTGCCGAGAGGCAAAGTTGCCACCCCGTTTTGGAGCATCATCTGCTTGGAATAACTTGGAATAAACCAGTATATTGATAATTGCTCATGCGCTTTTAGATATTTACAAATATATCAAGCTATAGCTTTTATTCCTCAGCTCTAGCTCTATATCTAAATAATAAGCATGGCGTCAAATTCAAATTTAAACAACTCGAATTAATTTTTAACCTGTTGAAAAATTTATATCTATCATTTTTAAAAATAAATACACTTGTAAATTTAAATAAAAATTTATTTACTAACCTTACACTTGTTTACGATTCAAATTATTTTTGTCTGACGTTTAAAATCCCAACAATCACGAACCTTTTTATTGATCAATCGGTTTTCAAAATAAATATCACGATAAATTTTATATATAAAATATCAATTGTTTGTGTAATTTAAAAATATATGTCCACATATATTTGTTGGTATATAATGTATAAAAAAAGCCAGAGATATTAGAGAGGATTGATTTAGTTTTTTTATCTCAGTAAAAATGGCGTGATCTAAGTCACGGTGACAGCAACAATTTCTAGTATTATGAATAAATTAATTTATATAATTATTTTAAATTAACAATTGCTTTTAAAATGCATCAAGTAAAGCATCGAATATGGTATGTACTGAGTATTTATAATAATTGAGTAAATTTGAATTATTTATTTTTAAAAATTTAAATTTAAATCTTAACCTACAAGACAGCTGATTATTTGAAAATAAATAGTGAAAATTATCTTAAATAATGACATATATTTTTGGATAACAGTAGAGTTGACAGACGTCTGACAATTTTTTAAATTTTAAATTAATAAAACAAAATTTTTTTAACAAAAAAATTAAAAAATTGACTTTTAGAAAATTCAAAAATTAGTACATGCATTTTTTTTTAAATTGTCTTATGTCTGTTATATTTACACTCATTTTTAGATGACAGTAGAGTTGACAGACGTCTGACAATTTTTGAAATTTTAAAATAAAATTTTTTTAACAAAAAAATTTAAAAACTGACTTAGAAAATCCTAAAATCAGAACATGAATTATTTATGATCCTGAAGTTAGCAGACATTCAAAAATTTTTGAATTTTCGTATTTCAAAAAATCAATTGTAAAAAAATAAAATAAAAATATGCACATGTAGAAAATTTAAAAAACTACAGGTGCAATTTTTTCAAATATTTTTTTTTTATCTTCTATCGTCTAAAAAAAAATCCAAAAATTATTAGACGTCTGCTAACTTCAGTATCACAATTATTTTTTATTTTATCAATTTAGTAGTTTAATTTTTTTGTATGTAATTAAAAAATTATCTTATGTCTGGTATATTTACACTCATTATTTTTAGTATGGTGTCAGATTTTTTTTACCCCAACATGGGAGGAGTAGAGGAGCATATATTTAATTTATCACAATGTTTACTTGGTCGTGGACACAAAGTTGTGGTGATGACACATTCCTATGGAGATCGAGTGGGTATTCGCTACATGACAAATGGTCTAAAGGTATTTTAAATTATTTAATTACTCATTCTCATGAACAATTAATTACTCAATTAATTAATTTTTTAGGTCTACTATTTGCCAATAAAAGTATTTTATAATCAGTGCGTTCTTCCAACAATGATATGCTCACTTCCGTTGATAAGATATATATTTATTAGAGAAAAAATTGAAATAATTCACGGGCATTCGGCATTTTCAGCTCTAGCACATGAAGGAATGCTGATTGGAAGACTTCTGGGTTTAAAAGTATGACAGTTTAATTGATAAAATTATTCATCCATTTCTCTAATTAATTATTTATTTTCCAGACAGTATTTACGGACCATTCCCTGTTTGGTTTCGCTGATACATCAGCGGTCTTGACGAATAAATGCCTTCAGATATCATTAGCAGACTGCAATCATTGCATCTGCGTATCGCATACTGGGAAAGAGAACACTGTGCTACGTGCCAAAGTTCACAAAGACCGTGTGTCAGTGATTCCTAACGCCGTGGACACGGCATTGTTCACTCCAGACATCAGCAAGAGGAAAAGTAACTGCAGTACGTAACAATTATCACAAATAAAGGTATCAGATATCAGTGAATTTTAAAAATCTTATGGATTTTCTTTTCTTAGTCACAATTGTCGTGGTGTCTCGGCTGGTTTATCGCAAAGGTGTCGATTTATTAGCGCAGATAATTCCCAAGATATGCTCGCGGCATCAAGACGTCCAGTTTTTAATAGGCGGCGATGGTCCTAAGCGCTGGCTTATTGAAGAGATAAGAGAACGCAATTTACTCCAGCATCGGGTTACTTTGCTAGGAAGTCTAGAACACTCCCAAGTGCGTCACGTTTTAAATAAAGGTCACATTTTTTTAAACACTAGTCTTACGGAGGCCTATTGTATGGCCATTGTTGAGGCTGCTTCTTGCGGGCAAGTACTTTCTGAATGTTTAAATAAAATTTTATATTTATTCATTCATTCATTTATTTAATAAATAATTTAAATTGCAGGTTGCAAGTCGTATCAACCGAAGTCGGGGGCATACCGGAAGTGTTACCGCCAGAATTAATTTATCTAGTCGAGCCAAAGGTAGACGCTCTTGTAGAAGCTCTCGAGCAAGCGATAGCTGACTACAAAAGCGGAAATATTATCTGTCCTTATCAAGTTCATGATAAAATAGTATCTATTTATAATTGGTTCAATATTACCAAGAGAACGGAGATTATTTACGACTCAGTTCACCGGGAAGGTAAGAAGACCATCGGCGAACAATTAGCTAATTATTTATCAAGTGGAGTCTTGCCGTATTTGCTTATGGTCTCGCTTTGCTACATCGTACTGCAAATATTGGAATACTTTGTGCCGAGGAAGGTAAACATGATTATTCATTTTTTTAATTATCCCTCGTATTTAATTAATAATTTACACTAATTATTTATTTAATTTCAGTACATTGATGTAGCAAATGATTACAATCAACCTGAGCAAAATTCAAAAAGTAAGAAGAACAGAAGTACTTGATGATTACTAATGTATTTTATAGTGAAAAATTATAGATAATTGTACATTATTAATTATTAATTACTAGTAAATAATTCGCGGATCGATGAATAATTTATAATCATGCGTCTTAATTAATAATTTAATTGTAAATTTTTTTAATCACGAAAATCAATTGTATAAATAATATTGGCGCCATTGATTAATTAATTAATTTACAAAAAATATATGAGAAAACCGAAATAAAATATAGACTAATTAATAGATATGTAAAGAAGTAAGACTTTGTAATAGTTTATTAACATACGATGAATTTTATACGTAAAAGTAAGACAATACTTTTATTTATTAAAAGATTTATCTAATTGACGTAGTAAAATAAATATATTATTTATTTTTAATGCATAATCATTGTTTGTATTTAAAAAAAAAGAAAAAGTATTACGAGTATTATCAATTGTTAATCAAATACTGATCGTATTTTATTTACAGACTAAATAAATAAAAAAAAATATATAAATGTATACATATGTTGGATTAATTTAATTTAAATACAATTACTCAAATAAACACTTCTTAGATATATTAAATTGAAATTTAGATTGTAAGTTAAATAGTGTAAAATAAATGAAAGTTTTTATTAATGGTTTTGAGCAGTGAAAAAATCCATACAGAAGTTGAGAACAAAAAAAATTTTATTTATTGATGCAAAAATAATCTACTCTACTGAATTCCGTCATGTCTACCTGTAAAATTATAAAATTTGTTATATATATTTAAATTTATTGTTTTGATTGAGTAAAAAAGTACCCGAGTCAGAAAACAAATTCGGATTTTCGTCTCAAAGTTCTCAATAAAGTTTTTGAGGATCAATTTAGAATTTTAAGATTGACAACAGTACAGAAAGTTTTCCTAGTTTAGACCTCAAAGTAGTAGTTACGACCCATTTTACCACTTTGAGGACTAAATTGTGATAACATAGTCTGGATTAGAGTATCAAAATACTCAAAACATACAGGAATAATTTTATCCGCATTTGAACCTCAAGTCTCATTCGACGTATTCTCTCCCCTCCCTTTTACTATCTAAAATTTTTCAAAGTCCAAAACATAACTTTTCATTTGTTGAGGATTTTGAGCTCTAACTTATAATTCAAAATCGATAAATTATTCGCATTTAGACCTGATAGTTCTCATTGAGGATTTTGAGAACTAGAGTCACTTTCTGGGCGGCAAATAAAACATCAAAGGAATTGAGGCTCGTGAGGACTAAACTAGCAGTCAGCCGGTGATATACTTTAATATTGGTTCAAAATATATATAGATATAATTTAACATCAAGTGGCTGGCTACTGGTGCTCTTACCCTATCATTAAAATTCCCAGATTATAATAAAAAAATTCAGACGGGATTATTAGGAAAAATAAATGATTTAAATACAAGTCGACTTTCATATATTTTTACATTTATTCTTTCAGTTTAATGAAATATTACAAAGTTCATACTTTACATCGATTAAAGACTCAAATTAAAACTTTTTGAACACATTAAATAGAAATTTAGATTATAAATTGGAAGTAAGTAAATCCAACTTTTTATTGGAAGTTTTAACAAAAGTGGAAAAATGCAAACTCAAAAGTTAAGCACAGAAAAACAAATTTCTTTGGAAAGTATTAAATTTTATGAAGAAAAATCTTACTGCGATGAATAAATGGATCGCTATCTAGTGATGCAAAGACAATCCACTCTGCAATAAACTTAATTCCTCCGGTGTGCCTGAAAAAAAAAAAAAAAGTAATTTAATTATTGAAATTAAAAATTTCGAATATTTAAAAAAAATATAAATTACAGTATAATTAAAGAAAAAAAAGTATACCATTTTCTGAATAGCGTTGGCTTTATTTACAGTGTGTAGTAGTTGTAACGTCTTGACGTTACTGAATAATTTGCTGGCACCACACTTGTTAGCCAATGATTCAATTTCTTCAGCATTTTCGTTGGTAAAATAGTAGCTGGTGAGGGATTGTTCACACAGATTTATCAGTCTTGTTAATTCATAGTTCGAAGCAGCTTCTAGCAAACCTACTGCATGATCATCCAAGTCCTCAACATTTCGAGTGTACATAAATTCTAAAACTCTTTTAAATATCTCTGGCTCTATGTCCGTAAGAGCTACTTGGTTGTCATTGCCATCAGACATGTGTTGATGATAATCAACCATTTCATATAATTTAGGACACCGTGCTTTCAATACTCTTTTATGGACTGGAAATGCAACACCCTGCACATAAATCATAACATCACGGTCATCTTGAACTTTATATAACTCCGAGAAATCACCTGATGAATTGGGATCTGGATAATAGGTATAATACATACGCTCGTCAGGAAATATAGGATCATCATCCAAGTAAGTTATGAGTTCGAAGTACAGTGTCATCGTATCATTTGGAAGTAGTTTATCTATTGTGTTCGGTAAGTAAGGTAAACAGGATACACTTACTCTAGAACAATAAGAAACCGGAGAATTATCAAATTTCCGGTTCTTTCGTCCAAGAAAAAATTTATTTTTGTCGGCATCGATCAGGTAAAAATTACAGGTGACATGATTCTTAGGTTCCAATTTTTTAACAGCGTCGAAAATTATCTCGCATCCACACTTCAATTTATTATTACAAAAATTCAATGTGACGCACCAGTCAACGACATGACCTTGAAATTTTGTAGAAAAGTAGTGAGTCTTCTTAACAGGATAATTTGGAAACTGGTCCTCGTCCGGATCTACTTTTGCGAATGCTTCACTCATATTTTCAACTTTCCATGTATGATATTCTTTATGAGCGTTTTGTTCGATTTTTTTTAAAGGCATTTTAAAACTCGACACTTTTTATACTAACACAATTTTTCCTTAATTATTTTTTTCAAAGAAACACGAGGTAGAAGAGCTAGATGATTAGTTTTACTGCGTTTCAACGACAAGATGGCAGTAACAAGAAGGACTGTGAGTGAGAAGCGGTTCAGTCGCCTCGGCGGTAGCAACCCTATCTAAAAATTCCCATAGAATCCACTCAAATGCGACAAAAACCGCATAGGATCCTATAGACTGTATTGGTTTCTATGCGGCTTTTGTCGCATTTGAGTGGATTCTATGGAAATTTTTGGATAGGGAAGGTTACCTACTATCTTAACCTACAATTTGCATTCGACGGGTCAAAAAACAAATTCGGATTTTCGTCTCAAAGCTCAAGGAGCACACCTGCCTTTATGACATCTATAAGATATCAGTTTTTAGGCTACTTTTTGACATATCGAAAAGGCAACAATATGCTGACAAAACGATCAGAAATTTGTCACCGAAAAAATGTCTACTTAAAAGACTTAACACAAGTGACGACAAGAAGTAAATTACATATAGTGATAAAATAAGTCATCGCAAATGGTTTTTTAATTGAAACGGGACAGAAAAAACAACACAATTCTTCTCTGTTTTTGGAACAAACATTTGCATGTCGTATTTATACCAAAAAAGATGACTTTGAGAAGAAAAAAAATTTGTCTTGTCCTATTAAAAGACATCTTTAAGACATCTCAAAGCTGTCACTGTGCTACATGGGAGTTCTCAATGAAGTTTTTGAGGATCAATTTAGAATTTTAAGATTGACAACAGTACAGAAAGTTTTCCTAGTTTAGTCCTCAAAGTAGTAGTTACGACCCATTTTACCACTTTGAGAACTAAATTGGAATAACATAGTCTGGATTAGAGTCTCAAAATACTCAAAACATACAGGAATAATTTTATCCGCATTTGAACCTCAAGTCTCATTCGACGTATTCTCTCCCCTCCCTTTTTCTATATAAAATTTTTCAAAGTCCGAAACATAACTTTTTATTCGTTGAGGATTTTGAGGTCGTAGTTATAATTTAAAATCGATAAATTATTCGCATTTAGACTTTACAGTTCTCATTGAGGATTTTGAGAACTAGAGTTACTTTCTGGGCGGCAAATAAAACATCAAAGGAATTGAGGCTTTTGAGAACTAAACTAGAATTTGTGTTTTGACTCAGGTATAATTCAGATATTACTGGCGGTTTTATAGTAAATTGAGTGTATCTTATACTGTTTAAAAAAAAGTATGGAAAAAAAATATGTATCTCTAAGCTAGTGCTAGTATTCAATCAAAGTAATAAAATAAATTACTTGTAGGGTCAGAGCACCAGTACCCAGCCCCTAACCAGCAGTCAGCCGGTCATATACTTTAACATTGGTTCAAAATATATATAGATATAATTTAACATCAAGTTGCTGGCTACTGGTGCTCTTACCCTATCATTAAAATTCCCAGATTATAATAAAAAAATTCAGACGGGATTATTAGGTAAAATAAATGATTTAAATACAAGTCGACTTTCATATATTTTTACATTTATTCTTCCAGTTTAATGAAATATTACAAAGTTCATACTTTACATCGATTAAAGACTGAAATTAAAACTTTTTGAACATTAAATAGAAATTTAGATTATAAATTGGAAGTAAGTAAATCCAACTTTTTATTGAAAGTTTTAACAAAAGTGGAAAAATGCAAACTCAAAAGTTAAGCCCAAAACAAAACAAATTTGTTTGGAAAGTATTAAATTTTATGAAGCAAAATCTTACTGCGATGAATAAATGGATTGCTATCTAGTGATGCAAAGAAAATCTAGTCTGATGAACTGTATTCCTCCGGTGTGCCTAAAAAAAAAAAAAAAAAGTGATTTAATTATTGAAATTAAAAATTTCGAATATTTTAAAAAAATATAAATTACAGTATTATTAAAGAAAAAAAAGTATACCATTTTCTGAATAACGTTGATAGGCCTCTTCGTGTTCTTCTTGTAAACAATCGGCGTTCGCGAACAATAGTCTGGCACCACACTTAGCAGCCAACGATTTAATTTCTTCAGAATTTTCGACGGTACAATAGTAGCTGATGAGGGATTCTTCACACAGATTTTTCAGTCTCTTTAATTCATAGTTCGAAGCAGCTTCTAGCAAACCTACTGCATGATCATCCAAGTCCTCAACATTCCGAGTGTACATAAATTCTAAAACTCTTTTAAATATCTCTGGCTCTATGTCCGTAAGAGCTACTTTGTTATCATTGCCATCAGACATGTGTTGATGATGATCAACCATTTCATATAATTTAGGACACCGTGCTTTCAATACTCTTTTATGGACTGGAAATGCAACACCCTGCACATAAATCATTACATCACGGTCATCTTGAACTTTATATAACTCCGAGAAATCATCTGATAAACTGGGATCTGGATAATAAATACTAATCATATCCTCGTCAGGAAATATAGGATCATCATTTAAGTAAGTTATGAGTTCGATGTACAGTGTCATCGTATCATTTGGAAGTAGTTTATCTATTGTGTTCGGTAACTCGGGGTAAGGTAAACAGCATTCACTTACTCTAGGAAAATAAGAAACCGGAGAATTATCAAATTTCCGGTTCTTTCGTCCAAAAAGAAACTTATTTTTGTCGGCATCGATCAGGTAAAAATTACAGGTGACATGATTCTTAGGTTCTAGTTTTTTAACAGCGTCGAATTCTATCTTGAATCCATAATTCAATTTATTATCACAAAAATTCAATGTGACGTATCAGTCAACGGCATGATCTTGAACTTTTGTAGAAAAGTAGTGAGTCTTCTTAACAGCATAACATTCGTGGTTGCACGTGTCCCGATTTACTTTTGAGAATGCTTCACTCATATTTTCAACTTTCCATGTATGATATTCTTTATGAACGTTTTGTTCAATTTTTTTTAAAGGCATTTTAAAACTCGACACTTTTTATACTAACACAATTTTTCCTTAAATATTTTTTTCAAAGAAACACGAGGTAGAAAAGCTAGATATTCAGTTTTACTACGTATCAACGATAAGATGGCAGTAACAAGAAAAACTGAGCTGTGCTCTGTGCTGCCAGATCGTGCGATATTTCTACCCCTTTTCGAGGTGAAATAGCATGGAGTGTAATAGCAGGAGGGGATGAAAATATCGCATGATCTGGCAGCACTGTCTGTGAGTGAGAAGCGCAGTGTAGTGTTTCAGTGGCCTCTGCGGTACAGGTGGATGATAAATATCAATGTTTGAACTATCGATGTATGGATGATTCAGCGGCGACTGCTGCTTCCTTGGCGGCTTCAAGGGCTTTCTGCTGAGCAAACTGCTACTGGCTGCTGCAAGAGCTGTTCGAGACGCAACTCTTCGGCTTTTTTCTAACGTTCCAGCCGCTGGATTTCAGCCAGTGAACTATATTTCCCAATTATCGACAATAATGTCCAGCATTAAGTTTTAAATTAATTTAAATAAAATTTAATTTACTTTAACTTTGAAAAACATGAGAATTGCGTCCAGGTGCGATATGGAAATACAAGAAACAACGAAAACCGTTCTAAATGAATATGCAGTTACATTCACAAATTGTGAATCACAACAGAAGAACAGAGCGGCTGGTTATCAGAGAACCAATAAAACATTATAAAAATGATATCCAAAATCATATTTACATAAATTTCATTAAGCTTATCGTGCTCGCTAATTTATCAAAAAACGCAACAATTGTCCACGTACGTAAGAATTATATTTATATATTTAAATATAAATATTATTGCTAAACGCACTGTATTAATAATTGCGGTCCGCAAGATGTCTTACTTAAGATCCACAACAATTGTAATAAAGTATTTCCGGAATTCACTTGCTGATTATTTATGATGAAAAATATGCTTAACCAAATGTTTCAAAAATGTTGACCATCAAAAAATGCACTTTTGTCACTTCTTACATTTTTGCATTTGCATTTGAATAGTGTATTTATTTATCATTTCAAGCTTACAAAACTATAAGTTTTACAGTTTTCTGTACTTATTGCTTGCGCAGTTATACCAGTTACATTTTTATATTAGATTATGATGTTTGTATTTTTCGTTTCTTAAGTAATAATACTTGTAAATTTATATATTTGAATTGGGCAAAAATTAAAAAAAAACCCACGAAAAACCTGAGTTACCTCTTACCGTGTCGTATGTGGAATATAAAACTTGTAGAATAAGTATCTTACCAGGGACACCACAAGTTGTAGGCGCCATCTAGTGGCGAGTGCCGAACTACTCCCATGGTCGTTGTCTAGTAAGGACGACTCTTCCTTTCTCTATGTATTCTCTCCCTTTTTCTCCCAAGAAATTTTCCTCTTGGTTTAATCAACTTTTTTTCTTAGTTAGAGTGTACGAAAACTTTTGTGTTAAAATAATAGCACTTATTCAAAGAATTTTCGATACAGTAAATGATTCAGTTGATGAATAATTTTCACAGTAAGCACAGCTAAAGAAATCGTTAACTAGATATCAACAAGTATTAATTGTTAATTTAAATTTAATATGAAACTAACGACTTTATTTTATGCCGATACTTGATAAATATTTTGACCTTAAAATTTCTTGCTAGAATCGTATAACTTAAAATTTAAATTTTCGCGGGAATTAAATTAATAAAATATTTACATTTATTAATTATTGTATTATCTTTGTTATTTTTTTCATTACTTACCAACACAACTTTTTACTTTAAAAATAAAAACAAGATTCATTTAATCATACACAAATAATATTTTATTTTTTAGTATTCAAATAAAAATATTGTGTGCAGTATTTTTTGACTTTTTTTTTTCAATAACTATTAAAGTACAAATTAAAAAAATAATATTTTAAATTTAAGATGCAAAAATTTATTTTTCCTTTTTTTTAATCGTAAAATTTTGATAAAAGATTTATTACGTTTATGAAATTTATGTATTAATAGTTTAACTCACCAACTTTTATTCTTATATATATTTTTACAATAAAAAATTATTTTAAAAAATTCAAATTACGTTTGTTTAAATGTAATCTGCATAAGTACTTTTTGCCGAATAGCAAAAACTCAACTGCCAGAATATAAAATAAAAAATAAAACTGTTCATCTATGGGATAAGACTGAAGGTATAAATAATAATCTACATAAGTAATGAATTTTAAGTTTTGTATTTATCAAATTACCGAATTAATAATGTGTTGGGTCCCTGCCGAAATAAGATGTCCACTGTCAAGCACAATGCTACAAAATATTTGTATTTTTATTTATATATTTGTTTAAATGTGTGAACAATTTAAAATAATAAACCTTACTTAAATTTTTGAGTTATCCTTGTTTTTAATTGTAACAGTACACGGAGGAAAAATATAATAGGCAATTGTGTTAAAAAAAAAAACTTAATATAATTTTAAACTGTGAAACGTTTCTTTTCATTAACAGTGAGAAATACATATTATTAATATTAATATTATTGTTCAAGATCCTTACTCTTAAATTATATTTACATAAATTTCATTAAACTTATCGTACTTGCTAATTTTCAAAACACGTAACAATTGTCCGCGTACGTAAGAATTATATTTATATATTTAAATATAAATATTATTGCTAAACGCACTGTATTAATAATTGCGGTCCGCAAGATGTCTTACTCAAGATCCACAACAATTGTAATAAAGTATTTCCGGAATTCACTTGCTGATTATTTATGATGAAAAATATATAAATAACAAATAAATTTATATTTGTTGATTAAGCGAATTCCGTATCTCTCTCTCCTCACAAATAATATTTTTTTAAATTACTCATTTTTTTTGTCTTGTCTTGTTTCATTAGTTGTTTGTTTAATTTATTTATATCATTTAAGAGCAAAGTAAAAACATTCAAACGCCCTCTCCGTAATCACGATCTCCAACATTAATACGATCGGTAGCCGCGGTTACACTGAATCCAAGAATCCTGTTGTCGACTTTGAACATTTTACCCTTTTTTGGTTTCTTTGATTTACCCTACAAGTTAAATAACAAAAAAATTTTCAAATAATTGCTCAAGATATTTAATTTAATTTAAAATAATTTAAAAAATATAATTTACCTTGACTTCTTGAAATTCAGTTGGAGCATTTGGATTTATGGCAGGCGCTGGCTTACAAAGATCATCAGCTTCTGTTTGTGGTCGTTGTGATGATCGCCACTTGCTGCGTTTTTCCAAAAATTGTTTTGCGAATTCTGTACATTGTTTATTATCACCCAAATACATTTTAATATACTCTTTAACTTCGTAAGCTGATTCGATGTCTCGTAAAAATCCAACAAACGTAGGAACTGTAACATAAATTTTAATTTAAAATATGCAATGCAATCTTTGGTTCATTAATTAAAAATAATAATTATAATAATTACCATCTACGGATACTTGAAGCCCGGATAGTGTACGATTACACCACTGAGTAAAGTCATCCGCCTTGGCAGTGTTGTTCTCAAAGAGTTTTTTTACAGTCTCTTCTTCTTTCTTGGCTTTATTTTTAGTTGGTTTGTTATTCTGCTGAGCTTGTTGCTGCATCTGCTGCTGCTGCTGTTGCTGTTGTTGATGCTGTTGACTTGTTGCTTTGACAGCTGAATTTTTAGCGGGTTGTTTGACAGGTGCAGCGGGTTTGACAGCTACCGGCTCATCCCAGAAGCCACTTCCAGTCCAAGCTTTGCTGCCAAACTTCGAAGCGTCACTCGCTGAATTGACGTTACTTGTCCAGTTGAGAGACTGAGATGCACTGCCCCAGATACCGGCGTTCTGCATGACAACGGCGGCTTCTTTTTGATTTGCTTTCTCGCTGCGTTCCTTCTCCTGGAGTTTCACTTTGGCAATGCGCTCCTGCTCTTCCTGCTGGATCTGTGCCAAGCTTTTGACCTGCGGATGGTTTGTGGTTGGAACGGCTTTCTCAGCCCACTTGAAAGGTAACCGTTTGGATGATTCAGCGGCAACTGCTGCTTCCTTGGCGGCTTCAAGGGCTTTCTGCTGAGCGAGCTGCTGCTGCAAGAGCTGTTGGAGACGCAACTCTTCGGCTTTTTTCTCACGTTCCAGCCGCTGGATTTCAGCCAGTGAAGCATGAGATGCTGGTGGAGGTGCGTGCGGCGCTTGTGCCCACGGAGCTTTACTCTTTTCCTGCAATTTCTTCAAAGCCTCAGCTTCCCGACGTCGTTGCTCAGCACGTCGTGCCTGTTCCTCTGCTTCAGCTTTCTTACGAACTTCTTCTTCCCTCTTGAGTCTCTCTTCCTCAAGACGTCTCTGCTCTTCCTCAACTTTCTTCCGTTTTTCCTCCTCTTTTCTCAACTTTTCTTCCTGTTTTTTAGCTTCCTCGCGTTTCTTCCTTTCCTCTTCCTGCTTCTTTTTATTATTTTCCTCATCCTGCTTACGCTTTTCTTCCCGTTTTCTTTCTTCTTCCTTTCGTTTTTTGTCCTCTTTCTTTTTCTGTTCTTCTTCCTGCTTACGTTTTTCCTCCATCTTCAGTCTCTTTTCTTCTTCCTTTCGTTTACGTTCTTCCTCTTTGCGCTGAGCTTCTTCCAATTTTTTATTTTGCTCTTCTTCGAGTTTTCTTTTGGCGCTCGCATCTTCCGCTTGTCTCTTCAGCTCTTCCTGCTTACGAAGTTCCTCTTTTCTCTCCTGTACTCTAATGTTTTGCTCTTCCTATAAAATAAAATAAGTAAATAAATAAATAAATAAATAAAAAGAATAAATTATTTTCTTCTTTCCCTTACACATCAAATTCAAATATTAAATAAATAAATAAATACGTACTAATATCTGCTGTTCAGTCTTTATTTCCTTAGCATGTAAGTCCCACAATGAATTAGGCATTTGGCCTGGAGGCATTGCAGGTAATGGACCAACCTGTAATTTTATTGACGATAAATATTCAAGTCCACTTTTATTCAATAAATAATAATGATAATAATAATAATAGACGTACCTGTGCCAGCCAGCTTTGGGCATTGAACTGTGGGTTGATTTGTGGCGGTGGCTGTGGCCAGATAGAGTCCATCTGATGGGATTGTGAATGCCCATTGGCATTGATATGAAGTTGACGCAATAGTGATTTAATAGGATCTTCCTCGGGAGCCGACTGCTGTTGTTGTATCGGCGACGGATTAATACTAGGTTGTGGTGGTCCTGGTAGATTTTGAATACCGCCCATTTGTTGTATAAGCTGTTGAATAGGATCCAAAGTTGGTGTTGGATTTAGCACCGGTGGTACTGGATGAGGATTAGGCGGTAAATGGTTTTCACTCTGGACCTTTGCCTGTTGCATTTGATTAAAAAGCTGCATAACAGGATTTGTTGCGGGTGGTGGGGCGGCAGCAAGCGGACTCACAAAGGGATTACCCGCTAATGATATATCTCTGACCTCAGCATTTTGCATAACGCACTGCATAACTAATTGATTTTGCTCCATAGGAGTCAATCCAGACCAATTTTCTGACTGCGATAGTTTTGCAATCGCTGAATTTTTCATCTGACGTATTAGCAATTGGTGATTTTGGATCATTTGTAATTGTTGATACTGAAGTAATAATAGTGGATCCTCTATTCCTGGTTTGGGTAAGGCACTGCCAGGTAATCCTGTGGGTACTGGAGGCGGTATAGTCGGTAACACCGGTTCCGTAATTTTTAACGGTGGGATAGGCGGACCCGGTGTAAATGGCACTCTACCATAGAGTTTCATGAGATCTCCAAGAGTCGCGTATCTGTCGTCGCATGTTCTTCTGACAAGTAAATTTGGGGTAAAATAACCAGCTTTACACCATTCAGCCATTTCACTAGCGATAAATGGTCCCTGGACCTCACCCTGGGGGTCTCGGTAGAACCATTTTTCTTGTGATGCGGCACTAGCTAACGGCGGTACATGATTGACCACCGATGGAAGCACATGACTCGATTCCTCGCGATGGCTCTCCTCGTCGGCCATGAGCTTCGCCACGAAACTCTGCATGTCAGCGTCGTTTTTTCCATCCAAGTCGTCATCGAGTTTCTGGGGTAGAGTAGGTCGGTGAGGAGCAGCGTTAGTAGCTGCTGCTGTTGTTACTGGAGTAGCAGCAGCAGTCTTCTTCAAAGTATTTTGGAGATTCGTTTGCAGCAGCTCATTTTTTTGAATCGAACCACGAGAAACTGGATTAGTCTGCTGAGAATTAATAGGAATACTGCCACTGCTATTACTATTGGTATTGTTATTTTTACTCGGCAACTCTACGAAAGACTTTGAGCGTTGAGGAAGCTGGATTCTCTCCGATTCGGGAGTTATCTTCGTTGAATTGATAACAACGTTCGATACCTTTTTCGCCGTTGTATTAATCGACGACGTGGTATTAGACTTCGTCAGCGGATTACTGCTAGTCGAAGTAACAGATTGTTTTGACGATGGATCAGCACGCCCTTGTTCAGATGAATTTTCTTTATTCTCAAACGGATGCAAAGATTTAGGTCTTTCTCTGGCTGCCGTGTGGTTAATAGAATCGTTATTTATTTTTGGCCGATGAGCATTCTGATTCATATTATTGCTATAAGACGTCGGTTTGCCGGATTTAATATTTGTACTGTTGGTGCCTTCGGAAATACGTCGAGTACGATTTGAGTGATTACCAGCAGTACCCTCATCATCGTCGTCAGAGAACATGCCGCCGTGAAAAGCACCCGAGGCATCAAAACTTCCCCCACTCTCCGCCGGATTCTCTGTCGCCCTGAATAAAATAAATAATTTAGTTTATTAAAATGCTCAAGGCAACTCGGTAATTAATTTTATTAATAAATTAATTATAAATATTAAAGGCTGATGTATAATTAAATAATAATTACCATTCCGGTAAATTGTCATGGTTGTCGTGATGATTAGACTCCCAAGTTCTAGAAGTACGAGAGGGAGGAGGATGATGATGATGAGTCGAATCATGAGAGGATCTATGACTTGCTCGTGTTTCCCATCGTCCACTGATACGATTATCATCCCCTTCGGCATCGGCTCTATCCAGCCTATCTCTGTCCGAGCCGCCCCCATCGCGCCAACTGCCCCTTACTAGAAAACCCACATCAAGTTCGTATAATTATCCCCAATTATCTTTCATCAGTCGGGAGAATATTCATCAACCAACTTACTCCACTTTTCACTGCGACTGTTGTTAGATCTCCAACCTTCTTCCTCATCACCGGTACCTCGATGTCGTCTCCAATTACTTTCCATCAGAGAACTCCCGCTAGTACCGCGACTGAGTTCTTTCCGCGGACTAGTCGAGCCATTCCAGTCGTTAGATTCAATATTACCGTTGCGCTCTGACCAACCGCGTTCACTTTGTGACCTGTCGAAATTTCGATTTCGTCCTGGATATGACTGTGCGTCGATTCTATTCCCGCCGTCACCGGAATCGTCAAAACCACGTGAAAAATGAGACGAGTACATTCCTCCTCGTCCGGTTCTTATGCGCCCTCCACGATCAACGCTTCCGCCGCGTCCACGTCCACCAGTGCTACTCAATCCGCTGTTTCGTAAACGCTGAAAAATAATAATAATAACAACAGTGATCATTTAATAAGTCATTGCCTACCACGTCGACGTACATTTATAACTATACAATAGCACATGTGTATCAATAAAATTAAAATAAAACTGCTGATGCTAACAGCTCTGGCACTAGAGGAGTAAAATTTTATTATTTATAGATCACAACTATCTACGACACACTTTCCACTGTAAAATCCAACACGATTATGATTTTATGAATAGGAAGTCAGCACGTGTACTTGACGCGGTTGCAACACGATACGTAAACAAAAAAAATTTACCTGAAAACCGGAACGTTTTTCGCGAAACCAAAATAAAAAAAACGAAATGAAAAGTAAAAAATTCGTTGCGCGAAAAACGTCATGATCTTCAGGTAAATACAAAAAATAAATTTAAAATTTAAAAAAATATATTACCGTTTCATCCTCTGTTTCAGGTATGAACGCAAGTGGCAGCTGAGTTTTTTCAACATAAAGCATTTGCAAACCAACTATACTCTCCGGCGGCTTGCAATTACGGTCAAAAAGCGCCAACATCTCTTCCCTACCGTATCTATGCTCCGCCAACTGATACCGGGGTGTAATCAAGTTTGCCGTCCCTCCACCACTGGCTCCTGAATTACAACTGTCTCCAGCCAGATTGCGCAACCTGCAACCATTCGATTTAATTATTTACATAAACAAATATACCATTACACTTGACAACATTCATTTATATTTCCCAATTATCAGCAATAATGTCCAGCAATATGACACATTGTCTTGATTGCTGAGTCAGCTTTTTAAAATTTATTTAAATTAAATTTAAATTTAATTACTCACCACTCTGGACCAAATTTCATCGAGTCCGTCATTCTGCACTAGCTGCAACAATTCAAATAAATTTATTTATTTAAAAACAAATTATTTTATTTTTAAGTTTTTTTTAAAAAACAAAAATTATTACGTTATTTGAAAACTGATAATTTATTATGTGACTTCTTATATAAATAATTAAAAATAAAAATATGTAGACTTTTGTTCAATTACTCGGTGTAATAAAAGTCGTTGACGCAAAAATGTTTTTTTATGAGTAATAAAAATAAAACTCGAGCTGCACTTTTATTTTTATTTATTTCAGCGGTTTAAATATTAAAACTCAAAATAATCGTAAGGCTAATGAGAACAAGTACACTAATTAATACAAGTACAAACTAACACAACTACCAATAATAATTAATTAGTTAGTTAGATAGATAGACAAAATGTGAACTATTCATGTGAATGTAAAACGAGATAAAGGAATGCGGATAGTGTCCAATCCAACAGACGGTAGACAAAATCCAAATGAAATAATTATTTAAATAATTGTAATTATTGTTAGTGGAAATAAAAAAACAAATGAATGACAATTATTATTGTCAGATAAAAAATATATAACAATGTAACTATTGTTACAATTGACGACTGATCACACGTTTTTTTAACGGGACTTTGAGTAGCTCTCACTGACCAAGAACTTACGATATTAACCAAACATTTAGCATACGCGTTTGTCATTTAATATTAATCCAAGGGATATATTGATGGCTTGTATTTTAATTCAGTATTAATTATTATTTTATTAAATTACCCATCACCATAAAACATTACTGTAATTTAGTTTAAAAATACCTTATTTAACTTGAGAAATTACTGAGCGAACAATACAACACACCAATATGGCCGATGATTTTTTTTTTAAAAGATGAAACGCATGCGAATTATTTGTGGTTGTGTGATTTTAAAGTTACCAACAAGTGGTGGCGCTATTTTATTATTAAAATCCCTAGGAATTGTCACTATATTCATTTTTTACTATGGAGGGTGAGGGTACCATGATTCTAAAGTTAGCCGACGTCTAATAATTTTTTGATTTTTTTTAGGCGGTAAATTATTAAAAAATCAAAATTTGAAAAAATTGCACTTGCAGTTTTTTAATTTTTTTACAAGTGCATATTTTTAGTTTTTTTTTTTTTCGTAAGTGATTTGTTGGAAAAACAATCCGAAAATTTTTAATTGTCTGCTAACTTTGGGATCGTGAGGGTACCTCTTCCCTCCATAGCACCAGATCAGCATCAGTTGTCCCCTGATGTCTGCTATATTCAAATTCATGTAAAGTTAGCGGGCATCTGACAATTTTAAAAACTTTTTAAATAATAAATTTAAATGCTTATAAAATAAAAATAAAAAAATATGATCCTGAATGATACTGAAGTTAGCTGACGTCTAATAATTTTTTTATTTTTTTTCTTAATGGTAAATTATAAAAAAAAAATATTTGAAAAAATTGCACCTGTAGTTTTTTGAATTTTCTGTATGTGCATATTTTTAGTTTTTTTTTTTTTGTAATTGATTTATTAAAAAAAAAAATCCGAATATTTGTAATTGTCTGCTAACTTTAGAATCATGATTCTGAAGTTAGCAGGCAATTAGTAATTTTCGGATTTTTTTTCAACAAATAAAATAGAAAAAAAAAACAAAAACTAAAGATATGCACATGTAGGAAATTTAAAAATCTACAGGTGCAATTTTTTCAAATATTTTTTTTTTTATAATTTATCGTTTAAAAAAAAGTCCAAAAATTATTAGACGTCGGCTAACTTCTGGATCATAAAAAAATGCATGTTTAGAAATTCAAAATGAAATACATGCATTTTTTTTAATTTTATCATTTTAATTATTTATTTTTTTTATGTAATTAAAAAATTTTCGTATGTCTGCTAAATTTACACTGAAATTGGCATTTTACTTGTAACTCATAATAAAAAAAACCCGCGAGTTTTTTGAATTGAATAGCAGGTGTTTGTAAAAAACAAAGTCAAATTTATGACAATAAATTTTTGAAAACGCTTGAGTGAATGAGCGGTAATTTAAATTTATAATTAAGGGTAAAATAGTTTAAATGAAGATAATTATTATTTATTAAACTAATTGTAATATTTAAACAAAATAATGGGGTTTCTTAACAACTATTCCATATTCAGCTACTGCGGGTATCAAATCCTCCATTGTTAGAGTGTAACGACGATCTTTGCCTTTTGATTTAGTATTTTGATTTGCTCCACGTGTTTTACAATGCTGGAGAGCGTCATTTGCTATTTCAGAAATAAATTTTTGGGCAGCTAATGATATCAATCGAACACTAAAAAAATTTATTATATATTAGTTACTTATTATTATTATTATTATGGATTAAATTAAATCATAGTAAAGTTAGCAGTCATCTGACAATTTTTAAATCATAAATTAAAATGTTTATAAAATAAAAATTTTAAAAATGCATGTTGAGACAATTTAAAATTAAGTACCCAAGGAGCACTTTGCCTTTGGGACATCTATAAGATATCAGTTTTTAGGCAACTTTTTGACATCAATAAGGAACCAATATGTTGACAACGATCAGAAATTTATATCGCCGAAAAAACGTCTACTCAAAAGACTTGACACAAGTGACGACAAAAAGTAAATTACAAATAGTGGTAAATAAGTCATCTAAATGAGTCTTCGGAACCAACGTTTGCATGTCGTATTTATACAAAAAAAGGTGACTTTGGGACAAAAAAAAATTTGTCTTATCCTTTTAAAAGACATCTTAAAGTTGTCTCTGTGCTACTTGGGTACATGCATTTTTTTTAAATTTTAATTCTTTAATTTTTTTATATGAAATTAAAAAATTGTCGTATGTCTGCCATATTTACACTCATGTAAATTAAACGAGTGTGAATGTAGCAAACATCAGATAAATTAAAAATTATAAATAAATAGAGTAAATAATTTAAAAAATAATATTTCGAAAAAATGCACTTATTATTTTCAAATTTTTCAAATGCGCATTTTTAAAATTATTTACTCTATTAATTATTTTAAATTTGTCTGATGTCTGAAAGCATTTTTACCATTAAAATTATTTAAATAAAATTTATGCTCACATTCTTGGATCAGCTGTGTTAAAACCTGCTGTCCGCAGATAGTGCTCGCTCACAGCATCAGGAATCTATGAAATAAAATAAAAAATTATAATAAAAAAAAAAAAAATAGACTGCTATATTGAGTGACATTAATAAATAGAGTAAAATAATAATTATATAATGATCTTGTGTAAAACAAATTTTGTCAAACGATATAAAATAATTATTTTAAATAAGTTATTAGGAGAGCATGACTTACAGTGGGTGTGTAGTCCTCCAGTTGAAGCAGGAAATCTGACAATGGCTGTCCTGCTGTTTTTATTTCCTCGTCATTCAACGATCCTGATGTGTCCATGTCATTATTTTTCGAATCCATTTCTCTTGTTTCCTAAAATTATCAACTAATTACTTTTTCTGTACTTGGTACAAAATTTGAAAAAATAAAACATAACCTAAGCCGATGTTTTGGTTTTTAAATTTTAAAAGCAGTAAATAATTTAAATAAATAATCATCAGATGATTGGCTACTGATGATAAATTACACTTACAATTACAGGATTTAATTATTTTTTACTGATGATGACAGTTGAGTTGTCAAAATTGGCTAAAACTCAGCTTCAAATTTCTCTACTCTGTACTTTATAAATATGTTTGTAATTGAACGTAATGTCATTTGTGCGCATGTGCAAAGAAATTTCGAGAGTTTTCATGAAGCAGCTGCCAAATAGCAAATGAATTAATCATCAGTCTTGAAGATTTTATTCGCGGAGCGGGAACCAATCATCAGCTTTAAATTCCTGTCCTCTGGTTGTCTTAGCTCCCGCTTTCACACGTGCATATCCTACGACATAACCAATTCAGGTTGATGTTATTTCACCACACATTTAAAATTAACAATTGTTGATCATTAGTGTCAAACAATCAGTAAGGACTCTCAGAATCCAATTATACTTTCCACGAAATAATGTCAAGGAAATAAAATGTTTTCAGTGAAAAATTTACTAGGAAATTTAATTTCTCAAAACTCATATATCAAACCAAAGTTGCTGTCAAGGTACAGAAATTAAATTAATTTATGACGCAATGTTTATCAATATATATTTATATAAATACATACATTTAATCACGTATATTTACTTGAATAGATCATTGAATCCTTTAGTTAATGAGCTGTACAGAAGTAAAAAGAGTCTTGCCGACGACTCGTCTCGCAGAGGAAAAAAAAGAGGGAGTAAGAGCGACTCCGGTGTCGAGAAGAAACCCGAGGAGTCGAGCGATGTGATCAACTCGTTGTTCCACCCGGTTCCAGTGCTGCCTGACCTGGAGAACAAGAACCTCGGGGCTGAAATAACCAGCAAACTAAACAGAGCCGATGTCCAAAAAGTCCTCGCGACATTTCATCAGCAAAGAGACGTCCGAAGTCTGGCCAAAGACTACGGACTGACAGGTTATTAATATTCACAATAATAAATTTTATTCATCGGATTTGAATAACTGGTTCTTACTGAGCATTTTTTTCCAGAGAATTTGCAACGTCTCGCCCTAAACAGTTTCAGAGTTTACTGTGACAACCCAGAAACTCTTCCGGTAGACTTGTATGTCATCATCAGTGACATTCTCCAAGGAGCTGGACATGTCACTGACATTTTTCCCTACTTTATTCGCCATGCCAAAGAAATGTTCCCACATCTTGATTGCATGGATGAGTTGAAACAAATCAGTGACTTGAGAAATCCAGCCAATTGGTAAATTAAAAATAAAAATAATTAGACTGAAGTCAGCCGACGTCTAATAATTTTTGGATTTTTTTTAAACGATAAATTATAAAAAAAAAATATTTAAAAAAATTGCACTCATAGTTTGTTAAATTTTCTACATGTGGATTTTTTTTTTTAAATTTAATTGTTGAAAAAAATAATCCAAAAATTTTTAAATGTCTGTTAATTTTAGGATCATAAATAATTATTATAATTATAATAATACTTACACACAGTAAAAAAGGATTTGTCAAACTCAACACATCCGTGTGTAAAATGAACGTTTTACACTTATTTATATGTTACTTCAACATGTTTTAAGTGTTAAAAGAAAGTTACACACGCATAAGTTAAAAATAAAAATTTTCCAAGAATTCTTTTGTGATGGTCGTGATTATTTTTAACATATTTTGTGTGTTGATTTGATAGTAACATATAAAAAGTGTTACTTTCGAATAAAATGACATTTCTGTGTGTTAAGAAATCAATCGATTGCGACAGTTCAAACAAGATAAATACTGTATGTTAAATTGACACACAAAAGTGTTAAAAATTCAACACTCAGAATTTTAACACACGTTTTTTTATGATCCTGAAGTTAGCAGACATTTGAAAATTTTTGAATTTTCGTATTTCAACAAATCAATTGTAAAAAAAAAAAACTAAAAATATGCACATGTAGAAAATTTAAAAAACTACAGGTGCAATTTTTTCAAATATTTTTTTTCTTCTGATTTATCGTCTAAAAAAAGATCCAAAAATTATTAGACGTCTGCTAACTTCAGTATCATGTTTTTTTTTACATTTTGACGATTCGTTTTTTACTGTGCATATTTTAAATTTTAATTGTTCAGGTATCCGCTCGCGAGAGTAAAGAAAAGAAAAATAATATTTCACGCTGGACCAACAAACAGTGGGAAAACTTATCAAGCTCTCGAGCGCTTCAGAACCGCGAAAAGTGGAGTTTACTGCGGCCCACTCAAGCTTTTAGCTACTGAAGTTTATAACAAAATAAACAGCCTGGTATTTATTATATTTTTTATTATCTTTAAACACTTTTTTTTTACAATAAATAATTTTGTTGTTGTTTGCGTCCAGGGAACGCCGTGTGATTTAGTTACTGGAGAAGAAAGATTATTTGGGATAAACGAAAATAATCAAGCTGAACATATTGCATGTACTGTTGAAATGGCTCGAATAAATATTCCATGTAAGTTTTTAATGACAGCAACAACAGTAATGATGACTAATAATATTCAAATAATTATTTTTAAAAAATAGGCCAAGTTGCGGTCATCGACGAAATCCAACTCCTGAAAGACACTGGCAGAGGTTGGGCCTGGACTAGAGCATTGCTGGGAATTCCTGCTGATGAAGTTCACCTGTGCGGTGAAGCGGGAGCTATTGATTTGGTATTTAATTTTTTACTGATTAAAATATTTAAGAAAATTTATAACACTCGATACTTTATCGCGACAGGTTAGAAAAATTTGCCTGACGATGGGAGAAGAGGTTGAAGTGATGACGTACAGACGTCTCACTGAATTAAAGATCGAGGATACCGCAGTGTCGACGCTGAATAACATCCAGCCGGGAGACTGCATAGTTTGCTTTAGCAAAGCTGACATTTACACATTGTCCAGAGAACTCGAGCTCCTGGGAATTGAAGTAGCTGTCATTTACGGAGGGCTTCCGCCCAATACTAAACTGGGCCAGGCTGCTAAATTCAATGATCCAAATCACCCGTGTAAAGTCATGGTTGCGACCGACGCGATAGGCATGGGATTAAACTTGTGCGTATTTTTAAAAATATTAATTTAGCTGATAAACTTTTAATTAAATTTTTTACTACAGAAATATCAGAAGAGTGATATTTTATTCATTGATAAAGCCGACGATAAACGACGATGGAGAAAAAGAAATAGATTTAATATCAGTTTCTGCTGCTCTACAAATCGCCGGTCGCGCTGGTCGTCATGGAAGCCATTGGGAAACCGTATTAATTTTTTTTTAAATATATATGTTTTATAAAAATTATTTCCATGCAGTTCATTAATGAGTTGCTTTAAATATTCAGGGTTTCGTGACAACATTTAAACCTGAAGATCTTCCGAGGTTAAAAAATTTATTGACCCAGACACCAGAGCCAATAACAAAAGCTGGATTGCATCCTACTGCTGATCAGATCGAGTTGTATGCATATCATTTGCCGAAATCGACTCTGTCAAGTCTCATGGTAAAATTAATTACTAATTTTCTCAATAACCAGCGTTGAATTATAATTGCGCACTTTGGGCGGGAATTTTTAAATATTTAAAATTTTTTTTCCAGGATATTTTCATATCCTTGAGTACAGTCGATGACGCTCTTTATTTCATGTGCAACCTCGAAGACTTTAAATTTCTGGCAGACAAAATCCAACATGTCCCGCTACCACTCAGAGCGCGTTACGTATTTTGTTGCGCTCCGATAAATAGAAAATTAACCTTTTTGTGTTCAATGTTTCTCAACGTAAGTGAAAAAAATAAATCAATAAATTAAACGATAATAATAATAAACAATTAAATTGCAGTTTGCACGGCAGTACAGCAAAAATGAGCCCATAACTGCATCGTGGCTGTGTCAGCAAATTTCATGGCCTGTGAAAACACCCAAGACTATCCTTGATTTAGTTCATCTTGAGGGAGTCTTCGATGTACTCGATTTATATCTTTGGCTCAGGTACTTAATTAATATATGAATATATGTTATATTTTTTATAAATTAAAATACCTCAGTATTTTAATTAATTCATATATTTATTTAGTTATCGATTCATGGATCTATTTCCGGATACAAATGAAGTCCGCGAAGTTCAAAGAGAATTAGATTTAATTATTCAAGACGGTATCATTCAGTTGAATAAATTATTGACTAAATCTGAAGCAGGTAAAATTTGAAAATTTAATTATCAGTATGACGAAAATTTTTTAAATTAAAATTAAAAATAAAAATGAATTTTTGGTATCAGGTTCTAGCGAAACTTTAGGAACAAATGAAGATAATTTGCAATCTGCAAATAAAAATCAACGATATTCTAAAGGTTTTATATAATTATCTATTTAGTTAAATTATTTAAATACAAAATAGTGTTGAATAATTAAAAATATTTATTGCAGAAGCTTATGTACAAAATTACGGCCGAGGAAAATTGACAGAAAGACTTTTAGCTCAGGGTTTACTGACTCCCAATATGATTGCGGAGCTTCAAAGAGAATGGGCCAGGGTAAATAAATTTAATTATATATTCTAAGGATTTTAATTAGTAATTTAAATCCTTTATTTATTTACAGCCGAATAAAAGCAACGAGAAACGAGCGTCGAAAAAAACTGAATTCCCTCGAAAGACTAAATGTATGTGTGAAAGTTGAAATATTTAAATGTATAAAAGATATAATTTTTATAGCTAATTATTTTATATTTATAGAACTTTAAAAAGTATATAGAGTAATAACTGCGTAATTCAGAGTGACGAGTCATGTAATTATTTAAATACCGAGTAATTAACGAAGGTTCGAAATTTAAAAGAACGAAAAATTTTATAAATAAAATTTACATAAAAAAAAAAAAATAGTGACTGTAAAATTATATAAATAAAGTTTTTTAGAATATTTTATTCAAGAAAATAATGCACAATATTTATTACTTAATTATTATTTTTACAAATCAACAGACATTAAGTTTACGGTCTTAATAATAAATAGAGCAAGCGATTAATTAATTATTTATGAAAAATAAAATAATACTCTGTAAAATAAAAGTGATATTTTAAAAATACGAGTATTGAATTATAGTTTTTTAAAAAACAAATTACAAGAACAAAATTGATAAATTTAAATTTTTAAAAATTGAATTTTAATTTATTGTTGGTTTGATTATTTTATTACGTAATAATACTTAAGTTTGTTTATGATTTTTAATACAGAGAAAAGTTGTTAACTTTTATGGCAAAGTGTGGAATTTAACGCAAGATAAATCAACGGACTAGAAAATTGAAATGTATTGACGAAGACATGGAACGTTTTAATTACCAGCTTTAATCAGGAGACGATGATAATAATTTAAGTTTGTAAAGAACCCATTGTGCTTACAGCCACTCAAAAGATAAATATATAAAACGGTATTGTAAATATTAATAAATTTAATTGTATAAATTGGAATAGACGTCTAGGAGTTCTGTTACTTTGAGTCTGTCCGTTTAAAACTCTATGACAATTTAAAATACTTAATTTTATCAGTGTCATCGCAATAATTGTATCAATAACTTGTAAAATTACCTCGTAAAAATATATATAATAAATATGTATATATTATAAAATTCATCTATCAGTTATTAATTGGTTATTCATGATTTCAAGCCTCTGTGCTTGCGTTTTATTCGCGCGTAGGGTCCGATGTCCGGGTCCATTATGAAGTCATAGATCACAGCGGACCAGGAGTTGTGGTGCGGCAACTCATCGTAGAACTCCGCGGCAATTCTTTTGACTTCCGGCAACCGGGACCCGGGAACGGCGGGAAAGTCGTGGTGCTCATTGTGATACCCGACGTTGAATGTTATGAGATTTAGCGGGCCGTAGTAACTGTATGTTTCGTATCCTTTTTTGTACATGTAATGTTCTGAAATGAAGTGACCGGCAACCGGATGTAGTCCCATTGCCATCACTCCGCCCAGTATTAAATATACTAATACTTTTCCACCTGAAATTATTATTTTTTCATGGAATCTATGTCATTGTCTGGAGATAAAAGACCCAATTATTGACATTTTATTTAAAAAAAAAAATTTATGATGTTTCTGCTTCAAAAAAATGACTCCGGGCAGTCAGAGAAAAGAAGTCTACGGTTTCCGAGCCACCAAATGACTGCGAGTTCTTGTCACTCAACGAAATGACTTTTTTCCAAATAGATGTCACTTCTTCAAAAATGGACTAATTCAGACGTTTTTTTTTCTTTTCAAAATTTTCCTCTTCAAATGTTTCCGGAAAAAAATAAAAAAAAATAAAGATAATAAAATCTATGAAATTTTACTTTTTTGAAAAAATCAAATTTTTCTCGACATCAAAAAATTTTATTCTTTAAGAAAGTCGAGTTCTTCAAGAATTCGCGGTCATTTAGCGGCACCACGGCAACCGTGAACTTTTCCTCTTCTCTGACTGCCCGGTGTCATTTTTTTTGGAGCAGAAACGCCATAAATTTTTTTTTAGTGCCAAATGCCAATAACTAGAGCCTTTACTTTTTAAAATAAAATATATATTCATATTTACCCAAGAAATACCAAACTATAGCATCAAAAATTAATTGTATAACTAAATTAACATACTCCCAATATGTTGGAGGCTTTGGATAAGTTATCAATGGTCTGAATGAATAGAAAAATGGCTGTAATAAAACCCAGCAAAATTTGCCGAACGTCGTACAAAATAGTTTAGCTTCCAGCAGAGTTGGCAAGTCTGTGTCAAGATACTCGTCACCTTGGTACTGTTATAAAATAAATAAGAAAATTATTTAAACACTTGATTGATCACTTGGTTGATCACTTGTCAAGCTGATTGATTAAATAAAATACTTACACGATGGTGTTCCAAATGGTACTTTTTAAAACTTATAGATATCGGCAATCCTATTGGCAAATTAGCAAAAAATCCAAACAATCTATTGGCCATGGGCCTTGAATGTCCGAAGGCAAGATTATGAGCTATTTCGTGGATAGCTGAATAAATTAAACAGATAGTGAAGTACAATGTTATCAATTGTTCGTTAATTAGTAGTAATCACGTACTGCGATTAAGAAATAATCTATGACTCACCTAGCATAAGAGAATGATTGATAACTCCACCGAAACAATAAGCCAGCAGAAATAGCATCGGGTAATTCAAATCTTTGACAATAAACATGGATGCAAACTGAATCATCACCATAAATGTCACAACCCATTTGAAATTCGGATCGTATCCAAATAAATTTTTTATCTGGGGATACTTTTCTGTAATTCAAATATTTAATTAATCAAAAAAATAAATTACATCAGCTAAATTAATTTTTTAAATTAATAAACGTCATATATTTAATTATCTACTTACCTAGTATTAATTTACGACGACTTGCATGAGGTTCCTCAGTGTAAACCCATTCAAAATCAGTTCTTGTAACTGCCTGGCCCATTATTTATTATTGTAATCAATTGTCAAGTTGATCTTGATGACTAATCAGTTGATAATTAATTTAAAAATGAAAATTAAATTATATTCTAGCGGTAATCTAATTAAAAAAATATTTAAATATTCAAAAGTAAATATGCCGGCACTTGGTTACATTACAGACTAAAAAAAAAAGTTAAGATAAAATGATACGCGGTCATGTCTTATGTTCATGATCTTGAGCACGTACTGTTGTTATTATTATTATTCAATAGTTGAAAAAATGAGCAAAGAGGTCAGCACGTGCTTGTTTTGTAAATTTTTTTTAATGGAGTTTGATAATAATAATAATAATAATAATAATAAATAAATAAAAATCATTAAATTGTTAAGTAAATTTTTGTATTTATAAATGGCGCGCAAAATAAATATTCGAATATTATAATTATTTAATAAATTAATTAATTATTGGCGGTAAAAAATATTCATTTAAATTTAAAATAAAAAAGTTGATAGTTAATTAATTAAAGCGGCAATTAAAAATATTTAAAAATGATAAAGTTGTTGAAAAAAAGAGTTTTTGTTAAAAATATAAAAAGAAATTTAAATACAACAAATGTAAATAATAATTTACCAATAAACAGTGTAATGAATGTGTTCGATAGACAAGCAAAATTATTACAAAAGCAACGATCTGCTAGAGCACCAGATGTGAAATTGTATGATTACATCAAAGATGAAATAGGTTACAGACTCGCTGACAGAATATTTGATATAAAACGCGAGTTTGAAAATGTCCTTGAACTAGGATGCGGGCGGGGTAATTTGAGCAAACATATATCCCAAGACAATGTCAAGAATTTAATCCTAGCAGACATGTGTCCAGATTATTTGGAGCAAGTTGTCATAACAGAGGACATCAAAGTCCAGAAGAAAGTTATGGACGAGGAGAATTTCGAGCTGGATCCCAACAGTGTGGATTTGATTGTCAGTTGTTTGAATCTGCACTGGGTTAATGACCTTCCTGGATGCTTCAGTAGAATTATCAGGACCCTGAAGAATGATGGAGTTTTTCTAGCCGCTATTTTTGGCGGTGACACACTCTACGAATTGAGGTATCAATAATTAATTAAATAAATGAATGAATTTTAATTTTTTATCTTGACCTGGGTCTTAAATATTTAAATTGTTAATGTAGAAGTTCATTACAATTAGCAGAACTTGAAAGACAAGGTGGAATATCACCTCATATATCTCCATTCACTCAAATACGTGACATTGGAAGTTTGATGACACGGGCTGGGTTCACGATGCTGACTATTGATACTGACGAAATGGTTATTGGCTTTCCCTCGATGTTTGAGCTGATGACTGACCTAAAAGGTCACCAATTATTGTATTTACTTATTACTTATCCTCCTTCAGAGGCTTTATATATTTAAATGATTTGATTTTGATGATACTTTAGGCATGGGAGAGAGTAATGCCGCCAGGAATCGCACGTTGCATCTGAAAAGAGACACTTTGGTAGCAGCTGCGGCTATCTATGAAGAGTTGTATGGAAAATTAAAAGAAGACGGTAGCAGATATGTGCCAGCGACCTTTCAAATAATTTATATGCTGGGATGGAAGCCGGATCCCTCGCAGCCGAAACCTCTGGACCGGGGCACGGGTGAGGTTTCTCTCAAGGACTTGTACAAATTAGATGAAATTGTCAGAGGAACTACTAAAATAAAACTCGGTGACGATGACAAATAGGTTTTTTTTTAATGTACAATAAAATTTATTTAAATATCAATAATTATTTATTAAAAAAAATTTATAAAGTTCTTTGCAGACTGATTGATTTTAAAATAAGGAATGATAAATATTTTATTTAGCTAATTTCATTCACTCTGTTCTTTATGTTTTACTATTCCTTTTTCTATTAGATCTGGAACTTCGACAGCTAACCAGGGTCCGAGCTGGAAATATTTTTATTTTATTAGTAATTGTTATTTATTTTATTTTTGGTGACTTCTCTTTACATCTCAGTGAAAATATATCAGTAAAAATATTTCCATATAAATAAATTATTAATTGCATCGCTGTCTTGCTCATAGATATATTTTTTCACTGATATTTTTTTGTCCGAGATGTAATTTCTGGGATAAAATGAGCGGGAATGATTTTTTTTTTTAAATCAATAAATTAATCGGAATGAGTGTGAGTGTAGCAGACATCAGACAAATTTTAAATTATAAATAATTAGAGTAATTAATTAAAAAAATAATATTTAGAAAAAATGGACATTTAAAAAATTAAAAAATTAGTAAGTGCATTTTTTAAATTATTTACTCTATTTATTTATAATTTTAAATTTATCTGATGCCTGCTACATTGACGCTCATTAATCGTAAAATAATTAAAGGAACTAATAAAAAAAAAAAAACTTACACCTAGAGCCATAGCATGAGCGATACCAAACTTGGGAACATTTCTAGCCCACAAGGGTTTGAAATGATCACTCAGACAAATTTTACCACCGCGATACATCTTAGCAGTTTTGCCATCTAACTCCGGTAGTGCTAATTCTGGAGCAGTGGTTGGATAAGTTATTGGTATCTATATAAAAATATATAACAAATAAATTAATGAATAGAAAAAAAAGATGATACCGAATTTGATGATACTGAAGTTAGCAGACGTCTAATAATTTTTGGATTTTTTTTTAGACGATAAGCCGAAAAAAAAAATATTTTAAAAAATTGCACCTTTAGTTTTTAAAATTTTCTACATGTGCATATTTTTAGTTTTTGTTTTTTTGTAATTGATTTGGTAAAAAAAAAAAATCCGAAAATTACTAATTGTCTGCTAACTCCAGGATCATTGAATTTGGCCGACGTCTAATAATTTTTGGATTTTTTTTAAGCAAGAAATTAAAAAAAAAAAAATATTTCAAAAAATTGCACTTATAGTTTTTCAAATTTTCTACATGTGCATATTTTTAGTTTTTTTTTTTCTTCAAATTTAATTGTTTAAAAAAAATCTAAAAGTTTTTAATTGTCTGCTAACTTCAGGATCATAAAAAAAAATACAAATCCTATATTACTTACATCAAATTCAATGTCGAATTCATATTTGAGTAAATTATGAATATGCCAGCACTTGCCAAACCACCTGGTACCTTCTTTATTTGACTCTAATCTAAACCAATCATTGTCAGCAGCTTTATTATTTTGTACATACTGTAAAAAAATCATCAATTAACCATATGGTAAATAGTTATTTTAAATATTTAAATACCTGAATTAAAGTCGTGTATTCTTCTTTAAGTCTCTGCACCCATAACTCTTTATCACGGGGACCAGCTTTCGTTTTTAGTAATGGAATATCACTCAGAGTTTTCCGAGTTGAAGCGTCTACCATTTTAATATTTTTTGAATTAACTTATTTTATTTTATTACAGAACCAGTACAGAGGACATGTGTCAGGTGAAAGTTTTTTTTTTATATATAGATTTTGATAGATAACTAGAACCCACCAGCTGATGATTGTGCTGGTGATGGCGGCTGATCAGCTGATGACGTACATAGATAATTTACCGACACACAGAGGCAAGTTTTCAAATTTAAAAGTGGCGCCAAGATTTAGTTTAAATTCACCCTACTGCCCTCGACAGCCACCTTAACCACAAGTTAAATTCAAGCTTCTGCCATTCAAAGTTCTTCTTGTTGCTGCCACCTTATCGTTGATTCGCAGTAAAACTAAATATCTAGCTCTTCTACCACGTGTTTCTTTGAAAAAAATAATTAAGGAAAAGTTTTGTTAATTTAAAAAGTGTCGAGTTTTAAAATGCCACTACAAAAAATAGAACGAGACGTTCATAAATCATGTCATGCATGGGTACTTGAAAATATGAGTGAAATATTCGCAAAAGTAGATGAGGACGAGATCAAATTTACATATTTTCCTGTTCATAAAACTCACTACTTTTCTACAGAAGTTCAAGGTCATGTCGTTGACTGGTACGTCACATTGAATTTTTTAAATAATCAATTGTGGGGTGGATTAAAGATAGAATTCGACGCTGTTAAAAAATTCGAACCTCAGAATCATGTCACCTGTAATTTTTACCTGATCGATGCCGACAAAAATAAGTTTTTTCTTGGACGAAAGAACCGGAAATTTTATGATTCTCCGAAATTTTATTTTCCTAGAGTACGTCAATGCTGTTTATCTGGCTCACCGAACACAATAGATAAACTACTTCCAAATGATACCATGACACTGCACATCGAACTCATAACTTACTTGGATGATGATCCTATATTTCCTGACGAGGGAATGTATTATACCTATTATCTAGATCCCAGTTTATCAGATGATTTCTCGGAGTTATATAAAGTTCAAGATGACCGTGATGTTATGATTTATGTGCAGGGTGTTGCATTTCCAGTCCATAAAAGAGTATTGAGAGCACGGTGTCCTAAATTATATGAAATGGTTGATTATCATCAACACATGTCTGATGGCAATGATAACCAAGTAGCTCTTACGGGCATAAAGCCAGAGATATTTAAAAGAGTTTTAGAATTTATGTACACTCGGAAAGTTGAGGACTTGGATGATCATGCAGAAAATCTGCTAAAAGCTGCTTCGAAATATGAATTAAGAAGACTGATAAATCTGTGTGAATTCTCCCTCATGGAGCACTATCTTACCTACGAAAATTATTATGAGGTTAAAAAATTGGCTAAGAGGTTTGGTGCCACTCAATTAAGCAGTAACGCCTCTATATTCCGAGAAAATACACGCTCCGAAAAAGGGGCCTATCAACGTTATTTAGAAAAGGGTATACTTTTTTTTCTTTAATAATACTGTAATTTATATTTTTTTAAAATATTCGAAATTTTTAATTTCAATAATTAAATCACTTTTTTTTTTTTTTAAGCACACCGGAGGAATACAGTTCATCAGACTAGATTGTCTTTGCATCACTAGATAGCAATCTATTTATTCATCGCAGTAAGATTTTTCTTCATAAAATTTAATATTTTTCAAACAAATTTGTTTTTTTGTGATTAACTTTTGAGTTTGCATTTTTCCACTTTTGTTAAAACTTTCAATAAAAAGTTGGATTTACTTACTCCCAATTTATAATCTAAGTTTCTATTTAATATGCTCAAAAAGTTTTAATTTCAGTCTTTAATCGATGTAAAGTATGAACTTTGTAATATTTCATTAAACTGGAAGAATAAATGTAAAAATATATGAAAGTCGACTTGTATTTAAATCAGTTATTTTACCTAATAATCCCGTCTTAATTTTTTTATTATAATCTGGGAATTTTAATGATGAAAGGTACCTCTACCCTCCATAGTTTCTTGACCCGTCGAACGCAAATTGTAGGTTAAGATAGTAGGTAACCTTCCCTATCCAAAAATTTCCATAGAATCCACTCAAATGCGACAAAAGCCGCATAGAAACCAATACAGTCTATAGGATCCTATGCGGTTTTTGTCGCATTTGAGTGGATTCTATGGGAATCTTTAGATAGGGTTGCTACCGCCGAGGCGACTGAACCGCCACACTGCCCTTCTCACTCACAGTCTTTCTTGTTACTGCCATCTTGTCGTTGATACGCAGTAAAACTAATCATCTAGCTCTTCTTCGACGTTCGACCTCGTGTTTCTTTGAAAAAAATAATTAAGGAAAAATTGTGTTAGTATAAAAAGTGTCGAGTTTTAAAATGCCTTTAAAAAAAATCGAACAAAACGTTGATAAAGAATATCATACATGGAAAGTTGAAAATATGAGTGAAATATTCGCAAAAATAAATCCGGACGAATACCATTTTTCAAATTATCCTGTTCAGAAGACTCACTACTTCTCTACAGAATTTCAAGGTCATGTCGTTGACTGGTGCGTCACATTGCAATTTTGTAGTAATCAAGTGCAGAGTGGATTCATGATAGATTTCGACGCTGTTAAAAAATTGGAACCTAAGAATCATGTCACCTGTAATTTTTACCTGATCGATGCCGACAAAAATAAGTTTTATATTGGACGAAAGAACCGGAAATTTGATAAGTCTCCGGTTTCTTATTTTCCTAGAGTACGTCAATGCTGTTTACCTTACTTACCGAACACAATAGAGAAAATACTTCCAAATGATACGATGACACTGTACATCGAACTCATAACTTACTTGGATGATGATCCTATATTTCCTAACGAGGAAATGATAAATGAGCATGATTATGATCCCAATTCATCAGGTGATTTCTCGGAGTTATATAAAGTTCAAGATGACCGTGATGTTATGATTTATGTGCAGGGTGTGGCATTTCCAGTCCATAAAAGAGTATTGAAAGCACGGTGTCCTAAATTATATGAAATGGTTGATTATCATCAACAAATGTCTGATGGCAATGATAACAAAGTAGCTCTTACGGACATAGAGCCAGAGATATTTAAAAGAGTTTTAGAATTTATGTACACTCGGAATGTTGAGGACTTAGATGATCATGCAGTAGGTTTGCTAGAAGCTGCTTCGAACTATGAATTAATAAGACTGAGAAATTTGTGTGAAGAATCCCTCATCAGCTACTATTATACCGACGAAAATTCTCAAGAAATTAAATCGTTGGCTGCTAAGTGTGGTTCCGAACAATTGTTCTGGATCACCGATTGTTTACAACAAAAACACGCTGAAGAAAAAAAGAGACGTCAACGTTATTCAGAAAATGGTATACTTTTTTTTCTTTAATAATACTGTACTTTATATTTTTTTAAATATTCGAAATTTTTAATTTCAATAATTAAATCACTTTTTTTTTTTTTTAGGCATACTGAAGGAATTAAGTTTATTGCAGAGTGGATTGTCTTTGAATCACTAGATAGCAATCCATTTATTCATCGCAGTAAGATTTTTCTTCATAAAATTTAATACTTTCCAACCAAATTTGTTTTTTTCTGCTTAACTTTTGAGTTTGCATTTTTCCACTTTTGTTAAAACTTTCAATAAAAAGTTGGATTTACTTACTTCCAATTTATAATCTAAATTTCTATTTAATGTGTTCAAAAAGTTTTAATTTTAGTCTTTAATTGATGTAAAGTATGAACTTTGTAATATTTCATTAAACTGGAAGAATAAATGTAAAAATATATAAAAGTCGACTTGTATTTAAATCAGTTATTTTACCTAATAATCCCGTCTGAATTTTTTTATTACAATCTGGGAATTTTAATGATGAAAGGTACCTCTACCCTCCATAGTTTCTTGACCCGTCGAACGTAAATTGTAGGTTAAGATTGTAGGTAACCTTCCCTATCCAAAAATTTCCATAGAATCCACTCAAATGCGACAAAACCCGCATAGAAACCAATACAGTCTATAGGATGCTATGCGGTTTTTGTCGCATTTGAGTGGATTCTATGGAAATTTTTGGATAGGGTTGCTACCGCCGAGGCGACTGATCTGCCACACTGCGCTTCTCACTCACAGTCCTTCTTGTTACTGCCATCTTATCGTTGATACGCAGTAAAACTAATCATCTAGCTCTTCTTCGACATTCGACCTCGTGTTTCTTTGAAAAAAATAATTAAGGAAAAATTGTGTTAGTATAAAAAGTGTCGAGTTTTAAAATGCCTTTAAAAAAAATCGAACAAAACGTTCATAAAGAATATCACACATGGGTACTTAAAAATATGAGTGAAATATTCGCAAAAGTAGATCCGGACGAGGACCAGTTTCCAAATTATCCTGTTAACGAGACTCACTACTTTTCTACAAAAGTTCAAGATCATGCCGTTGACTGGTACGTCACATTGAATTTTGATAATAATGAATTGAAGTGTGGATTCAAGATATTTTTCGACGCTGTTAAAAAATTAGAACCTAAGAATCATGTCACCTGTAATTTTTACCTGGTCGATGCCGACAAAAATAAGTTTTTTCTTGGACGAAAGAACCGGAAATTTGATGATTGTCAGAGTGTTATTCAACCTGAATTATTAAGACACTGTTTACCTTACCCCGAGTTACCGAACACAATAGATAAACTACTTCCAAATGATACCATGACACTGTACATCGAACTCATAACTTATTTGGATGATGATCCTATATTTCCTGACGAGCTTATGGTTTATGCCTATTTTCCAGATCCCAATTCATCAGGTGATTTCTCGGAGTTATATAAAGTTCAAGATGACCGTGACGTTATGATTTATGTACAGGGTGTTGCATTTCCAGTCCATAAAAGAGTATTGGAAGCACGGTGTCCTAAATTATATGAAATGGTTGATTATCATCAACACATGTCTGATGGCAATGATAACCAAGTAGCTCTTACGGATATAGAGCCAGAGATATTTAAAAGAGTTTTAGAATTTATGTACACTCGAAATGTTGAGGACTTGGATGATCATGCAGTAGGTTTGCTAGAAGCTGCTTCGAACTATGAATTAACAAGACTGATAAATCTGTGTGAACAATCCCTCATCAGCTACTATTATACCAACGAAAATGCTGAAGAAATTAAATCATTGGCTAACAAGTGTGACGCCAGCATATTATTCAATAACGTCAAGATGTTACAACTACTACACGCTGCAAATAAAGCCAACGCTATTCAGAAAATGGTATACTTTTTTTTCTTTATTAATACTGTAATTTATATTTTTTTAAATATTCGAAATTTTTAATTTCAATAATTAAATCACTTTTTTTTTTTTTTTTAGGCATACCGAAGGAAGTAAGTTTATTGCAGAGTGGATTGTCTTTGCATCACTAGATAGTAATCCATTTATTCATCGCAGTAAGATTTTTCTTCATAAAATTTAATACTTTCCAAAGAAATTTGTTTTTCTGTGCTTAACTTTTGAGTTTGCATTTTTCCACTTTTGTTAAAACTTTCAATAAAAAGTTGAATTTACTTACTTCCAATTTATAATCTAAATTTCTATTTAATGTGTTCAAAAAGTTTTAATTTCAGTCTTTAATCGATGTAAAGTTTGAACTTTGTAATATTTCATTAAACTGGAAGAATAAATGTAAAAATATATGAAAGTCGACTTGTATTTAAATCATTTATTTTACCTAATAATCCCGTCTGAATTTTTTTATTATAATCTGGGAATTTTAATGATAGGGTAAGAGCACCAGTAGCCAGCCACTTGATGTTAAATTATATCTATATATATTTTGAGCCAATGTTAAAGTATATGACCGGCTGACTGCTGGTTAGGGACTGGGTACTGGTGCTCTTACCCTACAAGTAATTTATTTTATTACTTTGATTGAATACTAGCACTAGCTTAGAGATACATATTTTTTTTCCATACTTTTTTTTAAACAGTATAAGATACACTCAATTTACTATAAAACCGCCAGTAATATCTGAATTATACTTTTTTACTCAATCAAAACAATATATTTAAGGACCATCGCCGCCTATCAAAAACTGAACGTCTTGATGCCGCGAGCATATCTTGGGAATCATCTGCGCTAAAAAATCGACACCTTTGCGAAAAACCAGCCGAGACACCACGACAATTATGACTAAAAAAAGAAAATCCATCAGATTTTAAAAATTTACTGATATCTGATACTTTTATTTGTAATAATTGTTACGTACTGCAGTTACTTAAAAAAAAAAAAAAATTGATAAAATTACTGATAATTAGTTTAAAAATTGATGATAAATAAATATGAGCATAATAGTTAATTGGCGGTAAAAGTAGAAAAATTTGAAAATGGAGACTCGCCATTTGGAGGAGGCAGCCACAAGATGGCACTCGCTCGCTCTCATACTGTTTACATTTTCCAGCTGGAGAATTCAACGCAATTTTTTATCACTGGCAGCGGGTTTTAAATTACAATTCAAGTGTCAAGTGACAGATAAGGTAACTGAGTAACGTATTTTATTAGTCATTGAATAATACTCATGGTGCAGAGACTATTATTTTTAGCTGTTAGTTTTGAAAACGTATTTTTTAAAATAATTATTGCGCCGAAAATTTTTTGGTTAACGATCATGGATTCATTTTTTCGTAATTTGATATTTGTATTTTTATTTTTATATATTTAAAGCATTAAAAACTCATTGCTTTTTTTTAAATTTATTATTTTTTTATCAATTTGATCTGAAATTAATTTTTGTAATGAGTGTGAATATAGCAGACATCAGACAAATTTAAAATTACTAATAAATAATTTAAAAAATTAAATTTAAAAAAAATGCGCATGTAAAAAATTTTGAAATTAATAAGTGCATTTTTATACATATTTTTTTAAAAATTATTTATCCTATTTATTAATAATTTTAAATTTATCTGATGTCTGCTACATTCACACTCATACATTTACACTCATATTTTTATAATTGAAAAATTTTATTTTCTGTTGTAGTCCTGAAATTAGGAGATGCCAAAGCGTAAAAATCTCGATGATACAATTGAATTATCAGATTCTGAAGACGAATCACTTAAACCTGCGAAAAAAAAAAAACGAGTTGTAAAAACTCCTAAAAAAGTATCAGAAAAACCAAGAAAAGTGTCAGAGAAACCAAAAAAAGTATCAGAAAAACCTATAAAAATTTCCAAAGAACCAAAACAAGTATCAAAAAAACGCAAAACTGATGCTACTGATACTAAAATGGGTTGTCTTTCATCAAAAAAAAGTAAAGATGATGAATCAAGCATAGAACCATCGCCAAAAGTCAAAAAAGCCAGAGCATCTACAAAGAAAGCAGTTGAAAATCAAGTAGAAGCTGATGTGTCATCAAGTTCATCAGTAAATCCCAGTTACAGTTTCCAATTTGACCAAAATAACTTAATCCATGAATGGAACAACGTCGACTACATCCAGGAATTCAATGGAGTGACTCGACCAGTTGCCGAGGCTGTTGTAAAACTTTTTGACAGCGACAACACGATCCCTTTCATCGCGAGGTACCGAAAAGATCAGACACGCGGGCTGGATGCTGATAAACTGCGACTAATCAAAGAAAGTTACGATCGCGTGAAAGCGATAAAGCACAAAGCGGACCTGGTGATAAAAGCCATCGACAAATCCGGCAAATGGACTCCGGAAATTCACAATCAAGTAAAATCAACCAGAACTCTTACTGAACTCGAGTACATTCACTCGCTGTACAAGACCGGGTCCAAAAGGACACTCGCTGAAAGAGCCAGAGAGCTGGGTCTGGGTCCAACTGCTGAAGCTGTTTTGAAGGGCGACAAGATTCCCCATCTAAAAAGTTTGATTAGGTCCAACGAAGAAGGTCTTGAGAGCGAGGATCAGATCAAAGAGGGCATAATTAATATTCTTGCGGACGTTATCAGTAAAAATAAAGAGACTTTTGATAAAACTAAAGAGTTGCGTGAGAATGTATCGGCAACCATACAAACCAAGAAGACCAAGGAGACTAAGGAAACTTCTGCTGGTGATTCTAAAGTTAAACTTGAAAAGAAACATGTGGAGGATAAGTACAAGATGTACTACGACTGGAAAGGTGTTGAAAAATATATAAAACCTCATCAGACACTTGCTATGAACCGGGCGGAGAAGGAGAAAGTTATTGCGATCCAAGTGATAGTTCCGGATCACTTTGAAATTCAGTTAAAAAGATTTATCTTACAATTGTACCAGTCTGGCGTTAACTCATCGGGATTTCACAGAGAATTGATACACAAAGCGTTCGATACTGCGTACAAAAAGTACATTAAGCCCTCGGTGATAAGAAGAATCAGAAGCGAGTTGAGTGAGAAGGCCGAGGAGGCTTCCATGGAAGTATTTGCTGTCAATGTCAAGCAGTTGCTCCTGGTCCAGCCGGTGCGCGGGAAACGGATACTGGGAGTAGACCCAGGATTCACACATGGCTGTAAGCTTGCTGTCATTTCCGCCCAAGGCGATTTACTCACCACAGCGACTATTTATCCGCATGCTAAGAACGACAGATCGCGACGAGATGCTGCTGATACGCTTGTCAAGCTCGTACGCAATTACGACGTCTCGATTTTGGCTCTGGGTAATGCAACAGCTTGTCGTGAAACAGAAAGTTTTATATCTGACATCATAAATTCCGATTTGTTTGATAAACATAAAGTTAATTATGCGATTGTTGATGAATCCGGAGCTTCAATTTACAGTTGCAGCGATCAAGCTAAAGTTGAATTTCCTGATTTAGACTGCAATGTAATATCAGCTGTGTCAATAGCCAGGCGTCTTCAAGATCCACTTGCAGAGTTGGTTAAAGTTGAACCAAAATCACTGGGAGTTGGAATGTATCAACATGATTTACCAGAGAAACAATTAATGTCCAAACTAAATGAAGTAAGTTTAACAAACATTTATTGCTGTACTGACTGTAATTTATGGCTTGTAATTTATTTATTTATTTTATTTTTATCATCAGGTTGTGAGCGAAGCCGTCAGTTTTGTTGGTGTCGATATAAATACAGCGTCACTCTGCTTACTGAAACGAGTTGCCGGATTATCGGATGCCCGAGCTACAAATATAATAAACTGGAGGAAGGAGAACGGACCATTTATCAATCGGGAACAGTTGCGGAAAGTAAAAGGTATTGGTGCTAAAACTTTTGAACAATGCGCTGGATTTATACGAATAATACCCGAGACTGCGTTATCTCAATCATCTGGATCTAGTTCTACGGACAGAACAAAAGATAAAATTAAATTTAATTATCTGGACCAAACGTGGATTCATCCCGAGTCATACAGCATCGCGGAGGCTTTTATCAAAGCTTGCGGTGCACGTCCTGAGGACTTGGGGTCACGTAGTTTTATTTCCACTATCAATCTCTTTGTCGGTGGTAAGAAATTCGCGCAATTGGCGGCACAGCTGGGGGCCAATGAGACGACGCTGGAGGTGATTGTCAAGGGACTCAGGATGGAGAAGGGCGAGGACATCAGGCGACAGGGTAGCGCTCCGTTGTTCAGGAAAAGCTTGAGGACTATCGATGACTTGGAAGTAGGTTCTGTTTTGAGTGGGGAAATCAGGAATCTCACGCACTTTGGTGCCTTTGTTGACATCGGCGTCGGGACTGACGGACTTATCCACGTCAGTGGGTACAACGGTTTCTGCCTGTCGATTGGACAACATGTTGAGGTCAAAGTCACCAACATTGAAAAGGCCCGGAGTCGCATCGGCTTAAGTTTAAATAAATGTCTGTAGTTTTTATTGTTTTATTTATTTTTTTGTTACTTACTAAGACAATAAGTAATTGGCGATCTAATTAGTTTTTAATAATTAATAAATTGTTTTTAAAAAAAAAATACCCGATACTTTGACTTCCAGGGCTTGGAGATTTAGTGTACTATTAATTATACTGTAAATATCTCTGGTAAATTGAAGCTGATAACGGACTTTGTCCATTTATTTATCAAGTACCAGCTGCTTATAATAATGCATGCTTTGTTAATTCAATGAATAGGACCTCGGAGTTTGCTGAATGCCACTAATATCCGAGCCGCTGTAATTTAATCACAATATTAAATGCTCGAATGTCCGATCTATAGATCTAAAGGTAGACGTGGTAGGACAATAATAAAATAAAGTAACATGATGGCGGGGATTTAAATTGACGGATTGACAATCTACGGTGCTGAATAATAGGGGAATAAAAAAATCCCATTAGCTGTAAAATGAAAAATAAATCCAGGTATTTATAGTACTGGTTATAATTCATCGGCATTACTCGTTATTAATATTAATATACGTTATTAATTTGTATAATTAATTTTACGTAATTTTCATTTTATTGATTTATAAAATTAATTTTTTTAATATACAGTAATTTAGTAACGGGCTTTCAATACTTTTATTTTTTATCGGAAGAGTAATTAATAAAATAATTAATTACGTTATTGATGTCTAGTATTTTTAGAGGTGGAAAATTTATTTGTTTAATTTCTCAATTCAAAGATAAATTAATTGTTAGTTTTTAATGAACCTGAAGATCGGAACGTTTTTCGAGCAACGAAAATGGAAAAAATTTATGTAATTTTACTTAAGAAGTAAATGGGGTAGGCTGCAATTTTCGGTTGACGTGCGAAACATTTCAGAAATTTAGATACAGTAGATTTTCTACTTTTCATTTCGATTTTTTCATTTTCTTTTCGCGAAAAACGTTCCGATCTTCAGGTACATAGTTTTTAGACACTCGGGTACAAAAATTTAAAGCCGACAAAATAATAAAATTTTTTCCCGCACGAAAAGTGGCCGACAAAAAGCCCAGGTAGTGAACACAAGGCCGAAATTTTCCGATACCAAGGCCTAAAAATGGCGGAAAACTTGAAAATTTTTAGTTTTCTTATTAATTTGCTTGAACTTTTTCTAATGTCTACAATTTTATTCAAAAAAAAAAATACTATGGCCAAAAATAGGCCAATTTATCGGCTATTTTTCGGCCTTTTCCAAAAACTATTGAAAATTTAATTTAATTTTGGTAAATAAATTTTTTTTAGGGTCTACGTTAAATAATAAAACAGACCAAGTACACAATGAGACAATAAATAAGTATTTGTAAATAAGTAGTGGGTCCGTAACAATAAAAGTTAGATCGTGATAATGAAAGTTGAACGTCGTGTAGGGCGTCGGGAAGTCGCGACGCTCCCATTTTCTTCATCGACGTCGCGCCGTACGTCCTGATGAACCTTTGGCTCGATACTTCCACTCTGCAGTCTGCAGTTATATAACTATATACTTATCTCTGTGTACTAGTTCAGCTAATACAAGTTTTGTAAACAAACTAAAACATCCTTTATCATTTATCTCATCTACTGAAAAAATATTTAACAAGTAAAAGCAAAAGGTATAGCTCGTTAATGTTCTAAATCATTTTATTTTAGCGTTAGCGTACACAAAATATTTGAATCTCATTACTCGAGTACTCATTACGCATATTGATATAAATATTAACATTGACTAAAATGTATTTTATTGAATGTTGATATTTTGTAAAAAAAATACTTGAGGCGCCTTATTTTTATTGACTTACTGTCAAAAATAAATTTATTCCCAAAGAGAATTTATAAATAAAGAAAGCTCTGAAAGATGCCTGGATGACTGACAATTTAACATAAAATTTTATTGATTGTTCTAGTTTAATTGAGTGCGGTTGCATAGTTAGCAAGTACATTGAGAAGCAGAGAGAGAGAGAGAAAGAGAGGGAGAGACAGAGACAGAGAGCTTGCAATAACAAGAAGAACAAAGTAAAGCATTTAAGAGGATTATGCAAATTAGACGATGCGAGTTTCGCGGAACGCACTAACACTAATACGCCTGGTTCGTAAAATTAATGACTTTGTTTAAAAAATATCAATGTGTCAGTACAGATAAAATCTTTGAATGACTGACAGCTGTCATTGTCATCTTAGTTGTTTATTGCTGGTGGATTACGCGATAATGCAGAGGTCAATGCGCTTCCTTCCTGTGTGTGCTGTAGGTTGTAACGAGGAGTAATTAAAACAGGTCAAGGGTCAGGGCTGGATGAAACTCCGCGTCGTTGGCTACTTGACACAAGTAAACGAGCCACGGCAAAAGATACTGCTGACCTATCCAATCATTTCTTAATTTTAAACCCTCGTATCAAAGTCTAGTCTTTTTTTTTGTTATTTCAAATTGGCTTTGCTCGCAAAGCGATCTTCACTCTTTACCTCGTTAAGCGTTTTATTAAAACTTATCTTTCATCTTTAGTTTTTGTTTGTTTTAAATATCGTTTGCTGAGTTTTAGAATATTCTGCTCTAGTTTCCTTTGGTAATTATTCTGATGTCAATGCGCTTGAGTGCTCCGGATTTTAGGCAGATGGTATTTGAGTACATCGATATATTTAAATATGAACATTCATTACTATGGTCTGATCTATTTCATATATACATGTATATATATCGAGGTGTAGACATGAGCTTCAACATTGCTACTGATGACCAAGAGCCAATTTCATGTAAATCTCGGACATCCGGTTACATGTATCCGGCTAATTTGGATCTCTATATATTTAGCATCGCGAAATAATTCAATATCACTGTCAGCTATTATACTAGCAACTGCTAAATCAATAATTTACAACACAAGATAATCCAGTAATTTAATAAATGATTAAAATGAAATGATATATAATAATAATAAGTATTATGAGGCAATGAGTATCTAAAAATGTAATGAGCAAAATTTAGCTCATTATACTTTATAGTAAACTTGTAATTGGTTATTACGAGAGTTGAAAAGCAATTTTTCTCGGTTTCTGATTTAACTCACTCGTGTCAGGGGTACGCTCGGAACGTCAGTTACGTAACTGAGTTGAATCAAGAGATGGAAGTAGATGAACCGAAGAAAAGTTTGTCTATAGACATGAACCCACTTTTAGTCTTGATTCTCAGTGGTGGCTCTTCTCTAGGTTGCCTTGTGTGCCGTGTAGTCTAGTGTGCTATAGAGGATCGTTGACCTCACGAGTTTTTTTATCCCCGAGAGGGCGAATCTGTGATTACTGGTGAGTGTGCAGTATTCGTTTCTCAAAGTTACGATATCATGAAAAAGGGTAAAATCGCTCATAAATTCTACAGCCGATGGAGATAAAAACTATCATTTTATTTTTATGTTTTTAAATAAATTTATTAGTTAAATAAAAATATCCTTTGTTTTCTCTTCTTTTTTCATAATTGCTGATAAATTGTCAGTCGCAAAAAAAAAAAAAATACAAAGTACGAGCTTGTGTTTTGTATCCTGTGCGTACGATAATCCGGACAAAGGGATTTGTTTGTAAATTATGTGAAGGCTCCAGTGTGATTACGACACCTGGGTCTCGTGATTAATTAGTTAATGATACAACTCATCAGTTAGTATTTAAATTTTTAGTGTCTGAATTTATTTGTTTAATAATTTCCATACGCCAGGCAAAAGGCAACAGATTGAACAGGGAGAAGCTGTCAGAATTTAAGTGAACAATTTTTCCAACATCACGTAGACCCCATGCCCTTGTGATGGCTCTTCATATCCATCGTTCATGCTCATGCTCATGCTCTTCACGAGTGCGTCGTTACGCAGCCCGTCCGTTCTTCTATCGGCCCTCACTCGTTTCCCCTGTCGACGTCGACGTCGACTGGGTTGTCAGTCCTCCCTTATAGATGAAACTTTGCTAAATAAAAATTCTAAACACGTGACAACGTGTCTCTATGTACCCGTGCTTATAAGCTGAAAAAAAAGGAGAAACTTAATGTCGTACATGGGGTTTTATTTTGAATTCAACAAGAGTAAATGTATTGTTGTATTTCTTAGGTAACAAGTAACTTGACTATTATGACGCCAGTATACGTCTACGTTTGCGTCACCTTTCAGTTGTCGTGAAAAGAAGTTTTTCTTTAGTTCCGACTTGTTCCTGTGAGTCTTGAGAAAAATCTCTATGCACTACCAGAAACTCACAGCCGTCCGGTAGCATTACTTTTTACTCGACTTAACATTATTTCCGCAACTCCGCAGTGCTTTTTCCACAACACCAACGACTTAGCATTAAAATTAGGGGAGGGTGGGGCAGAGCGGCCCCCCTGAAATTTTTATCAAAAGAAAAATTTTTTTTTTTTCGACTAATTACTATAGATCCGATATGTTTGTGCATTTTTACCCCCTACGCATGACATTTGGGGCAAAATGGACAAGCCCAAAATTTTGAAAAAGTGATTTTTTCATATTGCACGACTCATGATGCGAAGCATCTGAGATGTGCTTTATGATCGAAAAATTTAATTCGCCTCACTTCGGCAACTATTTCAATTATTATACCCTTGTTAGTTTACGGAATTGAGATATGTTGCATACTATTTTGAAGATAATTTAATAGAGATTAGTTCCATACTTTTCAGTAATTTATTTAGTTCAATAAAAAAGTAAAAAACATCAAAATAGTCTAAAAAAATTTCCTGTCCGTCAAGTATGAAACCTGTAGACACAATAACTTACGAAAAAATGCAGTAATTAAATCAAATTTTTTTTTTTTTTTTCTTTGAAAGATTTGTAAATCCCCTATTGCTACTGGCTAGGTAATTCAGTGTCGTTTAATTACAATTAATAAAAGAATAAAATGGCTGTATAACTATATCTATATATATCGATGTAAAATTAACATGGATGCCGATATATCTATACCTATACATTATACGTACATTTATCCCACCAGGGGCGCTTGCGAATTACCATCCTAGTGTAGCTGTTTTTTTTTTTTGCTAATTGGTGAGCCTGAATTGTTTCAGTTCAATTTTTTTTTATTTACATATATTTTTTTTGCTTTAGTTATTAATCGAGATATTTTGAGTAGGTTCTTTCATAATTATATAAAAAATACTAATATAATTTAAAAAAAAAAAAAAAAAAAAAAAAAAATATTTAAGGAAAGAAAATTTTATATATTTTGAATTTATTCGTGCTTCCCGCCATTTTTTTATGATTATTTTATAATTTCATAATAAATGAGCATTATGAGTCGCGCACTTTTGGATTTTCCAAATTTTTGACACTAGTTTCCCATCGGAAATTTCCCGAGGAACACGATCGTGAAAGTACTTTAGCTGAGCAGTCCCTTGATTCGTCAGAATCAATCAAAATGCCCCGGAAGATAGGAATAATTCAGGTCTTGCCGTATCACTTCGTCTTTTGATTCTGATTTTTTTCGAAAACTGGCTATTTGACACTAGTTTCCCATCGGAAATTTCCCGAGGAACACGATCGTGAAAGTACTTTAGCTGAGCAGTCACTAGATTCGTCAGAATCAATCAAAAAGCCCCGGAAGATAGAAATAATTCAGGTCTTGCCGTTTCACTTCGTCTTTTAATTCTGATTTTTTCCGAAAATTAGCTATTTGACACTAGATTCCCATCGGAAATTTCCCGAGGAACACGATCGTGAAAGTAGTTTAGTTGAGCAGTCCCTAGATTCGTCAGAATCAATCAAAATGCCCCGGAAGATAGAAATAATTCAGGTCTTGCCGTTTCACTTCGTCTTTTGATTCTGATTTTTTTCGAAAACTAGCTATTTGACACTAGATTCCCATCGGAAATTTCCCGAGGAACACGATCGTGAAAGTACTTTAGCTGAGCAGTCACTAGATTCGTCAGAATCAATCAAAAAGCCCCGGAAGATAGAAATAATTCAGGTCTTGCCGTTTCACTTCGTCTTTTAATTCTGATTTTTTCCGAAAATTAGCTATTTGACACTAGATTCCCATCGGAAATTTCCCGAGGAACACGATCGTGAAAGTAGTTTAGTTGAGCAGTCCCTAGATTCGTCAGAATCAATCAAAATGCCCCGGAAGATAGAAATAATTCAGGTCTTGCCGTTTCACTTCGTCTTTTGATTCTGATTTTTTTCGAAAACTAGCTATTTGACACTAGTTTCCCATCGGAAATTTCCCGAGGAACACGATCGTGAAAGTACTTTAGCTGAGCAGTCGCTAGATTCGTCAGAATCAATCAAAAAGCCCCGGAAGATTGAAATAATTCAGATCTTGCCGTTTCACTTCGTCTTTTGATTCTGATTTTTTTCGAAAATTAGCTATTTGACACTAGTTTCTCATCGGAAATTTCCCGAGGAACACGATCGTGAAAGTACTTTAGCTGAGCAGTCGCTAGATTCGTCAGAATCAATCAAAAAGTCCCGGAAGATCGAAATAATTCAGGTCTTGCCGTTTCACTTCGTCTTTTAATTCTGATTTTTTCCGAAAATTAGTTATTTGACACTAGATTCCCATCGGAAATTTCCCGAGGAACACGATCGTGAAAGTACTTTAGCTGAGCAGTCGCTAGATTCGTCAAAATCAATCAAAAAGCCCCGGAAGATTGAAATAATTCAGGTCTTGCCGTTTCACTTCGTCTTTTGATTCTGATTTTTTCCGAAAATTAGTTATTTAACACTAGATTCCCATCGGAAATTTCCCGAGGAACACGATCGTGAAAGTACTTTAGCTGAGCAGTCGCTAGATTCGTCAGAATCAATCAAAAAGTCCCGGAAGATCGAAATAATTCAGGTCTTGCCGTTTCACTTCGTCTTTTAATTCTGATTTTTTCCGAAAATTAGTTATTTGACACTAGATTCCCATCGGAAATTTCCCGAGGAACACGATCGTGAAAGTACTTTAGCTGAGCAGTCGCTAGATTCGTCAGAATCAATCAAAAAGCCCCGAAAGATAGAAATAATTCAGGTCTTGCCGTTTCACTTCGTCTTTTAATTCTGATTTTTTCCGAAAATTAGTTATTTGACACTAGATTCCCATCGGAAATTTCCCGAGGAACACGATCGTGAAAGTAGTTTAGTTGAGCAGTCCCTAGATTCGTCAGAATCAATCAAAATGCCCCGGAAGATAGAAATAATTCAGATCTTGCCGTTTCACTTCGTCTTTTGATTCTGATTTTTTTCGAAAATTAGTTATTTGACACTAGATTCCCATCGGAAATTTCCCGAGGAACACGATCGTGAAAGTACTTTAGCTGAGCAGTCGCTAGATTCGTCAGAATCAATCAAAAAGCCCCGAAAGATAGAAATAATTCAGGTCTTGCCGTTTCACTTCGTCTTTTAATTCTGATTTTTTCCGAAAATTAGTTATTTGACACTAGATTCCCATCGGAAATTTCCCGAGAAACACGATCGTGAAAGTAGTTTAGTTGAGCAGTCCCTAGATTCGTCAGAATCAATCAAAAAGCCCCGAAAGATAGAAATAATTCAGGTCTTGCCGTTTCACTTCGTCTTTTAATTCTGATTTTTTCCGAAAATTAGTTATTTGACACTAGATTCCCATCGGAAATTTCCCGAGGAACACGATCGTGAAAGTACTTTAGCTGAGCAGTCGCTAGATTCGTCAGAATCAATCAAAAAGCCCCGAAAGATAGAAATAATTCAGGTCTTGCCGTTTCACTTCGTCTTTTAATTCTGATTTTTTCCGAAAATTAGTTATTTGACACTAGATTCCCATCGGAAATTTCCCGAGGAACACGATCGTGAAAGTAGTTTAGTTGAGCAGTCCCTAGATTCGTCAGAATCAATCAAAATGCCCCGGAAGATAGAAATAATTCAGATCTTGCCGTTTCACTTCGTCTTTTAATTCTGATTTTTTCCGAAAATTAGTTATTTGACACTAGATTCCCATCGGAAATTTCCCGAGGAACACGATCGTGAAAGTACTTTAGCTGAGCAGTCGCTAGATTCGTCAAAATCAATCAAAAAGCCCCGGAAGATTGAAATAATTCAGGTCTTGCCGTTTCACTTCGTCTTTTGATTCTGATTTTTTCCGAAAATTAGTTATTTAACACTAGATTCCCATCGGAAATTTCCCGAGGAACACGATCGTGAAAGTACTTTAGCTGAGCAGTCGCTAGATTCGTCAGAATCAATCAAAAAGTCCCGGAAGATCGAAATAATTCAGGTCTTGCCGTTTCACTTCGTCTTTTAATTCTGATTTTTTCCGAAAATTAGTTATTTGACACTAGATTCCCATCGGAAATTTCCCGAGGAACACGATCGTGAAAGTACTTTAGCTGAGCAGTCGCTAGATTCGTCAGAATCAATCAAAAAGCCCCGAAAGATAGAAATAATTCAGGTCTTGCCGTTTCACTTCGTCTTTTAATTCTGATTTTTTCCGAAAATTAGCTATTTGACACTAGATTCCCATCGGAAATTTCCCGAGGAACACGATCGTGAAAGTAGTTTAGTTGAGCAGTCCCTAGATTCGTCAGAATCAATCAAAATGCCCCGGAAGATAGAAATAATTCAGGTCTTGCCGTTTCACTTCGTCTTTTGATTCTGATTTTTTTCGAAAACTAGCTATTTGACACTAGTTTCCCATCGGAAATTTCCCGAGGAACACGATCGTGAAAGTACTTTAGCTGAGCAGTCGCTAGATTCGTCAGAATCAATCAAAAAGCCCCGGAAGATTGAAATAATTCAGATCTTGCCGTTTCACTTCGTCTTTTGATTCTGATTTTTTTCGAAAATTAGCTATTTGACACTAGTTTCTCATCGGAAATTTCCCGAGGAACACGATCGTGAAAGTACTTTAGCTGAGCAGTCGCTAGATTCGTCAGAATCAATCAAAAAGTCCCGGAAGATCGAAATAATTCAGGTCTTGCCGTTTCACTTCGTCTTTTAATTCTGATTTTTTCCGAAAATTAGTTATTTGACACTAGATTCCCATCGGAAATTTCCCGAGGAACACGATCGTGAAAGTACTTTAGCTGAGCAGTCGCTAGATTCGTCAAAATCAATCAAAAAGCCCCGGAAGATTGAAATAATTCAGGTCTTGCCGTTTCACTTCGTCTTTTGATTCTGATTTTTTCCGAAAATTAGTTATTTAACACTAGATTCCCATCGGAAATTTCCCGAGGAACACGATCGTGAAAGTACTTTAGCTGAGCAGTCGCTAGATTCGTCAGAATCAATCAAAAAGTCCCGGAAGATCGAAATAATTCAGGTCTTGCCGTTTCACTTCGTCTTTTAATTCTGATTTTTTCCGAAAATTAGTTATTTGACACTAGATTCCCATCGGAAATTTCCCGAGGAACACGATCGTGAAAGTACTTTAGCTGAGCAGTCGCTAGATTCGTCAGAATCAATCAAAAAGCCCCGAAAGATAGAAATAATTCAGGTCTTGCCGTTTCACTTCGTCTTTTAATTCTGATTTTTTCCGAAAATTAGTTATTTGACACTAGATTCCCATCGGAAATTTCCCGAGGAACACGATCGTGAAAGTAGTTTAGTTGAGCAGTCCCTAGATTCGTCAGAATCAATCAAAAAGCCCCGGAAGATTGAAATAATTCAGGTCTTGCCGTTTCACTTCGTCTTTTAATTCTGATTTTTTCCGAAAATTAGTTATTTGACACTAGATTCCCATCGGAAATTTCCCGAGGAACACGATCGTGAAAGTACTTTAGCTGAGCAGTCGCTAGATTCGTCAGAATCAATCAAAAAGCCCCGGAAGATTGAAATAATTCAGGTCTTGCCGTTTCACTTCGTCTTTTAATTCTGATTTTTTCCGAAAATTAGTTATTTGACACTAGATTCCCATCGGAAATTTCCCGAGGAACACGATCGTGAAAGTACTTTAGCTGAGCAGTCGCTAGATTCGTCAGAATCAATCAAAAAGCCCCGGAAGATTGAAATAATTCAGGTCTTGCCGTTTCACTTCGTCTTTTGATTCTGATTTTTTCCGAGAATTAGCTATTTAACACTAGATTCCCATCGGAAATTTCCCGAGGAACACGATCGTGAAAGTACTTTAGCTGAGCAGTCGCTAGATTCGTCAGAATCAATCAAAAAGCCCCGGAAGATAGAAATAATTCAGGTCTTGCCGTTTCACTTCGTCTTTTGATTCTGATTTTTTTCGAAAATTAGCAGTTTGACACTAGTTTCCCACCGGAAATTTCCCGAGGAACACGATCGTGAAAGAAGTTTAGTTGAGCAGTCCCTAGATTCGTCAGAATCAATCAAAAAGCCCCGAAAGATAGAAATAATTCAGGTCTTGCCGTTTCACTCCATCTTTTGATTCTGATTTTTTTTTTAAATTAGCTATTTGACACTAGTTTCCCATCGGAAATTTCCCGAGGAACACGATCGTGAGAATACTTTAGCTGAGCAGTCGCTAGATTCGTCAGAATCAATCAAAAAGCCCCGAAAGGTAGAAATAATTCAGGTCTTGCCGTTTCACTTCGTCTTTTAATTCTGATTTTTTCCGAAAATTAGTTATTAGACACTAGATTCCCATCGGACATTTCCCGAGGAACACGATCGTGAAAGTACTCTAGCTGAGCAGTCGCTAGATTCGTCAGAATCAATCAAAAAGCCCCGGAAGATTGAAATAATTCAGGTCTTGCCGTTTCACTTCGTCTTTTGATTCTGATTTTTTCCGAGAATTAGCTATTTAACACTAGATTCCCATCGGAAATTTCCCGAGGAACACGATCGTGAAAGTACTTTAGCTGAGCAGTCGCTAGATTCGTCAGAATCAATCAAAAAGCCCCGGAAGATTGAAATAATTCAGGTCTTGCCGTTTCACTTCGTCTTTTGATTCTGATTTTTTTCGAAAATTAGCAGTTTGACACTAGTTCCCCATCGGAAATTTCCCGAGGAACACGATCGTGAAAGTACTTTAGCTGAGCCGTCGCTAGATTCGTCAGAATCAATCAAAAAGCCCCGGAAGATTGAAATAATTCAGGTCTTGCCGTTTCACTTCGTCTTTTGATTCTGATTTTTTTCGAAAATTAGCAGTTTGACACTAGTTTCCCATCGGAAATTTCCCGAGGAACACGATCGTGAACGTACTTTAGCTGAGCAGTCGCTAGATTCGTCAGAATCAATCAAAAAGCCCAGGACGATTGAAATAATTCAGATCTTGCCGTTTCACTTCGTCTTTTAATTCTGATTTTTTCCGAAAATTAGTTATTTGACACTAGATTCCCATCGGAAATTTCCCGAGGAACACGATCGTGAAAATACTTTAGCTGAGCAGTCGCTAGATTCGTCAGAATCAATCAAAAAGCCCCGAAAGATAGAAATAATTCAGGTCTTGCCGTTTCACTTCGTCTTTTGATTCTGATTTTTTCCGAGAATTAGCAGTTTGACACTAGTTTCCCACCGGAAATTTCCCGAGGAACACGATCGTGAAAGAAGTTTAGTTGAGCAGTCCCTAGATTCGTCAGAATCAATCAAAAAGCCCCGAAAGATAGAAATAATTCAGGTCTTGCCGTTTCACTCCATCTTTTGATTCTGATTTTTTTTTTAAAATTAGCTATTTGACACTAGTTTCCCATCGGAAATTTCCCGAGGAACACGATCGTGAAAATACTTTAGCTGAGCAGTCGCTAGATTCGTCAGAATCAATCAAAAAGCCCCGGAAGATTGAAATAATTCAGGTCTTGCCGTTTCACTTCGTCTTTTGATTCTGATTTGTTTCGAAAATTAGCAGTTTGACACTAGTTCCCCATCGGAAATTTCCCGAGGAACACGATCGTGAAAGTACTTTAGCTGAGCCGTCGCTAGATTCGTCAGAATCAATCAAAAAGCCCCGGAAGATTGAAATAATTCAGGTCTTGCCGTTTCACTTCGTCTTTTGATTCTGATTTTTTTCGAAAATTAGCAGTTTGACACTAGTTCCCCATCGGAAATTTCCCGAGGAACACGATCGTGAAAATACTTTAGCTGAGCAGTCGCTAGATTCGTCAGAATCAATCAAAAAGCCCCGGAAGATTGAAATAATTCAGGTCTTGCCGTTTCACTTCGTCTTTTGATTCTGATTTTTTTCGAAAATTAGCAGTTTGACACTAGTTCCCCATCGGAAATTTCCCGAGGAACACGATCGTGAAAGTACTTTAGCTGAGCCGTCGCTAGATTCGTCAGAATCAATCAAAAAGCCCCGGAAGATTGAAATAATTCAGGTCTTGCCGTTTCACTTCGTCTTTTGATTCTGATTTTTTTCGAAAATTAGCAGTTTGACACTAGTTTCCCATCGGAAATTTCCCGAGGAACACGATCGTGAAAGTACTTTAGCTGAGCAGTCGCTAGATTCGTCAGAATCAATCAAAAAGCCCAGGACGATTGAAATAATTCAGATCTTGCCGTTTCACTTCGTCTTTTAATTCTGATTTTTTCCGAAAATTAGTTATTTGACACTAGATTCCCATCGGAAATTTCCCGAGGAACACGATCGTGAAAATACTTTAGCTGAGCAGTCGCTAGATTCGTCAGAATCAATCAAAAAGCCCCGAAAGATAGAAATAATTCAGGTCTTGCCGTTTCACTTCGTCTTTTAATTCTGATTTTTTCCGAAAATTAGTTATTTGACACTAGATTCCCATCGGAAATTTCCCGAGGAACATGATCGTAAAAGTACTTTAGCTGAGCAGTCGCTAGATTCGTCAGAATCAATCAAAAAGCCCCGGAAGATTGAAATAATTCAGGTCTTGCCGTTTCAGTTCGTCTTTTGATTCTGATTTTTTTCGAAAATTAGCAGTTTGACACTAGTTTCCCATCGGAAATTTTCCGAGGAACACGATCGTGAAAGTACTTTAGTTGAGCAGTCCCTAGATTCGTCAGAATCAATCAAAATGCCCCGGAAGATAGAAATAATTCAGGTCTTGCCGTTTCACTTCGTCTTTTGATTCTGATTTTTTTCGAAAATTAGCAGTTTTACACTAGTTTCCCACCGTAAATTTCCCGAGGAACACGATCGTTAAAGAAGTTTAGTGAAGCAGTCCCTAGATTCGTCAGAATCAATCAAAAAGCCCCGAAAGATAGAAATAATTCAGGTCTTGCCGTTTCACTCCATTTTTTGATTCTGATTTTTTTTTAAAATTAGCTATTTGACACTAGTTTCCCATCGGAAATTTCCCGAGGAACACGATCGTGAAAATACTTTAGCTGAGCAGTCGCTAGATTCGTCAGAATCAATCAAAAAGCCCCGAAAGATAGAAATAATTCAGGTCTTGCCGTTTCACTTCGTCTTTTAATTCTGATTTTTTCCGAAAATTAGTTATTTGACACTAGATTCCCATCGGAAATTTCCCGAGGAACACGATCGTGAAAGTACTTTAGCTGAGCAGTCGCTAGATTCGTCAGAATCAATCAAAAAGCCCCGGAAGATTGAAATAATTCAGGTCTTGCCGTTTCACTTCGTCTTTTGATTCTGATTTTTTCCGAGAATTAGCTATTTAACACTAGATTCCCATCGGAAATTTCCCGAGGAACACGATCGTGAAAGTACTTTAGCTGAGCAGTCGCTAGATTCGTCAGAATCAATCAAAAAGCCCCGAAAGATAGAAATAATTCAGGTCTTGCCGTTTCAGTTCGTCTTTTGATTCTGATTTTTTTCGGAAATTAGCAGTTTGACACTAGTTTCCCATCGGAAATTTCCCGAGGAACACGATCGTGAAAGTACTTTAGCTGAGCAGTCGCTAGATTCGTCAGAATCAATCAAAAAGCCCCGAAAGATAGAAATAATTCAGGTCTTGCCGTTTCAGTTCGTCTTTTGATTCTGATTTTTTTCGAAAATTAGCAGTTTGACACTAGTTTCCCATCGGAAATTTCCCGAGGAACACGATCGTGAAAGTACTTTAGCTGAGCAGTCGCTAGATTCGTCAGAATCAATCAAAAAGCCCCGAAAGATAGAAATAATTCAGGTCTTGCCGTTTCAGTTCGTCTTTTGATTCTGATTTTTTTCGGAAATTAGCAGTTTGACACTAGTTTCCCATCGGAAATTTCCCGAGGAACACGATCGTGAAAGTACTTTAGCTGAGCAGTCGCTAGATTCGTCAGAATCAATCAAAAAGCCCCGGAAGATTGAAATAATTCAGGTCTTGCCGTTTCACTTCGTCTTTTGATTCTGATTTTTTCCGAGAATTAGCTATTTAACACTAGATTCCCATCGGAAATTTCCCGAGGAACACGATCGTGAAAGTACTTTAGCTGAGCAGTCGCTAGATTCGTCAGAATCAATCAAAAAGCCCCGAAAGATAGAAATAATTCAGGTCTTGCCGTTTCAGTTCGTCTTTTGATTCTGATTTTTTTCGGAAATTAGCAGTTTGACACTAGTTTCCCATCGGAAATTTCCCGAGGAACACGATCGTGAAAGTACTTTAGCTGAGCAGTCGCTAGATTCGTCAGAATCAATCAAAAAGCCCCGAAAGATAGAAATAATTCAGGTCTTGCCGTTTCAGTTCGTCTTTTGATTCTGATTTTTTTCGAAAATTAGCAGTTTGACACTAGTTTCCCATCGGAAATTTTCCGAGGAACACGATCGTGAAAGTACTTTAGTTGAGCAGTCCCTAGATTCGTCAGAATCAATCAAAATGCCCCGGAAGATAGAAATAATTCAGGTCTTGCCGTTTCACTTCGTCTTTTGATTCTGATTTTTTTCGAAAATTAGCTATTGTACGACTCATGATGCGAAGCATCTGGGATGTGCTTTATGATCGAAAAATTTAATTCGCCTCACTTCGGCAACTATTTCAATTATTATACCCTTGTTAGTTTACGGAATTGAGATATGTTGCATACTATTTTGAAGATAATTTAATAGAGATTAGTTCCATACTTTTCAAAAATTTATTTAATTTACTAAAAAAGGAAAAAACAACAAAATAGTCTGAAAAAATTTCCAGTCCGTCAAGTATGAAACCCGTAGACACAATAACTTACGAAAAAATGCAGTAATTGAATCAAATTTTTTTTTTTTTAATTCTTTGAAAGATTTGTAGATCCCCTATTGCTACTGGCTAGGTAATTCAGTGTCGTTCAATTACAATTAATAAAAGAATAAAAAGGCTGTATAACTATATCTATATATATCGATGTAAAATTAACATGGATGCCGATATATCTATACCTATACATTAGACGTACATGTATCCCACCAGGGGCGCTTGCGAATTACCATCTTAGCGTAGCTGTTTTTTTTTTTGCTAATTGGTAAGCCTGAATTGTTTCTGTTCAATTTTTTTTTATTTACATATATTTTTTTTGCTTTTGTTATTAATCGAGATATATTGAGTAGGTTCTTTCGTAATTATATAAAAAATACTAATATAATTTAAAAAAAAAAAAAAAAAAAAAAAAAAAAATTTAAGGAAAGAAACTTTTATACAATTTAAATTTATTCGTGCTTCCCGCCATTTTTTTATGATTATTTTATTATTTCATAATAAATGAGCATTATGAGTTGCGCACTTTTGGATTTTCCAAATTTTTTTATCGTCAAATTAAAAAAAAATAGTATAATTCCACATTTCTAGCTCTACGCATAACACCTGGGGCAAAATGGTCCAGCCGAAACTTCCGAAAAAATTATTTTTTCATATTTTTCGGCCGTTTCTCTATGTAAGAGGCAAATTTGGTCACTAAAAATTTATAAAAATTAAATTTTTTTTTTTAGTCAAATAAAGTAAAACTATAAAATTGATTTTTTTTTTCATTAAATAACAATTAGTAATTAAGGTAATCGAGAGTGAACGATTTATTACACCTTAAAAATTTTTTTTCGAGTAATATAAAACCAAAAATAGTTGTCAAGAGAAAGAAATACATTCTTAATGATAAAAACAATTTAAAAAAAAAAAAAAAAAACGAAAAAAAAAATTTTTTTTTTCAGAATTTTGGCATAATGTCCATAAATTTGTTCGAAATAGGACAAAAGTAAAGTGATCTTATGGTTCAAAGCCACAAAAAATAATAATTGGCTTAGGGGGGCCGCTCTGCCCCACCCTCCCCTATAGAAAGTGATATTTTTCCTATAAATATTTTCTTACGAGTGGTAACGTGGAAATTTTCGGTGTTTTTTCGCAAAAATAATTTTTTTTACATTTTAAATAAAAGCCGCTGGTATTTTCCACGGAGATTTGATGCACCCTTGCGCGTGATCAAGTATAGTCCCAGGGAAAAGTACACTGTTAGAAGTATTTATTTGAGCCAAATAAGATTTATTAATAGTTAATAAATGATTTATTAAATGAGATTTATTTGAGCCAAATAAGCCATTTCTTAATAGTTAATAAATGGCTTATTTGAATAGAAAGAAATGACACATGAAGTTCAGGTTATAACTTTGAATGGAATGAGTGTGATTGTTAGTAAAAATTTATTATAATATTTCATTTTTTTTATATCTTTTGTATAATAATTTTTATCTTCAATTAACATTAATTGTGTGCATTATTTTCTTTAAAAAAATAAAATTAAACAGTCCTATAAATTATTTGTCATAACCTTACTTAATTAACATCACGTGTCATTTCTTTCTATTCAAATAAGCCATTTATTAACTATTAAGAAATGGCTTATTTGGCCCAAATAAATCTCATTTAATAAATCATTTATTAACTATTAACAAATATTTATTTGGCTCAAACAAATACTTCTAACAGTGTAGCTTGCCCGGAAAACTCAACCCTTGTTGTTTGTCTGATGATCCGCCGTCGTGTGCATTTTTTTAAAATATTCCGATGTGTGGAAAGTAAAAAATAATTATTTAGCTCGAGATTTAACAAACAACCAGCACAAGATTATTAATTTCAGGCTTAAATAGGAATGGCGTTGCCATCAAATTATTTATCGATGCCTCTAGTAAATTATTCCGCTTAAAAAATGAATTTTTCCGCGAATAAAAACTTTTTTAAAATTTTATTTATTTTTCTCCAGCAATAGGATAAGCCGAAGATTTAGTATTTTGTCAAACGACCTCTATGAGACGACAATAGCGAGTGTAGTCTTCATTCGGTTATCGCTTTTCCCTTGTGTCTCTCGTCATTCGCCCTTCTGATTCTTATTCACATAACCAGAGTTACTCATTTCACACTTTATGTACCTTATATATATATATACATATAAATATATACATCCATACATGTTTGGTGCTCTCGAGAAAGTTTTAATGTATGGTAGTTACTACACTGTTAATATAACCATGCCAGTTGTGTCTTGAATAATCAAGTTTGTAATTTCACTGTCTATTGTTTTGAATATAAGGGATAAACCTTACAGATATTCAAGACAAAATTACCCACATAGCTTTAATTTTACTTCTCTACTAAGCACTGATTTTTATCAACAGTCAGATAAATATATAAAAACAATCCCTGTTTAAACAACTGAATTCGAGCGAATTAAAAATTTTAATTCTGTTATATTCTGTCAAATTCTGCAAAACAGAATTCAATTGAATTGAAAATTTGAATTTGAATTATAAAGAATAAAACCGATTTAAAAATTTCAAATTCGTTTTAATTCGGATTCAGTACCAGAAATTGAAGAATTATTTTCGAATTAATCAGAATTAAACCGAGAAGAATTATTTAAATTCGTTTTAATTTGGAAAAATTCGGGTTTTCCTGCCGAATTAGACAGAATACATTTTTAAGCTGGGTACCGAATTAACAGAATTCAAATGAATTAAATAGAATTAAAAATTTAATTCTGTTTAATTCGATCAAATTCAGTTGTTTAATCAGGGATATTTTCTCTCTTTTACTGCTCCTTAAACAAAATTAACAAAAAAAAAAAAGAAAATGCATAATGGTCATCCATAAAAAAAATTAAATTTGTCAATGAAAAATATTTTACCAAAAATTTTTCATTCCCTTTTTTATTTAATAAAAAATTCAAGCGAACCCCTTTTGTCTCCTTTACTTACACTGTAAAAAATCACCGGTGTGTCCAAGCGGTGTAGGTGTTAAAATTATCGGTGTTAAATTTACCCTCAAAAGCGGTGTGAAAATAACGCCGCCACCGGTGTAAATATTCTATACCGGTGTTAAAATAACGCCGCCACCGGTGTAGATATTTATTAACGGTGTTAAAATATTTTACTTTACCCTTCAGACGCAGTTTACCCCGCTTTTACACCGACTATCCCGCCTTTACACCGGTTTTACTCCACTTTTACACCGGTTACCCCGTTTTAACACCGGTTATTTTAACACCGGCGAATTACTCCTCCTACACCGATGTAATTTCATTTTTACAACGGGCGGAGTTAAAATGAGTCCATTTTTAACACCGCTCTTTTTACAGTGTACTGTAAAAAAAACTATTTATTTACATCATAATAATAAAATTATTTAAACAGTTTGTTCATGTCCCGTAACAATATTATTTTTATAAAACACTAAAGAACCACTTTACTCGATTGCACCTTGACCATTACACGGTTTTATTATCTACAGCGGTAGGAATTCCTCTTAGGAATTCAATGTCTCTACACTACATGTACACATGTACATATTATATATATATAAGAGGAAAAACGCAATAGAATTGTTGATTTCTTGAGCTGAAGGCGTCGTGACCCTACAATAGCTGTTTAGTGCAAGTTAACGAGCTGGTATTTTGAGATCATTACTGACCTACCTTTTTACGAGTTATGCAAATGTTAAGTATCATGAGCCGTCAATGTGGATGACTTGAGAGTCGCTTATATGTATAATACATTATTGAGCATACAGAGGCGCGGTTTAAAGATGCACGAAGCCAGATGTCTATTATATAGTTATATAGGCATTAAATATGTAATAAGCAGCTCGAGCTTATTCATCCGTTACATAAGGACACCGTTAATTTTATTTTTATCATTCAACCTCTCGATACTTTCTCCCGATCATCATCGCTGAACCGTAGGTCCGCTCTTTAGAGTTAACTGGGCTCGTTTTCATCAGATCGCCGCTAATCGACTCGTTATTTTTTATATCAAATAAAAATAAAATAAAAACAGTCCAGCTTAATGCGTTTTTAAAAGAGATAGCTGATATTTTTTCGACATCAGTGTCACCAATGAAGTTAACTCGGCATGACAGATGATAAATCACATAGCAAATAAATAGGATTATCTTATCCTCATTATTTCGTCTGGTAAAAATTAAACGAAGAAGGAAAAGACGAAAAGAAATATAAGAGCGAGAGTTCCGCAGACTAACGAGGCAATTAGTAACAACGAGGTCGCGAGAAATATCGCAACTCCGTGCTTTGGATCAAGATAGATTCTCTCGCGTGTAGGAGAAAAAGGTTATATATCCGCGAATTCATCTTGTCACTTTTATTAAGACAAATTAAACGTTCCCTTACGATATCAAAGCCCACTCACTACCTTCAGGATCTTTTTCTCTTAATCTTTATTCTTAATTTTTAACTCTTTATCTGTTATACTTTTTATTAAATTATCTTGAGGGTAATTTTTTACTGAGACGAAAAAAAGTTTAACCCGTAGGTTGGCCAGCTGCCCGGTGAAAAAATTTTACCGGCCAGAATTTCTGGTAAAAATATGTCATTTGCACTCAGTAGTCGCGACACAATAGAGTGGACTACAGTACAAAGTTTGACAAATAACTCAAATAAAATAAAACTGAACTGAACTTTGCCTGGAGACTAACAAGGACCTCGTGCTACGTGACATTGAAAATTAAATTCCCGGGTCTAAATAATTTATAAAAAAAAAAAATTTGGAAAATCCAAAAGTGCACGCCTCGAACGCTCATGTTATGTTTTTTTTTTTAAAGTTAAATTTCGAATAAAATTGAATATCCCGCTCTTTTCCCATAGAAATTTCCATGGTAAATATACGGTAATAAAAGTAAAAAAAAAAAAATAAGGAGAACATTCCTAATAAAAAATGGCGGCAGTGTGTGTTTGTTTACATGTAAGATAGCCGGTTTTAACCGTAATGATTTATTTTTAAAAAAACGAGAAGGCCTACAGTAGTGATTTTCGAAAGGAACCTTCTTTGCTTATTTCTGAAAATTTTGAAAAAAAAATTAAGTAGTTTCGTCAAGTCGTTCTCGAGATATCCGTACCACGCCGTTTTTTTTAACCACAGACTAATGGACGTCCACGATAAATTTTTTTTAATGAACTATTTTTTATATTAATACATATTAGACAAATTAAAAAAAGTATCAGGATTATTTATTAGTGTTTCAGCTTTATATTGATGTGTTTTTCATAATGTGTAAGAGTAATAGAAAAAAAATATATGCACTTTAATGAGTGGAAATCGTGTGACCTTGACAGGTCGGTTATAAAGCACAACCTCTCCGCTTCGCTTCCGAGGCGTGCAATATCAGACACCATGTCAAGCTTTTTTCGAAGTCAACAGACTAGATTACATATTCATTGGTCATTTATTATTATTTATTATTTGTGGCTTTGTCTGGATTAATATCAAACTAGACGACTAATATTGAAACTATCCTGTGATTCAGAACTGAAACCCTAGAAGAAGGGACGCGCGACAGCAGCAGGTGGAGAAGGATGATTGGACTATGGAGGCGGTTCTGATGGAGGAGTACATACTGAATGAAGGAGGGTTGTTTCAAGCCCGTATTTATACACCCGGGAGCAGAACCCGCTGCACCGCGAATACACCGACGACGCATAGTACGAGTTAGGTGAGTACAAATGGACTCTAGAGTGAAAAGTTGTTTCAAAGCGTCTAGTCCGACAATAGACTCGGCAAAAGAAGGGAAAAAAACGTCCACGAGATTGGAATGAATAGTATATATACATATATATGTATGTATATGCAGGAGACGGAAATAAAAAAGAGATACTCTGGCAGCAGAAAAGGTAGAGAAGTTGAATAAAAAGTAAAATAAAATACGCGATTCCGCCCTCGAGCATCACCGACTTCAATGCCAAGGTTCTACTCTTCTGCTCTTCTCTAGGTCGATAATACTCGTCGGAGATCTCGAAAAAAAGCTAGCCTTTTACTATTTTATTCACATACTGCGGAAAAACGTGGATGTCGCGCAAATGAAAAGAAACCGTTTTTATTGTATAGTACATACTGTTAAATTGTACAATTGTATTCACAGCATGCCTACCTACTCAACCCACACTTTCATTATTATATTAGACATATATATAGCTCACTTTTTGTTCATACTGTCAATTCAACGAGATCGATTGCTCCGGAACGATAACTCCTCCTGGATGTAATGTAACATCGATATTCTCGTTACCGTACGTGGAATTTCATAAAATGTCAAACGAATATCACTTACTCGCTATTTATTTTATTTCCATATATTATTTTTCCGCTGCGCACATTCCGCGTGCCATTACAATGTATCTAAATATCGCACGAATAGAATTTTTGTTGATGCATATTTATAAAGTCCCGGGTTAGTCGAGTGTATTCTGGTATTTTCATATAAAAATTATTGTATTCAACTTTCGAAATACTTTTTTTTTCGTTTTATTTTCAGTGTGTACTTTTTTCACTTTGAATTTGCCCAATTGGTTATTTTCCCGGGTCCCTTTGTGCCTCAAAGGGATCACCGAGTTGACGATTTTTGTGACGGAATAAATTCAATTGCGGGTACATTACGTTTGTAGTCAACTTTGTAGGTATTGTGGAAGCCATTTCTTTGATGTGTTAAGAATTATGGTCTCGAGAAAGCTTAGGAATAACAAATTTTTCGACTGATAAGAAACCGTTTATTGCGCTGTCTTTAGAGTTTTTTGACATTTTGTGCATAAGTACGCACGTACACTGTAATAAATTAGCGGAGTGAATGCGGAGTTAATCCGGAGTAAATGCGAAATTAAAAAATGTGAAATTCACTCAAGAGGAGTTTAATTTAATATTAAAACTCCGAATCGGAGTGAATGCAGATTTATATAAAATCCAAATCACTCCGCTGAAAAAATAAACTCCCCATTTACTCGGTATGCCGAGTGATTTTTTTTCAAACTCCGGAATTCCGAGACACGGAGTCAATTTGGATTTAAATAAAATCCGTAATCACTTCGAATTCACTTTCAATTTTGTACAGTGTATGAATTGATGATTTCACTGACTCTAATTGGTCGATTTAAATGAGAAATTAGCCACTGTCTAGGTTTCAATGAATTTTTGAATCAATAGGTTTGATAGTTCCCGAGTTGTGTCAAAGAAAAATATAATAAAAAATTCCATTTTCTATATTTTTTATTTTGAATTCGGTTGTTTTGTCCCAACTCGGTTGAAAACAATGTAAAGTATTTTTTTCTTCCTTATAGTCAACGTTTTTCTTGTCATGCCTTATTCTAACAACCCGCAAAGTCCTCGAAAACAAAGTATGCATAATGATCTTGAATATATACGGAAGAATTTCAAGAAAAGTTTGAATATTTTTATTTTATTTACATACTCCCGTTAGAATCACATATTTTTCAATTACTCAACAACGGAGTTTAAAAAAAAAAAAAAATGAATAAAAAAATAGGTTTCATTCAGACGCGAAATATTTGTCAAAGAACATATAGATGATAAATGTTGAATTTAATAAATTGGATTGCCGGAATATAATTTACGTGATTGAATTTCAATCGTCATATATTCTTTTACCATGACGTTATACCGTGGCGATCATCAACAGCCATCATCCGATTTATACAATCTCGCACAGATGCTTTTGATTGGGCACTTTATCGGTACAGCGCCAACGATAATGGAATAATATAACGCCCGGTAGATCCAACGTTTGGACATTTCATGTCTCTAGTTAAATCGTCTCCCTCTTTTGCACTTACTCTCTCTCAATTTTCTCATATACTTTTTTCTCGCACAGTATTTTTTTTACTTTTATATCATCAAGCTGATCGAGTCTCGCGTGACTATCACAATATTGCGAATTCTGTTCGGGATAATCGAGTTTGCGCATCACTCGTACTATCATCGAGTGGAAAAAACTAAATTATATTTATCATCGTACTATTAATCAAATGTTATTTTATTTATTCAGTATAATTTATTTTATCATCTTGTCAGTTGATTAAAAATTATCATTTTTTACAACAGGAGAAATTTTAAATATTATACAGAAAAAAAGGATTTCTTAGTGAGAGAAATTTTGATTTGTCCCGGAAAAATTTTTACTTGCCTCAAGAAATTTTTTGAATTATAAATTGAAAACTTAAAATTTCTTGGAGCAAGAATAAATTCTTTTAGAGCAAGAAAAAATTTTCTGAACCAAGAAATTTTTTCTTGTCTTAAGAAAAATTTTGTTTTCAATTTATAACACAAAAAATTTCTTGCGCCAAGAAATTCTTTTTTTCTGTGTAGCGGCTGGGGTAAAATTGGACGTGTAAGAAAAATTAATTTTTGAATTCTTATTACGGTAAATTTTTAATTATCAATGAAAAAAAATTTAAGAATATCGCATTTTGCCCGGATCTTTTCTAAAGTTTTATGTGTTGACATAAAATTAATGACATTTGCTTATATGTTCATAAAAATCAAGAGATAAATTTTGACTGAAGTTACAGAAGTTATCAAAGTGCGTCGAAACTCTAAACGAACACACGGATGATATCATGAATCCAAATTTCCCGTTAACGTTTCCTGGATAAAGGTCCAAGCTTTACTTGTCGGTCCAATCACTTCGCTCGCTTTGATCTTACCCGCACTTGATTAGTGCGCATCAGTCAAAAGGTATCAGCGGCATTAAAAAACAAAAAGAAAAAAAAAATAATAATAATAATAAAAAGTAAACTTTTTAAGGCAGCCGATTGATACTCTGCTTAATAATCAGCTTTGGCTCTCAGCACTTTTCAACTTAAGCTTTTTAAGTTTTATTTTTTTCGTAAATGAGCGCTCTGTCAGATTATATCATTGAATTTTCAATCATATTTAAAATATTACAGGCTTGCTAGTACTCGGACTGGCTTTTTTTTTATCTCCAACGTTATTATACCGAGGAAAGTTATTTTCATTCACCATCGCCATACATTTGAGCGGCATTTCAGCATTCAATTTTATACAAACGAGCCTAGTGGATTCCGCTCAAAGGGATTAATAATTTTCAATCGATCACATGAATATTTCAATCAATCCTCTCTTTCTCTTCCTCTCTTCAACTTTTTTTTCACCCCGTGGATATTAAAATTATGTTTTAATACAAATGAATTGAAAGTACACATTACAAAGGGTAATTTTTGTGTCAATATTTGCATATTAAATTACATTATTTGTAAATCCATAAAATAAATATAAATTTATTCATATTCATACCGAAACTGAATATGAAATTCAATTAAACAGTCATTTAAAATTTATATAATAAAATAATTCGCGATAAAAAATTCAACATACATTTAAAAAAATTAATTATTAATTAAAATTCAAATTAACTCTTAATATATTTTCGCGCAAGTAATCACACTATCGTTAATCAGATTAAAATCCATTAATCCTTAATAGAACGATATCACGAATTAATATTAATAGAAAATATATATATTAACTTTCTCTAAATTATCTTAATGAGACGGAATTGCTTCCTATTATTACTTTGCTCATCAATAAAAATAATCATAAACTTTCTTCGCGTGTCTGGGATAAATAATTTATCAGTTATTAATAAAGCATCCATTGATGCCGATCAATCTGCCAGCAAGTCTTATAATAGAAATAATAAATAGATAAAAGTGAGTTGTTTGAATAACGATTTAAGATGAATAAAAAAATATAACCGCATAATGAAACTGAAATACGTGAGATTGCGTGCTGACAGAATTCAAGCGATGACGGATATCGATTTATTTCCGGCCGCAATGAAATCACAATGTCTCTAAGTGGTCATATCCCGGCAATACCGGTTCTTCATAGTAACTGATAATCGCTCAGTGTCTACTATTTCATAGTTCAATTTTTTTATATATAAATTTATCAATCTATAATCTATAAATTTAATTACCTTTCTTTACATTAAATCATCATGCAGCAATTAATTCTTTTTTATATATAGGAGTAGGGGGGGGGGGGGGCAAAACGGGATACTTAACGAAAAATTTAGTTTTTAGGGACATACATATCGTAAATTGGCTTCATTTTGATTCTATTTGAAATAAATATAACGAATTTTAGACTGCCATCAGAAAAAAAATTTTTATTTTCTGCGGACAAAATGGGATACCCCAAAAAAAAGTAATTTTTTTTTTTTTTTTTTTAAGTGAATAAAATTGATGTAATAATTTCTTTCTAAATTGATGTAAGTAATAAAATTTACTCTCAACATATTTTTAAAGAAGTTTTTCCTTGTTATTTCTTTTCAAAATTTGAAATTGGCGCCAATATTATACTTTTCACAAAAAATATAAAAATGTTTTTTTTTAGCTTTTAATAGTGTAAAATGATACTAGATGTCATTTTTGACCATTTTCGAAAGTTTTTCGAGAAAAAAAAATTTTGAGGGTATCCCATTTTGCCGGCCTGTCCCGTTTTGCCCCCCCCCCCCCTTCCCCTATATATAATTGAGGTGTGCAAATAATGTTCGAATCAAATACATAGTTTGAAAAATTTTGATTTGTCAGTTTTCAAATAATCCGCGGATTTTTTAAATTCGAATCAAAATTTTTTGTTTGAATTTTGAATACGCGAAAAAAAAAATTTCTTGCGACGAGAAAAAATTTTTTTCTCACTTCAAGAATTTTTTGGTTTTCAATTTATAGTATGAAAAATTTTTTGAGGCAACTAAACATTTTTTTGGGACAAGCAAAATTTTCTTGCACCAAGAAACGCTTTCTTTCTGTGTACAAAATTTTTATCTCACCTGTAAAATTATAAAAAAAATTTATTTTGATTGAAATTCGGATCGAATAAAAAAAATAATCTATACATATACATATTTTTGTCCGTTGCTGAGTAAGTTTGAACCGTGGTTTATAAATAAAAAAAATCACCAGACATTAACAATCAATTTTAAATAATTTACGTGGGTATAAAAAAAAGATGAATTGAAAGAGACCCTCGTAGAAATGTAAGTCATGACTTATCGCAGTTGAGCCAGATATTATTATATTTAATAGCAATGGATCATTTAGTGTCGCAGGAGTTTCCGGCGTTGCGTGAAATTAGAGAGGAATTAGAGAGAGCGTGAGTTGTAAACCCCTTGGAGGGTTTCGCTGGCAAGTTCTGCGGTTAGCTATATATGTACATATATATGTATTTGTGAATAAGTGAAGGCCTGTTATGTGTGAAGGTACAGAGCGCGATAGGCTGGCGCCAGAGAAAGACAGCCGGAGTAAAAGAGAGTGAAATAAAACGAGAGTATAAGGGCCTACGACCCCTCGATCAATATCCCATCCAGTGGCGTAGCATGAAAAACTATTTATTTTCAGTAACAACTCCAGCTCCTCTATTATATCTAATCCAATGTTCCGTAGCTCGTAATCATACCCGACATGCCACTTTAACAATTTTATAATTTAAAACAATTTGTACATTATTTTGTTTCCTACCTGCCCGCGGTCGAGAAAAATCCAGTACCTGAGTCATGATCGCGTCACGCTCTCGCTTAATTTTCTATTGTGTGGCCTACATATAATCGATTACTATTTCCATCATATTTTATTTCATTTTATTTATCCGTCCCAGTATGATTGGAAATTACCTTCTGTAAATTTATTTATATTCTATCAAGATAATAACATTGTCAATTGTGATTGACTATGCATCCGTGGAAACGTTTGATCAATCGAGAAACCGAGAAAGCTAATACATATATCACATCCACCCTTTTAATAACTTTGTTTCTACACAATTTTCTATATTGATATTGATATCGATATGTTGGAGGCATGAAAGTAGACGTTGATCTTGATGTACCGGAATAATTACCGCGTTATTAGCGATAGATTTATTACTATGGACGTGTTGTATGTTGTTGGAATAGAGATTTGCTGATTGAGCTATTACAAGAAACTAAAATCGCTACAGTCTGGTGGAATTGGACATAAAAATAATAATATTTCCCGGTCGTTAACTCATGCAATGGATCTCTCGTTCGAGCTGGCCAGTGCATCATATTCCGGGTCTTCAATATCCGTTATAACATCGAGAATGCATCAGAGCAAGAGCGGCGTCGGCGAGTCCGTCAGCACTCGGCATATGCACTCACGGATATTAAAAAATTCAACTGCGGGATATGAATCGTGCTCATCATGTCAAACTGAATAAATATCTACACATATTTATATATATATGTATATGTTACATTCAATTGTTGACTTTTAAAATTATTTTGACCGATGCCGGTTGCAAATATTTATAAAACCATGATGGAAATTAATAATCATAATGATTTTTCACTCCCACATAAATATTTAACTTAACTCGGCCCTTTGTAGTGCGGAGAATAGAGGACTTTTGAATACGCGTTAATATTTTATTTCGCGATTGGGTCTGCGGTCAATCGGTGATGAAATTTTGTCGTATATAGACCCGATGAATTATCGGCAATCGCTAGTCGGCGGTTAACACACTATGTGTGAATCAATTTGGCTGACTCTACACATTAATTTACGCGTGTACTATTCAATGTCTGGATACGAATACATTAATGTAAATTGATCAATTAAACGTCGGATCCATTATTGCGGATTAATGAAAATATAACCGAGTAAACAGAGTTAATGTTTGCACGAGAAAAATGATAAAAAGTTATCTCGTTTTCTTTTCGATTGTCGACAGTTATTTTTAGAGTTGAGCCCTGCACGTGCTGGACAATTGTGACTCTGTTTGCTGGGCAGGAGCTTAGTTGGAGATGCATAATGTATTCAGAATGTCGTTTTTTTTTATCTTTTGCTTCTCTGGCAGTCGGTTCTCTCGATATTCAAGGGCTCGCCCAGCGAAAATGGTCCAAACTCTGTCACTGACGAGCGACCTTTGTTTTATATATATATATATTTTTGTTCTGTCAGGATTGTACCGTGAATATCTATCCGTCTCGATTGAACGGGCAGTTATTGTCACAGCAGATCCTTTACTAGTATATAGATATATAAAATTACGAAAGAAGGAAAAGAAAAGGACGAAAAGATTAAGATGGGACACAGAATAAATAATGGATTTAACTTGTCCTCGCACTTAAATTTACGCTATTGGCTCATTCATTTTTATACCCTATCATGGAATATCCATACCATCATCACAATATAGATTGAGTCATGTAATTTTTCTCACGTTTCAACTGTCGTTTTTTTTTCTCGCGATTTCGTTGATCTGCGTCAAAATTACACGGAAAAAATAAAACTAGAATAGTTACAGAATAAAATGTAAAAACAAGCTCGTCATATTAAAAATTACAAAAGTTAAAATGCATACTGTAATTTTTTAATTTTATCCTGTAAAAAATTTGTTGCAAATTAAGCAGTAATATTTACAGTTTGGAAATGTAAATCGAACACAACAAAATTTAAAGTTCTTTTCTTTAAAAATCATTTATTCCTTTTTAAAACTGTAAAAATTACAGTTTAGCCGTTGTGTAAAAATTAAAGTATCAAATAAGAAAATTTTTTGAGTGGTTCGAGAAGATTTACAGTGCGGGTATTCAATTATGAACCTTGATGTAGAAAATGGAACTATTACATCTCACACTGTGATTTTTAAAATTTCTATATCAAATATCATCAATGCCTTAGCAATCGAGAACTTTTATTATTTAAAATGTAAAAATAGTAAAACTACATTTTAAGATAACAAAAGTTGCTTAAGCCAAGAGAAAAAATTTCTTGGAAGAAAAGATCGATATAGAGAAAGGGAAAGTCACCAGTGTTAGGCAGCAGCAGTGGGAGTAGTTCGATGCTCGCCACGAGATCGCGCCCACCAGTTGTAGTGTCCCTGGTAAGAAACTTATTTCAGAAGTGTTATATTCCATCGTTGGAAGGATTTCGTAGTGGGATCTATCACTATTTATACTAGATTATTGAAAAGAATAAACACAAATATTACTAACTGAAAATATAAAATTTACAGTTTATAGTGGCAATATCGTTATTTTGAGTAACAAGTTTTAAAAATTTTAACGTAAAACTTGCTGAGAAAAACTGTAAGTTTTAAAACTACTTGAATGATACTTTGATAATTTTCATCAAATATTACATTGTGAGAAAGTAAACTTAATAAATTTTCAAACGGTAATAATTCATACTTAAAATGTAAAACTTATTAATTGAAAAAAAAATTTTTAATTAGATATTTGATGGAATAAAATACTTTTATTATTTTTTATAACTCTTTGTACAGTTAATTTCTGTTTATTTTAATAAATATAGATGACAAAAAAGAGCTCTCAAAACGTTCCAACACGCTTCTCATATCTGTTCCGGATCAACTTCCGGAATCGGGTGTTTTTCAAGCCTTCGTAATGCGGTGTGAGTATTCCAAAGGATACTGAATATTCTATTTTTAGTGTTATGTGCCGTTTTTTTTTGTAAAATGCATATTTTATCATGTTTCCATTGCCAGCTTTTCTAAATCGAATGGAAAATCGATGGCCCTGAACTTGGACATCAAATTCTTGGTCGAAGCTAGAAATGGACTTCGGTAATCTGTCAAAATTTCGTGTCTTTAGATCCAAATGCATGACATTTCGTTTTAAAACTTCAAGGTTCATATGTATATTCGTCTATATATATATTTTTAATAAAAAATATCGATTGTATTAAACAAAACAATTGGAAAGAAGTTTTTTTGTTTACAATCAGATCGAACTCGATTTCGTACTCGGGGAAGCCTCGTGGGAGCTATAGAGTTTGAATTACTTCATGAACGTGACTCATTCATTGTACATTGAAGATATTCGATCGTCACATATATATATGCATGCATATATGCATACATTTATAGATTTTACATTTACGGAAACTCACATTACATTCATATTCAAGTCATATTATCCAATGAATTTTCAATGTATAACTATACTTAATATAAGAGCCGAAGAGTTTTAAAACAGCGTAATATAATGATATCATTAAAACGTCAATGCATGAATAATAAGATGGTCATTAAAAAAATAATGTATCATCATAAGTTTTATAATTTATTACGAGTGTGTTGGGCATAAAATGAATGTTTACGCAGACGTGTAAATGAATTACTAAGCATAAAAGGTTAAAAATATGTGACATTATGTATACTAATATGTACACATATATATAAAAGCACTCGCGTGTTTATCACTTAACATTAGAAGCCGTAGGTGAAAGAGTTGCTCGACGTTGACAGTTAGTACGTAACCCAATAACAACTTTATTAGGGTTGTCTGTGTGCATGGCACACGTGTCTGACCCTCTGACATTCCAACCCTCCAAGAGGCACTTTGGACAGCGGCAGGCATGCGAGTAGCCTCTGTCAGGTTCAACGCAATCATCGACTAACGTACTTTGCTATGATAGACACAAACAATACACTAATTACTAATTCCCTGCTATTTTCATTAATTTACAGCAGTGACCTCCATCGGGGTATTTATTCAATTACGGATATTTTAATTGAAGGATTTTTTATCATGATCACGAGCGATGAGCGGATTCGTTAAATCGAGGCTCTGATTTTTTATTCATTTAAAATTACGTAATATAATCGAGGGGTTCATGCCACAGTTATTTTATTAAAAATTAAAAAGGAGTTTTATTTAATGAAAAATATTTACAAGACCACTCGTCGGATATTCGAGTATTTATTTTATAATTTAAATCAAAAATTTTATTTAAAAAGCTATTGGTAAAAATAACTAAATACATTTTTCGGTAATTAAAATTTTTGAGTAATTATTTTTTATCGATTTCGCGGGTTCAAAAATATTTAATATAATTTACTTGCAACATTTTACAAATATAAGTAATTTAGTATGGTAATTAAAATAATCAATAGGAATTTTTTAATTAAACGATAACGCGGTTTGCAGTAGACGAACACAGAATAACCTAGATTTTTATTGCTAGGAAAAGTTTTATCAAACCACTTATTGGAATTTTTATAAATAGAGTAGAGTAGATAGGGTACACGAGAATTGTGGAATCTCGTGTAAGCGAATGCTAAAGCACATTACGTAATATTATGTAGGTGGTTTAAACTTCGGGTTTCGAAATAGGTAAACCTTAATGTTCCGTGGTCGAATTCTCTTGAGGTCAATTTTATCTGACACAACAAAAGCACTAATAATTTTTACGTCCCGCCGCAGTACACGCTCATACTAAAATATATTGTGTGGGTGTATGCATGTATATATATTATGTATACATTATACATATATAATCAACGTTATCCGGTTATCTATCGCAAAAGCCTCCGATCTACCCGAAACCCGAACGCCGTGTGTATGATTTAATAAGTCAATAACCAATAAATTACTGGAAATGCTTCCGCCTATTCTTGTTCATATATATATACATATATATTTATATACATGTGTTAAGGGTTGGAGTGTCGGGGTTTAGACAAAGGCTAGATATTACCACATCCCTCGGTTATAGTGAACCTCAGCCTCAAGTTGCCTTTGCGAAAACCGCAAAATCCATCGAGAGCCGCTTATTTAGCAATGCGGAAACGTTCGTCCAGGCAAATAAACGAGACATAACTCTAATACAGCGCTAAATAAACCAATATATATCTATATACCTACATAAACTTTAGTATTCTCCAGATGTGTAACACAAACAAAACCGTCTGTTTCTTCCACTTTCCATTCCTTACTATTATTGATTCAACAAACTTCGCTTCTCCGCCCATCCACTATCGTGATTCTTGTGTTTTAAACTTTGGATGCATTTATTTTATGCTCCGTTGATTTTATGCAATTTATTTAACAGTTTTTTTAAAATCGAGTTATGGATTTTTCGATCGATAGAAAATATATGAATTTGTTTGTTTTAATTTCATTTGTCTGATGTAAACAATAAGGCGATGCAAATTTGATCTCTCGAATGCGAATAATTTATTTTTACTTGACGGATTTTTTAAAATTACTCGATAGAGCAGAGTGAGGTGCGTTCACTCTCATTAAAATCGATGTTTTTAATCTTTGTAAGCGACCTCAAGAGCTTACATATATTCCGCTTCTGCATAGTTTCATATATATATAGATCGAGGGTTTTTAATATTTATTAATGCACTTTGAATAAATGACGAAGTCGAGATGAATGATAAAAGCGGGTAAAAATTATGAAAAATCATGTGTTTGTGAAAAAGCGTAGACTAGAGCAAGACTATTGAGGCCGAGACTCGTAATTGTCTTAGCTTCGAACTTGTCATAAAATTTATCAAGAGTGTCACCGAAGCGAAACGGGCCTCAAGGGAAATGTCCAGATTAAGGGACATAAAACTTTTGAAAATGTAATAAACCTAGGACATCCTCCTCAGGAACTTGTAGAGATGAAAAAGTAAAACTCTTGTTAGTTACAGAGTCTCAACTTACCGTAGTTCCTTTCTAGTTACTATTCAGTGTATGACTTTTTTTTTTTCTCAAAAGATATCGCATTACTCGTGTCATAAAGACGTGCTACAATAAAAAATTAAGTTTTATAAAAAAAAGCACATGCTAAAAGATTTTTTTCTAAAATACTTGTCAGAGACATGGCTCATTTGTCTTTGACGAACGTAAAGTTAAGGTTACTTCATTTGCTTATAATTTTTTTTCATTTTTTTCTTTCATTCTCTCATCTTTTACCCACTTGTACCTGTCGTCATTGTTATGCTGCTTACATCTTGACTATTTATAAACACAATGCGCGTACCGAGTGAGAGTCGAGATTGTTTGAGGTACTTTTTCCTTAGTTTCTTTGCTTTTTCTTCAGGCTAGCTTCTATTCGGGGATGGAAAAGTTGTGTTTTGGATACTCATTAAGTTAACCCTCGTATATTTTCTCTGATTTTACTCTGTTTTCTTTTGAATTTGATTTTTTTAACTTCCCGCCATAAAATTTAAAATTTTAAAAAATATTTATTTCGATCACTTTAATTACAAAATTCACTACATTGCCATAGGGTTTTTCCGGAAGGCTTGTCTGATACCCCCAAGGCCTCTAATCATCCAACGGACGCCTTAATTTTGGCCAGGATTTTTCTTCCGCGTCGATAATCACAATTTAAAATATTTGAAAAAAAAAAATAATAATGAGGCTCCGCGAAAAAGACGGCGCATTGCTTTTAATAAGCCCCGTTCCAGCTTAATTACTTGGGCATTTAATTGCATCAACTTTGTCTGAGATTCGAGCCAAAACACTTAATTGGTACTGCTCTCACTGGCTATTTTATAAACTTTCTCAAGACGACTTATAGAATTTATTTTTTAAATTTTATTTTTTTTATTTTTACTACTATCCGATTATACTAAAAAGTATAATGAGAAAACTTTTCAAGGCCTGAATTTTATTAATTTATTTTTAATAAATTACTCAAAATAATTTCATTAAAATTACTTCCTTTGTATTTTTGAAATCTCTTTTATGAACATTTACAATCGATAATTAGTAAATCCGTCTTATCATTAATTCTTGAAACAATAAAAATATTTTTTTTGTTTTTTAAATACAATTCGACTTCTGATACTTGAAAAATAGAACTACTTTTTTTTTAACACCGTTTTCGGGGTTAAATTTAACACCGATAACCTTAACACCGGGATAGGATCGACTTAGACATTTTTTTTTTTTATAGAGATGTCTGCATATATTTAAATAAAAATTGTGATTTAAAATAGGGGTGAAAAATTCACAACGTCATTAAGCTTGTAGCCGACCTTATTTTTACTGCAGAGAACATGCTTGAGTGGTAAAAAAGATATAATTCTCAATTAGGCGAGTTTATGACTGGCCGCGAGCTGGCAAGCTCATTGGCTCCCATACAAACTGTACACGAGTAGAGTGTATGTTACCTCCATCCTCTATTCTCCATCGGTTATTCTTCTTTTGGACGCCTCATCCACTCCGTACCTTTCCTCTCATTTATCTAAATCATGCCACAAACTAAATTGAGACATGATCCTCTGTAAACATACCGCTGAAAATTATCCATTCAAATATTTACACCACAAAAAGACGCCGAGAGCTAAATGAACAAGAGTAAAAAAATATTTTAAATCCCATTGAATTTTTTTATTGTACTTAAGCTTGTGTACTAGCTCCATTTTACTTAAGTAAATCTATTGTCCCGTTATAAAAACCGCCGACTTAGCTCCAGAAAAACAATCAAATTAATCCGCAATTAAAGTTTAACCCGTGGCAATGGAGAAAAATCACGTTCGCGTGTCTCTATTAAGTCTTACACAGAAGATTAAATAAAAAAATAAAGTCGTAAAGTACAGAAGTATACGTGACTTTTCTATGATACTCCAATCGACTTAAATAGCCGTAAAATAAAGACATAAATTCTGAAGCAATATTTTCCGAGCAACATGAAACTGCTTTCTTGGATACGCAGCACTGAAAACCTATCGTATTTTATGTTGCACGAAATCTTTATGCTGTACCGAGATGGAATTGAAGATAATTATTATCGTAGACAAGAAGCTGGCCGATGGACGCCACCACCTGCAAGTAAACTTACATCCCGGGGTGGTTTAGTTACGGTCTGAGGTTGAATGAAAAGTGATCTGGTTGACGGTTACAGTCTTGCTATATATGTGGGATAAACTTTACGGACGTCAGAGCTGGTTTACTTTACCTTTGACTTTAACATCCGTGGACCAAAGTAATAGACACTGAATGTCCACGTGTCCTTGCTCTCTAATCGTTATTTACGGACGTATTTACTTTTCTGCTTAAATATTTACCTTTTAATATTAATTAGTGTAATGATAACGCGACTAAATAAATTATTTGACGGTTAAGTTGACTGGGTAAATTAACTCGTCTGTTAAATTTAATTACGATTTAATTATCAAAGCAAAGTAACGAGCGTAAATCTGTAAATTAAAATACAACTCCTTTCAGAAGCAATTGTATTTTTTTTTAATTTTTCAAGTTTTTTTTCGGAGTAATTTTTGAGGGAATGTAAATTTTATTTCACTGATAAAAAAATTGACTTGATTCAAGAGAAAAAATCTTGAACCAAGAATACCATTTTGAAGAAAATGATTTTCTTGAGTTAAGAGAAAAACTTCTTGAGCCAAGAAATTATTCTTGGTTCAAATAAATTTCTCTTCGTTCAAGAATTTTTTCTTTTGACTCAAGAAAATCATTTTCTTCAAAATGGTGTTCTTGGTTCAAGATTTTCGCTCTTGAATCAAGTCAACTTTTTTATCAGTGTTTAATTCTTGATAATTTTTATTTCTCGTAATTTTTTTGTGAAGGACAGAAATAAATTACGACGATTAAATAAATAAAAAGTTCGCTTGGCATTGACTCCGTGATTCGTAAATTTTTTATCAAAATTAAATATTTTTTAAGGTTTTTAAAATATAATCTCGATAGTGATACCGGAAAAATCGATAGAAATTACGTGTATTGGGTGAATGAGTTGAATAGAGTAACTGTGAATTGAAAGCTGAGATTGTTACCGCCGGTAAGATTTACCAGAGGCAAGTTTAAAGTGTCCTGGACCTCGGATCGTCCTTTAAAGGCTGTCAGGTTGAAGATATCACGTGCGAAGCTAACACGTCCCGGGGGGTAATACTTTTTCGTGTGGATGTGTGTGTATAGTCATCTGGAGGTACAGTCACGTTCATTGGACGTAATATAAAGCTGTGTTTGTGTGTCGAAGATGTAGCTGATGCCGTAGAATCCAGTTTCTTCCATAAGTTTCATGAATTGGCTTTTTTCATCTGCACTTGTGTTTGGATATTTACGTGGCGGATAAATATTTTGTTTCTATTCAGATAAACTACGGAGATTTTTTTTTGTCGGTGATAAAAAATTTACAGTCCACGTTTTCAAACTCAGCTCGCAGATATTTTATGTATAAATATTGATAATTCATATTAATCATATCTATGAATTAAATATGTCGGCAAGTTCCGGGTTTGAGTTAAAATTGAATAGAAGTGTTTTATTAAAATTTATAAAATCTATTTTTGAAAATGCTGATGATTTGTTAGAATAATTTGTGGCCCGATTGCGGAATATAAAAAGTTGTATAGATGCAAGAATGTGAGGAAGTCACAAAAATAAATATTGTAATTTTTGTAAAGGAGTTGATGGAGAGAAAAAAAAGTGAAATGTCTAGCCCGCGTCAGCGGCATCGCGAGTATAAATCGACTCCGAAAAAGTGTATAGGAGGGAACGGCGTGTGAATGGTTGTGGTTAACGTGGAAAAGCTTGCAAGCTACCTCGGTGGTAAGGTACAAGAAAAATTGTTTACGTTACACGAGATTCGAGCTGAATCGACTCACAGACTCGGTGATAAATATAAGGTATTTATTAAACTGATAGGTGTAGTAAATGATTCGCGAGTAAAAAATATCGTGACATCAAACAATTATTTGACATTGCAAAATGATGTTAAATAATTTCCAAGTCAACAAACAAATTTATCTACACTTCATTTGATGTCTGTAAAAAGTTTGTGCACAGGCCAAAAATTTCCATAGAAAATTTTGGTATCAGAAAAGTCTTCTGCAAGAACACTAGCACATAAAAGTGAAGGAAAAAATTTTTCTCTCGTCGAGCTCAAGAAACTGTTACCCTCTAAAAATGAATTAGTGAAAATAACTGCGAATCAGTAGATAGTCACTATTTCTCCAGTTATAAGTATACAACTAATTCAACCAGTGGTATAGGAGAGGGTGGGGCAGAGCGGCCCCCCTAAACCAATTATTACTTTTTGTAGCTTTCAACCATCAGATCACTTTACTTTTGTCCTATTTCGAACAAATTTATGTACATTTTGCCAAAGTTCTGAAAAAAAAAAAATTTTTTTGTGGGGCAGAGCGGCCCCCCTCCAAAAAATGATTTTTTTTTAATTTGGCGATAAAAATATGAAAAAATCACTTTTTCAAAATTTTGGGCTTGTTCATTTTGCCCCAAATGTCATGCGTAGGGGTAAAAATGCGCAAACATATCGGATTTATAGTAATTAGTCGAAAAAAAAAAAATTTTTTTTGATCAAAATTTCAGGGGGGCCGCTCTGCCCCACCCTCCCCTACTTATAGCTGGTTCCCAGTAAATATTCAAAAATTCGAAGTGAATTTCACTGATTCATTTTTAGAGAGTAGACACCGATTTTCATAGTGAGAAGTTAAAAAAGAAGAATCGCTGTATTCAAATGCACAAAAATCTCCCCTCCCCCTAAAGCTTTTTTCTTCATTCAAAAGCGATGACTATTTTGGAAACCGCATGAGTAGCAAGTAGCAAGTAGCAAATATTAACTTCGACTCCGCTGTCGATCTTACGGCATTAAATAAATTAATATTTTAAACAAATGAAATAAATATTTACTGTTGCTAACAATGAAATGAAATGAAGAAAACAATCATAGATTTTCAGATCCTTTTCCATGAATATTTTCCGGTATTGCTATTTTTCTTAATCTATAAATCAATTGCGTACTGCAATTAAAAATCAGGAAATTAAATACTCTTATCATTAAATTAAATAAGCCAATATATCTATCTAGTGGAGTGGACTAAAGTATACTCAGTATTATATTGTGTGCCATTGAAATACGATTCTCCCTTCTCATAATACTATTGGAGAATAAAGTTGGCGTGTGTATATATATATATATATATGTATGCTGCCCTCCGGGGACTTGGTAACATTAAATCGTAGGGTGTAAGTTCAGCTGTCGAGTATTAGTCTGCACCAACAAAGATATCTGCCGGAGTTGTTTACGACACCTCGATAATATTCTTTACCTTTTCATCGTCTACAAGATATCCGGAGTGCTTTTATACAAGCTTCATAAATCCCATAGCTTTCAGGTTGTTGTGCTTGGCATTTTACCCGTTTCTTACATCCTCCAACACCTTTACATCTATCCACATTGTCATCATCATAATAATAATAATACTCTTCACTACATACATTTTCATCCATATCCACATCTATACCTGCGCTTACGCCTGTGTACTCGCATTATTTTAACGCAACCGCAACAAAAATATTTACAGCCTTTCGGCTGTAAGACCGCTCGCAAAAGCTCTCAGTTTGTGGAAGGAAGCCCTGATAATAATTCTTATCCGGAAACTGCAGACTGTTTGCAGCGATTGTTCTCACAAGAACAGGTACAAGTATGACGTAAAACAGAAAAATATATTAACGTGTTATCACGTTCCGAGTTGTAGTGGTTAGCTCGTGAAAGTATTTCCCAAAGACTGGAGCTTTAATATCCCAGTAAATCCATTAAATACACAACTATAGTCGTGTAAAAAAACGTAAAATGAAAAATAAAAGTATAAATGTTGAGTCAGCGGGAGCTATTTGTTGGCTGGTAATTTAACGTGAAATATCGAGAAATTCTGTGAATGCAATGTAGTTGCGTACGGCACATTAATTACCAAGGCAGTGGAGTGAATAACTGGTTAAATATTTCATTTACAAAAAAAGTAAATTTTACAATAACAATAATGGTAATAAAAATAATGGAGAGCAAGACACCAGCCAAAGCACAGTTTTATATTTCATTTAAAGAATGACGGAGTGGAGTATGTCGCACGACTGGCGACAACGTGGCTCCTACTACTTGTGCTGCTGTTACTGGTTCTGGTATTGGTACTGGGACTAGTGCTAGTGCTGATGCTGGTGCTGGTGGTGCATTCTCCACTGGATTTCGAAGATATTGCAGTTGGCAACGAGATTCGAGTGTGTCCATAGCACGAGCCAAGTCGCGGTAGCCTGGATCAATATTGTACTTGGTCGCAGAGGCGATATTTCGAGCTGCAAAACAGCTAAAAAAACAATTCCAATAATTATTCTGCTGAGCATTGTGATGATTAAACAAAAATCTACACTCGACTTGTGCATGCCCACAATTAGTCTAGTCCTGAGTTATATTTAGAAAGTAAAAAAAGCTTTTGACAAAAATAAAAAAACTGATGATTGGATAGAGAAATAATTTTTTATCGAGTCATCGACCCTTTTCTAGCAATAGTTTACAATAAGGGGTGTTAATAAGAAGTAGTGTTGTCTGGTACTCGGTGGCATCCTTCACTAAAGATTTGAACTCACGAATTGCCCTGACTCGCGATAATGAAGCTCTTTCCATTCAGTAAGCATTCAAGAGCCCTGAGACCCCTCATCACTTTTTTCGTTGTACAAGCTCAACTGTTACCTATACAGTCATATTCTCCTTTTATTTTATTTTTTATTTCGGTCCTTTCTCCTGCCCTTTTCTCCCAGAGCTCGGGGTTTCGTCAAAAAGATACATCAGGGGTGATGTCTTTCGAGCTTTTCTTATTTTATTTCTTTAAGAAGCCACATCTTTTTCGCTGCCGTTTGCTATATACTTACATCACTATCTTTATATATATATATATATATATATATATATATATATATATATATATATATATATAAATACTGGTTGAAAGATCTGGTTGTAATCCTTATACAAGAGAGCTTGAGCACGAGAAGCTTACACTTTTCAAAACGCGATTACTTAACAGTGAAACCAGAGTTTATTCAACTGTCGACAATTCAGTAAATAAGTCCTTTAGTTATTTATTTATTTACTTATTTACTTAACAATATTTATATAAATTGTGTGCATTATTTTTCTTACCATATCTTGAGGTAAAAATAAAAATTAACAATAACGAGTCATTAAAAATAATTAAAAAATCGTGAATCGTAAATTGAATTTCCCACAATTAAGATCGTAATAAACGGTAAATTATTTGTTATTAAAAAAAATAATGAGTTCCATTGCAGCAGTTTCATAAAATTTCAAGGCTGTTTCTTGCGTCATTGATTGAGTTTTTAATAATTTAAATAATAAACTATCATTGACAATGGATTGTATTGATTGTATTGAAGAAGAGAAGCACAATTGCAATAACAGCTAGGTTACATATAACGTTACACAGTGTCATGTATTACTGTCATAATTAGTAAGAGAAACAAAACAATGAGAAGCCGCATGTAGACTCGCGTATATCCTGATGTACAAGTTTCAATGTTCAATGTTGAATGTTGAATGCTGAATGCGAATTACTACCCACGGTAGTTCGCACATAAAAATCCTACTATCGATCTGATCTCCACCCACCCGTTCATTCATTGGGATAACAGAAAATGACTTTCATCAATTCTCTGTATGTCTAAATGACGTGCCCGATTGTACGTGATTTCACGGGGATTAACCAAATGTTTATTTCACCACAGCGGCATTAAATTATCTAATGTAATTACTTATTCCATTAACGCACTGATAATGACAAATATAATTCCGTAATTATTGGTATTACTAATATTATTTGTATTAATTTAATCACCGCATGTATGAATATGGATCAAAAAAATTATCATCCTGAAGTTAACAGACAGTTAACAATTTTAGGATTTTTTTTTCAACAAATAAACAACGAAACAAAAAAAATAAAAATATGCACCCGGGTCAAAAATAAAACTTGATTCAGGCTCACTTCACCTTATTCTCTTTTGAAGTAATCGATTTGCCGACGATTTTTCGATAAGGTCTCGACTTTTTCGACTTAAATTAAATTTTTTAAACTTTTTGAAATTTTTGTATCTTAGTTTGAACTTATTTCAATTTATTTGTATTTTTTGGTCTTAGTTTCAACTTATTTGTCTTTACTTCGAGCACGATAGTCATTCACCTTACTTTTGACTTGCTAAACCAAGTCGAAAAAAAGTTATTTATTCGCCTAAATATACAAAAATTATTTCACCTTAATTTTGACTTTTTCGCCTTATAATTTAAGTCGAATGAGTTTAAATCAAATTAATATCGACTTGATTTAGACTTTCCCGCCTTATGTTTTAAGTCGAATAAGTCTAAACCAAGTCAATTTCAACTTGATTTCAACTTTTTAGTCTTAAATCGTGACTAAATAAGCCAGTTTAGTCTAAACCAAGGCGAAAACTCAATGTATTTCATATCTCCGTAAAAAAAAGTCGAGTTTGTCTCATGAAAAACGGTTCCAAATTTCGACTTGGTAAACCAAGTCTAAATCAAGTTTTATTTTTGACCCGGGCACATGTAGAAAATTTTAAAAACTATTAGTGCCATTTTTTTTATTCATAATCTATTGTTTTGAAAAGAACAAAAATTATTAGACGTCGTCTAACTTGAGTATCATAACAAATGACTCAATGACTACAGTTTTTTATTAAAGTTTTTGTTTTCTCTACTGAAAATAATTACTATTGATTTTTAAAGCCCATTTTTTACTGAACAAATGATCGATACAATTGATTAAAAAATTTAATTGCTGCGGCGAGCCGTTACAAAGTAGTCTCGATCTATTGTTGTCTGGGTATATAATAACCTATTGGGTGTGTGGATACGAGCACAACAAACTTATTATTCGGAGGCGCGGAATCGTGAATATAAACAAAACGCGGGCATAACCTGTAACTGCAATAGTTCGGTTAGTACATACGGGAGATGAGATATATCGTGGTATATATATATATATATATATATATATATGGGTATATGATAGGTGGCCGCATATCGCTTAACGCCCTGTTGGCAGGATCGTTGAATAGCAGGAGAAAAGCCGGAGGGCGTCTAGTCGCCGGGAATAGAAAGAGTGAAAGAGGACATAAAGGATGAGGTGAAAAAAGCTGAAGAAATCCCAGAAGAAGAGTAAAACATAAAAAATAATATAAAACCATGGGTGATGACGGTTGAAACATACAAGACGCAATGACGATACGAGACTCGTTCCATAATGCATATCAACTCGGGTTCGTTTTCCGCTGCGTTTTCTCTACCGTCTCAAAATCTACGTCATTAAACCCTACTACTGTCTACCACTACCAACATATCAGTCGCTTACTTTGCCCCGACTTTGTTGCCGCTCGAGAAAACCCGTGTACAATGTTCACGCATGTACAAGGGCGCAGTCTCAGTCTCCATTCTGTTCTCTTCTCAAAGCTCTTCCGTTTTCATGCCGTTGCTGTAAGAGAATCATGTATTTGTGTTTGAGTCCGTGTGTAGGTGTGTAGAACTGTATGTATGTAAAGGCGCAGACTGCCCGGGTGGTCTACCCTCAATCTTCTGCGAGATCCTCCGACCTACCAACCCTTCACTTTTAGACGCGCGTGCTCTCCTTTCTTGGTGTATGTACACACTCAAAGCTTAAATGTGCGTCTGTGTGTACATTCGCGGGTAGCAACTACTCCCTCGTGATGTATTTAAATACGACTGCTGTTCATGAGATTCAAGAGAATGCCAACGACCAGGGGGCGGTGACGACGACAATTTCTATGGCTTTCTTCCCTCAACGTCAATCCAATAACTTTTTTTTTTATTTTTACAGAATCGAAAGGGCTGAAATATATTGCGTTTCACAATCAGCGCAATCAAAATTCGGGATTTGACATATCATTACTTGGTTTTGTAAAATTAGTTCTCTTTGCATTTTATACTTTGACGTGCCCTAGAGAGCATTTTAGCTTACAACTTATTTTAGTACCACGCGAGTACTGGTCCTGTCATTCAAACGATCTAAATCTAACTTTTGAACGATCCTTACCGCAGAGTTACTTAAACTTATGAAAAATTCTTAAAACTTTTTAAAAAAAGTTGATCAATTTCTATATTTGGATTCTGATTTATAATTTATAACCCAATTTACAATTGAATAATTACTTCGCTTTAATATTCTTACACATTTATTTTTAACTTTTCCATATAAAGGCAAAATTTTGATGAATTTTTTCGTCGGCCCCGGTCTCCATGTCAGCATAAAAAATATTTAATTAATTAAACTTATCTGTTCCAACCTTTGACAGTTTATTTATATAATTTCCACGTCTAAATAATTTTCCCGCTTTAAAATTAATTTAAAAAAATGAATATAAAGTCGTACGTGCCAATAAAGTGACCTGATAAGTCTCTCGCCTACTACAGCTTTAAAAAAATTGGCACAAGTTTGTCGACTCTGCGTATTATCGATAGTGTGCCCAATCTCGTTAAAGTACATCCACTCGTTTAGGATCAAAGCGCATACTCGATGAACCGGTGACCTCGTGCTCAAGTAGTCGTCGGCTTTTTCACGCGACAAACTCGTGCCCCGCATAGAATGCCTCACTCTTACCTTTATTCCTATCACTTCTTATCGGTCTATTCCATAAAATACATGACATTATTATACACCCGTAGCATCTCATCAGATTCGCACGTGCACCCGCGAGCATATTTCCCGTAGCTCAGATCAGTAAACAGCCAAACATCTTAATCATCATCCTATAAAACAGTACAAGGAAAGAAAATTATGGCAGCGGTTCCCATAATTTTGTGAAATTTTTTCCTATACCATCATAGGAATTACGACCATAAATTATGGGAGCGGTTCCTATAATTATAGGAATGTCTCCCATAATTATAGGAATAGTTCCCATAATTATGGGAATGATACCCATAACACTATAGAAATGGTTCCTATAATTATAGGAATGGTTCCTATAATTTATAGGAATACTTTCTATAATATTATGGGAATCATTCCTATAATTTATGGGAATGGTTCCTATAATTTATAGAAACCATTCCCATAATTATAGGAATAGTTCCCATAATTATGGGAATGATATCCATAACACTATAGGAATGGTTCCTATAATTATAGGAATGGTTCCTATAATTATAGGAATGGTTCCTATAATTTATAGGAATACTTTCTATAATATTATAGGAACCATTCCCATAATATTATGGGAATGGTTCCTATACCAATATGGGAACCATTCCCATAATAGTATGGGAACCATTCCCATAATAGTATGGGAACCATTCCCATAATGGTATGGGAACCATTCCCATATCGTTATGGGAACCATTCCCATATCGTTATGGGAACCATTCCCATAATGGTATGGGAACTATTCTCATACTATTATGGGGATAGTTCCCATAATATATGGGAACCATCCCTATAGTAGTATAGGTACTATTCCCATACCATTATGGGAACCATTCCCATAATGCATAGCAAAACTTCCCATAATTTTCTTTCCGTGTACCTGCTTTATAAGAACAAATAAAACTACAGATTACATAAAAAATAAAATTATTTCAAGGATAAAATTTAACAAAAGACTTTTTTTACGATACGCGATTGTGACTTTGAGTTAAAGATACTCTTAGCAAGTTTCTCGGGTTCATCTTCGTCATGGAGTTTTTTTAACTCGGTGACTTGAGAAAAAGTTTAAAACCAACATTGAACCTGGATTTTTATACTCACTGTTCCGAGCATGTCTTGCGTCAAAACTTTAAACGAACCGTCTCCCATCTCGTCGTCTATCGTCTTCGTTTTTATACTCAGCCTCGAGTCTTCTCATTTTGCTTGCTCAGATTTATCCTTTCCTCCTTTTCACTCATTCTTAATATTACTTTTATATAAAATATTTTTTCTATACCGAATCAAGTACGACTGCTAATATTGTCTCCTTTTATTATTTCTCTGTTGCTTTAATATACATCAATATCACTCACTATACCTCAACAAAAGGTCATTTAAAGTTACAGAAACAGAAAAAGTAAAGTTTTATTTTTCACTCTCGCCTACCAGACGCTACGATTATTTCGCGTTTCAATTGAGTCGTACACTCGAGACCCGTCCAACGGTACATTGAAAAATTAATTATTGAAAAGAACTGAAATTGTACTATATACAGTTTATATTAATGTATATATACGTCTAAAATATATAGACACGTTTTACAAGTTAAATTTAAACATTTGGTCGTTCTGCCGGCGCCGACTGAATTTTATTATTTTTATTTTTATCCTTACATTGGGGATGGTTTTTTTATTAGAGACATTCGCTGGCTTATCACTTTATCCAGTGAGATAAAAAAAAATATTTTATCAGTTTTAGTTTAAATTACAAGGATTTTATTTATATTTTTAGTAAAAACCGAAATAAAAAGAAAAGAAATTTTTTTTTATCTTTTCAAAGTTTTATTATTTTAATTTTGTTATTAAATTAAACAATGAAAAATACTTAACTTTCTGAATAGAATTTTAATTAATGAATTGTATTAAAATAAACTGTGGCAACTTTTCGGCTAAAATATACTTTAATTTAAAAAGTTTATTCTTAATTAAATGTAAATAAAAGTATTTTTTATATGGATATTTTCATCGGATAAGTGTGTAGGTTCGTTTTCCCTCGAGCAAAGTAATTGTCGCTGTTCATTGGAGGTAATTGCATTGGGTGTAAATGGCCTGATGTTAGCTTCGTGTACTGTGCACAATCAAACAAGGCAACCGCTTTTTATTTTTAACATTTAACTGTTTTAAAAGCTAATTGCTAAAGGCTATTGTTTTAGGATTGATTAACAATAAACTGATATTGTTTTTTTTATAATCAACTAGATGGTTTTTAAATAAATTCACTCTTTAAATTTATGCGAAATGTGATAACCTGATAACAGAGAAGTTCATACTCGTGGTCTTTTCACTATGAAAAATTTTCGGAGTGATTTTTTTTCTTAAAATCCGGAACTCTAAGTGACGGAAGGAATTCGGATTAAAATAAAATTCGGATTCTCCTGATTTTTTACAGTCTATGAGTTTTTGACAGTTAATATCATAATTTAATATTTCTCGGCCAATTAGCAGCGGCAAATTCGTCCCATAAATGCTTCAAGTTCGAAATATAACAGTTCTGAAATAAGTTTCTTACCAGGGACACTACAAGTGGTGGGCGCGATCTAGTGGCGAACACGGAACTACACCCGTTGCTGTTGACTAGCATAGTGACAACTGCCTTTTCTGATGGTAAATATTCATTAGATTCAAATATATATTTATTAACTTCGAACAAATATATATATTTATTCTAAATGAATATATTTTTTTGTGTCTAAGTAATATTTTATTAGAGTTAATATAATGAAACTTAGCTTTAATATTTGAATTGTTGGCACTATTAAATAATTTAGTTGTCTCTCAAATAAATATTTTCTTAACTTTACCTGATTTTATGATCTTAGAAAGAGAAATATTAACGTCAACCAAAAAGAGTCTATTAAACCATTTGTTAAAAATGACAAAATAGAATATGTTGACGTAATAAAATTTAGTTGTCCCAAATAAATTTTAGTTTAACAGAATTTAACAAAACCGATTTAATTGCCTGAAGATATATTTATTCTCAGTGTAGAAAAGCGAAATTTTATAAAAATCACTGCTTCTACACTTTTGCATTAATTTTCAAAAAACTTTTCCATATTCTGACACTAATAAAATGAAATTATGATTATTAGGCAGCCTAATTGATATCAATTAATTTTGTACAAAATCTAAAAAGAAAATTTTAAATTTCAGTGATGATTATTAATTTTGTCAGCTTTCGCTCTAATAGAGTCTAATTAATAATATGATACATTAATTAGATGACTAATGATTGCTGTCCGTTAACTAAAAGCTCCGTTTCACGAGTTTGCAGAACTATGCGCCAAATGTGAACGGGAAAATTGAGTAATGTAGTGGTTTTAATTGTTCGTAAAACTGTACTCGAGAACTGCATTCATGGCAGAAAATTTTCCTCCAAAAATATCTGTCTGCATAGCTCGTATAGATCCAAAAACAATTATAGTTTAGCCCGAGGAAATTTAATTTGAATATTGTATAGTCAAGCGGTCATTCGGGCGGTTGATGCAATGCCGTTAAAATAACAACATATTTTTGTGTAAATATTATTTAAAAAAAAGTGCGTGAGAGACTTTTATGCACGAAAGCATCCGGACAATATTGTTAAGAATTTTATCATGAAATGAAATTACCTCCGGTAGGCTGAAATTTATTACCAACAAAAGGGGATCTCTGACTCTTTTCGTTCTCACACGAAATATATATAGATCTGTACCAAAAAAAATTCACAACGAAATGGGAATAAGCACATGGCATTTGATTGGGGGGATATATCTGAGTCTCGTGGCCCCAAATAACGATAACAGTTACCGTTATTGCCCATTCAATATCCTATACTTGATCATGACTCGTTCGAGTTGTATTTCTCTAGATCCATATCCTCCCGCAAAAAAGTTGTTATTTTACCTCAAGGAATTTTCTTACTTATAACTTATATTAAATACTTTTTTTATCGTATAAATAAAAATATACTTAACGCAAGTAGATTTAATAGAAGTATAAATTTATATAGATATTGACCCAAATAACTCAATTACAGTCGATCCGACAGTTATTTCTTATCAATACTTTCTTTCGTTTCTTCCAAACCCGAATGACTCCTCAGCCTCAGCAGTTTACGCATTTCTGTTCTGTTAACAATAATTATAATTATAATTGGGTTACTGCGCAGTAAAAATTAACTTCACGGAAAGAAAAGTATGGCAGCGGTTCCCATAATTTTGTGAAATTTTTTCCTATACCATAATAGGAATTACGACCATAAATTATGGGAGCGGTTCCTATAATTATAGGAATGTTTCCCATAATTATAGGAACTATTCCTATAATTATGGGAATGATACCCATAACACTATAGGAATGGTTCCTATAATTATAGGAATGGTTCCTATAATTTATAGGAATACTTTCTATAATATTATGGGAGTCATTCTTATAATTTATGGGAACTATTCCCATAATATTATGGGAATGATTCCCATAATGCAATTGGAATGGTTCCTATACCATTATGGGAATCATTCCCATAATATTATGGGAATAGTTCCCATACTATTATAGGAACCATTCCTATAATATTATGGGAATGATTCCCATATTATCATGAAAAAATTAATTTAAAGAAGTGTGGTAATCACTTCTACAATACACAGAAATATTATTAAACATAAAAACGAAAATTCAAACATTGAAAAGAAAAATCGTATTTGGCAAAAAAACATTAAAATTTTTAACAAGAATTTTTTGTCAGCACAAAACATTCAAGAAAATTCAAATTTTGGGAAATTTCTACACTATTGTGCAAAAAAAAAAATTAGTGATATTATAGGGATGGTTCCCATAACATTATGGGAATAGTTTCCATAATATTATAGGAATAGTTCCTATACCAATATGGGAACCATTCCCATAATAGTTTGGGAATCATTCCCATACTATTATGGGGATGGTTCCCATAATATATGGGAACCATTCCTATAGTAGTATAGGTACTATTCCCATACCATTATGGGAACCATTCCCATAATGCATAGCAATACTTCCCATAATTTTCTTTCCGTGTTCATTTCGTCATAGAATGCAGAATTTGCGTAATAAATTTACAGTGAGCAGAGGATTACCTCGGAATATGACATTGAAAGCATCAAAGAAATGATTAAGTGTCTCGAAGAAGCCGTGTAACATTTCGTTATCACGGTTGCAAACACTAAATCCCTTAGCCGCCGACAAACGGGTATTTTTTCGGGTTGTTTCAGTAGCTGATGAGTGGATGAGGAAAGCAAAAAATAAAAAAAGTTCAAGTGGAAGAGTTTAAAGTTGAGTTGTCTGAGCAAAAGCAAGCTTGGTGATCCTACGTCCCTAAGTCTGGTGCTCGTCCTCTTCAAAGCCGACTAGTAGCTCGATTGGTTGGCTTCCTAAAGTAAAACCTACAAGCTATATATGCTACAAGCACACTGTCTGTCGTATTCGGTAGTCGGTAGTCGGTAGTCGGTAGTCGAAGAACCACCAGATACGACTCTGCTCCTCTTCTTCCCTTCACACATCAACTCAATTTTACCATCCACTTTTTCTCTTTCTCTTTCGCTTTCGCTTGCTCTCCTTATTCATTCTCTCAATATGTATATATATGGTTATATATATATATATATATGTATACAGACACTTAAAAGTCAGCGATGTCTTGAGTGAACTCCCCTCGTACGATTTAGCCACTAGCAATATTTCGTTTAACCAAATTATGTTATTAAACCCAAGGTACCACTTGGCCCGATTTAACCTACATGCGATTATCTTCTTATTCCCTTCCGCCATTCTACTTTGATCATTCCAACCAACAACTTACAACCATTTCTTCCTCCTTATATAATATAAAAAAATTATTATATATTCAAATGAATTGCCGGTTACTATTTTACTTTACGATTACAGTTTTTTAAAATTCCTACCATAAATTTATTAAATTAAAAATTTTATTCGCTCGAGCAGGCAAAACTTTTCTTCTCCAAGTTTCCTTAGACTACAGACTACATTACCATTGTACGATTAATCATATTAAATAAATTAACTGACGTATATACGTATATATTTTAATCCACGGTTCCTTAGATGTCAACTTATGTACAAATACGCGGGCTCTAATTAAGCAAGTTTGGGAAAATTATAAAGTTGACACACAAGGACTCTCTGAGAGCAGAGTAACTATAACTACCCGTTGAGCTTCTATCAAACTATAGCTCTAGCTCTTGTTCCCGACGATCTATTGTACTTACGGAAACTCTCGTCTAGTTTCATGTGAGCTCGTAACGTCAGCCAATCCCGTAGTCTCCCAAACACCTGTCTAGTCATCCGTAACAGTTTACTTGTTTCGTCCTGTCGTCTTGACTACGTGCCTAAATCTGAATATCCACGATAAATAAAATCAAATAACTGAGAGTTGAGACGACGGGGAATCCTTTTATTTTTATTTTACGTCTCTATTCACGTCTCGGGGAATCTCACGAGCTGACGTTGTAAGTTAAGCATGACCCACGTATCAAGCATTCAGTTTTCGTGCTTGCGGGTCCACTCGAGCTTATATCGAGTCCCTTTTGTCCCTAATAATATCCCTCCCTATTTGCCTCCACTCTCTGTCATATTCACTGGGAGTTTATTATGTAACCATCCCCATGCTCTCTCCATATATATTATACATATATTTAGGTATATATGTAGGAAATATCATGTACATAGAAGTTATATACTCAGCTGGGAGGACATCCTCTTGTCCAAAGAGCAAGTTCCTGTGGGATGTCACGGCAACTCACGAATTACCCGGCGTTTCCCTCGAGTTTCTTGTTACGCGTGTTGAAGTTTCAGATAAATAACTGCCGCAAGGATGCTGTGCATTCTTGTTAACTTATAATAGTTAAAAAATAAGTAAGCAAGAAAAGTTGTTGGAAAAACAAAGAAAAAAAAAAGTGTGTGTGTCAGCTAAGACGCACGATAGGAGTTTACTCCTTCAGATCGACTGTCTAAATAGGCACAGAATTGAAGGCTTACTAGTCTGAGAAAAAAGTTAATACCACATCAAATGGTAAATGAACGAATCAATGAAAATACTTAAATAATGTATTTTTATTCTAATTTAGTCTAGTCGAGAAGTTGACTTCCTGCGAAAAATAGTTACAGGTCTCCTAAAAATATAGTTGATAGCTTAAACGATCCGGAATGGCGTCTAGAAAAAGACGTTTTTTGGAATTGGTTATTTGGAAAAATAAAATTACAGATGTTATGAACAAAAAACCGTTGAAAAAATTAGCCGTCCAGCTTTTTGGCAAAATCTCAAAAAGTATAAGTGATAACTCAAATATTGAAAATGTTTCTAAAAGAGCGGAAAATTTGAGTAAAAAAGTTCTCGACTCCCGAAATGGTAACTCCAATATTTATAATTTTAATTTAAGTCCGACCCCTCGACATGGTTCTGTGGAGAGTCTGGGACTCTAATATTTTTTTTTCTCCAGTGATTTCTATTATTTTCCATCGAACGAGCCTCAGAAATCACGACGAATAACAACCAGAAGGAAATATGAGAAAAAAAGATCAGATGGACAATTTTGAAAATTGTCAATTTTTTTAGCGGGAAGTTAAAAATTAGGTAACATAATAAGGGAAAAAAGAAGAAGAATTTAAAAGTCAGGAGAAAAGATCTTGGACGAGAGTGAATAACTTGAATCAGTTCTGCTTGTGATACTTTAAAAAGTTGATATTTGGTATTTGAACATACCAATATATATATAGCACACGGATAAATGTCCTGTATTTTGCATACATTTATTCGTGTAGGTGTGAGCACTTGTTCGAGTGTTTGTGTTGCGTCTGTGTGTACAGACGTTATGTACCTACGTAAGAAGAAGGAGATAGTAGAGTTTGGAAAACACCCGGCATACATTTTTTATTTTACTGGGAAAACGCAAAAGAACTAAAGACAAAACGAAATTTTCTTAAACTTTACGGTACGTATGCGCCGGCTACGAAATTGATCTCATTTTAGAAAGAGATTTTGTTACAAATAAAAAATGAATGAATTTACTTTAAAACTTTTTTATTTTTTTATCTTCTATTTTTATTTTGTAATATTAAATGAGACAAGATATTATTTCCTTGAAATATTTTTCGGTAATGAATTTCATAGTTTATTCATATAGAACTTTGGTATCCGCTTTTTAAAAATTACTTTTACTATTATTACTATTACTTTGTAAATACGGTGGGTTCACGTAAAATTCGATTGGCGGGTAAAAGAGGGCCGGTTAAATTTTCTAAATGAATTTTCACGAGCTTTCATATCTCGAAAAAAGGAAACTTTGACCGCTGTAATCTGATAACTCTACTCACCGTATAGTACAGAGTATAAAGGAAACTGGAAAGGATATTTGGATTGAATGGATTCTGGATTCTGGATACTGGATATTGGTACACATTTCTGTCGGTAGTAACCTATAGCCCACCTATGCTACGAGGGCGAATAAAGTAAGAAAAGAAAATCGAAGATAACACGCAGTGGCATGGAGTAAAACGGAAGTATGAGGACAAAAGTAAAGGAAAGAGAAAGGGGATAAAGTGAAATGATATTGAACTTAGTGTGTGCAAAAGCCACTAGAAAACCGGCACCGCGGCTGCCTCCACCGCGTATGTGTCCTTTATAAGGGCATATATATCTACACTGTAGGAAATTGCCCGGAATGAAAGACGCTTCTTGAAATAAAGTGATTTCAACCAACACTTAATCGTCTAGATAGCAATGAATGTATTTTGAACTTTACCTCGACTTCAAAAGGTCAAAGTAATTAAATGTATATGGAAAAAACGATCTCAAAATTTCCCGTGTAAAAATTTTCGTTCATAATGAATTTAGATCTGAATTTCATGACGAAAATTAGAACGTGACACAAATATGACTTTCATCATGAATTTACTCCGACTTTTCGTCTAGTAAATCAGTATCAATTATAAAATTAATTTATCACGTTTTTGAATTGGACTTGGGACGACTTCGATAGAAACTTGACTGATTTTTTACTGGATTAAACCTTTTGTCATATTTATTGATTCAGAAATTACCAATGAACTTCTTCTATCAAGTACTTAATTTACGTAAATCAGTTTCGATTGTAAAATTAATTTAGTAAATGAACTTCGGATCACTTGGATTTAAATTTTACTGAGTCATAATTTTGACGTGATTAAAGTTGATGATACTAACTCATGATGAAAGTCATATTTGTGTCACGATCTGAGTTTCGACATGAAATTTATATTTTAATTCATTATGATTATGAACAATAATTTTTTTACACGGGTTAGTTATAATTATAATGCCGACACACTGTAAAAAATCCGGAGTGAATTCGGAGTGAAATTAAATCCGAATTCACTCCGCATTCACTCCGCCACTCGGAGCTCCGGAGTTTTGAAAAAAATCACTCCGCATGCGGAGTGAATTGGGAGTTTTTTTTTAGCGGAGTGATCTCGGAGTGACGCGGATTTTATTTCACTCCTAATTCACTCCAGTCCGGAGTTTTAATACTTAAATAAATTTATACTAATTTATATTAAACTGCTAGACAATTTGTGTGTGTGCAAATGTGTGCGTGTGTGAAAATGGGTGCGTGTGTGCAAATGTGTGCGTGTGTGTGTGTGCGAGTGCGCGTGTGTGCGTATGTGTGTGCATATCAGCTGATCAATAATGTAATACGCGAATTTTTACTTCGATTTTATTGAGTGGAGTTATATTTTATTAATAATATTTTCAAAACTCCGCTTCAGAGTAAATTTCACTCCGGAGGGATTAAATTAATAGAAAATCATTTACTCCATGAAAACTCCCCTGCGGAGTGAATTTCACTCCGAGGGGAGTGAATAATTAAAAATTCATTCACTTCGCATTCACTCCGGATTTAATCCGCCTTCACTCCGCGAATTTTTTACAGTGCAGTAGTAACCCGAAATCGTTAATGGATCCGATAACTTTTTCTTTGGCATAAGTGGAAAATTACTATTCCATAAGTAAGAGACACAAACTTTCAATTTATGATCACTCACTTTATGGAATAGTCATATTTTTTACTTTTGTAAAAAGTAAAAGCCATCGGATCCCATTAGCGTTTTTTTCCGTGTAGTTTTTTTTAAATGGAAATTACGAAAATTAAAAAAAAATGATAGATAATTATTGTAATTTATTTTTGGTAAATAAATAACTTTATAAAATGAAAATTTATAAATATGTGTAGGGAATAAAACTCGAGGAATAATTTTATTTACGAGAATTAAATTAATTAGACAAGATGCGTTGTAGTAATTAGAGATAATTATCAAGACAAAGATGCAGCCGAGCGAAAATTCTGGAAATTGTGTAGAACATTCAGTACACCTGTATTTTAATGATAAAAATTTAATTTTTAAAAATAAAAAAGACGAGTAATTATTTTATAATTAAACCAGAGAGCATTTGTTCAGTATGCCGTTAAATTATTAAGCAACATGAAAAAAAGTTTTGTCATTATAACGAAAAACGGGAAAACGAACGATTTCGTTGTCATTTATCGTACACTCGTTACGGTATTGTGTGTTGGATTATGAGCCATGCAAATTGTTATCCAAAAATGTTGAGATTAACCCAGCGATAAAGTTAAGGTCCAGAAGTTTCATTTGTGAAAAAATATTGAAAGAAAAATCTTCAAAAATATTTCAGCTCCAGCTCGATAGCAAATTGAATCAATGAGTAGTAAAATTAAGAAATTAAAAGTTTTTATGTGCAGCTTTAAGTGAACAAATAATAATTTACGGATTTTTTGAATGCCCGCGAGTTTATAAAACGAAAATTTATGAGGTATTGTGTAAAGTAATATATTTTATATTTAAAGAAACTGATTAAGAAAAATATGGCGTAATAAATATATCAGTTATCCGTTTAACCATCGCTGTAAATTTAACTGCACTTTTTTACTGCGATATCATTTCAAAAAGCATACAAGTGTACACACATATGTACTTAAATATGAGAATATAATGAGTGTTAGCATCGTAGGCGCGTTTAATACATACTCATATGATACTCTCACGTCATTTGATCATTAATTTCTTGATATGACCCGTCATTTCATTCTCTTTGCATAAATACGTCATATATAAATTTATAAATATTTTTTTATCACGCTCCTCATATTTACTTTTCATCTTATAAATATTTTCAGTCTTCAAAGGTTAAAATAATTTTTACATCTGTACACAGAAAAAAATAATTTTTTGGCGCAAGAAATTTTTTGTATTATAAATTGAAAAAAAAAATTTTATTGAGACGAGAAAAAATTTCTCGGTTCAAAAAATTTTTTCTTGCTCTAAAAAAATTTATTCTCGTTTCAAGAAATTTTAAGTTTTCAATTTATAATTCAAAAAATTTCTTGACGCAAGTAAAAATTTTTTTGAGACAAATAAAAATTTCTCGCACTAAGAAATCCTTTTTTTCTGTGTATGCAAATAAATAAATAGATAAAAATAGGTTATAAAATGCGGTACTCAGTCATAGTAAATCCGTTTAAAAATAATTTAGTAAATTTGTACGTAGTTTTACGGAATCATAAAATGATCGAGGTCGTAATTTACGACGATACTTCATCCGCAAATAATAATATATAATTTATTCGTACCGAGGAAGTGATAATACATAAAACAAGTTTCTTATAACTCTCAAGTGGAAAAAATGTCTGTGAAAAATACGAGCAAACCAACAAATATCCATGTACACTACACTAGAGAAATGCTTATTTACTATTAACTTCAATGACCTCATATTAACTCATATATATGTACATAGATATACAAGACATAATATCGTTATAATTTTTATTTAGCAACTGTCTATATAATGACGAGATATGAGACCGCTGTACTGTCAAATAAAAATATACAACACTCGTAAAATATATGTAACTATATATATATACATATATATTTTATTCTGTGTTAATAAAATTTATAACTTTTAATATTTATGACAATGAAAAAAACTAAATACAACAGACAGTATTATATTTTAAGTAACTATATATATATATATAAACTTGTCTTATACTGAATAATAAATATATAAAAGAATATAAAACTAGAGTCTTATACGAGTATAATTATACAAGTTTGCTACACAATAGCCTTTAAGAAAAAAAAAAAAGTAAATAAAAGATAAGGAAAGAAAGAAATTTTCATTTTCGAGGAAAATGTTACACTTTTTTTTAACTCATCGTCTCTTAATGGCGAGCTGCCGATTTTTTTTTCAGCTCGTCTATTTTCAGGAAATTATCACTTGGAAACAGTGAATAGTCACACCCACACCCGCGCTCAAATAAAAGCCACTAAGATTTTAGTACAATAAAAATATGAGCGGCGAGTTATTTAAAGAACAAGAATGATCGCTGCGACGAACGATCTGTCTTACTCGCCATTTAATTTACCTGAGTGCAAGTGTGTACTTTTTTCAGACAAAAAGAAAATAAGTGATTCATATTAGGATGATAAACGCCGAGGCTTTTGCGAAAATGAAAAGTATTTTTCGTAAAGTTGCATTATTACATTACGGGGTAAAATTTTACTGAACTCGAGTCGAGTTGAGTAACGTGATTAGAAGTAAATTTATTCTGAATTTTTTTGCCTCGTTGGCTATTTTTTTATTCATAACATAAATGTGATAAAAGTGTATGAAGTTTTAAAAAAACATCGTGGATGTAAGACAAGATAAATGGTGTTATTGGAGGGACATTGAGAGTCCATAAAGAAAGACGGAAAGAGAAACTAGTGAGGTGACACTGCATGCTCTCGAGGTACACCTCCGGTGAGAGCTAGAGAAATATACGCACGGTAGCGGATTACAATCTTCCCTAGAGCACGCTGAAAACGGGCGCATGCCCTTCTCCTTATTCATGAACATACATGTATATATATATATATGTGGATGCTTATACTGGATATGTTTTATATAGATACACGTATACGCGACACCATGTGATACTATATCGCACGTTTCGTAACACCTCTCACCATAATAATGTCCCGGTATAAATTACACAGGAGACTTGCACTGAAAACCGCTCACACAGATATATATTATAGAGGTGTAGAGAAAAACCGCAAAATACCTACTCGAAAGTCTACAAGAGTCATTTGATTTTATTTATTTCAATGCTCGTACTTTTCCCCCAAGATCTGTTAAACTTTTATTTTTCCCGCCGATCGCTACATTTTATTTATTAACACATTTATGTACCTCCAGTTTCTATCATATATTATTCAGGTTTCATGTATATGCAATCGGAAAATGGGGATAGAGTTTATTGTATACACAGTAAAAAATATTGTGTTAAAATCAACACAATCTGTGTGTTAGAAACGGTCCACACAATTTTTGTGTTATTTTTCAACACAGACTATTTGTGTTGAATTTTAACACAAAATTTGTGTTAAAATTTCAACACTTTTTTTGTGTTGATGTTAAAGTAACACTTAATAAATGTTGATAATATCGATTTTTATACTAAGTAACACTTTTAAAGTGTTGAAGAGTAAATCGATTAAAAATTTTAAAGTAACACAAAGAATTGTGTTGATTTGACACAAAATAATCAACACAAAAATTTTAACACGGACCGTTTTTAACACAGATACACAATATTTTTTACTGTGTAACTACAGTAGGCAATAGAGAAAAAGGAGTGAATTTTAAATGCGAATTAACTCCGTCCATTGCGGAGTTTATTTTAATCCGCATCTACACAGTAAAAAAGGATTCGTCAAACTCAACACATCCGTGTGTAAAATGAACGTTTTACACTTATTTATATGTTACTTAAACATGTTGTAAGTGTTAAAAGAAAGTTACACACGCATAAGTTAAAAATAAAAATTTTCCAAGAATTTTTTTGTGATGGTCGAGATTATTTTTAACATATTTTGTGTGTTGATTTGATAGTAACATATAAAAAGTGTTACTTTCGAATAAAATGACATTTCTGTGTGTTAAAAAATCAATCGATTGCGACAGTTCAAACAAGATAAATACTGTATGTTAAATTGACACACATAAGTGTTAAAAATTCAACACTCAGAATTTTAACACACGTTTTTTTTTACACTTTGACGATTCGTTTTTTACTGTGTACTCTGATTACGGAGTTTTTTTGTTCAGTCTGTGTATGTATATATTATTTACAAGTTCGACGATATATATAACGAATTATGTTGTGTTTTGTGTTAACACTATTGAACAAGAGTAATAATATCAGAGCGTGTATCTCGTGCGCCTTAGCTGCAGCCTTGTGACCGTGGCTGTATAAATTATGTCACAGAAGCAACATCAGGTAAAGGCCGCGAGAGCATATATGTATACAAGAGAACGTGATAAACTGGCTGTTACTTTACATAGTACAGTACTTCCGTCGTGTATGGAATACTTTTTGTACAGATGTATACACATATATATGGATTTATATTATTTGAATGCGTGTTATGCGTTATGTGTTATGCTTAGGAACTAGTTTTAGTATGATACTTGTCGTTTGTCCCTCGAGTGTACTTGAAACATGACAATTTTGAGTTCTTTATTTCCCTCCGGGTCCTCACACTCACAGTCTGATTTACACCGACGCGGGCGGTTGCAAATTACCATCTTGTGTGTAAATTCTCCATCGAAAAACCTGTTGGTGAATCACCTTTACTTGGATCCGCTGCAACTGAGGCTCTTACTTTTATTATATATATAATAATAAATACATACATATGTAAGTGTAGTGAGTCTTGAAGATGATTACCGAGGTGATTCATGCATCATCTCACTTATCACACGATGCTTCAATTTAAAAACGATCAATTATATTTTATTAACTTAAAGTTGCAATATAAATAATTTTTCTTACATAAATAAACCTAGATAAATAAATAATTTAATAAATTTTTCGCAAAATAAAATTAATGTGGAGAAGCAAAAATGTGTTTTATCCCACGCGGTTAGCTAACAAGTTGAGTAAAAATATCTCTTGAGAAAAATAATAAATTTAGATAGAAATAAATATAAATATAATAATTAACCTAGAAACGAGTTGAGTAAATAAATAAAATTTATGTAAATTTATATGAAAGAAAAGATAAAAAGCTGGGAATATTATTTTTTATATTTTATCCTCGAGTTTTATTCCCAGCCCGCAGCAATTTAAGTGAATCTGGCAAAGGATATAATAGAAACGTATAGGAAAAAATTGAGTAGTTCGGTCCAGTTTGCCCAGCAAAGAGATCCCTAAAAAGCGAGTATGAAAATGGATTGAAAAAAGGGACCGAATTTAGAGTTAAAAGGGTACGAGAGGTTTAACGCGGGTGACAATTCAGTTCGGGTGTAGATGTGACCTATAGGGGATGCATTATATATTTTCACCCTTTATATACATAGATATATATATATAGAGAAAGATATATATGAAAAATATAGAGAGAAGGGGTATGAACGTGCTGACGATTGAGAAAGTGGGGGCAGTGCGCGCGTTGAGGCAAATTCAGGCAAGTGGGGGGAGTAAACACGCCGGCGCCTCAGTACAGCCGCGTCTTTTGGTACCTTTACATCGCACTCGTTTATTCTGTCATTCCCCGCATTTCGGAGTAACCATATCGGGAAACTGATCCACGATAAACAATACTAACTACATAAATTACAAGTGTCGTTGATTAAAATAAATGACTAATAACTGGTGTAAAACGGACAGGGGTCAGTGCAAAACGAAATATAAAAATGATGAATTTGAATTGCAGTAAAAGAGTTGAGGCAAAGAAGTAGTTTGAGGCAGGGACTGTTGGTTGTTTTTAAATAAATACTTAAAGATGTGGATGTACGTCTGCTTGCAGTAATGTCTGACCGGTCAGCGTAAAACGACGAGAAGCCGCGAGTGCTTGCCTGCCACCACTTTTAACTCCAGTGTTTTTTGTTTTGTGAGAAGCCGCTTGACTCCTTGTACGTCTCCCTTTTTCTTCATCCTTTCGTGCACTTACTATTATTATATATCTACTTTTATATAAAAGTACACACACACACACACACACATACATATATGCATTTATACGGCATAAACTTATTCCTGAATCTCGTTTTGTTTTCGTGCAAAAATAATAAATAAAATAAAAAATAAAAATATTTACCCTGATACTTACACTCGTGCCGGTTCTTTCTGTTCAGTGTGCAGATTGGTGTCTTCTTTTCTACTACACGGCCTTCGTGTTGAAGGAACAAAGGGACGAAGAGCGTGTATCGATCGACAAACCTCGACTACTATGGGTAAGTCGATTACATTATTATCATTATCATTATTACTGCACACACTGCTAAGGAAATTTATAAATAGTAATAAGTAATAACTTTCAACTCACGTTTGACGTTTATCGACAATTTCGAGCAATTGTAAATATTTACTCTTTGAAGGTTGCACCAAGTGCCCTTGAACAAGTGACGCTTGGTTTGCTATCGGAAAATGGTTATTTTCATAAATATATATTTAAATATCCGTAGCTTCCTCTATATGTACAATTTCTGTAGATCACTATTTATTTACACTAAAAATCGGGAGTGAATACAGATTTTATTTCAGTTCGAATTCACTCCGTCACTCGGAGTTCCGGAGTTTGAAAGGAAATCAATCTGCATGTGGAGTAAATAGGGACCGGAGTCAAAAACCAAATTCGGATTCAAGTCTCAAAAATCTCAATGAGGTTTTCGAGGGTAAATTTAGAGTCTAAAAATTATAACAACAGTATGGAAAGTTATCGTAGTTTAGTCCTCAAAGTAGTTACGTCGATTTTGACAACTTTGAAGACTACTGGAATAACATGATCTGGATATGACAATAAAGTTAGCAGACATTTTAAAATTTTTTGATTTTTTTTAACAAAAAAATAAACATAAAAAAAAATATTTTGGAAAATTGCGCGTATAGTTTATGAAATTTCCGACATGTGCATTTTTTTAGAAATATTTTTTTTTCATTGTTTATCTGTTAAGAACAATTTTTTAAAATTTCAAATGTCTGCTAACTTTACTATCATGATCTGGATTAGAGTCTCCCCCGGTGGAAATTTTTCGTGATTTTCTCTGAAAAAGTCTTTAGAACTTTAGAACTGAGTTTTTCAGAGAAAATTCCGAAAAATTTCCACCAGGGTCAAGATACTCAAAACATGAAAAAAAATTTTATCCGCATTTGAACCCAAGTTCGTATAAATTTTTATTCGTTAAATTTTGAGGCTTAGTTACAATCGAAAATCGATAAATTTCGTATTGAGACCTCATAGTTCTCATAGAGGATTTTGAGTACTAGAGTTAATTTCTGAGCGGCAAATAAAACATCAAAGGAATTGAGGCTTTTGAGGACTAAACTAAAATTTGTTTTTTGATTCGGGTTTTTTTTATTGGAGTAATTTTAGAGTAATGTGGGTTTTATTTTAATCCGCATTCACTCCGACCCCGAGTTTTGATGTTAAAATGAACTTTCCTTAGGAGTGAATTTCTCTGAGGGGATAAATATCATCCGGTTCGCATTCACTCCGGATTTAATAAATGATAAAAAAAATAATGGAGTAATTGTTGGTCTGAGTGAACTCATTACCAGTGACATTGAATGAACAGCTCAATGGAAAGTTATCGATAATTAGCAATTCTGTGTAATTCTATGACCGTTGACTTTGTGGGCTTATCAGTACAACTTACAATGTTATCTAGAGTTAATTTATTTTTTTGTAATTATTACTCCGAGTCAATACATTGGAGATTTAACTGACGCACTATCAGCTTTAATTAATGACCGTTGATACGAAAAATATATAAATTAACAGAGAACTCCATTACCTTTTACATAAAAAAACAATTCCGACAAAGGATACTGTTACTTTTTTTAACTTTGGGTTCCTTGGTTTTAATTATCGGTGAACGATTGACTATCGAGCTGTTATCTGTTTCGACACTTTGGCAAACATTAGTACGCTATAATTTAACAATATTACCAATCGTATGGGCAAAATAATATATATATTATATTATAAGTAAATAACAATTTATCAAAGCATTATCACATGCCAATAAACAAAATAACTCAATGTGTTATGGATTGAATCGTAAATAAATTTAACTTAGATCCGGTTTTATATTTCAAGTATTTTGTTAACTAAAATATTTTATTGTTTTCATATTTCGTTTATAAACTTATCACATTCAATTATATATTTATATATAAATATAAATATTGCATTGAGCAATTTTATAAAATATTTTTTTTATGTTCAACAAATGAAAAATTATTTCGTTTACTCCAAAAGAAAAATTTGAAACCTTCAATTAGAATTTTGAAAAGTTATTGAGAATTTTCTTAATTCAAAATTTGTAAAATTTTGTAGTAAAATTCGAGTTACACAAAATTAAGTGACCTCGAAATTAGCCGAAAATTGGCAATTTTTGAATTTTTTTTGTCAACAATTTAATTAAAAAAAAACTAAAAATATGCACAGGTACAAAATTTAAAAAACTATAAGTGCAATTTTTTGAAATATTTTTTTTTTATAATTTATCGTTTTTTAAAAAATCAAAAAATTATTAGACGTCGGCTAACTTATGACACTGAAGTTAGCAGACGTCTAATAATTTTTGGATTTTTTTTTAGCCGGTAAACCATAAAAAAAAAAATATTTGAAAAAATTGCACCTGTAGTTTTAAAAATTTTCTACATGTGCATATTTTTATTTTATTTTTTTGCAATTGATTTGGTGAAGAACGAAAATTCAAAAATTTTTAAATGTCTTCTAACTTCAGTATCATCAAAATTAATTATTACAATTTTTTCTGAGGATAAATTTGACTTGCCCTTAAAATTTATCCGAGTAGCAAATTCTTCCCTTGCATGATTTTCTTATTTTTTCAAATGTATTTTCCAATTAACATTATCGATATATGTAACCTATTTATATATGTATATATGTAAATAATATAAAATGGTATAAATGAAACACAAGGTTCAATAACGAATAGCTTGAGCTTTCCCCAACTGACAACGAGTTGCTCAGTGCCATAGTGGTCGTTATGCAAACCCAAACATGGAATACCGATACACGACATATTTCATCTCGTCTACCCACATGATTTATTTTAATTAGACCGGCGAACATACACTTATACATAATATAGACACATACATCGATGCTGTACCAACTCGTGGCATTTGCGTCACATTAATTTCATTTACCCGCCTCGCACAATTTTATCAGCTAAAATAATTTCATATGTACGTTACATATAGGGGAAGGGGGGGGGGGGCAAAACGGGATAGGCCGGCAAAATGGAATACCCTCAAAATTTCGTCAAAATTTTTTTTTCTCGAAAAACTTTCGAAAATGGTCAAAAATGACATCTAGTATCATTTTACACTATTAAAAGCTAAAAAAAAAACATTTTTATATTTTTTGCGAAAAGTATAATATTGGCGCCAATTTCAAATTTTGAAACAAAATAACAAGGAAAAACTTCTTTAAAAATATGTTGAGAGTAAATTTTATTACTTACATCAATTTAGAAAGACATTATTACATCAATTTTATTCACTTGAAAAAAAAAAAAAAAAATTTACTTTTTTTTGGAGTATCCCATTTTGCCCGCAGAAAATAAGAATTTTTTTTCTGATGGCAGTCTAAAATTCGTTATATTTATTTCAAATAGAATCAAAATGAAGCCAATTTACGATATTTATGTCCCTAAAAACTAAATTTTTCGTTAAGTATGTTTTTCGTTAAGTATGTCCGTCAAAAAATACTCCGTTTCAGAAAACAGATACTAGATAACCGTACCCTCGACCGTAAAATAACAGTTTAATAGTTCCCACATTTATCACCCGTTCTCTGTTTATAATTCGTCCATAAATAATTAATTAAAAATAACAATTAAAGTTTATAATTTTAAATTAAAATTTGAATTTGAATTGCCGTTCACTTTAATTTGCCTACTAACTACTCGTGTATTAAATAAATGTACATAAATAATTAAAAAATAGTCGCATTTAATTGAGAATCATTAGAGCTAATTGGACGTGAACGCGTGAATAAAATATATCCAGGGTATCCGTACTACGCGTTATATAGCTGTACGTCTCGTTTTACTCGCTGGATTGTCGGCAATATATTTATATTATACATATACATATATATAAGTATATAAAATACTCTGACCCGTACCCTGCGGTGCCACCGAAGCTGCAAGACAGGTAGTGACGTCATCTGCACCCAGCTGCTCAAGTCTTTTGTGTCCATACACACTTTCATCAAGTAGTTCTCTCTTGGAACTAATGTTCTGTGCCAGTGGATGTATTATACAGTATACCTTCTACTATAATACGTATAAATCCCACACTCAACTATAGATCGCCCTCTACACACACAATACACACACACCCGCGAAAACCACCTAACCAGGAGTTTATTTTTAGATCTTGTAGTTCGGAGCATGGGTTTCAGAATAAAACATCCTCTAAGTCTGGACAATAATCATCGAATGTTCGTTCTCTCGATCTTTATGGACAGGTAGCTTTTGTAAAAACCAGGTTAAATGTCAGGTATAAATTTATCTCGAGTGTGAATTATTATTCATAGTTCTAATACTCCATTACAGTAAATTATTTATTTAAACAAAATATCTGACAGCCGAACAGAACTCTGATAATTTATTTAATTTATTCATTGTATGCATAATTGACGCTTCCGCTTAGGATTTTATTCTACTTTATGATTAATAAAATTACTCATACTTTGGTCATTATTAAAAAGCACTTAGCTCATTATCCATTATTAGATATAATCTTGCTTTCAAATATATGTATGCTTCCAATGTGTCTCACTCCACTCGAAAATGTGACGTAATCCCTTTAAAACACATCTTTAAAACATGTCTTTATGGCATGGAACAACATAAAGACCGTAAAAGGCAAAATCTCGCGTGCAATTACAAACGCATTTAATACTCCAGACATATTTATATATATATAATTTTTTTTTTTTTTTTAATAAAACTACCGGCGTATGTACACAGCAAGCCGTTGTACATACGTTGTACAAGGTACAATTTAATGTTAATTCATTTGCATTATTTCATTTTCGAGTGGTTAAAATGATTTTTTGTTGCTCTGAAAATAAGTCGCTCTGAATGTTGAATATTCATTTTATTTTATGTACATGTGTTTTTATTATTTTTCCCTCCTCTTCTCTTATACTTTCTTTGCTTCACTTTACGAATATTATTTAACATTTTTTTTATTTTTCGTCTTCCCGTCTGGTGTTTTCCTTTTGTTTGTATCTCGATTGGGTGCAAGAGTACAATGACCTTTAGATTTCTGGTAAAATGTAACCAGCTAGTATTCTTTAGTCTAAAGTTTAGTTTCGTATCTTCTTCAGTCGCCAGATAGAGTCTGGCGACTTTTGCCGAATCATTGGAGAAATATGCAGTGAAATTTTATGTACATATATAATATATGTGGCTAGGGTTTACTCAGGTACGGCTTTCTCGTCTATCCACAATAATGCTGGATCCACTCTGTTAGTCAACAATTTGATGATGATACAGGTCTCTGACTCTGCTTGTCCCCCTTACACTTAACTGAATTACGGATGATCAAAGCGAGTCACCCACGTGGACCAATGACAAATGTCTTTGGTATGCATAAGGCCATCAGGATTATTCCAGGTATGGATAATGGATCCTAAAGGCATCCTGTATCTCCCTAACTCAACTTAATCTTTACTCATAAAAATATCTTGATGACATCATTTCTTTTATTAATAAATAAATAAATAAAAAATCCATTTATTGTTTGGCATTAAAATTTAATAACCTCATGCATATTTCGTGGGACCAAAATAAACAGACGGTTGAAATGTATGATTCTGTTCAAATTATCAAATGTCTATTGTATATATTTTTAATAGGACATAAAAGATAATTTAACAGCGAGGAACAAAAAAGTATAATTCGTTACAACGCTAATGAAATATTTCCCAATATTTAATTCCGTCTACAAATATCATGTCTTTGAATATTTTATCATCTGAATAGTAGTCTCATATCGGTTTTTTATAAATTTACGACCTCATCTATATTTAATTCTGTAATTTTATCTTCCTCGACTGTCCGAATATATTTTCGAGAGAGAAAAAAACATAAATTTTATATGATTCCAACAATATTTCGTATTGGAAAGAGGAAGGGGAGGGGGAGGGGGAAGGGAACAAGAAGAGTTTGGGATCACACCGTATCAGCATACACAGAAATATAATGTTGCTTGTAACTTTTATTATTATTTTTTCAGGGCGTATAATCGCCCGCGGAAAGAAGCGCGTTTGCTCATAAATAACGCGTCCAGTTTCCGTGAGCGTTGAGACCTACAGCAGCAGCAGCAGCACAGTCTATCGCGTTTATAAACTAACACACACCCTTTAAATATATTCACTGTTATATTGCGTTAATATAAATATTTTTCTATCTGCGAATTCCCTACGGTATAACCGAACTACAAATACAGCGACGACGAGTTCTTGATATCGCAAGTCTTCGCTTCTGCCCTGCCAACTCTCATTCCTTTACATTTTATTTTATTTCAGTTTAGTTTTTTTTAATTCGCCATCGCTTTCCCGTCCCCGGTTGTACATTCTCGGATCTCTGGTGTCCAGAGATAGCCCAGTTGATCGATTATATTCCCTCTGCAACAGAGCCTATACCCTAGAGAATTATTCGCTCTTGGATACACGCGAGCTCTCAAATGCAAATCACCGGAATTTTGTACAATTGAAACACTGTTGAGTATATTCGTTTAATGTTTGTTACTATCAATACATATATACTCTCCTAAAATGAATCAGAGAATATACATTTACATACATACATACATATATATATATAGATAGACAGTATTTTGTATTATACTTGAAGAGTTTAAACACTTGGATGCTTGTTGAAACAAATTGTTTAATTAAAATTCCAAATGCTAATGCTTTGACACTGTAAAAAGAGCGGTGTTAAAAATGGACTCGTTTTAACTCCGCCCGATGTAAAAATGAAATTACACCCGTGTAGGAGGAGTAATACACCGGTGTTAAAAATACCGGTGTTAAAGTGGGGTAACTGGTGTAAAAGCGGAGTAAAACCGGTGTGAAAGCGGGGAACCGGTGTAAAAGCGGAGTAAAACTGGTGTAAAAGCGGGGTAACCGGTGTAAAAGCGGAGTAAAACTGGTGTGAAAGCGGGGAACCGGTGTAAAGGCGGGGTAAATAGCGTCCGCTTGAAGTATTAACTTTAAAAAATATAAATATATATAATATAAATATAAATATATATAATAATAATATAAAAATATTCACAAAATAAAATATTTTAACACCGGTAAAGAATATCTACACCGGTGGCGGCGTTATTTTAACATCGGTACAGAATATTTACACCGGTACAGAATATTTACACCAGTGGCGGCATTATTTTAACACCGGTACAGAATATTTACACCGGTGGCGGCATTATTTTAACACCGGTACAGAATATTTACACCAGTTACGGCATTATTTTAACACCAGTTACGGCATTATTTTAACACCGGTACAGAATATTTACACCAGTGGCGGCGTTCTTTTAACACCGGTCTAGAATATTTACACCGGTGGCGGCATTATTTTAACACCGGTACAGAATATTTACACCAGTGGCGGCATTATTTTAACACCGGTACAGAATATTTACACCGGTGGCGGCGTTATTTACACACCGCTTTCGGGGGTAAATTTAACACCGATAATTTTAATACCTACACCACTTGGACTTACCCCGGTGATTTTTTACAGTGGAGTGATAAATTTCAAAAATTTACTTGTCGTCATCATTAAATTTTGTTTTTATTTGTATATTTATTTTACAGGCTTTTATTTTTTATTAAATTAAATTAATTTTTTTTCCACTGGTCTTTTTTTACCATTAAATTTTCCTATTGAATTTCTATCGCAGCCTGTAATATTGGATAACAAAAAAAAAATGGTAGCGGTTTAGCCAGTCACGCGTGGTCGAACTCGTCTAGCAGAGAATAATTTTCAAGAATTCACTGGATCGGTTATTCTGGTTCTCTTTCTCTCAATCTACCATTCTCTATATATAAATATACATATATATCTGTTCTAAATATACCTATATATTACACTATTTTCAATACTCGCATTGAATATTTGTAGCATATTTAATCGTGTCGTTATACGAATGTAAACCCGCGTCATTAATTCATGTCACTCTTAACCATATCAAAACACCTCGTGTAAAAAAGGTGAGATATTGAATGAGTTTCCGCGCAGAAACTTTTGATTTTATCGCGCAATTACTAGACGTTAAAAGAAGTATATCAAGCTCAGTGTTTTCATTTTTCCGAGCGTGACTTCAATCTGCTTGGCATATATATATAAATATTTTTCTTTTTTCCGTAAAAGTAATTCACCTGATGGCGTCTCTACTTGAGTTGTCGTAAAAACATAAAATACGAAAATGAAAAATCTTTTGATTTAACTCGTTCAAATAGAAATTTTAACAGAAGTTACTTTTTCTTTACGACCGGTTTAAGTTAAAATAAAGACCATAGAGAAATGAAAAATAATAACCGTAAAAAAAATAACTGATGGGAGTATGATTCAGTGTAATGTACAGAGCAGAAGAAAAGCGAAAAGAATATACGTGATTTCCCAAAGTACAACAGACCAAACGAAGACGATGGAAAAGTCGATGCAAAGTAAAATTTTTTTTCATTATATATATTTATATATATATATATATATATGAATAGTTTTTACTTTACTGATCTTACTGTCTCGGCGATTGTAATAATACAAAGGATTTTTAAACTATATGCCGACTCTCTTTCTCTATAAAAATATATATATAGTAGTATAAATTTTTTTTCTGATGCTTCTACCCTAGACAGACAGACAGTCGGGCGCCTGGTGCAAACTACTATCGATTCCCTTCATATATTCATTTCTACTATTTACTGCCATATTTCCAATGCCTCAAAGTCGATAACCTCCACCAGTTTTCTGGCATATTCTTCAGCTACCCCGTAAATAAAACCATTCTGAATTATTGATGTTTAATTTTAACAACTTATAGTCACGCGATATATATATATATAATCTGCAGCATACTGCAAGGGCAAAACTTTATCAATTTTTTCCCTCAACTTAAATGCAAAAAAAATTTTTTTATAAACCCAGTAGCATTTTAGTCTCGTCTACTGCGCCCATGTCAATGACTGTTTAAGTACTTTTTTTATTTCATTGTGTTGCTAGACTACTGCAGTAACGACGTGATTATTCGACTCTCGTGGCATTACTTCGCCGTCAGCTGTAACTATTTTACAGTAGTAATAATAAATAAAAAAAAAAATGCATATAGAGGAAGGGGGGGGGGGGGCAAAACGGGATAGGCCGGCAAAATGGGATACCCTCAAAATTTCGTCAAAATTTTTTTTTCTCGAAAAACTTTCGAAAATGGTCAAAAATGACATCTAGTATCATTTTACACTATTAAAAGCTAAAAAAAACACATTTTTATATTTTTTGCGAAAAGTATAATATTGGCGCCAATTTCAAATTTTGAAAAGAAATAACAAGGAAAAACTTCTTTAAAAATATGTTGAGAGTAAATTTTATTACTTACATCAATTTAGAAAGACATTATTACATCAATTTTATTCACTTGAAAAAAAAAAAAAAAAAAATTTACTTTTTTTGAGGTATCCCATTTTGCCCGCAGAAAATAAAAATTTTTTTTCTGATGGCAGTCTAAAATTCGTTATATTTATTTCAAATAGAATCAAAATGAAGCCAATTTACGATATTTATGTCCCTCAAAACTAAATTTTTCGTTAAGTATCCCGTTTTGCCCCCCCTTCCCCTATATAATATATAATATATAAAGTCACTATCATATTAATTTCCTTTCCCAATGCAATACTTTCAACACAGAACAGTTTGTAAAGACTCTATTTACATATAACATTGAAATAAAACGAAAACATCCATCATGTCGATGGCCATTCGATTATCAAAATGAAATGGTAAACATTTAAATGTCAATTACAACATAAATACCATCGATAGTTACATAAACTTTAGTCTCAGTACAAAATTTATCGTATGAAAATCCGAACCAGTGGTTAACTTGTATGAATTAACAGTATTTATTGTGTGACAAGCACGGGGATATACAGCCACCGAAGGGTGAAAGGGAGTAAGTGAGAAAGTACTCTCCTACTCGGCTTTCGTTAATTCATCAGTTGTGTCAACGGTGTGGTTGCTGCCTACGGCAATCCATTATCCGTATATGTGCGTGGGCGTAAACAAACGACACCCCATTTACATGTAATATACCTTTTTAGTCTTCACTTTTACACAAATAATTATAATTAATTACAACCATAATAAATAAATACACACTTTGTGTACATTGTTATTTGCGATGAGACACTCTATACATATATATATAAATATATACAATACAGATGATCGATATTCTGGGAAGATGAGGCTCATTTACTCTAGTTACGCTCCAATTATAAACTCAAGCATGTTACATATTACCAGTATCTATATATTAAATATATCTATATCTATTTTACCTGACGTGGGAACTCTGCTTTGAGACCGCAGTTGCTGACGTGTGATTCGCGAGATCGTTATTAACCCACTTACTCTCTGATTATTTTTTAATAACTCGGAAAATTATTTTTAAATTCTGATGCTGAAGGAGTCAGATTGTGGGATAATTAATTTTCTGTTTTTACGCGCGTTGTATTTAGTTGTAGGCACAGAATAAAATAGAGTGTGGGTGTTTGTAACAATTGGGTGTGTAACTGCGTGGCAATTAAGCTCTAATTACGCAGAGAGGTAAACCGAAATTCAGTAGAAGGATCTGTAGGGTCAGAGTAGAATCGGGCAATCGATTTACAGGCCCCGTTGGCTCGTATAAGTTTTGTGTAATTAACCATTTCTAATTGGACGCCCGCAGGATCTAATTCACGTATCAATACGTGCTGGGCAGATTTAAAGACTTGAATTGCCCGAATTATATGCCTGTAAATTATTTTTATAAATATTTAAATATACATATAAATATGTCATGGGAATTTAACGGTTGAATTAAAATTTATCAGTGATAGAAATCTATATATTTTTTTGTAACCTTAACAAAAGGTAACACTACTCATAAATCATAAATCTCGCGCCTTGTTACAACATTTCATATACTCGTCTGTCTTCTTACCTGTCTCCTGCACTCTTGTTCATTCTCCATATATGTCACTTTGGTAATTCATAATTCACGGATCGTTTGCTTTATTTTCTTTATTCTAAAGAATAATACAATAAAATATAAAATAATCTGACATTTTATTAAAAAAAAAAAAATAAATAGGGGAAGGGGGGGCAAAACGGGATAGGCCGGCAAAATGGGATACGTTCAAAATTTCGTCAAAATTTTTTTTTCTCGAAAAACTTTCGAAAATGGTCAAAAATGACATCTACTATCATTTTACACTATTAAAAGCTAAAAAAAAAAAACATTTTTATATTTTTTGCGAAAAGTATACACAGTAAAAAACGAATCGTCAAAGTGTAAAAAAAAACGTGTGTTAAAATTCTGAGTGTTGAATTTTTAACACTTTTGTGTGTCAATTTAACACACAGTATTTATCTTGTTTGAACTGTCGCAATCGATTGATTTTTTAACACACAAAAATGTCATTTTATTGGAAAGTAACACTTTTTATATGTTACTATCAAATCAACACACAAAATATGTTAAAAATAATCACGACCATCACAAAAGAATTCTTGGAAAATTTTTATTTTTAACGTATACGTGTGTAACTTTTTTTAACACTCACAATATGTTAAAGTAACATATATATAAGTGTAAAATGTTCGTTTTACACACGGTATGTGTTGAATTTGACGAATCCTTTTTTACTGTGTAATATTGGCGCCAATTTCAAATTTTGAAAAGAAATAACAAGGAAAAACTTCTTTAAAAATATGTTGAGAGTAAATTTTATTACTTACATCAATTTAGAAAGACATTATTACATCAATTTTATTCACTTGAAAAAAAAAAAAAAAAAAATTTACTTTTTTTTGGGGTATCCCATTTTGCCCGCAGAAAATAAAAATTTTTTTTCTGATGGCAGTCTAAAATTCGTTATATTTATTTCAAATAGAATCAAAATGAAGCTAATTTACGATATTTATGTCCCTAAAAACTAAATTTTTCGTTAAGTATCCCGTTTTGCCCCCCCCCCCCCCCCCTTCCCCTAAATAAATGTCAGAATAAATTTTTTAAAGATTCAAATTAAATTTTATTTTCCAGTTCGGACAAAATTATTACTGTGACTGTTAATAAAATTTTTGTGAATAATTACTTGGCTCTATTTTTATATATGAGTTTAATATATTAAATATAAAAATATACTGACAACAATAATAGAATATGACGAGCGTTATAGTTACGAGTTAACTAAACTGGGCTGGACACCTGACAAACTAATTTACTTATTGGCTTGTTACCAACAATATCCAGGTGTGTCATATTACGGTGACTAAAAAAATATATAAATATAATAAAATTTACTTTACTTCATATCCAGCGTACACTTAAGTTTCGACAGCTTCTGTCAGACTTTTAAATATAAAAAAAATAACACAATTATTAAATGGTATTTTTATAATCATTTTCATCCGAGTATTACCTCGGCTCATATATATATTTATGTATATAAAGGTCATTGATTACATGCACTCGATGGTCCCGAGAGTTCAAACTCCAAACCTGTGTTAAGTACACTGACGTTGCATTCAATGACACCCGGTCATTAAACAGCCAATGACCCATATATTTACTTATATATTTTTGACTTCTCTCAACTTCATAACATGGCCATCACTTCGGTAACTATCACTTTAATTGAAGTGAAAGTTTTCAATTTAATCTCAGTCATAAAATCATTTGATTTAATATTCATTTCTATTTTTATTTTTCAATTAACATTTTTTATTTTTTAAATATATTTTTACCGGAAGATTTATTTTTAAGTATCCCAGTAATAATAATAAAAAAATGGATATAAAATCGCATTAAATATCCGATAAACGAAAGTTTGTAACTGAAAACTGAATGGATTTATCTCATGGAAATTTTAATTCAACTTTGAATAAAAATATATAGATATATACAGGATGGATAATTGTATTGGATTTTGTGTGTCATAAATAAATTTATTTTTCATTTATTTATGCATCGGTGATAAAAGCGCGTAGAATAAAATCCCGGAGTAAATACTGTTAAATAAAATACAAAAGCTCTTGACTAAAAACTTTAACTCAAATTCTATTTTCTATTATATTTGTGCAGAATGTATATATATATGCTTGAATTATCTAGGGAATTGTGTCTGCTTTTCAATAGGATATGTACTCACAATAGTGTTAAAAAATTTTCATTTTTTTTTAAACAAAACGAAAATATCGATTTTTTTTCAGTTTATATAATTGCCAATAACATGACATGAATTCTCTCTTTTCCTGTCATTTTAGTTTACTGTATATATACATCCTATATATATTGAGAGTAAAAAGTTTTTATTGCTTCATAAAATCGCGTGACCTGGCACAAAAAATCAGATTGCTCGTTTATAATCAAATTTCTACGATTAATTTGATTTTTAGTTTTTTTTTTATACGTTCATTAGTATTCATTTATTTATGACAATATATATATATTTATATTTTTATTCAGATTTTTTTTACTGTGATCCAGTGACTGAAAACAAATTTTTTCATGATTTTATTAAAATAAAATTTTTTTTTATTCTGTACACTAAAAAATCGGGAGTGAATTCGGAGTGATCTGGATTTTATTTAAATCTGCAATCACTCCGACTCGGAGTTTTAAACTAAATGAACTCCGCTACGGAGTAAATTTCACTCCGAGGGATGCAAATAAATAAACAGTCATCCGGATTTAATCTGCAAATTTTTTACAGTATAAATTTTAAAGCTTCTTACTAATTAAGGGAGGGAGGGGCAAAAAGGGATACTTAAGAAAATACCAAGTTTTCGAGGACTCAAATACGCTAAATCTTTTTTTTTTTAATGATATTCAAAGTAAATAGAAGAAATTTTCAGTTACCGTTGAAAAAAAAAATTTTCATTTCTGCGGGCAAAGTGGGGTACCCCCTACAAAAGGTAAAAAAAAAAAATTTCTGGATTTTAAACGAATTTGATTAAGATGAATTTTTTTTTTAATTTAATTTACATGAAAAATTATATTTTACATGTTTATTGGATACAAAAGAAGAAAAAAAATTTTTAATAGTTTTTATCTTAAAACAAACGTCGTTAATATTTTTCAACTGACAATTGATTTTTGAAAAAGTTTACCAAAAAAAATTCAAAGTAACGCTTAATTATATTTACAAAAGTGATTTTGGAATTTACAAAAACCATTTAAAATAGAAAATTTTTTTTTATCAAATTTTGGGGGTATCCCGTTTTGCCTACCCTACCCCCTTTTGTCCCCTTCCCCTTAATAGAAAGCAAAAATTAATTAATTACCGCTTACTTAAAGACATGCCGCGAAAGTATCGAGAAAATTAATAAACTATTTTTTATGATGATGATAATTTTTATCTTGAGATTTAATATTCAAAAGTAATATAAAAAAATTTAAAAATATAAATATAGTAATTTAATTAATTCAATATAAAATTTTCTTTTCGAAATTGAAAACTTTTTCTTAATAAAAATTAATAGGCGAAATTCACGGGATCGTGATATTGGTGATTAGTGATTAGTGATTACAAATTTTCCATAAACTAGGTTACATTATTATTAAATTATTATCTCGCAGTGAGTTATTATTCTCATCTTCAATAATTTAATTACAATAATCTTGCTAACAAAGTTAACTGCGCTCCTTAATGTCGATCAAGATGATAAACTCCCATCACTCAATTGAATCTTACACTCCATTAATCTTCAGCACACTATCCAAAACATACTTTTTTCACATCAACCTAAATTTTCTATCCTTCGTTTTCATTCTGAAACTTTTTCAAATAAAAAAAAACTCGTACGTTAGACTTAACTTTATTTAAACTTAACTTTTCTCGGGCACTGTATAGACAAATTTATCGTTGTTTTGTCTAAACAGAAACTACAAAATGAAAAAAAGTATTCATTATTTTCCAATCAGAGCCGATAAACTTTGAGCGCCAAATTTATGTGAGATTTAAATTTAAAAAAAAGTACAAAATTTTACTTTATCTTTTTTTATTCAAACTCTAACTCTAAGTCGTTTATTTATCTGACACTAAATATAAATATACTATTTTAAAACCCGGTATCTGCGAAAGAATTTACCGAATTTAAAATCTCGAAAGTTAATGTTGTTATTTATTTTCAAAATTTAAAATTTACAAATTCAGGAACTCTAATGTAATGATAAATTCATAAGATATATATAGATATATTATGAATAAATATTACCTAAAAATCGATGTAAATTGACTTAGCACAAGATTCATGAGCGTTGCCGCGGAATTTAGGTCAACCGGGCGGATGAATCACAGTGTGTACACACGTACATACAATAAATATACACACGTTACCAACGTTCATATTCATTCTTCGAGCAAGTATAGTATGTTATGAGATACTACATTGTTGCTTCAGCAGGGTCGCTTAATGTAAAGCACTTTGGCTGGAAAAGTAACAATAATTCCTCGGAAAAAATAAATCATACATAAAAGGAAAAAGTTTAAGTCGAGCAAAGAAAAATTCAAGCCCCATAAATTTAACCCCGCGACCCAGTTAACGTCTTCAAGTAACATGATGTAACTGAAGCAAACGTTTTTACTTTTTTTATTCATATCAGCTCTCGCAGCACAAGTACAAGTGCTTACGTGTAAAAACGACAAATAGGAAATAGGAGTAAACGATAACTGCAACAACTGAGTCGGGATCTACACAGTAAAAAATATTGTGTATCTGTGTTAAAAACGGTCCGTGTTAAACTTTTTGCGTTGATTATTTTGTGTCAAATCAACACAATTCTTCGTGTTACTTTAAAATTTTCAATCGATCTCCTATTCAACACTTTAAAAGTGTTACCTAGTACAAAAATCGATATTATCAACATTTCTTAAGTGTTACTTTAAAATCAACTCAAAAAAAGTGTTGAAACGACAGTTGAATTGTGTTAAAAAAAATGTCTTCCTTCTATTCACGTGGGAAGCGCCATTAAGCATCAGTTTTGCTTGGTTAGATTATTTTTGGGACATTGATTTTATTTATTTTCAAATGGACATAAAAAAATTAAGTTGACAAAGTTCATGATTCGTATAGTTTAAAAAAAAAAAAAATATTGAAAAAATTCCATCTGTAGCTTTTTTACTTTTCTACATGCCCATGTTTTTATTTTTTTTTCGTAATTGATTTGTTGATAAAAAAATTAAAAAATTGTTAACTGTCTGCTAACTTTAGGATCATGTTTACTATCACAAAATAGTTCAATGTTAAATAATAATTGTTGACACTTTTGATAACCTAAAAATAATCCATGGTACAAATATAAAAGTTAACATTTTTTTTGTGTCACCATTAACATTTAAAAAGTGTTGAAGTTACTTCTTATATTACTCGAATTTTGTGTTAAAATTTTAACACAAATTTTGTGTGTACCTGAAGATCGGAACGTTTTTCGCGGAACGAAAATAGGAAACAGGAAATGAAAAGTGAAAAATCTAATGGATCTAAATTTCGGAAATGTTTCTCATGTCACCCAAAAATGAGAGGCCACCCCCAACTACCCCTAAATTCGCCTTTAGACACAAATTTCGTGAATTATTTTCATTTTCGTTGCGTGAAAAACGTTCCGATCTTCGGGTACATAATTTTGTGTTGAAATTCAACACAAATAGTCTGTGTTGAAAAATAACACAAATATTGTGTGGACCGTTTCTAACACACAAATTGTGTTGATCTTAACACAATATTTTTTACTGTGTAGAGTTATGTTTTGTTTTGCATTTTATTTTTTTTACGATATAAAAAAAATATATCGAGTACTCCGGCTTTGTTTTCTATTAAGGACTCGTTTGTAGTGCAGCAACTAAGAGTAAAAAGTTATTGTTCTCGAGCTATAGGACCGTACATAAAGAGCTTTGTTAAATTCTAACAGATGCGGGTAACAATATAAGCTTCTCTCGACTTTAGACTTTAGATTACCTTTTAAATGACGACGCGATTAATTATATAAATAAGCTTGGACGTATGCTTGTCGTATATATATTAAATAATACACATGATATGTATATATATTATACAGTAAGAGGGTATAAGGGGTCGAGAGAAAAGCCGATGAAAGTACAAGTGACATATTATTCTCCTTCAACAAACCTTTCTTAGAGGATTAGCTGTGAAAATGACATCGCTACGGTTTCCCGCTTTCATATATGTATAATATTACAAGACATATATGTAATACATATATATGTCGCGTATGGCGCGTGACCGTACTTATAAAGTTAACAGATCTATAAACTTTGTAACATAAATTTGTGACGAGATAATTCTCCATATGTCATTAGACGTTGCTTAAAAGTTATGAATTATTATACCTCATAATATATAACTTTTCGATAACTTTATTTTTTGTCATTTTATTTGCGAGTTTTCTAATGTTGCTAACTAAGTTTCCATCCCTCTTTGCTACGGAGTAATATAATAAAATGTATAAATATATATAGATGTAGGAATTGGAGGAAACTTGAAGCCCGAAATTCTCCAAGAGATTTCACGACAATTTTCTTGCCGCGTAATCTGAGATGGGATTAAGCGAGGGATCAATTTTTTTTATACCTAAAGCCGTGTCGACTGCCAGAGGGTAGTACTGATGAGAAAAGACAAAAAATATATATCTATATATCTATATAAAGGTTTGGAAGATATTGGGGCAGGTGAGCACAAGAGTTGGGTATTTTCTAGATAAGTTGGCTTGCTGTATATGTGAATAGTTTCCGATCCCTTATATATTTGGGATATCTGATATACTTGGGCCTAAATACCTACCGATAGCTAACGCGATTTATTTTTTGAAAGCAATAGTTATCTTACTTTTTGTAATTTCGAATTAAAAAATTTCAGCTGATCTGCAAATGAATGAAATTATGGATATTCGATACAGAATACAGAATTAGTAAGGGCTCGGATGTAGAGCTCCCAGTAATCTGGGAGTACTTCGTAGCTATTCATTGAATGTATGAACAGAGTAGAGATGCCATTCTGCAGGCTCCATTGGGACGGAGAAGTTTGTTCGTGCACCTTGATGGTCCACCAGAAATTGCATCGTCGGCTTCCTCTCTCTCTATATATATCTGGTCATGTCCATTGGAGCTTAATAGACCAGGAAAATCTCATCTACACAGCTGATAAGTCGAAGCCCTGCTCTCTTGACATATAAATTAGAAACGTCATAGCTTTGTGTCTTGAAGACAATCGAATAGTTATTTAGTGGTTGGTACATATCCAAAGATCCTTATCTACGTCATTCTGAGAATATAAATCTTTATGGAAGACACGGCAGATTGTTACCCAAGAGATCTTTCTCAGCTACTAGTAACATCAACAGAGCAGTAAAATCTCAAAGACATGTACCAATCCTCTCGTAAAAACATCTCTGTTTTGTACCTATATATATAGTAAATGTGAAAGATTGAAAGGAGAGGAGTAGAAGTGAAGCCAAGACGACCAAGAAATAGAGAACGGTGTAGAATACTTCTTGGCTGCAAAACACCGTGGCTACAAAACACTTCTCTGTTATGTGGCGCCAGTATTTCCCGCTATTTTGCTCTTATATATAATTCCTAATGCATCTTACCTATACTTGTTTTTACCCTCTTCTCCTTCCCGACCCCTCGGGGGAGTTTAGTCGAGAATTTCACTCCGGGCTTAAAATATATCACACATGCTGCACTAAACTTACATTTATGCCCGTATAATACGTTCGGGAAATTTACTTTATTTAGAGTAGAATATTACATTCAAACCTAATATCCTTAAAAATTTAAGGGTCAAATTAAGTCGAGATTAAAATAAACATTTGAAATACCGTATTTTTGGCGCCCAATTATTGTTTATGGTTACAAGTATTTCATCGAATTAGTTGATGAGGTTGCATTTGCGTGAAGAACGTAATGCTCTAGTAAATTGGTCTAGGCCGGTAAAGTGGATGCATTCATTACAATAATAAAGAAATATTTTTCTTAAAAAAAAATTCTCCACTAAATCATTGCTCCAGAAATCATATATTTAAATTATCTCAACAACTGATTTCCTTTCCACAAAGTTATTTTCACATTTCTTTTTTTAACTCTTCATTTTTATTTAATACACGTTAAAAAATTTCAAGCCTCACGAGTGAATCTTAATAGTGTAATTTCGTATGTACAAAAAAAATAATACATACAAGTACTTTGTCCGTTAATCGATCCAATTCTTTTTGTGCTGAAAAAACTTAAAATTTCCACTGAATCTTTAAAAGAATTTTTTAAAAATATCAACACCGCCAATAAGTATTTGTTCTGATAAAAAAAGTAGTCTATAAACTTTTTTAAAATTTTCATAAATAAGTATTAACATAAAATCACTTTTCGTCTCGGTATCTCTCGGCAACTTTGTAAATTCAAGTTCTCTGTTTTATGTATTTTATAGTAACTAAACTCATAAAATTTATAACCCAAGAACTTTTGGATCCGATATTGTACAGCATATAGCCCATACAGATTTTTCTTAAGAATATATAAGAACAACGATGTGTGCCGGGTTGAAAAGTTGTTACGGCATTCTTCACGGAAGTATACCTCCACATCCATGACCGAACCGACGTATGAATGAGTAATGTCAAGTTATGAATTAAACATCAAGAATATATGTATACACACGTGTATGCAACTATAACCCGGCGTATATGCAGGCGTTACAAACTTTATCGATAATTCATTCACTTACCTACGATATCTGTATATATTTTTTCCTACCGGTAATAAAATACACCTCTGAGCGTATGAAGAAATAAAATAATGTATATCATACCAAAATAAATGGCTCAAATTTTTTTAAACTTTACTACGTCATTTTTCTTACTCACTTTATTTATATTTATAACCGTTCAGTCTTTGTATAAATAAGTCCGAGCGACTCCTAAATTTTACTTTACAAATTTCTTCGATAATATGTCAAAAGGTCAGATGAAAAATAACATTAGCTCAAGAGCATTGACATTTAGAGATAAATATAATTCGAGTTTTCGATCAGGAATTTTTTATGCAGCCGCGACAGTCCACTTTTTTCAAACTGAATAGTGAAAATGCACTTCTGTAGTAAATATTTATTAACTCCAGTGAATTTTTACTATCACAAAAGTCGAATTACGCACTGAAAAAAAAAAAAACTTTCGAAGAATCTTTTTATTGCCAGAACAAAATCGAAATTTGTTTGAACTATTCCAAAAAAAAAAATCAGCTGACAGATTTCTTCGATGAAGAAAATGATTTTGAATGAAATTTTCAGAATTTTGCACTGAAAATGTATGAGATTGAAAATTTTCAAAAGCATAATTTTTTCCAAAGAGAAAATAAAATATTTCTTAACTATTTTATCTCTCAGCCAGCATATTTACTGACAATTTTTTAAAAAATATTAAAAAAACTTTTGAAGAATTCTTTTTTTGCCAGATAAAAATCGAAATTTATTTAAACTATTCCAAAAAAAAAGATCTGCTGACAGATTTCTTCGATGAAGAAAATGATTTTGAATGAAACCTTCAGAATTTTGGACCGAAAATATATGAGATTGAAAATTTTCAAAAGCATAATTTTTTCCCAGAAGAAAATAGAATATTTTTTAACTATTTAATCTCTCAGCCAGCATATTTACTGACAATTTTTTTAAAAATATTAAAAAAACATTTAAATTTATCTCAAGCCTTTGAATGAGTGTCTAAAGTGATTCTATACGCAGAATGCTAGCCAAAAGATCAACCAAGGGGTTCACTCCGGATATATATTTAGGTCTAACTTTCTAACACTTATTTATATATACATAGATGTTTTGTATCGTTTTTCTCGTAGAGTGTCATAGGTTTTGTTTTATTAACTCAGAGGGAGGCATCCGAAAAACTTACAACTCGACTTTGTGACATACGCACACAACACGCATATATTTTTATACACGACACATCGTGTGTGAATTATAAAAACCTCTTTTTCTCGCGAAACGTTTTGGTTGCGCGCTCTGCATAAAAGATGTTGGTGTTAAGGAACACGTGACGACTTTATGATTTTGCCAACGCAAGTATAAGTATCCAAAAAGGGAAAAAAATATAAAAGTAAAAAAAATATAAGAGCACTGAAAAACAGTCTTCATTCATTTTATATATATCTATTTTTTTTTTTGTTACTACCCATCTTCCGAGGGTCTTAGTATATAAATGGCTATTGCGTCGTAAAAATATTTCAGTGTCACAATAAAAAAATAAATTACAGCTTCCGGGTATTATTACTGTTACTATACTATAGGCACTGCAATAACATAATATTTTATAACAACATATACTGTGCACACAAACAAAGCCAGATTATAACGGCTTATTACATTTTTATCCATTTTCCTCAGCATTCATTCCGCCGTTGATAAGACTGATTACTTTAAGCCTGATCAAATCTTTCTCACACCTGCTTCTGTTAATAACAACAACAATTATTAATACCACACTCTGTACAAACTTTACGTCTATTTCCACAAGTAATGCATATTTATTTACATCGCCGTAAACAAACTTTTGTATCTCAATAACTACTGCAGCATTTATCTTTTTAATTGCCGCGAAGACCAGAAAACCGAACTATCCCAAGACAAGGTAATAAAAAATTGCTAATATAATTTCATTCCGACTTTAGTAACACATTTTCCGCGTTATTGTTCGCCGGCCATACTTTACAACATCTCTATCCTCTGGCATAAATAAAAAACCGCGTTAATTAAACATTCCATAAATAAAGTCCACAAAAAAGTCAACGCTGCTGAAAAATAAAACATAAATTACTTAAAAAATTTCCACGGTTGTATAACCTACCAATAACTCACTCAGTTCATCTCACATCCATCTACACACACATTATCTAATCATATATATTCAAATGCCTTACAAACTTTACCCAAAAACAAACTCGGTCTCTAATTACCAATTCGTTTGCTCAAGATTTTATTATATTGACATTGAATTAAAACCCCACGAAATTTAATCCAGAAGAGCTTCTATCCTCATATCTCGTTACATACTTCGCGCTGTCTGCTCCATATCATCTCGACATTAAATAAATTTATCACGAATTCCTCCTCTACTTTGTAATCAACAATCAAAATTCACGGAAATAATAATTAGCGTATTCATGATATCCAAATATACATATACATATACATTAATATATATGCGCAGACAATAACATTCAATTATGAACACGCATTGAGGTGTGTCTCGTTTCTCGTACACACCAAATCATAGCATACAATACAATACCATAGCACACCATACAGATACAATGCAATAATTCCGCTCATTTATAAATAATATAAATAAGTATATATATATAGATCTATGATACATAAATACATGGTTATATTTTCTAATGTAAGTATCTACTGTTGGTGCATATAATGTAACCGTTGAACAATGCAAGGAAATAGAGAGCCATTATATCTGAGGGTATTGTACCGGATGTCTACTACTCGAATGTCGCCATACCATCACTATCACTATATATGTGGTTATTTGTATGTATATATATATAATAAATTCTGAATATGCGTGAGTTGGTCGCGTTATTAACGTTAAACCGCCATGTGTTTTCAGCATGTGTCCTCGACTTTACCTCTACCTCGGTCTTACATTTAACAACTACCATATTTATATACATATATATATTTGTCCCATTATCTGTACAGCATATCTTTGTTGCTCTAGAGATTTCATCATTCCCAACAAGTAAGACCGAGCTGTTGTGTCGGTTACCTTTAAGATGACTGAGTTTGATATGGACAGTCTTGTTTGTTGTCATCACCAGCTAAATTCTCGACTGATTCCCGCGGGGCATTCGGCCTCTTGTTAGCTTCGATACATATATGTAGTTTGCACCATTAGTGGGTATCTATGGGCATAATATGTGGATGCATCAGTGTACTTTACTCTCAATCAAACCAATACACTGGTGCATAGTAAACCATAATAGAACCTCGGGCGCTATCGTGTGAGATCAACTGTAGAGATTCTGTTTGTACGGCACTACGCGATCGTCTAATTTATATCTCGGTCGAGGTCACGGGTATCCCTGGAGCTGGAGCTCGAGTTGATTGATGTTCAATGAAAAAAAAAAGGATCGTGGGAAATATTAAAATAATAGTAATTGATAATTAAGAGGGTAATTGGGTAGTAGTTAAGAGCAACAATAAAAGTTGTAATTAGATTTGTGGTGACGAGAGACAGATTATGTATATTTATATAGATTAGGTGATTGTATTAATCTACGTGACATTTTAGCCCGGCTGGGTCAATTAATTACGATGAGAGTATAGCTGAGCTAGATGATGAAGAGACGAGGAACGATTAAACTCTCCGATGAGGCTTGTCGCGATAAAAATCGATAAGTGAATAGCTCGTGGAGAGTTTTAATGGTCGATAATAGACTCTATAATCCAGAATCCAAAGACGATGAGATGACGAGAGGTGAATGAAAAGAGATAAAGATAAATTGTGGGAGTAAAAGTGGGAGTTGCTGAGTGAGTGAGTGAGTGAGTGAGTAGTCTCGGGAAACATAATGTCGCGAAAAATCGATAACCACATCGAGCAGACGTGGCTTTCGACGAGGAGGAGACTCATCTGTCAACTCTTGACTCTTACTCTCTACTATCGCCATCTCTCTCTGTCTCTCCATCATCATATACAAAGATATATATATATATATATATACATTAGACTGTTTCAAATTAAGCGACTATTTTTTTTTTTTTGAAGAACTTTGAAAAATCGAAAGGGTATGTTAAAATATGTTGACAGTTAAGATATGAGCTCTTAATATTGATATTTAGAGGTGGCTGTTTATAATTTTCGGTTTTTCATTTAGTAACATGGTAAAAAATACATAACTTCCGAAAAAATCAAGATACAGAAAATTTCTTCCCAAACATTTTGTAGCAAATTTACCGACCTACAAAAAAGGTCTTTTATGATTTTTGCATAAATTCAACCATTCACAAGATAACCGACGTCAAAGTTTGATACAATTCGAAGAACTTGTTTTTGCTCGTTCTGAATTTTATACCATGTCGACTAATGAGAATTCAGCAATTCTTAATATAGTTTTTTGTAGGAAATTGAATGCTCTACAAAAAAAGTCTCTTATCATTTTTTGATAAATCCATCTGTTCAAAAGTTATTGGAGCATGAAATCAAGTTAGAGTAAATTTTTAGATCTTTTTACTTTTCCGGCGAAACTATCGGACTTATTATAAAATGTCATAGGATATTTTTTGTAGACGACTTTATTATCTAGGAATTATCATTGATAAAGTTTTTTGGAATTCTGCATTGTTTTCTAGTTATTTCCATTTTATTGCCAAGCACCGAAAAAAAAATAATTCTTATCGATTTTAAGAGCTTGGCAATAAAATGGAAATAACTAGAAAACAATGCAGAATTCCAAAAAACTTTATCAATGATAATTCCTAGATAATAAAGTCGTCTACAAAAAATATCCTATGACATTTTATAATAAGTCCGATAGTTTCGCCGGAAAAGTAAAAAGATCTAAAAATTTACTCTAACTTGATTTCATGCTCCAATAACTTTTGAACAGATGGATTTATCAAAAAATGATAAGAGACTTTTTTTGTAGAGCATTCAATTTCCTACAAAAAACTATATTAAGAATTGCTGAATTCTCATTAGTCGACATGGTATAAAATTCAGAACGAGCAAAAACAAGTTCTTCGAATTGTATCAAACTTTGACGTCGGTTATCTTGTGAATGGTTGAATTTATGCAAAAATCATAAAAGACCTTTTTTGTAGGTCGGTAAATTTGCTACAAAATGTTTGGGAAGAAATTTTCTGTATCTTGATTTTTTCGGAAGTTATGTATTTTTTACCATGTTACTAAATGAAAAACCGAAAATTATAAACAGCCACCTCTAAATATCAATATTAAGAGCTCATATCTTAACTGTCAACATATTTTAACATACCCTTTCGATTTTTCAAAGTTCTTCAAAAAAAAAAAAATAGTCGCTTAATATGAAACAGTCTAATATACATACACAGTTCCACTTGGGTCTTTAGTTTATAACCACTATGACATCGACCTGTCGACTCATTCGAGGGTTAATATTCCCGAGAATTTCCGACTGGTATACTTACAACTGAGTCATTTCGAGTTTACAACGGTTTATTGCTTTCAGACATAAAAAAAAACGTATTAAAATAAAATGACAAATAAACAGGCAATAAAAATAAATGATTTATTGCAAATTAATTTTTCTGTGTGAATATATAAATATAAGTATGAGAATATTAACACTGATAATTAAAACAGATGTTCGTCGATATTGTTATTAATTAAAATTGATGGATCTGATTAAATTAAACACATTTCCAATTACTACTTACATACATCACGTGGCTCAAAGTCATTTAATTTTATTGAAATGATATTGATCATTTATTAACGCATTTGTTCCTTCCGCTATTAATTATCGCTCCGCGGTGTAAAAAAAATCTCAAGTCATTTGGTTTTCTCCGAGACAGCACCGAGTGCCGGTGGATTTTTTTATTTTTCACAAGTTGAATAATTGCCGCGGTAATTAAACCAGACAATTAAAATAATAAATCAGTCCTAATTGCATTGAATTCTTAGGTGCACATTAAAGTAGTTCTAATTCGCGGGTCTAACCCCAACGGCGGTACTTTAGTTTCCGAAGCTTTTGGTTTTTATTTTATTTTTACTTCATTTTATATTCACTAGTTTTATTTATTGAAGTAATCGATTTATTAAAACGAATAGTGGGATGCAGTACAATATTTTTTTTCAGCGACAAGTGCATGACGTGCAGTATATATAATAATAACGGTGAAAGGGAGAGCGGAAGAGTACTATACCCAGTGTACAGCGTGAAAGAACAAAATAAATGATGAGAGTGAGAGAGATTGACGTCATTGCTCGGTAATTGGCACTTTAATTTTATTTTATACTTTTTTCCTTTTAGTCCTTTCTCTCTTATCACTGCACGCGGCCGTAGTAATTAATTTTGCCCCCGTTTCGATCGCGATATTTCTACTCGCGAGTTTACATGATGAGTACATTTTTTTTTTTTTTTTTCCATTGCAAATAAAAAGTTTATCGAGTGCGCAATTTATTAAGATAGAAGGACGTTTAATTGCACCTATCGAATAAAAGTATTTCTTTCGGGTTTACTTTTTTTATAAAAATATCGTTCCGTAAACAGTAGACTGGGCCAAAAAAATTGACTATTTTTTTTTTCTTAGCTATATCGAGAATATTATTCAGAATGACAAAAAAAAATTTCATGAAAGTTTGAGTCCTTAATATTAATTTTGAGAGGTCTATCATCGCTATTTTTAATTTTAATTCATAATTTGATGTTTTACGTCAGAACTGCTAAAACATTGGAGTAAAAAAAATTCATTTCCACTTTTTCTTATGTGAAATTAAATTCCCTACAAAAAAGGTCTGATTGAAAATTTTCGTCAGACAAGCCGTTTCCGATTAATTAAGCTTAAGAAAGTGATATATTTTTTCGATTTAACATTTTTACTTTTGAAATTTGTAACTGACAAATCAAGAAATATCTAAGAAAGATCGTGACAGATTTTTGAAGGAAATTTAATGCTCTACAAAAAAGGCCTCTTAACATTTTTTGCTAAATTCACTCCTTCGAAAGTTATTCAAGGTTGAATTTGAGTCAAAACGATTTCTATAACGTGAATAACTTTCAAAGGAGTGGTTTTAGCAAAAAATATTAAGAGGCCGTTTTTGTAGAACATTAAATTTCCTTCAAAAATCTGTCACGATCTTTCTTAGATATTTCTTGATTTGTCAGTTACAAAATTCAAAAGTAAAAATGTTAAATCGAAAAAATATATCACTTTATTAAGCTTAATTAATCGGAAACGGCTTGTCTGACGAAAATTTTCAATCAGACCTTTTTTGTAGGGAATTTAATTTCACATAAGAAAAAGTGTTCTGACGTAAAACATCAAATTATGAATCAAAATTAAAAATAGCGATGATAGACCTCTTAAAATTAATATTAAGGACTCAAACTTTCATGAAATTTTTTTTTTTGTCATTCTGAATAATATTTTCGATATAGCTATGAAAAAAAAAAATAGTCAATTTTTTTGGCCCAGTCTAGTAAACAGTTTGAATATTTGTCTGGTTTTTTATTTTTCTCGACAGAAAAATCCTTACGTAGCTCTTATTTTTTTTTCGATTGCTCTTTAAACTTGAGCAAGAGGTCAGAAAGTCCCCTAAGACACTCTGCAACTCTGCGCTCACGTGACAGATTTTTTTTTCTTATATATATAAAAGGAAATATATAAGAACGCGAAGTATAAAAGAAAAATGCATCTTGCGACTTGACCTGCTTGTGTATCTTCCTCCGATGTCGTATAAACTTTACGATGTGTCTTGTTCACTGTACACTAGATTCTCTTTAACTTTTATCTTCTTATTCGACATACATATTTTTTCAGATAACTTCATTTTATCAATTAATTATTTAATTATTATACATGTTTACAATCTACTTTCATAATTTATTTATTACAGAAATTGAGAACATAATAAATTTATCTGCTGCTTTTAAAATCTCTGGCAATTCACGTTCATTTTGCAGAGGAAAATTTAAATTTTTTAAAAACAAATTACGATAATAATTAAATAGTAAACAAAACAATTAAAAGTTTATTTAATTAAATGATAATTAATACTGATATAAAAACTTTATTAATCCAAACAGTCATAAAAAAAATTGTTTTTTTTTTTAAGCTGAGTAATTTATAAAAAATTCAAATTAAACCCAATTATTTCCTAATTGAAAAAAATTAAATTTATTTATAATTTACATTCCATTAAAACTAAGAGACTTATATTGTATACAAATATATGAAATAAAGTAAACAAAAAGAGAAAAATAAAATTTGTAAGATATTTAGCTGCATAAAATTTTCGCAACGTGACAAGTTAGTCCAAGTTATTATGGGCACTCTTCCAGTGACAAAGAAAAGTAAATCCCCTCAGAAAAGTTGTTTGAAGTTAAGAAATTTCTGTAAATTAAAGACCCGGTATAGAATTTGTTAGTAAAATAATATCACTCTCTGAAAACTCTCTTGCTCTAGTTTTCTCGTGTTATTCAGAATCTCAAGTGTCCACCGTGAAAGTGAGATTAAAAAAATATTTTTTTTAACATACATGTATACTTATAGGGGAAGGGGGGGGGGGGGCAAAACGGGATAGGCCGGCAAAATGGGATACCCTCAAAATTTCGTCAAAATTTTTTTTTCTCGAAAAACTTTCGAAAATGGTCAAAAATGACATCTAGTATCATTTTACTCTATTAAAAGCTAATAAAAAAACATTTTTATATTTTTTGCGAAAAGTATAATATTGGCGCCAATTTCAAATTTTGAAAAGAAATAATAAGGAAAAACTTCTTTAAAAATATGTTGAGAGTAAATTTTATTACTTACATCAATTTAGAAAGACATTATTACATCAATTTTATTCACTTGAAAAAAAAAAAAAAAAAATTTACTTTTTTTTGGGGTCTCCCATTTTGCCCGCAGAAAATAAAAATTTTTTTTCTGATGGCAGTCTAAAATTCGTTATATTTATTTCAAATAGAATCAAAATGAAGCCAATTTACGATATTTATGTCCCTAAAAACTAAATTTTTCGTTAAGTATCCCGTTTTGCCCCCCCTTCCCCTTCATTTCTAGATTTATGAAAAAATATATGTACCCAAGAATTCAACATAAACCACAAAATTCCACGCTAGTTTCTCTCCACACAAACCGCAATTTATTATTTTCGTATCTCTGTATATAGACAGATATAAAGTTATATATATATTTGTATTTTTTTTCGTCGTCGCTGGTTATCCGTAGTACAAACTCGCACATGTTTTCTTCATGTTCAATGAAGTGAGCACAGCTGCCGCGAATACACGATATACACTCGATAAAACGTGACTACAATGATTTACAAGTTTGTAGAAATAGAAAAGAAAAAAAAATCATGATAATAATAATGATGGAATGAGTAGGTTGTAGGACGAGTAAATGTATGTAACACATGACCTTATCACCCTTTGCCGTATGATTATTACATATATCTCCGTTACTTCCAACCCGACAAAAACGACAATCGACATTTTTTACGATTTCTCGAGAACTATATTCCTATCGACTCACTTCCTGCCGCCTTCTCTACTCGTTCTGCTGATAATCGTCGATTCCTGCTGCTCGCTATATTTTTTTTTTATATCACAGCCTCGTTTTTTGTCCTCTATTTAATTAGTCGACAGTTGACCTGATTCATCAATTGAACAATTAGCGTAATTTTGGTTTGAATATGAGTTATTATCAGAAATAATTTGATGATCGTTGGAATTAAATTTGAATACGTTCGATAAATTTAATATTCAAAAGTTCAACGCGGGCTTATCTAACTAAATAGAGGTCTTTATTTATATGTGTGCGTGCAAGTAATTATGTGTTGCCGCGATTGCATCACTTTGGAGATTCAGAATGACCAGGGTACACTTAATTAGAGGTTTTGACACAATTCCGTAGACGCTAATGTTTCCTTTGATGCGAATTCGCACGTTCTACATTCTCTCGAGTCTACTGTACGTAAAAAAAATGAATTATCATCATCATCATCATTATTATTTTTCTATCTTGAATTACAATAATAAAATACTGAGAACTAACGGATTATTAAACATTTTTTATTTTTTTTCAGATTACTATTGAGAACGAGGCCTCAGCTGAATAATTGGTGAGTAATTGTTTTACTGCATTATAAAAACGAGTAGAAATGTCAAGTGAGTGGTTGGTAGCTATTATGGAAAAAGAAAAAAAAAAAAAACTATAGATTTAAAGTGAAAATAAGTGTTTGCAATCCTTGAGCGTTCGACCGTAGAATACGACGAGACTTGAGACTTTTCTTTTATCCATTTCGTTTACTTGCTGGTTCGTTCCTCCGTGAAGTTTATTTGGAAATAGAAAGGGAAGATGGATGTCGCAGATACGACATTGGCTGTACCATCGGGTATAAAACGTTTGAAACACCATGACTCAATCAGGAAATCAAGTCCCATCAGCCGCAAGAGGGTTGTGAAAACCACCAAACAAACATCCCTACATTTATTTCACGTACCATCACTTCCTTGGCATCCATTCACTCTCCAGAGGGTCTTTAACCCTTTGATATAAATTTAACGATCGCTTGAAACTGAAAAGTTTTAAAATTTTCACAGAAAAAACGGATTCTTTGGTGCAAAAAAAATTTGGGTAACTACTGAGTAAAATCCCGAGTCGAAATATTTGACGTAAGTTGAACGTTCTTAACGTTTTGAACGTAATTTGAACGTTCTTAACGTATTAAACGTAATTTGAACAATTTTTTTGTATTTTGGTTCATAAAAAATTGGTAATTTCATGAGTTATGATTTTAGTTTAATGATAACATCAATTTATTGTAATATTTGTAATCACAATTTTCATCACCTTGATATCAGGAGCCAACTAAGATTTATTTGAGCTAAAGATATCGTATATTTGGATATGGCCAAGTAAATATTTAATTGTGAGAAAGATATCATATATTTGAGTAGTTTAATTGCGTGAAATAAGTGATTTATTTGTGGTAAAGAAATGATCTAATTGCTACAAATAAATAAGGGCTTCAAATATATGTATAGTATCGCCAAATTTTAGGTTATTTGTCTCAAATTTAATATCTTCACCACAAATATATCAATTACTTACCACAAATAAATGATACAGTTCCGTAAAATTATAAAATTATTTGAATCAACTGTCATATTTTGTTGTACCAAATATATTTATTTGTCATTAAGAAATATTTAAAAAAAAGCCACAAATAAATTGATTTATTTGGGACAAATATTTATTTTTTTCAGTGTAGTGTTAAAGATAGAAGTATGAAACTGAAAAAAGTTTTTTTTCAAAATACGAATTCTTTATTTAAGAGCCAGAATAGCGGACGACAAAATTTTAGGAAATTGACGTGATTATAATCCAGGAGTACAAAATCGATGATAAAAATTTTTTGGTATATGCTTATGTTTTTTTATTGGAAGTATAAATGAGTTTTAGTTTTATGATAAATGTGTTTTCAATTTGTGATACTCCAATCTACGTTCAAAACGTTAAAAACGTTCAATTTACGTCGAATATTTCAATTCGGGATTTTCTAGTGTAGATGAAAATTTTTTTTTAATTATTAATTTTTTGCGCTAGTTAATATCCAAAATTTAACACAAAATAATTGTGTGTTGATAATTTCATAGAGTCGAGAGTATGGGTAGTCGAGCCCGGAAGTTTGTCCATTTTCATTTCCGCTGTGACAATCAATTGATGATAATGTCATACATACATTCATTGTGCGAATCGTGACGTTATTTATACACACAGAGACGTTTTAAAAATTTAATGACCCTCGTGAATTATAACAGTTATATATTCGCGCCTCGTTAAATATACAATTTATTTTTTTATCGCGATATTTTGACGTTTTAAATTTAGTACGTGCCTCAAAAATATATTAATAAAAAGTGTAGTAAATTTATTTAACGATTTTCCATTCGTGATAAATCACAATTATGTATTTTTTAACTTTAAGAAAAAAACTAAAAGATATCTCGGTGGAAAATTTATTCAAATAATAGCTAAAATTTAAAAAAACTTTTTAAGAAAGTTGTAAATAAAGGTGGAGACGAAAATTAGTTATGAAGAGGTTTCTTTGGTATTATTTCTGGCAGCAATAATGGTAGAAAATGCTCGAGGAATTGTGTTGTATCTAGACCCTTCTTCTGCTTCTTCTTCTTCTTCATCTTCGCCATCTCCATGTCCAGGTTCTTATTCGCTTCTTTACTTCAACTTCTTCAACTTGAACTTGTCTTTTTTAAGGCATCTTCAGACTCCATTAAATTTCTGGCATGCCGTAATATTCGCGTGTAAGCCCGAGGGAAATAGCATTCTTAGTACAAGCAAAAGTAAAAGCGAGAAGAAAATGTAGATCGTTTTTCGTCAGCAAGAGTTTGAGAAAACTTTTAAGAATTCAACCGGATGTCCCTTCGTTATCTATGCACTCGTCGGTTTGCCCGTTGCCCATTGCCCGAGTACTACTACAACGACTATCTTTTCACCCACACGACATTAACTTCTTCCGCAAGACGTAAACGGAGCCAATTGGAATATCTTTCCTACCGGAAAAGAACTCCAAAGTCCTCTCTTCGGGCACTTCCGAAATGTCCGACTGTAGTGTGCGCTACGTGATCTATGGTTATACTTTTTAAAATAAAATTCTCTCGATATTCCTCTTTGACCCTCTCGCCCTTCGCTCTCCGACCCTCTTGCCCTTATGTCTATACATATTTATTAAATAATTTAAATATTTATATTTCAATAAAAATTCAGATGAAAAATCATTTTTCCTTTAATTTTAAAAAATACGCCGAGTAATTTCTTAAAAACTAATTTTATTTTTTATAAAAAAGTATAAATGTAACAAAGCTGAGTAATAAATATGATGGTAGCATACACGTAATTGTAGATTCTCGGCAAGGCTAGTCGACTAAGGGTGTTACAACGGCACGTCCGGGAAAACAATAGCACACACCCACGCAGCACAAGTACAGTAACAGAATAGTATGCGTACTCTCAGTTTCCTCTTTGACTGGCTTACAGTTTATATTTCTGCCCTGTGTGTTATTATTCGTAGAGATACTGCGCGTTGACAGTAGATATATAATAGGAAGGTACATATTATTTGGCATAGCGTAAACACGCGATGTCTGGCTCCGGGTCTAGTCCACCACTTGCATACCCAACCCGGCACCAGACCAGCAGCGTCCCTTAGCTTATTTCTCTGCGGATCTGCACCACTACACAGCATCCCTTTTCATAAATACACACACCCACACAAGTCTCGTAATACCATAATAAAACTTTTGTGTCTCCGAGCGTGTCTGAGTCCTCCGTACTCGAATTTAACATGGAATTCAGCTCCGCAGAACCCCAAGGGCCACTCACCACCCCGATCTCAAACTCAAACTGAGAAATCACAGCAATACTTCCTTAACCTCCCGACTCTCAATTTGCCTTGAGTTAAGACCAAAGACAAAGATATGTATATATATATATATATAGATACATGTGCACCAACTCGAAGAAGATGCTTTCGCTCCACTGACTTGTGATTTTACTTTACTAACAGCTGGATATTCAACTATCCGATTACAATGGAACCGTGAAATTAACTCGAGAATAATGTCCAATTGAACTTTTGACTTTTAATTTAATTTTTATTTTATTTTATTATGTGAAAAAAAATAATAATGCGAAGGACATTTTATTATTTAATAAATTACCTGTAGGATTTTCTAGAGATTTCAATATTTGAATCATTTCGTCATTGAATTAGTCGTTGAAAAAAAAAAAAAAAAATAATAATTTAAATTTCGAATGCAGACGAATTCCGTAAGCAATTAATCGAGAAGTGATTCAAGTATTTTTGCCACGTCGTTGTGTGAATGGGGAGTGAAAATGCGGGATTTCATCGAGACGTAATTTCCATAGGGGGGTCTTAGGTAGAGTGCGAAGGGGGAATTACACAAGAAGAGGAGCAAGAGCATAAGCATCAGGAAGCTGAAGTAAGAGTAAGAGTAAAGGTACAAATGTATGTATGTATGTGTGTATGTGTGTATGTGTGTGAGCATGAAGCTGTGAGAGCTCCAAAGAGTCTTCTCGTTGTTCTCCTCACTCAAGTCTTGTGGACTTACCCTCGTCGCGCGACTGCTCTTATCGGCATCTGCTCCGTCTCGTGTTCGAGGAGATACACCACCCGGTAGCTCTACTGTCGCACTTTTACACCCGCACACTTGCGACACCTTATCTCCGCACACCCTGAAAGCATCCTCTCCTGTTGTCCCTCCTCTTCCCACTCTCTTTATATGCCAAGAGATTTTCCCTGTCGTACGACAACGGCGTCTGTTAAGAGGTATCTAAGTTTTTAGTGGTTGCCACCCAGATCCTTTTTATTTTTACCCTAACGCCCTAAGATTTTGCATTTTTTAAACTTTTTTCTTCTCCTCGCTTTTATGCGGTACAACTTTGCTATTATTTTTAATGCTGCCACGGACTATTACCACCGAATCAAACTTTTTTATTTGTCTTGTCTCATTATTACCCAGGCTTATCTATAAATTAATCTTTTAATACCGCGAGAGCTGACGTATTCCTGGTATTGGATTTTCCGAGACATGATAGAAAAATTTATAGGATATTATATAATAAAATATGAAAATTTTTAACGGATTGACTTTGAAGATTCGTCGGAAATCTCGAGGGAATTTCACCAGAGAATTCAGTGTTCTTCTTTTTAACTCGCGTTATTGAGTAGACGCAACTTGTCTTTTATGCTTGAGCTACCAGCTCGATCATCCGTTGTCAGCGATCCCAGAGTAGGATTTCCAGCTTTCTGTTACTTTTATTTAATATATAGATATATACATCTACAGATGAGTAAGCGAGAAAGTCTGAGAGTAGGTAAGAAGAAATTCAATCGAGCACTGCACAAAATAAACGACTCTTGGATTATCCCCCGTATCTATCAGCCCGCACTCCTACTACTTCATCTTCTAGATGCCCTTGAGAGATTTTACCTCATAGAGAATAGATCTCAAAAAAAAATCTTGACATATGATATGAATTTTATTAAATCTATTTCTTAAATTTAATTCTGTATAAAAAAATTTATTGCTCCCCAACGAAATTAAGAAATCGTAAAAAACCCACTGTCAGTATTCATATTACTCGTATTTATGTAAATTCAAAATATATATCATTATATTTATTGATAGCAATTTAATTAAAAAAAAATTACCTATTAGTCGTTATTGGCTTGCACTCGATCAGAAATAAAATCGAGTTCGTTGCACTATTCAGATTCCGGAGCAATGAAAAGAGAGAATTTATTATCAAGCGACGAAGTAGCGAGTAGCTCTTCTAATTCAAAAGTGGATTTAAAGTGTTGCCAATTTATCTGGCCCGAGTATCTGCACCCTTAATGGACTCTACACACCCTTTTTAAGTTAATTCTTCTCTTTTAGTTTCTTTCGGTGCCTTTATTTTCCTGTAATACGACTACAGCATTAGCTAGTTTCGTTACCGCCCTAACCATCCCGTTTGTTTCGTCGGCAGTTAACCCATGGACGGGACTCTGTAACGTAACAAGTCCACGAACTCTCGTTGGAAAACGTTAAAAGTGCCAGAGGGACCAAATAACACCCGAGTACCTCAACAACTCGTCTATATATATATATATATATATATATATATATATATATATATATATATATATATATATATATAATTTCAAGTGGGCTCTAAGTACTTCACATTTTCGGTGTACACATTTAACATCAACAATTCGAAATAAAAAAGGTGTAAAATAAAAAAAACTTTATTTAAGTAATGGCACTTGAATTTTATCTCAACATTACTGATAATAGCGATAGTAAATTTATCGCTGTACAAGTGTTTAAATAAGTTTTTAAATTTTTGAAATATTTTGACATCTATATCTTTTAAACGAATCAACAGAATTTGATGTTTCATTTCTCGAAATCGTTGATTCTCACAGGGGGAAGTTAAAAATGTCTGAAATCAATAATTTGATGTTGCTAAAATTAGCAAGTTCAATTTATTTTAAAAATAATGGATAAGCTTCAATATTTGTCTTTGTAATTATATTATTCTGTCAATTCAAACACTCGGAAATCGATTTCGAATATAAAGTAATAATTTTACCAATAACCGATTAATTCAACCAATCGTCTCAATCATTTTATTTTTATTTGCTTAGTTTTTATTTTTTCATGTGTTCATTTTATTTATTTATTTTTTTTTGTTTTAGTACTTTATTCTTTTGATTTGTTCACTGGTTTTATTCCCTGACAAACGCGATGACGCATGAAATTTTTCCGGCTCGACGGACCAAAGTGTATAGAGAGTTTAGCGGTACAGAGAAAGACAGTTTCTGGTTGTAGGACCAGGACATAACGCGCAGAGAGAATTTTCAACCGATATCGAATTATAGATTATTTGATTCGGAAGCCAGGAACACGCGTCTCCACCCTCTGGCCGCCATTTCAGAGCTCTCTTTTCCTCTTTTGCCTGTCGGCAACCGGCAATTCTTCCGGGGCTATAATCCGCTTAACTTGACAACGTCGATTGCAAAAACTTGTGGAAGAAAAATGCTTTTTCACCAATACCGACTATTAAGCTCTCAGTGACTATTCCCATGACACTTTTGTATTTTGACTTTGGTATATTTTACATTTCGATGGCTCCTGATTTTGTTTTTTCAAACCCATTTGAATTAGTCTTTACGATTTTCCGTTATAAAAAAAAAAGTTTTTTATTTTCCCGCTTTATTTACGCCTGAAAAAACTTTTCATTAAATTCTCGTTAAACTTTCACTGTAAAATAATTTTTAAAATCCATCTACAAAAATCCTAAAATTAAATAAATAAATCTATCAGTATATTTGTCAAGACTTAGTCTGATAAATCTTTCTTAATCCTGAAGTGGCCACAACAGGATACAGAAAATCCATATCACTATTGGAAAAATAAAAAAAATATTAAATATCTCACAGATAAAATATCTGTATCTCCAAATAGCTTTACTCCGACAAATTCCGGTAGTTTTTTCGTTTCTTAAATAAAAATATCTCACTGCAGCGTAGATAGACAGATAAAAGTGCTTAAATAAAAAATATTACTCTCTTTCTACGGTTTATTTTTCTTGTCCGTCAGAGTTAAGAATTTGTGACGTAAAGAGTTTCACGTGCGACGAAAAACATCCGCCCGGAAAAAGCTGAGAAAATTTACTCGGACGTCTTCTTGTTGGAGAATTTCTCTTCAGAGGGAGAAAAAGTGAATGAGCTGTAGCTACGGAAAAAAATTAAGAAATAATAATAATAATAAAAAAAAGTAGAGGGGATTAATGCCAGGAAATAAAGAACGTTAAATTTCTGACGGCCATGGAAAAATTTCCTTCGCTGTATTAATTTGTCTGCAACCCTCTTCGCCCCCTAGTAATAATAATTATAATTATAATCATAATAAAACCAACAGCAACTCTTGTGCAATCCCACTCTCTCCCCTTTTGGCTTTTCAGAATCAGAAACACGTTTTCATTATTAATTGCACAGGAACGATGTTGTTTGTGGTCTATAAGATTATTTCTTGAGCAAAGACTTTTAAATAAAAAAAAAAAAAATTGATAAATAAATAAATAACATTAGTGCTTACCGACAAACGCAATTACCAATAATTATATTACAATATTTTATTTTCTCACTAAAATAATTACTGTAACATAATTAACATTCAAGCGCAGATTTTTTTCCGCGTGATTTTAATCGATGAAGGGAAAAATAAACCAAGCAATAATTATTATATGGCTGAGCAAACTGGATACGGTCTAATAATCTATCCAATAATAAAAATTAGTCATAGGATTATGTAAAATGTAATTTTATAAATTACATCGACTTATAAAAACATAAAATAATATTAAAGCCAACAAAACTCATAAAACTTGATAACAGATTATTGTATTTATAAAATCTGTTTAGCTTAAGCCTTTCGACGCCCGTTCATATAAATAAAAGTTAAATAATATATAGCCGAGTATTAAGAAAAATAGTGTGTAGTGTTAACTTTTTAAAAATAACTTTGATGACAGGGGGGCAACAACTACCGTTGCAAGTTTCTCTATTCGTGTGAGCAAGGAATTACCGCACACGACCGAGTTTTTTTCGTTATTCCTCAGAGTAAAGTAAAAAAGTTTGTAAAAGCAACACACAACCGAGTATGCTGCAGACATGCTTCTTGTTAGACGAAAGTTTAACGCAAGACCAGCTACCGATACATCTTACGACGACGTAAACTCTTAAAAAATTGATATTGGCTCGCCACCTCGTCCCCGTCTTACCCTTTAGTCCGAGTAATCCTTGCACCCCCGCGTAATGTCACAGAAACCTGCTTTCACTATATAACTTTTATTATTTCCTCTACTTTTTTTCGGACTTTGCGATTGAATTCCGCTAAAATATCCATTGCTCTGTTGGGTGATTTTTTTCAATGCCATACTGCACATTCTAGTTTTCCGTCGAACCAAATCAATCGAGCAACCGAACTGTCGTTTAGTCAATTGACCATCACCTCGTTCAAAATTTATGAAAGTTCAAAATAAATAATAATAACGACATATAAATTAATTGGCCTTCAATGATTAGATATCTATAAGATACATTATTTTCAAGCCTTTTTTTGACTTTAAATTTCAAAACGTCATCAATTATTTTTACTTCAAATAGTAAAAAAAACATAACAATTATTTCTGAATATTTGAAATTTTTCAACAATATCTGGATAGAATTTCAAATTACATGGTAAGAAAAATATTTGTGTAATGCTTAGAGAAGAATTTGTTTATTTTAATTTTAATATGACAAAAATGTGTGTAAATATTTACATTATTTTCTGCCCGTAAACCATCTGGTTGAACCTTTTTTATTTTTTCATATTAAAAAAAAAAAAAAATGAAAATATTGTACAAAGAATGAAACATGTACATGTCTCTTTAGAGTTAGCTTTGTGTTGAGAAGTACACTGCATATATTCATCTCTTGTACGTACACAGAACACAATTGCACTCTGACGTGCATGGCAGGGAAGAGCACTTTGGTGCATAAAACATCCTAACCAACTGGCCTCTGGTTCTTGCACTGTGTTACACGAAAAGCCACAACACGTTGTCTGAGTGGTGTTTACAATGCTCGGTATTAAACCACAAGGTTTTACTCGAGACAGGTTTATTTACGTATTTAATACCAAACAAAATAAAGTGCAAAAAAAATTACCATCCAGACGGACAAAAAGCGATGTCAATTTCCCGGGTATTCAAAACCCGATGACACATTAATTAAGATCAAATTGGATAACAGTTATTAAAGTTATTAAATACTGCATGAAAATAATGACCGAGTGGATGAAAAAAAAAAAAAACTTTGGCGTCTGAAAGTACAAGTTGAAAACCAGCTGCGATAGGGCATTCGGATCCTAATACTGGGAGTTATAACCACAAGTGTGAGAGCAAAGACGGAAATAGAATGAAAAGCCAGTACAGTGAGAAATCGTATATATTAAACCGCGTTACTTTCAACGGGACTGCTGCAGCAGGGCAACCAAACGTAACTTTACGCTTTGCGCACGTATTACCACAAGATAACTCGCTTCCCCTCATTTTTATGTTTTTTTTTCCTCTTTCTTTACTTTTTTTGCTCCGCAATACCCAAGTGTAAGTGTAAGTGTAAGTAAATCCGACATATTATTTCCAATGGAAATATTTCACATTCAGGGAAATATTTACACGTGATATATTCAAAGTTTTGAGAAAATTCAAAAGCATCTTTGACTTCAACGCCTTTTGCTTATAAAAAAGTACATTCATATTTTTGCAAATGGACTTATTAAATTAAGGAAATATCCGCTGACTTTTTACAAAAAATTGAACCGTGTTCTTTGATATCAATGTTACTAAATTTCAAAGAAATATATTTTTTTAATTACTACGATGGTTTTAATTATATACAGTGTGATTAGAGTTATTAGGTGATATTTTACTAAAATATATAGGCCACTACTCGAGTCGAAATATTGAACTTACATTTAACTTACGTTAACTTATAGAACTTACATCTAACTTAAATAACTTATTGGGCTTGATTATAACTTGAATCGACTTAAATAAAAATACTGACTTAATTATAACTTACCTGGAATAAAATTAAGCGAAAGTGAACTTGAATGTACTCCCAAGTCGAAATTTGAATCGTAAATTGGAAGTATTGGACGTTGAAATCGTCATCTAGATATTCAATGTTAAAAAAGATGGACAAAATCAATTCCCTTCGGCCTTTCCGTGGGGGATTTTAATGAGTAGAACGATAAAAATACTCCCGTTTTTGCATTATCCGGCTTACAGACTTGAACTTTGGCACAAATATTCCCAACAATCTTACGAATCACCCACCATCGGTATTTTTCCGGAAACTAACTCCGAGGGGGGTTTTACCGGAGTGAAAGATTAAAATACTCCTGTTTTTGCATTATCCGGCTTACAGACTTGAACTTTGGCACAAATATTCCCAACAACCTCACAAATCACCCACCATCGAAGTTTTCGAAAAAAATACCGATCACTTTGGGTTAATTTTATTCCAGATAAGTTATAATTAAGTCAGTATTATTATTTAAGTTGATTCAAGTTATAATCAAGCCCAATAAGTTATTTAAGTTAGATGTAAGTTCTATAAGTTAACGTAAGTTAAATGTAAGTTCAATATTTCGACTCGGGTATTTTTGTTTAAAACCGAAAATCAGCTGAAATAAACATTCATGTGTGGAATGTAAAACTTGTTAGGGAAATTTCACATTCCCAGAGGATCAGTCGTCCGATTGGGAAAAAAAAAGTATGAATATATATTTTATTTATGAATATATGAATGTATTCTATCTGAAGTGACGACTGCTCACCGATGATACTGTGTAAATGTTCTGCATCCCCGATTTTCTGGCCTGTCCGCAGCACATGCGTATGCACATGCACGAGTGAATCAAGAAATTCATATATCACATCGGATATTGCGAAAATTTATATTTCCTCAGCTGAAAAGTGAAATAGATTATACAGCGAAATGAATGTTGTTAAAAAAAAATTAATATTCGGAATTGAATCACCTATTTGTGCTTTAATATATTTTTTCGAGGTACATAATTAAAAATCAGTCTTTGATGTTTTTGCTGGCAAGAAAAAAATAATAATAAAGGAAAAAAACCGTTGCGATTTAAAAACCAACGAAAGAGTTTAAAATGAAATTTGGCTCAGCGGATAGCTTTAACGCAAATTATAAAACAGTATTATATATAATGCAAAAGTGTATGCGCTTCAAAGCAAGTTAATTTTCTACCACTTTTTAACTGCAATCGAGTTTCTTGCCGAGAAAAGCGCCAGACTTTTGTAATTACTCCGGATAAAAAACGATTTATAATTTATTATATTTTATATGGATTAGCGGTACGCTTTCAAACAACAATAATATAGAAAAATTTATGACAATGAAAAAAAATAATAATGACAAAGAGATATAATTGCATAGACAGTACAATTGGATATGCTTGTATACCAAACAAAGAAGTTTCCAATTCGCAAACTATAACCTCATCATCCATGCGGTTTCTGTTTGTGTTTGTATGTGTAATATGCTAACTTCTTTAAACCGTTGGTTGATACCCACACCTGTATTCGTCAACAAAACAATAGTTCACTCTGTAGTCCACCTCACTTAGATTTCTTCATCATCTCTACAAATATATCTGATAATTAATGTGTTCCAGTTCATAAAGACAAATGTTATTTTTGTTTTGTTTGAGAAGACTAGCTATTAAGAACGTTTATTTTTCAAATATTAATTAATTTTCTTCTATTGAAATTACAATAGTTTTTTATACAAATAAATAGTGTACAATGTGGTATTATACGCAGCATTGCTTTTAATACATGAAATGACGTTTGGCTTATATCTGCCCTGTTATGACAAAACGACGTATCTCGAGATACGCTGTTTTGTCGTAACAAAGCTAAAAAGGTTTATTTAGTGTCACTTAATAATAGGGTATCATCAAAATTTTACTAATTTAATTAATTATGCCAATAATATTGATCAAATGTGCGTAAAAGAAATGAAAAAAACGTATATTTTTTGCATTGGAAATTTAATTCTTCGAGTTACAGCGTTTTGTCATAACAATTTCATCTATTTATCAAAATAAGCATTAGATTCTTACGATACAAAAAACGTATCTCGAGTTACAACGTTTTATCATAACAGAAATTAATTTTTCCGTTAAATTGTACTCAAATTCTGTTAAAACTTTAAACGCTTTTTTCTCGAAACTATAATTTTTGAGATACGTCGTTTTTTTATGACAGGGCAGATATTATGCTAGAGCGTATTGCTGTAAAAAATCAGATATCAGATGATAAAAATATTAAATGCCTAAAGAAACAGCTTTCATGTAAGTTTAATGATCATACTGACTAGGCGCACAAATATTATTGGCGGCATATACATAATTTGGGGAGTTACATTGGCAATGATAATCAATACATGAAGAATTTGCAACTATGCATTGACCATCTTTCCAACAAGCGCCACCTATCAATGGTAAACATGTTGCTCTATTATATTGTGTAGTATTTGAGTTACACAAACAATTGTGATTAATCGAACATTTTGCATGCCATGGGTCTCCACAATCAATAAGTTCATTACAATAAACAACCGATGATTCTACAAAATAAAACAGAAATCAATTATATTTAAAATTATAGTTTACCAAAAGATCATAAATTTTAGTTGAGAAAAAAAATGATCTAAAAATTAAACTGAAGATCATACTGACTCTCTACACACTGATTTTCTGACACAGCAAAAAAATTTGGTTTACATTGACATGTATGATCAAGACAATAAGAATTATCAAATCTACACTCTTCATCGTTTATACAAAATCCGTCAATTATTGGTGTACATAAAGTTGTGTTAAATGCAAAATAATTAATTCGACAAACGCATATTTTATCTGCTGAACATACAGCATTCATTATTGTTTCACAATCATATAGTCTCTCACATGGATAACCTAATGAAACTTTATACGCAAAGACGAAATAGCTCAGATTAGAAATGGCAATAACTACTTTCATGCAAAATGCTACTAACATGATAACAATAAATTAAATTTTTATCGATACCACATTACTATTTTATGTGTAAGCTCGAGAATGTAGTTAATTCATTCTCAATGCGAAAAATGATCCTTACTTGGTGGGCATTCATCAAAAGTACTGACAGTCCGACGTTTATAAAATTTTCTACATCGACACTTTCCAAGAAAGCAAAATGAATTCTCGACAAAACAGTCTGCAGTGCTCGAACAAAATCCATCTAATAGTGGTGCACATGATGACGTACCGTTAATCATGATGTAATTAGTTTTACAAACACATTCTTTATTTTGTGCGCATTCTTTATGTGGTTTATCCATACAGTCATCATTTGTCACACAGTATTTATAATTTACTAAAAAAAATTTAAAACGAAAAATATTTATTTTTCCATTAGGACGTTAAGTTAACTCACCTGGTTTACATTCATTATTAGACACAGAGTCATAGTAAGGACTGCATTGACATTTGTTATCAATACAAATCGAATTTTCGACTCTGCATACTTTATTTGTGGTACACATTCCACCGATAGGTACAGAACAAGTTGTTTCATTAAGAGAAATGTAATTGTTTTTACAGACACACTTATTATTCAAACATTCAGCCGCCCATATTTTATAACAATCAAAATCATGATTGCATGATCCTTGCAAATATGCTAAAAGTTGGAATAAAATTTAGCTGAAACTCGAAATAAGACTATCAGTGTTTTACTCACACTAATAATATAAAAATTATGCAAGAAGACAACAAATAGTCTTATAACGTGAAATGAATGAATATTCTTATTGTTATAGAAACAATATATACTTGGTAAGCAATTATTATCAATTCGTGCCACATATTTAGGTTTACATTGACATTTAGAATTAATACAAGCAGAATTTTCTACCACACAAAATTCACTTGTCATACAGAGTCCATTCAAAAGTGGTGCACAAATCGTTTCGTTCAATGCAATGTGGTTCCGTGGACAAAATACTTTACCATTCACATGAACTTTTGAATCGAAATAAGCTAAAACAAAGTAACATTGATAGCAATTATTTTTTCTTCTACTTTATCCACTTACTTGGTGAACAGCGATCATAAGATTGCGGTGCGAAGTCACCCTTGCATTGGCAATGATTATCGATACAAGCGGAATTATTAGTAAGACATTCTTCACTTGTCTCACAAAATGAATGTAAAAGAGGTCGACATGTTGACTGATCTTTTTCAACGTATTCGAATCGACAAGAACATTTATTATCTCCAGAACATTCAGCATACATTATTCTCCGGCAATCTTCATCATTTTGACATGATTGTCCCAAAAAGTCTTTCAGAATACATTGATTAGAATAATGGTAATAATTAAAAATATGTTCATTTAAATTTTACTAACTCGGTAGGCATTGACCATTATCTTGCTTATAGGAACCGAAACATTTACATTGACCATCCTCACAAATAGAATTATGAGGAACACACTTTTCATATGACTCACAGTTCGCTCCCAATAAAGGCAAACATGTAGTATCGTTCTCATGTGGAACATAATTTGATTTACAAACGCATTTATTTTTTGAACATATGGCGTTGCTTATTTTGTAACAATCAAGATCGATTTCACAAGACCTACCTAATATATCTGAAATAATACAAATTGTTGTTCGAATTAATTAGTGTTTGGAATAAGAAAAGGGTTTTTTTTTCAGCCACCTGCTTCCATGCAATAAAATGTTATCTTTGTTATTCCCCGTTGACATACGTCGCTTTTTTCACAGCATGGTTGTGCCAAATATGGATCACACTATTGATAAATATAAATTTTTTGAATATGCGATAAAAGGTTCTTTATCAACAAATTTGAAAAATTCAACATAAATCAATAATATATATGATTTCTTACAGTATCGCTATTATGTTTGCAGTCATCTATATTTTTGTCAGTTGATCGTGCGAAACGAGCAATCAAAGTCAGTGCTACAATCAATATCAAATATTTAGTTTCAGTCAACATTTTTCTGTCGCACAGTGAGAAATAGAAAAAAAAAAAGTTTTTATCCTTGAAAGTTAATATTCACATAAGAAAATTTTAATAATCCGAAAATTTGAATTTATACTTCAATTTTTTAACCACACGAAAAATCCACGAATATTTTGACGCATTTTAGTTTTGTGACTAATCATTCCACCAGTTCAATAGTACATTACAGTTTTATTTTTGTCACTATAAAACGAAAAAGAAATAATCAAGAATAAAGAAACTATTAAAATCATTATTAAAAACAATAAAAAAAATAGATTAGTAAACCCGAATGAGACATAAAAACATTTTTATATAAGTATATATATTTCTATTAAATATTATAAACTAGTCAATTAGAAGTGGTAAACATTTTGTTAGTAGGACTGTTATAGGTGAGATTATTCATGTAGACATACAATTTAACTACTAAGCCTTTATTTTCAATTCATATTTTAAGTAATAATACAGATTTTAATGATAGAAAAATATGTGGGCTTACGTCATTAATATAAATTGGAAATTTGTTTACTCTGAATCACTTTCTAAAAATGAATTAGTGAAATTCATTGTGGATCAGTGGATAGTCACCATTTCTGCAGCTATAAGTATACAACTAATTCAATCAGTGGTATACTTATAGCTTTTTTTTTCAGTGCACATTCACTCAGTTGCAGAAATGCAAAGATTATTGGCGACACGTACATACTTTGGGGAGTTACATTGGCAATGATAATCAATGCATAAAGAATTTGCAACTATGCATTGATCATCCTTCCAACAAGCGCCACCTATCAACGGTAAACATGTTGCTCTATTATATTGTGTAGTGTTCGGAAAACACCAACAATTGTGACTCGGCGAACATTTTGCATGCCACGGGTCTCCGCAATCAATAATCTGATTACATGAAATTACCGATGATTCTAAAAAGTAAAACAGAAATCAATTACATTTGAAATTATAGTTTATCATAAAATCGTAAATGATCTAAAAGTTTAATTGAAGATCATACTGACTCTCTACACACTGATTTTCTGACACAGCTAAAAAATTGGGTTTACATTGACATGTGTGATCAAGACAATAAGAATTATTAAATCTACACTCTCCATCGTTTAAACAAAATCCATCAATAAACGGTACACAAAAATTTGTGTTAAATGCATAATTATTACTCTGACAAACGCATGTTTTATTTTCCGAACATACTGTATTTTTTATCGAAATGCAATCAGATGTATACTCGCACGGATATCCTATTGAAACTTTGTACGAAAAAAAGAATGTATCAAATTATAAATTTCATCATTTTCATTCGTAATGTTACTGACACAAAAAATTAATCTCACTTGGTACACATTCATCAATATGATTGATAAAATGAAGTTTATAAAATTTTTTGCATTGACATTTTCTGCGAAAACAAACTGAATTTTTGATCAAACACTCTTCGGTTTTTGAACAAGATCCATTTAATAACGGTCCACACATTGGTGTCTCATTTATCTCTACGTAATTGGATTTGCAAACACACTTTTTATTTTTCGCGCACTTTTTATGTGGCTTGTCAGCACAGTCATCATTCGTCACACAGTATTTATAATTAACTGAAAAAAAATTAAAATGAAAAATAATTAACTTTCCATTCTGACGTTAAGTTAACTCACCTGGTTTACATTCATTATTAGACACAGAGTCATAGTAAGGACTACATTGACATTTATTATCAATACAAATCGAATTTTCGATCAGGCATTGTTCATCTGCGGTACACATTCCACCGATAGGTAAAGAACAAGTTGTTTTATTAAGAGAAATGTAATTATTTTTACAGACACACTTCTTATTCAAACATTTAGCCGCCCAAATTTTAGAACAATCGAAATTATAATTACAAGATCCATTCAAATGCGCTGAAAATTAAAATAATTTGAATTATATATGATTCAAACGAATATTTTTATCTTTATAGAAATAATATATACTTGGTAAGCATCGATTATTGAGTCGCGCCACATATTTAGGCTTACATTGACATTTAGAGCCAATACAAGCAGAATTTTCTACTACACAAAATTCACTTCTTGTACAGAGTCCATCCAAAAGTGGTGCACACATCGTTTCGTTTAATGCAACGTGGTTCGGCGGACAATAGCACTTACCGTTCATCAGACATGACAGAAATAAATTTTTTCTGCAATTGTCTGGATCAGTTTTACAGTCCAAAGTCACATAAGCTAAAACAGAGTAACATTGATCGCAGTTCTTTCTTCTTCTACTTTATCCACTTACTTGGTGAACAGCGATCACAAGATTGCGGTGCGAAGTCACCCTTGCATTGGCAATGATTATCGATACAAGCGGAATTATTAGTGAGACATTCTTTACTTGTCTCACAAAATGAATGTAAAAGAGGTCGACATGTTGATTGATCTTTTTCAACGTATTCAAGTGGACAAGAACATTTATTATCTTCAGAACATTCAGCATACTTTATTCTCCCGCAATCTTTATCTATTTTGCATGATTGCCCCAAAAATCCTTTCAAAATGAATTAATCAAAACAAAGTTTACAATTCAAAATGTTTTTCCTATTTTTTTTTTTTAAACTATACTAACTTGGTTGGCATTGACCATCGGTTTCTTCATAGAAAGCGAAACATTCACATCGATTATGTATACATTTGGAATTATGAGGTGCACACTTTTCAAAGAGCTCACAATGTTCTCCTAATAATGGTAAACATATTGAATTGTTCTTATACGGAACATAGTTTGGTTTACAAACGCATTTGTCTGTTTTTGAACATATGGCGTTTCTAATTTTGTAACAATCAAGATCACTTTCACAAGACTTTCCTAATGTATCTGAAACGAAACAAAATAATTCGCAAATGAATTAATATCCCTCAAAAAAAAATCAAAGCTTCTTTAAAAAGTATTATCCATTTACCTGCCTCCATGCAATAAAATACATCTCTTGTTAATCCCTGTTGACATATGTCGCTTTTTTCACAACATGGCTGAGTCAAATATGGATCACACTGCCAATATATAAAATTTTTTGTAATACATTTCAAATAAAATGCTAATTCTCCTGCGAATTCAGAAAATTAAGCTTTAAATAGTATTAATTATTTCTTACACTATCACTATTATATGCACACTGATTTGCGTTTTCGTTATTTCCAAAGACGATTGAATTTGCGAATGAATCTATCAAAATCAGAATCAAAAACTTAGTTCCAGCGGGCATCTTTTTGTTGTATAGTGATACGAAGCTTATTTTGTAATATATTTTTTTTATCGTCACTTGCTTTGCCTTCACGCGATCCACCTCATCAGTTGTTTTTTAGATATCTCGTTGTATGTAAGCAGACCGATCATAAAATTTTGTAGCAAACAACATCGCTGTTTAAATTGCTATTGATACCTAGTCTCAAAATTACTTCGAAAATAAAATTTAATGATGATTTGACCAATTAATTTGATAGTGATAATTGAACAATTAATACCGCCTTCTTAATTACTTTTATGACATTAATTTCATACTATCAACTTTTTAGGGGAAAACCAAAAATATATGTCTATATATATATATAATTGGTTTCTCCCTTAATAGTTCATAATATAAAATTGAATAGATGTCAAGAAACTGATAAATAAAAACACGCTAGGGAATTCCGTCAAGAAATCTTTAGTTTGTTATTCCCAATAAATCCACGTTCATACAAAAAACTAATCGCAATCCGTAAAAAAACGACACTTATCTGTCGCAAACATTTCGCTGTTATTCCAAAACATGTGTTGTCATTTCTATTGATGCATAATATAATGATACCGTCGACGATGTCTAAGTGAACTAGACATTTGGCTGTTGATTCTCATATCAGACTTCTGTTCTAGTCTATAACTTTATCCATGTAACGTTCTGTATAGCATATTTACTACAACTAGTGACGCATGAATATCCTAGCTCGTTTCTCTAGTTTATACACATCAGACACCGATGCTAGAGCCAACTCATGGCCCCAGGATACGAAGGATTTATTGCCACCGCAAAATGTGTTTCCTTGTCTGGTCGAGTCGAACGAAATTGCAAACGAGACACCGACTGTATAATACCACTGGCAGAAGGGAGAGAACGATAAAACCATCTCGTACGTTCGTCATTCTGTTCTCTGAAAGCAAGCCCTTAATTCAACCGCAATTATTCGTCACTCAAACCTATATGTATGCATAAAAGAATCTTCTGGATAGATGACTATGTGGCAGATGAACTATTGCACATAATTTATCTTTAAAACTAGTTTACATTTGTTGCTATTGTGCTCAAGCGAATTACTTAAATATATCCCGTATGAAAAAACAATACATGGTTAAAATATATAAAATCATATATGTTTGCAACAAAACAATATATGATATATTATATTGTATATTATAAAAAATCATATAGAGATTTTCGCCGATTTAATATAAAATTATATACAGTAGTAAATATATGTATTCCATATATGAAACTTATATGCTTTTTATATTTTAAGCTATATATAAATTTACATTTACATTATAATATATTGTATTGATATATTTTCTTTTATATTTAAAAAATATAAAATTTTTATATGAAATGAAATATATGGTAGCATATAATTTATATTATATATGGCACCATATATTTTCTTTGTTATATTTAAGCATATATTTTATTCGGTGTATGTATATGTATATTGGGATATTATATATTCGCATCAAATTAACTAATTTTGAAAATTTAAACTGCAATTTAAAGAGTATATTAAAATTTAGATCTAATTTAATTGGAGTTAGTCATACGAATAAGAAATTTTTTTTTTTCCATACACAATATAAATATATGTTTTTTTATATGATCAAAATATATATTTTTATGTATGATAAAAATATAGTTTTCGTATATGAAAAGAATATATATTTTCATATATGATAAAAATATATTTTTTGTATATGATTGACATATATATTTTATACATGCTAAACATATACGGACTCGTATATGATGAGTATTATATTTTTTAATATAAAAAAAAAATATATCAGAAAATATAGTTAAATTCGCCACATATATTTTCTGATATTTATCATATATTTTACATATATTTTGACCATATATGTTATTTTCATACGGGATGTCATATTCGTGCTGAAGAAGTGTTGGTTGACCAACTGATATATTATTAAAAGAATAAAAATATATAAATAGAGGTGCATTAAAAAGTACATAAAAAAAAATATGATAAAACTGCAGAAATGTTCACGAAGCGTATCAAGCTTGTTAGATGATGAACACAAATTATAAAAGTTCACCCTCGCGTGAGACTAAATTAAGGTCTCTTGCAAATTGACACTTTTTTTTTCTCTCACTATTTTTTTTTTAGTGTACTTATATTTTTACTCTTTATATTTCACTAATACTCATATGCTTAGATTATCTCGTTCTGTACTTCCTCCGTTATCGTATGCGCTTATATACTTTTATATATATATTGAGTGTACGACTCGACACACATATACACAGACATAACTTTTCTCGTAGACTACTTCTTTGTATAATTATATTTCCCAGGTAAAAATGCTGCCACAAGCAAGACCGCAAACTGAAATGTGCCTCCCTACGTCTCGATGTAATGAGTGTAATAAAGGAGGGTAATAAGGATGAGAATATAACGAGATAGGAGGGAGAGTTAGTGACTAAAGTGGTGCTTGTAATCCTTGGAGACTCTCCTGTAATTTTCCCGAGACTAAACATATTTTTTTTTGCTTCAACTACAATTTCATTATGTTTATATACATGTATATATTTTATTGTATTCTACAATTACTTATTTATTTTTTTATTTAAATATCTTTACGTCATAAGTATCAAATGCACGTGTCTGAAAACCAGTCAAGGCGAAACAATGAATAGAAAGAATTTAACGTTGAAGAATAGGCGGAAAAAAGTAAATTGTGTGTAAGTCTGAATAGTTGAGGGAAATATGAAGTTTTTCATTTTATAAAAGAATTGTTTTTTGTTTTACTGTGTGCTTGGTCGAGCATTAATTATTTTCAAAATTATTACATAGGTTGTTTCAAAGGTTCTCTTGTCATATTATGACAAAATTCATCAGACATTCTTTGTCTCATTATAACGTTCCTTTTATTACAGTTTTTTTTTTTTTTTTTTAATACTACAGTTCCGTTTGAAACATAACCCGGTGAGGAAAAAACTGAAAATAAAATTCTATCAAGAAATTTTCACTTTCTCTTGTACTATTTTTTTATTTTATTATTTTTTATTGTAGTTTATTTCTATTTTCTTTTTTCCTCCCCGTAGAATCTCAAAGAATAACTTTTATAATATTGCAAGGGGTTAGTCCTGTAGCTTAGAAAAAATTTTATTTTTTTCCTGTCACACTTTCAATCGAGAAAAAAACCAGTGTCCCATGAATTTGAGAAGTGAGTCGTAAAAAAAGGAAAGAAAATAAAGAAAGTTTATTTTTTATTATATTCGACCAATGTGTCATTTCTTTCAATTTTATCATTCGTATATATGTATACTATACATATAATACAAAAGTGAGTCTGTAAATAAAGCGTGAAAAAGAGGAAAAATAATAAATAGCTACATATGCGATTTTTATGAGATTACTGTTGAAGGTATTGAAAATATCATTTTTCAGGCGGGAAAAAAATAAAGTGGAAAGAGATTTTAGCGTAAATTCTTAGCATTCCAGTCTCTTGTAAAGATAAACGGTGAATCATAGAATTATATTTCCGAGATTGCAAAATCATTCAGAAGATTGCCAAGAGTCTCTTGTCGTCTGTGCTATTGATAACGCTTCAAAAAAATAAACTCGTTGAAATAGAGGCAGGTTGATAAAGAGAGAAGGAGAGCATAGATCGAAAATAAAGATAAAAAAGTATGAAAGAAGATAATATAAATGCTCGAGGTGAAAACTCATGCTCTCGTGCAATTTATTGGAAATGTGTATTCCCGTAGCTTTTCCCTATCGTTCTTTTTCAGTCAATTGGAAAGAATGTAATAAATAGCTTTTGGTGGTGAAAGGGATGAAAGTAAATATGATGAAGCCCTTAAGGTATTGAATAATATTACTAAAATTGTCACGTTGATAATTTATATTTATTTCAACACTCTTCACTTAACTTCAATGCTCTTTTATTGAATTACACTTTTAATCATCAGCCATCCATGAAAATAATTATCAGTAGAATTTAATAAATCGTCAATCCTATTTACAGACTTGTTATTTTGTTCAGTTAAATTCCATCGAATCCGAATTCATTATTTATACATGGAAAGAAAATAATAGCAGCGGTTCCCATAATTTTGTGAAATTTTTTCCTATACCATCATAGGAATTACGACCATAAATTATGGGAGCGGTTCCTATAATTATAGGAATGTTTCCCATAATTATAGGAATAGTTCATATAATTATGGGAATGATACCCATAACACTATAGGAATGATTCCTATAATTATAGGAATGGTTCCTATAATTTATAGAAATACTTTCTATAATATTATGGGAATCATTCCTATAATTTATGGGAATGGTTCCTATAATTTATAGGAACCATTCCCATAAATGATAGAAACCATTCCCATAATATTATGGGAATGGTTCCTATAATAGTATGGGAACTATTCCCATAATATTATGGGAATGATTCCCATAATGCAATTGGAATGGTTCCTATACCATTATGGGAATCATTTCCATAATATTATGGGAATAGTTTCCATACTATTATAGGAACCATTCCTATAATATTATGGGAATGGTTCCCATATTATCATGAAAAAATTATTTTAAAGAAGTGTGGTAATCACTTCTACAATACACAGAAATATTATTAAACATAAAAACAAAAATTCAAACATTGAAAAAAAAAATCGTATTTGGCAAAAAAACATTAAAATTTTTAACAAGAATTTTTTGTCAGCACAAAACATTCAAGAAAATTTAAATTTTGGGAAATTTCTACACTATTGTGCAAAAAAAAAATTTTATGAAATTATAGGGATGGTTCCCATAACATTATGGGAATAGTTCCCATAATATTATAGGAATAGTTCTTATACCAATATGGGAACCATTCCCATATCATTATGGGAACCATTCCCGTAATGGTATGGGAACTATTCTCATACTATTATGGAAATGGTTCCCATAATATATGGGAACCATCCCTATAGTAGTATAGGTTCTATTTCCATACCATTATGGGAACCATTCCCATAATGCATAGCAAAACTTCCCATAATTTTCTTTCCGTGTACATTTTACATCAATGTACAATCATTTAATCACTACCCGGTATTGAATGTTTAAATACTTATGAAAAGCGTCAGTAATCCTTGATTCGTCGGTTAAAATTGATCAACTCAGTTGGAACGTCACTAAATGTTTAACTAATTTCAACAAGTGGTACAGCAGCTAATGACATTATGCAACTCTCAAATAACACAAACCGCACAGTAGTTCTCACGTTTATTATCCACTTTATCTGTCCTATTATTTTATCCGTCCGTTCAAAACTCTCAATGATTACAAACAAATATCGGAGCAATTATTCATCGGCGATAGCCTGTGAGTGTCAAAGAATCGAGTCAAAATACAGAAGAAATAAATTTTTGATGAAAAAAAAAAAAGGGATAAAATAAAACTGTCGGTACTGATAAAGCTTACAATGGGTAACAAAAGCCAACAATTTATTGACAGTTTATCTCAAAAACTGGAATTTTATCGTATAAATTTGTCCGATCGAAAAAAAACCAATAAAACATTCCGTGTGTCGTTGAAAAAAGTCAAAGGATTAATCGAAAAAAAATGTTTCATTCATTTTTCCGAAACTAATGAAATTTTTTTTGTTCTTTCATCCAAAAAATACTGAAGGATTAAAATATGATGGATTACTTTGTACCAAGTTAGTCTCAGTTGATAAAATAATTGTTTCGTCACTGAAAAAAATCTCTTCTTATTTAATCCAGAGGTAAAAAATGTCTTCTTACTGTTCGAAAGTTTCAATAGAGGGAAAAAAATATTCTGAAAATTAAACAAAACGACTGGATAATATAAGCAATGTAGGGATAACTAAGTAACTTTTAAAACTTAAATTCTCAGTGGCACAAAGAATCTAATTTAAACAGAACACTTTTATTATTTACCTTTCTCATTATCTTCCAATTATATTAACTCAGTAATTACATTGCGGTATTTACGACAAAATTAAATAGAAACTTAATGAATAAACCATTAGAAATTTTTATTTTTTTTTTTATTTTACATGATAACAAACTACACACACGCAAGTACTACGTAAATACAACATACTGCAGTAAATGTGTCTATAAATCTTGTAGTAATCGATTAGCTCAAATGGGAGGCTTTCAAATTATCCGTTGATAGCTGGTTGCGTGACGAAAGTAATTTATTTAAAAATGTCAAACACTCGTTTTATTATAATTTTTATTTTACACTCTCACTCAAGTATTTGTTGATGGATTACATCACACTTGGTAATTTATCAATCCGCAACAAACTTAACATTTTATCGTGTTAATACATTAAACTCTTTATTTAACCATTAGACCAAAAGCTTTTGCTACTTTCGTGCTACTCGATTAATTATCGGCCATCTCATCTTACTTATTATTCTTTAATTAAACTACTCTAGCACTTTTTTTTACTTGATAATCATTCTCTGTAACTAATTATTTTTTTTCTACTTATTTACTGCACGTGCGCGGAGAAAAATGGGCCTCAAAAGTTGATAATAATAACAGACAATAGAAAAACCCATTTTTAGTAGATTTCATAGAAATCTATTTTTTGCATTTGTCCTCATGGTGGAATTTCCAAAGAATTTTGCCATAATCTATCATAATTCACCGAGTAGGTTCCAAAAATACCATTGGTTCAAAAGTTTATATATATACATAATATAACGCGGCCTGTTGCGACGATAGCGTCCACAATTTTTAACGGATCTTAATGAAACTTGGCACACTTATTCTATAAACGATTACCACGGTTAAGTTCGAAGATGAGCAAAATCGGTCAACTAGTTTAGAAATGGTGGACATTTGAAATTCAAAAATAACGAAAAATCCTACTTTTTCGGCTTTTTTCAAAAATAACTTTTTAACCAGTATATCTATCCTAATTATGTAAAAAGAACTTGATAGCCGATAAAAAAAGCTATATTTTCCTTTTTTTATTTTTTGTTTTACGATAATTGTTCCACTTTTAATAAGGGTTTAAAGTCATGTACCTGAAGATCGGAACGTTTTTCGTGGAACGAAAAAAAGAAAAAAGAAATGAATAATAAAAAATATACTGAATCTAGATTTCGGAAATGTTTCGCACGTCACCCGAAAATGACAGGCCACCCCCAACTACCCCTAAATTCGCCTTTAGACACGAATTTCGTGAATTATTTTCATTTTCGTTGCGTGAAAAACGTCCCGATCTTCAGGTACATTTAAAGTCACATAATTGACTCATGTGTTATGGTGATAATGCCATTGTTTATATTTTTGAAAATTTTCATGGGTGATTATTAAATTGTAGATACTTATTCTTTAGGTAATTATCTTGATCAAGTTCAAAAATTTATAAGAATCGGTTAAGCATTCTAGAAATGGTGGCAATTTTAAATTTTTTAATGAATGAAAAATGCTGTTTTCTGTGTTATTTTTTTCTAAATAACGTTGTAATGAGTACATCTATCATTAACGGTTTGATTGAAGTGAGAAATCTACTTCCATTTCGGATGCCGAATGGCTTTTTTTGTAAAGTTTTTTTTGTAAGGTGTAATTATTAAATAGAAGGTTCAGTTATAAATATATAGCTGACGAAAAAAATTAGCCATTAATGCTTAGGTATCCAATAAAAAAGGAGTAAAAAGCGTATTGCTGTGTAGTGGTTCGAGTGTCGTCATTGTTATCATCAGGAAAAAGATGTAAACCGCGTGGAAAATGTAGACGGGAAGGATCTGAGTTAAGTGGTTAGCTCTTTGGGAAGTGGTTTCGATTAGCCAGCTCGTTGAACCCACACCGTCATGTCATACCGCGTATCCTTTTGGCTTTTTTATCAAAAAGATATAAAAATCTAGGAAAAAGTATAACAACCTCACTTTCAACGCTTTACAGTTAATCCGGATAAAAAAAAAACTCGAGAGATTTAAAAGCATAACTTTTTTAGCCTTCATAAAATATAAAATAATAGTTCATTTCTGGCATTTAAATATAACAAAATAATAAAAACGGAAGATAAATCGCTAAAATATATATTTTTTTACATTTTTTCAGCTCCACTCGTTCGGGTGATTTTAGAGAAGCCGCAAGAAAGAAAATTTAAATACTTTTTTCTGCTGGGTAAAGAAGAAAGAACACATAAGGATTAAGAAGGATAAAATAAACAAGTTAACACAATTGAGGTAAGTTAAATGTTAAACATTTAAACAAAGCCGTTATAAAATTAAACAACCGAAAAAGTTTAATCGTTTGATTTAAAGTTTTTAAAATGCTGGTAAATCTAGTACAAAGTTTGTTGGAGCCGCGCTTTTTTAAAAACATGTTTGCGTACAGCTTTCACATTTTTTTTTCCTTTATTTTACTCGAGATCCTTTTTCAGTTACCATCCCACGAAAGGTCTTGAAATCTTCAATATCCGCATTGACATAATCCATAAGCATATTCTTAAGTTTTATCGTCCTTATTTCTTCATACATATATGCAATATCGTCTTATTCAACAATACCCTTCACAATAAGAATCTTACCCGTAAGAAGCTTATTCCTTTCAATCTATATGCATCGATATATTTATAATTTCTGATCTAAATCATTTGCATGTAAACTTGCATCTGTCATACGGCATAAAAAGTTCATTTATACTTTTTTAAATCGGGACAAAAAAGTCTTGGTATCTTGAGATGGTACACGTTCACGAGATAGTTTTCACCGTCCGATGATAAACGTGTTGGCTATTGTCGTGAAATATAGGTCGGCTATCTCACTTGACAAGTAGCAAGTTTTTATTCAAAAACTACTTGTGTACCAAGTGCATGAACATGTTCAGCAAAACGTCCACCAGTTTAGCACACGTTATAAAAGATTCTCGTGTATATGTATATATGTATATAGATAGAGAGAAAGGGAGACGTGACGCCTGCATCAGGCATATAAATCGTTTAAAAAAATAAAAAAAGAAGGCATTGAAAGAAACCCAAGCCTTGAAAGCTAGCTGTTACATCAAGATGTCACAGCTTGTGTACGTGCCATATGTAAAGCAGTTGAATAGCTTGTATAGATACGAAAACCAAGTCGAGTTTCTCCTCGTCGTTGGGGTGTCATCTCTTTCCGATGACGTTTAATCGATAAGAGAGACTAGGTTACAGAGTTACTAGTTGAAGAGTTCGTTGGCCTGATTAAAATTTCCCTGTTGAATCATCAGCACTGATGCAAACTCAACACGATCTACACGTAAGGTACCTAGATCTTGGCCAGCGATTGCTTTATTATTTACATTCGGTGTTGCGAAAGTGTTACATCAGACTGTAGAATGCATCGGGTATAACTATGCATCTATAGGTTGTTATTAAATGATGCAACAATGGCAAGTTGTCGCAACAATTGTAGCAGGCACACATCTGTAGAGGCTGTCCAAAACGCTGAATGCAATTTCATCGGCTGGTTAACTGATACGCGAACCACATTGTTCTCTCGAGCGGCGCACAAACCGTCGACCTATTTCCCTTCGGAGGAGTCCATCCTCATCCACCCACTCAATCCAATTCTCATCTACCTCCCATACCTTCTTCTGTATATATATATATATATATGTATATGTATGTGGGCATCTATGTAGCCCTTGTGTTACCGCAGTAGTAGCATAGCACTTGTAGTAGATTCTAGTCATGATTGAGATAGTGATCGTTAATGAAAACGATGTATAGTCAGATTAACTCACTTCCAAATGAGTAATCGACCGGGACAGTGTTTTGTTCATACTGTTTTGGTATCCGAAATCTCTTATCTCTGGCTATCTGCCCAACGCGCTTGTTCATACGGTGAGTGTACTTCCCTGGTCGTTCTGGAATTAAATGATTCGATACAAAAGTCATTAATCTCGCGAACAGAAATTTTACTTTTTTTTTTTTTTTTTCTAAAATTACTCACAGTTATTACACGTAATGATTAGACTCGAAACTCAATTACTATTTTATCTTAATTACCAAATTCTCCATTAGTACTATTAAAAATAAATTAAGCCAAGACATTTTGACATTTTGTTAGATTTTTTTAGAACGTCCCATTTTTTTTTAATTATCTGATTACGTGGAACGAAAATAATTAACCGTTTTGTCAAAGTTTCTAGTCAGAATTTGAAGAAATAAAATAAAAGATCGTTAACGTAAATGACAATGGCAGTAATTAAACGTAAAGTCTTTCTCGCTTGTAACCTTGATTCCCACGTGAATGAGTGCCAAGGCATCTAGCACAGTTTCACCCGGATCTTTTATAATCCCCGAGTTTAAAACCAGCGCGCATATCCCACCGCCGCCCAGAGAAGAGCACACCTGAGACTGAAATTCAACTTCCGACGGCCTTGGCACCGTTTCCCGGATGTACAATACTGAAGAACGCGAAACAAGAGCAACGAGTCACGGGTTGCCAAGAGACCCGGTCTATCTCGTAATGTCTTTTGCACATTCACCAGCATCTATATGCGCTTTCATACCTAAACGTGCGCATATACCTCAGTGTGTTCTAACAGCATCCCCGTGGCCCCAGTCCACGTCAACGTAAATTGCTTTTCTGATGTCAGAAGCTCTGGAACAGCAGCATTGTCAGTTGAATATAACAGAATTTAACCTGCACTTGATAGCTATAACTTGGGTTTCTCGGGTACTAAATTCAGGAGCAGCATAAAACGGTCAATAGTGAATGACGCGCACGTGGGTAGATCGTACGTGTCACGTCGCGATATCATCTATAAACGCCCACGGGTTTCAAGAGTTCACGACCTGTAGCACACGTCTCCAAGATGCTTAATGCTCGAAACCTGATGTTCTGGATTGTACTGCCGCTTCAGTCGGGGCTGTAATGACGTCCAATTTAACTCAGGACGTTTTCATATTATCCCAAACGTGTTTCTAGCCACTGCATTGCCTGGAAATATCTCTCAGGTGTATTTTCCAAAACCCCATGTGAATTTATCCCATCTTCGTATCGCGTGTACTGTACGGCCAGTAAAATAATGCTCTCCGTGCATCATGAACAGACGGCCTGAGTGCACGTGAATGTATATGGGTGTGTAGGTATGAACCATCCTCAGAGATTACACTTCCATTAACTCGGCCAGACGACGATAATTAGTCTGTACAAAGTGGTGGTTTCAGTCTGTCTTCTTCTACCCTGGCGTAAATGTGTCTATCAAAATGGAACACTCAGCGTATTCGCAACGCGACATTACTCATTAACGCTTAAATAAAATTAATAGAATAAGAGCAGGCGTTAATGTAAGGTTGCTTTTATTGTCTTGCAGTTCCATTTAATTACAATTACATTATTCAGTTGTCATTTTGAAATTTAAAATACTTCTTATCAACAGTTTCTTTTATTTTTGAAATTAAATATTTTTATAGGGGAAGGGGGGGCAAAACGGGATACTTAACGAAAAATTTAGTTTTTACGGACATACATATGGTAAATTGGCTTCATTTTGATTCTATTTGAAATAAATATAACGAATTTTAGACTGCCATCAGAAAAAAAATTTTTATTTTCTGCGGGCAAAATGGGATACCCCAAAAAAAAGTAAATTTTTTTTTTTTTTTTTCAAGTGAATAAAATTGATGTAATAATGTCTTTCTAAATTGATGTAAGTAATAAAATTGACTCTCAACATATTTTTAAAGAAGTTTTTACTTGTTATTTCTTTTCAAAATTTGAAATTGGCGCCAATATTATACTTTTCGCAAAAAATATAAAAATGTTTTTTTTTAGCTTTTAATAGTGTAAAATGATACTAGATGTCATTTTTGACCATTTTCGAAAGTTGTTCGAGAAAAAAAAATTTTGACGAAATTTTGAGGGTACCCCATTTTGCTGGCCTATCCCGTTTTGCCCCCCCCCCCCCCTTCCCCTAAATATTGTCAATTCATTTACTTTCATCTTTATGGAAATAATTATTTAAACGGTAGAACAGCAGCAGTGCGACGAAGATTTTCAAAATGAAATTTATACTTAAAATTTAAACGTAACACTTGGTCTTGGGGGAATATCGCACATGCTGCCTCGAGCCATCTTTCTCGTCGTGTAAACCTCCGTAGGCGCATTCGTGAAAGAGCCTGATATTAACTTCTTCCCAGAAAGGAGGTCGGCTGTAACATATTCCCGCGAAGCGGAAATAAAACGGTGTGCGTGTTGAAAAATTCAGGGTACCCAAATGCAGAAGCGAAGATAGAAAACACATTTAAGTAAAAAGAGACAACGGCATACATATTTATTCACCGAGGACATTTGTACATTTGTGGATATATGCTACCAAATATATACATTCTCGTGTCCTCATATGCATTCATATATCTATGTCTGTATAAACATATAGATGCCACTAGGGACCAAGAGAATGCAGTAGGTTAGCATACATTTTAGTGCGTATGTGCATCGACAGTCTCTCTCTCTCTCGCTGTGAATGCTTCAGGTGAATCAATAGGACATTCAGCACGTGCATATTGAAATATGAATGTATAATGAAACTCAGAATTCTCGGTAAATTTTTTTGCTTTTACTTTTTTTATATTTTTATTCATTCATTTGTACCCACTTTTAAAATCCGCCGTTGAATTTTTTATTATTTATTTTAAAAAACCCATATGATTATAAAAACGATGAAAATCATAAATTTCATTTTTAAATTCACATTATCCAGCTACACAAGTGGAAAAAAATGATGCGCAGATTTAATCCGGTGTTTTTATTAAAAAATTTATAAATTTATATTAATAATATGAGATGATTGTTTTTTTTTTCCCTTTTTTTTTACCGTCAAATAATGAAAGTCAGAACTCGGATGATTTGCATAATGGAAAATACATTATTCAGCGCTCCGCACATACTCTTACATATACACAACACTTACATGCACACAAAAGCTAGATATTCAGGTCTCTCTATACTCTATATTCTTCCTCGCGCTTATTCTGACGCGAAATAGCCTCAAAGACAGTGTACCCGGCGACTTGGGGGTTGCTTTCCGGAGTCTCGATTTAGCAAAGGAATAATCGGGGAGCCGAGGATAGCCGCGAGGCAAACGAAATTTAAACCCACCAAACGCGCTAGCTCGGTTGCACGTCGAGGGCCAAATTACCTGCCATTCAGTGCCCACAACACGTCAGCAGTTGCTTCCACCTATAATAATGCGCAGCTATAAAATATACTCGAGATAAAGCGTGAGATAAAGCACTAAATTTAGCTGTAAAAATCTGGGCAAGTAAAGCTCCCATCAGACTAGACCAGACTAGAGCAGCTACGGCGGAACCGGGTCCTGGGTCGTCTATCTCTCAAACAATTTCACGTATTTCTCTCGTTACTCGTCTATACCGTCCTCCCAACTCAAAATCTCTCGACACTTTGCTTAACGATGTTTTCAAACTCCCACTCACTGATGTCAAGTCCCAAGCAGCAATTTCCTCAACTTTTCCATTTCGCTTTTTTTTATTCATTCCCGCTCATTCCATCAGCGAATTCTTACTCTCCTCAACTACTGTCTCGTTAGTTTTATGTCACCCTCAGCTCCATCCCAACATTTTATTTTTTATGAAAAAGTTAATCCCGATTAAATTGGCAAGTCCTTAAACTTATCAACTTCATTTCATTGCACTTTGAATTATAAAATTTTTATTTTTTAGTATAATTACACTGTAAAAAATCACCGGGGTAAGTCCAAGCGGTGTAGGTGTTAAAATTTTCGGTGTTAAATTTACCCCCGAAAGCGGTGTAAAAATAACGCCGCCACCGGTGTAAATATTCTGTACCGGTGTTAAAATAACGCCGCCACATTTTTTGTGTTTTATAATCTTTAAAGTTAATACTCCAAGCGGACGCAATTTACTCCGCTTTTACACCTGTTACCCCGCTTTTACACCGGTATTACTCCGCTTTTACACCGAAATTACTCTGATTTTACACCGATATTACTCCGATTTTACACCCATATTACTCTGATTTTACACCGATATTACTCCGATTTTACACCCATATTACTCCGCTTTTACACCGAAATTACTCTGATTTTACACCGATATTACTCCGATTTTACACCCATATTACTCTGATTTTACACCGATATTACTCCGATTTTACACCCATATTACTCCGCTTTTACACCGGTATTACTCTGATTTTACACCGATATTACTCCGTTTTTACACCGGTTACCCCGCTTTTACACCGGTATTTTTAACACCGGTGTATTACTCCTCCTACACCGGTGTAATTTCATTTTAACACCGGGCGGAGTTAAAACGAGTCCATTTTTAACACCGCTCTTTTTACAGTGTACAATTATGATATTTTTAAAACAGAAATATAAATTATAAAGTGTAATTATTAATCTCCAAGGGCTTTAAATTAACTCGAGACTCTTATAATCATCTCCATCCGTCTTTAATTTATCTTGGAAAGGTCTAAGGGTTAGGCAGAATTTTCCCTGACACAACGTGAATATTAATTGCCAAAATTTTATGCCGTAATACGGCCGTACTACCATTACATTTAGGATCTTTTCGCTTATTCTAGGTAATCTCTCGGTATTATCCTTGTACAGCTACCAGTATCATCACCACTGCTAGTTTTATAACTTTAACTCCAGCTCCATCTCCACCTCCACCTCCACCTTAACCTTAAGCAGAGCCCTCAGACTTTGCTAATATACCAGTTCGCTAATCTAACATGCGGGACTAAACGGAAGTCCGTCTTAAGTTAATATCCTTGTGCCTAGAGCGTTTGTAAATTCCTTATTCAAACTTTTAAGTGGATACCAGGATGATTAAAACTGTCTAGTCCCTTTTCAACTTTCGAATATCGCTCTGCAACGGCGAGACGGTGTTAAGATTAGCGCCTCGAGAATCAATTAAGCCGTCCACCAAACCGTCTAATTGCCGCCAGAAGACGACGACAGTGCGTTCGCCGATAGAGTCAACAAGTTGAGACTTATCAAATATTTCCATTGAATAGAGAGCAAAATGACTGCCACGACTTTCAATCATTCACTTTTATCTCAGCTTTGCAGTTAGACCGCGAGTGACTTTTTTATTCTTTTGATTTTAGATTTATTTCTATTTAAATTCTTATCTAGACAATACTTATCACTCGCAAGGCAAATAAATTCCCATCGAATTTATAGGAAAGCACTAAAGCGTTTAAATATTTATTACAACTTTAGCTCGTCGCATAAACCTCAAATCTGTCTTCCGTCCGATTGGATTGGATCTTCTTCGATCGTTTGCCTACTTTATTTAATTGAACGATATCATTTCTCTTCCATCCACTCAGCCGAGACTTTTTCCAATATATCTTTCAGCGAGTTAACCCTGTTCCCTTTACCTTTTCAACTTCTCATACTGAGAGCAGAAAAAAACTTGAGAGACGAACAAAAAATAAAAATAAAATCACCAACCACTGGAAAATCCGACATTTTCACTTATTGGCCAGTCATGGGAAGCTTATTGTGTTGGTCCTCGCTGCGTTTCCTATCCTCTGTGCACTTCAATGTCCTTTTATTTTTTTTATTTCTCTATTTTACGTTCCTTGTATTTTGTCTTTGGACTGCGGTAGACCCTAGAGATAACCTTTTACGTACCACCGACAAGAATATTGGGCTCTCAAGAACAGAAAGACAGTTGCAATATTACTCTAGCAAAACAAAAAAAATTTGCGTCCGGTCATGTGAACACTGAGGCTTAAACTTTCATTCTTATCCGCTTTACTGTCTACCCTTCGTAATATTCAATATAAACATTCAACGACTATAATATAAGTTCAATTTTTATTTAATATCTAATAAAACCCATTAATTAAATAATTACAAGCACTCTACAAAAAATTAGATCTAGTGCGCAGCTAAAAAATCCGGTCTAATAAAGTCGATGTTAGGGATGGGCGATATCTATCGATATTTCAACTATCGATATTTTTTTTTCTAAAGTATCGATGTTTTCTATCGATATTTTTTGGAGACGATATACCGATACTCGATTATAGAAAACTCTAACTATCGATGTTACGATATCGATATTTTTTGTTAATTAGGAATGGGCGATATCTATCGATATTTCAACTATCGATGTTTTTTTTCAATATCGCCCATCCCTAGTCGATGTCATAAAAAAAGTCGAGAGTTTTTTTTAAATTTTTTTTACGTTAATTAAATAGGAAAACTTGTAATTTACCAGACCTCAAAAATTATATTTAATAAGTAACGGTCTTTTACCCTTTTTTTCAAAAAAGATAATTGTCTTTGAAGAAGGATAGACGAAGATTGAATAATCTTCAAGTCGGGTCGAGTTGAGTTGGAATGTAATTGAAACACGTATGCGTTATTATCACGGTAGCTTGACGTGGGCGGTCAACAGATTACGTTTACATATTACGTTACATTATATTAGTATTCTATATATTTATACATTTACATATTATATTAGATTAGATTATTGAGACCAAATGTATAATAGGCACCGGCAATTGCGCGAGATCGCGTTTTGAAATCTTTCGTGTGACGTTTTACCGCTGCCTCGAGGATTATAACAAGATGGAGTTAAATGTGTGCGCTATATGTATATGAGCATATATATATATATGTATGTATAGTGTACGTAAATGTATATTTGCATAATAACGAGCGAGAGAAGGTTGTAACTCAGGTGGACGCCGAAGGGACAACGTGAATAACTTTAAAAGGTGGTAAGAGCAGACAAGGTAATTTCTAAATCGCTGACGATGAATTGCGATTAAGATCGATTGCCAGTCTGTTATAAACGCCACCGTATTACACCAGACTATTTTAAATTAATGACTTGTAATGTTATTACTTTTAAGTAATAAATTAATTTGATAAAATCACGCCTATTAAGTAATCATTTTTATTTATATATTTTTAATGACCGGCTTTAATTTTTGTTACATAAATTTATTTATTTTACCCGAGCATATAATTTTACGCCTTTTCGTTTCATAAATATCCCGATCAACTTATTTATTAGGGTCAATTACCAATAAATTTTTGTTTGAGTAATCGAGTTAAATCTTCAATTATATATATTGACATTATCTTCTTTGCAATAAATAATTACTGGGCTGGGAATTGTTAATCGGCTCATTAATTATAAATAACAATAACTCTGATGTATTATTTGTCAATTGTTAAATATTAACATAAAGTTTAATGAACTTGTTCCTGAATAATTAATCATAATTTTGAATGCATTGTAATGAGTACTCTAGTTTTAATTTCAGTAATTAAACACGCGTGAAAATGTTTTGTCATTTTAATGAGAGCTTTTGTTTCAAGTATTCAAACTTTTTGATTCAGAGAACTGAGCTAAATATTTTTTATTTTTCCTCAAAACTTGTATTTAAAATTTTTCTTCATTTTTGGAGCAGCTCAAAATTTTCGTGATTTAAACTGAAAATAAAGACTTATAAAAATCTTGGGCACGATAATTTGAGAGCGCCCCGTTTTGCCCAGCCCTCACCTCTGATAATTTATAAATTACCCGGGTCAAAAATAAAACTTGATTTAGATTTGGTTTACCAAGTCGAAATTAGGAGCGGTTTTTCATAAGACAAACTCGACTTTTTTTTACGGAGATATGAAATACATTGAGGTTTCGCCTTGGTTTAGACTTAACTGGCTTATTTAGTCACGATTTAAGACAAAAAAGTGGAAATCAAGTCGAAATTGACTTGGTTTAGACTTATTCGACTTCAAACATAAGGCGAGAAAGTCTAAATCAAGTCGATATTAATTTGATTTAAACTCATTCGACTCAAATTATAAGGCGAAAAAGTTAAAATTAAGGTGAAATAATTTTTATTTATTAAGGCAAAAGTAAGGCAAAATTTTTATAGATAAAGATAATCAATGATTGTAATTCCTGTACATTAAAAATTTTATGTTAACTATTGTCATTTGTACACAGCAAATTATAATTGATCAACTTGCTTTGAGACAATGTAACTTATTATTGCCCTTGTAATTTTTACAATTATTTGTTATTGGCAATATTATTATTATTATTATTATTATTATTATTATTATTATTATTATGAAATTTATTTTTGCGCCTCTCTATATATATTTATTATTTTGTATTTATTGTAAGGCCCTTAGGGAGCTAAGGCTTCAGGGCCTAAAAATTTTAATAAATAAATAAATAAATAAAATAAGGCGAATAAATAACTTTTTTTGGACTTGGTTTAGCAAGTCAAAAGTAATGTGAATGACTATCGTGCTCAAAGTAAAGACGAATAAGTTGAAACTAAGATGAAAAAACTTCAAAATGTTTAAAAAAATTAAATTCAAGACGATAAAGTCGAGATCTTATCGAAAAATCGTCGGCAAATCGATAACTTCAAAAGAAAATAATGTGAAGCGAGCCTGAATCAAGTTTTATTTTTGACCCGTGTACTCATAATAAGTGAATAAACAAATAAATAATAGCAATAAAAGGTAATTAAATAAATTAGGTCGAATTTAAAATAACTGTAATGTTAACCTACACGTATGAGAAGTTATTGCGAGTAATTAACTCGAAACAAAGGACGATAAGACTTGAACTGGTGTGAAAATTAACGCGACATTTATACGCACACATCCGCACCCTTAACCTACAACAAGCGCGCGACTAATTGGCGTCATCAGAGATCACTGGTATTCAAAACACACCCTGAAATTGGCTCGTTACAACTTGCACCAATAATACCTAGCCATCAATCAACGTGCATACACAGCACACCCTCACTTCGGAGTAGTTAGAGCAGTCTAACTCCACGGAATAGCATTAATAGATCTAAGCCCGCTAATTCATCAAATAGCGACGTCACATCGTGATCGATTACCTCCTATTCTATCATCGAATCGATATCGCCCATCTGCTCTGTCCAATTTGCGAATTAGCTTTCCATATCTTATGCACAAGCTCGAGATCGGTGGCTCAGATCAAATGACAATCAACACATATTTATTGTCTATATCTGTATGCTGATTGTTAGCATGCATATATTCGTACTGGATTAATGTGAAATGTTTTTTACTGGCTCCATAAATTCCTATAGTGACCTCGTAATTCACAATTACACAAGAGACTCTTTGACTCTGTCAAGTGAATGACTCATGCCTCGGATGTTTCCAGTTGTCAATTAGACATGACACGCCTATCATGCATCATCACTCCCGTCCAATTTGTGTTGCATCTCGTTTAAAAAAATTTATTATACGATATTATATTCATTTTGCTTATTAAATAAATTAGGCTTTCATTTTTTCTTGCCATAGAAAAATTAATAATCCAAAATTACTCTCAAGAAATTTAATATTTCTTAAACATTATCGGCGTAAAAAATTTATTTCCGTTATGGGGAAGTGATAAAATTTTTTTTTTATCCAGTGGAAAATAAATTTTATCAATGAATGCAATAAATAAAATTTAATATGTCTGGGATGTACTCGGAAAAGTAGCGTCTATGTAAGCAGTGAAGGAATACTTTATAAGAACCCGGAGTAAGGCCTCAGGATAATATAATATACGTAAAATGTGCATCGGAATAGCTCTCTTGAGAGTCTCCTCCCGCTTATATATCTGACGTGACTCACCGGGCGCATCTCCCGCTCGCGAGACGGGCTTAAACGCGGAACCGCATAAATCCCAAGCATCATCATCATCATCATCATCATCATCATCATCATCATCATCATCATCATCATAATAATGCTAAAAAAATACAAAATAAGTAATAAAAATAGTTGGTGTGCTGATGGTAATACTGTAATTAAATTTACCGCAGATGAGCAAATGCAATTACACGGTAAATACAACCGTACATACGTACATACAGGAGACAATAATTCACAGTCAACGATATTTATCGCGAAAACTATTCTTTCATCTTGTCATAAACAATTTATACGCGTAAAATGTAGCTGTTAAATATATACATGTAGGATTATCAATTATCACTTGACATGAAAAAGCCCATGCGTAAAATTTGTAAAAAAAAAAAATTAAATCCAATACTGCAGCCAATTATCTATCGAATATTGTCTAATTAATTCAAGTCACGTAAATTCAATTTCTGATTTAAATCACTGGTTTCTTGTCTCTCATTATTTCCCTGTCCTCTGTCTCTATCTTTTTTTATGTCTCTCCCTCTTCTCTCTTCTTTATCTACCAATCTATCTAACTATATATATATAAATTTGTTGAATTTGTAGTTGTAGAGAACTGCCAGCATACCTTTTTCTTTATTTATTTTTTTTGTTTCATACCACCCTCCCACAGTGTTCTCCAATAGTCTCTGCACCCCAATAATTATCTTTTTTTTTATAAATTTTTTTGTCTAGTCTGGTACACAACAGACTGACTTCCAAATCCTCAGCTCCTGGTGGCCGCATTGCGGCTTCACGTGCTACTGCTCACTTATTTTTTTATTTTTTTTCATTCTATCAATTAAATAGTTTTTTTTTATTTTCACTTACTCGTTTTATTCTACAGCTTTAAACATCATCTTGTGTGTTTTATTTTTTCACTTGTAGTATTTTTATCATATAAATTCTAACCTGATTACGTCACTGCGATCGTTAAAATTTTTTTTAATCCGTTTATTTTTATTTTAACGCTAGAATAAAGTAACAGATCAAAACATCATTTTTACATGACAATAAAGTTAGCAGACATTTAAAAATTTTTTGATTTTTTTTAACAAAAGAATAAATAAAAAAAAAATATTTTGAAAAATTGCACGTATAGTTTATTAAATTTCCGACATGTGCATTTTTTTAGAAATTTTTTTTTTTCATTACTTATCTGTCAAAAAAAATTTTTTTTAATTTCAAATGTCTGCTAACTTTACTATCATCATTTTTACATGAGCATAAAAGTTAAAAAAAAAAAATATTATTTTTTTTTTAAACCAAAAATGCACACCACAGACATTTTGGAGCAAATGTTGAGGAAAAGTCATAAAAATAAATTTTTTTAATGAAAATGAGACAAATTTTAATCTGATCAATTTCGAAAAAAAAAAATTTTAATTCCCCATTTTACCCAGCGGACTCTTGAATTAGCAGTAAAAAAAAATAATAAATTTTTTTTTAATTTTTTCTGTATGGTCTCTACGGACTTGACATTTACGTAAAATTAAATTGTAGTAAAATTTTCCAGAGGAGAGCCCCGGAGGGTAAAACGACTCCAATAATTTAAATGAGTAAAATTTTTAACAAGGATAAAACAGAGCTATAACACCTAGTGTGTTGAGGTGTGCAATTGTAATTTACCGAGTTTCCAACAAAGTTTTCATTGCTACCAATGAAATGTGGGTTTAATACGTCAACTACAGATTTTCCGTGTTCCCATATAAATTTACCATCGGCCATTAATCGCGTATCGTAAACCCAGGCTTAAAATGACGCCGTCAAAAGTCGACAAATCACAATTTCACCGAGTCAGCAAGGTGAAAAATATAAGAACTAAAAGGGTTTGGTAAAAAAAGAAGATAATTAAAATTATTACCCAGGTGAAAAATGTCTTACAAATTAAAACTAACGGTCGTTAACACCCTACCAATGACTCGGAAGACTAATTAAATTTATTGCCCATCTCAATCTCGACACTTGCTCTCATTCCCGTGGATATCACGTAAATAAAAGTCTCACGAGATTTATATATATAGCGGCAACTTAATTTTTTTCACGTACATTGTTTGTCTACTGTCCAACAAACACCCAATTAATTTATTAATACCAGTAAACTATCTCACTTTTATTTATTTTTCAATCGCCATTCACTAGTGTAGACATTCACTGAAAGTTCATTCTAATTTTAATATAAATTTACTCATTTAAAAGTTCGCAAGCAAAGAAAAAGAAATCACAATTAAATATTTAAAGACTTGGAGTAAATATCAGTACGTAAATATTTGATAGCAAAACTTGAAACTTTCTTCCGTACTCCTAATGCACACTTAGCGCACATAAATATTTAAAAATATATAAATCGAAGGCCATTATCACAAGACGTTAATAATAATATCACATAAATTTAGCGCACAGCCGACGTGTTAATATCAATGTTAGAATAATATTTTAAAAATATAAATAGTAACAAAATCGTTATTGCACTGAGAAATAAGTGACCTTTATTTTAAGTACATTATTTTAATACACATAATAATAATATTAGTATGCAATGGAGATAATAATCATCGTACCGCAAACATATATTAACCCGATAAATCGATTCACGCTTCAACTAATTCAGAATAAAATATAATGCAATGCAATATAAGAGATCGTGCGACCTCCAATACCACCGATCCTATCGATAAAAATATATAGACGAAAATTTTATACCTTTTTAAATCTCGTTACATTACTTTACACTAAACTCACACACTTGAGACAACAACTATTATTCTTCACACAATATCGTTACCATAAAATTTATCGAGTTAAACTTTACGACCGCGAGACTATAAAAGAATAATAATAATAAAAATAATAACACTAAAAAATTTGCGGAGTGAACGCAGATCAAATCCGGAGTGAGTACGGAGCAGATGACTGTGTATTAGGGTGGCGCAAAAAAACCGACTATTTTTTTTTTTTCAATCTCGCATGAAAATTTGTTGGTTTACGATGTTTTAAGAAGCCTCTCCACAAATCAGCTCGATAAAAAATTTTTAAGAGGTCGCTCACGAATTTTGAAAATATCGAAAATGATCGGAATTCGGATTTTTATTTAAAAAATTTTTTTTTTCTCGTGGCAGCAATAGTTTATATTTGTAAAATCATGACTATGCTGAAAATTTCAGCCCAAAATATAAATATTTAAACGGCGCTCAAGAATTTCGAATATTAACTGATAATATGTAATTAATAGTTTGAATTAGTTTTTATAACTCAATTGTTGTCATTTCACTTAAATATAACTTTTGCATACCCAAAAATATACAGAACAGTCTTAAACAATGAAATTCGGTCAGTTTTGAATAAGCGAAAAAACCTACAAATTGAATTAAAAAATAAAAAAGTATGTAAATAACTTATTATTTCTATTTCTCGGGTTATATTTCCATTCATTGTCATGCAAATTGATGGTGAAAAAATCGAGAAGCTTTATTATTAATATTTAAGGGTCGCTCAAAAACGGCCAAGAGACTGCGCTCGGAAACATTCAAAATTCTTGAGCGCCGTTTAAATATTTAAATTTTGGGCTGAAATTTTCAGCATAGTCATGATTTTACAAATATAAACTATTGCTGCCACGAGAAAAAAAAAATTTTTTTAATAAAAATCCTACTTTCGATCATTTTCGATATTTTCAAAATTCGTGAGCGACCTCTTAGAAATTTTTTATCGAGCTGATTTGTGGAGAGGCTTCTTAAAACATCGTAAACCAACAAATGTTCATGCGAGATTGAAAAAAAAAAAATAGTCGGTTTTTTTGCGCCACCCTACTGTGTATTTATTTAATTCCCTTGGAGTAAAATTTACTCCAAACCCGAGTCAAAATATTAGACGTAAATTGAACGTTTTGGGCATTTAAAACTTAATTTGACAGCTTTTTCTGGCTCTAAAATAAAAAATTCGTATTTTGAAAAAAAAATTTTTTCAGTTTCATACTTTTTTCTAACACTATTATATCTTTTCATATATTACACTGTAAAAAGAGCGGTGTTAAAAATGGACTCATTTTAACTCCGCCCGGTGTTAAAATAAAATTACACCGGTGTAGGAGGAGTAATTCACCGGTGTTAAAAATACCGGTGTTAAATCAGGGTAACTGGTGTAAAAGCGGAGTAAAATCGGTGTAAAAGCGGGATAACTGGCGTAAAAACGGAGTAATATCGGTGTAAAAGCGGAGTAATACCGGTGTAAAAGCGGGGTAAATTGCGTCCGCTTGGAGTATTAACTTTAAAGATTATAAAACACAAAAAATGTCAGTTCTCTATGAAAATTAATAAAGAATATTATTTATTAACAAGTACAGTGATCGAGTAAGTAAAAATATTCACAAAGTTAAATATTTTAACATCGGTAAAGAATATCTACACCAGCGGCGGCGTTATTTTAACACCGGTCTAGAATATTTACACTGGCAGCGGTGTTATTTTAACACCGGAGAATTTTTTTTAACACCGGTACAGAATGTTTACACCGGCGGCGGCGTTATTTTAACACCGGTCTAGAATATTTACACCGGCAGCGGCGATATTTTAACACTGGAGATTTTTTTTTAACACCGGTACAGAATATTTACACCGGCGGCGGTCTATTTTAACACCGGTCTAGAATATTTACACCGGCAGCGGCGATATTTTAACACTGGAGATTTTTTTTTAACACCGGTACAGAATATTTACACCGGCGGCGGTCTATTTTAACACCGGTCTAGAATATTTACACCGGCAGCGGTGTTATTTTAACACCGGAGAATTTTTTTTAACACCGGTACAGAATGTTTACACCGGCGGCGGCGTTATTTTCACACCGCTTTCGGGGGTAAATTTAACACCGATAATTTTAACACCTACACCGCTTGGACTTACCCCGGTGATTTTTTACAGTGTATGATATCAAGGTTATGAAAATTGTGTTTACAAATATTGAAATAAATTAATTAATGTTATCATTAGACTAAAATCATCACTCATGAAATTAACAATTTTTTACGAACCAAAATACAAAAATTTGTTCGATTTACTTTCAAAACGTTCAACTTACGTCTAATATTTCGACTCGGGAAGGTGAGTTTATTTTAATATTTAAAGTCTGAATCGAAGTGATTCGAATTCAAATAAAATCCGTAATGACTCCGGATCCTCTCCTGATTTTTCACAGTGTAATTCATATTCATAAGATGATAAGTTCTCCAATACTTGTTTACCAGCGTATTACTGATGCTGATGCACGTGTCAATTTATACGTGACCTATATTTTAAATTTGCAGATGAGCTAACCCATGAAGTTTCCAAATCCAATGAATCTCCGTTTCGTAGCTTTTGTGAAAAATAATAGCGATGAGATATCTCTGCAAATAGATCCTCTTTGCTCTTTTACTGTCAAACTTTTACCTCTTTTTTTTTCTGTGGAACTTATTCTGAAATCTTATGCTAAGCTATAGGTACACACACACACATATATGTATGTTTCTGAATCTACTGACGAATCAAACGTCTTGAGGCAGCAGATCGAGAACCCACTTAAGTTTACTCTCGACACCTCTTTCATTCTTTTCACGTTCTCATATCCTCAAGTCTCTGCGGACACTTGAGAATATAAAAACTAAGATACTTCTCAGCGATTTATATCTGAGTACTGTAATAAATATATAGAACATATATCGATTTGGGGAACTAAAATCGACAAATCGGGATCTTATCAACTTAATAAATATTTAAATACTTAACAAATTAATAACACGGCAATGGAATTAAAAGATAAGTTAAATTACATTATCAAGTATTTAATAAAGTTGTATAAAAAGTAATTAATTCCTTCATTCATAATAAATAACTCGAATTATAAACAAACTATAAATTGAAATAAAAGACTGCAAAGTAAGACTCGAGACCAAGTCCCGAGTTTGAATAACAAAACATTTAATTTGCGACAGACAATACTATTTTTAATATAAAAACTTCTTTGTCAATGTAAAAAGTAATTTTTAAAATTACGACTTACAATAAAATATTATTATTCGTTCATAAACTACCGGGTTTATTGCTGACTAGTCTTGTAGACTTTTACTATTTTTATTTCTTTGTTATCCGTCTCTGCTTTACAGTCTAAGCAAATACATCCACGATTATTCCCGATTGTTTCCGCCAGATTACCTTCTGCAATTAAAGATTTCAATGCTCAAGTCCGAGTTAAGCTGCCACTGAAAATAATTAATTAATTAATAAGTATCTAATTAAAACCTCCACACGGAAAGAAAATTATGGGAAGTTTTCCTATGCATTATGGGAATGGTTCCCATATTGGTATAGGAACTATTTCTATAATATTATGGGAACCATCCCTATAATATCATAAAATTTTTTTTTTGCACAATAGTGTAGAAATTTCCCAAAATTTGAATTTTTTTGAATGTTTTGTGCTGACAAAAAATTCTTGTTGAAAATTTTAATGTTTTTTTGCCAAATACGATTTTTTTTTTTCAATGTTTGAATTTTTGTTTTTATGTTTAATAATATTTCTGTGTATTGTAGAAGTGATTACCACACTTCTTTAAAATAATTTTTTCATGATAATATGGGAACCATTCCCATAATATTATAGGAATGGTTCCTATAATAGTATGGGAACTATTCCCATAATATTGTGGGAATGATTCCCATAATGATATAGGAACCATTCCAATTGCATTATGGGAATCATTCCCATAATATTATGGGAATAGTTCCCATACTATTATAGGAACCATTCCCATAAATTATAGGAATGATTCCCATAATATTATAGAAAGTATTCCTATAAATTATAGGAACCATTCCTATAATTATAGGAATCATTCCTATAGTGTTATGGGTATCATTCCCATAATTATAGGAACAATTCCTATAATTATGGGAAACATTCCTATAATTATAGGAACCGCTCCCATAATTTATGGTCGTAATTCCTATGATGGTATAGGAAAAAATTTCACAAAATTATGGGAACCGCTGCCATAATTTTCTTTCCGTGCACACTCTATGTAGCAGCTAAAAATGCCCGAAGAAAGTAAACTAAATAGAAGAAAAAAAAACATAAATGCCGTTAGACGGAAATACAAAAAAGATAATTAATACGCACTTGCAATTAACAGGCGCGCTCTTAGTACCGTGCACTTTTATACATTTTCACTCATTCATCGCAGAGTTTTATTCTGCAGAGCGATCTCTGTGCGCTCGGGTATTGTATATTGTGTATTGTATGCATGTGTTGTTCAAGTAAACCTCTATATATATGTGCACATATATATAGGACTGGCGTCGTGGCGCTGAAACTGCATGAGCCTCGTTAAAGTCATTAGGGAAATCAAGTGAACGCCTTCCAGGTCTACCACGCTCGTTATCATTCAAGCGCCACGTGCATACATACATATATATGTACATATACATGTATATATATATAGATGGAGCAGAGACGTTGCTACCTGTGTTAATGATGAATTCCCTTTCCGTGTCGTGGTGTTTCTGGTAAATAGCAGCTACCACGCGAGACCAAACTATAAACTTAATATATTTTTTCTCAACCGGCACCCGGACATGCAAGTCGATACTGTCTGCAATTATGTCAAGTGCTTAACGCCACAATTTACTTTTTTTTAACTCACATTATTTTAATCCTCACGTTAAATCTTTTATCCACTCCTTTTTATATTTTAAATATATGTAATCATTTTTAAATTTATTTGACCTGGAACGATCTGAGTGTGAATAAATTTATTTAAAAATATACGACAGTGATATTACGACTCAATTAAGAATATTTAATAATTTATTCGATAGAGAACTGGATAAATTGTCTAAAATGAAATCCTATTAAGCGGCTAGAGGGAGAGATTTTAATGTTTCCAATAAGCTGACGCTAATTGATAAACTATTTGTTAATTCCCGCAAAACATAAATCGATAAATTATCTCTGGCTGCCGGTGCTCCGGAGATCTGACGATAGTGTGAACAAACTGCGACATCGATATATAAATAAATCTCCTTTCCAAGATCTCTATTTTTTTATCTCCTCGTAGATTCACGCGTTATCTCGGCAGGCTGTGCGTGGCTTTTTCCTCTTTAGTGTGTGAATACGGTGTCAGCGCACGTATAGAGCAAAGCGGTACCACCCGAAATAGTTTTAGTAGCAGTTTGGATCAAGGAATAACAGAGAAAGACAAAATCCAAGAGATTACAAGCGGATACGCTCAACGTGCTATCTACATCTCCGCCTCTCATTAGCGGAACTGGTTTATCGTCTGGTTCTCCGTTGAATCGAGAACCGTAATTTCGGCCTCTTCTCTTCTCTCCTCTTCTCTTCCTATATCTTTCACATCATCCGCAATCCCTTTTACCTCAACACGACTCTATACCAGGGCGTCCTCTTCTCGGCGAATTCAAAACTTTATTTGGCCTGATGCCGTATAAGAAACCATACGAGAATTTATTCGGCTCGTGCCTCCAGGAGATTTCCTACATTTATCTCACACAGATCATCGACTAACAGACTCCTAAATGTATACTTATCTCGATAATTCTATACCCGATCGAAACTGTTTTGTCTAATAAATATTAATACATATCTAGCAAACTGCATCGTCAAAGGACCTGAGCCCCGCCGAGATTCATCTTTAATCTTTATAATATATATATTTAATGGCATGTATAATGTCCAGTATATATGTATGTATATAGTGACCAATTGGCTTCCCTTTGCAACTAGCTCCATACATATAGATAGTTTGACTTACATTATATTAACTAGACCACGAGATATCGATGTATAAAGTCCAAGTAAAGACCAAGCGAGAGACAGCAAACAACTAGGATGCTACCTCTTGGTATTTTAAAGTCCCACGAGTGAAATTGCACCGTCTGCAATGTTACTTGTGCTCACAAACATCTTTCCAATAACAGTCAACTTAGATTCGTGTGTACATACTCCAGTATATACCGTCTTTACATATATATATATATATTTATATACGTATGTGTGGGTATATCTTTATGAATGTATATACAGTAGAGTAATCGAAGAGCCGGTACGAAAACGAGCAGTTGAATGTCTCCCAGCGGTAATACTATATACGGTTTTGTTGTATGTTGCAGGATCTCTATAATGGTGTGGCGCCACGAATCACGCAGGATGCACAGAACGAGGCGATGAGAGGCCTGAATGGAGGCCGAGGAAGCCGCAGAGCCCCCAGGGGCTAACATCATCCTCTCGAAACTGTCAGAGCTCGGTACAACCGAGATAAGACGCCCAGCCAACACCATCTCCACCACAGCCATCACCGACAGAACTCCATTACTCCGCCAGTACTTTTTTATCCAGCTTATTTTTTTTTAACTCCACATTACCACGTACTTTCTACCGGCTAAAATGTCACCTGGATTGTCGAGACTGTTTATTTTTATTGACACTGTGCAGTAAAAAAAATTTAATTCATTATTTATTGATAAAAAAAAAAGGTAATAAAGTGTAGTGACGAAAATGGCTGCGCCGGTGATCGAGAAGAAGCGATTTTTCTGCCGGGAATGGGCATTTATGAAGCTATCCCACTGTCTTGAGCAACGTCCGGCGTCTAAAACCTGCGGTGCGTTGATTGTCGGCGGTCCAGGAAGTGGTAAAACGGCACTGTGTGCTGAGTTAGCTTGGCCATCGACAACCGCGAGCTCCCGACACCAAAGATCACTAAACAGAAGACTTTTGGCGAGACATTTTTGCCAAGCGCGCAGTGAAGCTTCACTGTCACCAGCGCAATTCGTGCGTTCGCTGGTGGCCCAAATACTCCAGGCCAGCACAGATGGGATCCACTTGTCCTCGCCCACGTCCCCGACAGCGAGCACTACCTCCGTGCCGTCTACATCCAAAGAAGCCGTGGCCGAGGCTTATGCCGAACGTCTGCGAACAGACCCGGACATTCATGCCGCACTGCAACACGACGTCCTAGACCGGGATCCCGACGACGCATTCAAAAAGGCTCTTTTGTTTCCTCTCCTGGAAGTCGAGCCTCCGAAAAATTGTCTGTTTCTTCTGGTGGATTCTATTGACGAAGGCCAGGTATTAAACCCCCCGCAAACAGGTACCCGGGACTCGCGACGTGAAAATGACAACGTAAGTCGTACAATCGCCGAGTTGCTGGCAAATCATCATCACCTGTTTCCACAATGGCTGCTGCTAGTCTGCACCGCCAGACGTCAGAGCAAAACAATCTCCAGGATGTTTACGGGTTTTAGAAAAATATCTCTGGATGATTTACGAAAGAGCCAAGTGGTTCGCGATGTCCAGCAATACATACTCGCTAGATTGGATCAAGAGGACGCTCTGAGACAGCACATTAGCCGTGACACCGCTGAAATGCTCAACCAGCTGCACATAAAAAGCAACGGGTGCTTTCTGTATCTGGAGAAAGTGCTAGACGGGGTCGCTGAAAACTTTATCGTCTTACGGGAAGTTCGGGAAATTCCTGGGACACTAAACGGTCTTTACTTGTGGCTGTGCCAGAGATTGTTTAGCAGAAAACAATTCGCCAAGGTACAGCCGTTGCTCAACGTAATACTAGCTGCTAAATTGCCAATAACTCAAGATATTTTATACAAGTGTGTTAAAACCGCGCACACAACAATAACCATTGAAGACTTTAACCGTAGGCTTCATCTATTGAGGAGGGTCATATCCGTTTCGCGTGCCGGTGCGTTGATGCTCTTTCATCACAGCTTCGCTGAATGGCTGTTGGATGTTAAACACTGTACCCAGAAGTATTTGTGTTCAGCTACCGAGGGACATGCGATGCTCTCTGCTTACTACACTCTCAGAAGTCCCGAGCTTAACCCCGACGAGATTTGCGTGCTCGGACAACATCTACAGCGTGTTATTAATAATATCAGTGGTAATAATTGCACCCTGGATGCGCACACACTTCAAGTGCTCTGGATGATCGGCAGCAGAGCGCCTATCGAACAGTGTTATCTTGACAGTCCAGAGTGTATTATGTGGCCGAGACAGGATACTAAATTACTGAGGCTGCTCGTTGATGCTGGTGCCAAGCCATCGGAAAAAATAATTGAGGATGAGCCTATCAAGGATCCTGTTTCTTCTAGTCAGGTATTTCTACATTTATTTTCAATTTACCTTCAAAAATTAACACAATAATCTCAATATTTATTTATTTAAAGGTCTCGCAAGATGTGAGTCCAGTTGATGAATCACCTGGTGAACCATTGACGGAATTACTGGGCGAAAACGGCGACATAAACCAAGCTGATTCATGTGGTCGGACAGTACTTCACACTCTAGCAGCCGATGGGAACGCATCACTTCTAGAGCTGGCGCTTGCAGCTTGTCCTCAAGTAATAAGAGATAATAATACTTGGCAGTATGCTGGCTGTTGGTGAATCTAAACTTAAACACTGGTATTTTCAGGCGAAGCTGGAGGCCACGGACCGCCACGGACAGACTCCCTTGAATCTAGCAGCTAGACATGGATATGCAGACGTCGTAAGAGTCCTTTTGGCGGCCGGAGCCAGTGCTGATCACGCAGACTGCGACGGCTGGACCGCGTTGAGAGCAGCTGCCTGGGGCGGACACACCCAGGTACATTCACAGCCAAGCCTTCTTCCACGAAACCACAAGACTGTTAAAACAGACTCTGATGTAGTTAGTGTGATTTATTATTCTTGATTTACTCTCGTTGTGGCTAACAAACTCAACACATTGTCTGACTACTCACGATTAATACAACTATTTTACTCATTACCTACTCTACTTTACTTTACTTACTCTCTTTACTATTTTATTTATCATCATCACCCAGCCTCCAAGCGCATCACTCTCTCAAAAAACCCTCGTATTGAGTGAATGAGTAGAGATCGTGACTCAACAGGGACTCGGCCAACATCAATTGTCTCTTTTATAACTAAGGAACTAAAAATAAATTAACAAATCTCGTAGGCTGCAATAATATTTATCTTGTACCTTGTTGTCGTCTTGCTAGCATTAGTATTGTTATTATTATTATTATTATTATTATTTTATTATTAATAGTGTATTGTTGACACACACTCACACAAGCACACATGGACATATAAGTACTAATGAAATGGCCAATTACGTCTCCAGGTTGTTGAAATGCTATTGGAACACGGGGCGATGGTGGATTGTGCGGACTGGGATCAACGGACGGCTCTGCGTGCGGCCGCGTGGGGTGGACACGAAGATATTGTGAAAGCTTTGCTCCAACACGGCGCGGATGTCAATAGAACCGACGACGAGGGTAGGACGGCTTTGATAGCGGCTGCTTATATGGGCCACAGCGAGATCGTTGAGCATTTGCTCGACTACGGAGCCAAAATTGACCACGCCGACAGTGACGGCAGGACGGCGCTTAGCGTCGCGGCGCTCTGTGTGCCCTCCAATCACGGCTACGCAAAGGTCAGCTTCCGACTCCTCGTCACTTGACATTATCATCCTCACTCCTTGTCCTTTCTTCGATTAATAATCAAGTCATTCTACTTGACCGCTGCCACAGTCCCTCCGGTCTCAATTAAATAAAAATAAACTGATAATTTTTTTGCCTTCATAATAAAGGTGGTGACAATTCTCCTGGAACGTGGAGCCGCCGTTGACCACCAGGACAAAGACGGAATGACGCCATTGTTAGTGGCGGCCTTCGAGGGTCACCGAGATGTTTGCGAGCTGCTGCTCGAGTACGAAGCGGATGTTGATCACTGCGACGCTACAGGAAGAACGCCCTTGTGGGCGGCCGCCAGCATGGGACATGGAAGCGTTGTCGCGTTGCTATTGTTCTGGGGATGCTACGTCGACAGTATTGATAACGAGGGCAGAACTGTATTGAGCGTTGCCGCCGCGCAAGGTGGCACAGATGTTGTTAAGCAGCTTTTGGATCGAGGTAAATTAATGCGCCGTCAATTTACGCCGCTACATCTTTGATAATAATAACAGCGACGTTCACGTCGACGCTGATGATAATCACGATAATGATAGCGATGATGGATTCTATTAAAATATCAATTATCCAATTATTTATTTATCAATAATGATGATAATGATGATGATGATATTAAACAGGCCTGGATGAACAACATCGAGATAATTCTGGATGGACACCGCTGCACTACGCCGCTTTTGAAGGTCATCTGGACGTATGCGAAGCCCTGCTAGAGGCCGGCGCCAAAGTCGACGAAGCTGATAATGACGGCAAAGGTGCACTCATGCTTGCCGCACAAGAGGGACACACTAGTTTAGTCGAGAGGCTGCTGGAACATCACGCAGCTCCCATCGATCAGCACGCCCACGATGGCAAGACCGCACTGAGGTAACTGCTCACATTTATTTTCATCCTTATATACATAGATATATAGATATATATATACATAGGGACGCTTTCAACTCGTGTATACAGAATAACATTTTATCTCTCTATTGTTGTGGTTCTCAGGCTCGCAGCCCTCGAAGGTCATTACGAGACAGTACGGGTGCTTTTAAAACACAATGCCGATATGAATGCCAAGGACGCGGACGGCAGAAGTACTCTATATATTCTTGCTTTGGAAAATCGATTGGCGATGGCGAAATTTTTACTCGAGAACGCCAACCCAGATGTCGAGAGCCGTGATTCTGAAGGCAGAACTGCTCTCCACGTCAGCGCGTGGCAAGGACACGAGGATATGGTTGCTCTGCTTCTGACAGCCGGCAATGCCAGTGTTAACGCTTGTGATAATGAAAATCGTACTCCTCTACATTCAGCCGCATGGCAAGGACACGCTGCTATTGTTAGATTGTTACTGGAGCACGGTGCGACGCCAGACCACACGTGTAACCAGGGTGCCACTGCTCTAGGTAATCCGAATTATGTCTGCTGATATTAAGTCATCATCATATATATATATCACATATATCACTCGATAATACTGTAGTAAGCTAATTATAGTAGCACTTGAGATAATGCTCGTACTAATCGACTATTGAATTATTCAGGCATCGCTGCACAAGAGGGTCACGAGCACTGTGTTAGAGCACTACTCAATCATGGCGCGGATCCTAATCATTCCGATCATTGTGGCAGAAATGCGATAAAAGTCGCCGCGAAAAGTGGCCACGATACTGTCGTCAGACTTTTGGAGGAACATTCAGCAAACCAACGGAGCTTGAGACCTGCTATGAACGGAGGTACTGACATCCAACACTACTTTATTTAAAATAAATAAAACCCAATGACTTTGTCTAAATAATTATTTGAATTTTCAGGTGGAAGCAGCAGCGCAACATCAGTGACATCAAACTCTACAGCAGAAACAAAGCCGTCATCAGCAATTTTAAATCCCTTGTCCACCCAGTACAGCCCTGCGGAATCTCCTGACTCGACAAAAAGACGTAGTTGTGTGTCACTGGGCAACAATTCAAGCAACAGCAAATCCAGCAGCAATTTAACTGGCAGCACAAAGAGCGATCAAGGGAAATTCAGCCAAAATCCAATGGTCAATCAAGTAATCAAAGCCCCGCTGTCATTCACACAACAGCTGCAGCAGTGCTCAAGAGGCGCAAAGAGTCGTCCGCTAAGCAAACTACTGAGTCCGCTGAAAAGCGAACCGCAGAGCCCGATATACGCGTCCCCGCCCCACTCGCCGTTGAGCGACAGTCTTATTCCATATTCGCCTACAAACACTAGTCCGCCGAGCGCACAAACAGCCGCCAGTGTGATCCAGAGTCAACTTGGTGTCTCATTGCTTACCGGAAATCAAAGCATACAGTACAAACCACACGGCGGTTTCAACAAAACCCCAGTAATTTACGAACCCATTGAAATAAAGACCGAGCTTATTGACAGGAATGACAGCTCAAAACCTTTTGAACTCACCAACGAAATGCTCGGACTCAAGGTCAACAAAGAGAAGAAGGCCAATGGGTACGATGATAAGCGCAACTCCGCGGATCCACACTTTACCCGCGACACGCACATGAGAATTATTTTGGGCAACAGCGGGGCCGGTGTCGGGCGCAATGTTAAACACACCGATCACGTTACACCGAGGTAATTTATTTTCATTCTAAATTGTTCATTACAATCTCGATATTTAATTAATTTAATTTAATAATAACTTAAAAAACTTGGCCTTATCTAATCACGGTGATAAATTTGCTTCTATTTAAACTCGACTTAAATTTACTATTTAATTTTTCAAATTTTTTTTCGATATTTATTAGCAGTGTGATTAGATAAGGCCAAGTTTTTTTTTAGTCATAAGTAAGGACAAGATTTTTGCCTTATTTTCGAAATGAGTAGTTAAAATTTTTGATATTACGGCCAAAATATTGGTCTTAGTAAAAGAGTTTTCGAACAAAAGTTGTAGGAAATTTAATTTTCGAAAAAAAATGTCTCTTATGATTTTCTTGTACGACCGATTTTTTCACGGTAATTTGAAAATTAAGATTCATAATGAATAATTCAAAATTTGGGGAATTATGAAAATGTTAATTTTGAAATTACGGATTTTTTATTAGTCCTAAGAAAAAAATATAAGAGACATTTTTTTTCGAAAATTAAATTTCCTACAACTTTTGTTCGAAAACTTTTTTCATAAGACCAATATTTTCGCCGTAATATAAAAAATTTCACACCACTAATTATTAATTATTTTTGAATTAACGCAAAAATCCTGGCCCTAGTCATAAGTATGATATATTAATTAATGTAAAATATATAAAAGTTTGTTGTTTTTATTTTACAGCCCGAATCCAAAACCCAAACGCAATGGTTTGGTGTCGAATCCAGCGATGCGACTTGTCGCGGGTGTACGGAATGGATTTGAAAACGCGACTAACAGAAATAAACCCATCACTACACGAGTCAATGGATTCCAATGGAAAGCTGAAGCACGCAAAGAAACTCCGTTGTAAAAATTTTGAAATTTAAAAATACCAACTACGAAAAATAAATAAAATAAACAAGCCAATTAATAAATTGAAATAAAAATTTGTTATATATACAATTATATAAATTATTAATACTCGATTTTATTGAGACACTGAAGTTTATAATAATTATTTAGTAATAAAAGATAATATTTAATAGTTTAAATTAATGTGAAAGTCAATATATGATGTTGGTTTTTTAATAATTATTATTTTAAACGTGAGCAAAATCAATTACCTCATATGAGAACAAGTTAACACACTTAAGTAATAATCGACGTGAGAGGCGGAATTAAAAATATTAAATGACTTAATACCAAATAATAAATAAAAAATTTATCGATCTCACTAATACTTAGATTTTAAAAGGAATTAACTGTTTGAAATGAGTTTATGATAAATATATTTAAGCAATTACTTTTTTTATTTTTAAAATTACTAGATAATATAAATATAAATATATATAAATAAATGAATATTAAAATTTATAAACGAATAAAATTACGAGATTTTTAGATGAGAAGACTGGACGAACAAAGCTCACGATAAATTGCTTGAGATTCGATTATTTAAAGTGTAAAGTTGTGTATAATAATCATTTATTATGAAAAAATAAATATAATTCAATAGAACGACTGATTGAAATATTTGTTACAATGGAGTGTAGTTTATATAAATCCTCTGCTGATATTTAAAATACGTAAAATAATGGCCTGGAAAATAAAACTCGAATAAGTCTTTTATTATTATTATTATTATTATTATTATTATTATTATTATTATTATTATTACGTGTAAATAATTGTCACTGTAGTGAGCATTATAATATTTATTAATAGATTGTAGCAGGTGATAAATAAATGATAATAAATGTAAATTTTATGTTCGATAAAATTAATTACACTTGACATGTATTTTTTTTAATCATCTCCTGAAAATATTTTATTTGTTTACTTGAAAATAAAATAATTTTTTGAAATCTGTCAACTTTTCAGTTATAGGGTTTTTGTAAATTGCAGCCTTTGAAATTAGCCGACGTCTAATCATTTATTGATTTCATTCAAAACTAAATTATAAAAAAATTGCACCTGGAGTTTTTTTTATTTCTTACATGAGCATGTTTTTAGCTTTTTTTTTTTGTAATTGATTTGATTAAAAATCAACTCGTATCTGCCCGATGTCGATTACTCAGAAGAGAAATTTTTCCCAGGACTTTTTAAGGTTTCTCCTACTCGAGGACATCATGATAAACAAACAACGTTTATATTATATAGCTTTCGCGCTTGAGGGGTGCGAAAAAATTACATCAAGTCAAAATACTTTAGAATTGTCATAAAAAATCAATGCTTATAAAAAAAAATATGACAGCAATGGTTTTTATAATATTTTCATTCTTTTTCAAATCTGTATTATATATTATATGTATATAATACTCTTAATATTTTTCATAAATACTAGAGAAAAAAACAAGAATGCTTATCTGTTAATATATTTAAGTCATCGAATTCAAATATATATGTCATATATATTTATTTAAAACAAGCTAATAGTCTATATTACTTTTTAATAGATAATATTGATAAAAATAAATAGAAATACATACAATTATATTTCTATTTATTTATTTATTTATAAATAGATTAATATATTTGTACGCCACTCAGATTTATACATTTTAATTTTCTATTAAGGCCATGACATCTTGTACTGTTTGAGTATTTCGAAAGAGGTGATTGTCCTCATTAACGATTTAATTATAAGATCCATTAATACAAATTGAAGCAACGTTTCATTTATTTATTTATCATCATCACGATATAATTGAGCTTCCGAAGGGACTGACTAGCGTCGATGATGTTCTAGATGTTATCATTGGTGAGTTATTACTGTACTTACATAATAATAATAGTAATACATTTTTGTATTTTAAACAGATCCTGAAGGGATGTCTTTCAATGAATTGAAACCTCTTTACAAAGAATTTTCATTGAAACTGGCATCGACTTTAACCCAGGACGAGTTGTATCAAAGGTCAGCGAATATTATGAAACGCAGACGACATCCGCAGAGGAGAAGATCAACACGGATATCCAGTCTCCTTGGTTGCACTATCAGAAGATCTGTTTCGAAATTAAAAACCGGGCCAACCGAGTTGACGTCTGTTATATTTACAGCCCGGGAATCCTTAAACTTCTTATTGGAAATTTTAACAAAAGTGGAAAAATGCAGAACTCAACTAAGGCACAAAAAAACGAATTTGTTTGGAAAATATTAAATTTTATGAAGAAAAATCTTGCTGAGATGAATCAATGGATTGGCATCTAGTGATGCAAAGACAATCTAGTATGGTACAATCCTAATTCCCTTCGGTATACCTAAAAAAATAATCAAAAGTGATTTAATTATCGAAATTAATTATTTCAATCATTGAAAAAAAATAAAAAATTTCAGTATAATTGAAATGAAAAAATATTTACCTTTTTTAAAACAATTTTTAGACACTCTTTTTTTACCACTGAGTCTTGTACATATCAACGTACCACTAGGTGTACAAGAATAATCCATTAGGGGAACAGTTGTATCATTTCTTAGCATACTTGCGTTAAAGCTTAACTTACTGGCACCACAACGAAGAGCCAATTCTTTAATTTCTTTAGAATTTTCATAAGTGAGATAATTATCGGCGAGAGAGAATTCACACATATATTTTAGTCCTATTAATTCATATTGCGAAGCAGCTTCTAGCAAAGATTCTGCATAATTATCCAAGTCTTTGACTTTCCCAGTGTAGATAAATTCTAAAACTCTTTGAAATATCTCTGGCTTGATATCCGTAAGAACTAATTGGTTATCATTGTTGCCAGACATTTGTTGATGACGAGCAATAATTTTATACGCTTTCGGACATCGTGTTTTTAAAACAGTTTCATGGACTGAAAATTCAACACCTTGCATATAAATCTTAACGTCACCGTCATCTTTAAGTGGATACAACTTCGAGATATTATCTAAATTGACAACTGCTTCAATTTTATATTCTATTTCTTCTAAAGGAAATATAGGATTTTCATCCAAGTAAATGTTGAGTTCGATCAACAGTGTCATGGTATTATTGGGCAATAATTTATCTTCAGTGTTTGGTAATTGTACCAGATTATAAAAAATGCCTCTATTAGTTTGAGGATAATAATAATAAGTCGAATCATATTTTCGATTTTTTCGCCCGATAAAAAACTCATTTTTGTCGGCGTCGACCAGGTAAAAGTTACAGGTGACATGATTCTTAGGTTCAAATTTTTTAACAGCGTCGAAATATATTTCGATTCCACCTTTCAATTCATTACGACGAAACTTCAACTTGACGTACCAGTCAATGTCATGATCTTGAAATTTTGTTGAAAAGAAACAAGTCTCATGGACAGGACACTCTGAAAAATCATCCTTGTCCGGATCTACTTTTGCGAATGTTTCACTTATATTTTCAAATTTCCATATACGACGTTCTGTATGAACGTTTCGTTCTATTTTTTTTAACGGCATTTTTAAACTCGACACTTTTTATAATATAACAATTTTTCCTTAATTATTCTTTTTTATAGAAACACGAGATATAAGAGCTAGATATTTAACTTTTCTGCGTATCAAGATGGCAGCTCAACTGTGAGTGCAGTGCTGCCAGATCGTGCGATTTTTTTACCCCTTCCCGCGGTCAAATATCATGGAGTGTATCGGCAGGAGGGGGTAAAAATATCGCACGATCTGGCAGCACTGTCACCACCCATCTCCACCTAATCCTCATGTGGATCTGATCTCAATAAATGAATTTTTCCAAAAATCTTTAGGGTCTCTCCTACTAGAGAACATCATAATGAACGAAAAACGTTTATATTGTGTTGGATTATTCCCAACAGGAGCAAAGTTACAGGCCACTCTTCATAAAAAGACATGACAGAGGCATCTTCCCCCATGTTCACTTATTGTCACATGGGTCTGAACTCGAAAATAAATTCTTCTTAGGACTTTTTCGAGTTTTTTCTACTAGAGGACGTCATAATGAACGAAAAACGTTTTTATTGTGTTGAGTTATTCCCAACAGGAGCAAAGTTACAGGCCACTCTTCATAGGAAGACATGGACAGCCTCATCCTCATTTATCTTAATTTATCCTCATTTATCCTGATATGGGTCTGAACTCAAAAAATAAATTTTTCCAAAGACTTTTTAGGGTCTTTCCTACTAGAGGACGTCATAATGAACAAAAAACGTTTTTATTGTGTTGAGTTATTCCCAACAGGAGCAAAGTTACGGGCCTCTCATCATAGATAATTATCTCCACCCATCTTCACCTAATCCTCATGTGGATCTGATCTCAAAAAATAAATTTTTCCAAAGACTTTTTAGGGTCTCTCCTACTAGAGGACGTCATAATGAACGAAAAACGTTTATATTGTGTTGGATTATTCCCAACAGGAGCAAAGTTACAGGCCACTCTTCATAAAAAGACATGACAGAGGCATCTTCCCCCACGTTCACTTATTGTCACATGGGTCTGAACTCGAAAATAAATTCTTCTTAGGACTTTTTCGAGTTTTTTCTACTAGAGGACTTCGTAATGAACGAAAAATTCTGATATCTTTTTCGTTATCCTCGACAGCGAAACAGCTACGGGCAATTCTTCACCCCTTCAGCTAATTTTATCATCAAGTTACATTTAAATAATAAATATGAATATTTTCATGTACGCATAAATTTTTATTTCGTCTTTACAGACAGCACTAAATACAATTAATTAACATTTGTAATAACAATACTAGCTTAATATTTTCCATCGAGATCCGTAATAAGTTTCCTTCCAATTACTTTTATTCCAACGCAATTATCCCACACAATTGACATTCAACAACAAACATCAACTCTTTATTTAATTAAACTCATAAACACCAAACATTTAACTACAATAAAAATATATAATAGTATTTCCGACAATTAATAACTCTACAATTATCAAAAATACTCTAAATGAAATGGCTGATATAAATAACTGAGACCTTACACAAAATAAATATTTATAGAGAACTAGTAAATAAAAAAAATCAGTAAAAAAAAGTATTAGGCCCCTTGGCTGGAATGACAAAATAAACAGTACAGTACAGTAATTTCGAAACATATTTATACATATATTTATATAATAAATCGATCAAACCCCACAAGTACGTAAGCCTTATTCTAGATAATCCATTTAGATTATCAAGATCATACGTAATAATAAACCCTTGATCTCGTCTTATCATCAAAGCATGATAATTATTGCTTCATAAATTCCGTTATTTTGTTTTATTTTATATCTCGTTACTTATTCCAAAAAGACTTACATTTTTATTCCCCCTTTTGGCTTCTTCGTGCCAAAAGGGGTATAATTTTTTTATTACAAATCGTATTGGAGACTTAATTTAAAGCTCGAAATTAAAAAAAAAATTTGAAAGCCACCCAGTAACAGACAATTTTAAGATGTCTTTTAAAGGATGACAATTTTTTTTTGTCTCGGTCGCCTTTTTTGGTAGAAATACGACATGCAAATGTTGGTTCCGGAGACAGAAAATTTGTGTTTTTCCTGTCTTATGTCAATTAAAAGTCATTTAGATGAATTATTTTACCACTGATTGTAATTTACTTTTAGTCGTCACTTGTGTCAAGTTTTTTGAGTAGCAATTTTTTGGTGACATGAATTTCTGACCGTTTTGTCAACATATTGTTACCTTGATATTAGGGTGGGTTGAAAAAAAACTTTTTTTTTATTTTTCTTAGCATGGGGGTAGAATTTGTACCTTATAAAAAAAAAAATTTTCAAGAAAAAAAAAAATTTTTTACTTAAGATTTTGAGGTGGCCCACTCGTTTTTTAAATAAATAATTGATTAAACGGGGTAGTTCCAACGAAAAAAATTTTTTTTTGTCCAAAATCGTGGAAAACATCTAATAATTGTCGAATGTGATTTTTTTTTACTTCACTTTCATTTTAATTCAAAAGAAAATGCTTTTCATTTTTGAATTTTTTACTTAAATTACAAAAATAATAGGAAAAAAATTTTTTCAACTCCTGACTTTCAATTAGCTTGCAAGGGGACACCCTACAGATTGTAGAACACCATGTAATTTTTTTCGTTGGGACTACCCCGTTTGATCAATTATTTATTTTAAAAACGAGTGGGCCACCTCAAAATGTTGAGTAAAAAAATTTTTTTTTTTCTTGAAAAAATTTTTTTTTTTATAAGGTACAAATTCTACCCCCATGCTAAGAAAAGTTTTTTTTTCAACCCACCCTACTTGATATGTCAAAAAACAGCCTAAAAACTGATTGCAAGTGTGCTTGGAAAGTACCAAATAATTGTCAATGAGAAAAAAGTCATCTGCCCTTTTGGCTCTAGGAAGCTAAAAAGACGAATAAAAATGTAAGTTTATTTGGAATTAGTACCGCAATATTTTATATTAAATAAAATTTAATTAAAATAAATCTACGAGCGCGAATTTACAATAATTTAAATAGTTATACACTACAAATGTTACGAACAAATGCTCAATATTTGTTAATTTTTTTGACCGGCAAAAAAAAAATTAATACCTTTATACTGCTCTGATAAACCGGCAGTACGTATTTGTTATGTTATTATTTAATAAAATAACAATTTCCCAAATAAATTCAAACTATTGCACTTTCGTTATTCAACGCAGCTTAAATTTAAAGACAGTTTATAATTATTGTAGAGCGCATGTGGAAATTATCTGCTTCTAGTTCTAATTAAATATATCAGAGGCGCGAAAATGTTAAAATTCAAAAAAACTTTATATTTTTGTTCCCTGAATAAATTTGAAAACTGAAAAAATGTTGGCATGTTCGTAGAGAATTAGATCTTTAAAATCAAACTAAGAGCGATCCTTCTTTTTTTAAATTTGAATTTCAAAATTTTCGCGCGAATGACATATTTTAACTGGAACTGAAACCAAGAGATTTTTGAATGCACCCGTTGTCAATTCAACGTCAATTATTTATTTGTATATTTATTATTAATTAATATATATATTTATGTACTTATATATTATATTTTGAAGTGCACAAACTTTTTTAAATGCTACCAGGTAAACTCGATCGATATATTGTAGTAAAATAATCGGGCACAATTGTAAAGTGTCCTGGAATGAATTCTAATGAATTTATCATCCGTGCATTTAAGAGGACAGAAATGCGTAAGAGATACTAATATATTGATTTCATTTATCTAGTCACGAGACACTACGTTACTTGGTTATTTATATTATCTTGTCATTTAATCACAAAACAATCCTCCATTTAATTAATCACGAATAAGCAATTAATCCGCGATCTGCCGGCGCTTCTTACATCAATACTCTGCATTAATTAATTTATACGCGAACCAGCGGTAACTCTGTCCAATTGAGCTGAATTAAAAGACCCCTGTTAGTTTAATACTCTAAAAATTCAGCGAATTGACTATAGGATACATGATAAATAAATAATTACAGTAAATTTTACAGGCTTATTTGTCGAGGAATGATTACTCAAGGCCACCTTCCTCTTCGAGTTTTGATAGGAATTTAGGTATTCGGTAGCTTGGGTCTACTTGTCGGGCCATGTCGATCAGCCCCAACAGTTTCTTGATGCCAATGAAGACTCTGTAATTTATTAAATCATTTAATTATTATTTAGTGAACGTACTCAAGGATCAAAACTAGTAATTACTTTTTTTTATACCGTTTTCCTTGAAGTTTTGCATGCAAGCTCGAGAGTTCGGACTTTGTAAACACGTCTTGGTCTTCTAATACTGCTAGCAAATGATCGGGTGTTGATAAATTTGGTACATGGAGAACGGTGTTGAATGCTGATATTAATTTCATGTCCTCGAGAACTTGTCTGGAAATATTAAGTAAAAATAAGTAAAATTTATCAAGCAAATAAATTATTAAATTTAGTGATTGTGATAGAATACCTGTCGCTGGTGGTACAGAGTACTAGTAATTTTTTACCACGAGGTGGCTGTTTTTTCAACAAGACTAGCAATGCCTGAAGTGTCAGGTTGGAATACCTCGGACCGATTGATCCGTAATCTAGGAGACGCTCGATATTATCAACCAGGATACAACTCAGCTGAGAGCGATAAGCATCGTCGAAGAATTTACGGATCGCGAGACACTTGGCGGTCTCGGTGTGTCCGACCATATCGTCGGGAGTGCAAACTTTGACGAAGGGAAAGTCTGAGTTCTTGGCAATTTGTGCGGCCAACGCAGTCTTTCCGCTGTTGGGAGGACCCTCCAGCAGAACAGAGACAAGACCGAAGCCTTCGGCAGCTCTTGTCTTCTGGATGTCCAAATTACCGTCGGCAATTATTTCAGCCACGGGACGTCCCCAGTTGATGATGCCACGAGCGAGTAGGTGGTCCAGTACTTCTGCAGCTGTACCAAATGCTGGCTTCACATCATTCTCAAGTGCATGCAGAAAGTCTGACCTTGACACCATAAGTTTTTCCATCGCTGAAGGGTCCAACTCCACCTTACTCGAGACTTTTATTAATTTGTTCATGGCTGTGCTCTGAGCAGCCCTTACCAAACCTTCTAACTCGGCACCGCTGAAATTTTTCGTACGCGCTGCAAGCTCTTTCAAGTCGACATCCGGAGCTATTTTGTTGTGTTCGCGCATCCGCGAAGTGTGAATATTTAAGATTTGGAATCTTCCAGTTTCGTCTGGCAAACTGATCTCCATTTGTAGCTCCAGTCGTCCAGGACGTAACAGAGCTTCGTCAATCATGTCTCGTCGGTTAGTCATACCAATAACGAGAATATTATTGAGCTGCTCTACACCATCAATTTTTGACAGCAACTGGTTCACGACAGTGTCATGGACACCAGTGTTACCAGCAACACTACCACGAGACTTACAGATAGCGTCGATTTCATCAAAAATAATTATATGGAGACCGCTGTTTGGACCCAGTTTCTTTTCCTCTTCTTCAGCTTCAGCAAACAATCTCCTGACGTTGGCTTCACTTTCTCCCACATACTTGTCAAGAATCTGCGGGCCGTTGACGATTTTGGGCTCTCTCGCATTCAGCATGGTACCAATCTGACGAGCCATAAGAGTTTTTCCCGTACCAGGTGGTCCGTAAAGCAGAATACCCTTCACGTGTCTGCATCCCAGCTGCGTCATAATGTCAGTTGGAAATACTCTCGAAGCAAATGCACGACGGAAAATAGCGCTGAACTCTTTATCCAAACCACCGATTCCCATTTTAGCGAAATCCCAGTCAGGATTAATAATCGACTGGCGCATAACTGTCCCCTTCGCTTTGCCGACCAAATTCAAACACGATTGCTCAGCCTTCTCAAATTGAATCACCGTGTCACCAAGACACCGACCCATCCTCGTTTTGATGGGCTTAGATTTCTGTCCTTGCTCAATAGCTGTGACATCAAGTGCCTCCAGATCCTTTACCACCAGTCCTAGCATTTTTTTGTCGCCAAATTGAAACGCCAATTGCTGTCCCACTGTAAATGCATGACCAGAAAATTTAAAAAGAAAATCCTTGACCATCAAGTCAGTGTCATACGGCTCCGTTGTTGTCCTAAAAATAGAAAATAAAAATCAATCGCACCATTCCTATTATTTCCATTGCTCCAATTTATCAGAATCATAAAAACTTATTCAATCAGTATAAAAATTACTTTGTTTTCTGCAGGAAATCAGCTTCCAGCACAATAGTACCTAAGAAGTTAGACTTCGACGATGCGTCAAACTGATACGGACGTACGTCTATTTCTTGATCGACCGAAAGTGCGGCCCACTTTCTCTGGGGTAAACTGAATCCAACACATCCACGAGGCACGTCGTTGTGTGTCTCAACAGTAAATACATAATTCTGGTTTGGCAAAGTCGTAACCTCGATATATCTGTTCCCATAAAAGAATAAAAAATAAATAATAGTAAAAGCATATTATTAATAAAGTGAATACTCTCTCTAATTAAAAAGTAATAACAATAACAACATACTTTATATCTTTTGGAAAATCATTCGGACTGATAGCAGCAAGATTTCTCAAACTCAGTTCGTCCGTAGGACATCTGATCGCTCGCATCTTCTGAAATAAAAAATTACAAACATACGTTACCAATAAAAATAAATTAAATTTAACATATCCATTGAATAATCAATACCGCGAAATATATGTTATCTATAAGAATGATTTAAATAATGACACAATGGCGTCAAGAAAATTAAAAAACATCTCTGTCTATAAAAAGAAACCAGCTCTCTCAAGTAATCAATGACAGCGTCATAGATAAATAAATATTATTAAAAAAAAATCAGTCCACATTTATTAATAGATAATATTTTTTTCTATTTCAACACTCACCATCATTTTGTATATTTGTATACTTTCTCCCTCTGACGATCACTTTCAACTGATACTGATCTGGTGCTCCGGTTCTGGTATTAAAATTAAACACGTAGTATGGATCTCTTACTCTGCAATGCAGAAAAATTCTCCACTCAACGACTTGAAGCTGCTCAAAGTCAGCTACTGATACCAACATCACCAATAATTCCTGCACAAAATGAGCCAATGGTAGAGTTTCATTGTCGGACATTTGAATCATCAGAGTTGCTGTCACTGGAAAACTATATATCGATTTATGAATGTGACAGCCAGCGTGGCGGTTATTTTTAAAAACTAAATTACACTCGGTTGACACATCGAGGAAAATTAATGTGTAAAACGATAATTGAGATTCAAAATTCAAATTACTTGATTTAATTTTGAACTGAGGCTCTAGTCAGTTTGCTGGATGTCAATTTTCTGAGCAGGCTTACAGTTGATGGAAAAATTTTATGGACCAAAATGTGATGACACTGAAGTTAGCCGACGTCTAATAATTTTTGGATTTTTTAAAAGATGATAAATTATACAAAAAAAATATTTAAAAAAATTGCACTTATAGTTTTTTTATTTTTCTACATGTGCATTTTTTCAGTTTTTTTTTTTCTTCAAATTTTATTGTTCAAAATAAAATCCGAAAATTTTTAATTGTCTGCTAACTTCAGGATCATCAAAATGTGTACGAGCGTAATTATGAGTGTGAATGTAGCAGTCATCAGAAAAATTTTAAATTATTAATAGAGTAAATAATTAATAAAATAAAATTTTTTAAAAATGCGCATTTAAAAAATTTGAAAATTAATAAGTGCATTTTTTATTAATTATTTACTCTATTTATTTATAATTAAAAATTTGTCTGATGTCTGCTACATTCACACTCATGAGTCATTTCCATAAATAATTTTCTGCTGCCCTCGGTAATTATCAAGCGTAATTTCACCACTAGCTTATTTATGTTTGTTAATTTTAATTTGTTCAATTTATTGTTTAATTAAATAATTGTGAGACTGGGAGCGGAAGGCAGAAAAAATTTAAAAAGGTGAGAAAGGGAAAGAATGACAGACATTTTGTTAAGAATTATTAATGGAGTTGGCGGATTTCTTTAAACAAATCAGTTACAAAAATTTAAAAAACTAATAGTATGCACATGTAAAAAATTTATAAAACTACAGGTGCAATTTTTGTATAATTTAATTTTTAAAAAAATCAAAAAATTATTAGACGTCAGCTAACTTCAGTATCGAGATTTTCAAATGTGACTGCCAGCGCAGTGGTCATTTTTGAAAACTAACTGTCAACTCGGTTGATAATTCAAAGAAGGAAAATTAAGCGAGAGATTTCCAGATCCAGGTCATCTAGGCTCTGGGTATTTTATGCTTTATTTTGCTCTCGCATTGACACAGCACGAGTTTACGTAAGGAGGTAAGAAAAAATTATTTTATCTTTAAAATAACTGAATAAATTGCTAATTAACGATGCAGATTATTTGGATTCTTACTGATGTATTTTTTTTTTCAGCTCCAACATGTCGTTCCAGACAACTGTCTACAATCTTTTCTTCAAACGCACGTCAACATTTGTGGTCACTGCCATAGCCGCGACATTTATTTTCGAACGTGCGGTCACTGTTGGGGCTGAAGCACTTTTCCAGAGTCATAATAAAGGCGTAAGTGATTCTTTTAATTTATTAATTAACAACTACTTTAATATTTTCCCTAAATCATTTGTTTAATCAAATTTTATCCTGTATTCAAATAACTTTTTATTAACAACTTCAACTAAAAAACTCAAAATAAAAATTAATTTTTTTGCTAAAATAAAAAATTGTTTTTGTACATAATTAAAATTAATTACTAATGATAATTATTTATAATTACAGAAATTGTGGAGGGACATCAAGCATAAGTACGAAAAGTAAACAAGAAAAAACTAGAAAAATGTTTCAAATTCTTAGATCATTTAAATAAAAACTTATCAATATTTAAAATGTCAACGTTTAAATCTGCACTCATTACTGTAAATAAATAAATAAATAATCAATGTGCATATGAAGCATAATCATATTTACCCACCACTACATCTCCTCTTCACTAAATCAATTATAATTATTAATGAGTGTGAATGTAGCAGACGTCAAATTTAAAATTATAAAAAAAATAGAGTAAATAATTTTAAAAATGCACTTATTGATTGATGAATTTTTTAAACGCGCATTTTTTAAAAATTTAAATTCGTAAATTATTTACTCTATTTATTTATAATTTTAAATTTATCTGATGTCTACTACATCCATACTCATATTCAAAATTATAAATAAATAGAGTAAATAATTTTTAAAAAATACACTTGTTAATTTCAAAATTTCTTAAATGTGCATTTTTTTGAAATTTCATTTTATTAATTATTTACTCCATTTATCAATAATTTTAAATTTGACGTCTGCTACATTCACACTCATTAATTATTCAAATAAAGATTTTATCATTCATTAAATTTTTAATAATTATAATAAATAGTCTAATACATAATTAGTAATTATAAATATATATAAAATAAATATTCAAGTCATTTAATATTTATATTTATAAATAATAACATACATTGTATATAAAGTATATAAGTTTATTATTATTTTTGCAATTACCCATTACCTGGGTCATGCGCACTTGGATTCAATGACGTTTTTATAAAGCAATTGCACCTGTATCATTCACTGTAATAATATATATCTATATACACATATATTTTCATATATAATAATAATATTAAAAAAAAAAAAAAAAAAAAAGTACTGTCACACTCATTAGCGTATGGACGTTAGTAAAAAAAAATCACTAGGATGAGTTGTGCGAATACACCCCAAGGACAAAAGTAATTAGTAATTATCAATTAATACAAATTCTATTAATAATTAATAGTTAAAAAATATATAATCAATAATAAATATATAAAATTAGTAAAAAAACAAATAAAATATTTTTTTAAAGTGGATACAAATACGTTACGTCACCTAGTGGTGAAAACTTCCTGCTTTTCCATAACCTATTGACTTCCTCGACTACTCATTGATGTTTGTAAATAATCGTGATAATTCATTTATTATCTACATATATATTCATATATTTAACTATTTATTTTATCATTATTATAATAACAGTATTTAAATATTTATTTGGATTATCTGGTTGTAAAAGTAGTCAGCAGTATTGTTTGTCTCAATGTTTTAAAAAAATATGTGACTAAGTATATATTTGTGTATTAGAAAGTTTAACAATGATAAATAATTGTGATTTTTATATGTGTATCAACAATAATCATAATAATTTATATTATTGTTGTTATTTGAATTATTATATTTTAATATAATATAATAATATATGAGATAGTTGTGATTTGTTGGTTTAATGTCAAACAGTAGGAATTATCAAAAGTGTGTCAATTATATACAATTTTTGCTTATAAATCTGATTGAAGACTCTCGAGTATTTTAAATTTCAATATTTTATTTAATTATTTTAATACTCGAGGGTTTTTTTTTTTATTTTTATTTATTTGTGACTGAGAATATCGGAGCTCCGAAAATTTTTTTTTGTTATTAACAAATTAAATATTAATAGAAAAAAATTATAAAATAAATTTTTTTAGTTGTCTTGATATGAGACGCAAATTAGCCGACGTCAAATAATTTTTTGATTTTTTTTTAAATGATAAATCATAAAAAAACATATTTGAAAAAATTGCACCTACAGTTTTTGAAATTTTCTACACGTTCAAATTTTTTAAAATTATTTTTTTGTAATTGATTTGTTGAAAAAAAATCCAAAAATCGTCAATTGTCTGCTAACTTTAGGATCATGTCATGATTTTGCTGTCATATTTATTTATTTATTTGTGTAGTTTTTGTTGTGAGCGATATTTTATTTACAATAATAATAATAATTAAATAAATAAATGTTTTTTTCTTTATTTCAGGTGTAAACGAATAAAAATGTAAATGTGATATTGTCATGAGTGGTCCAGACCTTCAAGAGCACTCGTACGTGAAAGTGCTGTATGACTTTCAATACAAAACAACAGAAGGTCGGGAGATAGCTATAAAGAAGAATGAAAGATTGTATTTATTACAAAAAACAAATGCTGATTGGTGGCAAGTTGTCAGGACTTGGGAGCAGAGATCTTTTTACGTACCAGCAACGTACGTTAGAGAGATGTCGAAAAACACCGGTAGCAATCCGAGAAAGACATCTGATGAGGACAAAGATATAGCATTCGAGACACTAGATGGACCTAAGTATAAAAATATGCCCAAGGAAACATCTAGTGCCATGAAAAACGTTAAGAAATGGCTGGCGGGTGCTATGGATAGCAAGCAAGAGTCGTCCTCGACTACTGCGTCGTCTTCATCGCTCTCTAAATCACTTTATATCACTGATGACTCTCATAAACACAATGCTATGGATTACCAGTCACGTGCGGAATTAAAGGTCGGGTTGGCAGCCATCAAGGCGAAGTCGCTGGAACGTGATCGCGAACGCGAACGTGATCGGAGATCGACTTACGAGAAACAAATATCCGAGCAGATTGAAGTAAAACATAAAAAACGACCCAATGAAACGCCAAAAAAATTACCCAATACAATGGGTATAAAAGATATTGATTTAGATTCATTGTCTTCTTCTCCTTCTTCGTCTTACAGTAAACTCACCAAGAGCTTTTCAACGAGTCCAAAGTCTTTTGACGTACCTACTGCAAGAATAGACATCCCACTGCCTGACCCATTCAGACAGGAATTAAAGAGTAGCTTAGATCGCCGGCGCAAGATATCTGATAACACTGATTATGATAAACTCGTTCAGGAAAACCGCAATCACGAGTTAAATCGACAGTCGAGAATAAGAACCAAGTCCTCCCATTCAGATGATTCTCAGTTGGAAAGCGATAATGACGAAAGATTTCTATCGCGCGTTGATGAGAATCCCAAGAGACTAGATAAAGACAAACCAGAGTCAAAACTCAGTGTTTCGCTGAGAGAAGAGCCCGGCAGCGGTCGTCAGAGCCCCAGTGTCTCCAATAGAAACAGCAGGAGTCTAGATCTTGACTCAAAGCAATTTTGCTTACGCACCGAACGGAGTTTGAGCCCGAAACCAACATACGGAAGGCAGCTAACTGTCGCCGGACAAATTACTGATGAGGAAGCTGATGTAAATCCTGGTAATACCAGCGCCAGCGGTGATTGCAAAATTCTTAATGACAAACGACGTACTTGGGCTGTCGAAGAACTCATGTCCGAATTGACCCAGATGTGTCGCGAGCGAGTCAACAATAAAAAACCGCCAAACTTTCAGCTCAAGAGTACGGAAATAAAAGGTAATTTTGATCCGTTGGATGAACTCACCAGGGAATTACATGAAATGAATTTACAAAGATCCGAAGGTGGGACTACTCCGCAAACAGAGACGCGCGGTGAATTTAAATCCAGCGATGGCTCGCCGAGCAGTAATATATGCAAGATATCAATAAACTCAACAAGTGTCAATAAAGCTAATGATTTAAATTCGTTGAATACGAGTGTGGTGATAAGCAAAGAAGACGATGAACTTGAAGACATCACTGAGCATTCAAATATATCTGAAGCATCTGATTTGTCGGATAACTCTCTGGCATTTCGTTACCCGAAGAATGAAAAGTCAACATTTACATTTCGCACTGGCGAGGTATTGCCTCAGTCGAAACCCTTAAAATCACCAAAGTCACCGAAAATAGACGAATACAACGAGGCAAATATATTAAATGACTGCTCACCGGACGATAATAAACCTTTATCTCTTGATAAGCAATCGCATTATCGCAAAAGTAAGACAATCACAACAACGACAGCTAATCATACGAGTCATTCGAGTCCGGACAATGATCAGGAATCATTGGGATACTCGAACCTGAAAATGCGTCACACTAGTAAAGTTAAAATGCGTCCGAAAATAAAAGTTAAAGCAACGGTAGCTGGTGATACGCCCGGGGAATTGAAATTGACGCCTTCGTTGGAAAAACTCGCGAGTGAAATACAATTTTTGCCGGCTAAAAAAACAAATACTATTAGTGTCAATAGTAATTACAATCATAGTAATGACAGTACCAACAGTAATATTAATAGTAATAGTAATAAAATAATTCATAAAAATACATCGTCGTTTAACGAGAGTATGAGTGACGGCGACGCTTACGATGACAGTGGGATCCATGACGAGACATACAGATCTGAAGACTCGGGGAGTGGCAGGCGCAATATCATTTACAGCAATAGCTTTAAAACAAAACGTGAAGGCAGGTACTTCCAACGGCATGAGTTTACTGACGACGATGACGACGAAGAGGATGATGAAGATGAAGACGAGGAAGACGACGACGGGATAATGAGATCTGCTAAAAAGTGTAATCTCAAGAAAAGTTCAACGCTCCATTGCGCTACGATACCTGAAAACTATCGGCGTTTTAGAATCAGCAACGAGTTGGCTGCTATTTTGGCCAGTTCTAAGCGACGAAGCAGGAGCTTGAGTGATTTGAATTCTGTTGATGATGAAGAAGACACAATTATGGAAAATAAAACCTACCCGGAAAATTCACCCAAAATAAAACCGGTACCTCTGCCGAGAACTAAAATACCGGCTATTAAATCTGAAGACGAATTATCAACGCGATTGGACGACAGAACTGCACCCAGCGGGGAAGAAATAAAAGGCGTGGCACCAGTGCCCAGGAAGATCATCAGCAGAAAAGAGTATCCGGAAGTTTGGGTAAATTCGAAACAAGTTTCGGGGTACAGCAGCAAAAATTACGCCCATCAAACGACATCGGAGGTTGACATCGAGTCGAGCACTGCCGTTGGCTTCAAAACTCTGCTCTACACGTCCGACAGCGGCTCAGACAACTGCCTTCAATCTAAAGAACTCGTAAACAACGACTCCAATGAAAAGAATCATCACAATTATAGTCATAGTAATTTTAAAAATCGCGGAATTGAGAAATCGAGCTCCGGAGTTAATTTAAAAAAAGACGGAGTCAAGGTCCGAGAGAGTCCCTCGGACGACCAAATTCTCAGCTCAAATGCCAGCTCGGAAGCTCTGCAAAGTCAGTCGGAATCTGAATTCACTGGTGGCTTCGACGCGTCATCCCAACCCAGTCCCGTGAGTACTCGGGCAGCTCAGGATTGCTACGAGTGTGCGATTGATCTACCGCCCGGTTGGACTCAAAAGTACGATCCCCACACCGACCAAATTTGTTTCATCAACGACCAGGGTGATAAGGTGAGTTGAGTTTATTATTTCTTATTATTTAAGTAATTTAATACCGAGTAATTTAAATAAATAATCCGATGATTTATGGTCTTTATTATTTTTTATTAATTGTGACAATTTAAAAACAGATGTGTAACTTAATAATGTTTATTGTGGGAGTCTAAAAATAAAATACATTAGGGAATTGTGACAGGCATAAAAATCAACGGTAATGTATACAGACATGTGGTGTGAGTTGGATACCCAGAGAAACATCATCAGCACCGTCGCTACCACCCGACAACCAATTTATTTAGTAATTCCCTGGATGTAATTAGTGACTCCGGGCGATGACATCATGCCGGATAATTGGATAAAATGGATAGTCGTGTATGCACACGGGCAGATGCGTCAGGAGTCAGGAGTACTCACCAGAGTAAACTCCCGGGTCGTCGAGTCGAGGTTGACCTCAACAAATTAAACCGCTCACCCGTGACTAAACCCATTGGTCCACTGAATCTTCACTTAACCGATTCTCTTAAATAATTATTACTGTCTTATTCTACCGTAAAATATAAAATAACTTTTATTATCCAGAGATCAGAGACCATGACCTGAGATAAAAAGACATTATTGTTAAACAAGATTTGAATTAATCAACGATGAAGAATTAAAGAGTCGACGGATTTATTGCGAGCATTTATTTTAAATGAATGAGATTCCGCAGTCTCGAGCCCCGGAATTTTTCGATATCTTCCCCTCGATAAATTCTCTCATCGCACAAGCACAAGAGGACCCTCTGTGCTTTCTTTTACGTCTCTTTCATTAAACCACAACTACAACAACAACAAACTAATGTGTGCACACACTCCAGCATCTCGTGTCTCTCCCGCACCTTAAATCAAAAGAAACATAATCGCGCATTCGCTGGTCTTCAGTTTGATATCAGCGGTCATGTTTAATTCGTGTGCGTGTGCGCTAAGCTGAAATATATATTACATATATGTGTAAATGTTTAATTTATATATATGTATTCAGCAGATATGTATTCAGTAGTAAGGCAAAGGCAAAGGCTACTAACCCGCTTAAGCAGACCAACGATAGATAGAGAGCGAGAGAGAGACAGACCAAAGGCTCAAGGCATATGATGCCTTGATGGGATGGTCTTGTGTGAATCACATGTGTATATAGTAGTTTTGAGTGAAGGCATTGAGCTTTCAGTCTCAACTGATGTAGTCAGTAAGCGACGCGAATACTTCCGAGTAGTTTGGAACCACTGATGCGATTCAGAACCAAGAAAATTACCAGTGTCTTGTTATTATTTTTTTAAATTATCAATTATTGTCTCGCAATAGTACCAAGTGACTCTTATTGTATTTTTTATTTCGAAACCATTGACCGGCAATTGCTACACAAGAGTAAAAAAATTCACAGTCATTCAATTTATTTAATTAATTCAATTAATTGCTCATGATTGTTCATTTGTGTTATCAATCACGAGATGCTAGAGGAGTCTGGCCAATAATGGAGCAACAAATTCACTGCTTATTTGGTTGATAACTTATTTTTTTTGCAATTGCAGTTACATATATTTATATATAAAGTGCGTTGAGTCAGAATATTGCAAGTAGTCGACTAGGTAAATTTATTAATCATTAAACCGCGTGATGGCAACGCGAGGATGTGGTCTGCTCTCGGATTGACGTAAGCCCACCAGCTAGAAAAAGCTTGCGGTGGTTTTAGCTGAGCGATAAGAGGGAAACTAAAAAAAAAGAAATAGCTGGCAACTGGTTTGTTATAATTGGAATAAATCTAGCGCATGATGAATGACGAAGAGTGTTTAATGGAGGAGAAGAGTATTCTAGCGTGTGCTACACGTGTTATTGGGCATTCGACAACAAGTACTAATTACGGTTTATCGAGTTTCTCCAAGGCTGATATTCCCGCCTACAACTGGCTGTCCGATGAGTTGAGGAGAAAAGTTATTCTGAGTTGCGAGCACGTTCCTACCAGACAGGGGTATCCTGTCGTTGACTGGTTGAAGCAGATTAGAAGTAATTGTGATTTTTGTGAAACTGGAACCATGTCTCAGACCACCATTAATATTTGTACGAGTAGTAATAATTATTTTAGTAATGGTAGTAATGACGCTGGTGATAATAATGATGACGATGATGATGATGAAGAAAGACTGGAGTGGGAATTAAAACCAAAAGGAAATCCGGAAGACAAATTAACTAGTTCATGTAAAAATAAAAAGGAAAATAACATTGAAAGTGAGGAAGTAGAATTCTCGTGTTGTTTTGATGACGTCGTTGACTCTGATAGCGAAAACATTGATAATTTAAGTAACATGAGTGAGTCCATGCCCGATGGACAGTTCCCAGACACCAGCAGTCACAGTTGGTCGTTTTCTGAGCTCGCTATGTACCCGCGCCGAGTCGTGTGCTGTGTGAACTTGATACGGGACGAAAGTGGATATTTCACTCCATGTGAAACTAGTTCCCTTGAAGATTTGCCGGAATTAAAATTAGCTATGGAGCACGACGACAACAACGCTTTGATTATCTGTCAAAAATTCCTCGAGGAGACGGAGGCTGACAGCTCGGCTATCGGCGGCAAAACTTCCATTGATGACTCAAGCAAAATTTTATCCGAATCTGCTGAAACAATTCCCGGATCGTGTGACATTGTTTTTTATGAAGCCGGTTATCATTTCGTTGAAGAGAATAATCATTTGCATACCAGCAATTGTAGCAGCAGTTGCAGCAGCGAGCCGATCGTTATGGATTGCGAAAATAACTTGTCATTAAGTAACGTCAATGGAAAAGTGAACGTGACGTTTCCGAGATTTGCGGATGCAGCTGCCAGTACAAATGGACGTTGGACGCAAACTTATAACGATTTAAATTCACATGACAGTAACAGTACTGATGCTACTGGTAATAATAACAATTGCAAATTAATGTCTAATGAACAGTTGTACAAATCTTGTGATAATTTTGATATAAATCATCCAGACAGCACACGAGTCTGTAAAATAGGAGACTCTGATTACAAATCAATCGGGTCTGTGAGTTCTTATTTGCAAGAATACGCCCGTGATAGCTGTGAATTAGTGGAAGAGTGTACGTCATTTGATGATAAATATGTGCAGACGTGTAATTATGAAAATTGGAATACATGTTTGACCAGCGAATGCTCGTCACAGTCGCTGGATGACACTCGTACCTCGGAATTTTATTCACCGATTGAATTTAACGAGACCGCGTTTGACGAAGCGGCGGGTATTAATAATTTTACTGATGATTATTATTATGGTGATGATGGTGATGAATTTAGACAGAGAAAAGGTTCAGCTTCGAGTGATATTTTGATGTGGAAAAAAAGTTTATTGTACTTTAATATGGACGACGAGGACGATATGCGTCAGGTACAAGCTGGGGAATAATTGAATTTTTTTGTTATTTATTTTAAATTGTTTGGATGATAAAAAAAATTAATTAGAGTTACAGTATTAATATTTACAAATTTTTTTCAGTGGTTCTCCTCAAATGATGACGAAGGCAAGATATACTTTTTCGAAGAGAATAGCAATGAATCTTCATGGGTATTGCCAACGGTCACGGCTGGTAAATCTCAAACCAAAGCACCTGCTCATAAAGATGAAAAACCGATGGAAGAGGATAGTAGTGCAACAAATGAACTCTCTCAGCCGGAAAATCTACTCACCAGTGCACCTTACGCTAATCAGAACTCAAGTAATCATGACAGCGGGTCTGCATCAGTGTCAGTGTCTGGCTCGAAAAAACCCGGTCTGAGCGACTGGCCGCAGTTGTCATTTGATGGCAACATGAAAATATTGAAAGAGGGGCCGATAAGCCGGACCAAGATCACGGAGAACGGAAAAAAGTTGCGTAAAAATTGGAGCACTTCGTACGCTGTGCTGACGGAATTATTTTTACTTTTTTTCAAAGACTCTAAAACGTTTAACACGATGATGAAGAGCGGTCAGTCGCCCATAGCCAAGCCCGACATATCAGTTGATCTGAATGGGGCAATTATTGAGCCCGGGGAACGGGCTAGTAGCAGAAAAAATGTTTACATGATCGGTACTGTACTTGGTCTTCAAGTACTTATACAAAGCGATAACACAGCACTTGCCGCTGAATGGTTTCAAGAGATCCACGGAGCCATACGAAAACTGGTGAGATTTATTTTATAAATATTTTAATCTAAACATAAATTATTAATACATTTATATTTTAAATATTACACAGCCATTCAGCTTCAAATCTCAAGCAAAACCTTTTGCTGGACCACCGGAAGTACGTAAAATTAGCAACAGTAAATTATCAATCGAGTCTAATCAATCTGAAGATTCAAAGAAGTCATCCAAGGTCGCGCGATCAAGATCTATGAAAAGTAAATATTTATTTATGTCTGCTAATGTACAGACGATCACTCGTAGACACTGTAGTTTAATGCATGTTATTAATATTGGTAATTATTATAACTTTTTTTCCATTTCTTCAATATTAGCACCGGTGATGGTATTAATTTTTAAGGGCTTACTAATATACAATTAATTATACATAATTAATTAACTAATTTAATTTAAATTATTTATTAATTTAGCGGTAAAGAGACTCGATGACTCACTGGAAGATCTCAGTGGAACTGCCGCTGAAAGACAAACTAAAATAAAAGCTAAATTACGTAGATTCTTCCAACGACGTCCTCCCGTTGAATCTTTAGTCAAAAACGGTATTTACAAAAGTACGTATTTTATTTTTTAAAATTAATTTTAATGATTAAATTATTGATTTTATTAATTTATTTAATTAATTATTTATCAGATGAGCCGGCATTCGGTTCATATTTAAAAGACGTCTGTCCAACGGAACATCCACGGGTACCAATTTTCGTAAAAACGTGTATCGAAGTTCTGGAAAGTAACGAAGACAACATGAAGACTGACGGTTTATACCGAGCGAGCGGTAATTTAAGTCAAATTCAAAAGATACGATTGCAAGTCGATCAGTATAATCTCAGCGTATTATCACAAGAGGAAGACGTTCATGTGCTGACTGGTGCATTAAAATTATTTTTTCGCGAGCTTAAAGAACCGCTGATACCATCAAGTTTTTTTAAGGATGCACTTAGTGCCAGTATGCAGAAAAAAACATCTGATAAAATCCGATGCTTCCGTGAAATAGTTAAAGCATTGCCACCAGCAAACTACGACACTCTATTATTTTTATTGAAACATCTGCTGAAGGTAACTTTGTACCAAGAGTTTAATCGTATGCATATACCAAATTTGGCGATAGTCTTCGGCCCAACGCTGATGTGGCCAGCTGAAGAAAGCGCAAACATGGCTTTAGATCTTATGCAACAAAATTTAGTTATCGAATGCCTTTTGTCTGAGTACAATAAGATTTTCAAATAGATTATAAATATATATATTTTATTTATTTTTTAATTGAAATATAAAACATTACACATTACAGATTACACTAATGAACAAAATATATAATAATGTTAATTAATGATAATGTTTAATGAAACTAAATTAACTAAAGGATGAATCATAATGTCAAGAAAGTATCAAAGCATCCTTTTAAATATTTAAATCATTCCGAGGAATTTAACTTCAGGATCATACGAATTTAGTGGATTCAAAATATATTTATTTTTTGAAATAACCCAAGTGGCATAAAAAAAATTGTCAACTTTTTGTTAAATTTACGGCCATTGAAAGTCAGTGCCCCCACTTTTTAAAAATTTTCAATGACTTCTGTCATAATCGTATTAAAATTTTATTAATTTAAAAAAAAATTAATTAGAGTTGTTATCAATTGGGAGTTGAATGAAATTTGGAAAATAAATTTCAGTAAAATCTTCATGTCAATATTTTACACAATTTAAATTTTCAAATTTTGTCGGCTGAAATTTCCCGCCACTTTTTAAAAATATTCAATATCTTCAACTAATGAAGGTAAAAATTTAATTAATTAATTTTAAAAAATATTTAAGTACTAGTGGAAAATTAAAAAAAAATTAATTTTCATTTTTAATTAAAAGTTTAATAAATTAACTCCCAATTATTAACGCCGTAATTAAAAAAAAATTAATTTATCAAATTTTGATATCGCGAATCAAATTAATTGGAAAGTAGGGGGAGGGAGTGATTAAGAAATCCTGTAGTTAAAAAAAAAGGAATTATGATAAATTATTCTTGGGTCGATTGTAATCCAAACGCCATTAAAATTGCGAACAAGTATTTTCTTCGTTGCTAAAAGTTAAAACTTTATGCACAAATTATATATTACATTAAAATAATTTTTTTAATTATACAAAAATAAATAATATATATAAATATACATACGTAACAGCCGAGCAATGCATGAGCTCGGTTGCAGTAATTAACCGTTTAAAAAAAATTACCAAAATGTGATTGTATTTATGTAAATAACCTGATGAGCAGAGAAAATGATAATAATTGTTGATAGGAATTCGGCAGCAGGAGTTTTTTTTTTTTTTTTAAGGCCATTCTCAGACAGTGCCCCCCACTTTTTAAAAATTTTCAGTGACTTTCAACTGTCATAACCGTATTAAAATTTTATTAATTAATTAAAAAAAAATTAAAACCTTAATTGAAAAAAGGGCAACGTAGTCGTAATTTCGTTGAGATATAGAATTTTTAAAAAATTACTTAAGATTGATATCAATTGGGAGTTAAACAAAATTTGTCGAATAAATTTCAGCCGCCAAAATTTGAAAATTCGAATTATAAAATTGACATGACAATTTTATTGAAATTTATTCAACAAATTTTGCTTAACTCCCAATTGATATCAATCGTAAGTAATTTTTAAAAAATTCTGTATCTCAACGAAATTACGACTACGTTGCCGTTTTTTCAATTAAGGTTTTAATTTTTTTTTAATTAATTAATAAAATTTTAATACGTTTATGACAGTTGAAAATCACTGAAAATTTTTAAAAAGTGGGGGGCACTGTCTGAGAATCCCCTTAATTGTAACATCACTCAATTAGGACTGTACTAGTTTATTGATTTAAGTATTAATATTTAAAAGTAATAATAATAATAACAACAATAATTAACGAACAAAAGAATGCCTCTTACATTCCCTGTGGATTGACTGTGACGACAACTTGCTATTTCCATTATTAATTAAAATAAAACGTACGTCCGTCATATCTGTCAGTTTTAAATAATTAAATATTGAATTTATTATTTATATTTATTATTATCATCACTTATAATTTTATTTCCTAATCGCTATTGATATTTTGCATGATACCATAATTATAGTGTTCTCTATTTGCCTTTAATTAAAAATCTAATTAAATAGGTAATTAGTGTAATTATAAAACATCACAATCTGATAATTATTTCGTTGTTTTGAAATAATTGTATTTTAAAATTTATATATTTAAAAAAAAAATAATTATGATATTTTTAAAAGTAATTAAATATGAGTAGAATCAATTGGTGATATTGTTATTGTTTAAATAATATAAATAATAATGATTATAATTATTGTTCAAAAATTAACTTAAATATTAATGAAGTGACGTCTCGCCAAATTGCGCAGCTTCACCCCCCAAATTAAATGATCTTTCAAAAAAAAAAAAATGTCCTATAGATAAATTTATCTTGAAAAAAAAGTAAATAATTATTGTATTTATTATTATTGTTAAATTATAAAATTATAGTCTATTGTAGGAATGGAAAAAAATATGAGGTGTTGGTCTTATAAAAAAAATTTATCTCGAATTATGAATATTAGAAGTAAAGCGAAAGAAAGACTTTATCGAATGTTTATAGATCGAACTATATTTATTTTTATAAAAAAAGAAAGAGGTAGAGGTGATTATATTGAATGAGGTATACTATAATTGATAATGATAATTATATATGATAATGCACTGTTGATATTCGATAAATTTAATTATTTAATTAATTAATTAATTATTTTAAAAGTCAGTGGCTAGATTTAGATTTTTATTTTTTTCATGGAAATTCGCACAACCAACCCGTATAAAAAAAATTGTTGAAAAAAAGTTAAAAAAGTGTTGACTATTTTAAACATCAAAACGTGACACAACGACCAACTTTTTTTGAACGTTTTTTAAACTTCTGAAAATACACAAATGAAAAACAATTGAGTTAATACCTCCTCGTATAAAAAAGTTGCGGTATTCCGCAGGTGATCCGCTGAATATCATGTGGAAGTCATATTTTGACACAAATATGAATTCCGGATGAATTTCTAATGAATACACAAAGATAGTATAGAAATATAATTCAAGTGATAGATTGTATGAAAAATTCTATTACAAAAAAATTTTTTTTTTCTTGCGGGGAAATTGAGAGTTTTTTTTTTAGCGGAGTGATCTCGGAGTGAAGTGGATTTTATTTCACTCCCAATTCACTCCTGTCCGGAGTTTTAACATTTCAATGAATTTATATTAAACTGTTAAACACTTCTCCAATTTTTTTTTGTGTATTGACCTAAAAGAGCTTTAATTAATAAATTTTTCAAATTCATTTTAGTTTAGAAAAAAATAATTGTTTCTGTAGAAAATTATTTTACAGGTGGTCCATTATGCCCCAGATATCGCAAATCAGCTTAAAATATCAGAGATAACATAATTTGACCGAAAAGGAAAGAAAAAAAAAATTTACTAAATTTTTGAAGCGGGCCTTCATGCCCCAGGTTCCCCGATTACTTCGTTACTGCTAATAAAAAAAAAAAATATCTCTCATTTTACGTGTCAACTTGTAAGATAATCATTACAATCTATTACTAACTTTCTTTCCATACTATCATTTGATACTCATCCGAAAATCATCTGAAATTTATATTTGTGTCAAAATATGACTTCCACATGATATTCAGCTGATCACCTGCGAATTACCGGTGGAATCCCGCAACTTTTTTACACGGGTCAAATTAACATTTTTCAGTGCAAAATATGTTCAGAAAAAAATAATTTTCAAGTATTTATAAACGTTTTTCGTATTAGCATATCTTAATAATACAAGGATACTAATTGATTTTTCTCTTGAATTTTCAAAAGTTTAAAAGACGTTCAAAAAAAGTCCGTCGTTGTGTCACGTTTTGAAGTTTAGAAAAGTAAACACTTTTTTAACAATTTTTTTTTACACGGGAAATTATTCATACGTTTGTTTAAAAAAAACAACATTGATAATTAATAATTAATAATTGATAATTGATAATCAAATGTGTGATAGATAAAATAAAATCATGTAATATTTAAATAAAAATAAATTTTCTTCTTTACGATGTAACGGTTGTGTCAAAGATTAGATTCCTAATTATATTATTAAAATTATTAATTACGCTGTAGTATTAAGACTGTTCATTATTAAAATAAAAAAAGCAACAAAGTAATATAATAAATAAATAAATATGTCGAAATGTCATGAGTATTAGGACCTGAGTCCGTAAAACCTGTATAGCTTCCAGTAGATCAAAAAAAAGTTATAATTGAATTTAAAATCGAGTGTCATGTTCGTTAAATTTCAGCTTTTAAATTTAAAACGTGCAATCAAAAGAAATAAACATATTACGTATAGCTAAATTTAAAATATAAAATTTTTGTATAAAACTTTTGTTTATTTGTATCACAAACTTTAATTATTTATTATTAATATTTAATTTTAAATATTTCATCTCTTAACTTTATCAAGTTGGTGTTTTATATTAGATATATATATTTTTTAATTAAGTATAATATATTATTAATTTGTTTATTAAATCATCACTCTGTTGTATTATAGTATTTTTATTGTCCACCAAAATTTACAGTTATGTAATCGTAATAAACATTATATTTATTGTTATTACTTAACAATGACTTACTTTTATTATTATAGATATTTTTAAATATTTAAATTATGAAAAAATACTGTAGCTTTGAAAAACTTAAAGTTATTATAAACTTATTTTCCTTAAACATTTAAACCTTTGATTGATTATTTTTAAATAAAATAATAGTGATAAAAAAAATAAAATAAAATATTAGTGTTCAAATTGTGTGCGATATCGTGCACGGAACATTTCTTCGAACATGAATCGGAACATACGGCGTTCGAAATCACAGTCGGAAGAACAATCATCCTCAGAATCGTCTCTCCTTGAGGTTGAACTAGAAAATTTAAGAATATTTAAAAGTACTGACATGTATTAACTTTTATGTGATAAATTTTTTAAGTAAATTTAATTAAATACCCATTAGTAAGTGATCTGTACGCGCGCGTTATATCTTTGAATTTTCTTTCATTAAGAGCTTTTTCTTCAGCCGTTGAATTTGAATGCTTGTCTAGGAAATAAAATAAATTTAATTCAGTCCTTAATAAAAATGAATTTTGATTAAATTAATACCTGGGTGATGCTGGAGAGCTTTTTTGCGATATGCTTTCTTGATATCAGCTTGCGATGCATTACTTTTGACTCCTAGTATTCCATGATAATCAGACTTTGCTCTGGCAAGTAATGTTTTAGCCGATTCCAATAATCGCTGGCACTCTGCGACATTTAAATAATAATTTATAATAAATAATTCAAAAATATCGCGTGCCAAATGCCAAAAGGGCGTATTACAGCAGTTAGATAGGGTTCCATGCCAAAAGGGCGTATAAAAAATTTTTTTTTGTCATTCTTTTTAGAATCGCTCGAAACGTAAAGATCTGCAGAAAAAAAATTTTTGACGTACTATCGCCAAAAGGGCGTATATCTTTAGATCTTAATATCTTTGTATCTAAAGATACACTCCCTTTTGACTTTGGAAATTTTTTTTTTATTTTTAGGCTTAGAACATGTTTACAAAACGATTGGCACCAAAAACAAAAAAATTATACGCCCTTTTGGTTCTTCAAAGCCAAAAGGGCGTATAACTTTTATACGCCCTTTTGGCATTTGGCACGCGATATTCTTAAACAGTCAACAATTTCCTGAATAATTAGTATGCAAATTATTTAAAAATAAATATTTTACCAGAATTGGAATCAATTCCCAATGATTTCGTTAAATCAGCGACCGCTTCTTCATAATCTTTGTTATCAAGGTGGCACTGGCCTCTTCTCAGCAAAGCTTTGGCATAATTCGGATCAATATTCAAAGCTTTTGTGCATTCTTCAATACATCTAGTAATTTTCTGCAGCTGGAAAAAAGTACCGGCGGTTAATTTAAAAATTAAAATAACTAATAAATTAAAATGAATTTTAAAAACCTTGTAGGAGGCCTGAGCTAAATTGTAATAAAGCTTCTTAATCATTCCTCGATTACTCGGATCGATTCCCAAAGCTTCAGTATATATATGATGTGCTTTGGTATATCTCTTGTGAACGAACGCATTATTGCCTTCATTTTTTTTTTCAATCAGAGCTTTGGCTTTCTGTTAAAATTAAAATATAAAAATTAATTATAATAATTAATGTTGTATTCCACAAGACCGCAACTTACTTTGTATAATTTCAATGCATCAGAATGATCAGGAACTAAACGAAGAACTTCTTTTAGTTGCGCAACAGCTCGATCAGTATCCAAGTGATACAAACAGAGGCCAAGAATGTATACCGCGTCGGGATTCGATTTATTGTACTTGAGTACATCGCTGCCGAGTAATGTCACATTTTAAAATAAAATTTTTTAAAATATTAAAATAAATGAATATTAATTACTTGATTAGTGTCTCAGCTTCTTTGAATTTTTCCATCAGCGCCAAACACTCGGCTTTTTTTATTTTGTAGCTCACACATTGGGAACTTATTTTTATCAATTTGTCCAAGTACTTGACAGCCTATAAAAAAAATAGTGAGTGAATGTAGCAGACATCAGACAAATTTGAAATTATTAATGAGTAGAGTAAATAATTAATAAAACAAAATTTGAAAAAAATGCGCATTTAGAAAATTTTCAAATTAATAAGTGCATTTTTTCGAAGTATAATTTTTTTTATTATTTACTCTATTTATTCGTAATTTTAAATATAAGTGTGAATGTAGCAGACATCAGACAAATTTAAAATTATTAATAATTAATAAAATAAAATTTTTAAAAAATGCGCATTTAGAAAATTTGAAAATTAATAAGTGCATTTTTTCGAAATATAATTTTTTGTATTATTTACTCTATTTATTCGTAATTTTAAATATGAGTGTGAATGTAGCAGACATCAGACAAATTTGAAATTATTAATGAGTAGAGTAAATAATTAATAAAATAAAATTTTGAAAAAATGCGCATTTAGAAAATTTTTAAATTAATAAGTGGATTTTTTTTTAAATTATCAACTCTAATTATTTATAATTTTAAATTTGTCTGATGTCTGCTACATTCACACTCATAAAAAAATATACTCAAGAATTGGGGAAGTTGTAAAAATATAAATGAAAAATATGATCCCTGAAAAGATTAAATTGTAACAGTACAAATATATAAAAATATGAAAGGTAAAGTCTCTAACTACTGGCTTCTACAAGTATCCCCTTAGACATTTAATTGATAAAAAGATGATCCTGAAGTTAGCAGATAATTAAAAATTTTTGGATTTCTTTTTCAACAAATCAATCAGAATAAAAAACAAAAATGAAAATATGCACATGTAGAGAATTTAAAAAACTACAGGTGCAATTTTTTCAAATTTTTTTTTTCTTATAATTTACTGTCTAAAATAAAATCAAAAAATTATTAGACGTTTGCTAACTTCAGTATCATGATAAAAAGACCAATTATCTATTTTACAATTGAATTTTTTTTTTCTATCAAATGAACTGACGAATAATTGAAACTGTGACTGAGTAATTTAGTTGATGCGTTAAAGAATTTTATAAATTATTTAAATCACTAAAATTATTTATAAATTACCAAAATATATGATCAATACCTCAGTGTACTTTTTTTCAGAAACCTTGTCATCAATTTTTTTCAAGAATCGAGTGACGTCATTAATTTTTTCACGTTCGATAGCCAGTCGTTCGTTTTTCTGATCAACAGATTCTAGTTTTACGACCCAAATATTAGCATCAATCATGTGGCCCAACTCTACTAGGCATCTAATCGCTCTCTCGTATCCCTAAAAAATGACAGCCATTAAAAATTTCATTCCTCATAAAAAAATTATTAAAAAAAATAAGTACTTTAATATATGAGGAGTTGAGCTCGACGGATTTTTTAGCATCAACTAAAGCATCTTCGTAACGTTCCATCATAATGTAGCAGGCAGCGCGATTACCGTAGTTTAGTTCCGATGGGCAAAGTTCTAGAATTAATAATAAAAAATAAATAAAAACAAATTAATAACAATAACAATAAATTTATAATTATAATTATAAACTACCAATGAGTCTAGTGTATTGAGACAAAGCGAGTTTGTATTTCTTTTGTTTGTACAAAGTATTTGCCTCATCTTTCTTCTCTTTCATTAACCTAAAAAAAAAGTCAATTAAATAATTTATTTAAAAATTTTAATTAAAAAAAAAAATAATATTACTGTTGATGCTTTTCATATTTCAATTTATCATCAGATTCATGATCTGATTTTGCCGGCATATTTTCTGTAGACGTCTTTGTCTGCGCGGCATCTTCTTTCGACGCCATTTTGCTGTCATTGTTGTTGGGTTCTTTGTTCTCATGCTTAACGTTTGATTTATTAGGATGCAGCTGAGATTCACTTGTTTTACTTGAAGTTTTTAAATTTTTAGTGTCTGCAGATCTAGCTGGAGATTTGTCAGCACCAGTGGCTTTGATCGGCGAATTTTCCTTCATTTTCTTGGGCTTTGATGCAGGACTACCAGCAGTCGCGGCATTTTTCTTCATTGTGTCACTACCCAGAGTTTTCTCTCCAGCTGAACGACAGACACGCGCGAAATGATTTTGTTCCCCGCATTTCAAACAGGTTTTACCTTCAGCAGGACAACGTTTCTTGTTGTGCCATTGCAATCCGCAGTTGAAGCAAATCATCCTTTTTTTTTGCTGCTGCTGTTTTTCGGTGTTTGAAAAATATTTATCCGAGCTGTCATCTTGCATGGCGGCGGAATTATTTTTCGAACCAACACCATCAGGATCAGAATCAACACCAGCACCGGCACCAGTTCCCGCACTCGGACGATTGACAGTTTTCTTAACTCTTCTCTTGGGATAATAATTCTGCGCGGCACTGCAATATTTATAAAAAAATAAATCTTCTAATAAATCTTCTGCAGTAAAATATCTGGCACCAAATCCTCCGGAGAAATGTCCCCACATTTTAAATCTCAGGTTTCCCGTCTTTTGTTACACTCAAGTACGAAAAAAATAATTAACATGGAGGATTTAAATCAACCGTCGTCTGTTCGAGACTTAAAGTCTCCTCGGCCTATGAGTGACTTGACTACTCGACAACAAATGAAATTATCAACGCCCGTGTTTAAACGCACTGAGATTTCGTCGTCTAAGACCGCGCTCGCCAATGAAAACTGACGATTCCAACTCAGGGAACCCCCTACTTTTTTATTTTCACCGGCAACGGCTCGGCTGAAGTTATTCAATTTATCGTTTGTATTTAAGATGAAACAATCACCAATACAATAAATATACATATATATATCTGCGATAATATATAGTGGTATGAAACACGATACATTGTTTATGCTACACATATATTGTCCGGTATATATTTTGTAATTGTTTATAGACTCGAACATTCTTCCGTTGCTTTATTTTATGAGTATGAAGTTGACATTAAACAAATTTAAAATTATTAATGAGTAGAGTAAATAATTAATAAAATAAAATTTTGAAAAAATGCGCATTTAAAAAATTTTCAAATTAATAAGTGGATTTTTTAAAAATATTTATTTTTTATTATTTACTCTACTTATTCGTAATTTTAAATATGAGTGTGAATGTAGCAGACATCAGACAAATTTAAAATTATTAATGAGTAGAGTAAATAATTAATAAAATAAAATTTGAAAAAATGCGCATTGAGAAAATTTTCAAATTAATAAGTGCATTTTTTCGAAATATAATTTTTTTATTATTTACTCTACTTATTCGTAATTTTAAATATGAGTGTTAATGTAGCAGGCATCAGACAAATTTAAAATTATTAATGAGTAGAGTAAATAATTGATAAAATAAAATTTTGAAAAAATGCGCATTTAAAAAATTTTTAAATTAATAAGTGCATTTTTTATAAATGTTTTTTTTTTTATTATTTACTCTACTTGTTTGTAAATTAAAATTTGTCTGATGTCTGGTACACTGACACTCATTTTAACTTCCGCTGGAAAAAATTAAAAAAAACTCGACATATATTTTTAGAAAAAAATTTATTTATTAATTAATTAATTATTGTTCAATTATTCTATTAATTTACTTTTCTATAAATACATTACTTTTATAATTAACCATAAAAATATACAAGTTAAAATGATCTTTTACACGATTTATTATTTTTAATTTAAAAAAAAATTTAAATTCGTTAATTAGTAAAGTATATTAATTGGGAATACAGACTCGCTATATTCGTTACAAATAGATTACAATACTGAGTAATGAGTTTTTTATATTTTTTTTTTAATCATACGTAAGTAAGACGCGTTTAAATATTATTTTACTAATACTTTTAGATGATAAAAAAATATATAATAGCTAATAAAATTTAACGTCTTAATTACGTATGGAAATCAGCATTTACACAAAAGATTTGAGAGTATAAATTACGACATTTTTTAAAACTAATTATACATATATAAAAAAAAAAAAAAAGTACTAGATAAATAAATATATTATTTTCCTATGAAAATCCGTATTTAGTTTGTAATTGTCGGAAAGCTTGAGTTATTTTTTGGAATTTTCGTTCGCTTCTGGCTCTTTGTTCGGACGATGCGGTGGCATGACGATCTGCAATATAATAAAATCATTTTTAATATTTTAATTTATTTTATAATTTTCATATACAGGAATATGATAAATATTTGTCTTGAAAAATTATTTTCTGGTCAAAATCAAGATAACGCGGGAACGAGAATTAAATTTAAAAAATTGCTGTTGGTAAATTTGTCGCTGGTCAATTGTCTGACAATTGTTAGAAAATTTCGTAGCTTTACATCACAAGTCGCCTGTTCAATTTCAAAATACAGTAAAGGAAAAATTTTTCAAATTCGATTTTTTAGTATTTTCAGTTCCAGTGAAGTCTTGTGAACATGATTCAGTTCATATTTAAATAATTTTATTTTTGTCAGTTACTGTGTTTTGAAATTGAGCAGCCGTAGTACTGAATAAAAAAAAAATTACCTGGGTGATATTGTCGTGCCAATTGTCTGTAGGCTTTTTTTATTTCATCAACACTAGCGTTCCTTGATATGCCAAGAATACCATGATAGTCTTGTTCCGTGGTGGCTAATATTTTCTTGGCTAATTCTAACATGTACCGAGATTCTGAAACAATTAACAAGTTATCAAAAATAAGGACCTATAGTTAAAATAATAAATTAATTTATTTATTAAAAAATAATTACCCATAGTGCTGTCCAGCGAGCAAGCTTTTGTCAGATCAAATACAGCATCGTCATATTCTCTTTTCTCCATGTAGCACTGAGCTCTTCTCATCAAAGCCTTGACGTAATTTGGGTCTATGGCTAACGCTTGAGTCGCCTCATTGATGGCCCTATCGATAAACCGTAGCTACAAAAAGAAGATAATAAATAAATATTTTAAATCATCAGATACTTGAGCAATTAAAAAATAATAGCAAATAAAATTGATAGTTACTCTGTATGACGCCTGGGACAAATTATTGTATAAATGCATCCTGACTTCGCGGCTCAGAGGGTTCATAGATAATGCCTCTGAATAAATAGTATGCGCCGCGTAGTAAAGTTTATTGTTGAAAGCTAAATTACCGTCTTTTTTCTTGGCATTTACGCTCTTTGCATGCTTGTAGAGTTTTTGAGCTTGTGGATGGTCAGGTACTAAGCGTAAAATTTCTCTAAAACGTTCCATACCCGCTTCAGAATTTTTCTGGTACTGACAGTACGCTTTTATATACTTGGCTTCTATGTTCAATCTATCAAAGAACAATATCTCACTGAAAAAAAAATAATCATGATTAATTGAATAATTATTTATTATTAAGGGGGATAGCCACTGTGAAATTTCCAAAAAAAAAATTTTGTTTTTTTTCATTAAATCAAAGTGTATATGTTCAAAAATATGTATCTAAAGTTTTATATGAAAATTCCGAATGTTTTTCAAGTTATAGTCATTTTTGTGACAGCGCGTCAACTGACCGCTGCATCGACTAAAAACTTTAAACGCATTTTTCTCGAAACGACTTTTTTTGAACTGGTGGCATCTGTAATTTGCATAAATATCAACCGATTCGTAACTTTTTTTTTGCCGTATTCGTCTATTCAATAGCTATAGTTGCACCTAGGGGATTTTGAAAATTTTGATTTTTAAGATTTTTTAGGGCTGTTTGAATCCAAAAAAATGAGAAAAAATAACGAAAAAATTTTGAATATGTCGCCATTTTTTTTCAAATCCAAATTTTCAAAATCCCCTATGTGCAACGATAACCATATGCATACAGATTACAACGCCGTTTGGTTTTTTTGTTTCTGATAATCCGTTTTTGAGTTAGAGATGACACCGTGGTGGGGGAAATTTTTTTGTTGCTCCACAAAAATGCTTATAACTTTGTAACAACATGATATTTTTTAATGAAAACTTAGGAGAATTATCTTCTATGTATACTTTAGAAAACAAAAAAATCCGATCCCCAAATTCCTTTATTATTCCAGTCAAAAAAATTCCCGAAAATCACCTATTTTTTCGATCCTCACAGTGGCTATCCCCCATAATCGATACTTTAAATTTAAAAAATTACTATAAACTTACTTGGCAACAGCTTCAGCTTCATTAAATTTTTCTAAAAGCATCAAATAGTCTCCTTTCTTTAGTCTCAAGTCAACGCAGTGAGTACTGATCTCTAAAGACTTGTTTATATTTATTAGTGCCTGTAATTTAATAGCAATTACTAATTAGTATAAAATAAAAAAATTAAATTAAATTAAAAAACAAATTACCTCATTGTAATTTTTTTCACCACTGGCTGTATAAGCTTTCCTTAAAAGCTCGCTAACTTGGTTGTATTTTTTTTGTTCAGTCGCCAAAACCGTACTCGTAGGATCCAATTCTTTTAATTTAGTCAATGCTGCCTTTGCTTCTATTATATTTCCTACAATAATCGCACACTTGGCAACGCGCGCGTATCCCTTTAAATTAATAAAAAAATTTTACATGTACAAATGCTTTGTAATTAATTAATTAATTAATTAATTATAATAATGACAGTAAATAATATAAATACCTTAGAAAATTGTGGATCATGTTGTACTGATGATTTAGCATCAATCAGAGCCAGCTCGTACCGAGAAATCATCATGTAGCAGGCGGATCGGTTGCTGTAAAACGTCGCATTTGATGGACAATAATCTATAATTCAAATTAAAAAATAATATTAATATATGCGTTTTTAAAATTATATATTAATTAATATAATTATTTAATTTACCAATAAGTTTTGTATACTCTCGCAATGCAGGCTCGTATTTTTTTTGTTGATACAAATAATCTGCTTGTTTCTTTCTCTTCACAATTCTGGAAAATAAATTTAAAAATATACAATTACTAATTTATTTTATTACTAATTACTAAGGTCGGGATTTTCGCGTTAATTAAAAAATAATTAATACTTAGTGGTGTGAAATTTTTTATATTACGGGGAAAATATTGGTTTTATAAAAAAATTTTTTAAACAAAAGTTGTAGGAAATTTAATTTTCTAAAACAAATGTCTCTTATAATTTTTTCTTAGGACTAATAAGAAAGCCGTAATTTCAAAATTAAGATTTTCATAATTCCCCAAATTTTGAATCATTCATTATGAATCTTAAGTTTTGAATTACGGCGGAAATATTGATTGTACAAAAAAATCATAGAAGACATTTTTTTTAGAAAATTAAATTTCCTACAACTTTTGTTCGAAAACTTTTTTGATAAGACCAATATTTTTGCCGTAATATCAAAAATTTGAACTACTCATTTCAAAAATAAGGCAAAAATCTTGTCCCTACTAATTACAAATAAATGAATTAATTAATTGATTAAATACTTACACAAGATGAGGTACTTTTGACGGAGATTTTGGTGGAGGTTCGGTATTTTTTTTAACAGTATCACTGCTGTTACTCCCATTAACTTTATTATCAAGTGAACTATCAGTACTGATGCCAGGTGCGTCATAATTTAAATTATCTTTACGATCAGGTTCAGTGCTGAGATCAACGACACCATTATTGCTAGAAGTCTGATCAGCGGAACCCGAAGACTCGGTATTATCAACACTTGTTATTTTACTTTTGCTATCGGCTATATCGCTTGAGATTTCAGATGGCTCAGGAACATCGCGAGTTTCTTTAGTTTTATTTTCAACGTTAATGAAGTGAAAACCATTGAAATCGGGTTCATTACCTGTGTTGCTGTAAAGATTTTCAGCCGGCTTCGAATCCCTGCTGTCGAAGCTAAATGGGTCATCAATGTCGCTGTCAATGAAATTGTCGTCATTCTCCAGGTCATTTAAATTATCATCATCGATCAGATCCACAGGCTCTGAAACTCCACCAGCTGTTTCTTTCCTGCTGTTATTGTTGAGATTGAAAGTAAAGTAGCCATTGAAATATTTATTAGGATTCAAATTGAATAAACTTGGCGGTGGGGGCTTGGGAATTCCGCTGGAGGTCGACTTTAAATTATTCATTCTTATATTGTAAATATTATTGTAACTTCTGTTATTCGTCGCGCCGAAGTTGAAGGAATTGCCAGCAGGCTTGGGCATTCCGGTTGATGATTCTCTGTTGCTGCTACTGTAATTATTGTAATTAAAATGGCCATTGTTAGGAGCTCTTCTGAGGGTTGGCCCATGACTGAACTGATGGTTTGATGGTTTAGGTCCATCATTGCCAGTTTTTTTGTTTATATTCTCAGTTATTATCACTGGGTCATCATCGTCGTCGTCATCAAGAACAATCACTTCGTCACACATAAAAATATCCTAAAAAAAATATAAAAATGTATTAAATAATTTGAAATTATTGTTAATTACTGCAATAAATATTTATTTAAATTACCTCGTCTGCTTTTCGTCTTTTCTTGTTCGGTTTCTGTGTAAATATCGAGTACGGAGTTCTCTTCGGATAGCGATTCATATTTTTAAGTAATTAATTATTTTTAATTCTAAAAAATACAAAAATTGACAGCTGTCACTTGAATTAATAACTGGATCACTTTAGATAATTAATTTATTATTAATATTTATAAACAACTGTCAATATGCTATTTCTTAAATCTTGACATTACTCTACACAAATGTTTATTCTCACAATTTATTTTTTTATCCACGTGCTTGTTTATTATTTGAATTTTATTTTATTACCATTTTTTTGGTAATTAGAAATTAAGTTTTTGTGGTTTTATTTTATTTATAATTATAATTATTCATTATAAAGTACAAACTAAACCTAAACTTGTTACTTGTTACATACTAGTGTAAAGTAACTTAACCTATACTTTTTTTGTTGAGACTATAGGTATTTATGACATATATATCTCATATATTTTGTATATACTTACGTATAGTCATCCCAGGGGGAAAGCGACTCTTCCTTTAAACGTCGGGGCTTCGTTTGCATTCTGGTCACAATGGACTTTTGAATTTCGCGGTATCTGCGGGTGTCAAATTTATCTGAATAAAAATAGATATCAGTTGCTGTCATAAATAAAAAAAAAAAAGCTAATTTTGATTTCTTTTGTTTAAAAAAAATTCAAAAATCATGATCCTGAAGATAGCAGACATTTAAAATTTTTGTTTTTCAACAAATCAATTGCAAAAAAAATAAAATAAAAATATGCACATATAGAAAATTCAAAAAACTACAGGTGCAATTTTTTCAAATATTTTTTTTTATGGTTTATCGTCTAAAAAAAAATCCAAAAATTATTAGACGTCTGCTAACTATGATCCTGAAGTTAGCAGACATTTGAAAATTTTTGAATTTTCGTATTTCAACAAATCAATTGTAAAAAAAAAAAAACTAAAAATATGCACATGTAGAAAATTTAAAAAACTACAGGTGCAATTTTTTCAAATATTTTTTTTCTTCTGATTTATCGTCTAAAAAAAGATCCAAAAATTATTAGACGTCTGCTAACTTCAGTATCATCAGACATTTAACAATTTTTGAATTTTTGTTTTTCAATAAATCAATTGCAAAAAAAATAAAATAAAAATATGCAAATGTCGAAAATTTAAAAAACTACAGGTGCAATTTTTTCAAATATTTTTTTTCTTCTGATTTATCGTCTAAAAAAAGATCAAAAAATTATTAGACGTCTGCTAACTTCAGTATCATCAGACATTTAACAATTTTTGAATTTTTGTTTTTCAACAAATCAATTGCAAAAAAAATAAAATAAAAATATGCACATGTAGAAAATTTAAAAAACTACAGGTGCAATTTTTTCAAATATTTTTTTTTTTTTTATGGTTTATCGTCGAAAAAAAAATCCAAAAATTATTAGACGTCTGCTAACTTCAGTATTATCAGACATTTAACAATTTTTGAATTTTTGTTTTTCAATAAATCAATAGCAAAAAAATAAAATAAAAATATGCACATGCAGAAAATTTAAAAAACTACAGGTGCAATTTTTTCAAATATTTTTTTTTTTATGGTTTATCGTCTAAAAAAAATCCGAAAATTATTAGACGTCTGCTAACTTCAGTATCATCAGACATTTAACAATTTTTGAATTTTCGTTTTTCAATAAATCAATTGCAAAAAAATAAAATAAAAATATGCACATGTAGAAAATTTAAAAAACTACAGGTGCAATTTTTTCAAATATTTTTTTTTTTATGGTTTATCGTCTAAAAAAAATCCGAAAATTATTAGACGTCTGCTAACTTCAGTATCATCAGACATTTAACAATTTTTGAATTTTTGTTTTTCAATAAATCAATTGCAAAAAAATAAAATAAAAATATGCACATGTAGAAAATTTAAAAAACTACAGGTGCAATTTTTCCAAATATTTTTTTTTTATGGTTTATCGTCTAAAAAAAAATCCAAAAATTATTAGACGTCTGCTAACTTCAGTATCATCAGACATTTAACAATTTTTGAATTTTTGTTTTTCAATAAATCAATTGCAAAAAAATAAAATAAAAATATGCACATGCAGAAAATTTAAAAAACTACAGGTGCAATTTTTTCAAATATTTTTTTTTTTATGGTTTATCGTCTAAAAAAAATCCGAAAATTATTAGACGTCTGCTAACTTCAGTATCATCAGACATTTAACAATTTTTGAATTTTTGTTTTTCAATAAATCAATTGCAAAAAAATAAAATAAAAATATGCACATGTAGAAAATTTAAAAAACTACAGGTGCAATTTTTCCAAATATTTTTTTTTTATGGTTTATCGTCTAAAAAAAAATCCAAAAATTATTAGACGACTGCTAACTTCAGTATCATCAAAAATCACCACTAAATTATTTTCCCGCCAATAAAATTTAAATTTGAATAATAATTTTTTTTGGGTGTGGATAAAATAAAAAACAATGAACTAGGAGTTAAACTATTTTTAATTTATTGGAAATTAATAATAATGTATAGTGTTTATTAGTTTTCCATTAAAGAAGAAAAATTCTTCTCAAGTTTTCCTAGCAAGTAATGTATAAAAAATTTATCGTTTTCCTATAAGTAATCCCTCGCTCGACTATCAATTCTACAAGAAGTCATCTTTGATATAATTTTCTTTTTTTCATTAATAATTAATAATTATTATTAATGATCATTTTTGGGCTCATTGACTATGCACATTTTATACGGTCAGAAAAATAGCTGGGATATATGAACGACAGTAGGCTTTGATTTATCACTACAAGATTTCTACTTCAACAATTCACTGACATTTCATGATTTATCAATTATAAAAAATTATATACATTCTTATTTCTTAAAAAAAAAAAAATCAAGTCTTAAATTAAATTTACAATAATTTTTTTCTGTATAAAAAAATATAATACAATGAAATTTATTCCTATAAATATAATAATCCTTCCAATTAGTTTCTAATCATATATTTTTTTACCAAAACTTTTATACTTTTACGTCAGCTTCCAATTATTTATAACACATATCTAAAAAAAAAATAAATAAATAAGACAAAAAGTTTTTTTTTTACCATAGACCTGCATTTAAATGTATGATGACTGCACAGTCAAGTTTCATAATTTAAATATATATGATTAATAATTAATTACATGATTACTATTATTGTTCTATTACCAGTTAAGTAGTTAATTATTTTTTTTTAAATTGAACGCAATTCACGACAGGATTACTCTCTAATGTTTTTTTGTTTTTAAAATGTTTTTTTTTATCAATATATTGTAACTAACACTACACGTATTTTAAAAGTATACAAGTTGTCATTTTATTTGATATTTCAAACAGTATACCATGTAACTGTGTCTTAAAACTTTTTATACTGGGTAATGATGAGTTGATATTAATTATTAAGTCAGTATTATTGTTACCGTTATCATTATTATTATTATTACCATCATCACCATCATTATAATTAATTACAGTAAAACAGTCGAACACACGAGCTCTTTTAGTTTCGTCAGACAATAGACCGTGTGTGTGTGAGTGTGTGTTTTTAATTGGGTTTAAAACTAATATATCGGTAACTAATTGTAGTAATTTATTATATCTCAAAATATTCGTCTTGTGATTTCTGGCATCAGAATGGAAATGAGTCATTTGAACCGGCAAACTGGAAGTGGAATCCGCCGCCATCAGGTTTTGTGAAGAACGCCGCGAACGCTGAGTCAGTACCGAAGTTTGATACTGGAATAATGAAAGTATCAATTTAATTAAATCGACGAGTACCCCACTAGTATATTTATTTATTAAGTCAATAAATAAATAAATAAATAAACTGTGGAGTTAAAAATGAATAAAAAAAATAATACTTACGATCAAAACCGGTTTCAAACTCCTCCATGTCACCTCCTCTGTCGTATCTTGAGCGTTTCTTGGGGTCTGAGAGTATGGTGTAGGCCTCCCCTACTTCTTTGAATTTCTTCTCTTGCTCTTTCTTCTCAGAGTCCGAAGCACTGGAATGCCGATCTGGAAAATAATAAATTGTAAATTAAATAATTATAAGCCATCTATTTATCAATTAAAGAAACACTAGAAGGAATCAGTACCTGGGTGATGGACTAACGCTCTTTTTCTGTACGCCTTCTTGATGTCGTCAGTAGAAGCCGTTCTCTCAACACCCAGAATTTTGTAGTAGTCTTTTTTCTTAGATCGTTTCAGCGCTTCCTTAGCTTCCAAAAGTAGCCGTCGGTTGTCACGTGATTTATTTATCTTGCAAGCTCTCTCGTAATCACGCACTGCATCTTCGTACTCCTGGAGCTCCATATAACAGGCGCCGCGCTTTAATATGGCTTTTAAATAATTTTCGTCGATTTTGAGGGCTTCAGTACACTCCGTTATCGCTTCATTTAGTCTTCCCAACTTAGACGCAGTCAACGCACGATTGTAATGAAGCTTAGTGTTGTTCATTTTATTCTGAGGGTCAATTGTCAATGCCTCTGTGTAAAGATTGTACGCTTCCTGATACCGGCCTGCTTTGAACGCGACATTGCCGTCTTCTTTTTTCTGCTTCAACAGCTTGGCTTTCTGTGTGCAAATAAAAAAAAACCTCTTTAATCTATCATTCAATTTTTTAAAAAATATCTATGACTATTTTCTTTACCTTGTACATTTCCAGAGCTTTCGCATGATCGGGCGCGAGTCTGAGAACTTCTTGAAAGTGAGCGAATGCCCGGTCGACATTATCCTGGTAATACAAACACACACCTCGTACATAAGTGGCGTCAACATTTGACCTGTCTAAATGTAAAATGTCACTGTAACAAAAATATAAAAATCGTGTTAATCGATTAAATAATTTTGCACAAGTGGAAAAACTAGATTATGATTAATTATTCACTCGCTTTAATCCGGAATCCAAAAATAATGAAACAAAAAAATTTAAAAATAAATACTTACTTTGCTATTTCTTGAGCCTCTTGATACCTCTCCAAGTAAGCAAGACTTTCAGCTTTCATCAGCTTGAATCGCGGGCAATATTTGCTGACATCACAGCAACGGTCCATACAGTAGACAACCTACAAGTTATTTAATAATTTATCAATTGCTTTACTCCCAACTAATTTTACTTATTGAGTAAAAAATAAATATTTACTTTACGATAATCTTTAGCTTCAAGTGCAGCGGTCGCTTCCTTGAGATAACGTTGGACATAACTCAGTTCTTGTGATTCCGTAGCCGTTAGTTTTCCCGCTGCTGGATCAATTGTGTTCAATTTATTTAGTAGAGTATCAGCTTCCACAATTTCACCCATTTTCAAACAACATCTTATAGTTCTTGTGTATCCCTGCAATTAAATAATTCTCTTACTGATAATTCTACTATTACTCCTACCAAATAAATTAACCCAAATCCCATGTCGCTGTTTTCAGCACCAGTAAACCTGGAACATGGGTCATTAGTAGGGACAAGATTTTTGCCTTAAATTCGAAATGAATGGTTCAAATGTTTGATATTACGGCGAAAATATTGGTCTTATAAAAAAACTTTTCAAACAAAAGTTGTAGGAAATTTATTTTTATAAAAAAAATATCTCTTATGATTTTTTTATACGACCAATATTTTCACCGTAATTCCAAAATTTAGATTCATAATGAATTATTCAAATTTTTATTAATCATGAAAATCTTAATTTTGAAATTACAGTGAAAATATTGGTTGTATAAAAAAATCATAAGAGACATTTTCTCTAGAAAATAAAATTTCCTACAACTTTTATTTGAAAAATTTTTTTATACGGCCAATATTTCCACTGTAATTCCAAAATTTAGATTCATAATGAATTATTCAAATTTTTATTAATCATGAAAATCTTAATTTTGAAATTACAGTGAAAATATTGGTTGTATAAAAAAATCATAAGAGACATTTTCTCTAGAAAATAAAATTTCCTACAACTTTTATTTGAAAAATTTTTTTATACGGCCAATATTTCCACTGTAATTCAAAAATTTGACACCATTAATTATTAATTCTTATTTTTAAATAAAAGCTTAAAAATTCGCAGATCTTCTTTGGACTCCCAACCATGCGATAAAATTGTTAGCCCCGAAAATCCATTTTCCAATAACCATTTTCGTTAAAATTCGGAGGCATGTAGCCTGTTTACAGTATATTTTAAAATTCATGGACACAAACGACCCATGTTCACCCGATTTAAATTAATAATAAAATTATTTATTTACCTTGACAAAAGTCGGATCCAATTCGATGCTTTTTCTCGAGTCAGCTAAAGCTTCGCGATATAATTCCAGCATCATGTAACATGCGGCGCGATTCCCGTAGTACTTTGATACATTGGGACAAAGCTCTGAATACAATAAATAAAAACGATCAATAATAAATAAATATATCAGCGTGATATTTAAAATTTTAATTATAATTACCTATAGCTTTTGAATAACATGCCAGTGCTGATTTATATTGTTTGTCGATGTAAAATTTCTTGGCTTCCTCGATTTGAAGCTCAGCCAGTCTGTAATTTATAAATAATTATAATTATTATTATTATTATTATTACAATAAATAATTGCTTAATAAATAAATATGTCTTTGGATATTGATAAAATAATTAAGCTTGGGAAAGAGTTATCACAAGTGGATTTATTTTATAAATTAGTCTTTAGACAGCAGCTAGAATTAGAAATATAATTAATTAATAAATTACGAGCTAGACATAATAGATTCAGCATTTATGTAAAACGTTTTAATACACAAACTACAGAGTCATGTTGACGTTAATGAAATACGTGGGCAAATATGACCATGTTTGGTAAATAAAATATAATTATAATAAATGTATATTTATATAAAAAAAAAAAATAACTCACTCTTCGGGTGTACTCTCGCATTGATAATCATCTGAGTCGGATATTACAATCTCGTCGTTAGCATCCATGTCCAACTCCATAACTTCATCGGCCATTCTGATATTTTATTATAAATAAATTTAATTTGTTATGTAGTTTGACTTTTTAATTAACGAAAATTAATTATGAAAAAAGGAGCGATGTAATTTAACGCAAGTGCAAGTGGTAAGTACTGGGCGCTTTTTGTGAAAAAATTTCCTTGGTGGCCTTGTTCAGGAAACTTCGATCGCGAACAATCACGAACGTGTCACAGTTTAATTTACGGAAACGTTAGAAAATTTTTACTTCAACAAAAACTCACGGCAGGCATCAATACGGGAGCGACTAATGGCCAAGGATTCTTTATAAATATATAAGTTGGCTTGATAGTTGATAAAATAAATACGCGATTAAATGCCCAGGGGGTAGTCGGTTTAAATTAATGCTACGAGATAACTCAGAAGTTAAATAAAACGCGAAATACGAGCTGTGCTCGGTCTATTGAGCACAATGGCAGCGGGCTGAGGATCATGCTCATGATGCAAGACATCAGCTAAAATTTTTACTGCCGACAGCGAACTCTGTGAAGTTATAAATTATTTATTAAATGTCGGTACTGTAGATATCATTTCCCTTCCCTGACCACCTTATCCACAACTTTCAAGCGGTATCAGGCGTTTTGAGCACCTGACAAAATATCCCCGACAAAATATCTCCGGACAAAATATCCCCATGAAAAGAAAGCAAAAATAGTGAAAAAAGCCAAAAACACTGACGCAAAACTGGGGATATTTTCTCCAGAGATATTTTGTCGGGGATATTTTGTCAGGTGCTCAAAACGCATGGAACCCTTTCAAGCTACGGCCGTATTCTAAAGCCAACTTAAGGGTCGGCAGTACTAAACGAATTTTCGAATTTTACTTTTCTAATTACGTTTTGAATAATTACGCCACTCGAATAATGAAAACCTTCTGAAAAAGTTTGTCTTTCACATTTTTTCGGAAGCTATGAAAATTTCTGTAATAACAATTAACTAATACAGTAAAAGAAAAGTAAAATTCAAAAATTCGTTTAGTACGGCCCAGCCTTAAGAGAGTGTACCAGGTGATTTTCAAATGAACCGTTTTTACAGGTAAAGACCTGCACATCGAGTGCTGGGTCGATCTTTTCTATGGTATTTCTCTGAAAATTCCAGAGAAATACCATAGAAAAGATAGTTTTTTTTTACAACATCGAGTGCTGGGTCTATCTTTTCTATGGTATTTCTCTGAAAATTCCAGAGAAATACCATAGAAAAGATAGTTTCTTTTTTACAACATCGAGTGCTGGATCTATTTTTTCTATGGGATTTCTCTGGGATTTTCAGATTTATTTAATTAATTTATATTTATTTATTTAATATTATTCAATAATATATTATAAGTCTTTTGATATTTCAATAAAACTTTGAAAAATTTTGGTGTGCCTATTGCCATATATTTTATTAGTTCAACTACTGCTCCCGCAGTGTTCAACTACTACTTCTTTCATAGTCTATCTTAAAAACGTTGTCAAAATATAAATATTCAATTATCTGCGTTATTTTGCGCTTCAATCAATTCAAAATTGTTTATATTTTCATGAAAATCATTAATTTGAACTAATAATTACAACTTTATATATTAAAAGTAGGGTCAAATACGTTTTACTTTGAAACCTGTTCAACTACTGGGTACTTTACCTTAATATTACTGCTTAATTTTCAACTAATTTTTTCAGGATAAAATTTAAAAATTACAATATACATTGTAACTTTTATAATTTTTAATATGACGGGCTTGTTTTTACATTTTATTCTGTAACTATCCTAGTTTTTTTTCCGTGTACGCATCCTGAAAATAAATTTTAATTTTAATAAATCAATTATTAACATATATATAATATATGTAATAATAAATTCAGATGGAATTATTATGTATAATAAATGATTCAAATATAAGTCGACTTTCATTTGTTTTTACAACTCCCTGTTTAATGAAAAATTACAAAATTTATATTTTACATCGATTAAAGACTGAAATTAAAACTTTTTGAACATATTTAATATAAATTTGAATTGTAAATTGAAAAAATTGGAATAAAGAAAATTCTTAATGTAACTTTTTATTGGAAGTCTCAACAAAAGTGGAAAAATGCAAACTCAAGTTAAGCACAAAAAGATAAATTTATTTAAAAAATATTAAATTTTATGAAAGAAAAATCTTGCTGCGATGAATAAATCCATTGCTATCTAGTGATGCAAAGACAATCTACTCTGGTACAATGTTAATTCCCATCGGTATACCTAAAAAAAAAAAACAACAAAAAAAAAATTAAAAGTGATTTAATTATTTTGAAATTAAATATTTCAATTATTAAAAAAAACAAAAACAAATTTCAGTAAAATTAAAATAAAAAAATAAGTACCATTTTTAAAACAATTTTTATACACCTCCTTTTTTCCACTGAGTGTTGTGCATATTAATGTACCACTTGGTGTACAAGAAAAATCCATTTGCGCATAAGATTCATCATATCTTAATTTATTTACGTTGAATAATAAGGAAGTGGCACTGCAACGACGAGCCAATTCCTTTACCTCTTTAGAGTTTTCGTAAGTAAGATAGTTGTTGACGAGGGATAATTCACACATATATTTCAGTCCTATTAATTCATATTGCGAAGCAGCTTCTAGCAAAGATTCTGCATGATCATCCAAGTCCTCGACTTTCCCAGTGTAGATAAATTCTAAAACTCTTTGAAATATCTCTGGCTTGATGTCCGTAAGAACCAATTGGTTATCATTGCCATCAGACATTTGTTGATGACGAGCAACAATTTCATATGTTTTCGGACATCGTGTTTCTAAAAGAGTTTTATGGACTGAAAATTCAATACCTTGCACATAAATCTTAACGTCACCGCCATTTTGAAATGGATATAACTTCAAGATGTCCACTAAATTAACAACTGGTTCAATGTTATAGTCTGCGTCTTCTAAAGGAAATATAGGATTATCATCCAAGTACGTGATGAGTTCAATTTTCAATGTCATGGTATCATTTGGAAGTAGTTTATCTATTGTGTTTGGTAACTTGCTTATCTTACTAAAAATACATGAACTAGTTAGAGGAAAATAATAATATGTCGAATTAAATTTCCGGTTCTTACGTCCAATGAAAAACTTATTTTTGTCGGCGTCGACCAGGTAAAAATTACAGGTGACATGATTCTTAGGTTCGAATTGTTTCACAGCGTCGAATTCTATGAAGAATCCACCACGCAATTCATTATCGGCAAATTTCAACTTGACGTACCACTTAATATCATTATCTTCAAATTTTTTAGAAAAGTAGTGAATCGCCTTAACGGAATCATCATACATAGGTTCCGGATTTACTTTTGCGAATTTTTCACTCATATTTTTAAGTACCCATGTATCATACGCTGTATGAACGTTTCGTTCTATTTTTTGTAGTGGCATTTTTAAACTCGACACTTTTTAAATTAACACAACTTTTTCTTAACAATTTTTTTTAAAGAAACACGAGGTATAGGAGCTAGATATTTAGCTTTACCTCAACGCCCCTATCGGACCAAGGGGTACAATAAACTGTTACTTACAATTTTCGCTTTTGAACTAGTACCTTAGACAATTAGTGCCATCGAGTATAATACTCGAGTTCGGAGTTTGGGAACCGAACGAGACCAACCAACAGACTAACAGGTTCTATACTTGCAGGAAGGTAAAAAAAGATGCCTGTTAAAATTAAAGCCCTAATATTAATATTGAAAGGTGTCTCATCCCCATTTTCTGTTTCTCATTTAAATGACATGGGAAAATAAAAATTTTGAATTTGGAATGTTATATCTCGGTAATGGCATTCTGTACAAATAAGTCCAGAATACATTTCTACAGGGAATTGAACGCTCTACAAAATAAGTTCCTTATCTTTTTTTGATAAATCCAACTGTTTAAAAGTTAATGGAGTTTGAAATCAAATTTGTAGTAAATTTCACTATCTTCTTACTTTTCCAGCGAAACTATCAGACTTATCATAAATATATATAGGGTAAGAGCACCAGTACGCAGCCACCTCATGTTAAATTATATCTATATATATTTTGAGCCAATGTTGAAATATATGACCGGCTGGCTACTAATTAGGAGCTGAGTACTGGTGCTCTGACCCTATATGAAGGTTTTAATTGTAAAATTAAATTCAAACAAAGATTTAAATTTAAAATTCATTTTAAAAATATTTATTCAAAAACTTTTTCTATAATAAAAATCAATTAATAAATATATAATGTAATAAAAGTAAATTATATAATTACATTTTTTTACTATTAATGATTCATTTTAAATAATTGATTGTGCAAAATATATATATCAAGATTTAATTATTTTGTTTTTATCTAAAGATAATTAAATTGCCGACGCCATGTTCTCTATACATTTACATTTGTCCAGAGGCCTTCGGTTTAAATTTATCACTTAAAATATCTTCACATATATGTATACTTATATTTAAATATATATATTTTTTGTGACAGACACTTGAAATCTACGACATTCAGCGCCTATAGCCGGCAGCTAAAAATATTAGATAAGAGACAGCTAGTAAAAAAGATATCTAATCATTCTAATAGTGACGTCATCATCGGATCAAAAAATATTTTTTGGTTACATGTGCGATAGCAAACGACCAGAAAATATCGAAGTAACTTAACGAGCCATCTTGAGACAAAATTTATTATCATTTTAATTCGTCCACTTACCGACTTCACTCTAATTTTCAACAAATACTCAAAACAATCTTACCAAATAAATTAACACGGATTTATAACCTGCCATTTATAGGCACTAAATGTAGTAAATTTCAAATATCTGTCACAAGAACTAATGTATTTATCTAGTACAATCGAGTCTAAGACGCTCGCACTCGATAGATTTTGTTATCGAGATATAATAATTAAAAAAATAATTTTCGATCAATTTCCAACCTGCTCACTTAGCAAATTATAGTGATCTGGCAACGCCGTGAGCAACGCTCTCTGAAATAGTGTAGAATAAAGAGCGGGAAATTCAAATCTTCACGGATTAGTAAACAAAAATACATGAACACTTAGAGCAACGTTCTCAGATCGCTGAAACTAACAATATGTAATTGTATGTGTGAACGTCTGTGTGCCGAGGCTTCTAAATTTTTGTCTATAGTAAATACTCTGACTATATTATACCTCGCTGGAACTACTTTAAGCACAAAAAAACGAATTTGTTTGGAAAATATTAAATTTTATAAAGAAAAACCTTGCTGAGATGAATAAATGGATTGGCATCTAGTGATGCAAAGACAATCTAGTATGGTACAATCCTAATTCCCTTCGGTATATCTAAAAAAATAATTAAAAGTGATTTAATTATCGAAATCAATTATTTCAATTATTGAAAAAAAATAACAAATTTCAGTATAATTGAAATCAAAAAATATATACCTTTTTTAAAACGATTTTTACACATCTCTTTTTTGCCACTTGGTCTTGTTTCTATTAAAGTACCACTACGTGTAACGGAATAATCCATTAGAGTCATGGATGAATTGTTTCGTAACTTATTCGCATTTAAGCGTAACTCCACGGCACCACAACGAAAAGCCATTTTTATAATCTTTTTAGAGTTCTTGTATGTTAGATAATTATCGGCGAGAGAGAATTCACACATATATTTTAATCCTGTCAATCCATATTGCGAAGCAGCTTCTAGCAAAGATTCTGCATAATCATCCAAATCTTTGACTTTCCCAGTGTAGATAAATTCTAATACTCTTTCAAATATCTCTGGCTTGATATCCGTAAGAACTAATTGGTTATCATTGTTGCCAGACATTTGTTGATGACGAGCAAAAATTTGATATGATTCCGGACATCGTGTTTTTAAAACAGTTTCATGGACTGAAAATTCAACATCCTGCACATAAATCTTAACGTCACCGCCATCTTTAAGTGGATACAAATTCGAGATATTATCTAAATTGACAACTGGTTCAATTTCATATTCTATTTCTTCTATAGGAAATATAGGATTTTCATCCAAGTAAATGATGAGTTCGATCAACAATGTCATGGTATTATTGGGCAATAATTTGTCTTTAGTATTTGGTAATTGGCCCAGAGTACAAAAAGTGCTTCTATCAGTTTCAGGATAGTAATGATACATAGAATCGTATTTTCGATTTTTTCGCCCCATGAAAAACTTATTTTTGTCGGCGTCGACCAGGTAAAAATTACAGGTGACATGATTATTAGGTTGGAATTTTTTGACAGCGTCGAAAAATATATTGATTCCACCTTTCAATTCATTACGACGAAACTTCAACTTGACGTACCAGTCAATGTCATGATCTTGAAATTTTGTAGAAAAGAAACAAGTCTCATAGACAGGATCCACTAATAACTTCTTCCTATACAGATCTACTTTTGCGAATGTTTCACTTATATTTTCAAGTTTCCATATACGACGTTCTGTATGAACGTTTCGTTCTATCTTTTTTAACGGCATTTTTAAACTCGACACTTTTTATAATAAACAATTTTTCCTTAATTATATTTTTTAAAGAAACACGATATATAGAGCTAGATATTTAACTTTTCTGTGTATCACAATGGCAGCTTTACTGTAGTGAGAATCGCCATGTAGCGGTTCACACGTCATACGCAGTGCTGCCAAATCGTGCGATTTTTCTACCCCTTCCCGAGGTGAAATAGCATGGAGTGTAATGGCAGGAGGGGGTAAAAATATCGCACGATCTGGCAGCACTGATTGTACGCCTCTGCTGGTCACCAATTTCAATAAACTACCTGAACGCCTCTATCGGGCCAAGGGATAATTACAATAAACGGTAGATTTGAAAGTTAAACTTACTTAGCCCCTTACCAGTTGAGTACTGGTGCTCTGACCCTATATGAAGGTTTTAATTGTAAAATTGAATTCAAATATATATGTTATATATGTCAAATATATTTATTTAAAACAAGCTAATTAACAAGCTAAGTCTATATTAATTTTTAATAGATAATATTGATAAAAATAAATAGAAATACATACAAATATATTTCTATTTATTTATTTATTTATTTATAAATAGATTAATATATTTGTACGCCATTCGGGTTATAAATTTTAATTTTCTATTAAGGCCATGACATCTTGTACTGTTTGAGTATTTCGAAAGAGGTGATTGTCCTCATTTGACGATTTAATTATAAGGTCCATTAATACAAATTGAAGCAACGTTTTATTTATTTATTTATCATCATCACGATATAATTGAGCTTCCTAAGGGACTGACTAGCGTCGATGATGTTCTAGATGTTATCATTGGTGAGTTATTACTGTACTTACATAATAATAATAGTAATACATTTTTGTATTTATTTGTATTTTAAACAGATCCTGAAGGGATGTCTTTCAATGAATTGAAACCTCTTTACAAAGAATTTTCATTGAAACTGGCATCGACTTTAACTCAGGACGAGTTGTATCAAAGGTCAGCGAATATTATGAAACGCAGACGACGCCCGCAGAGGAGAAGATCAACACGGAAATCCAGTCTCCTTGGTCGCGCTATCAGAAGATCTGTTTCGAAATTAAAAACCCGGCCAACCGAGTTCACGTCTGTTATATTCACAGCCCGGAAATCCTTAAACTTCTTATTGGAAATTTTAACCAAAGTGGAAAAATGCAGAACTCAACTTAAGCACAAAAAAACGAATTTGTTTGGAAAATATTAAATTTTATGAAGTAAAATCTTGCTGAGATGAATCAATGGATTGGCATCTAGTGATTCGAAGACAATCTGTCTGGTACAATCTTAATTCCCTTCGGTATATCTAAAAAAAAAATTAAAAGTGATTTAATTATCGAAATTAATTATTTCAATCATTGAAAAAAAAAAACAAATTTCAGTATAATTGAAATGAAAAAATATTCACCTTTTTTAAAACAATTTTTATACACTCTTTTTTTACCACTGAGTCTTGTACATATCAACGTACCACTAGGTGTACAAGAATAATCCATTAGGGGAACAGTTGTATCGGTTCTTAACATCATTGCGTTAAAGCTTAATGTTCTGGCACGACACCAAAGAGCCAATTCCTCAATTTCTTTAGAATTTTGGTAAATTAGATAATTATCGGTGAGAGAGAATTCACACAGAAATTTCAGACCTGTCAATTTATATTTCGTTGCAGCTATTAGCAGATCTTCTGCATAATCATCCAAGTCTTTGACTTTCCCAGTGTAAATAAATTCTAAAACTCTTTCAAATATCTCTGGCTTGATATCCGTAAGAATTAATTGGATATCATTGTTTCCAGACATTTGTTGATGACGAGCAATAATTTTATACGCTTTCGGACATCGTGTTTTTAAAACAGTTTTATGGACTTTATGGACGGAAAATTCAACATCCTGCACATAAATCTTAACGTCACCGTCATCTTTAAGTGGATACAACTTCGAGATATTATCTAAATTGACAACTGGTGCAATTTGATATTCTATTTCTTCTAAAGGAAATATAGGATTTTCATCCAAGTAAATGTTGAGTTCGATCAACAATGTCATGGTATCATTGGGCAATAATTTATCTTCAGTGTTTGGTAATTGTATCTGATTACAAAAAATGCCTCTATTAGTTTGAGGATAATAATAATAAGTCGAATCATGTTTTCGATTTTTTCGCCCGATAAAAAACTCATTTTTGTCCGCGTCGACCAGGTAAAAGTTACAGGTGACGTGATTCTTAGGTTCGAATTGTTCAACAGCGTCAAAATATATTTCGATTCCAGCTCGCAATTTTTTACGACGAAACTTCAACTTGACGTACCAGTCAATTTCATGATCTTGAAATTTTGTTGAAAAGAAATAAGTCTCATAGACAGGATCTACTAATATTTTCTTCCTATACAGATCTACTTTTGCGAATGTTTCACTTATATTTTCAAGTTTCCATATACGACGTTCTGTATGAACGTTTCGTTCTATCTTTTTTAACGGCATTTTTAAACTCGACACTTTTTGTAATATAACAATTTTTCCTTAATTATATTTTTTAAAGAAACACTATTTATAAGAGCTAGATATTTAACTTTTCTGTGTATCACAATGACAGCTCGACTGTGAGTAAGAGACGCCATGTAGCGATTCACACGTCATACGCAGTGCTACGATCCTGAAGTTAGCAGACAATTAGAAATTTTCGGATTTTTTTTTTCAACAAATAAATTACAAAAAAACAAAAACTAAAAATATGCACATGTAGAAAATTTTAAAAACTACAGGTGCAATTTTTTCAAATATTTTTTTTTTTTATAATTTATTGTTTAAAAAAAAGTCTAAAAATTATTAGACGTCGGCTAACTTTAGTATCATCGCAGTGCTGCCAAATCGTGCGATTTTTTACCCCTTCCCGAGGTGAAATAGCATAGAGTGTATCGGCAGGAGGGGGTAAAAATATCGCACGATCTGGCAGCACTGGTCGTACGCCTCTGCTGGTCAAGAATTTGAATAAACTACCTGAACGCCCCTATCGGGCCAAGGGATAATTACAATAAACGGTAGATTTGAAAGCTGAACTGACTTAGCTCCTTACCAGTTAAGTACTGGTGCTCTGACCCTATATGAAGGTTTTAATTGTAAAATTAAATTCAAACAAAGTTTTAAATTCGAAATTCATTTTAAAAATATTTATTCAAAAACTTTTACTATAATATAAATTAATTAATAAATATATAATGTAATAAAAATAAATTATATATATACTTTTTTTTACTATTAATGATTTATTTTAAATAATTGATTGTGCAAAATATATATGTCAAGATTTAATTATTTTGTTTTTATCTAAAGATAATTAAATTACCGACGCCATGTTCTCTATACATTTACATTTGTCCAAAGGCCTCCGGTTTAAATTTATCACTTAAAATATCTTCATATAATTGTATACTTATATTTAAATATATATATATTTTGTTATTTGTTACCAATATTCAAGCACACCTCAAGAAAATGAGTAATTGAACTCGCTTTTAATTTTGTCTTTCTTCATATTTACTTATATCTATATATACTTATGATATTAATATTTTTAAAATAAAAAATCTCATTGCCCATTCGTAAATAACGTAACTGTACAAAATACACGAGATCTTTGATCTTAGAAAAATCTTGCTGAGATGAATAAATGGATTGCCATCTAGTGATGCAAAGACAATCTACTATGGTACAATCCTAATTCCCTTCGGTATATCTAAAAAAAAAATTAAAAGTGATTTAATTATCGAAATTAATTATTTCAATCATTGGAAAAAAATAAAAAATTTCATTATAATTGAAATGAAAAAATATTTACCTTTTTTAAAATGATTTTTATACACCTTTTTTTTACCACTGAGTCTTGTAGATATTAACGTACCACTACGTGTAACGGAATAATCCATTAGGGTCACAGTTGCATCGGTTCTTAACCTAAGTGCGTTAAAGCTTAACATATGGGCACCACACCAAAGAGCCAATTCTCCAATTTCTTTTGCATTCTCATAAATGAGATAATTATTAGTGAGAGAGAATTCACACATAAATTTCAGACCTGGCAATTTATATTTCGTTGCAGCTATTAGCAGATCTTCTGCATAATTATCCAAGTCTTTGACTTTCCCAGTGTAAATAAATTCTAAAACTCTTTCAAATATTTCTGGCTTGATATCCGTAAGAATTAATTGGATATCATTGTTGTCAGACATTTGTTGATGGCGAGCAATAATTTTATACGCTTTCGGACATCGTGTTTTTAAAACAGCTTTATGAACTGAAAATTCAACACCTTGCACATAAATCTTAACGTCACTGCCATCTTTAAGTGGATACAACTTCGAGATATTATCTAAATTGACAACTGGTTCAATTTGATATTCTATTTCTTCTAAAGGAAATATAGGATTTTCATCCAAGTAAATATTGAGTTCGATCAACAATGTCATAGTGTCATTGGGCAATAATTTATCTTCAGTGTTTGGTAATTGTACCTGATTATAAAAAATGTCTCTATTAGTTTGAGGAAAATAATAATAAGTCGAATGATATTTTCGATTTTTTCGTCCGATAAAAAACTCATTTTTGTCCGCGTCGACCAGGTAAAAGTTACAGGTGACATGATTCTTAGGTTCGAATTGTTCAACAGCGTCGAAATATATTTCGATTCCAGCTCGCAATTTTTTACGACGAAACCTCAACTTGACGTACCAGTCAATGTCATGATCTTGAAATTTTGTTGAAAAGAAATAAGTCTCATAGACAGGATCCACTAATATCTTCTTCCTATACAGATCTACTTTTGCGAATGTTTCACTTATATTTTCAAGTTTCCATATACGACGTTCTGTATGAACGTTTCGTTCTATCTTTTTAAACGGCATTTTTGAACTCGACACTTTTTATAATATAACAATTTTTCCTTAATTATATTTTTTAAAGAAACACTATTTATGAGAGCTAGATATTTAACTTTTCTGTGTATCAAAATGACAGCTCGGCTTTGAGTGAGAGACGCCGTGTAGCGGTTCACACGTCATACGCAGTGCTGCCAGATCGTGCGATTTTTTACCCCTTCCCGAGGTGAAATAGCATGGAGTGTAATGGCAGGAGGGGGTAAAAATATCGCACGATCTGGCAGCACTGGTCGTACGCCTCTGCTGGTCAAAAATTTGAATAAACTACCTGAACGCCCCTATCGGGCCAAGGGATAATTACAATAAACGGTATAGATTTGAATGAGTGTGAATGTAGCAGACATCAGACAAATTTCAAATTATAAATAAATAGAGTAAATAATTAATAAAATAAAATTTAAAAAAAATGCGCATTAAAAAAATTTTGAAACTATTAAGTGTATTTTTTATAACTATTATTTTTTTAATTATGTACTCTATTTATTTATAATTTAAATTGATCTGATGTCTGCTACATTCACACTCATAGATTTGAAAGCTAAACTGACTTAGCCCCTTACCAGTTGGTTACTGGTGCTCTGACCCTATATGAAGGTTTTAATTGTAAAATTGAATTCAAACAAAGTTTTAAATTTAAAATTCATTTTAAAATTATTTATTCAAAAACTTTTACTATAATATAAATCAATTAATAAATATATAATGTAATAAAAATAAATTATATATATACTTTTTTTTACTATTAATGATTTATTTTAAATAATTGATTGTGCAAAATATATATATCAAGATTTAATTATTTTGTTTTTATCTAAAGATAATTAAATTGCCGACGCCATGTTCTCTATACATTTACATTTGTCCAGAGGCCTTCGGTTTAAATTTATCACTTAAAATATCTTCATATAATTGTATACTTATATTTAAATATATATATTTTTTGTTATTTGTTACCAATATTCAAGCACACCTCAAAAAAATGAGTAATTGAACTCGCTTTTAATTTTGTCTTTCTTCATATTTACTTATATCTATATATACTTATGATATAAATATTTTTAAAATAAAAAATCTCATTGCCCATTCGTAAATAACGTAACTGTACAAAATACACGAGATCTTTTAGTTGAATAAACATTTTCTTACATCTTTACAATAATTATTTTATTTTAAGAAATAATTAACATGAGAAATATTAATTATCATTACACTATTTATTGATCTGTAGTTTTCGTTCATTGAAAGCTACAGATTAACTAATTCTTCAAATGATTTTCAAATATTGCGCAATTTTCTTAATAATAATAGTAATAATTTTCCTTAATTTTAAATTACCAATTTATGATTAAAAATTTAAATCATTTGAAAAATCAGCTACTGGTGTTGTACCGTACAGTAAAAAATGCTTTATTGTAATAACAATTAATTACTTAATTAACTGTTAATGATTAGCACATGCCAACAGACATCATCATACTTTATACAGATAAATATATAATAGCAATTGATGATTTCCGGATAAGTCGAGACAATTATCCGCAATACTTTTAATTATTACTCTTATTATTTATCATTAAAACAATTATTTTAATTGTAATTGTAATTAAATTTATTATACACGCATGTACTACTCGATATTTATTATATTGTATTTAAATATTTATATATTAATATATAGAATTACTTGTATTGTTTGTACAATATTATGGAATTATAAATATATATAATATATAATTAATTATTATCGCTATTATAAATTGTTATTTATAAATTTACAAGTAAACCAACTGCGCGTGTGTGCGCACATAAACGCTTGTCAATATTTATATCTCATCATTAAAATTAAAATTACTATTAAAAAATAACAATAAAATAATATCTCACTTTCCTAAAACTCAGGTAAAAAAAAAATGAAAAAAAAAAAAAAAAAAGTAATGAAACATAAAAATATATATTTTACAATTATTTATCTAATTATTATTTTTTATTACACTTAAGAAAATTGACATTGGCAACTAGTCTATGTTACACAGAAACGATAATAAAGTTACTAAAAAAAATTACATCAAGTCAAAATACTTTAGAATTGTCATAAAAAATCAATACTTATAAAAAAAAATATGACAGCAATAGTTTTTATAATATTTTCATTCTTTTTCAAATCCGTATTATATATTATATAATATATAGACAATATATTTATCTAAAAAATTTAATTCAGACTAATATTCTTGATATTTTTTATAAATACTAGAGAAAAACAAAAATGCTTATCTTTTATATATTTAAGTCATCGAATTCAAATATATATGTCATATATATTTAGTTAAAACAAGCTAATAGTCTATATTAATTTTTAATAGTTAATATTGATAAAAATAAATAGAAATACATCCAAATATATTTCTATTTATTTATTTATTTATAAATAGATTAATATATTTGTACGCCATTCGGATTTATAATTTTTAATTTTCTATTAAGGCCATGACATCTTGTACTGTTTGAGTATTTCGAAAGAGGTGATTGTCCTCATTAACGATTTAATTATAAGGTCCATTAATACAAATTGAAGCAACGTTTCATTTATTTATTTATTATCATTACGATATAATTTAGCTTCCGAAAGATGTTTTTAATTTTATTATTATTTAAATTAGTAAGAAAAAAAAAAAAATACTTTTTATATAATTTAAAAAAAAATTTTCAAAACAATATTAGAAGAAAAAAATCTAATAGTATGGAATGCAAATAAATGACAAGAAAAAAAACAATCAGTTTATCACAAAATTGGAAACGTTTTGTCATTTACGTAAATTGAGCATTTAAGATTTTAATAACATTTTATAAAATGTTTAAGAATTATCTGTAATTATTAATTACTTATAGATACATATACTTTTTTGCCATAATAATAATTAATAATTAATAATAGTAATAATAGTAGTAATAATAATAGTTTAAGGAAAGTATAGATAATAAATTCTATCATTATTTAATTACATAATTTTCTAATTGAATCTATATAGATATTGCTTCTCGAGATGTTGTAAAAACTAAACGGGGGACGTATTTATCAGTCAAGGCCTTTTACAACGTCTCTGTACAATAGTTTTATAAATCATATCTTACTCTTGATATCACACTGATGAGAAATAATAAATTACCGACAAAAATATTCGGAACAAGTTTGTGTTCGCACACACGCACCTGCATGTTAATTCAGTACCACCAATAGTCACACCAGTGTTTATTTTTACTTAATTATTTATTTATTTAAAATAAAATCATCACGTATTTAATTGTCACGAGTTAACAAATAAACTAATTTCCGGAAAACTATGTCGGTTGTTCCGGAGCAGACGACTCGGAGTTGAATCTTTCTACTGTGTAGCGGTTGTAAGACCGATATGGAGTCCGACTCTGATCGTTATCAACAATCACTCGTGTCCTGTGGGGAATTAGGTTCTCATATCTACCCATCAGCCAGTCAATGCACGACTGGTGCTGAGTGTCTGGTACGTTTTTCGCCACCCACTTCTGCAGCCACCCGTGGAATTTGTTGTTAAGATTCTTTGTCACGGCCAAGTGAGACTGAAATAAAACAATATCAAGTTATTTTTAGTTAATTAATTTTGGGTGGACATCAATAACCCATAATCCAATTGCCCAGATCTAACATTGGACACAATCCTTTTACCCAGAATTCGTTTACCCAGATTTTTAAAATACAGCATATCTTTTACTCAGACATCCACTTATACAGAGTTTCTTTGACCTAGACATTGGTTAGCACAGACTATCTTTTGCACAAGCATCCATTCACACACGATTCTTTTTTCTTGTCTTGGTAGTACAATTTAATTATAATATACATAGGAGGCAGCAACATGACTAATTATGATTTAAAATAAAAAATTTTAAAATCTGCTTGAAGTACCCGATAAAAAATGATTTTTTCTGATTATGTATGATCATATATGAGATCATATATTATTATATATAATCATATATGGAATTGTATATTATATATAGACTTATATATAATTAGATCTAATATATATAGGGTTATATATATGATTATACCTGTTCTTTATCAGCCAGGTCTGATCAGATCTAATTATCTATAGATTCATATATAATTATATATAATTCCATATTTGATTATATATAATAATATATGATCTCATATATACTCATTAGGGTGGGTTGAAAAAAAAACTTTTCTTAGCATGGGGGTAGAATTTGTACCTTATAAAAAAAAAAAATTTTTCAAGAAAAAAAAAATTTTTTTACTCAACATTTTGAGGTGGCCCACTTGTTTTTAAAATAAATAATTGATCAAACGGGGTAGTCCCAACGAAAAAAATTACATGGTGTTTTACAATCTGTAGGGTGTCCCCTTGAAAGCTAATTGAAAGTCAGGAGTTGAAACAATTTTTTTCCTATTATTTTTGTAATTTAAGTAAAAAATTAAAAAATGAAAAGCATTTTCTTTTGAATTAAAATGAAAGTGAAGTAAAAAAAAATCACATTCGACAATTATTAGATGTTTTCCACGATTTTGGACAAAAAAAATTTTTTTCGTTGGAACTACTCCGTTTAATCAATTATTTATTTAAAAAACGAGTGGGCCACCTCAAAATGTTGAGTAAAAAATTTTTTTTTTTCTTGAAAATTTTTTTTTTTTTATAAGGTACAAATTCTACCCCCATGCTAAGAAAAATAAAAAAAAAGTTTTTTTTCAACCCACCCTAATACTCATACATAATCAGAAAAATTCATTTTTTATCGGGTACTTCAAGCAGATTTTAAAATTTTTTATTTTAAATCATAATTGGTCATGTTGCTGCCTCCTATGTATATTATAATTAAATTGTACTACCAAGACAAAAAAAAAGAATCGTGTGTGAATGGATGCTTGTGCAAAAGATAGTCTGTGCTAACCAATGTCTAGGTCAAAGAAACTCTGTATAAGTGGATGACTGAGTAAAAGATATGCTGTATTTTAAAAATCTGGGTAAACGAATTTTGGGTAAAAGGATTGTGTCCAATGTTAGATCTGAGCAATTGGATTATGGGTTATTGATGTCCACCCTTAATTTTTTTTATCCTACGAAAAAAATATAAAAGACTAGGGATTTATTTCCTCACCTCTCTCGCTCGCGTAAATGAGTTTTGTTTGTACAGAAAGGCCTCTTTGCTGGCAACGTAGAGCATGTGATAACTATTCGGATTAAATGTGCATTGAGTTTCATCCAAGGCGATGATATCTCCAGTGTCATTTGTCCCAGTCATTCTCAACGTCGCTGGGCTTTTTAATACATCACTATCTACATCCATTTCCTGTTCCGTTTTCTCACCTTCAGTAGAGCTTTAATAAATAAATTAAATAATTTATTAATTACATTTGTTTAGTAAATTAAGATGTATAAGTATTTAATTAAATACATACTCGGAATTTTTATCAGGATTATTGCGTAAAGACTTCATCACTCTTCCAGAATGTTTTCTCCACTGCCTGATATTTCTAGATAAAAATACAGGCTTGCGACCAGCACAAATTTTTCCAAGTGAACTCCAACCATTTCCTTCGATCTAAAACAATTATTATTATTCGTCATTGTTATTTTAATTAATTTTAATAATAATAATAGTAACAAATTAATTAACTGTCTACTTGTTTGTCATTGCTCTTAACTAAAATTATTGTAAAGTAGATGCATTAATTTTAAATTATATTTAAAAAGGATGCGTCAGTTCACTAGATAAAATAATAAAATATCTATTCTATATAATAAATTTAAAGGGATTAAATTTTAAATCTGACGCTAATTCAGTCACAGCCACTGCCATTAATTAACTTGTAGGATTTTATTTTAAATTCGTAACTAATTAACTTTTTTTTTGGCCGAATGGTGATTTGCATGCTCGAATGAAATGAAGAAATTCAAAGTTGACAGCAGTAAGCAAATGAAATAAAGCAAGCGAGAGTTTTTTACGACATTCCATTGTTAGAAATAAGAATATAGAGAAGAGAATTTGTCACAATGCAGTAAAAGACATAAAGAAAATAAATAGTAATTAAAATAATTAAATCATCAGTCGAGGATCAATTGCTCCTCATCAATCGGAAGGGTCTAGAACGAAGGTTTCAAAGATCCTAAATTTATCGAATTGACACTTAAAAGTAGTTAGTAATTATTCAACTTGATAATAAATCAATAAATAATAAAAACAAATTATCGGTCATATTTTCATCGAGACATTTTATAGGAAACCGCAACTTCGTACGTAGACCCGGCCGATTTATTTCACGTCTTTTTTTAAAAAAAATATTACTGACATAAATAAGTTATTAATAAATTAAATGTTAAATTAATTTTTAGTAGTAAAATAAATAAAATAAATCAATCGGTGTGCACCTAATTTTAAATATCGGTGCAAGTGTTGTGAATGCACCTACTTGATTATTTTATGAGCCCATGCTCCTTTCCTCGATTTTTACTTTATTTTTTTTCTCTTTGACATTTAAATTCATTTAAGTTTTTTTTAGAACACGTACAATTGATTTATAGATTCACTTAATTCCATTCAATCTTCGGTGGTCGATTTCACTTAATTTTTAAATTAATCTTTGAAAAAAAAAATAACAAAAAAAAAAACAAACTGAACTAAAGTCTTGTTCGTTATTATATTAGAAAAGAGATATGTATTATTATTATTATTATAAATATTAATATATGTTATTTAAATATAAACAATAAAATTACTTAAATCGATAATTAAATCAAGGAATGCAAAGATAAAAGCGAGGATATTTCATAAATTGTATGGGTAATTAAAAAAAAAAAGCTTTGCGGGTAAGTCGCAAGAAATTAAAAAAAAAAAAATTGGTAGCAAATGACAAAAAAAAACTAATAAATCAGAACGATCAAAAAGCAAAATATTTAGTGGTACAAAAATGATGTTAGACGATAAATATATATTTTTTTTTAAAAGCATCGTTCATGTATTTCAATATCTCTCTTCTATACAATATTGTTTATCATTTTTTTTTTTATATATATATATTTATATTGATGTATATATCATTTACTCATATACAGTTACAGTTACAAAATATATATATACTCTTATATATATATAGAGATTAAAATTCGTTTATATAAAGGGAAAGTCGTGAGAGGGTAAGGGAAATGCGTAATTTCTTCATTCACTCATTCGTAAATAATTATCGTAGATACACAACATTAACATTACTGTCGAAAAATTACGGACGATGGACTAGTCTCGATGAAAATATGTTACAAGTGTCTGAAAATGAGGATCGGGAAATTCGGAGCAGAGTCTACGCGGCAATTCATACAAATTTATCATTTATCTCTTTCTTTTTTTTTAATAATAATAATAATATTTTGTTTTCTGTTGCTTTAAATCTGATTTTCGTAAACTAATAATTATATTTATCCTATTTACACGGAGAGTTTTGTTATTATGTTAATTTTGTATCAATTGCTGGGCAAGATTACGAGATCTTACTTGCCAATTATCCCGCACGACCTGCGGCAGGTATGCAAGACAAATTTTTTATAACTTTACATGTTTTCTTTTTTTTTTTTTATAAACTAAACAAAGGTTTTTTTTTTGAAATCCCATTTCTCGAAGTCTACGTTTTTTTTTTTTATTTTTTTCATGATTTAACGTCACTCAGACGGATTTAACGTGCAGTCGCTGCACCAAAAGAAAAAAACTTTAAAAAAATAAATAATAAATTTTTCTTTTTTATAATTTCAAATTATTTTTTAAATACGAATGGCTCGAATTTATAAAATCAACGACGGCAATTCTATCAGTAATTAATTAGTGGCAACGGTGCAGTAATTTTAATAAATATTCATAATTTAATTAATTAAAACACCCGAAATTTAAACACATAAATATTATAAATTAATTTTTTAAAAAAATTAAATTTTATTTTCTATTAATAAAATTTCTTAGAAATTTTTTTTTTTGCCACGTGATTAAAAAATTACTATTTATCTTTTTTTTTTATCGAAATGTCAATTTATCACTTGACACGGCCACTCTCGTGTCACAACTTTGTACAAATTATTAATTTACTTAACATGAAAAATTTTTTTTATTAACTTATATAAATTTACTTTGAACTTTTTGTTATTTTTTGTTTCAGTTGCTTGTTATTTTTTTTTTCTTATTTTTTTTTTTACTTTTTTTTTATAATTACCACTTAAAAAAGTGTAAAAAAACATTGCTGAGATCTTCAGTATATTGCCATGTTATAAATAATTAAAATAATGTATTAATGTTTAATTATTAATTATCATTAATAATTTAAACTTCCATCTAGTCACAGATTTTCGCGTAAAAAAAATATTTTCATACAGTTTTAAACGACGTAGAGTTTTAATTACGTTTTGTTATTTATATATATATATATATAGTTACGATACTTTTGTTTAATACAACAATCAGTTCGTCACTTAAATAATTATTCGAAGAGATTGTTTTAAATAATTAATAATAATTTTTTTTTACCCGCTTATTAATAACAACAAAAATTATCAGACCCTAAATGGAATTAACGCGATACGTATAAAAAAAACTATGTACATTAATATTAATTATTATCCTTTAAATTATTAATTATATATTTACACAAATCCTCTCGCCTAATTATTTAAATACATCTACGTATTCATTTATATATTTATATTTTTTTTTAAATATATATATATATTAAAATAATTAAATATTATTTGAGAGTCACAGTCAATCTTTCGCGTTTGTCGCTTGCCTGGCTCGCTCATCAATAGTGAATTGTTTCCGACTTTTTGCGCTCATTTCTTACAACGTATAATAATAATAATAATAATAATAATAATAATTACTATTATTATGGGTAATAATATAGAACATAACATTTTTTTTTTAATTTTACTGCACGTGCGAAAGACGCGTCACTAATAATTAACACACTGACCGTAAATTATTGTGTCAGACCCTTCAATACATTATAATTATTGACAATATTTATATTTACCGGGCATTGACACTAACGGTAAATGTGTTAATAAAAAAAAAATGTATTTTCTTTATTTTTTTACATCTTTCATTGACACAAGTGTTGTTATTTTTATTTTTAAAAATTAACACAAGCGCAATGTGTATTGAAAGACTTTGATTATCCATGCAGAAAAATAAATATAAAATATCCCGTGTTAGCGAGTCCTAATTTTGTCACCTCGAAAATAAATATATATATATAATTTATCTTTTTTTTTTTTTACGGGCATGCTCGCTTTGATTTTAGACGGATTTAAAAATCGTCAGTTTTTTTCTTATAAATAATTCGGACATTTGTTTTTTTAAAACAAATAAAAATAAAGTTGTTCAACTAAAAAAAAATAATACTGTGATTTTTCTTAGTATTTTTGATAAATTTAAAAATTAATTAGATATGTTTACATTAAGATTAGTAATAGGAAAGTCACCAAAACACCAGAGAGAGTAATAACTGAAATTGAATTACAGTTAATTAACAATAAACTTTTAGTTTAATAGAAATAAAAGTGATAATGAAATAACATTAGAAGTAATCGTTATTAATTTTTTTTTCTTCCAAGTTATTGTTGACGTTAGATAAAAAAAAAAAAAAAAAAAATACTAATGATACTGAGTATCGACTAAATTGGCTGTTAATTGAAGACAATCGGACACAATCAACATCAATTCTTGTTACATAGTGAGTAAAAAAATTGATATAAAAAATTATTGGTCGTAAATAATTAAAAAAAAAAAAAATAATAATAATAAATAAATGTACATAGAAAAGTAAATAATAATAACAATAATAATAATAATAATAATTGTCATAAAAATAAAAAAAAAAGAGGGGCAAGAAAGCACAGGCCGGAATGCCGATGATCGGATTCAAATGATATGATAAATATGAAAAAAATAATGACGATTTTTAAATACTGCGGACAGAATATGACATATTTAGTTAGTATGTTTTCTAATGTTTGTTATACTGAAAGCTGATGATTTTTTTTTTATCTTCACCGGAAATTTTACAACGAGACGACAGAACCCTCGAATGGTGATTTTAAGTTGTAAATTAAAAATAAATAAAAAAATAAATAAAATAGATATTGTAGATTTAAAAAAAAAAAAAAAAAAAAAAAACTGATAATACAGGCGGCAACGGTGATCTGAATAATAGATGGTGCCGTAGCAGAGTATATGAGCGATGCGATAGTCGAAAGAATCAGATTAGAATAAATTATAAATGTTCGTTGGTAATGGTGATGGTAGGCGTTCACTTATAGTTTTTTTTTTTTTGTTTTTTTAACGACGCATTAAAGTCTTGGTGATTACTTTTTGTCGGTTGCAATTCACAATTACGGGATAAACGAACGAATGCAAGCTACAATGGCGGCAATGATTTGATGATAAGGGGTCGTGGATCCTATACCTTCTTATTAATGTCAGTGTTCTTGCGCTTTCTGCCCCTTCCCCCCCTTGCTGCCTGGTCGCTACTCACAGGATGATTGGTGGTTGGCTCATTGTTCGGTGATGTCGATGTTTCCTTCGGACTGGGTTGTGCGATCGGCGTCGAGAATCTCTCGACATACGTCGACCATTTTTCAGTTGTATTCACCTCCTCTCTTTCTCTCTCGTTACAACCGTCAGCCGTTTCCTCCCCTTCCGTATCCAATAATTCAATTGTCATTTTACACTCTTTTTTGTACTGAAATTTTAATTAATCATTTGTCATTCAAAAATCCCTCACTAATCATTAAATTTATTAATAAAAAACTAATAAATACTCACAATATATATCTTAAAACAATTTTCCTCAGCCATTGCTTTTTCAGCTCTCCTTTGATAAGCCATTTCAGCGGCCACTCGTTGATACGCAGTGGCACAAAGACCACCGGCACCGTTATTCTCTCTAGGTTGACGTTGTTCTCGTTGAAATAGATCCATACACTGTTGACATATTGTGTCAACTACCAAATGCTGCAACTGCGCATACAGAAAAAAAAAATAAATAAATAAAATATAAAATAATAATAATTATTATTATGACAGCGATAATAATGTGGTTAAATAAACTTTCCAATCAGCCAGCTGGTATGGGCAATGTCATTGAACGTCACGCGATAACTAAACCGTTTACCAACACACACACTGCCATTTTAATACGTCGCTTAACTTTATTTTAATACGAGCTTACTTAAACGATAACCCGGATAAATATTTTAATTATAAAAATTTTGATTTGTCATAACTCTTACCTGTCGTACAGCATAGGTAACTACTTTGTCCAAGGTAAAAGCAATGTACGCGTGGATACCAAACATTTCTCTCAGTGAGTCTTCGTACACTGTGCTCTCCATATTACCGTCGAGCACATTCTTCACCATGTCAAGAAACGCTGGATAATAATCTTCTATTTCAACCTCACCTACGATGACAAAAAATAAATAAGGCGTGACCAATAATCAGGAAAGTTATCGATAAATCATCGATATGTTCCAATAAAAAAAAAAAAAAATATAATATCGATAGCAGAAATTTGTAACGTTTACTCACTTTTTGGCTTTAACCTCAATGCAACAGCGGTGCTCTCCTTTCTCTGCTGTTTATACCGCGACTCTTCGTCGGCAAGTACCATCGCTCTGTCGTACATCTTCGTCAGCCTCTCACACAGTATCTGGTGTAACCTCAGGAATAAATACCAGCTATTACTGCCCATAAATAGCGTATAAGCCTCCTCAGGATCAGTCGATAATGCGTGAATCGGTAACTTAAGATCTTGCTCTGATTTAATTGACGAATTTTGTGACGATTGTGATGTCTTATTCCTCGTACCTTGAAGACCGCCTATCGGCGACGTTGACGCTGTTAGACTTTGTGACCCACTCCCACACGGCGCGGTTCCGGTTTCTTCTTTTTCTTCTATTAAATAAATAAAAAATAATTTAAAAAAAAAAAATATGGAAATAAACAGACTGTAGGATAAATGAATAAATTTAGCTTACCATCGTCATCCCGCTCATCGTCACTCAACTCTTGACGTTGATGGAAAAAGAGATCAGGTATGAAATGCTTGAGAAGAATTTTAATTCGTTTTTTTTCTTCTTTGTGAATTCCAGTTTGTCTCTTCACATGGTGAATCAGTAAATTTGCCGCATCATCCAACACTGATTTGTCTTTGTAGGCAAGTACCAAGTGCGGACCGCCGTTATTTTGATTATCACCACTTGTGTCATCCACTTGCTCATGTCGCTAAAGTAAACAAAATAAAATAACATACAAACAGTTAATAAAATAAATTAAAGTTATTTAAAATTACCGCTACTGATAAAATTTAAATAAAAATATAAAACAAGTACCTCATCATACAGAGTTTCGATTTCATTAAAAAGACTTTTTGACCTGAGAGCTTTGACGTCATTCTGCTTGAAATTAATGCCTTGATGGTCTAACGATTTTAAGTAATATTTTTCATTTTGTTCTCGCCATATTTTATTAAAACCCTTTTGTGCCTCTCGCCACTCTTCTTCTTTACTTTTCAATCTCTTAAGCACCACAGGCACCGCAACAACTGGATTTTTCTTCAGTCCATCGATTATATCCGCTGCTTTGTCACCGTATATTCGCTTCAACGCACGCTGGTGTATCGTCGGCGAACACCCGCCAAGACAATCATCTAATTTAAATTTTTGCAGCTCTTCTTGGCTCATTCTACTCATTTTTTTATGAACACCCTCAAGTACTCTTATCGTCGCTGAATTCGTCTCTATTACGCCGTCAAGCTCAAATCTTTCATCCTCACAGCGATAAATAAATTCTTCATATTGAGTTTTTCTGATGAAATAAAATTTTTAAAATATGTATTTAATAGTTTTATAAATTAAAATTTAAAAAATAATAAAAAATATTTACCTGGACGTGACGAATGTGCTGTCTTCCGACCATGTAGGAAACGATACCCAGGTATCATTCAGTACTTCCTTACACAATTCAGTTCTACCAGTACATTTGGGTTGAATATACGACTTGGGTAATGCACAGTAAGAGGCACCTAATCTTTTACACGTCGTGTAATCAATTTCCATAGCAAGATCACCTTGAGGACGGTCCTGATGACTTCTAACGACATTATTGGGAAGAGCCTCGACATTAACACCACCAGTAGCATTAGTTGACGCTAAACCAGTAGACTCTGGTAAATGACCAAGGAAATCTTTAAACCACCGTAAAAGTTCTGGACATCTACCGAGAAAGGGTATCACCAGTTGCACCACTTCAGACTTTGATATAATTTCATTATTGTACAGTACCAAACATCTCAAAAAATTTTCATATACTTCCGTAGACTTTAATAGTTTACGCACTTTATCGAAAAATGCATAATCATTTAGAGAACCGTATTTACCAGCCTCGGCAATAGTAATATCACGAGCAGATGCTGCTACTTTGTGTTTTTTAAGTGGAGGTGGTCCGTGAGGCACGTGATGAGAGTTACCCGTTGACACGGACGTTGGGAAGGACGGACTTCTCTTCAGTTGACCGGTATTGTGACCAAACTTCTGACTACTATTAATATCCCTGATTCCAGTCCTGTCACGTTCACGGTCTCGATCCCGATGATCTCTTCCATCGCGATCAAGATTCACCACACTGTTGCCAACTGGATCTCCCCGATGGTCTCTTGGTATATTCCCGGCATTGTTGAACGATGCTTTTGGTCCTAGCGGTTTTTTAACGATCGTACTGTGATCGTTAACCGCCGCAGCTTTGTTTCCCTGAAACATTGCAGACTAGTACCAATTAGACGCAATTTTTTAACAAGTTCAAACTTAAATATTATTTTATTTATTAATAATTAAATGAAATTAATGATGCAACTTACCAGCGAATTCTGCTGGTTAGTAGCATCTGGTAAAAATTGCCCGAACTCAGCAAGAAGATCTTCTTGATTTTCGAAGAGTTTAGCAACTTGACTGTATACCTCAGCTTCGGTGAGATGTTTACCAGCAGGACCGACTCCACCACCGCCACTACAACTTCCAGCAGCAGTATGATTTCCATCTTTCAGGTTACGTTGTTCTTTTTGATATGTATGTAAGATCTCCAGAAAACGTTTGTACTTATCTGGCTGACCTTGAAATCGATTCTACGCAGAAATAATAAAAATCCATATTTAATACAGAACAAATATATTTACATACACACACACACATAGACCCATATATTTAATTTATATCTATACAACACATTTGTTTAATTTATAAACATGTGGGTATAAATGTCGGTTTAGTTTGTCTTTGACGTAAAGAGTTTAAGTATGTTCAGTAATGGTTACTCACTTTAATCTTATTGACGTAGTTGATGGCATGATTAAATTCGACCGGTTGATTCTGCTGCGTCTGTCCGCTGGTGCTGTTCTGAACAACCCCGTCCTGCGCTTGACTCAATGCTTGACTAACAATTTGCGCTTGCGCTGCGGTGATGTGAGAATTATTATAAGGTTGAATTGGCGGTGGGGAAGACGTCGCGTGAACCGTCAAACTATTATTTGTAACATTATTCGCCATGGCGTGATGTATGTTTGTCGATCCTTGCATTATATGGAGAACCGATGGTGCTTTTGTAGGCTGACTTGGTGGACTTGCACCAGGTGGTGAACCGACATTAACAGTACAGTGTTGTGATATGATGGACGTCTGTGTTGACGTTGGACTCGGCATGCTTACAGACACTTGAAAAGCAAGCCCTTGCTCATTTGAGTGAACCTCAATCTTATAACCCGGCGGTAAAAAAGTATTAAATCCGACAATTAGTTCCGGGTGCCCTTTAAATAAATTACTGACCCTTGATATAACGCCTGGTGTATCTATACTCTGGGATTTAAACTCTTTCATAATATCTAGGAAGTCATTGTAGACCTGAAAAACAAAAATAATTAATAAATAATTAAATTGATTAATTTTAAAAAATTATAAAACTATTGGACTTGGACAATTACCTGGGGTTGGTCACTGAATTTGTATTTAACTTGATCCAAATACGAGAGTGCATCCTCTACTTTCAGCCTCTGAAAATTCTGCTGTGCTCCACCCCCAACACCACCTCCAGGGGGTGTAGGCGGTAATGGTGCTCCACTTGTAGAGTGCACCTGAAAAATAAAAAGGGAATGAAGGAAAAAAAAAATTTAATAAGTATGTTATTATATAATAAACGTCTGAGCAATTATATAAAAATTTATTGAAACACAATGAGCTACCCCGGCAAACCATGCATGAGCTCATGAGAGTGCGGTGCCGTACCTTGTGCTGTATAACTGGTGATTGCTGTAAAAGTAGTTGTACTTGGGATCCTGGTGTAGGTTGCTGAGGGCCTAAACAATGCCCAACACCACTACCTAGACCAGTATTATTGTGCAGTATACCAGTGGTTATATTCCCACCGCTACACGTGGTACTGAGACTACTGCCAATGCCACTAGCCTGAAAAGGGTTTTAATGTTTCACTGGCTTTTAAATATTTTTCTAAGCGTTAAATTAATTGTCTGACAGGACAATTCAACACACCATTTTTACTAGCATTACCAGATAATCATTTAACAAACAATAATTTTTTTTTTTTTAATTCACACTCTGACATTTAATAAAAGTTCAACCTCATGAGCTCTGCATCAGTTCAAACAAGATAATTGTGTCTCATTTTAGTTAATTAATTATTTATTTATTTACGAGAAAAATAGTGAAAAGTGATTTATTTATAACTAGCATTCACATAAAATCACAACATTCTCATAGACAATGCAGTCACGACAGAGACAACAACAACAATTGATGATTGTATGTTACCTTGACGGGCGATGGGGCCGCTTGTGGTACAACAATAGCCCCAGAATATTGCTGCTGGGTTTGGGTAGTTCCAAACTGTATGCTGCCTGGCATCTCTTTAGACGTAATAGGTCTTACAGTTTGACCAGAATTAACTCCAACACCTATCCCGGATGCTGAGTGATACTCCAAATTAATACCACCACCACCACCACCACCTCCTAATCCACCAATTCCTAAACCTCCACCTCCTCCCAATGTAGAATGCTTTAGTGTTGCTCCTGCTGTCGTTGCTACTTCGTCCACCCCACGAGCTCGTTTCATTTCAAATTACATTGGAAATTCTACAGACAGTATCAATAAAAAAAATTATAATGTAACGACAGCTAAAAATTTTATTTTTATTTAAAACAAATTTAATAGAAGAAAAAAATAATAATTGTAATAAATAAAAACAAAAACAGAGTAACAAACAAAAAAAACAAAAAAAAAAAACTTGTCTGGCAACCAAGAGAAAGTATAGAAAGTATTTCAGTGTCAAAAATTTATAACAAGACACTTACCTATCAGATGAAGGTACAATCGGGTGAATCAACCAGCTCTGAAACATATAAAATAAAAATAACGTTAATTTAATTAATCTTCAATACATAATATATAATTTAAACAGTAATAGCCACGCATACAATACAATAATCCCTAAATAATAATTATAATTATTGTTCACAAACAACAAAATAATTTACCAATTTCCATCTGGAAGCGCGCCAATAAACTCCCGTAGAAAATTTAACCGAAAGTTTAAGTAATCTTGGATATATTTATTTATTTCTTCCAATAGTTTAGTGGTAAATATTTTTTATTTATTCGCCCAGAGTAGTATCGCAATAAATATATGGATGATGACACTGCGACCACCAGGAGTTTAAGACCATGGGCAGTAGTTTGTCATCAGAGTTTATGCTCCGGGTGGTGAGTAAGAATAAACGCGTATACTCACAATGTAGGAGTAAATTTGCCGGCAAAAGCTAAGCGGACGATCACACACGAGGAAACTTTAACCCACACACATACAATACGTACATAGATATATATTTATACATATATGCACACGGTCGTGGGGGACAAGGCAAAGCAGACACGAGATATTGAGGGGGGCCGCCCTTGTTGGTGTTAGTGCTGCTGCTGGTGCTGCTGCTGCTGATGTTCTGTGTTGATGATGTACAAGTCGTGTAGCAGTGGTAGTAGGTAGGTTTCTGCGCGCAAAGGGACGCGTGAAAAATTTCGTCCAACCACGCACTGGTGGTAGTACAGAAGAGCACGAGATAAACTTGGAACACACACACAAAGAAGTAGCTTTTAAAAATTAACGTTATTTATTTTTTAAATATATATATATATATATTTAATAGTTATTATTTCTCGTTCACCGTGATGCCACACGCGTCGAACGTTTTCCGGCCGTCGACGTTACGCAATATATTCTTCGTAAATACATAACACACTACACACATTTAACGCGCGGCAGCAGCCGTTATACACTCGTTTATAATTTTTGTTGCTGGTGCTCCAGCAGAACCGCACATTTACAGCAGGAGTTAAATCTTGCTGACTTGGCGGTGCTCTTTACTTGCAGAGCCAGGGAAGCGAGAGGTGGGCCCCTTGACGACCACCAGAAACCTGGATCTACTCCTAGATCACCACCTTTTTTCGTATCCCGACACTCAAGAGCACACCTTACACCCTCACACGTTACTCGTCGAAGCGACTGGGCCACTATTAGAGCGTTCGTCTTTCAAAAAAATAACCGCGTAACTGCTGCTGCTGCTGTTGCTGCTGATAGTCTTTCACCACGACGATGACGTTGGGGTTATTAAAAATACTTATGCTTGTTCTCCTGGAATAATAATAAACTTTTATTAACTATTTAAATGTCTTTCTTTATTGTATGATAAATAATAAGTTAAACGTTGGTACGTAGACAGGCCGGTCCAGCATTACACAGCAGCTCTCACACACGGCACACAAACACCAAAAAAAAAACAGTCAACAGGAAATAACTATTCTCCTTTGCATTTTAACTTTGCGGCGTACACATAAACGTTATCTCCACGTGAATACCAGTGTCCTAAACCCATCACGTCCATTTTTCAACAGCACTTTGACTCAGTTTGTTTTTTTTTAAATTTATTATTTTTTTTTTACTCACTCTCCTTCTCAGCAGTCGTAAGATTTTTTTAGCCGTCGAGTTGGATTGTTTGTTTTGTTTTATTTAAATATTTATGGTATGTAAAATAATTAAAAAATTAATTATTTATGCGTTTTAACATATTTACGCTCGGAGTACCAAAGGCAAACTATTGGATTTTGTATGGCAAACAAGGAACTGACTGGTCGTGTATAGCGAGACGTCGCCCAGAGAGGGGGACAACACCAGGAACGTAACGAGTGACGCTGTGGTGACCGGGCTCCCGGCGCTGCCAACCAAATCTTTTTAATTCTTTGTCATTCTTATGATGTAATGGCCAATTTTACTTAGCGCCTTGCAAAAATAAGTAAATAAATAAAAAAAAATTTTGGAGGGAAATTTAAAAATTGTTATTTCAAACTCCGAAATAAATTAGCGCGCATGCTGGAAATTAAAGTAATTTAAAAAACACCTGTCGACGAGGTCATTAAACTCAAAAATTTCGGAGGGAATCTGAGTTTTTTTGAATTCGTAAAGTACCAGTTGGTATTTGTGATACTCACAATTAGCATACATAAATAAATATAATAATAAAAAAAAAAAAAAATAAAAAGCAAGTACGTGCTGAGAAACAACAAAGTGCAGCGAGCCATTGTATTGTTGATGGCGATCGGCTGAAATTTGCGCGGCATCGGCGAGCTTTTGAAAGAAAAAGGATGAAAAAAAGTGGGTGCGCGAGCATTCGTTGGCAGCACCGACACGAATGTTACCCTGGTTTTTCTTATTCTTTAATTCTGTTGTTCACCCTCTCTACACATATATATTTATATAAGATGAGTGATAGAGACAGTGGTGTGCAGTAGTGGTGTAGGTACACAAGTATATAATAGTATAAATATACCAACCAACAACAAAATAATATTTACGGCCCTGAAAATGTTGGGTACGAAGCCGCCAAGAGGCGCGCGCAGTAAACAAAATATCCAAGCCGTCTCTTCCTTGCTCCGGCCGACATGTTAGCGCGGCCAACAGCTGTTCCGTGTACCGAGCAAACTCCCCATTGTCAATCTGGGTCATGGAAACTGCGCAAAACCGCATTTTCGTCGGTTGTCGCACTAAACGCGAGTTTTTACTAATCCCGTATTAAAACTGGTGATTGTGAGACACTATCAGCCAAATAAATAAATAACAAATAAGTAATAAGTTACGCAGAGTACTAGTACGTGATAAACTGGTTATTTTAAATATATATATGTATATATATGTATGTATAAATAACAGAGTTAATAAATAATGAAAATGGAAAAAAACTATGGATTTGAATGTTGGTTGTTGGGTTATTGCGTTTGTCGTTCCATGCGCCAGATAATTTTCATCGGTGTAGTACGGGCTCGTTTCACGGACAACCTGCGCCGTTGTTGCTTGCGTATCTGTCGGGCGACGTTACTGGTTGCTTTCCGAGAGAAATAAAACCTCATTGGCTAAGAAGACACCAAGACCTCGATGGAATACCGCGTTTAGCTACTACTGCATCTCTACCATCACATATCACACCTATTCCCCCACCTCACCCCTTCCATTTCATTACATTCCCTTACATTTCATACATACGTCAACGAAACTACTACCAGTTAAGCTGCCAACTCCCACTCCCAGTACGTGTCTCTCCTTCTCGGGCTCCGTTCCTTGGCTGCGCGGACCGCGACACTCACTAGCCAGTCGCCACACCAACGTCGACTGCATCAAAGTATTAAATATATATACGTCATACACGTACATATACATATATATGTATGTAGAACGCGGTAACGAAAGAGACTCTGCGCCCCTCTTAGATTTTCTCTTGGCGTTTGCCGTAGCCAGCTCCGTATAACTCTGTCTGTACATTCGACTGTTGTGCGCTTATCACTATTAAAGTATACCGTCGTTATTTCGTGTACATTTATTTTTCAATACCGTGCGATCGACTTAGTGTCTATCAGAGAAAGGATCGAGCCGCAGAAGTAAAATCCGCGGATTTGTCAAAAAAATAAAACCGTTTCGCTCTTACTATAAGTACAGTACATATTGGAGTTTTTAAAATTTATTATTGTACGTATACGTAACAAAGTCGACGCCTACTTTTAAAAAATAAATTCGACTCATTTTCTTGCCCATCCCTACCTAGATATCCATATACTCTCATTAAATTCTTTGTCCTCGTCTCTCCTCTTCTTCCATTTTACTTAAGCTCCTACTCCTACTCCTACTCCATTCGCTACCTCACCCACTATTGCCGCTCTCTTTCTCTTTTTTCTTCTCTCGCTCTCGCCCTCTCCCTCTCCTCTTATCATCGTGACCGCGACCGTATGATCGCAGTGTGTTTATGACGCGGTGTCCACGACCACGACGTAGTAGACGACGCTCAAGACGATAAATACAAACCGACATTTACTATTATATTATACTTATATTATATATATACATATATAAATATATATATATATAAATATTAGTGTAGTCTGCTCCTGGGAAAATTATTAAAAGGGAACGGGCCAGTCGTCGTACTCGGTCGATCGAGCCGTGTTGTGTACGTACTCTATGTATAATATGTTACGTACGTATATATATATATATATATCATATGTACATATATGTATACATACGTATATATATAAAGAGGAACGTTGGAAAGTGAATAGTTCGGTGCATGAAATGTAAAATGGTTTATAATATACAGATGAGAGGTATATATATATTTATATGTATATATATATATATATATATATATATATATATATATATGAAATTAATACGATAGCATAGCTCGTCGATTGGGCGGGACTACTCATCGATGAAGAGTTTTATCCGCTTATCGGTTGCACTTCTTAGTGCGGGTGAAAGCGGAACTGATCTCTTGTCTCAATATATAAATACACATATATTTGCAAAGATTATATTTAATAGATTAGAAAAAAAAATGGTTAAATATATGTTGAAATAATGGTTTACAAGTTCAAAGTAACTGGAGGATAAATGTTATTATCGCATTACTCCGTTATTTAGCTCTGATCACCTGTTTTCTATTGATAAACATCAATACACAGGTGAATATAAGGGTATATTGGTATTTAAATTTGAATAATACATAAGCTAGATATCTTATAGATTTAGGTCCATTAGCTTTTAGAGAATTAGCTCAGCATGGATATTGACAATACTGTAGTTTTTTAATTTTCCAAAGTGCTTTTTAATATTTACCAACTATATTTTTTAACTTTTCGCTAAGTGAGTTAACTTGATGAGTAATTAGTGCTTTTTTTTTCTTTTTAACTGATAAACTATTTGAGGCTCATTATCTGTAACTTTAACTAATAATCCTACCTCTTGATATGTTCATAATCAACGCCACCATAAAGTTGGCTGCACCACCACTCTAAAAAACCAAAGAAAAATATACCAATATTGTTTTCTTTTACTTTATTTTTTTCTACGCTAGCATTGATTAAGCTCCAGTATTTTTTCACTAAAAAAAGTAAATAAACAAAAAAAAAAACCTAACGTCACATAACAATATGCAATTGAATAATTATGATACTGAAGTGAGCCGACGTTTAATAATTTTTGGATTTTTTTTTAAATGATAAATTATAAAAAAAAAAATATTTTAAAAAATTGCACTTGTAGTTTTTTAAATTTTCTATATGTGCATATTTTTAGTTTTTTTTTTTTTTTTGTAATTGATCTTTTGGAAAAAAATTCAAAAAGTTATGAGATGTCTATTAACTTCAAGATCATAAATAATTAACGATCCTGAAGTTAGCAGACAATTAAAAATTTTTGGATTTTATTTTGAACATTTAAATTTCAAAAAAAAAAAAAATCAAAAAATGCACATGTAGAAAATTCAAAAAACTACAGGTGCAATTTTTTCAAAAATTTTTTTTTTTATAATTTACTGTCTAAAATAAAATCCAAAAATTATTAGACGTCAGCTAACTTCAGGATCATAAATAATTATCCTAAAGTTAGCAGACAATTTTCAGATTTTTTTTTTAAACAAATCAATTACAAAAAAATAAAAACTAAAAATATGCACATGTAGAAAATTTTAAAAACTATAGGTTCAATTTTTTCAAATATTTTTTTTCTTATAATTTGTCGTTTAAAAAAAATCCTAAAATTATATTAGACGTCAGCAAACTTTAGTTTCATACTAAATACTATAAATTTTATTAAAAATTAATAGATCAATGACTTTGTACATAAGTTATCTGTAACTTTAACAATTTTATCTAATGTAATTACATTTTACAGACCAGTACACGCTTTTCTAACCACTTTTCATTAACTTTTTCATTTATTTAATTACTCTGTACACTGCCCGATGCACAATTAATTTAAAAAACTTTTATCAGATATTTTTCTATGTAAAAAAAAAAGAAAAAAAATAAACATTGAATCATATGATTTTATTGTACCGACTGCCAGCAACTTAAATAATCAAACTCAAACGTAATTTTTAATTGTCTGTTAATCTCTTTATCAATTAAAAATTTCATATTATAATTTTGTTTAAATATTAAATGAAACTATTATAAATTATAAATATGTAAATGAACATATATTTACAGTGTATTTTTAGTTATAAAGTATGAATCATACAGGCAATGTAATCTATATGCTAAAATTATTTAATAAAACTATTTTAAATTATTTCACCGAATTGTTTAATTACTTAATTATGTAACGAGCTAATTAAACTTTTTTTTAAATTATCTGATAAGCTAGATTAATTATTAATAAATGTATATTTTTCTTGACTGGTAATTAGTATCGTTTGAAAAGTTTTAAAAAATAATTTAAAAATTTAAAATAAAGAGCCTCATGAGTTAATGCGTCACGAGTACGAGCAAGACGAAAAGCGTCGTCGCCAAGGAGAGCCAAACGACGCGGGGAAGCCTCTCGACCGGTTTCACGAGCATACCACGATCCCTTTTGACAGTCTGTTAACTATTTTTGGTTGCCCCGATGAATACAACACAACAATCCAAGTACATATTGCATTTAATTATCACTTTTAAATATTTATAATTTTTTTTCTCTCATAAATCGTTTGCCTACGTTTCAAGATCATCACCAAAATTACACATTACATACCAACAAAACACAATCCTATCAAGCCTCGGAATATTTAAATAATCCACCAGGAATCACCGATCACATTTTCATTTTTTTTCTCACACGAATCTAGAGTCCAGGCGAGAAAACATAAATTAGCTGAGTAATTTTTTATTTAGATAAATAAATAATATGTAGGTACTGGCAATAAAAATGATGACTAAGTGGATGAAAACTTGGGTACAGAGCAGAAATTACTTTTAAAAGTGAGTGCATTTAATTATTTTAGGTTTGGTTCAGCTAGTTTATTATTTTTTTTCACTTACCTGATGATAACCTCTTGAACTTAACTTTAAACTCGTCGTGAAAAATAATAAATTTACGTAATTGAAATTTGAATTCGAAATTAACGAGCAATTTAAATGTACTTGAAGTTATTAAAAATTTACAGTCCTCGTTGTACAATAAATCTTGACACATCTTACAAACAGAAAGTGAGACCCGTACATGCAGGTGACCGATTGTGAACTGTCGGGACAATCACGAATGAGGTTGAGTCCAAATAGTATTTTAGGTGGGTAAGCATCATCATGTGGTCGAGTCTTAGTGCACACTCACCAATTAACGTCACGTACTAAAATATTATAGAAAATTTTGCTACATTCTTACATATATTTATTATTTGGTGACAGTTTGTGTGATCGTAAGTGTTCGATAATTTGTCTCAGTTGCGTTTTTTAATTTATATTTACACGTTTGTTTAAATAATTTGTTTTTGAAAACAGTTTGGGTATACGTGACACACCTAGAAAAAATGGACTCGTCCAAGTGCTCGTGCTATTTAAGTCCGGGGCACTGCTCTGGTGGTTGCACGCACCTGGGCCACAAGTTGACCAATCGGTGAAGCCGGACTCCGGATGTTCTAACGGGAAAAATTGAATTTCATTGGCTGGTTGTCGTTACACGCGGTCTCATGAGCAGTAAAAAACTTTCAAGAAACCCACATTTTTTTTTATAAATGCAATAAATAAATCCATTGGATCAAGATTATTTATATTTATATTGATATTGGAACATGGAGTCATTGAAAGAAATATCGCAATTTTTAAATTTAGACACTCGGCTTGATCTCCAAGCTGTTGCTGTTGAAAATATTCTTGGTATGTTCTATTATTATTATTATTGTAATTAATCAAAGTACTGGTTTTTTATTTTCAAGTCCATGGTTATTAATTAAATATAATTACAGGTCTTACAAACACGAGCAAGTGTAGAGAAATGTTGCTGAGCTGTCCAGAAATTTTAAGACAGTTTATTTTACTTTGCCAAGTTGATTCTCAGAGACTGGCTGTTGCTAAAGATGCAGCACGTGCTTTGATAAATATATCTGGTGATGAAGTTGGTGCTAAAGCATTGCTACTTATTTCTGAAGCTTCTAAATGTGAATTAAATCAACGACTTACTGATAATCTTATTTACATTTGCTTCAGGTTATTATTTTAATTTAATTACTGATAAATTTAATCTTGTGTTGACAATTATTCATTTTGCTTTTAGTCTGATTTTAAATAAAGATAATAATAATTCTCATGCTCCATGATTCTGTCAAATACGACGTGAGCTGCGAGTTTGGTTGATCCAGAAAGCCGACTGCAAGTGGGACTAAAATGTTTACGTTTTGTAATTAAAAAAAAAAGCTTTGTGGGGATCAAAAAAATATGGAGTACGTGCTGGTGAAGGACTTGGTCATTTACGTCAATTTACATGGTGGTCTAGTCTTTTCACAAGTAAATATTCGAATATTTTTTTAATTTTCTCTGTCAATTTAAAACTTTAAATAAATAAATAATGTATATATTTATTTTAAGTGAGTATTGGCGAAGCTGCTAAGTCCGTGTCTTCTGCATTTGCACCAGCTTCTGTAAGTAACATCTTGAGGAGCACTTAGCATAGTTGTAACAGCAATATTATCATCAAAGTTTCTTAATAAAAAAATCAACTTGCTTGGAAAGGTAGTTTCTTTATTTCTATTTTAATCCTCTGAAAAAATTACAGAGTTGTTACCAATGAAATTTTAAAAGTTGAGGTAGAATGCGTTTTGTGTATGGCAGGTACGAAAAAAATATTTATAAATGCGCCAAAAGATGAATTATTTCAATCATTTCACGAATTATTGCGGTATGTAATGGAGATGGTCCATGAAACGCGTGATGATAATGGTCTGCTAAGACGGACGGGTGCAAGGACAGACTTCTCCTTGGCTGACCAATATTCTGACTACTATTCATATCCCTGATTCCAGTACCATTACGTTCAGGTCCTGGATACCGATGATCTCTTGGTATATTGCCGGCATTGTTGCTGTTAACCGCTGCTGCTTGGTTTCCCTGGAACATTGCAAAATAGTACCAATTAGACTCACTTTTACAAAGTTCAAACTTTAATATTATTTTGTTTATTAATAATTAAATATAATTAAATTAATAATGCAACTTACCAGCGAAGACTGTTCGATAGGACTCGGTAAAAATCCTCTAAACTCAGCAAGAAGATCTTCCTGATTTTCAAAGAGATCAGCAACTTTACTGTATACCTCGGCTACGGTGAGATGGTCACCAGCAGGACCGACTCCACCACCGCCACTACAACGTCCAGCAGCAGTATGATTTCCATACATCAGGTTATCTCTTCCTCTTTGATATGTATGTAAGATCTCCAGAAAGCCTGTGTACTTATATGGCTGATTGTGAAATCGATTCTACGCAGAAATAATAAAAATCCATACTAAATACAAAACAAATATATTTACATACACACACACACACACACATAGACACATTTGTTTAATTTATAAACATGTGGGTATAAATGTCGGTTTAGTTTGTCTTTGACTTAAACAGTTCAAGTATGTTTTGTAATGGATACTCACTCTAATCTTATTGACGAAGTTGATGGCATGATTAAAATCGATCGGTCGATTCTGCTGGGTCTGTCCGCTGTTGCTGTTCTGAACAACTCCGTTCTGCGCTTGACTCACTGCTGCGGTTATATGAGAACTATTATTTGAAACATTATTCACTAAGGTGTGATATCGGTTTGTTAATCCTTGCAGTATGTCAATAAACGATGGTACATTTGTAGGCTGACTTGGTGGATTTGTAGGCTGACTTGATGGATTTATAGGCCGACTTGATAGGTTTATAGGCTGACTTGATGGATTTGTGTGCTGACTTGGTGGATTTGTAGGCCGACTTGGTGGATTCGTAAGCTGACTTGGTGGATTTGCAACAGGTGGTGGACCGAAATTAACAGTACAGTTTTGTGATACGATGGAAGTCTGTGTTGGCGTTGAACTCGGGGTAGTCACATAAACTTGAAAAGGAAGCCCTTGCTCATTTGAGTGAACCTCAATCTTATAACCCGGTGGTAAATATGTATTAAATCCAACAATTAGTTCCGGGTGCCCTTCAAATAAATTACTGACCCTTGAAACAACAGTTGATATAGCTATTCTCCGGGATTTTAAGTCTTTCATAATATTTAGAAAGTCAGCGTAGACCTGAATAACAACAACACCAATAAATAAATGATCAAATTTATTAATTTTTAAATTATAAAATTTTTGGACTTGAACAATTACCTGGGGTTGGTTACTGAATGTACATCTAACTTTATTCAAATACAAGACTGCATCCTCTACGTTCAGCCTTTGAATATTCTGCTGCGCAGTTCGTAATTGCATGTTGCTTACCATGTTTTTGTACGTAATAGGTCTCACACGAATCTAGAGTCCAGGCGAGAAAAGATAAATTAGCTGGGTAATTTTTATTTAGATAAATAAATAATATGTAATAGGTACCGGTAATAAAAATGGTGACTGTGAATAAAAACTTCAACACAGAGTAAAAATTACTTATAAAAGTGAGCGCATTCAATTAATTTAGGTTTGGTTCAGCTCGTTTATTATTTTTATTATTTTTTTTCTTTTAGCTGATAACTTCTTGAATTTAAATTAAAACTCGTTGTGAAAAGTAATAAATTTACGTTATAGAAATTCAAATTCAAAATTAACTAGCAGTATAAATGTACTTGTGTTTAAAAATTATCAGTCCTAGTTGTACAATAAATCTGGTCACCGCTAACCAACAAGAAGTGAGACGATTGTGAACTTGTTGTAGAGAGACCAACGAATGACAACGAATGAGGTTGAGTCCAAATAGTATTTTAGGTGGGTAAGCATCATCATGTGGTCGAGCTTAGCGCACACTCACCAATTTACGTCACGTACTAAAATACTTTATAAAATTTTATTACATTATTCCGTATATTTATTTATTATTTGACAGTTTATGTGATCGTGCATTTTTTAATTTATATTTGCACGTTTTTTTAAATAATTTGTTTTTAAAAACAGTTTGGGTATACGTGACACACCTAGAAAAAATGGACTCGTCCAAGTGCTCGTGCAATTCAAGTCCAGGGAACTGCTCTGATGGTTGCACGCACCTGGGCTACAAGTTGACCAATCGGTGAAGCCGGACTCCGGATGTTCTAACGGGAAAAATTGAATTTCATTGGCTGGTTGTCGTTACACGCGGTCTCATGAGCAGTAAAAAACTTTCAAGAAACCCACATTTTTTTTTATAAATGCAATAAATAAATCCACTGGATCAAGATTATTTATATTTATATTGATATTGGAACATGGAGTCATTGAAAGAAATATCGCAATTTTTAAATTTAGACACTCGGCTTGATCTCCAAGCTGTTGCTGTTGAAAATATTCTTGGTATGTTCTATTATTATTATTATTGTAATTAATCAAAGTACTGGTTTTTTATTTTAAAGTCCATGGTTATTAATTAAATATAATTACAGGTCTTACAAACACGAGCAAGGGTAGAGAAATGCTGCTGAGCTGTCCAGAAATTTTAAGACAGTTTATTTTACTTTGCCAAGTTGATTCTCAGAGACTGGCTGTTGCTAAAGATGCAGCACGTGCTTTGATAAATATATCTGGTGATGAAGCTGGTGCTAAAGCATTGCTACTTATTTCCGAAGCTTCTAAATGTGAATTAAATCAACGACCTACTGATAATCTCATTCACATTTGCTTCAGGTTATTATTTTAATTTAATTACTGATAAATTTAAACTCGCGTTGACAATTATTCATTTTGCTTGTAGTTTTATTTTAGATAAAGATAATTCACTTGCAGATCAATGCTCTATGATTCTGTCAAACATGACGCGAGCTGCGAGTTTGGTTGATCGAATCGTTGGTTTGATCGAGAAAGCCGACTGCAAGTGGGACCAAATTGTTTACGCGTTTGCTTACGCTGATAAATACAACACCAAAGGCGCCAGGCTTCATTATCTTGGACCAATGCTCAGTAATTTAAGTCAATCGGAAATCGTCAGAAGGTCAGCTGGTTTTTGAGTTTAAAAATTACATTTTTGTTTTGTAAGTAACGATTACTTTCATCAGGCGACTGGCAGACCGAGATCATCTCATAATCCACAAGCTTCTTCCCTTCGTCGAGTACAAGGACAGTCTAGTAAGACGCGGTGGTATCGTCGGAACCCTAAAGAATATTTGTTTCGATGTCGACAATCATCTTTGGCTTCTCAGCGATCAAGTTGACATTCTTTCTCATTTACTTCTGCCTCTTGCTGGTCCTGAGGAGTTTGACGACGAGGACAACGAAAAGTTACCCATCGATTTGCAATATTTACCTGCTACCAAAGACCGGGAGCCTGATCCAGACATCAGGTAGACAAACTTTCTAACATTTACTGTTGGATAATTTTATTAAATTCTATTCCATGTTTAATTTATTTTTATTTGTTAGAATAATGATTCTGGAAGCACTTTGTCAGTTATGCGCAACTAAAGAAGCGCGAGAAATAATGCGGGAAAAAAATGCTTACGTGATACTCAGAGAGTATCACAAGTGGGAAAAAGATAAAGCTGCTCTTATAGCCTGTGAAAATGTTATTGATATTTTAATCAGGTATTCACTTTTTACTGAGCAACTCTTTTAATTATTAATTAATAAATAACTTTTATTAATAGCGTTATGTTTTTTATAGAACTGAGGAAGAAATAGGAGCAGATAATTTGAAAGTAATTGACGTCCCTACGAAGTATTCGAAAAAATTCCAGGAAATCGATGAAGAATTATTAAAGGAGTGAGTGTGAAAGTAATTATTTTTATTACTTTGATAAGACTTGATAATGTAATAAAATAATTGAACGAAATTACAATAATGTGATACATAATAAAGTTTTACAGCAAACTCCTTAAACTAACAAACGTTAAATAATTGCACAGACCCGTATTGTAAGTTTGATTAAAGTAATCAGGTCACTTAAAGCAGAGATAAATATGCTAATAGATTTCCATGAATATCATTTTTTTTTTTTTTTTTTTTATCTGTTTGTGGTTCTGTTTAGTGTGCAATGGCAACAGAACTCTATAAAAAAATTATAACAGTCTTAAATATTGCAAAGATCCCTGATACAAGTAGACAGCATTCGCAACAATTAAATTTATAACTAAACGATAGATAAAAAAAAAATTATTTAAAGTCTTCAAGGTAAATAACCTAGACCAGCTTCTAAGCTTACAGAGCTCCGCATGCTGGAGGTGCTGCTGGTTCTTTTGCAACTTCTTATAGACTCGGGTCCAAAGACCGCCGCGATTTCAGCGGTTTTTTTAATAGACATCGCCTCCTGATTAGCTCCAGGTCGATTCCCACCGTTGGAGAAAGATTTTTTGTTCCTATTAGCACCGCCGACGTAAATCAAACGTCCGTGTGGGTCCCGGGCACTCACTACCAGAACTTTCTCATTGTTAGACTTGGACTGCTGTGATTTTTTACCTGGGCTGAATAAATCATAGTCCAGTGCTAAATTGTCTGAGCTGCTTCTCACTGGAGATGGACGCATCTGAAATAATGATCAGCAGTAGTATAAATAACTCTTACTCATTAAAAGTTACAAAAAAAAAAATAAAACAAGTATTATTACTTTATGATACTCTAGACTCTGCGAAGATGAATGACTTCGGCTGTTTTTTATAATTCTCGCTCTCTCCAGACTTCCATCTCTGCTGATAGTACTTTCTGATGGGATGATACCGCGCTGTCTAAGCTGTTCTAGGATAGTAGGCTGAGTGACGGGTCTTTTTGCACAGTAGCATTTATTACTTTCAGAACAGCTGTCAGTATCGCAGCTGCATACGACAAGATTATTGACAGCTGTCACTTGTCCGGGTGATCTTCTTGGCAGTGAGCAGTAACACTTGTCAGCAGATACACATGTACAGGACTCAGAGTCGTAGCTGCATTCGCTGCAACTCACGTAGCCGCTGCTGCTCCGATTCGCACCCGCACTCCGGGCCGCACGCTTGCCTTTAATTTAAATAATAAAAATTTTGTACTTAACGTATTGTATGATAAAAAAAATAATGATAAAAATATATAAAATGAATTTACACGTGTCACTGTCCTCCGAGTTGACAGCTTTAGATGATTTTCTCCAGGATGATTTTCTTCGGCTCAACCTGCTGGCTAGAACTCTGTTCCGACTATTTCTTACATCACAAGACGAACTGCTGTCAAAACTTTCACTGAATTTCCGGGCTGGAAATATAACAGACGTGAACTCGGTTGGCCCGGTTTTTAATTTCGAAACAGATCTTCTGATAGCGCGACCAAGGAGACTGGATTTCCGTGTTGATCTTCTCCTCTGCGGGCGTCGTCTGCGTTTCATAATATTCGCTGACCTTTGATACAACTCGTCCTGGGTTAAAGTCGATGCCAGTTTCAATAAAAATTCTTTGTAAAGAGGTTTCAATTCATTGAAAGACATCCCTTCAGGATCTATTTAAAATACAAATAAATATAAATATTTATTACTATTATTATTATTTTTAAAGGACAGCAATAACTCACCAATGATAACATCTAGAATATCATCGACGCTAGTCAGTCCCTCTTGATTTCTGAATTCATCAAAGAGTTCTGTGAATCCCAACGGAGTGCCACCATGGACATTTGCAGGTAACCTAGTGCTGCTGGATTTTAAAAAGCTTCCACGTCTTGGTAACTCGACTCTGGTCAATAAATCACCTCGTTCAACCTCAATGTCACTGACAGAACGTTTCAATTTAATGCCTTGGCTTATTTTAGCCGCATTCTCTGTTCTGCTGATCGGAGGTTCGCTTCCAGCCCGGTCTCTTTTTCTGCATTTCGGGTAACTTGAGTCTGAGGTAAAAGCATCTGAAGAATTGCACAGTTGTTTCTTTGAGAAACCATCAATCCTAGATGCTCTTTGGAGTCTTTCCGTCTCATAAGCGCACTCCTGGTGCCTGGAGTTGCGTCTCGCGGCATCGAGTTTGTCTTTCTTCAGACCGCGATTACTTTTATCAGCATCATGACGGAGTGAAGAAGCAACTGAACTCGCAACACTGTTTCTCTTCAGGTCAGTAACCTTAACATCCTCTTGACTGAGAGAGTAAATTTTATCCACATCTTTGAAGTGGTCTTCATATGCTTTACTTCTATTTCTAGCATTTCGTGTACTTCTTCCGTAAATAGAATTGTCACAGCTCTTTGAGCTGTCTTCATTGGATTTAACAGCTTGGCAAGCTTCTTGCTTACCACGATGACCATCAAATCGTTCAGAATAAACTTCACTTCTGCTGCTATTTATATGTAAGTCATACGAGCACTGATTTCTTTCATACAACTGAGCCTCTGGCATATTAACAACCTCGCCGACAATATTATTACCATTTCTTTCGATAAAACAGTAATTCTTATCAACTTCAAACCCTCCTTTGTTGTCTTTTCTCGTCACTTTGTCATAATTATTTATTATCCTCGAGTGTAATTCATTTTCATCTTGAATTTTTTCAATACCATTCACTTTACCAGAGTAAATTTTATTCCTCATATTATTAATACCTTCATTGCTATTTCTATTGATAGAATTTCTACGTTTCACTTCTCTATTATTTTCCTGACAAGACAAATGTCCAGTGTCGTCTCTCAATTCTTTCAAAACACACCTAGAGTCTTTTACCATCTGGCTATGCCGTTTCCTCGCTTCAGCGACGTCCTCAGATCTGATTTCGGAAGTTTTTTTACGTCTAATTACTTTGCCACTGTTAATTGATCTAGAAGACCCGCCGTCAGTTACAGACCCGGACAGTGAATTTTTCTTGGATCTGGGCGGTCTCACAGGATGAGGAGCCAAAGCTTTGGGTGGTAAATTATTGTAAGTATTTTTGCTGGCGATCGAAGTGTAATCAGCGATACTTGAAGCAACAGAAGCCAAGCTGACGCATCCGAGACCATTTGTCTGTCTAGGACGTCTGCGATTCGAGTCCAAGTCAGCTAATAATGCCCGATATAGTGTTGCTGCAGCAGCAACAGCTTCTTCTTCACTTGAGCACGCAAATACATGACACTCGAGTACTCTAGCTGCTCCGGGACGTCTCATTACAACGGCAAAAAGCGGCGGATAACGGCTTACATCTGTTGCCAGGCCTCGCATCGTACGATACAAGTCCGCGTGCTTGTCTTCACTACCTGGTACTTGATCATCGCCAATTAGTGGAATAAATGCGTGATGATACTCATCGGTTGCTACTCCTACATCTCCAGCCACTAGTGTCGGTGATGCCAATCGTCTTACACGCAATCTCAGTGCACTCCACACCGCAATTCTTCGAAACGGATTCGTCTTCTCAATGGATCCAGATGTCCGGAATGTCAACCCACGTCTCGATACCTCCAGTTCTGCGGACACAATCGTATCCATGCGTTCCAATAATTGTCTCAGTGGTTCCTGAAGCCCTCGCACGCTGGCAATCCGACCGCCCACCGGCGCGGCGCCTAAATATTTGACCTGAAAAAAAAATGATTGCTCAGTAATTTTAAAATTTATAATCCATATTGATATACGATAATTATAAATGCTGATCGGCGATGTTTTAAATTATCTTGACCGTGACTCATCATGAACAAGTGGTACGTGCGTTAAATAAAGCAATCATCGTATCGGAGTGATCGCGAGAGTTTTTTAACAATCTTCATTATTTATTTATTTATTTATGGTTGTTATTGCTGTTAGATTTCTTTAATTATTCGGATGATGTTACGCTTGGGTATTTTTACAAGCTGCCGAAGAAAGTGATGCGACATGACGGTAAAAAATAATGCGTCTAATGCGCAGAAAAGCTTGCATGTGAAAGTTAACTTTCTTTGGATTTTTAAAAAAATATATATTCATATATTGTTTACAAATATGGTAAAACCACCGGTTATTAGTTTTTGAAATTAATAATAATATTAGTGGATTTTTTTTCGACCAATCAATTGCAGAAAAAAATACGCGCATGGAGAGAATTCAAAAAATAGTGTGTACTTTTTTTTTTTATTTGTAATTTAAAAATTGCCTCATATCTGCGACGTCACACTCATAAAGTATGAGAGTAAAAAGTAATGATATTAAATTAGTAGTTCTATATATTTATTTTTTTTTTAAAAGGAAAGGAAAAGAAAGATTTGAATGTCATTACCATAAGTGAAAATATGCAGTGTGCAAAATGTGTGAAAATAACAATGGAGTGATCTCTTATTCTCAAGTGAATTCAATTTAAATTTACAGATAATAAAAAAAATAATAAAATAAATCCGGAAGTTATTTATCTGGGCAATAAATCAGTTGTTCAAATTTGAAAATAATTTTAGTCGAATTTAGATAATAATTACAGTAGGACCTCGCTATAAGACTAGTAGTTTCTATGATCCTGAAGTTAGCAGATGATTAAAAATTTTCAGATTTTTTTTTCAACGAATCAATCAGAAAAAAAAAAAAAAATATGCACATGTAGAGAATTTAAAAACCTACGGGTGCAATTTTTTCAAATTTTTTTTTTTTTTATAATTTACTGTCTACAATAAAATCTAAAAATTATTAGACGTCTGCTAACTTCAGTATCATGTAGTTTCTCTCTCAAACTATGGCGATACCTGGTTTAAAAAAAGACAGCAATATAGTCTTATAACGAGGTCCGACTGTATAAAATTTAAGCGTTTGCAAGCTAGAAGTAATTGATATAATTACCGGCAAGATAGCAGCAGCACATTCACCCTTTTCCCCGGCTTCAGCTTCGACGGATGCAAACATGGCCTCAATCCGTGCCTGGACAGCGCCGTTTATTTTTTTCTGCGCGTCGACATTTACATCCTCGAGATTTCCAGTCTGCCCGTAAATGCTTCCATACAAATCCCCATAACTCGAACTACATATTGACCTAGTGTCTTCAAACAACGAATCAATCCGGGCTTTGCTTCTCATTGAACACTCGGACACCGCGTCATTAAGACGGAAACCTCGATCGTAACAGGACATTTTCGCGTATGCAACCGCGGGGCACAACCGGTCACCTTTCTCTGGCACTTCTTGCTCAATAACAGACATTAGATATCGAAAATTACTTAAGAGCTGGAGTTACTTCCGCTTGGACTGAACACATCATTGATCTCATTTTATCTGCAATAAAAAAAATTAATTACTATCATCATATTCATTGACGCACGTCTGAAAATTATCTTTATAATAAATCTGATAACCTGATAATTTACTATGATGTTGAAAGTAGCAGACATTAAAAAATTCTCAATAAACAAAAAAAATATTTACAGGTAAAAATTTCAAAAAATCCATGGAAAGAATTCTGAAAAATTTATTTATAACTTTGTAATTAAAAACATTAAAATTTTGAGTTGTCTACTTTCAGCATCGTAATTTAAAATGAAAAAATTTTTACCGCCTACTAAATATAAAAATATTTATTTCGTAAATTTTCAGCAGTTAATTTTGCTGATCTCATTTAATCTTGAAAATATTTAATGAAATGTCATGACAGCAACTTAAAATAATTATTAAAATTATAAAATATTACGAAAAAAACTTTCTCATAAAGAAAAAGTGTACCAAATATAATGCTATCCAAATAATTTTAAGTCATTCCGGTTTATTTGAAACCGTTAAATTTAAATACTCACGAGACAGTTATATCAAATAAACTTTAAAATTTTATTTTTTCCAAGTCATGATACTCGTTTATATAAAATACAATTAGGGTAGAAGTACCATTTGTGGCCACTGCTCCATTTTTATATATTTAATACTTTATTATAAATTATGAAAATGTAAAAAAAAAATTTCATTGTAATTATGTGATAAAAGTTAAAATTTAAGTGGCCAAAACTGGCCCTAAAGTGGCCAAAAACGGTATACAGTAAAAAAAGATTCGTAAAAATCAAAACATATCACGATCCTGAAGTTAGCAGACAATTGAAAATTTTTTGATTTTTTTTAGGACAATTAAATTTGAAGAAAAAAAAAAAAATTAAAAAAATGCACATGTAGAAAATTGAAAACACTACAAGTGCAATTTTTTTAAATATTTTTTTTTTAATAATTTATCATTTTTTATGAAATCAAAAAATTATTAGACGTCGGCTAATTATGATCCTGAAGTTAGCAGACAGTTACAAATTTTCGGATTTTTTTTGCAACAAATAAATTACAAAAAAAAAAAAATCTAAAAATATACACACGTAGAAAATTTAATAAACTATGGGTGCAATTTTTTCAAATTTTTTTTTCTTATAATTTACTGTCTAAAATAAAATCCAAAAATTATTAGACGTCTGCTAACTTTAGTATTATTAATTATGATCCTGAAGTTAGCAGACAGTTACAAATTTTTCGGATTTTTTTGCAACAAATAAATTACAAAAAAAAAAATCTAAAAATATACACACGTAGAAAATTTAATAAACTATAGGTGCAATTTTTCAAATTTTTTTTTTATAGTTAATCGTTTTTAAAAAAATTCAAAAACTGTCAGACGTCTGCTACCTTCAGTGTCATGGCTAATTTCAGTATCATCACATATCGTGTGTAAAACGAATTAGTTTTTACTGTGTACTTGTACCCTATTTTTTTTTTATTTAAATCCTCACCATTGAACTGTTTGATTTATCAGAAAATTTCATCAAGTGAAAATAAACCACTAATAGTAAATCTATATATGCAATCTTAATCTCCGATGAGATAAACGATAAATGATGAGCACTGTAAGAAGCATCCCGGCTTTATGCTCAATAAAATAACACAGAAGGCATATTTATGTATAGAATACATTGTATATTTAATATGTAAGAGTTGATTATAATTTTCATTAGTGTGATAATCTATATGGAATCGCGCCCGATGAAAGGAGACGCGAAGCATGAAAATTGGCGCAAATTTCTCTATTTCTCTTATTACTCGCCAACCTGCCAATTATTTTTTCGTAAACCATTTTAGCTAATAAAAGAAAAGAAAAAAAAAGGAGCGAGAAAAAATTTTTTAAGCTTTCTCGGTTTTACAGAGACAATTAGTTTCATTTAAAGGGAGCGGCTTTTAAATAACAAATAAATTTCTTTCATATATCAGCTAATTAATTAACAATTTTTATTATAATTAATTAGCGTAATAATTAACAATTTTTATTTATTGTTTAAATAAATCTTTAGTTTGAAAAAGTAAAAATAATACCAATGAGGCCAGTGTAATTTTGTGACAGCACATTTAAAACTCGTTTATTTCAAAACATATATACATATATATATTGATAAACGATTCAAGATCAACTTTTGCATACTACGCTCAAGCGCATAAACAGTAGTTCCTATTCAGTATCGATTTACTATGCAGATTTAAAAATTTACGAAAGAAAGTTGACGTCCTACTTACTCAATTAATTTTTATTTATCATTTTTTTGTTGGCCTACAGATATTTCGAAGGTCATCGCGTGGTTGTTAATTTATCATTAATAAATTTTATGAGTAATTAAAGTATTCATTAATGCAGAAACCTACCGATTGATTGATGGTCTCCTTCATTAAAACGATTTTATAAAAAAAAAAATGGATAAAATCATGTAGACATCTAGAAACACATGAGGTTTAATGCAATTAAAACCAGAGCACCTGCTCACACTTTGTTCGCAATCGGAACTAGAGCAGATGAGAATAAAGTTCAAACACTTGGTTTTAATTTATAAAATATATTAATTGTTGCTATTAATTAACAAATGAATTAAAATATCAAATAAATTCACAGCACCAGTGTATTGATTGTTATCATTATCACAAAACAATACAACGCACAATGAAGGATAAAGTTCTGCGTTCTCACGTTGAAAATTACCCGCGAATGGGTTTGAATCGCGAGCACGTCACTGCACAGACTAGATGGTAGCAACCGAGCGAGGAAATATATCAGAGTACGGAGTTCCGAGTGTGGAGAGTAGAGGCAGAGTATGGAGAGTTGTGCTGAACAACTGCACTAGACACTAGACTTGCCAGGTTGACTGCTGCTGGAGATGAGCAATGGGGAACAAGAAGCTACGATGTGTACTTGGTCTGCACACACTCCGATACAATATCACACACTGGTACCACTAATTCGTGGCAGAGATGTGCAGCCTGTGCTCACTTCTGTTTCTGTTAAGGTGAGCCCGAGTTCTTCTGCTTTAATGTAACGGTACCACCAGATCGGTCTTGGACTCACCGAACCACACTTGGCTTCTATATGCTCAGCTCATGTGAGAAGAGTCCTGTTATTCTAACCATACCTGATATCTCCAAGACTTATTTCATCGATATTATTCCCATCGATATTTATTTTGACACATCAAAAATTACTCTTTATTTTGACGATTTTTAAAAGGTTTTTTTTTTTTCAGAGGTTTGAATAAAAAAATACCAAGCGAAGAATGCGGAAGAAATGGCTGAGTAGACATTTTGGCAACGCTTGGATTGTTATTAAAAAAACACTCATTGTTTGCATAATATTCATGACTCAGTGATTTTATTTTTATCTATTTATTTATTTATTTTATTTTTTTTTATTTGAGCAAAAGAGTGAAATTGCACTTGCAGCGTTGGGTCAAGGATAACAGGACGAAGAATTGGAACGTCTTATCAAGTACCAGAGAATTAATCATTATTTATTATTATTATTAATATTAATAAGGATCGACTTGATATTCAAAATAAATTGAATAAAATAAAAAATAATTAGGACGGTTTACTTTGTGTGTTACTTTTATTGAGGATAAAATATATGAATTTATGGAGGATCCTTTGTATTATTATTTATAAATTTATCGATATATGGTTGGATAATTTAAAAATTTAAAGTGTTTGTAATAACTACCTTGAGTATTGCTCAAGAGCAACGGTTTCAGGATATAAAGTCAACAGTTTAACAACCGGGGACCGTTGTGACTATTCAATAAGAGAAAAATGTTTTTCTTTAAATAAAGTACATGAAAGAATATATATAATAATCCTCAGTACATAGAGTACCAAGTCATAGCCAACATCTGTTGTCCGTCACCTTTACTTATGAAAACTGTTCTTTAATAATTTGCGCAATCTAACTGCGCTTCTATTGATATTTAAATAAATATGTTACTGATAAGTGATAAAAAATGTAAAGCTTTAAACAAATATTTGCATTTATAATTTATGAGTGGGTCTTCAATTCAATGAATTAACGGTATTAAATTAGGAAGTGTGTGAATTGATGCTGTCAATACGCAAACACGTGTGTTAAAACGTCTGTGAAATTTATATAAACGTAATATCGATGGGTCGTAAATTACGAAAGTCCGTTACGCTCGTAATCTGTAGTACAACGTCACGGGCAATTATTGTTTATGATTCAGTTGACGTCCTTTTGCATCATTATTATTATTATCTTTTTTTTTTACTTCAATTTTGAAATCAAGTTGGCCTTGATCGGCTTGCAATAAATCCGATCGTTAACTTTTACTTAAAATTTTTTAAATATCTCCTGTTGAATAAACAATTCGATTACCATTTTTTTTTTTAATTAATTTTGATATCAATGCCCAGGAAAAATAATTAAGATCCAGACTTCAATTCACATTCTACTCTAACCCACATAGATTTAATTATTTATTATTAAAATTTATGTATGACCCAATTAAAAATTTTCCAAACTGCCCAATTTTAAAAATCGAAATTTCCTTTTTTGCAAGTTTTTGATCCGGGGGATTTTTATGACTCTGAGACCTACGTCGATCACTATCGATCTAAAATTTATTAATCACGTCTCATTAGGGGAGGGTGGGGCAGAGCGGCCCCCCTAAGCCAATTATTACTTTTTGTGTCTTTCGACCATAAGATCACTTTACTTTTGTCCTATTTCGAACAAATTTATGGACATTTTGCCAAAATTCTGAAAAAAAAATTTTTTTTTGTGGGGCAGAGCGGCCCTCCTCCAAAAAATGATAAAAAATTTTTTTTTTTTAATTGTTTTCATCATTAAAAATGTATTTCTTTCTCTTGACAACTATTTTTGGTTTTATATTACTCGAAAAAAATTTTTTAAAGCGTAAAAAATCGTTCACTCTCGATTACCTTAATTACTAATTGTTATTTAATAAAAAAAAAAATCAATTCTATAATTTTACTTTATTTCAAAAATTTATCAACTAAAAAAAACAATTTAATTTTTATAAATTTTTAGTGACCAAATTTGCCTCTTACATAGAAAAACGGCCGAAAAATATGAAAAAATAATTTTTTCGAAAGTTTCGGCTGGTCCATTTTGCCCCAGGTGTTATGCGTAGGGCTAGAAATGTGGAATTATAATAATTTTTTTTTAATTTGATGATAGAAATATGAAAAAATCACTTTTTCAAAATTTCGGGCTTGTCCATTTTGCCCCAAATGTCATGCGTAGGGGTAAAAATGCGCACACATATCGGATTTATAGTAATTAGTCGAAAAAAAAAAAATTTTTTTTTTATCAAAATTTCAGAGGATCATAAAGTTAGCAGACATCTAATTATTTTTGGATTTTATTTGAGGCGGTAAATTTGAAAAGAAAAAAATTTGAAAAAATTGCACCTATAGTTTTTTAAATTTTCTATATGTGCATATTTTTAGTTTTTTTTTTCTTCAAATTTAATTGATAAAAAAAAAATCCAAAAATTTTGAATTGTCTGCTAACTTCAGAATCATAAATTTCAGGGGGGCCGCTCTGCCCCACCCTCCCCTACATCTAAATAATTTTTTCCCAGGAAAAATAAACAATTTAATATTAAATTGTTTACTGACAAAGACAGTTGTCAACTCTGACATGTATAAAAAATAAAATCCACAATTTTTTACTTCTATTACTTTCCAAGGTCTCATAGAGTCATCATGATCATCAATTGGTGCAAGTACGTGGAGCGTAATTACACAGTCTGGTTCGCTCGAAAAGGAACTTGCTATCAAAAGCGATTGTCACTTGAGATATTACGCGCACTATACAAACAATATACCCATAATAATAATAATAATAGTAATAATAACCATAAAAATAGTGTGTGTCTAACAATTGTGAAAGTCAGAGCAGTGTGTCGAATGTAATGTGTGTTTGCAGGTAAAATCCATTATGGCCTGCGCAAATATGTAATTAAGAGCACATCTAATTATAACATTGGCAATAAAAAAGGCATCACGTTAAACAAATAATAAAAAGCTGAGACAAAAGCAAGATACGATGTATGATTATAAGAAAAATGTCTTGAGGTTTATTAATGTAGTGTGACAATTGCATCACGAATTTCATCAGACTAATGTAATAAGTACCTTTTACTCTGCTCCGTAACTGCTGGGTACTGGTATAGAGTAGAGTATCCTGTACGATAGTTACTGGTCATAGACTTGGAGAGAGACGGAGTTGAATTACCTTCGATATGTCTTGTGACATGGACATATTTCATGTGAGAATGCTATTAAATTACACGTATGTCGTCATTTTTATGGCATTTATACCGAGATTCTAATAGCCTAATGCTCATCCGCATATGTTATCATCATTATTATCATTATTATTAGTTATTATATCGCATCGAAGCGTTTGTTGAAAGCGCCCGTTATGTTAGTGTAATTTAAATGCAAACGTGCGTTTTATTTTAGCATGATCGTGATAATTGATCGTAGGAAAAAACCTAGATGGAATCAGTCCCGATAATTATTAAAAAATAAATAGTAGTTGTAAAAAAAATAAGAGCTTTTATTAATAAAAGTGTTCCAACGGGCTGACCCAATTACCTCGGCGCCAACCGACTCCATTCCATCAGCATGAGCATAATAATATCAAACTGATAATATAACTGTATACTGCGTTTGCTGCGTTACTCGGTAACTGTAGTCAAAGCTTTTGGTACACCTGTGATGATCAGATTTTATTTTTTAAATTCAAAAAATTTATTTATCCAGGCAGAGAAATTTTTAGGGAAAATTACTCAAAAAGTTTGATACTGTGAGGACATGTGGTAAATATTCAAATTTTTCCCATGTATATTGTGAAATATACTACTCGATAGCATGTAAATGAAGTGCAATTTCTACAAACTACATAGCCCTGATTAAACAACTGAGTTCGAGCGAATTAAAAATTTCAATTCTGTTATATTCTGTCGAATTCTGCAAAACAGAATTCAACTGAATTGAAAATTTGAATTTGAATTAAACAGAATAAAACCGATTTAAAAATTTCAAATTTGTTTTAATTCAGTTTAATTCGGATTCAGAACCAGAAATTGGAGAATTATTTTCGAATTAATCAGAATTAAACCGAATAGAATTATTTAAATTCGTTTTAATTTGGACAAATTTTGGTTTTCCTGCCGAATTAGACAGAATTTATTTTTAACTTAGGCACCGAATTAATAGAATTTATTTGAATTAAATAAAATTCAAAATTTAATTTTGTTTAATTCTGTCGAATTCTGCAAAACAGAATTCAACTGAATTGAAAATTTGAATTTGAACTAAACAGAATAAAACCGATTTAAAAATTTCAAATTTGTTTTAATTCAGTTTAATTCGGATTCAGAACCAGAAATTGGAAAATTATTTTCGAATTAATCAGAATTAAACCGAACAGAATTATTTAAATTCGTTTTAATTTAGACAAATTCGGGTTTCCTGCCGAATTAGACAGAATTCATTTTTAAGTTACGTACCGAATTAACAGAATTTATTTGAATTAAATAGAATTAAAAATTTAATTCTGTTATATTCTGTCGAATTCTGCAAAACAGAATCCAACTGAATTGAAAATTTGAATTTGATTTAAACAGAATAAAACCGATTTAAAAATTTCAAATTTGTTTTAATTCAGTTTAATTCGGATTCAGAACCAGAAATTGGATAATTATTTTCGAATTAATCAGAATTAAACCGAATAGAATTATTTAAATTCGTTTTAATTTTGACTAATTCAGGTTTTCCTGCCGAATTAGACAGAATTTATTTTTAAGTTAGGTACCGAATTAACAGAATTTATTTGAATTAAATAGAATTAAAAATTTAATTCTGTTTAATTCTGTCGAATTCTGCAAAACAGAATTTAACTGGATTGAAAATTTGAATTTGAACTAAACAGAATAAAACCGATTTAAAAATTTCAAATTTGTTTTAATTCAGTTTAATTCGGATTCAGAACCAGAAATTGGATAATTATTTTCGAATTAATCAGAATTAAACCGAATAGAATTATTTAAATTCGTTTTAATTTTGACTAATTCGGGTTTTCCTGCCGAATTAGACAGAATTTATTTTTAAGTTAGGTACCGAATTAACAGAATTTATTTGAATTAAAAATTTTAATCTGTTTAATTCGATCGAATTCACTTGTTTAATAATCAGGGAGTAAAAATTTAGTTCCTGGCTAGATGTCCTTACAGTGCCAAACATTATGGGTAATTTTTACTCAAAAATTCTCTGCGTGTATAAATAATAATAATAATTTAGAGGTAGAGGATTAAATCGTTTGGATAAAAAATAAATACATGGTCTGTATATTGTTTCATTTATTCGCGAGTTACGCCTACAATAATCTCACACGTTCAATTATTGTTTTAATCATATATATATATATATTTATATTTATATATTTAAATATAATAATAATATTACAGTTTTAAGCGTACGCAAGTTGCGAATAAGCATTTAATAGTACACTAATAATCGGTCATTGTCCTCATTAAATATATTTCCCTCTCATTCTCATCACATACGTAACACATACTGCGGTCCAACGATTTCCGAATACTCCTACTATAAAGAGTAATTAAATAATGTACTGTAGTATTTTACGTTATTTAAAGCTCATTCGCACGCATGTGACACGGTTAAACGCACATATTTACGCGAGTTTATGTCGCATTAAATATATATTTGATGGCACATTCCTATCGGTGCACACTCTTACAAATTTTACATGTTACATATTTATGCATATAGATTTTTTTTGTTACAAAACAGATTTTTTTTACAATTACGCTGTCGAGAATTTTTTATCGCAATAACAACCCGACACACGGCACTTCCCGTTTTTTTTTATATGTATTATGTATTATATTCTCATCATCAATATGAATTATTGCTATATTATATATCGTATAGTTGTATAAGTCGGCTCAGCTTGAATCTCAATTACATTCCGTTCAACTGCTGTTATGTGTGATATGTTATTCTTTATAAAACCCACACGTCTTTATATCTATCGCCGGTTATTGCGCAACCTCGATATGAAAAATAATGATCGATAAATAATAATAATTATGTGAATTTTATTAAACATCGATCACTACTTTAAACTCTTTATTATCATTTTAAATATTCAGGACAAATTTATCATCTGACTATTAACATACTATCGAGTTTTACATTATCATATATTTATATATATATTTTTAAATATTTTTTTTATGATAACAATTGTCCCTGAACATAAAATATTTAAAAAGTTGCTTTGTTTACTTAAAAAGTTATCAAGTGTTAATAGATTCTAGTTCGAAAATTAGTAAACATATATTTATATATTTATATATAAGTAGTCTATTTAATATAATTATCGTCACAATGACAATCGAGTTAACTGAAATAATTATTTATCTTCGGAGAAATAACAAAATGGCGCAATAATAATTATTATAATTATAATTTTTTGCACTGACTCGTTCATTTGGTAAATTTAACAGTTTTAAATATTATACATATTTATGTTATATATTTTTTAATTAATAGTCCCATGTATGTAAAAATATTGCTACGAAGTTACACTGAAAATTCGGGAGTGATTTCGGAGTAAATTTTAAATTTCCCTCCGTTTGGAGCTGCGCAGTTTTAAAAAAATCTCTGCGCGCGCGGAGTAAATTTGAATTTTTCTTTTCACCAGACCGATTTCGGAGTTCTGTAGATTTTATTTAAATCTGCGTCTCCAAATAAATGAAATAAATAAAAAATTTTCTGCGCATTAACTCTGAAAATTTTTTACAATTAAAAGTCTGCGTATTAAAAAATCCAAACCGTTAGAGTATTTTAATGCGGGCACTGGTACTTAAAAATTATTACACACATAATTATAAAATGATAATAATAAAAAAAGTGGTTTTGTTATTTTTAAGTAAAAAATATATGCGCATGTCGACCTTGATTGTATGACATGATTGAAAATAAAATTATGATGAGCAACAGTACGTCCGATTGTCATCTCTATTATCGTGCGCATGACGCAATACCTTTTTTAAAATATTATTATTATTATTATTTAATAATTAATAATAATAATTTTATCATTTTCAGTTTTCTATCAACATAAATTTTAATCTTTACCTCAGGGTATTTAATTACCATTTTCTATAAAAATAAATATATAAAATATTTTCCAGCGAGTAAATATTTAAAATCCACATCAATCTATACTGAATAAAATCGTTTGCATATTTAAAATAAAATACCAGATAACTCGCGGTTATGTGACTGGTTTTTCGAATGTTAATTACCGGCAGCTCTCATTTGTATTTTATTTAATGTAATGTAATTAAACATAATTCCATTTAGTCCTCATAGGCCTGCAAGTATACGAGCAGGTATTTAGGCCACCTAACTCAACATATTAATTATTCAAAAAATTCCACCTGTCAAATCCAATAGATTGATAATTTATGATAATATTTAAACGCTTAAACTTCTCCCCCAATTTTTTAATTATTATATTCTGTAATTATTATTATTATTATTATTATTATTATTAATTAATACTTCCGGCTTAATTTAAAATTTAATGTTACTTAGATGTTGCTTCAAGGTCGACATCCTTAACTTTTGTTAAATAATATAGCAGAGACGGTAACACGACGGCGTGACGACAAAACAATTATATTCTTCATACGCTTAATTGGCCTGGAACAAGTGTAAGGTCGTAATGTTCATCCTTGCTGGGGCTTAAATATATTTTATTTGTGTTGTTTGTGCCCGTAAACCTCCGGTGAGACTTGAGAGTATTCAGATACGAGCAGAGTCAATGCACCCATAATTATCAATGGTAATTATCCAATAGTTTAAGTTATACTAAGTCTAGCTCATTGATTACGTTCAGTATGCCCGGTTGCTGCTATCAGACTCGCTGATAATTGACAATGGCGATTGATAATTATGGTGATAAAAAAAAATAAAACCGTCAATTATCAGCAATTACTTGAATAACGACAGGACGGAGAGCTGGTATTTTAAATTAGCGCGGTCTTGGCCTTGGTAATGGTTGAGATAAATGGTTGCCGCGATTGTTGTAGGCAACTTTCTCATGGCTATCGTCGAGGTTTAACCCGGCAACCATTTGGGCTATTTCACGGTCTTTTGTCTCGTCTTTAGGTAACCCGTTGCCGTTTTGAGCGCTGAATCCCAGTGACGCAATGCTGCCGTAGCTTCTGCTGCGATGCTCGGCTTTGATGCTCTGAGAGAAGGCGCGTTCGTTGATGTGACCTTTGCGTCGGTAGATTCCGGTGTTGAATCGCGAGTCGCTTTCGGGGTCGGGACTGACGCCGTCGAGGGCCGCTGTGAGGTCAGCGTGCGAAACCGCGAGTCTGCGATTGACACCGAGAGTTGATGAGTCGATTTCTTGATGCCTTCGTCCTCGATTACCGGCAGTACCGTAGGTTGGTTGATAGAGCGCTGCTGGTGGTGGTGGTACGACTGGTAATGGCGCGTAAACCGGTACGATAGGTGCTGCTGCGGGTATCGGCCTCATTCCTCGTGGATGATGGTGATGCGCTTTGCGTGGTAGAGTCGCAGCGGGTACCAGGAAAACTGGCGCCGGTCGAGCCAGTGTGCCGGCGACAGATCTGCTGCTGGGTGGCATCGGATGTGTATGATGGTGTTGCTGTCTGATGGGATGGCCGAGGGTATGATGTCCGTGTCCGTTGGTGTAGATAGCTTGTGGATGCATTTGATGCGGGTGATGTGGTAGCTGCATTGGCTCTTCATGTCCAGACCTATTTTTAATTTTTTTCAACTTTTTATTTCCTTTTCTCCGTGTCGACGACGTGGACTCTTCAACGAGTATCGGCTGCGAAGGTGGAGGCGGTGGCGGTGGAGGTGGTGGTGGAGCTATCAGCTGTCTTGGTCTTGAACCTCTCGTACTTCTGATAGTGCCTTGTTCTTGATAAATCGCATCAACTTCATCTCTACCTTTGGCCCATACTTTGTGATTCTCATCGCCGTTGTAAAGACTCATATCGTCTGTGGAAGTCGTATCCAGTCTCGTACCCGGAGGGCTGTTGTTGTCCAGCGTAGTGCTAGAGCCACCGAGAGTGTTATAGAGACTGCCATTGCTGGTACCGTTTGCGGGATGTGATCCAGGTGAGGTACCATTGGTCGTGATTGTCGCCATCGATGGATCAAGACCTTTAGCATAACTGCTGTCAGCGTAAGCATGAAAGCAACATCTCACCAGGGCGTTGGCCGCCATCTCACGTTTACATATAAAGGCGTGGCACTCGAGGACTTTTATTCCGGTTGTGCGACGTAACACCGCTGCAAATAGCGGCGGATGATGAGCACTTGGATTTCTCGCGAACGGGGAGTCTAGCGGCAAAAACCTCGTGGTAGATGAGTCACCGCTGCCACCTTTGACATGTCTTACCGCTGCGCAGTAATGCAAAGACTCGATTGGAAAAAACCTCGTTACTTTTTTACGATGCTCGTCAACGTTCTCCAGCAATAATCCATTACTCCAGACACTCAACCAAGAGTCAATACCACGTGCACCCAAAGCACCTTGCTCGGGGTAGAGTTCACGAAGTGGTTCCTGTACTCCAAGAAGACCTTCCTTGCTGGCATGTGGCACCGAGCTCCCGAGATACAGTACTCGACATCTGCAGTACGGCGTCGCCGAGTCCTGGTTGGAGCCCCTCATCTTTTATACCTGAATAAATAACAAAGCAAATTTCAGTTGATGATAAAAAAATATAATAATTTATTAGTACTTTTGTTTAGTTAAAGTCACTGTAAACTATGACACACACCTGGGATTAAAAATAAATATATACAATTTGACACGCAAAAGCTCTTCCGTAGCTCGGCTATCCACCGTGGCAACAGGTAAGCCTCCTGGTGAGGTTAATAACACGAACGATGTGTTGAAATATAAAAGTTGCTAAATCCACAATCCTATTCTCAAAGATACGTACGTACTGTACTCTCACAGAGGTTCTGATCGTCGAGGTATCATCAGATCGGAGTAACTCAAAAGAGAGAGCGAGAAAGAAATATTTCACAGCAGCTGTAGCCGCCTCGCGGAGATCGCGTTAGGCCATTATGGCTGCCTTGTGAGCTACCACCAGCTACCCACTCTTACGTTTACCTGAGACAGACTCGCTCGGTCTCCCTCACTTCCTCGTGGTCCCTCGTTGTCCCACTCTCTAGCCGGCAGTATTCGGTCCTTCTCTGCCCTCTCCTTATCCGACTCCAACTCCAACTCCTTCTATTTCTCTTTCTCTTTCTCCTCCTCCTCCGCCTTCTACCTCTTCAGCACCACTACTTAAACTTTACCAGCACAACGTCCCCGCTTGTCCAGATCCTCGTGCTCCTCTTTCTCCTCTTTTCCCAGAGCTCTCGGCTGTCTATGGTATGCGGGAAACCAGTGGCGTCGAAGCCGTACGTACGTGCCCCCTTGGAATTTGTTCTCCTTCTTATAACTTATTAAGCCAGGTATTATATCTCTGGGTTATCTTCCTTGCTCCTCGTCTCTGCAACCGCTCTCTATCCTCCGAACTCCAGTTCTGTAGATATAACACGAAAGCCCACCTCTCACTTGGCTCCAAGTCGACCAAGGAATCCAGAGGTGCGGCTCCTCATTCTCTTTTCTCTCCTTCTCACACAAAACTTATTCTTATCCTACACACTTATCATACACCTTTTTATTTCCACAGATCCACCTATTATTGTCCAAGAGCACCAAGATCTTAACTCCGCTCCAGCAAATAAAAATTATTATTTTTTAATAAAAACCCAGGCACAAAAGTGTCACAAGTAAGAGCCGAAAGTTCCCTCAGGCACTGGATAATGTCTCTTGCGCAGTTATCTACCGGGTTCTCCAGCCGATTCCCACGAGCCCGCAAGACATCAAGACACCAATTAATCACCAGTAAAAAGAAAAAAAAATGAAAATTTTATTCAACAACAAATTAAATTTAAAATGTCCACAGATATTCAAGCGGCGGCGAATTTAAAAATACTGACATGCGCGCGCGAGTGAGGTATTTTAAAAAACCGGCTTGCGTACAAGGTCTTACGACGGTGACGGTTAGTGCCGGACTGAGGATCGGAGGCCCGTGGCTCTGGAGAACTTGACGGAGTTGTGCTTGAGGAGGAAAACAGCTCAGGTAAAGGTGGTACCGGGGGCCCAACGTGCCTCTGCGTCTCCCCTTCCTGACGTCATTCTCTCCTCCTCTGTCTCAGTCGCGAGCACTCGCTGCCTTGTGCTCTCGCCTCTTTCCACCCACAGACTTACTCCACTCTGTAGTAAGTTATATATATATATATATATATATACCTTCATATACCTTCAGTGTATGTATTACACGGATGTACCTGTTTCTACGTTGATGTACGCCGCACATTCCCGATACGAACGAGTCTCTACTCCCGACCAGTTCGTGACTGCAGGTATATGAAATCTCTCGTTGCCTAGTGTAGTGTAGCATAGTCCAAGATGTAGATATAGATGTATATGGACCTTTGTCCTCCAGTAGTTTAGGTCCAGCAGGATAACAATGGGACCGCCTTCCTCCATTATTTGCTTTTTTCCAAGTAAACGCTACTCTATTTGAGATTCGATCTGGCTCAGAACTCACCTGATGCCATCTCACAATCGCTGATATTTTTTTCACCTGAAATTTTTCTTTATCTTCCATACAAATGATCAAAGTCACGTTTTTTATTCCCAGTCCACAAGATTTAATTTCTTCAAGTCAAGTTGGATTCAAATATACGTAAGTAAAATGAAAAAGGGTTTTGTTGGTCTGCGGAAAATGTAAGAAAACAGACCTTGAAAAAGTCCCTCTGATGAAGTCGACGTGCATGACTTGTCTGATAATAACTTGGAATCATAACAAGCAGCAAGTGCATAATGAATTTTCTAGTTGCTCGGATATCCTTTACTTTTTAATACATTGCATTTATATATATATATATAATATATGTACATGTATATGTGTACACATATGTTTAACAGACAGACAAGCTCGGGACGTCAGCAGACTTGGTGAGTCATAGGTCAGAGAAGGGAAGAAAACAAAAGATTTAAAAAAACTTGGGAACGGTTTACTGGTGAGCATTATGATGTTAATGTAAATATATATAACCAACAAGGAAAACGTTGGGGTAAAATGTTGGCAAGGCGCTTTGAGGTCTTCAGGTCAGGATGTTTTTAACATTAGGATAAAAAAAGTATAAACTTTTTAATCGGAGACTGCGGATCTAGATCCCGATCTCCAGACAGTGAGTAATACAAGGGACTGCTATTAATATGAAAATATATATGATGAGTAATTATTTTATTACACGTATCATATATTTATGGGTCGTGGATTACAAATGTCTTACTACTTATGTCGCGCACATTACATACATACCGACATATAATTGCCGGAAATTATATTTAAATAAAATAAATGGTTGCAGGTCATGACGGAGTAATGAAGCAGATCCTCTGGCTTTGCTTTTATATTACTCAGAGATATTGTCCGACAAGATACATATATATGCGTGCCAGAGTCCACATACGGAAATCAGGGTCGCGTGACCGTAGACCCTGACCGCTGGAAGCCAATGCCATGTGATTCTCGTGACTTTATGCACTGGAGTTTGTCCTTCGTGATGGTATATATGTATAAATGCTGGAGAATCTCCGAGGATAATTTACAAACTAAATGCTAATGGCTTTTGAGATTTTTAAAAATAAAAAAAAGTACGCGAATTTCTTCTCGACGAAATTTAATGACCGAATTTCAGCCGTAAAGAAATTTAATTTAATTTTTTTACTTTAGTCCTGGAGAAGGACATCGAGTTTTGAGGTAAAAATCGTTTGAATGTCTGTAGGACAAGCAATAAAAATACTGGTTTGATTTTTATTAGTACGAGTTTAGAATGTCTGGGTATTAAAAGAAATCCAATCTTTGGAGTATAAGTAAAAAAGCGGCTGCGACGTCGCCGGATAAATTAGTAAGTGAATAGAAATTTAAATAACAATATTTTAATTTAAATGCCTGTACACTAAAGAATGTCATTGTCGGAGAGATATAATCTTGTCTTTGGTGTCTTTGAGGAAACCAAGAGATTTTTCATGTCAGTAGAGCGGACGAACGAAAAAGTTTGTCGGAATAAATGAGAGGCTTTGACTGTCGTATGAACAAAAAATATGTAATAATAATAAAACAAGTGTGTATGTAGTGGGTACTGTAAAAAAATGAAAATGCTTTAAATCACCCGTGGGAATGTTTCTGGCACCGAAAATTATTTCACATGTCTTGGAGGAATTACGCTAGAGGATATTCATCGTGACTTGGCACGCAAGTATGACGATCTTATAATGCTTATTCAATTTGCAATGAATAACTCACGCCAATCTACTCTTTTTATTCCCTTTATTATTCACAATACTGCCGTAAAACGTAATCTATAATTATGTATTATTACAAATTTTTATAATCATTTTTTTTTACCTTCTTGCCACAGATCTATCGTTTGCGTAAAGTGAGAAAAGTTAATTCACGAAACCGAGTGATGGAGGGCAAGAACTCAAACCGGCCGAAGAAATATTAAATTTAAGTATACATTTGTGTTAAAAAAAAGTCAACAATCTCTCAACACCAATTTCTCCAAAGCAAACTTTATGTTAAACTCAAAATTTAATATAAATAAATTTAAAATCTTGTTGAAAGTAATAAATATATCCGGAATTACTTGTGACGCTACTTTAAATTCCTGTGAAAGGTCATCATCATCTTGATCGTCGTCATCATCATCTTGATCGTCGTCATCATCACCACAGCCACAATCATACATATGAACTTGTCGTATAATCTCACGCTTTTGAAGACAGCTATACTCTGATGAGAAAAAAAAATAAAGTAAAACTCATGCATACGTTCATTTCATGGTGTAATTTATAGAACAATCATACAGGAGACTGGATGTATGTCTCCACCTCTTCATTCAGACAACTACATTAAACAATAACAACAATAATGATAATGACAACATCAACAACAGCAGCAGCAGCAGAAAGAAGAAATGATGCAATGAAAATTATGCAAGTGCGTGATACTGCTTTCTCAATTTATAGTTTTTCAATATATGTAACATTTTAATGATACATTATTTTACGAAAATCGTTACGCTGAAAAAACTTATTACTGATATTAAAATAATATCACATCTGCAAAAGTTTAATGCAACATTTGTAAAAATTTCGTATCCGTTTTTGCGCAAGCTCAAATTTATCGTAAGTCGGGTGTTTTCGGGGTTTACTCCCACTCTGGATTAAATTTTCTCCCACTTTTCCTAGCGCATGCGCGCAGTAAATAAATAATCGGTAGTGGGGGACTTCCAAAGTTCATTCTCTCTTGGGATCAAGTTTAGTCAACTCACACTGGACTTTATTTTTCAGATCAGTTATTTTTTATATATTTTAAAAATAAAGAGTAAAAATTTTATGAACAGAAAAATATCATTTAAATTTTTTATATTAAACTATATAATACTTGTTTCAGATATTATATTTCTAGCATAACTTTTTTTAGGTGATAAACTGTCCATAATTTAAATACACCGGTTGGTACACGGAGATTGAAAAGGTTGAATCGGTAGCTCAGCATTATGGAAACGAAATGTATAAAAGAAATTGGCAAACAAAAATCGTCATCATCGAGGTGGGTCAGTAGGTCGCCGCCATGTTAATTACTTGGAATCCATCAGCTCTCCCACCGTCAAGAAAATATATATATAAATGTATATATCTCGTCAAGTAAAACAATCTCCCTTTCTGCTCCATCTTGTACACTCTCACATCATCGTCGGATCTTCCTTCTCCCTTGATAACATAAACTCTTGTATCTGAGTTTGGAGTTGGGTGAGATCTCGACGGGACTCTCTCATTTCTTTGAGATGTCTCTTGCTCACTGTTGCCTCTTTTTAATCAACCTATAACATTGTAAGTTATAAAACAGAGACAGAGAGACTGTAATTGTGGTATGGAAGTAATACTGTAATCGGTAAATAGGATCGTGTGCCTCCTGGCGTCCGAGCGTGACAGCAAATGTATTTTTTTTCATCATTTATAAACGTCTTAAATCTTCTCCTCGCCTATTCACCAGTTCTCCAAACTCAGTCTACAATATTCCTATTACTATACACTTTCAGAAAATTTACGCTATACCGCAGGAATTAATTTCGCTCGTATTTCCCACCTCTTGCAACGGTGTCTCGCGTACGTGCTGCGATTGTCCAGAGAATAAATTCCTGGGTTACCGCCACCTTCAACGGTAGTGTTGCATTTTAAATTATTTAAATAAACTAGACAAATAGCTTCACATCTCCAGCAATACCCCATGCTATTTATTTACACTTCCATACATACATTTATTATAAAAATAATAAATAAATAAATTATTTTACTAATTATACAATAGGAAGAAATGCATTGGCTATATCTTAAACCCAAGAGATTAATGACGAGCCTGTCCAAGCGACGATGCACCAAGAGTTTCTATTTCTCGGAAGCGGATTTCCGCATGCGCGCAGTTACCTGCCAATTCAATGAGAAACTTTTGATAGAATAAAAAAAAAGCAGTAATGCAACTTGAGCAGAATAACTTTTGCCACTGCTCCAACTACGGCTTCTTGGTTCAAAATAACAAAATAAATAAACGACCAGCAAATATAAAATACAAGGAAGACCTTTTCAATTTGATCCTCAACGTCAGTCACCAGCAGATGATTCCATTTAAATTTAAACGCAAGGTCTAATGACTTAAGCAATGCTTGCGAGACAAAACCACAAGCCGACATTATAAACGGATATTTAGCATTCCAATCTCTCGTATTTACTGCGCGTAGACACGCCTCTATCCTTCCTTAGACTGCATACCCATATATAATATCCTGACGCACAACGCAACAACCTTTTATACCTTCTTTTTGCTCTCCTCTATTCCATTCTTGCCAAGTAAAGGGAAAGGGATAACCCTTACAATTCTCTTTGAGATAAATCACCACAACAGGTAGAGGAGAGAGGCGACCGATTACAATCTGTTTGCTAAATATTTTGCGTAACAGATTTTTTTTATGCTGATACACTCGTGAGATGTTTTGTAAACAACTTAATAACATGCTGGAGAATAAATTCAAAAATTCCTGCCTATGCTCAGAGGGAGAGACCGGGGCGCGACGGCCGCTAATTATTTTTTATCGAATTGATAAAATCCCTATATCACGTGAACGAAGAACTTGAGCCTCTTAAATAACAGGACCTTTTTTGTAGAGAATTAAATTTCCTAAAAAATTGTCATTTGCATTTTTACTGTAAATTTCGCTATTTAGTCAATATCAACTAAAAACCCAAATTATCATTAGAAAAATGATTTTCAGAACAAATAGTCAGGGCTATAAATTTTAGGGAGCGTTTTTATCGATATATAGGGGAGGGTGGGGCAGAGCGGCCCCCCTAAGCCAATTATTATTTTTTGTGGCTTTCAACCATATGATCACTTTACTTTTGTCCTATTTCGAACAAATTTATGGACATTTTGCCAAAATTCTGAAAAATTTTTTTTTTTTTTTGTGGGGCAGAGCGGCCCTCCTTCAAAAAGTGATAAAAAAAATTTTTTTTTTCGTTTTTTTTTTTTTTAATTGTTTTCATCATTAAGAATGTATTTCTTTCTCTTGACAACTATTTTTGGTTTTATATTACTCGAAAAAAATTTTTTAAAGCGTAAAAAATCGTTCACTCTCGATCACCTTAATTACTAATTGTTATTTAATAAAAAAAAAATCAATTCTATAATTTTACTTTATTTCAAAAATTTATCAACTAAAAAAAAAAATTTAATTTTTATAAATTTTTAGTGACCAAATTTGCCTCTTACATAAAGAAACGGCCGAAAAATATGAAAAAATAATTTTTTCGGAAGTTTCGGCTGGTCCATTTTGCCCCAGGTGTTATGCGTAGGGCTAGAAATGTGGAATTATAATAATTTTTTTTTAATTTGATGATAGAAATATGAAAAAATCACTTTTTTAAAATTTTGGGCTTGTCCATTTTGCCCCAAATGTCATGCGTAGGGGTAAAAATACGCAAACATATCGAATTTATAGTAATTAATCGAAAAAAAAAAAAATTTTTTTTTGGTCAAAATTTCAGGGGGGCCGCTCTGCCCCACCCTCCCCTACATAATTATTTTGTTGTATGAGTGAAAAAAAATGTGTTGGTGCAAAACGAATCACCCTAACATATATTTACACAAACGTCTTTAAAAAGATGTTGATAGAAAATTTTTATTAGATACTAATAATATTTATATTTATTATGCTAATAAGTCCATGTAAATGTGCTTGTTAAATATAAAAGTATGAAATAAAAGTGACGTGAATGCGTATCTGGGTTTTATTAAGCTTCATAAGGTTCGATTAGAATAACGGGAGACATGAATGCCTGAGAAGTGTAACTCCCCGCGGATTCTTTCGCCGCAAGCGCGAATGCCGAAAGAAGCTTGTTCATTATTATTATTATTATCATTATATACCTGGTACATTAACTTGGTGGGCTGTAATTTATTTTTTTATTACGTATTAATTTAATTTATCAGCCGTAATAATTTTTTTCGATAAGCACCGGCATTAAACACAAGACAATTATTTTATTCCGATCTACGGAAAATTTGTTCCAATCTCATACATTTGTCGCTATTAAATTATCGGGCTGCGCTGTAAGTGTTTTATATCATAATTTAACACATCCGCGCTTGGCTGGACAAAATTTGCGGCAAATTGCTCATGTGTACTATTATACATATTAAGATAATCATTAACGCAATAAAATTATTCCTTGTAAGTGCAACGGGGGCAACGGAACTTCCGACAAGAGCTATCCGTTTTTTTTACTTTTTATCACGTACCGTTGACGCTATAGATAGACACGGGGTCATGGCATTGGTTACGGCTCGCAATGTTGCCTATTGAAGAAGTAAAGGTATAAAACTTACAGAATGCCTCATACTAAATAAAACCCAGGGCCGTACTGGAGCTCTTTCCAGGCTGCGATTTATAAATTATTTTTCACACCTGATATCTCGCGTTAGTCTCAACCGTCCGTATAAAATAAATTACTCGATTAATTTTTCATTCATTTATTTTTAAAATATTATCATGTCGCTATTTATTATTATTATTTCAGTACCTTGCAACCAGAGTTGCACAATTTACCCAGGATCCAACTGCTAGATGCTGGTGAACCGAAGAAAAATTTTCTGATGGACCTAGACCAAGTGTAGACTTCATAATTTCTTTTATAAAAAGTAATCATTATCTCCAGACAATAAATTACATATAGGGGAAGGGGGGGCAAAACGGGATACTTAACGAAAAATTTAGTTTTTAGGGACATAAATATCGTAAATTGGCTTCATTTTGATTCTATTTGAAATAAATATAACGAATTTTAGACTGCCATCAGAAAAAAAATTTTTATTTTCTGCGGGCAAAATGGGATACCCCAAAAAAAAGTAAATTTTTTTTTTTTTTTTCAAGTGAATAAAATTGATGTAATAATGTCTTTCTAAATTGATGTAAGTAATAAAATTTACTCTCAACATATTTTTAAAGAAGTTTTTCCTTGTTATTTCTTTTCAAAATTTGAAATTGGCGCCAATATTATACTTTTCGCAAAAAATATAAAAATGTTTTTTTTAGCTTTTAAAAGTGTAAAATGATAGTAGATGTCATTTTTGACCATTTTCGAAAGTTTTTCGAGAAAAAAAAATTTTGACGAAATTTTGAGGGTATCCCATTTTGCCTCCCCTTCCCCTAATTGTTGTTAATATATATTGTAAATAATTTTTTTTTAGTAAAAACAACTTTTGGCTCAAAGTTACATCTTATTTAGCAGTGCGTGAAATAATAACGTTCTGCACGGATGAAAATATGTTCATCAGCGAATAAAATATAAGCGGAATGGCGACAACGTTCTGGTGAACGACTTCAGTTTCAGGTAAACGAAATAAATATATAAATATATACAATATATTTTTTAATTTTCCCAAGAGTCGTGTAAGCTGTGACATTTGGATTGAATAAATGTTTGTATTGAATAACGAGGATCGCTTATGTACTTATTACAGTAACCACATATATATATATATATATATGTATATATATTATATACTAGTAATAATAATAAGAGAAGATATTGCACCCGGAATTGTTGTTTAAAAAAATAAACAATTTAATGAGGTAAATAAATATATAAGAGAGAGGCTTTTATAACGATGTATATATTATATATATATTGAAATAATCGATATCGAAGAAGCGCAAGAGAAAGGGAGTGGAATTAAAAAATTTTTAGTGACAAGCCATAGACTTTCTACTCATTCCTTGCTCGATTAGTTACGAATCAACGGGAAGTCATTAGTCGTTTGCCGTAAACCTCAACCAGGAATTAATCCACGCTCATATGTATATATATATATTGAGATAAATTGTAAGACTAACAAAATATATAATTGTCTATCAGACGATTGATTAATTTAAATATCTATTATATTTTTATCAATTAAAATCCTTGCGAATGACAAATTTACGAGGAGTAATAAATATGTGACAATGATTGATTAACAATTACACTCACTAGTAATTACAGAAAATTAATTATTGTATTGAGTAGATAGATATATGTGTTGATTGAGTAACGAAGAGCCATTACATGGGCAAATACAAACGCTAAAGTATTTTTTAATGTTAAATTGCTAAGTGACTTCATCATTTCACTCCATCATTACACAATCTCTTTAATGTATTTTTAAATTATAAATAATGCCGTCATTAATCGATTAAATTAAGAAATTTATTTATTTATTTATTTAAATAAATACTTATATATGCAATTTATGTTTATGAATTTTTTTAATTTTATTCCCATGGATGTTTTTTTTAATGACGAAATTATAAATATTTTTGATTATTTATTCGTGAATTAATAAATATAATTGAAGGCCTCGATAAAAATATAAATTGTTAATTAAAATTAAAAATAATGACTGAGCTATTGGAAATATTTATTTGAATTAGAAACTTGAGGCATTATTCAAATGAGGATAAAATTGAAAGTTTGTTATTCAAATTATTGTTTATAAATTACGATGACAAAATTGAAAGTATTATTTTAATTACAAAGGCTATAAATCAATAGAAATTTTATATATTTTAGAGAAAAGAATTTTAATTACATCAGACGCGATAGATTTATTATTTACTGAAGAAATTAATAGAAATTTTTTTAAGAGGGAAAATAAGTTCCGGCAACCGGGAAATTTGAATTATTGGAGCCTTGACTTTTGTATATTTATTTAAGTAATAAAAATATTTTAAATTGCCGTATAATAGAATTTTGATAAGAGATAAATTTTCAAGCATGACTGAGTACTGCAATGTTAAGTACGTACGTTAGAAAGGCATATTACTTTCATTTACTCCGTACATATATATATATATATATAAATTTAATAAAAAATGATTTAACATAAAAATGTGACCGTGAAGTGATTTTAAAATAAAAAAAAATACCATTGCAAGAAAGTTATACATGATATATAATATATAATACATATATCAGAAATCAATATTATGCATCTGGTGATTTGCGACGCAGTATGAAAAATTTATAAATTTCGCACCATTGCGTTATTTGCATAATAAATATATACTTATAAATTTTGAAACACGTTAAATTTCACTCCCGGTCCGTGACTCGCGTGTATATTTTTTCCAAACGCTTTTATTACTATCATTGATACCACTTTCCATTTTAACTTCAAAGTCTTTAAAAAAATTCTAGCATAGTTTGAAATCTATACAAATATATCCCTCACATATTCCCATGGGAACATATATTTATAAATGCTTAAGCCCAAAATTTTATGTCTCATATTAACAGTGATCGCTTATCTAGTTCTCTAGATTTCGTTATCGACTCACTGGAAAAATAATTTTGAGATGTCGGTTAGTAAAAAAATTTTTAATTAAACAACAAAATTATTAGACAATTGTCTAATTTTTTCTGTAAAAAAATTTCTCAAGGATATGATGAAATATTTATATATTTAAGTACATTAATAACTCATTAACAGACGAAAATAATAAAAAGCACGTAAAAATTTTTTATCCATCAAACTTTCACGTTGCCGACATAACAATTTGATCAAACGAGGTCGTGTTGTGGTTTTTAAAAGATAACTACCAATAAACTGTACGGCAATAGCATCCAGAGAACGGACCGGTTCCATAGCCAGAGAGGTCTCGAGCCCTGGGCTTCCCGATCATCATTACCGAGAGGTCAATGAAAATAATTATTAAAACAACTTAATAATAATTTTAGTACTGAGTACCTACGCTCATTATTATTTATTATTATTATTGTTATCGTATAATTATTATTACTTATTGCTTATTATTATAATTATTGTCAGTGAGATTTCTCTCAGTATAACAATTACAAAATATAACATTACATACAGAGATAAAAGTATAATAATAATAATTAATATTATTATTATTATTAAAAAAAAAGTACACATATTTATAAATCCAAGATGCCGGTTTTTAAAGATACCAACACTTTTTTAAAAAAAAGAGACGGCTGTCCAGCGAGGCTGGATATAGATCTCTCTCATTATCTTTCCCCTTCGCAATGCCAAGTGCATATAAATATAAAGATAAATTATTTTTAAAATTCTATTTTCACTTGGTCTAATGTATGGCCGACGTTAATCGAGTACCACAAGTAATCAAGACAAGCAACAAAAGTACAGAGTATAATAATTAATAACATGATTTAACAACGTCTCTTGTTGGCGACAGGTCATTTAAACGCCCGCATGCCTCGCGAGTTAATAATATTAATAATAATAATAATAATAATAATAATAATAATAAAAATGACAACTCGTCGGCGAGGAGGAAAGAGAAGAGATGGCCATCAGTGGATGGCTGCGTACACCGTACAGCCAATATCATCAATGTATGTGTATATGACAGCCAGCACTTGAATAAGATAATGATAACGATGCATCAGTGGTAAACGATATACCAGTTAATTAAATATTTCATTAATCCATTAATCAACAGGGTATATATAAATACAAATATGTATATCTATATATAGTGTTGTTTTATATTTATAAAATAAATTTAAATTAATAAGGATCAAGTGCTGCGAGTCCGAGTCTCGGCGGCTCAGCGTAACTGTGACGGTATCTACCAGGTGTCGGTAAAATTTCAAAACTCTGTCTCGAATTTTCTCTATCGAGATGATATCTATCATGTTTAGGAATTTCTTGATAAGCCATCGGTCTTATTCGTGTTTTTTCACGCATCAGATCACGTGAGTGCCGTTCCCTTGATTCTCTCTACAAATAAAAAACAACTTGTTAGCTGCCTTTATCTTCAATCTTTGATACAAATTAAAATCTACACATATATACATATATCTGTTATATTATAAATGTACCTCTCGAAGATCCATGACATGTCTTGAGTCCTTCTGATCTACTCTACCACTAGACGAGTTGTCATAAAAACTTCTAGGTCTTGGTCGGGATGAAGACAATTCTATTTCAGCTAAATGGTCAACAGATGAATAGTTTTGTACTCTAGTTCGTGATGGCTTGCTCCTGTAGTCACCCCGGTCACGTTCTTTATCACGTTCCAGGTTCGGATGACTGCGTCTCACCAGGTGATCATGATGAACAGGAGCCGAATGAGAGATACTTGATGTGAGATGCCGAGTCCGGTCGATCTCGTGGAGCTGCCGTGACTGCTCCAGCCTGATAATAGGATCAAATAATTTAATTAGTCATACATACATCGGAGTATCATTTGTAAACATTAACATAAACCGCAACAGGTTCTATCGCACACCAGGTATTTAATCTTTTTAAATATTTATTTCCAGATGGTAATAAATCATTTTCAGTTTCCTAAAGGCAACATTCCCTCTCGACCAGTCAAGTCTGAGTCTGAGTCTAAGTCTCCCTTTCTAGCCATAAACTTTCAAGTCTTACTCGCCCGTATATGAATTCAATACAACAAAGTAAGTAAAAGATTAACATTAAAACTAAAAGACTCGACGTCAAGGTAGACGTTCTGCTGCTGGATCCAGTCTAGTGAAACTGTTTAATCTCATATTTATATACACTTCACTCTTTTTAGATTAATAAAAATCCGTACAATTACTGAGCTTAGAAAGTCCCAGAGATTGGAGAAATAATAAAACAAAACTCTCTTATTTAATGCAGTCTGTACCGCGGTTACGGGCCAATGTTAATCTATACTTGATCACTTGTATTACTCGAATGATTAACCATATAGGATTAGATTGTACAGGGAGAAATTAGCATTTAAATCGAGATATACAGGAAGACTACAAGCCTACGAGCCTACGAGGAACTGGACTCCGTATCAAACTTTAAAAAGACATTAAGAGTTATAGAGCTAAGTAATTATAATTGCAACCTTGAGCTGTCACTTTACTGGATTTATGTCGCCTGATAAGTTCCGGTCAAGTTTTTTTTTAAGTCTCCAAGCAAAATATTGCTGTGCATTTTGAAACAAAGTCCCACAAAATTTGAGTGAAATTTACTCCGAAGGGGAGTTTACTAGGGAGATTCAAAAAACAAACAAATTTTTTTTTTTTCTTCCAAACAGGTTCAAAAGTTTCGTTTAGATAAAAAAAGACGCCTGTGAAAATTAGAGCTCTTAATATTAATATTAACATTGTCCGCATTGCACTTTTCTATTTCCCATACGAATAACATGGAAAAAATTCTTTTTACGTCTTCTGATTTTTATAAGTAGCTAACGATGCATCATAGGAATAATTGGCAGGCATATTTTTGTAGGGAATTGAATGCTCTACAAAAAAAGATTCTTATTATTTTTCGAGGAATCTATTCGTTCAAAAGTTATTCGAGGTTGAAGTCGAATTCATATTAAATTTTGAGATTTTCTTACTTTTCCGGCGAAACTATCAGACCTATTACAAAATATCATTGGACTTTTTTTGTAGACAATTTTATTCCCTACAAATTATTTTTAATAAAGTTCATTCAAATTCCGCATTGTTTTCTAGTTATTTTTATTTTAATGTCAAGCTCTTAAAATCGATCAGAAGACAATTTTTTTATGAGCATGACATTAAAATAAAAATTAATAATATTAATATTAAGAGCTCTAATTTTCACAGGCGTCTTTTTTTATCTAAACGAAACTTTTGAACCTGTTTGGAACAAAAAAAAATTTGTTTGTTTTTTGAATCACCCTAGAGTTTACTTTAATACTAAAACTCCGAATCGGCGGGAATTCGGATTTAAATAAAATCTGTAATCACTCCGAATTGACTCCCGATTCTTTACACTGTATATGATATATATAAAAATGTATGACAGATGTAGTGGTTTTGATATTACAGTGTGTAGATTGTTTGTCAAATTACGCGTCTATACCAGAAAAAGACAATTTGGCCAACACGCGACTGGGTAGCCATGCACAGATGCCTGTCATTATTTTCGCTGTGCAACGGGTTTAAAAAAGTTCCTTAGCCTCGTAAGATCATTAAACTTAATTCGCAACCGTTGGATTTAAATATTATTATAGTAATAAAATTCTCATAAGTTTAAATTACCGGTATATTGAAATATGCCGACTCTAACTACATTCAATGAAAATAATATTTAAAAGATAAATCTAACAACTCATTAACAGCACCCATTTATAAAATAAATAAATTTAGCATAAAACATGAGGATTTTTATCTTGGACATTCAGGACACGTCAATGCCTATTTTATTTATTATTTTTATTCTTTGGTTTCATCATCTAAAGTTTAAACTGCTGTCTTGTCTGTAATGTGTATAAGTGCTTCAAGTGCGTGAAATGAATAGCAAATGCACAATATAATTATTGTTTTATAGCCACTTGGTTAAATTAAAATAAATGCATTTAAGTATTTTTTAAATTTACGCTCATTATTTTTTCTCTGCATTTTATCTTGTTTCCGTAATTACACACTAATTATTTATATTTATATCACTGCTTCATTTTTATTTTTTTTTCCACATTTAATTTCTTTTTTTCAGAGAAAAATTAAATAATTATTGCGTGAAAAGTATAAAAAAATAGCAACTCACTTGTGCTTTCCGCGGTTCTCACTGGATTCTCTGGGCCTGACGATCACTGGCCTCGCGTTATTCTCTCGTTCCATGGCCTTGAACATCTCCTTGGCGTCCTGAAATCTTTCCCGCGGGCTTGTAACCTCGATGGGATCTACTTTGGGCTGATACTGGGGACTGGGAGATCGTTGTCTCAATTCAGGCGCTCTTCGGATCCTATTTGAGCTGTTCGGCGATGCGCCGCGGGTAAGACCGATTGATCTCTCAGGACTCCTGTTAACTCTTGGCAGCGCCACATTTGAATTTTGATCCTGCAGATACTCACTGTCCTCATTAGCTCCACCCCAATCTTCATCTGCGGGAATAATAATTACTTAGTAAGTAAAAAAAATTTAATTATAAAATTAATTTATAAGTTTAAATTTCTCTCCTCGGGTATTTAGTTTTTAAACGGAATTATTTTGGTTTTATGACATCACGAGCTATCTCTCTTCATCTTTAAATTTTAATAATCATCGTAAACCCGTTAACAGCCGACGAAATGAGAATACGAGGTAAGGCGAGAAAGAAAATATAAAATATTAAGTTTGTAAAATTAACAACAAATACCTCGAGCCATTTAATGAATGACTTTGTAATATAAATTGTGATAGTGTCGAGATCTAAGATTATAATACAGAGAACCAAAGTAAGAATATATATACATATATATTTAAGAAGTTTGGTAAGTTGTATATGTATATATGTACAAACTACCACGAGTACTTGGACTGGAGATGGAAAAGACACACAAGTTAAGACAAGAGACATTAAATCTTGAGGTTTGATCAAGGAGAGTTTCGCTGGTGGTGGTGAGTCTTGAAAGCATTACATCGGGAACCGGGATAGTGGTGGTAAAGGAGTGCTGGTGATATACAAGGAGGCCATGAGGTTTAAAGTAAATACCAACGAACCAACCACACGCTAAGAGATTCAAAGAGATATTGGAATAAGAAGAGTATGGAGGATTCCCTCTCTTTTATTTATTTTCACGAGTAGATATGCTCAAGACATGCTGGGTATGGGTATGGGTTGTATGCCTCGAGTAGGACACACGATGGAGATTCGAATAAGCGGCTCCTCTACACTCTTTTATACATAACACTGGAACGACTGGAACGGAGCCTCGGGCTGTGGGCCGAGAATGCGGAACCTTCTCACGCCGTGAGGACACTCGTGTTGATTCACACAAAAATTTACGATCCTGGCCTATACTCCTCTGCACCGATACCAACTACCAGGGCATGGTATGGTAACTAGCTTGACAAGTAGACTGCTCAATGACCCTACACTGTAACCATACAACAGGCGAGAGTCAGCACGATTGTCTCCAGACTTTAAGCACTTGCGCATGACCACCTTGCAGAAGATACTTATGTTTTTATGATATTTTTAACCGATCAGTTGTACAGAAAAGAGGTTTCCCATACATTTCACCTTCTTTTTACCCTCGATCGGATATTTTTCGTCCATGGTAAAAAAATGATTTTTTCTCATACACTGTAAAAAATCACCGGGGTAAGTCCAAGCGGTGTAGGTTAACACCTACACAGAAAAAAAAAAATTCTCGACTAAAGGTAAATATTCTTGATTCAAGAAAATTTTTTTGGAGACCTAAATTTTTTCAGATAAAGTAGAAATCTTCTCCGACCAAGACGAATTTTTTTTAACCAAGACAAATTCTCTTGGCTCAAGAAAATCTTGACTTGGTTCCCGAAAACGTTTGTCTTCAAAAATATGTTCTTGACTCAAGATAACTTTTTTTTCTGTGTACGATAATTTTAACAAATTATCGGTGTTAAATTTACCCCTGAAAGCGGTGTGAAAATAACGCCGCCAACGGTGTAAATATCCTGTACCGGTGTTAAAATAACGCCGCCATCGGTGTAAATATTCTAGACCAGTGTTAAAATAACGCCGCCACTGGTGTAGATATTTATTAACGGTGTTAAAATATTTTACTTTGTGAATATTTTTACTTACTCGATCACTATACTTGTTAGAAAATGATATTTTTTATTAATTTTCATAAAGAACTGACATTTTTTGTGTTTTATAATCTTTAAAGTTAATACTCCAAGCGGACGCAATTTACCCCGCTTTTACACCGGCATTACTCCGCTTTTACTCCGGTTACCCCGCTTTAACACCGGTATTTTTAACACCGGTGTATTACTCCTCCTACACCGGTGTAATTTCATTTTAACACCGGGCGGAGTTAAAACGAGTCCATTTTTAACACCGCTCTTTTTACAGTGTACGCCAGTGGTCCTGATTTTCTATAGAATTTCTGTCCGGAAGAAGAATAGATCTTGAAATTCATCTTGCAACTGCGTTTTCGCAAAATTGTCTTGTTAGATTTGAGTTGTAACACTTTCTCTAAATTCCAGAGAAAATAAATTTATTTAAAATAGAAAATAATAGTCGGAGTAGATGATGGAGAATGATAATGACGGAGATAAAAATACCTTGAGGAATTTATAACTTTTTACGGTTCGTACTAAAAATAAAAGCTCTCCAACTTGTTAAAGTCATTTTATTTAAGTTTTCTCTTTCTCCACAGCCAATCACCGATTGTTCATGGAGTAATACACCAGAGGTATATTCTAAGAGAGCAAAAAATGATTTGATAAAAAAAGGACTGAAGCTGTACGGCGTTTTTTTGTTGCTAGTAAACAGGAATTTAAATTCGATGTGTAACCTGACAATAAAGTAAAAAGTACCGCAGCGAATGCTGGGTGATATTGAGTTTGAAAGATACTTTTCCTTTTCGTCATCTCGCTTGACGTCTCAAATACTCGATAGCTTCCTACTATTTATTATTTTCGTCATATTTAATTATAAATAAAAATATAATAAAAGGATCCTTGAAATTCTTTAGTCAAAAGCAATATCACTCGCTCGGGCCCATGACTTTTTTTATTTACCTTACCTTGTAATTCAATAATTATTGTTACTGCATTACACAAGTCTACCAATCCAGACGTTAAGTTATTTATTCAAGGTGTTTTTCGTTACCTAATCTGACTCATGTTGTGATTCTCTTTTAAATGTATTTTATATAGACTTTGGCTACTTGTTATTCAAAGATAATCTCTTCCGGCATTCATTTTTATACAGGGGATACTATAAATTAACACATTGTTCTATCAATGCCGAAGGTTAGTTGCTGATATAACCGAATAAGTATCTACAAGTTGTCAACTAACGTACACCGAGCAATTATTCTTGTTTTAAATGTTATGGTGTCATAGTAAAGCCGGAGTATGCTGCCCACCTCTAGAAATTAAAATAAACACAAGCAAACATCACTACGAGTACAGTCAAATTTACGTAGAAAAAAAGAATTTTTTGAGGTGATAAAAAATTTCTTGCGCCAAAAATCTGTTTTTTTTCGGTGTAAATTTTACTATGGTCGTAGTAATTTTCGCATGTGTTTAATTCAATTTCTACACAGAAAAAAAGAATTTCTTGGCGCAAGAAATATTTTGTATTATGAATTGAAGACAAAAATTTTTCTTGGCTCAAGAATTTTTTTCTCGCCTAAAAATGTTTTTCTTGTTCCGAGAAAATTTTATCTTACCCCAAAAAAAGTTTTTTTTTCACTTTATAATACAAAAAATTTCTTGGGTCAAGTAAAAATTTTCTTAGAACAAGAAAAAATTTTTTGCGCCAAGAAATCCTTTTTTTCTGTGTAAAGGTGGCCAACATGCTTTGGTTTTCGTATGACACCGTAGCATTTCAAATGAGAATAATTATTCGTGTAGAGAATCATTAATCGATAAAAAAGAGAGTAAAAAAGCAGCTATTTGAATAAAAACCATAAATCACTTGCAGCCCGTTTCCCTCATGATAATTCAGTCGAGGTGTGATAAAGTAAACGGAAGTTACGCAAATGTACCGCGCATGGTGGTGTGCTCAGGTCTATATCTATATATATAATATATATAAAACAAAGTATGCCATGTGCTCGGCAATAACCGGGATGAAAAGTAAGCCAGCTTACATTAGCGCACACCTGAGTCGGGTCTCCGATAGTCTCTGGTGGTGTGCGAGCGTTAAACCGAAGCGCGACTTACGGGGACACGAGAGGTGAGCAGGAGAATGAGAGAACTCAACGTACACCAGCCACACGGTGCTACCTGTCGCGAGTACGTCGTCCTAACGGGACTCTCCGCGGCAACAGGTGCCCAGCAAAATGTGTCCGCACACATGCTCATAGAGCTCTCACTTCAACCTTACTCAATGCACTTTACAACTTTATGTTCCCTTGTACTCGTCCCCGGCATCGGGATCGGGATCAACATCACCCATCAACATCAACATCAACGTCATCGATTCATCTCATTCTCCGGCATTCAGCATTTCATTTTTCCTCCTCATCATCATCATCATAATCACAATCAGTATCAACAATACATGTGGGTCAGTGGCCCATTAAAAATCGCGTGACCGCGATGACTGAGTGAGATCGCTGGGCCTTCCATATCATCACAATCCTCTGTATGTATGATTCATAAAGAAAATATATATATATATAGACAATAAAGTGTTATTATACAGAACCTACAAGTTGTTGTACGCTTCTTGTAACTATATGTCTTATAACTCTTGTATATATTAATTTACCTGGTGGGTTAGTTGGTCTCGGGCGTCATGCATTATTAAAAATGTGCCGCGAGCTGTGAAGAACACAGCGAGGGAGAATAATTTAAACCCATATACACATCACTGGTTAATGTATAAACACCGCCCGGCAGAACTTTACTCTCTACTGATACTCGTATTTAAAATCCCTTTCGTTTCTTCAGCAGCATGAGCCGTGAAAATTATTTTTATAATACTTTTTCATCTCGGTTTTGTCATTGTCATTATACACCTTTTATTCATCATCTACGAGTGTACAAGGTAATTACGTAAGGTGTCGGCGTCGGAGAGATTAAATTACTTGTCTTCTGTCTGGGCCTTGCACAAAAAATATTAAATCCGTAAATACATTAATCTTAAGACCGGCAGTACCCAGTAATATAAATTAACTTTAAATTACTACAGTAGTGTACTGTACTACAGATTGGGCAATTGTTGGTTGCCGAGTAGAGTAAAGCGATAGTCTGTCTGAGCTGATTTTAAATATTTATGCGACACTGATTAAAATCGAACGTACGTGATTTTCGTTACGGACTCCAACTTTGTATATAAATTTTTTTTTCTTTTCTGCTTGATTATTATTCTTTTATTTAACTTTGTTGACTTTCATTATTCTCTTTAAACTTCTTTTCATGTTCCAAAAGTCACCATATATTCTCTCAACTGGGTTAACGGGGCAGGTTTCTATACATAATACACACACGCCAGGAGGAAGATTCGAGTCCAATGCCATGCTATTCTTTGTGTTATTTTATGCTGCTATCTGCTTACAGCCAACTCTAAGTCCGTGATATAAACACATGTACGTTTAACAATAAACATGTCTATGTATTATATTTACATTTATATTTAAATTACCATCCATACACGTTCATTTATCTACATCTACGTTAACCTGTTCTGCGAGTAGAAAGTGTCCAAATTCCTTTTACAGCCGACGCCCCTCAATATTATCCAGTGACCAGCAACAACAGCAGCCCAATCCGCTTTTTGTCCAGCTGAGAGTCAATCTCTTCATCAAAACCAATTTCGCGCCCAAAAAAGTTGCTGGCCAGTATCTGGTTTCTGGACACCGGGATTAGAAATTGCCCATTTTTAGGATATTAATAGTGTCGACATTTTAAAAACCCGCTGATAAAATCGGTAATTTGTTTCTTCATATTAACCAAATGGAATTCCTTCCTCTTGCTACTTACATATATTTCAATTTGACAATAATCTTAGAAAGTATGTCTATGTCTTACTAAAAAGCTAAAGATATCGACACATTAAATTTACCAGTCGTTTTATTACATAAATTAAGAAAATTTATTTGATTTAAAGGTCAGCTCAATAATAAGTGTACCGTTAAATAAATATTTATGTGATAATTAAATTAATAGATTATTTGAATGCTTAATAAATAAATGGCGTGATAAGATTAAGAGGTGAGAGATGTAGGGGAGGGTGGGGCAGAGCGGCCCCCCTAAGCCAATTATTTTTTTTTGTGGCTTTCAACCATAAGATCACTTTACTTTTGTCCTATTTCGAACAAATTTATGGACATTTTGCCAAAATTCTGAAATTTTTTTTTTTTTTGTGGGGCAGAGCGGCCCCCTTCAAAAAGTGATAAAAAAATTTGTTTTTTTGTTTTTTTTTTTTTTAAATTGTTTTCATCATTAAGAACGTATTTCTTTCTCTTGACAACTATTTTTGGTTTTATATTACTCGAAAAAAATTTTTTAAAGCGTAAAAAATCGTTCACTCTCGATTACCTTAATTACTAATTGTTATTTAATAAAAAAAAAAATCAATTCTATAATTTTACTTTATTTCAAAAATTTATCAACTAAAAAAAACAATTTAATTTTTATAAATTTTTAGTGACCAAATTTGCCTCTTCCATAAAGAAACGGCCGAAAAATATGAAAAAATAATTTTTTCGGAAGTTTCGGCTGGTCCATTTTGCCCCAGGTGTTATGCGTAGGGCTAGAAATGTGGAATTATAATAATTTTTTTTTAATTTGATGATAGAAATATGAAAAAATCACTTTTTCAAAATTTCGGGCTTGTCCATTTTGCCCCAAATGTCATGCGTAGGGGTAAAAATGCGCAAACATATCGAATTTATAGTAATTAGTCGAAAAAAAAAAAATTTTTTTTTTGGTCAAAATTTCAGGGGGGCCGCTCTGCCCCACCCTCCCCTATATGGAGGATAATTATTGTGGATTGTGTATTATATTTAAGTCAGGTGAATAACTCACCAGAAGAAGTATCTCTGGATGGCCGAGAAGGTCGTGGACCCAGAGGATGATGTGGTTGATACGGGGGCGGAGTAGCCGCACTGTCCGAGCCGATACCACTGCTGGCAGCGCTACGTGTTCCGCCTCTCTCGATCGCCGTGTTGCCACCCACGATATTTTGATTGAGACAACGTCGGAATTCGATACCTGCGAGATTTCCACGGTGTCTGTGTACAGTATCGTAGTCACGCGGTGGCAGTAATATTGGTCCTACGTCATTGTCACCAGAGTTACCTCTACCTGAATCAGACCGTAAAGACACACCAGCTATGGTTATTTATTCATTTTTAACCCACAAGTCAATGAATATTTATGAAGAATACCCAATTTCGCTCTCAATTCAGCAGCCAGTGACTCGTAAATAGTAGCCGACTGAACTGGAATGTGTCTGTGCTCTCCGCTGCCCTCAGATGACTCTGATTCTCTTGTACTCCGACCATCACTTCCTATATTACTCCTAATTCTGCTGTCTGATCCGTTTATCTTTGCAGAGTTGTCGGAATTTGAGGCAAGAGCTTTTAATTGAGCGCCGAGAATTTCGGCAGTTTCTACTGAATCACATCTGCACACAAAAAAAAAAATTCTCGACTGAAGGTAAATATTCTTGATTCAAGAAAATTTTTTTGTAGATCTAAATTTTCTCAGATAAAGTAGAAATCTTCTCCAACCAAGACGAATTCTCTTGGCTCAAGAAAATCTTGACTTGGTTCCCGAAAACGTTTGTCTTCAAAAATATTTTCTTGACTCAAGATATCTGTTTTTTCTGTGTGCGCCCACAAATATATTTTAAAAATATTAGAGATATTGACTCTGACAAAAATATCACAATTTTAAGTCGTTAAAAATAAAGTTTTAAAATGATCCGAAAACTTGGGAATAATTCAGATCGGCTCGAAAGTCGAATCAATTATTTCGATTCGACGAAAAAATCTAAAAACCGTTTGAAAAATGTAATTAATTTATATATAAAGATATAAAATAAAATAATAACAGGATAATAATATAGTATCAAACTTGCACTAGTTTCGTGATTTAATTTTTATGCCAGTACTATAATATTATAGAGTCATTAATTTTTTAGTTATGGATCTTTAAACAAACAGGTCAATTGTGCGGCAATAATCGTTATGAAAATTACCAAATAATAAATAGGAAATAAATAAATAAATAAATATATGAGTGTATACAAGCATTACTATAATAAATAATTTACCAACGGGTTTAAATAAGATTGTAAACCGTGAATGGAGTAATTCGCACACTGCCAACGCAATTTCCTCGTTTTAAATAGACATGCACCGTAATATGTTTTCGCGCGCGGTCCATGTGCGCATGTATGTGTGTGAATGTAGATAGTATGTGTTGCTAACAGGTAGTCTTATAAAAGAATTCAAATGGTGTGTAGATACAAGCGTGTGAGAAATAACTCAGAGTATAATACGTAAAAGCTTCTGGGACTAGGTGCCGGCTATGAGGATGATAATGTTTAATACAAGCATTAAATTATTAAAATTACGTTGTTCTATAGGTCTCCCGGCACTGTTGCCATCACCGTCAACATCAACATCAGATGAAGGCAGCTTGTAAGGATAAACCACCGTTAGGAATCGTGAAAATCGTTAATTAACGACGTAGGCGAGGTCGTATAACGAGCACCAGGATAATGCGCAAGATATTTAACATCTGAGAGATGGCGAACTGGATGGCCTTCATTTGTATAGACTGACGCTTACACTGCTAAGAGTACCAACAGATACATATCCGAGAAGAAAATAAAACTCATATATTTGTATTTTACATTCGGAAGTTAAGACTCGAGACGGCTGGCGCGGTTATTATTTTAAAATTGGTCTTAAGTAATGAAAATAAGTCGGGATTAAATCCGATTCTCGGTAAGAGACCATCTCTTTTTACTACAGAACAATAATCATCCCAGCGTGTTATTATTTTATTATTTAAAAGTTTTACTAGCATTGACTTTACGGTTTCTCAGATAGCTTGAGCAAAAAATCGGGAACAAAAAAAGTAAATCCATCGAAACACTTGTCTTCATTGTGTTGAACGTATCGCTTAATATTTTTTATATACAATAGTGTCCTGGGTTACTCAATTCCAGCTGCGGAGTCTAATTAATTCTGTGTTACTCTACTCTCAGTGCCATTGTATTCTCATGTGTTACAGGTTATACTCTGGCCTAGCATTTATATCCCGTGTCCTACTGGATTTTATTTCATTAAATATTTATTTCACTCCGCGTTTACTCCAAAATTTTTCAGTGTAGAAATTTACCGGCCGCCTGGAGACTAGAATGACCGCGTCTCCAGTAAATGTCTGTGTGATTGCGTGCAGGAAAGATAAAATAATAATTATAAATAAAAGGTGTTTGAAGCCTTACAAACCTGTAGGCGTGAACGTGAACAGGATTGTTAGTAGCTGGATTGGGAAGAAGAAGAGTAGCAGCGACGACGTCCTCCCGTTGTACAGCTGCAAGAACAGCGTGACCTGGCACAAGATGTTTCACAGCAGCCTTCGTCGACATACCTGGATGTACTGTCTGAATAATCTTCAAGCCTTTGCTGCTGACCTGTTGGCACAACAATTGTCCATAAGTGAATGCCAGTGATTAATATTTATTTATTTACATTATCATTATTATTATAACATTCATATAAATTTATCTATTCATCGTGATTTAAGTGTGTAAGTATCACACGGCATTATAATAGACCGCCAGCTAGCATGCCTACAAACTATTATATTTTCTCATTCATTGCACACCTTCTTGGCTTACGGCTCTTGGTATATAATATCGGTATCTATAAGCAACTTTAGATTTAACTCTCCTCACTATCCTCGAGTAATAATCAATCGGTAGGCGGTTTAGAACGCCAGGGAATGCTCATCCGATCTTTAATTCCCATATTTCTTAATATACATTTTTTATTTCCTCACCCCTTTAGAAAAGCATATTATTGGAGACTGGTATATATAAATATATAAATATATATATGCTGTATGGTGTGCTGAGCTCACAGTGTCGTAACTCACCAATACAAAGACTTTGTACTACATTGATACATATATACAATACAGCTCGTGACCGATGATGGGCTCAGTACACCGACTTGTTACACAGATAGACCAACCAAAGACTCATTGTAAGCGCAAGCGTCATCGGCATCACCGTTATCTCCAACCAATGACTTATATCCCGGAAGCTACGAGTTTTCACAGCGGTAATCGAGGTTATTGGCATTAGAATACTTTGACGGAGAAAGGAAAAATATATAAAATTATTAAAAATTATATACAATAACAGACATAGATTTTTAGTGAATGAAAAAATTTAAAAGATCGCCTCGGAACACTTTCTGGAGAACAAAGACTGAATAAGAAAAGAGATTGATTATTAACTTAATCCTCGACTACAATAACACCAGACTGTCGACAGTTCTCATCATCATCTTGCCAATAGATTATGCGACATGTCTATAGAGTTCGTCTATCGTGACAAAGATCTCGGGACCCCCTCCTGCTCATTCTAACACAATCAGCATAACGTAACAGGCATCAGCAATCATCCATCTAAACTTTCTCGAAATGACTTTTAGTCGTCACTGATGTCGTCCGCGTACTCGTACCGGTCTTTGTCGTTGCCGCTTAATGTGCAATTACAATTACGCAATTATGTATATACATAAATATGTATGTACATAAAACTTTGATTTAAGTTACAATAACAATAATAATCTGTACGAGCAGTCGTAGACGATTTTGCCATCAGATTGCGGAAAACTATTCTCAGGACTCCGTATTATAGTAGACAACTCATCTATTACTCTATACGTTTCCTTTTTTAGATTATATGCGCGTATGCCTTAATACTCTTCTGCCTACTTTCTATGTGCTTTACTCCAACTACTTTATTAAATCTAATACATTATACCGCACAGTTTAGAATTACCAATGACATCTATTTTCCCAAAATCATCTAGCATCTCAACTGAACGCCAAAGTGATCTAACGACGATCTGGAGTGTAAATCCTCAAAGTTTATGGATACTTAAACACGTGTGCTCGGTTACTGTCTTGCCGATTACGTTGATCGACGACTCGGAGAGAAATTATAATGTAACTCGATCATAAGCTATTGCTTTCTTGCAATCATCTTGTCAACACGCATTTCTCTTTTCATTATTTACGGTCTCGGTCTCAATGTTTATTTATTTATTTATTTATTTATTTATCTGGTAAGGAATTCTATCGGGGTGTAAAGACACCTGTTTATAGAACCAGTACAAAAATATCAATTTTATAATACATATACTTTTTATACAATTTTTGTCGATAATACAATGCAAAGAGATAATAAGTACAAAAAGTAATAAATTTATAAAGAAAGAAATACAAAATTATAAATAATTATCAGAAAAGAAATATCCAATCAAATACTCGCATTTTCCATTACATTTTTTAAGCATGTTAACCATTAAGGTTTCTTATCCAGTAACTTAACTTTTTTTTTAACAATTTTTTACTACAGTCTATAGTTTTCATATCAGCAGGGAGTTTGTTAAAATATTTAATTGCTACATAATAAGCATTCTGAGTACTAATAGTTTTGTTTATTTTTGGTAGAACTAGCAACTTGGATCTTGTATTTGTACATTTTTCATAGAATAGGCTTTTACATTCTTGGTAGTAGTAAGTTAATGCATTTATTATAAATGAGTCTCTAATTGACAAGGGGATATTGTTGTTTATGTTTATGTTTAATTTTTTTTTTTTTTACTTAGAATTTTTATCCTTTTCAGTTATATTTTGTGCGGTTCCCACGAACGTAATCAACCCTTATCTGATGTGAGAGTGCAAATAAACGCATGAATTAGCAAATAATAAAATGACACAATCCGCTGGCGAAAGTTCTGGCATTTTACTTCCTTAGCTGTCCGTTAGCGTTGATGGTGTCTCTCTAATGGTAGTAATAATAATAATAATGGTAATATTGGTAGTAATGGTAATGAGTAATGAGTTATTATGCCGCGTCAGTCACATTGTGCTTTCGAATAACACTTGGCATGCACATGTGCGCACGCATGTGTATTACATTGACACTCAGAATGTACTTGCGCCTACACAATAACACGCTAAGGAGGTTTATTGCGCTGTAAAACGCGGTCGCGACTAAAGTAATTCGCTTAAAATCGGGCCACTATCTCTACTCCTTTTCCAGATTCAAATGCTTACACTGGTCGTTCTCCGGCGAACATGCAATCCCCCACACGCGCATACAACTTTTATTTAACTGCACACAATGCAAACAAATGCCGGCAAAGGACATGGACATGATGGCAGTAAACTTGTTGATAAATTTATATATTTTTCTTAACCGCTTGTTGCTCAGCGTAATTCTAAATTGAGACTAAAAAATTTCTCCTTTCACCTGCTGATGAATCCTATGACTAATAAGTAATAAATCTCGGGAATTTAAAAGCCGTCGTCACACTAGACAGACCTAATTTTAAAATTTTATCAAAGTTTTCTACTTTCGGATTTAAATATCGCGGAGAATGAGAGTGAGATAAAGATTATGAATTTCACGATTTGTTAATTTAAGAAAATACGATGATGCTGATGGTGATTGTGATTGCGATGGTATTGCGATGGAATTCATGGTTAATTATGAAAAGATGTAACTATTTTAAGAATAGTAATTCACTTGCAATTTAAATTTTCTTATTCATCACAGTGTCCTCTTTATTTTCTTTATGATTAAAAATAAATAATGAAGAAAAAAAACATAATAATAATATCAATTTCAACAGCATTAAAAATAAAACGATAAATAATTTAAATGTATACAAAAATATTTGGCAAGAGGTAAAAAGTAAAAAGCCATGGGGAATGTAAATAGCCTCAAGACACTTTGAATTTTAAATTTATATGTCGACCGGACTGTAAAAGTGCGATTAGGAATTTAAACTTAAAATTTTAAGTGTCGACCGGTAAATTTAACCCCGAGCAAGATAAGAATAAGCATTAATACCATCGTATAATGTGGATTTTATTGTTTATATTCTAATTTTAAATAATCTTGTTCAAAAGTTAAAATACTAATAAAAAACAGGTTCCTCACTCACTGACTCACTCCACCAGCACCAGCACCAGCACCAACATCAGCACCACTCACGCAAAAATAGTTTTACCCCAAGTCTTTCTCTCAGGATCTCTTACCTGCAGTGTGACCTTGAAAGGTTCTTGGAGTCTTTCACGCTCGAGGAGATATGCTATGGCACCTGGCATAGCATCCACGCCTTTGGCCTCCCTCGCTCCCAAATACCATACGTAGTATGAGCTTTTCTTGACATCTTTGCTACTGCGAAGCCTCAAGGCCATCGCTCAACTGTAACAAACTAAATCAAAAGCATCATTGTACCATCAGCGATCCACCGATCCATCAAACTTTAGTTCCATCCTACATCTAGACCCAGGAATTTCCAGTTTAAACTCAAGGCAACGATGAATATTACTTTTAAAAAGTATATCCTTGCGAAAATAGTTAATCAACAGGTTCCACCAAACAAGGCAATCATTCCGACAGAAGAGAAGAAGGATTTTTTACAGCCGTAACCGGACTCTGAAGTTACGTAAAAGAGAGTTCATCAACACAGAGCACAGAGCACAGAGCACCGAGTTTCAGTACAAGTAGTTGGTGTATACATATACCGCGCGTATATGCAGTACATGGTAGGATAGTTTAGCTGTCAAAGCAGTTGAGTCTTTAGCCGCTGCCAACGTTTTCCACTCGCTTCCTATGTAATGCACTTAACTTACACGTCTTTGTATAATAAGGACGGCTAGCCTTTGGCTCAAGCTAAAGCTTAAACTCTTAAACTACTCCGATGATTGTCCGTCGTAGTGTAGCTTCGGGTACTTCGTGCACCCGTCCACTTCCTCAATTACTTTCATACTTAAACCCGTTTCCACGTTATCCATCTCTACTCCTGCGAATCACCGGGTTCCCACCGATCAGCCTTCAAGAGAGTTTGACTTGAGAGCAATTGGCTCTGACTTGGCTCTTGGCTCTGTTCTGTCTGATGTTTCTTTTGTAACCGCTCGAGAGTGTACACCGTCAGTGAAACCATATTACCATCCGCGCTGGTTCTTACTTTCAACTAATTTAGATTAAAATTACATACCGAGTTAAGCCCCGGCGACTTTTCCTGGCTAAAGTTGGGATAAATTTCATCAAGACAACCCGGTAGATTGCTATTGAGAATAAAAGTTATACCGGCAAAACTACAAGGAAGAAGAATAAGAATAACTGGAGGAAGTTTAACCCAAACAAGAACAAGAACAAGACGAAGAAGAAGAAGAAGAAGTAAGCACGCAACTCACCTTAATGCCAGGAGAATGCGCGTCTCTCGTCCGTCTCTCTGGTAAATAATAATACGGTTTATGGTTGGTTCTAAACCGAGACTACGCAGTAAGAGAGTAACAGAGACAGGATCGTGAAGAAAGCAACCAACAGCCAATTGTGAATACTGCTCCAAAAAAATACTGAAGAAGAAGAAGAAGATGAAGAACAAGTATGAGAATTAAAATTATTGTACAAGAATTAAAAATCCACCTTGTCGTTTTAGCACACTTGGATTCACTGACACGAATCTCTTTTACTGGTAATATTATTTTTTACTATCACCGGTTCATTGCACTTTTGTTGTTGAGCTTACGATGTTTATTTTTAAATTATATTCCAGGACATTATTATTATTATTATTATTTATTATTATTATTATTATTATTATTGGTACTATTTATAATATTATTACTATCAACACAGTCTAGCAACAGGTAAAAAGTGATTGTACACACGGCGTGTCAACTGCGCGGCGCGAAACACCGCAATGGACCGAACGAGCGACGAACTTACGGGTGGATTGCCAGGTAAGTCCAGGAGAAGGGGCTGCTGGTGTGCAGACGAACTGGAGAGGGACTCGCCGTATAGCAGGAAAGGGAACGGAGAAGGACAGTAGGAGCTGCCGGCGGTGGCGTTCAAAGTGGGGGCAGGGGAATATCAGAGAAACGTGAAACGAGGAGGAGAGTTCGCTCTCGCCACACCTTGGCGTCCGATCGACCGACCGATGCTCGATAATTTTAAGACTAGAGCGAGCTTCTCGGTTAGGAGATTTCGTCCAAACTTAGCTATCGTTATTTTACAAACTTGCCTAATATAACGCAACAGTTACTCCATTTACAGGCATCACCATTTCCTGCTGCATTGTGATCCACCACAAAGTACTATAGCAGGTGGATTGCCGGAGCGAACAAACATAAATTTTAAATTTAATGCCCGCTCTTTGGTGATCTTATGAGTAGAGGATAAAGAATGACCAGCAAGGTGTCTTGTCTTGTCCCCACTCGACTGGTTCTTGCTGGCCTCCCTCGGCCAGGGGAAGTTACCGCTCGTGGGTTGAGAAGGCCCGTCGCGGTTTAAATTTACCTGGTATACTTATACGGGGTGATACCTAAGTAACATTTATATTATATATTTTTTATAAATTAAAGTGAGAATGTCATTATGATGATTGTCAGTACCAGGTTCCAATTGACATGTTGTGACAGCTAACGTAATTAATTTTCCAAAGATTCAAAGGCTTGTAATTATTTAAATATGTAAGAACCGCAAAACTACAGATACTTGTATCGATAAGTACGCAGACTTAACATGTCGGTCTGCTACACATGTCAATAATCTTAAAATAATTTACAACCGATGGACGATGGACCACCTGTAAAGAGCCGAGTCTTGCGCAAATTCCAATTGGAGATTGTGAAAGTGCGCAGGTTCATCGTCTCTTTTATAATATTATAAATATGTATATATACATGTATATACATACCATCTTTCTCTTTCGCATAATTCGCAGCAGGCAATCGACTTAAATAGAGCGACATTAATCTTGTCACTATTGGCCTGCAACGCCTCTTGTACTCCCGATGATTGATGGCCACCTGACTATTTTAGAGCTGCGCGCGTTATATTGACGCGTTAACTAACACAATAAAAATGATTATTCTTATGGTGCAATAAATTTATAACGGTGAGTTGCTAAAGATTTTTATTTTACTTACCATTAAAATAGTAACACGTGTTTTTATATGAGGAAATAAATGTTTAAAGTAATAACAATCTCTCGAGCTGTACTCTGAAGTGCATCAAACCCATGCCAAGGTGAGGCGAATTTTCTCGTGCATACACGGAAAAAAAATTCGACGAAAAATTCCAATATTACTATCGTAATCCTGGACTATACTTTTATTATCTGTAACTTTCAAATATATGATACGAAAATTTACAGTTTGTAAAAGATTTTTTACTATTCACTATCGTAATTTTATTAAGAGCTTGTTGTATAAAATTCAATAAGAAATATTACAATGTTACTATCGTAAATAGTAAAAGAATAAAAAATGAGATTTAATTATAATATTTATTCTTTTATTCTTCCTCTTAATTTACAGTGCTGCCTCTATGTTTTTACAATACAAGTCACAAAAATTACGATAGTTGAATTGTAAATTTTTTGACATGGTATAGTATATGCCATCTGAAGCGTTTCCGTATGAAAGACAAATGTCACAATACCATGATGTGATGCTTGTGTGAGTATATATATATATATATATATATATATATATACAAATGATGACATCTACTTTGTCTGTATTATTTGTGGTTCAACTATATATATTTATAAATCAGTTCATCTTTATCCACAGTGTAGTGCAGAAATAGAGGTTATTTTTCATGACGTTTTTCGGACAATTGTAAATAAGAAATTTAAAAAAAAAACTGTGCTTTCTTCATAACAAACCTACATAGATTCTGGAATATAATAATTTGGTAGTGTAAGTATAATTTATACTATTTAATTTTTATTAAACTGAATATTCTGTGGGTATATCGTTCGTTTTAAAATTATTTATCTGGACATGAAGTTTATTTTTATAAACAATTTAGTAGTATTATGTGGTCATAGGATAAATGATTCTAAATGAATGAAAATTTATTTTTTCTAATAAATTCAATTCTCCTAATTTTGTTACAGGATATTCTTCATTTGTCGACAATAACCTCAAATTATGGACATTTAAAGTTTCTTTATGGATACTGAAGTTAGCAGACGCCTAATAATTTTTGGATTTTTTTACAAATGATAAATTATAGAAAAAAAGTATTCGAAAAAATTGCACCTATGGTTTTTTTAAATTTTCTACATGTGCGTATTTTGAATACAAAGAAATGAGTTATTTATTCAAAAGGAAAAAATTATAATACTTTTGGAATCTGATGTAATATTATAACTTATAAAGTTAAAATAATTAATACTAAATTTTATATACACCAAAAAAATATATTTGAAAAAATATTAAATAAATATTTTATTATTACTACTTCAACATGTTTTATTTTTATTTCGAGATTGTATTTTCCTTCTTAATTTAACTGTTAAAAAAAAAAAAAAATTCCAAATGATAAATTTTTCTTTTCTATTAATTATAAGTTCTACTTTCTTAAGAAAATATATTTTACTCCATTGACTTCTAATTATTATTTTATATTTAAAGAAATTCTACATTACCGACTCATTCATTTTACGATAGTTGTATTAGAATTTATGTTGACGCAAATTGTATAATTTACTCTATAGTATCTGATTTTTTCTTTCAGGTAGTAGTATAAATTATAAAATAAAAATTACGATAGTCTATTGTAAAAATTATTATTGAAAACTTATAGTCCAGCGTTACAATACTATATAATGAAAATTACGATAGTTAAATCGTAAAAAATCCGTGAATTTTTTTTCCGTGTAGACTCTATTCGAATCTCAAAGTTATCCTCGTAAACTGTTGATTTTGATGACGATAAAAACAGCTATGTGCATGTTATATCACAGGAAGTCGTAGTAATTCTTGGAAAGAAAAAAATATAAATAAAATAAAAATAAATAGAGGGACATTGAACTTGTAAGAGCTTGCTATATATTTATATTTCCGTAGCAATAATATATAACCGTTTTCCAATATTATAGCTATCACTGTACCCAATAATGATCCATGCTGATGTGTCTAATTAAACCAACGGTCAAAACTGACAGATAACATTAACACAACATCTCTTGTATCTTTTTAAAAGATGCCATTCCGCGAAGGACCGCGATCACGTGCTTGCAGAGTTATCTTCCCGCTTATTACCTCGCTCCGACCAGCACATGATATTATTATCGCCTTGGTAAGTCACTGTACATTACTTATTATAACATTATTCAAAACAAATATTTTATCATAAGAATATACATATATATCTAATTATAAAACACTTCAAATTTTTTTTATTTTTCCAGGTGTCGTCGTAAGATCTACAAGGCTAAGGTGTGAATATAAGAGAGGGGGGGAATAAAAGTCATTAACATTTTTCGACTGACACTTTCGAATTTTGAAAAAATTTCAAAATAATCCTCAATTATATTGAGTATAAAAACAAACTTTTTTTTATAAAATCTTGAGGGTACACAGAAAAAACAGATGTCTTAAGTCAAGAAAATATTTTTGAAGACAAACGTTTTCGGGAACCAAGTCAAGATTTTCTTGAGCCAAGAGAATTCGTCTTGGTTGGAGAAGATTTCTACTTTATCTGAGAAAATTTAGGTCTCCAAAAAAATTTTCTTGAATCAAGAATATTTACCTTCAGTCAAGAATTTTTTTTTTTTGTGTGTACCCCATTTTGTCCCCCTCCCCACTATAATCGACCATAGACGAGTACAGTGTCATGGACCAGCGATTTGAGATTGAAAACAATACGCAACGTAATATATGTGTGCATATATATATATCTATATAAATAAATCGGTCGGGTCATGACTCACTTTTCTTAAACTCATTTCATTAAACCTTTTGTTACAAATTGTGAATTGTCTTGCGTGCGACTTACTGACTCGTACTTTATTATGCAGAGCAGCAAATATGTTTGTCTTTATATATGAGTACGCGCATCAACAAAAACGAGCAGAAAAAGAGAATGAAAAAATTTTAATACATTAGATTTATATCTTACGCTTTATCACAAGTTATAAATATTATATTTTAAACTTTAATATATATAAAACCTTTATCTGTAAGAAGTTATATTAAGAATCCTATCGCGATATAATTTCAAAGGCTACATATATATGTTTTTTATATTATTAATGTTATTATAATATTTTATTTAAACCCATTTCCAATGGTATGAATTATATATAAGCTCATATAAGACTACTTGTCGTGAAGCTTAAAAGAAATTACATTCAGTCGGTTGTTACTCAACGTAAGTAAATAAGCTGGAAGATTCTCCGCAGTTACGATGCCTGCATTGATAAGGTAAAAATGTCAATAAAAAAAAATATATAGATATATATATATATATTGAATAATCACGTGCTACCGGCTTAAACATCAACAACCAGCGGAAACAAGAATTAATCTCAGAAAATTATCTCACTGAAATGTATTTTATTTTTCCTCGCTGTGATATCGATTATAAAAAAAAAGTCCTGACAACTTTAGCAGTGATGATTATGATGGACAACTGATATAGTAGCTTTGAAGAGAGATTATGTGCCACAATAAAAAATGAAAGAGATTAATTAGGATTTACGATGAATATGTTTTGACATAAATGCTCGTGTAAAGAGGATTTAAAAAAGTGATGACGAGAAAAAGCGATGACTTTAAGACAAATGCTGGAAGTTGTTATTTTTTTTTGTAAGTAATTATTATAAAAATATGAGAATAAAAATGCAGATGCATTTAACAACTTTAATTCAAGTATTAATGTAAGTATTGCAACGATGCTTTAAGATTACACTTCATCCGGTATGATTTAGCGCTGAAGATGACTTTTTGTCATGGGTACTGTATACACATTAATAATACATATTTATATAAATATATATATGTATGTATTTATATAAATATATGTGCTCGCATGAATGTGAAAAAGCATGTAGAAAGTTTCATCGTGATGTAATGCCAAGATGTACATAAGAATTAATGTGCAAAATAAAATGTGTATATACAACGTTACAGGGCGATCATAAATGATGTCTGGTTCTTGTATAACATTAGATGTAATATAAGAAGTAAGAAGAAAGAAGAAGATTATTATTATAATTTCCACAAAGAGTAATCGAACATATATCGAACTACTGAGACAACATTCCGCTCAGAGATACTTTTCCTACTCTAAATAAATTATAGTAATTATTCATTTTGTACCATTACTAGTTTGTTAATAAATAAAATAAAATTATTATAGACAGAAAAAAGGAATTCTTGGCTTCTTCTCTTTTTATAGTTTTAGATTAATTAAAAATTACGAGGGCGTTATTAATATCGAATGTACTTTAGGTCTTAAAATTTAAATCTATAATTTATTCATTTTACTCAGCTACTGCATTACTTCTGTGCTCACTTTGAAGTCACTGAAATTTGAAGATTAATGTCTTCCGTTTCTTCCCGAAATTTTTTTTGTGCTAGCGTTTTGTCTCTAGGATTTTTCTGAATCCAAGAGATTCAGCTATCCTACACAGAAAAAAATAATTTTTTGGCGCAAGAAATTTTTTGTATTAAAAATTGAAAACAAAAATTTTCTTGAGCCAAGAAAAAATTTCTCGGTTCAAAAACTTTTTTCTTGCTCTAAAAAAATTTATTCTCGCTCCAAGAAATTTTTAGTTTTCAATTTATAATTCAAAAAATTTTTTTGGGACAAATAAAAATTTCTTGCATTAAGAAATCCTTTTTTTCTGTGTAGAATGATAATAATAATTAACTCTAATTAACATACATGATCGTAACAATTATCATCCATATGGTAAACTTACGATCTAGATGATGTATACAATCATCTAGATAATATTCACTACCATCGGACTGATAGTAAAAATTTTACCATCACTAGATGATAATTCCTATCATTTAATTTTTTGAGTGTAGGTATTATTGGAAGAAATGGTCAGTTTTGGGGTTGAATTCAAAAAATGGGGGTCAGTCTAATTTTGAAATTAACATTTGAAGCAGGTGAGGAAAAAGTGCCCATTAAATGAATCGATTATAATAATAAACAAATAAAAAAGTAAAAATTCATGAATATAGGATTCACGTCTGGTATGTCAATGCGTTATGTATATCGGAATAGTTGTACATGTCGCGAGTGAAAAAGAATAAGACAAAGGAGGAAGAGATGAAATAAAAAATGAAGACGGAGAACTTTGTTGTCAATACACCACACCTTAATCAAACACGATTTCACATCAAGAATCTAAAAACAAAGTTTATAAAAAAGTAAACAAGATAATGAAAAAAAAAAAAAAATAGAAAAAAAAAATGAGTGTTGGAATTAACAGACTTATTTAATAATCGAAAGTATTAGAATGTTTGATGTATATTATTTATTATCGTGTATGATAGCAGGAAATATCAATTAGAAATTTTTCACTCGAGTGTCAAAGCAATTGGATGACCGACATATTTAATTTCACCGTAGAAATTTCCCAAGAGTGACTTAAGGAATTTTAATTATAGGTTTTGTCCCAGAATTATTATTACTGGGAACTCTCTCAAACTTATGCTCATCACAGCCTTGAGTGCACAAAGGTCTCGATCAATAGATTACTTTATCATTATAATTTACTATTAACAATAAAAATAATTAATCATCATTAAACATTTAAACTCACGGATGACTAAATAATAAATTTTAATTGCATATTTATTATTTTATTTAATAAAAGAGATGTGTTGATTTTCAGTGTCAATGCATTGAGTCATTTATCAGAATGTCATTACTCAGCATCGCGATTGGTTAAATAACAAGCCCAAGATCTCAGCAAATATATATATATATATATATATATATATATATATATATATATATACAACGTCAAAAAAAACTAAATAAAATAAACCCTAAGGCTACTGGCGTGCCATAAACCATTACATGTGAGGAGGAAAGCTTTACGCCTACGTCATATACCATCACTTCTTTCTATCTATTTTATTTATTTATATTTATTTACTTGTCCTACGTTCGCATCCACACAAACTGCTATTATAATCACAAACTCCAATATACACTACAATGTTATTATTTTAAAATATTAAGTGGCAATTAAAATTGTTAAATATTTTTTTTCTATTGTATGAAGAAATAAATCCAATAGTTGGATACTTTTTAGTTTAATAATAAAAATGATAGTAATAATAACTGTAAGAGTAATTGAAGGCACACACAATTAAAGTAAAAATCTGGAGTGAATTCGGAGTAATAACGGATTTTAATTCAATCGGAATTCACTCCGATTAGGAGTTTAAATATTAAACTGAACTCTTTTTAGGAGTGAATTCGAGTCCGAACCGGAGTTTTAATTTAAAAATAAATTTCCTTTTAGAGTAAATTTCACTCCAAGGGGATTAAATAAATACACAGTCACCTGCACACTCCGGATTTAATCCGCGTTCACTCCACAAATTTTTTACAGTGCATCAGATCCATCTCAAAATTAATTTATTGATAATATTTTACCAGTTACATATACTAGCATTTTCAGACCAATTCTATAAATAATAATAAACATAAAGTAAATTTTAACATTTAACACAGTCGTTATTTTTAGGAATTTATGAATACTACTATTTTTTATTTTTTTTTTTAATTTTTAATTTAAGTGTAATCTGTGGATGAATAAATGAAATATTAAAATAATAATAATAATATTTTTGCAAAGTAGGTGGAAAATATACAAGTACTTTATTAAAGTGTTAAAGAGCACTTGGGAGCGTCGGCATATCATGTTATAAAACCATGAATATATAAAATGACAATAAGAAAGCTTAGCATATCTTATATATATGACATTTTACAATTATGCTAAAAAATATAATTAATTTATGGCATTGATAATACAATATAATATATATAATGAAATCCTATTATTAATATGATGAATAATAATATAATAAATTTATGAATGACGTTATTGATAGCAGTGGTTTAATGCGTGGCCGTTTAATTTAAATACACGTATACAGGAATATGTTCCTTCGTCTTCTCTTATTTTTCTTCAATTACTGCACAGTGTATATATAACTAAACCGCTAAGTTGAGTAGGCGAATCGGTCGCGGCCCTGACATTTCACGGGACGCACGAGACTGTATTTATGTTAATTTACGTTACCTTTTCTTGGGTGTATGATATCATATACAGTGTAATATAATGTATTATGTGAGTGTGTATGAGAGTACTGGATACAGGTCTTTCAGTTCCTGATTATCACTTTCTCCAAGAATATATCGATGACCAAGTGAATATTCGCTTGGTAATATTGCCAATATCCGGGCCTGGGTCTTTACATTTTTTTAATGTCAAAGGTTAAATTTTAAATCAACCGGAAATTATCTTGACTAAAAATGATTATTTTAAATTTATATAAATATTTTTTATGCAATTTTTTAAAAGTGTTGTTATGAAACAATATTTAATATATATAAGCATAATTAAGACTTATTTATTTATCTGTTTGTTTATTAAGTTTTGTAATAAATTATATTTTTTTTTTGAAAGGAGAAATAATTTACATTACTAAGTATTAATTATATTACCGGTTTAGAAATGTAATAAAATGTAACTTTATAATAAATATATATATATATATATATATATATATATAGGGGAGGGAGGGGCAAAGGAGGTACTTAAGGAAATACCAAGTTTTCGAGGACTCAAATACGCTAAATCTTTTTTTTTTTTAATGATATTCAAAGTAAATAGAAGAAATTTTGAGTTACCGTTGAAAAAAAAATTTTTCATTTCTGCGGGCAAAGTGGGGTACCCCCTAAAAAAGGTAAAAAAAAAAATTTCTGGATTTTAAACGAATTTGATTAAGATGAATTTTTTTTTTTAATTTAATTTACATGAAGAAAAATTATATTTTACATGTTTATTGGATACAAAAGAAGAAAAAAAATTTTTAATAGTTTTTATCATAAAACAAACGTCATTAATATTTTTCAACTGACAATTGATTTTTTAAAAAGTTTATCAAAAAAAATTCAAAGTAACGCTTAATTATAATTACAGAAGTGATATTGGAATGTTTAAAAACTATTTAAAATATAAAATTTTTTTTATCAAATTTTGGGGGTACCCCGTTTTGCCTACCCTACCCCCTTCCCATATATATATATATATATATATATATATATAAGTATGAATAACATAATGTCGGTATACAAATTTTATTATGAATAATATGCAGAGATATAGTTTGCGGATGTTCTAATTATTGATAAGATTCGATAAAAATCTAGAATTAAATAATAATGAGTAATTAAATGATTGCATTGCGGAATATTATCGAATATTCTTATACAATTAGTGTGTATTGAATGAGCACTTAGTGGGTTGCGAAACGCGATACGATTCGATTGAACTTTAAGGCGAATTGTAATTTTTTTTTAAAATGACAAAGGATATTTCTGTTCCAGACCATGTCTGGGATATGATTTTTAGGAAAATAAAAAGTCCTTCTCTGCTGATGAAACTCCGTGAAGTTAATAAATATTTTAGCGAAAAAATAAATGGTATTTTTGAAGACACGTGTATGTGGAAAAATCTTTGTACTCCGAGGATCGAAAGTTGGATTTATAATATTTTGAAACTAAAATATCCTTACAGTATTCATCGAGGAACTGATGTTTTGTCCCATAAAAATTTCAAAGATCATTACATAAGTTTTCAAAAGTGGCGGCGAGTATTAACTTTGGCGAAGCCAAAAATAAATGTCAATTATCAAAAATTTTTTAGAGAAAATGAGGAAATAACTTGCAATCATGTCTTTGGTGAGTAAATTTTTACTAAATTTGTTTATGAAAAATTTTTCATTAATAATTAATTTATTTGATTAGCTAATTATATAATTTTCGGAACTAATCTCGGACGGGTACATTATGCTGAAATTTCAAGACCAGATTTACTTTTTATGACAGCGAAATTTAAAAATCCCATTAGAGAAATTAAATTTTGGTTTACTGGTAATTGAAAAATAAAATGAAGGTTTAATTAATTTTAATTACTACTGAATAAACATAAATTGTATTTCAGATAGTGAAAATATTATCATTGTTATTGTGACAGAAAGGAATGAGTTAAAATTTTGGCATTGGAGTAGAAACATCGAAATTTCATCTTTAATGTCTTATACCGTTCAACACATAGAGTATTTTTATAATTTATGATAATAATAATAACTATAATGTCTTTTGTATAATTAAAAAAATTATAAATTCCCTCCAACTTAATTTATATTATTATTTTTAGTGTTGGTCTAGACAATCGATGTTTTGTTGTAAACAACCTTGTCATCACGGAATTTAAATATGAGAACAATCGACTATTTCCTATGAGACAATGTCGAATTCCTTATGATAATTTAGCTGAATCAAGATTTCTTTCAATGTACAACCTGAGCGATAAAGTAATTATATTTTAACATCAATAATAATTGAGTTTACAATTTAATTTTTACAATCCGCAAATTAGTAGACTTTGAGTGTCCATTAGTTGACTTTTTTTTATTCTGCCTACTAATTACTACTATTCTACATTATTTTTGAAGCTCTCTTTATGTAAAATGATGGAAAATCTTGGAGAAAAAAATTTTTTGGGCTCCGGAGCATCCACAGAGACATGTGTCTGGTCATCTCGATGGACATTTCCTTTGAGTTTCTATTAGGGTGATTCAAAAAAAAACTTTAATTTTTTTTTTTGCTTTTACCCCCTAAAACGTTAGTGGTTGCCAAGAAAAAAATCCTCCCAAAAGATGGGCTCTCTAGCTCAACTCTAAGAGGTCGCTATTTTAATTTTAATTTCCCATCTGATTAACATGTAAAAATTATTATTTTATTCAAAGTGTAATTACTCATAAGCTGCTCAATATTTTTCAAATTTATACAAAAATCTTTAAAGTTGATTTCAAAACCCTATAACAAGTCATAATTATCCCCAATTGAAGGTAGCAAAAAAAAATCGAAAATTAACAATTTCATTTTGAAATACAAAATCGATACTTTTCAGAAAGCTTCAATTGACTTTTGAATAATGGTAATTATGACTTGTCATAGGGTTTTGGAAAGCTTGAGGACTCAGCTTTAAAGGTCTATGTATAAATTTGAAAAATATTGAGCAGCGTACGAGTAATTACACTTTGAATGAAAAAATAAATTTTTACATGTTAATCAGACGGGAAATTAAAATTAAAATAGCGGCCTCTTAGAGTTGAGCTAGAGAGCCCATCTTTTGGGAGGATTTTTTTTTCAGCAACCACTAAAGTTTTAGGGGGTAAGAGAGAAAAAAAAATTAAAGTTTTTTTTTGAAGCACCCTAGTGTCTATTGGTCGACTCGTTCCTATTTCACCCACTGCTTTTCATCCTACTTTATTTTCAAGGTTCTTACAATGTAAAATAGGCTAACTTCAATATCATTTTTAATTTGATTTTTAATACATTTTTCAGTTCATAGTCATGGTAAAAAATAGAGAAGTCATTAATGTATATGAGACAAATTTTCCCAGCACATATTCAGAAAATTTGATTTTGGAAGAATCATATACAAGTAACTATAACATGACTTTTGATGAAAATAAATATATTGCATCTTCTATACCAACAAAAGAGTCTGGATTTGTCATGAACGGTCCGTAATATTTTTTTTTTTATTATTGTAAATACATGTTATATTTTTTTGTTTTAAATTTTTTCTTACAGAAGAAGAAATACTAGTTACTGATAAATATTCGGGACAAAAATGGATACATTATAAATTAAACAAACGAAATACCGATGCGACGAAGGGTAAACTTGTATACGGTTCTATGTTTGCGAATATTTATTTCCTTTGTTGGGATCGAGGTAATTTTATTGGATATAAAATAAATGTTACCTTATAAAGTTAATAAAATACTGAATGTCCATTTATTTATATTTTTAAGGATCGGTTGATAAAGTTACTATCAAGAAAACTAAAAATAGAACCGGCTTCGTAATGAAAAAGTTTAAAAAGTCACTGACGTTTAACGAACCAATCATCGCTATTAATTTTACAGAATCAAATAATAATTCGTATGCCATTTTTACTACTAAAAGATCATCATATTATTTAACTAAATAATTAACGAATACTTTTAATATATAATTTAAATACTTTTGCTTACTGATTTATATTTAATCAAGTGTATAATCATATTTATAATTTAAATAAATAATTTTTTAAATTAATAACGTGTTTAATTATTGCTAAATATAAAATTAAAAGTAAATCCGGAATCCTGTTATATTTTATTTATTTCAGATACCCCGGGTTAAATATTTAAAGGCTTCGGCGTGACGGCGAAATATTTTTCCCGGGACTGAAATTAATGAAAATAAATTTTTTAATTAACACGCTAGGTATGAGTGTTAAAAACTTTTGTCTCAGTGCATGCTGACAATTTAATAGATAAAATTTGTATGACTAATTAAATTGAAGAAGTAAATAATAAAATAATAAAAAAATTCTACTAGACCTTTATCGAATATTCTTTCTCTTTTAAATACATAAAATATTATCGAATACATTTAGTCTGTTGCGAAACGTCATTTAAATATTAGTAAATTTATATGAAGAAATCTAACAAAAAATGAGTCATATTTTCTTTCCAGACTATTTGTGGAAGCGAATTTTTGATAAATTTGACAATCCAATAAAAATTCTTAATCTTCGTGAAGTATCGTCAGAACTTGAAGTTTTGGTTGAAGAATATTTCGAAGCTTATAAATTGTGGGAAAAACTTTGTGAAGATGAAATTAAATTATGGGCATATCAAATTATGGACAAAGTACGTCCGAAAAAATTAACAAATACCACGAAGCGAATATCCAGTCAAGCAGATTGGAAGGAAATTTTTCTGCATTACTGCAAGTGGAGATCACAGTCAAGCTTCACATCACTAGCACTCGAAGTTGATTATACTCTAAAATTCAGTACTGATGAACAAATAACGTGCACTACTGTCTGGCGTAAGATTAAATTACTCATTTTCCTGATATTCTATACTTTGTCTTGGTCTTATCGCGATCGATTTATTCGCAGGTGATATCGTAATTGCCGGAACAAATCAGGGCAAAATATTTTTGTCTGACATCGAAGACGATCCTACTGATATTGCTATTGGATTCGACAATAAAACTTATATAAAGGAATTGAAAGTCTGGCGCGTTGGTAATTCATTTAAAAATGGCGCCAAACTAAAAATACAATATAATTTTTAAAAATAATTATTCCAGATGAAACCATCGCGGTAATTGCTGTACTATCTAGAAATAAACGTTTGAAATTTTTTAATCTCACTACTCAAGATGAGGATTCAATTGCTATTGAAAAACCTGGCAAAGGGCTTCTCAGATTTTCAAATCCAAATCGCCGCCATTTATGCCCAACTTCATTAAAATATTATGCTACAAACATATGGTGATTTTTTATAAGTAAATTTAAAATTCAAAATTTTTTATACCTTCGTCATTTAAAAAATTTTATTTTTATTTACAGTGTAGGCCTCGACCATCGTTTTTTTGCCGAAAATAATTTCCGTGTCACAGAATATAAATTTATTGAAAATAAAATACATTGTCGTAGAACCTGTGATTTATCTTTGGCTACAAGTTCTTCTACTTCGTCTAAAAAATTTCTTTCTATGCACAGCGAAAATAATCTAGTAATTTATTAAACTATTGATTTTATTTTCTAATGCAAAAAAAAACAAATAATTTTTATTTTATTGTAATCAATTGATTTTTTAACGCAGTTAATGGTAATGATAGAAGCCGATGATGTAATACAAGTCCTGGAAGTAAATTTTTCAAAAGTAATGGCTACTGATCCCAAATTGACAAACGTTGAAGTCATTAAAATTATTGATATTTCAAAATACTCAACTGTAATGATTTCCATTATACCCATCAAAGAACTTGGGCTCATTTTTTTTGGTCAGTCCACTCATTAGATATTTGCACAAATAATTATCATTTTTAATATTCAAGATTTCATTTATTTCAGGAAATAATATACTGAGTTATCGCAGTACTCTATCGAATTCTAAAGAGTGGAATGATTTTGAATTGACTAGCTTTGAAAACGAAATCATTACATGTGCGGCAATGCACGCGAATTTGTTACTTCTGGGTTGGAATACAGGTAAAATATTTTTTAATTAAAAAAATTAATTATTTTCAAATAAATTAATAAGTTATTTTGTTTAAATATTTCATCAGGACATTTTAGTAAAATATATTTAGATAGCATTGAAGAATTCAGTCATTTTAATAATCCGCCGAATGAAAAAAATGACACGTTTAAATTAGTCGATGTGCCTATTGTTGGCATAAATGTCACTGAGTTTCGTGGGATTTCGTATATTGTTGTGTCCACTCAAACAACTCAATATTTTATTGCTAATGAAGATAAATTGTATGACATCGGCGCCCGAAAATTGGGCGATAGTGATCAAGACTCATTATCAGATATTGATGATGATTATATTGTTCCAACTAAACGACGTAAATCTTTATAAAAAATAATTTTTCAAATCAACAATTACATATTGTAACTTTTAATTTTAAATTAATAATTTTAACTTAATAAAAAAATTCTGATTAACTATATTTAAATTTTTTTACTTTTCCCGCCCAGAAGTTAATGACACTAGTGACATCTGGTCATTTAAAATTACATATATTTTTACTTTCAATCAAAAGTAATTAATTTTTATACTAATAATACTAATATAGATTTATTTCAAGTAAATTTACTTGTCGGCTGAATTTAAATTTAAAAATAAAATGGCGGCAGAATATGATATATAAATATTTAAAATATTAAAAAAAAACACTTGAGTGTTTGAACAAACCTTGGCGGGGAAATAATATGCAGAAGGGTGTCCTAATACACTTGGAGATTTAAATTAAATTGCTCCAAGTGTATTGCAGCTAAAAAAACGTCACTTAACTGCTATTTCCCACCAGACGATGCCAGATGATTTTGCTCAGGAACCAGGAAGTTATCAGCATCAGCCATCAGGAACACTTTACACTAGCACTGAACACTTAACACTTAACGACACCACAGACACTTTGCACAATTTAATTAAACAATAACTATGAGCTACAAATTTTATGAATAATTTCACAACGTAACTGCAATACTGTGTTTTAATTCAAATGTAAAGAAGGATCTGGACCCCTACTGCCATTATTGATGATACTGACTGCCGCTATCGAACCGCTAGTTGATACAAAACAATCGATTTTGCGATTCTTTCTCCCACCCCCCACTTTAGCAAAAATTTGAACGTCGAATAAGGCGACGCGCAGTAGCGGCAACTTGGTGCGAAATTTCAAAATTGAAATTGAATAATTTTATTAAAAATTAATTGTGTCAATAATTATATTAATTAGGGTCATTCGGAAATACTCTAGCTCCCGCTATATGCCATCGCACCGGGTTCCGAATGCACCCAATGACCTCGTAGGATTTAAAATTACAGATATTCAAAGTACCGCGCTCTGTTGGTAGATAAATGTACTTGAATGAAAAAAAAAATTACCAACCAATGAAATCATATATACTTTGATATATTTACAAACGACATCTGGTTGGATTTAAATTTATAAAATGGAGTTTGCGGTTGTGTATCGTAACGGTTAAAATAATGATGCCGAGTTTTGTTGTGACAAATAAATAAGTGTGTAATATATATTAAATAATAATTAGTGTTAATAATAAATAATGATTGCAATACCTAAGCAATCAAGTAAAATGACAAAAGAAAAATTAGAAATGGCATTGCAACTGAGAAACAAGAAAAAAGAACGGGCTGAGCAGCATAAAAAAATGCTCGAGCTGCCGGGTTTAACTCGAAGTATTATAAGCAAAGACAATTCAACTGTTGAGAAGCTTGAACTGTCAGCGCAACTTAAAGAAAAAATGAAGGAGCTCGATGAGTACCAGAAAAAAATGCTTCAACTCCAGGACAAGATAAGTACCAGCACCCGATTGTCACTGACTAAAGAAACATTTGAAATTGCAGATAAATTAGACGAGAAAATGAAAGACTTGCAGGAGTATCAGCAAAAACTCCTGGACCTCCACGAGCAGACCAGCAGAGAGACTAAAATTATAACTGCGCTGGAGTTGCAGGTTGAGGAGAAGGACATTAAATTGGAGGCATCTATTAAGGAGAGAGATAAAATTGAGCGTGAATTGGCAGCCACCAAGTCGGACTTGGCAGCCATCAAGAGAACACTTGAGCTGGAACGCCAGGAGAGAAAAGATCTGGAGACTACGGCATTGGATTTGATAAAAGGCGCCAAGAGAAAATGGGAAGCTGCTGAAAAGGATAAAATAGCTCGGCTTAATAAACATATTGAAGCTCAGACGGTGCGTATCACTGAACTCTGTACTAGTAATAATGAAATGAGTTCCAGGTTACAGAGAACCCAGTGTGAGTTGGAGACGACAAATGCTGAGCTTCATAAATTAAAAGTATTTCAAATTCAGTACAAGGAATCGTTGGCTAAGACACGGGAACTGAGACGGCAGAGTGTTGCGGGAGTTGAAAATAAACTTGAAGAAATAGCCAACCGGGCGCACAATCAATTGGGTGAAGTGAGAATGAAATTGGAAATGGAGATTGCCAAGAATACTGAATTGGACAGTGAACTTCGGAATGAACGCGATTCCAATCATTGTCGCATGTCGAGAATGAATGTCGCCCTCGAGTTGGCTCAGTCAGAACTTAAGGACTGTCAGGAACAGCTTCGAAGTACTCAGGCGATGATACCGGCGCGGGATCAAGAAATAGAGACTCTGCGTAAGCAATTGAAAGAGAGAACACAGCAGATTCAAAGCGTCAGCGAGAGTGAGCAGACAATCAGCAATCTGAAAGATGAAATAACAAAACTTCAGTTGGAAAATGAACAGATGAAAGGGCAGCTTGAAGCTGCTAAAAGTGATCTCAATGATACGTTAAATAATTTACGTAAGAGTGAACATTTGGCTCTTAACTTTGAGAAAAAAGCTCACGATAAAGATGAATTGCAGCAGCGTCTTGAAGCTTCACGGGAAAAAGAGAATGAACAGTTACGTAAGATGGATACACTTGAAGATTTACTTCAACGTCTTCAGCAGAGTGTCGCTAAACTGGAATCCGAGAATGCCTGCTTGAGACGATCTACTGATAATTCTAAACCCAGTACCAGTCGCGCATCAGCAGGCGTAGCCAGTGTTCCTGAAAAAACATCAGCGGCTGACAAGACGGCATTGGAACAACAGATTGAACGATTGGAGAAACAGTTACAGGCTGCACGAGAAAAATCAACAGCTGATCGTGACGCGGCACGACAAGCGCAACGCGATTTATGGAAAAAAGAAAAGGAATTATCAGATGCTAACTTGGACAAACGTATCGCCGTAAGAGAAGCCAAGACTGCTGAGGAAAAAATAAAACGTCTTGAGGAAGAGAAAACAAAACTCACAGAGTCACTTAATAAAAAGTACAAAGAGGAAGAGGAAAAATCAAAAAAATTGTTGGCTGAGTTGGAGTCTGCCAAAGCGTCACTGGCCGAGTTTACTCGTGAGTCCTCGAGAAACAAATTACAAGCTGACTCAGCACAACGAGCGCTAACTCAAACCAACACGCAGATTGAAGAGCTACAATCATCTAGTGCTGCATTGAGACGGGAGTTGGATGCAACCCGTAAGCAATTACGCACAAATCAAGATCGCGTTGACACTTTAAATGCCGAAAACAAACGATTGACTTTGGCTATTTCAAAACACAATGAGGAAAAGAGTGAACTGGAAGCTAAACTGGAAAAATTGGAGCAGGAAGCAAATGGTTTTAAAGTTAATATTGATTTATTGAAAGAAACTTGTACTGTTCTTGAAGAACAGCTGACTGACTATGAAAGACTGACCAGTGATCACGAGACGCGGGAGAACACGTTGATTCAAGACAAAATGAAGCTGCAGAAGGAGCTCGAAGCAGTGGAGAATAAACTACGCGAGGCCAAGACTGCGCAGAATGAAGAGAAGACTAAACGATTGCTGGCTGAACGAGCTATCGAACGTCTGGAGGCGGAAACAAGTGACATTGAGTCGGAAAGAAGTGGTCTGGTTTCTCAGCGTGATCATTACAAGAAAATGACCCAGGATTTGAACAAACAAGTCACTGCACTCACTACTCGGTGCGGTGAACTAGAGTGCGACTTGGCTGAGCTAAAACGTTCTCTGGAATCCGCCCGCGGGGAATCCGTTGTCGTGAAGGAAGAATGCTCTCAACATCTGACAAGACTTCATGAAATGAAAGACCTAAATCAGGACCTGATGTCTGATCTTCAGTCTAGTATTGACCAGGGACAGGAGTTGAGAATTCGTATCGCTGAATTAGAAAATGTTCTCGAAGAAATGAGACAATTTTATCAGGAACATGAATTTAAATCCGAAGGAACCAGACAGCAGCAGACTAAACTGATTGATTATCTCCAGCTTAAACTTGAAGAGTGTAGTAAAAAGAAAAAGACTGTTTGTGATAAAATATTTAAAAGCAAACAGAAAGAAAATATTCCACCAATTGGAACTGGTATGCCCGTTGGATATCGTGAGCTCGAGAATCAACTCACAAGAGAACGCGCTAAAGTTAAAGCACTTACTGAACAATTGCTGGCTTACAAAGCCGCAGCAGCAACATCAGTTCCAGTGTCGCCGAATTGTGCCAGCCCAGAGCCAAGAAAACAGACTTTCCAGCCCAACAATGATCAAGAAGAGAATACCTTAGCAAGACAGATGTCCAATCAACGAATCCGTCACAATATTCCTCATCGATTCAATCTCGAGTTGTCAATGCGAGCCGGCAAGTGCGCTGCCTGCTTAGAGCCAGTACAATTTGGAAAACGTTCAGCTATTTGCAGCGAGTGTCAAATATTAACCCACTTAAAGTGTTCGTTGTTGGTTCCAGCAAACTGCGGAATGCCAGGTGACTTTGCCAAACACTTGGGCAAGTCCTGGAAGACCAGCGCTGAAAGTGTTTCGACTCTTTGCAGCAGTGTACAGACTTTAACAATCGACGAGCCAGACCACACTGAATCAGACACTAGAAATCCTCGCGATAGTGATGGTGTCATTGCTGAGAGCTGGGTAAAAATACCTGGCAGAGGGAAAGCCTCTTGGGACAGAAAATATTTACGTTTAGAAGGCACTTGTCTTTGTATTTATGAGCATAAACCAAGTCCAGGTATGGCTCCCATAAGTAAAATGGAATTGACTGACAAATCATCCTACGGATTTTCCATTACCGAGGACGTTTATCAAGCCGAGGTACCAGGAACTGCCAAATCAGACCTACCATTCATCATACGAGTTGAATCCAATACTTCCAACACATGCTGGCCGACTTCCCGCTTGGACATCATGGCTCTCAGTCAAGTAGAAAAGAAAACCTGGTCAAACGCTTTAAAGTCAATAGCTTATCAAAATGGCACTAAAGAAAATGCTAAGAATTCAATGCTACAAACTGTACTGAGATTAGAAAAAAATCGCCTGGATTTGAATTGCATCATTGAGTTGGAGCAAGAGAACACGCTGCTAATTGGCGCCGAAGAAGGACTCTACTCATATCGACCAGCCCAATCTAAAATGCTGACCGCTATACGCGGTGTTAAACGTGTTCATCAACTGTCTTTGCATCCTCATCTCAATCTCGCGCTGATGATTGCCGGCGAAGATAGACAACTTGTTTGCTGTGATCTGAGACAGCTTAAAAATAATGCAATTGCCGCTGAATGTTCAAGGCCCGCTATAAATGTCACGGGTATTCTTACGGGTGCAGACAGCTGTCATCTGTATCAGCTAGAAGAAGACATACTGTGTGCAGCAACTGCTTCTTGTGTTATTTTACTTAAATGGCGCAGTGACAGTGAGCGTGGTGAATTTATTGCCATCAAAGAAATAGAAACTCAGGAACCATGCAGCTGTGCTATTTTCACAAAAAGAAATCTAATTGTCGGATGTCAAAAGTTCTTCCAGATAGACTTGAAAGACTACATGATTGATGACTTCCCCGAGGAAGACGACAGTTCCGTAAAAGCGGCACTTGCAGGAGTCGCTAAATTAGGAATATTTCCAGTATCGGTATTAAATGTTTCGACATCACAACAATCAACAGAATTATTATTATGTTACAATGAATTCGGAGTTTTCGTCAATGAATCCGGTCAACGAACCCGTTCCGTCGATCCTACTTGGAGTCATTTACCTTTTGCATTCGGTGAGTTTTAATTTAAATAAATTATCACAACAAACAATTAAACATTTAAAAATATAAATATCTAATGCTCGATATATTTTTTTTTAGCATTCAGAAAGCCGTATCTATTTATCGCACACTTTTCGTCCATCGAGGTGATTAAATTGACACCTGAGGCATTTTCTTCAGCATCAAGAACTCCTGAGAAAACCCTCATAGAATTAAACAACCCGCGTTACTTAGGATTAGCCGGAGCCAAAGGAATTTACTCAGCTGTCAGCAACTCAACGCTAGATATCGTAAAAATAGATGGAGCCGCGTCAATTCTTTCCCGAATGAGCGACAGTCTTTCGAGCTTAGACTCGATGTAAGTATTCTATTACTAGCATCAGTAATTAATAATTATAGTCATAATAATTATTATATTTATTACAGATGTCAGAATGACGACAGCAGTTCAGAGTTCAGTTTCACTCCCAGTCTTCTCGAAACTCTTGACAATCCCAATAAGCGAGTCCACTTTGCCAATCTCTCTAATCGTTGATATTAATTTTTAGTTTAAAAAATAACTTATTTTTTTTTTAAATTTTTACTTAAATGCTAATTATTATTTTTTTGAAAAATTTAAATTTCTCAGTTTAAATTTAAATTTGATTACTAGACTTAATAACTGATTTTGATGTTTAATAATTTAATGAATAATTACTTTAAGTAATTAATATAATTATTTGATATTATCAATTAAATAATTATCGTAATTTTTAGTAATTAATTACAAAAAGTTTAAACGAGAGTACAAACTCTTGCCATTAAGTGAATCTTCACAAAATTAGAAAGTAATAAATCTACTTATATATTTATTTTATATCATTACTCATAAGCAGATAAAAAATTGTATTAATTAGATCTGACATACTTTTAATTATTTATTTATAATAAAATCTATTAGTTTTTAAAACAATTGTATGACTAATTAACTCATACACGATCTGTTAATAAATGAAAGAAATTTTTCATGAACATAAATTTAAAAAACTTAAGTACTTATTATTTTATAAAATAATAATTAATGCATAAAATTTAATTGTATTTCAATATAATAATAAAATATATTTTTTTTCTACGCGTTTTCACTTTGTATTAAAAAAAAAGATTTGTGTTATTTGTGTAAATAAATACAAATAATTATATGAATAAAAAAATTTTTTTTTATTTAATTGTAAGATAAATTTTTTAAAACTTACTAAGAATTAATCGTCACCTGAATGGATATTTAATGTAGAGTTGGCGCGACATCCGGCAACCCTTGACACTGAATTTAAAAACTGAATATTTATTACAATTTCTTAGGGTATAGACTTTTGTCATATATATATATATATTTTTTTTTTGCCGCTAAGTAATAAATCTGCCTTCGAACAATGAATTGAAATCTGATGCATCCAAGTTCAACGATCTTAAAATCAATGTCTACGTCATTGTTTAAATAATTATTTATTTAAATTTAAATTCTACGCATGCGTAAATTATATCCAAGGCCCAAAAACAATTTTTTTTTAAATATTAAATTAAATACATAAAAAATAATGAATCAAATCCTTGGGAATGGATTTAAATTTTGAATTATCAGACAATAGATATTATTGTTAATTAAATTAATTTTTAATTATTATTATTGTATCTAAGAATTTGTTTAATAGATTTAGATAAATTTAAGTATGATTTCTTGTATAATAGGATGTTAAATGTTAATTAGTTAGATCCATAAAACCCCAAAGGTTAATTTTAAATAAAATAATTTTATTTAAATAATTAAGTATTAATCGCACAATCCTATTGACCTGTCCTCAGCACTTGGTGGGAAGAACCGCTGTTATAAAAACCCGAGGACGGCTTTTTTCTCCATCATTATAAGTCACCCTCCGTTTGCGTAATATTACCGAGTGATTTTGGAGGGATTGACGTAATTCTATTTTATTTAAATCTCATGCATGTGAAATAAAAAGTGACATTTTATTTATTTTTTTTGCTGATGAACTCTTGCTAATTGTGATTTGGGTGTTGAGATAAATAAGTGAAATTTTTTTGATTTATCTAAAGTAGAATGAAGGATAAAAACCAGACGGAAAGCTCGGGGAGCTTCAATCCCTGTACCCAGAGCATGATGGATCCCGGTGAAGAAATCGTAATTTCCGGTATCGCTGGAAGGTTCCCGGAGTCTAATAATATGAGACATTTCCAGGAGAACTTGTTCAATAAAGTCGATCTCGTGACCGATGACGATCGTCGGTGGAAATTGGGTGCGTATTTTTTATATTATTTTTTTATTTTGAAAAATTAACTTATTGACTTTATTTTTCAGATCATCCGGAAATACCCCAACGTACGGGAAAAATAAATAACGTGGGTAAATTCGACGCGCTCTTTTTTGGAGTTCATTTTAAACAGGCGCACACTATGGATCCCATGTGCAGAATGTTGATGGAGCATGCGTTTGAAGCTATTGTTGATGCTGGAGTCAATCCAAGGCATTTGAGAGGAACTAGGACAGGCGTTTTCATTGGCGCTTGTTTCTCTGAGTCGGAAAAAACTTGGTTTTACGAAAAGCTTCAGGTATCTTTTCAAATTCACCTGTAACAGGGATTAGAAAATTTATGAGTTGATGATATTCTAAAGTAAAACAAACTGTTACCAGGTCAATGGATTTGGAATAACTGGATGCAGTAGAGCTATGCTGGCAAATCGACTTTCCTACTGGCTGGGAGTAACAGGTCCCAGTTATACTGTTGATTCTGCTTGTAGTTCAAGTCTCTTTGCTATGGAACACGCGTACAGGGCGATACGCAATGGACAGTGTGATGCTGCGCTTGTCGGAGGCGCAAATTTGTGCCTTCATCCATATGTCTCTCTTCAGTTTTCTCGTCTTGGTAAGAAATCGTCGGTAGATAGAGAGGTCTACCTGTGAAATAAAAAAAATTATAATTTAAATTATTTATCAACTACTTACAGGTGTCCTGTCTGCTGACGGGCGTTGCAAATCGTTTGATGCTGACGCTAACGGGTACACTAGGAGTGAAACTGTGAGTATCGCTTTCCTGCAAAAAGCCAAAGACGCAAAACGTATTTACGCGACGATTATTCATGGCAAAACCAACTGCGATGGGTTCAAAGAGCAAGGCATCACTTTTCCGTCTAGTGTTATGCAGAGTGTGCTTCTTAAAGAATTTTATGACGAGTGTAAAATCCCGCCGAGCATCATCAATTACATCGAAGCTCATGGAACTGGTACCAAAGTCGGTGATCCGGAAGAAGTCAATGCTATTGATACTGTTTTCTGTCCTGGGCGCAAAGAGCCGCTGAGGATTGGATCAATTAAGTCTAATTTGGGTCATGCCGAACCTGCAAGTGGAATGTGTTCTATTGCCAAAGTTGTGATTGCTAATGAATCAGGTATCATACCGCCTAATCTTCATTACAAGAGACCTCGTGAAGGAGTAAAGGCACTTGAAGAAGGCCGGGTCAAAGTTATTACGGAGCCGACGCCTTGGGAAGGCGGATACGTAGGTGTGAGTTCTTTCGGCTTCGGAGGAGCCAACGCTCATATTTTACTCAAGTCCAATCCTATTGATAAGATCAATGGAGGTGCTCCGAGTGATGATTTGCCGAGGCTGGTTGTGGTTTCTGGTCGAACTGAAGCAGCTGTTGAAGCTCTGCTTCACGATGTAAGTGGATCAACTTTTTATTCATTGACGCAGTGTTTAAATATTATTTTTTTTTTAGGTGGAAAGCAGACCACTTGACGTTGAATACGTACGGCTGCTTCAAGATATTCATTCAGAAGATATTCCTGGACATTTATACAGAGGCTACACCATCTTAAGTAAACATACCACTCAGGAAAACCGAATCAGAGATATTGAGCACTACCCAGGTGCTAAGAGACCTATTTGGTTTGTCTTCTCTGGCATGGGGTCGCAGTGGCCGGGTATGGGTACTGCCCTTCTACGGTTCCCTATTTTTGCTCAAGCCGTAAAAAAATGTGACGCCGTATTGAAACCCCGTGGTGTTGATATTTACGACATCTTGACGAACCCAAATAAATCAACCTTCGACAATATTTTGAATTCCTTTGTTGGAATCGCTGCTGTTCAGATAGGTCTCGTTGATCTTCTCACATCACTGGACATCGTTCCTGACCGTATAATCGGTCACTCTGTCGGAGAACTCGGTTGCGCTTACGCTGACGGCTGCTTCACCGCCGAGCAAATGGTTCTGGCAGCTTACTCACGTGGTCTGGCTTCTATTGAGACCAAGACTATCTTCGGATCTATGGCCGCTGTAGGATTGGGCTACGAAGACATCAAAGATCTCTGCCCACCTGACATCGAAGTTGCCTGTCACAACGGCCCTGAAAGTTCAACTATAAGTGGACCCGCAGAATCTATGAAGGCCTTTGTAGCTAAGCTCCAATCGAACAAAATCTTTGCCCGAGAGGTTCCTTGCAGTAATATCGCTTATCACAGCCGTTACATCGCCGAAGCTGGACCAAAACTAATGAAATACTTGAAGGAAGTGATTCCCGACCCTAAACCAAGAAGTCCCAAGTGGTTGAGTACCTCAGTGCCGCGCAGCCAATGGACTACACCTCAAGCTCGGCTGTCATCAGCAGAGTATCATACCAACAATCTCTTGAATGCTGTCTTGTTTGAAGAAACTGCAGTCTTGATTCCCAAAGACGCTGTGACAATTGAAATCGCGCCTCACGGACTACTTCAAGCCATCCTACGACGATCTCTCAGTCCCAGTGTCACCAACATCCCTCTGACTCAACGTGGGCACAAAGATAACGTTGAAGTTTTCCTTCAAGCAATCGGCAAAGTCTATGACGTTGGGTATCAGCCACAAATCGCTAATATCTATCCTGAGGTCCAGTATCCAGTGTCTCGTGGAACTCCTATGATCTCTCCCCTGATAAAATGGGAGCACTCGGACGACTGGTACGTCACGTCATACAGAATGCAGGAAAAAATAACTTCAGGAGAGCGAACTGTTGAAGTAACGTTGAGCGACGAGGACTATGAGTACATGTCAGGCCACGTGATCGACGGAAGAAACCTCTTTCCCGCCACTGGATACCTTGCACTTGTTTGGGAAACTATTGGTATGATGAAAGGCGAATTGTACACCGAAGTGTCTGTAGTCTTTGATGACGTCAAGTTCCTTCGGGCTACAACTATTCCCAAAGAAGGTATTGTAGAAGTAACTTTGATGGTTCAGAAAGGTACAGGTAGATTTGAAGTAGTCGAGGGAGGTGTTGCTGTCGTCACTGGATACGTGCATTACACTACCAAGCCATCACTAGCTAAGATGAATCCACCGGAGCCTGAAGAACACGAAGAAGAAGAAATGTCCAGCAAAGATGTCTACAAAGAACTCCGACTCCGTGGATACCAGTACAGTGGTCTTTTCCGGGGAATTAAAAGTGCATCGATAACCGGTCAGACCGGCAAAATAGCTTGGGCAAATAATTGGGTCGCGTTCATGGACAATATGCTGCAAATGCAAATACTTGAAATGGACTCACGAGGACTATTCGTTCCTACTGGCATCCAAAGACTTGTCATTGATACCAAGACGCACTTGAATCAAATCCGTGCTATGCCTGATGATGTCAAAGGTTTGATATACTATTTTATTATTTTTTTTTTTAAATAATTACCTGACAATTGTTTGTAATCTGTAAATTGTTATTTTTCCTTTAGAGTTTCCAATTTATCGATACAAGACATTAGATTTGATCGTAGCAGGAGGAGTAGAAATCCGAGGGCTAAAAGCCAGTGCTATTGGACGAAGAAAACCTGCTGGTGAGCCTGTTCTCGAGTCTTATCGATTTGTCGCTCATCGAGATCAGGCAGAAATTTCTTTGCAGGAAGCTGTGCGTCTAGCGATTCACTTGGCTTTAGAAAATTACCTGGGAGTTAAAGTTAAGACTCTAGAGAATTTGGAAGCCGATGAAAAGTACCCAGTTGAAGATTTATTTACTCCTATTGTCCAAGAAGTTCTTGGTGACATTCCTCTTATTCAAGCAGATTTGAATATTCTCGCTTACGGGAACCCCTTCGAAGAGGACAAGCTACCGGCGAATATCAACGTAACTGAAGCTAAGAAGCTGCCTCCAGACACCAATGCTATGATTCTGACCGGTCGTGGTCTTTTAACAAAAGAGAAGAGCGGATCGCTCTCACAACTGCTGTTTGCTCTTAAAGATGGAGGGTTTGTACTAACTCTTGAGTCAAGAAATACAAACGATTTATCTGTCGCAGCTAAGAAACACAATCTTGATATTATTCTTGAGAAGCTCGTCAATAATTCGCTATGTATACTTTTGAGGAAACGGGACAAGCTACCGAAGAAGTCAGTAGTTGTGAGAGTCGACAACGATTCGTTCGCTTGGGTCGATGAACTGAAGTCTGTTCTCGGAAAAGAAAAAGAACGGGAATTCAGTGGCAACAGCCGCGTCATTTTGGTGAGCGAAAAGAGTTTCGAGAGCGGGCTTCTGGGATTAGTCAACTGTCTACGTAAAGAGCCAGGTGGTGAAGTGATAAGAGGGGTACTGGTTCAAGATGAAAAAGCGCCAGACTTCTCTCTCACATCGGCACTGTATGCGGATCAACTCAAGCTAGATCTCGCCCTTAATGTTCTTCGACCCAACAAGACTTGGGGTTCTTATCGCCATCTTCACTTGCCAGCCCAAGTTCCTCGTCCTGTCCACCAGGCCTGGGCCAATCAGATCGTAAGAGGAGACATGAGCTCATTCCGCTGGCTCGAAGGACCAATTCAACCTGGTTTCAGTCATCCTGATTTAGTTGATGTTGTTTACTCAGCAGTGAACTTCCGCGATATAATGGTGGCTAGTGGTAAGCTTGCATCTGAAGTGGTCGCCAAAAATCGATTCCTTGAAGAATGTTGTATCGGTTTTGAGTACAGTGGAATCGATCGTTTCGGGAAACGAGTCATGGGATTAGTTCCAGCTCGAGCCCTTACCAATAAGATTGTAATCGATCGCCATCTTTCTTGGTACGTTCCCGATGGTTGGACTCTTGAAGAAGCTGCTACAGTACCGTGTGTCTACGCGACAGTGTACAACGCATTGTACATAAGCGGTAAAATGAAGAAAGGTGATAAAGTTCTCATTCACGCAGGATCGGGTGGTACTGGACAAGCAGCTATCAATCTGGCACTCAACGAAGGCTGTGAAGTCTTCACGACTGTCGGTACTCCGGAAAAGCGTAAATTTGTTCGAGACAATTTCCCTCAAATTCCAGATGATCATATTGGAAACTCGCGTGACACTAGTTTCGAAACAATGATATTGGAAAAAACAAATGGGCGAGGTGTTGATATTGTTCTCAATTCCTTGGCTGATGAGAAACTTCAGGCGTCACTTCGATGTCTAGGAAGTGGAGGTCGGTTCCTAGAAATCGGGAAATTTGACATGGTCAATGACAGTCATATTGGTATGGCCGCATTTCTTAAAGAGATCAGTTTCCACGGAATACTTTTAGACCTTCTCTTTGACGCTGAAACCGAAAAAAAAATTGCTTTAAAAAATATCTTGCAGAAAGGATTAGATAGTGGCGTTATAAAGCCTCTCGTACGAACCGTTTTCCCGAAAGAAAGTGTTGAAGCTGCATATCGATACATGGCTGCTGGCAAACATATTGGAAAAGTTTTAATCAAAGTAATAGACGAAAAAAACCTTCAAAATACAAACATACCAGCTTTACCTCGTTATAATTGTCTGCAGAACCGTAGTTACATTATTCTCGGCGGTCTCGGCGGGTTTGGTTTAGAGTTAGCAGACTGGCTAATACTCCGCGGTGCCCACTATCTTGTTCTTACTTCACGTTCAGGGTTGAAAAATGGCTATCAACGTATGCGAGTACGTTTATGGAAAAGCTACGGAGTCAAGGTTGAAATAATAGCTGGGAAAAACGCCGCAAATCATCAAGATTGCGAAGACATTATAAAAGCAGCAGAAAATCTGGCGCCAGTTGATGGAATATTTAATCTCGCCGTTGTTTTGAAAGACGGTTTGATTGAGAATCAAACCCCTGAAACTTTCATAGAATCTTTCACAGCCAAAGCTTGGAGTACGAAAGTTTTGGATGAAGTATCGAGGAAATTCTGCCCAAATCTCCGACACTTTGTTGTTTTTTCATCAGTCTCGTGTGGACGTGGTAATGCCGGACAAACAAACTACGGCATGTCCAATTCTATTATGGAAAGAATCTGCGAGAAACGAGTGGCGCAAGGTCTTCCAGCTTTGGCTGTCCAATGGGGAGCTGTTGGAGATGTCGGTCTGGTTGCTGATATGCAAGAAGACAATAAAGAACTTGTAATCGGTGGAACACTGCAGCAAAAAATAACGTCGTGTCTTCAAGAACTGAACTATTTCCTCACCCAAAACAATCCAATAGTTTCTAGTATGGTTGTGGCTGAGAAACGAGCAGGCGGAGCTGGATCACTTAATATCGTTGATACAGTACTCAATATCATGGGCGTAAAAGATTTGAAAACTGTCAGTCATCACACATCTCTAGCCGAGCTCGGCATGGACTCAATGATGGCCGTTGAAATAAAACAGTCGTTAGAACGCGAGTTTGAAATTTACCTCACAGCTCAAGACATTCGTGGACTTAATTTCGCCAAATTGTTGGAGATGAACTCGAAAGATCTCGAAAAGAAATCAATGAATCGATCAACTAATAGCGATACAGAAACACTCACAGGAATGAAATTGTTCGTCCGATTACTCGGCGAGGAAAATGAGTTTTCCGAGATTTGTATGAAATTACAGACTAAGGAAGAAGCCGGCAGACACGAAGTATTCCTCATACCAGGTATTGAAGGTTGTGGATCCGTATTCTTCAACCTCGCCAGCAAAATTAGATCACCAGCAACCTGTTTGCAGTTAGACAACACTAATACCGAATACTTGTCAATTTTCGATATGGCCAACCAATTATTACCCGTAAGTTGTTAATTAATAATCTCAATCCATAAAAATAAAAATAATTGTAGACAACTCATTAAAAATTTTTTTAGCACCTCCTGAAACGAAATGAAGGTCGTAGGGATTTCGTAATCGCAGGATATTCATTCGGATCTCTCGTGGCTATCGAACTAGCCAGAAAATTAGAAGCTCAAGGCTTAACTGGTAGACTAGTACTAATTGACGGCTCACCTGATCTCATGAAAGCCATCAAAGACCAGCAATTGTCGGCATCCAGCGATGAAGAACTAGCAACGAATGTTCTCGTCGGCATTATAGATCTGATTGCGCCGTCACTGAGTGGAGAGGTGATAAATTAATAACATTCTGTCTAAATCAAATAAAATTTCTTCCCATCGTCTTCAATAAAACTATAATTTTAAAAAATTTATGTTTCAGCTTTTCATGGAGTTACAAAAATGCGATAGCTTCAAGTCAAAGCTTGATGCGTTCATGGCCCGGGTACCAACGGAGTCATTGTCAATATCTCGTGAGAATCAGCGTAATATATGTGCGTCAGTTTACAATCGCTTGATTGCCCTGCAGAATTATGATACCTCAAATTTACCACCTCTGCGGTCGTCTATTATACTTCTAAAACCGTCAATGCCGACGCTTAAATCCGTCAGTGGGGATTACGGCCTCAGTAGTATTACTCGCGAGAAAGTTGAAGTACACGTTATTGACGGGAATCATGTGACGATATTAGACGAAGCTAAAATAGCGACTGCAATAAATGGCGAACCGCTTGAAGACGCAGACGCATTCAAAGCTAGAATTATGGAAGATGGTAAAATTCTAGCTCCAATTTCAGATCCACACTACAGTAGAGCTTAATTTAATTTAGTTAATAATTCATACTTTCACAAATTTATTTTATAATTTACTTAATACTCTTATTTTTAAATGAAATTGTTTTTTTTTCTAACATTAATTGATGCAATGCGGAGTAATAATTACAATATCATGTTACATTGATTTTGAATGAAGACACATTTATTGTATATACATTAGTTCGAATTTTTGTAACCCATTTACCAATTAATCTACTGAATAAAAATTTAATTCCACTTATAATATCCACAAAAATGTTTATTGATTTAATAAAATTATATGAAGATATAAAAAACTTTTTTTATTTTTTACCCAACTGTACTTATTTTTAATTGTAAGACATTAATTTATAAGAGTGCCAATATAATTATTATTAATAATAATATACGTAAAAAAAAAAGTAATTTGATGTATATATTTAAGAAATACAAGTTCTGAAATTTTCAACTGCAGAATCCATAAGGGCGTGGAAAAAAATTCAAAATTTCTATTTTTTATTTAAAAACTTCTAAATTAAAAGTGATTTCTTCTCTACTGTGATTTCTTCTTCACCGCAAGCATATGAATGTCAAAAACTGATGAATAATTTTTAAATTTGAGTAAAAGGTTTTCAAATTATTCTTTTTCGTTATTAATGTAATTTTTTAACAAAATTTATTTCAAAGAAATGTCAAAATTTGTATCAAAATATGTACATGTTCTTTCAAAATAAAATCAAAAAAATTATCCTCTTATTTTATTGCAAACTGCCTTGATTCCGTGACCGCATGTTTAGTTAAAGTAAACGAGATCTATAATTGAATTTAAATAAACTAAAATTATTTTTAAAAAATCTAACATGACCATTTGAGATCTAGACTTTTGGATTTTCAAATTTTTTGACTGTCTCTGATGGAATCTATAATTTTGTATGAAAAACAGGATCAGCAGTTACTTTTTGACGTTGATGGTAATTATTAATTTATGTAAAGACAACAATAAAGTAGTAAAATATTTAAAAATTATGAAGAAATAAATAATTAATTGAAGCCCATGTTGATGACTCATGATAGGCGTAATATCCGCTAACTCTTGACACCGAATTTCAAAATTTGAATATTCATAAAAAGTGTTTTTTGGGCATAATTAAATTAGCTTTGAAAAATACCCGCATATAGTAGATGATAATTAATGAGTATTGTTCTAAATGGTTAAATTTGTTTAATAGATTTAAATGGATGAATTCAGGTAATGTTTTCACAGCTTAAATGTTTATTAATTAAATATATAAACTCAAAGGTGACTTGTAAATTCAATGATTTTTTTTTAATAGTTAAATTTATCAGAATTCAATGGCATTTTGTTGACCTGTTAGCACGTGGGATGAGTAACTTTAGCTACATTATAAAAACCTGATCAAGACTATACTCTTCATCATTGATCGTTGATCCTAGTTACCTGCCCGCTGTGCAACGCTGACAAGGATTATTATAGACTTTATAGGAAATGATCATCGAATTATTTTTTTTTATATCGTGTTTCTGTTAATGGTGAAAATAAGTTATCTTCTGTGGACAATTTATATATAGAAAGACATAATGAAGACTAAAAACCTGGTAAAAAGCTCTGTGAGCTTCAATCCTTGCACTCAGAGCATAATGGATCCTGGCGAGGAAATCGTCATCTCTGGCATCGCTGGAAGATTTCCAGACTCGGATAATATGAGACATTTTCAAGAGAATCTGTTCAATAAAGTTGATCTCATTACTAATGATGATCGTCGTTGGAACTTGGGTGAGACTATACTTTGGTATCATGTTAGAAAAAAATTATCAAAAATATATATTCAAACCACTTAACTTTCAGATCATCCTGAGCTTCCTCCACGGTTTGGAAAAATAAATAACCTGGAAAAATTTGACGCAGACTTTTTTGGTATTAATTTCATGGAGGCCCACAGCATGGACCCGATGGCCAGGATGCTGATGGAACATTCTTTTGAAGCTATCATTGATGCTGGTGTTAATCCTAAGCATTTGAGAGGCACTAAAACTGGTGTGTTTTTCAGCGTTTGCTATTCAGAGTCGGAAAAAACGTGGATCTATGGAAATTATGATGTAATTATTTGTCAATGTCGCTAATTTTATGACTGATGAGTTATTGGTAATGACTGAGGTATTAATGATGTAAAATGAATGATTGTCAGGTCAAGGGATACGGAGTTCTTGGATGCAGTAAAGCTATGCTGGCTAATCGGGTTTCTCACTGGCTAGGAATAACAGGTCCGAGTTACAACGTTGATACTGCTTGCAGTTCAAGTCTCTTTGCTATGGAACATGCTTACAGAGCTATTCGCGATGGAAGATGTGACGCTGCACTCGTTGGAGGTGCGAATCTGTGTCTTCATCCCTATTTATCGATGCTATTCAGTCGACTTGGTAAGACACTTTGTTATTTAACTACAAACAATAAAAAAAATTAAATATTAAAATTATCTATTATCAATCACAAGGTGTCCTGTCTCCTGATGGCTCCTGCAAGTCTTTTGATAATGACGCTAACGGCTACGCTCGGAGTGAAACGGTCAGTGTAGTTTTCCTACAGAAGGCAAAAAACGCAAAACGTATTTACGCTACGGTCGTTCATGGCAAAACCAACTGCGATGGGTTCAAAGAGCAAGGCATCACTTTTCCATCTAGTCTTATGCAGGGTGTGCTGCTGAAAGAATTTTACGAGGAGTGTAAAATCCCGCCGAGTATTGTCAATTACGTTGAAGCTCATGCAACTGGTACTGCAGTAGGTGATCCAGAAGAACTTAATGCTATCGATAGTGTTTTTTGTTCTGGACGCAAAAAGCCATTGATGATCGGAGCAATTAAGTCTAATTTAGGCCATGCCGAACCTGCGAGTGGAATGTGTTCTATTGCCAAAGTTGTGATTGCTAATGAATCAGGTATCATACCACCTAATCTTCACTTCAATCGCCCTCGTGAAGGAGTAAAGGCACTCGAAGAAGGCCGGGTAAAAGTTATCGCGGAGCCGACGCCTTGGGAAGGCGGATATGCAGCTGTGAATTCATTTGGCTTTGGAGGAGCCAACGCTCATATTTTACTCAAGTCCAATCCTATTGATAAGATCAATGGAGGTGCTCCGAATGATAATTTGCCGAGGCTGGTTGTGGTTTCTGGTCGAACTGAAGCAGCTGTTGAAGCTCTGCTTCACGATGTAAGTGGATCAACTTTTTATTCATTGACGCAGTGTTTAAATATTATTTTTTTTTAGGTGGAAAGCAGACCACTTGACGTTGAATACGTACGGCTGCTTCAAGATATTCATTCAGAAGATATTCCTGGACATTTATACAGAGGCTACACTATCTTAAGTAAACATACCACTCAGGAAAACCGGATCAGAGATATTGAGCACTACCCAGGTGCCAAGAGACCTATTTGGTTTGTCTTCTCTGGCATAGGGTCGCAGTGGCCGGGTATGGGTACTGCCCTCCTACGGTTCCCTATTTTTGCTCAAGCCGTAAAAAAATGCGACGCCGTATTGAAACCCCGAGGTGTTGATATTTACGACATCTTGACGAACCCAAATAAATCAACCTTTGACAATATTTTGAATTCCTTTGTTGGAATCGCTGCTGTCCAAATAGGTCTCGTTGATCTTCTCACATCGCTGGGCATCGTTCCTGACCGTATAATAGGACACTCTGTCGGAGAACTCGGTTGCGCATACGCTGACGGCAGTTTGACTGCCGAGCAAACTATTTTGGAAGCTTACTCACAAAATCCAAGTTCTGCGGAAACAGGTAATCTATTGAATACTGTACTATTCAAAAAAACTGCAGATCTAATCCCAAAGAATGCTGTGACAATCGAAATCGCGCCTCATCCACTTCTACAAGATATCTTCAGAACATCTCTTAGCCCTAGCGTTATCAATATTGCCTTGACTGAACGTAGCCAGAGGGCCAATATTGAGGTCTTTCTCCAAGCGATCGGCAAACTTCACGGCATTGGTTTCCAGCCGCAAATTTCCAATCTCTATCCTGAGGTTCAGTATCCAGTGTCTCGTGGAACTCCTATGATCTCTCCGCTAATAAAATGGGAGCATTCTGAAGACTGGTACATTATATCATACAAAGCGCAGCAAAGAATAAGTTCAGGAGAGCGGCTGGTTGAGGTGAATCTACGCGACGAAATTTTTGAGTTCATGTCGGGTCACGTGATCGATGGAAGAAACCTCTTTCCCGCCACCGGCTACCTTGTACTTATTTGGGAAAGTATCGGCTTGATGAAAGGCGACATGTACACCCAAGTCTCCGTAATCTTTGATGACGTCAAATTTCTCCGAGCTACGACTATTCCCAAAGAAGGTACCATAGAATTTACCTTGCTGATTCAGAAGGGTACAGGAAAATTTGAAGTAGTCGAAGGAGATGTTGCTGTCGTCACTGGATACGTGCATTATACTACCAACCCATCTCTAGAAAAAATGAATCCCCCGGTACCTCAAAATCACGAAGAAGAAGAAATGTCCAGCAGAGATGTCTACAAAGAACTCCGACTCCGTGGTTACCAGTACAGTGGTCTTTTCCAGGGAATTAAAAGTGCATCGACGACCGGTCAGCGCGGTAAAGTAGCTTGGGCAAATAATTGGGTCGCGTTCATGGACAATATGCTGCAAATGCAAATACTTGAAATGGACTCACGAGGACTATTCGTTCCTACTGGCATCCAAAGACTTGTCATTGATACCAAGACGCACTGGAATCAAATCCGTGCTATGCCTGATGATGTAAAAGGTTTGATATACTATTTTATTATTTTTTTTTTAAATAATTACCTGACAATTGTATGTAATCTGTAAATTGTTATTTTTCTTTAGAGTTTCCAATTTATCGATACAAGACATTAGATTTGATCGTAGCGGGAGGAGTAGAAATCCGAGGGCTAAAAGCTAGTGCTATTGGACGTAGAAAACCTGCTGGTGAACCTGTTCTTGAGTATTACCAATTCGTAGCTCATCGAGATCGCGCTCTTATTTCGTTAAAAGAAGTCGTACGTCTGGCAACTCATATAGCCTTGGAAAATAACATGGGAGTTAAAGTTAAGACTCTAGAGAATTTGGAAGCTGATGAAAAATATCCTGTTGAAGATTTATTTACTCCGATTATCCAAGAAGTTCTTGGTGACATACCTCTTATTCAAGCAGATTTGAATATTCTTACTACAGAAAATCCCTTCGACGAAGAAAATCAGCCGGCGAATGTCAAAATAACCGAAGCTAAGAAGCTGACACCAGAAACCAATGCTACGCTGCTGGCCGGTCGTAGTCTTTTAACAAATAGTGAATCGCTTTCTCAACTACTACCTGCTCTCAAGAACGGCGGGTTTGTACTGACTCTAGAGCGCAGAAATATTAGAGATCTTTCTGAAGCAGCGAAAAAGTACAATCTAGACATTTTATTGGAAAAAATCGTTGATGATTCAGAATGCTTACTCTTGCGAAAACGAGACAAACCACCAAAAAAGCCAGTCGTTGTCATTGTAAAAAATGAGTCATTTGAATGGATAGACGAATTAAATTCCATACTAAAAGCAGAAAAAGAAGACAACAGTAGTGGTAACGATCGCATTATTCTAGTTAGTGAAAAAAATTTCGAGAGCGGGCTTCTGGGACTAGTCAACTGTTTACGTCAGGAACCTGGAGGTGAAATGATTCGGGGAGTTCTAATCCAAGACGAAAAAGCACCAGACTTTTCTTTGTCCTTGCCACTTTATGCGGACCAACTCAAGCTGGATCTCGGTTTGAACGTTCTTCGACCCAACAAGACTTGGGGTTCTTATCGCCATCTTCACCTGCCAGCCCCAGTTCCTCGTCCTGTTCATCACGCCTGGGGCAACCAAATGGTTCGAGGAGACATGAGCTCACTCCGCTGGCTCGAAGGACCAATAAGACCAAACTTTATTCATCCTGACCTCATTGATGTTGTCTACTCGGCTATTAATTTCCGTGATATCATGTTAACCAGTGGTAAGCTTGCTGCTGAAGTTATAGCCTTTGATCGAGCTCTTCAGGAATGTTGTTTCGGTTTTGAATACAGCGGAATAGACCGTTTTGGGAAACGAATCATGGGATTATTGCCGTCAAGGGCAATCACCAATAAAGCCGTGATCGATCGAGATCTTTCCTGGTACGTTCCCGATGGTTGGACTCTTGAAGAAGCTGCTACCGTGCCTTGTGTCTACGCAACATCGTACTACGCTTTGTATCCCAGTGGTAGAATGAAGAAAGGCGATAAAGTTTTAATTCACTCGGGAACTGGTGGTGTTGGACAAGCAGCCATTATACTGGCTCTCAACGAAGGCTGTGAAGTGTTCACGACAGTCGGTACTCCGGAGAAGCGTAAATTTATTAGAGAAAATTTCCCACAAATTCCAGATGATCATATTGGAAACTCCCGTGACACTAGTTTCGAAACAATGATAATGGAAAAAACAAATGGGCGAGGTGTTGACATTGTCCTCAATTCATTAGCTGATGAGAAACTTCAGGCGTCAGTTCGATGTCTAGGAACGGGAGGTAGGTTCCTAGAAATTGGGAAATTCGACATGGCAAATGATACTCATCTTGCTATGGCTGCATTCGAAAAGGGAATCAGCTTCCATGGAATACTTCTGGATAACGTCTTTACGGCATCTAGTGAGCGAAAGAAATGTATGCATACACTTTTACAAAAAGGTTTAGATAACGGCTTTATTAAGCCTCTCGTGAGGACAGTTTTCCCTAAAGACAACCTGGAAGCTGCTTTCCGATACATGGCTGCTGGCAAACATATTGGAAAAGTTTTAATCAAAGTGATAGACGAAAAAAATCTACTGAACACTGCTGTGCTTGCTCTACCTCGTTATCATTGTCTGGAGAACCGTAGTTACATTATTCTCGGCGGTCTCGGCGGGTTTGGGTTAGAGTTAGCAGACTGGCTAGTACTCCGCGGGGCCCAGAATCTTGTTCTTACTTCACGTTCTGGGTTGAAAAATGGCTATCAACGTATGCGAGTACGTTTATGGAAAAGCTACGGAGTCAAGGTTGAAATAATAGCTGGGAAAAACGCAGCAAATCGTCAAGAGTGCGAAGACATTATAAAAGCAGCAGAAAATCTGGCGCCAGTTGATGGAATCTTTAATCTCGCCGTTATTTTGAAAGACAGTTTGTTTGAAAATCAAACTCCTGATACTTTCAAAGAATCTTTCGCAGTCAAAGCTTGGAGTACTAAAGTTTTGGATGAAGTATCGAGGAAATTCTGCCCAAATCTCCGACACTTTGTTGTTTTTTCATCAGTCTCGTGTGGCCGTGGTAATGCCGGACAAACAAACTACGGCATGTCCAATTCTATTATGGAAAGAATCTGCGAGAAACGAGTGGCGCAAGGTCTTCCAGCTTTAGCTGTCCAATGGGGAGCTGTTGGAGACGTCGGTCTGGTTGCTGATATGCAAGAAGACAATAAAGAACTTGTAATCGGTGGAACACTGCAGCAAAAAATAACATCGTGCCTTCAAGAACTGAACTATTTCCTCACACAAAGCAATCCAATAGTTTCTAGTATGGTTGTGGCTGAGAAACGAGCAGGCGGAGCTGGATCACTCAATGTCATTGATACAGTACTCAATATTATGGGCCTAAAAGACTTAAAAACTATCAGTCATCACACATCTCTAGCCGAGCTCGGCATGGACTCAATGATGGCCGTTGAAATAAAACAGTCGTTAGAACGTGAGTTTGAGATTTTCCTCACCGCTCAAGACATTCGAGGACTTAACTTCGCAAAATTGTTAGAGATGAGCTCGAAAGATTACGGAAAGAAAACAACCAATCAATCAAACGCCGATGCTGAAGTACTTACAGGATTAAAACTATACATCCAAGTAATGGGAGAAGTAGAAGAACACTCGGAAGTCTGCGTGAAATTAAAAACTCACGACCAAGCCGATCGAAACGAAGTATTCCTCATTCCGGGTATCGAAGGCCGTGCATCCGTATTCTTAAACCTCGCCAGCAAAATCAAATCACCAGCAACCTGTTTGCAATTAGACAACAACATTACCGAATACTTATCAGTTTTCGATATGGCAAATCAATTATTACCAGTAAGTCATTACTTCATAATGTCAATCTATAAAAATTCTAATAAAATTATTTCCAGCACTTCCTCAAAAGAAATGGAGACCGAAAAGATTTCGTGATCATCGGATATTCATTCGGAGCTCTGGTAGCTATCGAACTAGTAAGAAAGTTAGAAGCTCAAGGTCTCAACGGTAAATTAATACTCATCGACGGGTCTCCCGACTTCACAAAAGCTTTCAAAGATCAAATGTTCCCGTCATCAAACGATGAAGAATTGCAGTACAATATTCTTGTGGGCATCGCAGAGATGATCGTACCCGCACTAAGTGAAGAAGTAATAACCATATTCAATAATTATTTTATTAATTGATTGCTACAAAATCCTTAACAAATTATTCCTTTCAGTTCTCTACTTCATTACAAAAATGCAGTTCTTGGAAATCAAAACTAGACACTGTTCTCAATCAATTGCCAATTGAAGCATTGCCTGTATCTCGTGATCATCTGAGTAGTACTCTCACAGCAGTTCTCAATCGTTTCATAGCCCTACAGAATTACGATAATAAAAAACTACCGCCTCTGCGGTCGTCCATCGTACTGCTGAAACCTTCAATGCCGGCTTTTAAATTCGACGACGAAGATTACGGCCTCAGTAGCATCACTGACGATAAAGTCCAAGTACACACCATCGAAGGCAATCATGTGACAATACTAAGCGATACTAAAATAGCGTCAATACTCAATGATGACCCGGTTGAAAATACTGACCCTATACCTACGGAAAATGTTATTGTTACTCCAATCACAAAACTGCAAACCTGTAAAGCTTAATTTAATATTAATGTCTCATTAAACAATTATTGTTCTATAAACTTGTCCCAGAGAGAGAATGAACTTCCCAAATCGCTCCCATTACCGATCATCCAAAACTGTGCATGCACAAGTAAAAGTGGGGAGAATTTAGTCCACAGAACATCCAGAGGGAGTAAAAACCGAAACACCCGAGGTACACTCTCTTGCTGGGAAAATTTTACAGTGAAATCTCTCTAACTTTTACACTAGACCCTTAAATGCATAGTGAAGTAGATCTACATCAGTTTATTTGTAGCTAAAATACTTTTTACTACGCATACTTTTTTTTCAAATGGAAAAAAATCCTGCATTCAAGTAGAAGTATTTGCCTAAGACCGAATAATCTGTAGCTGGTTCCAGAAATTTAAAGCCTTGTTGTCAAAGTCAGAGAGCGTCCACTGAGTTATCATTCATCCTCTCACAAATTAATTATAAAACTCGCTAAATTTTTAATATATATATATATATACATATATGTATATATATTTTTTATTTAGTTATATTGTGAATGAAAAAACATTTATTGTATATACATAAATTCAAACTTTTAATATATTCCCACTCATTAAATGAACGTAAAAAAAATCTAATCTATCTAAAATCTAACAGCTTATCATAGCTTTTATCACTAACTTTTACACTCGTTTAAATTCAACGTCTCACCATCCATACTCAGACTTATTAAGATATAATAAAATTGTATCAGCAAAATTGTACAATTGTCTGTTTTTAAATCTGATTATTAATTTCCCGCTTCTATAATATTTATCAATAATCAATTGCTCGCTTATAAACTATTTATCAATTACGTGACATTAAATTATAATTAAATGACAATATAATACAATTACGTAATGAAAATAAACTTGCCGATATTCGAATGTCTAAATATGAAACCAACTATATCAATGTAATATAATAAACTTGATACAAGTAATTAAAATAACGCGTTTAAACATTTTAATCATTTTAATAATAAAAAAAAGCTGCTGATAATTTAAAGATCCATGGGTTCTAGTTCCAGACTACTTGGCTCCAATGATTCATTCAAATTTGCCACCAACTGACTGTTGTTATTATTAAGATTAAGATTATTGTAATTATTATTGTTATTGTTATTACTGTTATTGTTGTTGTTGTTGTTGTTATCTTCCTCGTTATTTCTAGAAGTAGACGGCAGTTGTATTCCAGCTTGAGCGATGAACGATCTGAGATGTTTGCTCGGGGGTTCCCAGAGGACTAGAGCCATGGAAGGCCGCTCCCTGTAACAGAAAATCTGTTTCAATTCCTCTGCGTGTAGATAAATTACACCATTACAATTACTGCTCAATAAATAATTATGGGTCTTACAATTTTGAGAGCAGGGATGCAGGAATTAGTGGCTCTTGTTGAATTCTTTTAAGCTCCTCTGATATTACCAGTCTGGGATGCAAATTTTCACCATTTTCTACATTCAATGGATTTGTTTCTACATTCAAATCCACTTGGCTGCTGGTTGATGGCTGAGCACTGTAGTCTGCTGAGGTTGAACACGACGGTGTTGGATTGTAGCTTGAACTTATACGCATATTTTTAAAGTGCGCTGCCATTTTTTCTTCCGATATGAATTGTTTTGTCGGTCTTCTGTTTGATAATTATTATTTTCATTATTATTATTGATCTATAATTATCTAGACAATAAATAGTAAAGTATTAAAGAAGTACTCACGTATCAGGAACGTCAGGAATATCAAGTTTTCTCTTCTGGTGAACACTGGCAGGAGCAAATGAATCTTTTTCTCCAGTGAATCTCATCATCTGCGACTGCTGCATGCTGGGAATACTCCAGGGCATGTACATCGGAGGTATCTGGGGCATCTGTGACCAAGCCCCCGGCTCATGAGGTGGGTTCTGCTGACCCATCATGTGCTCGAATATTGATGGGGGTGTGTGCATATGAGGTCCGGGCATTTGATTCTGAGCTGGTGGATGAATCATTTGAAATTGTGTCGGCATTGTCATCTTGATTATAGAAATTTTAATTTATAAATATCTAGAAATAAACAAAAAGTAAAATTATCAAAATCAATTTCTCCAAGAGTATCAATTTTGATTATGAATTCATCAGAAACCTCCATAACCTTCGACTTACTTTTGTTATTTATATCAAATAATAAATATTGTAATTAATAACTTTTTAATTTTTTATTCAATTAATTTTTTTTACTCAAATTTAAAAATAAATTTAAGTAATGGACGCTAACCCCCCGGTAAATTATTTATGTTGGGACATATTGAATGATCAATTGTTTTACAATAATAATAATAATAATAATAATAATAACAGTAAGTAAATAATTGAGCAATTACGTTAATTAAACAGTAAAATAATTTACCTGACTTCCAAAAGTTTAAAAATTTTTTTTTGCCACCAGTATGTTGAAGTCTGGAAAGTAAAAAAACTTCTCGTATTTTCTGGAAACTTCTTGAAAGACTTCAGTATTATTCTACTTGATAGTACAAATGTCAAGTAATAATATTACTAGTAATGATGGTTGTAATTGATGTTATTTTAAGACAAATTAGGAAGAGCGCTGATGAATAATTGGGTTTATTTCCAAACTTTCACTCGTAATGTTTCTTTTTTTTTGTTTTATTTGGACAGATCGCAGGCACACAGTCATAAATCCACGATACACGAACACGAATTAAGTTTACAGAAGTGTTGTGTTTATTTTATGACAGCCATTAGATTACTGCGCATGTGCGGAAGATTTAGGGAATTAGGGACAAATTTTAAGTTCCTAAAAAGATCTAGGAGATTTATTTCCTTTGAACTTTTTTTTGAATCAAAATTTCAAAATTTATCATTAATATTTAAAATTAATTCAATAATTATCGTAATCAAATTTTTTGGGCAGTTTAATTTATTATGATACTGAAGTTAGCAGCCATATAAAAATTTTTGAATTTTCGTATTTCAACAAATCAATTTCAAAAAAATACAATAAAAATATGCACAAGTAGAAAATTTTAAAAACTACAGGTGCAATTTTGACAAATATTTTTTTTTTATGTTTTATCGTCTAAAAAAAAATCCAAAAATTATTAGACATCTGCTAACTTCAGTATCATAATTTATTGACAAACTAGTAAATATATAAATTACTTATTTAATTTAATTAATAATTAGTGTAAACTCTATTAGCTTTTTTATAAATACAAATTACAAAAAATTAGTATTATAAATTTAAATAAATTAATTTATATTACAATCAAAGTGAAGAGATGATAGTTTGTGTGAATTAATTAAAAAAGCTAATTAAATTTATGAATATTATTTATATTACAACTGCATTATATAATTTATTATACATTATTTTTACAACATACATTTCAATATCAATCTATTAATATATTTTGTAAATATCACTTGTATAATTTCTAGTACCTGTAAAAATGGTATCAATTAATAAATAAAATTTTTTTTTTTCATAATTGCTGATTATACATCAAATATAAAACAAAGTAGTAAATTTTATTTCATGTATAATTAGTAATTGTCAATTTTAGTGTAAAACGCCTCATTGTATATTAGTATTTTTTTGAAAATCAATAATTAATAAATAATCTAATCCGTAAATCCACTGATTAAAATTATCAATCACCGAGATTGATTAAAAAAAAAACTGAACTCTTATTGTTTCCGTTTAAACGAATCGTCAACGGTAAAAATTATGCAACTGCAATTCCTTAAATAACATACGTAATTAAAAAATAAATTATATAAATTTTAATAGGGGATTTCTTTCCGTAAGGTAGGATGAGTCTCGTGATTTGTTTTTTTTTTTTCCAAATTCTGAAGCAATCACGAGAGAAAAGGTACCACCAGATCTTCTTTGTGTTCCACTTTGACATCATTCAATGCATTGACTGCACTCTTCACCATATTCGTTATCTAGAATCACAAAAAATACATTTTTTTAAATTAATCCAACTACAAAGTCGATGTCTGATAGCCAAGTCGACGGTAAATTGACGTAAACCAACTGCCGCAAAGTTTAATACGATAAGTTGACGTCAACTTTTTAAAAAAGTCAAACTGTAGCCAACAGTTGCAGTCACTGTCAAATCGATCGCGACTGACACGAATTTTCTGACGAAAAACTTTAGCTATCAGGGTACAGTAATCACTGATGTCATTAACGTACCAGCTCTTGATCTTCAGCAGCAAGTGGTTCTGATGATAATATTCTTTCTGGTGCTGGGACATCATTAAGTAAACAACAAGTTGTCTGTGGTATTTTAACGCCACCGGTTTCTATTCTCTTAGAATACGCTCGTGATCTATCCATGTACTCATGCTGCTCCAAATTATGAGAATCCAGTGCTCCAACATCAATTACATTTCTAAAAATTAATATCGATTATTATTATCATACAATAGTGTGCAGTACATAAATTTTTTGAATCAATTCAATTATTATTCTAGTGGAAAGTCAACAACGGGATGATAAATAAAATACATACGCTGCGGTTTCATGTAATATTCTATTTAAAGCACTTTGTTCATCAGTTTTCTTTGGAATAGAACTCGCATACTGATTAACATAATCATCACTGAAACGTTATGATTAATTAATAAATAAATAATTAAATATTTATCAATGAGTGTAAATGTTGCTGACAATTATCAATTTTTAAAATTTTTGAATGCACCCGAAATTCAAACAGGAAATCGTCGCCAAAAAATTACAGTAGAAAATAAAAAATTTTTAGAGGCTCAATAATAATTATAGTGCAGCAAAATAATTTTTTGAAAACTCAACTTCCTGTTTCAAGTTCGGTCGACACCATAAAAAAAAAGTTCGTACATTTTTCGTCTCCATTTTCCATGAGTGTGAATGTAGCAGACGTCCGACAAATTTGAAATTATAAATATAGTAAATAATTTAAAAAATAAAATTTTTAAAAAATGCACTTATTAATTTCAAAATTTTTTAAAAGCGCATTTTTTTTAAATTTTATTTTTTAAATTATTTACTCCGTTTATCAATAATTTTAAATTTGTCTGATGTCTGCTACATTCACTCATCCATTTTCCTCGTGTAAAAAATTAAAAAATCAGTACATTCCCATGATCCTGAAGTTAGCAGACATTTGAAAATTTTTGAATTTTTATTTTTCAAAAAATCAATTGCAAAAAAATAAAATGAAATTATGCACATGTAGAAAATTTAAAAAACTACAGGTGCAATTTTTTAAAATATTTTTTTTTTTTATGATTTATCGTTTGAAAAAAAATTCAAAAATTACTAGACGTCTGCTAACTTCAGTATCATACATTCCCACTCATTGTTTATCAAAATAAATTAAAATAAATATATAAACAAGTACCTGTGTACACGTGGAATATTAGTATTATTACTAACAGGATCAACTAACAAATGAGTTCTCTCATTAGCTTCGCCGCCCTGAAATATAAATAATTTAAAATTTAAAAATAATAAAACACTGAAAGATAAATGACCCCATTAAAAAGTAATAAAATATAACTGATAGAGTCCGCAGTTCTCAGTGTCGAGTAATTAAAATTACTGATAAATAAATTTGATAATAAAAATAATAAACAATGTACACTGTGAGCAGCAAAAATATAAATACCTGCGGCCCACTGTCTTTATTAAACAAACTACAGCAACATCCCATGATGCCGATTATTTAATTTGAACAGCAACTTGTAGAATACTGCTAGTGCACAAGTGCAAGCATTTTTAAAATTTATTTTTTTTCAGTGCACTGTGATAAAATAGTGTGCAGACAATATTAGACAGTGAATCAACTGTTGTCTGTGTCATAAAACATAAATTATATCAAGTCAAGTGAGACAGGGTCTGGACAACAAACGGGCAATGTTTCTATGGAACGTTTTTAAGTCATGGCTCCACCTAGATGTTGGATATCAGCAGAACTTTTTGTGTGATGGTATGATTGGCTGGCCAGGTCTTGCAGGATTGCAGCATCAGCATCAAAGGAACCTCATAGAAATGCTGCCTCCAATGACATAATTTCCGTGTTCAATCATCGCCAATAAAACTTGAAATAAAATCTAATTATGGAAAATCAAGTTTTTTAACATAATATTGATAAATTTAATTGTAAAAATGTATCGCAGAAATTTTTTACGTCACTTATCAACGAGTTGTGGATCAAAAAATCAGAAGCCACGTAACGTCATTGATAAATTTGAAAAAATTGTTGATGAAGGGACAGGAAAGCGTAGTAAAGTACAGGTTAGATTTTTTTCCACCTTATTTTACATTAAATGGCGGACAGGACGATTTTTATAATAAATTTTCTATGTATTTCTAGTATAAATTACTCTAAATATTTTTTTAAAATTTTTATTTTAATTTAGGGATGGGTTAAAGTGATAAGAAAAATGAAGGACAAGGTATTTCTTGAAGTGAATGATGGCATGACATTTGAGCATACCCAGGTTGTAATTAAAAAAATAGATGCGCCCAAAAATTTGAGTTATGACTGTTCAGTATTTGCTGCTGGTGAAATAGCGTACGCACCAAATGGCAGGTATGAAATACGAGCTGACGAAGTGCGTATACTTGGATCCTGTGAAGCAGACGGTAGTTATCCACTAGCATTTAAAAAAGAGTACATACTTGATGAGTTACGTCAGCTTCTGCATCTAAGAGCTAGAACACGTGATTTTTCTAGTTTGCTGAGACTGAGAAGTTTGGCGTCCCTGGCTATCAGCAAACATATGAACCAACGGGGTTTTATAAATATACATACTCCGATTTTGACGTCAAATGACTGCGAGGGTGCGGGTGAAGTCTTTACAGTAGTGCCGGAATCACGGCAAGTACTTGACAGTATGAAGAAAAGTAACAATCAGCCACGGGAGTCTATTTATTTTGATGCGCCCACATATCTTACGGTATCTGGACAACTGCAACTGGAGACTATGGCAAGGTTGTATTGTTTAGTAATTAATTATTATTATTAATACTTTATATTAATCATAATAATAATAAATAGTTATTTTATTTAGGACACTATCAAAGGTTTACACGTTTGGTCCAACGTTCAGAGCTGAAAATTCTAAGTCACGGATGCACTTGTCGGAATTTTATATGATTGAAGCTGAAGAAGCCTTCGTTACGGACATTAGGCAGCTGACTAATGAAGCCGAGTTATTATTCAAAGCAATCACCCGAGCGTTGGTGGAAGAAGGAGCTTCTGACATGCGCGCGATAAACGCCGAGACACCTGGATGGCTTGATAAAGACTTTAGGTACATGACTTATGATGAAGCGGTTGATGTTCTAGAAAAACACAAAGATAAACTCTCGGTACCAGTCAGACGTGGCAGTGCTCTGTCCAAAGAGCACGAGCTGTTTCTGGTTAACTACAATGAAGGAATACCGGTATTCGTTATCAACTGGCCGAAAGAAATAAAGCCTTTCTATATGAAAGAGTGTTCTGATGACCCGAGCAAGGTATGATGAGTAAACTGAAGTGTGATAGCTGATGATTTTAAATTAATTGAGTACCCGTGCAGGAATAATTATTTGTTTAATGATTCAAAAGGTCGCTGCTATGGATCTGCTGGCGCCAGTGGTGGGGGAAGTATTCGGCGGAAGTCTAAGAGAAGACAATTATCAAGCATTGAAAAAAAAAATACCAGTGAATGCTGATCTTGATTGGTATTTAGATCTGAGAAAGTATGGGAATGTCCCGACTGGTGGATTTGGGATGGGATACGAGAGATTCCTTCAAGTCGTGCTCGGGATTCCTAACATCAGAGATGTTATTCCTTTTCCTAGATGGCCACACAATTGCAGTCTATGAAAACAGAAACAAATAAACTTTTCAGGGTTTTGTGTTGATGATTTATCACCCCTATGCCTTTAATGCCAAAACTGTTTTAGAAACAACCAGTTTCAACTTTTGCCGAGAGGCTGCCAGTCCGGAGCAAGACGATGGACAACAAAAAAATGCTAATTTCAGGTCCGATGCTGCCCCAAGTCTTGTTCAATTGTTCGTCATCCATCAAGTCGTTTTCATTCCTCTATCGATTCATCTCTTATTAATTCTATACTTAGTCTAAGGACAGTTGGAGAATTAAGGACAGTGAGGTTCAGAAATCACAACAGTTTTATTTAAACTAGGTTCTCTTTATTAAATATTAAGACGAAGATTCCTTCTACACTTAAAATCCTTTGAATAGTTTTTTTTTCCATTAATCTGGAGGCTTATCATTAAAGACGAAAGGATCCTTGGGTTCAGCATCTCTTCAGTGATGCTACTTAATAGCTATAACTTTATTTAAACCATTTTTTTTTTAATTTTATATTTTTTCTTCTAATAATAATCCTTACTTATTATTAATATTATTATTATAATTATTATTAATAGTATTAATTAAAAGTATAACATTAAATTCTACCTTAGGATAATTGGAGTGAACATACAGGATAATGATAAATGAAATTGAAAAAAAGTCAAACCACCGGGTGGTCAACAATTTCTTTTTTTTTTTTCTTTTTATACAACAAAATAATTTTTTTTTCTATCATGTACTGATTTTTTTTTCTTTTTTTTTTTTATACCAAAATTAAATTACTCGCATTAATCACTATCATCATCATCGTGAAAAGTATTTACACATCGTAACAATCATATATATATCACACTTTTTTACATTTCAAAATTGGTTTGAAAAAATAATTAAATAAAAAATTAAATTAAATTAAATTGAATTAAGTCGGTCGTGTATCTCCTAGAGATCATTCTTAAACTATTTCACGTTTTTCCAATGCATTCATATAAATTTTTTTTGTTTTCGTTTTGTCTCAAGGTAACAATATCGTTTGCTTACACATTATCATTAATAACAATTGAAAATAAATATATATATATATGTATCTATATATATTTAAATCGATGTAAAAATTAAAAAAGACCTACGATACTTTTCAATTAATTTACAAAGTACAAATGGTATGAAATTTTAAGTTTATAATAATTGTGCATTTTTTTGTGTTACTTAACACGACACATAGTGTTGTTTCAAGTACTCTAATTGCACATATACTACGCGGAATGATTTTATTTAAATAACTTAATTATTTATTTCTCTCGTTAATCTATTACTCTTCTTCATTAAATTTATAAATCTCGATGATCTAGTCACTGTACCGAGATTTAAATTATCATTAAATTATGTACAAGTTAAAGTATCTTTTGAATCTTCCGCCACTCACTCCGATTAGTCTATTAAAAATAATCACAATCGTTCACTCACTCTCTCATTAATTTAATTTACTTACTCGATATCTCTCCAGCTTTTTTATATAACAATTATAAATAAAAAATAAAAATAAGATAAACAAATTAATATCGACTTGTACAATTGTTAATTATTATTCGCGTAATTAACTTGTATGACTTGATGTGTCGTTGCTTCTATTTAAATATTTTTAAAAAATGAAGAAAAATTAGAAAAAAATAAACCAACGTCAATTAATTAAATGAAATTTTTAAAAAAATGATAATGTGGAGGCGAATGAAAAAGAAAAGTAGAAAAAATGAATATGATGTGTACAAATAACTAAACTTCATGCCATACAAGTTTTACAATTAATATATACATATATTAAATCGTTATTGATCTAATATATATCCGATCAGATTAAATAAATTTTTTGTTTACAACGCGAGAGCCAGCCACTGAAAATACTTTCTGGCTTTTATTTAAAACGACTTTGCGATACTATCTGGCAGTATTGTCAATACCCAAACTTAATAAATAATTATTACTATTATTATTATTTACATTATTGAACAAAGCCCCGAGAGTTCTTGGCCTCTTTGAACGGCAGGCAAGGTAGAAAGTTTCCTACCTTTTAGTGGTGCTTTGATTGCCTTGGGTTTCAAAATTTTTTCCTGTACTTCTTCACTAGGCGCTTCAGGTGCTGGAGGTTTTTGTTTCGGTTCCTCTGGTTCTCTATTTACAACAATTGGCTTCGAGATGTTTATTTTTATTCGCGTTGACGCGGTGGGCAGCGTCGCTGGAGTTGATTCTAATTCAACGTTGCCGTCCATTGAACTCGTTACTGCAGTAAGGGTCGTATCTACCACAGCCCCGATTTCCGCTACTTGAGTCTCTTCAGGTTCTAGAACAAGTAATTAAAAGAAGAAGTTAATTAACGTAAATGAGATTGAAAACTTTGAATAATTAAAGTGTGCGGAAACTTACCAGGCTCAGTATCAACTGGTTCTTTTTTAACTTCAACATTGTCCCAATTTATTTCCGTTTCATTGACATCCATCGGCTCTTCCTTGACTTTGACATCAATGTCCAAAGACTCTGTCACCATTTCTTCGGATTTAACTTCATCAGACTTAATTTCTTGTTCTTCTGGTTGCTCAGAAACTTTTAATTTATCAGTGACATCTTCATTAACGTCAGCTTCTTTTATTTCTTTCTCGTCTTCAACATTATCTGTTACCATTTTCTCGTCAACATTGTCTTTGACACTGTCTTTAGTGTCTTCAGACACTTCCTCAATCGTGTTGTCATCTTTGAGCTCTTCTTCTTCCTCAATTTTTTCTTCTTCGGCTTCAACTTGTTCGTCATTAGCATCAAGCTCTGGGATGTCTTCGTCTTTCGAATGCTCTATTGAATCTTCATCTCTTACTTCGTCGTTGTTATCTTCATCTTCATTCATAGACTCATTCAATGCTGATTTTTCCAAAGCGCGCTACAAATAAATAATTTTATTAAAGATTTAATTAACTTATTATTTATATTTAAATAGTAGTGGATAATTTAATAGGTACTACGCTACTTCTATAATTATCTATGAAAAAAAATATAAAGAAAACGTGGTGAAAAATGTGGTAACAGGAAAGCAATAAACTGGAAAAAGGGATATAAAAAATTTAACCATGGTGATAATTAATAAGAAGAACGTACCGCGAGACACTTTTCCTATTTGCGTAAGGATGCGAAGAAAATAAAAATATTAATCGATATGCCCAGCACATGAATTGTTAAGTACACCATAGAGTATATAGCCACCGAGTAAACAGTAACAAAATTAAAAAAACAATTTTTCCTTTTTACACAATTATAAATAAATTAAACTTAATAATTTATAAATTAGACAAAGACAAAACAAACCTTGTGATCCTCGAGACAAAGTGGGTGGTAATTTTTATCCTCGAAGCTAACAGCTGGCCGCAAATGCCACTCGTCTTTTTCTTCATTGAAAAACTGATCAAAAGCATCATGGCATACTTGACACCGAGAATTTTCGTCGCTGCTTGAAGGCACACTTGGTGGGATTGCGTCTTGTGATGAATCTTCACCGTTGGCTCCTACTGTTTCCGCAGATTGTCTCTCGGTTTCAAACCAACTTTGTACTGTTTAATAAAAAAATCATTTTATTATTTATTGCTACTGATATTCTATAAAAAAAAAATAAATAAACAAATAATAGACAATAATTTACCTCTGTCATCCAAGTCTTCAATCTCTTCAAACTGATTCCAGTCACTTATTTCGTACATGATCTCACGCGACTGGGCTTTCTTGGTTGAATCTCTACCCCGTCGGTTTTGCCGGAAGTGCCAGTCTAGATGATGGCTGTACCTGGTGGCTAACTCGGGTGCGAACCTCGCACCACATGAGCTGCACTGCATTCCACCGTACATCGAAGTTGAACCAATAGGCCGTACTATTTTAAGTGTCTCTGGTTTGTCTAAGCTGGCTGGTGCTATTTCCGGTTCTTTCTTAACTTCTTCTTCAGGTTTCTTCACCTCGACTTTAGGTCCTTTTCTTGGGACTATTCCGGTATCGACTAGCCTTTGATAGAGCTCGTTGAGGTTGAGATTAAGCGGTAGGATAGGCGTTGGTGCTGGTGCTGCGGGTTTTTCCATTGGTTCGGCTTGGTAAGACAGACCAGAAGAGGGTGCCATTGCAGAGGAAAGCGCCGATGACAACATATCTAATTGCAAATCTGGTTTGGCCAATGATACGTCTGACGCGTCCTGTGAAGTCGAGTCGGGTTCAGAGTTAGCAACTCCCGGAATCGGAACAGTAGAATCACTTAGTTTGTTGTTATTAGCAGCAGATGATTCTGGACACTTGCCTTTCATACCAGCAATTTTAACAGACCCCGGATGCGCTCCTCGAGGTAATACAGTAAATCTTATAAAATGTTTTTTATCTCTTACAACAATTGGTTTAGGCAATCCACCAAATTCAACTTTAAATGGCCTGCCATTAAGCAATATCGTCTCCAGAGAATCAGCAAATTCAAGTGTCTGTGGCTGATTATCTATTTCAAACATCTGCGGCTTTGAATCCACAAATACCGGGGTCATATTCTTAGCATTAATAATAAGATTTATTTTACCTATAACTAAATCAGTTCGTTTTACAGTACCAATTTTAACTTGTGGCGGTGGTCCTTCTAATTTAAGATTTACTTTTTTGTTCCCTAAGTCAACTAGCACTGGCGGGCCACCGAAGTAACACTCGTACCAGTTGTCATCAACAAATAGTTCTCTCGTCGGCGCACCGAGTCTTATCTTGTGAACTTTGCCGTCATACATAAACTCCTTGTAAGGCTCGTTGAACGAACAGGTGATGGTGTCTTTGTCATCAATCATTATCCTTCTTGAACCATTTTGGAAACCGATTTCTCTTGGGTCATCCCAGCTCATAAACACAACAGCAGTTTGACCGTAGTAACGAATTTCACGAGGTATATTGTCGATGTTTATTGATTTCATTGTGTCATTGGCTATTTCTTCTAATAATTTTGGGTCAGGTAGAGGTAGTTCGCGGCTTGGACCGCCGTGTTCTTTAGTAAGTTTGTCCATAAAGTTTTGTGTCTCTTCATTGTCGAACTTGGACATTGAGTTGGGCGAGATATTTCTTGAGGGTGGCGGAACGTGAGTTAATAAATTATTGTGAGGCGGATGAGGGCCGTTCAATAAAAGACTAGGTGGCCCATTCATGTTAGCCATGGCAGGATTTGGTAGACCCAGTGGTCCCATAGGTCCGTTTGGCATCATTCCTGGCATCATAGGGCCATTAGGACCCATAGGCCCCATTAAACCAGGACCCATACGTGGACCCATGCCCGAGTTGAAACCGTGAAACTGATTGAAGTCAGGTCGCATTGGTCCGAATTGTCGTGGATTTTGCCACGGACCCATCGCTCGGAAATCGGGGTTAAATGGATTGCCGAATGTTGGTCCAGGTGGAGGTGCCCAAGGACCTGGAGGCTGCCAAGGTCCTGGTGGTTGCCAGCGCGGTCCGTTTCGCGGGTGCGGATGATCCTTCCCTCGGTGTCCCATGTCGTCTTTTGGACTGAAACCTCCAATGTCAATTCCTTTCTCCCAAACACTTGCACCCACTTCTCTATCTTTTCTTTGTGCTGCTCTCAGTTTTTGGTCTTCGTTCATCTGCCAGACTTCTTGAATCAACGTGGTGTAGTCAGCTTCGGAAATAGAACCTTGTTTCCGTTGCTCTTCAGCCTGCTTCATTATTATCTCGATGTTACGCTCCGAATTGCGATCCGATTTATCAAAGTCACGATTTCTACGACCAGATGACCGAGAATCATCGTCATTTATAAATGGACGTCGACGATCTTTAACACCGTCCTCAGATGGTTTATTGTACGGTCGGCCTCTAGATGAACGATCTTTATTACGATCTCTGTCACGTTTATCATCACTAGTTGTTGGTTTATCACGGTCATTTTTAAATGTTGTCTTTAATTTTGCCCAACTTGTTTTATTTTCTTCACCCGATATCACTGGCGGTGGTGGAGTTGGTGGTCGTCCAGCTTTGGGATTTGTCAGTGTTCGTAAATCAACATCTTCATTACCAAACAAACTGAAACAAATAAATAAATATAAATTATAAAAATCTATTAGATAAATGTAATATTTTTGAAATATTAAAATAATTTAAAAATACTTACGTATCAAATTTTTCAGTTTTAGATTTTTTATTATTTGAATCGCCGTGCTCGGAGCTTTGTCTTTTATTAGTAGGTGGTGGTGCTAATATACGCAGATCTAAGTCTTCTTCTAAAATAACAAACAAATTAAAGTAAATAAAAATTAGTGTTACTTAAATTTTAACATCATGGAAAATATCTGAAAGGTATAGAAATAGAAGTGACGAAGAAAAATAAAAGAAGCGAAATTGAGCCGATTGACGGCAAGACTTACTTGTTTCAGCGATAGGCGGAACAACGATGCTGGCCGGTGGCGGGAGTACAGCTCGCAAATCCTCATCTTTACTGGCTGCTGATTGAATTAAAAGATCTGACGTAACCTGAGTATTTGAAAGATCCTGACTAGAATTATTATCAGGACTATGACTGCCAAGATCTTTATTGTTGCGTTTAATATAATTTCTCTGTCTGGCATTTGGTCGTATTTCTTTAAAAGTAGGCGGATGAGGAGGAGAGACAATTAATGAACCTGACTGTTCCTCCTCAGTAAGACCAACGGCGCTACTAACCAGTCCGCTAAGCGAGGAGGACGATGACGATGACAGGGAGGAGGTTAAATTTGACAAATTAGATGACTTTGAATCGTTATTTCTTCGGGGAATTTTATAGGGTGGACTAGGTGTACGCTTTCTCGATTTACTACTACTCTTCTTACGGCTCTTTGAGCTAGGAGATGAGGATTTATTGGGTGATGTACGTAAGGATGTGGATGATGATGAGGTGTCAGAGTTATCTTTTTCACGAGATTTCGACCTAATTGGACTTGCATCTCGATCAATTATTTTGGATGTTGATTTAGTAGGTGATACTTGCGACTGTTTTGAATTTGACCGGGATCTGTTGCCTACTTTTCTGTGTGACGAGGAGGATTTTGAGGAAGCGAATGACTTATCATCTTTTGTTGAAGACACTGAAGAACTGCCGCGTGACGACGAGCTCTTAGTGTCTTTAGACTTTGTCTCGCTTCCTCCAGTTCCACCTAATCCACTTCCACCACTACCAATACCACGACTTGAAGAATTGTTTGTCGCGAGAGAAGATGACGATGATGACTTAAGGCCACCACCACTTTGATTTGATTCACTTATGTGATTCATTGCTTGTTTCGTTAATAATTGCTGTTTTATTACGTGATCTGAAAGTACAGTGTTTAACGCGGCATGTTGATTCTTTGATAATTGTGTTTTAGACGGTAAATCGTTGGTTAATGATGTCAACGATGATGATAAGGTGCTTGGGCGCAGACGGGAGTCTACATCACAGCTCTGCTGCTCCGATCCTGGAGGGAGTTTTATACGAGGGTCGCGTGACACTGGACGCGCTGATGCTACCAGTAGACTGCTTGCTGGTGCTATTCGGGGGCCATTGTTAGTACCCACGTTCTTTAGTAGCGAGGCTGCGGCTGCTGGAAACTGTGACAATATCATCAAATTAATATTCCATTCACTAAATCTCTTCAATTCATTTTTTATAACAAATATTTACCTGTTTTGCAATTTGTTTGGTTGCTAGATTTGATACCGCAGCAACTACCGGTTTTTCTTCAGCAACTTCCGGAATAATGGGTGTCGGTATTAACTGCAATAGTAATTTCTTATTATTAGTATTGATTATTATTATTATTATTAATGTAGAAGTAAATTTTTATTGTTCGACAACTTACCGATTCCGTTTTGGCCAAAGCCGTCTGTTTTTGTTGCTGCTCAAGGCTCGTTTTAGCCTGCAGTAATTCCAACTCAATTTTCTGTTTCTGTAACTCAAGAAGCTCTTTTTGTTTTTTGAGTAATTGCTCACGCATTACCGCTTCATTTACAGTCGCTGGTTCCACAGAAGGAACTTTACTAGCAGGTAGTTGTTGTACTGCAGGTGTTGGTGCCGCTGGAGTTGGAGCCGAGGGCTAAAAAAATAAATAAAACAATCAGTCAGTAATTATTTCAAGAGGTAGGCCAGTGCTACTTGTCAACTACGAAATAAATAAAATGAACTTACCACATTCAAAAAACGAGGGTTGAAGTGGATAGAACCACTCGAAATAGGCGTATTTGGTACTGGCCACGCTGGGTCTATATTGCGAACATGTACATCCAGTGTAAATAATTTCTTTGCTGGGAATACTTCACCCCACGTTTGCCGCAACTTCCACATGCTCAATCTGGTACTCTCGTCAACCTATTTTATGATAAAAAAAAAAAATTATACATACATTCGTATTTATTGTTAATGTAAAAAAAAAAAATAATAAATAAACTGATCAGTTGAAGATCGGGTTTAAGAACCAGTGATAACTATTCGATTGTAACTCGTGAACTCAAGACTAATATTGATTAACTAGAGAAGCAAGAGGTCGATGTTCTTGAGCTGAAACAATTATCTTATAAATCAATGAATTTTTAATGACTATTGTAGGCAATAGAATTCCAGAATGATCACAAGAACAAAGCGGATTTAAAAGCTTGACATCACAAGTTGCCATCGAATTGCTGCCGCTGATTCTTTATTTATTAAATTATTATTATTATTTTTTTTTTTTTTCAAGTAAATTAAAGTATAATATTACCTTTTCAAAGACACTACAAAATATGCTAACTATATTATCAGTGAAGAGTTTTAAATAAGCTCCACTAACATTCTTGACGATCGAGTCGATGAGATAAAGGACCGGTAGTTTGACATCACTTGAAACCTAATAATAAAACAATAACTTACTATTTTAACTTGTTCGATATTTCCAAATCCATCTCGTCATAGTTGACTAATGAATCACTTCTTATATCATATATGTTTCCATTGTTTCACTTCACCATAAGCTCCCACCACATTCCCCCAATAAATAGTATTTAAGAAAATTTATATATTTTTAATTATAAATATAAATATAAATATAAATATATACATATACATATATATATTTATAGGGAAATTATATTTCCTTAAAATATATTAAAATTACAAAGCCATTTATTTTTTAAAAATATCCGTGCATAGTAGACGGATTAATTGACAGTAAATACAGAAAATAGTTTGAGAATAATGATAGAGTAAAAAATATTCAAAAACAAACGATAGCAGTATCGGTGATTTAAAAATGGTACTTTATTATTTATTTATTCATAATACTGATTAATATCACAGTCATGTTTTTTTTTTTTTTTGTTGTATTCGTCGTACCATAAATATATTTTTTAATTAAATTGTCGCAACGAAATAAATCACTCAAGGTCACTCCGTTGTTACTGGAGGAGACTATTGTAACCCGGACCTATTTTACCTTAATAATTAACTATATTTATATAAAATAAATAGAAAAAAAAAAAAAAAAACTAACAAATTACCAACTAAGTATCAATAAAGTTTAAGTTAAGTATCAGTAATTATTAAATATACATGTGGGTACGAAACGGACTCAGGTATACAACAGCCTCCCTTACAATGGAGCTGTTAAATCAGTCCGTACACACGTTTGTTTTTTCCTTTTTAAATTATAGTTAGTTTATCTACAACAACGCAGTAATAACGTGCATGATTAAGTTTAAATAGTCTAGGATGTATCAATAAAATATAAGAAAGAACTACAAAACTCAGTAGTCTTGTTTATAAAAATTGATGTCGAATAGAACACCCCACCAGATAGAAAATCCATTTAATCCGTCTTTTGCATCGACATGCGACAACTTTTTTTTTTTATTATTTATTTTTATTTATTTATATATTTTTTTTAAATTTAACTACAGATGATAGATAACCTTTAACAAGTGGTTCTCAACCGCTTTGACGATGGCCGATGCATGTTCGACATTGTCCTCTGCTAACATCGTGAGCATGTTTATAAGAGGCTTGCTGTTAATTGTCAAGTCCGAAAGCGACGAGCTGTACTCCTCCACGATTTCCTTCGACTTTGTTGACGCCATTTTAGTCATTTTTATATTTTAAATACAATTATACTTTGTCGGTACTCGATTATTTTATCCGGCTTGATGACGTATCTGAATAACATACAAAAAAAACTCATTAATTATTAAGTAAATAAATAAATTATTTAATAAGCCTGAAGTCAGTAGAAAATTAAGAACTTTCGGATTTTTTTTCAACGAGTAAATTACAAAAAAAAAAGAAACTAAAAAATGCACATGGGTAAAATTAAAAAACCTACAGGTGCAATTTTTTAAAATATTTTTTTTTATAATTTATCGTTTTGAAAAAAATAAAAAAATTATTAGACTTCGACCAACTTTTCAATATGATCCTGAAGTTAGCAGACAATTAGTAATTTTTGGATTTTTTTTTTACCAAATCAATTACAAAAAAAAAAAAAAAACTAAAAAAATACACATGTAGAAAATTTAAAAAACTATGGGTGCAGTTTTTTCAAAAAAATTTTTTTTTATTATTTATCGTCTAAAAAAAAATCCAAAAATTATTAGACATCTGCTAACTTCAGTATCATCTTTTCAATCATAAGTTGGAAGACAAGAATTTTCAGATTTTTTTTTCAAACAAATAAATAACAAAAAAAAATAAATAAATAAAAATATGCACATGTAGAAAATTAAAAAAAGCCACAGGTGCAATTTTTTGAAATATTTTTTTTGTTTACAATATAGTAAAAAAAAATTCAAAAATTATTAGATAACTAACGTAAGCATCATTATTATTTAATACGAGATTTTTAATTGATGCCACCAAAAGTTGCATCATTATTTAGAATAAAATCCAAAACACGTGGTGATATCTTTCGTCACTAATTACTACTCATTTTATCTCACCACACATTTAATAAAATGGTTTATTTACATGACAAATAATAAAAAGCATGTCGACATTATCATCCGTACTTCGAATGGACAAATAAAAATTTACTACTATTTCATATTAAATTTATGGAATTAAACAATCCCACGTAAATTAGTATTATTATTTTCGTACACCAACCATTCAGTAACTTGCGCTACCACGTTGCATGCAATTGATTTTAAATGTTATTTAACATATAACAATATATATATGACTATCCGTAGTTTTTTAAATAAACAAACGACATTAATTTTTACATAAAAAAAACATAATTAAATAAATTTGAAAAATTACAATAAGAAAGGCAACGAGATATTTATATAATAGCAGCTGGTTCGGATCCGCGCAACCTCGAAACAAGCTTGTACTTATCAGCGATGATATTAGACGTAAAAAAAAAAATAATACGTATAGACACTAGAAATATAAACTAACCAATTATAGGTGAGTCACATTAAATTATTAAACGCTTATCAGAGTTAATGAACAAATAAAAAAATAAAATAATTATTTATATCACGGTGGTAGTGGAGTAAACTGGTAAATAAATTATAAAATTAAACGCCCGTTGTAATCACTTTCACCACAACTAAAAAAAAACGACCACTACTTTTAAAATATATTTTTTAAAAATAATAAACTGTTATTTATATTATTAATCTAATGAACTGTTACCTTAATTACTCATATTGTTGTTAATATGCACTTGGAGTTATAAATAAAACTGCACCAGTTGATACAAAAAAAATTAACACATATTAAATGCCGCAACTAGTGTTAACTCAGTCGAGTCTGAACTCAAAATGTCGACACGACCATTCCCCTTTGGACCTCAGCAATTTCATCGAGGATGTTGCCAGCGCCCTCACTTGTTTCCGCGGCCAATGGCGACATCGTCATGTCCGGCTTTCGAGCGGCCAATCAGGTGGCGGCCAATCAGGTTGCGGCATTTTTTGAATCTGTGATTTTTCATTGGCTCTGGATTCGGCGAACTGAATATTACGTTGAGGGGGAAACTTATGGCGCGTGCTTGCGGCCGCCTTCACGACGGGTTATTCCCATGTCTAGACATTTTAAATAAAATTTATGAAGACGCCGAAAAACCTGGGGATTTAGATTAATTGATAAAATTAAATTGACAATTTAATTAGGAAAAAACGTCTTCTGTAAATAAGTCTGCAGATAAAAGACATCGGAAAATTATAAATTTTAGCTACAGAAGGGCTGAAAAAAATTTTTAAAAATAAAATGAGAGCATTGAAAGTAACTTAATACGCGCATCTATAATTATTCAAATATTAAGTAAAAATGTTAAATATGACAATTTTACTTTCGATTTGAATTACGTGACTGCGTATACCTGTAGAAAGATAAAAGCATTTGAATATTAATGGGGCTCATGTCATAAATGTTTAGTATTACAACTAATGACGGTAAATTGAAGATAATTACCTATTTTTAATGACTATGTAGTTACCTGGACCATTAAAATGAGTATGAAATAAAGGAGAGATTGTAGAAAGACTCAAATCAGATAGAGATAATTTGGTCTCCTAAGTATTTTAAGTCTGTAAATATAACAACTGTACAATAGAATAAGATTAATCCTATTGTTAAAGTTTGGACTTCGAGACGAGTGTCTGGGATGCTAATGGGAAGAAAATATTTATTTAATAGCCAACTAAATTATTTTATAGTGCCAAAAAATCCAAATATTAAAGCATAATATTATTATATTAACTTTAATAAATATTACTCGTAAATAAAAAGACACAAAAAATATATTCATTTAGAATAAATATATATATATATATTAGGGTGTGTCAAAATAAAATGATTTTTTTTTTTTTTAAGGTCTCATAGTCTCAAAAATTTCTTTGGGACCTAAAAAAAATTCTCCTAAAAAATCAGCTCGATATCTCGAAAATTGAGCTGGCGGTTAACAAGTTCATTTTCCCATTTAAAATACATGTGAAAATTTTTTTTTTAGTTTTTCGAGGAAAAATCAAAGAAAAAAATTTTTATTCCAATTTTGAATTTCACACTCTTATAGGAAATTAAATTCCCTACAAAAATGTCTTGAATTGTCATGCTCGTAACTACAATATCAAAAAAGTTACAAGCTCCCAAAGTTCAAAAAAAAGTTTTTTTTTTTAGGTATAATTATTGTTTTTACTTTTTTGTTATTGATTGGTGGTATTTTTTTCTTCTAATTTTAATTTCCAATCTTCTATATATAGCTATTTTTATGCAAGAAATATTTAAAAAATAATTTAAAACTGTGACGATTAACTTTTTTTGTGTATTGGTGTCAATCACTCGATAAAATAGATTTTTTTATTATAATAATGTTCTGTAGCGATTAAGTGAGTTACTAAAACGTTTTAAATTTGAAAATTTTATTGAAGATGTTATATAGAAAATTGAAAATTAAAATTAGAAGAAGAAAATATAACCAATTAATAACAAGAAAGTAAAAATAATAATTATACATAAAAGAAAAATTATTTTTTTTTTTAACTTTGGGGGCTTGTAACTTTTTTTATATTGTAGTTACGAACATGACTATTCAAGACATTTTTGTAAGGAATTCAATTTCCTATAAAGGTGAGAAATTCAAAATTGGAAAAAAAAATTTTTTCTTTGATTTTTCCTCGAAAAACTAAAAAAAAAAATTTTTACATGTATTTTAAATGGGAAAATGAACTTGTAAACCGCTAGCCCAATTTTCGAGATATCGAGCTGATTTGTTAGGAGAATTTTTTTTAGGTCCCAAAGAAGCTTTTGAGACTATGAGACCTTAAAAAAAAAAAAATCATTTTTTTTTGACACACCCTAATATATATATATATTTTTTTTGGAGATTAATAAATAAATTTTCTTAATTCTAATGATTATTGATTTAAAAAGTTATTATGCTAGGCAGCAGCAGCGGGAGTAGTGCGGTGCTCACTACTAGATCGCGTCCACCTTTTGTAGTGTCCCCGGTGAGAAACTTATTTCAGAATTTATAGGGGATGGTGGGGCAAAGCGGCCCCCCTGAAATTTTGATAAAAAAAAAAATTTTTTTTTCTTCGTCTGATTACTATAAATCCAATATATTTGCGCGATTTTAGCCCTACGCATGACACCTGGGGCAAAATGGACAAGCCAAAAATTTTGAAAAAGTGATTTTTTCATATTTTTATTGTCAAATTAAAAAAAAATTATTATAATTTCACATTTCTAGCCCTACGTATAACACCTGGGGCAAAATGGACCAGCCGAAACTTCCGAAAAAATTATTTTTTCATATTTTTCGGCCGTTTCTCTATGTAAGAGGCAAATTTGGTCACATAAATTTATCACAACGAGTTTTGCACAACGAAAATCGAAAAAAAAAATGGGTCTATCGGTTGAACCTTCGGGCCAGCCCTAAAACTCCCCGCAATTTTCGAGCTCCTTGAATAATACTTCATGGACATTCGAAGCGAATGACATCGAGATGACATCGACATGCTTTTGTCGAGAGTCTAAGACTCTAATAATGTTTTTCCTCCAATGTTTTTTGTCATCTTACATTGAAAGAGTATCAGTAATAATGTCGGACGATAACCAAAAGATAAAATGACGATGAAGAAGGAAAATGAGTCAAATCGATCCTCGAAAAAAAAATTTGCTGCGGGGTGACCCCTCAGAAGGCCACTTTTGTGTTGTGAGCTGCTGAGAGATCCTGGAACTCATTTGGGGCGAGGTAAAAATTTTTTTCCTCCAATATTTTCTGTTATTCTATATCAATACAGCTTCAGAAATGATAATTAAAAAGTTAATATGAGCTCTTAAATATAATTCAAAACCCGCGCTTTTCAATCTCAAGAGCAGAGCGCTACCACGTTCTCAATGGGCGAAATTTGAACCTTCAAGAATATATTTTAATATGTAATTTGAATATTTGCCCGTAGATTTATTCAAATAAGTGGAGCACTCGAGTACTTTAATAATATTCATAATTTATTAATGAATATTATTAAATCTTTACAATAAAGTCATTAATTTCGATTAAAGGAAAGGTTGCGAATTCGACTTATTCATAAGTTTTGATTTATAGACAAAACACTTTGAATCAAAATAAACGAAGATTTATTTATGTATAAGATAATAAGAAAAGTATTTATTATCTAAAGCCCACACAATCAATGTCTTAATTAACAAATAATATTAAAAATTAATTTATAATTTCATATACATAAATTATATTTTGTCTTTATTTTTAAGATAACCCGTAGAGTTTTAATGTCCTGTCCATACTCGTTGATGCCATGTACTGGGCATTTTTACCGAACCTGACACCCGTTGCTGCTGCTGTATGATCGTTAAACACCTTCAATTCCTGCCACTGCTTGCATAGATACACCCTGTAATTATAATTAAATTAATTAGTAGAATATCAAACAGATAAAATAATAATTAATCAGTAGTTTTACCTGACATCGGTACCAGAGACCGCTAAATAAGTTCCGGTTTTATCGAAAGCCAGGTCTTTGACATCATACGAGTCATCCAGTTGCAATGTTTTGAAATTCTTAAGTTTTCTCAAATCCCAGAGCTTGACACATGAATCTTCAGCTGATGTTGCGAGGTAGTAACCGTTTTCAGAGAAACTTATGGCTGTTATTTGTCCAACGTGTCCAGGGAAATTAGCGACGTTAGATTGTTCTTTGAGATCCCAAATTTTAATTTGAGAATCAGCTGTTCCGGTACCGAAAATCAAACCATCAGGATGGAATTGTGCTGCTGTTAAAGCTTCTGGACTGGAAACCTGTTGAAATTTAAAACGGTAATTAGTTATTTATAACTCTCCGATCATAGTAATATTACAAATTGAATTTAAAAAAATATTTATAAATTACTTTTGTCAATAATCTACCGGTACGAATATCAGAGAAGGCCCAATTGTTATCCAAAGATGAACTGAGTAAATAATCACCAGTGGGATGCAACGACAAACCGGTAACTGGAGCATCGTGAGCGCGAAGTAGCAGAGTAGTTTGACTTGTACCGACGTTCCATATGCGTATTGTCGTATCAGGGGATGCTGTCATCACGACATCTTCCTCAGGATGATAAACGACCTTGGTAACTTTCTTAGTGTGTCCTTTCAAAATAGCCACCACTTGTTCAGTGTCTTTGTTAAATACTGTCGCGTTTTTGTCAGCACCGCCAGTTAAAATCTTACTGGTGTCAGCGGCATGGATATCGAGAGCCAAGATACCAGGAACACTGGCCGAGTGAAGACTGGGATGTGATGCTATCGTCTGGAACTCACGGATCCTCTCAGCGGGCAACAAGTCTTCGGGAATTGATCGTCCTCGTCGTTTACGTTCTTGCGTCAAGACTGTCGCTTTCTCTTGGAGTATGTGAATGATGTCTTCAGTTATACCCGCTTGCTCAACAGGTTGGGCTGCTGTACCTCCAGCCTCGACGGCAATTGCTGGCTGTGGAATAGCTGTTGCTTGTGTGATACCACTTGGTGGTTTCAACGTCGCCAAAGCCTCACGCGCTGCTGTAACTTCTTTAGTTAATCGCGATATCACACGACAGGCCGCGTCATGCTGATAAAGTGCGTGAGAGAGCTCCTGTCTTGCTGTTTGTAATTGTCCGCGCAGTGTAAATGAATTAAGCATCACTGCATCCCATTCGTCTTGTAGTATTTTTAGAATCGCTGGAATCGACGTGGCACTTGGTGGTTTTGGTTTTACAATTGGCGATGCTGGATAGTAATTCAAATAAATTAAAAAAAGTATTAAATTTAATGATAACTTGAATGCTCATTTTTTGGCAGCAATATGAAAAAAAATTTAATACCAACCCTTGACTTCAATAAGTTGTTCAATAGTCAACTCTTTTCCATTAATTGGATCCACTCCATTTTCTGTTACATATTTTTCAATAAGTCTTTTTTCAAAAATATTTCCCGACACTGGAGAAATTACGGGATGTTCTGGCACTTCATTGGAAACTAAAATTTGAAAAAAAAAAAATTAAATAATACAACAGACGCGAATTTTTGAGGTTATAGTACCGGCTTATTTCTTTCATTTTTTAAATATATAAACAATGCGGTCATTTTTAAAATCTATTTTAATTTAAATTAATAAAATAAATTTGCTAAACTTACTTGAACAAGAAAGAGCCATTTTTACAGAAGAAAATAAACGAAATATAACACCGCCAAATAACTAACTGACTTACGATTTACTATCAGTTCCGAATACCCAGTGGTTCTCAATTGGAGTTGATTTTTTTAAAAATTCAGTTGAGAACACGGTTTTATTTCAATAAAAGATGGCTCCACGATCACCAAAATCCTGGGTCTTTGCACGATTATTTTTTAAATTTTGGCAAATAATAAATTTAACTTGGCGCAAAATTAAAATAAATAATAATTTATCTTATAGAAAATTATAAATAAATTTTTTATTTGAAATTATTCTTATAATTAATTACAAGTAAGAGGTATTTTAATTTTATAAAAAAGAAATAATTTAACAAACAAGTCGGTATGAAATATAACGACCAGCGGTTTCAGAGGGACGAATAATTTTTACTACTTGTCCTCTTTTCAGACCAAAGTATCTGGCAACAGGATCACCAGCTTGGATTCTCATCAGTTGATTTTCTTTCAACTTGTAACGAGTCAGCAATTCATCTTTTTCATCTGGAGTCAGCACAATGTGTTCAGGCACCAACTCATGCTCAGTGATATTGATGAGAAGTTCTGATTCGAGGAATTGTTCCAAGATATATTTTGGAGCCATGTCGACTAACGACTGCTTCGCTGAAGGTGTCATTCCCTGCTGTACTACAATAATTGCCCTGAAATACCCGAAGAATAAGTTATTGGTCATCAAAAAATCTCAATTTTTGACTAAACGACTGAAATTAAAAATTCTACCTGTGGATCTTTTCTTCCTGCATACGCTGGCAGTAAGTCTTGATGGTTTTGATACCGATTTTCGGTTCGTCGGGAAAGAAAACAAACAACTGGTCAGTAGGGTCGTCATTGTGGGCTACCAAAACAATCAAGTCACTTCTCGCAGGCCGTTTTTCACTCGGTTTGTCACCAAACTGATCCTTAAACTGCTCCTGTGTCTGATCGAGTTCATCCTGAGTTACCAGATAACCCCGGTCGTGACACAGCTGCATAATTGTCTTTCTGATTCGCCACAATTTATATGTTTCGGCTTCGTCATCCATTTCTGTAATTTTTTAACAGACATTTAAATATTTAAAAGTTCATTTTTAAATTTAAAAAAAAAAAAAAGTTTACTTACTTTGTTAATTAAGTTTTATTTATTTTTAAGAAAAACAGTAAACACCACGTTGAGGATACGATCAGCGATGATTGTGATTGCGTCCAAGTGTTTATAGGTTAATTATCACAGAAAATGAACATGAGCTGTACCGACTCTGATTTATGAGTGTGAATGTAGCAGACGTCAGATAATTTTTAAATTATTAATAAATCGAGTAAATAATTTTAAAAATAAAATTAAAAAAAATGCACATTTAAAAAATTTTCAAGTTACTAAGTGCATTTTTTTAAATTTTATTTTTTAAATTATTTACTCTATTTATTTATAATTTCAAATTCGTCGGACGTCTGCTACATTCACACTCATCTCCAATTTTACTCGTTGATGGTAAAGTATCAACTGATGACTGTTTTCTGTCACTGCGCACATCCTAACTGCGCATCTGATCTGATGTTTGTAAGGAAGATTTTTTGCGTTTCATGTCTTTTTTTATTCGAAGATAATCATAATAAAATAAAAAATACTGGAGGATATATCACCCGAAGACGTCAGGTAACTTCAAGTAACGAGTTGTAGTTTATCGAGTCTACATATACGGAAATATACACACGCAATAGTTGGAGTTTTATAATTTAATTGTCATTTTTATGTAATGATAATGACGGTGATATAGAAATTTTATGACAGCAGGATGATCTGTGTGTCGTTATTTGAGCTGATAAACTTTTAAAATCCGTTGTCATTGATAATGAAAGTGGTTACTATTAACGGATGACATTGTTGTCTGACTTTTGTTATTATTGTTGTTCGTAACTGTAAGTAGCGATATAAAAAAATTTCTAAATACTTTTGAGGAGAAATTTCACAATCAGTGAGATCACCGTCAAGGTGAACGAACAAGAAAACTGTGTTCATTAATGGAGTAATAACAGTAATAATTTTTTAACAATAAAACAGAGACTGATGAAAGGAGAGTGAAATATTTTTAATTATTTTTTAAAAACAATTTAAATTTACTAGTCAATTCGTTTTTTAAAATTTTAAATGCGATGGAGGATTACAAGTTTTTATTCAAAGTCGTACTCGTTGGTAATGCTGGTGTTGGAAAAACTTGTCTAGTTCGTCGTTTTACTCAGGTAATTTTATTTTATTATTTTAATTTCATTTTCGCTGATAATTTTTCTGCTCGCAGTCAGTAAAATTATCTCCTATTTTATTTAATTCTGTATTCATTTTTTTAGGGTTTATTCCCACCAGGACAAGGAGCTACTATTGGAGTAGATTTCATGATAAAGACTGTGGAAGTAGAGAATGAGAAAGTTAAGGTAAGTCAACCTTGATTCGCTGAAGAAAATCCTCTGTACGATGATAATAAATAAATTATTTAATTAAACTTTCAGTTACAAATTTGGGATACTGCAGGCCAAGAACGATTCAGATCTATAACCCAGAGCTATTATAGATCAGCTCATGCTCTTATTCTCGTATACGATATTTCTTGTCAACCGACATTCGATTGTCTGCCTGACTGGCTAAGAGAAATTGAAGAGTACGCAAGTAATAAAGTGCTGAGGATACTTGTTGGTAAGTAGTCCTGGATTTTTCGTTGTGAAAAAAAAATTTCCATAACTGGAATTTCGAGTTTTAAATAAAACTGAATTTAACTTTTATTATTTTCCGTAGGCAATAAAATTGATCGTGAAGACAGAGAAATTCCTACTCATGTAGGTGAAGATTTTGCTCAAAGGCACGGGATGTATTTTTTGGAGACTTCAGCTAAAGAGGCTGAGAATGTTGAAAGATTATTTATGGAAATAGCGGCTGAGCTTATGGAGGTAAAGTTTTAATTGTAAATTTTGATATTAATTAATTGAATATTTTAATAACGTTAATTTTAAAATTAATATTTCTGTGCTTCTGTTGTTATCACAGCAAGCTCGAAGTAAAGAATTGCCGAGATACGAGACGAACGCAACTTCAATTAACGGAAAAACAACGTCAATTGGTGACAGCGGCAGCTGTACGTGTAGTAGATTTTCTTAATTACTAAAGAAAATAATAAATTTTAAATTAAAACGAAGGGTAAGAATTTATTTTTCATTCCAAAAATATTGGAGACTTTTATTCTTCAATGTATTTACAAATAATAACGACTCTTCGATTAATTTGACCAACAAATTACAATACAAGTGATATTATTTTCAAGCTCAATAGTCATTTTTTCATGTCTAGAATTTTTTAGTCAACAGTAAGATGAAATGAATAACAAGTAATTATAAATATTTGTGGAGGTCGTAGTTTTGTGTGAATTAGCAAAAAAAAAGTGAAATATAATTAGTTTTTTATATTGATCAGACCATACATTTACCTCCTTGAGACCAGTGAACTCCATTGAGATTACAAATAATTTATTTTATTTAAATTTTGACAGCGACTGTCTTGAAAATAACGCGTGCGATATCTTGTATTTTTGAATTGTCTACTTCCGTTTGCATTTTGGCAAGCGCTGAATCTAGATAACGAGTATCTAGTTTTTAATTTACGGTCAATATTGATACTCATTTTATTATTTTTTGATTTGTCAGTTAAATATTCATTAGTATTGTCCCAATTATTGCGCATGCTTAATTAATTAATTATGTTAAGGGCATTCTCAGTGGCCCCCACTTATTTAAAATATTGAATTGAGGCTTAAATTTAAAAAAAAAATTACAGTCGTTATCAGTTAGGAGTTGAACGAAATTCGGTAAGTAAATTTTAGCCCAAAAAATTTGACGTTCCGAATTATAGTATTGACATGATTTTACTGATATTTATTAATAAATTTCGTTTAACTCTAAATTAATATGAACTGTAAGTATTTTTTTTTTAAATCTACATCTCAGCGAAATTGTAACTGCGTTATTTATTTATGTTTTTTTTTTTCAATTAATACTTTGACTTTATTTTAATTAATTAATTAAATTTTTAATATGGTTACAACACTTCAAGGTCATTGAATATTTATAAAAAGTGGGGGGTATTGTCTGAGAATTACCTTAATTATATATATTGATTGCTTAAAAAATATTTGTTTACGATAAGCGATCGGTTTGATGGTTAAATTTAAATATCGATTGCTTTTAAAATAAATTTTATTTAAAAAAAAGAATTAAATATTATTTGGGACTGTAGTAATTATTTAAATATTTATTTTTAGTGAATAAATGAATTATCGCTTCATAAAATATATATAATAAATAATAATTTGTTATGTTTAAAGCGTTTATCATTGTTTTTATCAGGTATGAGGCAGTATTTATGTTGAATTGTACAATTACTGTAAGATAATTTATATTTTCCCATTTTTATTTTGTTAATATATTTAAAAAAAAAATAATAATATAAATATTATGTACTACGATACTCTAGTCCTGACGCGATATTTTTTGTTGACACTAATTAATTTTTATTAATTATTTAAATTGAAAATCTAACGCGTGTGCGTATCACAGCTGGTGCTGCTTCGTCCATCAATTTATTAAAATTATTATTATTTATTAATTAATTATAATAGTTAATGCAAAATAATTGTTCGCGCTTAGCTAAATTATTTTATACATAATAAAAATAATTGATAAATAAAAATGCCTTGGTGTTGTAAAGTTAAATTAGTAATTATAATTAATTATTTTATAACTAAACAATTTAAATATTGAGTGCATTTATTATATACCGGTGTATTTATTTATGGTAAATTATTTAAATCGACGAGGTAATTGGTGCTAGGTTCAAATTATAATTATAAAGGTTTTAAAATTTCAAATAAATAATGATAATAATTATTTATCTTAAACATATCAAAATAAATTCACTGAATACTCAAAAATTTATAATACCAATGACATTTTTTACTGACTTATTTATTCATACATAAATTTCATGAACGTAATTAATCTTTTATCAAATTTTTACGATCAAAAGAGACTAAATAAGAAATTTCTGGGTCTTAAATTTAAAATATTATTTTAATTTGCACTCGATTAGTTACTTAAAAAAAAAAGTTAAAAATACTGCACGCAATATTTTTATTTGAATACGATTAAAAATAATAAAATATTATTTATGTATTATTAAATTAATGTCATACTCTGTTATGTTTTTAATCATAAGTAGAAAAGTTGTTTGGTAACAATGAAAAAAAAAATAATAATAATAATACAATAATTAATAAATGTAAATGTTTTACTTGTTCAATTCCCTGACGATTTTTTTTTAAATAATTAAGTTTTGTTACTTAGGTTTATTTAAATTCTGTATTCTTCTCCGTAGCCTAAAAAACCAGTAGATTAATTGATTGATTTATTCGATTAATTAATTATTCTGTGATTAAAAGTGTTTATTTACGTTGATAGTGATAGACTTTCTGAAGAAGTATGTTCGGTGCAATTAGTCACGTCACAAGACCCATAAGAAGCTTCTTTGCGACTGTCAGTACTTGTCATCGTGATGGTCCGAGAGTCTTTTGAAAAAAAGTGCCTGTACCTCGAGCAAACTGAACAGTCATCCAAGTCATGAAATTGTCGTACGGAAGTGCACTCGTAGATAGAATTTTTACAGGGATAAGAATTTGTTTGTTTAACACTTGGTGTTGATTTTTGGTAGCACTGACTCACATGGGATTGACTCCGTGAGTCTGATGGACATGGCACCAGAGTTTCATTCATTCCCAATCGGACTTGATGTCTACATGCGCATCTAAAAATAAAAATTATACAGCAGTTATTTAATTAATTAGATTAGATGGTTTGGAAATTTGAATTATTGACGCGCACTTACAGCCGAGGAGGAGATTTTATTCGTCCTTGTGTATGACAGACTTTTTTTTGTCTGATGATACCTTCAGTAGGACGTTTTCGATGAATACATGGCCGTCCCTAGTAAATAAAATATTCGTAACCAAATTTAAAATTTTATGTTTTTAAAAACTCATAATATTACTTTTGAGTTTATTAATTTTGGATTAATAATACGATTTCTCGCGACATCTACTTGACATATTTCCATTTCCTCTATCACTGTGCGAGTAGATACCTCTATTTTTGGTGCTAGAATTCCCTGGATTAAAATATCACATCAATTTATATATTTTAATATCACAAAATGAATATATTTATTAATTTGAACGTTACCGGAAAGTATTTTGTCGGTTCCATCAACAGATCTACATCAACTCCGGCCACCAATCCTCTGTAACAAGGAGCCGGGTACAAAAGATCCACTAAATTTGTCTCAAAAGTCGCCAAAATAACTTTTCTACCATCTGCCGAAGGACACTGTACCAATTCGGCATAAAAATATTCACTTTCTAGACAACACTCTAGCTCCGTCAACGTCCCAATCCCAGTGAAAATTTTTTTGAACAAAAATTTATCGCTAAGCACCAACGGAAACGCTGGTGTTACTTTTCGGGATTCGATATGAGAGTTCAGACAATTTATCTGCAATGTCACTGTACCGTTTGGACACAACCAAACACCTGGACAATTTATCTACAATTTAATAAATTAATTTAAAATACTGCCATTGAACTCATAAATATTAATTTGTAAATTTAAAATTTAATTACTCACGATATGAAGATCAAAGTAAATTTTGACACAAAATCCTTTACTTGCCATTTTAATTTATTTGTTCTTTCTTATCAATTTATTCATTTATTCAAATCCATGTTGACAATTATTTGAATTTATTTTTCTTCATTTTAATAAAACAATTATCGCGTATTTAAATTACACTATTTTATTTTTATTTAAATTCGTTTGTTGATATATTTATTTATTTGTTATATATTTATATAAATATTTAAAAAATTTAACGAGGTGAAATTGCCCTTTGTGCTTTATCTCAAGCTATAAAAGCTGTTGCCTAGATACCAAATGTCACAACACGTGCTTTCGCTCCAAGAAAGTGTCTGACAAATAATTTATTTATTTCACTTGAAACATTCAAATACAATTTACCATTTTATTTATTATTATAAATAATTTTTTACGCGGGAAAAATTTTAAATGAAAAATGAATATTCATCTAGTTTTGAAAGTGGCCCCTGTTGATTTACGAAAATTATTATCAACTTGACGAATTCGCATTTCAGTTTTAACGACATCGCTCTGCTTCAAAGGAAAATAAAGTCTCGGATCCTTTGATCGCGGTACCAGTGGCTCTGAAAACCACCCGTATCTATAAATTAAATATCAAACTCATATAATTTGAATTTATCATTTTATTTAAATAACTCACTCCATATTTGCGGTCGGGGGTTTGTATGGATAAATATCCTTAGGAACCATCTCCGTACGTCTTTCTATTAATTTTATGAATTTTTCCTCAACTTTCCCGACCCCGGAGTCATATTTCGAGTAAAATTTACCAGTAATCGGTTTTTCTTTAATCACCGGAACGAAAGTCTCTACAATTTTGATATTTCTATTGTCTTTATTATATTTTTCCGTGTAAAAATTTAATTTATTGTAATCCATAATTATTTGAAACTCTGTTGGCTAAAGATTCTTCAACTGTTTGCTAAATTTGTATGATACTGAAAGTAGCAGACGTCAGACAATTTTGTAATTTTTGAAGACAAGTCACTTGCAAGTAAAATTAAATTTTTACAGTATACACAATTAGTATTTTACACACTATGGTAGAAAAGAAAGACATTTCTACCCACGTGTGTAATTGTCTGCCCGAGCCGAAGGCTATATTTCACCAGCCAATAGATTTTCTATGGATTTTCTTAGACGGCGATCTTAGTCAAAATTACGGGCTCGATAAGTGAAAGAATTCCAGTTCATTATCGTACAGTGAAAGATAAATTTTTTTTTCACAAGTCAGAAAGCGACTTTTCTTATAAAGAAAAGGAACGACTTTTTTCCTCTAAACAGGACAAGAATTTAAACTTTCGGTGCAGGTATAGTAAAAAAAGTAGTATATTACACATCAAGGGAGGAAAATAGAAGCATTCGGCTCCTACAATTGCAATGTACAAATACATGAGTGATCCGGTACTGGGTCTCTTTCTTCAGAAGAAATAAATTTTTTTAGTATCTGCTACTTTCAGTATCATAAACTCGTGGTGGGTTAAAAAAATAAAACAATAGGCTCGTAATATAAATTTCATTATTTTATTTTAAAATATGTATATGAATATAAAACACATACATAACATGGGATAAATAGTGGCTAGATTGAGGATAAGATTGAGCATCGCTCACTTTCAACAACTTTCTTTTATCCGTATCATTTCTTCAAATATATATTTTATAATAAGGCAATCGTTACAAATAAATATAACTTTAGTTATCATCATCATCATCATCATCATTACCATTTATTCTCATATACCTATTCACTTGTAACGAAATAATGTGTCTATATATATATTTATTTAATTTACGTATTTTTATAAAAAAAAAAAAAATGTTCAATCCATCCGGAAGCTCTGTTATCATCCAACAAAATACCGGAAGCTCACTAATGAAAAATGGAAGCATAATTAAATGATTTAAAGTAAAAGCACCATAGTTATTTAATTGCACCTTCTTCACAGGTTTACTTTTTAAAAAGCATTCACTACATGAATTGGTCTAGTAGCACTTGGTTTAATTATTTATATTTTTATAGACTTCCAATTTATAAGTTTATAATCATACAAACCATTGGAGTCATACAATTATTTATAATAATAATAATAACTCTACTGTCTGACTAGCTTGCATTGAAAATGCACAAAAACTGGATTGTTTTTACGATAAGAAAAAAAAAATTAAATTATAAATATTACACTCTGCAGGCGAAACAATTTGACATTAAAACTCTTTCAGTCGCGATATAAAAAAATTTCAATACTCAACACATTTATATTAAAATCATATATGTATATATATATTATGATAATTGATTAGATTGAATTATCACGTGTTCTATATCTTGCCATTGACTAGGCACAACGGTATTTAAATCGTTGCAATTATTATTTATCATTAATATTATTACTCTGTTTCTTTTTATATATATATGTGTATAAAAAAAAACTTATATATATATATAGTTATTTTAAAAATTAATTAAATATTTTCATCTATCAGGCCTCTGTATAAATGTTTTTCAATTACTATCACTTATTTTCGTTTTGTTTGTTTGTTTTTTTTTTTAAGTACATAAAAAAAAATTGTCTGCTTTGATTCGTTGATCATTTGATTTATTATTTATCAGAAATTAATTATCAGTAATCACTTTTTCATTTTAAGTAACTGAAGACTTCAAGTGAAACCTCGTGGCTTTTATTTAATTGGCGCGAGTTTTAAATTATTAAATTGAAGTTCACTCGACAATTGAAGTCGTTGTCTCAGCATCTGGACAAGCTGCTGACAATTCTTTTGATTCGCCGATCGTGAGACTGTTACTCCTGCAATTTATATTTATTAATTCGTATTGATAGTAATTATTAATTAAATAAAAATATTACACTTACTTAAGATCATCTCCGCGACTCTTATCGCTGTCCTCTGCGGAATCAGGACTAGTGATTTTGTCTGAATATCTCCACTTATCTGAATCGCAAGACGTCAAGTCAATGTATCCATTGTAATGTCCGTTTTCATGTCTTCCGATTGATTCTGCGGGTACTGGTGGTGTTTTTCGTGCTGTAAGATAATCAATTCTGCTTGGAGTAAGAAGTTCTTCGTAGTAATCGGCGGTCTTTGGAGGATGAGGATCAACTGATGTATACTTTCGTGGTAAATTACTGCGGTAGTCAGTGAGGTCATTTATAGTTGACGATGAAGGACTCAGAGGACTTCTGTACAAGTCTGTATCGAGACCAAAATCAGTGCTCGGGTACTTGCGGTGACCTGGATCAGGAGTAGGAGATATCCGATAACGCCGAAGGGGATCGTAGTACGATGATGATGTTCCGTAATGATCAGTTGGCGATTTTAGATCACTGGGATAAGAACCATCTGAGTATCTATCGCGTTCGATTGGTGATTTTCTCAGACTGGGTATATCTTCATTGTAGAGACTGTGAGTCCTCTCGGGATTTCTTCGCGTTGGAGATGCTGTGTAACTCAAGTTCTTACGATCCTCACGGAAGCTAAATTTACGAGGCAATGTCGAGCTTGATGAAAGACCTGGGGGTGGTACAGACAATGAACTTTTGCGCTTCCTTTCATTGAATCGGGAATAAAAACTTTTACGACGGATCCGATCGATGATTGACTCGGAGTGGTCGCTACGAACCGACGGAGAGTAAACTGGAGATGTGGGCGAGCAGAGGTCCAGACTGCTACGGTGATTCATGTCATTGGAACAAATTGACCAGGAATCAAAACTCTCGCCGTCGTCCATCGGCGACAGAATATCTTCTGTCAGATCGGGTGTTATTTTTGGATAATGATGAGACGTATTCAAAATTATCTGAGTTTCTTGCGGGCTCTGCTTCGTAGTCTTTTCAGTCTCTGGTTTCTCAATTCTTACACTCATCTTACGGTCTTGTGGTTGACCGTAATCTAATTTTGACACTACTTCGTCAGGTTGGGCAACGGGAATTGATTGTCGAGCTTCAATAAAATCTGCTCCTCTAGGCGGTTTTTCAATTATTATTTTTTCCATCACAATCGGCTGGTTTTTTAAACATCTATCTGAAGATTTTTCAGATAATTCTGTAATTTTATTGCCCAAGTCTTTTTTTCCAGCTCCATTTTTAAATGTATGTTGAGGTATTTTTGACAAATCTAATTTTAAATTACTTCTGTTTGCTCGCAATTTATTATCTAAGTCTTTCGTTGTTATTTTTTTATCCAAATCATTAACAGAAATTTTTGCATCTACATCATTACCGGTAATTTGTACACCCAGATCATTAGTAGGGATTTTAGTCTCTAAAATTTTACTAGATATTTTTTTATCCAAATCATTACTAGGTATTTTTGTATCTAAGCAATTACTAGATATTTTAGTATCAAAAGATATAACAGAATCATTATCCTTTTCAATTGGATCTTTTACTAGACTGAGAACAATACCACTGGCAGTAGATTGATTGTCAAGAGAATTTGAAGTAGAATCACACTTGGCTATAGCCTCTGATTCAATGCTTTTCTCTTTCTTCTTCCCCGTCTCAGGACTACTTTCTTTTTTGACACTCGAGGTAATTTTCTTTAGCAAAGTTTTCTTTTCTTTGTCCTTTTCCTTCTCATCAGACTTATCAGAAGACCCGTCGGACTTCTTTACAACTTTCTTAACAACCCTCACTATTTTTTTCTTCTTCGTACCGTCAGCTTCCTTCTCAATCACCTCCTTCTTCACAACCTTCTTTACTTTATCAGCCGGCTTTTTGTCCAGATCATCAGCTTTCTCCAACTTACTAACAGATCCATTCTTCGCTAATGAACTCAATGACTTGACACTTTTCTTGGTCTTCATTTTTTTTTCATCAGCTTCAATACTTTTCGCTTCAACTTTCTTGTTGTCCACAATTTTATCCGGAGATATTTTTTTAGCTAACCGTGAACCAGACAAATTTTTATCAACTTTGTCATCCGGAGATTTCGATTTCCGTATTTCTTTTTCCGCTTTATCTTGCGGGACACTGATACTTCCCTTATCAACTTTAGTAACATCAATTGTCTTTTCCGGACTCAGTTTCTTCGGGGATTTTATTTGTTTCTCCAAAGACTTTCTCTCAACACTGGCTCTCTCAGCCGGGCTTTTTTCTTTGGCCTTTTCCTTAGGCGGTGATTTTTTATCCCCAACTTTTTCAGGAGATCTCTTGATCTCCAAGCTACGTCTCGGCTTTACGTCAGCAGTTTTAACGTCAGCCTTAGCCTTAGGAATTTTACTCGAAGCTTCCGGAGCCAGTACGCTGTCTGACCGGGAGCCGCGGTAAACATTTTTCTTAAACTTGCTCAACAAAGTTTGCTGTCTTCCCCCATTAATCGCAGACTTTGAATCATTTTTAAACAGACCCAGCACACTCGAAACTTTTGATTTCGTTGCAGGAACTGGTTCACTCAGCGTTAAATCTTCCGCACTTGCAACTTTCTTTATAACTTCTGACTGATTTACACAATCCGCCACCACAAGATTTGGTTCAACTTCTTTCAGACTCACATCGCCGTTAGTTATTTTCTGTGAATCGTCACTGGATCGTAATTTCTCCAGTTTTTTTTCCAGAGACTGCAGAAAACTGTTTTTCGAATTCTGTCTTTCTAATTTATCTGTACTGACGCTATCAACAATTGAACTAGAATCTTTATCAGACTTATTGTCTTTCAACAAAGCTCCACTCTGATCTCTGGTCAATTCGTTGGCTTCATTCTTCAATTCCTTTTCGGGTTTTTCTTCAACAATATCTTTATTTTCCTTTCTCTTCATAAACCTCGATTTTCTTCGTTCATTTTCAGCAGCTTTCTGAGCCTCTTTATCTTTAACATACTGGCTCTCTTCCCGCGGTGTGTCAAAGAAATCAGGCCTCAAAAATCGTGAAATCCGTCGCTTCGTTTTCGGCGACTTGTCTTTACTTTCAGAATCACGATCACGATCCCGATCACGACTAATGCTACTAGAGCGGAAAAGTTTACTGAGCAATGATCTTTCGGGTGTTGCAGCACGAATATCACCAGGTTCAGGCGACATCAAAGTGCTTCTGCGATCGGTCATGGCCTCGCGTGTCAGCGAACCAGAACGCAGTCTCAAACTCGGTATACAGCTGCGGCGTTTATTTAAAACAGTACTAGATAAATCAGTCATTGATCCTAGAAGCTGCTTATCACACTTATCAGTATCTCTGTAGCTTGTACTGAGATTAGGGTCGAATTTATTGAGACCCAGGTTCCGTAGCTTAGATTCTTTTATTAAATTTTCAGCAGCCAGGAGTCTAGATTCAAATTCTTTAGCATCTGCACGAAATGAATTTAATGCTTCCCCTTGTTGTTGAATATTTGATGAAGATTCAGTGGGAGAAGTTTCTGACTTTGTTGATAAGCTAGAAGTTGTATCGCCTAAATTGGTACCAGAATTACATACAGATGTGCCTTCAGAAGCTGAAGCCTGTTCTTGGTTTGTATTCTTCTTTGGCGAAGTCGATTCATCTGTAGGTTCTTCCTGGATTTTTTCAGCCAAACAAATATTATCTCTTCGTATCCCATTGACACTGGCCTTCACCGGATCCCGATACTTGCGACCGAGTGTCATAACCTGCCTTGGAAGTGGCGGCAGCGTTTCATCATCATCATCCTCAAACAAACTGACACTTCGTCTGTATCTAAAGTCAGGTCTTTCAGCACGATCATTGTCCAACAAACTGTTGGTACGTCTTAGGCTTCGATCGCTCGATTTGCTGCGATACATCGACCGATCCGGTAGCAACGAAGACAAAGAATTCGGCTCTTCTGTCGACGATCTGTAGAGCCGATCCCGCGGTATTGATGGTGATCTCGGCAATGATTGTCTCGTTTGTTCAATAAACTGTCTGCTCAATCGACGCGCAAGACTTGGAGTAAAACTATCGCGAGTTGCACTCGCCGATGAATTTGGACGCGAATCCGGCAGCTGGAGTTCTTGTGCCTGATCCATTTTACGTGGCTCCGTTTCTACCTCATGCTGGGGTTTATCTGTAAAATAATGTAGGCAAACCAAAATTTTTGGTGGGCCACCACCTGCACTTGAAACTTTTATAATTAAATATAAAATCTAATTTTTAATAATTCAGAATTTTATTTACACTCATTTATTATATTTTTATTATTTTTTTTTTTTTACATAATTATTACTCATTAATTTTTTTTAAATTGTATAAAATGTTTATTTATGGCAAAAAATTATTATTCTGATGTAAATTATAAATTTTTTTATGCAGGTAACGTGTGTGAATTGTAAATGTGTTTATGACTTATTAATATAGTGGAAGATTTTTAGCTATATTAATTTTCAATAGAAAATAGAGTCCATTTCGTTGTTTGTATCGACGACAAAATCAAATAAAAATTAACATTAATGTGCAATAAATTAGATCAAGCTGACGACTACTTTTTTTTTCCACTACTGATGACAACGAAATGATCTCTCGTATTAATAATTTATATATTTTTGACACGTTTTAATTAAATGAATTAAATTATCCATATAAGATTAATACAATTATATGTAATTTACTACAGGGATAGCACATAGACTCGCTACGCTACATCTAAATGACACGAGTAGTTACCAGAGATACAATTAATTATTAAAGAGAAACAAACAAAATATAAAGGTACACTCATTTAACAATTTCATTACATCATTAATTAATTCGTTCAATGATTAACACATGCTCTATAATAAAACAGTCATAATAATATCTTTGATATATAATATTATATATTAACATATGTTGCGACTTTGTAACCAAAAGATGAAAATAATTTTTAATTATATAAATAGCATTAATGATTTATTCGCTTGACAATTTGTGAGATGTATTAAATGAGTAAACCTAATATTTGTGCCATCAAGGCACTCATTTATTATATTTATTAATTATTAATTATAAATAATTACCAATTATATTAAAAGGTACAATTATAGCAAAACAAAGCATTCCGTGACAAAAACGAGCGCACACGAGTAAGAACAAAAATTTTTAAACAGTAGTAAATTGTGTGACAAGGGATGAAACAAGACGACTTCAGACCAGGGTGAAGTTGGCTGACACCACCCGCAGTTTGAAACCGTCTTTCATTCTGTGCCACGCAATATATTTTTCATGATTACCTGCATTGGAACTTGAAGTTTCAGTGCCAGCAGCCAGTCGGAAACAAGTTAATTTAAGACCAATGTGCGATCGACTATTAGCGTAAGCGTAAATTGTCATTTGCAGTTTACAATTAAGCAGAAACTATAAATACTACTTATTATTTACACTCATTTTTATAAAACTTAATCAGAAAATCTGAACTGTCATTTACGTAAATAAAATTATAAGTCTGTTTACGCGTTTGCTAATTTTTGTTCACGGCATTGAACTGAAATTATCTCTTGTTTCGACTGGCTGTAGAGACACTGGAACTTGAAATTCCGATTCTGGTATCATGAAAGTTAATTATTTATATATAAGTGTTTTTTTATTTTTTATTATACAATTTGTTATTTAAACTTTCAAAAACACAACAAATCTTAGTTCATTTCGGGCACGGGTTAGTCTTTGATTGTATTTGCTTATTATTATTACTTTTCATTGTTTAATACATATTACTGCATTGTACAAAACTATGAGTGTTTTTATTTATTTGTTTAATAATTCTCACTAACGTCGTCATATACAAAAATTGTCATATAACAAAGTTACGTTTTTTTTTTTAATTTTAACTTGACAAGACATCGCAATTAGCTTATATACAAGAAAACAAACAGCTTTTATTCATTTTTATTATTAAGCAGGTTTAGTATGATTTATTAATATTAATTAACTTTGCTAATTTTATTTTTTTATTAATCAAACAATGCCAGCTATTTTCCTATACTTTATTAATGTATAGTTCATAGTAACCGCAATGCATGATGGTAACGGTACAAGCGGCCATTTTCATCAAATAATTTATGACCTTCACAATTAACAAGCCATTAATACAAAAAAAATGAATTTGCATTATCAATAAATATTTAATTAATTAATTAATAAATCATACTTATTAATAAACCTGACACTGATCGCGATATCTACAAAATTCACTCGTCACTAAAAAATTAGCGTTATTTTTTTATTACATTTAAACAAATTCATTAACGTTAATTAAAATAATATTTACGTAAACAAAAAATGAATTTATCAAGTCAATGAAATTTGAATTTAGTAGAGTTTTTTTTTCTATCGACTCTTGTTTTCTTCTTTACATTTAATTTTAAAAAATGATTTACAAATTTTTATTAATTAACAATATTTAATGTTTAATATGCAAGTATGGCCTCTTGAATATTAATTATAACTATAATTAATAAATTAATTATTAATGATTTAGTGATTTAAATGGCTGTGTGTTGACAGATGATTAATTAGCCATATAATAATACCTAACTTGGTTTGTTTAGATTTTTTTTTATTCTACTGGGGATTACCGTCGGCCCGCCTACGAAGAGTCACTCGCACGGTCGCTGCAACAACCGTCATAAAAGACCGTCAGTCAAACGTTTATCACAGTTTGTTATTATTAGTTTTTTTTTTTAATTAACTGTAATAGCGGCGCCGACGATAATTATTAGAAAATATTTTCGGTACTAGTTTTCTTCTTTTTTTTTTTAGCTTTTGTTGCTGTTTCTAACGTTAGTTTACTCACAACTTAAATCTATTACAAAGTCTTCTCTTATATTTTATATTTTACAAATTATTATAAAATAAATAAGCAATTACTTATTAATAATTAATGACTTTTGAATACATTTTAATTTTTTAAATCACAAGAAGACTTTGCTTAGCTAGTAAATAGTTATAATTTAAAATAAATTAGACTATTGTTACATATAATCACTAAACAGCCAAGCAATAAATATATGCTTAAGCAATTATTTATATATTTATATTTATGTAGTTGTAAAAAAAAATACCGAAAATATAGTCCGTAAATTATCAGTCAGCGATCGACTTTTAGACAAACTGATTGAAGAGTCGACGATAGACTTTATATACATTTTAAATTTATTAATTTATCATTCAAGAGGTGGTTTTTTTTTTTATTCAATTAATATATTATTAAAATAATAATTATTATTATTAATAAATATTTAAAATTTAGTTTTTAATATTTTAATAATGAATTTTTGTATATGGACGTGTTCTCATGCTCTAAATATTAAATGCTAGGTTTTAAATAGTAGGAATTCTACTTTGTTATGTTATAAGGAATATAGAGAATTAAAATGAAAACCGAAAAAAATATGCTTTTAATTCTACTGGTTAACTCGTAATTCATTTTTCAAGATACCTCCACCGAAAGTTTAAATTTTTGTCCTGTTTGGCGGGAAGAAAGTCGTACATTTCTCTGGTGAGAAAACAAGTGATTTTTCCCGCAAACAAAGACAAAAATTTAAACTTTCAAATGTATGTCCTGTGAAAAATAATATACACACCCCATAGGAGAGTAGGACATCCCGATCCACGTGTTTGCCACCCGCGCCCTCAGCTCGGGTACGCAATTACACACGTGGCTTAGAATGTTCTACTTTCCTTTCTCGGCGTGTAATATACTGATATATTTATCTAATTATTCTAGGGGTCTACGTGTTCTATAGCAAGCTTAATCTTATTATTATCATTATTTGTTGTTTTTTATTATTTTTAATTATTCTTGTAACTTAATTTATGACAATATTTAAATAATTGACAATTATAAATAGTAAATAGAGCATTATCGTGATAACGCGGCGTGCAGTCATGCTGAAAAGTGACTTAAGTGCTTTCTAAAATACTACTTATGGTAAATTTTATGTAAATAAATATGTAATTTAAGTGGGTGACAATAATTTAAATAAAAAAAAAACATTAACCCACCTGTTTTAAACAGGATTCAAACTAAGGTGTTAGTATAAATTAAATTAAAAAAAAAAGGTTGCAAAACACCGTCAGGCAAGAAATCATTTACTTGATAATTATTTATTGTAAAGGTAAAGATAAAAATAAAAAAAAATATTAAGTAAAGTTAAATAAAATAATAAATTTATAAAAGGTAAACCACTAAAAGAGTAACGGAAGAAAATTGTGCTTTGTCTATCAACGACTCGACAACAGCTATAGGTGTACTAGGAGATGCATAATTTAAAAATAATTAAACGTTGTATTAACGTGTTTATCGAGTAATAAATTAGTTTGTTTATCAAACACGTTAATAAAACGTCGACTTGATAGATTAGAGAGAGAAGAAAGAAAAAGATCATTCACGACTTTGCAGAAGCTTGTTTTCGATCTGTATTTCTTTCATCAATACTTTTAATTGTTTATTGTTTATTAATTGTTGTTGTTGTTGTTTTTTTTATTGTTGTTTGTAACATGTGCCAAGCATTTTTAAACTACTGCCTAAAATATAATTATAAGCTTCTGCGAATGCGTGTCTCAACACAATACAACATTAAGTGTGTGTGTGTTTTTATTGTTTCTTGTTTTTCCTTTGTATTAATTATAATTAATATTATTTTACAGTGGAATAGAATATAAATAATAAATTAATTCCACGGTAAAAATATATTTATTTATAATTCATTCTTACCTCGAGGTAAAGTATTGCTGCTGCCTAATTCAAAGATACTTTCACGAGATGGCGTTGTGCGCGCGCCAAGACTGTTGGGAGTCCCGGGATTTGATGACATCGCCGAATCTTTACGGGCAAATCTGTCGGCATCACGACTGAGAGATCGTCTGAATGGTGACTCTGCCAATCGCCTAAAATAAATATAAACAATAGATAAATATACTGATAATCTTAAATAATTATTAAGCAAAAAAATAAATGCTTGCTAATATTTATTGTACTGATAAAAATCTAAATCTACAAGGTGTGCATATTTTATATTTATTTTGATTTATTATTTTTGTACCACTTGTACCGATATTAGGTGCTTAGAGTAATGTATGTAATGTCTAATATAATTTATGTGAGGGTAATACTTGAGAAAATTTAATAAACTGTAGATGGGATGTGAAATTATCACAAGTGTCTAAAGAAATGCTAGTACTATTTACAGTAGTTATCTAGACGGTGCAAATTTTATTTAAGAGAGTGGGTGTACTATAAATTATGGCAGCTGTGGTAAGCTAAATTAAACAAAAAAACTCGTGGTTTTTTTCTTACGACTGGACTCACGTTGTGATCGTCTGTGTTTCAACGTGGCTCTCGTAGCTTGCACAAAGAGCCAAGTATTAGAACATTTATATAAGAGTATATTTTTTAATTATACATATAAGTCCATAATCGGGATTTAAAAATAGTTTATTGATAATTTTAAATACCTTGTAAGAGGTTCATGCATTCCCCAGAATCCTTGAGAGGAATTGGAACCCAGTCTATCTAGCAGTCGGCTACGAGGGAATCCGGTTCCTCGGTTGTCATCTACGTTGAGTCGCTGCGTCAGACTTCGAACCCTTGACAACAGCGTTGAGAACAGATTTTCGGCGGTCAAAAGTTCAAAGCCATCGTCATCGTCATCCTCGCCGGATGAAAGACTGTCTGCGTGCTCGGGGGCTTGTCTTGAGGGTCTTGAGCTTCGTAGCCTATGCATGTGTCTTTGGAGTAAATCATCACTGTCACTGGAGTTAAAAAGAAAAAAGTTATAAATTTTTATAGTATAATTTGAATGGTATAAATAAAATTACCGGTGGAGGGTAGAGAATGGCGACTCGTCTTCACTGGCATCTGAAAGCAAAGAGCCCATTCTTCTGCCTCTTCCAAATCTTGGTCTCGGTGGATTCGCGCTAGTCGGTGTACTTGTTTTACTCTCGGGCTCAACACTGCCAGAACGTGGAGTGACATATCCGCCTCCTTCCACGGCAATGGGGATAATATATTCCCGAGGACTTTTCCTGATGGGCTCGGGGCCAACTGTCGAGCCAAGTGCGCTGTCAGTGTCAGAGTCAGCAGTCGACTGACGCGATAATGAGCCCGATCGCTGAGACATCGAGCGCTGAGGCATCGGAGGTTTCGACGGAGGAGTAGACGAATTCTGTATCTGATGACCTGGTTCCACGTGTATCGGTATGATTCTCTCCTTACCAAGAACCCGTGATTTATTACTCTCTGGCTCCAAGCTTGAGCTTCGATTTGCCTGAGGAGTCACCGCGGCAACGGGGAATGCCACTTCAGACTTTTGAGTTCTCAATTTTTGAGGATGGAAGGCGTCAATCTTGGCTTCAACTTCTGACTTGAATGCCGGTTCTGGCGCTTTGACTCCTGCCAATGTGATTTCAGCTTTGCTTGTTTTTCTTGGTCGCGGTAGCGTCGCGCTCTTTAGTTTTATCTCCATCTTGCTTGACATTGTTGGCTCGTCGGCAAATGAATTATCGACACTCTTGGACTCGGGAGTTGTTGGCACTGAGTTTGCAACGGCAGCGGGTTTCACGGGTGACGCTTCAAAGTCTGGATACTTGGTATCTACGGGTGTAGATACAGATACTGTTGCATTTCTCAAGTCGTTTGGTCCTAATTGAATCTTCAATCCAAGATTCTTCGACTCTTGACTCTGGGGTGTTACCGGAGGAGATCCGTTTAGTTTTTTTTGCACCGGCGGTTTACCTAAAGCACCAGTTATAATATCAACAGCTCGTTTTTTTTCTTCACTTCGACGTCGCTCCTCTTCACTCTTAACCGAACAAGATTCAGACTTGGTCACACCAATTGGTTTTTCTTCAGCTTTGTCATTCTTCTTATCATTAGGTACATCTATAATAATCTTAGACGCATTAGGTTTCACGGGCTGTGGCATTGTAACGGAAGAGAGACTTGCTTTACGCTCGAATGCTCGCTTAGCACCACCTACATTTACACCGGGTATAAAAATCTTCTTTGGCTTCTCTGGTTCACTTCCTGACAAAAGTTGATTGAACTTTTCAGCAGTCTCAAATATTTTAGAACGTCTTCTTTCTGTGGGTTTCGATGGAGCGACTGCTGGTAATTCCTCATCAAGTGACAATGCTTTTTGTTTTAATTTTTTGACTTCACTCTTTACCTCAACTTTTTCTTCCGTAGGCGTAATAACTTTTTCATCATCTTTAGAGTTAATCTGCTGAACAGAATTTATTTTCTGTATGGATTCGATATCTTTACTTGGCACATCTTGTTTGGAAGCATCATTAATATTCTGGGCTACATCATTAATTTTAGACTTTAATGACTTATTCTTAACCTGAGTTTCGTTTTTCACCTGATCAACAGATTGTTTTTCTACGGAATTAACCTTAACATCATCAAATTTATTGGCGATTGGTTTAGCACTTTGTGTATTATCATTAAAATTTTCCTGAGCAATATCCTCCCCTCTTGTTCCAACTTTTTCATCTGACGGAACGGGGGTTCTACTTCTCTCCTTGCTCGGTGATTTAGATTGTGCTTCACGAATAAGTTCTAGACAAGCTGCAGCAGCTGCGGGATCACGAAGATCCAATTCAACAGCCGGTTCAACTTCCATAGCTTCTTCAGTAATAGCATTTGCTATTGGCGCGGAATGATGTCGTGAAGTAGACCGATAAGATCTTGGCTCTCTGTCATCACTACGTTCTTTTCTTCTCGATCTTTCTTTTTTTTTACTACCAGCTTCAACAGTTTCCTCCATCGACGGTGTTGTTTCCAATTTTCTCTTCGTATCATTAGTAGCATTTGTTCTAGATGCAGGTTCCTCTTCAACCATTTCACGAATCCGATCAGAATTATTTCTATCAAGATCCATAAGACTGCCAACAGAAAGGCACCGAGTAGGCGGCAACGTTTCCGTCCCGGTATTTCTCACTGTCTCAGGCGATTGATCATTCGTAACGACTAATTTATCGGCACTGGCTGATTGTGGCACCAGAGATAGCAGTAAATCAAGTCTTACTGGTGTCTGTGCAGCAAGATCTTCAGCAATATCAAGACAATTTTGATCATACCCCTCGTTGACCCACCAGTGAGAGCATATCCTCTCGATGTCAGCTCTCCTCGAGGGGCATTTTGTCAACATGTCTCTAATTAACGGTGACGCGGGTGATGGAGCTTTAGGTTCAAAGTAATCCGACGCAGATATTTGCCGTGTGAGCCTTTTGAAATTAGAACCATCAAACGGCATTGCGCCGTAGACTAGCGTGTACAATAGAACTCCAAGACTCCAACAGTCGACTTCCGGACCGTGATAAGGTGTGCCTTTGACGATCTCGGGACTAGCATAAAGGGGACTGCCGCAAAAAGTATTTAGTAGTCTTTGTTCATCGAAGACATTTGACAAACCAAAGTCTGCAATCTTAGCATTGCCCAAATGATCCAACAAAATATTCTCAAGCTTGAGATCACGATGGCAAATTTTGTGCTTATGACAATAAAATACAGCTATTGAAATCTGACGGAATATCCTTCGCGCTTCTTCCTCAGAGAGTACTTTACGTTCACTCAGATAGTCATAAAGCTCACCGCCGGCAGCATACTCCATAACAAGCACCATTTTCTCACGATTCTCAAACACTTCGTAAATATGAATTATGTTGGGATGCTGGACACTCGACATAATCTGTATTTCACGTCTTATCCTTATGAGATCTGCTTCTGTTTCAATTTTACATTTTTTAATTGTTTTAATAGCAACCTCTTGTCCAGTCTCTTTGTTTATTCCCAATTGTACTTTGCCGTAGGTACCTTGACCCAGTTTCTTGATAATATCAAACCTGAAACATCACACAAACGTCACTGTAAATATCTAGGTAACGGTTTATATTTATTTTTATATGTTTAAATGTAAATTGCACTGGGTATTTTCTCTATTCTTTTTTTTATTTCTATCGAAACTGTATCAGTAGACATGTGACGTGCCAACAGGAAGGCGCCAAATTAATGATTTTGGCTTAGAATTAAAACCACTTGACCGAATGTCAACGTCAAATTAGCCGAGGGTCATAGGTCTTTTAAATTTACGCCATTTCATATTTTTATTATTATTTATTACCTTTGTTTCAACTTCCTTTTGTGATTGTGGAGTCGCACACCGCCCGTGCTCTCCATCCCGCTCATAATATTGTGAATACTTGGCTCTCCCACAACCATTTTTATATATTTTTATTGCTTTCTTATTTTATCTGTAACAAAATATAAAATTTTTTAAAAATTTATAAAAGTAATCCACTAAATAAAAATACAAATCTAGAACTAATAAAAAATGACACACACTTTATATTCCTATTTATATTTTTTTATTTGTAAGAAAATATATTATTTTATTAAATCCACGGTCTCCTCTTCACTCGTTTCATCTCACTCTCACTCTCTACTCGACTGAGGAACATGATGCCGGACAAGAGTATAGTAACTCTAATCGTATATAAAGAATAGATGAAAAGAGAACGAGAATGCGGCAAGTTTATTTTCGGCTTGAAAACACTGAGTGTCGCCCTGTCTTCAGATTTACACATCGTCGCTACTCCTTGCGCTAACACACTGTCTCAAATCACTCTCTGTACATCAATACAATACACCATCAATAATAACAGTGAAAATTATTTCATTTAAAATTCAACATTCAGCCGGACTTAATTATTTTTAAATCTTTCAGACTTGACTCCAATTCTCGAATCCTTTAGCGACTCACGTGCTCTTGATATGAATTAATATCAATCAGTTATCCTAAGAAAAATAATTAGTAGAATCTTTTCTCCTCATCACGGTACTACGATCTGTGTTTTAGATTGCGGATAAAACATTTTAAAATACCCATTTTATAATAATATAATAATAGCGGAAATAGTATGACGCTCAAGCCCAAGGCAAATGGCCAACCTTGGGATATTTGTTAGCTAAATACAAAATTTGATCACAAGTCAACGGAAGCACACCGCAATGCACGAGTACGTGACGGTTAAAAATGAAACGTAAATATCTAATGAACACGACAATTGTTTGAGTTTTCTTAATAGCCTCGTTACCTATTCATTGTAGTAAAAGTAAACGTGGTAGTTTAAGTATTCAAAAGACGTTGACTCGAAAAATATGAGTCAGCTTGCTGGTAGTAATGCAAGTCAGCCTTGTGCATGATTATGAACCAACTTGCGCTTCATTCACCCCTTTTTGAACGCTGCTTACACTACCGGCTACCGAATCGTAATCTTTATTATTCTCTTTCTTCGTTCCCGTCTTTGATTTTTTACTCGGTTCTTTATTCATAAATATATTTCTCGCTCTTACTCATCATCCGCTGCAGCTCTCTCTCAACTTCCTCAGATTTAAGAGCACGTGTTAGTCAAAGTGCAGCGGCATTAATAGCTCGACTTATCGTACCAGCTCCCAGTTAATCCTCCCACTGTACCGCAAAACCAGGCCACATATTATTTTTTATCATCTCAAATTACTCATATCTGTGAATAATAAATAAATAAATAATTACATACTAATAGAATTTATTTAACGCCAGTACTCCATCATCATCATTATCATTATCATCATCAGTGTATTAATAATGACTCGCTAAAGTGTCTCGGGTTACAAAAAAATCTAAATACACAGCAGTCTACATAATTAAAACCACGGCTGGAGTCAATAGCTCTCAGCTACTTCATGCAGTTGATTTTCTTTTTTATATTTTTTCTTTCATATCCGTGATGGCTTTTCACTCCCACATCTTCTCATCAACTCTGGAACCCATTCTCAAACTAAAAACGTTAAAAGCGTATATGAAAAAAAATATAAAAAAGTTAAAAAAATATAAAATAACCAGACGTCTCACATTTCTCACTCGTCTGCGATTTTTACATGTCTGCCTAGTGTGATTTGAGCTCGAAATATTTTTTTAAAAGACTCTCCGTAGGTGCACGTACATGTATTTAACATTATATGGCTTCGCAGCTGTTTTATTAAAAAGTATTTCCGTTAAAACTTTTCTTGAACCTAAATATTTATCAACACGAGTCAGCGTGGTTACAATTCCTCGTAGTTTTTTAAACTTATCCTCTATGGTTGTTTATTTTTAGTCAATAGTCTATTGACATTGAGATCAACTGAAGACTGTCAATCAATTAAATATTTATTTACGTTATTCTTTTACTCCTTTTCTGATTAATAAAAAAAAAAATAAACTCGCCTGTCTCTTAATTTAGCGTCTTTGTTTGAGGAGGATGACGTTCTATATAAGATTAATTTCTTACAGATCGTGGGATTGTGATCAATATCTTCCTGGCAACATCTTGCTCGTCGCGAATGGATAGACACACGTGCGTTATTCGTTATAAGAACGTCGTACGTCTTGTTGTTCTTAAATACATATAATACATCCATCCATACATAAATATACGCCTATATATGTAGTATACTCGATATTTGATCGGAGCATTTGATATTTTTAGAGCAACGTGTATTAGTGTCTCGCCATACCGCGTACATTAAATTCTACCCTCTTATATATGTATATATAAAATACAATCTATCACTTAATTTGTATTCCTGTCTATATTTTTCCGTATACTAACTAAATATATATATATATATACATTTATATAGAAACATGTCTATGCATTAATAATCAGAGGATAATAGAATAGAAAATTTCCCAAGCGAGAAAGTTGGACGCAAGTAAAATATAAATTGTCAATAATATATTTATTTAACTCTCCTTTTAAATTTTAAAGCCTTTTAAATTCCCGGTAGTATGTTTTGGCCATCGTGAATTATCACTCATCGGTGTTAAGTCATCGGCTTAAATTATTAGCCGCATTTACTGGACCTGTCTGTCAATTTATCAAACATATAAGACGTAGTTTCGGAGTATAAATAAAATTTACTTTTCCAATGAAAATTAAAATGGCCCATCAGAAGTTTAAGCAATTAGCTGACAGACTTGTGTTAATTAAACGTCATTTCTTTGGCATTGGGTGGCTCTGGTGCATACGACATACGGAGAAGGCGTATTTAAAGGCTGGTTAATACTGTGCTCTTAATGCTCAATGCACACAGCAGCCGGTCAGTCCTCTCTTCTATCTTAAAGCGTGACGAAACCTACAGTCTATATATTTCGTGACATCATCATCGAAACGTCATACATAACGGTCAGGTAGTAATGATTCACGTGTTATTATTACACTGGAATTCTCATTCTCGATTAAATTAAACCCTGTACTATTTTTTATTTTACACTCCAATAGAAGCGATGGCAGAAGCAGTAGCAGGATCTTGAAGCTCACAATTGGAACGTCGTCCAACAATTGTACAGCTGCAAGCTGTTGTAGTGTTTTATTTTAAAAGCATAACAAATTGCTCGTGGATGTGGAGATTAATCTGGCTGATGAATTATTAGCTTTAGCTTCAGTCCATTTATTTATTTATTTATTTGTCAAGACAATTGAGGAGTCTCGTTGGCTCAATATCCAATTGATGATTTATTGTAAAAATTAAACTGTCAATTAGATGAGCGAATTAATGATGAGTTGAGGCTGCAGTTAGTACACAAGACGGTGCAGATTGGTATGTAGGTTCTTGAGGATAAAAATAGCATTCTGATATTTAGTTTGGTTGAGCCTTTACCGGTGGCAATGTCTCAGAAACAGAGACAAGATATACTTTATCATACAGAGAGAGATCTTTTTCCCCGACAGCTGCTGTTGTAATAAAATTTTAAAAACCTATATGTGTAAGGAAGACATACAGATATTATTAATTACAGATTATATAGAGACGATGACGGCATGACGGGATGATGCCATGAAAAATTAACAAATTGTTGGGTAATAAAATGACCACCCACGAATCGCCGATTTATTGGAGACAAATAAATAGCGTATCAGCAAGTCTAGTTTAAATCTTCGAACACTGAATGAGGATCTAATCGACACTCCTAAAATACAAGTATGACTAAAAATAGTTACAGATTTATATCCTTACCGTGAACTCTGGAGCTAAATTATTTTCTTATTCGTCTTGCTGCTCGTTTCTTCTTCCTCTCTTTTTTTTACTTTTTATTTTATTTTTTCTCCTTCACTCTACCCGGGATCCCGTCTTTTTTTTTCTTCAAGACCACTAAATATATAGACCCGATAATTTTAAAATCACAGTAATTACACTATGAGTACTGTTTATTTTAATTTGTTATTAACACTAGGTATCCGATACCCGTGTTTCATGTGTAATTATTATTATTTTTACACGTAATATCATTTTAATAAAATTATTAACGAGAGCGATCTACTACACGACTTTGTCTTTGCCGCCATCTTTATTTACTAAATTTGGATCACTAAAAAAGGAACGAACACTGAGAAAGAGAGAAAATGACTGAGAAAGATCCACATCGCTCTCTCTTTTTATCGGAAAGAAATGGCGCGAATTTTTTTTAATTCAAATTTCACCTCCGACTCCAACTTGTAATTTTTATTGAATTTATAAAAAACTGTCTCTTAAAAAAAAAATTCAATCAATTCTATAACAAGACGTCATCTATAGAAAACTTTTTGACTCAATTTTTTTTTTAAATCTACCGGAAGTAAAAAATAAAAATAAATATATTTAGTACAAAATTACCTTTAAAAATGTGCAAAAGAAATTTTCATTTTTCGCGCCATTTTTTAAAATTTTTGACAGCGGAGATGGTGAACTTTTGCACAAATTTTATGACTTAAAAAAACCTGGATATAAAAAGACTGCATTTATATTTTGAAAATGATTAAGTATAATAATAAAAAAACGCAAATATGTCATGAATAAAATTTATTTATTTATTTACTTGGCTTCCCCGACAGCAAAGTGCGCATGAGAAGCAGAATAAAATAAACAATAATTTTAAGTTATCTACGTGTGTCGTGGTATGATACAATTTTTGTAATATTTAGCTTTGCACATTACTAGTGCACTGCCTGCAGTGTATTCGCCGAGATAACATTATTAAATTAATTATCTACATGTGAACATCGCACTGTACTGTAATAAGTTGATAAATAAATTCGAATTAGATACTTAATGTCCATTAATAACAATAAACTAAATTAATGATGTACGCTGGATACTTTTTACACGATTCACTTTAACATGTCAAGGACACGACTTAATAAATTTATTACAGGTCTCATCACGGCAATAACTCAATTCAAGTGTCAACGTATTAACACACATGCACACGAGTCGAACAATCGATCACTCCGTATTGTTGCCTCATTATTACATTTGTTATTATTATTATTATTATTTATATTTCGAATTGTTTTGTATGAGATTTTGCGCCACACAATCCACTGGCTGGTGTATTCACTTTTCTTTGTTGAGCGCTTGAATAAATTCTTCAAGTTTTTCCTGTATTTGCCTGACACGTTCTACAGTAAACAATTAATAATTATAATGATCAATTAAAATATATTTAAATATTTAAATGGGTGATAAAAAGAAACTTACTGAGTTCTTCAGCTAATTCTACTCTTCTTCCAGTCAGTAATTTTTGTTTAACTTCACTATCTTGACTGTAGTCTTCCAGTACTTCTTTTATTTCTTTGTCTAGTCTACGAGCTTCGCGGTTCATTATTTGCTGTCTCAGTGCTTTTGATGTTACTTTCAACATTTGCTGAATCCTCCAGAAAAGAACTACGTCATTGCACTCAGTCTGAAATAATTCCAGTATGTAGAATTAATAATTATTGTAATTGAATATTTATAAAGAAGAGATTAAATGAATTGTAAAATTTACCTCACTCTCATGGCCACTATGATACATATAAAATGCTTTTTTACAATCATAAGCTCTTGCTAAGCTTTGGAGTAAAAAGAATCTTTTGTAAACGGGGGTCCACGTGGTACGAATAAATTCACTATCAACGTCGTAATTATTACGTTGTAAATTTTTTCTTATCGTTGTTAATTCGTCTTCTGATAATGTCGGTGGATGTTTCTGAAATATTTAAAATAATTATTAATCAGCTCAATTTAATAAATTAAAAATAACAAATTTAATCTGTACCTTGTCGGAGTATAAGATTTTGTCAAGCTCATTTTTGACAGCCGTCCGCTTGGCTTGTTCTTCAGTTTGATACTTCCAGTAGAGTAGACGCTCTCGTGTACCGGGTCCAAGCAACTCATAGAGTTTTTGTTCAGTACTCTGTAATTTATCTTTAACAGAAGTTTCAAGAAATTTCACAGCCTCATCCCAGTCACGTTTGTCATTAACGTTTCTGTCCTCCAGTGCATTTAATTGAATAACTCGTAACATTTGTGATGCTTTGTCTTCCCAAGAATGCCGATGAACTGCTTCATTGACCACCGCATTTTTGAGATTGTCGAAAATGTCATCATGATCAGCGCTGTTCTTAGCACGTTTCATAAAATTTTCAAACTCTTGCTTCAAAGTTCCCCATCCACTCTCGACACTCATTGCCGGCAGCTCTTGTTCTGCCCACTGTTTAAGCTTTATGTCTACAGTAGTATTAAATGTATTCTGATCGCCAGTCTGCGCAGCTGGCAAATAAATATCTTCGAACACATGAATACTAACTTTATCCCAAATTCTATTCATCAAGGCTTCTTCCCAGTGACGCGGTGACAACTGAGATAAATTAACAATTTCATCAAGTATTTCACCACGTGCTTTCTCGAACAATTCATCCCGATCTAATTCACGTAATCTCGGGAAATTATTTTTCCACTCGGTTTCAAGATTAAATCTCGTAGCTTTGAATGCGTCAGCTTGCTGTTCAACTGTCTCGCGTACCATTTTCCAAAAGCAATCAGCTACTGCTAGACTCAAATTTCTCGTTGTAACTTGACCTGACATTACTTGACCATCTTTGAATAACTTTGAATTTTTAAAAAATTTTTCCTCGTAGTCTTTGATTGTTTGAATACTGTCATCTTGTCTACCGCGACCAGTAACTACGGCGAAATATCCTAGAGCTTTCATGGGAAATAATTGACCGGATAAAATTTTTTTTACTCTCTCTGGATTCGTTGAATTTTCTTCCGCCACATCCACCTTAAAATAAAATAATAAATATTTATACACTGAAATTTAAATACTTATTTGTAATAAGAAAATTTATTTTTACCTTTGTGAGAACGAATATAGTCCGTTTGCCAGTTGGATCCATTTGTGAAACTAAGTCAGTTACATTACTTCTTTCAGCATCAACAGAACCATCTTGGATGCAAAGAATAATTGCATTTGGATTGCTCATGTACTGTTGAGTCATTTGTCGAATAGCATCTCGTGTATCTTCGGCCATATCCACTGTGACTGTCTGTTACCAATTTAATTATAATTTAATAATAATAATAAATCTATCAACAATTAAATAATAACGATTGTAAACTTACGCTGATTATTCCCGGAAGATCAACAAGAACCATTCGCGGAAGTCCTGGCCCCTTGACTGTCATGGAAATAACATCCTGACTGACAGTTTTTCCATTCTTTACGCTATTTTTCATCCGCAACTCAACTTCTCGTCTTAATTCAACCAACTCTGACTCTTTAGTCAAGTCAAACTCCCGCAAACTGTCTTTAAACTGAGCAATATGATATGGACCCTCGCTCAAAGTCACTTTTACTGGCGCTCTAGTCATCATCTCACCCCCTCCTCTGCAATTTAAATTATGTTAGTAATTTTTTAATGGCAAACAAAAAATAATTTAAAACAGTAGATACCTGGGGAATATTCTAGCCTGAGCAATCATTTCCAGCACAGATGTTTTGCCAGAACTTTGATCTCCAACGACGACTACTCTAGGCAAATGATCTGCAGTCGAATAGGCACTGTCGTAATCATTTAATTCATCTAGTACTTCACTGTACATATCAATAAGCGATTTCTGTAAAAAGTCACGCGATTATGATTAAAATTTTATCTATCAAACTTAATTTGAAAAAAAATATAAATTACTTACTTTAATTTTACGACTGTTGACTTTTTGATTACCGCGAAGTAACATTTGTTTCCTGAGTTCTTTGTTTTCACGTTCAAGCCTCTCGAGCTCACGCTGATATTTCATTTGGGTCTGCATCATTTCTTCCTGCATCGCATCCATACGTTCCTTCGTTGATTCTAATTAAAAAAAAATAATTACTATACAATAATTACAATGCCAACTACTAGATTAATAAAATAACTAAATACACTTACGAGCTTTCCGTCTTTCTTCCTCATATTCATTAGACACCGGCCGTGCAAATACCACTGAATGTTTTGTGAGCTCATTTTTTGTATCTTTTATAAATAAAAAAAAAAATTTATGTTACAAACTTTGGATATCTCGGTACATAAGATTGGAATGTGCATTAATGTAACTAGAATGCCGTGAGTGATGAATTAAAAATAAAACTCAAGAAAATAAATTACATAACATTCCAATCGTTTGAATAAAATAAAATAAAACGATCTGTTCCATTCAGTATTCTAAAAATTTAAAAGCCGATGCTCAGTAAATACCCAAGTAGCACAGAGACAACTTTAAGATGTCTTTTAAGAGGATGACAATTTTTTTTTGTCTCGGTCGCCTTTTTTGGTATAAATAGGACATGCAAATGTTGGTTCCGGAAACAGAGAAAATTTTTGTTGTTTTTTCTGTCTTATGTCAATTAAAAAGTTATATAGATGACTTATTTTACTACTATTTGTAATTTACTTTTTGTCGTCACTTGTGTCAAGTCTTTCAAGTAGATATTTTTCGGTGACAAATTTCCTATCGTTTTGTAAACATATTGTTACCTTATCGATATGTCAAAAAACAGCCTAGAAACTGATATCTTATAGATGTCACAGAGGCAAGTGTGCTACTTGGGTTAAATTTTAAACATAAAAAATAAATAAATGATAAAGGGAGAAATGCTGAATGGACAGACTATCGAACGTTTCCGTAATTTTATTTAATTACACACCTGAATATACTTGGTTTGCAACGGCTGTGATTGCTTCGAATACACCTGAACAGAACAGACCAAATCATATATCATTAAGGGACGTCTGTTAATCCTCAACTTTTACTGTACCGTTTAAAAAATATTCATGCAAATGTTACGTCTCTAAATCCTTTATATTTAAAAAAAAAATAAATTTCTGTTCCAAGTCAAAAGATAACGAGTAAAAATAAAAATAAATTAAGTAAAGAAAATATTTGAAAATAAGGAGTTGATGAATCTGAAGGTAAATAAATTAATGACGCAGTGTATAAGCAACATTAGCAGGCATTAATTAACAAACGAGCATTGACTTTGCTCGTAAACTCACCCGACGAATCATTAAACTCTTCTTCCAATCGTCGAGTCTCTGCGGCTTTAATTGCATCATCTAGTCTTTGGCTGAACCAAGATCTATACTCATTGTATTTAGATTCGCCATATTCTTTGATACGCGGATCTATTGATTTTTAAATTTAATTAGCAAATAATTTTTTTATAATAAAAAAAAAATTTAAGGCAACTTACCAAGTTCTATACTGTCAGAAAAAGTATTTTTAATATCAATTAAAGATTCTCGGAATTGTCGCCATTGTTGATCATTCGGTAGGACATTTTCGATCCACTCTATCCCAGGTAAACCTTCTTTCCAACTTTCATATTTCTTAAGGCACAATAAAAATTTAAAAATTAGTTCTTAGTCTATGATACTGAAATTAGCAGACGTCTAATAATTTTTGGATTTTTTTTTAGACGATAAAATATAAAAAAAAAATATTTGAAAAAATTGCACCTGTAGTTTTTTTAATTTTCTACATGTGCATATTTTTATTTTATTTTTTTGCAATTGATTTGTTGAAAAACAAAAATTCAAAAATTTTTTCATGTCTGCTAACTTCAGGATCATCTTAGTCTAATGATTTATTGAAGCTTTTAGATGATAAATACCTTCTGCAGTGTCATACCACCTCCCAGAGCACCACCAAGTAGAAGATAACGTATTTTTAAAACACCTCTTAAAACTTTACCAACAACCATAAGGTAACCGCGGGTGGGATTAAAATAATAGCGAGTGTGTGGATTAGACAGCAAAGGTCGATAAATTTTATTGAGTTTATTTGACATCAAACTCCTGCTATTTATTATAGAGACTGGACGCCGGTAGGTCTTGGATATAATTAGGACACTATGACTGAAAATAAAAAAAAATTATTAATAATAACCTTCTCACTGAACTATTACAGATGACATGATCAGTAGCATGAATGTAAATGGAGTAGGTATGAAAAATAACCTAGTTGATGATTGATAGTAAATATTTCTAATGAACAAAAAAATAGTAATTATGAATGTCAGAGTTTAAAAAAATTACCCGAATCTTCCTCTTAAAATTTGTTCCATCGTGAGCGGTGATGATTGATAGGTTAATAAATTATTTAAAAAGTTCTCTATCTAACACACAATGGCACCCATACAATAAATTAAATCTCAATTGTAAAATGCCTGTAAATAATTATTTATAAATTATAATTCATGGTTTAATTACTAGTGATGATATTATGATGAAAGTTATTTCTTCAGCTCACATTATTTAATATTGAGCTCATGTTATATAGCTCATGCTCTCATATCAGCCGGGGGCACAGATGCAGGTTTACTCAAAACTTCTTTACTCTTAACGAAAGGTGACATCTCTATTCAGCGACAATACTCGATGACAACTGTACTGCAGTTATATTCTCGACCGAGACATGTTTAAATTCGTTTTCCATAGATGGCGATGCGGATTTGGTCTTGTCTTAATTAATGAGTGGAGCAATATTATGATCCTGAAGCAGTGTTGGCAGACGTACAATCAGCTGCAGGTATTCATACCGTACCCGGTTACAAGCGTGTCTTGCAGATCTCTACCATTATCACTCTACCAACATACAACTCTCTCAAATAGATTTCTATGCGAAAATATCAATACTAAATATATTTATGTTGCAAAATAATTCTATGTAAAATTATCTCTATGTAAACTTATTCTATTAAGTATAAATATATGCGAAAATAATTCATGTCCAAAATATCTCTATATTATATATCTCTATGAAAATTAAGTCTCTACAAAATTTACTATAATATGACAGAATTATGTGTTAACATATTTATATTATGGAATTTCTCCATAACTATACAACTCTCCTTAATATTTCTCTATTCTGCATATCTCTATGACACAAAAATTCTATGAAAAAATTTTGCTATTTAAAAATTTTTCTATGTTGACAAAAGTCAGTTTCATAAGATCTCTCAGCAAAAAAAAAACTAAGTTTTACGAATGATTTTGTGTCTTACCACCAGCAATCGCGTGGCGCTACCATAAAATTCCAACAACAAAACAATAATAATGATAATGATTTAAGTAATTATAATTTTTTTTTTTTAAATGTCATTAAATTTGAATCCTGACTTTGTCAGTATTTTATTATAATTTCATTTGAATCCTGACTTTGTCAATATTTTATTATAATTTCAAATTTAATGACATTTAAAAAAAAAAAATTATAATTACTTAAATCATTATCATTATTATTGTTTTGTTGTTGGAATTTTATGGTAGCGCCACGCGATTGCTGGTGGTAAGACACAAAATCATTCGTAAAACTTAGTTTTTTTTTTGCTGAGAGATCTTATGAAACTGACTTTTGTCAACATAGAAAAATTTTTAAATAGCAAAATTTTTTCATAGAATTTTTGTGTCATAGAGATATGCAGAATAGAGAAATATTAAGGAGAGTTGTATAGTTATGGAGAAATTCCATAATATAAATATGTTAACACATAATTCTGTCATATTATAGTAAATTTTGTAGAGACTTAATTTTCATAGAGATATATAATATAGAGATATTTTGGACATGAATTATTTTCGCATATATTTATACTTAATAGAATAAGTTTACATAGAGATAATTTTACATAGAATTATTTTGCAACATAAATATATTTAGTATTGATATTTTCGCATAGAAATCTATTTGAGAGAGTTGTATGTTGGTAGAGTGATAATGGTAGAGATCTGCAAGACACGCTTGTAACCGGGTACGGTATGAATACCTGCAGCTGATTGTACAATACTTATTGTACGGCGAATACTCATCTATACTCAAAATTTCTTTACTCAAGCACAAAGACGAAATCTATACTCAGTGACAACTATATTCAATGACAACTGGACTCCACTAAATTTTTGTAAACATCTCATCTATATTATGTTTACTCAAAGTCCTCTATATTCAAAGACATCTTTACTCAATATCCACAGATTAAAAAGATTGTCAATAATGAAGTGATTCATGGATAAGACTATTCGGAAAGTCGATAACAAAGAAAATCAAAAAAGTATTTAAATATTAAATAAAGAAAAATTAATTTTTAAAATAAAAGTAAAATGTTTTCATCATTCTTACTTTGAAAACGATATGAAAAAAAATTTAACAAGAGCGTTTTTGTTAAGCTTTTGGTTTAATTATAATTAATTAGTTATTTATAATTTCTCATGATGTATTGGTCTGAAATAAATGAAAAAAAAAAATTATTAAAAGAAAAAACTATTTCATAAATACATGTAACCTGAAACCATTTGGTCTGGGGGATACTTGCTCATTACACCTGGAACCATTTATGAGACTTATAAGTCTCAGGTTATAAATTAATTTGGTTTAGTATTTATTGTTAATTTTAACAATTATTATTTTTTTCTTTTATGTATTAAATGTATAAGATGTATTGAGGATTTATAAGAAAATACTTTGGAGATCAGTTTAGAATAATAGATTTTGAAAAGAGATTAAAAACTGACATAGTTATTGATAATTTTTATAATGGTACCAATTTTATAGTGACTTCGCTATTTTATTCCAAAGAACTAAGATTTCAGAAATAATAGTAAAGTTGAAGGTCTCCCACATTTAAAATTGACTAAAGAATACATTTCTGTGAGTCACCCCGTGAGAATCACCTACTTTTCGGCATGAATATTATCTTAAACTCGACAACACATAAAACTCGAATTTCCATAGTGATTTCGCGATTTTATTCCAAAGAACCAAGATTTCAAAAATAATGGTAAAGTTGTAGGTCTCCCCCATTTAAAATTGACTAAAAAATACATTTCTGTGAGTCACCCCGTGAGAATCACCTACTTTTTGGCATGAATATTATCTTAAACTCGACAACACATAAAACTCGAATTTCCATAGTGATGTCGCGATTTTATTCCAAAGTACCAAGATTTCAAAAATAATGGTAAAGTTGTAGGTCTCCCCCATTTGAAATTGACTAAACAATACATTTCTGTGGGTCACCCCGTGAGAATCGCCTACTTTATGGCATGAATATTATCTTAAACTCGACAACACATGAAACTCGAATTTCCATAGCGATTTCGCGATTTTATTCCAAAGTACCAAGATTTCAAAAATAATAGTAAAGTTGTAGGTCTCCCCCATTTGAAATTGACTAAAAAATACATTTCTGTGGGTCACCCCGTGAGAATCGCCTACTTTATGGCATGAATATTATCTTAAACTCGACAACACATGAAACTCGAATTTCCATAGTGATTTCGCGATTTTATTCGAAAGTACCAAGATTTCAAAAATAATAGTAAAGTTGTAGGTCTCCCCCATTTGAAATTGACTAAAAAATACATTTCTGTGGGTCACCCCGTGAAAATCGCCTACTTTATGGCATGAATATTATCTTAAACTCGACAACACATGAAACTCGAATTTCCATAGCGATTTCGCGATTTTATTCCAAAGTACCAAGATTTCAAAAATAATAGTAAAGTTGTAGGTCTCCCCCATTTGAAATTGACTAAAAAATACATTTCTGTGGGTCACCCCGTGAGAATCGCCTACTTTATGGCATGAATATTATCTTAAACTCGACAACACATGAAACTCGAATTTCCATAGCGATTTCGCGATTTTATTCCAAAGTACCAAGATTTCAAAAATAATAGTAAAGTTGTAGGTCTCCCCCATTTGAAATTGACTAAAAAATACATTTCTGTGAGTCACCCCGTGAGAATCGCCTACTTTATGGCATGAACATTATTTTAAACTCGACAACACATGAAACTCGAATTTCCATAGTGATTTCGCGATTTTATTCCAAAGTACCAAGATTTCAAAAATAATAGTAAAGTTGTAGGTCTCCCCCATTTGGAATTGACTAAAAAATACATTTCTGTGGGTCACCCCGTGAGAATCGCCTACTTTATGGCATGAACATTATTTTAAACTCGACAACACATGAAACTCGAATTTCCATAGCGATTTCGCGATTTTATTCCAAAGTACCAAGATTTCAAAAATAATAGTAAAGTTGTAGGTCTCCCCCATTTGAAATTGACTAAAAAATACATTTCTGTGGGTCACCCCGTGAGAATCGCCTACTTTATGGCATGAACATTATTTTAAACTCGACAACACATGAAACTCGAATTTCCATAGCGATTTCGCGATTTTATCCCAAAGTACCAAGATTTCAAAAATAAGAGTAAAGTTGTAGGTCTCCCCCATTTGAAATTGACTAAAAAATACATTTCTGTGGGTCACTCCGTGAGAATCGCCTACTTTATGGCATGAATATTATCTTAAACTCGACAACACATGAAACTCGAATTTCCATAGCGATTTCGCGATTTTATTCCAAAGTACCAAGATTTCAAAAATAATAGTAAAGTTGTAGGTCTCCCCCATTTGAAATTGACTAAAAAATACATTTCTGTGGGTCACCCCGTGAGAATCGCCTACTTTATGGCATGAATATTATCTTAAACTCGACAACACATGAAACTCGAATTTCCATAGTGATTTCGCGATTTTATTCGAAAGTACCAAGATTTCAAAAATAATAGTAAAGTTGTAGGTCTCCCCCATTTGAAATTGACTAAAAAATACATTTCTGTGGGTCACCCCGTGAAAATCGCCTACTTTATGGCATGAATATTATCTTAAACTCGACAACACATGAAACTCGAATTTCCATAGCGATTTCGCGATTTTATTCCAAAGTACCAAGATTTCAAAAATAATAGTAAAGTTGTAGGTCTCCCCCATTTGAAATTGACTAAAAAATACATTTCTGTGGGTCACCCCGTGAGAATCGCCTACTTTATGGCATGAATATTATCTTAAACTCGACAACACATGAAACTCGAATTTCCATAGCGATTTCGCGATTTTATTCCAAAGTACCAAGATTTCAAAAATAATAGTAAAGTTGTAGGTCTCCCCCATTTGAAATTGACTAAAAAATACATTTCTGTGAGTCACCCCGTGAGAATCGCCTACTTTATGGCATGAACATTATTTTAAACTCGACAACACATGAAACTCGAATTTCCATAGTGATTTCGCGATTTTATTCCAAAGTACCAAGATTTCAAAAATAATAGTAAAGTTGTAGGTCTCCCCCATTTGGAATTGACTAAAAAATACATTTCTGTGGGTCACCCCGTGAGAATCGCCTACTTTATGGCATGAACATTATTTTAAACTCGACAACACATGAAACTCGAATTTCCATAGTGATTTCGCGATTTTATTCCAAAGTACCAAGATTTCAAAAATATTGGTAAAGTTGTAGGTCTCCCCCATTTGAAATTGACTAAAAAATACATTTCTGTGAGTCACCCCGTGAGAGACACCTACTTTGTGGCATGAATATTATCTTAAACTCGACAACACATGAAACTCGAATTTCCATATCGATTTCGCGATTTTATTCCAAAGTACCAAGATTTCGAAAATAATAGTAAAGTTGTAGGTCTCCCCCATTTGAAATTGACTAAAAAATACATTTCTGTGGGTCACCCCGTGAGAATCGCCTACTTTATGGCATGAATATTATCTTAAACTCGACAACACATGAAACTCGAATTTCCATAGCGATTTCGCGATTTTATTCCAAAGTACCAAGATTTCAAAAATAATAGTAAAGTTGTAGGTCTCCCCCATTTGAAATTGACTAAAAAATACATTTCTGTGGGTCACCCCGTGAGAATCGCCTACTTTATGGCATGAACATTATTTTAAACTCGACAACACATGAAACTCGAATTTCCATAGCGATTTCGCGATTTTATCCCAAAGTACCAAGATTTCAAAAATAAGAGTAAAGTTGTAGGTCTCCCCCATTTGAAATTGACTAAAAAATACATTTCTGTGGGTCACTCCGAGAGAATCGCCTACTTTATGGCATGAACATTATTTTAAACTCGACAACGCATGAAACTCGAATTTCCATAGTGATTTCGCGATTTTATCCCAAAGTACCAAGATTTCAAAAATAATGGTAAAGTTGTAGGTCTCCCCCATTTGAAATTGACTAAAAAATACATTTCTGTGGGTCACTCCGTGAGAATCGCCTACTTTATGGCATGAATATTATCTTAAACTCGACAACACATGAAACTCGAATTTCCATAGCGATTTCGCGATTTTATTCCAAAGTACCAAGATTTCAAAAATAATAGTAAAGTTGTAGGTCTCCCCCATTTGAAATTGACTAAAAAATACATTTCTGTGGGTCACCCCGTGAGAATCGCCTACTTTATGGCATGAATATTATCTTAAACTCGACAACACATGAAACTCGAATTTCCATAGTGATTTCGCGATTTTATTCGAAAGTACCAAGATTTCAAAAATAATAGTAAAGTTGTAGGTCTCCCCCATTTGAAATTGACTAAAAAATACATTTCTGTGGGTCACCCCGTGAGAATCGCCTACTTTATGGCATGAATATTATCTTAAACTCGACAACACATGAAACTCGAATTTCCATAGCGATTTCGCGATTTTATTCCAAAGTACCAAGATTTCAAAAATAATAGTAAAGTTGTAGGTCTCCCCCATTTGAAATTGACTAAAAAATACATTTCTGTGGGTCACCCCGTGAGAATCGCCTACTTTATGGCATGAATATTATCTTAAACTCGACAACACATGAAACTCGAATTTCCATAGCGATTTCGCGATTTTATTCCAAAGTACCAAGATTTCAAAAATAATAGTAAAGTTGTAGGTCTCCCCCATTTGAAATTGACTAAAAAATACATTTCTGTGAGTCACCCCGTGAGAATCGCCTACTTTATGGCATGAATATTATCTTAAACTCGACAACACATGAAACTCGAATTTCCATAGTGATTTCGCGATTTTATTCCAAAGTACCAAGATTTCAAAAATAATAGTAAAGTTGTAGGTCTCCCCCATTTGGAATTGACTAAAAAATACATTTCTGTGGGTCACCCCGTGAGAATCGCCTACTTTATGGCATGAATATTATCTTAAACTCGACAACACATGAAACTCGAATTTCCATAGTGATTTCGCGATTTTATTCCAAAGTACCAAGATTTCAAAAATAATAGTAAAGTTGTAGGTCTCCCCCATTTGGAATTGACTAAAAAATACATTTCTGTGGGTCACCCCGTGAGAATCGCCTACTTTATGGCATGAATATTATCTTAAACTCGACAACACATGAAACTCGAATTTCCATAGCGATTTCGCGATTTTATTCCAAAGTACCAAGATTTCAAAAATAATAGTAAAGTTGTAGGTCTCCCCCATTTGAAATTGACTAAAAAATACATTTCTGTGGGTCACCCCGTGAGAATCGCCTACTTTATGGCATGAACATTATTTTAAACTCGACAACACATGAAACTCGAATTTCCATAGCGATTTCGCGATTTTATCCCAAAGTACCAAGATTTCAAAAATAAGAGTAAAGTTGTAGGTCTCCCCCATTTGAAATTGACTAAAAAATACATTTCTGTGGGTCACCCCGTGAGAATCGCCTACTTTATGGCATGAATATTATCTTAAACTCGACAACACATGAAACTCGAATTTCCATAGTGATTTCGCGATTTTATTCGAAAGTACCAAGATTTCAAAAATAATAGTAAAGTTGTAGGTCTCCCCCATTTGAAATTGACTAAAAAATACATTTCTGTGGGTCACCCCGTGAGAATCGCCTACTTTATGGCATGAATATTATCTTAAACTCGACAACACATGAAACTCGAATTTCCATAGTGATTTCGCGATTTTATTCCAAAGTACCAAGATTTCGAAAATAATAGTAAAGTTGTAGGTCTCCCCCATTTGAAATTGACTAAAAAATACATTTCTGTGGGTCACCCCGTGAGAATCGCCTACTTTATGGCATGAATATTATCTTAAACTCGACAACACATGAAACTCGAATTTCCATATCGATTTCGCGATTTTATTCCAAAGTACCAAGATTTCGAAAATAATAGTAAAGTTGTAGGTCTCCCCCATTTGAAATTGACTAAAAAATACATTTCTGTGGGTCACCCCGTGAGAATCGCCTACTTTATGGCATGAATATTATCTTAAACTCGACAACACATGAAACTCGAATTTCCATAGCGATTTCGCGATTTTATTCCAAAGTACCAAGATTTCAAAAATAATAGTAAAGTTGTAGGTCTCCCCCATTTGAAATTGACTAAAAAATACATTTCTGTGGGTCACCCCGTGAGAATCGCCTACTTTATGGCATGAACATTATTTTAAACTCGACAACACATGAAACTCGAATTTCCATAGCGATTTCGCGATTTTATCCCAAAGTACCAAGATTTCAAAAATAAGAGTAAAGTTGTAGGTCTCCCCCATTTGAAATTGACTAAAAAATACATTTCTGTGGGTCACCCCGTGAGAATCGCCTACTTTATGGCATGAATATTATCTTAAACTCGACAACACATGAAACTCGAATTTCCGTAGTGATTTCGCGATTTTATTCGAAAGTACCAAGATTTCAAAAATAATAGTAAAGTTGTAGGTCTCCCCCATTTGAAATTGACTAAAAAATACATTTCTGTCGGTCACCCCGTGAAAATCGCCTACTTTATGGCATGAATATTATCTTAAACTCGACAACACATGAAACTCGAATTTCCATAGTGATTTCGCGATTTTATTCCAAAGTACCAAGATTTCAAAAATAATAGTAAAGTTGTAGGTCTCCCCCATTTGGAATTGACTAAAAAATACATTTCTGTGGGTCACCCCGTGAGAATCGCCTACTTTATGGCATGAACATTATTTTAAACTCGACAACACATGAAACTCGAATTTCCATAGTGATTTCGCGATTTTATTCCAAAGTACCAAGATTTCAAAAATATTGGTAAAGTTGTAGGTCTCCCCCATTTGAAATTGACTAAAAAATACATTTCTGTGAGTCACCCCGTGAGAGACACCTACTTTGTGGCATGAATATTATCTTAAACTCGACAACACATGAAACTCGAATTTCCATATCGATTTCGCGATTTTATTCCAAAGTACCAAGATTTCGAAAATAATAGTAAAGTTGTAGGTCTCCCCCATTTGAAATTGACTAAAAAATACATTTCTGTGGGTCACCCCGTGAGAATCGCCTACTTTATGGCATGAATATTATCTTAAACTCGACAACACATGAAACTCGAATTTCCATAGCGATTTCGCGATTTTATTCCAAAGTACCAAGATTTCAAAAATAATAGTAAAGTTGTAGGTCTCCCCCATTTGAAATTGACTAAAAAATACATTTCTGTGGGTCACCCCGTGAGAATCGCCTACTTTATGGCATGAACATTATTTTAAACTCGACAACACATGAAACTCGAATTTCCATAGCGATTTCGCGATTTTATCCCAAAGTACCAAGATTTCAAAAATAAGAGTAAAGTTGTAGGTCTCCCCCATTTGAAATTGACTAAAAAATACATTTCTGTGGGTCACTCCGTGAGAATCGCCTACTTTATGGCATGAATATTATCTTAAACTCGACAACACATGAAACTCGAATTTCCATAGCGATTTCGCGATTTTATTCCAAAGTACCAAGATTTCAAAAATAATAGTAAAGTTGTAGGTCTCCCCCATTTGAAATTGACTAAAAAATACATTTCTGTGGGTCACCCCGTGAGAATCGCCTACTTTATGGCATGAATATTATCTTAAACTCGACAACACATGAAACTCGAATTTCCATAGTGATTTCGCGATTTTATTCGAAAGTACCAAGATTTCAAAAATAATAGTAAAGTTGTAGGTCTCCCCCATTTGAAATTGACTAAAAAATACATTTCTGTGGGTCACCCCGTGAAAATCGCCTACTTTATGGCATGAATATTATCTTAAACTCGACAACACATGAAACTCGAATTTCCATAGCGATTTCGCGATTTTATTCCAAAGTACCAAGATTTCAAAAATAATAGTAAAGTTGTAGGTCTCCCCCATTTGAAATTGACTAAAAAATACATTTCTGTGGGTCACCCCGTGAGAATCGCCTACTTTATGGCATGAATATTATCTTAAACTCGACAACACATGAAACTCGAATTTCCATAGCGATTTCGCGATTTTATTCCAAAGTACCAAGATTTCAAAAATAATAGTAAAGTTGTAGGTCTCCCCCATTTGAAATTGACTAAAAAATACATTTCTGTGAGTCACCCCGTGAGAATCGCCTACTTTATGGCATGAACATTATTTTAAACTCGACAACACATGAAACTCGAATTTCCATAGTGATTTCGCGATTTTATTCCAAAGTACCAAGATTTCAAAAATAATAGTAAAGTTGTAGGTCTCCCCCATTTGGAATTGACTAAAAAATACATTTCTGTGGGTCACCCCGTGAGAATCGCCTACTTTATGGCATGAACATTATTTTAAACTCGACAACACATGAAACTCGAATTTCCATAGTGATTTCGCGATTTTATTCCAAAGTACCAAGATTTCAAAAATATTGGTAAAGTTGTAGGTCTCCCCCATTTGAAATTGACTAAAAAATACATTTCTGTGAGTCACCCCGTGAGAGACACCTACTTTGTGGCATGAATATTATCTTAAACTCGACAACACATGAAACTCGAATTTCCATATCGATTTCGCGATTTTATTCCAAAGTACCAAGATTTCGAAAATAATAGTAAAGTTGTAGGTCTCCCCCATTTGAAATTGACTAAAAAATACATTTCTGTGGGTCACCCCGTGAGAATCGCCTACTTTATGGCATGAATATTATCTTAAACTCGACAACACATGAAACTCGAATTTCCATAGCGATTTCGCGATTTTATTCCAAAGTACCAAGATTTCAAAAATAATAGTAAAGTTGTAGGTCTCCCCCATTTGAAATTGACTAAAAAATACATTTCTGTGGGTCACCCCGTGAGAATCGCCTACTTTATGGCATGAACATTATTTTAAACTCGACAACACATGAAACTCGAATTTCCATAGCGATTTCGCGATTTTATCCCAAAGTACCAAGATTTCAAAAATAAGAGTAAAGTTGTAGGTCTCCCCCATTTGAAATTGACTAAAAAATACATTTCTGTGGGTCACTCCGAGAGAATCGCCTACTTTATGGCATGAACATTATTTTAAACTCGACAACGCATGAAACTCGAATTTCCATAGTGATTTCGCGATTTTATCCCAAAGTACCAAGATTTCAAAAATAATGGTAAAGTTGTAGGTCTCCCCCATTTGAAATTGACTAAAAAATACATTTCTGTGGGTCACTCCGTGAGAATCGCCTACTTTATGGCATGAATATTATCTTAAACTCGACAACACATGAAACTCGAATTTCCATAGCGATTTCGCGATTTTATTCCAAAGTACCAAGATTTCAAAAATAATAGTAAAGTTGTAGGTCTCCCCCATTTGAAATTGACTAAAAAATACATTTCTGTGGGTCACCCCGTGAGAATCGCCTACTTTATGGCATGAATATTATCTTAAACTCGACAACACATGAAACTCGAATTTCCATAGTGATTTCGCGATTTTATTCGAAAGTACCAAGATTTCAAAAATAATAGTAAAGTTGTAGGTCTCCCCCATTTGAAATTGACTAAAAAATACATTTCTGTGGGTCACCCCGTGAGAATCGCCTACTTTATGGCATGAATATTATCTTAAACTCGACAACACATGAAACTCGAATTTCCATAGCGATTTCGCGATTTTATTCCAAAGTACCAAGATTTCAAAAATAATAGTAAAGTTGTAGGTCTCCCCCATTTGAAATTGACTAAAAAATACATTTCTGTGGGTCACCCCGTGAGAATCGCCTACTTTATGGCATGAATATTATCTTAAACTCGACAACACATGAAACTCGAATTTCCATAGCGATTTCGCGATTTTATTCCAAAGTACCAAGATTTCAAAAATAATAGTAAAGTTGTAGGTCTCCCCCATTTGAAATTGACTAAAAAATACATTTCTGTGAGTCACCCCGTGAGAATCGCCTACTTTATGGCATGAATATTATCTTAAACTCGACAACACATGAAACTCGAATTTCCATAGTGATTTCGCGATTTTATTCCAAAGTACCAAGATTTCAAAAATAATAGTAAAGTTGTAGGTCTCCCCCATTTGGAATTGACTAAAAAATACATTTCTGTGGGTCACCCCGTGAGAATCGCCTACTTTATGGCATGAATATTATCTTAAACTCGACAACACATGAAACTCGAATTTCCATAGTGATTTCGCGATTTTATTCCAAAGTACCAAGATTTCAAAAATAATAGTAAAGTTGTAGGTCTCCCCCATTTGGAATTGACTAAAAAATACATTTCTGTGGGTCACCCCGTGAGAATCGCCTACTTTATGGCATGAATATTATCTTAAACTCGACAACACATGAAACTCGAATTTCCATAGCGATTTCGCGATTTTATTCCAAAGTACCAAGATTTCAAAAATAATAGTAAAGTTGTAGGTCTCCCCCATTTGAAATTGACTAAAAAATACATTTCTGTGGGTCACCCCGTGAGAATCGCCTACTTTATGGCATGAACATTATTTTAAACTCGACAACACATGAAACTCGAATTTCCATAGCGATTTCGCGATTTTATCCCAAAGTACCAAGATTTCAAAAATAAGAGTAAAGTTGTAGGTCTCCCCCATTTGAAATTGACTAAAAAATACATTTCTGTGGGTCACCCCGTGAGAATCGCCTACTTTATGGCATGAATATTATCTTAAACTCGACAACACATGAAACTCGAATTTCCATAGTGATTTCGCGATTTTATTCGAAAGTACCAAGATTTCAAAAATAATAGTAAAGTTGTAGGTCTCCCCCATTTGAAATTGACTAAAAAATACATTTCTGTGGGTCACCCCGTGAGAATCGCCTACTTTATGGCATGAATATTATCTTAAACTCGACAACACATGAAACTCGAATTTCCATAGTGATTTCGCGATTTTATTCCAAAGTACCAAGATTTCGAAAATAATAGTAAAGTTGTAGGTCTCCCCCATTTGAAATTGACTAAAAAATACATTTCTGTGGGTCACCCCGTGAGAATCGCCTACTTTATGGCATGAATATTATCTTAAACTCGACAACACATGAAACTCGAATTTCCATATCGATTTCGCGATTTTATTCCAAAGTACCAAGATTTCGAAAATAATAGTAAAGTTGTAGGTCTCCCCCATTTGAAATTGACTAAAAAATACATTTCTGTGGGTCACCCCGTGAGAATCGCCTACTTTATGGCATGAATATTATCTTAAACTCGACAACACATGAAACTCGAATTTCCATAGCGATTTCGCGATTTTATCCCAAAGTACCAAGATTTCAAAAATAAGAGTAAAGTTGTAGGTCTCCCCCATTTGAAATTGACTAAAAAATACATTTCTGTGGGTCACCCCGTGAGAATCGCCTACTTTATGGCATGAATATTATCTTAAACTCGACAACACATGAAACTCGAATTTCCGTAGTGATTTCGCGATTTTATTCGAAAGTACCAAGATTTCAAAAATAATAGTAAAGTTGTAGGTCTCCCCCATTTGAAATTGACTAAAAAATACATTTCTGTCGGTCACCCCGTGAAAATCGCCTACTTTATGGCATGAATATTATCTTAAACTCGACAACACATGAAACTCGAATTTCCATAGCGATTTCGCGATTTTATTCCAAAGTACCAAGATTTCAAAAATAATAGTAAAGTTGTAGGTCTCCCCCATTTGAAATTGACTAAAAAATACATTTCTGTGAGTCACCCCGTGAGAATCGCCTACTTTGTGGCATGAATATTATCTTAAACTCGACAACACATGAAACTCGAATTTCCATAGCGATTTCGCGATTTTATTCCAAAGTACCAAGATTTCAAAAATAATAGTAAAGTTGTAGGTCTCCCCCATTTGAAATTGACTGAAAAATACATTTCTGTGGGTCACCCCGTGAGAATCGCCTACTTTATGGCATGAATATTATCTTAAACTCGACAACACATGAAACTCGAATTTCCATAGTGATTTCGCGATTTTATTCGAAAGTACCAAGATTTCAAAAATAATAGTAAAGTTGTAGGTCTCCCCCATTTGAAATTGACTAAAAAATACATTTCTGTGGGTCACCCCGTGAAAATCGCCTACTTTATGGCATGAATATTATCTTAAACTCGACAACACATGAAACTCGAATTTCCATAGCGATTTCGCGATTTTATTCCAAAGTACCAAGATTTCAAAAATAATAGTAAAGTTGTAGGTCTCCCCCATTTGAAATTGACTAAAAAATACATTTCTGTGAGTCACCCCGTGAGAATCGCCTACTTTATGGCATGAACATTATTTTAAACTCGACAACACATGAAACTCGAATTTCCATAGTGATTTCGCGATTTTATTCCAAAGTACCAAGATTTCAAAAATAATAGTAAAGTTGTAGGTCTCCCCCATTTGGAATTGACTAAAAAATACATTTCTGTGAGTCACCCCGTGAGAATCGCCTACTTTATGGCATGAACATTATTTTAAACTCGACAACGCATGAAACTCGAATTTCCATAGTGATTTCGCGATTTTATTCCAAAAGACCAAGATTTCAAAAAGAATAGTAAAGTTGTAGGTCTCCCCCATTTGAAATTGACTAAAAAATACATTTCTGTGGGTCACCCCGTGAGAATCGCCTACTTTATGGCATGAACATTATTTTAAACTCGACAACACATGAAACTCGAATTTCCATAGTGATTTCGCGATTTTATTCCAAAGTACCAAGATTTCAAAAATATTGGTAAAGTTGTAGGTCTCCCCCATTTGAAATTGACTAAAAAATACATTTCTGTGAGTCACCCCGTGAGAATCGCCTACTTTGTGGCATGAATATTATCTTAAACTCGACAACACATGAAACTCGAATTTCCATATCGATTTCGCGATTTTATTCCAAAGTACCAAGATTTCAAAAATAATAGTAAAGTTGTAGGTCTCCCCCATTTGAAATTGACTAAAAAATACATTTCTGTGGGTCACCCCGTGAGAATCGCCTACTTTATGGCATGAACATTATTTTAAACTCGACAACACATGAAACTCGAATTTCCATAGCGATTTCGCGATTTTATCCCAAAGTACCAAGATTTCAAAAATATTGGTAAAGTTGTAGGTCTCCCCCATTTGAAATTGACTAAAAAATACATTTCTGTGAGTCACCCCGTGAGAATCACCTACTTTGTGGCATGAATATTATCTTAAACTCGACAACACATAAAACTCGAATTTCCATAGTGATTTCGCGATTTTATTCCAAAGTACCAAGATTTCAAAAATATTGGTAAAGTTGTAGGTCTCCCCCATCTGAAATTGACTAAAAAATACATTTCTGTGAGTCACCCCGTGAGAATCGCCTACTTTATGGCATGAACATTATTTTAAACTCGACAACGCATGAAACTCGAATTTCCATAGTGATTTCGCGATTTTATTCCAAAGTACCAAGATTTCGAAAATAATAGTAAAGTTGTAGGTCTCCCCCATTTGAAATTGACTAAAAAATACATTTCTGTGGGTCACCCCGTGAGAATCGCCTACTTTATGGCATGAATATTATCTTAAACTCGACAACACATGAAACTCGAATTTCCATATCGATTTCGCGATTTTATTCCAAAGTACCAAGATTTCGAAAATAATAGTAAAGTTGTAGGTCTCCCCCATTTGAAATTGACTAAAAAATACATTTCTGTGGGTCACCCCGTGAGAATCGCCTACTTTATGGCATGAATATTATCTTAAACTCGACAACACATGAAACTCGAATTTCCATAGCGATTTCGCGATTTTATTCCAAAGTACCAAGATTTCAAAAATAATAGTAAAGTTGTAGGTCTCCCCCATTTGAAATTGACTAAAAAATACATTTCTGTGGGTCACCCCGTGAGAATCGCCTACTTTATGGCATGAATATTATCTTAAACTCGACAACACATGAAACTCGAATTTCCATAGCGATTTCGCGATTTTATTCCAAAGTACCAAGATTTCAAAAATAATAGTAAAGTTGTAGGTCTCCCCCATTTGAAATTGACTAAAAAATACATTTCTGTGGGTCACCCCGTGAGAATCGCCTACTTTATGGCATGAATATTATCTTAAACTCGACAACACATGAAACTCGAATTTCCATAGCGATTTCGCGATTTTATTCCAAAGTACCAAGATTTCAAAAATAATAGTAAAGTTGTAGGTCTCCCCCATTTGAAATTGACTAAAAAATACATTTCTGTGAGTCACCCCGTGAGAATCGCCTACTTTATGGCATGAACATTATTTTAAACTCGACAACACATGAAACTCGAATTTCCATAGTGATTTCGCGATTTTATTCCAAAGTACCAAGATTTCAAAAATAATAGTAAAGTTGTAGGTCTCTCCCATTTGGAATTGACTAAAAAATACATTTCTGTGGGTCACCCCGTGAGAATCGCCTACTTTATGGCATGAACATTATTTTAAACTCGACAACACATGAAACTCGAATTTCCATAGTGATTTCGCGATTTTATTCCAAAGTACCAAGATTTCAAAAATATTGGTAAAGTTGTAGGTCTCCCCCATTTGAAATTGTCTAAAAAATACATTTCTGTGTGTCACCCCGTGAGAGACACCTACTTTGTGGCATGAATATTATCTTAAACTCGACAACACATGAAACTCGAATTTCCATATCGATTTCGCGATTTTATTCCAAAGTACCAAGATTTCGAAAATAATAGTAAAGTTGTAGGTCTCCCCCATTTGAAATTGACTAAAAAATACATTTCTGTGGGTCACCCCGTGAGAATCGCCTACTTTATGGCATGAATATTATCTTAAACTCGACAACACATGAAACTCGAATTTCCATAGCGATTTCGCGATTTTATTCCAAAGTACCAAGATTTCAAAAATAATAGTAAAGTTGTAGGTCTCCCCCATTTGAAATTGACTAAAAAATACATTTCTGTGGGTCACCCCGTGAGAATCGCCTACTTTATGGCATGAATATTATCTTAAACTCGACAACACATGAAACTCGAATTTCCATAGCGATTTCGCGATTTTATCCCAAAGTACCAAGATTTCAAAAATAAGAGTAAAGTTGTAGGTCTCCCCCATTTGAAATTGACTAAAAAATACATTTCTGTGGGTCACTCCGAGAGAATCGCCTACTTTATGGCATGAACATTATTTTAAACTCGACAACGCATGAAACTCGAATTTCCATAGTGATTTCGCGATTTTATCCCAAAGTACCAAGATTTCAAAAATAATGGTAAAGTTGTAGGTCTCCCCCATTTGAAATTGACTAAAAAATACATTTCTGTGGGTCACTCCGTGAGAATCGCCTACTTTATGGCATGAATATTATCTTAAACTCGACAACACATGAAACTCGAATTTCCATAGCGATTTCGCGATTTTATTCCAAAGTACCAAGATTTCAAAAATAATAGTAAAGTTGTAGGTCTCCCCCATTTGAAATTGACTAAAAAATACATTTCTGTGGGTCACCCCGTGAGAATCGCCTACTTTATGGCATGAATATTATCTTAAACTCGACAACACATGAAACTCGAATTTCCATAGTGATTTCGCGATTTTATTCGAAAGTACCAAGATTTCAAAAATAATAGTAAAGTTGTAGGTCTCCCCCATTTGAAATTGACTAAAAAATACATTTCTGTGGGTCACCCCGTGAAAATCGCCTACTTTATGGCATGAATATTATCTTAAACTCGACAACACATGAAACTCGAATTTCCATAGCGATTTCGCGATTTTATTCCAAAGTACCAAGATTTCAAAAATAATAGTAAAGTTGTAGGTCTCCCCCATTTGAAATTGACTAAAAAATACATTTCTGTGGGTCACCCCGTGAGAATCGCCTACTTTATGGCATGAATATTATCTTAAACTCGACAACACATGAAACTCGAATTTCCATAGCGATTTCGCGATTTTATTCCAAAGTACCAAGATTTCAAAAATAATAGTAAAGTTGTAGGTCTCCCCCATTTGAAATTGACTAAAAAATACATTTCTGTGGGTCACCCCGTGAGAATCGCCTACTTTATGGCATGAACATTATTTTAAACTCGACAACACATGAAACTCGAATTTCCATAGCGATTTCGCGATTTTATCCCAAAGTACCAAGATTTCAAAAATAAGAGTAAAGTTGTAGGTCTCCCCCATTTGAAATTGACTAAAAAATACATTTCTGTGGGTCACCCCGTGAGAATCGCCTACTTTTTGGCATGAATATTATCTTAAACTCGACAACACATAAAACTCGAATTTCCATAGTGATGTCGCGATTTTATTCCAAAGTACCAAGATTTCAAAAATAATGGTAAAGTTGTAGGTCTCCCCCATTTAAAATTGACTAAAAAATACATTTCTGTGAGTCACCCCGTGAGAATCACCTACTTTTTGGCATGAATATTATCTTAAACTCGACAACACATAAAACTCGAATTTCCATAGTGATGTCGCGATTTTATTCCAAAGTACCAAGATTTCAAAAATAATGGTAAAGTTGTAGGTCTCCCCCATTTGAAATTGACTAAAAAATACATTTCTGTGGGTCACCCCGTGAGAATCGCCTACTTTATGGCATGAATATTATCTTAAACTCGACAACACATGAAACTCGAATTTCCATAGTGATTTCGCGATTTTATTCCAAAGTACCAAGATTTCAAAAATAATAGTAAAGTTGTAGGTCTCCCCCATTTGAAATTGACTAAAAAATACATTTCTGTGAGTCACCCCGTGAGAATCGCCTACTTTATGGCATGAACATTATTTTAAACTCGACAACGCATGAAACTCGAATTATCATAGCGATTTCGCGATTTTATTCCAAAGTACCAAGATTTCAAAAATAATAGTAAAGTTGTAGGTCTCCCCCATTTGAAATTGACTAAAAAATACATTTCTGTGAGTCACCCCGTGAGAATCACCTACTTTGTGGCATGAATTTTATCTTAAACTCGACAACACATGAAACTCGAATTTCCATAGCGATTTCGCGATTTTATTCCAAAGTACCAAGATTTCAAAAATAATAGTAAAGTTGTAGGTCTCCCCCATTTGAAATTGACTAAAAAATACATTTCTGTGGGTCACCCCGTGAGAATCGCCTACTTTATGGCATGAACATTATTTTAAACTCGACAACACATGAAACTCGAATTTCCATATCGATTTCGCGATTTTATTCCAAAGTACCAAGATTTCGAAAATAATAGTAAAGTTGTAGGTCTCCCCCATTTGAAATTGACTAAAAAATACATTTCTGTGGGTCACCCCGTGAGAATCGCCTACTTTATGGCATGAATATTATCTTAAACTCGACAACACATGAAACTCGAATTTCCATAGTGATTTCGCGATTTTATTCCAAAGTACCAAGATTTCAAAAATAATAGTAAAGTTGTAGGTCTCCCCCATTTGAAATTGACTAAAAAATACATTTCTGTGAGTCACCCCGTGAGAATCACCTACTTTGTGGCATGAATATTATCTTAAACTCGACAACACATGAAACTCGAATTTCCATAGCGATTTCGCGATTTTATTCCAAAGTACCAAGATTTCAAAAATAATAGTAAAGTTGTAGGTCTCCCCCATTTGAAATTGACTAAAAAATACATTTCTGTGGGTCACCCCGTGAGAATCGCCTACTTTATGGCATGAACATTATTTTAAACTCGACAACACATGAAACTCGAATTTCCATAGCGATTTCGCGATTTTATTCCAAAGTACCAAGATTTCAAAAATATTGGTAAAGTTGTAGGTCTCCCCCATTTGGAATTGACTAAAAAATACATTTCTGTGGGTCACCCCGTGAGAATCGCCTACTTTATGGCATGAACATTATTTTAAACTCGACAACACATGAAACTCGAATTTCCATATCGATTTCGCGATTTTATTCCAAAGTACCAAGATTTCGAAAATAATAGTAAAGTTGTAGGTCTCCCCCATTTGAAATTGACTAAAAAATACATTTCTGTGGGTCACCCCGTGAGAATCGCCTACTTTATGGCATGAACATTATTTTAAACTCGACAACGCATGAAACTCGAATTTCCCTAGTGATTTCGCGATTTTATTCCAAAAGACCAAGATTTCAAAAAGAATAGTAAAGTTGTAGGTCTCCCCCATTTGAAATTGACTAAAAAATACATTTCTGTGAATCACTCCGTGAGAATCGCCTACTTTATGGCATGAACATTATTTTAAACTCGACAACACATGAAACTCGAATTTCCATAGTGATTTCGCGATTTTATTCGAAAGTACCAAGATTTCAAAAATAATAGTAAAGTTGTAGGTCTTCCCCATTTGAAATTGACTATAAAATACATTTCTGTGGGTCACCCCGTGAGAATCGCCTACTTTATGGCATGAATATTATCTTAAACTCGACAACACATGAAACTCGAATTTCCATAGCGATTTCGCGATTTTATTCGAAAGTACCAAGATTTCAAAAATAATAGTAAAGTTGTAGGTCTCCCCCATTTGAAATTGACTAAAAAATACATTTCTGTGAGTCACCCCGTGAGAATCACCTACTTTGTGGCATGAATATTATCTTAAACTCGACAACACATAAAACTCGAATTTCCATAGTGATTTCGCGATTTTATTCCAAAGTACCAAGATTTCAAAAATATTGGTAAAGTTGTAGGTCTCCCCCATCTGAAATTGACTAAAAAATACACTTCTGTGAGTCACCCCGTGAGAATCACCTACTTTGTGGCATGAATATTATCTTAAACTCGACAACACATAAAACTCGAATTTCCAGAGTGATTTCGCGATATTTTTCCAAAGTACCAAGATTTCGAAAATAATAGTAAAGTTGTAGGTCTCCCCCATTTGAAATTGACTAAAAAATACATTTCTGTGGGTCACCCCGTGAGAATCGCCTACTTTATGGCATGAACATTATTTTAAACTCGACAACACATGAAACTCGAATTTCCATAGCGATTTCGCGATTTTATCCCAAAGTACCAAGATTTCAAAAATATTGGTAAAGTTGTAGGTCTCCCCCATTTGAAATTGACTAAAAAATACATTTCTGTGAGTCACCCCGTGAGAATCACCTACTTTGTGGCATGAATATTATCTTAAACTCGACAACACATGAAACTCGAATTTCCATAGCGATTTCGTGATTTTATTCCAAAGTACCAAGATTTCAAAAATAATAGTAAAGTTGTAGGTCTCCCCCATTTGAAATTGACTAAAAAATACATTTCTGTGAGTCACCCCGTGAGAATCGCCTACTTTATGGCATGAACATTATTTTAAACTCGACAACACATGAAACTCGAATTTCCATAGTGATGTCGCGATTTTATTCCAAAGTAGCAAGATTTCAAAAATAATGGTAAAGTAGTAGGTTTTCTTCATTTGAAATTGACTAAAAAATATATTTCTGTGAGTCACCCCGTGAGAATCGCCTACTTTATGGCATGAACATTATTTTAAACTCGACAACACATGAAACTCGAATTTCCATAGCGATTTCGCGATTTTATTCCAAAGTACCAAGATTTCAAAAATAATAGTAAAGTTGTAGGACTCCCCCATTTGAAATTGACTAAAAAATACATTTCTGTGGGTCACCCCGTGAGAATCGCCTACTTTATGGCATGAACATTATTTTAAACTCGACAACACATGAAACTCGAATTTCCATAGCGATTTCGCGATTTTATTCCAAAGTACCAAGATTTCAAAAATATTGGTAAAGTTGTAGGTCTCCCCCATTTGAAATTGACTAAAAAATACATTTCTGTGAGTCACCCCGTGAGAATCACCTACTTTGTGGCATGAATATTATCTTAAACTCGACAACACATGAAACTCGAATTTCCATAGCGATTTCGCGATTTTATTCCAAAGTACCAAGATTTCAAAAATAATAGTAAAGTTGTAGGTCTCCCCCATTTGAAATTGACTAAAAAATACATTTCTGTGGGTCACCCCGTGAGAATCACCTACTTTGTGGCATGAATATTATCTTAAACTCGACAACACATGAAACTCGAATTTCCATAGCGATTTCGCGATTTTATCCCAAAGTACCAAGATTTCAAAAATAATAGTAAAGTTGTAGGTCTCCCCCATTTGAAATTGACTAAAAAATACATTTCTGTGAGTCACCCCGTGAGAATCACCTACTTTGTGGCATGAATATTATCTTAAACTCGACAACACATGAAACTCGAATTTCCATAGTGATTTCGCGATTTTATTCCAAAGTACCAAGATTTCAAAAATATTGGTAAAGTTGTAGGTCTCCCCCATTTGAAATTGACTAAAAAATACATTTCTGTGAGTCACCCCGTGAGAATCGCCTACTTTATGGCATGAATATTATCTCAAACTCGACAACACATAAAACTCGAATTTCCATAGTGATGTCGCGATTTTATTCCAAAGTAGCAAGATTTCGAAAATAATGGTAAAGTAGTAGGTTTTCTTCATTTGAAATTGACAAAAAAATATATTTCTGTGAGTCACCCCGTGAGAATCGCCTACTTTATGGCATGAACATTATTTTAAACTCGACAACACATGAAACTCGAATTTCCATAGTGATGTCGCGATTTTATTCCAAAGTAGCAAGATTTCAAAAATAATGGTAAAGTAGTAGGTTTTCTTCATTTGAAATTGACAAAAAAATATATTTCTGTGAGTCACCCCGTGAGAATCGCCTACTTTATGGCATGAACATTATTTTAAACTCGACAACACATGAAACTCGAATTTCCATAGTGATGTCGCGATTTTATCCCAAAGTACCAAGATTTCAAAAATAATAGTAAAGTTGTAGGTCTCCCCCATTTGAAATTGACTAAAAAATATATTTCTGTGAGTTACCCCGTGAGAATCGCCTACTTTATGGCATGAACATTATTTTAAACTCGACAACACATGAAACTCGAATTTCCATAGTGATGTCGCGATTTTATTCCAAAGTAGCAAGATTTCAAAAATAATGGTAAAGTAGTAGGTTTTCTTCATTTGAAATTGACTAAAAAATATATTTCTGTGAGTCACCCCGTGAGAATCGCCTACTTTATGGCATGAATATTATCTCAAACTCGACAACACATAAAACTCGAATTTCCATAGTGATGTCGCGATTTTATTCCAAAGTAGCAAGATTTCAAAAATAATGGTAAAGTAGTAGGTTTTCTTCATTTGAAATTGACTAAAAAATATATTTCTGTGAGTCACCCCGTGAGAATCGCCTACTTTACGGCATGAACATTATTTTAAACTCGACAACACATAAAACTCGAATTTTCATAGTGATGTCGCGATTTTATTCCAAAGTACCAAGATTTCAAAAATAATGGTAAAGTTGTAGGTCTCCCCCATTTGAAATTGACTAAAAAATATATTTCTGTGAGTCACCCCGTGAGAATCGCCTACTTTATGGCATGAACATTATTTTAAACTCGACAACACATAAAACTCGAATTTTCATAGTGATGTCGCGATTTTATTCCAAAGTACCAAGATTTCAAAAATAATGGTAAAGTTGTAGGTCTCCCCCATTTGAAATTGACTAAAAAATATATTTCTGTGAGTCACCCCGTGAGAATCGCCTACTTTATGGCATGAACATTATTTTAAACTCGACAACACATGAAACTCGAATTTCCATAGTGATGTCGCGATTTTATTCCAAAGTAGCAAGATTTCAAAAATAATGGTAAAGTAGTAGGTTTTCTTCATTTGAAATTGACTAAAAAATATATTTCTGTGAGTCACCCCGTGAGAATCGCCTACTTTATGGCATGAATATTATCTCAAACTCGACAACACATAAAACTCGAATTTCCATAGTGATGTCGCGATTTTATTCCAAAGTAGCAAGATTTCAAAAATAATGGTAAAGTAGTAGGTTTTCTTCATTTGAAATTGACTAAAAAGTATATTTCTGTGAGTCACCCCGTGAGAATCGCCTACTTTACGGCATGAACATTATTTTAAACTCGACAACACATAAAACTCGAATTTTCATAGTGATGTCGCGATTTTATTCCAAAGTACCAAGATTTCAAAAATAATGGTAAAGTTGTAGGTCTCCCCCATTTGAAATTGACTAAAAAATATATTTCTGTGAGTCACCCCGTGAGAATCGCCTACTTTATGGCATGAACATTATTTTAAACTCGACAACACATAAAACTCGAATTTTCATAGTGATGTCGCGATTTTATTCCAAAGTACCAAGATTTCAAAAATAATGGTAAAGTTGTAGGTCTCCCCCATTTGAAATTGACTAAAAAATATATTTCTGTGAGTCACCCCGTGAGAATCGCCTACTTTACGGCATGAACATTATTTTAAACTCGACAACACATAAAACTCGAATTTCCATAGTGATGTCGCGATTTTATTCCAAAGTACCAAGATTTCAAAAATAATGGTAAAGTTGTAGGTTTTCTTCATTTGAAATTGACTAAAAAATATATTTCTGTGAGTCACCCCGTGAGAATCGCCTACTTTATGGCATGAACATTATTTTAAACTCGACAACACATAAAACTCGAATTTTCATAGTGATTTCGCGATTTTATTCCAAAGTAGCAAGATTTCAAAAATAATAGTAAAGTTGTAGGTCTCCCCCATTTGAAATTGACTAAAAAATACATTTCTGTGGGTCACCCCGTGAGAATCGCCTACTTTATGGCATGAATATTATCTTAAACTCGACAACACATGAAACTCGAATTTCCATAGCGATTTCGCGATTTTATTCCAAAGTACCAAGATTTCAAAAATAATAGTAAAGTTGTAGGTCTCCCCCATTTGAAATTGACTAAAAAATACATTTCTGTGGGTCACCCCGTGAGAATCGCCTACTTTATGGCATGAACATTATCTTAAACTCGACAACACATGAAACTCGAATTTCCATAGCGATTTCGCGATTTTATTCCAAAGTACCAAGATTTCAAAAATAATAGTAAAGTTGTAGGTCTCCCCCATTTGAAATTGACTAAAAAATACATTTCTGTGGGTCACCCCGTGAGAATCGCCTACTTTATGGCATGAACATTATCTTAAACTCGACAACACATGAAACTCGAATTTCCATAGTGATTTCGCGATTTTATTCCAAAGTACCAAGATTTCAAAAATATTGGTAAAGTTGTAGGTCTCCCCCATTTGAAATTGACTAAAAAATACATTTCTGTGAGTCACCCCGTGAGAATCGCCTACTTCATGGCATGAATATTATCTCAAACTCGACAACACATAAAACTCGAATTTTCATAGTGATGTCGCGATTTTATTCCAAAGTACCAAGATTTCAAAAATATTGGTAAAGTTGTAGGTCTCCCCCATTTGAAATTGACTAAAAAATACATTTCTGTGAGTCACCCCGTGAGAATCGCCTACTTTACGGCATGAACATTATTTTAAACTCGACAACACATAAAACTCGAATTTCCATAGCGATTTCGCAATTTTATTCCAAAGTACCAAGATTTCAAAAATAATGGTAAAGTTGTAGGTTTTCTTCATTTGAAATTGACTAAAAAATACATTTCTGTGAGTTACCCCGTGAGAATCGCCTACTTTACGGCATGAACATTATTTTAAACTCGACAACACATAAAACTCGAATTTCCATAGCGATTTCGCAATTTTATTCCAAAGTACCAAGATTTCAAAAATAATGGTAAAGTTGTAGGTCTCCCCCATTTAAAATTGACTAAAAAATACATTTCTGTGAGTCACCCCGTGAGAATCACCTACTTTGTGGCATAAATATTATCTTAAACTCGACAACACATGAAACTCGAATTTCCATAGGGATTTCGCGGTTTTATTCCAAAGTACCAAGATTTCAAAAATAATAGTAAAGTTGTAGGTCTCCCCCATTTGAAATTGACTAAAAAATACATTTCTGTGAGTCACCCCGTGAGAATCACCTACTTTGTGGCATAAATATTATCTTAAACTCGACAACACATGAAACTCGAATTTTCATAGCGATTTCGCGATTTTATTCCAAAGTACCAAGATTTCAAAAATAATAGTAAAGTTGTAGGTCTCCCCCATTTGAAATTGACTAAAAAATATATTTCTGTGAGTCACCCCGTAAGAATCACCTACTTTGTGGCATGAATATTATCTTAAACTCGACAACACATAAAACTTGAATTTTCATAGTGATTTCGCGATTTTATTCCAAAGTAGCAAGATTTCAAAAATAATGGTAAAGTTGTAGGTCTCCCCCATTTGAAATTGACTAAAAAATACATTTCTGTGAGTTACCCCGTGAGAATCGCCTACTTTACGGCATGAACATTATTTTAAACTCGACAACACATAAAACTCGAATTTCCATAGCGATTTCGCAATTTTATTCCAAAGTACCAAGATTTCAAAAATAATGGTAAAGTTGTAGGTCTCCCCCATTTGAAATTGACTAAAAAATACATTTCTGTGAGTCACCCCGTGAGAATCGCCTACTTTACGGCATGAACATTATTTTAAACTCGACAACACATAAAACTCGAATTTCCATAGCGATTTCGCAATTTTATTCCAAAGTACCAAGATTTCAAAAATAATGGTAAAGTTGTAGGTCTCCCCCATTTGAAATTGACTAAAAAATACATTTCTGTGAGTCACCCCGTGAGAATCGCCTACTTTACGGCATGAACATTATTTTAAACTCGACAACACATAAAACTCGAATTTCCATAGCGATTTCGCAATTTTATTCCAAAGTACCAAGATTTCAAAAATTATGGTAAAGTTGTAGGTCTCCCCCATTTAAAATTGACTAAAAAATACATTTCTGTGAGTCACCCCGTGACAATCGCCTACTTTATGGCATGAATACTATCTTAAACTCGACAACACATGAAACTCGAATTTCCATAGTGATTTCGCGATTTTATTCCAAAGTACCAAGATTTCAAAAATAATGGTAAAGTTGTAGGTCTCCCCCATTTAAAATTGACTAAAAAATACATTTCTGTGAGTCACCCCGTGAGAATCACCTACTTTGTGGCATGAATATTATCTTAAACTCGACAACACATAAAACTTGAATTTTCATAGTGATTTCGCGATTTTATTCCAAAGTAGCAAGATTTCAAAAATAATGGTAAAGTTGTAGGTTTTCTTCATTTGAAATTGACTAAAAAATACATTTCTGTGAGTTACCCCGTGAGAATCGCCTACTTTACGGCATGAACATTATTTTAAACTCGACAACACATAAAACTCGAATTTCCATAGCGATTTCGCAATTTTATTCCAAAGTACCAAGATTTCAAAAATTATGGTAAAGTTGTAGGTCTCCCCCATTTGAAATTGACTAAAAAATACATTTCTGTGAGTCACCCCGTGAGAATCGCCTACTTTACGGCATGAACATTATTTTAAACTCGACAACACATAAAACTCGAATTTCCATAGCGATTTCGCAATTTTATTCCAAAGTACCAAGATTTCAAAAATTATGGTAAAGTTGTAGGTCTCCCCCATTTAAAATTGACTAAAAAATACATTTCTGTGAGTCACCCCGTGACAATCGCCTACTTTATGGCATGAATATTATCTCAAACTCGACAACACATAAAACTCGAATTTTCATAGTGATGTCGCGATTTTATTCCAAAGTACCAAGATTTCAAAAATAATGGTAAAGTTGTAGGTCTCCCCCATTTGAAATTGACTAAAAAATACATTCGTGTGAGTCACCCCGTGAGAATCGCCTACTTTACGGCATGAACATTATTTTAAACTCGACAACACATAAAACTCGAATTTCCATAGCGATTTCGCAATTTTATTCCAAAGTACCAAGATTTCAAAAATAATGGTAAAGTTGTAGGTCTCCCCCATTTAAAATTGACTAAAAAATACATTTCTGTGAGTCACCCCGTGAGAATCACCTACTTTGTGGCATAAATATTATCTTAAACTCGACAACACATAAAACTCGAATTTTCATAGCGATGTCGCGATTTTATTCCAAAGTACCAAGATTTCAAAAATAATGGTAAAGTTGTAGGTCTCCCCCATTTAAAATTGACTAAAAAATACATTTCTGTGAGTCACCCCGTGAGAATCACCTACTTTGTGGCATAAATATTATCTTAAACTCGACAACACATGAAACTCGAATTTCCATAGGGATTTCGCGGTTTTATTCCAAAGTACCAAGATTTCAAAAATAATAGTAAAGTTGTAGGTCTCCCCCATTTGAAATTGACTAAAAAATACATTTCTGTGAGTCACCCCGTGAGAATCACCTACTTTGTGGCATAAATATTATCTTAAACTCGACAACACATGAAACTCGAATTTCCATAGGGATTTCGCGGTTTTATTCCAAAGTACCAAGATTTCAAAAATAATAGTAAAGTTGTAGGTCTCCCCCATTTGAAATTGACTAAAAAATACATTTCTGTGAGTCACCCCGTGAGAATCACCTACTTTGTGGCATAAATATTATCTTAAACTCGACAACACATGAAACTCGAATTTCCATAGCGATTTCGCGATTTTATTCCAAAGTACCAAGATTTCAAAAATAATAGTAAAGTTGTAGGTCTCCCCCATTTGAAATTGACTAAAAAATACATTTCTGTGGGTCACCCCGTGAGAATCGCCTACTTTATGGCATGAACATTATCTTAAACTCGACAACACATGAAACTCGAATTTCCATAGTGATTTCGCGATTTTATTCCAAAGTACCAAGATTTCAAAAATATTGGTAAAGTTGTAGGTCTCCCCCATTTGAAATTGACTAAAAAATACATTTCTGTGAGTCACCCCGTGAGAATCGCCTACTTTACGGCATGAACATTATTTTAAACTCGACAACACATAAAACTCGAATTTCCATAGCGATTTCGCAATTTTATTCCAAAGTACCAAGATTTCAAAAATTATGGTAAAGTTGTAGGTCTCCCCCATTTAAAATTGACTAAAAAATACATTTCTGTGAGTCACCCCGTAAGAATCACCTACTTTGTGGCATGAATATTATCTTAAACTCGACAACACATAAAACTTGAATTTTCATAGTGATTTCGCGATTTTATTCCAAAGTAGCAAGATTTCAAAAATAATGGTAAAGTTGTAGGTTTTCTTCATTTGAAATTGACTAAAAAATACATTTCTGTGAGTTACCCCGTGAGAATCGCCTACTTTACGGCATGAACATTATTTTAAACTCGACAACACATAAAACTCGAATTTCCATAGCGATTTCGCAATTTTATTCCAAAGTACCAAGATTTCAAAAATAATGGTAAAGTTGTAGGTCTCCCCCATTTGAAATTGACTAAAAAATACATTTCTGTGAGTCACCCCGTGAGAATCGCCTACTTTACGGCATGAACATTATTTTAAACTCGACAACACATAAAACTCGAATTTCCATAGCGATTTCGCAATTTTATTCCAAAGTACCAAGATTTCAAAAATTATGGTAAAGTTGTAGGTCTCCCCCATTTAAAATTGACTAAAAAATACATTTCTGTGAGTCACCCCGTGACAATCGCCTACTTTATGGCATGAATATTATCTCAAACTCGACAACACATAAAACTCGAATTTTCATAGTGATGTCGCGATTTTATTCCAAAGTACCAAGATTTCAAAAATAATGGTAAAGTTGTAGGTCTCCCCCATTTGAAATTGACTAAAAAATACATTCGTGTGAGTCACCCCGTGAGAATCGCCTACTTTACGGCATGAACATTATTTTAAACTCGACAACACATGAAACTCGAATTTCCATAGTGATTTCGCGATTTTATTCCAAAGTACCAAGATTTCAAAAATATTGGTAAAGTTGTAGGTCTCCCCCATTTGAAATTGACTAAAAAATACATTTCTGTGAGTCACCCCGTGAGAATCGCCTACTTTATGGCATGAATATTATCTCAAACTCGACAACACATAAAACTCGAATTTTCATAGTGATGTCGCGATTTTATTCCAAAGTACCAAGATTTCAAAAATAATGGTAAAGTTGTAGGTCTCCCCCATTTGAAATTGACTAAAAAATACATTCGTGTGAGTCACCCCGTGAGAATCGCCTACTTTACGGCATGAACATTATTTTAAACTCGACAACACATAAAACTCGAATTTTCATAGTGATTTCGCGATTTTATTCCAAAGTACCAAGATTTCAAAAATAATGGTAAAGTTGTAGGTCTTCCTCATTTGAAATTGACCGAAAAATACATTTCTGTGAGTCACCCTCGTGAGAATCGCCTACTTTATGGCATGATTATCATTTTAAACTCGACAACACAAAAAACTCGAATTTCTATAGTGATTTCGCGATTTTATTCCAAAGTACCACGATTTCAAAAATAATAGTAAAGTTGTAGGTCTCCCCCATTTGAAATTGACTAAAAATACATTTCTGTGAGTCACCCCGTGAGAATCGCCTACTTTACGGCATGAACATTATTTTAAACTCGACAACACATAAAACTCGAATTTTCATAGCGATTTCGCGATTTTATTCCAAAGTACCAAGATTTCAAAAATAATAGTAAAGTTGTAGGTCTCCCCCATTTGAAATTGACTAAAAAATACATTTCTGTGAGTCACCCCGTGAGAATCGCCTACTTTATGGCATGAATATTATCTCAAACTCGACAACACATAAAACTCGAATTTTCATAGTGATGTCGCGATTTTATTCCAAAGTACCAAGATTTCAAAAATAATGGTAAAGTTGTAGGTCTCCCCCATTTGAAATTGACTAAAAAATACATTCGTGTGAGTCACCCCGTGAGAATCGCCTACTTTACGGCATGAACATTATTTTAAACTCGACAACACATAAAACTCGAATTTTCATAGTGATTTCGCGATTTTATTCCAAAGTACCAAGATTTCAAAAATAATGGTAAAGTTGTAGGTCTTCCTCATTTGAAATTGACCGAAAAATACATTTCTGTGAGTCACCCTCGTGAGAATCGCCTACTTTATGGCATGATTATCATTTTAAACTCGACAACACAAAAAACTCGAATTTCTATAGTGATTTCGCGATTTTATTCCAAAGTACCACGATTTCAAAAATAATAGTAAAGTTGTAGGTCTCCCCCATTTGAAATTGACTAAAAATACATTTCTGTGCGTCACCCCGTTAGAATTGCCTACTTTATGGCTTGAATCTTATTTAAAAAACTATTGTTTTAAACTGATCTCCGAAGTATTTTCTTATAAATCCTTTACGTCTCATATATTTAATACATAAAAAACAAAAATTGTTAAAATTAACAATAAATACTAAACCAAATTAATTTATAACCTGAGACTTATAAGTCTCATAAATGGTTCCAGGTTACATGTGCGAGTAAATCTATACAATCCAATGAAAAATGTAATCAATAAAACTTGAAAAAAATAAAAATATTAAATAAAACCTCAAGAATTAAGAAAAGTTATCAAATATATAGTACAATTATGTTGTCAAAATTATTAATTAAACAACTGTTATATCTATTGTTGTAAGTCAAGTCCTTCTTCATTGTCACATATATATTTTTTTATAATTTTCCTTAATTAAGCAGCGACAACAAATAAATCTATCATTTTATAATTTAATAGTCACAATCATTTATTTGAATATTGTTTTTCACACTTGGTTGCATTTATATGATTTCAATTTAAATATTTGTCAACCAATGAGTTTATAGTGCTTCATTTGTTGTTGATTATATACCCTGATTAAAAATATTGATTGAAAAGAATTGAGAAGCGGTCACTCCATGCAAACTGTATTTGTATATATACAAACAAAAAAATCGAAATCAATTGAAATTATTGAAAAGAATTTGAATTTCATCACTTTTTATTCTTTTCAATCAATATTTTTAAACAGGGATAAGTTTGATATTTCAGCTCAATTAATTTTTTCATGTTTTTATGAAATATCACTAGTTAATGTTAAATACTACCTACTTGATATTGAATAAATTTTTAATTTAATGAATAACATTTTATTTATGAAATTGTTTTTTCTTTTAATAACTTTTTTTTTTCATTTATTTCAGACCATTACATCATGAGAAATTATAAATAACTAATTAATTATGATTAATTCAAAAGCTTAACAAAAACGCTCTTGTAAAATTTTTTTAAAATCGTTTTCAAAGTAAAAATGATAAAACCATTTTATTTTTATTTTAAAAATTAATTTTTCTTTATTTAATATTTAAATATTTTTTAATTTTCTTCGTTATCGACTTTCCGAATAGTCTTATCTATGAATTACTTTATTATCGACAATCTTTTTTATCTGTGGATATTGAGTAAAGATGACTTTGAATATAAAGGACTTTGAGTAAACATAATATAGATGAGATGTTTATAAAAATTTAGTGGAGTACAGTTGTCATTGAATATAGTTGTCGCTGAGTATCGATGTCGTCTTTGTGCTTGAGTAAAGAAATTTTGAGTATAGATGAGTATTCGCCAGTTAGTAGACAATTACAAATTTTTGGATTTTTTTTTGAACAATTAAATTTAAAAAAAGAAGAAACTGAAAAAATGCATATGTAGAAAATTTAAAAGACTACAGGTGCAATTTTTTCAAATTTTTTTTTTTTATAATTTATCGTTTTTAAAAAAATCCAAAAATTATTAGACGTCGGCTAACTTCAGTATCATAGCAATATTGTATAATTAAAAATAATTCCTTCTATTTCTCTCTGGATTATTCCGCGGGATTCTTCGCTGCGCAGAAACCTTCGGGCAGCTTCGGCTCTAGTCGTAAAAGTCCGTGTTTTTTTTTCTGTTCTCCGTGCGAAACCCAGGGAGCAGAGCCAGAAGGCTATTACGACAGTTGCACATACAACTTTTACGAGAAAGCCCTCGCCAGGCTGTCTCGAAGTGTATGCGTCTTAAATAATCACATCATGCTAATGAGTTTAAACAGTGTTTTTATTGAAAAATTGTGCTGTGGATTTAATATACGACCGACAATTTATAGTACGAGACATTTACCTTCTTGATCGTTTGTTTAGATATTATATTTTATTGTGCAATAAGGTGAGGTAAGAAGCATGCCAGCCAAAGGAGGAAAAAGGGGAAAATCGGGTAAGTCGAAAATAATTTACATTTTTTTTTAAATCTCTCCCGCATCACTTCCGTTCTTTGTCAGAATTCAATTGTCCATACAAAAATACTCGAGTGTAAAAAAAATTTTTTTCATGGTTAAAATATGTAACGTATGTCCGACATTTGTCATTTAACTCCTCCATGAACATGTGGAAGATTGCACGTGCTTGTGTCCATGAGCTCCATGAGCATTGTCATTGGAGTGGTTGGAGGCCAGACATCAAATCTCACTTTTTGTTTAAATATTTTTGTCTAGTCATCATTCGTCATAATAACGATCATCATTAACGTCGGAATTTCCTCATTTGCAGGCCATCGTAATCACGGTAAACGTGTCGAAGTGGTGTCGGATGATGATTCAAGCAATGATGCTGCCAGCATTATCAGCGGGCAATCGGACAACCGAAGTGTCTTAGCAGAGGACGTAGCAAATGACAACAATGAAGTGGAGGAACTAAGCCAGCAGGAGGTCTTTGAAGAGAAGCTGAAAGAGGCTATCGATGGACTGTCTCAGAAGAGTGCCAAGGGCAGGACAGCATGTTTTGTTGGTATCGAGAGGATCTTTGCCCTCAAGTACGTTCCGGACTTTGTCGAGGACAGGAAGATGACCATCACCGATTCTGTAGAACGTGGTCTGAAAAAGGGCCGCAGCGAGGAACGTTGCACTGCCGCGAGACTGAGTACTCTTCTGTGTGTTCAACTTGGTGGATTTGAAAGTGCTGAGGTTGTTTGCCAGGATCTCAAAGCCACTCTTACGTTCATTGCCAATGACAACTCTGCATCCACTCAAGCTAGAGCTGAGGTATGTCTTTTATTTTTCATCATCATCATCATCATAATTACCATCAGTTTGATCCGAATGTAAAAATTATTTATATCTCTTATTTTTATTTAGTGTTGCTGGGCGTTGAGTATGAATCACTTCTTATCCGGAAATGATGCCGCTGATACCATCAGTAATGTGCACTTATTGTCAAATATATTTGCTGGTTCATATCTAAAAGGCAATGGTGCCGCAGCTTTGGTATCCCCGGAACTAGGAGCGTTACACGCGGCTGCATTATCTGCTTGGACTCTTCTATTAACAATCATGGCACCTTCTGATATCTATAAATTACTCGCTAGTAGTAAAACCAACAATTTCATGCCGTAAGTGTCACTTCTCAAGTCCTACATAAATTCATTTCATGAAATTATTTAAAATTTATTTGCTATAATTATCATTATTCGTTACAGTTCATTGGAACGTTTACGTCAATTATTGGAGTCGCCACATCTGGAAGTGCGCATGTCCGCCGGCGAAGCCCTTGCAGTGATTTTCGAACTCGGTCGAGAACATTCTGAAGACTACGAGCAAGACTGGGCACTCGATCTCATTGAAAATCTAAAGGAACTGGCGACTGATTCAAACAAATTCCGCGCTAAGAAGGACCGCAAGCAACAGCGCGCCAGTTTCCGGGACATACTCCGTTATATTGAGGTAAAAAATTTAATTTTTCAAGCAAAAAATTTTTTTCCAGTATCCCAGTAGTAGGCAGCACGTGAGCTAATGATTTAATTGTCAATTAATAGGAGGATGTCGTACCGGAAATGCAAATAAGATTCGGAAAAGAAACCCTGTATCTTGTGGGATGGTGTCCGCGTATTCAATACAACGCATGCTGTCGCTTGCTAGGCCCAGGTATCAACATTCATCTCGCGGAAAATATATTATTGCGCGAAATATTTCATCTCGGCGAAGCGATTCCCGCAACGGCGACCCAAAAGACAAGTAAACTACAAAAAACTCTAATGAATGCCGCCGCATTCAAGGCACGAACTATTCTACGAAACAAAACCCGTGATAAGCGTTCGGTTTTAGCACAGTAACTAAATTAATATTCACAATAATAATGATAAATTACTCATGCTTCTTCCTCATTTGAATAAATTCTTCTTTCCTTTTACGTAATTATAAAAATTCACGTAATTATTTTTTTTAGTAGAAACATTTGTTACACTTTTGTTTGGATAAATTTTTTTTCGTAATGCGACGATTAAATATTTGTTGTATTTTATCTGTTGCTAATTTATACATACATATATAATGTCATACACATAATTTTTTTTGTTTGTTTTATTTTTTTAAATTAATCGAGTAATTAAACGTCATTGTAATAACTTTTTAATTGACCTAGGATATGTAAAATTATTAGTCAACAATCGTATACTTTAATTGAACTATAAATTTTTTAAAAAGTATTTACATATACAACACATTTAATTAGATAATAAATATTAATGTTAATGTGTACGTGTGTTAGCTAATTACATAATAACTAAATTTATAAATAACGCTCGATTGATGTTTGCAGACGCTATTATGAATTGACATTAACATATTTATTTTAATTAATGAGTTTTAATTGTAATTACAATAATCAAATTAAATAAATAAATAAATATATAAATATCAATGTGGAAAATATTTTTCGCCTGATAAAATTTAGGAAATTGATACTTATGTAATCCTTTGAATATTTACTATCAATTAGTATGACAAGTCATACGTATAAAAGGTCTATACTATTATTATTAAATTGAAAATGACTTTTAAATCTGGTAAGAGGTAAAAGTATGTAAAGTAACCTTGAATAATTAATTATACATGTAAATTAACAGTTTGTTCTTTAAATTCTTTTTCTGTAAGCATATGCCACCTGTACCCCAAAATCTTTGAGATTTCTTTCTCAGTACTGTCGTAGGATTTGCAGTTCGACTTTATCCAGTTCTCGTGATCCGGAGTCCACTCTGTTACCAATGACCAGGTTTTATCGCATCGCTTTAAAACAGCCTGACGTCGGACGTATAAATAGCGCAATGACTTTGCTGTTGACGCTATCTCGAGTAGTGTTGAGGTCGATATTTTGTCTCGTATCATCTACAATTTTGTTTTTTTTATATTATTATTATTATTATTAATACTTATTTATTTTTATTGCTGGGTTTATTATTCACAGGAGCGATGGAAAATTTATTTTAGTGATCAACATTTTAATTTTTTTTAATGAGTCATTATTTGCTGGTAGAAAACAATAAAACATTTTTTAAATAAATAAATATTAATTTTTAAATTTGAATTAATTATAAATAAAACTTAAGAATTATATGTTAGAGTTCTAAAGATAATTAGTACTCTAAAAAACTCACACCAAGGTGTTAAAAGTGTTACAACAACACACTCGTTATCTTTGTTATGTTTGAATGTAAACACATAAATATGTATGAGTTGTAGTTCCAAAGTTCATTATTTTAACAATACCAGTGTGTTAATATTTGGACAAGTTCTGCAGAGCCGTACGATGACTTCGTCTATACGCTTCGAGAAGCTTCGATGCTGATAATATTTCGGGATACTTTTTATCGCGTAAATGGCCAATGACTTTTGAAAATTAATCGCCTGCGCCAACATCATCGAGGCCGTTATCTGAGCTGTCTGGTTGTCTATCACAATACTGTGACACGGTATTGAATTGTGCTCAGGAAATTCAATCGGTAGTACTACATCCGGTTTATTACTTTCCACTTCAAAGTGAACTTTTAGATACGGATTATTTTTACGTAACTTTATCCATGATGAATGTTTTGGCTTTAATTTTATTTAAATAAATGTTATTTATTTTTTTAATTATTCATTATTTAATAAATTATTTATTTATTTATTTACCAATCGGACAGTTGTGTCAACGGGGCTATAACGATTTTGAAATATATGCATGTGTTTTAATTTAGTATATCCAATCAAATCTATTACATCGTCATCTAAATTTTGCGGGCTTATGACAAGTACCTGAAATAATAAATGTATATTTTTAATTTAATTATTAATTAATTAATTAGAATAGACTTACATTTAAATTAAGAAATACTCCGACGTGTAATAATGGACAGTAAAATTTAGTTGTATTAATTAACACAAGATGTTTCAAAGTCTCAGTACAATTTTCACAAATAGTGTCTAAAAAATAAAGCGCTTCTTTGCTGTCAAGCATCAAATCGATGAACTCTAGGGAGCGTAAATTTTTTAAATTCTGGGCGAGCCTTTTTACAGCTTCAAGAAGTTTGCCACCGGTCCCAAATACTTTTATCTGCTCTGGATCATCACGATTGGCCATGTTGCAGGGAAATGTGAATTTCAAATGACGAATATTTGTGCCGACTCCGAGGATCGCTGGGTCGTTGGTGATCTGACGCTCAGAGAACCAGGAAATCATGTTCATAAATTCATACAGATTGTAAAAGTTGTACATGGGCTCGAATACTAGGGAGCGAAAATGACGGCCGACTTTGTGCAAACATGTTGAGGTTCGCATGTGATCGAGGACGTAACACCACCCGCTGTAATAGTTGAACTTTCCGCGGGTCAATGTCGTGTCTTGGAGAGTAAATCTTGACCATACTTTTGGTAATTTAAATGCATAGTACCAAGATCGACAGACCAGAGATGCGTAATAGCGTTGACGTATCGTTAAATATGAAAATATTTCTTCTAATAGTATGTCGGGTAATCTGTCCCATGCGCTGTATGATTTGTTGCGTTTTTTATTTTCTGGTTCCTCTTCAATATCAATGTACAGAGCTGTAGTATTAATTTATAATTAAATATATAAATCTTGTAAAAAAATTAATTAAATAATAATATTTTTTAAATTTTTAATTTCCAAATAAAAATGTAAAATTCTTGTGCAAACATTAAATATTTTTTAAAAAAAGTGATTGCACCAAAAAGATATGGACTAAATAATTAATTAAAGTAATGGCGTATTAATAAAATATAAATATTTTGGTATTTATATTTTATAAATAAATTTCATATGTTACCTTTATCTTGCTCGTCAAATTTCCAACAACCTTTACTCATTATTTATAATTATGCCGGCTAAATAATTATAATTTATTGTTGCAGTACATTAGGTAATTGATTATTAATTAATTACTTACAAAATAGTATACGTTTTAATCAAAGTATTGAATAGAATGAATTATTTATAAGAAAGACCGATTTTACTCGAGATGTATTTTACAGAATTTATTTTTGGATTTCGTGAAAAAAAAACTCGATCACAGACCAGCTCCCTGGCGGCCGGGCCGCGAATTAATTTTTCAAATCTTGGTTTTTTTTTTGCCGTTACAAGCAACAAGTGATTTTTATTTTTATTTTTTAGTGAAAAACCGCGTTATCAGTGTTAGTTGTTTTTGTTTAAATTGTATTACAGTTAATAAATTATCTATCAAATACATAATTAAGTATAATTATTATTATTTACTTAAGTTAACTAACATTCAAATTAATATTCAAATTTGTTGGTTATTTTTTTAAAAAATGTGTTTAAAAAAAGAGAAGAATTATCACATTTTCCTAATAATTTTTCAGGTAAATAATTTTAATTATTAATTTAAAATAATTAATGTCATTTTATACGATCCTGAAGTTAGCAGACAGTTCCAAATTTTCGGATTTTTTTTTTCAACAAATAAATTACAAAAAAAAAAAACTAAAAATATACAGATGTAGAAAATTTAATAAACTATAGGTGCAATTTTTCAAAATATTTTTTTTTTATAGTCAATCGTTTTTAAAAAATTTCAAAAACTGTCAGATGTCTACTAACTTCAGTATCATTCATTTTATTATTAAAATTTCAAATAATTTATATGATAACTTTTACAAAAGTTATCAGATTTTCTTTTCAAGCTAAAAAAATAATAATTTAAATCCGTAATTACTTATAAATTAAAAATATATAACATATATTTGAATATTTATGACTTATAAAAGTTTGAGCAAATAATAGACTTGCTTTTAATAAAATATGCAATATTTACTATTTTAAATCCAGAAGTTGTATATTTTAACTTCTGGTATTTGAATACTGCCAAATAAAATATTTAATATAAAAAAAACCACGGTTTTATAAGTGATTTCTTATAAAATTGAACTTACTTTTATTACAAAAAATTATTTACTCCAAAAACTCATATTATTTATTAATTACTACTCCTATTCATTTAATTGATAGAATCTCAAAAAAATGGCGGCCGTTTCAAATTCAAATTTGCTGAGAATATCTTCTTCAAAGCGATGGACACTAGAACATCATTCATCACCAGGTATTTAATTCCATTCAAAATTTTTTATCAATGAATAATTTTGGCGGGCAATTTAAATCAACGACCAATTAATAATAAAAGCTAATGAGTTATAAATTGAGAATGAGATTTAAAAAAAAACTGCGTGTATATGTGATAAGTTTATTTGGTTCACAAACAATACATAGGTATTGATAAAAAGTATAAAGAGAAGCAAAAAAATACTAAAGTTCAATAATGATTAACAGAATAATGATAATAGTGTCAATAATAATGATTATTTTTTTTATTTTTGACTATTGATAATGATAATAATGAGAGTCTAATCGAATGCATAAGCCTTCAACCTGATACTCCAGCTGTACAGTGTGAACATAATGAATCCAAAGAATATCATTTTTGTCAGCAAGTCAATGACGTACATCCTGAAAAGTAAATTTAAAATTAGATAAATCTATGAATTTATCAATCAATTAGATAAGTAATTTATTGATTCGGGTAATTACAATGCCAAATGCCTTCGAGCAGCGGGCAGTGTCTCTGGTGGTTCATTAAGTATATAAATACGTGCAGCTCGTATGCATGCTTCGAAATAAACATCCAAATCCAAACCATCGCCATCAAGTTTGTAGTTGCTCCGCTCCCGGTCATTGAATCTCTGTCGTATGATATCTATACTGTCGTTTTTAAAGTCCCACTGATTGTTGGCGTAGTATTCAAAGACTTCAAAGCCTTTTTGAATACGTCGGTGCACGCGGCACATTCTAAAATTATTCAATTGATTAGTTAATTAATTATAATTAGTAGTTATACCAACTATTAAGTAATAAAAAAGCATACACAGGTTTATGGCCAGTGAAAAATAACAAAGTATCAATAAAATATGCCGGTATCATATGAAATAACAAGACGCAAATATTGTGCATCACTCTTGATTGCTTCATACTGCCACCAGGATACCAAACAATGCCATTGAATGGTACCTTTTGCGCCAGTTTACGACCACGTTCAACAATTTCTCTCCAAGTTACCTTGAACTCGTGGCTACTCGTTAGATTGTACACACGTCTACTTTCATCTTTATTACCAACGTAATTCCATGTGCAAGCTAGGATCGCGTTAACCGCAATGTCCACTGGCAAATAATCAGCATAACCGCGTTCATCACAGTACATTGTCCTTATAACGCCTTTTCCAGCTCCAATGAGTAAACCCGTTGGTCCATTTATGTTGTCTGTCCAACCTGGCAACGGCTCTTGCCAAATAGGTATCACAATACTTGGACTATCAAACAAAATTTTAATTACTTCGATAAATTAATATTTATGTTTATCATAAAATATTAAATATTACCGAAGAATAATTGCTGGTATATGAGCCATAGCTTCTTCAACTAAACCCTCGGATAGTGCTTTAGTGAATGCGTAAGTGTTAGGTAATGCACCAAGTATTTTACCAGTCATTGCTTCAACAACGTCATCGTCCATCCATTCCACGCACTTAATTATTTTATGCGGATCTGCTGGTGGTGGGTAAGCTTTCTCCCCAAGTACCTAAGAAATTTTTAACGCAGATAAGTATTGATAATACGCATATTATTTATATCTATATAAGTATATAAATATTTAATAAATTCATTTAGCAGAGTGATGTTATCCTAACTTTCTCTTCCAGGTGACAATAGGCTGTACTGATGTGAGCAAACACGAGCAAGTGTTTCATTTCTTTAGCCAATTCAATCATATTCTTAGTGCCTCGGGTATTGAGTAGAACTGCACGTTTCAGTAATTCATCGAATCTATAATTATAATTATTTATTTATTTGCTTACTTAATTTGAAAATGATCCATTTATTTAATTACCTGACGGTTGCAGCAGCGTGGTAAACTATACTGACTTTTTCACAAAGCATTATTCTGTCCTCTAATGATATTCCCAAGTTAGGTAATGACACATCGCCGCTTACTATCGATATCTTTTTTTGAATAAATGACAGCCCTCGTAATTCTCTTACTTTTTCAAACAGCTATAAATAATTATTACAATAAAAATTTTTTAAGTCAATAGACAGCTAATTAGACCTTTAATTAAATTTAAATAAAATAGGGGAGGGTGGGGCAGAGCGGCCCCCCTAAGCCAATTATTATTTTTTGTGGCTTTCAACCATAAGATCACTTTACTTTTGTCCTATTTCGAACAAATTTATGGACATTTTGCCAAAATTCTGAAATTTTTTTTTTTTTTTTTGTGGGGCAGAGCGGCCCCCCTTCAAAAAGTGATAAAAAAAATTTTTTTTTCGTTTTTTTTTTTTTTAAATTGTTTTCATTATTAAGAATGTATTTCTTTCATTTGACAACTATTTTTGGTTTTATATTACTCGAAAAAAATTTTTTAAAGCGTAAAAAATCGTTCGCTCTCGATTACCTTAATTACTAATTGTTATTTAATAAAAAAAAAATCAATTCTATAATTTTACTTTATTTCAAAAATTTATCAACTAAAAAAAAAATTTAATTTTTATAAATTTTTAGTGACCAAATTTGCCTTTTACATAAAGAAACGGCCGAAAAATATGAAAAAATAATTTTTTTCGGAAGTTTCGGCTGGTCCATTTTGCCCCAGGTGTTATGCGTAGGGCTAGAAATGTGGAATTATAATAATTTTTTTTTAATTTGACGATAAAAATATGAAAAAATCACTTTTTCAAAATTTTGGGCTTGTCCATTTTGCCCCAAATGTCATGCGTAGGGGTAAAAATGCGCAAACACATCGGATTTATAGTAATTAGTCGAAAAAAAAAAACTTTTTTTTTTGGTCAAAATTTCAGGGGGGCCGCTCTGCCCCACCCTCCCCTATATTAAGTTAAATTTTTTAATAATCTAATTTATAGTAAAAATATTAATTTAGTAATCGATTGTTACAAAAAAAATTAGTAAGAATGAAAAAAAAATATAAGATTCCAACGAGATTTTTTGTTAACCGGCCGACCTGACCGTAGCTGTAATAAATTTATTGTTATTGATAATAATAATTTTTACTGTCAATAATTACAAATAAAATTTAATTATTTGTTATTAAAAATATAATGGGAGTAAAAAAAATTTAATTGTTGCTAGAATAGTTTTAGTAGCAATGAAAGTTTTATTGTTTGTTTTGTCCAATTATTTTTGATGATTCGCGGTTTTTATAATTATTTGTATTGCATAATTAAATACCCGATTGATTTTATTAATGCTCAAGTCAGTATGTCGTGAATAAATTTAGAAAGGAAGATAAATGTCTCTCTTATCTTCTTTTTTTTCTTTCTGTATGAAGACACAAGAGACTCTCAGCTCTTTAGGATCTCCAGCGATTCTTGCGCGGGCTTAAAAACTTTCTCGTGTCTGTGTCCTGTCTCATGAGTTGTCACTCAGCATGCAAATATTAAAGAATTATGAATTTTTGATGAAAGAAAATTTTTAAAATCCATATTCAAATGGAGATTCGCAAATAATTGATAGTCTCATCGTATAATTGTTGAGTGACTGATGGATTCGTGAGAATTTCCGTGTTTATATATGTTGATTTGCGGTTTTGTCATACGTTTACCATTTGAAAGAGGAAGTAACTTGTGCCAACAATTGCTTATATATTTAATTGTGGATTAAAATTAAAATTATAAATAACAAATTTATAATAAGTAATGGCCTGTAGATAATTGTCAAAAAAATTGACAATAAATTGTGGGAATAAAAGTTTAATTTATTTGAAATTAATAATAATTTCATATATAATTTTATTACTGATGAAGAAATTCATTGTATAATTTTTTTTTATATTCAAATGAGATTCTCATAAAAAGTATAAAAAATTTCACTTTTTTATGCCAGACCATTAGAAACTGGGATCGAGTTTTATTGCGCAAATATTAAATCTATTTTATTTAAAAAACTGTTGGCTAATATTTTAAATAACCAAAATAATTTTAATTTTTTATTTTTGCATGTCTCGGTTTCCTTTGAGTTAACTCGCGCATTAAATAAAAAAATAAAACGCGACATGTTTCTCAGAATGATAAATACAAACGGATATTGCGTTACTTAATAAAAAAATACCGTAATGTAATGTAATGTAAATGCAAATACTAAAGTAATTTCAGTATTATTGAAAATAAAAGATTTAAAATTCCAAGTCATCTGGCCTTGCCCTTGAAAATAAAATGTCTAGTCTAATTTATAAAATAATAAATTATTTTAAAATTTACTTTTAATTATACTTTTTAAATACAATGAGACTTAAGTTATTTAACCTTAGACTCGCTGAATTAATAATTACTTGGCTAAATATTTACGTGGAAATATTCATAGCTAGAGAAAGGAAGAGGTTTAAGTTTATTAATTTGCAAAAAAAAAACACCAATAATAATAATAAATAAAGGGATTGTAAGATAAAAATTTTAAAGAGCTAGAAAGCGTTGTCGACTAGGTGCGTTCGAACACAACTTATAACAAGTAATATTTCGTCATAGAGTAATAGTAATGTGCACATGTGAGTTATAAGTCGATCTCGATTAGATACACTAGGTATTTATTATTATCGTTATTATTATTATTACAAATTTTTAAACATTTTTTAATTTAAAAATTTGAATCAGTTGACAGTAAATAGAACTCTAATATTTGGGATAATTGATAATTAAGTAATAATATTTATTTAGCTTTTGTTAAAAAACTTTCTAAGCAAATTTTTATTAAGCAACGAAATTTTGCTTTAATATAAAATAAAAATAAATTACTACTGATTTACGATAATTTGAATTGTTCTTGAAGCGTAAATGTCGTTCATTAGTTCCGGTTGGTATCTTGTTGCTAATTTACTCAAAATTACAGTTGACAGTCTGAAGTTATTAATAAAAAAAAATTATTTGTTATTGATGGGAATATAGAGGTTTTTTTTTGTCCAATTAGAATTTTGAAAAAATTTATTTAATAAAAAATATGCTGGGATATTTAATCATAAATTTTCTTGGTGACGCAAGGGGTTGACCAAAACATGCAAATACCGGTTTCCATGGGAAATTCTGACCCGCTGGCCTTGTTTTATCGAGTATGTGTGTGGGTAATGTAAGATGCAGGTGTAAGTGAGAGTAATTGATGACTGTCGGGGTATGTATTAATGTATATCGGGAGAGCAATAGAGAAATTGCGTTACAGAAGAAGGTAACAAGTGAGATCGAAGCTAAAGTCTGAGATGTTTGTGACATAACAGGTACTTTCACTGGACAATAATACTTTATACTTCGGTTACGGGTTTATGTCGAGGCCTTGACTCTGTTTCTGCTTACAAGTGCGAGCATCATATGGGGCCATCAATTTTTTTTATTTTCCCGCCCCGAAATTTTTTATGACAGGTTGCAATTATAATTGAATTGAATTAAACGTTGGTTACTTGGTTGGATAAAAAATTAAATCAATTTTTTTACCGCAATCTTTCGTGAGCTATATAATCGTACACTTAGAGAAATAATTACTTTTATAAAGAAATATATTCTTGATCCAAGAAATTAATTTATTGGAAATTTGCAATCGAGTTTTCTTTTCATTGAAGAAATTACGATTTCTTAGAGTAATTATTTTTAAAATACAAATTTACTTACTACGAAATATAATTAAAAAAGAAAATTAATAAATTTTTTTTTTAAATTTCAAATGTCAACAAAAAAATTTTCCTGCAAAAAATTTTTATTCCAAATTTACAATAAATTAATTTCTTGTATCAAAAAATTATTTTTTTCCTACCGAAGTTAATTTTTGTCTCAGTGTAAAATGATAAATTTGATAAAGTTCTTGAGTGAGTGAGCAATTTAGATTGCTCACGATTAGTCGTAAAATGTGTGAAAAAATGTAAATAAAAATTGAATAATATTTTTTTGAAGTATGTTATTTTTAGTATACTTTCACTGTAAGTATATGTGAAATACTTTTGCAATGCGTGCTGGAGTATTTGAATAAGCAGGTAATAAGAAAAAGGATTAATTTGCTTGTCAACTTACCGGTGAGTTGAATATTTCATCTAAACGGTGTTTTGGATCTTTGCCCTTTTTCGGCCGTACAAGAACATGAATTCTTCCTACGTCTGGGATGCATCTTAAAAATTTCTCAATCATAACTTTCCCAAGAAATCCAGTGCCCCCAGTTATCAATAATTCCTGTCCCTTAAACATTTCCGCCAACCGATCCGGCAACTCCTCAATTTTTGAATCTGTCATTTTTTATGCTTTTTGTCCTTCAAAGCCTATAAACAATAAGTGCAATTATTAGTACATTTCACTGTAGTAATAATTACAGGTATACATATATTTATATCTGTAATTATTGAAGTTAATTTAAATAGTAGTATTTAAAAATAATTGACAGTCTGAGAGCTGATAAAAAATAGTTATTTGAATCGTACATGACACTCATAATTTTGCAACAAAATAGAGTTACACGAACGCGTGCACGTAATTACGTGCATTATATGCGTCAATAATTTAAATATTTCATGAAAAAACAGAACGCAAAAAATTTGGAATTTTTCCGTTTGTTGACGTTATTAATTTATTGACGGTCAGTTTTGCTTTCAGTCCATACAAGTTGTTTTTTTTTTTCATACCCCATTGAATCTATTAATGTTGCGCGGGAAAACAGGTTTTTGGTAAATATATATATGTTACCTACAGGGCATGTAGAGGTCGCGCGTCATTGGGAAGTCCAAATTACTAACAACTATCATAAACATTGAATTTAATTTCAAAACATCTGACGCATTTTTAAACAAAAAACCCTCGGCAATTAATTTTTTTTTGCAAAAAAAGAGGGTCTAAGAAGTTTTTGTTCTAATCTATCTTCATAATGACTTTAATTGGCATAAAGAAAATAAATTATTCAAAAAATGAGTAATCTCATGTTTTCTTAATTGTATTTTTTTGAAATTACAACACTTGCAATGACAACTCGTATCAATTTATTTGGAAATTAAACCGCAACAACTTTTTTATATCACGTTAGATAACCGATTAATTGAAATAAATCAGCAAATAAAATAATGTATTTTTAAAATAAAAAATAAAAAATTTATAAATAAACCACTGTCACAAAATAGTAAAAAAAATAAATCACTTACAAAATAAAATAAATATTTAAAATCGTGAATAATCACGATTTGCAAAAGTTAAGCAAGTTATGAGCGAAATCGGATGCTGTGTCAATAGTTGTCGACTCGGACAGACAGTGAGCCGATTACAGAATGAGAAAAGAGTATTACCACCAAATAACTTGAGGTTCGGTTGGGGTACGCTCGGTCGTACATGTATTGGTCTAATACTTGTCGTCTTTGGGCCAGGGCCGTATGAACTTTCAATTTAATCTCTCTCTTTTTCTCTCAACACATACATATATATATGTATTTATATATACGTTAAAATAAGTAATACATATAACATCAGCAGAATGTAAGTGATTGGACAGAAGCCCCACTCTCTGTACAATACCGATCATTACTGCGAATCTTGTCTTAAAATCTGTTGTTATTTCATCCGACCGAGCATTAAGTACCAAGTAGGAAGACACTTTGATACCAAACGACCTGTTGACTCTCTCAAAAAAAAAAAAAAACTAACGGTTAATTGCTGTCCTTCCTCAAACGGCGTAATTATTTTTATCCAATTAAACAACTTATACAATAGACAAAAAATCTAACAATAAAAGTAATCGAAAATAATGTGCAGTAAATTTATTAGTGTAATAAATATGCCGACATTTCATTGATTGATGTTTATCTAATAATAGAAAAGTAATGACTGTTGTTTATTAAAATAAACAAATCGGTGACTGAGCTTGCGGTTTTTAAAAATAAATTTACAAGTAGTCACGGTGCGTTTTAATCAGACGTCTAAATCTTAAAAGTAGTATACTGTGTGACAGATTCGACCGATAATATGTAACTAAATTTTAGCATGTGACATAAAGTTCAAGGCGTTTCCTTTATCGGTTGTTTATTTATTTTATTTTTTGATTATTGAGTTTCGCGGCGTTATTTTATTCGTTTGTTATGCAATATATGTTTTAAGACGATAGACTTTGCTGGAGTTTCTCCCCCTGGCAATGAAAAAGTCGTTCAAAAAATTATCCCGGTTTTTTTTTTCATTTTTATTGCGGGTTTCATGTATAATGATCATGTTATGACATACTTACGGGCGGTTTTGCTGATGCCTGAAATAATTTAATCGGTTATCCTCGTTTCTTACTGGAGAAGATCCACGTGTGTAATTTCGTTACATAATAAACCGTTTGTTAATTTATTTCTATATATAAACGACATTTAAAAGTCGTGTCTCAACATACATGTATATATATATATTTATATATATATATATACTTTAATTATGAAATATAACGTTTGTTAAATTAAATCATTTAATTTTTGGCAGAAATTTAAAATCATTCTGTGGGTTTTCAGTTTTAATGCAAATTAATTTTTTGAAATTTAAATTTCGCGGGATGGGATCGGTGAAAAAAAATACATCGCAGAGTTTAATGAATACGACTGTAGTTTTTGAACTAGATATTTATATGCTCACTAATTTGAATAAATTTTTTGTGCAGTAAAATCTAAATATATGTGACAAGTGTTAATTTATCCATCACACATGCGTACTGATTTAAAAAAAACAGCACGCGATCTAAGGAAAAGATCAATTATCAAAGTTATTCAAATAAAAGTATGTCAGTGTTACAAAATAATCTATCAACTGTCATGAATTTTTTCATATCTATTTTTTTTTTGTAATTGATGCTCGGCAATAAACAATTACTCAGCATACGCAAATCCGAGTAAATTGAGCTGACGTGATTTAAATTTTTATGAAAAACAAATAAAAAATATTCAGACTTTAACCATGACGTGTCTTCTGCGATTTTTAATTCAATCCAATTTTTTTATTTATTTTTTTTTCAACTTTCGCTTGGCCTTGAACGCAATTAAAATCTTATGTGCAATCAAGTTCACCAGGATCCCCAAAAAAAGTTATTAATTTTTCTGAGTTACTTAACAGATTAATTATATATTTGAGTGATGAATTAGTCTGTCCAGTTGTAGAATCAAATAAAGTAAAGCAAAGCTGAGTATAATATTCTGTCATAACATTGGGTTTAAGTAAACCGTAATATTTAATGATAATAATAAATAATAAAAATAATAAAATAAGTTTTTCATGATCGTAATGAATGTGTATCGTTGTATTGCGGGTTTGCTTACTGACTGGAGAACTGAAGCCGTTCGACCTCTATTTAATGACGCAATTTACTTTCGTGCTCAAGCAACTTACTTTGCTTTGCTTGCTGGATTGGCTTTAAACTCTTAACAAGAGAACCTGCACATATATATTTATATATATATAAAGTGTAAACAGTAAGCTAGTGAGTGAGTGAATAAGATTTCAACATTATTTCAGGATGCCTAAGATATGATACTCCAAACTCTCATATAAACCACAAACATATATATATATATATATATATTAGACTGGGCCAAAAAAATCGACTATTTTTTTTTTCTAACGATACTGTGTAAATATTATTTGGGATGACAAAAAAAAATTATTGTGAAAATTTGAGCCCTTAATTTTGATATTAAGAGGTGTATCATCGCAATTTTCGATTTTTTTTAAATGAGCGGGTTTTTGTCTCATAACTCTCAATCCATCGAGATAAACGAAATCGACTCGGATACATTTTTTGAAGGAAATTTGATGCTCTACAAAAAAGGTCTGATTGAAATTTTTCGTCAGATGAACCGTTTCCTTATAATCATGCTTTGAACGTTGGTATGATTTTAAAATTTGATTGTTCAACTTTGGAATTTTGTAATTCATGTAAAAATAAGTTTCCGGAAAAAGACAATGAATATTCTTGAAGGAAATTAAATGCTCTACAAAAAAAGTCTCTTAACAATTTTCGCTAAATTCACTCCTTCAAAAGTTATTCAAGAGTATTGAAGTCGTTTTACATAACTTCAACCTTGAATAACTTTTGAAGGAGTGAATTTAGCGAAAATTATTAAGAGACTTTTTTTGTAGAGCATTCAATTCCCTTCAAGAATATTCATTGTCTTTTTCCGGAAACTTATTTTTACATGAATTACAAAATTCCAAAGTTGAACAATCAAATTTTAAAATCATACCAACGTTCAAAGCATGATTATAAGGAAACGGTTCATCTGACGAAAAATTTCAATCAAACCTTTTTTGTAGAGCATTAAATTTCCTTCAAAAAATGTATCTGAGTCGATTTCGTTTATCTCGATGGTTTGAGAGTTATAAGACAAAAACCCGCTCATTAAAAAAAAATAAAAAATTGCGATGATACACCTCTTAATATCAAAATTAAGGGCTCAAATTTTCACAATAATTTTTTTTTGTCATCCCAAATAATATTTACACAGTATCGTTAGAAAAAAAAAATAGTCGATTTTTTTGGCCCAGTCTAATATATAATATGTCCTGATACTTAAAGCCTCCACATTTAATTCATTATTGAAAAAAAACATTTTTTTAAATGATAGAGAAAAAAAATTAAATGAAATATCGATTTTTTATTTATAAAACTCAATAATTAAATATATAAAAAAATATGAGTAGTTACTTATTATATATAATTTGGTACTCAGGAAATTATAAAAACAAATATGAGGTTTTTTGAAAATAGTAAAAAAAAAAATTATTCGATTAGTGACACGTTCAAAGTATACATTAAAATTGAAATTATGATAAATATATACTTTTATTTATCTAGTTGAGGGATTTAAATGCGTAATTCAAAAGAGTTATTAGAATATTTATAAACTAAAAAATTAAAACTATATGGGGGATTTAAATAAAATTCTATGAGTATTTTATAAAAGAATTAAATATATTAAAAATATAAAGATTATTTGAGTTACTCAGTCAATCTTGTGAGCAGTTACTAAATTTAATAAAATATTACAATAATTATAACTATGGTATGGTAATAAATAGCGATACTAGTTCTCAAGAACTCCAACAAGTGTTTTTGTGAAGAGCCAGGGACTTATGAGGGTGTAAATGAACCAGGAGAAGAGAGCTAGAAGTCCGAATCTGACGATACCGTCAGCGATCCAATAGTAGAAAAATATACGTCTGGTTTGTGGGAGAGTAGAAGGATCTTCTTTGAGGACATATTTCCTTGCGCCCAGGACATAAGTTTTCATATAAGAATCCCACTCATAGGCTTTTGTGTCCATAAAGAAAGTTTCTTTATCAGCTGGTGATAAACTCTGCCTCAGCTCTTTTATCCCATCGTTTCTGTAAATTTATATTATCAATAATTAATTTAAAAATTTGACTTATTTTAAATTTTTCAAAGTAAGAACAAAAATAAATTTCGTATCATCATCATTTCGCAGAATTAATTTAACTGATTCGCTCAAAAAGTCTTGCAAAAAAAGTATATAGGAAGATTTTAAAAATATATCAATATAAATATAGGATAACTCGACCAATAAATGCGTGACCGCTGAATTTCTAATGCTCATTTCTGATTAATCCTGATAAAAATTTACTTGAATGTACATCAGAAAATATTTTCATTCGATTGCAAGCGAACGAGCAACAGGTTTCGAACCAAATGTATATTTATTAATTAGAACATAAAATTCTGCGTAACCATCAACTTATTGGTCGACTTACCCTAAGTAAATATTACGTCTAATTAAATTTACCTAAATATCCAGGGTTTTATTGTATAATATTGAACTAATCTTAATCCCCAGCTTACTCTACTCTGAATCCTAACTAAAAACGGTTTATTTCCGGTCAATGCGCAAATACCGTCAATGAAATAAGCCGGTAATAAATGTAGTAAAAATACGCTGAGTAAATGTACGAATTTGTTGTTCGTAATTCCACCTCTTGGATACCACAATATTCCTAAAAAAAAAAAAAAAATTTAATGTGGTAACTGATAATTGAAAGATGTATTTAAAAATTTTTTAAATTTACCAGAGAACGGATTTGATAGGGCATGTTTACGACCGTATTCTAAGGCCTCTCCCCAAGTCATCGGGTTCTCGCCGCTCTCAGTGACGTTTATGATAATCGGTAGCTTTGGGTGTTCTAGTCCCACTCGCCAGGCGAGTGCGATTATCGCGTTCACTGCAATGTCACAGGGCACCGCGTCGATAAGAAGATCGGCGTCGCAGAGTACGCTGCGAATTACACCCTTCGCTGCGCCGATCATCAGACCCGTGGGTCCGTTCATGCTCTCGATCCAACCGGGCGCCGGCTCTTTCCAAGACGCAACCACTGAAAATATATATTATATTTATTATAAATAACCGAGTACCTTTCACTGCAATAAAATGTGATATTTGTGCCCTTGAAACGGAACGAAAATTATTTTAAATTTTTATTGTGAAATTTTTTTTCTGATGTATTTAATTATTTAAATCGATAGAAAGTAACTTTTAAAGGGCTCAAGGTTCAAAAAAATCTTAAGGACAGTTTATTTATAGGACATAAATAAAAATGGGTCAAGGAATAAAAACCAGTAAAAAGTTTTTCATATTTTTTATGAGAAAAAAAAATTCAATTTGGCTCTGGTTCTATTTTCTCAAAAAGATTTCAGATTTAGATCAAAATTATCGATTGATTTAAAAACCACTGAATCCAAAATCTCCAATAGAAAAAAAATATAAATTCAATTTTTGAAAAATTTTCAGGGCACAAAACAAAATTTAATTGAAACCACGATCATTATTTTGAAATTTTCCGATAAAATCTCCATCTAATTTCCAAATAAATAAATCAGTTGCTGACGTTTTGATAATAAATCAATTACCAATAGAAGGTCGCGCAATTCCAGCAGGTAAACCAGATCTGTTAACTAAATTTTCACCAAGAGATTTGCTGAAAGCATAAGTATTAGGCTGGACCCCGAGCAGCTTCGGGGTCATAGTCTCCAGAAGATCATCGTCAACAATATCCACAAGTGTCATAACGTTCTCCGGAGGAATAGGCGTAGAATATGCACGCTCTTCAAGCTCTTTTTCACCGCATTGCGAAAAGGCCGTCGAAATATGTACAAACGATTCCAAATTATTCATCTGAAAATTTCAAAATAATCTATAAATTACCATTCTTATTTAAATATTATAAAACTCCACGCAATTTATTATTCAACAAAAGGAGTTTTCGTTATAAATTACGTACAAACTATGAATTTAAAGCTTTGTTTTAAATATATATAATTCTTTATTCGGCTCTCAAGGATAAATCCAGAGAAGTGAGTGCCCGAGTTAGTCATCGTTATTATTTTATAATAAAATAACCGGTCCATCAAAAAAACAATGCAACCACATATATATTTATAGAATTATTGCATTATATTGTCACGGATTAAGTCTGCCGAATGTTATGTTATGGCTTTTATCGGCTCGAATAATAAAAATAATAAATTAATGATCGCGTGTGAATGTAAAATACCTGTTTGGCTAATGCTAAAACATTAGCTGTTCCTTTCGTATTCATGGTAATGGCATCTCTAAGTGGTGTGTCGAACTTGACATTGGCTGCACCGTGAAATACAACTGAGACTTTACGTATTAGACAATCTCTGTTTGTCGGTGATAAGTCTAATCCTTCGACAGTGACGTCGCCCGGTATCACGACCAATTTTTTTAATTTTTCTGGATTGTGTTCACGCAATGCTCTGAATGGTTCTTGCTGCAATCAATAATTATGCAATTAATTTTCATCATTATTCTCAAATTACTTTTCATAATTGATGAAAATGATTTGAGGAAAAATTTTTTTTTTAAAGATAATTTCAGGATTTGAATTCTTGTAACTCTAATATAAGAACGGGGGATTTTTTGCCCTGGCCTTCGGTTATTGATTACTAGGAAGTGATTATAGTTTTTATTTATCAATAATTTTTTTTTTAATTAAAATAAGGTGGCATTCGATTGAACCTTGGGTCTTTTTATATTTTGCGGTATTTATTTATTTTCATATTTTTAAAAGTCAAGTTCAAATTTTTTTATCCATTTTTTTGTGAACTTTTGACTTATTATAAATATGACTAATCATTTTGGATAAATATCAAATTTATAAGCCGCCAAGGTTCATATTTTTCATTGCAGAAAAAAATAAACGATTCCGTAGATGAAAAAAAAAATTTTTAATTATTTTTTCCCGATAATTAAATTTAAAATTTTTAAATTCGTGAAAGTGAAGTGAAATGAAAAAGATTTTTTTGTTTTGAAAAATACGAGATAAAAAAATGTAATCAAGCAAACAATGAATTGTCGTACAAAGATAATTATTTTCTTCCGCCTACTACCTGTTTGACGTCATACGGAAATACCTGCGTTCTTTACATTAATTAACTCATGATGTTTTTATAAATAGACAGATAGATACACAACTAGCATACAAATACTGTCTATATTTATATATTTATATAAAAGTTGTGAGAAAGGAAAGCGAGCGAGAATATAAGAATAATTTATGATTTCGAGAGAAGATAAAAAAACGAATGTAAGAATGGAATCAGTTTTTGAACACAGCTTTTATGCAACCTAATCGAGAGCCATAATATACTTATGTATATATATTATATATATTGCCTTATACAAAGTTTATAAATAAAACTTGTTGAAGAATTTATTATTTTAAAAAATAAGGTTGCATATTTAGTGTAAATATTTTGAAATGTTAACAAACATTAACATATTTAGTAATTTAAATTTTTTTAATCAACAAAATTGATGCACTAATGGATTTTATATTAACCATTGATGAAAGTAGTAGACGAATGGTGTCAAGGTAGCAGTAACGTGGATGTATCATGTGGCATTTAGTTCGAAAATGACTTCCGTTTAAGATGAAAAATCGTGTGAAGTGAAAATTATAACATTTGAATTATTTCAAAATTTCAAAACACTTTCTACAAATACAGTAAATTTATAATTTTTAAAAATAGAAAAATAAATTTGAAAATTTTTTTTATTACAGTCAATAAATTAAAATTTAATTTACATATTTAAATATATCCAGGTCTAGAGATTTTATAAATCATAATCATTAATTCATATTTTGAAATCGAAAATTAATTTTATATTTTTTTAATGCTCATAATAATAAAAATGATGAAAAACATTTATCATTATTATGATTATTTTTTTTTTTAATTGTAGTTTAAAGTATAGGTAATGCGAAGAATTATTATACTTAGCATTGTAAAAAAAAATGTTTTTCCCTCCATTAGAGCGATTAAGTTGTTAGTATTACAGTACAGCAAAGTAAAAAATGAAAATAAAAATAAATAAATAACACGTGTAGAAGGCAAGTAATCATTGAAGCATCGCACGATGTAATGTGTCTTGGACAGAGTACATGCCGGTGTATAATAATAAAGTTTTCACTTTACCTGAACAATCGATTGCAATCTAGTCTCTGGATCAATCCCTTTCTTTTCACGTACAAGTAGATAAATTTTTTCAACATCCGGGCAACTCACCAATAATTTCGAAACAAGGACTTTACCCATAAAACCTGTCGCTCCGGTAATTAGTACATGACGATTTTTGAACCACTCACCAATCGTCGGTTTCGATTTCATTGTCATTTTATCTATTTATCATTAGCCAACATTATTATCATTATCATTTTAAAATTAATTAATTTGTCTTTTTAAATCTCCAGGATTTAAATTCATCCCATATTATAAAATAAAGAAAAATAAAGAGGATGAAAATAAAACCTTCAATTATTATATTGAAGATTTTAAAAAATGATATGAAGAAATAATTATTATTTACAAATGCTAATTAATCTGATGATCATAAAAAGTAAAATCTATTAACTTTCAATAAAAAAAAAGTTTTTTTAATTCTTAAACGTGAATACAAATTATATAGTAAAGTAAATAATTACACGCGATGTAAGTACACAATAATGTCAATGGAAATAATAAATGAACGTTAATTACCAAGGATTTAAACAAGATTCGTAATAATAGAAAATAATCACCGGGTTAAATTTAAAAAAAAAAGAAAATGTAATTTAATAATTTACCTGATATTTGATATCACAGTCACCGATATTGCGTTTGTCAAAAAACTCAATGATTGAGTAAAAAAAAGTGTTAAAGTATTTAAATAAAATAGTTAAGTCGCGGGTATTACACTGGTACGATAGCTGCCGAAGAACTGATCAGCTAGAAGTTGATGGGACCCGAGCCGAGTCCCTCAGTCCTCAGTATTCTTAAGCCTTCCTTCTTTTATTCCTCGAGGTTGCGGTATTCCCCTGGTAGTAAACACCGCGTATTTCGTAGCAGCACGTAATTTACTAACATTTTTTCATTTTTATTTTCATCGTAACGTTTTTTAAATATTTTTTTCCCTACCATAAACTCTCTTAATGTTCACCTTCCTATTCGACTAGCAGTTCTATAAACCAGTAAATGCCAGTGTCACAGTCTATCGCTCAAGGTTATTTCATTAAAACAGTGTTCGATAATTTTTAGAAATGTCCGTATTCAATTTATTCATCGGTTTTCTTTTGTGTAACAGACAACACTCATATGTAATAACTATCTAACTCATTACTTATTATTATTATTGTTGTTACTAAATCTATGGTAATTTTTTTAAACCTTCAGTGTTACAACTAAAAATAAACTCACTAAATATTTGTCCCATATAAAATATTTATTTTTATTAATGTCATTAAAATTACAGACGACTCTAATAAAATATTTTTATAATTAATTATTAATAATTGATATCAAGCTTTTTCTTTATTCAAATACATTCATAAATTTTTTTATTTTTTTTATTAATCATCAAACTTTGTAATGTTATTTTGTAACTAAACATGAGAAAATTACGTGACAATTAAATTTTTTATTTTTCCGCTTGTACGTATAATGAAAAAAATTTATTGCAAGTAGTTGTTTTTTCTCTCTTTAATAATTATCTTTATAAATTAACGATAGATCAACTGCAAGCATATATTATCGATTGTATCTTTAATTTAACGGTGATCGTGATTCAGTGTTTGGAATAATAGTAAATGAGCTGGGATTAAATTTATTCATTATACTAGGTAATAAAATGTAATGACTTCTTAATAAAAGTGATGATGGAAATTTTTTTTTTATAAAAAAAAAATCGGAAAATTCAGTCACGAAGTTTTAATTTAAATGCGTTGGAATTGTTTCAGTTTTTTATTGCGATTAAAAGTTTTATTTTTATCTTGAATGGAAAACTAGTAAAAAAAAAAAAAAAAAAATTATGGATAATAAACTCTAGATTAATTTATGGAAGTAAATGATGAATATTTGTATTGTTTATGAATTTATAAATGGAGAAGTGATATTTATTTAAAGCAGACTGAATATAAAATAAGTTAGAGGTACAACCATCCCAGTTGTGGTCCACGTTGACCCTAGAATTACTTTGACAATCCACCAAATTAATCCCATAAGTGCGCATTGCAGCCCCAAGTGTGCGATAAGAAGTCTGAAATATACAAATAAATATTCGTAATTTATTATGAGTGTGAATGTAGCAGACATAAGACAATTTATAAATTTGAAATAAATAAATAAATTAATTGCAAAATAATGAAATTTAAAAAAATGCGCGTACGGATTTTGCGTTTATTTAAAAATGCAGTTTTTAATTTTTTCTCTACTTTAATTTTATTCATTTATTATAAAATTAAAAAAATTGGTAATTTTCTGCTACTTCACACTCATAATTTATTAAATAAATTTTCACTGAAATTTTTTTCATCCAGTTTTTTATAATAAAAAAATTTTTCATCAACCGCAAAGATTTTGAATAAAATAAGTACTTTAGAAATACTTTTGTTTTAAATCTCAGCTGTTATTTTTATTTATGAGATAATAAACTTTCTCTTAAATTAGCTAACAATTAAGTCAGTAAAAATTTAACATTCTCTGATGTCATTTATAATCTCTATCAAGTGTTTTTTTTCTAAATGATTGTAAATTAAAATTTTTTAGGTACTAATTACTTTTGAAAAATAATTTTGTTAAAATATAAAAAATAGACGTCATAAAATATGTAATAATTAATGTAATTTTGCAAAAATTTATTTTTTTGACACTTGACTGATCAGACAAATTTTTGACGGGAGTCAGTTAATTTTAAATTTAGTAATTTGTCTCTTTTCCAAGAAAATTGCAACCGTGCTTATGATTAATCAAATATTTAGTGAAGCGATCGTGATTTATTTAATTATTAATAATAAATAAACTTACATATTATCCTTAGAACGAGCTTTCTCAATATTCTTCATCGGTTCTTTACTCAAATAAACTCTGACCCCTTTAGTTAATTCGATAAAAAAATCTTCCCAGTTCAGCGGTCTGACATCAACACCAAACAATTTTTTGTCTTCAGCTGTCAGAGACTCGTGCAATGCAAGTAATTTCGGATTATGATACTTCCATTCAGTAAAAATGAATCTCTCTAAACGTTCCAACGAATTATTAACATTCGTGTGCAAGCGTACCAGTCTAAAAATTAATAATTATTTAATTCAAGACCAACAATAAATTACAAAAACAAATAATTTAAAATAATTACATGGGTCTACCGCCAGACAAACGAGTGACCGTGTCCAGAATGTAGGCCGGTATCATATGAACAAAAATAGCAGAGATCCGGTAGATCCATAAGGAAGGCAGGAGCTTGAGATGCGGGTACCAAACTGCGCTTTTCAATGGATATTTATGTAAATATCCATTAACTTTTGATTCAATGGCTGCCCATCTAAACGGATTGCAAGTACTGGACGTGCAGTGATACACCTTGATCACTTTGTCGCTAAAAAAAGTTTATTAAATAATAAATCATCAGTTGTTAAGACAGAAATTGCTAATTGTTGATAAATTAATTCTTGGATTTGTAATTCATCAAACTGATACTTACGGATTAGAACCAACGACGTAACCAGCAACAATAAGAGAGTTAACTACAATGTCGACAGGAATGTAATCATAAATAAGATCTTTAGCGACAGGTAACCGACGTACAACTCCTCGACTAGCTCCCATCAGGAAACCTTGGGGTCCATTTTTTGATGTAGTCCATCCAGGTATTGGTTCTTTCCATGCTCCTACGACTGATTATAAATTAAACAGATTAATTGGCTTTGTCCTCAACCTCCAGTACCAAGACCTCAATCAGCAAATTAACTCACTCATCGAAGGCCTGACGATCGCTGCTGGTAGCAATCCGTTGACGACTTCATGCTCAGCTAGATGTTTCGTGAACGTATAAGCATTTGGGTGATTTTTCAGCAGCTTCGGTGTTACTTCAGCCAGGGCTTTTTCATCCAGTTCATTTACAATCTTGAGAACTTCGTTTACGTCCGCTGGCGGTGGGTAAACTTGTTCCTTAGTCTCCAGTAAAAATGAATTGACAAACGCACTTGACACATGAACTAATGCCTTTAAATATTAATAAATTAAATGACGTATTTTTTAATTAATAAATTAATTATCAAGTTTGCCAGAAAGTTGTTAATAATTTAGTTGCTTACCTTGAGATTTCTAATTTCTTGGCTGAGTTCCACGACCCGACGAGTTCCCAAAAGGTTTATGTCGACCGCAGACTTCAAACTCGCCTCAAAGTCCAAAGTCGCCGCGGAGTGAAAAATAACATGGACCTCTTCTACGAGAGTAAATCTGTCTTCAGCAGACAGACCCAAATTATCCTCGCCAACGTCACCAGCAACGGCGATTAATTTTTTAAATAAATCCGCTTTCTTTTCCTCGTGAATTCGGTCAAAGACCTGGGTCACAAAAACATAACCCCCAATTTCATAACAAAATCTCTTTTCAAAAATAAGTAAAAAATTTTTTTTGAATAATTACCGAGTTCTTGGTGAGTTCTTCCAACCGTTCATTTATTTGTTTACCTTTTTTCGGTCTTATCAATACATATATATTTTTAATGGCGGTAGTGCGTAATAATTTTTCAATTAGACAGCTACCAAGGAAGCCGGTAGCACCAGTGATAAATATATTTTTTCCATCATAAAACTCAGCAACTTTTGATCCCATTTTTAGTTTTTTCCACTTGTCTACAATAAACAAACCACTTAAGTAAATAAATAAATAATCACTTGAAAAAAAACAATTAATTTAAATAATAAAATAAAAACATTGCAATAAAATTACGACTAATAAAATGATATTTATTTATATTAAATAAATTGAAATGAATGATAGAAGTTTGCTGTTGCAATGCAGATTCGTAACTAGCCGAGGAGAATCCACACCACGTCTTTATTATTCATTCAATATGTTATTAAAGTTAAATATATGTTTGTACACACTAATATATAAATATATATTTGTATAGATTTACCATGTAGACTCTGTACGTATGATACCAGAAATGAAAGACAGGAGACAGGATTGGAAACAACTTTTCGAAGTGTCGAGAAAACCGTGAGGGGGGTTACGAAAACACTGACTTCGATAGAACAGAATTTAAATTATGAGACGAATGGGAGGAAGTAAAGATGGTAATCAACACAGATATAAAATATACAGGTATACATGTTTATATATATATATATATATATATATATATATATATATATATATATATATATATATATATATATATATATAAATATATATGAAATTCTGCCGATAAAGTTGCTAGGTCACCAGTGGCTCTCATTGGCGGGCTTTAGTTATTTTAAAAATTTAAAAAATTTATTTTATTATTATTTTTATTTATCCGAACATGAAAGCGACTTACAAATTAAATGATAATTCAATTATTAATTTGCAATTCAAAATGTGTCATTAACTGTCTAAAGGATAATTCAATTCAATGATAGATAATTATTTTAATGATTGATTTGATTTGTTTCTATTAGAGAGAAGAGAAATAAATTGCCATTTGTTGGGATAAAAATTTTATTTAAATAAATTACTATTGGTCTTTAACTTTTACTCTGATAATTTTTAGTGAAATTTAAAAAAATCGAAAATTTCAAATTATTATTGAAGGCGTCCTGCAAAAATTTCTCAGCAATAATTACTCAAACAAAAATTGATCTGTCACAAAAATTTCTCGCTATATATTATTTGCCTTGAAATTATTCAAGAAAATATGCCTTGAGAAATTATTGCTGAGAAATTTTGTCGCAAGAAATTATTGCATGAGAAGAAAAAGACGGTCGCCATTATTTGAAACCAGTGCGCAGTTTTCGATTTTATTTTCATAATTTCAATGAAAATTTAAAATAATAAATTGACAATTTTAAATTTTTCACGTTGAAAAGTTTTGTTAGATTAAATGATGATGTCATTGTTTGTTTAAAAATAGTAAAAACATAAATAACTTTAGACAAACTTGGACTTTGTCATACATGCGATATTTATTAGCGACTATTCCTTAGGATAAAAAACTAAAGTATTGTTTTGCTGTAAAAAAAAATTTTATCGACTTTTTTACTTAAATTTCATTGGATTGTCAACAAAAGAATAGTCACTGTGCTGATAAACTAACAACCGGTAGTTTGAAAAAATAACTCACCAACAGCGCGAGAGTTGCAATTACTTTCAACCTGTAAAAAAAAATAAAAAGTAAAAGAAATGCTGTAGTTATAACAGAATGTGGTAGAAAACTCTGGTGACGTCTACGTGAAATCTTCGACTTTGGATTTAAAATAAAATAAAAATGATTTTTTTTTTTTTTTTATCTACTTTCTAGTGCTCATCAGCACTACTGTAATGGATTCAAATGTATTCATTATTCATATCTCTTACAGTCAGTGTTGAACTATTATAATTTTAATATTTGAATAATTATCTTAATTTTTAGCTACGATTGTTTAAAAAATTGAAAAAACCTTTTAATCTGTAGATAAATAATTTGTATTTGCATAAAAATTAACTTTGATTACCAACAACACGCGGCGATTGATTTTTAAAATATTTTCTAATATAATAAAATATTTATCTCAGTTTTTTGAACGCGGATCCATCTGATGACTTTCTCTTCTGCCGAGGAAATGCCACTTAATAATTAATAAGTATTTTTGTTTAAATATCCAATGACGTTTGAGTAAAATCATGCAAGTCTGCGTTACCTCTGACGTATTTGAGTTCATCATCATCATTGTCATTAATATAATAATTATTATAGATTTCCTAATGGATATTCAGTTTAGTTTTACCTAAAAATAGCAAACATCTTTAGCAACAGAACCTTGAATTTTATTAAATAAATTATTGGTAATAATTGACCGTCTGTGCAAAATACTGACAAGAATTCTTAAGTTTTTATTATTTTTATGACTCATAAATGTGTTTTTCCATAAACAATTGAGACAGTCGATTTAACACGGCGGCTTAATTTCAAAATTATATAAAATAAATATTACTTTGCTTAAATTATTTTTTTGTGAAGAATTAGGATAACAAATTGCCTCACAATATTTATGACTGACTCATATAGATTGATAGCGACATACATTTCGCGTTCGTGTTTAAAAATTTTTATTTAATTTTACAAAAATAAAAAAATTTCCAATTGACTTTCATTTAACTTTTTTTGTAATAAATCGAAATTTTGTGTTTTTGGAAAATTGAATGGTAATTTTCTAATCAGAATTTTTTCAAGAAAAATTCATTACCGATATCAATTGAAGTCACATCTAATTTTAAACTTCTGCTTGGTAAATTCAAAATTCAAAAAAATAAAAATATAATTGAATATTTAGAAAAAAATATTTTGGCATAATTAAAAAAAAAATACTTGAGCATAATTTTTAAAATTTGTTTTGACATTTAAATACATAAATAATTATCCGAGTTATCTAGTAAAGATAAGGAAGAAATTTACAAAGACAAGATAAAAATTTATCTACATAAATTAAAATAAATTGCGGTCTATTGTATTGATTTAAATATATTTATATTTTTAAAAATGCATTTTGACGTAACGTTAAAATAATAAAACTCATGCGGAATTTTTATTTTTTTTTTGCTAACACATCAATGAAAACTCATTGTTGACATTGTCAACCCGTCCAACAGTTGGTTTATTCCAGTTATGTTATTAAGAAATATTGAGAACGTCTTAGCTTAGTCTTATTATTTATACTGGTACTGGTTTTCTCTCGATGGCTAACAAGTTTTCTGCCATTTGTTCAGTAAATACAAATATATAAATTAACATGTTTACTAAGAATTAAAAAAATATTTTTAATTCTCAGTAAATCCACTGACGTCCTCTACAAAAATAATAAATTTAATTAATTAATATATAATATGACGCATCCCGTGTAAAAAAAATTCGTTCCAAAAAGATTCCAAAAAAGTTCCGCATGTGGAACTTCTAAACATGAGACAGATTAGAACTTCGAATGGAACTTTTTTGGAATATTAGTAATTTTGATAGTAAAAAAAAAGTTTTGATGAGCAAATTTAGAGTCAAAAAAGGACGTTTTTGGAATTTCATATGGACTTTCCAAATAAGCTCCAGAATCACCACTTTTGACTTTTTTATGGACTAAAAAAGGCGTTCCAAAAACTTTCCAAAATCACTACTTTTGCATCTTTTGAAGACTAAAGACATTCTAGAAACATTCCAAAATAGTTCAAAAATCACTACTTTTGAATTTTTTATAGAACAAAAAAAAATCCATGATAACTTCCAAAAAAGTTCCAAGAACGTCCTTTTTTGACTCTAAATTTGCTCATAAAAACTTTTTTTTTACTATCAAAATTACTAACGTTCCAAAAAAGTTCCATTCGAAGTTCTAACCTGTCTCACTTTTAGAAGTTCCACGTGCGGAACTTTTTTGGAATCTTTTTGGAACGAATTTTTTTTACACGGGATATTTGAAAGCTGATCCAAATTTTTGGAATTAAATCAAATAATTCAATTCAAGTTTTGAATCGAATATGATTTGCCCACCTCTGATATATATATACATGTATATAGCAGTTGAATAAATTTAATAGGACCAATAGATGATAAAAATAATCGTTCTCTAATAATTTAATGACCATCGCGTGTACATTCAACGTATTGTTTAAATATGTACTTAAGTCTGTGTCTAATAAATTTTTAAGGAAATTCAGATAACGTGTACTTAGTAAATTAATACACACGTATTTTGCTGATTCAAGTGGGCGGCAATTGATATCAAAGCTGTTGAATGAAACACGTTGGTACATGATAAAAAATTGTTGATAATGATTATCTGATGGATTAAGATCGTGACTTGTATAAAATCATGCAATTACTTTGTAGTTACCAGAAAATTAATATTAATTTTTAATTGATTATCTAATTAATAGATTTTTTTTAAATTTATAAATTGACTTTGTCAAGTCGACGATTGCGTGTTAGAAAATCTGGGGCATGACAATCGTGACAATAAAATTAAGTACTGGCAGTTGTCCTAGTGAACAGGACTCGATGCCGATCGATTTATCGAATTATTTAATACTCATGTGATTATATTTTTGTGACGTAGATTTACCGGTGATATGTTTTGTCAAAGACTGTTAACCTTTTCTAGCGAGTTTGGCCTCGAAAATAATATCATCGAATTATTTATTTATTACGACAGACATTAAAAATGATAACTTGACAAGTTTTGTTTGTGAAAATAAAATTATAATAATTATGACATCAATATAATGTCTTAAGTATTTTGAAATCATGGTTATTAAAGTATGTTTTATATTACGTCATCCAGTCTATTTATTTACTAATTATCTTATTTTCAATGAATTATTAATTTACTAATATATTTCTATGTAAATAGTTTTTTTTATAATTTATATTTAAAGTAAAGAATGATTATTAAATTATTCATTGAAAAATAAATAAAGACTTTATCTAATTTTTTATTTCCAAATTATTTAACAAAAAAAGTCCTTGTATCAAAAATTTCCGGTCTTTTTTTTTTCATTTAAATTTTAATAAAAAAAATTTCTAGAAAATATTAAAAATAAATATCACGAGTACAGTAATTGTCTCTTTGTAAAGTATATTATGTTTTTCCGGTTTAATTTACTGTTGTAACGGGTAATAAGTACATATGTACACATTACAATGCCGCCTTATTTATCATTAAATCATAGCCATGTATTTTTATTGAATTACAACCGCAGAATTAAAATTCCTAGCGATGGTGGAACATAATAATAATTAAGGCCGAAATCACTTCGAAACCTTACAATTTAATTCAAAGAGGCCTAAATTTGGCTGACAAATTGAATCGGCGTATTTTTGGCAATAAAATTATAGAATTTAGAAAAATTTCAAGCGATTCAATCTAGAACAGAAAAGTTTCAAAATTTTTGAGCATTTTCAGGTCTAGATAGTTTTCGGCCGTGTTCACTACTGGGCCTTTTGTCAGCCACTTTTCAGCTGAGAAAAAAATTTTATTACAGTAGATTCTGGTTGTAAGTTACATCGGACGCTCTACTCACTCACGTCAATTTCATTTTTTCCTGTAAGTACACTCAGAAAATTAAATAATATTTACTACTATCTAGTTATGGTAAAATTTCTACCATCATTCCGATAGTAGTGAATATTATCTAGATGATTGTATAAATCATCTAGATTGTAATATTCACCATATTTATAATAATTGTTACAATCCTGTATATTAACTAGAGTTAATTAATAACAGTTACCATCAGAAATTATAATTGTTACCATCCTGATAGTAACTGTTACGAAATTTATTGCAGAAGTTATCATCCAATAATTATTAATTCTATTAAAAAAAATTATAACACTAACTATTTTTGCATTGAAAAACGTTCTTATCATTCTAGATAATTGGAATTAAAATTTTAGCATAATAAACACAATTACTTAATTTTCTGAGTGTAAGAGTATAAACAGAAACATTACTTATAACCAGTGTACTGTATTTTTTTGGCTTGAAATTTTTTTAGCTGAAATCACACACTACACATTGCACGGAAAAAAATTGCGCTATAAAATTTGCTACTTTGTACTACATTTTTTACTAAAAAGCAATAACATTTAAAAATAATCCATATTCGTAATTACAAATTTGAATAAAATTAGTAATTCATTTGGCATCAAATCCATAAAAATGGTAATCATCGATCATTAATTGAACTTTTTCTACTTGATATTATGATTTTCATATTTTTTGTAACTAATTTCCGACAACGAATCACACTTTTTTCTATTTTACATTAATTTAAGTACAGTATTTTTTTTAAACGTACAAATAAAAAATCGTATGTACATTAATAAATAACGACTATTTCACATATTTGTATAGTGATGCGTCATCATTTTTTATACGTACTTATTCTCTTAAATATTGTACATCCGTGCAATTATTTTCAATCGACACTCAGCACGAGTCAGAGGACGACAAGTTGTAAAGTTTAAATTGTTTATACACTCGGTGAAATAGTACAATGACCCTGCGTTTTTTTTACCCACATTAACACAATAATGTAAGTAAATTACAATAATATATTTAAATAAAATAATTGCGCCCATTTTAAATAATTCACATCTAAATACATACATACACTTTTTTTTTGATTACTCCAATTCCGGCTACAATTGAATTAATAAAAAAAAAAAGTATACCCATATATACAACAGCTTTACACGCATTCCGTATTTAATTCGAGTACATAATTCAAATAAAATATATTATTAGCGCCAAGTTAATGACGCGCATGTCACGTATACATCTCAGCTTAGTTATATATTATAAAACCAAATATATATTCTTTACCTTGAATTTTCCACATCTATTTTCGTAATAATTATCAAATCTACATATTATATCATTTCGATTCCTATAAATATAAATACATATACAAAAAAAAAGTATGTACTCCAATCTCTGTACACGGATTATTTTTTTATTGATTGAACTAGATTGTATTTTAAGTGTCAGTGACACTCGAATTTACATAATTGTATTATTATTAAATAAAATATACGCGCTGTTGTCACATATATTTTTTCAGCCTCTATAAATTTAATTTGAGTTAAAGTAAAAAAAAAAAAAATTTTATGCTGGACGTTAAATTTATATATTTATATATAGATATTCAAAAGCCCTGTTAATACAGAAGATATTAAATTGATCGTAGCGCCACTTTATATCAGGGCGTTTATTCATTACCAACTACTACTAGTTATTTTTATTCGATTTAAATTTTATCGAAATTTTTTTTATCACTTATAATTACAATCGATAGTAAACAATTACTAACTCAATTAATGTAAAATAAGTTTGTCTTATTTTTAATTGATTGTAAGCTAAATGTAAAAATAAACTCGTCAAGCTCCAGGGGAGAAAGTCAGTCAGAGACAGTTCTTGTCTGGAGTAGACTGAGACGGATTTAACCAGCTGCAAGTAGTTTCGGTTGTTGATTTATATCACTGAAAGCTCTATTTTTATGATGTTTTGTATGATTGGTATTAAATAAGCGAGTCTTTGATTTCCGGGTCTCGGGATTTCGGGTCTCACGTAAACTCTGTATCTGTAAATAAAAGTAATTAAAATAAAATAGACTAGTGTAATGGAGCAGTTAGTGGTGTCCAAGTAGTCAATTGCGGATTGTGGATTGGGATGAACTAGAATAAGCGGAGATTAGGGCAGATAGTGTAGCCTGGGTTTTCATGCTCGTGGGAGTGTGGGAGTGGTGGCGGTGAGCTCAGAGGGAGCAGAGGGTGAAATTTAAACTAGGGTGCCTAGATAGTGGGTGAGGAAAGGATCGAGTTCTCGGGGATGGTGGGAAACTGGGGTAGTAAAATATAGTGAGTAACATGGTGACTTTTAGTACTAGTTAGTTACCCAAACTGGTGGTACTTGGCAGTTGCCCCAAGATGGCGAACGCGGTTGGCGTGCGACTGATTCGGGCTGAAAAGTGTAAAAAACGCGACAAGAAGTGCGGGTTCCTGTGTTAAAGAGGCCGTTATTGCGGCGATTTAAGTAAAAGAGGAGCTCGCACGAGTACAAGGTGCCATTGCACGTGAAAATAATTATCTGTCACATTCAGCCCGGTGAGTTTTATCTTACAGTCAAGTTACTACTCAGACTTACTACCAGTAACTATTTATCAGATACTCTCATCTGCCTATCACACATCCTCATTCCTCATTTAAAGCCCCACCTACCACCGTCAGTATCACAAATTTATCTTTTATCTTCAAAATTATTATTTTATTTATATTTTCACCTCCCAGCTTACGTCCAATTAGTTACCAGTAATTGGATGATGACCGATTCCCATTGTCAATGAATTTCGGTAATGTCATTTATTAATGTCACGCTCAATTAATCTCGTGCCAGTGTGCGATGGCCCCGTTTCAATTTCCCTTTTTTTAGACCTAAACTCTGTAAATTTTATTCAATTATTAAATTACCTACTCCGGTCTTATAAAATCATCTAATAAATAAAAAAAAAAAATAAAAAGAAACATTTTACCAATTTTATTATACTTTTTTTTTAGTCCTCGGCCTCGGGTTTTGGACAGCCGCGCCTTCGCCAGCTGCTTTTCCGGGTCGACTAGAGAAACTAGAGAGCAGTAACAATAGAGCGAAATTGTGCCGGAGATAACGGTTCAGATTCCCCATTCATCTTTGTTCAGGGTTAGTTCATTTTATTTTCTACATGAAATTTTTTTTTCTCTCCGACACCCGGCATGCCCACGTCGAAAAAATCTTCCTGTTCTCTATCAATAAATTCAAAATTCAATTCCCATAAAAAAAAAAATTATCATCCCCGTTTTGATAAATTAAAAAAATTTCCATCCCCAGTTACTGTCAACTTTTGCCAATAATATAAAAATAAAATACATTGAGCATATCAATGAAATAGTGGACTCTCTCATGATCTAGACGTTCGACTCGTCTCGTTTCTGGTTTAGTTGTCTCAGTAAATTAGTTGCCGGTTATAAGTACATATATGTATTTCTGTTCAACGTGATGCACCACCGCCCAATGCGGCGATCTTTTCTCTTCGTTTACTCCCCCACTTTAATTCTACAAGCCCATCCGTACCCACTACTTACATTTAATACATACATATATACATATATACATCCATACAACCCCTTGATATCCCCCTTTTTTTACCCTTACCAAGTAAACCAAGTTGGCCTCAGTAAACCCTTACTCTTGCACAAGACACTCGATAATTCAATAATTTTATAAACCCCTCAATGTACTTCAACACCTTACTCACAATTTACAATATTTATATATTATTAACTCTACTCCGTTTTGCAAAATAAATATCAACTATTCTTACATTCACATCTGAACTGTTGTAACTGTAATTTAAAAAAATTCTTTTTTAGCTGACAGAAGAAAAAAAAACTTGAGCATGTGGATCGATAATTGATCGTGCGGATATGGAATGACAAGTGTCAATAAAATATGTTTTAAAAAAAATAATAATTTAAAATATTTAAAATGGTTTTTTAGAAAATTATCGTAACATAAAAGATCGATCCAAGTATGTCCCTCCCTGCGTTTATCCAAAGTCGGTAAATCTGTGGCGCAAGCGTATTGTATATATGTATAAATGTATGTATGTATGTATGTATAAATGTAGTACATATAACAATACAGCACAAGTGTCACTTGTATGTTACACCTAGTCCATTTCCTCAATTGGTACTTTTATTAAAAGACGATACATATATTTAATATTTTTATATTTCATTTTTTGAATTAAATGCGGCTCTGGCTCTGATTTAAACGATAAATTCAAATAAAATAATAATGAAAAATATCATTTATTTACCAAGTATCAAATTTCGAGTTTAATTTAAAAAACTTTTAAATTCGATAGCATTATTGACACGAAATAAAGCAGGTGGCTCGTGAGACTTGAGAGGAATCTCTTGTCTTCACTACTCGATTTCCTCAGTATTTAAATAATCGTATTTTTTAAGTCTTGGAGATATTTAATACGCGATGCTGTAATATAACCAGGCAACTTTTAAACTCTTTTATTGTCTAAACTTTTTTTACTGTAAAACTTTAAGTTGAACAAAAAATTATTTACACCAGAAATTTAAAAGAAAAAAAAAATAAAAACATCAGTTAATAAATTTCATGGTAAAATAAATATTTTAATATTTTGATTGATGACTCCATTAAATAAAAAATTGATATTGGCCAAACGATCTTACGAAATCCAAACATAAATTTAATTTGAAAAATATAAAAATACATATATACTTTCGCTTTTGGGTTTAGGAATTTTAAGTACCATAATTTAAACTATACAAGGACACATTATTGACCTTGAGATGTTAGATATTATAATAATAATAATTATTATTATTATAACTAAAGGTATAACGGAGAGGGAAGAGCAAGTGCCCAAGTGTCTTCCTATCAGATGATGATATAAGAATCCCGACATAGGACCCAGTACGCTCAGTTACCTTTCGTTCCTCGATCCGAAAGCAACATATCAGTTTCATTAACTATTTTTATTTGTTTAATTTATTTTTTAAACGTTTGTTTTTAATTATTTCATTTGTGGTTATTGTTTGCACCTTCAATGGATTAAAAATTAAATTTACTTATTGGTAAGAAGACTAATTCAATTTAAAATTTAAAATTGCTCTGAAATTTATAATTATAAATAAATTTAATTTAAATTAAATTTTAAAAAACACAATTTGATTTAGTTGATAAAATTGCTGTTTAATTGGTTCCGTTTGTCTCGAAAGTTTTAAATTGAAATAAAGTAAAAATAATTATTTAGTTTGTAATTAAATAATTAATTTTATCATAGACTTGATATATTTATAAAAAATATAATTTTAAAGTTACCCGGTTTATTAATTCAATATCAAGTAATTCCTCAACTACTAAAGTATTTAACTATCTGTTTACGCGCGAAAGTTTAACCGAGCGAAATCAGCGCAAGTAACGGTATACTTTGCATCGTAATTATTTATCTTTCTTTTTATTATTTTATTTATCGTAAATTACAATTATTAACTATTTAAACTCTTTACAATCTCGAAACTTCGATAAATGCATCAGTTATTTTTTTCACAGTTACTTTTATTTGCGTCTTACGTCAACTCGGTAAAAAATTTTATTTACCTCACAAGAACTGATTTACTTTTATAAAAAATTTAACTGTCACGTTACTTTGTATTACAAAGTATTTTTAATTACTAATAATTTAATGATAATTAGCAATTAACTTTAACGTCAAAGTTCAATGAATAATTTAATCATCGAATCAAACTTTTTTTTGATTCGTGTGTCACTTTTGTTGGCAGTTTAATTACAGATAATTTCTTTTTCATTCAAATTTTATCATTAATAATACAAAATGTGTTTCAATGTTTTAATATTCAATTAATTTTTTTTGTATTCGCGCATTGATAAAAAATATTAATTGGATCGTTGATTAAAAATTCAAATCGATAAACTTCAATCATAAAATATAAATTTTTGAATAATAATTGAACAGCAAGTGTCATTAATAAACAAATAAAAATACGTAAGAGGGATTATAAATAAATTAATGGCCATTACATAAGTTCGGGTATTAGATAAGACGGTATCTAAGAAATGAATTTCATTATATCTGTGTCTAATGTAAATTAATACCAAAAGGTTGACAAATATTTTAAGGAATTCGAAGGTTTCGTCATCGATTCGAAGGACGAAGTTAAATATTTTTATTATTGGTATTCCCACTGGTATTATATATAATGCGTATTATATATATATATTTTTTTTTCTTTTTCTATTGGGCTGATGTGAGGATTTGGAAGTGAATGACCGAGTGGCACACTTAGATTGCTCGTTCAAGCAGGTTATTACACACATAACATTAACTGGTGAGTTAAGTCTGTGTGTGAACAACCATGGCTCAATATTTTTCAGAGCAACACAACCATATAACACACAAGCCATAGAACCGGTATCATCTGGTATTTGGTCATTGATATTGAATTTTTAAAAAAAATTTTTTTTATCCACAAAATACAAATGAGATGATAAAAAAAATTAATCAATTTTTTAAATTACAAATTACTGTCAGTAATTATTTTTTTAACTTCCCGCTAAGAAAATTGCAAATTTTCAAAAAAGGGAAGTTATTGGTTTCGGTCCGATTTTCGAAAATCGAGTTTTCATCAGATGTCGAGGTTTTGAGGTCCTAGGAAACTATTCTGACTATTCCCGGGTGGACGTCCGTGTGTGTGTGTGTGTGTGTGTGTGTGTGTGTGAACTTTTTTTTGTCCGACGATATCTTTGGAACGGATGAACCGATTTGAACGTACTTGGTGGCGATCGAAAGAGCTCACCAAAACTTAGCCTTGATTAGATTTTGGGGTAAATCGGTCATGTATTTTACAAGTTATACAAAGAATAAGAATTAAAAATTTTTTTTTATTTTAGTTTTTTATTGATTTCTCAGAAACGACTTATACGATCAACTTCAAAATCTAATCAGCTCTAGAACTCAATAAAACACGTCGATTGCCGCCTCAACCATCAAAATCGGTCAATTCATTCCTGAGATATCGTGGAAGAAAGAAATGCTAAAATCGGTTTTTTTTAAAACAATGGCACACTAAAGTATTTTCGAGCTCGAAGAGCTCGAAAATGTATCCACAACAATGTTTTCAAGCTCGAGGAGCTCGAAAACAGCGGGAAGTTTTGGGGCTGGCCCGCAGGGTCAACCGATAGACAGATTTTTTACTTATAATTTTCAATTTAACTGTAATAATTTTAATTGTTGATCCTGATTATTGATAGTATTTAGTAATTAGTAGTAATTGCAATGCAAATTTTTTTTAGAGATGTCAAAAATTTTTCTATTCTGTCTTAATTAAATTATCAATTGATATTAATATATTCACTTTAAGTTTCCATTTCGAGTGGCAATTTCTTGGCTGTCATTTTTATTGAGCTTAAGTGTTTTTTTGATGCTAAATTCACACGACACAAGTAGTAGAATGAAAATATAAATAAGAAACAAGTTATTCTTTGTTGTCAAAGAGAATTTTTAACACAAACCTCTCGCGATCTTCCAGTTAAAGACTCAAAATTACAATCAAACTCCAAAAAAAAGTCACTAGTTTTTGTTCAACAATTAAGTATGTAAATTTATGCAGACTATATAATTAAATTTATTTAAACGACAATATCGAAAGATTAACTAGTACCTGGCGTGAAATGTAATCCGTCTATTTTTATATCCAAGACTTAATTGTTTATGGTGTCGTGGTTTATTACATGGGAAACAAATCTACTGTTAATAATTCGTATATGTGAATGACCGCATTGCGCTGTGACGCATGTCGTGATACTAGAAAATATATATTTTATATACTTATATATATATATAATTTTTTTTTAAATATCTGCAGTTATTATTTTTTTTCTTATTTTTCTTTAGTTTCCACGAGCGAGAGCATGTTAAGTCGGGACACGCGACATTATGGCGACGCTTTGTCGCTTTTATATCTAATATATATACACATATAATATTTTACCCCATAATGATATTTTTGCTCACATAAATTTTTATTTTCTCGAGTTAATACTCAAACTTTTGTCATCAGTTTACCATAAAAAAAATTTATCATTTTATCGGCAAAATATATTTTTTTATACTACGCAATATTCATTTTTTTAAATGATGGAGTAAAAAATAAATAATTATTGTTTTCCATTAAAACACTTGAAGAATAAAATCAGATAATTCGAGTGATGAAAAATATTGATGAGTAATTAATGTAGATAATGGCGTTAGCACTTTGAAAGCAATTAAGTGAATCAAATATTATAAGCAGCAAGAAAGGGAAAGAAAGAGAGGGAGAGAGAGAGAATCTTGTAATAAAAGGTAAAAGTTATTTAACAGTGACTCGGTCAATGATGTTATTATTCATACCTACAATGTAGTTAAGTGAAGGCTATTATAATATAATAATATTTGTTTGCCAAATTAACAACGTTATAACGATCAATACTCTAAAGTGTTTCTTGCTGCTGCTTTGATCACAATATCTTGTAATAAAAAATATTTAAATTACAATTAACTTTTTAAATAAATAATCTTTTACCCGTGTAAAAAAAATTCGTTCCAAAAAGATTCCAAAAAAGTTCCGCACGTGGAACTTCTAAACATGAGACAGATTAGAACTTCAAATGTAACTTTTTGGAACGTTAGTAATTTTGATGGTAAAAAAAAAGTTTTTATGAGCAAATTTAGAGTCAAAAAAGGACGTTCTTGGAATTTTTGTTGGAATTTTTTATGGATGTTAATTTTTTTTGTATAAAAAATTTAAAAGTAGTGATTTTTGAACTATTTTGGCATGTTTTTGGAACGTCTTTAGTCTCTAAAAGATGCAAAAGTAGTGATTTTGGAATCTCTTAGAATGCCTTTTTTAGTCCATAAAAGAGTCAAAAGTGGTGATTCTGGAACTTTTTTGGAATGTTTATATAAAATCCCAAAAAAGTTCCAAAAACGTCCTTTTTTGACGCTAAATTTACTCATAAAAATTTTTTTTTACCATCAAAATTACTATCGTTCCAAAAAAGTTCCATTCGAAGTTCTAATCTGTCTCATGTTTAGAAGTTCCACATGCAGAACTTTTTTGGAACCTTTTCGGAACGAATTTTTTTTACACGGGAAGACTACTGTTGTTTTTATTTATTTACTAAATAATAATTTAATAAAAAAAAACTTTTAATCAAAATTTTTTTTTTCCAAGGAATGAAATAAAACATTTATTTTTTATTAAAAATTTGCGTAACAAAAGTTTGAAATTAAAAAATAAATAAAAAGCTCAACAAACTCGGGCAGTGAGTCACGAAGCGTAACGGGTTTTCGTGTAACGGGGTCGGGTGTCTTCCTCTATATCTTTAATATACAATCCTTACTCTTTTTAGTCCTCTCTTTGTCACTCCCTTGTTACTACACTTGATATTAAAGTATGAAGCCAGTAGACCACCTTGCAAATAAAACGCAATCAATGGGAATTTAGTGACCGCGAATAAAAATAAGTTTAGTAGAGGCCGAGGACGCTGACCTGGAATCTCCCGTCCGTTTCTCTGTACTCACAGTTTTAAATGAATAAATATACATATATATGTATGTGTATATGTATATTTACATCGATTAGTACACTGTCACGTTCGCGAAAGTGCTCATCAGTTTAAATAATTCCGATAAATAATTTTATTCATGCACGTGCGTCGATCGGAGTATCAGCTCCCGACCCAGGGATTCCCTTCCTTTATATTCTATTCTATTATATTAAAGTATATATTATATTATATTAATATTCTCCTTCATATCATCGCACAACTAAACCAGTTTTATTACAAATACGTCGGCGGGGAGATGCCGAAGGTAACCAGGTTAAGGTTACCAGGAAAATAGTCTACTCTCATAATATCGAATTTTCTTATGATGACACTGCCATTTTATTTTATTTTTTTTTTTACACTGGGAAAATTTTTTTTTATTGTTATTTTTAATTAATTGTGCCTTGTGTTACTATTGTTCTCTAGTTACTTCATCACTACTTTTAATAACTATCTTTTATATTTTTTTTCCTGTATTTTTTTTTTTATTAAAAAAAAATTCAATAATAAAATTTAAAATCAAGTTAATAGATCACGAGATTCTTTGTCAAGAATTCTTGTGAATAAGATTTCAATAGTCTAAGAAATTTAATCAACTAAATAATTGATGAAATTTTTTTTTATTTAAATTTAATATCAAATTCTTGTCAAATAATAAAATTTGAATGATTGAACTTGAAAAAAAATTCTCACGATTATTTAGTTGATTAAATAAACTAAAGTATATGCGACATCGATATCTCTCGTCAATAAAGTTTCTCTCGGGCGCGAATAAACTAAACATATATATATATATATACATATACATATACATATAATAGTGAAGACATTTGTTGTAAGTAGGGCACGTGTGTGTGTCGTGTGTATGTGACCAGTTTGTAAATAAGCGGGAAACTTACAGTACCGGAACCATCAACTAGTCTCATTTAAGTTCCCGTTTAATCATCGCGTATTATCACACAATATCATAAATATATATATAGATATATAACCGTAAATAATAAATATTAGTTTGCGATGGACAGCTTTCATTACCATAAATTATAATACTTTTTACAAACAAATAACTGTCTATCGGTGGAAACTTTGCTCACTTATCTTAAAATATCAATTAAATATATATACATATATATGTACGACAAAAGATATTGCTGGTATATCATCTAAGAAACTTTCACGATATATCAAAATTAAGAATAGAACAATAGAATCCATTATATGAATGAATAAATATTAAGTACGTGACCTATATTACTTTTTTACTCCGATTTTCATTGTTAAAAAAATATAAAATATATATATATATATTTTTTTTTTTAATAAATAAAGTATCTAAAGTTAATGAAAATTTATCTGAAATCTTGCAGAAAAAATAAAATTATCCGTTATGATTTTATCAGACGTTATCGAAAATTGTACGAGTCGTTATCTCTGAAAGGAGTAATACTGTGACAGTGCGTCACTAAGAATATTATTTAATATGTGACAAGTATATTTTAGTAGTAAAGTGTGTTGGTATTAGATAATTATGTGGATAAAAATTTAGAGTTGTGGGTAATAATTAAAAATAAAAATTAATTTTTCAGGTGAGTGAAGATTGAAATGTAAAACGAAATGGTTGTGATTGGATTGATGTACAACTTGTACGACTTTGGATCAACAATAAAGACCCCGAGTACCACCAGCGATTTAATCGGCAGCAGTCTAATTTATACAGTGGAAAATCAATATAGATCAACGTTAACGCATAAATAAAGTCTTCTTCATTTAAGCGGCAAGTTTAAATCTGTTCGCTCATTTTATTCCGAAGCCAAGGCTGACTACGAATAACTTCCATTATATTTTTTGCATCGACTTCCAAAATTAACTCGACAGCTCATTAATTGATTGATTCGTTGTTAAAGTAATAATAGTAATAATAATAATAATAATTAATAATAATAATAATAATAATAATAATAATAATAATAATAATAATAATAATAATAATAATAAAAGAACACAAGTTATGGCAACGATGGCTGGCGGCGAATATACTTCTGTAAAAGATTTTTATATGGGAAGATCAATATTTATAACAGGAGGCACTGGTTTTATGGGAAAAGTACTTGTGGAAAAATTACTGAGATCATGTTCTGGTATAAAAAATATTTATTTACTTATGCGACCTAAAAAAGGACAGAATGTCCAAGAAAGGCTGCAAGAACTTCTCAATGCACCGGTACACATTTATTTTATTTAAACAATAATTTATTATTCAATCAACTATTTGTTTCACAAAATTACACTGTAAAAAGTTGAAAGTGAATTCGGATTTTATTTAAATCCACATTCACTTGGAGTTCCGGAATTTTTTTAAAAATCACTTCGCATGCGGAGTTTTGACCCGAAGTTTTAATTTTAAATAAACTCCCTCTGGAGTGAATTTTACTTCTCTTGCAATTTCACTGCTGATTAAATCCGCAAATTTTTTACAGTGTAGTTGTGACATTTACATTAATTAGTAACAAAAAAAAATAATAATTAATTGAGTACTAATTGATAATTACAAGAAAAACTATTCAGTCCCCAGCTCTTTGAAAAATAATTGATAAAAATTCATGAAATTAATGATAAAATAAATAATTGAATAGTTTGTTCTGCTTGTAGTTGATTTGTAAAACGTAAGAATTATATATTATTTATGATATCCAATAGCTATTCGATAAACTGCGTCGTGATAGTCCACATGAATTGGCGAAGATAGTACCAATAGCTGGTGACGTGACTGAACCAGAACTTGGAATATCAGCAGCTGATCGTGAAACATTAATAAGAGATGTATCGATTGTATTTCATTCAGCAGCTACCGTTAAATTTGACGAAGCACTTAATCTTTCGGTCATGATCAATATGTTGGGCAGCCAACAACTGGTACATCTCTGTCATCGAATGGATAATTTAGAGGTAAATATATCTATAAATATATACATATCGCGTCACTAATTCCAAAAAGACTCACATATATTTTTCCAACGAATTCGATCCATTATTTATACTCTAATCTAATCTTTAAATATTAATCTATATATTCTATAACTATTTCGCTAATTAAAGTGATATATAGATAGATAAATTTATGATGATATTGATAAAGATCTAGTAGATTTAATTTAATAAAAAGTTTCGGCGTAAATAGTTGAAGGCGTGTTTCCCGGAATTTGATTGATATATATAATAGCAGAGATAGATGATAATAATAAAAGTAAATATATGATTTTCACAGGCGCTTATTCACGTGTCAACGGCATACTGCAATTGTGACCGCACTGAAGTCGAGGAAGTTATTTATCCACCGCCTCAGGATCCAGAGCAAGTCATAAACTGCACCAAGTACATAAATGACAAACTAGTCGAGGAATTAACGCCAAAGTTAATTGAAGGTCGACCAAATACTTACACGTTCACCAAAGCACTTGCAGAGACTATGTTGCAAGACGGTTGCGGTTCATTGCCGGTCGCGATTGTCAGACCATCAATAGTCCTGTCATCGTTACGAGAACCGATGGCTGGATGGGTCGACAATTTGAACGGTCCCACTGGGATTATCGCCGCTGCTGGCAAAGGATTTTTTAGGTAACCTCCATTTATTTTATTTTTAATTCATTCCTATAATTCAAGTTTTCGGTCTGCTTTGGAGTTTTGATAAAAAATTTCCCATCAAAAATTTTTAAATCGGTTTCAATCCGAGTTCTTAATCCGGCCCCTGCTTTTTTGAGGTTCAGTTCTGCTTCAAGTGATTGGACGATTTCTAACCAATAGTTAATCATTAACCAATAGCTGAAGCTCGCACTGAATCGACCAATCACGTGAGAGTAAAAGAGTCACGATAACCTAAAATCTGAAAACTTGGAGTGTACACATAAATTAATAAATAATGAACATAAAGTAAATGTATGAAAGACGTAATTTATTGTTTTGAATTGACGTTTCAGAACGATGTTGTGTCACGAAGAAAAGGTAGCAGACTTTGTACCAGTAGACATAGTGATAAATTTGATGATATGCGCGGCCTGGAAAACTGCAACACACCGTACCGACACAATAACAGTGTACAATTGTTGTACCGGTCAACAAAACCCAATAACATGGAAAGAATTTATTGATTTGTCATTTAAATACAGCAGAATACACCCAGCGCGAGATGCTGTATGGTATCCGGGTGGTAGTTGCCAAAAGTACTCATATTTGAACAAAATATTCATAACATTTCAGCACATATTACCCGCACATATTCTCGATCTGATTGCTCGATTGAGAGGTACTAAGCCAATAATGTTACGTGTACAGGCTAAATTGACAAAAGCCGCAACTTGCCTCGAGTATTTCACAACCCAGCAGTGGAATTTTAAGGACGACAATGTACGGAGACTTAATCAACAACTTACTCCTGAAGATCGTAGTATTTTTATGTTCGACGTCAGGCAAATCGACTGGCCTTCTTATTTGGAAAATTATATTATTGGTATAAGACAGTTTATACTCAAAGAGAGTCCGGAGACACTGCCAGCAGCGCGTTCACATATTATGAGGTACATTCATTTTTTTATATTTATTTACTTCTCATAAATTAATAAACTTTCGGTGTAAGCTGACGGTAAAGTTATTTAAATATCAGCTTACTAACTCACGTCAGCTGCTGTCATGTTCCTTAATTTATTAACTAAAACTTTGTCCTCATATATTTCTCCTAAAACTTCTCGCCGACAATGTATTAATTATACTTAATTACTTTAAAAAAAAAATATAAATTTTTTCATGGGGGCGCGTAAGTACAAGCTTTGAACGCGCCCGAAAATATTTAAATTTTTGATTGTTATCTTAATTATCATGATAAATAATTTGATAAAATAAATTTTCAGATTATATTGGCTTCAAAAAGTGATACAAATAAGCTTAGTAGCATTTGTACTACGTCTTCTTCTGTCCCGTAGCTCAATTGCAAGATCCACGTGGTTCATGCTTCTATCAATAGTACTCCGTATGTGCCGCATGATTGTTTGACGTCTCAGAGCCAAATTTACGATTTTACACAGTAATGTTATTAATGCAAAAATGCAAAAGCCAACAGAGGAGCTTAGTTGCAAGGTGCGAATTGTCCTTCGACCTTCATCACCAGCATCATCAACATTATCAGCATCGACATTGACATCAACATCATCATCATCTCCATTACTATCATTACCGCAGCTCAGTATCCCCGACGACGACGGCGCTATCATTTCGCTCCCAAACGTTGGCCTTTTTAACGTTTGTATTTGTTCATAAATTAGCATATAATCGCTGGACACGCGATTTTGTCAGCCGTTTAAATTTGTTTAAATAATTTGTCTGCTACCGATTGAGTGATGGCATCAATTACTAAGCAGCAGCCATTTAATAATATATTAATTAACAATTTATTTAAAATTAATAATAATAATAATAAGATTAATAATAATAATAAGATTAATAATAACATTAATATTAATAATAATGATAATGATAATAATAATAATGATAATAATAATAATAATGATAAATGGAATTGTACTTTCGTTTAAATTTATCCACATTTTGATTGTTATAATAAATAATAACGGGCAAGTTAAATGTCACGTTCAATTTGTGATAAATATATCTAACGAAAAGTGTTTCAATTGCTGCTTACATAGACTAGAACAATATAAATATAAATAACGGACAGATCTTTAAATCCGTTTGCCACCGCTTAATTCGGTATCCGACATATTTTTAAATAAAATTTATCATAATTATTTATTTATATTTTTGTTTTTATTTCCTGTTACTTTTTGTAAGATACCTAGATCGTTATTTGTTACAACCCTCAATAAAAATTAATTAACTTTTAAATTTTAAATTAGTTATTTAACAACTGCCACTCTGCGGACAGATTTATAGCAGAGCACATTTTAAATAATTATAATAATAGACAGATATTTAACAAAATCTATAGATAATAAAATACAGAGCAATGAATTATTTATTATTAATATTATTATTATTATTATTATTATTATTATTATTATTATTATTTTTATTATTAAATTTTGAAGGCATTGGCAACTTAGTTATTCAAAATGAAGTATTGTCCAACAGAAATAAAATAAATATATATATGAATACATATAAATAAATGAATTAAAAAGCGAGTGTGCGATTACAATTAAACTAGCGTGTACGAGTAAGTGATTAGAAAAAAATTTGAGTGAAATGATTAAAAAAAAAATAAATAAATAATAATAAAATAGGAGAGTTGTAAATACGAAATCGCTGCTAAATAAATTACGCAGTGTTATGTATTATATAGTTATTAAATAATAAAACAACAAATGTGTCGTAAGTTAAATGTTTTAAAAAATAAATTAATGAGCTCTCAGTCTAGTGCGAATTGCATGTTATTTCAATATTAAATACCAACTCTTGTTACCAGTTTATTATTTCAATAATCAATTAGTTACATTTATTTTATTATTAATTAATTAATTAATTAATTTATTTATTTGACGGACGGAATTCCGTTTGTATAAAAGACATGCCTTATTAATAAGGTTTTAATAATTAAAATAACAATGAATAATTTTGAAATCGCTTAAAAGTTATTGCTTTTAATTAAATACTTTGAGCTTGCTAATTAAAAATAACATAATTAATAAGCTTTGATGATTCATTTTTTTATTATTTATTAATTTATTAATCTTTGATGTAACGCCGGTGCAGCTTTACTATTTTAAATAAAATAAATCTTTAAATTTATTAATTATCCAAAGTAAATAATTACTCCTCATTGTCGTTTATAATTATTATTATTATAAATAATTATCGTCAAATATTTTATCTAATTAACTACGGTCTCATTTATTTTTTTTTTAAAATCAGTCGGTTAAATTCTTTATTTGGCGGCAAAAAATTTTTGTCATTGAAAAATTCAAATTTGTGAAGAAAAATAAATAAATGAGTGAGACCGTAATTATTAGACGTAATTACAAAAAAAAATGAATATTAATTTATAACGATAATTGAGGACTAATTTAATTTACATGAATCTTTTATTAAAAATTAAATATCAATATTAATTATTGTCATTATTATGATTATTATTATTATTAATGTATTGGAATAATAAATAATATAAATAATTTATAATTATTTATTCAGTAGTTAGACAAAGTGTGAGAGTTTAGATGAATGTATTTAAAAATTGTTAACAAATAAATGTAATGCTCGATGTTGTGATAGCGAATGATATTTTATTATTATTATTATTATTATTATAATTATTATTAATTGAAAGTTTGGTGTAGGTTTCAAATAAATATTTATTATTTAACTGTTTTATTTGTGATTAATCAGACACGTAATTATCTATCTTTTAAAATTACTGCAATTATTTATGATAATTATTGTAATTAAGGGTACGAGTAATTAAAAGAGATAGATAATGAGTCGAGTGTCGAAGTATGCTATAAATGATAGTCAATATTTGTACGTAATTGTGAATTTGTGTCACCTGTTGCCTGTGCCTTTGAGATTGACATGAATATTAGACGCTGATTATTTACTAAGTATCGGATATTGTCGTTAATTAACTGCCGGTCGGAGTGAGCTTCCCTTAACTTGGACAAATGGAAATACCATTTTAAATGTTTTATTATCGTTTATTATCGTTCCAAGTTTTATATATGGGAATTTAAAAAGACACATGTGCTGAAAGTCACGTACACACGATGCTGAGGAGTACGAGTTGATTCTTTAGGGTCAGGGATTTAAAATATAAATATAATTCAATGATTTTAAATAAATTAATAAATATATAAGTGAGGATTTTATAATTTTAATGGTTTAATTGACGTAGTGCTGCGAAAGTCATCATCAGCTAGTCTCATCTGTAACGTTATCCGGAAATGCGATCCATACCATTTATAAAATAATATTTATTATTATTATTATTATTATTAATTATTATTATTATTATTGATTATTATTATTAATTAATTTAATAAACATTATACTGTATAATTATTATAGAATAATATTAAAACGAAAAATGAAACATTGCAAATAATTATGGATTTTTTATTATTATTCCTTATAATTAAAAATTTTTTGTTTTATTAAAATTAAGATTTTAAAATAATTTTATGGTTATTATATAGAGGTGGGGCTCCCCTGTTTTTTGGCTATAAAAAATCGAAAAATGAAGATATCCGAGATTTTTTTTTTTCATTTTGTTCTACTCTTCGGCGGATTGATAAAAAAAATTAAATCAATACCCAAAAAATTCAATTTCATGAAGATTTTGGCGATTGAAAAGAAAAAAAATTAAATTTTTGATTTTCAATCAAATATTTGAGCATTAAAACGTTTTTTTTTTTTAGTTTCTATTTTTTTTCTTGTTGTGCATTGAAAATAGAATAATTTGAAAAACTCTATTTTTCGATTTTTTATGGCCAAAAAATAGGGGAGCCCCACTTTTATATAATTACCAATTTTATTAATGAAATAAAATTTTTAGTTAATAATTAAAAATATTGCAGATAAAATAATTTAACATAAAATTCATATATATGTGATATTTATTTTTCTTACAAAAATAATTTGATTGCGAGAATTTTTTTATTTCTGGTATTTTATATTCTGACAATGAGTCAATAAATTCGTAAGTAATAGTTCACTCCAAGGTTACTTTAAATAATTCAACTATTTATTTTTAAAAAATTCATTACCTATGAAACATATATTTATTTTTACCAAATACTTTTATCTTGTTGATTAAATAATTTATGAAGACAAAGAAAATCAAGACAATTGTACGGGATTTAAAATAAAAAATATGTTTTAGTTCACAAATAATTTATTTATCAATAAAAAATATAAATTAATATACAAAGTAATAAATAAATAAAATAAATTAATACTTAGCACAAAAAAAATTAATTAACTTGAGCCTCTGCCATATATTAAATTAATTAATTTTCTATAAAATGCATAATTTTTCGTCGCGAATTATCGTTACAAAAATATATAATGCAGTAGCGCCGCTACTATTGTCATCATAAAAAAAAATGATTATCAATAAAATAAAATTACTTTTATCTGAATTTTAAAAATAAATTAAAATACAATAATTTGATATGCAATTAATATTATTATTTATATAATTGATTAATTTAGTCTATTAATTTCCAGTCATTTAATAAAATTAATTTAATAGACTAATGTTCTATTCTAGAAAATAAATATAAATAAATAATTATATACGTGATATTTTATGGAATTAATAAGTACGAGGTAATTTTTTTTTATAAATACTAAGCCTCAATAAAAAAAAAATTAATAATTAATAAGTACAGAAGACGGTAATTGACCGTTAATACTGTTTAGGCTGGAAAGACTAAATTATTCCTGCTTATCAGTTGATATTTGCACCTCTTGTTTGATTATTTTTAACACATGACGATTATTAATAATTTTATTTAATTTAATTATAAATTAATTTAATTAATCCTCTATATCTTCATGCGGATCTCCAAATTGCTGGAAAAAAATTGATTTATTAATTGATTTATTACTCATTATTATAATTAATTAATTTTATTAAAATTAATAAATTACCAGTGATGAAGAAATTTCATCATTTTCTTCACTAACAGACTCGGTACCGAAATTATCATCGACGACAGCTTGTAAAATACGTTTCAATTTTAGCAAATCATGATCGATGCTCGATCTCCGTCTGCGGCCGCTGAAAAAAAAATTTTAATCTTTAGCTAGAAGGTTCAACTTTTTTTTTATGTAGAATTTTTGTTATCATTTACTTCGAGTGTCTAGATTGAAGATTGTCTGTCATATGAGAGCTAGTTAACGATCGATTAACGCGACTGTCGTTAAAGCCAATAGTTATTTTTGTGAATTTAATCGAAGTGGAATTTAACACTTTTCCTCTTCCATGGTGACTTGACCTAACTTAAGGATTTCCTTATTTCCTTATACTTATTATCTGATATATATAGCTTACTTTTATATTATTAATCATGAGTAATCACCCGGATGATTTAATCACTTATTCAAATATTGAGGAAATTTTTTAAATTTATTAATGATCACACATTTTTTTTTTCTTATCAATTTTGTCTTTTGTCTGGCAGTTTATTTATAATTACCCACGTATTTATTCAGACTTTTTTTTTTATTTCCAAAGGGTAGAAAATAAAATTATGTAATTTATTTATGGTAAAGAAAAAAATTTACATTTAAAATTTATTCCTCTATTTTCTGCGACTCTCGATACTATAAGATAAGAATTATAGTAATTTGATATATATGTAATATCATTTTGGTCCATTACATTTGTATCACGTTTTTTTTTATCAGGAATAAAAAATGGTAATTTTTAATAGAATTTATAGACGATCTTTTATTGATAAAATTGGAGTCTTTTTTTTTATAATAAATGTAAATGAAAAAATGTCCCCGAAATATCATATATATATTAGTATTCTGAATTAAAGTTTAAACTGACTAAAACTAAATATAAGAAGATACAATTTAAGAAGATAAAATAATTGATTTAAATCAATGGGTGACTTCTAAATTCGTTGATTGTTAAATACTTTAAATGTTGGTCACTCAAGTTGATAAGAATTAGAATCAAATCCTCTTCACACGATTAATCAATGAGAGATAAATTTTTTTAATGCGTAGTTGCGTTAATTATTTTTTTTTTCCTTTAAATAAACGATAATTTTTTTTATGTCCACTATGAAATTTATATAATAAGACGATGTTTAGAATTAAAAGAGGTGGGGATAAAAATATATATAAAGTTTATATAAAACTTACATTTTAGCTGGATCTACCCGACCAAATCCCACTGGAACGGTCACTAATTTTCCTCGCATGCGAGCTAGTGCTAATAGAGTTTCTAGTTCAGCTAAACGTTGGTCTGATACACGTTTGCGGCGACTAAAAAATTACAAGGGTAATTAATTATTGATTATTTATTTTATAAATAACTTGTGTTACATTTCGACAATTTTAATTAGGTCTTAATTATTTTAAATTATAAATTTTTCTAGCAGAATTTCCCGCACGGGGTTAAATTTGGTTTGAAAAAAAATAGTTACGTATTTAAAAAAAAAAGAGAATGTAAATAAAATTAGTGTGCAATTTAAATCTCAGATAACATGTGCGTTTATTGCATCAGCTGAAATGCATTTTATGCACTTTTACGTCGATCTACCGGTCATTAATCCATTTTACTAAGTGCTCTAATTTTGCACCGAATTTCAAAATTTTTTTTTTAAATCATAATTTTTTTAATTAAATAAAATTTTGCTCAACAAAAAAATTAAATTTTTAAAATGCGTTACTAATTAATTAATTAAATTTATTAATTTAAATTTTTGGCGGGAAATAAAATTTATTTAAAATTCAAATTACGCAACCGCATTTACTAATTTTCCTTTAGACTCTCAATAATTATAACAAAAAAAATAAAATTAAAAATTACCTGAGAACTCCTCCAATAGATTTTGCATGCACGTCAATAACAACAGTGCAAATAATAATGACAATAATAATACCCGTAAAAAAATTAAATTTATTTAAACTCTTCATTTTTAGGCTCAAAATAATTACTAGTTCACCAGGAAGAAAAAAATAATAGTCTACTATTATTACGAAAATGAAAATAAATACATAAAAATAAAATAAGTCACAATCACTAAAAATGTGATAATAAAACTTCACTAATTAAAATTCCCAATAGCGTAAGTAGTAGTGAAAATAAATAGATCAATTATCAATCAATGAAACAAACTCTGTCTTGTCCTTTTTATCTCTTGTTGAACTGTACCATTCAGCTAGTTGCTTCACGCATATATACTCCAAGAGCGTTGAAGGCTTCTCCCTCCACTCGAATATCGCCGATCCTCCCTCACTTTTTATCTTGCGCTTACACCGTGAATAAATCTTCGCAGATATCATCATGTACAAATATATGAAATAGTACATCCTACAACTATCCTCTAACAAAAATTTCCCAAGGATCCAACAATCCCGATGATCATCGCCAAGATGCTCCTCCAAATATTGGGCCTGCATCTGCCGCCATCGGCTCAAAAGTCTGATCAAAAATTTTAAATTTTAAACTTTCATTTACTAGGGTAAAAGTACTATCTATCAATAAATTAAAAATTAAGAAAATAATTACTCTGATATCGCGTAGTAGATGTCGCCATTAACGCGCTTCTCACAAGTGCTGGGCATTGGCTGCATTAATAATTTAATTTTCCCGCAAATTGAGATCACCGACGAAAATCGTCTAGAATAATTAAGTTTTTTTTTCATTATTAAATAAAAATGTGAGACTAATTTGAAGCCATGTGCGGATTTCAAACCTACCACGTGGATATTGCTGATGATGACTTTCACCCACCTTTTATTTTATTTTCTCTCATTTCAGATCCTTCGCCTCTGAATCATTCTCTAATTGTTTTATCCAAAGGCTGTAACAAAAAATAAATACTTGTATAAAAAAAAAACTAATGAGGAAAATTATGAGATTTTATTTTTTTTATAGTGCAGGATAAAATTAGTCGTCTTTTTTTAAAAATCCTTTTATCGCGATTGGTTTTTTTAAATTTCATTTCTTATAGATATGACTCACTAAATTTGCGTACATTATTTTAATGTAACTCAATTATTAAATTTTATTTTTAATAATGTTGGTAATAAAACTATTTACTTTAAGTTCAAAGAAAAAAAATGCATTTTTTTTTAAATTTACAATAAACGCAGTTTCTTTCCATAATTTTTCGCGACGTGATTCCCCGAACGAAAATAAAATTCCTGGAAAATATATTTATTTATTCGGAATACAAATTGATAAATTAGTAAATAAATTCACGATAATAAACAACACTACTCACATGATAGGAAAATAATTATAATGGTAAAAAAAAAGGAAATAAAAAATTGGTCCATTGATTGATGGATAGAATAATAATGTGTTATATTAAACGGCGATATAAATATGAGTATTGAGTAGTGGGAGAGTGTGTTCTTGACCTAGGTTAATACACATAATATGCTACTACACAAGAAGCCGCTTCGCGGTGGTTCTACTCCTCCTCATTTCACACGGTCGTCGTCCGGATTTTTATTATTTAAAAAAAAAAATACGCGAAACCAACGACGCATTAGTTTTTATTTTATTATAATGTCGGATCCAAAGATGATAAACATGATAATAAATTTACATATAAAAATGTATGTATCAATATGTTTAGACGTTCTCTTATTGGTTATTGCTTTCTAAATGAGACATGTTTATATTTCTGGTAAAATTTCTTTTCACGTTTTGCTAACTTATATAATAATAAATACATTATTAATATCTTAAGATTTTTTATTTTTATTTTATTTCATAAAAATTATTTATGGACGATAGAGAAGACCGACTATCGAATTATTTTATTACAATATTTATATAGGGACTGAATAACTCCCAATATATATGTAGTATTAATATTTACATTTTATTTATTGCATTAAAAAAAAAATACAGACACTAGTAAGAGTAAAAATAATGATATTAATAAATAAATAAAATGTATGATTTTTATTAAAATTATTAAGTCAACCCCTTTTTTTAATAACCAATTAAATGATCTATATCTAATTATATTATATAATATACTGAGTAATATCAATGAGTATATTTACGTCATCACACACAATTGATAAGTGTTAATAAATTAAATTTATTAGCACTTAAATTACACTAAAAATTTAATTAATTTATGGATCTGTTTTATTCACTTGTAAAGAAAAATTATTTATTTAATTATTTGTTGGAATAACCGACTGGTAATAACGAATTATAGTGGATAAATTTAAATATCTGTGATACATTTGTATACATATATATCGGAATAAATTAACGAATCGAATTGTTATCATAAAAAAAAGATGGAGTAACTGCATTATCAAAATTTCGAAATAATTTGGCATTGCAGAAATTTATTGGTATATAAATTCATTGATTTTATTTAAATTTCATGAAATAATGATTAATTTATAAAATTAACATTAATTATTATTTTTTCATCTCACCGCAATCTTAAATATTTTACTTATCTATGGTAATTAGCGGGTGTTGCACTAAATTGTAGATACTTGAGTTAAATATATATACATACATTTTTTTTATTTGTTGTAATGATAAAAAAAAATTTGCAAGTATTTCTTTATCACGTGAGTAAAAAATCAGCGCGATATCATACCCCCACATCCGATAATCGCGCTCCAAAAAAAATTACTCACTTAAATTATCAGAGTTATGAACATTTATACGTTTATAATTATATACTAAAATTACTATAGCGACCAATCGGTAAATAGGAATTTAATTTAATCGGTCATTGTCACCGTATTTCGAAATTACTACAGTACGCCCACAATGATCCTTGAATACCAATCCGATGTTTCATTCTCATTCTTCTAATACAAACTTTTTTCACCGCAAGATCACCTGAGAGATCACTCGCTCCTTTGACGGCATCAATTTAAATAATATTTACGACTATAAATAATGGACTTATTTTATCAAAGATGGCCCGACTTTATTCGGAGCTGCGATACATAAAAACTAAGGACTTTTATGTTTTTTTTAACCTTTTATACTTATTATCATTATTATTATTACTCAGAAATTGACGGTTTTGGACGAATCACTTTTAAAAGCGATAGGTCAGTGGCTTCACTGACGGTTATATTTATTGCAATAAAATTAAATATCAAATTTTTTTATCGAGTTTCGTAAGATTATATTGTTAATTATTTAAATTTATTCAAAAACTTTTTATTTCTGCACTTTTTTATTTCATTTTATTGTAACAATTTTTTTTTCAATACTAAAATTTATCATTATTATTCTATTGAAAAAAAAAAATTTTAAATAAATTCCATTGATAAAATTAAGTATTACAATAAATGATGAAATGACCGATTTAGCCAACAAGATTTGTAATAACTGATAACTGATATATAGCTTACTCGAGCAAATGATTAGATCATAAATATTTACACTCAATAAAATGTAATAAAAGTAAATACTCTTAATTTTTATCTATGTATGTATTTATTTGTATATATGCATATATTAATAAGAGTGTTTGTAATTCCTTCTCAATATGATGCAACTCCGCGAAAGATTTATGATAAATCATCGAAATACCTGGATGTCATTAACCCGAGATGATACTCACTTTTTAATATATATATATATATTAGACTGGGCCAAAAAAATCGACTATTTTTTGTTTTTAACGATACTGTGTAAATATTATTTGGGATGACAAAAAAAAATTATTGTGAAAATTTGAGCCCTTAATTTTGATATTAAGAGGTATATCATCGCAATTTTTTATTTTTTTTTAATGAGCGGGTTTTTGTCATAACTCTCAAACCATCGAGATAAACGAAATCGACTCAGATACATTTTTTGAAGGAAATTTGATGCTCTACAAAAAAGATCTGATTGAAATTTTTCGTCAGATGAACCATTTCCTTATAATCATGCTTTGAACGTTGGTATGATTTTTAAATTTGATTGTTCAACTTTGGAATTTTGTAATTCATGTAAAAATAAGTTTCCAGAAAAAGACAATGAATATTCTTGAAGGAAATTAAATGCTCTACAAAAAAAGTCTCTTAACAATTTTCGCTAAATACACTCCTTCAAAAGTTATTCAAGGTTGAAGTTATGTAAAACGACTTCAATAATCTTGAATAACTTTTGAAGGAGTGAATTTAGCGAAAATTGTTAAGAGACTTTTTTTGTAGAGCATTCAATTTCCTTCAAGAATATTCATTGTCTTTTTCCGGAAACTTATTTTTACATGAATTACAAAATTCCAAAGTTCAACAATCAAATTTTAAAATCATACCAACGTTCAAAGCATGATTATAAGGAAACGGTTCATCTGACGGAAAATTTCAATCAGACCTTTTTTGTAGAACATCAAATTTCCTTCAAAAAATGTTTCCAAGTCGATTTCGTTTATCTTGATGGATTGAGAGTTATGAGACAAAAACCCGCTCATTTAAAAAAAATCGAAAATTGCGATGATACACCTCTTAATATCAAAATTAAGGGCTCAAATTTTCACAATAATTTTTTTTTGTCATCCCAAATAATATTTCCACAGTATCGTTAAAAACAAAAAATAGTCGATTTTTTTGGCCCAGCCTAATATATATGTGTCTTTTTTCTACTGGGATGATTCATTTAAACTTTTAATATTCTATTAATAAGAATTTTTAAAACATCAAAATATATTTATATTAAAATCTATGACGGCGCGTCTGAAAATAAATCTGCAAAAAAATCGGCCAAATCTATTCATAAATTATTTATCCTTTTAATTAAACTTGTGAATGAATCTTTCGCACGGTGAAATTTTTTTATCATGACTAAGACGGTCTCTGAAACATCGGTTACAACTTCGCCGAAATACCTGCGGAATTTAAAGGGTATTTCCGGCGATACATTTATGGATTTCACAACAATCAGCAACCGATTCCTTGACTAAAAAATTTAACTTTTGTATAATAAAAGCAAAAAAAAAGTAGTAGGGTCAGTTTTAAAGATAACCGCCGACTCAATTCTTTTTCAAGAGCCACATCACGTTACCGCCATTCCAATTCGATAAATATTGATAGAACCGCGAAAATTCTATAAATACCAACAAATATTATTTTTAAATAAAATAATTTAAATATTTTCGCGCCAAAGGAGTAGAATTAATCTCGCGTGAGGAAGATCACGTATGTCTCTGCCGACCTTTATACTCAGACCCAAGGACACGAAAGGATCGTCAATTCTGCCCAATAAAATTTTGTTTTAATTTAAACCCCCCTCCCCTTAATTTAATTTTGCACCTTTTTATTCCTTTTGACGTCACGTAGAGAAATTTATTCCCGGAAATTCTTTCTTGATTAAATACATACTTATTATTCAATAACTTTTATGTGTGAGTTCATCGCCCAACTTTTATGTAAAATATATATATATATATATATATGATCAGACGAATTAAAATGGCCTCGATTTAACATGTCTCGTACTGAAGTATTCCCGAAACAAGGACATAAGAAGTGGGTCATCTAGTGATGGAAAAACAAAAATTTCTAATTAAAATTGATAATTAATAATTTAAAAAAAATTAATTCGCGGTAATTTAAAAGTAAATAAATTAATTTATTATTATTATCATTGAATTTCTTATTATCAGCGATGAATAGAAGATCAGCCATGAATTAAATCTAAGATATAAAATTCCTTGTATTTTAAAAAACCCCCGCGAATTTAGTTGAGCGGAGAATAGCGATATCGAATAAAAGCTAGTAGATTATTAAATATAATAAATGCTTATTGATTAATATTACGGGAATGGTTGTCAGAATGACAGAAAAATTTAATAAATTGGCTGGGGGTCTTTGTGCCGCCCAAGGACTGAGCCAATGAACTATTTCGATCATCTCTTCTCTATAAATATACAAGGAAAAAAATATCAATTAATTATTCATATTTTTTACGTAATTTTTGATAAACTCGAGAGGAAACGAGGTAATTTTTTTGTAAAGAGACCTTTTGGGATGTGATATTTTTTAATTTTTTAACCAATCGAATCTTGTGGTTACTTGACACATAATTTATTTATGAAACACCCGAAATTTATTTTACGTCATGCGCTTCGGTGTTTATTATTAATATTTATAACGCGATGAATTTAATTGTTATTTAATAATTAATATTTAATATCTCTATTTAAGGATGTGATATCATGAGTGTATATTTTTTTTTTCTACTCCTTTGGTTGACAATCTGACGTCTGTTTGAAGCATCACGTAATACATTACAATTTTAAATAAAAAAATTACTACTATTTTTGACATATTATTATTTAAAAATATATAAAAAAAATTTTAATTTAAAATTTCTATTTTTAGTAAAAAAAAATGATCATTTTATAAATAATTATTATCACTGAAAAAATCGGTATCCGTATTTAGAAATTTTAATTATAATTTATAGTAGGCAATAAAAAATAAAATTTTTAATTAAAATTTACTGTTTTCAGTAAAAAATAAGTCAATACTGAAAATTTACTGTCCGTATTTAGAGATTTCAATTTACTGTTAAAGAAAAATTTTTTTATGATAATTATTAGTACTAATTTACTAAAAGGCTAAAAATAATTTACTTTTGAATAAATTTACAAATTTACTTTTATCATTTAATTACTTATGTGTTTATTCAGGAGAATAAAATTTAAAAAAAAAACAATAAATTTTTTCACGATTACAATCAAGTGAATTTAGTGATCGTTAAAAAAAATTTATAGTATTTTAATTTTTTTTGAGTTAAATGTTTGTAAACTAAGAAATTAATGGATGACAAATAATTGGATTGGGGTGTTAGATCCAAGGCATTAGATATTGCGGAATTTATGGATACAAATATTGGGGATAACCCCAGAGTTAAACGTAAGTTAGATTTTTATCTAACTTCGAATGAGATAAATTTAATTCTGATTTGTGGACGACAGTTTTCACTAGACATCAGCTGACATTTTTCGATCTCCTTCAAGTTTCCGGTTTAGAAAAATTTCATCCAATTTATCCTCGCGATTGAATGTTGTGCAGTTTCGATGTTAAGAAAAACCTTGCGTTCAATTTCAATTTTCATGCGGGATAAAAATATGCAAATTAAAATAATATTTTTCTCAACAATTATCAGGATTTAAATATTTAAATGCGGAAGTGACATCCCAGTTATTCCGCGAATGAGCGGGAAAATAAACAGACGGGCAAAACGTCACGGCTTACTTTACTTACTTCAGTGCGATTTAATGACGTCATTTATACCAGAATTTTTCACAAACAGAATCCCCGTATATGGGAATTTTCTGGGCTTACCCACCGCCGAGTCTAGTCATCATTGCAAATAATATATTTTTATATCTTTAAATATTTATTCTATAAAGTTGTGACATATGTTTCGATAACAATTACTACAGGATAATTTATATTAATAATTTCGTGAATTATTTATTTAACTGGGATTAAGAGCACAGATGTTTAATTCAATGGAAATTGAACGGAAAAATTATTTATTTACTTTAAACACATGTACGATTATTTTCTAACGCTCATGAGCAGATAAAAATTTTTTTTTTTTTATTCTTTGGTGTAATTAGAAGTAAGTAGAGAGTGTTTATTTTTAATTGATGAGTTGACAAGTGATAGAAAATTTATTTATGGCAATTTTAGCCTCGGGATCAGTTTAAATTTAAATTCTGTAGGCAATACAGATTGTGGAATTAGTAAGATCGTTAAACTTGTACTTAAGTGACATCTGACGTAGTCTTGGGAACCCCGTAACTATTAATTACCAAATAAATTTGTGTAATTAAAATTTAACAAAAACTTTTTCGAAATTTTAAATTTCAGACTTGAGTTGGAGGGGCAGATAAAGAAAATTTTTAAGTTAAAAATTTTATGATAGGAAAGGGCAGGGGCAAAATTGAAAATCAAAAAATCACAATTATAAAGAATTTTCTCAGTTTTCCATTTTCCGACCCTCAAACAAAATAAGAAAAAATGGATCATAAAGTAAAAAGCATAAAATTGAATGAAGGAAGTTCAAGCTTTGAGATCTTACACTGATTTCTTTCTTGAGATTTATATTTATTTATCTTATATCCTGAGTTTTTTATCCTACATATTCTTCCATGATTGACCTATTTTATATTTTATTAAATATATATACATGTATGCATTCGTGAGATTCTCTTACGCAAGCGACAATTTCTCCCAACGAAATTGGGTTATGGAATTTTCACGGCTAAAGTATTGCTGTGAAATTACGAAGTGACATTCAATTTTATCCCTTATTCAAGTATACATATATATATTCGTTCTATTGATTACAATTGTAATCTACAAATATAATGCCCACGATAAATTTATCTGGAGGACAAAGTAATTTAAAATTTGGTCTCGTTCATTTTTTTTTAATTTCACACAATCAAAAAAATTATTTTCGTAAAAAAATTATAATTATTATTAAAAAAATAACAAAAAATTAAACACTTGTAATAAAATGAAATTGAAATAAATTTTAAAGTAAAGAAAGTCGAGGATTGTGTTCAAGTACAGGGTAGAGGTAGGGATTATTATGAATCGGAGTAAAAGCAGAGGGGCATTATATAGAAACGAAGAAATCGATGGATCTTACCAGTCGTTATCAACAAGTTTGTGCATTCACGTGCTGTTTATTCGATTATATCTCACGTAGCTCTTATTATTATTATTAGTTTTTTTTTAAACGAATCGATTTAAATTATCGGTGTTTATGGTCGTTACAGTTGCAGTGGGGGTGGTTTTGGTACTTAAGGTAAGCTCTGGTGTTTAGAAAATAAGTAAATCTATAAATACACATATATGTATGATGTGCATGAGTATGTATGAGTGTTTGTGACATAAATGCACGTGAACATACTGAGAAACTTTAAAAATACAAAATATAAATGCGTATAGAGTGCAAGTACTGAAAGAAAGTAACTTCCGACTCCATGTGAGAGCGATGCAGTTTCCTTATTGCATAATGCAGCAACTGGGCTCGTATCTTAAGGAAACAAGATTTAAGATTTATACTCTCTCCGTCGTTCATTTTCACTTATTCATAATAATGATAATGTTTTTATTTTTACATTTTTTATTATTTTAAAATTTTATTCCATGCTTTCAAAATAAATTAATAATTTTTATGGCATTTTTTTTTTTTTAATATTTAAGACCAAGTACTTGAGGCATTTTAAGTCATGTTTATTTTAACTATGGCGCGAAATCTATTTTTAATTCATCTCGAGTTATTTTAATTTCTAAAAATTTTAAAAAATTAAAAAAAAAATTTTATGAAACTTGAAAAAAAAAAAAATGATTCGGCGGTTGTCAAATCAAATTTAAAATAAAAAATACACAAGTAGAGTCATCTGGTGTGAAAGAATAAAAAACAAGAGACCCGTTGTGACGACGCTTTCCAACTCGGCGTCGCGACGTCGCAATAAAAAATAAAAAAAAACCCGCACCGCTTTTATTGTCGTTCTGCCGGTTTAGTTCGGGTTTCAACAGTCGCGCGTGTTCTCACCTTTGACGCGCCAAGTCGTCATTTGACTGTCGATTGCGAAGGTTGTACTCGATGTGTACGTATTACTTTTTTCATTTTTTATTTATAACAATTGATAACAATATAAAATCCCTAAATATCTAATTTGAATATCAAACCCACCACCAAAAATCTTTTACTAAACCACCAAAATTTATTTACCAAATTCTCCGGCTTATAAATTTAGTTGAATTTATCCGATTTAGTTTTTATCACTCGATAAATTTTTTTCTTATCATAATTACAAAGTACATTAATAAACTTTTTAAATTGAATAATTTCTCCAGTAATTTCAGTTAAATTTAATTACCGAAAAATAATGAACGTGACTAAATATTTGTCACAAATTTATAAAAAAACTTTATCAGCCGCCCGCAATTAGTTTATCGCCAGCAATTATTTTATCTACGACCGCAACTCGCGTTACATAAAAAGTAAAAACTATCCGCCTAAACAATGAAAAATATTAAATAATAAAATAAAAAATATTAATTTTACCATCTAGTAATTGAGTAGAACAAAAAGGGTCATTAGTTTTTAATTTATGGAAAAGTTTATTGATCGATATCAACAATATATTTACACCATGTCCATCGAAAGTTTTATATTTGGTTCAACTACTACCTACTATAATAGTTTATCATATTACATATATAGATATATATAGAACTATAACATTTATTGTACTACATTTGATGCCACGTGCAAACTATACGACTCATTTTTATCGATTGGAAAAGGTTACCACTACCTTCAAGGTATCATTTAATAAAAAATTAATAGCATCCATGAAAAATTAAACACTCAGTACATGATATAATCCCATTACATTGCTCCCTTTTATAGGATTATTCTTTTTGGTCGACATTCAATCTATTTTATTCTATTAATTTCATACTTTCTGCGGAAGATTTTTTTCATTTTTAATAAAATCGCTCGAAAAATTTAAATACTCACGTCCCTGATTAAAAAAATTTAAAGCCTATAAGAAGAGAGATTCAAAAATATTCAAGGTATTCAAAAATATTTAAAAGTATTAAAAAAAATTTTTTTTGAATCCCTTTAAATCGATATTTTTAATCAGGGATATTTATGTAAAAATATATGTATGTTAATTTTCATATTGATAAATTTAAAGAGTAATTAGTAATTTTATTAATTGACCTTGCGATTTATGTGACATTTGATCAATTAAAGTTATAAATATATTAAATAAATGTAAGCTTTGTTAACTATACATTGAATTATGTCTATATATTTATGTATGTAAAGAGTGAGACATTAAGTTTCACTTTCACTAATCGATATTTACAGGAAAAATACTCACGAACAAGTTTTTTAAATTATTTTATCTACTTTTCATTATCGTTTATTTCATCTACAAATATATTTTACGTTTTTGATAAAATCGTAGAAATATGCAGGGACAAATTATAATTTATAATTACATTGATAAAAGTCAAGTGTTATATTAATCAAGACATTTTTTGTGGTATGAAAAATGACGTTGGGGTTTTTTGTTACTTCATAAATAAAAACAAAGTAATTATTAATGTCTTATCTGATTAGTTCTGACAATAATGACGGCCAGTAGTTTATTTTACAATTTTGTAAATCGATAGTAAATGAAAAAATTAATTTTTGTGTATTTTGGATCTGCAGGCGTTTAATATAAAATTTTTTTGGGCTTTAAATATCGAACGATTGCTGAGCGAATCAATAACTTATCGATTAATGTTTCTTTTTTATTTTTAAAATAAGAATTTATTGAATACATACAATGTATGTACGTTTATATAATTTTAAATAGTGCGCATAAATTTTCAATAAAAATTCAAATTTTCCGTGATTATGATTTTATTAATTAAACATCTAAACATGACATCATATTTAATTTTTTAAAATTTACTGCGCAATTTTGAAAATCGGGAATACACTCAAGTTTTTCATTGAATTTTTTTCGAACCGGTTTAAATATTTTTGAAAATAAGCAGAAAAATTTAGGATATGTATTAAATTTTTAAAAAATTCATAATTTCTGTAGCGCCCTCATTTAGCCCGGCCTTCACCGGAATCCGACTATTCGAATTAAATAATAAAATAATGGTCATAAGAAAAATATAAGAGATACATGTCAATTGATGATCAATAATAAAGTATCGTATCGAGCTTGCAAAGAATTTTTAAACACAAAATATTATTAAATGAAACAAATGTCACATTACCAAGTAATTAAATGCAAAACATGACTCCGAGCATTCTGTCATTAAAAACAAATTCGAATAAATTATCATTAATATTTAAATGAAATGAAATAAAAAAATTACAGATTTAGAATAAATAATTTAAAAAATGGGTACATCTAATACACAAACGGAAAATGGTCATAAACACAACAATGAAGAAGCTAATCCCGGAGGAACATCTATCGAAGCCTTTTTTGCAGCATCAGTTATTCTTATCACTGGAGCCACTGGATTTCTGGGAAAAGCTTTGCTTGAAAAATTACTTCGTTCATGTCCAAGGATATCGACAATCTACGTTTTGATTCGACCAAAAAAAGATCTTACTATGGAAGAGAGGTTCCAAGCCCTTTTAGACAGCACTGTAAGTCTTGTTACTTTATTATTATAAAAATAATGCACAGAAAAAAAAGATTTCTTAGCGCAAAAAATTTTTTCTTGTTCTAAGAAAATTTTTACTTGACCCAAGAAATTTTTTGTATTATAAAGTGAAAACAAAACTTTTCTTGGGGTAAGAAAAAATTTTCTCGGAACAAGAAAAAAATTTTTTAGGCGAGAAAAAAATTCTTGAGCCAAGAAAAATTTTTGTCTTCAATTCATAATACAAAATATTTCTTGCGCCAAGAAATTCTTTTTTTCTGTGTGTATGATTGATTACTATTGTTCTTATTTATAATTAATTTACATAATAAAATATTTATATGTATGTATATATTTGTTTGGACAGGTGTTTGACAGAATAAGACGGGAATGTCCAAGTGCATTTAGTAAAATAATTCCGGTAATGGGTGACGTAAGCCAACCGGACCTTGGTCTAAGTGAGCAAGACCGTTTAATGTTAACACAAAAAGTAAACATCGTCTTTCATGGTGCTGCTACCGTCAAGTTCAATGAACCATTAAAAGTAGCTATGAATTTAAATACACGCGGTACTGAACGTGTTATCGAACTCTGCACTGGCATGATAAATCTCATAAGCTTTATTCATGTTAGTACTGCTTACAGTAATCCCGAACAGGCTGAAGTTGATGAAATTATTTACAAGTAATTGCTTTTAGTTACTACTGCACTCATTGAAAATTATCATTTTTTTAAATTAAATCTAGTTTAAAATTCGAGTTATTTTTAAAAATTAATTTTTATGGCAGAATAATTAATTACAGTTTAAATTAATATTCAAAATTTAAATATGATATAATTATTTTTAAAAAAATTACAACTTTCAGAGTTTCATAAATTTAATATGATAATTTTTTACTTTCACTCTTATCTGGTTTAGCCGCTAAAAATTTTTAATTGATGAATTAAAAAGTTTTTTTTTCGGCGATACATTAAATTTTTATGAAACAATATCAACTATTACTATTTTTTTTTTTTTTTTCACTATTCGAATGTTGGAAAATTATCAAATGATTGAAAAAAAAAAAGTTTTAATTTTTTACGAGTGTGAAAATATAAAAAATAAATGATTTCGATCACGATAAAAATGTAATTTCAGTACAAAAATAATGCCGGATATAGCAATCGACATGTGTGAAAATTTGGATGACGAAACGTTGAGTATTTTGGAGGCAAATCTAAAAGGTAGACACCCCAACACGTACACGCTGACTAAAAGATTGGCCGAGCTGATTATTTTGAAAAGGGGAACAAGTTTACCTATTGCTATTGTGCGTCCCAGCATTGTTTGTGCAGCTTATCGTGAGCCATATCCAGGATGGATCGATAACACCAGCGGACTTACAGGATTGATCGTCCAAATAACTCGCGGCACACTCAAAAGTGTTTATTGTCAAAAAAATTTGAAAGTTGATATCATACCCGTCGACTATGTCGTCGACACTCTAGTTTGTGCCGCCTGGCACAACGTTATGAGAAGAACGAATACCATCAAAATTTATAACTGCGTTAGTGGTGCTTTCAATCCTATCACGTAAGTTTCCCATCTGATATCCGGCAATTATTTATTAATAATCGGGATGTATTTTTTTTTAAGCTGGGGAAAATTTGGTGATTACATCAATAAATATGCCGTTGAATCTCCGACAAAATTAACCATCTGGTATCCAGGATTTAATTTCACGCCTAGTTTATTGTTTCATAAAATTTCTACGTTATTGTTCCACCATGTTCCAGCATTTATTGTTGATATTGTATTAAAATTCCGCGGAGAAAAACCGATGTAAGTCAAAAACGTTTTTTTGAAACTGGAATCTGAAATTTAAGCTGCGGTAACTTTTATTTAAATTATCGGATTCAAATTTTGAAAAATGCATTTTTAAGCTTTGAATCTCCGCTTTGCATTGCATTCAACTAATATACCAAATATTTATAGGGGAGGGTGGGGCAGAGCGGCCCCCCTGAAATTTTGACCAAAAAAAAAATTTTTTTTTTTTCGACTAATTACTATAAATTCGATATGTTTGCGCATTTTTACCCCTACGCATGACATTTGGGGCAAAATGGACAAGCCCAAAATTTTGAAAAAGTGATTTTTTCATATTTTTATCGTCAAATTAAAAAAAAATTATTATAATTCCACATTTCTAGCCCTACGCATAACACCTGGGGCAAAATGGACCAGCCGAAACTTCCGAAAAAATTATTTTTTCATATTTTTCGGCCGTTTCTTTATGTGAGAGGCAAATTTGGTCACTAAAAATTTATAAAAATTAAATTTTTTTTTTTAGTTGATAAATTTTTGAAATAAAGTAAAATTATAGAATTTATTTTTTTTTTTATTAAATAACAATTAGTAATTAAGGTATCGAGAGTGAACGATTTTTTACGCTTTAAAAAATTTTTTTCGAGTAATATAAAACCAAAAATAGTTGTCAAGAGAAAGAAATACATTCTTAATGATGAAAACAATTAAAAAAAAAAAAAAACAAACAAAAAAATTTTTTTTATCACTTTTTGAAGGGGGGCCGCTCTGCCCCACAAAAAAAAAATTTTTTTTTTCAAAATTTTGGCAAAATGTTCATAAATTCGTTCGAAATAGGACAAAAGTAAAGTGATCTTATGGTTGAAAGCCACAAAAAATAATAATTGGCTTAGGGGGGCCGCTCTGCCCCACCCTCCCCTATATTTATAAAATTATAATGAGAAGTATAAAAAATTCAAATTTTTGGTATAATGTGAAAGATTTTCCTATTAAAAATTTGAGGGTTTGAAAATTTTTTCTGATAAATTTAAAAATACTCATGTAAAGTAGACATTCAAAACTACAAATTGCATTTTTGACGAAGTGGTTACGACAATTTAAAAAAAAGTTACAGTAATTTAAATTTGAAAAATTTTTTTACAAATCAAATTTGTTATTTTCCAAAATTAAACTTTTTCTTTCAGAATGTTGAAGTTATCGAAACGTTTCGCTCGTATTGCGTCGACGGGTTACTATTTTGCAAACAACGAATGGAAATTTTTGAGCAACAACATCAGTCAATTATCAGAGTGCGTCAAAACTGTAACTGACGCTCACAATTTTAACGTCGATATAAAAACACTTGACTGGAGTACTTATGTACATGGATATATATTAGGAATAAGAAAGTATATACTTAAAGATGGACCTGAAACACTGACACAAGCACGCAATCGATTGTCCAAGTAAGTTTCCATTCATTTAATAATAAACCATTCAATTATTTGATCAACTAATTACTTAAGCAAATATTTGTTTACAGACTTTATTGGTTCCAAAGAAGTATGCAGGCACTAATTGCATTTATTCTTATAAAGATAATTCTTCGGTGATCTTTAATTAAGTTTTGAAGACCAACGGAGAAGAAAAATATTTTTAAAAAAATATTTGTGTAAATATACGAAGAGAAAAAATTTTTTTGGGTCTTTACATGGTTAAAAATAATATTAAGTATTACGTAAGCATTTAAATAAATACAAATTCATCTACAATCGTTATATATTTATATATACTAAATATATATTTTTAAGAAATAATTATTAAATTTTAATTATTGTTATCATACTAACCGTTAGACCAACAACAAATTATAATTTAAAATAATTGTAATCCACTAGATAATAAAAAATTATTAAAAAATATTTTTTTTATTTTTTTCCTGTAGTAGGTTTAATTTTTTTGGCGCCAAATTAAATCTGGTAGGATGTTGACGAGTTTTAATAAGAAAATTTGATATTTTTATATAACTCTGGTAAATTAGAATTTTTTAAAAATGAATTATTTATATTTTTATGGCGGGAGGGTGAAAGTAAATTTAAAATTTAAGTAAAAAAAATTTTTTTAAGCTGAGTAGAATTGTATTAGAAATAAAACAAGAAGAAGAATAAAGAGAGCAAGAATAATAAAAAAATACCACAAAACATTCTCTCATTCACCCCAGACTTGTGTTCCTTCTCCATCTCCATCTCCATCTCCATCATCTCTCGCTAGTTACAAACTACAACTACTATACTAACAACTACCAACGAGCAGAGCCTGTGATCTGAATTTAGTCTGGATCTGTTCAGTTTGGATGCAGAAGCCAAGCCGGCTCGATCCTAATACCGGGAGAAAAAAAATTATCGCTCAATCTTACTATTAATATTTATATTTATATTTAACAAACTTGATAAGTGTAATAAACAATAAGTCATTAAAATAGTTTCGTTAAAAATGAGGTGGGTGCTGCTGTGCCTTGGATTTATTATCCAAAGCATAAATGCAGAAATCTTGACCCCTCCGTACTTCAATTTAGCTGAAGGAAAAGAAATAATCGCCTCAGCAACGTGTGGTGTCGATACTCCCGGTCCTGAATTGTATTGTAAGCTTGTGGGTGCCAATTCCGATCAGGACACCGAAGTCAATCTCATTCAAGGCCAAGTAAATACTAAATTACTATAACTCACATAATATTTTTCTCTTCATTCATCATTTTTTTCCGACTTTACGCTCCAAAAAATCTAGCACTCGCTCAAAAATTAAAAACACTTAATTTCGCGTGGTCAAAAATTTTGTTAATTTTTTAAAAATAAATAATTATATAATTTATAAATATATTTAATGCATGATGATAAATTTTAGTGTTACTTTCTTTGGAGCAGTTATAAAAAAATATATAAGATAAAAATGACCTGAGATAGCCCTACTAAATATGTTATCAATTTGAGTTATGGGTTTACTGATGTAAGTTCTCTGTAAACTACTGAGTCCGTTGGAACTGTTGGGTTCTTATGACCGAAAATAACTTATGTATACTTAACTTGTCTTATATTACTCTTATTACTGCATGGAAATATAAAAATACATAATGATAATTTGAACCAGCAACGGTTCAAAAATTTAGTTATCCCTTTTTTTAATAAGAATAATTATTATTCATCAACTTTTTAAATAAAAACATCTACTATTTGACTATTATTAAATCTTTAGCCGAATTTTATTATGATTATTGTTGTGTTATTTGAATTATAATCCATGCGGATTGTATGTAATCATATATGTTGAGATGCAACATGAATTATTAATGATATATTTGAATTTAAAATAAGGTCTGTGATGTTTGCGACCCCACGGTACCGGAAAAATTTCATCCCCCGGAACATGCAGTCGATGGAATGGAAACCTGGTGGCAATCGCCGCCTCTGTCACGTGGGATGAAGTACAATGAAGTTAATTTGACAATTAATTTGGGACAGGTAAAATATTTTTAATTTAATTAATTAATAAATAAATGGGTTTCAAGAATTTAAAATATTAAGAATAAATTTTATGTATGTACGAAGAAATGATATGACAGAAAATATGTATATAAATTTATCATGAGCATTCGAAGAAAGACATTTGATAAAATGATGAGCTATCAAATACGTAGGCGGCTTCCGTTCTGAGACAGGAAGCTTACTATCGCACAGATAATATTAAATTTTTTAAAAATATATTAATTTTGTACGTAATTCAAACGGAGGATTGTATTATAATGGCCGCTAAATTTGAAATAAAAATAATTTATTAATTTTAAAACTATAAAATATCAAGTCGGGGTTTAAAGTCGAGATTATTCTTAGAATAAGGACTGCGATGGCAGAAGGGCTCTAAACCCGCACATGTGTCTTTGGAATCCATCATAAGAGTCGTGTAGGGGGAATAGAAAAAGAATGAAAGAGAAGACCAAGACCGAGACCAAGATATAAATGTTTGTGTTTAAAAAACACACATCTGGCCATCGGACCCTTTTTAAGTTTCAAAAGAAATTACTCCCACATTTTTTTTTTATTAACTTATAGATTAAGATTTAAAGAAAATTCAAGTACCGTATAAATTTAAAAAAAAAAACTTGATAAATTTTTGTTATTTATATTAACTAGGAATTATTAAAATACTTTTTAATAAATTGGTGATTAAAAAAAAAATTACATGAGTAAAATATTTTTTCAACAGGAATTTCATGTCGCATACGTTTACATTCGAATGGGAAATTCACCTCGTCCAGGATTATGGGTCTTGGAAAAATCAAAAGATTACGGGAAAACTTGGCAGCCATGGCAGTATTTTTCTGACTCAGCAAGCGATTGTCTTACATACTTTGGTGTTGATAGCAGAACACCGATAACACGTGACGACAGCGTAATTTGTACAACCGAGTACTCGAAAATTGTACCTCTCGAAGGCGGTGAAATACCGATTTCTATTTTAAATAACCGTCCGGCAGCCTCTCATTACTTCAACTCGAGTCTTCTTCAAGAGTGGACCCGCGCTACTAATGTGCGCTTCCGTTTTCTGAGGACTAAAAATTTACTTGGACATTTGATGTCCGTCGCTCGTCAGGATCCAACAGTAACTCGAAGAGTAAGTTCTCAAAAGATCTAAGTCAAATATAAATTTTTTTTTTCCCTGAATTTTTAATTAATGGAAGCAGTCAATGACCCACTTGTTTATCTTTATCGCCCGATAAACTCTAGATAAACTTATAAGATTTTTAACTAAACTCATTCATCGAGAATTTAAATTTTCAACTTTTTACTTTTATAACTTTTTATTTTATTTATTTTTAGTATTTTTATTCAATAAAAGACATAAGTATCGGTGGACGATGTATGTGTAATGGGCACGCAGACACGTGTGATATTCGTGATCCAAAGCAGCCGAAAAAATTAGAATGTATTTGCCAGCACAATACTTATGGCCCTCAGTGCGCCTCTTGTTTGCCAGGATTCCAACAAAAAAAATGGCAGATTTCTACAGCATTCAAGAAGTTTACTTGTGAACGTGCGTACACACTAATTAGCTGTCATTTAGCGGCAATTCTTTTTTTACTCTGTTCAAAATCATTTTGTATACATAAAAAAAAAAAAAATTCTTAAGCCCAGTCTTTGATGATAATTTTCAAAGCCGCTTCGAATTTAATGTTCGCCGTAAAAAATATAAAAATAATTTTTTACCGGAAGGTTAAAGTATAAAATTCTCTACAAAAACGTCTACTGAGAAAAATATGTGTCAGATAGATTTGGAGTTGAGGTGAAAGTTCATTTTTTTATCAAAATTATGATAAAGTCCCTTATCATTCCCCAAGTTTTTAAATAAAATAACGATTTTCTAGAGAATCATTTGGCCCACAAATAAAATTTTCAGAAATAAATTGATAAATTGAAAATTAAATAAATTATAATAATAGAATATTTGAAAATTTTGAATTCTATGCTTCCAAATTTTTTTCATGTATACATTAAATAATTTTGAACAATTTCTGAAACCCGAATTGTAAAATGACTTTATATTTTCTGATTAAAAAATAATAAAAAATTTTTCTGTAGCTTGTAATTGTTTCGGACACTCGACCGAGTGTATTTACGACCCGGAAGTAGATGAAAAACATTTGTCACTTGACATACACGGCGCTTATGAAGGAGGTGGTGTTTGCCAAAATTGCGCTCACAATACACAAGGAATAAACTGTAATCAATGTAAGCCCAAGTACTTCAGACCCGAAGGCAAACCCTTGAACGCAACGGATGTTTGTCAACGTAATTATTGTCCATTTAAATTAATTAATTAACAAACCAATTACTCAATAATGAAATATTTTCTATAGGATGTGACTGCGACTTTTTCTATTCAACCGGCAACTGCGCCGAGTCAACGGGGAAATGTGAATGTCGCCAAGAATTCACGGCCCCCGATTGCGACTCCTGTGCCTACGGTTACTTTGGGTACCCAAATTGTCGTCCCTGTGAATGTCATCTGGGTGGAACTGACGGGTATCATTGTGAAGCCGTTGACGGCAGTTGTCCGTGTAAACAAAACTATGCCGGCGCTTATTGTAATCTTTGCGCCGAGGGATACTATAAATTTCCCGAATGTCTACGTACGAATTCCATTAATTTCATATACGTACACTATAAAAATTTAATAAAAAAACTAATTATTTAAAATAATTTTAGCTTGCGAATGTAACCCGCAAGGTTCACTCAACGATGTATGTGACGTCGTGACGGGTAATTGTACATGTAAGAATAATTACGGAGGCAGAACTTGTGACATTTGTGAAGACGGTTATTATAATTATCCAGTTTGTAACTGTGAGTTTCATTTTTTTTACAAAATTAACTTTTTATATTACTATTATTAGTATCGATTAATTGATTGATTAATTATATGTATGAAGATTGTAATTGTGATGCAAGAGGAACAGAGCCACAGGTTTGTAACAAAAGAGACGGCAGTTGTCTGTGTAAAGAAGGCTACGGAGGAGCAAGATGTGACCAATGTATCAGCGGATATTACGGATATCCAAATTGTAGGCCCTGTAATTGTAGTTCCGTTGGTTCCTCATCAATAAGCTGTGACGTTAATGGCAAATGTTCGTGTCTTGGTAATTTTGCTGGACGTTCTTGCGATCAATGTAGTCCCGGTTACTTTATGTATCCCGATTGTGTCAGTAAGTATACATTCTATATTCCCTATTAATTGTTTGTTTGATTAATTAATTAATTAATTACTGATTAATTTTAGGCTGTAATTGTGATAGCCATGGATCGATAGGGGTGTCTTGTGACACTGAAGGCAAGTGCCAGTGTCATGAAAACTTTGATGGACTGCAGTGTGATCAATGTAAAGAAGGATTCTACAATTTCCCAAGATGTGAAGGCTGTAATTGTGATCCCGCTGGTGTTCCTAAGTCTTTTACGGGATGTGGATCTCTGCCGGCGGGCGAATTGTGTCAGTGCAAGGATCGGGTCCAGGGAAGAATTTGCAATCAGTGTAAGCCACTGTATTGGAACTTGCAGCAGGCTAATCCTGATGGTTGCGAAGGTATTGCTTTTATTTTAGGCTGAATTATTCTACTGAGAATTTGCGGGTGATAAAATTATCATTGGGGGCTAAATAATTTATATATTTTTAGACTGTAACTGTAATATTCCTGGTGTTATTGGAAGTATTGGTGAATGCGACACTAAATCGGGTCAATGTATTTGTAAACCAGGAGTTACAAGTCGCGCATGTGATCAATGTGTTGACGGAACTTATAATCTAGAAGAATCAAATCTGTTTGGATGTTCAGGTAAATTATTTGTTTAAATAATTTTTACGTTTAATTTTTTTTGGCTGACAAAACTTTTTTTTTCTAGTGTGCGCTTGTGATATCGGTGGCTCTATAAGTTCAATTTGTGACAAAAAAACCGGGCAATGTCCGTGTCAACCGCGAGTCACAGGGCAAACTTGTACGGAACCTCTTAAAGCTCATTACTTCCCGACACTCCACCAATTCCAGTATGAAGTTGAGGATGGACGCACGCCGAGCAACAGCCCAGTGCGCTACGGTTTCGCAGAAGACAGTTTCCCTGGTTACAGCTGGAAAGGTTACGCCGTATTTTCAGCTTTGCAGAATGAAATAATCCAACGCGTCTACATCTCCAAGCCATCACTCAACCGCATGGTTCTCCGGTTCGTCAACAAAAATTCTGAACCAGTTCTCGGTAATATAAAAATTACTCCAGATAATCCGCAAGAGATTGAACAGACTTTCAAAGTCCAGCTCAAACCGACAAATGAACCCGCATTTGTTACCGTTGCCGGCGTCCACGGTAATTTACCAGCGACAATGGTAATGAATCCCGGATACTGGTCAATAAGTATCGCGACTGAGAAAAATTTATTCCTCGACTACTTCGTTCTCTTGCCAGCTGAGTATTATGAGGCGACAATTCTAACTCAGGACGTTGATGTTCCCTGTGAAATAGGACAAGTGGGTCTGTGTCGTCACTACGATTATCCGAATGTCAAGGGCTTTGATTCAGTTCACGGCTCTGGTGGTTTCTTGGACACCGACTCTGGTAGATTCCCTTTGACCGAGTACTTTACCGACCACGACGTCCTCAGTGAAATCGGCCAGGACGAAATACCGCTGATTAATGATCAGCAGAAACGGATTCTCTTTGAATTCCGCGTATCTAAACCCGGTTCTTACATTCTGCTGGTGACTTATGTAACAGCACGCGAAGACAAATCAACTTCGACTCTCTTGATTGAAGTAAATACCAGTTTCCAAGGTAAAGCGACACTTTACCCGTGTAAATATACCAGCATTTGTCGTCAGGTTGTCACAGACAGACACGGCAAAATAGCCGTCACTAATTTCTCTACAAATTACGCAACTCTGGTGTTAACCGGCGAACCGCATTCAAACATTGCCGTCGAATCCATTGTGGCAATACCTTACGAACGCTGGTCGCTGGATTATATCAAGCCGAAATCAGTCTGCGTGCGTAAAAACGGTAAATGTGTCCAGGGAATATTCCCAGGAGGCGCCGATGCTAAAAAAGTTGAGTTCGAAGCTCACGTTGAGGATGTGGAACTTGATAACCGTCCGCCTGGTATATTTGACAACACGACCAAGCTTATTTATTTGGATAATAATAACAATGCTTTCATTGATATAAAAACTAAAGTGCCCCAACCTGGTGAGTATGTTTTTGTAATTCAATATTACCAGCCTGATAACCCGGAGTTTGAGTTGGAAGTTATTGTGCAGAATGGTAAATTCTATGAATCAAAAGTTGCGGTGCCTCATTGTCCAAGTAACAGCGGGTGTCGTAGCATAATTCGTCAGCTTGACGGTAATTTAAAGTTCCAGTTAATTGAGAATGTCGTTATAAGTTTAAAAAATCCCGGTCCGGGTATTTGGATTGACTACTTGTTGATAATACCAGCAGATCAGTATGACGACAAGGTATTGAAGAAAATCCAAATCGATCAGACCAAAGAGTTTATTAAACGCTGTGGTAACAATCATTTCCACATTAATACTACAGATGACGGTTTCTGTCGCGATTCAATATTTTCACTGACCGCGAATTACAACAATGGAGCCTTGCCTTGTCATTGCAGCGCCCATGGTACTACGAGCTTCGAGTGCGATAAATTTGGCGGACAGTGTCCGTGCAAACCAAATATCATTGGCCGTCGCTGTGAAATTTGTAAGACTGGTTTCTATGGGTATCCAAATTGTCGGCCGTGTGATTGTCCGATCACGGCGATCTGCGAACCAGAGCGAGGCGAATGTATTTGCCCGTCTAGGGTCACTGGGGAACGATGTGATCAGTGTGAGGAAGGCACTTATGGATTCCACCCGATCATCGGTTGTGAGGAGTGCAATTGCTCGCCTGCTGGTGTCCTCAATGGTGACATGCAGTGCGATCTCCTTAACGGCACGTGTAAGTGCAAGGAAAATGTCGTTGGGCGGCAGTGTGACAAATGTCAGAATGGGTACACCCAGTTCCCGTATTGTGAGGCCTGTGACTGCGATGTCAAAGGAACTACGGCGGAAATTTGTGACCAGTATACTGCTGAGTGTTATTGTAAAGCTAATGTTGATGGTTCAGCGTGTGATATTTGTAAGACAGGGACATTCAATTTGCAAGAGGACAATGCTGAGGGTTGCAGCAAATGCTTCTGCTTTGGAAAAACAACCAGATGTGATTCGGCGAATCTTTACAGGGCTTACGAGTACAACATGATTGATTGGGATGTTGCGTTGGTTAATGACAAGACGGGCAATGTTACGATATTGACAATTATTCCGCAAGAATACAACGACACTTCCATAATGGTCAGTCTCACAAACAATGAAACCTTTTCAAATATTGTCTACTTCTCAGCACCCAGCAACTATTTGGGCAAAAAGTTAACATCGTATGGTGGAACGCTGAACTATACTGTCTTCTACAGCACTGGACCGTTTGGTAAAGCTATCGCTGGACCTGATGTCATTCTGATGGGTAGCGATAGTGTCCTGCTGCACTATGGCGAGGAACAGCCGCCTTCGTTTACGTACTTCGGAGCCTCGGTGGCGCTTGTCGAGTCTAACTTTATCACGATGGGAAATATCGATGTGACGCGTGAGCAAATGCTGGTGACGCTGGAGAATTTGAAGGGGGTTTATATTAGAGGAACGTATTGGGAGCCGAGTATCGCGGCAACGTTGTCAGATGTTACGATGGACACGACTACGGACACTTACATCCCGGGAAGCGAACAAGCGAGCAGTGTCGAGCAGTGCCAGTGCCCACCAAACTATCAGGGTCTTTCGTGTGAAGAATGTGCTCCAGGATATTATAGAGTTGAGTCAGGACCTTATGGTGGCTCTTGTGTACGTTGTCAATGTAATGGACATGCCGATACTTGCGATGTTAAAACTGGAATTTGTCATGTAAGTTTTATTTTTTTATAATTCAGGACTTGGTACCGGATCAGTTGACTTGGTATCAGGTTATTTGACACGAGACCGAGTCATTTAGATTAAATATTAATTAAAAATTTCAATTTTATTGCAGAATTGTAAAAATGGAACAACTGGCGATCACTGTGAATTCTGTGAACAAGGTTACTACGGTAACGCAACTATCGGAACCCCGACTGACTGTTTAATCTGTGCCTGTCCTCTACCTATAGCCTCCAACAACTTTGCCACCGGCTGCGAAGTCAACGAAGCAGGGAACAAAATCAGCTGTGACTGTCTGCCCGGTTACTACGGAGCGCGCTGCGAATCTTGCGCTGCAGGTTTCTACGGTGACCCGAACATCGAGGGCGAGTTCTGTAAACTCTGCGAGTGTTCCGGCAACATCGACACCAACGATATAGGCTCCTGCGATTCAATAACCGGCGAGTGTCTTCACTGTTTAAACAACACCTACGGCGAGGCCTGTAACCTTTGTGCCCCAGGATTCTACGGGGACGCCGTCGAGCGCAAAGACTGCAGAACATGTCAGTGCGAATCCTGTGGAATGGAACGCTGCGACAGCTACAACGGGCTCTGCGAGTGCAGAACGAACGTCATCGGTGAAAAGTGTGATCGTTGTGCAGAGAATCATTTTGGTTTCAATTCCTGTAACGGATGTCAAGCTTGTGACTGCGGTCTTGCTTCAGATTTTGCTCAATGCGACCTCTCATCAGGTCAATGTAAATGTAAGCCAGGTGTCACTGGACGTAAATGCGACCGATGTATCGCTGGCTTCTGGAATTACGGACCAGAAGGCTGCACCTCCTGTAACTGCAACACCGGATACTCACTCGGATCCTCGTGTAATACCACAACTGGTCAGTGTTCCTGTTTACCCGGAGTTATTGGCGAGAAATGTGATCACTGTCCTTACCGCTGGGTCCTAAAAGAAGGTGACGGTTGCTACGAATGTGACTCGTGTATCGACGATCTTCTCGATGTCACCGATCAACTCGAGTCACTCCTATCTCCAGTAGCTCAAGAGTTCAACACCGTCGCCGAAAGCTATTACACCAACCAACGTTTGAAATTCGTCAACGACAGCGTCAATGAATTATATCCAGACGTTAAGTTACTTGACTCGAGTCGCATTGACTTTGTTCCTCTGCAGCAAGAAATTTCAAAACTTGACCAAGAAGTTTCCACGCAGAAGAGGCGCGTCGAGTACACCGCCGACGACAGCAAGAGATGGAAAAATGGAGCCGAGAATACTCTAGTCGAAATGAACAATTTGGAAACGGATGTCAGGAAGGAAATAAATTCTGTAAACACGATAATTTCAGAAGTCCAGTACCTGGCGACCAACATCGGCCAGGGCACTGCCGCGAAAATCGACAGCGCGCTTAAAGAAGCCAATGAGATATTGAATAAAATAAAAAATGTATCTTTTGTAAGCTTCAGAGACAAAGCCATCGATCAATCAGATCATGCAAATGGTTTGGTATCTGAAATGACTGAGTACAACTTCCCTGTGAGTAATTTAAGCGCCGCTGCCAGTAAATTAGGAGAAAAAATTCATAACTTCAGCATGAAAGTTGATGACTTTTATGTAATTACTGACAAAGCCGATGAACTTACACGTGCAGCTGAAAAATTAATTGATGACAACAACAGATCTAAAGAGTTCGGTAATTTTGATTTATTGATAAAAAATGCAACTACTGAGAGCCAAGATGACATTATGACTGGACAAAATTTGAATACAAATGCTACCATGTATTTGGGTGAAGCAGATGATAATTTTAAAACTCTGCGTAAGTAAATTATCATTTATTTTTAATTGCTATAACAAATTAACATTCAAAAGTTATTACTAAAATCGATAGTTTCGTTAATAATTTGATTATAAAATAAATTCACCTTTTCATTTTATTATTTTTTGGTATTGACGTTTAGTTAATTAATTATTTTGAGTAATTAAAAATAAATATAAAAAAGTAATTAATTTTTTTTTACAGGTGATTTGGCGATTAAAAATCAAGAGTCGTTTGATCAATTAAACAATACAATTAATCAAAATGACAATGACCTTCTAGACGTGATAGATATGGTAGCGAGAGCTGAAGAGCATGCAGAGAAACTTTACAACGAGTCAATTAATCTGGATAGTAAATTGAATCCTACACGTAACACTAGTGCAGTAAGAGCAGTGTCAGCTTATCGAGATATCGAACGCGCTATTCAAGAAGCTCGCGACGCAGCTTACGAAGCTGCTCAGGCTGCAACTAACGCGACAGCACTTTCAAACGGCATTGACAGCAAAACCAGCGAAACGCTTGAGCGTTCGTCAAAATTACTGGGTCTTGCAGAGTCCGCGTTGGCGACCACGGAGGGAAAACTCGAGGCAGATTTAGACCAAGCCCAGGAGTTCAATAATTACATTGCTAAGCAGAATAAAAAAAATACTGAGGCGCTTGATCGGATTAACAGTACACTAAACCAATTGTCATTGAGTTCTGGCTCGCCGATGGACGATCTCACCCAGGAGGCCAATGAGATTGAGCAGACGATCAACAATTCAATGGACCGCATGGACGGCGTCGTAAACAAAATTTCAAATGATTTAAAAGACACTAAGAATTTGACTAAAGACACTACGGATTCAATGCGCGACGTCTCTCAGGCCAAGAAGCAGTTGGACTCGGTCAGCAAAGTTCTGCCCAACATGGCGGACCTGTTGAGCAAATTGGGAGAGACTCAAAATAGTATTGACGTTACTGGCAATGACTTAAAAATCAAAATAGAAGCTTTGAAAAATAAAATAGCTAATGCGCGAGAACTCGCTGATCGATTCAAAATAGGAGTGACATTCTATCGCAACACGACCTTGCAGTTGAAGAACCCAGAGAGTCTGCCTTTACTAGCGACGTCCACAAAGTTGTCTCTGTACTTTAGAACAGACAAAGCCAATGGATTCCTTCTGTACCTCGGAAATGAAGACAGAGGAAAGGTGACGCGGCATAAAACTCATGATTTCTTGGCGCTGATGATCGAAGGCGGTTACCCGGTACTGATTATCGACTTGGGTTCTGGTCCAGTGAAGATTATTAACAATAAATACGTGTCGGACAATGTATGGCGTCAGATAATTGTCGACAGAACCGGTAAGAATGTAAAACTTATCGTACGCGAGGACATCGGAGAGGGAAGAGACGAGCAGATCGTCAAGGAACAAGTGCTACCAGGTACTTACTCGATATTCAATTTGGATCAGGAGCACTCGAAATTGTTCGTCGGTGGCTACCCAACGTCATTCCAGACTCCGGATGTCGTGACCGCGTCCTCGTTTGAAGGACAAATGGAGGACCTGGTTATCGGAGACATTCCCGTGTCGTTCTGGAACTTTATCAAGGGCGAGAACAATCAGCAAGGCGCTATGGAACGCGACAAACTTATTGACTTTACTCCCAGCACGGGCTACAGGTTTGACAGAAACGGGTTCGCGGTCCTGAGTATGAAGAACTCGCAAATACGACACGATCCTTCGAAATTCAGCTTGAAGATGAACTTCAAGACCTTCGCTGAAGACGGGTTGATGTATCTGATGGGTAAGGGCAAGCACTTCTTGGCGCTGGAGATGAAAAACGGACAAGTGCTGTACCAGTTTGATCTGGGAGACGGCCCGGTGGCTCTGATGTCTCAGCAAAAGTACAACGACGGGGAGTGGCACACTCTCGAGGCCCGGAGACTCGGAGGCATCGGTTTGATGGAGATCGACGGTATCATGGTAGCGAAAAATGAAATAGAAGCTGGCGGAAAGACTCTAGCTGCAAATGACCACATATATGTGGGCGGGTATCCACCAAACATACGACACTCGTACAGATCCGTGACTAATCTCGGTTTCGAGGGCTGCATTGACGAAGTTGTAATTCTAGACACTTCAGTTGATCTCAGTAGGAATTCTCAGGCGTTTGGTGTAATGCCAGGATGCCCAGTGAGATTCGCAAGCTTAGTATCGTTTGAAGAAGACTCACCTGGTTATGTAAAGTGGCAGAACGTAACCGCTGATCCAACGCTGCAGGTAAACCTCAAGTTCAAGACCACTGCAGACAATGGTCTCATCTTCTACGCCACCAATGCCGACCAGACGTCCAACAGCGCGTTGTCCATCGAAGAGGGAGTCCTGGTCTTCAAGAGTCAAGGTGAAGTCGTCCGGAGTAGCAGCGCTGGTAGCAAATTCAATGACAATGAGTGGCACGTCGTCACTGCAACTCATGATGACACCGCTCTGAGGATAGACATTGATGATATTGATAACTTTGTAACAGATTACCCCCCTCCCGCTTTGAGTATTCGGAAAGGAAATTTGTATATCGGTGGGTTACCTAATGCGCCAAGCGGTTCAAAGTCCACAGAGCCATTTGTCGGGTGCATCGGCGACGCGACTCTCAATGGAGAGATCATAAACTTCGCTAATACAAAAGAACGTCCCAATGCCTTCCTCGGCAAGTGTTTGGGTGGTGAGACTCCTGCTTATCTGCCGACTGAAACTGACATCGGGGTCTGGCCTCCTCCACCTGTCACTGGACTGCCTGAAACAATAACAATGGCTTCAACTAAGAGCAACATTATTGACGTTGAGGTCGACACCGTCGAACCGGGTCCTAATGAAGTTGAGGGACGAGTTACCCTCAATGTTCCCTTGACTGAATCGCCTACTGAAGAGCCAGATGAGCCTGAAGAACCCGAAAAACCTGAGAAACCCGAGAGACCTGTGGAGCCAGTGACTACTCAAGCGCCTCCTTACACAGTAGACTCTTGCAAGCTCCCGTATATGCCTGCAGTTGATCCCGAAAGTGAGAGCGGTTGGAGATTCGGAACTGCCAGAAACAGCAGACTGGAATACGGATCGCTGAATGGCCGGTACAAGGATGACTACGATCTCCAGATAGATTTGAAGACCGCCGCAGACGAAGGAATCATTTTCTACAGCTCGGCGATCACCAAAAATCACTTCATCGCTGTTTACATTCAGGGTGGCCGCGTTCATTATTCATTCGACTGCGGCACTGGACCCGCCTGGCTCAAGAGTGAAATAAAAATAAATGACAACCAGTGGCACACTATTGTCTTCAAGAGAAGCGGCAACTTCGGCGAACTTATCGTCGATGAAAATCTCGCGGTCGCGGAATACTCACAAGGCAATGCTGCCACCATGGATGTTAATCCTCCGTTCTACTTGGGTGGAATACTTCCCGAATTGTCTGCCAATGTTCAAGCTAATATTGTAAGACTCATTAATTAATTATTTACAATTTACGACATTATTTTTTAAAATTTTTTCTTCTTTTTTTCAGGGAACCAATAAAACATTCAATGGATGCCTGAGTAACTTTATGATGAACGGACAGCCTGTTGGTGATCCTGATGAGAAAGTTGGAGTGATTCCATGCTCGAATCGCGTCGAGTCTGGTGTATTCTTCTACCCTGGAAACGGCAGCAATTTATTCCGTGCGAGTATGTTTATAATCTTGAATAAAAAAAGTTACAATAATTATTTTTAAATTAAATACTTTAATGATAGTAATTGATATATTTTTTTTTAATTAACCAGTGGATAAATTTACTGTCGGACGGAGTGTCGACATACAAATGGACATAAAGCCTAGATCAACATCCGGTCATTTATTATCCGTACACGGAAAACGTGATTTCTTGTTACTAGAAATGGTCAATGGTACCATCAAGTTCTTGGTTAAGACAACAAAAGGTCCAATTGAAACTTCCTTTGTACCAAAGATGCCTAATTCATTGTGCGACGGAAACTGGCACAATATCAGAGGTAATTTTATTTTTTTCTACTCATAAGTAAATGATAAAAAAATTAATTATTTAAAATAATTTCAGCTGTAAAGCAAAAGAATGCTGTGCTACTGTCAGTAGATCATGCAGCAGCACCACCAGGAATCGGGAACAAAAATTCCGCGGGTGTTTTATCGAAGCATCCGATATTTATAGGCGGGCATCCGCTCCTCGGAAAGCGATTGCGCGGAAGTACATCTCACTCGCAGTACGTCGGCTGTATTAAAAACATAATTATTAATTCAAATGAAATAACTCCGGATCCTGAACGTGCCTTCGGTCACGTCACCACCGGAGTGTGTCCAATAATTTAAAAAAAAAAGTAAAATTCATTTTTACAAACCAAATTAGAATAAGTTTTTATATATTTTGTTAGTCTGAAAAAAAAAAATAATAAATAAATAAATTAAATATAATAATATTTAAAATTTTTTATTGAAATAATTACAAAAAATAATAAGCAAAGCATATTAACGGATCCCATCAACTAAAAAACACTGGAATACATTTAATATAAATGTTTATTAATTTTAAAAAATGTATTAATTGTCAATCGATATAATTAACTAACTATTTATAATTAATTGCATCGGACATGGTGCGCATATCATTCGATTTAGAATAATTATTGAAATCATCAGAATTAAACTGATCACACTTTTTCAAATAAAGATATATATATTTATATATTTATGTACTTTCTTAAAATATCACATAGGAATTAACTGAAAAATTAATTTAATTAATTAATCATTTAAAATTTAAACTCCAATAAAAATTGTCGGGGTTCGAAAAAGTGTCAAAGTCGATTGTGATGTTTGAAAGCATTTGTGATCTTGTTAATTAATTGTTTAATTGATGACGTATGCAGCAAATATTTTACTAATTAACAAAAGTATCTGTATATTTATTAGTTGAACGAGTTAAGGATTTTAAATGGTGTAAAGTGTTATCACAGTTTTTCGGTTTGCGATAAATTCGCTCGACTCTGTCTTTCACCATCAAAATTTATGCTTTTGTTGATTTTATTTAAAAATATAGTCTAGCTTGTAAAAAATATTATTTTTAATTTATATTGTTCATTTGGAATATATATAAAAAAAATTAATAATAATAACTACTTATTGATAAGTCTTAATTATAAAATTGTAAGTAAGAGATCAAAATAATTTAATATTTAAAGTTTAGTTTTTTTGCGCGCCAGTCTTTGTAATTAATTTTAAAATCCTGCATGACTTAAAAAAAAATAAAAATTATTTAACTACCAATGAAGTGCGAGCTACATGTAAGTAATAATTAAAAAAACACTAAATTTAATGATCATAAAATATGGATTTTTTTTAAGAGTAATCAAACAATTAATTTACAAGTTACTTATGGTAATGACTCTTATATTAATTCACTTGGGAAAGCGTCTTTGCTTAATTTAATTTAATTTAATTTAATTTAATTAATATATTTTAAAAGTTTATTTAAATTTACTCGATGCCGTGAGCGAAAATCATAACTAATCCCGGCTCGACCATCATGTCTTCCGGCATGTGTGTATTGTCGCAATAAAGTACTAGGACAGCTTGTTTACCAGGTACCCGTTTGCAGACGTAGTTTTCATACTGACGCCGGGAGTTTTGTCGCGTCTCCAGTGAACTCAGACCAGGCGGCCACTTTCTTTCGTGGCAATTTTCCATCAGCTCGTCAATTACGTGCGGCGGACAATTATATTCTGATAATGTTCTTTTTATCATTGTCTAAAAAATATAAATTATTATTATTAAAATTATCAAGACGATGATTGACTAAAATAAATTAATTACTTGTAAAAGTTCATCTGGAGTAGAAATCATTCCACCCCATCTTGTAACTCGGGCACGAGGAAGTGTAGCAGACCATTTAACAACTTCATCGCGTTCCATCTGGTCAGCAATAGCCCGCATTGCTGGATTAGAAACTCTCATAGCACGCATAAAATCTTTAAGTAAATTTATTTCACGTCTCTGTTCATTCATTTGGAACTGCTGTTCACTTAACTCGCGTTTCATATCACTGAGTTTCTGATGCTGGGACTGAATCAGGCTCCGGAGCTCGCGCACGCAGTTGTGATTTTTAAGTTCATCCTTGGGCACAATGAGACTGCAGCCCTGCTCGCAGGGTACAGGTCTCTTGGGGTTGAACTCGCATTCCTCTAGATGTGTCACCAGACTGTCCAGCTTTATCACCGTCTGGCATCCGTAGACGATGTTGTCGCAGTTGATGCACAGGCGCGCCAGCAGATTTCTCAGGATCCGCGGAACAGGTCGCAGCTGAGCTGGGGTTATCGGTGTCCTGTCCAGAGGACACGTCGGCTGACGGCCAATCCATTCGTTGATGCAGACACGGCAAAATGCATGCTCACAAACCGCTGCCTGCAACACATCACTCACCTAACGCTCTTCAGATACTGCATGTCTTATTTTATTTTTTATTAATCATTATTATTTTTTTTTAAATTTAAATTTTCAAAAAATCTCTACATGAAATTTAAATTTAAATTGTCAGTAAATAATAATTTATATTAAATAAAAAATCTGATTGAATTAAAAGTGAAAATAAAAAAAATTTACCTGAACAGGATCCTCGAGTACACCAGAACATATTGGACATATCAATTCTTCGTCGACTTCTCCTTGGAATCTATTAACGTCAAACCCCATTTTTTTCGTTACTCACTTAAAATAAAACGTCTAAGTCATATATTTTGTTAAGTAAATAAATTTTTTGATGATATTCGAGGTTAGTCTCACACGTTTCAATAAACTCCAGTGTCTTTGACATGTGAAATCCTCACAAACATTTCAATCATGGTTACAATATTTTATCTGAAACAAAAGTTATTTATTATTGCTATCAATAGTGATAGTATTCCAGTGGTAAAGAGACTGGGCTGAGGTCCCAGGTCTGAGTTTTGTTTTTTTACGTCAGACAAAAGTACCGGTAACGGAGATTAATTTTTTTTGGACTTACTTTAGTGTTGGTCTCCCACCAAAGAACCAGGACATCAGACACCAGACATCAGACTGTTACCTGGATTGACCTGGAAGCGGTATCAGAAATAATTTGATAAGAACTAGACCTTTCTCCAAATTTGGTAGATGAATTGCTCGTTTGGAAACCAACGACCACTTTTATTGTTACATATATTTATACTTTGCTCCAGATATTTATAAAATAATTTGTTTTGTTATTTTTTATTTGTTTAGAAACAGTAAAATTTATTTGTTTAAAATAAATTGTTAGCTGGAGTTCGGAGAAATGAACTGATGATGAAAATGATCGATCATTGAAAACAAGTTTCGTAGCTGCACTTGTGTCACTTTTGTAACTAAAAAATAAAACAAGTAATGTCAAAAAAAAATATATAAAAAACGTCAAGTGACAGACAAAGACAACAATATCACAATAATGCCGAATTACCTTTTCGGGGAATTTAGTTTTTGTTTGAGCCTCCAGGTGGCGTTTTGTTTACTTTGAAACTCCCGCGAAAAATTGAATTATTTAAATCTCATTACCGCTGCTGTTGTTGTTATTTAATTAGTATATTAATAGTTATTTTTATAACTTAAATGAAATTTTTATAAATATATATATGCATATATATTTTATATAATGTATTTTAATTATTTAAATACAATATTTATGTTAATAATTAAATAGATATTGATTAAATTTAAATAGATATTAAAAAAAAATATCTGATTCCCCTCCCCTCCGTCCCTGATATATTTTATTAATTAAAATTGATATCAAGACAGTGAATAATTAATTTTGCAACTGATAAATAAATACTTTAAAATAGAAATCGCAAAAGATACATGGACCCTCTCTACTTTTTTCTTGTCGAATTTTTACTCCATTTTTTTTTTTTTTTTGTGGACTAAATGTAAAAAAGTGATTACTGTTGATAAATTTAATGAAGTTGATAATAAATAAAGTACAGAATAAATAGAGTTAAAACTATCGGTATTACGACGAAATAAAATAATTAATGCAATAAAACGTTCAAAACTTTTTTTAAAAGATAAGATGCGCGGCTCATATTTAAGCCTTTAGTATCTATCATATTAATAATATCTACTTTGCAGTTTATCCGCAACGATTGCTGCGGAACAATCTAGTTTTTTAATTAAACAAATCAATTTATTTTTTTTTTATTTTTGTATTTTAATTGTTAATAATTATGAAGCGGGTAACGGAAGAACCCGGTAATGGATACGATTTATCAAATAAATTGCATATTCTTCAAAGATTCTTCTTATTAATTAATTAATTATTTTAGATTCTGAAGAAAGTATTGGAACTAAAGACGATTCTAATGAGGTAATTTTTTACAAATTAATGTTAATTCAAAATTAAAGTTTGATAAATTTATTTTTTCACAAGTAAAATAAAATTAATTATATTTATCGTAATTAATCTCTGAATAGCTGATTCTTCATTTGGTAACATTACTGATATATATTGACACCAATTATTGACATTTATGAATTTTATTAATTTCTTATCGGTAAAATTAACTTATACAACTAAATTAAACAATCGTTCGTTATCTATAATTGCAGTTAGATTACAAAAAAAAAATAATGGAAATAGTGCTGCATTTAATACAAATTTTTATTTTAGTCCAAGTCAACTTTCGACACTACTGTGTAAATTAAAAATATACTTAGTGAAGTTTTGAAATTGTTCATCAATCGGCTAAAATATTTTATGTGACATTAACAAATGGCATTTTTAGTTAATCGATAAAAATGTGCTATAAATTTAAAAATTTATTGTATACAACTGTTGCGATGGCAGATAAACATTAACATAGGATAGTTTGTTAGTTACCACACTATCGCACAATACTTTGTGTACTACATTACTAAAAATCATTATTATTTTTTTAATTACTTTAATAAAATAAAACAAGTGGGTTTAAATAAAAATTAAAACTCAAAACTTTTATCATGGAAAGAAATCTATTATCGGATGAAAGCAAAGAAAAATTTATTTATCAGGTATTAATTTTATTTTTCTAAATGAAAAGATAAGATAAATTTTATTTATAAAAATAGCCAATTTCATTGTTACATAAAATAAAAATATTTATTTATTTTAAAATTAAAGTATATATAGAAGTAGTAAATATTCATATTAATTACCGATAAAAATTAAAATTACTAAGTGTAATTATGGATAAGTATTAATTGCAGGCCACGTGCGTGAAGCGCCGAATCTGCCTTTCAATGAAAAATAAATTTACTACAGATTATTCAAATAAATTTAATTTTCTTGCATAAATTTATTTTATACTAGTCATTGGCCTCTTTTATAAATATTAAGTGAGGCAGTATAATTGTTATGCTACAGGTGATATTATTTCGTTACGTTGCATTGACACTTAACTGATAACTGATAAGAGTTTGTCTCCGCGAACACGCAAGTTTTGTTTTAATGCGATCTAATGACAGTTGATCATATCAGTATACCCACGAAGGTGCTCGTACAGTTTTGGCCTTCAGCATAATGACAACTTTGACTCTATTCTCACTTACAACTTATATATTTCTATTGGTTTCAATCTTTGTCTCATAAATTAAACGTAGTCGCGTTCTCTTCGTCGTCGTAAGCACAACTATGCCCTATTCATCTATTTTTTTGAGTTTTATCGTATTTTGAATTCGCTTTCAATCCGTCATCAAGATCTTCAATCGAAATTTTTAAAATCCATTAAATATTGATATTAAATTAAAATTTTATTAAGTAACAATTCAAAGTGAAAGTTTATTGACAAGTTATTTTATCAAGTTTTTATTTTAAACTAAATCGCATTTAAATAATCAATCATGAATAGTGATGCGAAAAAACAAACAACAGTAATTTTTGTTTTAATTTAATAAAAATAATAAATGTTAATTGATATTGTTTTTTAAGGCTGATTAATAATTACATGATAAGAAGAATAGTGAAAAAATTACAGTTTCAAATATCGGCAAAAAGTTTCGATCAACTAAAAGTACATTAGAGGCAGTAAAATTTTGTATCTATAATTGCAATTACTTTATTACAAGAAGTTGTCTAAATTTTTACAGTGCAAACTATAATACTTAAAGTTTTCTATACAAGGGTACTGTTTTTCGACTGAAAACTGTATTTTTTCCACTGCTCTTTTTTCCGTGTTAGTTTTTAGAAAAGATAATCATCTGATGGTTAACGGAATAATCGTGATTAAAATTATATAATATATATATATATATATATATGAAACATAATTATTAATTTTAGAAACTTAAATATCCGAAGGCCGTATTCTTTATTGTCAGTAATGAATTCTGTGAGCGATTTTCTTACTATGGAATGCGAAGTGAGTAATCCAGATTAATAAAAAACATATACATATTTTAACCGGATACATATATATGTATTTGAGTAATTAAATGTTTATATTATTTTATTCAATAGCAATACTGTCCTTATACCTGACTTCTAAGTTAGATTACAGTGATGACACAGCTACAGTTATCTATCATATATTCGCAGCGTTTGTGTATTTTTTCCCGTTAATTGGTGCAATTATCGCAGACTCATTTCTCGGCAAGTTCAGGACCATTCTGTATTTAAGTATCGTTTATGCAATTGGACAACTTTTACTATCGGCAAGTGCCGCACCTACATTCGGGTTACCTATCAGGTGCGGAATATATTTTATTTCAAGGACGTGTTATACTTTCAATCAGATTTTTCTGCTCCTAATTGCGATGTTACAAGTGATTTGTATTGCAATATATTGTTCGCAGAGAATTTTCAATCCTGGGTTTGTTCCTTATTGCGGTGGGAACTGGTGGAGTAAAACCATGCGTCGCGGCTTTTGGTGGGGACCAATTTATTCTCCCCCAGCAGGAAAAATATTTGGGAATGTATTTTTCTGTTTTTTATTTTGCTATTAATTTGGGTTCGTTGATCTCGACGTTTGTGACTCCAGAATTGCGTCATGGCGTTAAATGTTTTGGTGACCAAACTTGTTACTCTGTTGCATTTCTTGTTCCGGCCATTTTGATGATTTCATCAATCGGTAATTAGTCAAAATTTCATTATTTATTTACTACGGTAAAATATTAATTATTTTTTACTTGGCAGTTATTTTTGTACTTGGAAAACCGATGTACAGAATGAAGAAACCTGAAGGAAATGTTATTCTTCATGTTATCAAGTGTATTTCTGTGAGTCAATTATTTAAAAAAAAATCTAGACTACGGTTAACCCTGCGGGCTAGCCCTGATACTTTCGGGGAGTTAAAAACTATAAATTACTTATTGGCGATTTATTAATTAGTTGATTGAATGGTAATTTTAGCATGCGATCTATAAAAAAATGAGCATGAGAGAAATAACCCGTGATCACTGGCTAGATCATGCGGATGAGAAGTACGACGCAAAGTTGATATCTAACATAAAGTCAACGCTTAAGGTTCTCAAACTTTTTATACCGGTGCCACTTTTTTGGGCGTTAACTGATCAACAGGGATCGCGGTGGACATTCCAAGCAACGAGGATGGATGGTCAGATCGGGAGTTTCGTTCTCAAAGCTGACCAAATGCAAGTTGTCAGTCCACTATTCATCGTTATATTCATTCCCATTTTTGAGACTTGTATTTATCCTTTAATGGCTAAAATTAAATTAATAAATACACCGTTAAAAAAAATGGCTATCGGTGGATTTCTTGCCGGTTTCGCGTTTATTGTTTCCGGTGTCGTGGAACTGCAACTCGAGGTGTCTAGTTAATGAATTAATTAATCAATCGCTCATTCCAATGAAACTGACGATTTATTATTATTATTATTATAGAAAACATATCCAGTATTACCGTCCAGCGGATTGGCGCAATTGAGGCTGTTCAATCCAAACAATTGTGATATAGGAATTATATTAAATAATAATCAATCTTTCGATATATCGCCATTTGCAATGTGGCAAGACACAAATATAAATACGATTGGTGATAAATCAATCGAATACGAAGCAAATTTTTCAAAATGTGGTTTTGAAAAATTAAATCGCGGTAAGCAAAAAAATTAAATTATATTTTAAAACCCAATATCGATAATAATTTATTATTTTCACCAGGATTATTAAATCTGACTGAAAAGAAAGCGATGTCCTACGCTTTGATACCAGATTCTAGTCCATATGAATATCAAGACCATGTAAATAAAACAGAAATTGGAAATCCAGCAGTACGGGTACTTACATACAATACTCTGGACACTCCAGTAATTGTACAAATAATAAATAGTAAAGATAAAATTCTTTATAAATCAGTAGTGACTGGCAAAGTCGAGCACTCGCTCTTCGTTCCTCTTGATCCAGGAACTTACAAAGTCAAAGTAAACGGAGTCAGCAACGAAATATTATTACACATGGGTGGCGTTTATACCGTCCAGGCTTACGCGTCCAAAGAATTGACTACAGCTAAAATAGTGACAGTAACTCAGCCGAATTCAATGCATATTCTCTGGTTGATTCCTCAGTACGTGATCATCACCATGGGCGAAGTGATGTTCTCAGTTACGGGATTAGAGTTTGCATTTACTCAGGCTCCCATCAGCATGAAATCTTTACTGCAAGCCTCTTGGTTGTTTACTGCTGCCTTAGGTAATCTCATCGTTGTGATAATTGCTGAAGCAAAAATCTTCGACAGACAGGTCGGTTAATGTTTAATTAAATGTTTATATTTTTGACCTATGATTAATTAATGTCGCCGATTACTTACTTTCATTTATTAATGATTGATGAAGATGAAGACAATTAATAATTATGTTTTCTTTGTTTTAGGCAAATGAATTTTTCCTTTTCGCTGGACTTATGATTGTCGACATGATGATATTTGCAGTCATGGCCAAATTCTATAGATACATTGTCGTCAATGATAGTAATAATGAGACTACCGATACCCGTGACGGCACGACCGGTACGACGATTAAGGACCAACATACCCCCCGACGATAGCTTAGTACAGAAAAATCCAATAGTTGGCGATAAGTTTGTTTGCACCTGAAGATGGCGTTTCGTTAATTTTAAAACTCCCGCGAAAAATTTAATTTTTTTAAATCTCACTACTATTACTATTATTGTAACATAATTAATTTATTAATATTTATGTTTATAGCATAAATAGAATTTTTATAAATATGTCCTTAGCATATTTATTTTTAATTATTTCAATATAATATTTATATTGATAATTAAATAAATATTATCTAAATTTAAAGAAAGTTTTCAAAGAAAATATTTGAGTGCCCTCCCTTCTCTCCCTGATATACTTCATTGATAAGAATGAAATTAAGGCAACAAATTATTAATTTTGCAACTTATAAATAAATACTTTCAAATGGAATCCTCCAGAGGTCTATGGATCCTTTCTATTTCTTTTAGTGAAATTTTTACTTCAATTTTTTTTTATTTTTTTGGACTAAATGTAAAAAAGTGATTACTGTTGATAAATTTAATGAAGTTGATAATAAATAAAATACAGAATAAATAGAGTTAAAACTATCGGTATTACGGTGAAATAAAATAATTAATGCAATAAAACGATCAAAACTTTTTTTAAAAGATAAGATGCGCGGCTCATATTTAAGCCTTTAGTATCTATCATATTAATAATATTTCTTTGCAGTTTATCCGCAACGATTGCTGCGGAACAATCTAGTTTTTTAATTAAACAAGTCAATTTATTTTTTTTTTATTTTTGTAATTTAATTGTTAATAATTATGCAGCGGGTAACGGAAGAACTCGGTAATGGTTACGATTTATCAAATAAATTGCATATTCTTCAAAGATTCTTCTTATTAATTAATTGATTATTTTAGATTCTGAAGAAAGTATTGGAACTAAAAACGATTCTAATGAGGTAATTTTTAAAAATTTATTGTAATTAAAAAATAAAGTTTAATGCATTTTTGTTTACAATTAAAATAAAATTAATTACAGTTATTGTGATTAATTTCCAAATTGTTAATTAATTTATAGTAAAATTATTTTTAATCTTAAATTATGTCAGCTACGAAATTTAAAAACTGGAATAAGATAAAAAGTTTAATTATTTATTTTCAATTTAATTAATTTCTGTAAGTTATCTATCATTTGTTACATTACACAGTAATTATTTTTTTTCACACGTTTTACATTTAATATTTATTGATAAATGACCTTCGCATCATCCTTTGATTTCAATACCCATCAGATCTGCGCGCATACTCAATCACTTAAAAAATGTTTTAATAATTTTCTCCCTTTTGTGTCTTTAGTACGGTTCATAATTAACAAATTGAAATGAATTGATACTAATTATTAATATTTGTAAAAATTGATTTATCAGATATGGACTTTCTTTTTTTAAATAAAAAGATAAGATAAATTTTATTTATAAAAATAGCTAATTTTTTTGTTACATAGAATAAAAATAATTATTTATCTATTTTACACTGTGAAAATTCTGCAGAGAACGCGGATTAAATTCGGAATGAATACGGAGCGGATGACTGTTTATTTATTTAATTCCCTCGGAGTGAAATTTCCTTCGAAGGGGAGTTCATTTTAACATAAAATCGGAGTGAATGCGGATTCAAATATAATCCAAACCACTCTGAAATCACTCCGCTGAAAAGACAACTCCCTAATTACTCCGTGTGCAGAGTGATTTTTTTTTAAATTCCGAGACTCGTGAATATGGATTTAAATAAAATCCGTAATCACTCCGAATTCACTCTTGATTTTTTACAGTGTAAAATTAAAGAACGGAAGTAGGGAATATTAATATTAATTACCATTAAAAATTAAAAATACTAAATATAATTATAGATAAGTATTAATTGCACACCTCAAACGCGAAGCGCTGTATCTGCTTTACGATTAAAATTGTTTTTTCAATTAATTCATTCACGGAAAATGATTCCTACATCTTTTAAAAGATAAATTTACTACAGATTATTCAAATAAATTTAATTTTCTGGCATAAATTTATTTTACAAGACATTGGCCTCTTTTATAAATATTAAGTGTAGCGATATGATTATTTTGCTATAGGTGATATTATTTCGTTACGTTGCATTTACACTTAACTGATAACTGATAAGAGTTTGTCTACGCAAACACGCAAGTTTTGTTTTAATGCGGTCTAATGACAGTTGATCATATCAGTATACCCACGAAGGTGCTCGTATAGTTTTGGCCTTCAGCATAATGACAACTTTGACTCTCTTCTTACTTACAACTTACATATTTCTATTGGTTTCAATCTTTGTCACATGAATCAAACTTAGTCACGTTCTTACCGTCATCGCATTTTTAAGTCGTTTCCAATCCGTCGCCAAGGTCTACAATAGGAAATTTTTATTGCTCTTATCTTAATACGTTGTTTAGATCCATTAAATATTGATATTAAATTAAGATGTGATTAAGTAACAATTTAAAGTAAACGTTTATTGACAAGTTATTTTTATCAAGTTTTTGTTTTAATCTCAATCGCATTTAAATAATCAATCATGAATAGTGATGAAAAAAATGACACAAAAGTAATTTTTTGTTTTAATTTAATAAAAATAATAAATGTTGATTAATATTAGTTTTTAATGCTGATTAATAATTACATGAGAAGAAGAATAGTGAAGAAATTACAGTTTCAAATATCTGCAAAGTCCCACTACTTCGAAACTGTAAAAATTACATTATTTTTGAGACGTAGGAATTATTTAGCAATTATTACAGTTTCATGTAAGACTTTTTTCAGTCCTTGAAAGCGTTTCATACATAATAAAGTTTCAATCAAATAAAAATACATCAGAAACAGTAAAATTTTGTATCTATAATTGTAATTATTTTATTACAAGAAATTGTATCAATTATTACAGTGCAAACTATAATATTTGAAGTTTTTGATACGAGGTCACTGTTTTTGAATTCGAAACTGTATTTTTTCCATTGCCATTTTTTCAGGTTTTTAGGAAAGAAAATTATCTGGTTAACTGAATAATCGTGATTAAAATTATATATGTATATTAATAATTATTATTAATTTTAGAAACTAAAATATCCGAAGTCCGTATTCTTTATTGTCAGTAGTGAATTCTGCGAAAGATTTTCTTACTATGGAATGCGAAGTGAGTATTCTAGATTAATAAAAGATGCATACATATTCTAACCGGATACCTATATATGTATTTGAGTAATTAAATGTTTATATTAATTATTTTACTAGCAATACTGTCCTTGTACCTGAGTACTAAATTAGAGTACAGTGATGACACGGCTACAGTTATCTATCATATATTCACAATGTTGGTGTACTTATTCCCGCTAATAGGTGGAATTATCGCAGACTCATTACTCGGCAAGTTCAAGACCATTCTGTATTTGAGTATCGTTTATGCGATTGGACAACTTTTACTATCGGCAAGTGCCGCGCCGACTTTCGGGCTGCCTATCAGGTGAGGAATAAATTTTATTTCAAGGACGTGTTATACTTTGTTAGTTTTTGCCGCTACTAATTGCGACTCCATATAAGCATATGTTGTAAAATGTAATGTAATTCTGAAAAATATATCGTTATCACTAAATTTAATTACGAGCAATATATGAGTAAATAAAAAATATTTAACAACCGTATATAAATGATTGAATTGTATGAAATTTTCAATATTTTTTATGTAACAAGTAATTTGTATTGCAATATATTGTTTTCAGAGAATTTTCAATTTTGAGTTTGCTTCTGATTGCGCTGGGTTCTGGTGGAATAAAACCATGCGTCGCGGCTTTTGGTGGGGATCAGTTTATTCTCCCCCAGCAGGAAAAAGTGTTTGCAACGTTTTTCTCTGTTTATTACTTTGCTATTAATTTAGGTTCGTTGATCTCGACGTTTGCTACTCCAGAATTGCGACATGGCATTAAATGTTTCGGCGACCAAACTTGTTACTCTGTTGCATTTTTTGTTCCGGCTATTTTAATGATTTCATCAATTGGTAATAGCTTAAAATTTCATTATTTATTAATTACGTTAAAATATTAATAAATTGGTTATTTTTACTTGGCAGTTATTTTTGTACTTGGAAAACCGATGTACAGAATAAAGAAACCCGAAGGAAATGTTATTTTGAGTGTCACCAAATGTATTTATGTGAGTTGATTGTTTAAAAAAAATTTAGACTACGGTTAACCCTGCGGGCTAGACCTTATATTTCCCGAAAGTTAAAAACTATGAGTAGTTATTGGCGATTAATTAATTGAATGGTAATTTTAGCATGCGATCTATAAAAAAATGAGCATGAGAAAAATAACCCGTGATCACTGGCTAGATCATGCGGATGATAAATACGACGCAAAGTTGATTTCTGACATAAAGACAACGCTTAAAGTTATCAAACTTCTTATACCGTTGTCACTTTTTTGGGCGCTGTACGACCAGCAGGGATCGCGGTGGATATTCCAGGCGACGAGGATGGATGGCCAGATCGGGAGTTTCGTTCTAAAAGCCGACCAAATGCCAGTTGTCAATCCACTATTCATCGCTATATTCATTCCCATTTTTGAGACTTGTATTTATCCTTTAATGGCTAAAATTAAATTTATAAATACGCCATTAAAGAAAATGGTCGCCGGTGGGTTTCTCGGCGGTCTCGCGTTTATTGTTTCCGGTATCGTGGAACTGCAACTCGAGGTGTCTATTTAATAAATTTATTAATCAATCACTCAGTCCAATATAACCGATAATTTATTATTATTATTATTGTAGAAAACATATCCAGTATTACCGTCCAGCGGATTGGCGCAATTGAGGCTGTTCAATCCAAACAATTGTGATATAGGAATTAAATTAAATAATAATCAATCTTTCGATATATCGCCATTTGCAATGTGGCAAGACACAAATATAAATACAATTGGTGATAAATCAATCGAATACGAAGCAAATTTTTCACAGTGTGGTTTTGAAAAATTAAATCGCGGTAAGCAAAAACATTAAATTATATTTTAAAACCCAAAATCAATAATAATTTATTATTTTCACCAGGATTATTAAATCTGACTGAAAAGAAAGCGATGTCCTACGCTTTGATACCTGATTCTAGTCCATATGAATATCAAGACCATGTCAATAAAACAGAAATTGGAAATCCAGCAGTACGGGTACTTACATACAATACTCTGGATACTCCAGCAATTGTACAAATAATAAATAGTAAAGATAAAATTCTTTATAAATCAGTAGTGACTGGCAAAGTCGAGCACTCGCTCTTCGTTCCTCTTGATACAGGAAATTACAGAGTCGAAGTGAACGGAGTCAGCAACGAAATAGTATTACATATGGGCGGCGTTTATACCGTCCAGGCATACGCGTCTAAAGAATTGACTACAGCTAAAATAGTGACAGTAACTCAGCCGAATTCAATGCATATCCTCTGGTTGATTCCTCAATACGTGATCATCACCATAGGCGAAGTGATGCTTGCAATTACAGGATTCGAGTTTGCGTTTACTCAGGCTCCCATCAGCATGAAATCTTTAGTGCAAGCCGGTTGGTTGTTTACTGCTGCCTTGGGTAATTTCATTGTCGTGATAGTTACTGAAGCAAAAATCTTCGATAGACAGGTCAGTTGATATTTTATTAAATTTAGATGACTTTGACTTATAATTAATTAATGTCACCGGGCATTTGCTGATTACTTACTTTTACTTATTAATTATTGATTAATAATTATGTTTTTTTTTTTTTAGGCAAATGAATTTTTCCTTTTCGCTGGACTTATGATTGTCGACATGATGATATTTTCAGTCATGGCCAAATTCTATAGATACATTGTCGTCAATGATAGTGATGATAAGATCACTGATAAGAGTAACGGTACGACACTCAAAGACTATGGAGAAAATAATTTGTCTTTCACAAAAAATGATGAATAAAAATTTTATTTTGTATTATTTTTTAAGCTGTATTATTATCCAAGATTAAGAATGTCGTTTACTTGTTGATTTATAAGTTAATTGCCTGTAAGTTTTCAAGTAATTGTATATAGGTACTTATGAATGACGTCGACATGATGATTTTTGAAATCATGGCCAAATTCAATAATTATATTACCGCCAATGATAGTGATAATGAGACTACCGACACCCGTGAAGGTACGACCGGTACGACGATATAATATATAACGGTCAACATACCACCCGACGATAGCTCAGTACAGGAAGATCTAATAGATGGTGATCATTTTTGTTTGCGCCACAAGATGGCGTCTTGTCAACTTGAAAAATCCCGCGAAAAATCTATGTCAAGTTATTGTATGTCATTGTTTTCTAAAAAAACATTTTTTAGCATTTCTTTCTCCCACGATATCTCACGAACGAATTGACCGATTTTGATGGTTGTGGTGGCATTCGACGCGGCTTATAAAGTTTTAGAGCTGATTAGATTTTGGAATCAATCCATCGAGCAAATTAAAAGTTATCCGAATAAAACATTTTTGAAATATCTCCGAACGCACCCAACCGATTAAGCTCAAATTTTTAGACCTTCAAGATATTAACAAGCCTCGTCGAATGACACCTCAAAGATCAAAATTGGTTCATCCATTCAAGAGTTATGAATATTTACATACATACGTACGGACGTACACACCTATATACACTCGGACATCATCGTGAAATTAGTCAGGGTAGCTTCCTAAAACCTCAAAACGTCAAAATCTGATAGAAATTCGGTTTTTGCAAATCGGACCGAAACCAATAACTTCCTGAATTTTTGAAAATTTTAAATTTTCTTAGCGGGAAGTTAAAAAAATGATTACAGTTGATAAACATTAATATGTTAATAATAAATAAAATACAAAACAGCTAGAGTCATAATATTATCAGTATTACGATAAAATCAAATGATTGATTCAATAAAACGATGAAAATTTTTTTCAAAGATAAGATGCGCAGCTCATATTTAAGCTTTTAGTATCTGTCGTATCAATAATATCTCTTTGCAGTTTATCCTCAACGATTGCTGCGAAACAATCTAGTTTTTTAATTAAACAAGTCAATTTATTTTTTTTTTATTTTTGTAATTTAATTATTAATAATTATGCAGCGGGTAACGGAAGAACTCGGTAATGGTTACGATTTATCAAATAAATTGCATATTCTTCAAAGATTCTTCTTATTAATTAATTGATTATTTTAGATTCTGAAGAAAGTATTGGAACTGAAAACGATTCTAATGAGGTAATTGTTAAAAATTTATTTTAATTAAAAAATAAAGTTTAATACATTTTTTTTTACAATTAAAATAAAATTAATTACATTTATTGTAATTAATCTTCAATTTATTAATTTATTTATAATAAAATTACTTTTAATCTTAAATTATGTCAGGTACGAAGTTTAAAAAATTGGGATAAGATAAAAAATTTAATTATGTATTTTTAATTCAATTAATTTCTGTAAGTTATCTATCATTTGTTACATTGCACAGTAATTAATTTTTTTCACACGTTTTACATTTAATATTTATTAATAAATGACCTTCGCATCATCCTTTGATTTAAAAACCCATCAGATCTGCGCACATACTCAATTGCTTAAGAAGTGTTTTAATAATTTTCTTTATTTTGTATCATTTGTACGTTTGATAATTTATAGATTGAAATAAATTGACACTAATTATTGATATTTGTACGACAATTAATTGGTTTTCTGGCCTTTAAAATTGTCTTATCTTCTTGACTAAAATAATTGTTCGCTATCGATAATTGCAGTTAAATTTATAAAAGATAACAAAAGTAGCCTTGCATTCAAAACAATATTTTCTTTACATTCAAAGTCAACTTTCGGTATTTAAGCGTAAATAAAAAATTTTTATCGAGCAGTAAAAATAGTTAGGTGACATAAAAAAATGGTAATTTTAGTTAATAGCCATCGATAAAGTGTTATAAATTTAAATAGTTATTGTGTAAAATTGTTGAGCGATTGCAGATATAATGCAACTGCGGGTAATTCCAAGAGTTTAAAGTAATTATCTAGTTGCCACATTCTCGCAAAATACTTCCCGTTCTACATTATTATTAACTATTATTATTATTTTTTTAAACTTTTAATAGAACATTTACAAATATTTCTAAATTAAATCTAAAACTAATAACTTTTATCATGGAAAGAAATTTATTATTGGATGAAAGTAAAGAAAAATTTATTTATCAGGTATGAATTTTTTTTTCCAATCGAAGATAAGATGAATTTTATTTAAAAAAATAAACAGTTTTATTTGTACATAAAATATAAATATTTACTTATTCCAAAATTAAAGCAGAGAAGTAGTAAATATTTATTACCAATAAAAATTATAAATAAATATTTATGAATTTTTTGTTAGCACATAAAGTTAAAAATAAGTTTACTAAAAAATATTAAAGTAAATAAATAAAAATCTTTGGTATTAATTTATTTTACAAGTCATTGGCCTCAATTATAAAAATAAATAGTGGCAGTATAATTATTATGTTGAGTGATATTACTTCTTTACGCTTCATTGACACTTGAGAGGATATATTTTAAAACGTGAGTGTATCAATGACACAATCTTATCTATAAATTATATCAGAGTGTCTGAGATTTAATAAAACTTTCTCTCGAGTCAAGACATATACAATCTAACATTAATATCAATACTAACTGATGACAATTTGTCTCCAATTGAAGACATAAGTTCTGTTTTAATAGTCTGAGTTTTTAAAAACCATCACATCGCGATGCTGTCTGATGACAGTTGATCATATCAGTATCCCCACGAAGATACTCGTATTGTGTTGGCCTTCGTTATAATGACAACTTTGACTCTGTTCCTTCTTACCCACGACTCATATACGTGTATTGGTTACAATCTTTGTCACATGAATTAAAGTCAGTCGCGTTTTCATCGTCATTGTAAGCACAACTATGTCTCGCTTATCCATTTTTTTGAGTTATATCGTTTTTTGAAGTCGCTTTCAATCCGTTACCAAAATTTTCAATAGAGAAATTTTGATTCTTTTTTTACCTCAACACATTCTGTTTTTAAATCTGTTGACTATCGATATTAAATTGAGTTCATATTAAGTAACAATTCAAAGTGAAAGTTTATTGAGAAGTTATTTTACTCCAAGTTGCACTTAAATAATTAATCATGAATATTGATGAAGAAAAACGGACGAAGGTAATTTTTTTGGTATAATTTTATAAAAATAATGAATATTTTTAAGTGTCAACTAATAATTGCTGTTGAAAAAAAAATTAACCGGTTGATAAAATAATCGTAATTATAATTATAAATATATATATATATATATATATATAAATGTATGACAAGTTATCGAATGTTGTGTTATTAATTGTTTTGTAAACACAGTTGTATCAACGCTATGAAAAAATATGAATTTATAATTGAATTAAGAAAAAAAAAAAATACGTTTTCTAAAATAATTTTTTGTAAATGAAAATCTACTGAAGATTTAATCAGAGTAATTGATAAAATTTGAGTTAATCTAAATCGTTATATTAACAAGATAAAAAAAATTAGTTTTGAAGATATGGTTGAAGATATCCGCGATATTATTTTAATGGTACCATAAATATATGTCTGGTGTATCCTTTTTTTTCTGCTTTACAAACTAAACGAAATCTTGGGTCCCAATGTAGCCTGTGTATGAATACATACATATATTTATATAAGTATCTATTTGTTCTCGGTATGAGGTCAAGTACTTGACAGGAAAGGCAATGAATCCGTGTTTAAATGCTTGAAGAATTGTATTGAATTGTTTTAATGAGTACTGTCACGTATATTTTCTCTCATCATTAAATCCCGAGATTTCAAAAAATTCCAATCTTTTTTTTCTATCCACCTAAATATTTATCTACAGTTATATATTTTTTTTATATTATACTTCAATGCAAATATCGTACAAAGTAACCGATAATAATTGTTATTGCAATTGTTAATGCGTCATTAAATTTTTGAATAAAAATAAAATCGCAATTATAAATATTGAGTTTATAAATATTTTTCACTATCACACTAATATAATTAATATTTGGTTATTTATGTCTAATTACATCATCATTAATCAAATAAATTTTAAAAATAATAATTATTAATTTTAGAAACTTAAATATCCAAAGTCCGTATTCTTTATTGTCAGTAATGAATTCTGTGAACGATTTTCTTACTATGGAATGCGAAGTAAGTAATCTAGATTAATAAAAAACATATATATATTTTTACCGGATACATATATATGTATTCAATTAACTGAATGTTTGTATTAATTGTTTTACTAGCAATACTGTCATTGTACCTGAGTTCAAAGTTAGAGTACAGTGATGACACGGCTACAGTTATTTATCATACTTTCACAATGTTTGTGTACTTTTTCCCGTTAATTGGTGCAATTATCGCAGACTCATTACTCGGCAAGTTCAGGACCATTCTGTATTTAAGTATCGTTTATGCAATTGGACAACTTTTACTATCGGCAAGTGCCGCGCCGACATTCGGGCTGCCTATCAGGTGAGGATTATCTTTTATTTCAAGGGCATGTCCCACTTACCGGGCAGATTTCTCCGTTCCTAATTGCGATTCATTATGTAATTCTATAAAAAAACTTATATATTTTAATGATAAACTTGGATTACATATTGAATGCATTGCACTGTTAAAATTTTCCTGAAAATATAAATTGAATTACTTGAAGTTAAAAATTTTAAATTACTCATGAATATAAAATATAAATTAACTTATTTATATACTTGTTTTTTTACGTAACTTTAAATTTTAAAATAAGAAAAATTAAAATAAAATAACAATGTATAATATTTTGTAAATAAATGTTTAACAGTGTGCATTTGTTGTAAAATATAATTAGTTTTTGAAAATATATCGTTATCACGCAATTAAATTACGTGATATATGAGTAATTGAAAAATAGTTAACGACTGTTTACGTGATTGAATTATATGACACTGGTAATATTTTTAATGTTACACGTAATTTGTATTGCAATATATTGTTTGCAGAGAGTTTTCAATCCTGGGTTTGCTTCTGATTGCGCTGGGGTCCGGTGGAATAAAACCATGCGTCGCGGCTTTTGGTGGGGACCAATTTATTCTCCCCCAGCAGGAAAAATATTTGGGAATGTTTTTCTCTGTTTTTTACTTTGCTATTAATTTGGGATCGTTGATCTCGACGTTTGCTACTCCAGAACTGCGTCATGGCGTTAAATGTTTTGGTGACCAAACTTGTTACTCTGTTGCATTTCTTGTTCCGGCCATTTTGATGATTTCATCAATCGGTAATTAGTCAAAATTTCATTATTTATTTACTACGGTAAAAATATTAATAGATTGATTATTTTTTACTTGGCAGTTATTTTTGTACTTGGAAAACCGATGTACAGAATGAAGAAACCTGAAGGAAATGTTATTTTGAATGTCACCAAATGTATTTATGTGAGTTAGTTTTTTTTACAAAAAATAATTAATCAATTGATTATTTATTAATTTGTTAATTGATTGTTGGTTTTAGCATGCGATTCATAAAAAAATGAACGAGAGAAAAATAACTCGTGATCACTGGCTAGATCACGCGGATGATAAATACGACGCAAAGTTGATATCTGACATAAAGTCAACGCTTAAAGTTCTCAAACTTTTTATTCCATTGCCATTTTTTTGGGCACTATACGACCAACAGGGATCGCGGTGGACATTCCAGGCGACGAGGATGGATGGCCAGATCGGGAGTTTCGTTCTAAAAGCCGACCAAATGCAAGTTGTCAATCCACTATTCATCGTTATATTCATTCCCATTTTTGAGACTTGTATTTATCCTTTAATGGCTAAAATTAAATTTATAAATACGCCATTAAAGAAAATGGTCACCGGTGGGTTTCTCGCCGGTCTCGCGTTTATTGTTTCCGGTATCGTGGAACTGCAACTCGAGGTGTCTATTTAATAAATTAATTAATTAATCACTCATTCCAATAAAGCCGATAATTTATTATTATTATTATTGTAGAAAACATATCCAGTATTACCGTCCAGCGGATTGGCGCAATTGAGGCTGTTCAATCCAAACAATTGTGATATAGGAATTAAATTAAATAATAATCAATCTTTCGATATATCGCCATTTGCAATGTGGCAAGACACAAATATAAATACAATTGGTGATAAATCAATCGAATACGAGGCAAATTTTTCAAAATGTGGTTTTGAAAAATTAAATCGCGGTAAGCAAAAAAATTAAATTATATTTTAAAACCCAAAATCGATAATAATTTATTATTTTCACCAGGATTATTAAATCTGACTGAAAAGAAAGCGATGTCCTACGCTTTGATACCTGATTCTAGTCCATATGAATATCAAGACCATGTAAATAAAACAGAAATTGGAAATCCAGCAGTACGGGTACTTACATACAATACTCTGGATACTCCAGCAATTGTACAAATAATAAATAGTAAAGATAAAATTCTTTATAAATCAGTAGTGACTGGCAAAGTCGAGCACTCGCTCTTCGTTCCTCTTGATACAGGAAATTACAGAGTCGAAGTGAACGGAGTCAGCAACGAAATAGTATTACATATGGGCGGCGTTTATACCGTCCAGGCATACGCGTCTAAAGAATTAACTACAGCTAAAATAGTGACAGTAACTCAGCCGAATTCAATGCATATCCTCTGGTTGATTCCTCAATACGTGATCATCACCATAGGCGAAGTGATGCTTGCAATTACAGGATTCGAGTTTGCGTTTACTCAGGCTCCCATCAGCATGAAATCTTTAGTGCAAGCCGGTTGGTTGTTTACTGCTGCCTTGGGTAATTTCATTGTCGTGATAGTTACTGAAGCAAAAATCTTCGATAGACAGGTCAGTTGATATTTTATTAAATTTAGATGACTTTGACTTATAATTAATTAATGTTACCGGGCATTTGCTGATTACTTACTTTTACTTATTAATTATTGATTAATAATTATGTTTTTTTTTTTTTAGGCAAATGAATTTTTCCTTTTCGCTGGACTTATGATTGTCGACATGATGATATTTTCAGTCATGGCCAAATTCTATAGATACATTGTCGTCAATGATAGTGATGATAAGATCACTGATAAGAGTAACGGTACGACACTCAAAGACTATGGAGAAAATAATTTGTCTTTCACAAAAAATGATGAATAAATTTATTTTGTATTATTTTTTAAGCTGTATTATTATCCAAGATTAAGAATGTCGTTTACTTGTTGATTTATAAGTTAATTGCCTGTAAGTTTTCAAGTAATTGTATATAGGTACTTATGAATGACGTCGACATGATGATTTTTGAAATCATGGCCAAATTCAATAATTATATTACCGCCAATGATAGTGATAATGAGACTACCGACACCCGTGAAGGTACGACCGGTACGACGATACAATATATAACGGTCAACATACCACCCGACGATAGCTCAGTACAGGAAGATCTAATAGATGGTGATCATTTTTGTTTGCGCCACAAGATGGCGTCTTGTCAACTTGAAAAATCCCGCGAAAAATGTATGTCAAGTTATTGTATGTCATTGTTTTCTAAAAAAACATTTTTTAGCATTTCTTCCTCCCACGATATCTCACGAACGAATTGACCGATTTTGATGGTTGAGGTGGCATTCGACGCAGCTTATAAAGTTTTAGAGCTGATTAGATTTTGGAATCAATCTATTGAGCAAATTAAAAGTTATCCGAATAAAACATTTTTGAAATATCTCCGAACGCACCCAACCGATTAAGCTCAAATTTTTAGACCTTTAAGATATTAACAAACCTCGTCGAATGACACCTCAAAGACCAAAATTGGTTCATCCATTCAAGAGTTATGAATATTTACATACATACGTACGGACGTACACACCTACATACACTCGGACATCATCGTGAAATTAGTCAGGGTAGCTTCCTAGAACCTCAAAACGTCAAAATCTGATAGAAATTCGGTTTTTGCAAATCGGACCGAAACCAATAACTTTCTGAATTTTTGAAAATTTTAAATTTTCTTAGCGGGAAGTTAAAAAAATGATTACAGTTGATAAACATTAATATGTTAATAATAAATAAAATACTGAACAGCTAGAGTCATAATATTATCAGTATTACGATAAAATCAAATGATTGATTCAATAAAACGATGAAAATTTTTTTCAAAGATAAGATGCGCAGCTCATATTTAAGCTTTTAGTATCTGTCGTATCAATAATATCTCTTTGCAGTTTATCCTCAACGATTGCTGCGAAACAGTCTAGTTTTTTAATTAAATAAGTCAATTTATTTTTTTTTTATTTTTGTAATTTAATTATTAATAATTATGCAGCGGGTAACGGAAGAACCCGGTAATGATTACAATTTATCAAATAAATTGCATATTCTTCAAAGATTCTTCTTATTAATTAATTGATTATTTTAGATTCTGAAGAAAGTATTGGAACTGAAAACGATTCTAATGAGGTAATTTTTAAAAATTTATTTTAATTAAAAAATAAAGTTTAATACATTTTTTTTTACAATTAAAATAAAATTAATTACATTTATTGTAATTAATCTTCAATTTATTAATTTATTTATAATAAAATTACTTTTAATCTTAAATTATGTCAGGTACGAAGTTTAAAAAATTGGGATAAGATAAAAAATTTAATTATGTATTTTTAATTCAATTAATTTCTGTAAGTTATCTATCATTTGTTACATTGCACAGTAATTAATTTTTTTCACACGTTTTACATTTAATATTTATTAATAAATGACCTTCGCATCATCCTTTGATTTAAAAACCCATCAGATCTGCGCACATACTCAATTACTTAAGAAGTGTTTTAATAATTTTCTTTATTTTGTATCATTTGTACGTTTGATAATTTATAGATTGAAATAAATTGACACTAATTATTGATATTTGTACGACAATTAATTGGTTTTCTGGCCTTTAAAATTGTCTTATCTTCTTGACTAAAATAATTGTTCGCTATCGATAATTGCAGTTAAATTTGTAAAAGATAACAAAAGTAGCCTTGCATTCAAAACAATATTTTCCTTACATTTAAAGTCAACTTTCGGTATTTAAGCGTAAATAAAAAATTTTTATCGAGCAGTAAAAATAGTTAGGTGACATAAAAAAATGGTAATTTTAGTTAATAGCCATCGATAAAGTGTTATAAATTTAAATAGTTATTGTGTAAAATTGTTGAGCGATTGCAGATATAATGCAACTGCGGGTAATTCCAAGAGTTTAAAGTAATTATCTAGTTGCCACATTCTCGCAAAATACTTCCCGTTCTACATTATTATTAACTATTATTATTATTTTTTTAAACTTTTAATAAAACAGTTACAAGTATTTTTAAATAAAAACTGAAACTAATAACTTTTATCATGGAACGAAATTTATTATTGGATGAAAGTAAAGAAAAATTTATTTATCAGGTATGAATTTTTTTTTCCAATCGAAGATAAGATGAATTTTATTTAAAAAAATAAACAGTTTTATTTCTACATAAAATATAAATATTTACTTATTCCAAAATTAAAGCAGAGAAGTAGTAAATATTTATTACCAATAAAAATTATAAATAAATATTTATGAATTTTTTGTTAGCACATAAAGTTAAAAATAAGTTTACTAAAAAATATTAAAGTAAATAAATAAAAATCTTTGGTATTAATTTATTTTACAAGTCATTGGCCTCAATTATAAAAATAAATAGTGGCAGTATAATTATTATGTTGAGTGATATTACTTCTTTACGCTTCATTGACACTTGAGAGGATATATTTTAAAACGTGAGTGTATCAATGACACAATCTTATCTATAAATTATATCAGAGTGTCTGAGATTTAATAAAACTTTCTCTCGAGTCAAGACATATACAATCTAACATTAATATCAATACTAACTGATGACAATTTGTCTCCAATTGAAGACATCAGTTCTGTTTTAATAGCCTGAGTTTTTAAAAACCATCACATCGCGATGCTGTCTGATGACAGTTGATCATATCAGTATCCCCACGAAGATACTCGTATTGTATTGGCCTTCGTTATAATGACAACTTTGACTCTGTTCCTTCTTACCCACGACTCATATACGTGTATTGGTTACAATCTTTGTCACATGAATTAAAGTCAGTCGCGTTTTCATCGTCATTGTAAGCACAACTATGTCTCGCTTATCCATTTTTTTGAGTTACATCGTTTTTTGAAGTCGCTTTCAATCCGTTACCAAAATTTTTAACAGAGAAATTTCGATTCTTTTCTTACCTAAGAAACATTTTTTAAATTCGTTGACTACTGATATTAAATTGAGTTCATATTAAGTAACAATTCAAAGTGAAAGTTTATTGAGAAGTTATTTTACTCCAAGTTGCACTTAAATAATTTATCATGAATATTGATGAAGAAAAACGGACGAAGGTAATTTTTGGGCATAATTTTATAAAAATAATGAATAATTTTAAGTGTCAACTACTAATTGCTGTTGAAAAAAAAATTAACCGGTTGACAAAATAATCGTAATTATAATTATAAATATATATATATATATAAATGTATGACAAGTTATCGAATGTTGTGTTATTAATTGTTTTGTAAACTCAGTTGTATCAACGCTATGAAAAAATATGAATTTGTAATTGAATTAAGAAAAAAAAACACGTTTTCTAAAATAATTTTTGTAAATGAAAATCTACTCAAGATTTAATCAGAGTAATTGATAAAATTAGAGTTAATCTAAATCGTTATATTAACAAGATAAAAAAAATTAGTTTTGAAGATATGGTTGAAGATATCCGCGATATTATTTTAATGGTACCATAAATATATGTCTGGTATCCTTTTTTTTCTGCTTTACAAACTAAACGAAATCTTGGGTCCCAATGTAGCCTGTGTATGAATACATACATATATTTATATAAATATCTATTTGTTCTCGGTATGAGGTCAAGTACTTGACAGGAAAGGCAATGAATCCGTGTTTAAATGCTTGAAGAATTGTATTGAATTGTTTTAATGAGTTCTGTCACGTATATTTTCTCTCATCATTAAATCCCGAGATTTCAAAAAATTCCAATCTTTTTTTTCTATCCACCTAAATATTTATCTACAGTTATATATTTTTTTTATATTATACTTCAATGCAAATATCGTACAAAGTAACCGATAATAATTGTTATTGCAATTGTTAATGCGTCGTTGAATTTTTGAATAAAAATAAAATCGCAATTATAAATATTGAGTTTATAAATATTTTTCACTATCACACTAATATAATTAATATTTAGTTATTTATGTCTAATTACCTCATCATTAATCAAATAAATTTTAAAAATAATAATTATTAATTTTAGAAACTTAAATATCCAAAGTCCGTATTCTTTATTGTCAGTAATGAATTCTGTGAACGATTTTCTTACTATGGAATGCGAAGTAAGTAATCTAGATTAATAAAAAACATAGATATATTTTTACCGGATACATACACAGAAAAAAAGAATTTCTTGGCGCAAGAAATATTTTGTATTATGAATTGAAGACAAAAATTTTTCTTGGCTGAAGAATTTTTTTCTCGCCTAAAAAATTTTTTTCTTGTTCCGAGAAAATTTTTTCTTACCCCAAGAAAAGTTTTGTTTTCACTTTATAATACAAAAAATTTCTTGGGTCAAGTAAAAATTTTCTTAGAACAAGAAAAAATTGTTTGCGCCAAGAAATCCTTTTTTTCTGTGTATATATGTGTTCAATTAACTGAATGTTTGTATTAATTGTTTTACTAGCAATACTGTCATTGTACCTGAGTTCAAAATTAGAGTACAGTGATGACACGGCTACAGTTATTTATCATACTTTCACAATGTTTGTGTACTTTTTCCCGTTAATTGGTGCAATTATCGCAGACTCATTACTCGGCAAGTTCAGGACCATTCTGTATTTAAGTATCGTTTATGCAATTGGACAACTTTTACTATCGGCGAGTGCCGCGCCGACATTTGGGCTGCCTATCAGGTGAGGATTATCTTTTATTTCAAGGGCATGTCCCACTTACCGGGCAGATTTCTCCGTTCCTAATTGCGATTCATTATGTAATTCTATAAAAAAACTTATATATTTTAATGATAAACTTGGATTACATATTGAATGCATTGCACTGTTAAAATTTCTCCTGAAAATATAAATTGAATTACTTGAAGTTAAAAATTTTAAATTACTCTTGAATATAAAATATAAATGAACTTATTTATATACTTGTTTTTTACGTAACTTTAAATTTTAAAATAAGAAAAATTAAAATAAAATAACAATGTATAATATTTTGTAAATAAATGTTTAACAGTGTGCATTTGTTGTAAAATATAATTAGTTTTTGAAAATATATCGTTATCACGCAATTAAATTACGAGTGATATATGAGTAATTGGAAAATAGTTAACGACTGTTTACGTGATTGAATTATATGACACTGGTAATATTTTTAATGTTACACGTAATTTGTATTGCAATATATTGTTTGCAGAGAGTTTTCAATCCTGGGTTTGCTTCTGATTGCGCTGGGGTCCGGTGGAATAAAACCATGCGTCGCGGCTTTTGGTGGGGACCAATTTATTCTCCCCCAGCAGGAAAAATATTTGGGAATGTTTTTCTCTGTTTTTTACTTTGCTATTAATTTGGGATCGTTGATCTCGACGTTTGCTACTCCAGAACTGCGTCATGGCGTTAAATGTTTTGGTGACCAAACTTGTTACTCTGTTGCATTTCTTGTTCCGGCCATTTTGATGATTTCATCAATCGGTAATTAGTCAAAATTTCATTATTTATTTACTACGGTAAAAATATTAATAGATTGATTATTTTTTACTTGGCAGTTATTTTTGTACTTGGAAAACCGATGTACAGAATGAAGAAACCTGAAGGAAATGTTATTTTGAATGTCACCAAATGTATTTATGTGAGTTAATTACTTAAAAAAAAAATATATTAATCAATAGATTATTTATTAATTTGTGAATCGATTGTTGATTATAGCATGCGATTTATAAAAAAATGAACGAGAGAAAAATAACTCGTGATCACTGGCTAGATCACGCGGATGATAAATACGACGCAAAGTTGATATCTGACATAAAGTCAACGCTTAAAGTTCTCAAACTTTTTATTCCATTGCCATTTTTTTGGGCACTATACGACCAACAGGGATCGCGGTGGACATTCCAGGCGACGAGGATGGATGGCCAGATCGGGAATTTCGTTCTAAAAGCCGACCAAATGCAAGTTGTCAATCCACTATTCATCGTTATATTCATTCCCATTTTTGAGACTTGTATTTATCCTTTAATGGCTAAAATTAAATTTATAAATACGCCATTAAAGAAAATGGTCACCGGTGGGTTTCTCGCCGGTCTCGCGTTTATTGTTTCCGGTATCGTGGAACTGCAACTCGAGGTGACTATTTAATAAATTAATTAATTAATCACTCATTCCAATAAAGCCGATAATTTATTATTATTATTATTGTAGAAAACATATCCAGTATTACCGTCCAGCGGATTGGCGCAATTGAGGCTGTTCAATCCAAACAATTGTGATATAGGAATTAAATTAAATAATAATCAATCTTTCGATATATCGCCATTTGCAATGTGGCAAGACACAAATATAAATACAATTGATGATAAATCAATCGAATACGAGGCAAATTTTTCAAAGTGTGGTTTTGAAAAATTAAATCGCGGTAAGAAAAAACACCAAATTATATTTTGAAACCCAAAATTAAAAATGAATTATTATTTTCACCAGGATTTTTAAATCTGATTGAAAAGAAAGCGATGTCCTACGCTTTGATACCTGATTCTAGTCCATATGAATACGAAGACCATGTAAATAAAACAGAAATTGGAAATCCAGCAGTACGGGTACTTACATACAATGCTCTGGACACTCCAGCAATTGTACAAATATTAAATAGTAAAGATAAAATTCTTTATAAATCAGTAGTGACTGGCAAAGTCGAGCACTCGCTCTTCGTTCCTCTTGATCCAGGAACTTACAGAGTCAAAGTAAACGGAGTCAGCAGCGAAATAGTATTACATATGGGCGGCGTTTATACCGTTCAGGTTTACGCGTCCGAAGAATTAATGACAGCTAAAATAGTGACAGTAACTCAGCCGAATTCAATGCACATCCTCTGGTTGATTCCTCAGTACATCATCATCACCACGGGCGAAGTGATGTTCTCAGTTACAGGATTAGAGTTTGCATTTACTCAGGCACCCGTCAGCATGAAATCTTTGCTGCAAGCCGGTTGGCTGTTTACTGTTGCCTTCGGTAATCTCATTGTTGTGATAGTTGCTGAAGCAAAAATTTTCGATAGACAGGTCAGTTGATATTTAATTAAATGTCGATGTCTTTGACCTATAATTAATTAATACCACCGGATATTTGCTGATTACTCACTTCCATTTATTAATTATTAATGACGGTGATGATAATTAATCATGTTTTTTTTTATCAGGCAAAAGAATTTTTCCTTTTCGCTGGACTTATGATCGTCGACATGATGATATTTGCAGTCATGGCCAAATTCTATAGATACATTGTCGTCAATGATAGTGATGATGAGATCACTGACACAAGTAACGGCACGACACTTAAAGACTATGGAGAAAATAATTTGTCTTTTACAAAAAATGATGAATAAATTCATTTTGTATTATTTTTTAAGCTGTATTATTATCCAAGATTAAGAATGTTGTTTACTTGTTGATTTATAAGTTAATTGTCTGTAATTATAAGTTTTTAAATAACTGTATATAGGTATTTATCAATGACATTGATATTTTTCATTTCATAATAAAATGTTTTGTGATTCATAATTATTTTTAAAAATAAAATTACAAAATCTTTTTTTTTACTTTTGTGTACTTTATTTTAAAAGAAAGTCATACATTTATGAGATATATCGTGATACAGTTAAATTTAGATTAATCTAAATTAAAAAATGATAATATTTACTTGATATCAAGTAGACATAAAATGATAATGTAATTGTAATACTACATTTAAATACTTTTACAAATAGTAATTTCAGAGAGATTATAGATTATAATTTTTATTATAATGTTATATGTTGCAGTAATTATATTAAAGAAATATAAAACAAACGTAAAAAGATGGAAAGCCCATCAGGTAAATGCAGTAGACTTAAGGTTTGTTGTTGTTCAGCTGTAAGAAAAATAAAAAACAATTGTTAGTATTTATTATTATTAATATTAAAAATAATTCAAAATCCATTTGGATGGTTAATTAATTCAAAAGTTTACCTGATTTTTGATGTAACTGCTGACAGCTTGGCGAGCATGGACGAAAGCCTGAGTTGCAGCTTCGTGGGCGATTGTATCGGGGAATGACTGTGAGGGATCAAAATCGCTTCCTGGATTTCTTGAGTACATCATGCCGTTTCTGGGTATGTGACAAGGATTGAAAGGAGGTGGAGGACGAGGAAAGAATCCCTGCCCAAGATTTGTTGGAGGATCAGTAGCGCTGGGACCGAGTGGATTCGGTCTTGTATTGGAAGTTAATGGTGGCATGTTTGGTGGGTAAGGTGAAGGTGGTGGGAACACTACAGGCATTGGTTCAGAGTAATCTGGAAAAGAGAGTCTGGGTTTGCTAGCAGTTGGAGGAAGATCGACGAAGCCGGGATCATAGAGACTAAAAAAGTTTCTGGGAGGTTCACATACATATGGGTAATTGTGCTTAGGACTGCTTTTGGCGCTTGAATAACAAGCATTTGTAGGGTGCGGCGGATAACCGGGTTTGTTGGTTGGCATTTCAGGGTAACAAAAACTACTTCTAACATAATCATCACGAGCAGTCTTGCTTCGTGACGATTGATCTTGGGCCGACTTGGACTTTTTTTCAGCTTCTTTACATTTTTTCTGGTACTCCTTCAACTGTTTTTCTGCTTTCTTTAATTTTTCGTCGGCCTTCAACAGTTTTGATGCTTGAACATTTTCGGCTGATGATTTCATAACGAAGCAGTGAGCTGATACATTTGGAACTGTTTCTGAGTAACTTGGGCGCTTTTGTTGACTCTCTTTATCTTTAGATTTTTTTTCTGATTTACTTTTGGTTCCAGTGGTAGGTTTTTCTGGATACTGTGTCTCGCAGCTAGACCCTGCATTGAGCTGACTAAGAGAAGGACATAAATTACGTTGATGATTAAATTCTGAGCTCTGCTGAGATTGCTCTTGGGATTGTTGGCTGCTCTTTTCTTTCTCAGTATTTTTTTCATCAGCACTAGCTGTGCTTTCTGTAATACTTTCTTCAGCTTTAGGTAACGTCTCGCTTACAAACGAATAACCACCACCAGAACGTTTATTTAATTCAGGGATCAATTCTTCAGACTCATCCGGTCCAATGTCTTCGACCTCTACTTCGAAACGTACTTCTTTTTTAGGTTCATCAGATTGTTTTAGAGGTTTTGAGCCTGACCCAGTACTAGCCTCGTTTTCCACTTCTTTGATTTTATTTCCAGACTGAGTGGCTGGCCAGCCTAGGCCAGCTGACATAAAGACTGCCGGAGAATACTTTTTCATAAATTCCACATAATCGGGTTTATCATCTTTAATACCAAAGTCATTGGTGTCTTTATCATAATAGACGAGCTCAAAATTATTAGTTTCACTGGGTATAGACAAATTACTTGTTTCTGAAAGCGTACTGGCGTCGTCACTGGAGGACTGTTCATCCTGATCAAAATTTTTTTCATCATTGTCTTCAATCTCTTTGTCCTCGACAGCATCCTTTACAACTTTAGCCTCCCTGTCTTCGCCTTTAACTGAGTCTGATGGCGGCCAAGCGTAAATTCCCAGGTTTTCTAAGTTCGAATTGAGCGCTCTCTCCGGATTAAATTTTTCTGTACCGGGTACATGATTCAACAATGAACACCTAGTTGCCCATAGATTGAGAATTTCGTCAGTTGACCGGGATTTCCTTTTGCATCCGCTCGTCTTTTGGACTTGATCGTCTATTTTAATGTTGTACATTTTCTTAACGTTCATCATCAACTCTTTTTCCATTTTATTCTTGTTTTTAATTTTTGAAGAGCTTGATTTTTTCGGAGAAGGTGTTGTCATTTTTTTAATCGTTGACTTTATTTCCAGTGCATTTGACTTCTTAAACTTAATTTTTTTAGCCTGTTCAAGTAAATTCTTTTGTTCTTCTGTTAAATCATCACGATTTAGTACCACGTAATCTGTTATCTTAGGTTTCTTTTTCTGGCTGTCACCATTCTTTTCTTCAGCTGAAGGTGAAGCTGGAGCTGGAGCTGGAGCTGGTGCTGGTGCGAGAGCTGGCGCGGGAGCAGGAACTGAAGCATGGGGTGATGGACGGCATATCGGTGCGTACTGTTTCATATAGTCATTTAAATACTGGGCGCTGTTAAGACTTGGAAAGGGGGGTAGTCCTGAAGGTCCCATGATGCTTCCCGGACGTATATATGGCATTGGATTATATGATGAATAGAATGGCGGGACCATGGGAAGTGACGGGAAATAACGTCCTAGTGGGTTTGGCCCGTAGGAAGCTGGATGATGGGGATAATTTGGTACCTTGTGAATGGAATACTCTCGATCAAGTGTTTTATCCTTAGCCGCTGTTTCTGCATAAGTTATTGGACGACCTGCTCTCGGTTCAACAGACAGTCGGAGCAAAGCGGCCTTCGATTCTAGATGAAAAGCCTCGCTGAGGATATCAGCTCTTTTCTTTGGTGAATCAACAATATTCTCAATGTGCTTTGCTTGTGTCTTGGTGTCGGAGATGGAGCAGGATTGTCCAGCATCCGGTTGGTGGCATGTTTCTTCCTCTGGCGTTTCTTTGGCAGCATCGACATCAAGATCTGCTATATTAAAAGCACTGGCTACTTTCTTCATTACATTTTTCGTCACTTCAGCAACTATTTCTTGCTTAAACTGAAACAAATACAATAAATCATTGAAACAAAAAATCCTACAATCAATAAATAAATTAAACCGTAATTAATTTAATCTCTTACCTTTTCTAAATATTTTTGGCAGCAAGCACTTGGTTCCAATTTATCATCAACTTTGGCTGATTTGTATCTCCTCTTTTCCTTCAAGCTTCTAGCCTTCAACCCACTTCCCACAGCAAAACCTTTCCTCTTTGATTTATCGTGAGTTATCTTGCGGGTACCCATAACTTCTTCTACAATCGATTCTGCTGGGTCATCGTCACTAGGAATCATGGCGCTTTCGGTGACCTCTTCCTCTGATTTTTCATCAATCAGCAGAAAAACACTCTGGCCAGTTTTCTCTTTATACGCTCGAGCGAACTTTAAATTTAAAAAAAAAATATATATATTAAATTACCTGAGAAATTAATAATTAAACTGAATAATAAATAATCATGATACTGAAGTTAACTGACGTCTAATAATTTTTGAAATTTATTTGAAACAATAAATAATAAAAAAAAAAATGTTTCAAAAAATTGCGCACATAGTTTTTTAAATTATCTACATGTGCAAATTTTTAGATTTTTTTGTTTGTAATTTATTTGTTGAAAAAAAAAAAATCCGAAAATTTTTAATTGTCGGCTAACTTCAGGATCATAAATAATTACTTACTTTAAGTGCTTCCATGAATTCGTGTTCAGAATCAATACGAATTACATCATCTTCGTCATCAATGTAGTCCATTGATTTTACTTCACCCTTAAGAATTTTCAAATCCTATAATGTAAAAATAATGGAATGTAATTATAATTATATCGAAAATAAATGATAATTGCAAAATGCGACCCGAGAAATGGGATTTAAATGATTCTAAGCAAAAGTACTTACCACTAATTGCTTTTTAAATGTTTCAAGATTATTATCTTTATACGAATCAGAATATGCGTCTTTAAGAGGAAAATAGAATACTGCAACCATGTCAGGATTCGTCGACGAATATATATTAAATGATACCGGTGGACTTTTCAGCCACAAGGGCCCTGGTGGCTGCTCATTTAGACTAAGCATGGTCTAGTTTACTTAGATCGTAATTTATAAAATAAAAAAAAATTCAATGTTTGGAAACGTATTTCTCGGTATGAAAGATGACGGGAAATGGCCGACGTCGAACTCGGCTGTGACGATCAACACCAAACTTGCCGAGGATTTACCAGACTCCCACGCCTTGATTTATCACAACTATTTCACTTTTAATTAGATTGATTTTCTTTGCGTAGGAAATTGTTTATTTTTTCACAGAGATATTTTGAATAAATATAAATTATCGACTCAATATTTTGAGACTCCGATTACCGCAGCACTTGACAATGTTTTTGTTTCGGTTTTTTATCGATTGGTAATATAAAGAAAATACGCGCACCACGTATACTGTATAGAACCAGACTGGAGTATGGGCCAACGTACAAGGTATGGTGGTATGGGGTTACGTTGGTGATTGATAAATACCCCCACCAAGACCTAAAACGGAGCTGCGCATGAGTTTTTGAAAATACTTCGCTAGTGCGCATGACTTGTAAATTTGATAATTATTATTAAATGTCAACTTTGAAATTTCGCGCTACTTTTAAAGTTGGCGCTACTGTGCGTTGCTGTGTGCGTCATTTAAATTTTATGATACTGAAGTTAGCAGACATCTAATAATTTTTGGATTTTTTTTTAGACGATAGGCCGAAAAAAATAATATTTGAAAAAATTGCACCTTTAGTTTTTTAAATTTTCTACGTGTGCATATTTTTAGTTTTTGTTTTTTTGTAATTGGTTTGGTGAAAAAAAAAAACCGAAAATTACGAATTGTCTGCTAACTTCAGGATCATTAAATTTTTGCTAGAGTGGGGGCGATCGAATGAATCGTAGAATCGATTGTTTTGTATCAACTGGTGGTTCGATAGCGGCAGTCAGTATCATCTATAATGGCAGTAGTAGTCCAGATCCTTCTTTACGTTTGAATTGGAACACAGTATTGTGGCGTCGTGTAAAATTGTGCAGTGATTGTTAAATTTATCTTTTATTAATTTAAATTGTGCAAAGTATTTTTGGTGTAGTTAAGTGTTCAGTGCTGGTGTAAAGTGTTAAGTGTTCAGTGGTAGTGTATAAAGTTTTGCTGATGGCTGATGCTGATGACTTCCGAGTTCCTGAGCAAAATCATCTGGCATCGTCTGGTGGGAAATAGCAGTTAAGTGACGTTTTTTAGCTGCAATACACTTGGAGCAATTTAATTTAAATCTCCAACTGTATTAGGACACCCTTCTGCATATTATTTCCCTGCCAAGGTTTGTTCAAACACTTCAGTGTTTTTTTTTAAATATTTTAAATATTTTTTTTTATATCATATTCTGCCGCCACTTTATTTTAACGTACGAATTTTAATTTGTCTCAAATTTTGAATAATTTATTATTCCTAAAACAACCATAGTTATGGGCTACCTTCGATGACAATAGTCACAGGTGTCCATGGTCCGAGATACGGACCTCAAACGAATAATTATTTTTCTACTTTTTTTGAGTTACTTCCGCGAAGATGCGTGATGATATCATCATCAAAATTCCTGAAATTCATTATTTCTGACGTTTTTTTTCGGGTGGGTTCGATTTTGGGAAAAATTATCATTTTTAGTGCGAATACGCCGATATCTCAATGCGCCTGCGCGAAAATTCAAATTCGGTAAGCTCCCGGGTAGATAAGTCCTAGTTTTTTTATAAATTTTCTTAGAAGGTGATGAGTCCTGGTTATCTATAGATTTTTTATGGATTTTTTACAAAAATATTGAAAGTTCGTCTAAGGAATTTTTTCTGTCAGTTTTTTTATTCGGAAAAATAAAATTTTCAGTCTCTGATACGTTTAGCGCAATTAATATAACTTATAATTAAAAAAAAGGTTAACAAACAATATAATGAAATTTTTAACATTACTTTTATTAATGATCATTAGTGTAATATGCAATGATACATACGTAGTACTTGACAATAGCGATTGTTACAAATTATCTACAATCATATGTTGAGTTTTGTGTGTTGACATTATTATTAATATAAATTATCCATTATAATTATCATTATCATTTATTATTTATTAACTATCATTACATTAAACGGATCGACCGGTACCGCTTCGAGCACTACCGTCAAATCGTTTCCTCACTTTAAACTCGATTGATATCAATCCCCTCCATTTATTTATAATAAATAATTTAATAGCTATATAAAACATTTATGTCTCGTCCTTATATATTAATATGTACAACTATATTTTATTATTCATTTTTATCACTGCCAGAGTCAGAGTTCTCCTCAGTGCTTAAATATTTTATTTGTTTAATTATACTTTACAACATCCACAGTTTTATTCTCCAGTTATTCCTCCTCTCCCTATTAACTTTATCCCCCTCCCCCTCTTATTTTTAAACTCTAATTTTTTTCATCTCTCAATCCTAAAAATGCCGCGAATCCTTTTTTTATTGATATGGATAAAGCACTAGCTTCTCCTAGTCGCCAAAATTCAATTTTATATTTCATTACTTTTTGTCCAAAATTTCAATTAAAATTTTCGTTTTTTTTTAAATCAACAGTTCGCTGGAGTTTAAAGTTTTTTGTTTAATATTTCCATATATATATATTTATTTATTTATTTCATTTAATAGCACTCACATTGATAGTTTATCAGTATATTGAGTATATATTTATTTTATGTGCGCATCTATACACTCAATTATAGAGACTCCGCTTGACAGAATCTTAAAAGTCATTAATTTATTTTACATAAAAAAAAAAAATAAGTAATTAATTTGACAATTAAATGAAATAAAAAACAAGTCATTCTTTCAACCACTGGGAGATATTAAATTATAAAAATAATACGTTATATATATTTATGTATATGTATATGTATATTTATCTCGAGTAGTGATAGAATGACTCGAAATTTTTTTTTTACTTACATTAATTATTTTCATTTATTTTAATCATTATTACTATTATTTTTTTAGTGAGTGATTATTACAAGTAATCGATTAAATCCGCGTTACAATTACTAAGGTACTGATTCTAAACAATTGCAACTATTGTATCCAATTTGCGAGTTATTTTATTTAATTGATCGCACTTTTAAGTGGATGGAGTCTTTATAAATTCAGATTCGCAATTAATGACCCAGTAATTATGAAATAAATGAAAAATCTACAAAGTATAATTACAATAAAAAAGTAAAAAAAAGAAATTTTTTTATTTATCAGATCTAAATAATTTATTTTATCGTAAAATATAATTAACAGAATTTAAACTCCAATTGAAATGTACTGGGCAATTAGTCATCGACTAATTATACATTTAATTTGAGCGATTACATGGCATCAAAGTTATCTAATTAATATTACAATCAATTACCGCAATAGTAATTATTTTCATTTAAAAAAAAAAAATAATACAATACAAATATTAAATATAACTTATATATATTTTTAATTTACCGTCAGTATTCACATGTGATATCTACATGAGACAATAGGGAACCTTTTTATTCTTTTATTTATGTAATTATTAATATTATTATCATTATTATCAGTGAACAAACAATTCAGTAACTACAGTAACTATTGTCTTAACAAAGAGCTTGTCATATTTTTTAAATAATCTAACAAACAACAAATAAAAAAAAAACGTTTTTATTAATCCCCTCTCTATTTTAAATCACGTAGACTAAAATTAATAATCAGTTACATTAAATTATTTAAATACAATCAACTGAGATTATTTTTACGTGGAAGCTGTACATTAATTCAACATTATATATTTTTTATTTATTTATTTATGATAAATTTTTAGTTGCTGGGTGTAGATCCTAGTCCCCTATAAGTTTCTCTGCTACTAATCGTAGCTTATAAATACAATTAATTTAAATACTAGTGACTAAATTTTATAATTATTATATTAATTATTAATAATAATTTATTTACAATGTATACAAAAACCATTGATATGATTAATACGCCGTACACTCGATTATTAAATCTTACTATTAAATAATAAGTATTTATCAATTACTCTTATCTGGAAGAGACTGTCGACTAATTAGCTTCTCGGTCGTTAATTAAGTTGAGTTTTATTTATTATACTTAACAATTAATTGGGAATATTATCGAAAATAATGTGTAATTATTTGTCGTGACGATGGAGAATTTACAGTCTATTTAAAATAAATGCCACATATATATATATTTATATAAATATTCAATAATAATAATAGCTTATTCTCTTATCGCCGTGACTTATCAACAGATGGCTAGTGTTAATTATTATTTTTATTAATAATTATAATTATCAATAATAGTAATAGTGATGATAATAATAATAATAATATGAAAAGACATAAATGGCATTTATAAAACAACGTACATAATAATATTTTTTTTAAAATTGAGTATTGCTCGGGTTGGCATCGATTGTCTGATGACAATGCGAGAGCAGAACGTTATTTAATTTCTATCAGTTATTGATTATTAATTATTAGTTACTATATAATTGTTGTTAGTTTTTTTTTAATTAATAGTGTTTAATTAAAGGATTACGGTACTCTCACAGCAGGCCATTCGTTGGCAAGAATCGTGGCCGATTTATATTTAACTTTATTTAACTTTATCAGTTATGGTGACGATTTAACTCTCTCGATGATCGCTCAGCCGTGTTGTTGCATCTGTCAAGCCGTTTGGATTAAAGAGGCTGTTTAATTTGTTGTACCTTTGGCTACCTGTGCTGCTCATTGTGTTCGATGCTGATGAGTTGTGCTGTGCGTAGCCTCCGGTTCTTGTGAAACTCGGCACTTTGTCTAGAAAGTTAAAAAAATTTCATTTATTATTGGAATCATATTTTAAGTATTTTTGACGTCATAAAATGTTTTGGGAAATTGGAATTGAGGTAAAGAAATTTTTTGTAGAAATTTTTATAGATAAAAAAAATATTAACCTTTACTGCGATTGTGCCTGAGCCGTTCCTGTGAATTAACAGGACCGCATTGTCTCTGAGGAATACACGAGTAGTTGCTATCGCTGCTGTAGGTAGGTGATACCGCGCGATTGTTCCTCCTACGCGGGCTTCTATTATTTCTATTTCTCGACGAGTTATTTCTGTTGTTATGACCGCATCCGTTGCCTCCAGTTACAGGGCCAGTGCCACCAAATTGATTATTGTATTCCATTGTATCGGCATAGAGACAACTTGATTCTGAACACGAGCAACAGAGCTCCGAATGAGTGTTTGAGTCGCAGGATTTCCTGTCCCACTCTTCGTTTTCATGCTGATAGTGATTGTCATTTCTGAACATTTCGTCCTTGTGGTTACGGTAGACTTCGTCGTTGAGGGACCCGCCGCGGTCTAGGTGGTGGTTCGGGTGATTGGGCCGACTGTAGCCCGGGTCGTGGCTCCGGTAGTCTTCTCCTAGTCCATTCTGATGCCCGTAAATCACAGATCCGCTTTCGTATTCATTTTCTTGGTTCTTGAAATCATAATGGGTGAAGCCTTGAGGGAACGATGGAACTGGAGGTGGATTCGTTTGCGGTGGTAAGGTTGTGTATCTTCCCTGCTGATAGTTGCCTGCAATAGTATTGTCATGTTGCGTTGACAACTGACTGTTCCATGGAGTCGGTGATGACGAAAAATTGTTACCGATACGCACCGGTGGTGTCGGGGGACTCTGTGAATTCGTTGTATTGATACCATCGAGGTCATTCTGGACACTGCGTTTTGCCAGATGGGGACTAAATGCCGCCATTTGCTGCTGCATCCTCGCAGACAGCGATGTGCCGCCTGCACTGGTACCAGTCCCTACAAGACTTCCACCAGCAGGCGGTGGATGTTCAGGTGGTGGCGGCAACATGTCACACCAATTAGGCATACTCGTCTGACTCGTTTGATTATTGTCATTTTGGTTCAAACGATACTGCTGCGTGCGTCTCTGCGCGTCAGCATTGTCATCGGTATACGAACTGCTGGCATTGTCACTGCTAGGTGACAAAGTAGATTGGTTGTGATCTTGATTGGAATCTAAATTTGAATAGTCCGGCTTCATGCAGGAATCACTGGAGTTTGATTTTTGTCCGCTGCCTTCCATTGAGTCTGGACTGCGATTACCAACACACAGGGTCGTCGTCGCATAAGGTTCTGGCGGAGCTTGTAACTGTTTGCGTGTGTTGTAAAAAGTCGTCAAATTTACTTCCGCGTACTCGGACCCAGCCATACTGACGATTCCCGGGGCAATCATCTGCTGATTGTTCAACAACTTTGTCTCGCAATCTTTGTCATTGGAACTCTGCAAAGTATTTGTTGGTCTCCATCCGCGTTCTAGCCACAGCGTGTCTTTATTTAGTTGACAAATGTCATTGGCAGTGCCTACTGGTACGCTGAGATGTCCCAATTGTTTGCTCATAGCCTGTCTACGGCGCATATAGAGGACACCAACCAGTCCAGCGACAACAGTAAACACCATTGTGATCATCAATACCAAGAACCAAGTCTCCGTAACTACAGACATCCCACCGTGACTTGGATCAGTTCGTGGGGGTAATTGTGTCAATTGTCCAGGATCCATATTCAATATCGTTGGGTTTGAGTAGGGACCAATACCGGCTCGTGTTAAACCAGCAACACGTGCTGTGTACAAACCTCCGGTTGTTAAACTATTTATAATAACAGAAGTTGTCGATGCATTTAATGACATTTGTCCCAGCACTTTATTGCTGCTATTACTCTTTATTTGGATTTTATACCCGATCAATTCTCCATTTTGCTCATTTTTTGGCGGTGGCTCCCACCGTACGAACGCGGAGGTCATATTTATCATACCAACGTGGACGTTTTCCGGTGCACCTGATGGTATGTCTTCTAATGTCGTGGCCAATTGGACGTTACTTGGTCTGCCTTCAATTGTCTTATAAAAAGGGACGAGAAAAAATTCGTATAACGTGTATTTTTTAAGATTCGTCAAAACATAACTCGTAGCACCGGCATTTAAAACTGTTACCATCTGGTACTCTGGTTTGTTGGAAATCTCGCGGTATCTTATGTAGAGACCTTCGACCAAATCCGCTGCGCCGAGAATGTCCCACATTATTTTGACGCTGGTACTGCTGACGGGTTGAACTTCTCTGAGATGAAGAATTTCGCTGTTGAGTCGATCGCGGGCGCGAATCAGTTCGATTTGGGGAACTGAGTACTGGTTTTGGCTGGTGGTGTGAGCGGTATCTGACGATGGACCCGGCAGTGATAGTCCGTGGCTGTTTTCAGCGCGAACAAGAAATACGTATTTGGTGTCGGGCTTCAAGTCAGTTACAGTGTAGGTGTCATCAGTGACGCCAGTCGCGGCGACAACCCATCCGGTATTTAAATTACTGCTGAAGTACTCGATGTTGTAGCCAATTATTTTGCTTTTGCCCTCCTGACCTGGACTCCATGTGAGCGTTACCGAGGTGCTGGTAATGTTGACTATTCTCGGTTTACTCGGATTTTGCGGCAGTGCTGAGATATCTGGGGTTTTGTGGAGTGTCGTACCAGAGCTTATGGTCAAGGTGGCTGACCATGACGTGTTGCCAGACTCGGAGGAGGCGATACACGTGTACAGTCCACCATCGGCCATTATTAAATCGTTAACTATTAATGTCCCGTTGCTGGACATCGTTATTCGGCTACCCAGAGGCACTAAATCACCGTCTTTGTGCCAATGAACGCGGGGTGTTGGTGTACCCACTGCTCGGCATGGCAAATAAGCGGTACTTTTAAGCGGCAGTGTTTGATTTGCTGGTCCTAGTTCTATTATTGGCGGAGGAACTTCTTCGATCGGCGTAACCTGGAATAAAACAAACATTAATCATCAAGTTTATTTAATTACGTGTATTTTAAAACGTTGACATTGATTAAGACTGTATAATATTTACCTGAAGAAAAACGGTTGCCGTGCTGGCACCAGCTTGACTTATTGCGCTGCAGACGTAGTGTCCCTCGTCCTTCTTAACAACCTGCTTTATGTGCAAACTGCCGTCTTCGCTTACTGTATAACGGCCCTGGTACACATTGCCGGGAAACATCAGCTCCTGGGAGCCTTCACGGGTCCAGAAAATCGAAGGCTTCGGTGCACCACGGGCTGAGCAGGCGAATGATACGTCCGAACCACCGCTCACGGTTTCATCCTTCGGGAAGTTTGTGAAGACCGGTCGTGCTGTAATGTAAAACGAGATGAGTCTCTTTCTCTCTCTCTCTTTCTCATCTTCAGATGTCTATCTTCATGGACTCTAATTAAATCACCCCTGCTACTATACAGCTTCTGGTTCTGTTACTGCCAAAGCACCGGGCAATGCGTCTCGGTCTCACTGAGACTGAAACCGAGACGCAAGGGACGGCTCTACAAAGTCTCATTGCAAATTCTAATTAAACTACTCTTGAAACCCGACGAATAACAATGAAATAGCTTTTGGGGTAAAGTAATAATAAAAATATAAATATAAATAAAATACCCTCCTGTTAATAAATCGATATAATAATATTTAAAAATAATTTCCCGTGTTAATTTTACTTTGTCTCGGTAATTATTTTTTTATTGTAAAACATAACATCGCTTATTTAAATTTTTATTTATAGTTTGCTTCGTAAAGTTATTATTAATTTACTACAAGTCTAGACATTTTTACCTAAATATATGCTAATATTATTCAGTGTATTTGTGTTATTATATTTTTAAATATATTCCGATTCAAAAGAAAGATGTTGTTGGATATAGGGGAGGGTGGGGCAGAGCGGCCCCCCTAAGCCAATTATTATTTTTTGTGGCTTTCAACCATAAGATCACTTTACTTTTGTCCTATTTCGAAAAAATTTATGGACATTTTGCCAAAATTCTGAAAAATTTTTTTTTTTTTGTGGGGCAGAGCGGCCCCCCTTCAAAAAGTGATAAAAAAATTTTTTTTTTCGTTTTTTTTTTTTTAAATTGTTTTCATCATTAAGAATGTATTTCTTTCTCTTGACAACTATTTTTGGTTTTATATTACTCGAAAAAAATTTTTTAAAGCGTAAAAAATCGTTCACTCTCGATTACCTTAATTACTAATTGTTATTTAATAAAAAAAAAAATCAATTCTATAATTTTACTTTATTTCAAAAATTTATCAACTAAAAAAAAAAATTTAATTTTTATAAATTTTTAGTGACCAAATTTGCCTCTTACATAAAGAAACGGCCGAAAAATATGAAAAAATAATTTTTTCGGAAGTTTCGGCTGGTCCATTTTGCCCCAGGTGTTATGCATAGGGCTAGAAATGTGGAATTATAATAATTTTTTTTTAATTTGACGATAAAAATATGAAAAAATCACTTTTTCAAAATTTTGGGCTTGTCCATTTTGCCCCAAATGTCATGCGTAGGGGTAAAAATACGCAAACATATCGGATTTATAGTAATTAGTCGAAAAACAAAAAATTTTTTTTTTGGTCAAAATTTCAGGGGGGCCGCTCTGCCCCACCATCCCCTAATAAAATTTTAAATTAAATATTCGGTTGGTGCTTACATTGGACGGTGAGTGTTGCGCTCGCCGAAATAACCCCGACCCCGTTTTCCGCGTGACAAATATAAGTCGCTGCGTCTTGGGGCGTAACTCGTTCAATACGCAGACTTTTGTCGTCGAGAATGTGTCCACGTCCGATGGGCATTTTTCCATCGTGTCTTCGCCAGAGGATTTCAGGCGCCGGGTCGCCGCCAACCCGACAAGCGAATTCGGCTGTTTGATCTACCAGGACTGTTTGGTTTTGTGGCGTCGCCAAGAAAAATGGTTTCACTAAACAGATTAAATTTTTATTTTAATTTCTCATGGACATGAAACTCTTTTTTTCTTTTTAAATAAATCATTTTTGAAATTTATTCTTACCATGAACAGTTAGAGTCGCAACAGCAGATTCTTTGTCGCCGACCATGTTGTGAGCGACACATTGATATTTTCCTTGGTCTGTTTGTCGGACATCAGAAATCATAAGATTTCCACCGTCGACAAGAGTTATTCTGTAATAAATAAATTAACTTTTATTTTTTTAATACGAATATTTAAACAATAGGTAGAACAAGTGTTTTAAAATTGGCGGTTAGATTGTCATAAGGGTTCTGTTATTGCCGGTAGAATCGATGGTTTAACAATCGAATTTATATTTAGAGCAGAAACATCACTGGCATCGGCGGATAGCAATTAAGCCGAGTTCAAACTCACGGAATGCCGCGTTCTCTCGGATACGAATAGTCGCTCGGCAGAGTATATATATATATATATATATATATGAAGCCGGGCCACGACAACGGCGTGCCGTGAAATCGATGGATCCTCGATTGTGTCCTCTAATTTATAGTATCAATTAATTCTAGTGACGGCGGCATGCAGGTCAGAGGGCTCCCTCGGGGCAACTGCGGTCGTTGCGCAGCGCTAACGTCGACAGATTTAATTTCTATCAGTTACTCTAATTTATAACCCCGTGATTATTACCCGAAACCCACAGCCTCCATCACGATACCGGCTTGTCAAAAGGATCTAAGTGTTTTTCAGAATTTTAAAATACATAATCATAGTAATTTAGAAATATATTTTTTTATACTTCCATCCGACTCCTAGAAGCTCGAGAAAATATGATTTAAACTTTTAATTAAATTACTCCGTCTCGCGATATTTAACCGTGTGTGTACATACATTGTGCTAAAGGTTTTAAATATTTAAACTGCCGTGAGGGATCTTGATGAAGAATATATATATGTTGTGTAATAATTCTCGAGCGATGAGACAATGTGTGTAATATAAAAGGATGAGTAGTCAGTAATTTCGGTGAATAAGTAAGATTAAGAGTAAGACTAAGACTGTAACTACATAGAAACTAGTAAAAGCATTTTGTGCATCACCCACACCTCGGAACATAACACGGGCAAGCCAGTAAGTTATATAGCTACAATGTGAATGTAAATAACGAGTTCGTCTTGGTCTTGAGGACGCTAGTACTCGGTGGCGGGCGGCGGGCGGACTCGAGATAACGCAGCAAGAATTATAGAGGACATCCTTTAGCGGCATTCTCATGCAAATGCGCAGTAGATTACGGGGGCCCTTGTGTCTTTGGATTATTACCATTGGTGATGGTGGTAGTGGTGGGCTCTTCAAGTACCACCGGGCTTTTACCCGTCTCTCTACTCGTTTCTCTTATTGGCTCGAGCCCGAGCTAACTCTTTACTCTTGGCTGTGCTAAGCGAGGATACTCATACTTGTAGTATGTACGAAAGCCCGCAATGAGATCCTGAATTCCATCGCGGTGTAAGAACGAGAGAGAAATTAATCGGTGGGAATTATTCAACTGGTTCTAAGCCCTTTCATCCGCACAACATACACACACACACATATATATATACACACATATATACACGAACTCTCTCAATATATTTACGCTCGTGTACTTGTGTGCACTTACGATAATTTTAATGTCATTAACTATATTTTAATACTCGTTATTATTTTTTTTTTATTCCCGAGAGAATTTAAAATCTTAATGATGACCAAGAAAAATAGTGTCAATTGTACAGTTAATCGGGGTATTAATCATAAAGTAAATTACAAAGTTAAATAATATGAATGAGCAGTACGATAAGAAAGTAAAGGACTTGTACAACAATTTTATTGTGGGATTTAGAAATGTAAATATATGTAATGTAAAGGGTTATTTTATTTTATTAAATATAATATGTGTATATATTATATTTAAAGATGAAGTGAGACAACTTACCGTTTAGTAGACTCCAAGTCTATGACATGGCCATTTCTTTTCCACTGTAGAGTTGGCTCCGGATGACCCCGAGGTGGCCCGCACTCCAGCAGTGCGGTCTCTCCGGCGGCGACCCTCGTGTTCTGAGGTTGCGCCCGGAACTCATCTCGTAACACTGTAACAATTGCCAAGAGAAAACAGATTACCCACTGATGCTATTTGTATTATATTATATAGTTTCAAACAAGTTTACTTGCATACCACTTTGTTACTACAATTTATCCTTCAATTATTTATCTTTTGTTATTATTAAACGTTTCTATTATCATAATTAAAACAATGCGCCATTAGTTACGAAATTTATTTAACTGCATAATAAAATTCCGAGTTTAAATCACGGAATAAAATAGTCGAGAGTAAGAACTCAGTTCTTAAGCTTAAATTTATGTGAAGATCTATAAAAATTTATAAATAAATGAGTTGGGATTGTAAAACTCGAGATAGATATCGACTAGCTGGTGCAATTTCGAGGATCGATTGTAACGCCATTTCTCCGAGGCATTGTAAGACAGAAGGGTCAAAGGTTCTGAGGGTTTTCAGGCCCTCACTGTCCTTATTCACTGCGCTGGCTCTTTCTCATCTTTATCCTCTTCTACCTTCACCTCTATCTGGCTTTACAACTCCTGGCTCAACATCTATCTACTTTACCCTCCTCCCACCCTTTACGCTAGCTGTCCTCCCTATCCGGCACGGCATTATATTTTGAACCCTCTGAGGGTGAGACCTACACGTATATTTTGAATGTACACTCACATGCTTGTGTCCAACTTCCAACTTAAATTCGCCTTTAGCCTCCATTCAATCCTCCTACTTCGCTACTCTGCTCACCTTCCTCTACTTTTCACCCCGACTGCATTCGCGTTTATCGCTATTGCCGACGTCCTGACGTATACCATTATCATTTATCACGAACGGCTTCGGACCATTTACGAAATGCGTCCGTTAAAGTCTACGGCATCACTATTTGAATTGATAAATTTCACGCTACTCGGAATATTTTTTATTTTTTAAATAAAATATTTTGTTATTACTTTTGCTAAAAATATTAAGTAAAGACATGGATGTAAAATTATATTAGAGTATATATATAAGAAAATGAAAAGCAAAATAGAAAAAGGTTTTGTCTGATTTTTTCTCGAGGTTTGTTGCTGAGTGATTGGCAAAGATGTTGGACATGTGAGTGTGTTGGCAAATTCGGATGTATAAAAAAAAAAAATAACAAATCTCGTGAGGCGTAATATTTTTTTGGAGAACTACTTTAAATCAAGTAGCTGAGAGAACTGACGCAAAGTGGTTCCGGCGGAGATTAGAAAAAGGGACGTGAGTAGTGTGAAAGTGAAAGTGAATGAGAGCTAAAGTATATAAAAGAAGAAGAAGAAGAAGAAGAAGAAGAAGAAGAAGAAGAAGAAGAAGAACCAACGAGCGAACTAAGGATGAAGAAATAAGTTTCAACATGGGGTTTCGCAGACAACGGTCTTTTATACTGAATTCTGTTGTGTCCATTTCGATGATTGACATTTCTTCAATTTTTTTAATGCTCCAAGAAATATATTTATTTTAATGACTCGAATTTGCGGCAATATGGAGTTTAATCACTTATAATTTCAAACGAGTTAGTTATTAGTCGGTTATTATTTTCTGTGGAATTTTATCTTATAAATTCCTCATTTAGATCGAGATAATGATCGTGTTAGGATTTCTAGTCCGATTCTTTTGTGGAAATATATTTTTTTTATTTTTTAACTCATGGACGTGTTTCTATTCAGGGAACGCGCTAATTGAAACATCTCTTTGGTATCCAACGATCGTGATATCAAAACTTTAATTACTTTATCTACAACATTATTTCAAATTCCGTAATTCAATATTTTTATATCGATACTCGCTATAGAAAAACGGGGCACGGTAGAATTTATATTTATGATATAAATAAAATTGTAAAGGAAAAAAGAAATTCAATAAAAATAATGGTAATAAAAAGTTTTATTAATGAAAAAAAAAAAAAAAAAAATAGTAAATACACATTCGTTTAAAATAAAGTCGATAGTGGATGCCAATTAAGCTTGTCCGTAGATTCAATGGAATCGATATTACACATCGCAAGGTAAAATATTTTTATTTTTGTTTAGCGTACATTGTACATACATGACCCAGTGTACAGACTACAGTCTACAGCCCACTATTAAATGAATATGAAAAGAGACTGGAAGGCTAAAAAAAAAATTCATCAGACTTTTACGACTTCCCTATTGTCCGTTATCGTTATACAAATTAAAAACGGGTTGTGTTCGAACGGGAAAACAATCCTCAAAAAGTCTTTTGACACTTTTCAGGTCCGCTCATTCTGTATTGCCCTGCACGCATTACCTTCATTTTTAATTAGTAAACACGGTGGTGCCGTGACAAACAATGTCCTCCACCTAGAGGATAAAGCATTGATGTCAGGTTCCATTTAACATAAATACTTAAATAAACAAAAAAAATTTCATTAGAGTAAACAATGAAAAGCGGAGTTAAAGAGAAAATATCTGGACAAAAAGGCCAATAAATAATTTAAATAAATAATGAAAACAAGGATGTTTTCAGTTTTACAGAAGTGAAATTTAAAAAAAAGTGAATAAATAATTTTTTATTGCTAATTACCTGTCTCAGAAGTTAAAGAGTATTGTCGTGGTTTTTTTGTGCGCGTATAATTGTGGGTGTTGTTGAGAATAACCGTAAATAAACCGTGCTAAATCGTTTAGCACAACAACTTCTACCTTTTCTTTTACATATTAATAAATTTAAATATAAATAGATATATATATTTTACACTCGGTTATGTGTTTGTATAGTAGCAATTATTATTATAACAATTTACAACACAATCCGAATGTGAATAATGTGTTTGACAGTCGCGATAGATTACTCAAAATCAGTAAATTTTCTATATAAATTTCGGGAATACGATCTGGGTGTTTAAACTCTGTTGGTGTACAGTGAAATGTATGACGATTAATGGAGAGTTTGTAATATATTCAGGACACGCGCCAGTCGTGACATACGGAGGACACGTGACTGTTTTGTCTGTGAGTATCGTGGAAACGGTGAGCCAGAGAATACCCAGATTTAAACTAGCGTCTAGTCGGGAAATCGCTTTCCACAGAATAAATGGACATGAAACAGTGTTGATACATAGACTAGGTCATGTAGCTAGTGCAGTCTAGTGTATCGATTGTTTCTGAAACTACAGAGTGTCCAGATTTGGGTCTACGCTTGATGTACTGTTGTTGTGTTATGTCATGAAAGGACGATCGCAATTCAACTGGCATTCACTGTACTGTATCATCAAATCGTTGCCTGGCTTTTGTCATGCTTCATGTGTTGTATTTATCTATATATACATATGTATATATGACGTTTGTAGTTTGAGGAAATTCAGTGTCACACAGAATCCTGTCTCGTTTGTTTAATCGACAAACAGATAGTTATGCTGCCACGCGACTATTGTTTGGGATAATGATCCAAGGAAGTTACTTATGACATATTCACTTCTCTGTGTTAATATTGTAATCTTCAATACATACACCTATATGTCTAATGGGATATGTGCATTGTTAAGGTCCAAGGAATAGCTTCATCGCCAATATAACAGATGGGCACCAGTTAAATTTCCATATTTCTTTGATTAATGTATGCACTGGCATTCCATTACCTTTTTTGGTTATAACCGGTACTACGCTATATCATAAAGTACGAAAATATATTTTCTCAGCTACGAATAGAAGCCGTAGAAAGTTACTTTTGTAAATATATATGTTTAAGACGATGGCGGAGGAAGTCCCGTGAGACAAAGTAGGTTTCCTTGAAAAGGGACTACGAGTGAAATAAGAAAAATAAAATGAGACATGGTTGATTTATAGGTCGAGTTTTATCGATGGACTTGAGAAATGGGCAGATGCGTGACCCTCGTTGCTTCCTAGGTATAAGAAAATACCTAAACAGCGTCAGAGTTAACATTTATTTTATATTTTATTTATTTTTTATCCGAGACAATGGAAATACGTGTTAGTTTAACTGCGGGAATGGATATTTTTACTTTTTCAGGAAAATATTCAACTGCAGATGGGCCAGAATATTTAATTGTGTGACGTATTTTACAAGATGCTTGGGATAGTTCAGATGTGTGTGGACAAGTGGTTGAATAATCATGATGATGATGATGGTGGCGATGGTGGTGATGGTGTAGGGCATATTGATCTCTCGTGAATCATGTTGAAGTAGTTATGCAGGTTTACGATCTTCGAGTAAACTCAACTCCCTTGACGAGGAGCAACGGAAATTCAAGTAGATGTTGCATAGTAAGCTGCTGTGTGTTGAGTTTCTCTAGCAAACTCGAATTCAGTGGGTCGTTCACGCGAATACGTGACTACCACCGATTAGCGTCAATGAAGCTCTATATATTTGCATCGGGTGTACGCAGAGCAGTGCCATCAGAAACAGTAGCAACTGGCGTGCAATAGTTGTGTTACTGAGAGAGCAAGTGGCAAAGCTAAACTGGCAGTAGAATTCGGGTACAGGACATTTGAATATCTGTCTCCGTTCACGATTATACGTAACCACATCCCCATTGACTTTACTTGCAGAGGATTAAATTGCAGATTTTGACTCACTTGAATTTACCTAATGGCCAAAGTTAGCTATCTCGTGGGCAACCTTCACTGCAGCACTACTTGCTACCTCTCTCGACTAATGTCCAACGGTTTTGACACTTAATATCAACAGAACTCTCGGCATTTAATTTAATTTCGTTATTTGATCTATTAATAACAATCATAATATCATTTGATTAAACAATATTTTACAATTTGACAACCGATAAGTGCCAAAGTGACTTCTTTTTAGATCGTTAAATCGAGCGTAAGGGAAAATTGTTTCAGCTTGTCTGAACTTATATATAAATTTAGGGAAGGAAGCATTTATATCAAGGAGCTCAGTTATATTGTATATATATCGGCTTTAGAAATTATTTGTCTCTCTTAGTGATGTGAATTTCTCATCCCACTGGGGTGGAGAGGATTGAAAGGAAGGAGTTACCCCCCGGTCCCTGGATCCTGGACCAGTCAGCTAATGTAGCCAGTGCGTTTCACATGGGGTCGCATCCCCATAATGTGTGAATATATGTGTTTACTGAGTGTGGGTACATGTGTGTAGTTACAGACTCGATGTTTATATTAATGTTGTGTAGGGGACATCCAAAGGACAAGTGTGGGTGTTGGATGGATGGATTTGTACGACTTGTATTCAAACATGTCTGCATAGATATAGATGTCTGCCTGTCTGTGTTGCATATATATATGTATTTATTTATGTATATAGCTGGTAAGTGCGGGAATGTTTGGATACACGGATAGGGGGAATTTGTAATTCGCGACATTTGTTAGCATTTACTGTCGAATACGTGGCAAAGTCTGTACCAGAAATTAGATTCCGGGAACCGGAGAATTGGGGTAAACTTTTGTGTAAGGCGACAGATAAACTTTTTGTTGTTCACAAAATACTTTTAACGTCAATTGATTATTTATATATTTTGTTATACTTTAAGTGAAGGCATGCGGCTGGCACCAGAGTGTCTGGACGGGAATAAAAATAATGAATAATAAATTATTATCATTATTTTCGTTTTCTATGAATAAAGAGAATTGTCGAATAATTCTAGGAAATATATTTACGTAACACTGGCAGTAAATTAAACATTTAACGTACGTGGAAAATACTTGAAGAGTTTTTCTTTTAAATATTAATGAGGAGGAATTTAAACATAAAAGTTGTTGAAGTATTTATTAATATTTGAAGTATAAGCGATGAATTTTATAAAATATTTATGTAAATAAATGAGTTAGTTAGCCAGTGATTAAAGTTAACTTGGCAGAATAATGTTGAAACAATGCGAGTGGTGTTTGTAACGTTGGAATGCTATTCGTTTAATTTAAACAACCGTAGCCCCGTGTGTTCCCGATTTACCGAGCCGTGAGTTATTTTATCATACTACTCACACATTAATTTGTTGTATATTCATTTATGTATGTATAATAAGTATATAAATTTATAAATGTATTTATACATGTATGTGTATTGTATGGGATGCTATAAACTTACTTTGACCCCCCACACGTGCAAACTATTTAATCATAATTTCGGGCTCTGTAAATTAAACCCGTTTTCAACAACGGACGTTACTTGTTCTCTTTTCTCCCCGACTACTCTTTTAAACTCACTACTAAATATCCGCCGAGACTTTTGCTCGCGATGTGGGAGCATGGAGAAAATAATAAAATAACAAGAAAAAATCCGGGCGTGAAAGCGAGAGGAATTAAAGTACGCGAGGAAGAGGAAGAGTCAGAGAGCGAGGGGGGCATGGAAAGGTTATGGAAAATTGAGAAGCACGAAAAGGTTATTGCGCAAGGATGAGACACACTGGATTAAAACATAGCCGGGTTAATAGCGCGATGTAGTCTAAGTTATAGCCAATTAAGATTAAATCCGGCGATTTCTAAAATTATACGAAATGGAAAATGGAAACCTGGTCTCGTTGCACCTTTCAATATATTAATTATCTAGTCTAGACACACACTGGGTAACCTCGCTCCCAACACTGGATACTACTTCTAATAGCTGTTTCGTATCACCTTTCCGATATTAATTGTCACAGCACGTTATTACATTGCCGTATAATTGGAGCAAATTGTAATTACGCTATCATCACGATATACATTTATTCAAGTGTGAATCACCACTCGATATTACCGTGAATTAGTTTTAATAAATTATATATATTTTATCAGTCCATTTATAGCGACTAATTTTGTCAATGTGAACTTGCAACTCAATCGCATCCAGTTATATACCATCGAATGTGATTCCGAAACTAATGCCGTAAATTTATCTAATGTTTCGAGCCCTCCTCTTGTTGATGATGATAGTTATTTGATGTACTGAATGTATGCAGACTGCAGAACACCAAACAGAATTTACATAGAAATAGTCTATGTATATGTATATACATATATATAAGTTGAGTTTATTTATGCCTGGTACATTGGACGGCACGCGATTCCATTTTGACACGATACCTTGAGTAACAGTGAAGCTAGATTTGTAATAGTTGTTGTTGTTGTTGTTATTGTTGTAGTTGTAGTTGGAGCAGTAGGTCTAGCTGGTAGTAGTGGTTTAGTGATAGTTGTTTGCAGGATATGTAGTGGATAGACATATAGAGCAATAGCCAGGTATCAGTGATGCTTTACCCTCTGAGTAAACGTTGTTAGCGAACTTGTCGTGTTAGTGATTTTGTATGCTTCACCGGAGACGTGAGCAGAACCGAGTACCGAGAGCAGAGCTTTCGAGATGCATAATATACACTGAAATACTCCCGATGATGGCTGTTGGTCGGTGAATTCGAATCGTGGATTGTTTAATCGTGATAACTATCGCCATTAACTTTTAAATATTTTATGCTCTTTTTGGTCTAGGCTCTGGATCTGGTTCTGGTTTATAATTTTTTAGCCAAGGTGGTTTGTAAAATAATACCTCTATAACGAGTATTTTGCAATTGTAATATTCGTCAGTGAATAATAATTTTAAAGTGAGAAACACGAAAGCAAAACACTTGCATATAAAACCGGATGTGAATAACAGCGGTAGCAGAAACAGTAGCGGCATCAGTAGCGCCAAAAGCAGTAACAGTAGCAGTATCAGTTAGTATAGAGTATAGAAGTGTAGTGTTGAGTGTATAACCGCCAGAGAGATGGTTAAAATTTACATCGATTTACACCCTCTGTGAATATCGGGTTACCTCGATCCTCTGTATGGATTTATCCAAAACGCAATCTCGCTCCTCTGGTCTTGCATAGTCGATTTATATTTTCAAATATTCAGCTTCCGGGAAAGCAAAACACGTTTCTCCAAGCGTAACATACACTTACACTCTCGCGAACACACACACGTTTTATTTATATTTATATAAATGCCCGATTCACCAGTTGTATAGTGTTATAGTTTTAGTTCAAGTTTTACTAGTTATATTGTAATGACTACTGCTCCCTGTGCAAGCGACTGCGTTGTTTTAGATTACAGTACGAACATTTAGTCTGTAAATGACGGTTTTAGTTACGATAATGACAAGTTAACGTTGTGTTGTTAATTTTAGATCCTAGTCCTGTCACACCCGTTGTTTCTCTCCTTTCAGTTCACCAGATCTTTACACTTTTCTCTTTCTCATTCTCATTTTCTACCTCTATTTAACTGTTCCGCGCTCAATCGAATTCGATTTCACCGCCTACGTCGCTACCGATATAACCCGAGTATCCGAGGATGTACATGAAAAAAGAAAATCAAAATTTTAAAAATAATATTAAATGGGTATATATGTATATATATTTATGGTGAACCTCAACTAGGTCATCGAGCTATGTCCACAGTCTATCAATCTATTTTCGAATGGATTTTATAAAGCAATTATCTTGCCGTTCTTCATCAATTACTCGGACATTGATTGGATCCATTTTCATTTTACCAAACGCGACTAAAAGGTTATTTTTAAATCTTTTTTTTTTACAGTACTCTACTCTATATTCATCATCGAATCGGTGACGAAAGAACTATAGTTCACCATTTAAATACATTCAATACCTTGTCTTCCTCAATGACATTTTAATTATAATGTTCAATCAATACGACCGGATTAAGTATTAACGTCATATCATACCATTGATCCAGTAACCCGACAAATAATAAATGAAATTCTTAATCAACTAATGTCTCCTCATACGACAGTACGACGGAGAATAAGAAATGTCCTGATGCTCAAGGGATTGCCACCCTCGCAGAGCCCTTGAAAACTCGGTTGTCGCTGATATCACAGGGCGTTGCTAGATTCTCCTCTCCATGCACGAGTGACGTACCAAAGTGACATCAACGGGGGTTTCGTGCTTGCAAATACCGTAACCGAGTTATGGTTTGTGTGTCCAAGGATGTGTCATGCCTTGAGTTGGTTCTTCCTGCTCTCACTTGCTTATACACATCCACTTTGTGATTGTGTTAGTTAAGATCAACTAACCGGGAACAACCGCTGCCTTTAAGGCTTAATCTCGCTCTCATGGGGACATAACTACAACAAACCCTAAATCCCTTTACATACCATCTGATAATCTTTATCTTCGCTTTTACGTTGCTAAAAGTATAACTTTTAGCTTCATTAATTTTAATGTTCGTGTAAAAATAAAAAAAATACTGCCGCGAATAAAATTTTTATGGACCCAATGGATTCGTTATACAATACAATGCTCATAAAAAAAAATAAACTAGTGTAATGAAAATGTTAAATGTTTTATGTGAGGCGTAACTTTTCATACCGGCTCTATCTCAAATTTTTTTATCCCAATACCGTGTCCGCGGAGATGGATGGGAGCGTTAGATTGCGTGCCGTGCCATGCAACAATTTTTTTTTTTTTATTTCTATACTACAGAAACTTATAACCTGTAACACACCCGTCATAACGTGCTGGCAGCCTAAACATCTGTCTAATTAAAACAACTCTTGATATATACTAAATAAATTAATCCACATATAAATAATAGCTATTTTCATCCACATTATACACGAAAACGTCGTATAATACAGATGTTGCCAGATTAACGTTCTCGTAAAACAAGATTATCCTCTGGTGACGAAGCATGCACCTTTCTCATTTAAAATCAACTGTTAACCCGTCAGACTCTTGCTCTCCTTCCCCTGTATTGCTTTCATTTAACTTGGGGTTTTATTATTCTCATACATTTCTTTGGTCTTACACCTCAAGTTGCGCGTGCGGATACTTCCTCTTTAGCTTCGCGTGAGACGAATGAGTTTTTTGCCTTGGTCTCGTTATCCAGGCTTGTATGCCATAATTTATTATTATTATTATTTGTGTTATTAGCATTATATATATATATATATATATATAGATATATATTTTTTTATAATTTAAAAAAGTGCACACGAGTATTGGGTACTCACAGTGTTATTTTGATTGACATTGATAGCGCATAAAAATCTGTTGGTTATTGGGGTTCGCAGATATTGATTTTCAGAGGTGCGGTCACTTAAACAAGTACCATAAATTTAAATAATTTTTCGGCTTTACATTATTTATATTACGGCAATCCAATAACGATAAGTGTTTTTGCAAGTGACTTTTCATTTTGTTAAATCTAGTGCGCTTATCTTTAAACGGTGAATATATATGTATATGTATATGTATATGTATGTATGTATAAAGTAGACTGAGGCAAAGCAATAGCAATAATACTCACTTGAACCTCCCGATTTCCGTGCGATTCTCGGCGGTATGAGTTTTATACGTATTGCTTGACGTGAGTAATGGTCCGAGTAAATAGTTGAGAATATTGCTGTTATATATTTATATGTTTGGATAGACATATATGTGTATATATTTATGCTTTTAGATTTTCTCAGGCATTTTTACTCAATATACCTTTTTCTTGTCTGGACGCGTATTATTTTTTACTCGTGACTTTATTCAATTTTTCCTACGTCCGTTTACGTTAAAAATATTTACGGATATTTTTTATTTATATCTACAGTTTTTTTGGTTGGCGAAAAAAACCCACGCGCGCGGTGTAATATTTAAGACAGCAACATTAAAAAATAAAAGCTCAAAGGGAGATCGAGGGTGGAAAAAGCTATTTTAGACAAAAAAAAAAAAAGTAAAGATCTTGAAGAGCACAACCTTAAATTACGAAAGCGCTTGAGAGCTTTGTGGAAGAAAAGATAGCGAAAAAAAAATGATGATGAAAAGAAAAACCCAAGATCAACGAAAAAAACTTGCCTTTTAAAAAGTTACTTTTTCCCAATCTTTATTTTTTAGTTTTTGAAAACTCTATTTTATTTCTCCTTATCCGGATTCTTTTTCACTGGCGTTTTCTCTCATTATCGCTTTTAATGGCATTAGAACAATTCGCCCAAACGTTAAAAAATAAACCAAGATAAAAAGAAACAACTATCGACGTGGTTTTCACTCGTGTCAAAGTCAAGTTAAATTACTGGACGATATCCTGCCGATTTTTTACCCCATAATTTAATTATATCATGTGGAATGAGTTAAGTACATATATGAATATGAATATAAATACAAATGAATGATTCAAAGATAATTTGCAGTGACGGTAATCCGAGGTCAATAAACTATCGATACGTTTCACTGGTTCTTGACGTCCGTCCTCTTACTAAGAATGACAACCAGCTGCATTAAAGTGTCCTCGTATGGCGAAAGTTTAAGTGGGAAAATCAATGACACTTGACATCCACATCCACCAGTTCCATTAGCCAACCACGTGTTGTCTGGTGTAAAAACAATGATCCACTTCTTGTCTATGCACTCGACAGCATTTGGTACCACATAATGATATATAAATAGAAAAAAAAAGATGGATGTCTTCATAGGGAGGGAAATATAAAGAGAATTAAATAAAGAAAGTTTCAGTGCAATGGGGCATAGGTATTCTACCCCGTAGTTTCATCCCCATGAGTCATCGCAGCTTCATGTGACCCAAGTCGTAGCTTAATCATCATTAACACCCGGTGCACCCGTTACTCTCTCACTCGGTGGCTATTCCAGGCCTTACGCTCGAGAATTGCTCGTACGATTTATTTAACACGTCGTTTCGCTGAATCCGTAAGACAAAGGAGACTCTCACTGCTGTGTGAGAGATATATATTTTACACACGTATATATATATACATATATTTGATCTCTTTGTGCTACGTGACCATTTACAGAAAGAGTTTAATTAAGTTCTGCCCTTTTATTCAGTATAACTCTATATAAACATTATATTACGACACAGCGAACAGCTCTAGGTAGTCTTGGCTCTCGACATATACTCTCTCTTTTTGTTTTTTCTTTCTGTGGATGTGAGTTAATTTAAAGTTTATTAATAATAGCAAAAAATAATAAAGCTAATTGCAATGAGGTACGTTAGTCGTAGATGAAAAAGCTATTTCCTTTGTTCAATTTTAACTAGAAAAGTATGTTTTTATCCTCACGACATTTATATATATATATATTTTCAAAAGTCAAAATTTTTTATGCAAACAACAAAGAAAAGTAATTTAAAACTACTATTTGAATTTAAATAAAATTTTAATTTATAATTTCTCTTGTAATTTTAGCGAATTAAAATAAATTTTTGAGTGGGTAAAAAAAAGCTAGATGACAGGTCAATGTCTTACGGTACTAGTATTTTATAAGTACCTAATCGGTGCTCGACGAGAGCTCGTGAGTTGTTTCCTGGGGGGTGAGTGGAGCGAGTGTAGAGTATATGACCCTCGGTGTCAAAGCCGTATAAAACGGGTCTCCAATTAACAAACTGTGGATCTGGAGCGAAAAAATTCAAGGGTCTCTTTCTCTCATCTTCCCTCAGCAGTTACCCCTCTGGCAAACTAATGAGTGCGAGACACTTGCCAGGGGGCGAAGAAATACACACACACATACATAAATATAAATATGTGTGTTGTGTGTACAGTGTGTATTCGAATGAACGCGTCACGTCAGGTTGATGCGAGACGAGCGTCAAGCAATAAGGGTGCTCAGTATTCTCTCTGTACACATTTGTAAGGATAGCATTCGGCATCAGAAATGAGAGAGCGAGAGAGGAAAGAACTGAAGGGTTGAAAAAGGCGCAGGAAGGTAGGAGGATATCTCGAGGCGACGAACGTCCCGTAACAATTCGCACAACCCTCGTTTGGACGATTCAAGTACTCGGGGAACAATCGGGCTACCCGTTGGTTCTGCGCCCAACGAAACAATAAAATACTCGTGGCTCTTGTCAGAGTGCAATCTAAGATACACCCGGTAGTGCGGGGTCACGCGCGGATTACACCCTGCATTGCATATATCCAGCTCTTCCTGCCTCTATATTGTGTCCTTTATCCTTCACTAAAACTTCTTTGCTCTCCCCATCAACGTTACATGTCTGCCGGTTGTTTGGCCTTATGTTGGATTATTCACAATGTCTTTCGCCAGACGCAACACACCAAAGGACTACTCACTACTCACTACTCTTTACTCTCTACTCTCCACTCTTATTCCACGGTAGGCGTGTCTCAGGTGCATTTTCCTCAGGGGCTGCCTGCTGCATACGAATAAGAATTCTCTAAAAGCTTTTTTCTATTATTACTTATTCTACCGGCTTTTTCTTTACAATTAATCGTCCTAACGATGTCCTGGATACAAAAAATATGCACACACTACACTCTTTTCATACTCATCAGCCATAAAAACAGTCTGCGTATAAATTGAACCCGTTTTATTCTGAAACTGCTTAAATTGAATATTTGATAAACTTTAATCCTGAAAAAAAAAAATTTTTTTATATATTTTTCACGGTATCAACTCGAGCGAAAAAGCATAAAAAATAAAAAAAAAATATTCACACAATGATCCGATCTGGCGTATACCGTGTGTGGTAAAGGTAAATTCACTTGCATTGTGCATTGTCTCCCGGTACGGAAACGCGCAATACAAAAGGGCGGATTTAACGCCAACATTTGCATTTCGCGCAACGACGAAAAAACTCAAGGCAGCCACAAACTGCCTCTTCTTCGCTCAGTGCTCTGCGCTTTCGCCGAGAGAATAAGGAGCTCCTGAAGAATATAGTAGTAAGTAGTAAGTAGTAAGTAGTAAGCAGCAGCAGCAGCAACCAACAAAAAACAAGAACCAGCTACGGAGCGATATACATTGAGATAAAACCATGTAAGTCCCAGAGAACCATTTACGGTTCTTGTAGGAGTGAATAGAATCCCAGTTATACATTATCATTATTTTTATAATATTCAAAACCGCGATTCTGCTGCTCTACGCATATCTACCAGTCCAATAAATGTCCAACTCATACGACCGACAATTATTTAATAATAATGAGCTGAAAAATATCATCTGATTACTTTAAAATCTAAACTATTTTTATTTACTTAATTTATACTGAAATAATATAAGCAAATACTGTCCTCAGACGTCTCCACACAATGAGAGCCAAATATATATGTACACATAAACGAGAAGTTATACAAGTTGGGAGAGTCCTGGATGGTTCTGGTATTCCAGCCCAGAGACACCAGTAACTGTTGTTTATATATATATATATATATATATACATTATTCGTACACATGGCCATTATACAAGACGTAACTCTCTCCCACACCATATTTGATATAATTAAAGTCCATAAATAAACACAATGGTACAAGGTACCGGGTGCAGTAGCAGTAGCAGTAGCAGTAGCAGGAGTATCTATAGGAAGCCCAGTATAAGGGCATTCAATGCAAATGCCGGATAATTCTCTCTCTCTGCTATGTTGCGGGTTAAGGAGACTCTGCTGTAATATAGCTCGAGCTGGCGTCCTCACTACTGAAGAAGATTCTCTTAGCCGACAGATAGATGTGCACTTTCATCTACTCCAGTTGCTGAGCATCCACCGAAATCATCCCTCACTGGCATTATTCAACCGCAATATATTAATTAACATTATTTTAATTACTATATATTTATCGTGCCATGAATAAATAAATAGGTATACGGATAATAATAATAATAATAATAATATTTATTCTTAGACGTAATGAGAGTATTTGTTGGCAAGTGTTGGTACAGCAAAGTTTCATTATTTGGGCTTGTTTTACCCGTATCGGTGCTAATCCTACTTAAGAACTTTGAACAGTACGAAACGAGACATTAGTAGGTGCATAAGAAGTGGAAGAAGAAGAGGAAAAAGTATGAGAAAAAGAATAAGAAGAAGAAGGTCGTGGAGGTAAAAAGAAGAAGGGATGCATCGCTGGGACTGAGAAAATAAGCTCGCGATTAATTAAAGGCCTCTGAAGAGTACTGCGCTGAGAAGAACCCAACCTTACTCTCTCTCAGATACTATCAAGCTCGTTCTTCCGTATAGTATAAGAGCAAGACCGCCGAACAAACAAACAAAGACTGAGGAGAATTATTTTTAATGAAACCTCGTGGTGTTTCTTAACATTTAATGATTCTTTGTAATGTACTTTGCTTAAACTTTATTATAACTTGTTTATTAAAAATAATTTATACTTTTTTTATTCAACAATAAATGAAATTCTATGTGCATCAGCTGGCAAGATATTGCCAATCGATCTATGTCACGATGTCGACAGTTTTAGGGAAAGTTCGATTAGTCGAGGGTGAAATGTCTTTCTTCAATTCCATCGAATGGTCTGGTCTGTAAGTGACTGCGGTAGCAGGAATTATAATTTTATGGGGAACATGCCCAGAATCTATATCTAATGCAGGACGGGTGATGATGCCAGAGGTTTGTGGTCTACTGCGTTCGCTGATCAGATGTAACAACTCACGATCATGACCACTGAGACTCGGAGAGTTTGAGAATAAGGAACAAGGAGCAAGGAGCAAAGACGAGGGTTCATTGGAGATATTCGAAGAGATGGTAGACCAAGAGACATGGGACGTAAGAGCTGCGCTGGGGTAGTGATGAGGAATGAGTGAAGACATTTACCATCAGGGATGGCGACGGCGTCTGGTTGTCGGGGTTGGAAATTCCTCAATGACGACGTCGACACGAGGGAGCCGTATTGGTGAATAGCTTCTCTTTAGTATGCTTACACAAATCAAAGCCAAAGGGATTGGATTTATAAGACACGACAGTTTATATACATTATATATGTATGAATCACTTAATGGAAGTAAACTTGCTGTTCAATATTTGGTATTAGCCTTAATTAAACCACCTTTAGAAAGGACTATTGGGTTTAGCATTTAATCAGCTCTCCAGTTATTCAGTGTCATTAATAAATTATACTTTCTATTGAACGGGCAGCCTATTTAATTCTGCTTAAAGGAAACGAGTCTTTCGGGCGGAAAAAAATGAAAAGTTTCGAGGCTTAGGTCGTTTGGAGACTTGCAGAAGAATCAAGAAAGAAATTCGTTCTTTCTTTGTTCCTTTGGTTCCCTTCTTAGGCCCGACTCATCCGCATAAGCCAACGATAAAGAAAGCAGAAAGACGAGCTCAGATGAAAAAGGGAAGGAGTTGAAGCAAATGCTTTGTCGCAAATTCTTTAAACCACGTCGGCATCTTTAATCCATTTGTATATACGTGTATGAAAAAAATCACACAGTTCGTAGTTATAGAGCACATTGTACGTTAAAACATAAACTCAGTCTCGGGATGGTATTTTTTTTCTTCTTTTTTTTTAGTTTAAAATAAAAATAAATTATAACATCAGAGGTAAAAAAAATTAATATTTATTAGCGTAATCAGGGTATTCAAGTAGACGTTGCTAAAATTGTCTCTGTTAATTGGTTAAAAAATTTACATTACGAAATGACATTCTGCGAATTAATTTCCATGATTCGCTGGACTATACATCACACACATATATAAATATTTATGTATATATACATACATATTTACTGAATTGAATAACCTACTCATCAGTAGAACGTTTTATGCACAAAGAAATCTCATTATTCATTATTCAAAAACGCAATTTATTTAGTGAACTAAAAAATATATCTTTTCTTTCACATCATTTTTCATCATATGTACAAAAAAAAAGGAAATAAGTTAATCTAAGCATTTATAAAGGTCAATTTATGCCATTCATGAATATTGTATTTTAAAAAGTGTAGATTATATATGTGATTGTGCTTTGTCACTGTACCACAAATCCTAGTAATTGGCATTAGATATAAACTTATCTCGAAGGAGATGGTATCTATGCTGATAAATGTCGATCAAGAAGCACCCGGAGATGAGACGGTTGCCCCAAAGGGCCTCCAGGAGTCTGAATACCCGCAGGCAGTTAACCCCCATTGGCATGCCCATATCGCAACTCACCGTCAGATGAGCTAATCTCGTCTCCTAATACGCAACACGTGACATCCCTCCCCACTTTAATTGCCGCCTACAGATTCCCAGGACAATGCCACAGATTCGGACGCTACGTCAGAGTACGGGTATAGAAAAGGATGGGTTAACATATTATACAATAGAATGGGGTCTGAGGACTAGGGATGCGCTATCTCGAACTGAGTGGTTGGTATCTACGTCTAGTCCACGTGTCCCGTCAAGAGTTAAAGTTTTACTTCGAGGCGTTTGTTTAGATAAGAGACCATGAGCGATTTGTTTATCAGCAAGGGTCACAATTAATCCCATTCGATTCACACCATGTATCTATTTGTATCCTCCTCTTTCTACCTTACGGTGCTGCAATGTAATGCTGGATGATTAATTGCTGAGGATAAACCAGAACGGACTCACCGACGCGATAGCTCCCTGCTGGTTGTAATCAATCGATTATACACATGTTCACAAGTTTGTAAGACGATTTTCGCTTTTTAAGCGTAAGTATTACATCTACTCTACTGTCAGAACTTGATAGTTTACCTGCAACATAAAAATAATTATGATGGATTAATATAATGTTGCATTAAAATTTTAATTATATACTAATATGATTACGGGGCTTATTGAAGATGACTTGGCAGGAAAATATAGCAAGTGCATGGTGAATTGTTGAGAGGTGAAGAGGATGAAAATTACTGGAAATTTATTTTCCGGTAGGTATGAAGATGAAGAAGAAAGGGGAGGAGAGGAGGTGGGCAAAAGTAGACGGAACTTTGTGAGAGAGAATAACGTCAAGCACATTCATTGAGTCAGATATAGTGAGTGAGTTAGTGAGTGAGTCACGAGGGAATCTCTGAGCAATTGCGAGGGAACCGGAAACAGCCGAGAGATCCTGGCACTCGTGAGAGATTGAGATCCGGAGTTCGCGAGCGGCTGCAATTATAGTCGACCCATTTTCCGGACAATAACGAACGAATCGTTGGCTGGAGCCAAGCCAAATCCAGCGCTAGATGTATACACTCCACTATACTCTATATAGGGCTCGACTAGAGCTATATAACTGTAACGAATAGATTCTGCAGTTGGGATGCAAAGTGAGAGCAATAGAGATAGATAAAAAATAAAGACTATAATATATATCTATATGAAGACAGAGGTTTGTTAAAGCCGGCTTAAGTTAGGCAAGGTCGCGAGGACTTGAATTTATTGCACGTCTAGAGCTTCGGAGAAACAGCTTTCCCATTATTACATAGCTTTTGGAAAATAAAACAAAGATGCTTCTGAAATCTCTGGTTATTGCTTGCAAGAGTGGAAAAAGTGCAATGGCTATTTCCGGGACGCCCGAGTGCCCCGGATTATCGTCAAGACAAGACAATAGCTCCGGTTCTTAACAGCCATACCTACACTTTAGTCACTTTTTAATGTCGAAATGTGAGCAACAACAATGACAATAAAAAAAAAATAAAAAATACATGACATGAGTGATTAATAGCTCAATAAGCCACAAATAATTCACCTTATAATACTTAAATCTCGACTCGTGAAAAGTGTTATTACAGATAACGGAATAATAATTCAACAACTGTCTCCTCGATAGCTCGATGGCTTGTGTGTGATTATCGCACGTGCCAGCTTTTCGATATCTCACTTATCGATGAGGTCTATCGAGCGCGAGTTTTAACCTGATAACCCAACACACACTCCACTAAATCCCCCAGCAGCCAGCAGACAATCGTCAATAAATTATACCAACAAATCGTACTACTGTCGCTATAAAATCCGCGCTATCGATAAATCATATGACCATTTATTATACATTAAATTAAAAATTACCGAGTTTATGTGGTGGATCACAAGCTCGATAATATTAGCTCAAGTCGATGAACTGCGTCTGTCCGTTATACTGTCCGCGAAAAAGAACTTCTGTCGGTCCTTGAGGCAACCCACAATGGACAATCTGATAAGATGAATTTTTACCCTGGTCAGCAACAGCAACAATATAGAATACGCTCCATTAAGCTCAGGGCGAGGCACAACTACCAGAGAAAAGCTAAAAAAACTATTCCACTCCGGATAGCTACCATCGAATGCTCTTTTCTTCTTCATACTCGTTTTAGATTAAAAGGTATAGCAAGCGGGCGGGTAGAACTTGCATTAACTGTTGCCTCTAAGCCTTCCTGGCTGGCACAACCCCGTACCATATTCTTTCTCGGTATCTCGCCGATATATCGCTAGGTGACGCTTACGTTCCCTATTCTCAGATACACATCGATTCGTATGGTACATATAAGTACGTCCACCTTCGCTCTACTCGGCTTTCATCGATAATGAAGCCCATGTATCACCGATAAATCTCAGCCTCAGCCAATGCTCAAGTTAGTAAGCATAAAATATCAAAATAATAAATGCTCGTGACGGATAATTGTACCGGAGATAATGCCAATAATAATAACAATGATAATGGCAATGGTAAAAAAGTGTTGATTTTAGCTGTTAGATTTTGATAAACGATTAAAAAGAGAAAGTTTGCTTTTTTGTTTAAATGTTTTGTTGGATTCCCAGTAAGCGATCATTAATCTTGTGCTCGCTTTGTGAAGCCGGGGTTCTTCGTTATATAGCAATGGTGAAACGCGCAATCTAAGGAAATTAGAAGTTTGATGGTGGCGGCCAAGTCCCTCAAGGAGAAGACTCAGAGCACCACTAACTTTGTAGTAGTATATGTCTGGATGTTTTGAAACAGCCGAAACTCATTAGTAAGACTCGGTCATTCCCAACTAGAGTACGAGTGTTTATAACTGATGCTGTCGTGCTACTTTCATTTGTCATCGAGTGTCTTCCGAGCTTCTATAATTTGTCTGTGCAGAGCGAGATCCGCGTGGGTTTACTTGTACTACTTCCTTTTCTGCTCACTCCCATGCTTATTTATGAACGTTTGCTAAAATCTATTTAATAAAAATTACATACATATAAAAATATATTTTGTACAATGTCAGCTAAATATGTCAACGACCGTGCCCTAGTTTATAGGCAAACAAAAATTATAAATCGTTACCTAACAATTTAGATCAAGTGTTTAATACAAATATTGTTTTGACGATTTTTTTTAATTACCGCGCCATTGACGTAAATTCTTAAAAGTGGATCGACGTGCACATGCACACACAGGTAATTAAAAAAAATACCTAAGTAAAAAAAGTATAAGTGATTATTTTTTACTTGTACTCTACCCGCGGTATCGTTAGTCGACGTTGAGAAACCACTTTGATGCTCATTCGAGATCTTAATTAGCGGACCACTCGCGGAGTGCAATTATTTTAGCAGGCATTCCAATGTACACTCTGTTGTATGCACTCGAAAAGGTATACAACTATAATATATTTATTTTAAACATTCATTCTACGGTGCTTGAGTTAAATTACCCTGAGATTTTACTTTAGCGGTTACTTTTTTTTACCATTAACATTTTTATCGATCATTATGGAAACGTATATAAATATTCTTAATTAATGTGTGTATATATATGAGAATAAATATCATGATAGATTAATTGGCATTAACAAGTGTCAATAATCGATAGTTAAAAGTATGATGTTGGATAAATCACTCGATAAAATATATAAATGTATGACCCTTTACGCTCGAATTATTGCGATACTGATAATTCAACTTTCGATTTAAATTAATACATAATATTTTATTAGTTGGAAATAATTATCGCTGAAGGATAATTTTGGTTATAAATTATAAATAGAAAATTAGAGACAATTATTTTATAAATTGGTAAAAATATTTTCTGACCACAATAAAAGATTTAAAAAATTGAATTGACGTCAGTTTTATTGGCTCGCCGACTACTTAACTGCAAGACAGTGAAGCGTTTAGTGGTTTTGTTAATGGAGGCCGCCAGCGGAAACCGAAAAGATTTAACGACAACATCGACTTGTCTTTCGTTGGGAAAAAATTTAAATTGCAAGTCTTTAGTTTGAGAATCACATCAGCAAGACTTTATTTTAACGCTACGTTATGGCTAAAATGCTACTTCAAGATCGTAATTCATAATTCATAATTCTTTTGTCTACTTGGCTGTTACTTTTATATCTTAAATAAAAAATTTTAATCTCTGGCGTTTGAAATATTAGTGAATCAACTGGGACAGCAAACACTTAGTTTATGAGGAGGAGATATAAATATCCCCTGGAACCCTTTCCCTTTCAAAGAACGGTCCTTAGCCGATCGTCACCTCGTCAGCCCTCAGTGAAATATTAGTGACAATTATCAGAATAGAAACACTTTCAGTAATTCATAAATTTAATTGTGCAGTTAAATTTTTTAAGGACAAATAGTATCAGTTAATTTGTTTTAAATGGATTTCTCGGACTTACAAACTTGTCACTTTATTTTTATTTTATTTTATGTCTTTTACGGTTTCTTTTACGAGACAATTCGACGGAAGACAAAGTTGTTGCGGAAAAGAAGCCCCCGGGTCTCGAGTCTCAGGTCTCGGGTCGTATACATACACACTCGGTAAAACAAATGGGAAACGAGTGAGTAAATGTGCAGTTCGTTTAACCCCTAATGTAATTGCTAAACTCAATGTGTGTACATTCATTTCAACTCACCAGTATATTATGCATTTTACATTTATAAATTACCATATTTTTAAAAAGTAAAATAATAAAATTTATAGTTTTTATCCGACAATTAAATCTCTTACTTTTTATTCCCGTTTAAAAATTATATTTTAATCACAATCCACTCTCTCACTATACGGGTCTATTGTCATTGTAATTGTCGCAGGTTATTTGATCAAGTGACAGTAGAGTAATTTAAACCATCACTCACAAAAAGATATTGAGTGTAGACTGTATCTCAAGTCTCTACAATAAAATTCTCATTGTTAGCTTATGAATTCAAATTTCAACAGCACGTGACTAAGCACTGACAATTTAAACTATTTTATAATTCAAATCTTCAGGATCTAAAGTTTGAGTTTTTTTTTTTTTTTGTCGACTTAAATAATTTATTAGGCAGCGTTGAAAATTATTTGACACAAGTTTATAAAATGGTAAAAGCTTTAGTTGGGGAAAATATTTAAGGTGAGCTGGTTTTTTCAACACACACTGACATGTTCACATTTACTGTACTTTTTATTGGCCGGTTATACCTACGTACTGTACAATAGTAACCAGGAGCACAGTTGGGTGCTTATGAGCATTACACGGAGGGAAAGAGGTAAAGTAGGAAAAGCTAATAGCTCTTCCGCGTTAAAGCTGAAGCCACTCAGTAGCCTCAGCAACCAAAGGGTGCATTAATCTTGGACTTTCTATGTTGCTAAAGTGCTTCCGATGTTGCCTTCACTCCTTACTTCCTTTGCGAATCGACATACACTTTTTTCCATCTGATCATCCTGATTTTTCTCAACTCATCTCCTCAAAGTTATTTTTGATTCATTTTATTTTTCGCGAAAAATATTTTAAAAATTAAAAATTAACCTTTTAATAAAAAAGTGTATTAAATAAATTTATAAAAGCTCTTTTCCATAAAAATTTAACCCAAGAGTGCGCAAGCAAATCGATCAAGTGGATTCGAACAGTTTTCTCGTGAAAGTGGAGCGAAAAATTCTATTCTTTCTTGACGTAACGTCCTGATGTATTCACTGTTCTTCAGAGACGGTCTTAAAGGAAAAATTTTACGATGTAACTGGGGTAAGAATCTACTTTGCTGAGCGTTAGAAACCCTCCCGACTCCTCCAACATCTTCTTCATAGGCACTACGTCAATTCATAGAGACGGTTATTATTTCAAACCCGCTAAATCACATTTTCAATAACTTAACCCACCGTAACTACTTACTCCTTTCATATTTCTTACTCGATTCACTTTGCCTACTTCATTTATCATTCTTTTAATGTTTTATGAAATATCATTTCTATTTAAAAAACCGTCACATTTTTTTAAATGACCCACTTAGAATATTTTATTCCACGTTAAATAGCTCTCGACGGATTAATTTACTTCAACTATTAATAAAGAATTATAATAAACGTTCTGTTTAAATCCATCACACGAGTAACTATTATTCAAATTTATTTGAATCTTCGGTTCCGTAATTATAAGATCGATAATTAAAACGACAAAGTGGTTCAAATGGCTAAAGTACTTGGAAAATGTCACTCAATATTAATTAACAATTTTAGCTCCGAAATCTATATAAATATGTAAGAGAGATGACGTCATCGTGTATTCGAAAATAGGCAAAGAAAAAAGTATTTTCTCACGAAAAAAACAAATTTCGTCCTGATAACAAAAGACGGGATAACGAAAGATTTTGTTATAATGACAAACATGATTAACTTACGGTAACAAATCAATTTGTTATAGTAACAAACGAATTTGTGTCGTAATTAAGAAGTCGATTTGTTATGAGAACACATGATGTTTATTATAATAATATCGTCGTATTTTAAAGCCGACATTTGCTACCGTAAGTAATCTTAGCTTATGATTACAAAAATTTTTGTTAATGCTACAAATTTATTCTGTTACTTTAACAAATCTGTTTTTTTATTGGAACAAAACAGTTTTGTTACAGTTACAAACCATTCCTTGGCCCAACAAAGAATTTGCTAGCATTACAAAAACATTGTAATCCCAACGAATGCTTCGTTATCCGTATATTAAGGCAGAATTTCGTTACCGTAAGTTATCTTATCTTGTGGTCACAAAAAATTTTTTTCCGTGCTCAAAATGGTCTCAAATCGCTGTTAATTATTTTTAAATAAAAAAACAGACGTTTTGTTGAGTCACTTGAGTTTTCCAATAACACAGACGAGTGTCAGCTTTCATTGGCGTCTTGGCATGTACTCTTTTTATAGCCTCTTCGTGATCTATAAACTATTAGCAGTAATTGAAACGACCACTTTTAACACTCTGCTGTTGATCTTGCTTATTATACGACTTCCGTGTAAATGTAGTGTACATGAAACTTGTATGTGTGTGTATATAACTGCCGCTAATTTTAGATAATCATAGGATCCAAGTTAACCACCCACGTTTTAAAGCCAGCAGAGAACGAGTTTGTTTTTATTGACTAAAACCATTAACCGTTAAAATTTTTTTTATTTATTTTGATCTGGGTGATTTTATATTATGGAAAAGTATCGTGGGGATATCGGTACAGACAAGAGTTAAGCCTGGTAACCGTGCTCTTGACAAATATCAAGCCAATTTACATATTTGATTGTGACGCGCAGTAGTCCAACGTACGCCGGCAGGTAGTATAGATACTGTTGAATTCTCTTGGTGGTTTCACTTCTGAAAATGCAAATCGTTGTTCGAAACTCTCGCCCGTGTGTATTGTATATTTAATATATACATATATATTGCAAAGTGGAGAGTGAGCCACATCCCGCATGCTCATTTCCCTGTTAACGGTCTCGGCTGCATCTTGTATTGTGCCAGACAGAGAAATCGTTCCCTCGTGAATACTGCGGTCACTCGAATTAACTATTTTACTAATAAAAAAAAAAAAAAAATATTTCCAACAAACTTGCCGCGTATTTTTAACCCGTCACGTATGCGCACTTGAATTAAACAGATAATTCTATATTATGCCGAGTATTTTAGTTTTATTTGTTCTTAATTAAGTATTTTTTTTTTTTACTTTTTTTTTCGAGGGAGTCGGGATCCGTGTGCGAGGCAGATGCTCCAGCGCTTATGTTTTTGGCATCTTAGTTAATATAGAGAAATACCGAATCGAAACGAGGGCTCGTTGTTTTTATTTTTTTTATTTTCTACATCTCCGCTCCCCCAACGAACCCGCGGCTAATTTCTTCGGGACACGGTTTTTTAATGTTTCAATGAGGGAGCTCCGTATCGGCGGCTTCTTAAGTTCTAAATCCATTAATTGGAGACTACAAATTGCGTTATTAACCTGCTGTATATATTTTCCTTTTGTTTTAGCGATAAAAAAATAAAATGTCTAATTGTCTCGAGGACTGAAAGACAATTACAGCTTTTCGTTTATTATATTCTTTTGTGGAGAAAAAAATTAACAAAAAACCTGAGTGGTGTGCAGAGAGGAACACTCAGAGGTAAAGATAAAGATAGTAGAGGTAGAAATAGAAAATGAAGAGTGAGCTTAAAAAAATGGCGGCTTTAGAGGCGAGACTTTGGGTCGTAGCCGGTAGACGAAACTTCTTAGCGACTTAATTTCGAGCTCATGCATTTTTCAAGTATTATATTGGAAATTTTCGTTGAATATTCCGCTCGATTATTCGAAACACGAGTCGACGCACTTTATTTATCCTCGGATGCTACATTGTCTCGTTTCATTATTATTGTTCTTGCTTTTTTTATTACTCTGCTTCAATGTGTCGCGATTTGCAAGTCAATCTCTGCGACTTTATGAGCTGGCCTATAGTCTATATCTTACTACTATTTTTTTTTTTTCTTAATATCCTGAGCATGATTTTGTTACACATCTGGCAAAACTATCATAGTGAATTGACATGAAACATGACACATTGTTTTCGTTCAATAGTTATATATTTTTCTATGCATGCATGTCTTTTTTTTATTTATTTTATTATGTACAAACTTGTCAAGAGTTATCTACTTATTCATATTCGTCATTTTTCATACTGAATAGTGACTTATCGACACACGATTTTCGAATCCACTGGCGAATTTCAATATATCCATCTTGTACAGACGTCTCGAGGATTATTGACATGCGAGAAAAACGAATTGAATTGCATGTTACATTTTTACGATTTATTGCTTAAATAAAAATTTTTAGTGGTTATTGACATAAATTTTAAAACTCAAAATAATTTTTCACATTCATCTTTTTTCAAAATATTATTTCCAACATTAAATCTGTCATCAAAATATATGCAAAAAAAAAATATAATTATTACAATGCATTGAAACAGAATTAAAATCGCTTATCATGATTCGCGCAGCAACGCGTTACAATAAAAAAAAAAATTCTATAATCAGATTTCCCGAATTATTTTCGCTCGCAAAAAATAAAAATACTTTTTTTGAAATATATATTTAATAAGATTAAACTCGTACTTATTGTGATAGATTTCAAAGGTTTAATATTTTCCGAGGCCCCAGTGAATAAAATAAAAAAATGTTTAATAATAAATGAAAAATTTATTGAAGCAAAAAATAATAAAACTGATATGAATAAATGACAATAACTATATTTTTTCACATTAACCGAGTTATTTGATTATTATGCTCGGATTATTACAAAAGGACATTAAATTTAACCAATGCATCGAAATGCCAATAATAAATACCATCGAACGTGTATACATTTCGATGGAATTTATTTCCAATACTCCGTGTGCAATATATTGTCGTTTCATTTTCCAATACATTTACTCTATTTATTTTTCATTTTTAACCTTGTATATAACACATATTTTATTTATGTTTACGTATTCATTTTTCAATGAATAATAAACTTTTTAAAATAAATACCGCATTTAATTATAAATATAAATTTACTTTCTTCATTATGCATTTAATTTGATAATTGTCTCTCTCTCCCCTCATTAATCATAAACATAAAAAATAAATTTGAAACGTGATTATAACTTTAAATTTGAACGACAACTAATAACAATAATCATCAATCACAAACGGTAATTTAATGATAAATATTATAAATAATAATAGTAATTAATAATATAAAATAATGAAAAACTTAAATAAAAATAAATATAGGGTATATAGCTAACATTTATCGTAAGTCGAGTATATATTTACACGATTGATCGTACAATTTAAAATTAAAATCGATTAGATACAGTCGAACTAATTTCGCAATGAGTAATGACAGGTTACTTGGTATATAAATTAATAAGCGTGACTGACAAAAGTCTTAGAACAGAGCACAGACTAACCGCTCCTAGTCGGTGTGTTGCGTGTGGTACTAAATCGCTCGTCAATATCCTGTCGATCCTGTCTAACTTACTTGATATAACAGGCGCCTTTAATACATTTTTCTTTTTTTTTTTTTTCCAAGTCTAATCGTCGGTATTATTCAAAGTGAAAATAAAAATGTTAACACCTTAAACGCGAACACGGATTTAATTTCATAGCGTATCATGTTCAATTTGTTATTTTTTAAAATAATTCAAAACAAATCACTCGGCTATGGCTGCAGCCTTCAAACTATTAGACAAATTCTTAATGGTGTGTAACATGCAGCGAAGGTATTCATAGAAATGCATTCACTCCATTAGCATCCGGTGTGTCTGTTTATATATTTTGTATAAATAAACTAGACACCAACACATGTAGTACGTCATTAAGTAATCATGCAGTCTCGAGAAAAGATATTTAAATTTTTAATTTATTTATTATTTGACTATTTTTTTTCTTTTTTAATTTACTAAAAAGTATGGGAGAGTAATTTTTTATTTTTTATGGTAAAATATTAGTTGGTGTGTATTTTAGAGAAAGTTTGCTGACAGACAGAGTTTCCTTGAGTCTATATAACCAGGTAAACACTTGCGGACATGAAAGAGAAATAGAGACTGAGAAAGAGAGAGAGAGGGATGAGAACTTGCTGGTAAACGAAAACCGCAAGTTCATGATTTATCACAAGTTGTGCGGCGACTAAGACACGAGATGGCGTATCTGGCATTTGGATATGATCGACTACTCGGGTTAGTTTGCTGTACTGGTGGAACTTCTGGAGCAGTTATTGCCGCCTATATGATGTTGCTTCTGATTATGATGCAGTTGAAGAACACACATATATGTATTCGGTAGATATATATTTATGTGAATTTTAAGGAGAGAAGTCTTTATCAGAGAAGATCGGGATCTTTACGCAGCCAGTGATCTACGAGTTGGCTGCTGCGGCTTATTCAGGGCCCGCGGTCCCCCGGGGATACTCATAAAAGTTTGACACTGAAAAAATGAGGTTGGTTGATATCATGTAAAACGAACATGAGTAAGAGTGCAGTAGAAGAGAATCAAGCGAACGAGGAAGAAGATATAAAACAAGCTCGAGACCCGCCGATGAAGAAGAATACACGATAGTGTATAAGTCTCATCGAGTTTTATGAGTTTAGTTTTCAAAGGGGCGTGCTCTTGCCGCCAGACGATGGTGTGATATTTTTATATTTTTTTTCATTCCCAAAGCTGCATACTCGCCGGGTAACCAGCCATTGTTGGCTCATTTTCCATCCCCGGGGCGATAAACCGAGCGTTAAAGGGTATTACGAGGTTCTTATTAATTCCACGGTCTTTGGGAAAAAACTCACGCTACATACTTTTTACATAAAATTCAAATAATCTAGCTCAACGGTCCAAAGAAAAAGCGAACACCAGCAACTAAGATAGGCCGAAAAAAAAGAAAAAAAATCACCAGAGTTTTCCAGTTTTTACAGAATAATTATTAAATTTTTTTTTTCTTTTGCATCCCGACTCTCGCCAAGATTAACTAAATATTTTCCACTCAACGTTTTGATTCATATCTTTATTGTTCTTCGCAAAGTCCACGCCAACAAGTGAATCGCAATTGCGCCAGATTGAAAATAAGATTTAAGATAACAAGCATTGTTATATAACACCGCAAGTAAAATGTCACCGGGTACGTTTTTTTTACCCTCAGTGTGATATTTTATTAAATTAGTTCAATTAGCTCACCGGAACCGGCATCTGCATCCAAAAGTTTTTATTCAAATTTTTTATCTCTTACACCCAACGGAGGCTTCTCGTCAACGCGGACTCTTTGAAATCTGAGTGTAATTTTTATTTTCGGCGTCGTCAAGATATCCCGTGACAAAGGGACACGCGTCTACTCGTGTCACATAGTACACTAACTGTATTAGTACCAGTTATAGTATGGGCTGATGCTCAGAACAGAGAAACAAAATAAAAGGAACAAGAATAAAGTAAAGAAGGATTGGCAGAAACCGCCAAGTCGCAAAGATCTCACGCTAAAAAGACATTCCACTTCATGACAAGCATTTTTAAAAAATAAATAAAAACCCCGCTAAGAAACACAAGAAGCTCAAGTACCAACTGTTTACAGCCTGTATAAATACCAAACACGAATGACGATGTACTTGATATCGCGACAACGTACTCCGAGATAACTTACACGGAAAAAAATAATTCACCAAGATCGATCGACGGTTCTTATCAGAGAGAATTTATTTATTTACAATCATCCGGCGATCCCAATTTATTATAATCGTGTATGGACGACAATAATTGGAACCCGTCAATCGGGCTCGCTGTAAAATATTTAAGCGGACCCGGATGCAAATGCGAGAGGGAATCCGATAGCGTTTCCACCAAGCGCCGGATCCACAAAGCCTCAGTTCTTAAGATAAGAGGATTGCCCCAACATATAAAGTATATACAGATATATATATCGACTTGTAGAATAAATTACACTAAGCCTTTTTTATTTCATTATTTCCGAAGCAACTTACTACCTAGTAATGACCCGAGTGTACGTATCACTATTACGCAAATATATACACAGTCGAATAAAAAAAAAACAAATGTTATTTTATATTATCCTATGATCTCTTGTGTTTAATAAAAACACGGGTTTAAATAATTCTACAAGTAATCGTTTACTAGTGTAGTGTTTTAAGTATCTGCCGTAGAAGACCAGCACTTGGATGGTATATATATATATACATATACAGATCGTGGCTTCCATGGCGATCGTATGCAAATATTTTGTATAAACAGTCACTGGCACTTTTGTTCATTTTGTTTGTCGTACATAATAAATGCGTGTGTATTTTATACCAGTTGTACGCACAACTCTACTGGTATAATGACAAGTTTTAAATTATTTTTTCTTTTTCTTCCTCTTCCTCTTCCTCTTTCTCAAACTCTCTTACTGTTAATATGTACTATATTTATTTTTTATCTATATATCTTTCTACACGTCTGCTAAGGCTCTTTCTCGTCGAAGATACTTACCGCAGCTTCATCATTTATCTTAGTGCATTTTTTTTTTATCCACGACCATCAAATTTTCCACGTGATACTTTAAAATTTTTTTTACGTCTGCTGCCTTGGGACTATCTCGCGATACATGGATATCCTTTTAACATTGCGTCGCATCTTCTTTACACACATATTCATACATATGTATATGTATATATATATATGTAACCAAGTGATGCGTGAAGGAGTTGTTTCTCAAAGAAGTGCCAGAGCCAAAGAGTGCCAGAGTTTCTCAACAAATATTTTTATTTTATTTTATTTTAGCTTTTAAAAATTCACGATCAATTTGTCTCCCTTCGACGCGGATCAATAAATCTACGTCACGAATAAACTTTAAACTAATAGTAATTGCAACTTATTTTTATTATTATTATTATTTATTTTACATCTATATCCTATACAGTATGTATCAAAAATATATATGTGCATACAGATATTAATATTTATGTGGCAAGGTGGATGTATGATGGATAACACATCGGTATTAATTATTCCCCAGATGATTGAGTAAATTCACAGATACGTTATTTGTAATATATAATATTATAATTAATCACGATGTTATTCATAAAGACGATGAATAAATTTTTAAAGATTAATTTACCGTGGGATATAAGGACCGATGGATTATTGTCTATACGTGTGTGGACGGTACAGTAAATAATTGCACGAGGTTCAGGGCATTACACACGACGCTGGTGGTGTAAAAAGCGGAATAATATATGTAGATAGACTTGAGAGAATTAGTGAGTATGAGAGAGAGGGGGAGCTAGTGAAGGAAAAAGGGTGGGATGTATAGGCGATAATTATGAACGTTTAAGAGCTCTCAGGATGATACTCTGGGACCGTACATCGCGTGGGCCGGCTCGATCTAATAACACGTTTTGCAAACCGTGATATATGTACACGGGTCATCCAAACTACTTTGCCCCACGTCTCAGCAATTTTTTTTTTCCACGGAAAAAAAAAAAAAAAGTAAAAGTATTTGATAAATATTTTTAAAAAATATTTACAATTTATCCTTGTGCTTGTAAAATATTTTCAGGTGGATTGTAAAGCAAAGAGCGAGACTTGTGTACATATATAGGATATGATAACGCCTTGGGAAAGCACTGTAAGCTGAAACGAATGACTAGTGAGTGTATATAGTATATAATGCTAAAAGTACTTGACACTTTGTACTTCTCACTTGTCTCTCAGGTACTAAGTCGCGAGTACGGATACAGAGTGTGGAGTATGTACGATGTGACAGCCGAGACGTCGGGATAACTCGGCTAAAAGACGATCGTCTTGAGGTTGTGCTTCAGCTATCCGACTACTCTCTTATCGTATTCCTACGAGTTTGTGGTGAAGCTACTCGAGTATGTTAAGTCTAGACATGTAGGCAATAGGCATGTGTGGATGTAATAAACTTAACGATAGTACGGAAATAAGATCACAAATATGTGAATCTACGGTGGCTGCTACTGTTGTTGGGTTTATATGCCCTTAAGACCACGTTTGCATTATATATGTTACTACTGTTATGATATTCTATATTATATATAGATCGTAGATAGAATATAATCGTAAAGTCGTCGCACGAACAAACGATTTGTTCGTGATAACTATTAAATTTTAAACAACTACCCGAGATTACGGGAAAAAAAATATTTTATTGTATCTACAATATTTTACTGTTCATTTAAATGATAAATTTTGAAGAAAAAAAATGAACTGTAAAATTTTTTTTATTGAAAAATTCGCTCTCGTATTTTTTAGATTTTTGGGACAAAACGGATGAAATTTATATCAAAAAATATCTGTGAGATGACAGTAAAAACATATTTGTTTTTTAAAAAGTTATTTATAACGAGGATTTAGTATAAATCATGAAATAAAATAGAGATCGTAATATTGATGGTGTGGTTGTTATCAGCGAGCAATTGTTGACAACTAATTTTCCAATATTGAGTTTTATATATTACAGTGAACGGACAGATAGAATGAGAGAAGAGAAGAGAAGAGAAGCTTTTGATAAGCGACAGAAATGAATGCGGAAGAGAGTTAAAAAATGTGTACAATTGCATGTGTGTTTTATTTCAACACCTCGTTTAGAACAGCGCACTATAGGTCTTATCTCAGTGTCACGCGAGAACTATGAGAAGCATGAGTTTATCTCGCGGCACAATCGCGAATTATTCGGCCCGCGGTCTCCCGAGGGAGTACTGCAGTGCGATATATATATATGCTTGTTTATCAAACGGCACTTCCACCGTCAATTCTAGTAACAGTTACACTAGTGTGAACGATTGGTAACATCTCGCAAAGTCGTTTTCAGCGGCCGCTAAATCGCAGCCTTCGATCTTACTCTCGTTCTCGGCTTCCTAGCAAGCTTTACTCTATACTACACACACTTATATATTTATACATACATATATATGTTACTCATTTTTTGTTTTTATTTTATAACGTGTTTCCGTGTGTTCACATTCCCGTTGTTGCTGCACATATAAATCATTTCAATGAAACAATCAAATTGCATATTTTTCAAATGTTCCGCCGTATATTTTATTATCATAAATATATATATATATATATTTTTTTTTTTTCATATTACTGCGACGACAATAATTCACGAATGCATCCTTTATAAATATTTATTACATCATCTGATACATTTTATAATTTGTTTTGACACCGAAAGAAAAAAAATGATTTATCGAGAGATCGATGTAGCTTAAAAAAAAGAAATTTTTAATTACCACTGATTAACATTGAGTCGAAATAAATTTCCATATGCAAAATAACAAGTACCTCCTATCTCTTGTTCCCAACGAATTAACGTCCCTGTTCTCAATGGCGTCCGGTTGTTTAATTCAACGTTTCGCGAGTGTATAAAGAGCGAGCGCAGGGCGGATGTCGAGAGGACTGTGTTATATATATTGTATTTATATCCTATAGGGTGCAGAAGAGAGCGGACACCGATGGGAGCGAGTAAGGGAGTTAAAATACAGAGGAAAGGTTAGTTCGAATTTGGTTCGGTATTTGATTGGATAATGTCGAGCAAATTAAACCAATCGTGGGATTAATTGTCTCTGCTTCATGTCTATCTTTTTTTTTATACTCCCTATCCTCCGTCTCTGATCTAGTCTCTACTCCCATTTCCCGCTTGCTCGACAAATTGTTCCTGTTAATTGAGAACGTTAAATAAAATAAAATGAAATAAAAAAAATCTATACAGATATATACAACTAAAATACTAATGGCAGAGTGCAACGATTCCAGGCATCTTTGTCCGTGATGGTTCACGGTGATATTTTTTGAAGACTAATCAAAATTCAAATCACACAATCAGGAGATGAAGTTTTTTATTTCAGTTACTGGACTAGATTTTAGAAAAAAAAAAGTAATGGGGATTATAATTTTTAATGCAATTTTTTTCATTCACTTTGTTATTATTTAGAGTATAGATGGCGATACAAAGAGAAGTCTTTTATCTTTGTTTTGTATTTAAAGACGTACACTTGGTATTGTCGTAAAACAATGGCTTAAAAAAGTAGATTGAAAAAGACGCCAGCGGGTATTTTAGCAATCACCGTAAAAACGACATAGCAGCAGCAGGCAGCAGTAGTAGAAAAGTCGACGTTTTTAGAAATTGCTTACATCTTGTTGCCTGTGGCTGATATGCGTTTTATCCTCGACATCATCACTCCCACTATCACTATGCTGCGCATTACAATACAATACAATCTAATAGTACTGATATATATATATATATATGTATATAAATGTACCTGCACTAGTACTTAAACCGCGACGACTCACGGGTGTTATTTCATACGTAATTTATTTTTTTGTGGATTTCCATCACGTTTTCATTCCCGGACAACCCACGGCAGACAGAATAAACGAGCGCGTTCGATTTAAACTGTCGCGCATTTAAACGGGAAAAAAGCTCGGCTGTCGTATCCGCGACGTCGTATCGCAACAACTCGACTCGACTCGATCGGATACTGCTCGCGTTGGGGTTGTCCGAGGGCAAGGGCGAGGGTGAGGATAAGGGCGAGGGCGAGGGTAAGAGTGAAATGAGAGAAATTGTAACGTAACTAGAATGTGTGTACAGTGACAGCACTGAGGAGAGAGTAGTTAAAGCGATAAAAAGAGACAAGAAACATCAAGAGGGAGTCACGTCCGTTTAACATTTAAATTGCATTGTTTCTACTGTGAGCCGGGTGCCATTCTCTCCCTTATACCATTACCCGTCCAATACACCGGATGAATGATATAACTCACTGTTGTGAATATATATCTATATAAATATAGGGAGGAACACGTGAGTCTTGATTTTGTTACTCTCAGCTCAATATAATCTGTTATTTTCTTTAGATTACTCTCTGGAAATGATAACATTAGATTGATAACTGTACTGATGGATAAAATAAAAAAAAAAAAAAATATATACATTTATAGAGATGAATCTTGGAGTTGACGAGTCATTGAAGCAAAATCGATAACAAGCCACGTCTCGATTTTAGATCGATTTCCTCTGACATTTTAACGACCCCACGATCGATGTTTATAATTTTTTGCCTTAAGGAGAAAACAATAAGTAGATTGAAGCTCATTAGATACGTCTCTGATGGGTAGATGAAAGAAATAACAAAATAAAACTAAAAATACGAGGGATCCATTTGCAGAGGAGGAAATCGATCACCACGTGAGAGCGTCGATCGGTAGAGCAGGACGCCCGAGCGTGCGCACAACCAATCAGAGGATTTTATATCATCGAATAAATTGCGCGCATCCTGAGCCTCGACGGCCCTCGAGGTATTAAGTATTGAGTAAAGGAACACGAGAGAAGAAAAACCCGTGTTCAGCTCTTTGTGTACGGAGTCGCGATTACGCGACTCTCTGGCATCGTCACGGTGATCGAGCCGCTCGATCGATATAAGCCCAATCGGAGATCTCTCGACGAGCGGATCGATTTTGCGATCGCGGATGCAGACGAGCCAAGATACTTTCAATCTGGAATTCTTTATTCATTTTTTGCGCTTGTGCTTGTGCTTGTGCTTCTGTGATGAGAGCCCGGGGGAAGATGAAGTTGATCTTTTGCGATTTAAACTCTGATGATGTGGCTTCCTAATGACCTAATCTTTTCGATCTGATCTGCTGCCACGGCTGCTTAATGACCTTCCTTTCACCTGTTTTCTTTCCTCAATACTCTTTACATGTCATTTAGATTTTTTATTTGTTTCTTTCTTGAAAAATAAAAAATCCGTGGAATCCTGATAAATTTTTTCATTCTCATTTTATTATAGCTAATTTTCAAGGTTCAAATGAAGTTGTAGTAAAGGGTGTCGTGGCATTAAATAAGAGAGTATGATATTCTGAATAAGTGAAATAAATTCATGTATGATTTTACTCTCATGTAATAAAACACTGTTGTCATTTTTCCTCTCTATCTTTCTTTCTCTCTTTTGCTTACCCTCGCATTCCTTTATATCCAAGTTTGTTCTCGTTGCCGGCAAAAGGATCCCCGTGCGAGATGCAATGTAACTCACACGCGGATGTTATAATGTACGAGCTCATAAAACTAGAAAATGTCCTCTCTAATATAATGCACTGACTGGCAACGTCGACGCGTATTTTCTTTTTGCACCTTACCTGCTTGTTGTTTATTTTCACATCATTAATATCCTTTATACTCAACATCTTACGCCCAATATCTTCACATTAAAAAAAATAATCCTACCACATCTGGTCATATAACAAGGAACGAAAACTCGGCTCGTACATACCTGAAACAAAAAAAAAGTTCCACATAAATAAAATGAGAATAAAAAAAAAAGGCATAAAATATATGGTGGCATTGAAAACAAGGTTTCTGATAAATATAAACTGTTAGATCCCATGGGCATGGGATGCTTATGGCGGTGGTTTAGCTCGGACACTAGCAGCAGCAACAGCATCAGCATCCCCCGAGCCAGTAACAGGGGGGTGCCAACGCCGCAAGGGCACTCGATCACTCAATTAGACCGCGGTGTTAGTAGGCGTGGTCCTCCGACGCACTTGTACACATATATCACACCACGACGTCCACCGCACGACATCCGTATCAACCAGCAGAGATAAACCAAGTATGAGAGCTTGCTCCCTGGCTAGAGGACTCCACACTCCGCACACCCATACAGTCAGAACTTTGAGTGCTCAAATATATACACCCATGTTCATATATGTATACAGACATGAATTTCTCTATTCTCATCTCTAAATCAACGAGTACGACATTCAACCGATGGTAGTAACTCACACCATGAACTCACTCGGGTGTCTGGTCAATTACCCCACACATTTGGATGCACCATAAGGGCTGTTAAAATCGCTTTGTTCTTTATAGATTTTTCATGGTCTACACCTACGTCTGTTTATATAAATATAAATTATTTATGGGGAGACTCCAGTTTATGGAGAAGCACGAGGTCATGGTGAAATAATAGAGTCATCTTAAATTTCATTAAATACCGAAAAACCGATAGAGCCGGATGATATTCTAATAGATATGTAATATATATTATTAATATCATGTACAGAATAAAATAATAATTATAGAAGACGGCGAAGGTGGGCTTTTAATTCAACCTTCGCCGAGGTATTATCATATTAGAATAATAATCGTGTCTCGGGAAGTTAATTCTGTAGGAAAGCTTGGGTACAAAGCGTGTCGGGTGTTGCGCCTTTTTCTCAAGACAACCACTCAGCTGTGTTTTTAATTATTTAACATTTTTATTTAAAAACAAAATATACAAGGAATTTTAGCGTTAATTATTGTTGTTAATGTCTCTCAGCCCGGGGCGATATCTGCGATGAGAACAAACGAGATGTTTTAACTCTTGTAGTCACAAGTTTAAGTAGCCGCCTACGTAACATTACCTCGCGTTGGTCACACTCTCGCTCCTTCAATCTCTCTCTTCGCTTAAATTTTTTGCGGTATCGACATCGGAGGCTGAGCACCAGAACCGTCTACGTCTACATCACAACCCGGTAATTAATGCAATTCTAAAATATGCAAATTCACATCGGATGGACTTTTTTTCAGCTTATAAATAGCGCCCTATGGCTTTAGATGTAATGTCTATACACATCAGCTGCATTTTAGTCTGTTGTGAAAGTAAAGTCACTTGACGCCGGTGGTCGTTTGCTTAAAGTGCATTTACATATTTTGCGTACTTCCAATGGCTCTTTCATTATTTTTTTATTTTTTTTTTCTAAATATAAAAACATTACTTAAGGTTTCTATCTTTTTTATCCCTGTACTTATTACTTATATAATGTCTTTTAAGTTTCCGAGCACAATAGAGCAGCTCTTGGATCCTTAGACTGTAGAGGCTGCAGACCCTCGCAAAGATTAAAGATCGAATACTGCGTGCAAGAGAAACTGGACACACAATACAAAGAAAGTTCGCCTCTTTGGTTTATTCTACATGCCAATGTGCTGGGGTTTCTTCATTCGTCTTGCTTTGTCTCACTGCTGGCCCATCTGGGGCCTGATTGTTCCGTTTGGCTTGAGGTCGAAGCCCTCGGGCCATCAGTATCGGTAACTACCGACTGCTAAACTCTTTTTATTTCAACAAGCGAAACCCAAATCGAGTTCTTTTATGTACGCAATTAACTAATCGCGTTTAATAAACTTTTGCTGCGTAATGGACTAAGTATGTCTTTTTTTACTGCGCATTAAAAATATTAATTACCTGGGTGTTTTTATTCTTTTTAAAATGAATTTTTTCGTAGTTGATTTTATCGTAAAGATACTGAGGAAAATATTAAAAGTGCCAAGAAAAAAAAATCTTTGTTTAAAAAGGGTCTGAATTAAGTACCTGGTAACTGAAATTTCTGGAGAATGATTAGAAATGCAATTAACTGAAGATTAAAGTTATTTTTGAGGACACGAAATATTTTTGGGAAATCCCGTAGCATTTTTTGTAATAAAACTTAAATGATCTGATATTATTTTTGAGAGTTTCATCACAAAAATTTCGTCATGTCTATTTTTGACGGTTGAAAAACAAGTTTTATGAGGTATCCAATTAATCCTGATATTAGAGTCATTAAGATAAAAGACGCTCTACGTGTAAAAAACATCAGTACGTCAGTAAATTCAAGGTATTCGAAGTGAATAGACACAAATATTGATCGAGAAAAAAATCCAAAATAAAGATGGTCCAAGTATCACTTTTTACTTTTGCTAAATTTCTTATTGCCATTATTGCAATGGGAAGTATTATTATGGTCAATGCCGACATTTACAAACATTTAGGAGAAGCTGTAAGTCCACATTTAATTTGAGTTTTACTTTTAATTATATTATTATAATCCAGAGTATTTGTAATTGTAAGTAAACAACTAATTTTATTATATTAAAATTACTAATTTTTTTTTCCGTTTTAGTGCAAAAGCAATAAGGAGTGCATCGATAACTATTGTGATGGAGGAACTTCAGATCAATACGGCTTTTGCAGCAAAAAGCCGTACACTTTTCGACCATACTAAAAACAATAGCTTTTAAAGCTTAATTATGAACATTTGTAACATTAAATTTCAAATTTTGTGATTTTAAAATACAAATGTATCAAAATGAATAAAAACTCAAATAAAATATAAAAAAAAAAAATAATTCGTACAATATTGTTGAAGTGGGTACTTTAATTGTAGTTCGCATTACTATTCTGATAGTAAGCATTTCTTATTAGAAATTTGGTGTCAATTAGTTGCAATCGACTTAATGACAAATCGATAGCAACTCCACCCTTTATAATTGTTGGCTACAATTTGGCTTCAACTTTCTTAGAAAGTTGACGAGAATATTGCCGCAACTTTACGTCAACTTATTGCATTCAACTTGAGGACAAGTTGGCGTCAACTTATTGTGGTCAACTTGGCAATATGTCCCGGAAGTAGTTCGTCAACTTGCCGTCAACTTGGCCATCAGAGTACGTGTGTAGTTCAGGTTGTTTCAAGTTCTAGTTAGCATTTTTTTACTCCAACTTGTAGTTAACTAAACTACAGTTTTTTTTTTAAAAGCCACAATTTTTTTCCGTGATCAAAATTTTTTAACTATTTACTGTTATTATTATCATTATTATTGATATACAAGCAAATCTTTTATTAGAAAAATTTATAGGTAAATTGAGGAAAATATAGATAGCCCGAACTGGGAATCGAACCCAGACTGATTGTTCCGTTTGGCTTGAGGTCGAAGCCCTCGGGCCATCAGTATCGGTAACTACCGACTGCTAAACTCTTTTTATTTCAACAAGCGAAACCCAAATCGAGTTTTTTTATGTACGCAATTAACTAATCGCCTTTAATAAACTTTTGCGGCGTAATAGACTAAGTATGTCTTTTTTAACTGCGCATTAAAAATATTAATTACTTGGGTATTTTTATTTTTTTTTTAAATGAATTTTTTCGTAATTGGTTTTACCGTAAAGATACTGAGGAAAATATTAAAAGTGCCAAGAAAAAATAATCTTTGTTGAAAAAGGATCTGAATTAAGTACCAGATAAAATTTTTGGAAAATAATTAGAAATGCAATTAACTGAAGCTTAAATTTATTTTTAAAAACAATAATTCTTTTGGGAAATCCCGAAGCAGTTTTGTAATAAAACTTAAATGATCTGATATTATTTTTGAGAGTTTCATCAAAAAAATTTTGTCATGTCTATTTTTGACGGTTAAAAAATTAGTTTTACGAGGTATTCAATTAATCCATTAAAAGTTGGTGTATATAATTGAGTAAACGTCTTTTATCTCAAACATAGTGCGATTTTAAACCGGGTCTTGCAGGCATAAAAGTGTTGGAACGTAAGTATTCAAAATTGTTTTCTCAAATTTAGTATTTAATTTTTTATTTGTTAATAGAATAATTTTTTTTTGATATCCATTAAATCAAGAATCATCACTCCATTAATTTCAAAATGGCAACGCTGCCGTTTTCTATGCTATTTAAACTTTTATGTATTTTTGCTATGTCACTTGCTGTAGGGGCCATCAGAAGTGACTGTAAAGTTAATTTTCAAAAGGTATAAATAAAAAAAAAAATGAACTAATTATTTATAGATAACTATTTTATTTTTTACATTCCAGTGTGAAATTAATCGTGAATGCTGCTCCCGCATTTGTTCAGAAATATTTAAAGTATGCAAATTAAATTAATGCTTTTGAATATATATTTTTTAATGTTAAAGTTTGTTTTTATCAACAATATAATAATGTCGATTTATAACAATTGTATTTAGAAATGTAATAGATTTTCAAATAAATTTTCTGAACCATAAAGAATTTTAGTAAAGTAAATACATTTATTACAAAATTTAAGCTTTGTTATTTGAAATTTGTCCGAAAACATGTTATTGAAAAAATTCTGGTATCAAACTGATAATAGTTAAAGTCATTAAGATAATAGATGTTCTAAATGTAAAAAACATCAGTAAGTCAGTAAATTCAAGGTTGTCGGAGTGAATAGACACAAATATTGATCGAGAAGAAAATCCAAAATAAAGATGGTTCAAATATCACTTTTTACGTTTGTTAAATTTCTTATTGCCATTATTGCAATGGGAAGTATTATTATGGTCAATGCAGACATTTGCCTTCAGTTAGGAGATTCTGTAAGTCCACATGTAATTTGAGTTTTATTTTCAATTAATATCTACAGAATTGATAATTTCGATAAATTTTATGTTGATTTTAGTGTCAAAATAACAGCGATTGTTGTTCAAAGAATTGCCCTGAAGGTAGACCTGGAGGCAGGAATAGCATCTGTAAGAAAGCTGGCCGCTTCTAGTTTTGAGTAACTCAGTTTTCTGTTATATTTGTTAAAAATATAATGTAAGATGACGATTGTCAAAAAATTGAATGAATAAAAATTTCAAAAACAAAATGACTTTTTTCTTCATCTAAAAAATTATTGTTAACTAATTTTATATTGATGAGAATAATCAGGGCTGCAATTTATATTATAGATCTAGAATCTTAGATTTTTCTATTGGATTTTAAATTTATTTTGAAATACAAATTTGGACTTTTTATACTTTCAATACTTCGAATTTTTAATATTTAATATATTTCAAAATTCTCAAACGAGTAGTCATCTATAAAAGTAGCCTAACCTTGGATTATTGCTAAAATAAATGTTATCCAGCATGAAACAGTGTAAGAATACTATTAAAATGAAAACATGATATGACATATCTCATATCGTGGGCACTGCTGAGTCATAACTGCGTTTTAACTTTTAAACTAATCTATTTATTTTTTAATAACTAGTCAACAGCAACAAGTTCTAACAATAACAAACATTCTTCTTACCAAGTGCTCAGAAATTTTTTTGAATATATAATCAACATTTATCCCATCTAAAATAAATTCAAATTTGCACAAATAAATTAAATTTTTGAAATGCTCAAAATTTGGCTTATTATTATAATTCAGCTGTTATTAATTGTGGGAATGGGCGTTATCAACGCAGATATTTGTAATCATTTGGGACAAACAGTAAGTAATTATTATAACGCAGAGTATTTATAATTGAAAGTAACCAACTGATTTTATTACTTCAAAATAAATGATCATTTTTTTCGTTTTAGTGCAGCGGAGATGGCGACTGCTGCACAAATTATTGTGAAGGAGTAACTTTAATTTATAAAGGCGTATGCAAGAAACCTCCTTATCATTATAGGCAATACTATAAAAAATAGCGTTCAAAATTTTATTATGAATATTTGTAAATTTAAATTTCAAAGTTTGTGAATTTAAATACAAATGTATCAGAATAAATAAAAACTCGAATAAATAATGGAAAAAAAATGTAGACAATATTGTTGAAGTGGAAACTTCAACTGTAGTTCGCGTTACTATTCTGATAGCACGCATTTCTCATTAGAAAGTTGGTGTCAATTAGTTGTAATCAACTTGATGACAACTCCAACCTTTATAATTGTTGGCTAAAATTTGGCTTTAACTTTCTTAGAAAGTTGACGACAATATATTGCCGCAATTTTACGTCAACTTATTGCGGTCAACTTGGTAACAAGTTCCATGAGGTTGTTTCAAGTTCGAATTAGCATTTCTTTACTCCAACTTGTCGTCAACTAAACTACAACTTTTTTTTGGTAAAAGCCACAATTTTTTTCCGTGATCAAAATTTTTAACTATTTACTGTTATTATTATCATTATCATAGTAATTATATTGATATACAAGGAAATCTTTTATTACAACAAAGATAACATTAAACTCCCTTTAGGGATAATTATTTATCAAAATGATGCAGTGGTCAATTGAAGCGTAAAATGCTGCGGTCGTGCACCGACTCATGACTTTGTTATCAATAAAGCTATTTGGTAATAATTGATACATCAAAGACCATGTGAGTTGCGCAGACGGCATTCCATTTATACGTCAATGGTCCAGTCGTTAAATTACATACGATCTCCATGAGGGTTGAATTTATTCCGCATAGCTCGTAGCTTCTGACTAATAGAGATATTGATCTAAAAAAAGATCAAATAACTAGCCGAAAAAAAAGTTAAACAAATAGAAGTATAAGCAGAAATAGAAGTGGATGGAAAACCCGCGTGTCGACATTCCCGACCGGGTCTTACACATTTCTATCGGTACTGTTGGCTAGATCGCTGAACAATTCAGCTGGATCACGCGATCAACATACGCCCGGAAATATAATAGAAATTTACTCGAAACCAGAACGCAGAACCCATAACCAACAACCCTCGGGCCCTTTATTTTCTTTGTCTTTTCTTCGAGCCACGTAACTGCGATCCAGTGCTCTCTGATATCGATTGCATTCACCCTGATGTCGTCGGGACATGCGAGCAGCTACTGTTTAAACCAAAACTATTACATATCTACACATATATATATATATATATATCTATGGCAGCCAACTCTACAACTGTATCATACTTACTACGACTGTTACTCGGCTGTCTCGTATACACGATTCGGAAATAATTTACGAATTTATCGACTCGATTACCACTACGAAAAGTAGTCTATATGTAATAACCCAATAACAATTCAATATGCTCTGTAGGAATAATAAATCTATCAAGTGCAAACAAACTTGACTGATTAAATATTTGTCGAGGGTTTATTGCACTTATCAAATGTACAATGAGGTTAGGTTTATTAAAAATTAAAAATATATGGAGGTATAAGTGGGAACAAACATTGTACTAAACTCGTACTGAAATATATAAGTATTTACATTTATCTATATCTATATATGAATGTGGGATTCACTTTCAGCGAGATCGGTAACGATCGAATCTGCTCGTTTACACCCACTTGAATCGGTGTACCTCAGGCGCAAATGTACATGCACTGTTATCGATTCTAACTCAAGTCGTTAACTTTATCTCAATGTAGATCTTTGTAGTTAACGAGAGACCATGCAGCAGCTAGCGGAGGTTTGTTCCCTCTAACTCTCGTCTCAGGCAATTCGATATTAGAGCGGCAAGCGAATGTGTTAAGAGACATTGTGCTGAAAATTTTACGAGCATGAGAATACTTCGCGATTTTATCGATACTTGTTGGTTATATTTAAATACATATATTTATTTTATACCCTATCTCTCACTCGTATTTGTTCCTACATACAATACAGACTCATATATATATACACTTATACCCTTGAAGGATGCACCGAATTTTTATTTAATTTTTTTCTGGTTTTTTATCCATTGAAATTTTTCGGGAAATTCCCTGGAATATCGGATCTCCGGTATAGGAAGCTATTGAGTGATGTTCGGCTGGGATTGCTCTAGTTTCCTGTGAGACGAGCCATGAAATAGAGTAGCGTAAAAAAATAATGTAAAATAAAATAAGTTAGCTACACGCTTGCGATGTTATGTAAAGTCAACGAATTCTATCTACTCGGATTATATATTGGGTATGAAGTCGCTTTTGTAGATACTCTTGAAAATACATATATACATATGATGAATATATTGACCTGACGAAAACGATATTTGAGAAAGTAGATCACTAGATTTGGTGACCTTTTTTTTTGCAGTTGAGTTTATTTATGCGATATATATACGCAAGTCTTAGCAAGAAGGCGCAATTTTTTATTGAATACCGGCAGGAAATAAGGTCAAAGTTGTGAGAGATTGTGTGATGGTGTACGCGGAAGTGAACGCGAGCAAACGATCCTTGAAAACGGTTGGTGGTCAACGAGCCACGGGTACTATTGCGGCTTGTTTGGATGTATCTATGTAAGTATGCATGGCACAGAGACTGCAGCGCGGTGTAGTACACTTGATGATGGCGCTAAACAAAGTGTTCTTGCTCCACTCAGTCCCTTTAATAAAAAACTAAAAGTTTGTGCTCTATTCTAGCTTCTAGCTGCTTTATAACCTAGTAGAATAACCTAGTTTTCCTAGTAATGCGAACTCCATTTTCCATCGCGATGTCTTTTCAACGTGCCAGCAGCATCAGCAGTGGCGGCTTATACCAAAGGGTAATGAGATTCTCATCAGCATGAATTTCAAGAGACATTTTTTCATGAATGTGTTGTATAAATACTTTTATAAATTTTTTATAATAAAATTGCTAAAAATGACGTTATAATGTCGGTATAAAAATATAAATAAAAACTAAATGGAAAGAAAAATTTTAGTTTAATGGTTGGCGGTAGATAAATCTGAATAAAACACCGGTGCCGAACGAATCAACGGTTCTCTTATTCCACCCGAATTTCGACGTGCACACAAAGCCCATGAATTAAACAGCCCTCATATCATCGAAGCGACGTCGACACAGGGGTCAGAACCTCTATCGAACACATAAGTGTCTTAATTAACGGCCGAGTTTGACCCTCGGGCAACCTAAATCATGAAAATTCTAAATTTGTCACGGTCGAATCTCATTTATCTCAAAACTCGAGGTCATTATTGCCAACAAGAACAGCTATTACCTATTATTTTTACGCACGTGCAGCGAAAATAATAAAACTCACGGCTCACGGCTTGCGACAATCTCACGTTTAACCTCCGCACAATAAACCCATCGTTAAATTTTTTTAACAGCCCACTAAAAAATATTTCAATGTAACCCAAAGTATTTTGTGTTACGGCCACAAGTGCTGAAAGCGTCGATTGTTTACTCACACTGACCTATATACGCAAAATGTCACGTGTTATAAAATTTAATTAAAAACTTTCCGACGTACTGTTTAACAGCAACAAGTCAAAAGTCCCGTGTCAATAGTAAACATTTGCATTAAAGTGCTAAATCAAAGCTTACTCGCTGTGTAAAATGTTAAATAAATACAGACTTTATCTACATACATGTCAGGAGATAAACTTTCGCATAAAAGTTAACCAAAAACTAGGATCTGACTAGATCATGGCACTGGCCCAGTCTTTGGATGATCGCCCGCACGCAGTAACGTACTCAAGGCTGCATTAATCCTCTAATGCAACACGATTCGGCCATTAGCGGTGCATTTCTGCATTCCCGGGAGATCGAGGGGTTAGTCAACAGAATACTATATGACCTCAAGGGTAGACTAACCATTTCTCTCACTTTTACTCTCATTTTCACTTTCTCTTTCACAGTGTCCTGGATGCTACGCTCCCTAAGCACATGCCTTGCCGGGGTAATTTTTACAAAATGGCTTTTCGCTGCTAATGGCATCGCCAAAGTGCCGGGTCAACGTACATATATATATTTTTTTGGCAGCTGCAGCGGTGGCTACTCGTGACTCCTTTAGGGACAGGACTCAATGCGACCAAAGATGATTTATGCGTTTTACTACGTCATTATGTGTTTTTCACTGTATAATTGCCATGCGTAGGTCTGGTCTTCGTCTCTAATTACACATACATATATGTGACTAGTAAATTAAAATTTAACCCAACCAGGGTCTAGCCAGAATTTTTGAGGACACGCGACTTGACAAATTGCAACCCCCAGAGAGCGTGAAAAGAATTTCTTAACAAGTGTGCGGTGAAAATAAAAGTTTGCTAAAAGGGTCGTGCGTAATTGAGTGACGATTTTGGACATTTAAAGAGACGATAATCGCGTCTAATGATTGGTCTTTATATAGATGTGCCGGGCGGCAATTAGGTGACATCATATTGCTACAAGACTGCTCAGTCCAGGGATTATGTACTTATGTGTGCATGTGTGTGTGAGCAAGTATTTTTTGTGGCTCTCTTTATTAAATACACGCGTGTAATCTGAAAAAGGGTCTATGGGTGAAGAAATGACGTACAACATCACGACCGTGAGGCGAGTGTGTACGCATTAAATGTGAACACACTTTGAGCGCGTGTAATTCGTATTAATGGGCCGCAGCAGTATCCGCAAAGCTGGATAGAAGAGCAATTTACGTAATTGGGTGTTATTGGCGGTAGAGATGATGGTTAGGTGGACAATTTTCGTAACCACTGACACGTAAACATTAAATTCACTGACGACTTATCACCTTTTACGGATTAATTTTTTTTCAAGACCAATAATTCGCTAAATGTATTTTTTTTTTTCAAGATATTATTTGTTTTCAATGTACAGTATCTCCAATTAGTCGACTGTCTGTCCTTCATTCATCCTTTTGTCACTTTAATTTTTTTTTTATCATTTTTCTTATTAAGATCAATTTTCTTTGTTCCCGTTCTCATTCACGAATGAAATACTTCCGGTTCACAGTACTTGGCTAATGGCGACTCACTTTCTTACTTTCTGTCTCACTTATTCCTATCACTGTCTCTACTTTCATCTCAGTATGTGTGTAGTGTGTGTACCTGCGTCTGTTTTCATCGGGTTTTCCCAGCCGTTCTTATTCTCGCAGCGAAACTGTGAAAAATAGAGGTGGATTTTTCTTGGTAGAGACAAACGACCGCCGATAAGATACCTTGGTATTTTTTATTTTTATTTTTATCATCGTATCCTTTCAGTACTTCAGTCGCCTCTCCAGTTCACTACCACAACTCTGACTTAGTTATAGTTGTAGTTATAACAGTAACAGTATAATAGTAACTAGTGGTAGTTGCCGACGTCGAAAACCCTTAATTCCTTAATTTCTTAACGATCACCAGTGTCGTTAACGGTCTTTGATTTCTTTTTATTCTCTACTTCCCGCTAGAACGTTAAATGTTTTTACTGCAACCTTTTTTCATCCTCTTTTTGCCACAGTATCTTATACAAAAACCAGAAGACTTGGGATTTTTTTTTAAACCCGTTTTTCCAGTTCTTTCCCGGGCAAACACTAATCGATACACTTTTTTTAAATTCTATATTCCCAGCATTTTTTTATCATTTGATAATTACTTTGTAAGTAAAACACGATAAAAAAAAGACTATTAATTTTGGTGGTTTAGAGGTTTGGGTTTAACTTTTTTGTGTGCCCTAGATCAACAAATCGTGACATGTGAGTTAGATAAGCGCGTAAAATGTGATTAGCTCACGATAAACATCCCTCAGTCACGCCCCTTGTAAAAAAAGGGAAAAGGTCTTTTGTGTACACGAGACAAGACGGAATACCTCGAGACTATTTCTCTAGTGCTAGACAGCTTTTATAAAGTTCGATCGAAGTTTAGTTGCCGATCGGATCACAAACCTCAGGGCTGGATTACGGATGAATAGAAAAAATGTAGAGGCACGTATCATTTAATGCCAGCGTTTGGTATGCGTCGATAAGTCTCGTAGTGTTCAAGTTAAAAAAATTAAAACACTTTTTTTATATTTCGTTTATCGTTTGGGAGATCCAAGGGTCGAAATGTCAACTCATGTGACTCACCAAGCGATAGATTACGGCTTCACTCAATAATTTCTAGTACTATAGACAGTAAAAAAATTTTTTCATTTTTGCTAAAAGTGCTTTCGGTGTTTTTTTAGTGGAACTATATCATATACAAATAAGTTTGAGTGTTCTTTAGCTCAACAAAATGGCGGCAGACGTCACGCAAAATGGATTACTGTAGTTTAGAGAAGGTAATACATTAAGTGCACCCGGTTCATCGTTTTTCTCAAATATTTGTCAGTTGGTGACGTATTGCCGTCGCTTTTGCAAATGTTAGAACACGCGGGTGCTTATACTTGCAGAATAAAAGTAAAACCAGCTGTAAAACTTTTTTGCCGAGACGTAACTCTGTCGTTTTCGTCGTAAGTTGGTTAGTTCACTGCAGGAATTTAAAAAATTTAACATGTAGACAAGAAGATAAAAACAGTCAAGTTTTGACAGTGACAAAAATCCTCAACTTGAACGTTTCTGCGAACTTTCATTCAACTCTGGCCTATGAAAAAATTTTCGGCAAAAAATCAATGCCGGAAATTTTTTAAACTTCGACCAAGAGACGATCTGTCAATAGTCCGATGTTTGCTTCTCAAAACACTCAGATTCCTTCGGATCGGCTGATTGCCTTGGGCGCCAACACGACGAGCTTTTTATTCAGTTATTTATTTATTTTGTTGTTTTATTTCTTACGACCTCTCGTGTAAGAGTTAAATTGCAATAACGTACTACTGTTGACGAAACATGCACTGAGAGTAACTGACAACCGAGTGACGCCTCGGGCTCGTCGATTATTTAGCAATCACGCGTTTGTACTGAATAAAATTTTTTTATTTTTGTTATTATTGCTATTATTTATTTTTTAAGAAGACCGCATATTATTACGGAGCTACTTGCTTCCCAAAGAGAACAACGATCCCTGACATCTGCGATCCGGATAATGATGCGTGCCCCTTGGGCAATCTTACCCGATAATCGACTTTGGTGCGTGTCGTATCCAGTAATGAAACATTACTTACATATATGTATGAATAAAAATTCTTGAGATAGTCATGAGACCAGTAATAAAGTGTCTCGTTGTAAGTGTATATTATTTAGTTTTGAGTAAAAAAAAAAATTAGTATGCAAAAAATATTTTTATTAACAAAACTACTAACATTAAAATTTTTGCTTTCATTATGCAGCTTTTTTTGCATAATTATTGATATTTATAATAATTATGAATAACTTAAAAAATATATGCTGGACATAATTTTTTAATAAAAAAAATTTTTTGTTCCTGACAAAGTATTTTTAGAGTAAAATTCATTATTTTGGCTACTTATATAAAATCAAAAATACTTTTTAACTAATTTTTGACTCTTAATAAAAATATATTTATAAAAATAATTAAGTTTTACCGACTAATAAAATGCTATTCAATTAAAAATACCGAGGTTAATTTAATAGCTTTTTTGTTTCAAGTCATTATTGGGATTGTTAATAAATATGATCACTTTTTTTCATTACAAATATACTCGTGTTTGTCATTAGAAGTAAACGGTGGGAAAAAGTGGCTCGCATATTTTTCAGGTGAGTAAAATTAAAACATCAAAATATTTTCATTATGAATTGACGGAATAATTTTCTGTTATGAGAAAAAAAATATCGTGTTTTTTTTCACCGAAAATTCTACTATTGAAAAATTTTAAATTTAATATAATTGTGGATTGATAATTTTCAAGTTTACTTCAAGATAATGATATAATTTTTCCAGTATTAATTCGTTAAAGTGTCGCAAAAAATGGATTTCAAGCTTTCAAAAATTTTTCTGTTTGCATTTGGACTAATGGCAGCAATAGTTTTGACAGATAGTCGCATAATTTATAGAACGTGTGCTTTACCAAATAAAAAGGTACATAATTCAAAAATTTTTTTTGTAATAATTAAAATGATAATTGTCTAGTTTATATTGTAAATCATTATCTATTGGTTGTCACAGTGCGATGATAATAACTACTGCTGCGGGGCTTACAAGTGTAAAACACTCTATAGAAGTACGGAAACAAAATGCACCAAATGAACGGCTGTTTTTTTTTTAAGAAACTCAAAATATATGAAACTGTTTGTTATAATTTTCGTTACAATAAAAGAAAAATTTAAAAGAGCATAAAAATTGGAATGTCTTTTTCTCGAGCCACTCAAGTCGAATTACGTCGTCTTAAAAGTCGGAAAAAAATTTACAATGACAGTTTGATGAGAATAACTGACGATGTATGGTGTATGGTAATTTTCATAGATTTTTGAGCCGGTTATTTTCTTAGCGCTGTCTATAAACGCTTACGGTGACAATAGCAATCTATTTAAAGGAGTAAATCCCACGGGAAAATAGCGATGAGTCCAGCAGCTCTTGCATACCCAGTTCGTCACCCGAGGCCGTTAAAGCTATTCCGAGAGAAGTATCTCGTGCGTACCTCCTTCACGAGAATAAGAGAAGTGTAAAGAGAATGAGAGTTTGTACTGTTTTACTCTGTACGCTTAACAGTAGAAGATGTAAAAGAAGACGCAGAAGAAGAAGAATGAGAATAAGGAGAATAAAAATAAGAACAAGAAGTTAAACGTGAAGAAAATACGTGGGCAGATCTTTGCGTCGTAAACGTATTCGCCTCGTTGTCCCGACGGGACCAATAAACGTCCCAATAATGACTTGAACGGCGTTATTCTTGTCTCTAAATATTTATCACAAGAGCACCAGAATGTTCTTCTAATTTTTTACTTACATTTTTTTTTTTTACTTACATTTGTTTGCAATAGAGACAGTATAAAGATGAAAGTCAGTGTATGAGAGCTAATTCCGTTTACTGACATACAGGATTTAATTTACTCTCTAAATAGTTCGATAAAAAATTTTTATATTGAATATGTTGGGGAGGTGAACAAATTTTGAAAATAAGTTTAAAATTTTATAATTTTTTATGGCTTGAAAATCGCAAGAATAAAATTTTATTTCTATTCATAGGTTTTATTTAAGTACAAATTAAAAAAAAAAAATTTTTTTTTTTTTTTTCGACTAATTACTATAAATCCGATATGTTTGCGCATTTTTACCCCTACGCATGACATTTGGGGCAAAATGGACAAGCCCAAAATTTTGAAAAAGTGATTTTTTCATATTTTTATCGTCAAATTAAAAAAAAAATTATCATAATTCCACATTTCTAGCCCTACGCATAACACCTGGGGCAAAATGGACCAGCCGAAACTTCCAAAAAAAATTATTTTTTCATATTTTTCGGCCGTTTCTCTATGTAAGAGGCAAATTTGGTCACTAAAAATTTATAAAAATTAATTTTTTTTTTTTAGTTGATAAATTTTTGAAATAAAGTATAATTATAGAATTGATTTTTTTTTTTATTAAATAACAATTAGTAATTAAGGTAATCGAGAGTGAACGATTTTTTACGCTTTAAAAAATTTTTTTCGAGTAATATAAAACCAAAAATAGTTGTCAAGAGAAAGAAATACATTCTTAATGATGAAAACAATTTAAAAAAAAAAAAAACGAAAAAAAAAATTTTTTTTATCACTTTTTGAAGGGGGGCCGCTCTGCCCCACAAAAAAAAAAAAATTTTCAGAATTTTGGCAAAATGTCCATAAATTTGTTCGAAATAGGACAAAAGTAAAGTGATCTTATGGTTGAAAGCCACAAAAAATAATAATTGGCTTAGGGGGGCCGCTCTGCCCCACCCTCCCCTATACTTCAAATAACTTTAAATATATTATTGGAATTTTTATAGCTATCTGCCCAATAAGCTTAGTCATATTTTTTAAATTATCTAACTTTCTCATAATTGGGCACAATATAAACGTAAGAATCATCGTCTCTAATATTATTAATAAAATAGTGAAGTGGAAACATTAAACTAAATAAATAAAGTGAGTATTTACAATTTATTTAGTCTAATAAACGTTGATTTCAATGAATATACGGTTTAATTGTCTAACACTGAAAAAAATAATCGCTAGCAGCTAGCGGTTATTTTTTTTCAGTGTACATTATAAATATTGACTGTTTATGAATGCTTGTTAATAAATATATTAGTTTATTAATCTAGAATTTTTTTCGTCGAATATAGTAGCCGTTATAAAAATAAATACGATGAACGCAACGTTATTTGTTTTCTTTGGATTGATTGTGATGATGACGGTATTAAATGCCACAGATGCTTTGGTAGGGAAGTGTGTCTCCAAGTTTCCGGTAATTATAGATTCACTTACAAATTTAAAAAAATTTTCCATTATTAATACGTGTTATAACTTTTTATTTTATAGTGTTACTCGGATGATGAATGCTGTAAACCTACTTTCTGTTTACCAGAAGGACTTTTTCGTTACAGACTTTGTGTTGCAGATTATAAATTGTGATTATTATACGATTATAATTGCAGATCCTATGGTTAAATTACTTAAACAATCGAGCGCATACCAGTAAAATATAAAAATTTCATATTAATTTATATAAACTGAATAAATAAAAATAACTTTAAGAAAATTCGAAAGTTGTCTCGTTTTCCTTGAAGATACACTGAGAAAAAAAAATACTATTTTCCAAACATGAATTTCTTCGTTCAAGAAATCCGTTTAAAAATATTTATTTTATTATTATTAATTATCAATTTCTTGAGAAAAGAGCATCAAATTTACTTTTGTTATTATATGAATTTGATATTATATTATGAGTAAAAAAAAGAATAGCTTTACTTGAATTAAATACAAATTATTTCCTTCAATTTTACGAATTCTTGAGACAAAATTATATATTCTTGAAAATTATCAAGAATATATGTTCTTGTATCAAGTAAATGTTCTTGATAAAAGTATTTTTTTTTCTCAGTGTAAAAGGAAGTTTACTTCAACTGATGTACCCAAAATTAAAAAATGCGTATTATATTTCCGAGGTCTCTATTGTACCCAGATTTTTCTCAAAATACTAATTTATCAAAAATTTAGATCAAATTCTAAATATTAACCAGTGGAATGTCGGTTATTATAAAGATCTCTGCAAATTAGACTCTTTAATTTTGTTTTAATAAAAAAAAAAATTAATAATAACATTTCTTGTATTTTAAAAACGTAGTAAAAAAACAATTAAAGAATAATCTAGAAACAACAAAAAGTATCAGACCATTAAAGTAAATTTAATAGCCGATTTCCTGTGTCAAGTGTTTTTATAATTACTCAGGTGATTTCAGACCAATTTAAAAATATTCCATTACCTAATTATGATCGATAATAATAAAGAAAATCTGTCTATCGGTTAACCCTGCGGGCCAGCCCCAAAACTTCCCGCTATTTTCGAGCTCTTTCGTTGTACTCCACATAATCACGATTCTAATCATCGTCAGAGTAATTTTAAATAATAAACAGAAGAACTCTGTCTGTATTAAAAATAAAATGAAATGGAAAAGTTATGAATTATAGAATAATAGTGAAGGTGTGTAAAGATAGTATCTGTAATAAAAGGATAATAAAACGGGGGAGTATGGTACCAGTCGGTAAGAGTGGACGCTCGCAGTAGGCGGATTAGCAAATGTTACACCCAGTGAACTACTGGTTCTTCTTTTTAAAAGTAGAGAGCTGGGTTGTCGTGGGACGAGAGCGTTGGACGGATATTAATGTTGCAAATTGTCTAGATAAGATAAGAGTCATGTCAAAAAGTTAACTTTAATGTGTAGTGTTTGAACCAGTGTCCGGTGTCCAGTGTCCAGTTTACGGTATCCATGTTCCTGGTCACTGGATCGTTATCACAATAATCTACTTATGTTTTACTCACAATATTTGTTATCCATTTAATTCTCGCATCATCACCTCACCTATAAGTCATTCGTATATTTCATCCCCAATTGATAAAAATTATAAGCTATAGATCTAACGTTGACTTTGGGCTGGATGTTAATAGAAGAGAGTCGGTTTTAATTTTTTTGGAGGATAAAATAGTGAGACGAGATCAATATCCATTTGTAATTACTTACAATGGAGGCAAGTATTGAGAGATAGGAATTATTGGAAAGTGTTGTCATTGTCGTGATGACTATAGGCCAGACACTTAAAGTGTTGTAAGTTTGAAATTGTCAGTTAAGAATGATATGACGCCCTCAGTAACGGCAGCAGGAGTTGTAGGCGTACTTAAAGTAACGCAACTGACTGTCTGTGTATAGATGTGGGTACCAGAGAAGACCGGTAGATCGTTTATGGGCTGCTTGTCGGTTGTCACAACGGCAGCTCGGCTGGTTGTTCTGCACGCCCGACGTCCACATGATCGATGTGACTCGTCTCTCTTACTCATTCATTTATTCTCAGCCTTCTTGTCTTCTTTGTTATTATCTTTTTTGTTTTGTTTAGATTTTTTTACACTGCTCGTGACAGATTACCCGCGATTTTCCACGCGCTAAATATTTACACGCGTCTTACATCAACTGTCTGGTTAATTAATTTTTATTTTCACGCCTTTGACCTCAATATATTTTTTTTAATTTTTTATAGTGATAATAATGATAATAAAAATTTTTTGTATCATTACTGGGTTTGAAGATCGTTTTTTATTGTTAAAGTTTCGAGTAGATTATCTTTAAAATTCATTATCATACTCATTAAATAAGTTTCAGTTTCCTTGGGCTGTCTTAACGATGTTTATCGCTATTAGCGATAATTTCGATGCTATCACGAATCCTCGATGCAAGACGAGCAGAACCTCGGCTCAGACGCTCGGGGCTAACAGTTTTGTTGTTGTTGATGATGTTTACGGTGAGTATATTTCTGCATGATTGTTGGTATAATAGTTTTAGAGAGAAACCAGATAACTTCTCTTGTCACGCGATCCACCCACGCACTAAATTTCGCTCATCCATTCATATCTTTTAGCTCATCCAACTCAATCTTTTCGATACCCTACACACTATTTGTTATTTTATATTTTTTTTTTATTATAAAAACCGATAAATTTATAGGGAGTAGTTACGGGTAACTCGAGCCGAAGATCGCGGTTCGAGTCCCGTCCAAAGTAATTCAATTTATTTTTTAAATATTAATTCTTCTAATCATCTACAAAAAATAAAAATTAACCAAATGAGGATTGTTGGAATCGTTATTATTATTGAAAGTATGGCGATGATTAAATAATTCATATCGATTTCAGTGGTTTAAACCCTGAGGAAGTTATTGAGGGCAACGACGTAGGTGAATTTATTTCCATCAACGTTCAAACTTGTCTCATTAACTAAAATCAATGTTATTTGATTTAAAATAATTGCACGGGAATTTAATTGGGATCGTTCTAAACTCGTATATTATTTCAAATAAAACTCAAAATTATTTGATTTGAATTTTTAAAGTTGTATGTAATGAGCAAATTGTTGAATTATGTTACGGAGAAAATAAGTATAAAAAATTAGCATACTTTAGCTCAGCACTTTACGACTCGCCGAGCCGGATGATTACAGAGTTACTTTTTTCTCTTAATACATTTCGTAAATTTTTCTTTTCTTAGCATCATCCTCTCAGCATATGCATCACCGTGGAATTTGCTAATAATTTCTTATGGTCTTCGCGTAGATACTCTAGGTTATCGCAGTCTTACTCATTGCTTCTCGTCACGCCCAACACACAGTACGCCACGTGTTGACGATAAATTTTCTGCTGCTACTGGTGAATATCGCGGGCACATTGCGGAACCTCGCGGTGCCTCTTTGGCTTCAGCTCTCGTATACATGCCTTCACTTTTTCACTCCCAACTCACCACGTCAGAGTTATTTTTTTTTTTTTTTTTTTTTTTTTTTGATAAAACTCCATTCTTTAACTTTTTTAAAACCCACATTTTTTTATATTCCTCCAATCTTTCGCGAGTTCATAATCTCGCAGTAACGAAAACTTTTTAAAATAAAAATCGATAGTTTTTTAATTAAGTGCTTTTGAAATAAAGTTAAAAGGCGGCTTGATAACAAGTGAAAATAATGTTTTTATAAATTTTTTACAAAATATAAGAGGAGATAATAATATAAAATATATCATTTCACTAAAATCTAAACATGTCAAAATAAATCTACCGCATAATAAATATAAAAAACATGAACGCTAGATGGAGTTATTAATGACGGAATAATTGAATGATTAAATAACCAGATAGAGTTTAGGAGTTGGAAATAAAAAGGGTAGATTAGTTATCATGAGTCTATTCAGATCCAGGTAGCCATTTAAAGAATAAAAATTATGTTAATTTTTTTTATCTCTCTTATTATTTAAATATTTATTAACATATTCAATAATAAATCCGATATTTTTATTCTTTTAATTTTCGGGCTAAATTATATTTCTGAACGACCAGATATCCATAATTCCACATTAAATAATTCCAATAATAAAAACAGTAATTTTAAGCAGAAATAAATTAAAACATGTGATCAACGGAGGTCATACATTTGAATCCTGTTCCGACAGTTTCATCTTCCTGCAACAATAACCACAACTTTTTTTTCTTTTTATTTATTTAAATTTTATTTTTATTACTTTTTCCCTAGACATTAATCCCTGTAGGACGCACGGCTGACCACGTTCATCAGACAAATCCACTGCCGCAAAATCCGGTCTTGAAATTTTTTCGCGACATCCCCCAATTCGTTTCGGTCATTAAGCTCGTACCGGTGCGGTACACACAGCCACCATGAGACTACAGTTGACACTGTAAACTGTACACTACATTTATAAATAAATAGTCTGTACAAACATACATATACATGTAGAATAGTTTAACGCACGTACATTCGATTCGGCGGAACAAACGAGCAACGTTGGTCGCACCGTGCGCATCTTAATGAGACGGCTGTCATAACGAACCAACCCAATCAATTATATCCTCGTGTTCTATAGTACTGTACCAACATCCATAACCCATACAGCCATATACATTTCTATGAGCATGTGTGGGTTTACATGCAAGGGCATCTAGATCTATAGTATCTACAGTAGGTTATTGGTTGTCTGTGTAAAAGCAATTCGCATCGGGAATAACGAACTGCTGTCGCTGGTGCATACAAGTACAGAGCAGACATGGATCCAGCGAATTCGGGAATGAAACTGATGCTCATATATATGTGACACGAAACTAGATGCTCTATTTCTCATTGACTGGAATAGCAGACACCCTATCGCATATCGCAATAGCAGTACGTCTGGTCGTCCTCTCTTCCTCTTCCTCTTCCTTCACCTCATCCTCTAGATTCGCGTTTGGATCGTTGCATTACCACCTCACGTGCATTAAAGCAATTATCGTGATCGTACCGCCCGTTTATCGGCTCCGGCCAATTGACGCGAACCATTCAGTCCACTGGGGGTCCACGATAAACCCATTGTCATTCACCCTTGCCACCGGAAAATCGTACGAAAGTTCACTGGCTTTGCTCTCTGCAGCCAAAATAGGACTCACTTGAGTCCAACGCCAACATTGACTCGAACAAAATATCACTCATTCATTATATATATGTATATAGGGGATGGTGGGGCAGAGCGGCCCCCCTGAAATTTTGACCAAAAAAAAAATTTTTTGTTTTTCGACTAATTACTATAAATCCGATATGCTTACGTATTTTTACCCCTACGCATGACATTTGGGGCAAAATGGACAAGCCCAAAATTTTGAAAAAGTGATTTTTTCATATTTTTATCGTCAAATTAAAAAAAAATGATTATAATTCCACATTTCTAGCTCTATGCATAACACCTGGGGCAAAATGGACCAGCCGAAACTTCCGAAAAAATTATTTTTTCATATTTTTCGGCCGTTTCTTTATGGAAGAGGCAAATTTGGTCACTAAAAATTTATAAAAATTAAATTTTTTTTTTTAGTTGATAAATTTTTGAAATAAAGTAAAATTATAGAATTGATTTTTTTTTTTATTAAATAACAATTATTAATTAAGGTAATCGCGAGTGAACGATTTTTTACGCTTTAAAAAATTTTTTTCGAGTAATATAAAACCAAAAATAGTTGTCAAGAGAAAGAAATACATTCTTAATGATGAAAACAATTTAAAAAAAAAAAAAAACAAAAAAAAAAAATTTTTTTATAACTTTTTGGAGGGGGGCCGCTCTGCCCCACAAAAAAAAAAAATTTTTTTTCAGAATTTTGGCAAAATGTCCATAAATTTGTTCGAAATAGAACAAAAGTAAAGTGATCTTATGGTTGAAAGCCACAAAAAATAATAATTGTCTTAAGGGGGCCGCTCTGCCCCACCCTCCCCTATATAATTATACTTAACAGTGATACAGAGTAATGATGATGATCAGTCATCTCGAGCTATCTCAGCATTGGTATTCTTTTTTGATGGTTTGTTTTTTAATTTTATTCCCCAAGTTGTCTTTAGCGCCGTGTGTGCTCACCGAGGGAATCGCACCATGTGGCCGATAGTTTTTCGTCCTGTCGTTCTTTCGGGTAGTTTTGAACATACCGCGAGCCCGGTGCTGAGCCATGGTATCCGCCACCAGTGGAGATACTCGCCGCAGCTGACACATTAATCCGACAACGGGCAATGGGTTTATGGCACCGCAGTTCCAGCTACGAAAAATCCTTTAGTGCTCATACATTTCCACGTTAAAATATATGATAGCTAAGTGATAATTATTTTACACAAAGATACTGCCTGGATGACAACATTGATCTAGATATTTTAAAAACTATTTTATTTTTCATTATAAAAGCTTAAATGCCCGTACTTTCGAGGAAACAGTGACGTAAAAATAGAATCAAGTTGATGACAGCGTAGATCGCGTTCACTAGATTAGCGAGAATAAGTTTCTGATGGCATTTCGTCGTGGGTATCTCGTCTTATATATATCGTACGACATGTTCTATTCAGAGATCAACGTCGTCGAATAGCGCGTGGCAAGACGACTTCACTGAGTCTCGTAATTGCGTCGACACTGGTGTATACTTTAGCAGCCAGCGGACGAGGAAAGCTCTACGTGTCTCATCGTGGGTGATCAGATTCGCGGAAAAGCTCGGCTGCTTAATGAAAAATAAAAAATCTAAACAGCAGTTAAATGTCAAAAATTATTTATAATCCAAATATGACCATAAATTTAAATCCTTACACCCGAGTGACCATCAACGCGCCGCGTGTACGTGATAATAGTAAACTGTACTAAAAATAAACGTTTAAATATCCAGCCAGTTAATTTTTGACCACTCGTTTGTTTCACGTGGTCGCGGCGACTAAAAAAATTTAAAAAATATCCGGTCCATGGAGCTCTAGGATAATAGCGTCGCGACGCACATATAGTGTAAAGAGGAAAAAGTAGAGGGAACAGAGAACAGAGTAGAGAGCAGATTCGGTTTCGACGGCGGCGTCGGGACTCGTGGTCCATGACGCGTTTCCAGTTGAACGGTTCAATGCCTCGTTGTTTGTCAGGCATTTACGCCGCATCGTCGATCCTGCCAGTCTACCTACTCTCGATCCTGATACCGACGCGATACATTCATCCATTTGAGTAAATGCTAGCAAACCCTTAATTATAGCATCCCTTTTTTTCCTTTTTTTTTTTTTTCATTTCCTTTAATATTAAATTTATTCGCTTTAGATTAATCTCAGATGAAATGTCAATTGCGTAGGTTATTTGTCGGTTTGTAAAAACAAAAAATCGCTGCCTTATCGGGAATTATGATTTTGCTACACATTAATATGTATATATTAGTTATTTTTTTTTATTTTGTACGTGATGTTTAATAACGTAGCATAGAATTGCGTTGAATGGCTTCAATGTCAAACTGTCATTCGACTTAAATATCCCGCATATACATTTATGAATTCATACATATATAGGTGTATAGATTTATAGATGTATGATTTGTAAAACGTGGACTGAGAGCACCTGACTGTAATCCGGGTCGTTAATCATTTCGCCGAGGATTGACAGTGAAATGTTCTCGAGGCCTCGGTTCTTGTCAGATATACGGTCTTTAGTATTAAAGTTATTTATCGGTAATACAAAAGCACTAGATGAAAAGTATAATGGTAGTCAGAGATGGGAGATAAAAAATAATAAATAAAAAGTGTTAAGAAATAAAAGTTTTGTTTTGTTGAGTTGGAAAAGTGTTGGGTTTTGTGTGAAATGATAAATCTTTTAAATCACAATCTACTTACTTTTATTTTTATAAATAAATCGAGCAGCCTGTTTCGCGAGCACGCGTTATACCTTTACTTGGTTTATTTAGAACTTTTGGGTTCTGTTGCTGTCATGAAGCTTATATCTACAGTTATAGCTTTCTCGCTCTCCGAGCCGCCCACCAGCACTAAACTTTTATCTTTTCGTGATGTACGAGCAAACTCTATAGTGTTTTCGCGAATCCAATACAACACAGCAATATTCGCTCGGCTTTTCCATCTTGTATCTATTCCAGCACCTCTCATCCCCAAACCATATTTTACAACTATTTTCAAGTATTCCTATCTAACATTTAAATAAATCACCTGCTGTAAATTCTCCTTCCTGCCTTATATTGTTTTTCTCATTCTCAATGTATAAATACATTTTTTTTTCTACCCCCGCTTTATAATTACTTACCCACAATAAATACTACGGTATCTTTAAAAAAAATTACGATTATTTTTCCTTTTCACCCTCCGAAAATTTAGAGTACGAAAAAAAAAAAATCTCACTAATTTTTGACTGTCACTTGAAAATAAAAAATCTTCGGGTGATTTCTTTTATATTATTAAAATTTTTGAAATTTCTGAGCGACTTTTTGAAAATGAGCTAAATATTTTTTACTCCGATAGGATTTTTTTTTTATAAAATACGATAATTTCTTAGCTACTGGTAAAAAAAAATTTATAGCCGGTTTTTTGAATCACCCTAATGTATATATTTTTCTGTATATTTATTGACTAGTTAAATTTGTTTATCGACTCGATGCCATTGGGATTTAAATCTGACAGTTTATTCACTCGTCGTGCGTCACTTGGGTCCATTACACGTCTAAATGTATCTTAGGTATATTTATGTACAGCCGAAAGAAGTTAAATCAACCGAGAAATTGGCAAATTAGTCAAAAAATCTCACAGCCAGTGACACTGTCATTACAATAAATATTTAAGAATAAAACTCGACAAATTTACTTTTTTCTTTTTATCTACTCAGTTCTCACTGCTCACTACTTGTAGTCACTTGATCGCATTATTTATTATAGTTATATACCTACTTGGATTATAAATATAAAATGTTAGCGCAGTGCGTGTGTTTTAAAGGAAACATTAAATTGGTTTAGTTAAAATTTTTTTTAATATAATAAATTTGACACGCTATTTTTGCGTCCCTCTTAAAGTTATTTTTATTATAATTATTTTTATTTCTTTTCCTTACTCATAGAGCTTAAATTCTCGTACGACGACTGTTAATTCGAGGAGTATAACAGCAGCTGCGAAGAGGTAGGATTTATCATCATGAGTCGCTTGACTTGGAGATATTTGATCCTCAAAGAGATCAGCTCACTTGTTTTTTATGATTTATTTTATCAATTTAAAATGCTTACATTTCGTTAAAAAAATATTATTTTTATTATATTTACACTTATTCAATTCAATCAGACAACAATTAACCTAATCAGCATATCATTTGTACAATCATGTCAAGCTGGAGGAATTTATTTTCATTATAAATTAACTATCGCTATCACATTAGCGAGATTCAACAGTCAACAGTCTTCATTAATCATTTATAACAGTCATCTGTGTGGATATTTATAATCTCTTTTGCCCGAAAATATAATGAGCTCATTTGAATTGATATCTGATCATGGGCAACTGCTGTTTGACGTTTATCGCGGCGTCTCGATCCCAATTAAAACCGTCTATCATTTTATTTATCAGCATTTAAATTACGTTTTATTTTATTTTATAAATCAATAAAATGAAAAAAAAAATAGTAATAATAATAATGTAGAGGAAGAAGGGGGGGGGGGGGGGGCAAAACGGGATAGGTCGGCAAAATGGGATACCCTCAAAATTTCGTCAAAATTTTTTTTTCTCGAAAAACTTTCGAAAATGGTCAAAAATGACATCTAGTATCATTTTACACTATTAAAAGCTAAAAAAAAACATTTTTATATTTTTTGCAAAAAGTATAATAGTGGCGCCAATTTCAAATTTTGAAAAGAAATAACAAGGAAAAACTTATTTAAAAATATGTTGAGAGTAAATTTTATTACTTACATCAATTTAGAAAGACATTATTACATCAATTTTATTCACTTGAAAAAAAAAATTAAAAAATTTACTTTTTTTGGGGTATCCCATTTTGCCCGCAGAAAATAAAAATTTTTTTTCTGATGGCAGTCTAAAATTCGTTATATTTATTTCAAATAGAATCAGAATGAAGCCAATTTACGATATTTATGTCCCTAAAAACTAAATTTTTCGTTAAGTATCCCGTTTTGCCCCTCTTTCCCCTATATAAGCTTACAAGTGATTTTTAACGGGATCGCTATAATTTTTTTACAACTTCAAATGGAAAAAAGCAAAATAGGCCTTAGGAATTTTTTAATTTAATTTGAAAAATTTGATTTTTTCTCAGGGGGGCCTATTTTACCCAATTTGTTTTTTTTTTTATGGCTGTTATTGATGCTGACTAATTGGGAGACCAAGAAAAATTTTTTAATTAGCGAAAAAAAAACTCACTACTGAAATTTTGTTTGAAGGAGCCCCATTTTACACTCGCCCATTCTGTGCTCTGACCTGTTTTTTCCCAATTAATAGATTAAACAACGTACCTGTAACAAACAAAAAAAATATTTATTGTAATATTAATCAATAAATTAATAATAAAATAATTTAAGTACTTAATTGCTTTCGCACGGTAACTACTGTGCAGTACGCGCGAAATAGGTCGACCAGCGGAATCGTAATTAAATTTGATCCAGAAGGAAAAAAAATATCGCAATAATAATAATAAAAAAAAAAAAACTCGGCCACTTGTACGCGTCCATGGCAATTAACTCGCTGGAGCAATTAATAGGCTCGTAAAATTGAATGTCTCGTTATTAATCGCGCGAGCGGGTTCGGAAATAATCACTTGCCGACTCAGCATGCCGCGTGTCGAGATTTTTCGTGAGACCTTTAGGGATTAGTGTCTTCCCTCTTTACTACCACTGCCTTCTTGTTCTTCTTCATCTCCTTCATTTTCTCCTTAATCTTCTTCTCGTTCTCAAAGTTATCTTATTCGTAGGAAGATATTGTCGAAATATTGTTTCTGTCGGCAAAATACTAAATGCACGCAAATTAGTCCGCCAATTAAAACCATCACGAGTTCTTATAAATGTTTTTAAAAATAATCCCGGTTTTCGAATATGTTTACGTATCAAAGGCGATCTTTATCCTCAATCCGACCCCTGGTTCGTTTATTTCGTGATAAAAAATTTATAAAAAAATTTGTTGGGGATTTAAACTAAAGATCCTTTATCTTTGGCTCCTGTGCCGCGTTCCATCGCACTTTTTGTTGCCAAAGAGCCAAAGACCCTTAAATTAAATGAAAAAAATTATAAATACTGAATGCAGAAATTTTTTTACAAGAAAAAAAAATGCACGGTGTTATTTTCGGTCACTTTTTTTGTCTTCGTGATGAATTTAATAGATTAGGGGTCTCATTTATTTTATTTTATAAAATTAATTTCCCGAGCAGAACTCGAATTATTGGAGCAAAGTTAAAAATTCCATGGGCTAAAAAGTATAGAACGTGTTTTTCGGTAAAATGAAAATGAGTTTAAATTTTAAACTGCACTAATTAATAACCTTAATTTAATATTCAATTAAAAGTACATTTTAAAAATAGCTGATTGATACGTTGAATATTAATTGAAAATATAAATTATTGACAATCTATTATAAAGCAATAATTATGCAGATTTAATGTACGTTATTAAAATTATATTATTAATTAACTTTATCCAGTGATTTAATTTAAATAAATGTCGAGAATGAATTGGCGTTAAAATAATTTAGAGTTCGTGTTTTGTTGTAGTTGTAAAAAATAAAAACAGTAGAGTGGGGGATTGATGGTATATCGTGATGTGAGTGAGAGTGAGCTGAGATTTAATATTTTTGCCTGTGGGTCTGTCTGTAGAAACAGACAAGGACAGAGAGAAAGAAGAAAAAGATCCCGCCAACGCCAATGCCCCTGCAGTAACTGCTTCCACCCGGTAATAAACCAGAATAAAAATAAAAAAGTTACAGGATGGCGCGCAAGATAAGGGATACTTGGACATGCGATCCGTGCATAAGGTCTCCCAGTTACGAAAAAAAATCTGGTTGATCAGTGTGATGGTGAGTCAGGCCTTAATTATCCGCGTGTCGGTAAGAGATTGATAACACCTCGTGCGTCGAGTCTGGGAGGTTTTATTTGAAGATCAGATATTACCCCAGATCGCTTCCAGGATTCGGGATCCAGAAAGATGAGGCCCGAAACATAAAAACTGAATAATAAATAAAAATGTTAAAAGTGTGTGTTATGTTGGTGTGAAAATCGAAAAGACCCAGTAGGGTCTACGAATAAATTTACCCAACGACGTCGTAAACTGCCGAACGTCCTTACCCGTAAAAACGTGATCCGAGACGAGGACACCTTGTATACAAGGTATATACCCGCGGTTAAAGTAAAAACATACAACAGGCTTTTCTACAAATTTTACGAGCCTCAGGTAAAGACTACGTGTGAGGACTCTGCACCCAGTGATCCTCTCGTGTCGCTGTCGCCTACAACACAAGGGTCCCGTCCACCTCCGCCCGTTATGTCGCTACGGAAAATTATCTGATACTGTCTTAGATCTCAGACAATGCTTCATTGATACAACAATGGCTCCAAGATCAAGATTTAGTTTTTATTTTTTTTTAAGAAAAGAAAAAACTAATAAATTTTTTTCCAAACACGAAAATCGTTTGAATTTTAATGTTCAAACTATGTAGCTTTTTATTTTTTAAGATAACATAATTATTTTTACGTTAGGGCGATAGTCGAAAATGGAAACAACTTTATGTAGATGTCATAGGATAAAATAAACCTGAGTAATGAAGTAAACGGTTCAGATGAGGATGGTGTTGGTAGAGAAGATCAGGGACTGAGTTTAAGTAATGTGTCAATAGTCCAGTTGATGTGTACACGATTGTGGTATCCATATTTATATATATTACGTAGCATGAGTGCAACGCTGTACTGCGGGTTAACTTGTGTGGCTCGTTTAGGTTGTCACGAGTACGGGATACACGTATGTACGCAGGTACGTATGGAACATGTTCTGTGTTTTAACGCCCGATCGAGATTTACGAGCCCGTTGCTCGTGTGGGACCTGGTACGAGCTGAGTGGCCAGCGTGGTCTAGCTTCACATACTGATGAAGCCACGTTTGAGACATGCTATTGGGTGTGAGTTGTGTATCGAGTGGAGTATGGGTGACAGGGTTGAGGATTGAAGATGGAGGATCGAGGATGGAGTGATTCGACCGCCGATGAGGGCAACCATTGCTCAAAGGTTTGACTTTTCTTCCGAATACGGCACACCTTACTTTTGTCTATTAATTACACACAGACTTCATTTTTATGTGTAGAGACGTTACCCGAGCGAATTTGTTGGCGACGGAGCCGAATAAGCCTTCATTTTGATGTTTACCTCAGACACACACAACACGTGTTCAAAATTTCACCAACCTATCAATTAATTGTTTAATTAATTAACAAATTATTCACGAATTTTTGAACTAAATATGCCACTAATTCACCAATAACAATCTTTAACGAATGAATTCGTTAGACACCGAACAACATTAGGTTTCATCCCAGATGTGATGGTGGAATCGTCAGTGAGGCACCTCCATCACATCCTGCCTCATACCTAACACTGAAGTTACCAAAAAATTATAAATGGGTTGAACCTACACGCCACCGTCCTTCTTACGGTTTTAAATAAAATTAATTATTAAGGATTTTAATTTTAATTTAGCTATTGATAATCGATCAATTAGCAGGGCCATCTATGTGCACGTATTCCAACGTAATCGTATCTATTCGTCCGTATCGCCAACTCAGACAATTAGCGCTGGGTTTTATATGTTATTAGGATTATTACGCCGTATTTTTTGAAGTAATTGGTGATATGCCGTATTCGGAAGTATAGCCAAAGGTTTCCATTTTCCATCTTCAGTTATTTTGGGCAAAGTGGTTTCCGGACTTTTAGTTTGCTGGTGAATCAGGATCACGAGACTATAAACTATCGTTAATCATATCTTTCATCGTTGATTGAAGAATGAGCTTGTGTACTTACTAATTTAATTTAACGGTTTTGCCTTTTGAGTTAATCTTGTTTAGTGTCTTTGTAGCGAGACGGTAACAAAGATCAGAGGCTATGTTTAACGAAGCTTGATTATTATTATTACGCTCTTCATGCGGAAATTTTATTATTAACTTAATAACAAAAAATTTTATTTGGTTATTAATTGAGTCCGAGGAGACTTTTTGTCACAACAAATGTAATTGATAATTAATATTTAATGCTCATTGATAACTGATAAATTAGTATTAGCATTAGCTATATTATTATATTAATGACAAGGAAATAATTTGATAGCCGCAAAGCAATATCTTATTTGTCATAATGTAAAATATCATAGGTATAAATTACAACGAGTGTATTGTAGTAATGACAAGTGTAAAGCAACAGTTCAACATAAACTATTTTTTTTTCTCGATGTTTAGTATTTATCAGAGCCGGATATTAAAGCAGATCTATAATTTCACGCAACCACAGCCATCGATTTATATTTTAAATCGCGATACCCGTTTAGCCGACTGGTGTCTGCGTATGTGACTTATATCCCGATCTAGAATTGTGGTTGCTCTGGGCGTGGTGTGATATTTTTTTTCTAACAAAAGTAACCAATGATACTTGTAACCAGAGAATAATCGCAATAAAAGAGTAAATAAATAGATAATACGCGAGTGATTTTATTTTCATAGAATTCAGTTTATATATTATAACATATGAGTATAAAAATAGCTGGTGTCGAATGGACATAGATCAAAGTGTCATGACCCCGTCAGACGGAAGTTAATCAATGATGCCAACATTGCAGGGTGTCAAACATCATGAACAGGAACAGAGAGTTCTCAAAGTGAGAACGGTAATGGTGGAGGTGCTGGGTGTTGTACTATTTCGTGTATGTGTGAGATCGACGACTAAACAGGAACAGGCGTGGATATATATATGTTGTCGGTTGATTCAATTCGACCGGAATCAATATGTCCTGATACTATACATACTAGTTCTGCAGTAGTTGGAGTTGTTGAGTTTAGTAGCGTGTGATTGTATGGGATTGTGGTAGCCATGACAATGGTCCTTACAATTGTCTGACCAAAATTACACAGGAATTTAAACCCAAGAGACGTAATCTCACCAACTAGTTCACGTTTTATAAAAAAATTATACGAGATTCTTGGTCGGCTGCAACCAGAACAACAAAATATATATTATTTACAAGTGCAATGACCATTGCAAGAAACAAGTTGAGAAGTGTGAACACCAGATACCCGATGATCAACGTGATCGCCATGCAGCGCACGCGATTACGTTTTACGATATACATAATAATAACAATAGTAATAAGTAATGATAATAACATCTGTATATATATATATATACATACATATATATCTAGGAATAGAGAGCGAGTATTGCCAGCTTCTGCAGCTAACACCGAACGATGTCATCGCAAAACCCGTTATTATTTACACACAAGCAAAACCGCGCACCAGGCGCTAGAGCTGTCATGCAAATAGACTAATGAGCTTGTTAAGGCGTGTTGCAGGCGCACCTCTACTTGCTCGTAAACCTCGACCCTTAAACACTCTACTTGTTTTCTAGCTGCACACAGATATGACCCCCATAGCACTAAAGTAACCAAGAGATATCACCTTAATTCTACACTTGATTTCCCATAATCCCGAAACCCGTATACCATTAGCTTTATTTATGTATCCTAAGTATCTCCATTTCTATCTACCTAGACCACTTTGCAACTAACTTATTTATTTATTTATTTATTTACGTCCATAAATCTATTTAAATCCGCGTAGATCTTTAATTTATTTCAAAATCAGAATTTGTTACTTTTATTTAAATGATTTGCCCACGCAGATCTGCAGATTTCTAAGCCATAATTCTAAAAATTATTTTTCCGAACGATAATCTCGAGTACTTTATTTTATTGAAACGTTAACGGAGTTTGAGCCCAAGTTTTAACTGAAACTGTAGATCCGATTCTTTATTTTATTATCATTAGCCTCAGACTATTTATTTATTCTTTGTTCTGTTTAATGTAAAGCAATCGACAAGCTGTCATCGCGCTATCCTTTATCGTTATGGTTACACATTAGGCATCTGGATTAAATCAACTGAGCTCTCGTGGTAATTTTTATCCATTTGTTTGTTTGTACGCTTTACTGTTACTGGATTAACTGCATGGGGAGTTGGTTTATAAACTATGTCATCAGCGTTATTCCCGCAATCATCAGCAACATCATCATCATCATCATCATCAGCGACATCATAATAATGATAATCACAATCATAACCATAATCGTTGTTTATTATTATGTTGATCGCGAGGAGCGTCGAGGTTGTGTACAGTCTGGATGAATAACGCAGTGTGCTACGTACTAGCCGAGCACTATTATATATAGAGTGTAGTGCATAAATTCTTGTTGTAAGCTAATGTAAATCATATCGTCCAGTCGAGGCATCCCAGCCCCCCGGGCTTCTTAATTTTCTCTCCTTGCTACGGCTGTTATCTCGCGAGCAATCTTCGCAATACCGGACGCGGACGCGGACGCGTTGGCAATCTGTTACAACTCGCGTTCAAAACACGTTCAATCGTAGAAGCATAAAGTACTTGGTGATAACCTTTAGCTATTATATTATTTATTTTTATTCAAACCCATTTATTTATTTTTATATTCATATTTATATTTCAGACAATAAAAATAATGAAATTAATGCTCAATAAAGTCTGAGTATTTAAATGTTTAGTGTCGGATAATTTAATAAAGCTGTTAGAAAGTTGCAGTAAATAGTTGGATATTAATTTTAAATTGCGCGAGGAATGATAAGAAAAAAAAAAAAAATTTAATTAAAATGCATAAATGGGTGGGCTGGATATTTTTTGACCGTCAAAGAATTATCTTTTAGATAAGAGATTGTAAAAATTCTGTTTAAATGTATTTATAATATAGAGAAGAGGGAAAGAGAGAGAGAGAGGCCCAGTGCGATTAAGCGATAAATAACGGGCAAGAGTGACCATTTTAGCTGATAACTTAATGCAGCCAGAGTGCTGGCTGGGCATTATATCCAGCATGCTTTAAGAGTTTAAAAATAATTTTCTGTTGCATGTATACTTGTCCATAATTTAGCATGTTTACTGACTTGTTGTGGTTTTGTTTGCCTTGTGATTCTGTACGCTCCGCCCCAGCTACACTACATTTTGCTAGACTGTTCTGTACTCTGCTTGCATATATTTATAATATTATAACTAATAACTCTGGCCAATGACCAGGTACCAGACCTGCCTTCGTAACACGTGATTTAAGTTGCAGTAAATTTTTTGGCTAAATAAACAGCTTGAGTATTGGTTTGAATTTTTATTTGGCTCGTAAATTATTTTAAATAACAAAATACAGATAAGGATAAGAATAAGATCGACGGATCGAACTGTGAATCTGGGATCTTGGTCGTGCGACCCATTTAGCGAAACGTGTCTCTGTATCTCGAATTGGAAGTCATTATCGAGAACGATTTGCATCCTAGCTCGATTATCTGATAGCTTGTGTACAAGATGCCTCGATGATTACTCGCGCAATTTTTATTTAATAAAAAAAAACCAAGCAATGTAATTTTGTTTCTTTTGATCGAAAAAATAAAATGATGAGCCCTAATGATTGTCGTCCGGTTCTGCAGCTCAACTTCCCATTGTAGACTTTGTATCGAAGACGACGACGACGACGTCGACGGGCAAGGAAGCACAAACATTAAAAGGTCTGAAAAAAGGTGAAGAAGAAATAAAAGACGAGGAACGACACGCACGAATCGATGAATACATGGTAACTGCGTGGATGGAGACTTCCGGCGTGACTTCGCGCTCGTTCGTGACTGCTTTACGCGATAATGTCAGGGGAACGTGTCAAGAGCAACGTGTTGACGAAACATTTCACGTGCCAGTCTTGCGAATTAGTGGGCTTTATTTTTATACATAAAAAGTCTTAAGAATGTGAATCAATTGGCTTCGCAGTGATTTTGTTGGCTTATCTTGGGTTCGGAATTCATAGACTTATTTTTTCAATACTTGGTCAATTTTTTTTTTTCAACCCAAGTGCTCATTCAGTTAAACGTACTCGTAGGTATTGAGAATAAAGGGTGAGATTAGATCTGAATGACTACTAAAAATGTATAAAATAAATCGCGATAAAATAATATTAGAGGTGACGACGTATATTTAGTTTTGTAGAATGCATCACGAGGATCTCTTGAGGTCTGTTGTGCTCAGCGGAAGAGACGAGAGGAAGAATTGAAGAAGGGTACTCTAGTCGTGTCGTTATTTTACCGCCTTGAGGGCAAACCTCTATATCTCATCTTTGCAGAGTGTAGAACCGAGAAAAAGTATAGTGCACATACACAAGAGCCACCTCAGCTCTCTTTATTACAGCATCTTCTTCTTCTTCTTCTTCTTTTGCTTTGTCTTTTTCATCCACATCTTATTTTTTTACTCTATCATCTGTGCAGCCTCTTTTTCCTGCTGCATATTACACTTCTTTTGAACTACCTCCGCTCTCGGTACATCCAACCTGCGGACTTTCCGACAGTCTTAATGCCCCGCATCTTTATTATTTTAGTTACATTTTACTCTCTACATGTCCAATCCCATTCCAAATGCTCATCCATCCGTGCGAGGGCTCGAAAAAATTATAAAAAAACTTTTTGTACAAATAATATTTTTCCAGCGCACAAAACCGGGATTTACATGATACGAGTACGAGAGTAAAGTTGACAAAGACGGAGTAGATATTTTTAACAAGACGCAGCTTGTAAGAAAGAACGTGTAGTGAGTGAGTGAGTGAGTTGTAAAGAGCGGATGAGCAAGTGAGTGAGCGAGAAATTTAAGTATAAAGCGCGACTTTAAAACCACCAAAGAATGACGTCGGCTAGTGAGTGAGTCGGTCTTTACTTGGATTTTTAAAGCCTCCGGCGTTCTTTTCTATATACTTTAGCTCAGTACCAGGTTAGGCTGCTTCCTCTTGAGTCTTCTCTTTCTCGACGTCTCCACATATTTACAGCAGTTCTCAGGCGCACGATACTATGCGAGAACCAGAGTGTAGTGTAGAGCAACTGCCGCTCTTTGGTGACCGCAAGAAGAATACGAGTAAAAATAAAAAAGGGAAGAAGGAGAAGAAGAAGAAGCAAAAGAAGGAGTATAAGAAGGACTTGCTTGTCGTTTTATTTATCTCGCTTTAAACGTGTAACACTATGGAGATTGTGAATCATCTAACCAGCTCACTGAGTCAAAGCTGCCGCAGGAACCGCGGACATGATGAATACGTGCTTTCACAGACGTAAGATGGAAATGAATTTGCGGTCTAAACTTCTCGTTAAATTAAAATATTTTACACCTTTTAAAAAATTCGTTCTCGAGTGTTTTTCTGTGTCTAATTTGTTTTTTTTATTTAGAAGCCCAAAAGATTGCGGATCGGCGGCTGAAGCTGAGGCTGGAACTGGGGATAAGGATGAGGGTGAAGAGTACGGAGAATTTTTACGACAGCCGGATCTTCTTAATTTTTCTAACCACTTACAAGGGTATTTTTTATTTTTTTAATTTTTTTATCAGGTTTTATTAATAGTCTGAAGCGCAGCCTGATAGTAAATTAGCCGTCATTCACGTGGTGTCTTTGGATGCTCGTGTCGTCGTCGCGAAAGAGACTCGGCCCCGGTTGCATGAGATATTCGGGTTGTCCGCCAAATGCGTCTGTCGTTTTTGTCACGGCTGGTGAATAATCGCAGCACAGCGGGATCTGTCCGCACCGCGGTCACACGACGACATCTGAGAAAAATCGAAGGTCCTGGTTACACACTGCTCTATGTACTCCATGTAACTATAGCTACCCACTCTGTCTCTGTCTCTGTTCTGTCACTATCTCTGTCTTTATCTCCATCTTTCTCTCTTTCTCTGTCTGATGGCGTACATGCCAGCGAAGAAACACGCCCAATTAATGTCAGCCGTTGTCTTGTTTTGAATTAGATCCACTAATCATCTATTCCACGAGTCGCTGACATCTTCTGCCTTGCATTCGTTTTATAAATAAATTTAAAATAATAAAAAAAGCTTCCGCGTGAAAAAAATCAAACACTTGTTTTTTTTTTTATCTCGACACAATTCTATCAACACTCTTATAAAAACTCTCTCACTCTCACCCATCCAGTGAACGTCATGCAAAATTTAGTGCATTGCTCATAAAAACTTGTCAATAAAACCCGCGATGACTATTCAGTAAATTTATTGATCTGTCGGAAAACAACCTCCCGGTTCGCTGGAGAGTTCATTAATATGGACGAATGTTAACAGCGGAATAAAACGGAACCGCGTAGTTATAAGAGCTAGTATAGCTCTATCAAAAAACATAAAACCCTAGAATCTCAAAATATCATTCGTTTTAAAATTCACCAGCTGTTATTTTTGATTTGTCAAGCATGTAAAATAAATGGTGTCTGGCGGTGATCCACGGCTCATCCGCGAGGGCTTTATATCCAGCTCTAAAGCTCCTTCTTCTTCTTCTTCATCTTCTTCATCTTATTCTCTATCATCTTGCTTTACTTCTCTTCATCAGCTTCCCCGTCCAATGCAACCCAACATAACAAGAGAGACGTAGGTCGGTTTGGGCACCGCGTTTATTGTTACAAGGAGCTGATTCGTAGCACCCTACCAGACAGTGGGGGCACTAAGCTCGCCAACTGCGACGGAAACTGTGACGTTACCATAGAAAGAGACAAAGTACCGCGGCAATGTATGCAGATAAAAAAAACGATGACACGAACGCCTCGTGTTTATTTCCGCTGGAAATAGACGCTTTGTAAGCAATGCGTGCATCACATACAACCGTCGAATATATAAAAAAAGAAATAAATAATAAAATATTACTGCTTACATTATAATATATCAAGTGGAAAATCTTTAGCTACAACAGTCCTACTGGCTATTTGCTGTTGGTTGAAAATATTTATGCCTTCATCTCAAGTATATCAATTAATCGTCGTGGAAACTAATTCAAACGAGTGTTTAAACAAGTTCGACAGTTATTAATTATTGACAGGTATCGTGAGCTCATGTTTGTCATGTATTTTAAACAAGTAGGATATGAGAGAGCCAATAGCACTCTTGTATAGATACAGATATACATATACGTATATTGATATGTCGTTCTGCTGTTATATTATAGATATACTTGATGACTTACACCTCGGGAGACAACTTTGCCAAGAGATATTCCAATATCGCGTGTTGATGTTTTGTTGGGGCGCCAACAGAGTCTCGCTTCTTACTTCTTGCCCGACTACTTGTTCCTCTCTCTTTTTCCCTATTCCCTCTGTACTAGACTCAAAACTTGTCGCTGTGCAGAAGTTAGTGTACATGCACATGCACGCAATAAGTATGAGTTGAGTTGTGTATATTTGAAGTAGCTCTGAAATTATAACTGCATTCGCACTTTCCTTGAGTTTAAGTGACGTCCAAGTTCCTATTAGTCGGTGCACTTGGTTCGGCGATCAATTATGCCGGGTTAGTGATCTAATGGCCCGTAAATTATGTGGAAATAATTATGGATAAAATAATGAATAGTGTTTAGCGTTAGATGGATTTGCAAGAGCGAGGTTCAAGTAAACGTAGAGAAATATTCTTGGAAAGATAATTGTCGCGAGGGAGTGGCTCATATGGCGCCGTTAATATTTTTTTAAAATGTATTTCTTTTCACTCGACATGCATGTATCTGCATAACAGCCAACGCAACTCATACTGCCATGGATACCAGACAACCAACCCAAACGTCAAGAGAGTAGATCCTCTATTTCAACTTACTTTTACATCAACATTTTTTCTCCGCTTCTCAACAGTTTTTCTCGACGTCGTGTTCGCTTAAGCTTGAAACATTTGCACGAAATAACCGCCTGTATATGTACATATATATCAGTGTATGTGTGTATATTATTTTGCGATATATCTGCTACGGACCAAACACCCCAGGCGCCAGACGTAGTACAAAAATTATCGGTGGCTCGGAGATGAATTCAGTTTCTGAGATGGTTTTATTTTTTTTCATACATTATTTTTTTTCATTTTAACATTTCTGGCATGGGTGGGTCCATATCATGTAAGAAAAAAAATTTAAATGTCATAATTATTTGGAGAGTTGCTTGGGATTAAATATTATTTAAATGTGTGGCTGAAAGTTTGGTTGGTTATCTTTGCACGGGCAATTATAGTTGGCTTAATTGTATTTGTTCCCGGCGGCGTCGAATATTTAAAAAATATTTTAGGTATTAACAGAAAAATAAATTCTTCTTGGAATTATTTACGGCTAGTTAGAGGTTTACTTTGGCAAAGAGGTGTGAAAAAATATAAGCAACCGAGGCAGATACTGAGACTTGACCTGGGCTGATGTTGTTATGTAGCCGAGTCTTCCTCGTCGCCGTCGCGGCGGCCACGGTGGTCCACGTTTCGTTCCCCTGGCTGAGCGCCTCTGGGCTCGTTAAGAAATGAGGTAGAGTTATATTGTACGCCGAGACAAAGATTAACTACTAAAGGATATAGAGTCTAAGAAATAGAGAGCTAAAGACAAAAGAGCTAAAATATAATCCCAGGTCTTAATTAAGTCCGCACGCGGATGAAAACCTCCTTATATTTTTGCCAATCTACCTCACGGCTACCTGACAACTTCTGACCTTCGCAACAGAGTAGATAACTTGCTCGATTTAAAACTTTGCCAATTTAACATGCGCTCACTCAACACCCGGCTCTTCAATATACATATATATGTATATATAATTGCTTTTAAACTTTAACCGAGAACTTGAACTCACTTAACTTCATCTTCACTAAATTTCCCGTACTTCAATAAATTGATTCAATATTAATTTCCTCGACTAATTCAAATATTATTTATTACTACTTCTGCTGTCCTTTAGCTGTCTGAGCTTCATTCCCAACTCTTATTTTCCATCCCAGTAAATAATTACTGATTATATAATTAAAAGCCTTAAATTAATTTTGTCGTTGAAAAAGAAAAAAAATCAGCGAATCTTTTAGTGGTTTAAATAAATTCAAAGATGCCACACCCTTTTGAATGAAACAAAACAAATCCCCATAGTAATTCAACCCATTCGGCCGCCCTCAGTTTTCCAGTATGCTACCCGTTTTCTCGCGAAAAGGTATTCCTGTACTGTATATGTACATATCCATGTTCATGTACATGTACAGTAATGTAGCACCAGAGGCAGAGGCAGAGGCTGAGGGAGAGATAGAGGCAGAGGCAGAGTAGTGTAGTTTGAAAACGACTCCCGAGGGTTGATGGTCGGGGCACACAATTCAGCTCGTCGGCGAACGAGAGCCACTTGTATTCAAATGTTTTTCAGTTTTCGCCCTTTTCCTCTATCTCCTGTGCGTTTATATTTATACGCCGGTCATAAATCCGTATTGCACGCACGCCTTGTCTATACACCAGCACCTGGCATAGCACCGGGCAACGGATGATAGGAAAGAACCGACGGGAAAACAGATAATAACTTTGTGTGCTGAAAAAAAAGCAAGATGTGAAAAAAAAATTAAAATTAAAAATAAAAGGCCTAACCCTTTTTGCGGGAGGTGTTCTTTACTGTTGCCCGTAGAATGGCGTGAGTTTAATGATTATATACCGGCTCCACCCTCACATACACATATATATACGTGGTTAAATGTAATTAAACTTGGAAATATTTAGGTGCAAGTCTCGACGGCGGGATGAGAAAAGTGTGAGAATTTATATGATACTTTAAACAGTGTGTCTAACGATACAGATAAAATTTATACAAGCTCATGTCGTCAAAAAATTTAATATAACGCGTCTGAAATTTTCAATTGATATTTTCCAGTTAAATTATTATATCATGATCATGATTCACGCTCACGTGTGCTCTTTATCCCGGCAATCTTATACAAAATATATTACTCTTAAGGTATAAGAGAGCTTTATCTACGATAATGTGAGATGCGGGTTGGATATATATATATGTATATATATAAATGTATGCGTTAAATAAAAACCCGAGCTCGGCAGATTTACGTCGCTATCGGAGTCTAATAGAATATATCGGAATAAGGAAATGGAAATGCAAAGACCTGATTTTTAAATTTCTTTCTTTTCCTCCTTTTTCCGAGCGTGAATCCGCGGTGATAATTTATGCTAAACACAGGCATGAGAATGGAGAAACGGTTGTAAAAACTAGTTGGCAATACTACAGGATACGAGGAAATGGGAAATAAATTTTTAGCCTCCCTGTAGAGAATTCGGCGAACGTGGAAGAGGATGGTCCGAAAAGTCTCTCGGACACGTAATCTCGCGTTCAGTTTGCCCGCGTGGGTAAACTGTACTTGAACATGCTGAGGGTCGTTCGAGTTCCCATCATCTATAGCCAGGCAAGTCTACGTGTGGAGATATGTACAGATATATAGATATACTTGTGTGGGTATATAAATATATGAGTATCCAGACAGACGCAACCCAGTGTATTCGTAATGCTCTTTGCCCGGGGTATGAACGTGGGAGCAGTAAATGCGTACAGGAGGGTGCATTTACATAACACAGCGTCGCAAATACCGTGAGGAAGAGCAGCAAAGAGTACGATAGGAAAAAGATAGAGAATACTCGAGGGAGAAGTCTCAAGGGTTGAGAAAGAGGGCTAAATGACTGTGCAAGTGAGACGGGAGTTTACTAAAGTGAAGTATGTTAGAACATTGGATAAAGTAAAGAGAGAGATGATAGTAGTGTATAGTGTATTTTAGTAGTAGTAGAAGTACTACTGTGCTGGCTTATGAATATTGTATCAGCCTAATCCTTCCAGATTGTGGATAAGTCAGTCGTGGTATGGCCTCACGGTCTTTTACTTTTCCCTCTTGATACACGTGCTACTGAGATTCCCGTTAGCTATGGCTGTACCTATATCTAAAAGGGTTTTCCAATCGTTTAAACTTATGCCCGATGCAGATAATATATTTCCCAAACTTGAGCACTTGATCTTATTCGGTGTAAACTTTTAAAAAGTTATTTTCGTATCTGATTGAATCCCAGAATTATTGAGGATGGCTTTACTTGTTTTGAAAGGGTGAAATTAAGTAGTTTGTATTATGTATTCTTCGGGGGCGGGAAGAGGGGAGCTGATAAAGTTATTCGGGTAATACGTTTATTATTCATAAATAAAAAGAAGCTTATTGGTGAATAAAGTTTTATACCGTGGGAAAGAGTGTAAAGTAGATGTATATCTATTGACGAGGGACCAAAGTGTTGGAGATAAGACGTATCGAATCCGGTAGCTAGGATATATAACGCGTTAAATTTATGACCCGATTTCGAATTGTGAGATAAATTTATCGATACAGCGTAAAAAGCGTCATTGGATGCTTATTTTACGAAGGTAACAGCGCTGACCTCCAGCTTTTTAAAGTTTTTGTGCAAAAAGTTGCGATGCAGATTTTTCGCAGTGAAATATGTTTTTTTTTTTTTTTTTCTTTTTACGAGGGATATAAAAATAAATATAAGCTGAATTTTATTGAGTATTTTCCTGGCAAATTCGATGTTTTGAATGAGGGTCAGAAGGGATAGAGAAGCGGAAAGTTTGATCGGAGTTTGATGAAGTGAAACTGACGAAATTGGACTGGAACATTGGCGTGGGAGAGGAGGGCAAGTCTTTGGTGATACTCGACTCGGCTGGACGGGTTCGTCGAGCTGGTTCGTCAATAATTGCCAGATTGCTTGTAATTGCGAACTCTCGAGACGAGTGGAGAGTCGCGAGAGTTGCGACTGATGGAAGCGGGAGCTAAAGCTCCTACTGTACGGTGCACACTTTATACTATGGGTTATATGCTGTGGAAGAGAGAAAGAAAGCAGTAGGAAGAGACAGGAAACTCGAGAGCGAGATGAAAAGAATGAGGGTGAACTGTTATTAGGTACTATTACCGGTCAGACAATACCCAGCAGCCAGAAGAGGAGGAAATAGATAGATAGACACTAAGATAATGGTACCTTGGTATTGTTTTCACTTAAGACAATCCATTTTCCTGCTAGTTGTTGCTTGTACACCTGTGAAATTGAGTGGCCTCTTCTTTTTCTCATTAAGAAAGCTGATTCTTCTACGCGAGAAAGCTTTTCTTTTCACTCTACTTGTTTTTACTCATGATCTCAAAGTTTGTTTTCTCATATTGTCCTTTTTTTATGTTTCACAAGTCAAAGAGCTTCTTTATTTTCTTTACCTTTATCACGGAAAAATACGAAATCCAGCAGAGCTTCTCAGCAGAACAATTAATCTGAATTCAGCTGAGATGTTGCTGTACATTATCTATGAGTTTAAGCAACTTGGGATGACTGTAAGACTGTTGAGTGAAGAGATGAAGAAGCTGCAAGGACGTCATGAGGACCTGAATGAAGGAGACCGACTATAAAGCTGTGCTCTCTCAATGGGGCGTCCGAAGATTAATAAACCAGCGACGCTCGGCGCTCACTAAATCCATGTATGAACAATGAACGTGAAGATATATAAGATCAAATGTTTCACAAGGTTTATGACGCTTGTGCAGATATATATACATATATATCCTCAGCAAAGTTGAATTTCGAATCGATACTGTCGCTTTATTGTGAGTGGAATCTATTGTTAACCATAATCTATCCATCGAAATCCGCTTATCTACAAAGGATAGTTTGTAGGTTTAAACAGAGCCAATTGGTGAATTATTTGTATCTATAAATTGTCAATTATAGATATTGTGTCTCGATGTTAATTTACTCAGCAGAATGTAACCGTAATATAGATTGTCGAAATTTGAACAATGTGTTTTCCGAAATACTGACAATGAGTAGTTTCCGTGATTTATCCTCTCGCCTCAGTCTCTCTTGTATGGTTGTGAGATATCCGCACCCTTCTATCAGCGGAGGGACTACCTGGTTGTCCCCGGGTGTCTTCTTCCCAGCGAAGCTATAGTAATTAACCGAGACGACGACAACAAAGCGGCATTTAACGGCGTTTAGCTGGTTGCGCATGGGGACTGCCAGTGCGCTGATAAGGTCCGCAACAATGCTTCAAATCCTGTATTGTTCCTACTCAATACGCTCAGTCGGCTTAATTACGATGAAAAATAATTCACAGTGAATTGCTTGAGGGAAGACATTTCAATGCGTTAAGACAATGACTCGAAGCTCGACGCACTGTCTGATGATCATAATTCACATTGCCGCTCATTGATGCGATCATGATATTTCTTTGTTGGCGTTATTATTTCTATAAGTCTCATATTTTAATCGGATTGATTTAAATACCTAGGGTTCTTTTGTATTATTGACTTTACAATTTAAATGCTAAATTTTGTTGGGTAACAGAGCAGTTATTTTCTTGGCACTTCTTTTTTTGGTTTTGTCTATAACTAGTTGTAGGTATGTATGGAAATTCGCTGTTGTTGCAAGTACAAGAGTGTCTATAATGCATGCTAGAGAATAATTGAACTATTAGTATTTTTAAAAATGCATAATGGAAAAAGAAGAGAAGACGATGTGTATATATATAAATATATATACATATAATACATATGCCGTGTTTTGTTGGCCACGGCCGCAAGGCAAACATAAATGCTGCTTGAAAGAGAGTCGCGTTTACTTTAACGTCGTCGTAAAACGTTGTACTGTGTTTTTTAAATCCTTTTTGGTCCCTGATGTGTGTATAATACATGCGTGTGTATTACATATATAAATCTTATGAGGACGTTGTGCATCAAAAGTAACTGTTAAATTTATTATGTATTTTGTTTTTAAAATTTTATAAATATATTAAAAATAAGACACATGTCAGATAAAAAGTTTAACATCGGAGTGAAGCTTCGTTCAATATTTATTTATTTATTATTATTATTTTTTTTTTATGTATTTAAAGATGCGCCGTTGTATGAATTTTAGAAAATTTACTGGTTCGCAAGAGCTTTTATGAAGAAGATAACAAAATGAGGTGGAAATATTTGAATGGATGATAAAAATAAAGTTGACAGCTCGACAAATCTAGCGGTGATGAATTGTTAAAGTTGGAATGTTTAACGTCTGAACCGTTGGTTTTATTTCTAGAGTAAGGAATAAATGAAAGAAAAAGTGTGAGTTTTAAAAAATTACATGACTTTCAGTCATTCAGACAAAGCTTCGGACTCTGTACAAGTTGAGCGTGTCGTGGTGTCAAGAGTTATGTTTTTTTTTATTATATTTTTTTTTTCGGTATGCATTAATGCGCTGGAGAATGAATAGCTTTGAGGAAAACAGAAGAGTTAACAGTGAATGTAGTGTAAGTAGTTGTGTAGAATGACAAGGATAAGTACTGGTAAGACGAGGGTGAAAACGAGGATGAAGAAGAGAGTTTGTAAAGTAGACAAAACGTTTCGGGAGTCGGATTAATCTAGCGCGTCGACGACAATTTTCGCGCCATTTGCGGTGACGAATGTCGCCTCGAGGCGTCTTCTCAGCGGCTGCTCGATTAAAATAATAAATGTTAACAATCTTCATGAATATTTTATAACAAGTGTTTTGCACTGACACCCAGCAATGCTACGCGTTTAAAAAAAACATATAAAACAAAACAAAAATAGTGACAAAAAAAACTCACATATTCAACTTTTTGTTTTTAAAGAAAAGTTTAATAAAATTTTATAAAAATTCAATATCCACTACTTATGCAAAGAAATCCGCAGTGTTAACTTTCCTCGAAACTTCTTCACAATTGAGTTTATCAAGTGGATGATAAAGTAGTTGGATTTAAAATTTATTCTTTTAAGTTTTCATAATGAACTTCACAGATGCTCCAGAACTATCTGAAATGATTCTACTGTAGCGTATTCTTCGGGTACTCAAACTTTAACTTATTGAGAATAGATAATAGCTATATATATCTTTGATCAGTCTTTCTTCTTTGAAAGGCTACATGCTACTCTATGTTTTATATATTATGTAGGATATATAGTAATAGAGGAAAGTAGTCTAAGCTTAGCTATTATTCCTCACGTGTGCATCTCCACATTTCTTCAGCACTCACTTATCTCCAGAGGATCATCGTTCGCAACCCCCTGGGCTTCCTATATAACCTCCTTGCTGGAAAGGTAAACCGACATCCTCTCTAGCTCGATTCTAGTGACTGCATCTGGGGATGAACGCGATTCCATACATGTGTGAAGATGCTGTGGCTGTGAGTATACTCAAGTGTTAGTGATGCTGCGTTCACTGACGCGTTACCACAAGAGAAAATAATAAGAGAGACTTGGGAGGAATTGCATACAAAAAATAGGAAGAAATACGCTTACCCAGAAATAGCAGTCTCTTAAACTTGTCGACTAATTTATTGAGGAATTCATGATCGAAATTATTAATACGTGCAAGCTAAATTCACTTCAATAGCTATTTTTGAATACCAAGACAGGAGTTACTTGATCTTTTTATCTCAGTCAGAAATAAAATAAAATTTAATCCCGATCGATTGAAAACGTCGAGAGCTTCATCAATACCCAGAATAGAATTGTAATAACTTGACTTTTGAGACTTATCGTCAGGATAAAAAACACAATTGTTATGTAGCCATGCGCCATAGAATTGCGAGAAGGTAAAAACCCTTAATATATGAAATTGTCAATAAACCAGGCAGTATCAGGGACGTAGATGCAAGCAAAATATAAATACAGGACATCGAAACCTCGACTAAGGGAGAAAGAAAGAGAGAGATAGTGTGTGTATAGAGGGCGCATCACGAAACGTCGGATTAAAAGCTAAACAACCCTCAACCCCATAGCTAGCAGTGAACCCCGCTAATCAATACACGCAGGGGCTGATGCCGAAAGCCGTTGGGGTAACGTTATCTTACTATCCTACCGTGTATCCCAACTCTGTATCGTCTAGCTAGCTGGATATATCGCCCGGAAAACGTCTAGCGAAAGAAAGGCCAGTCGGCGTGTCGACGCGTGCTCAGCTAATTGAGGAATTTTGTCGGGAATCTTTAATTTGTGTTCAGTAAACATCTGCTCAAATTCTCGCCAGTTATTCGATCCACGCTATAAACACAAACCATTTGCCATCTACTGAGAAATATTTCTGTTAAAATAATATTTTGACGGCTGTTAATTGAAATAAACTGTCATTCTATCCTATCTTGATGACCTCAAACACCGGCTGATTGACCGAGTGAGTCTTTAAATAAAACAGACCCTACCCATTCTCTTTTTTTTTTTCCTGTATAATTTAATATATATTTCTATTACAAATACTGTCTGATGGTATTTGTAACACTTAAAGCGTCACCGGCATACTTGGCTTTCAAAGAGACGATGCATTATAGATATATGGCAGTGATAGACAGGCTGGCGCGTATATAGTTGACTGGGCAAGGTTACGTGGGGTCGGAAACCGACGCCGAGTTCATACTGGTACTCGAGTGCACTTCTGCACCAGCACTCTTCCTCTTCCATTTCCCTTTATCCCTATCTATCCGATGGATATCTATACATATACATACGTGCGAATATGTGATACGCCAGTGACACGGCTTTCATACCAACTTTTCACCACACTCGGGATATTGAGTAAACCACGCGGCTTTGTCAATCACCACTGCCGCGAATTGCATTAATTTTACCTATAGATCCACTGAGCGAGAACGACACGTGTCTGGGTCCATGAAGACCATCACAGTAGTTCTCATTGATGGAATGTCAAACATATTTTGCTGCCCATCCCCGGTATTACTCAAGTGAATGTTACAGTTGACGTACTGTTTTCATATATTTTTATCAATTAAAATAATATAAGCACACGGCGCTGAGTAATTGATACAAATTCAGAATCAATAGGAATATCAAGTAGGCAATGGAAGTCGAATTAATTAATGTGAATATTGATATCAATAGTCGCTCAGGCTTTTTGATTGAAAGGGGAAATAAGTTGAACATTAGCGTCGTGGCTAAGCTTTGTCGAAACATCAACGTCGTCACGTCACAACAAATGAGGGGAAGAATACAGTTGGTTCAGTTGCGAGACCAAAGTCACTCAGATACAGAAGACTACAGTACACTTACACTTGCACCAGCTCGGTCGTCCTACTGAGAAGTAGACTAAGAGGACTAAAGCTCGTCAAAAGGGGTGGCGTTGTCATCGGTGATATATTGCTTTGCTATTGCTTCCGTCGAGGGCGAATAATTTTTCACCAGTATATATACGCGTATAGAACATTGACGTGGCAAAAATAGAGTCACGTATTATTCCTTCAATTATTTATTCATTTAAAGTGTAGAGTAAGGCTGGAATATAAATAGCGGTTAGTATATGAGTTGTAAAAGTTTATTGTTGAGAACAAGAGGAGTAAAAAAGTTAAGATAAATATGTAGTTTAGTATTATCGTATATTGAACTTGAACAATAAGAGCATAAGCCCGGAGCTAAATCGTGAGGTATAATCAGTACGAGTGATCTCGATACGTGATAAAAGTGCTTGAAATGATGCTACAGTGAAGGAGATAAAAGTGCTCGAGGGAGAGGGAGGAGGATAAGTATTATAAGAAAGTATCATGCAGATGGTAAAAAATTATCTGTTTCTCTATTGCGCATCAAGAAGTTAAGAGATGAGTTCCAGCAGAATGTCATTTTGTAATTTTCCACCGCGCATCGACGATAAATTGACTCGTATGGTCTGAGCAATGAGTACTCGTGCTGCTGCTCAGATACAAGAGAACCTGCATTGCGTCACGTATAATATTTGATTGCAACTATAGATCTTGGGTCGATACTCAGAGAATGGTCAATGACAGGGAATAAAGATTGAGATCGAGTATGAGTGCTTGAGAAAACAAGAGAACGAAAGGTATCTTTTGACCGGTGCATGACTTTTGAGAGCTACATAAAAGACTGAGTAAAGAGAATTATTGCACATGTGTGTTCTTGGATACATGTATTTAATGTGTAATGAATATTGAATAGGGGCTCAATGACTCGAGGATTGTAACCTGGGACTCGAAACTTGGGACATGGATCTCTGATAATTTTCTTTTTGCATCATCATGAGAGTAAGACTAAGTTTTATGAGAGATGAATTGAATGAATGAACCAATGGATTGAGTTAAAAAGACGGTAAAAATTTTTTTTTAAGTACAAGTGACACTTGGATAGCTCGGGCATCAAGAAATGTGGTTTAAGACACTTGAATTATTATTATTATTATTATTTTTTTTCACTCATGTCCGGTGAGTCTTTGTGCGAAGCTGAACCAGATGAGTTGGCCTTGCTGGTGAAACTCACCAAGTGACAGTGTATATTTAAAATCATTCTACTTGGCTGAATGAAATGAAATGTTTGAGGGATATATGAGAAGAGTGACTATAGCCGCGGACTATAAAGTCTACAATGGATTCAATTTTGTTAAGCCACGTCAGCGTTTATAAGTTATTGTTGCTTTACAATAAAATTTAATAATGTCTAATTTTTTAAAACTTTTAAAGCCCGGCGGAATTGTAGCGGGCGGATGTTTAGTATGAGATCTATCACGTATTTTACATTAAATTGATGATAGATTTTTTGTTGTTATTTTTTTTTTAAATAATCGCTCACGCGTAAACTTGTACTCTTGACAGACCATTAGCCCTGACGATTCGCCACGAAGGGATGTAACACAGAGTCATCAACCCTTTTGACAGCTTCCGGGTAACAAAAAATAAAAAAAATAACAGGGGACGCAAACGTTTTTCACTGCTGTGACATAAACGATTGTCGGGTCGAAAATACGCCAGACACGACTGCCCAGTGAGAAGACCGTAATAATTTAAACGGCGCTTTTATTACGAGCATCAATTTCGAGTCGTCCTACAAGATAGAGCCGCGGGTATTCCTGATGAGATTCATTTTTTTAATTTAAAAAAATTTTTTTTTTTCTATTAATAAAAGCGAGGAGCAAAATTTTCACTAACGAATTTGCCATAAAAATGTGAGTTCGTTAGAAAGAAGCCTCTGTTTGGTTATTTTTTAAGCTCGAGTATTGAGCCGGCCATTTTTCAGAGGATCCACAAGACTTTCTACCCGGAATCCTCTTTTTGTTCCGCGCTCATGCCAGTATCACAACTAGAGCTATCATCTTTTCTTCCTCGTTTTCCAACGACACCCCGAAATTTATTAGCCCGGTACTTACGATAAATCGATGTAATTTTTTCAGTTTCATTCCCACATTCTACGAAGTCTAGACCAAAAAAATGTCTGGCTTACCTGAAACAATAAAAAAATATTTTACATAAGTCATTGTATCGACACGTGTTTCGAAATATTTTGAAATGGAGAAAAAATATATTTAAAAAAAAAAAAAAAAAACAAAGTATAATAATACTGGTACATATAAATATGAAATAAAAAATAGAGCCTCACGATTGTGGAATACGGTCTGATGAAAAGGGAAAAATGAGAGAATGATAGCACACCGCTAACGGCCGATCTCTCATTGAACAATAGGCTTTGTTACCGCAAAAATAACTGAGAGCGCATCGCTCGAGTGAACATACTCTCTCTTTCTCCTCTCAACTACTACACCGCAGATGAATCCTCCGTGGTACATATAGATATATATATATGTCCCCTTAAGTAAAGCATACAGTCCACAGTCCAGTGGATTGTGGATTCGGATACAATGTCGTTTTAAAATAATTTATAACGACACGAGCAAAATAAGAGATACGGGATTTAATCTCGACGCACGTTTGTTCCCGGCGCATTAAGACTTTACGCGACACACGCTGAATACACAGCAGTTATTCATTTTTATTATTATTATTATTACTATTTTTATTCATCGCTAGTGTTGAATTTCTTTCAGTCATTTTTTTTTTCGCTCGTGAAAGTGTTTATTCACACAGTATAAGAGCTTTTAGCCGAGGAATGCCGGCGAGTCAAAAGCCTGAGGCTAGAAATTTTTCGCGTTTGCATTAATTTCATGTTTTATCTCAACTCCAACTAACGATTCACTTGTCAGTAATTACTTTACCGAAACTCTTAAATAGTTAATACAGCAGTGAATTAAAAAATTGTCTAATCAAATATCACACGTACAAATTACACCATTTATTTACTAAACGGTTGTAAAATAAAAAAAAAACTACTCTGGCCACCCAGTGTCTTATATTTGTCGAGCACTCGAAATTTGACTTCTGCAGGCCAAAAATATACACCACGCCCTTTCATTCAAAAACCCGCAATGTTGCGTCGTGGGTCGTGTATATTATGTACACAGCTGACGAAACCCTTTCAAAACAATCGAGCCAAAGTCTATATATATACATATATATGTATATAGACAACTATACAAGACTGAACGGAAGACCAAAGTCTAGGATAGATGTAGATATTGTGGTAGACTTGTGCTCCCACCATTACCACACTGTATCCTCGGATGCTCTTATTACGTCACTAAAAACATCCAGAGAACTCAACTTGAAGCTAGAAGAGGCCACAGTACGAGCACAATGAAAAGAAGACTCGTTCCTACGAACAATGCTCCTAATACGGATTAAAAGGATCCCATTACAAGATCGATTCCAGAGATAGACTGCTCCCTGTTTAGCATAAAAATCTATTCTGCATTTGTGAGAGTGTGGACCGGATAGTCAGATAAAAGATAAGCCTAAGCAGAATAGTTTTAACCGCAAGGAATATTTTTAAATAAGGTGTCCCTAAAAGTCATTGCTCAGTAGTAAAACTAGACGTTTCAGTTGATTATCATTTTTATTATTATTGCTTCTTATTCTCCTTTAAATCAGCCACATTCAATTTTAAATTTCATTGTCGCTCCTGACAATGGAGCTGAGATAAAAAATATTTAAGTATTTTGTTATCGCCTCCTGACAATCATTTTTACTTTCTTAAGCATTATGTATTTACACACACATACACACATAATAATAAAGTTTTCGTGTATAATAAATGAAATGAGCATATAAAATACTTTTAAAGACGGCATTACTACTGTACGGAGATAGTATTCCGTGAATTGAACGTGTAGGAAATAAAAGTGTGGTTTGTATTTGGGTGGATTATTCGGATTGTCGAATAAATCGAAGAGCGTTAAAAGCGTCTGTCTGGTTAGAGCTTTAAAAACAAAACGTTAATTGGCAAGCGGGTATGTTATTTTAAGAGAAATGCTTAAATCGTTTGGTGGGACTCGTGTCAAGACGAAACAGGACGAGATAATCTCCTTGGCTGATCTTTAAATCGTCGGGTATCCGCTAGACTACTTGTGTATACTGGTAACGTATCCTTCGGTTAACGCAGACGACTCTCTGGGGGCAATAAGCATCTGGATCTCTGATGGTGCTGGTACTGCTTCTGAACCGAAATACGCTGGTAAAAGACATAAAAATAAATAAAATGAGGAAGAAGAATGAGAAAGCGAGATATAAAAGTGAGAGCTCTCCATTACTGAATTCCTGTCTGTGCAAAACGGATAATTAGTGTGTTCGCACGAGCTTCTTTTACTTTCTGTTCCTTATTTTTCTTCTTCTTCTGCTTCTTGGTCTTCTTCTTCTTATTCTCAGCCTATAAGAGTCCTAAAGATCATCTTCACCATCAGCTTTATTCTTCCCTTGCTCTTCTTACTCTTGTTCTTGTTCGTCTTCTTTTCATCGTGACAGTTTATTTCGGTGTTGCAAATGGTACGTAGTCTTTTACAAAGACCCATTCATAGTCCGAGTCGTAACCATCAGCATAAAAGCCAAGAGGAGGAAGGAGGAGGTTACCAAGACGAGTTATACGACGAAAAAGGATGATGATAGTGAGTTTAAGGAGGGCAACTGAGAGATATGTGTTCAAAGTGAAAAGAGAGGTGAGACAGATGCGAGCAGCCACGGCTGTCACTCACGCGTCAAAGGATCATCCCATTGAGAGTAACTTTGCGACGAGAGAAACAGAATAAGAGAAAGAGCAACAGTAATAACAAGAACAAGAGCAGCGTTTAAGTTGAAGAAGGAGAAGATGATGATGATGAAGTAGTAGACGTAGAAGCCAAAGCTAAGGCCAAGTGGATCAACTCGCAAAAACCTCGGCAGTTCCCAAAATACGCGATTTAGATCTCTTATGCTTATTGCACGCTGGATCCGATTACAAACTCAAGCCACGCCGGGAGTCGGGTTGATCTTGCTCCATTTCATAAAGATAACATCCTCTTCTCAATTGCACGAATAGTCAGATGATATTTATGTCTGTTATTTATTACAACTTTGCATTATTGCTTTGATCATTTTTTAAATTTTCACTTTGCCAGCCCAGATATTTATAATTGTGATAGCAAGGAGACGGAAATGGCAACAGCTGCCTCTCTTATTTGTTAGTTCTTAGTGATCTGATAAGTAACCAAGGATATTGCAATTTAATAATCTCACGATTTTCTGATCGATTAGTTACTATCCCTTATTGTGCTGTGTCGCGTAAAGGGGTGGAAGAATACGGCCATAGTTATAGCAACAGTGTGGCATGGCGAAGTAAAAAAAACTCTGACAACAGTTTAATATAGGGTCGTCATATTTCAACGAAAGCTAAAAGATAGAGGGTGAAGCCGAGGGAGAAGCAAGGGTGCACGCTGGATGTTTCAGTTCTTTAGTCTTGTCATACATTTTTTTATTTTTTTTTTATTCCACTTTTTACCAGACAGCTCGATGTCTTTGTGATACGACGACGTACTGATAAAGTAAGAACACGGATCAGCGAGTGTAATCTTACATTGTTCAAATTCTTCATCTTCCAAATGAAAAATGTCATCAATTCCATTCGGCATTCAATATTGTGCACTTAACACGTGATAAAAAATCTTTATATTAAAAATAACTCTAAGCTTTGTACTTTGCCCGATAGTGACTCACTGAGTAAACGAAATTGTTTATTGATTCCAGGGGGGGAGAGGGACACGTGTCAATTAGCCGAAATGAGAAAACACGTATAACAACAAATACATAAAATACACACGAAATACGACACGTGTCTCAGTAATCTCACCAGAAATTTAAGTATTTCTTAAATTTTATCTCGATTGCTTTGGCTTTCATATCACATTTTACTTTTTCGCTTGCTATATTATTGCACCATTACTTTGTTCTTTATGACCTATCATCTCTGCGCCGTATCAATTTGTTGGCCTAAGGCCGATATAAGGCAAAGTAATTTGAATCGTAGCGAATCACTGAACAGTACATTATAACACATGTGTCATAAAATAAAGAGCCAAGAAAAATATAAAAGGGAAGAAGACTACCCAGGGTTATTCTAATAGTCGTCAAGTACAATAGGAGTTTATGACGGGAATAAAAAGAGTGAGAAGAGTAGACAAAAAACACAAACTGAAAAAAAATTGTGTATAATGTAGTATATAGATGAAAGAACGCTAGTAGTAGGTGGGGTATGTGATGCTGGTGCGACAGATGTAGGCACCACGTGCTCGCGATTCGTACCGCAGTGCACAATGTGTACGAAAGAGCATGGAAAATATATATAGATATATATGTGTGGATAGAAATGAAATGGGCTAATTGAGTAGTCAGTGGGCGGGTAAATTTCAAAGTACGTTTATGTGTATTTCAGTTAGTCGTCGGCTGTCTGGAAAGACCCCAGCCTCCCAGAGTTAGCTGGCACCGTCACAACGTCACAAATGAACTAGTTGGCTGGGACGAGTGTTACCTGAAGGTTTAATCTCTGTTGGGTATCGAAAAAGGAAAAATATTTCAATACAAGATTCAATCGAGTGAATGAAAAGAGCCGAGCTGAGCCCCCTTATCGAGGACTGGATCTGCTGATCGGAATCACGAGCTTGAGAAACGGTACAATGGCTTGAGTTTGTGATTTTAATCGTGTCCAACAGCGTACAGAGATTGAGTAAGAGAAAACAATTTCGAGGTGACACACGAATTCAATCGTCTAGTTATTTTATTTCCTCGGTATTTATTTTTTTTTTAAATTCAACGTGTTTTTGCAAAGACAATGACTACGACTTAATTAAGATTAAGTACTCGGTTGCCGGTATTACGCTCGTTAATGCTCATCTACTCTAATTTATCTTAATTTCGAGTGTGAGTTTTAGTTAAACAGTCGGCGCTGACGCTGAGCTCGTCAAAATGACTTGCGTTCCCTTTGTTCCAGTCAACAATCACATAAATTTAATCCATTTGCTAATTGTTTCCTTTTTTGTATCCCTCCTGTTTATTGATAATGACAATTGTCTTTGCAGACAGCCATTCATCATTATTATCATCCATCATCATCATCAATAGTGCCGAGAGCCGAACAAAATCGATCAAAGGGTGCAACTTAAATTTCATAATATATAATTCAATAAAAAACTAAAAATAATATAATAAAGTGAGTCACGTTAAGCGCACCGTGAGCCAAATCAATCTTTCCTAATCGGATAAAAGCATTCGTGACGTGAACAGTGATCGAAAATCCTAAATTCAAATATCCTACTCGATCTAATCACGTTAAAGATTGAATTAGCCTGCAGAAAGTATCCAAGGGGAAGTGCTTTGTCTTCTATTTTATTTCATTTTGCACTAGATTTTTCCATTGGCTCGACTGATGCCAGAACCATCCAGCTGAATAGACTCGACCCTCCAAGGCCCCTCAAAATTATTCTAATGACAGTCGAAAGGGTGGTGTTTACTGCGGAGTGCTTAAGACGACAGGCACATCCCACACGTTAAGTTCTTTGGCACTTAAATTTCACCCTCAACTCATCGTCTAGTCACGACTTTTAATCTTATAAGTAACTTTATTAAATAAAATATTTAAAACCGTCTTTTAATAAATAACTACGCAGCAAACAAATAAATAGACAATAAGATTGATATCAACGATAAGATGTTAGCTATTTAAATTATATATAATTTAACTTGTTAATATTCTACAATGTAATAATAGTGTGTTTTATTTGTGTACTGCAGGACAGGACAGTTTGAAAAATTTTATTGCGTCAGAACATAACGATAAGATCATAAAACGCGACTATTATCTAACATTAATGATCATCCTACGAATAATTCGATGAGCTTATGCAATAAAATTCCTATCGTGTGATTCGTCTTACATTTACAGGCGTGTCATTTATTTGTTAGCACACGGCAGTTTAAAAACTTGAGTAATTTATTTTCGTAGTTGCCTATAACTTTTTCAGTGTACCGGTTATCTTAATTATCTTAATTGTTTAGCCATTTTAATTATTTAATCAGGCATTTAAGTTGTTACAAATGTAAATAAGAGATTAAAGTAAGTAAAGGCATTGTTATAGTAAGCTGAATTATAAATAACTATCGCGAATTTATAGTTACCGCGGTTTTGTTTAACGAAGGGGGCAAAAACGTAAACGGGCAATCTCGTGACAGAACGATGACTGGATACGATAGGGTACGGTCTTTCGGAGCGGAGGTTTTATGGATCGTTCGGGTTGTATGTAGAGTTAAAAAATAAAACATTAAGTAGGTAGAGGTAAAGAGGTAGAAGCAAAGGGAGGCCAGGTGACTGGCGTTATTCTCATGACGGTGTCTAATCTGTAATCAGTAATGCCGCACCGTGTCATGCCACACGTATTACCCATTCTTGTGTATGTGCCAAACCCACCAACCACTACTGTAACCTACCACCCGTTTTAACATCAGGCTACTCTCTTTTAAGGCTCATTGTGTTGGCAAATAAAAAAATCACGTCGTAAAGTATAATTACCTATTCAATAATTATCCGTGGCAGTGAATGGTCTAGCTCCAGACCGACGGTTGTATAAATATTAATAAAATGTTACGAGCACTCTACAGTGAGCTGAATTTTATTTATGTTATGACGAGCTATAGGTAATGAGTAATTAGTCGGTTTAATTATTACTTCACTGTAAAAAATCACCGGGGTAAGTCCAAACGGTGTAGGTGTTAAAATTATCGGTGTTAAATTTACCCCCGAAAGCGGTGTTAAAATAACGCCGCCACCGGTGTAAATATTCTAGACCGGTGTTAAAATAACGCCGCCGCCGGTGTAGACATTCTTTACCAGTGTTAAAATATCTTATTTTGTGAATATTTTTACTTACTCGATCACTGTACTTGTTAATAAATGATATTCTTTATTAATTTTCATAAAGTACTGACGTTTTTTGTGTTTTATAATCTTTAAAGTTAATAATCCAAGCGGACGCAGTTTACTCTGCTTTTACACCGGTTACCCCGCTTTTACACCGATGTTACTCCGTTTTTACACCGGTTACCCCGCCTTTACACCGATTTTACTCCGCTTTTACACCGGTTACCCCGCTTTAACACCGGTATTTTTAACACCGGTGTAATTTTATTTTAACACCGGGCGGAGTTAAAATGAGTCCATTTTTAACACCACTCTTTTTAGAGTCTTGCCATTATTTATAATTATTAGATTTATTGAGTAAACTATTTAATAGTTTCACTGGTAATCAAGTATACTTATGCACGTGTGTACAGGTATAAATTTAGATGGTAATGAAATTTGTGAATTTGAACTTCGGAAATCAGTTTACTTTGTAAATACTCGGCAGATATGTTAAATGTGGGCGTGAGTTGGTCATAAACAAATATACGCGGAATAGAACTACGTTCCCAGAAGCCAAACTATCTGTATGTTTAGATAAACATCAGCATATATATTTGATTCGGTTGTGTGCTCACGTGTTGCTGATCTAATGACGAAGCAATTGACAAACTGCTGCGCTTGATTATCGACTGAACTAATGCGCTGTTTATTTATTTTTTTGTTTCGATGGAGTAGCTCGTTTTGAGTGTGAAAATAAAATACTGGTGTCTGTGTTATCGGTTTTGTGCGGCTCTGGTATCGTGAAAAATGACAGAAAAAGTCCAAGAGCTCCGGTTTCGCGGAGTGAGTTTCCGTTTTTCCATCCAACCGGCAGTGAACTGTAATCGAATTTAGTAACCTCCGAGTCTCGGTGCGGTTTCGCAACAACCGGCGATAAATTATTGACGCAGCTGATACTCTGGTATCCTCTGTTTCGAATTATATAGATAGATATATATGAATAGTCTGTGGTGAGAGTTATCGGTTGAGTAAAGTTGCCGATAACTGACTTGTCATCAGCCCGGAAACTCCATCCCCTTCGGACTTTAGATACAAGATTGTTCTCGAGCAAGAGCAAGAGTGCACCTGTTATAAAGTTTGAATAAAAAACTTCAATAAATTGTCTTAGCAGACACTTTATTAGTTTTTTTCTTATTGATTCGAAAAGAATTTTCTAGGAAAGAGAGTTTATAAAGCAGAGGATACTCGAGTATCGACATATAAATAATTTTCTGACGCCTTATCACGATGCGTGGCATTGTGTATCGCGCTTCTGAAAATTTATAGCTTCACCGAAGGCCAGAGCGATGACCCTGGGTAGTGCGGAGTAGTGTATGGATGTAAGAAATAAAAAATATAAATAAAAATGTATCACTTCGCCAGAGCCCCGGGATCTTGGAGGCCGTGACTGCTCGAGTGAACATAACATACTTCCATTCTTCAGCAAAACCGACCGGGCGAGCACACGCGGCAAGAGTTGCAGGAAGAAAAGAGTTGACTTTGTTGCAGAAGGGGTAGAGAGAAAGATCTCGATAAAGCATTGCAGCTAAGATCGATTGTCGCTCGAGATTCTTTGCTACCGCCGATTTATTACACTCTCCACCCTCGATCTCTGTCCGCGTGTCCACTCTTCCTCGCATTACATATATATCTATATCTATATCTCTACTGCCTTTACTCTGGATAAATTCTTCAACATTTCAAGATTTATATTCCTACAATCATTAATTTAACTTTCTTACTGTATAAGAATTTAAATTATTTACATTCACTCGTTTTTAATTTTCTCCGCGTGAATTATTAATTTTCAGAGTTGGAAAAAATACTTCAACCGCGTTTCCGTTTACGGTCTCGTATCGGGACTTAGCCGATGTTAAAAGTCTTCAGGAAAGCGTAGCGTACTACTGAAGTAGTGGATATTCTACAGCGCGCTGCTATAACTGTAGAGAAAGAGAACAGAAAGTAGAACCGAGCTTCTAGTACCGGTATCGGTCATCTCGGTGCCATATTTCATGCCCTATCTACACACTCTACACACGGTTACGCCTATCGTGGGGTGAGTCCAGCTCAGCTACTTGGCGTTGCACGGTATACTGTGTCCTATCGAGCACTGTACGTTAGTCGATCCAGATGACTTTTCGATTCACCAGGAATTCAATGCCAGATCTTTACATCTCCAATCTCCGATCTCTGAGAATAATAATTCGACCGGTAATTTTAATAAACGTAAATTATCCGATAACAAACTGATTACACGACTCTTAAACTTTTTGATGGGTTTTAAAAATAATAATAATAATAATAAACTGTAAAAAATAATTTCCAGTTGAGGTATTAAAAAAAACCGGTTGGTTTGTGGGTTTTGGTTTCCTCAAAGTATCACTAAACTTGAAAGTTTATTAAACGTTAGAGTGCCCGCAAGATTATTGCGGAGGTTCATGGACCCATGCGGTTCCTTTGCCGAAATAATTGGAGTCAGAAACTAAACTGCGAATTTATATCGCTTTACATGCTGTATATTACAGAAACAATAACAACAAAGTTAGTTGCACTTAAGCTAACTGTTTGTCAGACTGTGAGGAGTGTTTCAGGTACATGGTGGCAGCAGGTATCTCGCTCTAATCAACAGCAGATGTCGGATGCTTTCAGCTGGTTAAGATCACTGGGTCGTTTCACGGTTCGGTTACACCAGCTGGGGGAGATCTTACAGGTCCGAGTGTTAATTCTGCTTGGATGAACCAGTCCTGTTGTTGTCAAGACTATCGATTACCGAACGTCAAAGCAGGATCAAAGCTTGAGAGTGTAGTGCTTCAAGAGATTATGATGGTCTTTAGAGATTGCTGAGCTAGATCACCGCATGCATCAACGAGGCATGAGTATCAATTAACACGCTGTCTTTATTGAGTGCCTGTTGATTTTTGAATTTTAATAAACCCTTTGCACTTTCATCTTTACGAATATCTAACGGATATTTCTTATAGATAGATTTTTAATACAAAATCTTTTTTATATTTTTCACCTATACAATTTACTTCAGGAACCCTAAAACTCCTCGGAGAAAAATGTTGGTTCAAAACCTACCAATTTTTATTATGCTGTCGACGAAACTTGAAACAGGAAGGGAAGCATCCAAAAAATTATTATGCTCTTATGAAAAATTATTATGCCGCATCACAACTATTATAATGTATGGAAGTAATTTTTATTAAATCTTATCGATAAGTGTCTCGCGCGTAGTAAGTATTATGATACAGCATAATAATTTTTCGTATGAGCATAATAATTTTTTGGATGCTTCCCTTCCTGTTTCAAGTTTCGTCGACAGCATAATAAAAATTAGTAGATTTTGAACCAACATTTTTCTCCGTGTCTGTTATCAAGCGACGAGGAAAAAGATAATAATAAAATTAAACAGTTAAAAAAGTTCAGTTTATTATGTGTGTAACGTGAAAATAAAATGTCTGCATTTCCAGGTTTCATTGGTTACTGAGTATTCGGCAATTTTCCCGTTCCATCTTCTCCGGTCTCTATTCTATTCCGGTCCAGGGTTTTCTCGTCTCTCTCAACGTAACTGAAGACTAGATAGGGAGGTACGTGTAAGTCTCTTGATATAAGTTTCTCGCGTTCGTGACTCTCTCACCTCTCGTACTCAGGATAAGACCTTATACTATCGTATCCTCTTTCTTTCATCTTATGCTCGCACGCGTTCAACCAACGTCATTTCGGCCCGCAGCAATATTCAATTTAGTAAATTACGGCGTCCCGTACAATCCAGCGTTAAAACGCCGCTTGGCCCTCAACTTCTTTACATAATATACATATATATGTATAAATATGTATATAATACACTATACTGATACTGTGAATTCTCTCTCGCTCGGTATTTCAATGCAGTTGGTTATGGATCGTGGCACGTCGGATCGTGAGGATCACAAGCAATGGAGAAAACGCAGTTTGTGATGACCGTTGAGTTAAGGCAGGAATAATAATATCTCGGATGATTATGATGATGATGATGATGGTCAGGTATATAAGAAGTATAAAGAAGACAAAGACGGGGTACAATGTGCAATCTACATCAAAGCGAAGACTACATAATACCAAAGGGCTTACGTCAATCTGTATGGATACACAATAAACATATAAACGTCTCTGCGCTCGTTCGAATCCACGAGACCCTTGACTAGAAGCAGCGCAAAAGATACTATATTTTTCGATTATCCTTTTCGTCTTGTACTTTTAGAGGCTCATCCGGTCTATATTACGTCGTTCATTTGCCGATTTTGGCTTCCGGCGTTACTTGATCCTCATCATCCGAACTCTCTTAGGGCCACTGGATACTTTACGAGCGGACTACTTGACTCCCGGGCACGGAAACGTGCGGTTCTTAGTATTCCCGCTCGTAAAGTCATCACTCTGCCGAAAAGCAGCTACTGATCGCCCAAAGAGCCCTTATTTTATGTATTGTAGTCGAGACTACGGCTCTAGCTTTCTGACCCAGGATACAACTTAATCCGCAGACTATTATCTCTTCCAGCCCGAGTGCTAAAAAGCATTGCAGTGTACGCGGATTAGATGATACAGCGGTCGTATACTTTGTGTGTGCGTGTGTTTGTATAAAAGCTCAAATAAATAAATAAAAGTTGTAAAAATGATGACAGGGTGATTGCATTGGCTGAGTTTGGTAATCGCACGTGGGGTCTGCCACGGGAATGGAGATTCTCGGAAGCCCCTTCTTCAACCATAAAATCGACTTATCGAAGCCCTCGGGCTCAGGACTACGCGCTTCGGATGAATTTTCGAATAACCGATACAACCAAGACAAGAACATGATGAACAAGACCAGGACCGAGACCGAGAAGAAGAATAAGAAGAGGAAGAAGGTGAACAAGAGCTAACAGCGGTGAAACTCAGTTTGAGGAACCCTGTGACGACCTTACTCGAAATTGTTAGTTAGTCTATAACAACTATCCAACCCTATCCCAAACTCTATACGTGTTATTCATCCAAATTAAAAATGTCTATTTTATTTTTTATCCCCACAGACAGGTGGTATTTATAAATAGATATATAGGTGCAGGTACAATATGGATATATGCAATATACCTGCTGTAGATTTTTAACGGCAATAAAAATTTAATCACTCTGTAATTTTTGGCTTTAGAAAGTATCCTCGTCTATAGACACAAAAAAACCATAATCCTAAGAGTACACAAGTTGGTCCCGGGAATCTAGTGTCCTCAGCAATCAAAGTGACACGACGATACTTTTTTATTGGCACATCGACGTGTCGGAAGTTGCTGAAAAGAAGCTTGTAATTTTTTTCTTCAGCTAAAAGTAAAACTATCGGCTTTCTATAAAACACTAAAAAGTGTGTGTAAAATTCCACCGGCGTCACATGCCAGCTATCGTCTCAAAAAACTTTTTCGTTATTCGATACACTCCCAAACAGCTACTGAATACTCGAATAAAATTGTAAATCAGCCATCACGTTGTTAATCAGCACCAATAATATTTATTATAAAAACACTTGACTAATTTTAGTCAGATTGTTATTTAATATTTATCATTCATTACTAGCGTGAACGCGTCAATCTCATGTCGTTTATCGTTACCCAACATAACTTTAAGTCTGATGTAAAAACACGTTTAGTAGTTTTGATTACTCGCTATACAACTGTACTTATGTACACTACTAATAGATATTCTACACACAACTAGTTTGATGTACTCCCAACATCTCTCAATCCGTAGCTCATATCATTCTATCTTAAGCTCTTTTAAACTTTTTTTTTCTTTTTTTCTTTCTCTAGTATTGTACAAAGTACATGTTTATAAACCGATCACGTAGGGCTTCCTGACGTACCGTGCCAGTGGGTTTCCCACGCGGTGCCCGATAATCATCAATTCAGAAATCAACCGATTGACTTGACACGTAAACTTGTTTATTATCTCACCATCAATTCAATTCTTTAGTATCTAAATTAATATTTTGCAACAAGATATAAAAGATTTGACCTCTAACTCATAATAATAATGATAAAAACTTTGCGGAAAGTGTGACAGAGTGGATATAATTTTCAGCAGACATGTCACTGTCTTAATTAGCTCCGTTATTACTTGACTCGCAGACTTGTAGATCTTCTTGACCGCGTCAGTACTCTCTGTAGGTTTATCTTGTGTATAAGTAGCTACAACTTCTGTATAGTACAACTCAGTCTATCTAGTGAACTAGTAGCAAGTCCGTGATGGGACTCGTCGGGTTTTCTCGCGACTCATTAGTTGATGGAGTGCCTCCAGCTACAACTAAGTTATCTCTTGTACTATACTAGCAATAGCTGAGCTAGATGAGCGCCGGAACCTCGACTCTATTCCCTACAGTTTATCCTTTATCGCCCGGGAATTTTATTAGCTAATGGATATTGCATTGCGATCGACCTGCTGATTAAATTATTCCTGACAATAGATTGCTGTCTTCGATAATGAAAATATTGACGAGATTGTCGTATAAATTAATTTGTCTTTAATCCAACGAACCAACTTATATAAATATTATTTTAAATCTCATTACTACAGACAATAGACAATAGGGAAGTAAAAAGTTTATTGTTTATTGTCAATTTTATGACTCGAAAGTATTCCATTATATTTTAAAACTCCGCTGGAAACCATTAGCCAAGTTAAATTTATCTTTAAAGTAATATGGAGCTGGTTGTAATTCTCGTACTACTACTTGCACTTGTACTTGTATTTGTACATGGCTCTGAAGTTCGATTGCTTGAGAATTGACAAGCTGAAGTAGAGCCAAGATGTTTGAAGATATTAATCCAAGTCCGATAAAACTTTTTATATATAAAACTCTAATAAAATAAAGTTTTGTCGCGTAACTTGATCTAGATCGCTGACTCACGTTCAATGATTTTGATCTGATCGACGTATGCGATTTAGTGTTACAAAAATGCCGCGTCAGAGCTCGGCAATTATTTAATAGAATGTGTAGGTTCAATGATTATCCCGTCGAGCATTATCATCGTCGCTGCGTGTGCTCTTGATTGAAAGAGCTTTAAATCAATCTATTCTACTCTCTATTTCATTACATACATTCAGGTCGCTGTAATGTCGGTCCTCGTATATATATGAGTCCTCCTCAGGATTTAATAACTTTATCAAATAGAGACGTCAAAAAAAATAATTTAGTTCAATCAATGTACGTCGTTGGTTTAACCAACTGGAGATAGAAAGTTATGAGATATATGCCTTGTCATTTATTTTTCATCAAGTACCAGTACAGCCACTAAGTTCAATCAATCGTATAACGTTTTACGACCGTATAATGGAACTTTTTTCTATGACTTATTGGTCAATATATTTTTTAACAACAGTTTATACAAATATATTATACAAACTTGGGCGTACAAATAAACCAATAAATCAACAACTTTTAAAATCAACTGATCTTCCGAGAGACATTTGAAAGTTTTTTAACGGATAAGTAAATAATCATTTTTATTGATACGAGTGGTTTTGTTGACAATGAGGGGAGAGGTGGATTAAAAAATTAATCAGCCGACAGTGGATTGAGGATCCAAAAATTAAAAGTATCAGTTTACAAGTCACTTGTTAATATGTTGAGATGAGAGAGGACTAAAGTGACGTTGAATTAACTTGCATTATATTACCTTGCGCATGCTACTGTCTTCTCTCTTTCCTTATACTCTTGATATAGGTGTATCTTGGATTACCTTTCTCATTGCTCGACTTACACAAGCCGTGCATATAATTCGAACATTATACGGTACGCATTCATTTCTCGTGTCATATGATACCTCGTTTCAGTGCCGCAAATTTCCATTCCATGTGAATATTGGTCTACATATATGTACATATATACGTATATTACCAGTACGGAGTACATGAATGCATGAAAACACGAGCCGCGGAATTAACCGCAGGCAAGATTAAGAAGTAAGGAGGTAAAACTTGACGACAGATAAAACGAGCAGAGATTAAAAAGAATTAATAATAAAAAAGTAAATACATAATGCTGTAGAATAACGAATAAAGGGGGCTAAAAAATAAATAAAAATGTAGCAAGTCGGGTAGACTCGTTAGATCTTACGGGAGGTCTTTTTGAACAATAGGTTGGCGCCCAGTGCCCAGAACCCGGTACCAGGCTGTGTTCTAAGGCGTAGTCAGGTGAGCGTGCTGTAGAATCCAGATACTTTTTCGCTCCCAGGACAATGGACGGGCTACTCTACATACGTACCCATTAAAGCAGCGAAGCACGCATTAATACACCGCGAACCAAACGCATTAAAAAATTCACTCGGAAAAAAAAAATGTTTAAAAAAAATTAAGAGAATATTCCTTGGCCTTCGCCACCTTTAGCAAGTTCACCAGCGCCATTTCGTGGAATAATATACGAGGGCATACGCGAGTACAAGCGAGAGACAATAAATTATATACCTAAAACCCTTTAGTCTGTATGTATGTGTCTGTGAGTCTGGAAGATAAAGAGACATAAACGTACACAGTAATGCGTTACCAGCCCGTTTTCTTGGTTCAATAATTTTTTATTATTCTCATGTTCGCGCCCTCTCGATTTTCATTCTCAAAGGATTCAAAACTCTGTTCTCTGCATAACGTCAGCGAAAAAAAATTTTTTACTCTTTAATTTCGCCAGAAAACTAGAAGGGGGTATTTTTACATTTTACTTTATCTGAAACTATATTTGCAAGTGCGTTTAAGTGAATCATCAAAAAGCTACTGGTAAAAACGGTCAATTAATAATTTTTTTGAAATTTTTACTAAAGAGCTCGAAAGTTGCCAGACGATACGAGTGTCCTTTGACGGGCATTAAACCAATCTCAGTTAAATATCCTTGATTTTATTTGCTCGAAAGACTAGACAAGTTCCATCTCTATGCTACTTGATGCTCAGTCGAGACATAAAACGGTAATCATCTACTTGAACTATCAACTGTTTCGATGTTTACCTTTTTATGAATATTTGAGCTTTGAAAAAAATACGGCTGTTAGAACTAGAGGTAAAAAGCAATAATTGGTTCGCCTGAGTTTGATAAAATTGACAATAAAAATAAAAAAGTTGAAGTTGAATAAAAAATGGTCCAAGCCACTGAGTAGAATGTTTTTAATTGAAACTAAAACAAATCTGGGATTGTATTTAATATACACAGATCCCAACAATACTCGTGAGTATTTTAGTGACCTATATAAATCAGAATTATTTAGCCTGGGATTCTATATCTCGTTTCGGGTTCATGCCCATGTACAGCACACTCGCGAGCTCGTATTCCGGTGTTCTATTTTCTCTATTATCTTTCTCTCCATTGGCAAATTTATCACAAGCGTATTGCCGTAAAATGTGTCGTTCGAATTATACCCGCGATATGGAGCTTTGATTACACAACTCCAATATATCCAGTATATTAAATAACATTTTGATTCGGGCGCAATCAAATAATGTTAAATAACAGTTTACATCCGCGTTATTAAATTTTCATTAACCGAAAAATATTAATCCGAAATGAAAATGGAAATGAGAATAAAAATAATAACAATAACAAGAGCTCTGTAGCGGTGAAAAAATTAATAAAAGCCCATCAGGAGAAAAAATATGCAAAGGACGTTTCAGCGTTAAATATTCAAATTTCAATAACTGAAAACTCAAAGGCTCAAAAATATATGACAGATATTAAAATAAATATAAATATAAACTGACTGAGTGTTCAGATGTTTTTGCATTCACAGGGTTTATTATTATTTTCAGCATTAAAGTTACGAGTGCACGATAGTATCTACTCGCGCGTAATAAAAGAGAGTTTTTAAAAAAACACGAATTTTTATCTGAATACACAGCACTAACGAGAACGTAAGCTGCATTTCTCTGGTTGAATATCACTCGCGACAAGAGCGACGGGATAAGAAAGTGGGAGAAAAAATACATTAAAGCTCAACTTTTTATGTAAACCAAAGTGTATACAGTAACTACACTACTCAGCTTTTTCTGATGCTGGGTTGCTTTGTAAGTGTGCATGCCGTTGTAACACGTACAGAGAAAAACCTGGATAAGATATCACTGAACGTGCAACCGGAAATTATACATTGCTACTGCATACCTTATAAATATATATATATATAAATAAATTTATGTTTATATACAGGTATATAAATAACAACTACCACTTAGAATTGTAAACAAGCTCGACTCTACTCGACATCCGTATCGTAATTAATGCTAATTGTCCTCGCGAGCTTTTATACGAGAATTATGCGACTCTACGATAGCTGTAATCGCTCGGGCTGCAGTGCTTCAAGCAGTATTTATCTGGGAAATTCGAGTGATTAACTTTTCAAACTACCGAGCGAGAAAGACCTATAAATACATTTATAACGAATAATTAATTCATTCATTTATTAATTAATTATTCATTCATATAATAAATAATTGATTGTTATATTTATAAATAATTATTTATTTGCGTTTATTGTTTATCGTTTAAATTGATAACTCGAGTGATAAAGGTTCCCGGTATGTATTTGTTTATTCAGCTCCGGTAGTGATTAAATTAAATATCCTGTAGCCACTTGTTTTAAATAAAACTCTCTTTAATCACGCTGAGTGGAATTGTATCAATCAAGATGATTACTCAACCTCAATAATTATTCATTGAATCACCGGCTCTTTATAATTGTTTAATTAAATATTAAATATTTACCTGCTACGGTGAGAGTTGCGTTTCTGCTGCTGACGCTTCCGGCTTGATTTTTTGCGACGCACCAATAGACACCTCCGTCCTGTTCCTTTTTTCCGTGCATCACTCGCAGAAAAAATAGCGAACCCGTGGGCAATAACACGCGGTGTGATTTCGCGTCACCTGGGGATGTTTGAACTGGCTCGCCGTCTTTGTACCACTCTATCGTTGGTTCTGGTTTGCCTTCGGCTTTGCAATTTAGTGTTACTGGCTCATTTTTAGCAACTATTATGTCCGATGGATGCTCCGTTATTCTTGGGGTGCGTAATTGTGCTGGAAAAGAAGAAAAAATAATTGATTAATTAATTAGTTACATAATTTTTTTTGAAATAAGTCATAGAACTGGGGGTAACTGATGATGACAACCGACAATCTATCAGCTGAGTTTTATTGATAGAATTGTTAAACATTTTTTATCATGAGAGATTGAAGGGGAGCTGGAGAGCTGGGGAGCTGGGATATTTTAAGAAAATCATAAACGGCATTTGATTTCCGGTTGTAGTGTAGCTGCACACAAGGAACCAATTAATTTCCAACGAAACATTTCTCATTGAACCTTGATAATTTTTCATTTCCATCGGCTGTACGTGCACAGTTAAGTTAACGTGTGTGCGCGATAGCTACGTAGGGACGAATATAACGGCGCCGGCCCAACGTCGATCGATTTTACGGCATTCACGCACACGTCACCCTAATGTTCCTCGTTCATGCGATGCGCACGACCACCCGGCAGCCCTTACACCATCGCCATCGCTACACCACCACCACAGCCCAATCTATTCAGCTCAATCAAAACTTCCTAGACATACAAAACGAAATGTTCGTGGCAAATTACCTGCCGTTTTACTTTTACTTGGATATACAGTCGCGAGCCAGAATAAGGAAAAAAATATTATGTTGAACAAAGATGAAAGCTTATATCCCTACAAATCATCTAACACTCAACGCTATACACACATTTTACATAAAAAGAGTTTAGCTTTACCTGGCGATTATAAAACGATTTATTATAAAAATATTCATTTATTTTATTTTATTTATCATATTTTTTTATCCATACACACGTAAAACATCAATTTGCGGAGCTTTATCTCAATAACGTTAAAAATGTTTAAATAGTTTTAATGAAAGCGCATTAAAAATAAAAAAATAAAAAAATATACAGGAAACCGTAATCGCGATATTTGTTGAGGTTTCAAAAGATGCAGAACATCACAGGTAACAGGAACCCACCTCTCGGAGTTATATTATGGTTTTACTGTTGTTACTGCCGGTGCAATTGAAGCGCAACGGTGGTTGTATATTTGAGGGTTGAACGCGTTGCGTGTGCGTGTATGTGTGATAGGGAAAGTCAATGTGCATAAAGAGGGTAGTGAGGAATGAAGAACCAGCGTGAGCAAACAGTCATAGGGTGTTTTCTCTTATTCCTTTTACTCCCTTGGTCTCTTCTGCATGAGTACCTTCATAGCACGCCGCTCGATATACCTGCAGCTCACTAGCTAGAGCTGCAACTCGGCTCTGGATCACCAGCAGGTACGCTGATGGCTCTAGAAGACCTCGAGCCTTCAGAAAAGCTACGTACGTTGAATCAAAAGGACTTTGTAATGATATTTTATTCAGAGATATGCATAAAACATCCGTCCACTTTTATTTTAGAGCCAGCCATATTTTATTTTTCATTTCTATAGCTCTTACTTATCATTTTTATCCATATTTTTTTAGCACTTTGATCTGCATCAGGCGCGATATTAAAATTTTTTATAGATTTTTGAATTTTTTTTGGTAAAATTGAGTTTACAAATTAGACCTTGGAGTAATTTAAATTTCCATATAAATAATTTTTATAACTTTTTAAAGGGTTTTTTTATTCGGATAAAAATTTGTCAATGGCGAATAATCCTTAAGCGATCGAGCGTGACATTTCCACGAGGCATTCATCAAAAACACGAAAATGAAAACGACAAATTGAAAAGGAATTGATAAAATAAAAAAATAATTTAAACTTTTTTTTTTTCGGTCGAATCATAGGATTTGAATCCCGAATGTAAAACGCTCGACAAAGTAAACCCGTGGAAATTCAATCGCAGACATCCTCCACACGTACATGAAAAAAACTCAACAAAATTTTTTTCCCGCACAATAAAATAAAAAAAAACATAATTATTGTATAATGAAAAAAAAAAAAAGAAATTAATTATTTTACCGAGCGTTGAATTTATCGCGTTTGAAGAAAAATATGTACATTTATCTCCAACATAGTGTATGCCGGTTGAACAATCGCCAAGGGACACTGCGGTAGTATAAGCGAATAGAGAAGAATTATCGAGACTTTGGGCGCCGTAATGGCCCAGGAGTTAGCGGGATGTGTGAAATCCCATGCCCTGGGGATCATTAGAGGGAACAAATTGTAGCTCCATGCGGGGCAGTTCCGCAGTCTCGTGATAAAGACATTAGCGTTTTCAGCCCCACTACCACAAGCATATGAAATATACTGACATATTCTCCTCAGACCGACTCAGATCAACACATCTACAACCTGCGTGTAAAACGCAAGCATATAAATACAGATATAGTTACAGTTATGAGTTGAGTTGAGGCCTAAATGTGCGTTTGCACGATACCGAGGGCTACGTTGATGAGAAAATGATTAGTCAGCTTGGAAGCAACCTTCGAGTGCCTCCGTTGCTCGGCTACATCCCAGCATCGGGCTTCATGTCTTACGCATCTCCCATTATTTTTGTTCATCAGCAGCAGACAAAATTAATCGCTCAATTTATCATCATTCAACATCAAAATATATATATAGATGTAGATATATAAGGGTATATTATTTATATTTATTATCAAGAGAAGAGCCGCGACTGATGTTAACTTGGCAGTCAATAGTTTTATGAATCGTCTTGTTAGTTATGCAAACTATTTTCTTAACTCAGTAGAGTATAACTGAACAATATGCCAAACATTCAGCTCGCTGAGTTTTATTTTTAACTGTAAAGTGTATCGCGTCTCAAGCTTTTATCTCAAGAATGTCTATAGTTTTATGCACTTATTGGAATTTTTACTAGCTAAGTACGAAAGTCAAGTATGTTTGCTTGTATACTTTTAAAATGCTTAAACTTTAAATTCGCAGTTTTATATTTATAAAAATATAATATTTCATGATATGATAACATAAACAAGTCTCGCTGTAAACCAGAGTAGCCATCAAGTTTCCTACATATGTTGTGTCGTAAACCATGGATGTGTGTACGATCCGCGGATATGGTGTATTAAACGATGGTGATGAGTATCGAGACAGAAAAACACTTCAAGTCAACTGTAAGAATTTAGACGCCTGTATATAATACCATAAAAATTTTTCGAGTAAGCAAAAGTAATAAAAAAATGGTATCTACTTTATTCCACATCGAGCAGTCGTTGAATCCGAAAAACATCAGGGTTTTAAGGCCACTCTGGTGTACGTTATATGTCTAGATTGAAGGAGTGTGTATCTAAAAACTCGACTTGGAGCATATTGCATCGTCATAAACTGACGGTCTGGGGAATAAGATCCTCTGGATTGTGAATACTACTAACCATTGGATGCAATGGTAAACGTCGAGAATGAGGAAAATAAAAAGGAAAAAAGAAAGAGGAGACTGGAGGATGAGTGCATAGTGCAGGGGTGAGTTGTGTTCTGTTCGTAACCCTCGATCGCGGTTTCTGCGGTTTTACATTTCCGTTCGACGAGACGTCGCCGCACTCTAACCATCTACTTTTACTCCAGCTCCAGCAGCAGTTTCGACTCCTACCCCACTTCCACCCACATCTATACCACATTTTCCATCGGATGCCGAACACAAGAGAAAAGAGACAAATTAGCTATATTTGGTGAAATCGATGAACCAAAACAGACAGACCGAAATATAAAACGGAAAACGGAAGTATCAAATATTCCCAATATTTACTTTTTTTTATCCAAACATCTGCCTTTTTATTTTATAATTAAAGTTAGTTTTTTGGTTCTTTAATGATTCAAGAGTTTTACTCTAGATTTATGCCAAATCCCGAGATTTGTGTGCAAGAAAAACAAGAACCGTTTGAATGGTACCGAAGAGGAACTGCATTCCGATCGCCTGGAAGATTGTTGAACAAAAAAACCCTGCGTGTCTCGCGTTCCAGCACGTAAGAATCCTTTCCGTTTCTTTCACTCCAATACGTTGGATCCATTTGTATTGCAAGTGAGGGAGCGAGTGAACGGATAACTTCGGACGCATCTCACGTTTGCACGTTTGAAAACAGTGTACAACACCAGTGACCCAACAAAAACAGCGCATCTATCAATTACCTTGTCATTTTATTTTTTTTACAACCGTTTGTTTTTGCTCTTGTTCGTATCAGCAGAAAAACAGATTGTTTTTGTCGTTAACTTTTTTTTAGTGAAGAAAAAAGCCTAACGAGTTCTACAAATAACCCGGACAATCGATCTTACCAGCTTACGCTGACGTAAAAAGCTCAAGTCGTTAAACTTGGCAATCAGCTTGACGACCGCGGATTGATTGGGGGTTTAAAACATTAGCGTAGCAAACATTATCTCGGAATGTCATCCCGTCTCACGCGTTCCGTGACGAGCTCGAGGATCAGCTCTGACTCAAATCGCCCGATAATTGCAGGAATTTATAAATTTTTTGAGTTCCTCAAATTACCGCCTGTTTAAATGACTCCAGCAAATATCGAAAATTGTTTTAGTGATTACACTTATTACTGTTATGACTTAATAATATGTGCTGTTGGATTTCTTTTTATAAACTTATAAATGAGCGATGAATTTTTAAAGTGAGTACAACTTCGGAACCAGTTTTGTGGATAAAAAGATTTATAAAAGTTGAGGATAAAAAGACGACCAGATACATTTACTTGGTCCAGTCTCTGCCCAGGCGGTTATTATTCTTGGGCGCGAAAACCGGACTGGGAAAAGAAGAGGAGACAATATCGTTGGCGTAAGTTTTTGCTCTCGTTTATTTGTGAGGACTCTAAGCGATTTACGGTGTCGATCGTCGTCGTATGCTAGCACGGGTTTTGTAAAACAATCTAGTGAAATGGAAGTTGATAAAAAATATTGCGAGTTTGAGTTGGCAATAAAACTCAATGATGTAAAGATGGTGAGAAATCGGAGGTTGTCGAGATTTTGCTGAGACAAAGGGATCGATTCTAGATCCATTTTATTTTTATTTTTATTTTTATATATATATAGAAATAAACTCTGAAGAGATCACCGATGCAATGTCATTGTGGGGCATAACAATATTCCCAATAGAATTATTTATCCATCGAATAGAAAGAAACGAGTAAAAAAATTTAAACGAGAGATTGTCTCGGTTTCGCTCCTCGAATTCAAATGCGATCATTGGAGATTCAGCTAAACGACCAGAAGCAGAATAGAAGCACAGAACAGCATCTGACTCGTGCAGCACAATAGCCGTTCTTAAAGACACTGGAAGATATTCTCGGAATCTATTTCGGCTTTTCGATCCAGCCAATTCCTATTTTAGAACTCGGCAGTATCCAGTTTGTCCATAAAGACAAAGAACATCTTGGAGGATTCCGAAACCGCTGGATTTAAAATAAAAAAATAATTTACAAAAAATAAAATAATTTAACAGAGCAAAAAAGGCGCTTGTCCCCCCTGGCCTCTGGCTCGAGGCTTCTGGGATCCCACTCTGAATTATAACGAAACCTTATTCGGACGCTGTTAATAAAGGAACAAGGCGTGGAGAATTGAAAATTGCGATCACGAATAAAACTTGGGCCACACATACACTTCTTCCTTCTGGCCCGCGCAGTCTGATGAAGAATAAAAGTATATAAATAAATATATGACACAATAAAAAATAAAATTTTTATATGAAAACCGACGGGAGAAATGAAAGCTTGAAAGCTTTAGTGACAGGTTAATCACAGCCTTCTATACATTCTACACATGTATGCCCACAAGTTTATATTGTTGCTGGGTGGACTCGAGAGCAAACGACGACGACACATCAAGACATCATTCGCTTCCAGCAAATTCAGAGATATATATCCAGCGATAAAGAAGTATACAAGCTCGCGTACGTGCTGGCACACGAGTCGAGCTCTCAGATGCATCCTCTTTGTCCAGAATATTTTGCATACGCACTCCCGTGCGTGGGTGGCTGGTTTACGACGAGGGTCTGAGCCTAGACACCTCGTGGGAGTAACTTCTTGACGCCCGAAAATTTAATCCACACACCTGATGTCATCTCTCCTCTTTTCTCTCAGAGCTCACAACTCATACTCACAAACATGAAGATTTTAAAAATTAAATTACATCCACTTGGTAATTTCCTCAATTTATTTTATTCTCATTATTATTTCGTCTGTTTTTTCACGGAAATTAATTCATCCTATTTAATCCACGGAACGTCCAGGTCCAAGAGAATGAGATTGATTTAGTGAATTAAGTCCAAGTGGGAGGGTTGATAATTTAATGGTTAAAACCTTGGAGCTCAACAGCCCAAGAGACGAGAATAGAGCAGCACAAGTATAGAGTTGTAGTAGACACGATGGGAGGAATGAGGAAGAATTTATGCTCCAAGTCTTAGCGAGTGAATCGCTGTGGGAATCCCTCTCGTCGCGATACAAATGTTCTCCGACTGAGTAGTTGTGCATAGAGAAATAGCTGGAGGTCGAACAGCCAGCAGAACCAGCATCAGCCAAGCACATGGATAGCTTAATTAAATATCTAAACGGGCATCGAGAGCAGAAACGACAACGGATGCGGACAGTCTTGATATTCGCGAGTAGCAGCACACGCGCACGCTTACTTAGTCCACTGTTTCATTCTCATCCTCATCCTGGTCTTCGTCTTCATCTTGCTCTTTGTCGCTGTTTCGTTGTCGTTGTTGTTGTCGTTCTCGTGTTACCGCCGTGACCTACGGCAGTTCTATTCCTCCCTCCTCTTCCTTTGCTTCTGCTACTGCTGCCTAGTCTGTCGTTAATTAATAAGACTTTAACGGTAAGACGTGAGCATACATGTCTTGTTCATGTACGTCCATTCCGTCTTGCTCTCTGGGTTCGCTCTCCTTCTCTTCTCTGTACACTTACTCACTCGACAATCGAGCGATCCATTCTCAGCGTGATGGAGCCATACAAGAGATTCCTGAGTAGAGGCTGTGGCTGTGGCTGTGGCTGTGGCTGAGACTGAAGCTAAGACTGAGGGTACATGCACTACATACATTCACTCTAATGCCCAGTGTGTATACGCGGACTACCGATTCTCCTGCCGGAAAACCATCTCGAGAATCAATCTCCTTCGGTCTGCTCGATTTATCGTCGTGCACGTACGAACAGCAGCAGAACTTGCTACCAACCAACGAACCTAGATGACACGGTAAGCCACCGATCTGTTTATCATTTTTTCTCCGAAGAATCGAATCACGAGAAAATGAACATGGCCCACGGATAAATTTAATTAAGAGATTAAAGGGGATAAAGTGAAAGTAAATAAGAAAGGGACGGGAAATTTTCGAAGCTTCGAACGCGGTCGGAGTCGCGGTAATCCCTCTTACTCTCATTAACTTGCTAATATAAATAAAAGATATAAGAAAGCACGGACATGGACGAGTTATGTTGTGTTTGCTCAGTACAACTCGAGTAGAGAAAGGAAATAAGAGGATGAGGGTACTCCACACTCTACAGGCAACCAATAATATAGTATGAAAGAGGTAAAATAAAAAGGTGAATATTAATTGACGCAATTAAACACGGGATATCTGGACACTTGGTGAATGTAAGGCGCCATGGTGCGCTCAGCCAGCGACAGCTCTGAGAAAAATTATCGCTCAAGGTGGAATTTTCTCTTAAGAGATAGTATTCAGCTCCGGGGCTACAACTTGTCCGTTTTTTTTTATTTTGTATAATTAGCGTTAAATTATTTGCTCATTGACGACTAATTCCGCACTTAAAATTTTTCTGTCTCTCTTACACTGATATAACTTTATTAATTAAGAAATATCCAACCTTCCGCGTTCATTAATTTATTAATAATCGGGTCTTAATCAATCATTAATAAAAAAAAAAATTTAAGAAATCGTTAGCAAGTGATGAAAAAATTTTATTAATTTAAGTCTGATAATTAAAAACTTTTTCACTCATTAATGGATCTGGCAAAATAATATGGTGGTACATTGATATCTGCTAATTACTAATTACCGTTATGGTAGCAAACCCCTGGAGATTTTATTGCGTGTAAACACGCTAATTGCTCAACTAAAAGAAAACTCCTAGAGTTAAATATCCATAGATGTTTATGTACACGTATATATACACAGATATATATGAAACATCAGAAACATATCACGTAGTTACTTGCACATTTATTTGATATCATTTTAAGAATTCAATCCACTCATTACACCGTTTAATACTTGATACAATCCATAAATATATAATGAAGTTTTCAATTTATATTTACGGATATCCAGCATCTGCGTAAGTTAAATTTATGCAAATAAATATATTTATTTGATCAAGATAACGAGGATTGATTACTCGAAAAATAATAATGATTTAAGAGTGATGTATATGTTAGATATATACATTTATTATAATATCATCATGCTCTCTAAATTTATTTATCGCATCGATAAATTAAACTACTGCATCATATAAAATTGAACGTCAATTTGAATAGCCTCTGGGCCAATCGATTATCGTTTTATATATAACATATATGTTCGTGACACACAACCAAGCTAACCCAATTTTTCATTTTCTGATCTATATATATGTCCAACCACATCAATTAAATCACTGGTTCGCTTACATACCGTAAACTTGCTATTTTCTGCTTCGATTATCAAATTCTATAAAAAATCCCTATTTTATAATTTTTGGTATTGAAAATTTTTTACAAATTAATCAATTCGACTAATTATAAAATAAGGAAATGTAAAGAATTAATTAATGAAAAAAAAAAAAAATGAGGTAATAGTATTGATCTGTAAGGCAAAGTAACCCTGAGCCCCAAATGTGTGATTAAAATATTTATTCTTATCTCGGACTTCTATCGGAATTAGTGTGACAGGTTTTTCGGCTCCGATGGGCGCCAACAAAAGTGACTCATATAGACGCCGATTCGTGTGTGACATAGAACCGTGATTCACTGAAAAGCTTCTTATGGCGATAAAGTACAAAGGACCCTTCGTAGCCGTCGGATAAGTTTATTACAAATATTACGCGCTAATAAAAAAAATTTATATTAATTTTTGCTTATGATTACATTTATTAAGATAATAATGTTATTGTTAAATTAAATTAAACCCTTAAAATCTGTTAATCTGCTAATTGAATGATATTTCATATTGTGGCTTTAATGTCTTATTTTTTATAATAAAATTGCATCGCTGTCCCATGAGACCGCAACGAAACGCGCAAAATGCGGTACGACGTGTCGGTGGTTCATAAAAAATTCATGGGAATTTAAAACATAAATAATTTATATCCTGCCGGTTAAACGATTATTCGTTGTGATGCGTGACTATATATATACACACACAAATACAAACATATATAGTATACATGGATAAATATACTGACTCGATTATTTAACGATAATATTTCTCACTCCCCTGATAGCAATAATTCCTCCCAGTACTCACTTTATAAATAAAGCAATTTTTATAATTTTTAATTCCACTTAAAACAACCGCCCATCTTAATTGTAACCCAGCGACAAATCTATTGCAGCAATTTAATGACATCTTGCGGCCACGTTATAAAGTCAAATTGTCAAGCTGCGTATTACCATATTAATTGAAAAATACATCTTAAAGCTCATCGTTTAAATTATGGAGAGACTGGTTCTGCGATTAAACTAAATAAACCAATAAAACCTCGTGGATTTTTTTTTTTTCCATTGAGTTATTATTGATCGTTTCTTCAATGATTACGCGGCTGTATATGAAATCAATATCGATCAAATTCATGAGCTGTATTCGAATACTCGCTGCGCTGAATAACGGCTGTCAAAAAATTTTTAGCTTTTATATATTATCATATATATGTACATGCGCATATATGTATAGATATATATGACGAGGTGGATATCGAACGTAGAGTAAATTTATTACGAATAAACTCGGGCGATCGCCTCGGGCATGGTTTCATGGACCAGTGTGATACCTAAATTTTCGATACAAACTAATGTACAAGTATATTTTATATATATATATATATATATCTGTAGCACCACTGCACGAAATTATTTATGCATTTATTCAAAAATATATAAAGCCTGCCTAATGTACTGATAAAACGATTTAATTGTTTTTTAATTCAAATTTCAAAAATAAATTTTTTTTTATTAAATTATATGTTAAAAAATACTGCGAATTGGATTCGAACCGTCGACTTTCGGTTCTCCGGACGACTTGTCCGACATAAATGAAACAAAAAGAAATTGACATTAAAAAATAATGATTGATTATTTAGTTATTTATAGATTCAGGATGAAAGAGTGAGTTTATTAAAAATAATAACTATCGATGGAATCGATCAATCATATGGTGCTTAATATTTAGGCGACTGAATCGCAATGAGTTATTAGCTTTTGGCATGTGTGCGGGTGAATGTATACGTAATTTGATAGGATCGACGCCTCGAGCGACCAACGCGAGTGTCCATATACACCTGTAGGGCATGTGTATGCTTATTGGATGTAGAGATGCGTAGTACACATGGGGGTGTGCAGACTACTCGCATCCTTGCAGTCATATATCTAGTGCAGGGTGACTCACATTATCCGCGGTTACGCGTGTCATTTGTTCCGTGCTCGCACACGTTGAATTTACTCGTGTTTCATTACTTCGTGTGATGTTCGCTCTCATAATAAGTACATATATATATGCGCACATGTGCATATATATTAGGGTTTTAAAGAATGCATATTTGGGGGAGATGAGTTTGAGTCTGGGGTTTCAGTCTACGGATATGATGGCTTTCGGCGAAAGGTTGCAGTCATGTAAATGACATTAGCTAAGTCTTTTGATGCGGTAATTCAATAAAGGGAATTGATAGTGGGCGTAAGCGTTAATGCATCGCAAATTCGCGAGCCAGACGCACTGTGTGTCTCCATTGTCTCGTCCGTGGTTTAGAGGTCGGTTATTTGATTAATAATTCGCGCTTAATAATCCACGTCAATCATTACATCAATGGCTAGAAATTTTTATTTTTTGCATAATTTTATTCCACTGCCGGTAATTAATTTAATTGAGATTAATTTCTTATTTAACCAGCATAAATAGTTCCTGTCAGACTTGTTGATTGATTAATTGAGTTTTTAAAAATTAACAGGCAAAAAATATCTACAGATTTTATGGTGATTTGTTATTATAATTATTCTTACTTTTAATATTGAGTTCCTTTCTCTTTGAAGTGTCGAATTTTTTCAAGTTTTTGGATCGAGTCGAATCGATACTACGGTTGTAGTAAAAAAAAAAATTTATGTGTTGGGGGAGAGATTTATATGCAGATGTGTGATCAAAAACTAGGCGACTCAATTATCCACATTTTTTTTCGAATGTTTTTTCGGAGCGAGTGGACGAGAATGATCGACAGATGGGCAACAGTTTTCTTAGTGGCCCGCGGCCATGGGAATCGAGATAACAGGACCGATCAAAATTTAAGAACATCTGCTCTCTTGTTGCATTTAGCTTGCGGTGGCGTCGGATGCGACGATCGAGTTTCGATCTACCGGCAACCGGATATTATCATTCAAGATATAAAATATTACTGCCGCCGCGGGGCGATTTCAATTCACGATCGTGATTACCCCCCGTGCTGTCAGTGAAATACTTCACTCTCTCACTCTTGTATTGTCCAATGTGACGGATACGATGTCTAATAAATAGCTCGGTAGATAATGAAAACAAAAAAAACGTATATAAATAAATTGCAAACAAGAGATTTTGTAATTTAATAAATTATAATTAATGTGTGTTCGTGCAAACAATTATTAATCTGGCGTGTAACGACTGTATATATACGGGCAGTTAAGTTATAACTCAGGCGTCAAGTCCATAAATTTTGTTTACTTCCAATCCGCTTAAGACTTGTCAATCTGCTGTAACTAAACCCCATGATGGTATTTTTATCACGATGACTTAAATCTATTCACCATACATCAAAGAAATATTCCTGATAAATATAGACACAAAGAAACAAAGCCTTGATCGAAATCCAAAATTAATTCTTAAAAAAATCAAAAAAATTCAGGCATCTAAAAATTTATTTTCCGAGGCGATAAATTAAAAAATAACATGACGAATCGAAAAAAAATCCGCTTCAATAGCTCGACAGTAGCCTGCGGTGATCCCATGGCTCGAAATAAAAAAAAGCTTATTTTTTTTTCTGGCAATGTACATATCTGATTCATTTTTATTTTTATCTCACGCTTGATTTTGATTCATAACCGGCGCATCATTTAGGCCGCATTACGTAGCAATAAATTTTGGCGTGCACACTGATCGTTATTTCTTAGAGCCATAAATATGTCGCAAGGAGCCAACGAAGCCGGTCTTAAACTGGCAGGATCGCGTAGGTATCCCTATCGGCGGAGGCCGGCTATTTTTTTATTTATTTCATCAACAATATTTTTTTAAAAATGTATATGTATACATTTCTTAAAGTCAGTAGGCGAAAGGCCCGATTAGTTCTGCAGTTAAGTCTCCATTGAGATACGCCAAGATCAAAAACAAGATAGATCGCACTAAATAAATATCAAATATATATACATCATAATAATAAAAAGATCAGTGAGGTCTTGTTTAATTATCAGCAAATATTTTTCGCTCGTTAACTTTCCGGAAAATTAACAAGCTAATTAAGTGACTCTGTCAAAATAATTTACCGTACCCTGGATATGCAACAGGCTTTCTTGATTAAATATAATTTCCATCTATATAATTGCCAAACAAACTTACCCTGAGCTCAGACAGAGCATTCTGCAGTTAATAATAATAATTATATAATAGTTAAACAAATTAAATCAACCACTGGGAAGTATTTACTCCACACAAAGTACAACAATTTACAACTTGTAAATCACTCTAAATATTTATCTATCCACCGAATTGTTTACAAGTATCAAGCTCTGGTTTATTGAGTGGACCCAGTGCATTAGGAATAATATAGCCAGGAAAATGGCGTCATGTAAGCCACAATAATGTCGTAACTATTGTAGTTAACATAGAGAAATAATCGGTCTCGTCCTCTGCTCAACGATTTGATAGTTAATTTCCCCAGTGGCGCCGATTATCGTACCAACGCTACCCGTTACGCACTGTTGTGCTACGCCTACGTTATAGCTTTCGACGTAACTCGTTGTTTACACCCGTAGTTACACGTTAACTTACATTATGGGCACGTTGTGGCCTCGTCTATTTCACATGCTTCTACTCCTACTACTCGTTACACGATGCACTATCATGAGCATATTATCTGGCATTAGATATTTTCGACATAAAATTTGAATTCAAGTTAAAATGTATCTGTTCATGTTCATGTGTGCCCGTATATATATATCCAAATTGTACTATCGATTAATGCTAATACTGGTTACACACATTTTAAGCGTAATATCAAACTCAACGTACACATATAAATATTTAAAAGCTTTAAACCGCTACTAGTTTATCGAATTGACGTTTACGTATCGGTAATTACGATTTCGTATTTTGTATTATCCACTGGCATTATTACTGTTACTATTATTATATTACTGTATAATGTACTATTATTGGGTTGCTATATATATATATATATATATATAAATAGCATAACACATTAGTCGATATATATTCCATCCCACGCGCAATGTGACTTAGTTATTTTAGTGGTTTGCCTACTAATTAATTCCCGTCAAATTAATTTGCTTTAATTAGTTTATTAAATTAATCAGATGTATAATCCTACGGAAACTTTATATGACGGACTTTGGCTATTGAATAATTAATTTAAATTTGTTTTAACTTTGGAGGTTATTTTTTATTTGACTTTTGAAAAAAAAAATCTGTCTATCGGTTGACCCTGCGGGCCAGCCCCAAAACTTCCCGCTGTTTTCGAGCTCCTCGAGATATTCACAAAAAACTGTTTTTTACCATTTCTTTCTCCCGCGATAACTCTCAAAAGAATTATCTGATTTCGATGATTGAGGCGGCAATCGACGTGTTTTATTGAGTTCTAGAGCTGATTAGATTTTGAAGTTGATCGTATAAGTCGTTTCTGAGAAATCAATAAAAAACTAAAATAAAAAAAAAATTTTTAATTCTTATTCTTTGTATAACTTGTAAACTACATGACCGATTTACCCCAAAATCTAATCAAGACTAAGTTTTGGTGAGCTCTTTCGATCGCCACCAAGTACGTTCAAATCGGTTCATCCGTTCCAAAGATATCGTCGGACAAAAAAAAGTTCACACACACACACACACACACGGACGTCCACCCGGGAATAGTCAGAATAGTTTCCTAGGACCTCAAAACGTCGACATTTGATGAAAACTCGATTTTCGAAAATCGGACCGAAACCAATAACTTCCCTTTTTTGAAAATTTGCAATTTTCTTAGCGGGAAGTTAAAAATATAAAGCTGAATCGCGAAAGCAATCAAGGCATGAAGATTAATATCGTGTATTAACTGGGGAAATTATAAGGATGAGGATAAATGTATATTAAATGGTCTAGGGTATTTACAATAAAAAAAGACACTGGTTCTCACGTAGGTATCGGGCGAGGAAGTAAATTGCAAGGAGCATGCGAGCAATGTATGTATATAAGCTCTGTACTATGAGAGTTGTATATTTATATGCGTCATGTGAAACGATAGATTAAATATTACTTTCTTGCAGAGATTAAATGTTACCGCTGCTTCCGTTCTCTTCAAATCATATAATTAGAGACCATGAAAATTTTTAACAACATGAACAAGTACATGTACGGTCTGCAGACAACTTTAGTTACATTCTGACAGCCTGGTATTACCGGGTCACTAAATTCGATTTTTAGATTTTTTTATGGCTCTTTTATGACAAAAAAATATTCTAGCCCACGTAGACTTTTTACGTGTTTTAGAGCCGTTAAAATTAAAAATGATTTATGAGGCTTTTAAATTTTTAAATTATTCTAATAGAATTTTGTTGTTTTAAAAAAGTTTTTTTTTATTTTTATTTATTTTTTTTTTCTAATTCATGAATATGTGAACTATTTGAAGAATCCGAAGTTCGTTTCAGTATTTAGTGTTAGCTGAGGGCTATTAGTAGAGATCTAAAAGTAATTTATTTGAGTTAAAAGTGTTTGGTTTATAGCTAAAAACAATATTATATGAAAGCCGTTAAATCCGTAGGAAGGCTTGGAAAAGTTTCATGTCAAAACTTGGCAATCTCTCAGCGAAAAGAGGCTCCGAAGGTGTTTGTCGGAGCTTCTGTGCTGATGTGGCGAGACAAGTGTAGTCGGGATCTTGGAGAAGAGCGAGAAGAAAACGGAGCTAGAGTTTTGGGTCGCGAAGCGAAAGTATATAAGTGGCTGGCTGGGTTGCTAACTCGAAGGTGATGGTCACCCCAGACACGTTTTGGGCTCTTTTGCGGAATACTAGTGCGAAACCGAGTGTACTAATACAGAGGGTTGGCGAGCGAGGACTCGAGAGATTTTACCTTGGCTTTCGCTGACAGCGGTAAGTGACGTCCAGACGTTTGGACAAGGCAGACGTTTATACACCCCGAAGGATATTTGTGGGAAGGAAAATGTCCATTAAACTTGCTGCGAAGTCAAACAAGAGTATCAATAAAAAATGATCTGTCTGGGTGGTAGTGCACGAGCTTTTTCGCTATTTTTATTATCCTCTTCTCATATTCTTTTTGTAGATATAACATATAACGTTTCCAGCAGTTTCTTTTTTTTTCTGAGCGTGCTATAGTCAAAAGGACGAATATCTTGAGACATGTTGTTCTTCTTGACACACCACTTATGGAAGAAGTGCTCCTCGTCTGGGGGTTATTCACTTTGTCTTGAGAACTTGGGCGATCGTATTTTGATATTCTGTTCTATCCACGTGTGCTGGACTTACTCCGGATTGAAAGGACCCACGAAATCGATCACAAGAAACATCGAATTCTTATTAGCGGTTAGTTGCTTTCGAGATCGCGATCTCAAGACGAATAAGGAGACTAAAAAAGTTAAGCAGAGTACATTTCGCTCCAGTTTTGACAGCTAAAAACTTGTCCTCTCAGATTCACGCCTCATTGTTATTCCCGAAGCACATGTTACTTGATTTCATTTATCTCATTTCCTCGTCTTCCTTTACGTTTCATCGTAATACCTTTTTTACTATTAAATTCCTTATACTTCAATCGTATTAATTCCAACTAATTCCTAATTCTGTGCTTCCAACGAAAATACGCCACCATTTATTTAATTTTGATCCACGCAATTGAATAATAAAGTTTATGTGTAACGAAAATTTTAAATTGCTGACGCTCTCTAGTTTACTTTGCCGGTATAATTTTAAAACTTGTCACGTGATCTGACAACTAAGCTAACTTGTAACTCAGCAAAGTCTCCCGGCTCCCCTAAGGTCCTTTCTCGGTGGTCCGTAAAATCGGTGACGGAAAGTGAAACCGCCGTATTTTCCTTTTATTTTCCACCCTCTTCGTATTCTCATAACATACATATATACAGAGATCCATAGATACGGATAAATATGGCTCTGCGAGGTAAAATATCTGAGAGATACTCGAGGGATTCATCCGGCAGTTGATCTAGAGACATCAAAAGTCGTGAGTCCAAGCAGATCGAGGGACCGATGTCGAGTCTTGAGTTGGTTTTGACTGGCGTCTCCTCTCGGGACGTACGTGTCCAGACAATTAATTGGCAAATACACCTCGGGGTGAAATTAAACCCTCGGCCGTACAGTTTATACCGAGAAAATCCTCAGTTAGTACATAACATCACTGTGGGCTGACGTAATAATTTAAATCGGTCCACTGAGCACGAGTTTAAAACTTTATTACTAATGTTATGACACACATAATCTGTCTGTGGAAACTACACGTTCGCTGAAGGCCGTGAGATTACAAAGGTAGAGATGAAAGGCGATTTTAAAATAACCATTGTAAAGACCTAACCGAGGATTTCGTCTGTTTCGCAAGATTTAAACTGACGATAAAAGCATTTTGTGATGAGTAAAAACGTCTAACGTATACACATAACAGAGTCTTTAGAACGATTTCTCTCTCAAGACCACACAGAATGCTCTATATACTTTCTCACTACCACCGCTTGTTATATATTTTTATTTTATTTTATTTTTTCTCTCAGTCTACTTCACAAAAATAGAAAACATCTTCATGAAAATAGGAACTCGTTAAGAGACATCACTAGAGATCTGTCGGTAGATTTAAGACCGCTTAGTTTCCATTTCATCGAGTCGTCAAGAAAAATCTTCGTATCGATTTCCATTGATGATTTTTACTGTCGCTTCTATTTCTTTATACACATGCGCTCAAAAGACGCAATAGCGAAGTATCTTAGAAAAATACTAGCGAGATATTTTCTGAATTCCGTCCTGTTAAATTTACAATTTTAATTTATTTAACATAATTATTTATCCATTAACTTTCATATAAATTTCCGTTGGCTGCATTATTCATCTCTCTTTATACATTTCCATTTAATTCTTTTCGACTAGACCCTTTCCAGGTATGGGATAATTAGTAGGGACTGTATAAATGGACTCCAGAGTCTGGACCCACGATATTTCAGTATTAATGCAACTTTTATGTAGATTTTATCGTTTACGAAACGTCAGTGCAAGTTAAAAATCAAATTCGTCATTTATTCATAAATTTTGAGTCATAAATGAGTTGACTGTACAAGAAAGAACTCAGCGACTTGACTCGAGATTTATAAATTTGAGAGATTGTGCCACCCACGTACAAGTGCGTACCTGACGCACGTGCGCGACGCACGCAAATGGATCACTTTATAAATGTCTATTGCAGAGTTTCTTTAGCGGTCTTTGTTTGTTACCGCGTCGTTTGTTGGATTTAATTAATAATCTTGTATTCGAGCACTAATTACAGCGAGAAGGGACAGAGACAAAGCCAGCAAGACTTAAATAAAGCTAAATCCGGTGGAACAACAATTGGTGACTGGATACGACAGTAAGACTGCGGCTGGTTTGCAATCCAATTGACAGGGCGTTTTCATTTAAGCCAAGAATAATCGACAAAAGGTTGTTTGCTTGGTATTGAATTTATCCAGGGCACTGAATTACGTTTGACAGAAATATTGCCAAAGGACTTGTCGATTGACTAACAAGTGACATTAAGGATGTCATTGTTGGATACGAACGTACTCGATGGTTAAATCGCTATTTATATTTATATATAATATTCATTGGACGTTGGCTCAATTCCTCAACTCTGTCATTGGCTTGGGCAAATTCCGGCGGATAACAATTCTTCTCGAATCGTCTCTGTGGCTGATTCGTACGAGAGATATGCGAGACTGCCCTCAGTGGTCATCGATCGTTAAATATTTATAAACTATTCTCCTCCTCAGACCTCAGCCAGCAAGTTCTTGAATTCACTTTAAACATCCTCAATGTCCACGTCAGTTAAACATAAATTTTTTATTTCATGCTTGTCACTCTGTTATCCACTGACAATTTTACTCCCCAGTTAACTCAAGTTCACTTTTAAATAAACCCAATCTTCCAATGCTTTATTTATTATTCCTAATACCAGGAATCATTCATTGGGAATAACGTTTGTTTAATTGGTTATTACTTTGACTGATGTTTAATTTCCTAGCCTGTTTTTATTTGTATATAGACACGCATTGATCAAAATTTGTGGAGAGATGTTGATATAGAGGAGAGAGGGGGAGAGCTAGAGGAAGACCTAGTTGAAATGTATATTTGAGATATGACAGTGGTCAGTTTATAGGGGAAAGATAATTAATTCATGACCGTTGTATCCCCGAGGGTTGTTGTTCCGACAATTCCCAATTAATTAGTCAAGAAATGTTTCAACCGTTTTATCTCAATAAAATATTTTTATTCTGTATGTATTTAAAATTTTAATAGAGGTAAATAATTATTATTAATTAATTAAGGAGGTTGAAAAATAAATTTTAAAGAGACGTATATCTTATTAACTGTAATGAAATATTTTAAACACAAGACCGGGGAAATGAAGCGTGGACATTTGGTACTAGTTTATCTTGCTATTAACACATGGGTTGTTGTTGCTATGAAAACGAGTCGATAACAATTTTTGATGTGCCAGTGGCTGGTTGTGATCGTCGCCGCACGTGCGTGTCGAGTAAATCACGTCGATGGCGACGCGTCGTTAAGTTTTTCGAAGGGGTGGATGCGATCGCGCACTGTCGGATGAGAGAGAAAGTTTTGTAGTAAAACCAACCAGAGCTCAGAGCAAAAAAGACGATAATTTTTTGTTACTTTAACTCTCATGTAGATTTTTGTCGAGGGTAAATACGAGACGAGACAAGGAAGAGTATTAAACTGGAAAGATAATTTAATCGGGGACTCACTAATTATCACTCAGTATCCCGGTGATAATTGATGGTTTCTTGATAACTCCCAGTGCTATAAATCAACGAGTAATCTTGCCGGTCAAAAATTGTGTGTGTGTATGTGTGTGGAATAAAAAAAGATAACAGTATAAGGAAATAAATAAAATATCTTATAGTGAAAATAAAAAAAAGAAACAAACGTCAGTCGTTATCTCGAACAAGCTCAAATGAATTTCTGTGAAGGTTTTTATCCCAATGCCCAAATAAGTTACACAACTTGATAACTCTTTGGAGTTATTTTGTTTCCGTTAAGAAGCATTGTCAAGTGATACTGGTTTTGTTGTTTGTTTGTTACCAGACGGATTCAAATATCAAGTATATGTGTTATATAGAGTGCAGGGGATATGGACTGGGTAGAAAAATATAAATAAATAGGAAGATTTAATTTTGAAAGATAAGTAAGCTTAAGCAATTGTTTAATTTAGTTATAGTTCAGAGCGGTGGATGACAGATCGTTTGTGTATATTATTCCAAGTCTAAAAGGGACTGGACAACCGATAGGAATTTCTATATATGTATATATATATATCTGGCAGAAGTGGACTAAAAGCACAAGTAAAAGGGAGTGTGATTGGTCAGTCCATTAGGGAGAGACGAGAATTCAATCACTCAGTTCTGCAAACAAAGGAAAATATATATAGATATAGAAACATTGGATATGTGGAGATATATGTTGACGTAAATATTGTGGATATGAAAAGAAAAAAGTATAGATAACCGTGTATCATGGAGGGATGTGTATCAGTTGCTGTGAATAAATATGAGAGACATGTATGACGCGAAAATTCACCGAATGCTTCTGAAAATTTGCAATACCGAATATTCACATCCCACCTTTTTATTCCATAAATATTCACGAGTCACTGTGTGCTGTATTAAAGCTTAACCGCAGTTGGAAAATGATTTGGGATACGTTAACGCGGATATCGCTACTGATAATGTGAATGAGAAAAAAAAAAAATTATTTTCTGCGCGGTAGTTTTTTTGTAAAACTTTTGCTGCTCGACACGAAAAGGCATCTCGTTGTTTAGAGGATTAATTACAACAGCAGAACCTCGTCAACGAGGCGCTGAACCGACGTGCTAACGTTCGCACTACGAAAAGCGGCAAGGGATTAATGGTTTTAATTAACGTGTTCTTTATACCTGTTTCTATTCTACTATTGCTTACGTTTATTTTCATTGTTGTACAGTAATAAAGTAAACAACAATGAAATAGAAGAATAAATAAAAAAAAAGGAAATAATAAATAGAGAAATAAAATGCAACTTATGTGATTGCATTGACATGAAAAAGTTATATTTACAGATCGACAAGTTTGTGAAAAGTTATATGCGATGAAGCTAGTACGAGTGACATTTTACTTGATATCAATATCATAAATGTATGAGGACATGTGGGCACGTGTGCATGTGTGTGTGTGTTGATGTGAGTAAATAAAAACGATGGACTGTCGTTGACTTTTTGTAGCTCGTCTATCTTTTTTCTTTTCAGATCCAGAGTTTATAGTGTAGCTGTATTATATAGAAGAGTCTGGTGGTAGTAACGATGCAGTGGACAACCTCGAACGTTTGTGATGGCTCAAAGAATGGAGTGGAAGCAGTACAGAACAGACAACAGACAACAGACGAGTGGATAGGATGAGTTCAGAGAAAGAGAAAGTTTGAGTTGAGTTGAGTTTTAGTTTGAGTCAGACTTAAAGTTACTACTGGGGAGACACCGAGACTCGTTGAGATACAGACATGAATTATTTATCATCTATGATAGGATTCTGATGCCACTGGCATCCTTGCATGCACCAGTGTACAGATGATACATCAACTACAACCGACTCGCCAACTCCTCTATGACTCGGTCATTTATCTCCGTTACTCGGTGACAGAATCGCAATATTTTTGGAAATAATTCTGATAAGTGGCCATACTTCGAAACGCGGAGTTTGAATTTCAAAAATGATAACGAAAATATAAATATAAATATAAGCATAAATATAAATAAATAAATAAATAAATAAATAAAGATGTAACATGTGAGAATCTTGGGTTATCACACAAGTGAGTTATTTATTTGAATATATCCCATGGGAGTTGGATAAAATGGATATATCTTTGGTGAGGAGGTCTCTGAGCTTAATCTGACTCGCAGGCAATAAAGCTCTCGGCTGGCATGAGGACACAAGTGTCAAGAGTTTCTTCGAAATATATCGTAGCTGATAGGCAACACACGCGGCGATATCCAACGGCCCAGAGATAGATAATATACCTTTACTACACACATATTTATATCTATATGGTGAGAAGAACCAGAAGAAGAAGAAGAAGAAGAAGAAGAAGAAGACGAAGAAGGTCCAAGAGAGCATAACATGGGCGTGGAATATACGTGCCATAAAGTTTATGACTGGTGTCGCAGAGGCCTCGTGTGTGTCGACCCGGAGGGTCTAAGACGTATACAAATCGGGATATGAAAACTGCAAGAAAAGTCTGAACACGTCTGGTACTTATATTCTATCTTGTGACACTGCGAAACTGTTCAAAGGATTGCATATATATGTACTAAAATATTAAAGCTATATGTATTTTTACAAATGTGTTTTTAGTGAGGGTGGCAATTTAAGTTCAAAGTAAACACACACTTTGCAGATGTAATTAATTGTCTTTTAAATAGTTTTAACCGACTGCGGTTGGATTGAGAAATATGTCAATGCAATGGATTTTTGTTAAAAAAGGAAACGATAGAATATAGACCGGCTTTTATAATTTTTGTTCAGCATTTATACTTCTTCAGTTTAGTTCTTTCAACATCGCAGAGGATTCTGTTGGTGGGCTTCTCAAGGCCCCTTTGGGAAATAAAACAAAGCTGGAGCTGGAAAGCTCGGAATGACGCTAAAGGATATAACGCCAGAGAGGTAAGGAGGATCAAGCGATAAAAGGGATTCGGCAAAATTAAATTTACCTACTCCGGGAGTTATGGAGTTTTTTTTTTTTAATTAGCCAATTGTATGTAGATTTAAATTTTTTCCTGTTTTGTTTCCTGTGAGCTTATTATCTTGATTGATAAAATAATAAACTGGTGTATTGTGTTAAATGGCTAGCCAGGATACGGGACATCGTTGTATAGTATGGGTGTGTAGAGGAATGTGTACGGTGAATAGTTATTTAAGATTTATTGCTGTGAAATAAGAGAGTTTTTAAAAGATAGGATCGATAGTCGAAATTTAAAAGCCCGGTGTCACGAATCATGATACTCGTGCAGACGTAAAGATAGTCCCCTTCGGCGGTTGGGTATGTTTTTATCCAACTTTGAGATAAGAAAGGCGAGGAGGAATATCATTATGTCAAATTAGTCGGACATAAAGAAAGGAATAAAGGAAAATAATATTAAAAAAATAAAGAAGACATTGTGGGCTGCAATTTAAATATTTTTTAGATAACAAATCGAACTTTTACGAGAAACTTGACGAGAAAACGAGTGAGAGAGATTTTAGTAAGAGTAGCTCGGCGTTTTAGATTAAGGAAATAAAAATAATAGAATGAGAAGAATTGATGAGATAAGAGGATGAGACATCTCGGTTTTCAAACTCGTCTACCATTTTTAAAAAAACTCCTTTCCACGCGGATCAAACGAGTTAGTTTGAGATTGTTCAGGCAGTTACTGCGGCAATCCCCAAGGTGTCATTCTTTCTAATGTTCAAATTCTCCTTTTGGATTTTTACGATTATTTTTATACACTTTATCTCGTAAAAATATCAATAGAAATTTTAAAACCTATTACAATAAAATAACAATTTAGATAAAAATAATAAAAAGAAAAAAAGTTTATTTTATTACTGTAATATTTATTTCGTGTGCAATTTCGAAAAAGGCAACAGAAAACTGCCTTTGTGTTGAGCGTTCGTGGGTTAGATTCGAAGCCTGGAGAATCGAGGGTCGAGGAAAAATAATGATAGGGAAAAATGAAAGGATTCATTGGTTTTCTGTAGCAAAACGTGACCTGGCGTTTTCTGTAGAACCTGATGGGCAGCAGCAAAAGAGCAATAAAGAGCCCGATAAATTTGTATTCGGCGCATTGTGTGTTCCTAACCGGGCGCCCGAGGCCAAGCAAGTCTATTGGCAAAATGATGCCAGAGCTGAGAGATACAACACACACTTGGACGGCTTCAACGTAAATTAGAAGCGTTGAAGTATACCTGGGCTCGCTGTCTTGTGATATCTCCACGCCGCCTCGAGTTTATATGATACCCAGTACAGTACTATTACCAGCACTTTATGCTGCTTGATGCCCATACGCTAGAGCTGTAGCTCGATCGAGGGTAAAGCAAAAGTGCTAGTCTTGAAGCCATTTCGACGTTTCTATTACGGAAGTAACCGCCGGCAGTGGGAAAACGAATGAAAATAAACGCAAGAGCACGGAAATGAGATGAGAGTTCATGTGTACGTGATATATGTTGCGAAGCTTAAGGATTACCGCTCCTAGACTCGATTTTCTCCTGAATAGTCTATACCCGGGAATATGGACAACCCAAGAACTGGGAACCAGGAGGATGGAAAAAATATTTTAGAGAAGAAGAAAAAGTTTGAAAAAATTATAAATGAGTTTGGAAGAATAGGGAAGAAAGAGGGTATCTATTAATTCAGAACGTGAATACAGTTGACCCAGTTTAATAATGATTTCATTAAAAGAATTTCATTTTTCAACAGCACTTTTGAATTAAAACTCCACTTGTTCAGCTTTTCATTATTTACTTTTATCCTTACTTTTTTTATTTACTTGGTTTAGTGTGCTTGTAAAATGGAGCATACTCATTATGCTAAAAAATAAAGTTACTTCAACATCTAGGCACTGAAGATAGACCAGGATACTTGAGCGCACTCGAGCGATCACGAAAAATATTCACTGACATTGCAAATGCCCGGAGCGTTTGCCGATAGTCAACTGACTTGGGTCTGTAAGACTCCACTACATGCTCCATACATCCCTCAGGAGATGCATCTTTCTGCGTATAGACTAACGATCCCACGTGAATTCACCTCTCTATCCAGATGATTCCTCGTAGAACACAAAAAAGAGACTCGATAAAAAAATTACACTAGCATCCTGGGAGCCAATAGAAGCTCAAGAACGTAACTACACATACTGGATAGAGTTTTTTCCTTTGGCTATTTCCATCAAGACCAATCTCCGGGGTCTAGTGCGCTCTGATTGGCCATTTCGAGTTCACAGTTTTTTTCTACCTACCGTAAAATTAGATTGAAAAAAATAAAAAAATGTACAAAGCGAAAAGTGATTTCGTGTAAGAGTTTTTATAGATCGGTGTTCGTACAAATGAAACGGTTTAATAATTAATTGATGAGTAATTGGTGTTTACTTGGCGGTAAAGTGTATAATAAAAATCAATTTTCCGTTGTTTGCTCGGGGGACTGATTGTGAGAAGGATTTTCATCATGCGTAAAGAACACGCGTCGTTGATATAGAATATTTACACGAGATAACCGTATACCGGGACAATGTGTACGACTATTGTTTACAAGTGTTAGCTTAGGAAGACGTCTGTATATTTGAAAATGAGATTGTTTGCGGTTGGTATGATATACACGTCGTGATACAACCGCGACAGGGGATGTAGCGCCACCTGTTACTTCCGCAATCTTGCTGCGTCACAGTGTCAGCGATATGCTTCGACTCATTTAACAAATATGTTTTTTAATCTTTATCTTTAGTCTTTAGCCGACGCTCTTCATTCGTCAGTAGAAATAAATAAATTTTTTCAAGTAAGTGAATATGATAAAAGGCAAAAATAAACTGCAACGAACTAGATGGGAGTAAACTGACGAGTTTAAATAATCAAAACTTGTAGAGCTGAAAAATTCAAATGAATATTTGCAAGGATGTCTTGATGATTTCCCTGGATAAATCTTTCCTCTAAAGGGACGTTGTAGCAAAGTCTCTCATCATAACAATAGAATAAAGTTGAATTGTAGTAAATGAAAATTTGTTAGTAAAATGAATGAAAATTTGTGAAATGAATATTAGATATGCGTTTGAATATATATGTGTATGTATGAGTTGTATATTTGTGAGGAGAAATGCTCATGTAAGCCGGATTATTGTCATTTCCAGTTGACTCAAACAGGGAGATGAGTAAGTGCAATTTAAATGTCCCACATCGGAAATGGAATCGGAAATGAAGCTGAAACCTGGATGTGTCTCTGGTTGATTCAGCAAGTTACCTCGATTATCATTATAATAAATAGTTGGTAATAAGTTTGGACTCGAGCGAAAAAATTCTAAAGGCTTGGGACCGCGGCTCGGCTCCAACTAGGAATCCAATATGTCTGAACTGATGGCTAGTATATGGCCTCAAGCAGACTGCAATGTAATGAAATCCAATGTTCGATTGCTTGGAGGTTAAATAAATACGGTTTGGTATTATGTAGGATGAGTTGGTTTCAGAGTAGATATCGCTGTACAAACTGTTATTTCAAGCAACGAGAAAACCAAGTATCTATCAAGAATCACCGAGCAAAGGGATGATAGTGAGCTTTGAGAAAAAGTTTAAATGCTCTTGTTGCATTCATAGCTGCAGTTACGTGAATAGAAAGCTTAACTCAAACTTGATCTTAAGAAAAGTATTTTCCAAACTTTTATGTATAAAATATACTTTTTTTACCTTTCGCAGTTACTTTAAATGGATTCACAGAAACTGGAGTAAATATTTCTTTTATGGGCTTACCTGTAACAAGAAAAAAAAATATTTATTTGAAAAAGTGGTAAAAAGTTTTATTTTTTATTTATTTTTGAAAACTTTATTTTATTTCAGTAAAAATATAATATTATTGAGTATCTGTAGGTGAATAGAATAAATATAGAGGTCATTAAACGAATAAAAGTATTGAATCGTTACGTTAAAGATCGAGCGGATGCGGAAATGATATTTCTGTCGTTAAATATTCCGATGATGCGGAAAAAATATTCAAGAGATGAGATCGTCGAGTGAGAGTCGTCAATTGATTTCCACTAGAAATCATTGTTCATTTATTTCAATGCTACAATAAAATTCAAATGAAATTAAAATGTTATTTTTTTTTCTTTTTTACGAGTGTCATTTTATTGCACTTGGAAAATAATAAAAATTTAACCGTTTTCAAGTAGTTATCGGTTTATCACACAAATTGAACCGATTTTAAGTGATTAAAATTTAAACCTCAACTTTATGTAACAATTACATCGAGCCTTTTATCGATAAACTCATTTCCAGAGGATAAAACCCATGAGGACTTACTACTCACTTTTTTATAAAATAATATAAAAAGACTCTGGTGATAGTTTCCCAGACTGGATTAATGGCTCTGAAATATCACAAAAAGCGGCGCCGAAGTTAAAAGCATCGAACCAAAGGAAATGGAATATTCTCGCGCTGCCCCATAGAATTTACACGTTTTGTCGATTGGGTATATGCGAAAACTCAAAAAAAAAGCGACCGAAAAAGAGAAAACAAAATGGCAATTCGCACTCTCCCAACAGAGAGAAAGACTCGTCTGTCAATAGTTTAAGTGTGTTGTATATAAATACTCCCACATATACAAATATCCATGCACATATAATAGTATCAGATGCGCAGGAGAATCAGGGTTAGAGGAAGCAGGGCTCGATCGATCGAAGGGCGATTCCAGCTAATAGTCAACATATTACCCAAATGGATGCCGTTAACCGAAAAATTCGCCGTTAAAATGAATTTCGGTTTAAAATTTTTTTACACATCGATAAAGGCTACTGCGCATGTATCGTTAACTACTTCAAACTCCATTTGTTGCCGAATTAAAACATACTTCTGCGTTAATCGCTTTATATTTATTTATATATTTTTTTGGGAAATAACTGTTGGAACGCGTGCATTCACGATAATGGATTGGAATGATTGTTATTGGGTAAATTCTGTTTCGCTTCAAAGACTATAGATATGCCACAGCGAAACAGAATTGTAACTGGATTACCACGAATCATACGGAGTATATACATATTGCTATAAAGGGTAAATACCAGCGAATTTTCCGTCGATGGGTAAATGGCTCGGTGATTTTGCGTGCAATGTTCAGCAAGGTTGTCTATAATATATAACCTCGGGTGGTTCTCTTGTTTCCGTCCCATAGTTATATTACGGATGTTTCGCATATAATTGTATATTATAGGAAACAAACAGCACAATAGGGCGATGAGTATTGTCGAAAAGTGAAGCGCACAGACGACAGTTGAGAGAGAACGTCACCCTTCGGCGAGGAGAGCCCAATTTCTGTTGGAGGTTTTATTAAAATAGCGGCAATTAATTAACGCGGATACCTGGCTGTGTATCGTGTAACAATATGGCTAATGAAAAGCGATTGCTTCATTGGCAATATCCATTTTAACTCAATGGACTGGGGGATAAACTACCATGGGTACTCTGCATTACTTTGTCTGTTCTTTGTGTACCCATCTACATTTGGGTTTAAACTGCCGGTTTATTTTGAATTAAACTGCTGTACAAAGTATTATCTTTTGTTGACGTAAATTCGTGTTTTTGTAAAATATCAGGAATTAACTTGATAGATAATACGGCAGACATGCTGGTTATGTGTATTATTGTAGTATTATTGATGTAGCACTTTCGCTCTCTGAAAAATTTCAGCACGTACTCTCGCTCTCTACACAACTACTCTCCCTCTCACAACTCGCGTAAGTGCACTTAAAAAATGTGAAAAAAACACTCGAGAAACTGTCGCAGCTGTGCTCATGAATTTTCCTGGTGGTAGTAGATTTACCCTTGGTTGCTTGCTATCAAAGTACTGCAAACGTGTGTCGTGAGCTAGCCACTACCTATTGCAGATGTACTTTATTTTTAACCTCATCCCCTGGCTTTTTTAAATATTTTTTTTCATTCTATTCCATTTTATCTCTATCACAGCATCCAAATCCCACCCTTCGTAAGGTCATTTTATTTTCACTTTCTCCATTTTATTTTTAGCGAATGTGTGGAGCGGACGAACCGGCTTGCCAGTGTATGGGCTGAAGGAATGAAGAGTATATAAAAAAAAAAAAAAAACGGCAAAACGGAAGTAACTGTAGAGAGAACGGGCGATGGGATGTTGGAAAACGGCGGACCGGGAGAGGAAAATTCGAGAGGAGAAAAGAGGAAGCTTTAAGCTGATGCACGGCCGGAACTGAGCAGCAGCAACACAGACACGCCACTAAGCTCTAGACTATATCTACCGAGCTTTTCCTCTACACTCTCGTACCTGCCTCGACGTACTTCTTTTTTCCTCATCGAGTAAGTATTAAAAGGACGTAATCTCCCGGGATTAGTCATCTACGATGGACCAATAGCAATGTGACTTTCGAATGAGTGACCAATAGCTCTGATTGCACAACCCCGTCGCACTTGTCCTATACCATCATACTCTGTTTCTCTTCTGCAAATAATGTTCCCTAACTGTGGTGTCTTGCTCTCGCGAAGCCTTTTTGCTCTGCATCCGTCCAGTGGATTATCGATTGGACGCTCCGGGAAACGAAAGACCAACTCACCACCGGAAGGGTTCTTCTATTCGTGTTAGACTACACGCTTGAGTAGCTTCCAATTTATCTACCGTTGATTTATGCATCTTTATAAAGTTAAATTAAACCCAAAAATTTAAACTTATACAATAAATATAAATAATAGAGATAGAATGAATCACGATCTTGATAAATGCAAACATTTATTTTACGCTGGACAGAAAAATAGCTGACTATTTTACGGCATTAGTTTCACCAACTTGATCGTAATTTTTTACTGCTCTCTTCAGTGTTATCTGGTGTCTTATCCTTGAACTCAAACAACCCGGAATGAAAGGAGCTCTAAAGGTGCTATCAGTAGTGAACTCAGTTAAGATAAAGAGTTTATGTGTATATATATATCTAGATATGGATATAAAAGAAAGAAATGAATAAAAGGAAAGATTTTGGCGGCTGATAGCCAGTGAAATATCGCAATCCAGTGCATCGGATTGCGGATGAAAAATCACTTTATTGAGTGAGGTTGCAAGCCAGAGAGCACGATAGGTTAGTTGAGCTGGCATCAGAGGATCACTGAGGGTAACGGGCAGGGCCAAGCGTGTCCACGAGCCAGTTTTATGGCCCGAAACGCTGCTCCAGTCAAACGGAAAACATTGGCCTCTTCGACTGTCGATATATTGTCTTACTGTGCTTTCACTTTACTCCTCATACACACATCTATCCATGTGCATGTACAGTACATATCTAGGTACCGTGAAGTACCCGAATGTCCGCCGGATGTACTGCACTTAGATATCTTTCCGCGCTCTTTCGCCAGAAAGTTTATGGTGTGGATTAATGGCCGCTACTTAACCATCCAAAGTGTGGGCACCCTCGCCAAGGAAATTTAGCTTGCGTACTTAAATATCGCGGCTAATAATTTCCACTAGTTTCTTTTGTGTTAAAAAATCAGCGTTTTAATACGCGCGAAATAATGAGCCGTGGCTATGTTTAAATTAATAATCTCATTAGCTGGGATTTCCGCCATCCGGTAATCGGAGACTCTTTCGTCGGATTTACCGTCCATTATCTTGCTATTTTGGCACACTACTGAAGCCTGGGTTAAACAAATGAATTCCAAATGAGTTAGTCGAGTGTAAAGCAGTTAAGTCCAAGAAAGTAAATATAGTTAGTTGTGGTTCCTTAATTTCGACGAGACCTATGGGGTTAATATCGAGAGATAGGGCTTACTAAGCAAAATTATGCGGTGGGTCGTAGTCTTTAGTAATAAGCTAGCTACTACACCCCCAGGGCTGGCTTCAGTTTGTCGTTATTCATCCCCGACGCCTTCTATTACATCTCTAGTCAGGTGCTTTATCCTTTGCCGTCCAATTCCACCAGTCACTGAGGGAGATTCAACGCACACATATATGTAGAACTACATTGGTCTATATATAGCCATGATTTTAGGTGCGGCACGCGATATAAAGGGACGAACGGAGCAGAAGCACCGGAATAATTTGCAGCGGCTCAATAATTTACAATGAGCCGACTGGAGATAGGGCGAACCAGCAGGAGCTCGAACGAGACATAGTTTGCTGGCATGAGAATCGAGACAATGGGAATTTCATTCACAACGAATATTGGGATAGAGAAAGAGGTGTCATACACCCACGCATAAAGGATGTATTAGTCGGCATTGACGGTTCAAGATTTATTGGGATATCTGAATTTTAATCAGGTTCAAGTGATATTGCTGCGGGTTTATGAGCTTGGAAAAAGTATTAAATAACCGATCGGACTTATGCCAGTCTGGCCGAAAACTATAAATCACAATGACGATCGGAATGATTTTATCATCAAGGTGAACTTGCGTATGTGGGAGAGACGGGAGAGGAATTTCGCGTCGTCGACCAACTGACAAACGTCCGGATCAAGGGGGAGGAATTACGAGCAGTTGAATGCCGCAGCTATTCCCCCGTGGTACACGATCCACTAATCCAGGCATTCTCACCTGTCTGCCGTGTATTATACGTCCAACCGTTCTCGATGTGCGATCAGACGAGATAAACCAGACACGTTATCGGCGTACTGGCATTTCTCTCTGTACTATACTGTAGGTACTTGGACGAAATGTGCGTTATTCCGTGCCCAAATTCACGTCAATTGCATTTTGGTGGCAAGTTACAATAGAAGAGAGATCTACACATGACCAGGGATAAAAACTCTCATGTATATGAATTTGTATGTATATATGTCTAGGGACAGTAGACTGGAGTAGAGTAACTGGGAGTAGGATGGGCGGAATAAAAGATGAAATACGAATGACAAAAAACGCTTGGTTGGACATTGTGCTTGTAAGCTAGCTTTTCCATCTCCAAGTGGATGAACATCGAAAGGGTAAATCCAACGAGGATTATACTCGAGATATTTTCTGCTGACTCGACACTTGCCTTTCGTGGTCCCTTTATCATTATGCCTTTTATTATTCTGTTTAAATTGTTAAAAAAACAACACTATAATTAATACCGAGCGAAAATTTCAATGAATTTACTTTTAAAAATATATTACAATATTAATAGATTGTTTACTCTGAATGACAAGTTTAACAAGTAATTGTAAACTGTTATTAAATATGGGATGCTGATATTGCGGTTGCAGAAATGCATTTTAATAGAAATGCCTCTGGTTAAGTACTACTTGTCTCTAGGACTTGTGCTTATTAAACTGAGAGTCAGAGGAAATATAAGAGTGGATTGAGGTCGACGGTACATGAACAATAATGAAAAGACAAATAAAACGTATACAATCCGAGAAAATGAAAAATACAATGTCGTGAACTATAATCACTGGGAATCAAGTACTTTGGTTGATACTTAACCGTCGGTAAATATTTGAAAATCAATCTTTGTCTTGGTAAGCAAATCACGCAGTTCGCAGGGTTTTCTAAACAAACAGTTCAGCGGTTAGACCATCGTTTCTTGTCTCTTCGGTAATACTTTCTGTATTTATTATTATTTTTTTTTTCACATTTATACACTGCCAGTTGCTCGTCGCTTTTGTTTTCACTGAGCGACCGAAAGACAATAGACATTGTGGCTAAATTAAAATCGCCTCCGGAGTTTTCATATATTCCGTTCTCGAACGGAGCTCTCTGTGCAGACGCAAAGAGACTATAGTTTTAGGTATAAGGGAGAGTTCGTAGGGGGCTTCATGTGCGAGTTTAAGTATAAAAGAAAAGAAGAACAAAAAGTGCGAAGCAATGACTTCGCTTGCGGCTTTTAGTTTCATTTCGTCGACGGGTCTGTGTCTGGTCTGTAGCTGCCTTACCATAATGAAGATAAAAAACCACTGAAAACAAATTATTGACTGGTCCTTTGGCACAGTCATAGTGTAACTATTATTCAGCTTTAGGCGACGATACTCAAGAGTTTTGAAGCCTGAAATCTAGGTTACCACTCAATCGACTTTAAATAATTCTCAAGTTCAAAGTACGTCCAACTGTCCATTGTCAGGAATGAGTACTTTCGTCTGTCCATAGACTCTGCTGTGAAATATTCGGGTTTCGCAAGATGTCTTGATTAATCACCTACATATCGATCATACAGTCACCACTATACATCACTATACATCACTATATTGCACTACAGCTGGCACAACCGGTCTCTATAAATATACTAGGAATAAGTGGAGTGACATTTGACAGACACGATCAAACGCAGAAGGTTTCCAGTTATTCAAACGTTATTAGTTTCCACGAATGAATGATTGACGGTACCATTGGAATCGTCTGGCATTAATATCACCTCCAATAACTCCTCCCCGACTCCAACAAACCTCTTTTTCATTCATTTTCGTTTTCGTTCATGCTCACCGCTAAAAATACTATCAACTATCAGTTATCAGAATCATACTTGACGGAATATCATTTCGCTAATTGGCACCATAATAATAATATCTTTGTTTATTCTTCTTCTTTCTCAGTAAGGGAATAATAATAATTATTATTATGATTCCGTTTGAATGAATAGTAACCAAGCAAAAATGGTTTTAATTTAAACGAAATAAAATTTTCGATGAGTAACAAAAAGCCACGGTTGCAATTGTCTAATGTGAAGCATGCCGGATGTTTGTAGTAAGAAATCCTTCTTTAACGACCTCATTTGCGTCGTCAACGTTAAAGGAAGAAAAGAGGTACGGAGGATCCACAAGCAGAGTGGTATGAGACGTTGGTAATCTCGTCAGCTTCAAAGTCTAAGAGAAATGACGTCAAGACTTTATACATAACTGGAGGAGGAATATAAGGAAAAGAGGACGATAAAGAAGAGGAAAGAAAGCAATGTCTGATGCCAGGGCGCAATCATTGCAGAACTACCATCCTACCGGATCCTTGAACACGTACCTTTTTACCCGGTTTTCCTCTTTCTGATAGTTAAGACCCTTAAATACGTCATTCAAGTACGCATCTTAAATACTTCAATTACCTCACCGTCCGTCCGCCTGTCTGCCTTTCTGCCTTTCTGCCTGCCTGATGTGGTTATACGCTGAACCTCATTTTTGTAATTTTATATTTTTAAGTTCTTGTATTTACTCAACAAACTTAATAATGCCTTCATTGTGCTTATTTATTTTCATTCTAACTGAAATACATGGAAAATAAATTTATACTCAAATACAATTCAGAGCTCGCAATTCGACGGTAAAAAATGTCTGATGAAGTGAAGTGAAAAAAAAATGAAAACAGGTGTCCTATTCTGTCTAGATACTCAAGTTCTTGGTAAAGAAACAATAGAACTTGGACCAATTTGCAGCAAAAAAAAAAAATTTTAAACACAATTATCTATCTATTAAATGCATCAAGTGCTCTTACCCATTTTCGCTTCCTCTCAACATTTAATATAAAACTTGTAAGCGTAAAAGTTAATTGAAAAAAATAAAAAAAACCAACAATCAGTAGTTGAAAATGAGAAGCTTAATAATTAAGTCACTAAGAGATTGTAGTTACGATTAGTTTGTCAAATGAGTAACTTTAAACTCACAAATGAGAGCCATAATACTAACATTTACTTTTGCATATACTATCTCGCTCTCAGTTGCTTTTAAATTCTGTTTCAACTGTAGGGTAGTCGAAATACGCATACGAATAATTACCAGTGGCACTTGGCTAGCAGCCATAGAGCTTAAACACGCGAGTACTATTCTACCATGCCCACGATAGCCTTAAAAGTAATAAGAGTTTGGGGAAGCATTTGTTCACCGTAATACAAGTTACGAGATTATTACGTCGCCATACCATGACTCAAGAGATTTTCTTGTTGTTGTTATTATTACGACCGCGTATTTATTTAATCATATACTTTTTTAAGTTTAATAACTTTTTAATTTAAAAGCACATTAATATTAATTGATTTAAATTATAAGCTAATCTCGTATATTAAAATTTAATCTCATAAATAATTTCAGACGTAATTAATTATCAAGACATTTTATTTAGATTCTTATAAGCTTTTATACTGATAACTCGGTACATTAATTATTATTATTTAATTATTATGATAATGACGAAGATAGTAATGATAATAATAATAATAATATTAATATTAATAATGAAGAAGAAAAAGATATGTTCATCAAGCTTAGGTTATGTAGTTAATTATAGAGCTCGGTGGTGTAAGAAACGACGTTGCACGGCACGCCAGAATCTTTGTGTAATGACAAGCCGCTGAAGGTAATTTTGCTGGTAAAAATGGGGTTTAATACTCCTCTCTAGCGGTGTATAATCAACATGAAACCAGAAAGACTGGCGTACTGAGGATGACGAGGAAGAAGGACTAGAAGACGACAAGAGTATGAAGCTTTTCGTTTTAAGAAAATTTTTCCTAAGCTTTTATTTCTTACGTAAACTATTTAAATAGTTTACGACTTTGGCTAAACGTGTAATTAGAAAACCGTTGGCCGGTTGCTTCTCAGGCCACTAAATTACCAGCTTAACTACTAGATTATTTTAAAATGATCGAACGTGTCCTCATTTAATTTACTCTGGCTCGCTCTGGCTGTGTTCACTCAACCGGTTCAAAATGTCCAGTGTACATGTACCGAGCGCACCAACGACCGTCCAGCAAACGCTAATAAAACTTTCATAATTAGCTAAAATCAAAGAAAAGTTGGCTCCATGAATTTTAATCACCTAATAATCAACTTCATAACTTTATTAATGCCCGACAAAATTCTAATTGGGCTAATAAAATAGCCACGTAAAGTTTATTATTAAAACGTTTAGAGTTAAATAATTTATTAAAATGAATTATTGACAGTAAATATTTTGTAATAGTTGGATACTACTTTGCGGCGTTTAATTACAGCTCAATAAAATTTTAACGGAAACTTTAGAGACAAGTTTATTAGTTATGACGTGGAAGTAGGTTTTAAATCAATGTTATTAATATAATTAAATCATGCGATCACAATAATTTATATAGAGAAATTGATAAAGTTTTGATGTCGGGTATTAGGGGGTGTTACGTTATGAAAACACAAGTTATATTCTATTGTAGCGTCTAACATAGACTGGGTACATACAGGACGAGTAATGGCTTAGTGTGGGGTGGAAAATTGGTCTATAGCAATAAGGAAAGATGTACACATAGCATTCCATACGATCCAGGGTAATCCCGAAATATACACGAGGGTGCAGCCAGGCCTAGCTTAATTACGTTTCCTCACAAACCCGTCTGGTCCCTCTTCTGTACATATATATGTATATATGTACACATGTGTAATGTATATACCAGAGCATGGAATGGCATTGACCACCAGACGTTTCGAGTCATCACTCGTGTGCACGTGGACTAGTCCTACGTTCACCAGAACAACCTAGAGCTAATAAAGCTTGCCCATTAGCAAGAACGCTTGAGGCCTTGTGTACTGTGTGTGTGCTGTAATCACCAGATATATATCTATTTCAGTCTAGTGACAATAAATGGGCTGGAAGAATTGTACCTCGTATCATTACAATTGATCGAATTGCGAATATGCGCACAATTGCTTGCCAACGGATAATCAAATTATCGATAAGCTTAATCACGCATTCTATAAATCATCTAAAGCTATGGTGTCTGCGGTCGTTCTTATAAATATCATCACCAGTAATTTCTTGAGAACTCGTGTGGAATATTGAGAACAAGTTTGTGATGATGATCAATTTCGGGGCGTGTATTGGACACGATCATTTGCGTTATCAATTCAGCGGACAAGCCATTAAGTCTTGGCTTTGTTTTTTAACTGTTTTTTTTTTTTTTTTTTATTTTATTTATATTCTCTCGGTGTGGCCGGCATAAAAAATTTATTGCTCTATTAATGGCTGGCGATATCCGCTGTGTGTGGTATACGGTTTTTTCAGGAAAAAATGCTGGCGGTTGAGTAATAATTTGCGGGAAACTATGATTGAGTACTACACAAAATGTAAGAGAATTAAAAGAAAGGGAGGTGGAGAAGAAGAAGAAGAAAAAGGAAAGGGAGAAGGAAGTGGGGGAGCGGTTGTGGCGTATGGATAAAACAATTAGAAATGATGGGTAATAAATCGATCGATGCGATAACCGTTTCTTAATAACTCATCTGAGTTTTATCAGTCCGCATCGACATTACCCAGCACTTTCTGAATCACTTTATTTTATGATTGATTTACGTTCATTGTTTCATTCTTTGAGGCATGCCAAGATTGTCGAGCATTTATTTTAATTTTTAAATAAACTTTTGTTTTAATTTAATTAATGGTCAACTTTTTTTTCAGTTGAGTGGTTCAAGCAAATGATGGCTTCGTTCTTTTAAGTCATCATCTGGTGCTTGAAAAACTTTTACGTGGGAAAAACCAAACGTGGCTAAGGTCCAGTGAGGTCAACGAGGCTCAAGGATACTCATAGGCATATGAATGTACTCTGAGCTGTATATATATTTTGATATATATGTATATATAGGAGTACGTGAATTTGGCACATGGCCAAAACACGTCAGAGCTAATTGTTGCGAGAATTGGCCTTTCGGAAACCATTATCTACTGCGTTTTCCCACTAGGGATTGCACACACACACACACGCACGCCTACAAACATATATGAAATCATGAACCATAAACTCACCACAAAAAAATCCAAATTTCACCGCTCACTAAAACTTTCAGTGAAGAAAAAAAAATGATGCAGTTAACGGATTTTCATTTTTATGGAGATTTGAAATTTATTTTAAAATATATGCAGTTGTTGGGTGATGAATAAACATATATTTAGTTTATAGAACTTGACTGTATAATAGTTATTGGTAGTTTATCAAACAGAAAGCCGTGATGCCATGGGTGTGTCACGAAAGATGTAAATGGGTCATGATCATAAAATTGAGTATTTCATGAAGTCTGTGTCGGTTATTATTACTAGATTTCATGGAATGAGTCAGAGAGTGTAGGAAAGCGGGACGTGAGGGACGCGCCCTCTTTCTGAGTAAAACTCTAACCCCGAGGCAATAATTCGGAAGCGTTTCCTCTGCCAGTGTTTTGTGAGCTATGACGAGTCGGGTGTTGTATGTTATGAGCCAAGGGGTAGTAGGCTGGAATATGCTCCCTATATAACATTCTGACCATGAAAAACCTGGATCGTTAAAATGTCAGCTCCCGTAACTCACCAGCTTTTTCTTAATAGTCCACGGGCCGCAATGATCGTTATCACGCCTCAGTTTCTGTTTCTTTATTTTTTCGTCTTTTCCACTGTGTCAGCCCTCCCTCTTCAACTGAGCCTCGTTGACTTTTGTCTCCACTTACGAGAATGAAAAATAATAAAAAAAACATGATCCCAAATTTTTCTTTATGGATCCATTTTATTATTTTTGGGATTAAAACAATATTTATATGTATATATATGTGGTTCTTAATAGTCGTTTTGATGGTCAATTTTGAATGACGAAATAGAAAGGACGTAGAAAAAAAATATAAAAATTCTACCCAATATGTCATTGGCATGATATTTATTTTTATTTCTACAGTTTTTCTATTCGTTTCATAGCATAAAAATAAAAGCTTTTACTGCGATAATTACTATTACAAACACACTATTGTGACAAGTTCACCGCGAAGAGAATACACTCACATGAGAGAGGTTGTATAATTTACTTCCCTTTGATACAAAAAAATTTCATTTTCACTGTATAGATCCAGTTGATCCACTGGTATTTAATTTTACCCGCGCATGAGCGAATAAGCTTGCGACTTTTTTTTCTTTCTATGGTACAACCGAAGTAGGAAATTATTTGTAATAATTCGCGGTGTAGAGAGCGAGACAGAGCAGACGAGTGTAAGTGAATGAGTATTGAATATTCAATAAAATGTAAGATTCCGATGAAATGATGATTTTCAAACGAGCGTATATTTAACAATACAATTATTGACAATTAACTTTGAGTAGTAAGTTTACGGTTGGTAGTTTAAAAACTCTTTATTTAGCTGCACAGACTGTAAAGCCATCAGTGGAGAGAACTAGACTAATAAAAATAGACACCGAGAATAGAATTGTTATAAGTTATGGAGGACATGTTGTGGTAAAACAGTTGTGCTGAGAGAACACGTAGTGACTTGAAAGTTCATAAAGTAGGCGAGCCCTCTGTCTATATCCGGACTTGGTACTATTTATAACCTAAATAACGATCGATATCCACACTTATAATGTAGGCTGCTGGTAGTTACGACGAATAGAAATTATTGCCAGCTATTTGTCTCCCTGTAAGCTGGGCTGCTTTGACATACATAACGCACTCAATAATTGCTTCATCACTAATAAATACTTTTTTATTTTAAGACTGTTATAGTTACTGTTCGTAGACTCGTATTTATATATATGGAGATATACTTGGGTATTTATAAGCAATCGATTGCCTTTTAAAGATATTAAATTCCTCCATCGACAGGTCGCAACCACCAGCGTCGTCGCTCAACAAAATCTACTTGCGTGAATGCACTTTCATGAAATTTAATATCCACAAAATCGGAGTTGAGAGCAGAGTAGAGTGTAGCACTGAGTAGAGGGTGGCAATCGGGTCTGGGGGCTGACGGAATATAGGGTCGTCGCCAGGACCATCACTGCCACCATCACCGCGTCCCTCCTCCATTTGGAGCCAACGAACTATGTAAAAACCTTGGCATCGACCTCGTGGCAGCGACGCTAAATTTTTGGGTACGATAAAAGCCCAAATGTTGAGGAATTATCCAGGTCTTGGTATCGAAATACTTTTGGCACTGTCAGTAGTTTAGTTTTTTAAAAATCAAGCTAAATTTTCAGTGTACTGGAGATGGACCGAGTCCAAGCCGCTGAGTTCGACAGAATATATCTAGGTTTTGTTGGCGTGAGTCCGATAGTTCTGCTATCTGTTCGACAGATAGTTCAGACAACTGCAGACGCTGTGCGGAAACATTTGTCGCCATGTTCAAAGATTTAAAGCTCATCTAGATGAAGTGGAGATTTAAAAAATATGACAGACTATTGTGATATTGTTGGTTGCTGATTTGGTTGCTCAAGTGTGCAAAGTGTCGAGTAGGAAGAATCGATTGGCTCGGAAAAAGAGCGACGGCAGACTGGAATAAAGATATGCCTGGGGCTGTACGTTAATTAAACTGGATAATTTTGCGGGAAGAGGGTAGTAAAAGAGTGGTGAAGGAAGAGGAGGATGACAGGCGCGGTGTAGACTTTTCATTAACCAACTTGGGGGAAGAGGCCTATACCTCACTCAATTTTAACAGATTTATTTTATTTTCCATAAAAGTCTTTTTTTCCCACCGTACTCTGCCCTGCCCCGACAATCCGGAGGCTTGTGAACTGGCTGTTTATCTCTATAGATATATAGTGATGATGAGGAAGTGGAATTTCACGATTCATTTAACGTTTTGTTCTCCCGCAGAATGGATTAATCCAGTGTGGATAACCGGAAGCTGCTGTGTCTGCTCGAAAGGAGAGGGAATGGTTGTTCATACTGACGCCAACTATTTTCACTCCGTTTTTGTGCCATCACCCAAATACTACTGATGCTGATGGTACTGTACTGTCACATAGAAACAATACCATTCAAAAAAGCGTCTAAAAAAGATTGTAGTTATTTGTATATGATTTTTAAAATGCCAATACGGCTGAAATTGCAATTTGTTTTGATGTCCTTTACACAAATAGCCGAAAAAATATTTTGAATTGCTTCGAGGATTCCTTTATATCTTCACATATATATGTGTATAAATAAATAGATGGTAAAAAGCGACCAATTCGAAGCGCGTAAATTTGTACTGGGGCTTTTTTAACGGTCGGCGAAAGCGCGAGTTGTTTTTGCAATTTCGCGAACGTCCAGGGGCTTTTGGTGGCGATTAAAAAGAGAAAATGTTCATGGTGGACTAGTAACTCTGTATGGACATATATGTAGATATAACTATATGTATAGAAGAGGTAGCTTCGGAGGTAGAGTGAGCCAAGCCGCAGCGACGCGGTCGATTAAAGTCTCGTACGTTGCTTTATTAAATCCCGTTTTAATCTGGGAAAATGAAAACGCGGGTGCTCTTACTCTACGCTACAACTGTCCCGTTAATCTGGCTTGAGTACTGAGTCTCGGGGGCGTGCCACGCGCGCGAAGAACTCTCATCGTCGTCCTTTAGTCGTCGTCGCTGTTGTTCTTGTTGTCGTTGTATTTTCCTACTTGTGTTTGGGTTGATTTACACGGCTGCACGACGACGAAACCATGAGCAGAGAATATACATAAAACAAGGGTGCGGAGATACGTGGGGGTACAGACGAAACAACCAGAAGGGAGTGTACAAGTGCACCGGGTAAATGAATACACTGAGAGATTTTAGCCCGGAGAAATGTGTAGATCTGTTGTCGTATTGCCGACCACACGTCTCAGCGGGGAGTGGATTAGATATCGCGGACAACAAAGGATTTACGTTAATCTGACGTCGTAATGTAGGACAACTAAAAAATATATTTTTATTTTCAACTCAACTCTCGGGTGGTCATAATGAACCTCTGATGAAGAATTTATTTTATAATTATTTTTTATTTTAAAAAATAATTCATCCATACTCACATTCATCCAGTGGAGGTGGTATTGCACGCGAGTAAAGAGAAGTAATTGAGTACGTACCTGTAACATAAATAATAAAAATAAATAAGTACATGTACAAGATGCAATCACAGAAATTCAATTGAGAAAGCCACTGCTACTACTATTTTTCCGAGTGGATAATCATTCGATTATCACTCACATGAGCAATGGTCTGCAATAATTGAGAAGAATTTTTCCGGGGGAAAACGAGATTGCTGCGGTGAGTTGCCTTACCGGTGTGCGAATGCTATTATATATTTTATATATATATATATATTTAGGAGGGAGACTACTACACGATACACAGCGAGTGAGATACGTGACGGGTAGAATACAACTTGACTGTTACAGACGGAGGTATATATCTGTCTAGAGAAAGAGACTAGAGCCGGATGTGGTTGGCTGCTGCAAAGGCGGTAAGGATCGATATATAAAATCGCATTATTTCATCTTACTGTCGACTGAAGCCACGATCTACCGTTGTGTATCAAGAACTATTCTTATCACTCTCGTCAATTTTCATTTATTTATCCGCGAAACTTAAATGTGATTATATCATTCCTTATTGATACTCTAACAGCCATCAAGATTATTATCATTATTATTATTACTACTACAGAATAATGAAACATTTATTGGTAAATATATTATTCAAATAATCGACTTCCGTTGTGAGGGATTAATTTTTGAATAGTAATTTATATGCAGCTGTCGTAGAAACTTGTCAATTATAACTCCCTATCAACGTAGCGGACTAGAGCAGCTACTTATGTACGATTTGTTTTCCCAAAAATAATACCACTGCTGCAACGGGAGTTATATTCAGAAATTGGATTTACTTATATAAAAGTTTACTACCCTACTCGTGTACGCAAACGGACGGACAACACGTCTGGAATTCGACTCTCGTAGGCAATATACGCGGTAGAGGTTATAAAGGGTGTGTAGGTGTGTGTGTGCTTTAGATGAAGCAGGAAAAAAAAATAACTCTGAGCTTTATTCCTCCTGTCCTCCGGCTTCTCCCTATCTTGGTCTTTCTCCACGAGCAACTATTCGGTCAGCCGCGAATCCCCTATCTGAGAAACAGTTTCATTACCTCAGATCCCCAGGATTTCGAGGGTAGAAGATGGAGATGAGTAAGTACGAGAATAAAACAGACGAAGACAAAAGAAGATAAAGAAAGTTGATAGAGAGGGTGGTTTCCGAATTCCCGAGCTGGGGAAACGTAAGACAAACCTTAGGGAACACGCACTAGACCCCAGACTACTCGTGTGTGCTGTCCAAAACCACACCAAGAAAATAAAAGAAAATAAACGAAAAAATAGACGCAACGTCGCACGAAAAAAGTCTACGCTTCCTCATGCTTGCTACGGAATCGTCTTGGGGAAGACGCTCCGAGTGTATCGATCGCTCTTTCTCCACGTGATTCCTGAGGGAGTCCTCCTGCGCTTCTATTCGCCCCCATCCGTTCCCAAGTTACTGCCACTGTTAGGGTGACACGCAGAGAAGGAAAACAGAAGAGGACTCCAAGTACTAGAAGACGTTTTTCGGGCTTGAAATTTTTATGAGTATACGATCGATGCCTGCCGGACATCTCCAAAGTCACATCTACCCTTGGTTACTTAAATTCACTAAGTAATATTGCTAGGATGTGTAAGCCGCTGCAATACGGCCTCAAAGTCACGCGTCGTGGTTAGAAGTGGTTGTTGGAATAATTTTTGGAATTACACTCGCGCCGAAGTTAAGGCAGTGGCAGTATTGATCCGACGTAGGCCGGTGATTGTGGAGCGTTTCACAACCCTCGAAAATAAATTTTTTTTTTACAGGGTCAAGTCAAGAGTGACTTCTTTGTCACGCATGTAGCGCCGCAGAGTGGAATCGATTCAAGGGTTATTTTCAAGTGGCAAATAGAGGACAGAGAGTTCTATGAGGAAGAGATGGCTGGTGATTTTGGCGAATTTGTCCTCCATTGGCGTGATTAAGATCGAAACGTAAGGGCGAAATTGTCAAGTACGGTGCAAATGAGTGAGAGAGAGATGAGAAGTGAGTTTCCTGCATTTTCTCATTATCTTGGGGAGCTCCTTCGTGCAAGTCCTCTTCACCGATGGAACTGAATTGCTGAGAGGAACTGGAGGGACGGAGAATACAGCCGAGGGAATATAGCCCAGCTATGTAACCAGCGTACACATTGTGAGAAAAGTCCTCTCGAGCTCTGCGCTGGCGCCCACCCATCCAGAGAGTTTGGGAAACTAAATAAAATAGAGAGCATCAAGGTTTTGCTTCTTTTTACCTCTTGAGCGGCAGCTTTAATTCCTATTTAAGCGCGACCTCCGTTAAATTTTCGAGTTTAAAATAATTAAAGAATAAATCCAAGTCCGTGGAGTGAGAATTAAGACGTTATAAAAGAGAAATATAAAAAGCTTGAGATCGTAAGGGAATAATGAATATCGTAATTTCAATCGTGATATTCACTATCAACTCTCTCAGCTTCTTTTCGTTCACTCGCGTCAGTAATAATTGATTAAAAAATCAAGTGTCCCAAAGGGACATAGAAGGCCTTTCGAATTCATCTTCTTTTGATCTCCCGGTGGCTTTTCCTCCCCCTCCTCCTCCCTAGTCATCATCATAAGTCTTACGACATCGAATTTGTTCGCTCAGCTGAGCAGAGAAAGCCTCAGTAAAGACACCACGGTGTAAGTTCAAACCTCTTCTCTTCTCTTCTCTTCTCCCAACTTCTGGGTTGCAAACGTCTGGCACTCTGTCTGCTTGCTATATATTTTATTCGAGGTTTTTCTTTTTAACTCCTTCCTCATTCTACCTTTTCCGGTGGTACACGTAAAGTCACCCCGGGGAATGAATTCTCGAGGAACAGAATTTCTTATTTTATTTTATTATTTTTTTTTTTTTATCTCTTTCTCTACAACCTCACAGTTCTCAGCGTTATTCTTCGTATTCGTGTACAGATGAGAGTAACGCGTTACAAATGTAGATTAGGCAGTCGAGCAACCGCGGTTTTAACGATCGCGCGCATTCAGAGTACTGCACGCGGACTCCAACTGCAATCGTGGTCCTTTCCTACGTAATTAGGATGTAAATTAGATTCTGATTCTCTTGCCGTGTACAAAAGAGAAGCAACTAAAAAAAATAAAAAACAGTACTACGAGACAAAAAGACTTGCTGACTGCACACAGCAGTGGCTTACGAAACCGATTGGATGCATTAACGCGATTGTAAAGAAAAATAACGAATTAAAAATAAATAGAGAGCAATGGGAATGCCTGAGGAATATTCTTTTCTCACACAGGCCACCATTGATATCCGATCCACGTTTAACCTTAAGAAAGTCAGTGAAAAAAAGGTAAAAAGCCTGAAAAAATGAAATAATAAAAAATTAAATAAAGGGCGTTAGAGATATCGATTGACCTGGAATCGTGGATTGAATATCGATTTCTTTGTGTACGGAATAAAAGAGCATTGTAGAGACAAGCCAACTCTTAGGGGAGTGTCTATATACTGCACACGAGGGTCTTACTCTTAATCTATATTATTACCGCGACGGTTATTTTGAGTTTCAGTGCTACTGACTTGGTATTAACAATTTTAACGCGACTGTACAAATCTCGCTCATTCCAATGAGCCCAGTCGGGGTTAGAAACCCCGCTGAAGCGTTTAAGACATTGTTTGAGGATCCGTAATCCTGGTGATTATTTAAATAATTTATAGCCACGAGCAGAGGTATTTTTTAGCCCAAGCGATCCGAAGAATTTGCAATAGATTGAACCGTAAATGAATAATGGGAGGTAGCTGATGTGACTAGGAATGTCGGAAAATTAGGTAAATTTCGTGCATTCCAGGTAGTAATTGTATAAAACTGGATGTCGGTAAGAGACAAAAATTTTGACCGGCTGTGGGGGTCTGGGAGAGTATCCGATGATCAACGTGGGACGGGAGGCTGAAGAGGATGGGGGATCGGAGAGCCAAGTTTTATCGTCCAATAAACGTGTCGTCTACCGCACGGCGCCGTGCCACCAGAGCGAGGCGACGAATTAAAATGCAACGCCTCGTAAATCTATTGTCTATTCCCGGTTACCACTAACTCTCGCCTCTCTGCCACGGCCGATATATATACAGGCTGGGAGGCGCGAAAAAATGAACGAAAAAAGGTAAAAAGGGAAACAAAAATAAAAATGATCGCCCGATGTGAAATGAACGTTTTATGGTTCCCTTGCCCTCTAGCGGTTGCCGCTTAAATTGCGAATGCCGATGAATTCCATAACGAGGTTGCCAAAAAATTAAAAAACTATTTTTGTTTTATATTATCGTTTCTTTTTTTATTTTTATTATACCACAAACCATGAATTAGTTGCGGTAGCCAATGTGATTTCTTTTGGCACGGCATTTAGAATTCGGATGGCACACATGATAAAAAGGAGAAGAACCGGGGAAACATAAAAGTGAATGACGACGATAATAATAGAAATACCGAAGCGGGATTACTTATTTCGAATGCATGAGGTAGCAATAATTTTGGGTATATAATTTGGCACTTGGATTTTGAGCACGAGTTGGGTGGGAGTGTTACGTCCGCACAGAAACTACTGAGTCGGATATTTTTTTTTGTCATTTCATTGCCAACTAAACCAGCGGAGTTTTTGCAGAAGCTCATTTGAAGATGTAGATTTTTAGATTGTGCAAAAAAAGTAAATGGAAACAAAAAGAAATCCTTATGGTCCCGTACCAGCGCACATTCAATGAGCAAATGAACACAGACGACGACAAGGAAAGAGTAGCAGACGGAAAAGGAGAACGGGGGCGATGGTAAAGTTGAAATCGCAGTGCAGAAGAAAGCTCATAAAAACAGATTGGACTGAGTAAATTTGACAGTGTCCGTGTAGAGATCATTAAAAACTCAATTACAGTTAAATTAAATTCATTTAAAAGTGCTAGTCGACCGTGCGGTTGAATGTGAAAATTTTGAACTTGATTTTACGGATAATGGGTGTCTAGTGTAAATTTACATTGATACTTACTGACTGCTGTTCTGCCAACGTAATAATGAATTCCTGGTATTTATATGAATATACATATATCGTAAACGCTAATGGAAGATTGTAAAGAACCGTGAATATACGTCATAAGTGTCTTTTCTGAATACACAGCGAACTATTTGTCAGACTGAGGGTCGAACGTCAGCTGTGACCTCTGGTGCAACACCAGTCACTCTTTTCGCACGAGCTCTCGCCTACGTACAATGATAATACAATAGTACATAGGTTGTTATGTGCGGTGTTTGTAGCCCAAAGCCATTCTTCAACTCTGTAATGAATATCCTATTCTCTTGTATGATGACACAGATACAAGGATGAGGGGACACGAGGATGAGCGATGCGAAGGGGTGAATCGTAAATAGAAATTTACCATAAAGGCTGATGAGATTCATTGGGGAATACAGAAGGAATTTTTATTTACTGTATTCTAACCAAAGCTTGTTTTCTAAGCCAAACAATTTCCTATTCCACTTTCTTTTTTTTTGTTGCCGTATGAATTTTGTCAGGTTATTAAATTTTATTGAATTTATGTTTAAAATGAAATATAAATTTACTAAATAACTGAGCTTATACTAGTGAATTATGCATATGAAAAATATCAAAGAGAGAATAAATTTTAAATTAATTTTTATTCAGCGAAACTTGCGGGATATGATGAATAGTATTCTAAAAGCGGCTCGAAAAGTTTCTTACTCTTTTTGTATTTTTTTTAGATCGATTGAAATTTCTCACAGCGCATCACGCATTTCACACACTAGTCGTCCCACTCGTTTAGCTCCACCAAAAGTGATGGCATCTTTTATTTTTTGCTCGAATTCTCGACATGTTTGTCAGCTAAAACTCATCGCCATCACCGCTCCCACGTGGCGGGTTTGAAATATGTATGCGAGCTTAAACATTATTTTACAGTCATGAAATATTTCGCCGTCAACTCATTAGAGGCAAATTATTTATTGGCGCATCATACATACTCACGCAGACATGCACACACTGACACCTAAATGCATAATTACGCGACAAATTCTTTTGTATCCAATAAATTCATGAAATTCGCATATCAGTGCTGGTGTGATCATTAAATAGTTGTGGGTTTTAGTTCGGTAAATTCCATGCACTTTGCTTTAAAGCTTATATGCATTTCCGACACTCGTGCACACATACGACGGATTAAATTCCACCAGAGCACAAATTCCGACACTTTTCGATAAGACCTTTTACGATGTGACACACATTCACTATATCCGTTTATGATGTATGTTAACCATAGATATATACCCGAGTATATCTAATCATACAACAAATTTAACTATCGTGTGCACGTATAAAATATGTATAGCCGAGCACGCAGAATGTAGACAATGACATTATCAGTCTACGAGACTCGGGATTTCCTATAAACTTTTCTCTGGCTCTAGGAAAATCTACCTCAGGGTGTTTCGTGTAAAATTTATTCAAGTAATTCGCGTGTAAGGAAGTTCTGTGAGCAGCCATAATATACTTTATTGCCGATTAAACTCATGTTACCGGAAGTTAATGAAACAAGATATAATGAGAAAAAAAAGGTGATGTAATAAAAAAGGCCGACAAAAAGTAGGTATTAAATAAAGCCATCTCGAGTCTAAGTTGGAGTTCTGGCAAACTCGGGCGCGGTAAAAATTACACGTCGTTGGAAAGTTACAGAAATACTGCTCTAGCTTCTGCTTCTGCTTTTGCTTCTGCTTCTGGTTTTGGTTCTGGTAGAAGTCGAGAGCTGAGAAAAAACTCATTGAACTCGGTGAAACGAAATCTCTAATCCAGCTGGTGGAAGGAGGGATGAATGTAACACCACATAGACGACATCTTACTTGTTTTTTTTTCTTGTTCGCCATCTGTACCCGTGGCATTCTCATCGTATACTTTTTAAAGTTAAGTAAAAAATAAAATAAGACCAAATAAAATGGTGAAAAAAGTGTAAAGGAAATAAAAAGAGTGTCGAGTGCGGTGTAAAGTTCGTTCACTTTCTTACACAGCTCCTCTTATTCTCTATATACCACTATACTATACAACTACTATCACTGCGAGCAATGAGATTGGACGACGGCAACGACGACAACGACGACGACGACGACGAGGCTGTACAAACAACAAGTTGGTAATCCAAGGTCTATAAGATGAGACTATACTCTTGGTTACTTTTTTCGCCAATGTACACAAGGAAATAACAAAATCCAAAATATCTTCTCAGATACTTTTTTACAATGAAACTAGTCTTCAAGGTACTTCATTTTTCCTGCTCACAAGTCAATTTTAAAGTTACTCCATAGTTAAAATTCAAAGTCTGTCAATTTTTCTACAACACCACTTGATTATCTTTTTATCTCCTCAGCGACACGAGATTTCTTTTATCAGGAGATTCAATATTTCTTTTTTTTTTTTCTATTTATTTTGCGACAAATAAAACGAGCTATTGAATAAAGCGGCGAAGCAAGGCTTGTTTATCCCACGAATTATTTTACGGTCTCGTCGTTAAGATCCTGCTCATACTCACTCTGTACTCTGTAGATTTTACGATACGTCGACACATTACTATTAAACTATTATTATTATTATTGTTATTACTGTGTAGTTTAAGTTGTGACCGGGTCGGACACGCCACAAACTCGTATGCGAAATCGACTGGGTTACAGGCAAGAAACTGCCCTATAATGTCGGTATATGAGATATATACTGTCACTCTGGTTAATCGCATCGAGGTCGTATAACCTGTGGAAACTCGACTGTGATCGTATCCCATTCAAGCAGTTACGCTCCTTAAATTTCCACTTGGTTTTTTTATTCGAAATTAAATTATAAAACTATGCCTATAAATGAAAAAAAATCCTAATCCATAATTAATTTTAGGAAATTAATTTTTATTGACGCCATTAAATGAGGTTTAACATCGTCGATTGGACAATCAGTTAATTTATTCATCAGAGAAACTTGAGAAGCATGTTATGTATTGAGGATGTGGAAAAACGTGATACACGCCGGCCATTCTCATTAGGCGCCACGTGGCGGCATTGAAATTATATACATACATAACATATATATGTATGGGTTTAAAGAGTAGGATGAAACGAGCATTTCTCACCGACAACTAATTAGGCGCGAGGCGTCGAACTTAAACACGTCAGACTTGGACCCCCTGAGTGTTTATAACACTATTTCTGATGGTAACCTATCGAGACAGCTCACGCGTGCTAGACAACACTGTTATATCTCCGGGTAATTTTAAAAAGCTTCGGGCATTAAATTTGTAATTTTTTTTTTTTTTGTATATGAAGATAATTGGATGTAAACTCTTGGGCTAACTTTTTACATAAAGACTTTAGGCTGTTAAAATAATTAAGATATTTTTTGTGATACAATAGTTGAGCCTAATGAACCTTGATCACTTAATCAAATTGATTATTGCGGACAAGTAAATTTCTAGGTAGTTAGTCAAAGTTATTCAAAGTAGATGGCTATTAATTAACAGAGGCCAGTGTAGAGATGGAGTATGCAAAATATTGGTAACTCTATTAGTTGGTATGGAGACTGGGTAAAGTTGAAGTTGTTTGTTTCAGTTGTCGACAGGGAAAGTGGAAAGAAATCCAAAATGTATATGAATGAGCAAGAGAGGATGAAAAGGTACGACGAGTGTATAAAAAGTAACTTGTTCGTAAATTATAATCCTGTGTTCTGTAAAAAGTTTTTTTATTTTTTTGTTTTTTAACAAATTATTCTCCGGGGGTATTTTAACTGAGAAAGTTAGAACAAGTCAACCCCAAGAGTCTCCTGAAAAGCTCTCGTGTTTGTCGACGACTGGTGGGAATTAAGAGAAGTTGAAAAAGGGCAAAAATCATGCGCAGACCTCGGAAACCAAGAGGAAATAAAAGTCGTAAGATAGGTGATACTCTGAGGGGACGCCAAAATTTCGAGGGAAACAACCTTCGACACATCGAAGGGGCTGAAAACATTCGTTCCTCGATACTTGACTTGCTCAGGCTTTCTTCCTCTGTGTTAAGAAGATTATAATCTTGAGAATCATTTGACTCAAGAAGGAAGCGACGAGGGTGTTGGATACATTACGCTAGAAGAACCCGAAACGAGCAGTGGGTTTCCAAATCGTTGGGGCGAATTAGATCATTGAAACTCGAAATTAATAATAATAATAACTCACTGAGCGAGGGGTGCGCCGAAATTTTTTCATTTTACACTAATGAGCAACTTTTTGCAGAGTCATACACTAATCGCTGGAAAATTGCCTTAAAACGTTTAAGAAAAAAAAAAACAAGACAACAGTAGCTTGATTTATTTTGACAAAATGGGAATACCTCGAGTCTTGAGACTCTGAAAATATTTAATTTGCTTTTAGATAAATCTACATACTATAAGGAAATAAGTGAAAAAAAAAAGGAATACAAAATGAGCGTAGAATAATAATGACGCTTAAATATAGTTGCTTTGCCCTTTAGTGAAAGTCGCGGCACGAAAAAGAAGCATATCGCCGCTTATAGCTTTAACTAGTGGCATTTATTGTTTTATTATACGCTGACGTAATATTATTTCACATTTCAATGTCAGTATTTCAATATTATTATTTTTTTATTTTTTCTTTTCCTTATTCTTCAATAAGGCAGCGCAATAAAATTTTTTTTATTTCTAGTTTATCGACCTGACTGTACGTCATAAAAAAAAATTTTTATTTTTTATTACAAAATATATATATTAATATATATGCTTATACATTTTTTAATATTACTTTTCAAAGTTGTAGAGTGAATTATTAATAAAAATTTCATGATGATTTAATCTGACCCAGATAGTTGTAGGAACCATTTTTCACCTTAAAATCATAAATCAAAAGTTGCGTGACAGAAAAAAAATAGTGTATTAAATAGTTTGAACTAGCCATAAGTCATGTACTGAGTCTTTAACATTGCATTATGTAAGACATCTAAACTATACATTGAAAATAAATAAATAAATAGAGTATACGTGATACAATAGTCTACTCGTTTATGGACAAGAAGATGATATAAATAAAACGTCCGAGCTTTACTTCTCGCTAGTGAGTATGAAGGAGAAAGAAAGTCGAATTTATTGTGAATTTACGAGGGGCATCTACCGGTCGCGAAACATCCAGACGACGGATTGAATCGGTTTAATCGAGATCATAATATTTATGAAACGTTTTATGAAGGATCCCGCGAGCGGTCGCGAGTATTCGTGATGTGCAACGGCGAGAGTTTGCTCTGGTAATATTTATCGTGTCGTCGCTTACTCACTCACTCTTTTGTTGGTTTCCACCTCCCGGTACTTGAATATACATTCGCATTGATCCCGATACTAAACAATAAGATCGGTATTTCGTCTGGTATGATATAAGACATAGCTGAGTAACAGCTGAAATTAAAGACTAAAATGTTGTTATTTAATCCGCTTATAGTCATCAAATGTTTAGCGTTTATAAACCGGATGACGGAAAATAGACAAGTGTAATATGATATATATGTACATATATATTTAAGTCTTGACGGGCAATTAGTGGTACGTCCGGCGTGTGTGGAGAAGGTATACATCCGTTTGCGGCGAAGCTTTTAATTCAAAGAGACTAAATCATAAAGTGGAAACGAAATAAATGAAAGAGATGAGTTAGTGAATGAAGAGAAGGTGGGCTATGGGCGTTGATTTGCGATAAAATAACGGATCATTATCTTCTCGGTGCTCGACATGTATGTGTAGAGCGGGCGGATCGCCGGTATATAAATATATGTATAACCATATGGACTGGTAATGTATCAGGTTCTGAAGGCAGTCTGCTCATGAGAACTCGAAAATACACTCTTAAAGTAAGTATATAAATTTAAATGGCTAATATACACTACTCCCGGGTGCGTAACTAATTTAGTTGACGGTTGCGCTGATATCAAGAGCTGCTTTCATAACAGAAATTTTCTTAGCCAAGTCGAATTGCTGCTTTTCCCTTAAAAGACGATGACTAATCGATAATTTAACTCGGGAGTTTTATAAAAATATATATTAAATAATACTGAAATATCTTCGCACGTTTTATTTTAAATATAAAATAGTGGGTCTGATGTCGAGAGACGGGCTGATAAAAAAAAATCGATGAACTTTTGTCGAGGAGCACAAGAGTCACGACTTTCTCTCTCAATTGAGAGTCGAGGAGGTTGTGCCAGTCCAATAGAGAATGCTTTTAGAAAACCAAGAGGCAAAGGAAAGATACGAGACAAGGAAAATGAACGAAGAAAAATAAGAAAAAGCTCAAGATAGAGGATGTAGAAAGGAGGAAATAATCCCGCGAGACACTCGAGCGCGTCGTTCCGTGAAATGGACGGCAGGTTTTCCAGGTGTTGGTGCTCGATACTCAGATATAAACTGCTGTGCCAAGACCGTCTCGGTGCTGGAGAACGTCAGGGCAAGGGAATGAGAAGAGGGAAATCTTGAGCTAGTGGAACCTCGGGGGAGGTCTTGACGCGCCAGAAAAGTTGCCTCATTTATGCTAAACTATCTTTTCGTCTTCCAGGCAGTTTCTTCCGTCGGGAATGATGGTTGCTGGTCGCCGACGGAGTCAAGTACCGAGACCAAGGGTATGATGAAAACTGTCGCGACTTTATGTCATTCCCAAGCTAGATTTGTACGCTCGAAAGAAGATTCGTCAAATTTTTCAACGTATTGCTAATGGCTAGTAATAAGCGTAGATATATTGTATGCTCGGGTATATTTTTTTAATCGGACGATTTGCTGTTTAAAATAAAACAAAATATTTATGCTGATTTTCCGTTGGATTAACTGTCTAGTTTTATACAACTAGCGCGGAAATACATAAATTTTTTACTCTAACCTCCTTCAGGTTCTTCCCGAGACGTTGGTATTATTTCAAGGGGCGTTCGCAAAGAACCAGGGATAGAACAAAGCCGAGCTAAGGGAATCGTTGAAACGGAAAAAAAGGAAAATTTAATCTCCGCACTGTGGCCCGCGTATCCATAAGCTAACTCTCTTATTTTCTCTTTCACTTCACTAGACGCTTTTATTTTTCGCTTTCGCTTTCATCTCCTTGCTTTGTCTCCTCGAAATAAACTTCCGATCTAAACAAGGACACGGCTCCAGTTCAAAGACGTTTTTTATGATTAATCACTCGCACCACCGCCAGCTTCATCTCCAATAATAAGTCTCTTTATACAAAACAAACGAGAAAAGTTGGCTATAGTTTTTTTCAGTTCAGCTTAGTACTACTTGAGGAAACGAAAACGAATTTCTTAAACGGTATCATCAATGAATCCAATTATTATTTGACTCGTAAAATTCGCCAAAGCCGATATTAGGGAACCACTTGAAAAGCTACGACTATGAACAACCAATTATCTGAGTCCTTCAATAACACAAGTGGCTTGCCTTCACTTTCCTCTTCGCAGAACAGAATAGAATAAGAAGCCCTTGCTTTTGTAATACATTATGTTATTTCTCTCTTCTCTACAACTTCTCATCCGTCACATGCCGCTGTCACAAATATCCACAGTACGTTACATTATATATATAGCTATTTCAGTTAATACTCTCTTTTACTTTAGCTCGCCGGTTTTTTCTTCAACATATCCTACCACCAACGCATTCTACGGAATCTTGAATTTCAGCCCTGAAACCGATACCCGATGCTAGAGTTGAGTCCCTCTTCACTCGTATCAAGGGGTCACTGTTATATTATGTGCGCCCTGTTATGTGTGGATCGAAAAAAGACCCATAACCGTAAAAGTTGAGACGTCAGACCTTTTTTTATTTTTTATCCTAGCAGGGTAAGCGATACCCTAAGTGTCCGCGTAAGCCCACACCCCCAATTATACTTTTAGTTTTCGTTTTCTCGTATCTTGTATCCATAGACGTTACAATGAAATACTTGTTTTAGACTTTAACGGTTTTTTTGTTACCCTTGAACTGAAAGACCCCCTTCTCAATAGCTTATAAATATTTTCCATACATTAATATTCTGTGAATATATTGTAGTCAGAAAAGGAGAAATAAATAAATATCAACACACCTAAATAAAATAAAGTTGCAAATAGATTTCTTATACAAATTTACTTTCCAAGTTAATATTTAAATTTAAAAACATAAATTTAAATATTCAAAATATTACCAATCCAAAATTTATATTTATATTTATATTTAATTTATAAAAAATATTCCCAGAGTCATAAATTCATATAGAATAAAATAAACCGTTTCAGTGTAGAGTCATTTAAATATTAAGCTTATAAAACTCTATAAGTAAATACAAAGTGATATTAAACTATAAATATAATAATCCCGATCTAAGTTTATGTACCTTATCAAACTGCTTACTCTTGACAACACCAAACTTAAATGAGAGACAAGTTATATATAACGTTGCATTATGCATTCAAATTACGTGCGCAAAGCGATCGTAACTTTTGAATTTACGACGGGATGTTTAGCATGTCGATTTTCCCATAAACCGCATGAATGTCCGTGGTATCATTGATTTCGTCCATAACATTGGATTAAAGAACCAGCAAAAATAGCATAACTAATGAAACCTGGTGACAAAGTATCGATAGCCAGTCGGGTTTGATAAGTAACTTATATATGTAGGCAGGGCTGCATACTGATTACGCATCGTTTTCTATGGGAATTTCGCGTCTGCTGGTATGGATCCATGTGCCTATACATATGGATCAGCTCGTTACAGCTCTGACAATGGAATGAGGGAGGTTATGGATTATATAGTCGAGAGCTAGTGTCATATCCGCTATCGAATGGCTCACCAATCAACTGTTACTTCGGGTGTTGGATCCTCAATACCAATATCAATACCAATACCAATACCAATAGCGATACCAATACCATGGTTGCTACTAGCGCCGCTAAATATTGCTGGGCTCACTGGTTCAATGATTATTCAATAACAATGTAATGGATCGTCCATTAACCGTGTGCATAACAACCCTTTCGAAGTTTCCATTTTATCGTATATTGTCATTATCTACTACAATACTCTGCATTCCAGTTTGTTGCTGCTGTCGATAAATTTAGCAGATCCGTTGCTTGCGTAAATGCAGACTAGTTGTCGCAGTACATAATATAATAGTAGTTTAACAACAATAATATCATACGCCGAGGTATATTTTTCGGTGGATATATATATATATATGTATATACAAATTTTGATTCAAGCATAGTGCCGAATAATACGTGGCGTAAATGCTAACTTTAGTGACATTAAACAGTAACGGTTGGTTTGTTCATCGAGTACAAGTGTATACAGAAAAAATAAATGTTGTAAATCGATTGACGCGATGCCGGTGGAATTTTAAGAGGAGAATTTAAAGTATGGTATCATCTCCATTTTTGACAATATACATCACATACACAATTCATTGTCAATGACGGGCGCATTTAAATTCACAGATACCCGGCCTACGCATTTCCCCGAATTTATCCGAGTCGTTACCATATCCTGCATAGATTTGCCTTTCCTACTCCTGGAGGAGACACTCGAACCAAAGTTACTCTCCTCCTTCTTACCATTATTATTCTTCTCTTTTGGTTCTCCTACTCATCGTAGTCGTGAGAGGCAAACACGAAAATGCTAATTCGGGCTGGGTACGGTGCACCCCACGTGGAGGAACAAGTCAACCGTCTAGAAGAGATTCAAGTGCTCATTCAACAGCTAACCCACCAACTCAGCCACTCTCTACAATATGCCGTCTCTCTTCCGGTTGACGTTACTCGGGAATTTAAACTCAAGGTATTTTATTTTATGTACAATATTCAAGTTTTATCTACAGGGAAGTAGCGTTCCCGATCCACTTGTCAGCAACTGAGTATAATAAATGAGCCTCAAGTTTGAGCATAATTGGAATTGCACGTGTAATTGCGCATTTCATTGCATCACGTGCTCCGTATTTGGTTCTAAGAATCTAATATAATGTAAATCTAATGCCTCGACCGATTTCTTTACTTCCATTTTCGTCGGCACCATTCACACGAGTATAGAAATTACTTTTTTAGTCTCTATTGCTGCTGGCTGATCAAAGGGATAAAATGTGTCATTCTGATACGATCTTCAGTCTCGATATCAAATATTATATTTATATATCAAAAGATCTCTTTGATAGACCCTCGCTCCTCAAGGCTGGCTGTAAACTTGTTCAGTCGGTTCATCCTCTCGTTCCATTTACTCGTCGCGATTAATTTAGATGATGAGCATTTCAGCTGCTAAAGAGACAAATTAAAATGACACGTGGCGATGTGAATCTAGAGCTCCTCGCCGAGGTGGACGCCGGCTTTATGAACAGGCCGCGTGCCACACAAGAAGCAAACTACGAACAATACTTCATTCCGGCGGCTTCTGTGATTGACGATCCGTTTTATTTTAAATATATACTGACGCACTATTCTTTGCATTTTCTTTCAATTCCGTTCCCTTTTTTAATTTCGAAACCGGGGAAAAATCATAGATGAGTAACTTTTTTTTTTTATAAATAAATTAACCGCAAGGAAGTAAAATAAAACAATGCCCTGGTACAAAATAAATTCAATGACTTTTTGACTAAGTCACGATTAAAAAAACTAACCGGGTGTTGATTTACAAATTCGAGTCAAAAATTCAGGCTGCTTATGAAATCACACTCGAATATGTGCACGCGAAGAATACTCAAGGGCCGTTCCTACGACACGATAACACACAAAATAAAATATGGTAATATTTTTTTGAGCCGTCAGTGACCTCCGCTTATATATTTTAAATACGTGGCATGCGTGGCTGCCATACATTTAACGCACAATCGATATCCCATGTGGTATATTATTGGCCTTGAATCGCGGCCGAGACTTTGACACCACGCTCCCAACACATATATGAAAGATAAAAATAAAAAAAGTATTAAGTAAACATCAATGTATGATAGTGCTCCAACAAGATAAATATATATATATGTATGAGATAATTATAAATTTTGCCGAGCCGGAACTGACTGATTAAATTTTTCAGGTTCGCTTTATTACAGCAATTCTATTGTAACTTAAAAACTGTAATTATCTATAAGTTGAACTCTATATTTAGAGCTAAAAGTTTATACTTAAAAGTGAGTTGATCGACTAATCCTATGTTATATAAAATTAATGCATCGCGAGCTTGAGTCTTCCCTGCGCTCGTAGGTAACATCGATCGGAAAGTTATCTGTTTACTTGTTATACCCACGGCGCAGACTACTTATAACTTTTACTAAAATCTATATACACGTTTAGGCAGATATATATCAGGATCATGTACAAGAAGACTGCATGAAAGTATAAATGTGGTAGTTGAGTGCGTGTAAGTGTGCGTGTGCGAAGAAATAGTAAACCCGCATCTAGATATCACGTCGTGGGGGTCCCCCAAAGTCTCAGCGATCTGAAGCGCGTTTTTACGAGGGTGTGCGGTCTAGGTGCGCGTGTCGTGCGTGCGTCGTTAGAGGCCACCGTCGTATATTTTGCATTTTTATTGCCACACCGACAGTCAATGTCTATGCCGCAGTACAAGCGTGTGCGTGATCCAAGAATGAAGGTGCCAGGGAGTGGAAAAATAAAATAAAAAAAGCTGTACCACCTACGACATTTAAAGTCAACGAGTTTGGTCTCCAATACCACTAGTCTTCTTGCTATATATTCATATATATATATGTACATACTTATAACACACGATCGCAAAATCACTTTGCTATTTACATTTTTTTATCTTGAATTTTATTTTTTTTTCTTTCGTAAATCTTCATGTTATTTTTTTTATCTCGCTTTCGGAATATCAAATCTTCAATTTAAATCCGCATTTATCAATATTTTTAAATTGTCCTGCGTGAATAAATTTTTGTTTGAAAGAAAAAAAATAAATAATATTTATCATAGAGCAAGAGTAGCTTAATAATATTTATAATTTTTAAATTAATAAGAGTTATTAATGAACCACCGAATTCGAGGAAGCCAGTGAGTCTAGAATAAGTTGGACAAGAAAATAAAAATAAAAATATAAAAAAACGGAAGAAGACGAAGTAGTGTATAAGGACGCGAAAGTAGTAGGATAATCCTCGGTAATTAATGGGCAAGTCGACGGGCAAGGCGCTAGAATGATGAATTGCGGTGATCACGGAAAAATAACCCGACACTGCTCCCTCTGGCTCTTTATGGAGAAATACGTAGGTATCCATACTATACACCAAAGAGTACTGTAGATTTTTTTTTAAAAAAACCGGATGACTTGACGATATCACGCTATACGTCCACAATGCGTCTGGTTTTCTTATTGACTGTAATATAGTACTCTTTATCTAATCATTTACGACTCAAGGAGTAGAGAAAAGGAGCTACAATATAAATCAGCTGTCTACAAATAAAAAAATTACCTGCCCAACCAAACATCAGCGATAAAAAAAAGAAACCTAATAATAGAATAATCAATAAGGTTGTCCCGTATCAATTTAATGATTACTCACCCCAAGCAGTAGTCGCGGGTAAATTAAATCACGACAATCACGACAAATATGGAAAAAGAATAAAAGTAAATTGCCGAGTAAAATATCATCGCGCTTACGGCACGTGCACAGTCCAATACCAATCACTAAATTATATGAAATTGCAATACTTATATATTATACATTTGATTTGATCAACACTGTACAACAATATAACATAAGTGCGCATGCACACGGTATAGCCAAGCTATAGTCGACGGTTTCAGTGGAATAAAATGCATGTGGGGTGTCCTTATAGGGAGCGAAGGTAGTCGGCATCTTGGATGTTATGTACTGTCATTAAAAGTTTATAACCAGGTTTATATTGTTATATTTATATTTTAATTGCCACGATCTTTCTCGCTGTTGATTTACTTTCCCTCATCTATTGCTTTGTATTTATCACATTAAATTAATGGTTCGCTTTAAATCGACACCACATACATGTATGTATGTAAAGGCACACAATAGTTTGTACAAGAGGATTTAAAAAGTAACTCTCGTTAAGGAATAATTGCAATAAGTGACTAAGCTAATCGATTCGCTCACACTTTGGCGTGTGAACAAACTATTAAATGCTCGGTACATTATAAAGAGGACACTCGTTAAGCCTCATTCATTGTTGGAGATGATAAAAATATAAATAAATTTTATTTTTCACGCCGAATGCCAAACAAATGAGTTAATGCTGTCTGTACCGATTAATGGATGAATGGACAGTTTAAATAGTGAATTGTGTGTTTTAAATAAATATGCTTAGTTTTTTTATTTTTTTTTTTTTTTTTCTATTTGTTGTGCTTTGATGTAAGAGAGTAGTTGTTTACCTGGGATTGGGTCATCGTCAGAGTAAACGAAATGTTTGCTTGTATAAATAACCCCAGGCAAGCCACTCGCTGTCTACGCTTTTGTTATACTCCCTCACTTTTTGCTCCTTGCAACTGAGTGTTATATTAATGCCGTAAATATTTTTAAAAAGCATATTAATATTTATATAATTTTTTTTAGAGATTTAATTATTTTAAAATAATAAACATTTAATGTAATTTCTGAGAAAATTAACATTTGTATCTCAATATTTGGATTTTTGTTGGCTTACACACAAAAAAAAAATTCTCGACTGAAGGTAAATATTCTTGATTCAAGAAAATTTTTTTGGAGACCTAAATTTTCTCAGATAAAGTAGAAATCTTCTCCAACCAAGACGAATTCTCTTGGCTCAAGAAAATCTTGACTCGGTTCCCGAAAACGTTTGTCTTCAAAAATATTTTCTTGACTCAAGATATCTGTTTTTTCTGTGTACTTGCTCAGGACGCGCTCCAGTGCATCCTTTTTCCGTGTGTTTCGGTAGAATGAAAAGGAAAAAAAGCCGAGCATAAAAGTAAAGAGTGGAGCTCAGCTGAGTTTAAGTTTAAGGGTACGCGTCTTTTATTCATCGACGTCTGGACGCACGTACTCGTGAATACTCACCACCCTCTTGAATTGTCGCCAAAGTAAAATGACAGACATGTATTTTAAGAAAAACTCGTTAAATTATAAATAAAAGACAAATACCCATGAATGGGTCCCAGTAATTATGCTGTGCATTACTTATGACCGTTTAGTTTGCCAATAGTCTAAGAATATTCACATATATCACATACATTAAGTTTAAAAGCAATGACCCAAGGTAATCCACGTAGTACATCAAACATTCTCTTTATTTAACAATTTATCCACTAAACTGTCTTTCGACCTACTTGACTCGATCATTACCCGTCAGTCGGAATTTAAAATACCTCCCAAGTATGTTCTTGAATTTGATCCCAAATGTTTGAATAAATTATACCAAAAACTGTCTACTTTACCAAATAACATAATTTATGGAATTTTTCATGTAAACAGTGAACAGAAATTAAATGAAAAATGAAAAATGACGTGACATTTAGGTTTTATCTTTAAAAATAATAATTTTTAAAGTGTATTGACTGCATACTCAGCTGTATGCTGACATATGACCGTGACGTCAGTGTGATATTTTGTTGGGACCAACTGCTTCATATTCACTTATTATATTGAACTTGTATTTCATTTGGTTCCTTCAGATGTAGTAGAACAACACAGTTCTTTGTCCTGTCCCGACATCAGACCGTCCGCTCGTCACGCGCAACTGCTTATTCTTCACTTTATGTACTATGAGCTATGTACTGTGAACTATGTACTATTTCTTTTTGTTGTCTGCTTGGATATTTTTATATATTTTACATGTAGATGTACATATGTACATATGTATATGCATATATGTGTATAGAAATATTAAATATAAAACGCTATACGAGAATTAATGGGCTGTAGAGCTAGAGAAATTCCCTGCCGGTTAATAATTGATCGATGGGTGTTAATAATTCAATAATCACACGGCCACTTAATGATACAATAATATAAAAAATATCAAGTGTACAACAATCGGCTGGATTATGAATCGTTAGTTAACTGATTAATTTTATTTATAATTTTGTCGGTGTAATATTTTAGGAACCAGATAATCGTGAAATACTTTCCGGTTTATTAATCTACTCGCTCGTTAACGGGAGTATTTTCAGCGATAATTATTGGAGCGTTAGAGGTGGCTTTAACAGAGTCGATAAAAATGTGCCAGTCATTAGTATAATTACGTTGTCGATAAATTTATTTATTTGCGTTAGTTAGAAAAGTCGATTTTAATTACTATTCAAATGTGCAAGCTGTCGTAGTATAAAAATATGTATTACTATTTTATATCGGACGAAAAATTTTTAAGAAGAAAAATTCACTGTCGACCCTCTTCAAGAGCCTTATTTATTATTTTTTATTTATTGTATACATGAATGCCAGTCGATCAAGAGTCTCGGTAAGTTTAGAAATCAAACGGCCAATTACATGGTTACGGAAATATTTTTTTTTCTTGTGGATTTATTTGAATATCGAAGTAAATTGAGGGAGAAATTATTATTTTCCGGCATTTATATTTATACCGAGTATTTTTATTATTTTGCATAGCCGATGCTCAAGAGGGTGCGTTTAAGTCTTTAGTTTACAAACGCCCAGAAAATAATATTTATTCAAAGCCAAGTCTGTGAAAAGCAAGACGAGGAAAGTGGGACGCAGGAGAAAAATAAATACCGGTGAGGAGATGAGAGCCACTGGAAGGACTACGATAAGTCGGGGATAAGAAATCAACCCGAGCCGTTCGGGGCGAACCTCGTTAGGGAATTAGGATTCCCTTCGTCAGGTTTTTCGGTCTGAGGTTTTAGCTGCGTCGAACAGCGACCTTGATCCTCAGATTCTCTTCTAAGGAAAATTCATTTCCTCCGACTCTCGATATTACGATTTATTTTCATAGGGCCGAGCTCGGATTAATACATTTTATATTACAAATATTGACGTAAGGCTCCAGAGTTATTAAAGTCCGAAAGTTAGTAAAGAAAATAAAAAATACCAAAACTACTTTTTCCAATGGAACAGTTTTCGAATCCCAAGTTTACGTTTAATCGTTCTTCCAACGTCAGAGTGATAAGATAGAGAGCAAGATCAAGAGAAGATGTTCATTAAAGTTTTGAATTATTAATTTCGGTAAATTAATTATTTAACTTTCATCGAAATTAACAAAAGATTGATGCCAACTAAACTTCTGTGCCCTACAAATCCGACTAAGCAATTCATGTAGTTATATATATATATTAAATATACATAGATATGCTGTTCAGATAGACGTATACATGTGTACAGAGAAATTCAAACCGCCTGAAGCGAAGCAATCACGAAGCATTGATTTCGACGTCGACTAATCGAGCCACCATGCAAATGCCTGCATTTTAAAGAGTCGTAAACAAGACCAAGTTGATATCTGTCTGTATGCACACGCGTATACGTAGAGCTGGAGTTGATTATTCATCATGAGCAGGCATTCCATCGGATCGACCCGGCATAACATTCAGCAGCATAAGAATAAGCGAAATACAGCAAATAAAAAATATTAAAAATCCAATTTGATTATTTCGTGCTGTAATTACTGAACCGACGTCGATGATAAACAGCCACGGAATTTATCAATCATCTTTGTGAATAATCCCTCCAACTCGGCTGAATGATTGATCCGTCTTACATCTCGTCGACAGAATGCAAAAAATAATACGTTACGCAGAAGTTATAAAACAAATGGTATTACAAATTTGTGTACATGTGAAAAAGATGGATGAGCGGACGGACGGACGGACGGATAGATGTTTATATATGTTTGCGTGTTCTACGGCTGCGTAGCGACCGGTTAAAAGGTTTATGTGTGCTATGCTGTGTTGTGTATAGTAGTATAATAGTATATATATAGTGTAGTTGAAAAGATTTATTGGCATTTTGCCGCACGCGAAGATGCACGTACTGGCGATTTACTCCGTAACCCAAGTGTCTTCCGGATCTTTGAACCGTGACCAGACCACCATTCACTGTAATCTCCTTGCGTGCGAGCGGGATAAGAAGCGTTTGTAGTACTCGGCAATCTCATCCCACTAATCTCTGTGTTATTTAGATTTAGATATGTACGTCACCACCTTCATGCTACTTTCGGATACAAAATTTACTCCAGTATTGTTTAGTTTAAGTCGATACTGAAATGCATATTCATAAGACCGAGTTTCTGCCGAAATTGGTATTACTAGTGAGAAAGGAATTATTGTTTAGGGTAAGCATTGTATAGAAAAAAATTTATGTCCATTCTACCTGACAATAAGCTTGAATGACGGAAGTATTCATACGAATGTATTGATTCTGTATATATATGTGTGTGAGTAACGCTCAGCCAACCGGAAGAATCCGTTTAAAAGACGGGACAAAACTCTAGGCTCGTCAATAGTATCAGTTCTTTAGTAAAATCCTTGTTCCCGTGGGCTTACTAAGTGTCAAATGAATTCTATATTGGGGTCCCGAAGTAACACGACTTGTATGTGTATTGGGAACCCATGAAAAATATCCCAGCTGCTCTATACTTTCATGTCCTCAGCTAACAGCACGAGAGAGGCACCTGGAAAATGCTGATGTATATTTTCACGCTGCGCAAGGTACTAGAGATGACAACTGTTATGGGACAAGCGTAATATCATATAACGCAAAAGCCACATCTGCGTTTGAATTTACTAGTCTGGTCACAGCGGACCAGGTAAAACAGACACCTGCGTTCTTCGGGTGCTTGGATAAATTTATTGAGAACTACACACGTCATTTAATTTTTGCTGAATGAGAAAATCAGTGGGAAAATATCGCACATAGCGGATACATCTACTGGAAGGCAATGAAAATTTATGGGGACTTTGGATCATTAGTCATGACCGGGAACGCTGGTAAAATTGCCTAAATGAAAGTAGGAATAGCTAGAGGCAATCCGTGCGAATGATATGTAATTTGATTTTTATTAAAGGTTTTAATGTTTTTTATTTTTCATCGGGAAAATAACGTTTGTCAGCAGATTAACTTACATGGTTTTAAATTGGGAAAGCCGATGGCGGTAATGAGCAAAGGAGCAAGTAGTAGAAGTTGATAATGACAAAATGTGCAGTAATACGATTGCTTGTGGGCTTCAGATTAATAGTCTTCTCCCCGTCCGAATAACCCGCGGGCGTTCCTGAGATACTATTGGCTTAAGTTCGATTTCCTGGGATTTTCTTCCGAGTCACTGTGTGCCCTTAGGAAGAAAGCTAAATGAGAGTTGAGGGTTAGTGAAAGGAGAATAAGAAGAAGGAGTCGACTCGAGCAAGAAGACGAAATTACGATAGAGGAAGGGAAGGTGCGAATAATTTCCCCGTAGTCTCGGAATGCCGTTTTCCTCAAGAAGGGTCGCAGCAACCTTACGAATCTTATATATATTTAGGGTGTGCATCCCATAGCCTAAGACTAAAATCCAGAGGGCCGACAATCCTGGAATTTATATAGGGGAAGCTCCCGAGTATCGAGCCCAGAAAACGTTTACTTTTTCTTTCACCGGCAGCATATAACAGGGAAAACTATAATATTTCAGTGATTCTCATTTGGAATAAATGTAATCTTACATACATATGTATGTATAGATAATATTTATTGTGTCGACCTACTTGTTACCTCAATTGTAGTTTAGATGGTGGAATGCAATGTGTAGTTATAACAACACTAGATGGATAGCCCTCGATCGTTTAATTAATTGTCATCCATCTAATGCCAAGTGAGCAATATATTTGTGGCGATAGGTTTGCTTGTCGTACGTGGGATACGAATCCCGATGATATAGCGATGCTATTAATCCGCATTATCGTTTATCCCATATAACGTCGACACTAATATCAGCCAACTGAACGGGAGAGAATGAGAAATAATAAAAATACAAGAGAAATACAAGAAAAAGAAAGGGATTTTCTCTTTACTTTGCAGTATCCCAGAGTCAGAGCCAGAATAATATTCTTCGCTGACTTTTAAGACTAGAAAATACTCTGGCAGAGTTGTTGGTAATACGATACGACACAGGCTGTTTCACGTTGAGGGATTGAACGATGAATGATAAAATGCTGCAAGTACTGAGAAAATATCCTAGCATTATAGATTCCGGGTTCGATAGGAGACGAGAGGAGGGCAGAGAGGAGACGCTGGTGCCCGAGGACTGGAGGAAGATAAGGAATGAGGATGAAGAGGTGGACGTTGAAGAAATTCGTCCAAGCAGGTCCGAACCAATGTGCGCTAGTACTATCGACTCTGCTCTGCTGAATGACTATTATATAGAAACTCTGAGAATCTGAGCGAGTTGAAATGCCTGTTGTATGTATGTAAGTCTGTATGTATACGTATCCTTTCTTCAGTGCCGCGGTATCAACTCTCGGTACACGATTCCTTGCAGACGAGGAGCCCTCGACATCATCCACGTATAGGGAGGAAACGAGCGCGCCTTTTATCGCCGATCTTTCATCTCGTTCCAGGTCAGAGGACATTCGCTGCGCTACGGGAGAGGAAGTCGGCCGTTTCCTAATGCGGAGCAAACACAACTAAAATCGAATCGTACGATCCGATCTCCGGCTATACAAGCGCACCCGCGGGACACACGGTAGGCCTTCAGCGTGTTATGTACCCGTCGTTTCGTCTCAACCAATGGCTTCTTTTTCTTATTCTCTTTGTTTCGTCCTTTTTCAACTTGTTATTTTGCTTATTCGCTTCCTCTTTGAATGCCGAGGACAAATCAATCCAAGTCTATATGCGATCCATCCAATCTGGAAAATGTCCCCGTGAGGGCGGAAAACCCGTAGCAATCTTCCGATCCGATCTCGTCTTGAGACTCAAGAATACAAGAGATCGTTCCATGAATTGGATGTATTCCAGACTCAGGTCTACGGCGACAGGTTTCTGTGTGTTATTTACGTTTCTGTACACATCTATATTCCTGTCACTTGGCCTGTTTTTGAGATCAAAGGACATCATCAATACCTACTGCCGCCCCTTTAACTCTCAGTGCTCGCTCTGTGCGTTTTAATTCTCGTATTGAATTCACTTACTGCGATTAGTTCAAAGCAAGTCTTTTGTTGATTAGACCACACTGAGTAACGGTTTTCACGAGGGCCAATATTCAGTTTATTATTATATTCACTTCTTTTCGTGAAAGGTACTCGCCAAGATAGAAATTAGATCGAGATCGAGAGCCGAAAAATGAGAGTCTCTGATGCACAAAGATTCTCCCTAGAGAGTCGTCAAGTCTTAGTTGACTAGTATACTAGGTCTTAGTATTTCTCCCTCGTAGTCTCGTAGTCTCGGAGACCAAGTTGCCATCTTTTCCCGGGTCGACTTTCTTAGGAGGGTGAAAGAACCATTTACTTGCCTTTCGTGCCTATGTGTACCTACGACCCTACGCATAGACCAACGTAGATGTTGATGTTGATGTAGACACACAAAATATACACATTTACACTATTATAGTAATGTTACACTAACGCATGCGTTTCACGTGTCTAACATAAGCTATTGAGCGTCCAAAGAAAATGTGCACGGCTGCTCCTTTTATTTCCATTTCATACACACCATACACCACACACTACACACCTCAGAACCCGAAGTAGAACCCATCGCCCATCGCCCTAAGCCCTAAACCTTACAAACACGCAATGCATTCTAGTGTACATAGTTACCACGTGCTTTGTGCAGTCGGTATCTACGTGGAAACACACGTAACACTGTCGCTTCTACTGCCGAGTGTATAATAGCACAAGGAGTAAAAAGTATTAAGTACAAAATGTAAAGTAAAAAAAACAGGATTGGATAGAAAAAAGAGATTCAATGTTGTTTGGCGAAGCACTGGTGTGCATTGAGCCTCGAAACTAAACTGTTACCCATCCCAAGATAATACAGAAGCTCTTCAGAGACACCGAGTAACAGTGAGGGTGAGTGTGAGGGGTTTGTAAAAAACATCGATGAGAAGAAGTAGAGTAAAGAGAAGTTGTCGTGGCGTCGTTCGACGACGACCCACGGGATCCCGCGACTTTATTCTATTTGATATTTGATTAAAGTTAACTTTGATTCTCTCTCCAAACGAAGGCGCCGAAGAATAGCTGCACTGTTACCACCACCATCGCTGCTCTGTTTGTCTCGATTCAAGAAATCCCCTACAACTACGGCCATACTTCGCGATCAGTCTGTCGTAAACTTTTTAATTCAAACTCTGTTGTGAAAACCCTATTAGAAATTTTCTCTTCTTCCACAATCAATATTTCTATGTACACAATATAAATATATATTTTAACTCGAGCTTCGAATAGCCCACGCAAAAAAACGTCCAAGACGAAATAATTTAAATGTAATGGCGGTCGTAAAATACAAACAATGAAAAATTTTTTTGACCCGAATAATAACGAGCCTGCTTAATGCACATGCACATACACTCTTATTCTTTTCCGTTAAAATAAGAAATAAATTATAAAGACAATTCAGCAGACTCACACGCTAATAAAATGTATTAAGTAGTGGAAAGTTAAGTATAGAGATCTAGGTAACGAGATTTACGTAGGCCCGAGACCAATTGCAGAATCTCAGAGTAACGTTATTTACGATCTAAGATGAACGCGGTTTTATATACGGAAGCAAATACATATATACACATTTGAGTAGATACGGAACCGAGTTGGCAAAGCGGGCTGGTATGGGTGGCAATTCAGTGGTGTGCAGATGAAAAATAATAGAAAGACAGGCGGAACGATGAATCATGAATAAGCCGTAATTAATTAGCCCTGGATTACATTAGCATCAACGGCACGCGAGACTCTCAGCGGTACCATAAAAACGTCACGTATATTCTCGCTAGTGCAGCACAAAACTTGCGCAGCATTGTTAGCAGTTTAGCTTGTGACTTTTTATGCATCCATATACATGTATATGTATATATGTATATATATATACTTATATTATATTATTATTAGTGCTCGTAAAAAAGTGCTTGTGCACAAGAATTGCGCTTAAGCATTTCCCAGGAGCTATAATTTAATATTGCGCCTGACGATGCAAGTAAGCAGGCACGCAAATCCACTATTCCCAAGCAAGTAAACCAACCGAGCCAAGACAAGACTCATCTCATTTATAAAATAAAACTGCTAATATACGATAGTAAAGTGGCTCCTCTTTCTTCAATTTACTTAATCTCACCTCGGATATGCCTGGCGTGTAACGTGACTCAAAGTTTATTTTATTCCAGACGATTTGCCCACGAATATATGGGAAGCACCGAGCACAGACTGCAGCTTTGTAACTTCAGTATGGACATAAGTGACATCAATGTACGCTAAGTGGTTAGCAAGTACTTAATAAATTTATGCGACGCTTTTGAAGCTACTCTGGTGAAAACCACAAGTGAGAGAGACGACTCTTTACTGTTCTCTTGGCTGAAGTTACCACAGTTAGTTCACAAGACACTGTATAATACTGAGTACAGATAGATTTGAACACGCGTGTCCCAAGTCACGCGCGATAGTCCAGCTAAGTAAATTTTCAAAGTGCACTTTAGTATGTTAAGTCGTGATGAGATTCTACGACTCAGCTGAGCTTTCGTGTGCATGACAAGTCGGATCTGCTGAGAGTTATTATGTCACGGAGGTTGATACCGAGAATATTTCGAGTATCATGTCAATGAGTTAATGAAACTTTATGCTTTCAAAGTCTTATCAACTATACATTTACTATTATTATTATTATTTTTATTTAATGCTCTCACACAGTAGTGGGACTACAGACCAGTGGACTGACTGAAATAACGCAGCCGCATTTGCACATTGTGGTTTTAGCATTTAGAAGGATATTGCTGCTGAAAGATAGGGAGCTAACGTCGTTAATCGACCGCATGCATGCAAATCCCGAAAGAAAATATATATATATTTTTAAAGTGAATTATTCCAGAGCGTATGTATGTGAGTGTACATGTCGTATATGAATGGCTTTTCGTGGAATTTATTTTTAAAAGAACCGAAATAAAAAGTACAACTTGGAGACAGCGGAATGTGTTAGTCGGAAGGTCCCTGATATTTATGTGTTAGTACCTCGTAAGAGGGCGTCGGTCTGTAAGCGCACCTTGACGTTTAATTGCTTTTTAATACTGCCAGTCTACTAGCAATGTACAAATATCGCGGAACTACCAGTTTAAATTTTATTATTATAAATTTAATTTAAATTAAATGTTTTTAGTTTTTTACAAACTTGTCTTTTATCCCCGACGCAGAATTATTTCTTGCTCGTCGAGAATATTAATGAGGAGAGTTGATAAAAAAATAATTCTCGGTGAGTTGTAATTTCTCTTACCTGAAACAAAAAAAAAATAAACAATAAATATAAATATATATGTTAGAGTTGTATGTTTATTATATGAGTTATGTTCGTAAATAATCGTTAAGCAGCGTTAAATTTTCATTTTACTAAATAAGCCAGTGAGTTATTGCTGAAAAGTTATTACGCGATGATTAATTATTGGAGAGAATTATCAGCAACTGTTTTAATATTAAATATTGTTTCAAGTTAATTTCACTTATTCCTATTTTATTTGTAAATATGTCAATTAATATTCACGCTGTTTTATGTAATTAACTTATTAATTTTTATTTTCCTCTTGAAATTAAATAAATTATTTAATTAAAACTTTATAAATGTTTCGAGATAAAAAAATAATGTTTTTAGATTGTCGGTAAATGAAATCCTGTATAAATAACTGCATTTGTCGGCTAGAATATAAATATTACAAGTTATTATCTACTTTGAGAGAGTATTGTACGAATCAGGTCAACAATGATTATGATAACTTTTAAGACTTATGTTTTATCATCACGAAGTAACGGACACGGAATGGCATAATAAATATAAACTACTTATCAGTAATGAAATTGTTCTCATCTTATTATATTAATATAAATTTTATCAGTATAAAATGAATAATTATTGTGATTAAACGCTAGACTAAATATCAGTAAATTGACCTGAGAATTTAAATTTTAAAAAATTAATTTAGATGTGGACTAAAAATTTAATTAGGGGAGACCGGGGCAAGACGGCCCACCTAAGCCGGTTATTATTATTTGTGGCTTTTAACCATCAAGTCGATTTACTCTTGTCCAACTTGAACTCAATTCACCAAAATTTTGGTGAAGCTCCTGAAAAAAAATTTTTTTTTTTGGGCAAGACGGCCCCCTCCGAAAAAAAATGAAAAAAAAATTTTTTTTTAATTGTAAAAAAATTTCCCGCGTAACAAATGTTTATATTTTTCTCTTTAACAACTGAATTTACTGTAATATTACTCGAAATAACCTTTTTTGATATAATACGAGTCATTTTTTCACTTCTGTAGAAAATTGATTATTGGTTTTTTTAACTTTTTCAAATGCTCTATTTTAATCCAAATCCATATAATTAACCAAAAAATGATATTTCTATTAAATTAATCATGACTAGGTTATAATACTATGAAATACATTTTCTTTTAGAATTTTTGAGTGGTTCATTTTGCCCCAAGTTTCACGTATCGGGCTAAAAATGAGTAAATAATCTAAATTTGTGATAATCAAAAGAAAACAAGAAAAAAAAATTTTTGGTTAATTTTTGAGGTGGGCCTTCTTGCCCCAGGTGGGCCGTCTTGCCCCGGTCTCTCCTAAATTTACTGTTGCTCATTTGATGCATGTCATTGTGTGTAAATTAAAATTACATGAATTAACGTCGAGGTTTGTGTCGTATATGTGGAAGAAAATAAAGTTGAAAGTATGAAAGGAACAAAAACATTTGAAAAAAAACCGAGTTTTTTATTCGATTGTTTGATCTCGGTGCAGTGTCAACAACACTTTAGCATCTTTGTTAGAGTTTTTAACACTCGGTACAACAGCCAGAGAGCACAAAAGCATCAATGTTACACGTCGAACTGAACAAAGCGTCAATACGTCATTGATACTCAGATGTAGCGTTGCACCCATCTATCCATATCATTGACACTCGTCGGAGGTTACAACAAAGTAAAGGAAAAAATTCCGACATTTTTCCATTTCATCGACACGCCGGAAAATTTTATCGTCTCTATTTTAATATTTTTACAGATCCACGCCTGCGCTTTTTTTTTTTTTTTATACACCTAGTTCGTATGTTGCGCTCTATAACGTTTTTCTGGTTGGTTTACACGTCGATATTGAGCTTTGATCTTGACTATATATATAATGTTCGAGCTATAGCTATAGATATATGTAATAAAGAATGACCACACATTCACCCTCTTTTACTCAACCCTCAGTTAGAAACCCTCACTTAAAAAGTTATTGACTAAGTTAATCAACTAATGCGCAACTTTTTTATTTATATTCATATCATTTTCTTGTTTGCTTTGCTCAATATAAATATTTATTTTATCAATACATATTTTTATGTATGAGGATGAAGTTAAAATTTATTAGGTATCAAGACCGGTTGATAAAAAAAATATAAATATATATAATAAAATATCGAATGAGAGATTAGTCTTGCGCATAAATGAGTCTAAGGCATATGTGGGCGCTTCTATTGAAGACAACACACACACACACACACTTGTACTGTCATTGACCGCAATCACACCACAGTAATAATAATAAATGAATACAAAAAATAGTAACCTATGATTAAAAGGTATCTTAGAATTGTGCATGTTAATTTTATTAAAGCATTTGAATTTTGATTTACGAGGCAATAAATACATATTTATATGTATGTGTATATTATATATTGTAACGAATACTGTTAATATAATTGGTGATGCCGTAGAGAGGGATTGCGTCTTGTACACTGTAAAAAGAGCGGTGTTAAAAATGGACTCGTTTTAACTCCACCCGGTGTAAAAATTAAATTACACCGGTGTAGGAGGAGTAATTCACCGGTGTTAAAGATACCGGTGTTAAAGCAGGGTAACCGGTGTAAATTCGGAGTAAAACCGGTGTAAAAGCGGGGTAATCGGTGTAAAAGCGGAGTAATATCGGTGTAAAAGCGAGTTAACCGGTGTAAAAGCGGAGTAATATCACACACTGTAAAAAGAGCGGTGTTAAAAATGGACTCGTTTTAACTTCGCCCGGTGTAAAAATGAAATTACACCGGTGTAGAAGTAGTAATACACCGGTATTAAAAATACCGGTGTTAAAGCGGGGTAACTGGTGTAAAAGCGGAGTAAAACCGGTGTGAAATCGGGGTAAATTTAACACCGATAATTTTAACACCTACACCGTTAGGACTTACCCCGGTGATTTTTTACAGTGTAGTTGCAATGGGTGTGATGGATGTTTGATAAATGGACGAGTATCGCTTACAGGCCACTAATAAAATTTGATAACACCTTAAGGGGAATAACGAATTAAATTGGCTGAATTAACAGGCATCGTTTCAATTGTAACAATCAATTCACTGCGCGCGCTTTATAATAATTAATAATCTAAATAATATATATATATATTCATATAAACAATAAATCATTTAGTTAATAAAAAAATTATTAGCCGGCTATTTCTATAAATTAATTGAAAAATAGTCAATCACACAAATTAATTGAGGTATCAATTTAATGTCTTATAAAATTAAATAATAACGATACATATAATTGACAATTATATTTAATTCTGTGTACATTCGTTAATGTGATGGTTGGCTTTAAATTAATATCATCAAAATTTAAAGTGAATACAAACTTTAACAACCCGAGTTAGTGTAGTGTAATAAATACTCACGCACATCTACACACATGAATTGTTGTATGAGTCATATCAGTGCGTATCTTTTTTCTCGGTATCGTGTTCACTCAATTAAAATAATAATCGAGGAACCCATACTCATCAGCATATATATAACAGCCGCTATATAACTACCCAAAGAGTGGAGAGCGGAGAGTGTACAGCAAAACAACCTGATATACATATTAGACTGTTTCATATTAAGCGACTATTTTTTTTTTTTTGAAGAACTTTGAAAAATCGAAAGGGTATGTTAAAATATGTTGACAGTTAAGATATGAGCTCTTAATATTGATATTTAGAGGTGGCTGTTTATAATTTTCGGTTTTTCATTTAGTAACATGGTAAAAAATACATAACTTCCGAAAAAATCAAGATACAGAAAATTTTTTCCCAAACATTTTGTAGCAAATTTACCGACCTACAAAAAAGGTCTTTTATGATTTTTGCATAAATTTAACCATTCACAAGATAACCGACGTCAAAGTTTGATACAATTCGAAGAACTTGTTTTTGCTCGTTCTGAATTTTATACCATGTCGACTAATGAGAATTCAGCAATTCTTAATATAGTTTTTTGTAGGAAATTGAATGCTCTACAAAAAAAGTCTCTTATCATTTTTTGATAAATCCATCTGTTCAAAAGTTATTGGAGCATGAAATCAAGTTAGAGTAAATTTTTAGATCTTTTTACTTTTCCGGCGAAACTATCGGACTTATTATAAAATGTCATAGGATATTTTTTGTAGACGACTTTATTATCTAGGAATTATCATTGATAAAGTTTTTTGGAATTCTGCATTGTTTTCTAGTTATTTCCATTTTATTGCCAAGCACCGAAAAAAAAATAATTCTTATCGATTTTAAGAGCTTGGCAATAAAATGGAAATAACTAGAAAACAATGCAGAATTCCAAAAAACTTTATCAATGATAATTCCTAGATAATAAAGTCGTCTACAAAAAATATCCTATGACATTTTATAATAAGTCCGATAGTTTCGCCGGAAAAATAAAAAGATCTAAAAATTTACTCTAACTTGATTTCATGCTCCAATAACTTTTGAACAGATGGATTTATCAAAAAATGATAAGAGACTTTTTTTGTAGAGCATTCAATTTCCTACAAAAAACTATATTAAGAATTGCTGAATTCTCATTAGTCGACATGGTATAAAATTCAGAACGAGCAAAAACAAGTTCTTCGAATTGTATCAAACTTTGACGTCGGTTATCTTGTGAATGGTTGAATTTATGCAAAAATCATAAAAGACCTTTTTTGTAGGTCGGTAAATTTGCTACAAAATGTTTGGGAAAAAATTTTCTGTATCTTGATTTTTTCGGAAGTTATGTATTTTTTACCATGTTACTAAATGAAAAACCGAAAATTATAAACAGCCACCTCTAAATATCAATATTAAGAGCTCATATCTTAACTGTCAACATATTTTAACATACCCTTTCGATTTTTCAAAGTTCTTCAAAAAAAAAAAAATAGTCGCTTAATTTGAAACAGTCTAATACATATACATATACATATATATATATATATATTTTAGAGACCGAAGGGTATTGGGTCAAAGGGCAGTCGGCATTTATTGTCGCGACGTTCTAATTTATCAATATAATATGTGTGTTGTGATACTTGTGGTTGCTGTAAAGTCAAGGATTGCCGCACACGCGTGGTCAAATGATATAATACTGACTAATATGAAAGGGAACGCATTGAGAAAGACCGACGAGTCATTGAGAGTACCGAGATCTACTCAGATGTAATGTAATGTTCATCTACATGGATGCATAGTAACTCCGGAAACTGCCATTACAGTTCTTTAATGCCCGAGTATTTAAGCGTCAAGGGGTTCCTAGGAAGTGGGCGGTCGAGCGTGGGTCCATGCTCACTGTAAAAAAGGGTGCTTTCGATGTTAGACTCGATCTTTCTCTCAATCGAGAGAAAGAAGTACAACACTAATGGGGCTCTTGATTCAAATAAACTCAGCTTCATGAGCATCTATGTACATGTATAGTAGGCGACGCATAGTGCACTGTTCTTAGCCGACAGATGTATACCGACAAGGAGTAAATCGACCTAATTGCATGCTACAATGCCATTGAGGAGCGAAGGGCCCGGGGCTCGATGGGGTAGCAGCTGACTATTATTAAAAAATTATTACGTCTATCAAAAGTCATAGAAACTAAAAATTGTTTAGGTGACTTATTTTTCCGTGCAGTCGAACGTGAAAAATTGTTTATATAAAAATAAACAAATAAATGTATACAGACGGTAGATTAAAATGAGCAGAAATATGAATAAATTTATCAGGGTGGGGTGTGTTGTTGAAGAAACGAATTAAATGGAGATAGTGGCTGATCTTTTAGACGACGACAGCCGTATGTCGTAAGCTGTCTTTTAAATTAAATAGAAAAGATATTATCTCGAGGTGGCGCCGTTTTAACTTAGCAACTGTTTGTACATAAATATACACTCGTCTTTCATCCGTTGTACTGCTGCTGGTATTCCTGGTCGTTGGATCCAATCGGTTAACTCAATCACATTAAACAACATATACAAAACCGGATATGTCGATGCCGTAAAATAATATTCTCACACAGAACGTGGACAAGTCTTAGCCTCGTTCTCAATTAATATACAAATAAATAAATAAATAAATAAATAAATAAATGGATTGAACAAGTAAATGAAGATAATATTTAATGCATAATGTCTCTGAGCATCGGAGAGCATTTAGAGTAAATTCGCGAAGCACGATGCACATCTCACGGAGAAGATGACTACTCACGTTGTGTCGGTTGCAAACGATTGCCGGCACATTTAACTCTGTCTCACTTATTGCTTTCATGCTGTTTCCTTCTTTACTCTCAACTCTTAACTCTCAACTGCTAGCTCATCTTTTTTTCCTCTTCATCTCTTTCTCTCCTTCTCTCTTTCTTTCTTTCACTCATCGAGGGCGCTCGGAGGAAATGCATTATCGCGCTCTGACGCTCGTGCTCGTACATAAGTGCTCACTAAACATAAAAGCTCATGTACATCTCTATTCCCGTCGCATGTCTCGCGTAGTGCATACTCGAAAATTCACACGACCCCTCGCGGCCCCGATGCACGCGCTAATTTTTACGCCCGGACCTAACACGGCCCAATGATCCAGATAGATTCCGCAAACACGCTGCTGCATGACTCGCACACCTTGTCGTTGTTTAACTAAATACTTCTGGCCCTCGTTTAAATCATCGCCATCACCCTTCCCTTCCTTTCCCTTTTCATCCCGTTCATTTATTTTAAAACTTAGACTGTACAAATTTAATCTATGCACTTAATCCTCCACTTTATAGGTAGCAAATAAATCACACACGACCGCGGTTTGCTTGTATCACTGGATAAAACGGTAGTGAGTCTCGATCTCGTGAGAATCTCGATCCCGTTCGGCACGGAGATTAGTCTCGCGAACTTCGGGGTCACATATACTATTTCGTTATGCTGTTATAGGGTAAAACTTTGCCGCCAAGTGTGTGTTTATGCGTGTGGATATACGAAGCTCATGTAGGACCTGATTTTTACTGTACGTATTTTCCCATAGCGTAGTGTGTGTGTATGTGCAAGGTCGAGTGAAAACAGTGCTTTAGATGCTGCTCAAATCCGAAACACCAACGGCAATGTGCCATTACCATTTCTATAGTCCCTTTGGCCCTGAAACCCCATCTCTATCCCCATCGAAATCAAAATCCAAGTCCATGTCTTTCTTTCTTTCTTCTTCCTTCTCCAGGGACCCTAAATAAAGTCCCCGGTGTTTCGTTAGCCCATATAGTATACATGTAGTTTTTAGTTTTTAACCCTCTGTCGGTTTGGTCCACGTACAGGGGCACACACTAGTGTGTAAAGACGTACAGCTGTATATCGATGACTTGCCGGCGAGTGGGGATCTAAAAGCCTTTCAACGTTGCGGTTTTTAAGGTGGAAAAGAAAGAGTCAGGCACACAGACGAGGATAGAAATATAATGCAGAAAAAAAAACTTAAGTCATGGGTGGTGAGTTGAAGAGAAAAGTTTCAGTAGTACATATACACGAGTGTTGTACAGATCTTCAGCAGTAGTGGCATATTCTCAGCTTCCTTCGTCGTTGGCAAAAGTGCTCCTCCCAGCACAGCTCGCTTCCGGTCTTCCGGCCGATTTTCTTTCCAATTCCTTTAGCTGCCATTACGTATATATATATATATAAATATATGTGGGTGTATATGTGTATTCTCTTCTATAAGTTTAAACGGACGTGTGTTATGTGGCAGTAAAATATAGACGACAATGTGCAAAAGAAGAATCTAAGAAAGGCGAGCACACGGTAATCGTGCCACTGTTAAAACTCTTTTTCGAGCGCATTTCTGACAACGTAAAACCAACCTCTCTTCTCCGCGACTCTTATTTTTCGCTATCGTTACGTACCAACTACCAACTTTATCGTTTCACGCTGAGAAAATAAAGTTTTCACCCTCCGATTCACGCTCAAACGAATTGATTCGATACTCGTATTTATTTCCCAGCTTTTCAAAAATCATTTTCTCTTTGTTTTCTTCGCATTAACTATTATTTGACTTTTATCTCATAAGTAGTTATAGTGACAAATATATATTTCAATTTAAAAGTGTATCCCCAAAAGAGCCGTGGGAAAATTATATAATCTACAAATCCCTGAAAAGGGTGGTGTTCAAATGTCGAATATCTGAATTTATCGATGTCTCTGCAGTGTATTATGTGTGTCTCTATACATGCTGCATATGTACAAGTACATAAATATATATATATGGTATAAACGTTGAGTTGAATTCTGTCGACGCCCATGTTGTCTGGTGCTCTTTAGGCACAAGTTTGTAGCCCCCTCACTCGTTCCCGCTCTTCGGAAAAGTTGGTGCCATATACCTACAGCAAGCGAAATGTTTCGTGGCATAGGTTATAGATATGCATACACAGACTACTTTTCTCCATCTCTCTCAATCTCATACCGATGTTTCAACGCATGGCTTCTGTGTGTGTACTTTACTTGTACAATAGTTTATAGGAAACTCTCCTTTCCTTACAAAACGTAAACGCACAAACCGGCACCTCGTACGCTTGCTAAATTTATCAAACACCAAAGATTGCTCGGGATTTCGAGCTTTCACCAGCAGATAAACTTTCTCGTACAGTAAAACTCTATTTGCTCTGATGATAATGGAATGCATATTATAATTATTGTCATTATTCGCCAAAATAATTTGGGTAAAGACACGATAAGCTAATCATAATATATCATTATCATCATCTAGTTCAGCGGGATGTCCGCGATTGTCATAACCACATCACCACCAAATCCGGAAACCTCTCAACTTCCGTTAAAGCTTAACTAACCCTAGTAACGCAGTACAGTACAGTATAGTTTCTCTCTAGTCACCCCTATAAATGTTAGAGAGCAGGGTCCAAACTGCGTTGTAGTGAAGCCTCAAAATATTATCCGCGGAAATTCATCATCTCGCAGTATAATTAAACTTGGTAAAATTTAATTTTTTAATAAAACTTTGCGCAGAGACTCTACAACTTCTCTATTATGAAGAGCAATTACGATAAAAAATAATAGAACCTGCATTCGCTGGACTTAATGAGAAAATAGTTGCCTCGAGTTTCGGATGATCGAACAATTGAGTACTCACGTGTGCGTTATGTACATCAAGAGTTGCAGAAGGGGTAGTGAAAATAACCAATAAGAGTACCGAGCAATAAAGTATTCTTAACGAGCACAACTCTCAACAATACTCTTTCTCTCTTTATTCCTCCTCTTACATATATATATATATATATATACACTCATAACTAGTAGTTAAGTGTGTAATAATATTGTTGTATAGTGGTAGTATCGCGCAATGACGCTAAATTTTCCATACGAATGGCGTCAGCACGCGACCGGTGCAACGTCTGAAAAAAATCAATACCCCTGGAACAATGACACATATCGATCGGATTGTTCCTTGTATTGGGGTACCGAGTTTACCGAGGGGCACGGTATTGTTGGGTGCCCCGCGAAATATACCGTACTGGTTTTGTAACCCCCTTTTGGCATTACTATTATTATTATTATTCGTTATTATGTATTCTTTTTGTTGCCAAGTTCTACGAAGCGTGGCGCATCCTCTTTTTTCTTTGTTGCTTATGCAACCCGTGGAGCTCTGTGGACCCCTAGACACGCGTCAACCGAGGTACGAAAATTATCAGCTACTAAAGTCGAATACTTTTTTACTTTCACAGCTCTCCTGGGGATTCCCGGTCACCCTGACAATGTAACTTTTCTCAATCCGTAACACCCCTTCACCTCTTTTCAACAAACTAAATGGTCCAGCAATGAAATATCGTCCTAGTCCTTGTAGACATGTATTTATATGTATATTTAAATATATATATATATTCAAGGTTTATCTATTTGTAAGTCGGACAGGACCTTCGACTCTCATTCCAATTTCTACTCGTGTACATGTTTTTATAGGACACTCTACAACTACATTCTACCTCGATACTGTGCGGTCTCGACTTTCTTGACAGCATATACGTACGGAAAAACTAGCAAAGCCTGGTGCACTATATTTCACAAGATAAACTTACCAACCGAACTCTATTTTCCACTCGAAAAATGTTTTTGTCGATATACACGCGGACGTTTGCCCAAGGAATTGAGGTCATGGCAAGTGTTCAGGAAGAAAAATATATTTATAAGAACTAACTTTAAAGCATACAGATAACTTGATATATTTATGTTTACCACAGAATATAAAGTAATAGAGAGAATAAAAACTCCGAGTGAAAACATACATAGCATGATATGTAATTACTTGCAAATAGAGTCATTAAAGACTATTAAATTTAAAATGTATGTATAATGAATGTGTTACAACATTGTGACGGGTAGAATTCCTTTGACAAACAAATTAAGGCTGCGACGCCCGGCAGGATATTACAGTTGTGTAATAAATCGATTGTATTGCGATGCCAGCAATCCCGAACATCCGTATAGCTGCGTTTGGGCACAAAGGGCATTCGAACTGCCGCTAGTATTATACTGAGTATTATGTACTGTACCGAGGAGAATAAGAAGCCAATAGAATACAAGACTATATACGGACGTATGTATGTATATGTATGTGTATGTCTGTATCTATATGTTAGATGTGGTGTAGTATATAAAGCAATGACGACGAGGGGTGAAAGCGGAAGTGGCTCGCGAACTCGTGCCGGTGCTAGCATGGTGGTCCGCCGGCGACGACGTCCGGATACTATAATCACGCCACGTTACCTTTGTTGACTAGCTGAATGAGAGAAAGAGAAAGACAAGGAATTGTAACGAGGATGGAAAATAAAACCGATTAGGTGGTGAGACGACGAGTGACGTAAAGGGAAAAGAGAACGCTTGGCACGAGAGTAGGCGTGCTCATGCTGCCCGTGGGCTACAATACCCAGAGAATAAGAGAGATTCTGGACCGCCGCTGACTAAGACGACGACTGTTACCAAGACGAAGGTACTGCTGAGGGAATAATTAATCCGATAGCTCGGGTGTACTCTGGAATATCGAACCACCTTCAGTTGGGTAACATGACGTAAAAGTAACTTCATACTTACCCCTGCTATTAAAACTTTACGGGTTTTTATTATTTATTATTATTAGGATTTTTTGGAGCTAGACACATTGAAAGGCTCCTCACCTTCATAAGCAGTATTTTTGTTTATTTAAAGATGTTCTGCGTGGGCTTAACGGCAGTCGCGAGGAGGTGAGCGAGAGAGGAGGGCCAAAGTTAAGGCGTGCCTGAATATCGCTCCCTATTTTATGACGTGAAATATATGACGGCGGTGCTCTGCCACGACTGAGACTAGCAGGACTCAACTGAGGACTTGAGAAGAGAATCCCGAAACTCCGAAGCAAAGCCTCTGTGTACGTTTGTTGTGGGTAATATACGTGCTGGTACCTCTGAGTGCTCAATAGAAGACTGCCGACTATTCTCCGAGAGCCCGGGGAGGCGTGGTAAGAAAATTACGTTGATTAAATTCATAGATGGGTATAGAAGAGGGAGGAATTATTAGTCAGACTGAGACAATGCACGCACAGTTTGTACATGTAAAAGTCGAATGCGTGTGTATAACTTATACGCGATAAATATAATACTAAAATACACAATATATGTATACCGATGGGTGAGTCAAAGTTGTATTCTATATCGTGAACGAGTATAGCAGGACGTGGATGTTATGTACACGTAAAGTATATATGTATATATATTTAGTGCCGGAGCGGCAAAGTATACCGCCTAATTAGATGTCGATTTAGCTCTGAGATAAAAGCAATCGATCTATGTCTATGTCACGGCATAATTGTTTTCCTGATGATATATTTTGTCGGTAATTGAATTTAGATAATTAAAAATAGGCTCGATGGTATATATGATGACAGAATAGTTTTAATATTTTATTATTATTGAATAAAATAAAGACACTAGAGACTTTAGAGAGTTTAAATTAATGAAGGTAGAAGAGTGTAAATTAGTCTCGCACAGTGTATCGTATGTATCGGAGTAAATATATACACATGTAAGTTTAGCGGTACTGAGTATACAGTACGTGTATTTTAGTGTACTTACGCACTCAAGTTCGACGGGTTTTAGACGACTAGGAACAACATCATAAGTTGAGAGAGAATAACCTGCTGTAAGGACGGTATGTGCAAAGGTATATGTATAGATATATGAGATATAAATGGTGAGAGACTCGAGATACGAAGACATATCAAGGCAACACACGAGAGTAATCTTTAGGCTAAGGCTTCTCTCGCATCAGGCTGATGCAGTAATTTCTAGCCGAGAGAATTGCGGCCTAGATGAGATATGATAATGCAAATGCACTGGAGACTAAGACTCTCTTGCTCTTTCATACTCTCTTACTCTCTAGCTCTTGTGTGTTTAGACACACGTGTGTAAATATGCACTACTATCTGACAACAGTTGTCTACATGTGTATATGTTGTTGTCGTAAATGTATAAACGTCATGCATGCACAGGTACAAGTACCAGGAATAGGTATGGATGTTTATAAACGTATATACATGTACATATATTTGCCGGATTTGTTCAGCAACCGCTAGTTAGTGAGACAGTCGAGATTGAGAAGCTTAGAATAGCGGCATTATTATATCTATTATCTGTCTACTCGTGGCGGTGGTAAGATAAAGAGCATTAGCAACATAATTAGAAATGATATTAAATTACGTACGCTGCATGAAACTTTGTTGGAAGACGGCGAGCGGCCTCGAGACACTCTCTGGATGCTCAAGAGAAACTGGACTAAAGTAGTTGAGAAACAGCGGGTGCAGCCGGGCTCGGATCGGAGCCCGCGCGACTGTCGGCGGAAAAAGTTTAAATAATGTCGAGAAGGATTAAAAAATAATAAAGCAAAAAAGGTATAGTAAGTGAGGAAAGAATGGTCTGCAGTATGGGGACGTCACGCTGGGATACGTCGAATAAAAAAAATCTAAGAGTAGTAGGACGAGTACGTGAGCGTGGAATTAAAACTCCTTAAACGTGGTTATTACGCGTAAGAGCGGTCATTACTGTCCAATCAGCGCTCTCACTGACACGTTCAGAAACGCGTGGTACGTGGAAAGAGTAAGAGTCGCGAGATAAGAGAGAGGCTGATAGTTGGGAGGAGCTCGAAATATTTCCAGGCTGTTAAAAGCATCCCGAGACTTCAGATCGGAATATATATACCACCACCTTGAGCAGCATCTCCAACGCCGCCGCCTTTCTTTACTTCATATATAGTCAGCTACACCGACTCTACTTATCCTTTCTCTTTGGCGGCACACACCGTGTGCCAATGGAACTCGATCGTATGAGAGATATTTGCATACCACGAACGCAGGCTTGATTTATTATCCTTCGGTGCACTCTCCTAAGAATCGAGAATCATCGGAATCATTAATACCCTTGGTGTTACTGAGGTATCATTTATTTCTTTTACTCTTGTACATATGCAAGGTGTGAGTGTACGTGTTATTAAAAAATCCGAGCGTGAATACCATCCAGTCTTTGAAACAAAATTTAAATTAGACCCAATCGAATTAATTGCTTCTTTCTGTGACAATATTTATGACTATTCTTTCGGAGTAACGCCACTATGCTATGCACACCACAGCCACAATGGCTGGGAGCTGTGTGTTTATTGACAACGTCCTCTCGCCCACATGTTAACCTTCACTGGGCGAGTAGCGTGAGAGAACAAAATAATAAAAACGATGATGGGATAAAAGATAAAAAGAATGATAGTGTAAAAAGAAATTTAAGAGAAATGTGGATGATACTCGGGTGTGCGTGGAACTCTAAGTGGTAGCTTGCCACGTAACCTCGCGAGTACTTGCTCCGGAAATTTAATTAGGATTGTTATCTATCGACGTGTTATTTGATTATGACAGATGAGGTTACAGACCACCGAGTAAAATGAATTTGCCGGATAAAATACGGGATTATTATTATTGTTTCTTTTGTTTTCTGAGAGATAAATTAGCGATGTCCGCTTGATATAAATTGATCACGGTCAAGGCCTCTATTTGCGAATGATATAGTGTTGATTTAATTAAGCGATCGAGGATCGATATCGCGTTTGTAAATAATAACATCTCGTCAACACATTTGTATGATGTGCAAAGTGCAAATGCGTCTGCGGAGGAGATGCCGGCCGGAGACAGACCGGCAGTGCCACTGGCATTGCTTCCATTCTCTTATTCTTCGCTCGATCAATTAGAACTGTCAGAAGCGTCTGGACGTCCGTACCACCACGTCGCCATGTTACTCAGCCCGGGTTATACTCCTATTATACATCTACATATATATATATTAATATATCTATATATGTATATAAATAATACTGAACTACTCAAAGGGGATCAAGAGCACGCGAGATGAGAATGTTGAGAGAAATTCGAGTCGACGAACTCTCAATCTTTAGGTTTTACTTTTTTTACCCTCCTTTTCCAATGCGTTTCTTTTGTTCGCGTAACAAGGGAAGGAAGCTCCAATGACTGCTGGGAAAAGTACTGGTTCAATTTGTGTAGGATTACAAGGCTGAGCAGCGGAATTATTTTTTAAAATATTGTAAATTATCGGAGGTATTTTGAATTTTTTAATCTTAAATGGTTTTTAAAGTGTAAATAAAGATAATATTTATTGGAAATTATGGGCCAGTATTATCTAAGATACATCAATTAAAATTTAAGAGTTCTCTGTAATAAAAATAAAAGAGAAATTTAAATAAATTAACGATGATCCGTTATCCAATAACAAACATATCACTTGTTCTGTTATCTAAATTATTGTTATTTAATTCGAAAAAGTTATCGTAATCCTCGATTAAAATTATCTAGGATGTAGGTATATATAGAAATGTATAAATAATACAGTATACACAACAGATGTGGGCGTTCGTGACTCAAGTAATAATCAATTTGAAGTTCATTTAATAGATATCTAAATTCTTTTAAGCCTATTGAGAAAGAGATAAGAAGATTAAATGAAATGAGAAAAAAAGTTAAGGTTTAATAAAAAATAAACTGGCTAACATGTCAAGAGGATTTTGACTTTTACTTTTCTCTCAATGTTAACAAGCTGTATATATATTCGTGGGAGGTATTATCTCTGCCTACTTACATAAAATAATTCATGAGTTGTAATCAAATGACGAAAATAATAAATTATCTAAATAGCTGGAAACGATTTTGAAAGTTATAAGTATACATGCCTAAAAAATAATGGGGCCAAAAATTTTAAAAAATTCACTGGCCTACACTGTAAAAAATCACCGGGGTAAGTCCAATCGGTGTAGGTGTTAAAATTATCGGTGTTAAATTTACCCCCGAAAGCGGTGTGAAAATAACGCCGCTGCCGGTGTAAATATTATAGACCGGTGTTAAAATAACGCCGCCGCCGGTGTAGATATTCTTTACCGGTACAAAATATTTTACTTTGTGAATATTTTTACTTACTCGATCACTGTAATTGTTAATAAATAATATTCTTTAATAATTTTCATAGAGAACTGACATTTTTTGTGTTTTATAATCTTTAAAGTTAATACTCCAAGCGGACGAAATTTACCCCGCTTTTACACCGGTATTACTCCGTTTTTACACTGGTTACACCGCTTTTACACCGATATTACTCCGTTTTTACACCGGTTACCCCGCTTTTACACCGATTTTACTCCGCTTTTACACCGGTTACCCCGCTTTTACACCGATTTTACTCCGCTTTTACACCGGTTACCCCGCTTTTACACCGATATTACACCGGTTACCCCGCTTTTACACCGATTTTACTCCGCTTTTACACCGGTTACCCCGCTTTTACACCAATTTTACTCCGCTTTTACACCGGTTACCCTGATTTAACACCGGTATTTTTAACATCGGTGAATTACTCCTCCTACACCGGTGTAATTTTATTTTAACACCGGCGGAGTTAAAATGAGTCCATTTTTAACACCGCTCTTTTTACAGTGTAGGAGTTTGTTGAGAAAAATGTATTTTAGAATAAAAATATTTATTACACTTGACAAACACGATGACAGCTGCACTAAAGTGTATTATGTCCCGAGGAAATGAAGGGACATAAGAGTTGGATTATTTTCTTCAAAGCGGATTAACAGTTTATATTTAATACTAAACTAACATAACAAATTTTTATTACTACAATAATAATAAAACAATATTTAAGTCCAATTAACAATTTATATTTAATATCTCAATTTAACTGTAGAATAAAATAGTCGCGTGCTAACAATATCTCAAAAGTTACCCAATCTACTCGACTGTTTTCTCAGCTCTGAAAGCTTTGATAAATAAAACTCGCCTCTGCTCAATTCTATTTACCATACACAAAACACTTTTCGTCTTTTTAAATGTTTTTTACTCCCATTTTAAACGTTAATTTCTTTTGCCGCCGGCGCTGCACTGAGAATTCCTCTACACTATTCGCGTGTGTCGTATTCTATTTTTAAATCAACCAACTAAACTAAACGAATTTTTTTTAATCTCAAAAAAAAATAACCTAATGCACCCGCTCGACCGTTAATAGAAACGACTCGCGACTTAAACTACTAAAGAGCAAAACAATCTACTTGTTAAATACACACATATATATATATTAGGGTGGTCCTTATTTTGGACATTTTCGAATTTTTATGCTCCCAGAGGCTTATGTAGTTCGAAATAAATAAAAAAAAATATCCTCAAAGTTTCAGGTCTCTATCTCAATTTTAACCCGTGCCGCACAGCGATGTAAGTTTCCCATTTAAATAACACGGGGTTTTTGGCATTGAACGATTAAATTTTTATTCCGGCTAAAGTAATTGTTCGAAAAATTTGAAACTCTGTAGACTTTATCCTCATATCAGCAGCTACTCCTCAGAATTTTTACAGATTTTCAGCTACTATAATTTTGGAGGTACAGCATGATGAAAAAAAAGAAAAAAATTTTTTTTTATATTTTTAGCTAAAAGTTTTTTCAAATAACATATCAAATCAGTCTGCATCCTTATCAGAAGTTCTTACTTTTTTTCATTCTCGCACCTAAGTGGGTGAACGGTATATCTTTGTTGCACTAATACAGTAATCAGGAACTTTGCATTAGTGTGCAGTAAAGTGTTCCTTAAAAGGATTTTTTAAATTTATTACGATTACCTCACAAACGGTTTCAATTACGACAGAAAAAAAATTGTCATAAAGTTTGAGCTCTTAATTCCAACAGGACCACGTGCCGCAAATTTCGTTTCCGTGATTTTTTAAATTTATTATATTTATTTATAAAAGAGATCTATTTTATTAATAATTTATTATAGTTAGAAAATTGTAAACAAATAATTATTTCGATATTATAATGCACAAAACTATCAACCTTTTGTTTATTATTTATTGCTTAAAACAAATAATAAACTTAAAGGTGACCAACTTATTTAAGCAAATATTGAAAGAAATGTAATTTATTGATAATATTTATCAACTGTTAAACTGAGACATAATATGATTAGTGGCATTGATATACCGATCTCAGATATCATTTGAATGCATTATGTATTTTTGAAAAAGACACATTGTCAAATAACATAAACAAAATATTTCTTGAAAAAATCACAAAAAAAATTTTGCGGTAACTCTTCCCGTTAGAATTAAGAGCTTAAACTTTAAGGGAATTTTTTCTGTTGTAATTGAAAAAAAATGCTCCTGATTACTGTATTAGTGCAGCAAAGATATACCGTTCACCCACTTAGGTTCGAGAATGAAAAAAAGTAAGAACTTCTGATAAGGATGCAGACTGATTTGATATGTTATTTGAAAAAACTTTTAGCTGAAAATAAAAAATATAATTTTTTTCTTTTTTTTCATCATGCTGTACCCCCAAAATTATAGTAGCTGAAAATCTGTAAAAATTCTGAGGAGTAGCTGCTAATATGAGGATAAAGTCTACCGAGTTTCAAATTTTTCGAACAGTTACTTTAGCCGGAATAAAAACTTAATCGTTCAATGCCAAAAACCCCGTGTTATTTAAATGAGAAACTTACATCGCTGTGCGGCACGGGTTAAAATTGAGATAGAGACCTGAAACTTTGAGGATATTTTTTTTTATTTATTTCGAACCACATAAGCCTCTGGGAGCATAAAAATTCGAAAATGTCCAAAATAAGGACCACCCTAATATATATTTAACTAAATATCGCCTCCGCAATCGACTAATTTAATTGTTTATATTTCACTTCGTCATCAATTATTTTACTCTCCAATGCTTTTATTTAATTACCTCTACTTTATTTACTATAATATCCACTATTATTATTATTAATATACATTTAATCTATTATATAATAATAATAATAATATCGATAATATAACTAATTTCAATGACTATCATTACCTAGTTAGTAAATATATATTGCATGATATACTAAAATATATTAAGCCCAGTTATGAAACATTTTAATTCTCTCTCTCTCTCTCTCTCTTTATATATATATATATATATATATATATGTATATAAACATTAAAATGACGACAAACTCGCAGTAATATTGCGTTCACGCGAGTTTGGTCGACTCATTCGATTAATAATAATAATCACTCAGCACACATATATTTATCAATATATATATGTATGAACCCGCATATGGTGCATCGCGACATATGGACGTCTGGCAAAACTCATGCACGCATTTTATCCAATATAATACGCGACTGTACTCTGACTAGATATATATACACACATATTATGACCTATGGGACATTTTCTCTTATATTTCTTAGCTCTCTATACACATACATCATACAAAACTATTATATTTATTCGACCTGCTTGTTATATTGTGCGAAAACTATACCAAGTGACACCGGATATGCCCCGTATGTTCCTCGTTATAATTTATTGCTCGTCAGTGAATAAAGATTGCTAACTATCTGTTACTGATGGGCATCTATTGTGCGCAATATGATTATTATTATTATAATGGGAAATATGTCGTGATTTGCAGTCGCACTATTTAAACTAAAAAGTTATTGTTTGCGTGGTTTATTGTAAAACTCAATGTATAACTAATACCCGATGTTTATTTATCAGCGGCCAGTGGAATCAGAACAAGCGAATGATTTAATGAGATCAGAGGTTAAAGTTTTGTAAACCACTGAAGGGAAAAATAGTTATACTGATAACGTTTGACGATAAAAAACATAAATGTTAGTTTTTATAGTTTACTGATAAAATTATTTTCATGATTTAGCTTTTGTTTTTAACTCATGTTTACTGTTGTTGCCAGGTAAGCATTCTTATACACAAATATTCTTATTGTTAAAAGTCTTCTTACTGTTATTTATCGCTCATAAACATCCACTCTGCATACACAAATATATATACACATATACATATATATGAAACTCATTAGGAAATTTGTTTTTTACCCAACTTCTTTTGTGATTCTTTATCTCTATCTGCAGAAAATATGGTAGGAAAATATCTTGAACATATACTCAATCAATCATATATATGTATATATATTGTGTGTACACATATATAGATTGTATATACATAAGCTGCCACCGTTGAAGCCATGAATCCGTGTCACTTTAACGAACTGGCTATCGACGTTCATAATGACCCGGTAGCTTCAGGCGTTCATATATATGCATATATATATTTGATGCTGATAGATGTATTGATCGCTTCAACGCATGAAAGCCTAACGAAAGCACCATAGGTGATTACCGAGGGTCATTATTTACGACTTTTTTTTTTTAGTAAATTAATTATTCGGTATTTTAGATAATTAATTTTAAATACGCCATGTCATTAGAAAATATATGTGTATGTGTACATATGTATTTTTATTTAATTACTTTGGTATTCAAAATCATTTATTTTATGATTATGTAAATGAGGATTTGGTATTTAGCGAGTGCATAATTTTATCGAGTATTTATAAATGAAAATTCTTTCTCTCGTTTATTATGGAGTTTTAAATATTAAATTAATTATTTATTTTTTATCTGCTATTAAATTTAATGGAGTAATAAATTTTCGATTATTTAAAGTTTATAACTTTTATTAAATGTTAGTTATTAATAAAATACTTTTATTATAAAGTTTTAAAATTAAATGGTGAATTTTGTCTATATATATAAATATCTTAATGAAAGTTAACAATAAAGTTTTTTTCACTAATAGTTGGAAAGAGTGTATTATAATTTTATAATAGAAGCTGGTGAGATTGAAATTAAAAATCCATTTTACTCGCGTCACTACTAAGTGGACGGTAACATAAAATAAAAAAACAAAATGTACATTTTTCGTCAGAAACTTTTTTTTTTTTTCTTTTATCTACTCTTATTTTATTTTCTTTTACAAATCTACTCGTCGCGATGGTACTTGGCTCATCCCGGAAAAAGTTTTTCATCGTACGAAATAACGACTACCGGCACTTCTTTTTACTGGACTTTAAAAAATAAAATTATAATAAAAAAAAAAAAAAATGAAATGAGAATATAGAGAATGGAATTGTTCATACTCAAAGTAGATTGGTAAAGTTTAAGCAAAATGTTGTGCTGAAGACAGTGGAAATTATCTTGGATTGAATATAAATATAAAAGCTAAACTTTTTTTTTTTTTTCATAAAATTCAATAATTATTTTTTATCTCCGTAAATTAATTTATAACTTATAATTAAAAGATTGCTGAGTTATTTTATTTGCTTTCCACCCTCATCCTCATCACCCATGAGATAAAAAATATATATATAAATAAATCAGCGGCTATCAATCAACGCCAGTGTTTTAAGTATTTACAGAGAACTAAAGCGTAAATAGTAATACATATTTAATTCTGTATAATACTTTCGCACTTGCAACATGCTCCGACAAGTGCCGATAAGTTTGTGTACGACTTTGCACTCGGCTCCGCGAGAAAGATAGACTCGTTTCTTCGAATAAATAAAAGATAACGTAATAAAAATAATTAGACAGGCACCGGCGGTTAATTTAAAGAAATTATAGGATTTAATTACATGAAATTGTGAGTTGGGAAATTCGAATTGAAATATCTTTGGCAGACGTAAGCAAACAAATGGCGGCAAGAGAGAGAGAAAGAGAGAAAGAGGGCTGGTGAACACGAGAGATAGATGGTCCTGGAGGATGAGGAAGTGTAGGGCGGGTATATGGGATGCGTCTTGATAGCATTGCTGTGAACAAATATTTACGAGGGACCAACGGTGGGTTTAAGAGAAACGAGAGAGAAATTACTTAAGGAGGAAGACAGTCTCTCATTACCGATGGGTTTGTTGATGTTACGTCTCAGTCTCGGAGTCGTTATTTACTCGGTAATATGGACCACGACAACGACTCGCGTGGAATTATTAATGACACGGCTTGTTCGAGTGATGAACGACTGAGAGTTACTGTGTTCTAGTGTTACTCTGTCTATTTACGATTAGTCTATCTAAATTTCTTTTAACCATTTTCAATTGGATAATTGTTAATTAAGTTAACAACTTGGCAATTAAATACTTTTAGTAAACCATCAGCAGCTTTCACGGCCGCGGAAGGCACGACAAGCTTTTGGTTTTAGTTTGTCTTAAAGTTTTCGGCATTAGTACAATATTGTTAATTTATGCGCGAGTATAGTTACGGCTGGCAAATAGTGTTTAGTAAAGAGGAAAGAAGGGAATGGAGAAGAAACGAGTCAGTGGCGCCATAAAGTATAATAGAGAGCATGTTGGGAGGTGATAATGCCACGAATGTGTCTCGCTTGCTCATAGTTTCGCTGATGATGTGCGCTTTCAACTTGCTCTCGCTATGCTTGAGTCGACGAAGAATGTCGGCTGACTGGTGAGAACCAGAGGGAGTGTGTGCTCAAGCAAGTGGTGGCATCTGTGTTCAAGCGCCAAGTGTCTGATACGCCGAGAAATGAGCTCGCCGTAAACTTTTCGCAGAGAGTTACTATAAATTATTTATTTGAGGGATTATGGATTCTAATTCATAGGATGAATTAAATATGAGCCTCGATTGCTGATGACTCATGACTGATGACTAAGTTGGAGCTTAAATAGATGACATACATGAGGTTTTTTTTTTATTGTAATTTATGTAATTAAATTAATTTTTTTTTTGATTTGAGATGGTGATTGTTTTTTTTTTTTTGGTGTTTGTGGCAATGTAAAATGTCTTGGTCATTTGACACGTCGCCAGACTACCAGCCATTAATAATTAAATTCGTCAGATACAGAGAGTAGAGAGTGTTGTTTGTGGAAACGGGCCAATAGACCTAATGGTATAAAGCCACATGATTTTATAGAATTATATTATTTAAGAGTATAAATGAAAGAGTGAAAAATAAAATAGTAGGATGCTGGTATCGAGGATGGATGTGTAAGATGGAGTAGAGTGTGTCGTTCTATGCTGTGGATATCATGGTTCTGAGAGAGAGGATATTTCTAAGAAGGCGCATCGTCTCCTTTTCTCGAGTGGCCACGGCCTTGCTTGTGTTTTTGTGAGTGTGGGTGTGTGATATAGGAGAAAGATGAAAAAGAAGAAGCAGAAGTAAAGCAGCTCGACGGAGTATAAGTACAAGTAATGGAGATCGGTTATAAAGTGAAGATAGCGAGAGTGTGGGAAGGAAAAGCAAAGTGGCGAATGTCGTGTATGAATAAAAATCAGCATCGATGGAAAAAAAATGATGTAAATAAATGTAGATCGAGTTATAAGTGCGTTAGCGGGTGATCGCGGGTGTCTTGCTTGTAATCTTGGTGTCCGTCGAGATGTCGACTGAGAGACGGACTCGAGTCGTGTCACGTCCGTTCGTGCTTCGTGCCGTGGAACGGGATCGATAAGACTTGCAGGCAATCTAACTGCTGGAGACGATGAGCCAAGAGGACGACAAGATAGGAAGTTGAGAGCGAACCGACTATCCGATTGATCGATTGCTTATATTCGGATTTAAAATACTCGCACGGCGTACTGAGCGCACCGGATTTTCTAGTATCATTTTATTTATTCTCATTTCACGACTATCCTCTATCGACAGCAAACCAACCGTGAATTTGGTTGATGTTTGATCGAGGACTCACAATATATAAGACATCAGCGAAATAAAATAACAAGCTCCGATGATGATATAAACATAGCTGCTTCATTTTATTTAATATAACTCTTGCCGTGTACGCAGTCACCGATCGCGTCTGATAGATCTATCAGGCGTCAGATCTTTCGCTCCTTGCTGTTGATCTTCATGAATAAGCAACGCGTTCCCTCGCCAGCTCCCAGTCTAAGTACGAATGAACCGTCATGTCGATAAGAATAAAGTAGAGGAAGCCGAGGAAGGTGCCGTAGTGTGATCAGCCTATAATATAACTAGCACTACATTCAGCTCTCTTGGCTTCCTACACTTGGCAAGAGTACACCTCCCAGTGTTTGTGTAGTCAAGTGTACACGTACATGTACTTGCACATTTACCCGGCGCACGGGAGTTTCGCCGAGGCGGCAAGCAACCAGTGGCCACCGATCGCGAGGTTAATAGCCAGCGAAGCGGTCCAACGATCAATCGATCGATATCCCGACAATCTTCACGATACTCGAGTATTTTAAATTCCACGGAATAAATATTCGTGACTCATCGGAACTCTTATTGACGCCAAAGAACTTGAATCCTCGAATAGAGTAGATGTTTGTGTAGGATATTCGTGCGAATGAACGATAAATCCATTAATTCAAACAGCTTATACATAGATATAAATATATATACGTGTATATAATCATCTGGTTGTGCTGATCTGTTGCCGCGATCGTTTAGCCGGGAGCTTCCTGAATTCGAGGGATAGTAATAGCACTTATCATCACTATCTGCTCTACTCTATAATAATACTGTAATTAGTATTATTATGGATTAATACTCGGTTTTCTCACTGTCAACTATCTAACGAGTTTAATATCACACTAGATATGTAGTAGTCCATTTTGCATCAGAGTGTGGCTGTGACGCCGTCTGTATCAATTACGCGTGGAGTTGCTCAGTGGATGGATAGAAGAGGAGATGAGTAAAATAAAATAAGTTATGTTATGTTATGAGAAATAGTATTCATGGAATTTCGTAACGAGGCTCTGACAAACTCTCCTCCTATCTTATTCGGACGGTGATGTTGATGTAATGGGCGCTGGCAGTCTAAGAAGGCCTTTGGATCTTACGATCACGTTATAAGAAGGTACTGCGAAAATGTTAACCACTCTACGCCAGATAGTTCAAGTGATCTCGACTGTGTAGAATGTTATGTACTTGAAATATCTTATGTATGTATAATATAGAGAGCTGTACTACTGACTACTGGTGGATTACTTTCCACGTAAGTTTACTCGGTCGTATTCCTAAAGGAAAAATATACTCCCGTTTTTACTGTAGACTAGACTAAAGTTGCATCGATGTGTGATGCATTGAGACAGCCGAGGAGAAATACATCGGGGATCGTTTTGCGCTGAAAGTGAAACATCTATCGATATTATGAATTAAGAATAGAGCGCTCGCACAAACAGACTTGTGATTGAAATAAAAAATTTATAAGGCTATAGGAGAATAAAAATACTGTGAGGTATTGAATTTATGTGTGTGTGTGAGAGAGAGAGAGATAGAAAATCGAGATCGGATATTCGACAGTTGTGTGTTGGGAATAAGAAGTTAAATTGATAGAGCCCGCTGTGTGAGAAAGAGTAAGAAAAGTCTCTCACGAGTTACGGTGTATTTTACATATTTAAATTGGAAGTGTCGATTCCCTCGTTCACGAGATTGACAGCGCTAGTTTTTTCTCTTCTAGTAAAACCTTTTCTACTATACATGTATATATTATGTATATACATATATGAATAAGTATTTTTACTAACTTGTTTGGTTGTTGGTATTTGGCTTTTACTGATTGAGGAAATTGTATTTGACACTTTGTACCCAAATTTACAAAATAAAATTTTTTCAATGCTCTTTTGTCGTAGCGTCGGAAAAGTCGTGTTAGTTTTGATGTTCGTATTACAGAGTATAGCTTTAAAATTAAATATTTTTGAAATTAAATTGAGATGTGAGCCGCTGTCGACACAACTGTGGGTGATAAATATAAAATAAAAAGAAAATATACAGCCACCTGTCTGTTTCACCTGGTAGCGATGATGGTGTCAACCGGATGTACACATATACTCATCAATACACAATCTATATATCTATCTACGTATCTATAAATATATAAATTCAATATAAACGTAATCGAATTCATATTGTGAATAAAAAAAAAAGTTTTAAATATTATCGCGTTCCACGTGAGCAAGCATCAATATCAATTATGTAGGATATACAATATCGCACACATGCACATATTTATAGAGAGTATATTTTCAGTACTGCTGACGGTAGGTTTCTCTATAGATTAATATTATAGATCTAATGTATGTAAGCTTACCCACGGAGTTGGATTTAATTCTACAAGCTACGAGCTATCTTTAGTCGGTAGTTATATACACAATATATATATATACATATATATTCTATCTATACATCTATCTATCTATCTATCTGCATAAATTTCGATTAATTATTCGCGTATGGAGTCGCATATCGTCCGAATGAACGTAAAATAACCTGCCTCTGCCTCTATCTCCTGAATAATTTCCTCTCGTGTATTTTCCGTTTGCTTATGCGCCTCGGATAGGATCCAATCAGTAAATTCACAAAGAACCCCCGTAAAATTAAGTTAAAAAGCAAACTTTAGAGCTCGCGGGTAATCGATCGAGTGTGATATTGCTCATCTCGAATAAATTATCGTAAATCGATAGACTCGGAAGTGCATAAATCTCGATGAGACTTTAGGAAGTCTGTCATCGGGAGCTCAAAATTAAGAACAAGTACAGAGCACTAGAGCACTACTTCATCTCTTACACTTTGCTTTACTTAGGGAGATAAGTGAAGTCAAGTTGAGATATAATAGTGCAGCTGAGATAGTTAAACATTAGCTCAACTACACTACAGTCTTGATGACTGAACACTGCCGATGCTAGTAAAGTATTTGACAAAGTTTTACACCGGCAAGATAATCAACTAAGACCAAGTGCAGAATTAACATTTCTCAGACGCTGAATATGCTAAAGTGCTGATAGAGATTGTAAGAGTTGGATTATTATAGATAGTTGAGATTGCTGAACAAGTGTAACGAGAAACTATTGTTAGTGCTTGAAGATCATGACCACTTGACAAAACGTTTTAATTTTCTCGGGAAGGAACGGGACTCTATTTTATACGTCTGGAATAAGACCTCGCGGGCTTTACATTTTACGCAGATATATAGATATATCTTTTTACAGACGGTACCAGTACAGTCGGAGTATGAAAAGTAACTGAGAAAGAGTAAGAAAATCCATTTTGAGTTAAACTTCCAGAGTTCGCAAAGTCAAGAAGGACAATTATGTCTTGTTGAATAAGAGCTTCTGTAGCTAAAATATAACTTTACTATTACAAACTTTTTTTTGTCCATTGTATTATTTAACTTGCTCTCAGACATTGTGTAGTTAATTATTATTACGGTCGTTATTATTATTATTTTTTGCAGCATGTATTACCGATGTCTGAAGTTTGGGTAACGAGAATAATTACACAGAACAAAATGGATTTCTTGGCGCAAAAAATTTTTACTCGCCCGAAAAAGTTTTTACTTGACCCAAGGAATATGATACTGAAGTTAGCCGAGGTCTAATAATTTTTAGATTGTTTTTAAAACAATAAATTACAAAAAAAAAAACATTTGAAAAAATTGCACCTGTAGTTTTTTTAATTTTCTACATGTGCATATTTTTAGTTTTTTTGTAATTGATTTGTTGAAAAAAAAATCTGAAAATTAGTAAATGTCTGCTCGCTTCAGAATCACCAAGAAATATTTTTTTTCTGTGTACAAATACAAGAGAAATGAAAAAAAAATAATAAAAACTAACCTTTAGTGGAGACTGCCAAGAAAACAATTATCAGAATTAAAAGCTCCGATCGGAACTCCATTTTGCGTAATATCCAGAGCATTGTGTCTCGAAGGAATTGATAATGAGTAATCACAGAAACAGAACCAGATAAAATAAAATAAAAATAAAATAAATAATTAAATAAAACGGTTTATCACCAATACACAATCATCGTACTGACACTTATCTCTGCCGGGCACACTTATTAATATCTAATATTTTAAATTATCAAACACTATTTTACTACGCGATCACAACATACACGTACGATCTCCACTCCGAAGCTTCAAACAAGTCCACTTTTTTTCTTTTTTTTTATTATTATTTTATTTAAATAAAACTTCTCCAGGTTTTACTACTGACAATCTATTTTTTGCGGCAGACAACAATCCTACTGTACTCCCCACGATTAAATCGAACTGTTGTCAAGAGCTTTATATACCAGTTGAAATATATGACAAAACTAACATAAAACTTGTATGTACTCACATCTGAATATTTTAATCTAGTGTATGTTTATATATTTATATGATATTTTTTTCTTTAGATTTTTATTTCACTTCCATAAGATAAAGACAGTCCATTAAATTATTTAATACTCCATTATTAAATAGATTATACTTTATATCCACATTCACGATATATTTAGTTTAGTTTAATATAGATATATATATTTAATTAAATAACTACTGGTAATTATCTCTTAAAAAATAAAGAGACAACAAATAAACTCCAAAAATGTTTATCTCCATGGCAAATGTTTTTTCGTTTTTTTTTAAACACTAGAACTAAAATTTGTGTTGTTTTTAAGTATAATTGTACTTGTAAATATTGTTATTAAATTATGGTTTTAGGCGGTAGTAATTGTAGTGAACAACAATACGAGCACGATTTAAAGGAGAAGAACGACGACAGAGTACTCCTGTCGAGACGGCGGTCGTTTCGCGACTGCTGACGCTGAGATTCGGACGCGGCGCCACGCGCCCCGAAACAACGACTCGGGCGACTCCGTGAGCACTCGGTCGAGCCGATGATACAAATAAGCGCGCGTGCGCGTTTAAATGAACACGCGCGCCGGAGCGCTTATTTCCAAGGGTTGAGTGGCAGGATTACACTGGATGATATTATATGTATATATGTATATATGTATATAGGAAGTAAGGGATGGGTTTCCCTCTGTACTCTGTACTCTGTACTTCATACTCTATATTCTATATTCTGTGTACAATGGAGTGGAGGGCTGTCAGCCAGCATCAACAACGGATCGTTTCATATTTCGAACCCACTTTTTTACTCCGCTACTCGCTGATGCTCTGACGCTTTTTTTTATTTTACGAATCTCGAGTATCTAAATATTTTTAATCAGTTCTTTTAATACTCGATATTATTTACTGTTACAAATAAAATGAAAACAATTCTCATTGTAACAGAAAAATTATAAAACTTTTTTAAAGTTTCAATTTCACCATTTCTTAAAAAAAAATTAAAAATTTTTTTTTATTTTTAAATTCGCAATTCTCATGAGCAAAAAAAAATTTTACTAGATGCCTGGAAAATTTTTTTTTACTTCGTATATACAACCTGGGTAAAGTGCTCAAATTAATTTTCCGATAAGTTTAAAAATTTTTTAAAAATTACTTAAAGTGGCCCAATGGGTTCCATGTAATTTTGTTAAAAATCAAGATTAGACAGTAATAGTTGATTGTATTGGTATTGTTAGAGACAATCAGCCGCTACCGACACGAACGTATTTTCTCGTGACTAAAAATTATTATCATGCTTTAAATCCGCTGATCCGTGCACTATAAAATTGCACTGTAATAATCACGCCTTCAGCAAACTCACAACAGCAACATTTATATATTTGTATATATATTTACATCACATTATAACAAAACAAACTTTGATTTCTCATGAATAGATCACGTGATCCAGATCACGATTCACTCATAAAAAATAATATATCAATTGTCGTGCATTATTTAGAAATATAATTAATTGTTTAAAACTATCCAGAGCACACTCCCATACAAATATATAAATACATATCATCTAAAATATCTACATACAGAACCTCTAAAAACTAATGATAAAAAAATCAAGTAACCAGTTTTAGTAATCGCTCTGATCGATAATTTATAAATCATCGAGTTTAAATTGTAGCTCGCCGTCTAATCATGTCGATCGTGAGATCATTAATCGTCTCGGGCTTATACACAAGCAAACGTCGTCAGGAAATATCTTTTGACATTCGTTCGCACGCTAGCATTCATTATTTATCGAAACGTTAAATAAACCACTAAAATATCACACGAATATATTATTTAATGTATCATTAAAAACATCTATGGGTTTTAATGTTCTCTATCGTATTCTTTATCTCATTAGCCATTAATAAGTTTTCTTTTCACCTTCAATTCGGGTCTATTATTCCAAATGCCTTTTCATAGACGACTCAGAGTCAGGTTCAGGCTTTTGAAAGTTTGTTTGTCTGTTTTGTCTGCAAGGACCTTGAGTGTGAAGCTGCAGGTTGGATAAATTCCAGAAGGATTAATCGTCAACACTGGGTTTTAATTCTTTCTCAACGAAACCTAACTCTATCATTTATTTTCAGGTATATCAAGTATATATATGTATATATATAATAGACATGCGATGCTGAGTGATTATTAACAGTTTGGCTAAAGGGGTGAATAAATTTGAGTGTACACTAGACCATAGAGAAGAGACCAGTAGACCGCCCACCTAGAGAAAGAATTGGCTTTTATTTATTTACATCCGTTGGGCCAGTGATGTAATTTTCTATTTTTCCCCCAATCTCTCGAGTTTATAAACTGCTGCACCGCCTTTGATAATCGACAATGGCAATAAAATTTCTTAAAATATTGTATAAGAATAATAAATAAAATGAAATGAAATATTATGTATATTTATATATTTTATATACAAAAGAATAAAAATATAATAAAATAATATGAAAATGCGAGAAATTCGGTCCTTTATTTTGTTTTTTTTTATGTCAAAAAGTAAAACCAGTTGTACGACAATGACTATTAGTCTCACGTCATGGGGACCATCTGAGTTTTTATTTCTTCCTCACAAACACTGAGCACGCAACTTAAAAATAAAAGGTGTGTATTTTTTTTGTCCCTTGTATTCCAACTTACAACTCAAAACTTTCATATTCCATCTTCCGTATATTCTTACATGCTCTGTTACTAATGTAAGTTTTCGCTCCATTATAAAACGCAGTCATGCACCTATATGTACTATTCATGTACCTCTATATATATGTATATATATAATATATACATATTCAGCAAAGTCAAGGACCCATGACGAAATCACGATCCGAGTGGCAATAAAAGAGAATGAAGGGAGGTCCCCAAGGAGGGTGTGACTTAAAAAATTCTCTATAGACATAGATATATATATATATAAATAAATATATCAGCAGAGTATGTATAACACTATAAATACATAACACGCGTATAAAGTTTGAGAGCTCTGTGGAAAACACAATAAATAAACCAGGAGTGAAAAATATGGTGGTTTCTGGAGGCTGCGGTAGGCCCTTAAGTGGCCTGGCGCCCTTAGCTATTTTGCGACGGGATCCCATACATTTAAGTGCGCGTCAGAGTTACTCAAACCGTGCAGGAGTAGACGTAAAGTACCACAGAACTACATGTACATGTATACACTGTATGGAATAGCAAGTAAAGAACTTGACTTTCGTTCCATTTTATTTTATTTGGTTTATTAGAGTTTATCTTACTTTCCTGACCGTTTTTGGCAAATCCGTTCCATTAGTCAAGATCCCTCGGCGAGACATTATATAAAGCATGTAGTTTATCGCGAGAAGTGGTAGAACAAAACTGGCGTATGGATATTGAAGTGTTTCAATTAATAACGAATGGAGTATGAGTTGATTGAGTACAGGAATAGGTTATGGTGTCGGTAGTGCTTCTGTAAATTCTCGGTGGCATTTATATGTACCTATGTCGATAAAATACGGTGATATGAGATACGCGAGCGCTGGAAAGGTTTAACGTTACGATAATTCTAGCCGGCGAATCCCTTGAGGGTCAGAGGCATGCTGGACAAGAGCTAACTAACTACAAAAGGGTCGTGTCCGAAAGGGTCAAGCGTACTGGGTTCCAACCAACCCGTTCTACTTAAACATTTATCCTTTTTCTTTCATCTCTTTCGTACTAACTGGTTACTAAAATATTACATGCCTTTTTCTCTTTCTTCAAACTTGCTATTCTTTGTTCCGTCCTTGTTGTGCACCCACACTTATTACGGTGATAAGTGTTAAACGAACCTTGCTGATAGGGTGAATCTGAAATAGAACAGAAATATATATCACCCTAATGAATAAATATAATTTCACATTTTTTTCTAGATCACTATCAATTATGTACTTGAATAACATGAGTATGCTTTTAAAAATCACAAAAAAAATTGGGCTTTAACTACTCGGATTTTTAAATTTTGATTAATAAGAAAAAAATTTAATTTCTTTGATAATGAAAATTTTTTTTTTGCCCTTTCCGTAAAATAAAAAAAAAGTTGAGTTAGGAGACTTTTACTGAGGACGTCGATCAACGTCTTTATATTATAAAATATCAAGTTAAATAATTAATTATATGAATTAAAATTGACCGCAAAATCGTGACAAGTTTATTAACAAGTTCGTGAAGTAAAGTTGCGTATAAAATAAACTCTTAATCTATAAGTTTACGAGATCTCTGCGTAGACCCTTTAGTTGGTATGTGCATAACGGTCTCAGTTATTCGATATTATTGGCAATTTCAAGTTTACTCGCGTGCTGTGGTTTAAACCTAACCCAAGAGCGTCGACTTTAGATTATTAGTTATTATGGATAATTTCTGGTGGAGTGAAATGAGCCTACGTTAGTCCATACCGTGCAGCACATGTACTATACTAGACGCCAGTGGAACGTAAAACGGTCGATATGCCGAGCTGAAACGAGAGCGGCCCGCACGTGCGTCTTACAAGTTTAAAAAAAAAAGAAAAGAAAAAAAATATTAAATAGGAAAATAAAAAAATCATGGGTGTAACGTTGTAGATTATTTTTGTATAAATAACACGGTAGGCTGGCATTTCCTCGCGATAGGCCAACTGCTATCGTACATTAATCAGTGGGTGGAGCTGGATATATGTATGAAAGTTAAATAACTGCAAATTATTTTTCTTTACGACTTGGTATTTGTTTTTATTGGACTAAAATAGAGAAATATATATTTAAATTCATATAAATATAACAGTTAAAAATAATATATTGCTTAATTAATTTAAGCATAGGAAATTATTGATTTATCGACTGGTTATATTTCCGCTGGATTTATTGCAGACTATTATTACTTGATAAGTACTGGATAATTAACTGTATCAATTTCCTTCTAGCGTGATAAAGTATTTAAATCAGCAGTGATATTTCTGAGCGACCTGAATAGTTTATTTTCATGTAAGTATATAAATAAAAAAAAAATAAACTTAACGACTGTGATTTTGTTTGTCACCAGGTGCAAAGAACTATCTGTTGGCTTACAGCTTATACTCGAAATTATATTGTACTGTTGCTATGCATAATAGTGTGTATTGTAGTCATATTATATGTATTACTGTATATAGTACTGGAGACTGGACTGTAGGAATAATGAATCGATGCTGGGTGACGCGTACACACTTTAAAGACCCTCGCAACGGGGACCCCATTGAAAAACCAGCGGTCACAATATCCTATCATCTTTTCTCAATTCCTCGGTTCTGGTACTATATTTTTATTCTTTTCTTTTATTATTTTTCGTTCATCGAAAAGTTTTCAGCGTAAATGAATTTCAGAAGAAGAATGAAAAAAAATTCTTACCCGCCTTGACTTGCCCACTTTTTCAAATGAGTTTATGCTCTCTATAGCGGACAGTGTCGTAGAAGGCGACAAGGATGACGATGACGATCAAAATCCGGGATAAAGAATGGACGTTTCGAAAGTGGGCTCCTGTCGATTTTTCATTCGCGGAACCAATCTCGCGCCGAGGATGAACGTCTTCGAGCGAAAAATAGAGCTCGAAAAACGTCACACTTGATGAGAATAAATCCACTGAATAATTTTTCCTCATCCATCCGATGCTTTGTTTGTTTTATTTACATTTTATATTTATATTTATTTGTAAAATCTAATTTTCACTTGCATACCGGGGATTGAATAATATTATCAAAGTATAAGCCAAGATGAGCAAAAGAAGAAATAATCAAGTTTCATGGGTAATACGCTCGCAATCTCGAGTCGATACCTTCGCGGAGTTGAGAAAAGTTTTGTTGCAAAGTGCCCATTTTTCAAGGATTTAAAAAAATAAAATAATAAGTAAAAAAATCCGCGGTTTCAACTATGGTTTTTTTCGTGGGATTAAAATAGAAAAGAACACCTCGGTTATGAGAATTCTCGACGAATAGTTAAAGGTACTTTGGTTAAGTACAAGGAATATTGAAACTTGCGCTTGATTTTAATTTCAAAAGTGGGTCGAGTCGTTTCATTATACCGTTGGTATATCGAACGACTAATTATACAAAAATCTTTGTCCCGTATATATAAAAAAATATGCCACTGAGTTAGTTCCAAGTCCAAAGAGCTCAAAAAATACCCGTATAAAAAAGTTGCGGTATTCCGCAGGTGATCCGCTGAATATCATGCAGAAGTCATATTTTGACACAAATATGAATTTCGGATGAATTACTAATGAATACACAAAGATAGTATAGAAATATAGTTCAAGTAATAGATTGTATGAACAATTCTATTACAAAAAATTTTTTTTTTCTTGCGGGGAAATTGGGAGTTTTTTTTTAGCGGAGTGATCTCGGAGTGAAGTGGATTTTATTTCACTCCCAATTCACTCCTGTCCGGAGTTTTAACATTTCAATGAATTTATATTAAACTGTTAAACACTTCGCGAATTTTTTTTAGTGTATTGACCTAAAAAAGCTTTAATTAATAAATTTTTCGAATTCATTTTAGTTTAGAAAAAAATAATTGTTTCTGTAAAAAAATATTTCACAGCTGGTCCATTATGCCCCAGATATCGCAAATCAGCTTAAAATATCCGAGATAACATAATTTGACCGAAAATGAAAAAAAAAAAAAATTTACTAAATTTTTGAAGGGGGCCTTCATGCCCCAGGTTCCCCGATTACTTCGTTACTGCTAATTAAAAAAAAAAAATATCTCTCATTTTACATGTCAACTTATAATATAATCATTACAATCTATTACTAACTTTCTTTCCATATTATCATTTGATACTCATCCGAAAATCATCTGAACTTCATATTTGTGTCAAAATATGACTTCCACATGATATTCAGCTGATCACCTGCGAATTACCGGTGGAATCCCGCAACTTTTTTACACGGGTATCAAATGCCCGCGATGGTGAGACTGCTAATTAAAATTAACACATCGTCTTATTTAGAAATTAAAAAATTTATTGTTAATTATAAAATACATGTATACATGTACGAGAAGTGTAAACTTAATAAATATTTAAATGAATAATCACCAAGACATGTTATCTTTTTCTTGATATCTGACGCCTCCTATATAAACCGTTACTGCTTTTTAAGATAACATCTCACTCCCGGCGTAGCCGAGCTGTATACAGAGTGTACCAGGAGTGCCAGATGCCCGTGTTTTCTCGCTTTTCTCAAACTATTCAGCATTTCGGGTGAACTAGGCGATTCGTTATTCTTATCACTCGACCCTCGAGAGAGCTTCACACAAATTAAATGTCGAGATAGCTTTAAAAACTTTGCGCCTTTAATCTTTAAACTCAACAGAATAACAAGTCTTTTCTTCGGCTTGACACATTTGTTGATAAATATTGTATCAGTGCCGGTAAACTTTTTATCTAATTCTCAAAATATTACACCCGCAACTCCAATATCTTGTATTCATTAATTCTCTTGTTCATTTGTCTCTGATCTCCACTTCTGAGAAAACCCATCCCGTATTTACTCTCCGCGCATTCACTGAGTCAACATAAACAGCAATAAATTATACCAGTCCAGAATAAAAGATCACAGGCTCGTTTGGTATCCATATTATAAAATTAATAAATAATTAATGAAACTAGAACCAAAAACGAAATAAGCTGACGGAATTTCAAAATAAAAGTTGATGAGCATAAAATTATTGTAATATAATGGACCGGGGACCGTGACTGTACGTCTCTTGGACACATATTTAGTCCATATCAGCATAATAACACGGCTGGCATACGAATAATGGTGCACGTTGCATATTTTCCCCTGCATCATGACTAGCCAGCGGTGGCATTAGCATTGGCATTCACTTATTGTTTTCATTCGTCCTAGCGCAAATGTTATAAGGACGACGAGGGTCCACTATCCTACTCTTTGTACTACAACTACAACTACTATGACTACTATTTCTGCAACAGCCACTAGCTTGTTCGCGTGTGGAGTTCGCGTATTTGCAATGCTGATATCCGATGATAACGCATTCCTATCGTCCTCTGTATCCTAGCCACGCGTATGTATAAAGATCCAACCTATATCACAATACTCTTTGTTTTCTCTGTTAACTATCCACTCTCACTCTCACTCTGTTTCAGCTTCAAAACCCTTTATTCCAATACGTTTACTGGAGACTGTTATGATGAGTATAAAAAAAAAATATTGACAAGCAAACTTTGACAAATTTGTAAAAACGATTGAAAAAGTTTGAACCAAGCAAACAAAAGTTTAAAAATATTTCAGCAAGACCTTTATTAAATTTCCTGACTTTTTAGCTCATGTTTGCTTGTAATTGACAACTGGCGAGCGATCTCGTTTGATATGGATCTAAAAAGATCGAGGGAACGCGATAAAAGTCGGTGATGGCAGTTGCACGCGGCTATGGGGTAAATCAATTAAAGCAAGTGCATACAACTTTCTCCGTCTCCGTTCGTCTCTTTTTCCTTCTTCGTGTCCGTGAGAGCCGGTGCTAACAACGCGGCTATTTATCGTGATCATAATATTCTAAGGATTATTTTATATATATGTATAGATATATGCTGTATACAAAACATTTTTAGCCGTATAAGCCATAAACTAGACACGATATTTAATGTCTTAATTATTGATGCTATTAAATATAATCATGTATGAGTAAAAAATTAACGTCTGTAAATTAATCACTTATTCCAGCGTCTTTGATGCAGGATTGGAGCGGAACACAAACACAACTATGCCGAGTGTACATGTGCCCGGTTACCTGTCTGACACTCGGGTAATTAGCGCGGTAATTAATGATTACCGGTCACCGTACGTACGGCAAGATGGCGCGTTATAAATCAATTAATAATAAACGCGAGTCGTTTGTTTTGAAAGTAGAGGGAGTTAAAATCTGGTTATGTAGTAGTAAAGGCACAGCCTGACTGGCTGACTCTGAGTAAGGCATATGCCGGAGCTGTTTGCTGCTGAGAATATCTCGCGGAACGATGGATATTAATCAACCAAGCAGGGAAAACTCAGCTAAAAGTGTCCGTCCTTTTTGCGCACTGCTACGAACGCTTCTCTTTTGTTTTTGTTGCATTGCAGCCTATATAAACTTTCTGGTTCCGCGTTGTTTATCGCTTACTCGCCAGCTCGGATCCTGTGCATGCAGTGCAAAATACCCTCGAGCTAATTTCGGGTAAGAAAGGAACTTAATAAAAGAATGATGGAGCTTCACTGAAGGACTATCGTTGCCTCAGGTTAAACTTGACCGCCAGTCTAAGAGTCCAGTCGACAAAGTTGCTGTAATTGTAATAGTAGTAGTACAAGTATGTTATCTATATATATGTATACTGTATTATAATATCTCACACGGCGAATCTATTGATCTGCCAATGATCCGCGAATCGACGACCTACCTCACGATTCGATAATCGCTCGAGGGCCCCGCGACTCTATATTGCCGTGCTGTGTTTTGCGCTGGCGACTTATCCTGTCGGCCGGCCGATACGACGATTTCCGTGTCTCGGGGGTCAAACTGTTGGGGTCAAGAATAGCTTGTGATGCCACGTTCAGTTGTTTGTATCGCCGTGCATAAAACTCATTTATTTGGCATATAAAGAAACTTAACCCCATATTCATCTGCTGTAAACGTGTAAATTTTTTTATTTACATAATTATAAATAATGCCGCAGCAAATATTGTTTCAACTATTCATTTATAATTCTGTTCACTGATTCGCGGATAAAAAAAAAATTCTACAGCATTCTGTATTTGTTTTCAAAATTTAATTAACAATTGTTAATTGAATTTACCCCGAATATATTTATATCCATTATTTCATTTTTAATAGGAAAAAACTTTTAATTAGTGTGCATTGGTTAAATAAATATGCGGTGCATTGTAATTAATACTGGGGTTTATTTTAACGGAAGGTTAATGACGTATTCATTTTTATGTCTTTTGATCAAGTGAAGGCTAAATAAATTCGCAAACACGGAATTATTTTCGAGTATGACGGTAAGTAAATAATAACAACAACCGATTTCTTCGAGAAACGAAGATAGTGTTTTGCTGGAGGGTCAGTAACCATATTGCTCTCTATTTATTTGTACACATGTTGAATGGATCCAAGTACACGTGGAGTTAAAAAATGCAGTTACAAATGTGTTGGCACTTAATCGTTCATTATGCATCCCGTAGCTTGCTAATCGGTAATCGACGGTACAAATGCACCAACAGAGCCAAGCATATCTTATATTATACACCTAGATCGTGCGATTGTTGCTTCTACTCCCTCGCTAAGCGGAACAAAAAAATAATAACCGCGTCAGTGAGCGAGATAGAAGTTAGCCGTTATACGCGATGAGCGAGATATGTTAAATAAAAGGTTTCTCCTTCGTATTTATAGATGTTAATGTATAGAGAGAAAGAGAGAGAGAAAGAGGTTTATAGCGCACACACATATGTAGGGAAGGATTACCAGTTCCGCCGGTAGTCACAGGGATACTTTTAATGGACTGACTCCATTATGTTGCCAGTGCTGGTACGATATTTTTTCGTTCGCACACACACAGCCCGCAGGGCAAAGATCGTTAGTTGTGAAATTCGATTTACGATGCAAATTCTTAATTACCGGTAGTGGGTTGAGGCGCAAACACCGACTGCAGTACACTTGATAATTAATTTCTATATGCGGGGGCAGTCGTGCAAAACAAGTTTTAGATTTTTAGATCGCGGATCATCTGACGTTCTGATGATTCAACGAGAGAAGATAAAAATTGCTCGTATTATTTTTTACCTTTTGCAATACCGATAAGTCCCGAGGCAATAAAATCCCGAGAATAAGAGAGGAAGTGAGGTTCTTAACGACAAGGTGGATTCGGCTGGTGTTGCTCAGAAATATCTATTATAAAATAGAACCAACACTATATGCAGCAGTCTCATACCCAGAGTGGTATAGGTACAGAGGTTGGCTCGTGTTTCCAACAAAACGTAAAGACTGCAGAACTGGGTCGCCCATAAATCACGGGAGTTTCTGGTTAGTCTCGCTCGGTCACTCGCAGAAATCTCTATACTCTAACCTGACTCTCTGACCCTACTCGTCGCGACAGCAGCTAAACGGATGGCTACTGTCGAGAAGCGACGTCTTCCACAGCATCACCAACTGACTCTTTACTTTATTCGCCGCTTAGCTTATTTCCAAAGATCCTCCTTTTTCTCACTATACAGATCGCTGTATGCTATATCGCACTGTATAATGTCTACACCAGTCTATAGTGTAACAGTCAACATCCACATCTACATCTACAACTACATCTACACTAAACTAGTACCATGAGAAACATTCAAACAGACTGCCGTTGTTGCTTTATCGTCCTTCAAAGTAAATACAGATAAATTCATTAATTTATTTTCCTTGTCTCATAAATTTACACTTATATCTTTACTCAGACTTTTTAAAATTACAATAGAATTCTCAGTGTAAAAGCGGCCTTGTAACTAAATTATAATATCGTCGCGTCTTTTCGTTGACTTAAACAATTAGTTTGCTCGCTTAAATGTCAACGTCTTTATATTACATACATTTAGGTTTATATATATATATATATTTATTTAAACTTAAAAAGAGACGCATGAAGTAATGAGAGCTCGCAGTGACATGAACACACGTGGCTGTCAGCGTACACACAATTTACTCGTATGTTGTTGTATTATATGTTAAGTTGTGTACGACACAAACGTTTCACGGTAATACGGTGACCGGCTTTGTTTTGTGTGATCTCATTATAAACCTGGCGCTTCACGGATTGTTGCACTTATGACGGACCGCCGCTGGCATCTGGTCATTTATCTAATACATACTCTGTGTCGTGTCATGTATGCTCACTATGAGTTTTAAAATATATTTACTTGGGATTGTTTGCAACCGAGTACATATTATTATATATATGTATATATATGTACATGTATATGTTACATTGATAAATAATTATGCACTGTACCTTGACAAGCAACTAGTTCACACAGCATATCGTTAAATAAACTAAAACAGTTTTAGTGTTTAGTGTGCCCTGTTTGAAGACACACGTGTCAACGAAACTTTCAGCGGGATAATGAACCTTTAAGCCGCAATTAATTACTCCACTGATAGTTGTTTTTGGTTGGAAAAAGACACACTACCTCTGTCTCGAAAATATATACTTACACAGTACTGTTAAATCGTTTGTATTATTCAACCACTTGTGCCAGGTGGAATATTCATGAACTGCTAACCGTGAAAGTATCTTATCGTCATTCAGCATTGCCATCTATCACAACCAGTTCTTTTGTACTTATACTTATACTAAAATTTATCAAATGTCTGTGATAATTATTATTTTTATATTTTTCTGTTTTCGGGTCAAAAATTATTTCTAAATATTTTATCAATGATTACAATTGTTAGAAATAACTACTCAGGTATTGTTTAATTATTGTTTATTGATACAAAAGAAAAATGAGTATATCAATTAATATCAAATTAGCTACACACTGAATTTAAACTAAACAAACAATATTAAATGAGGTTAAATTGACAAAAATATAATGTTAAATTATTTGCAATATAATGACTCTAAATCTGGACAATCGACACTTGATGGTGAAGAATTTCGGCTCGACTAACTATAACAGAAAAATTATTAGTTACATCCAGTACTCTCAGTACTCAGTATACTCCCACTACTTCATTAAGGGTCAAGGGGTAGTGGAAGGTAACATTACCAGGTATACTGAATACAGGACTTTACAGTGAACTGTATACTATACAAACATGTATACATGTATAGGTATACTAAATACAGTGACGTTGTACTGTGCAAATTTTCTCTAAAATAAATCTAAATATTAATTCTAACACCAATACGTACTTGTAGATCCATTTTGTGTGTGACCGAAAAATTATAGAATATTCATATCATTTTTTTTTTTTCGGGCTTTGTTATTCTTCTCCATGAGGGATCGGCGGAAAAAATTATAACTATCTTAAATAAATATTTGCATTAGTTTTATCGGTTGGTCGAGCAAATAGTGGAGTTTTAGGTTTTTCATGAAAATTCTTATGACAATATTTTTTTATGAAATAATTATTTTTACTACTTAGATGAAAAAATTAAATTTAAAAACAAAATTTAGAGGTAATTTAATTAAAATTTTTTTTTTTAACGAAAATATGTGGAATTTTCATAAATATGTATGTCGGCCGTAAAAATCTTCTTAGCGATTCTGCCGATTTGAATGATTTCTACTGGATTCATTTTTAATGAATAATTTACTTTATAAAAAAAAAAAAAAAAAAATTTCAAAGCAATGAATTTTCTTATTTTTCGATTTTCATTCAACGAAACTGAAAGAATATATTTATAACTGAGAATAAATTGTCAAAAAAAACCAAGTCAACTTTCTCAAAAAATCATATGTATATTTATTTAGTTTTTGTGTTTAAATATTCAGTTGCAACACGTCTGCGAAGTAGACGTAAAAAAATTCGCGTGAAGGGTGAATTTAACCGGAGGGGAAACACGAAGAAAGATAAATTACAAAGGTGTAGCAGTAGCATTTGCGGTAGTAGACGTATGCGAAAAGCGGAGGAATCCCGGATTGGATGATCGTGCGTGCGGATCAACGACGACAGGGTTAGTGCATACACTTGAAAGTTTCATTGCGTTGGTTCCGTGTGTACTCTATAGCACTGGTTTATGTGTAAGTATTATGAGTATACTCAGTGGTTGGAGTTGTGTTGCTGCAAGTAAAGTGCATGACTCGAGGTGAGCTATAATTACGCAGCTGATTTAGTATTATTTCAATTATCGCGTGCCACACGTATACACACAACCTGATAACGCGTTGGTTTAACCGAGAGGGCATTTCATGTTATTTCCATTTTTTTTTTAATTATTTTTTATTAAACTTTTGCTTTAATATAAATATATATTTACATAAAAATGTGTATTATCTTTCTGTAAGACGAATTATCGAGCACCAGCAAAGTCCATCATTCTTAACCTTGCTAAAGCTCTACGGCAATTTGTTCTAGCGATTATTTTAATCCTTATCTTTTGTGAGAACCACACATTGCATGTCCGATTATCTAGGCAAGGCTTCATGCAACTAAATGTTAAATGATTTTTTATTTATTATTATTTTTTTAGCGTTGGCGTTTTCAACCCTGATAAAATACTCTCAAGGACTATTAAGAACCTATTAAGAGCTCGAGATTTTTTTAGCCAATTTAAATTCATTTCAGTATTAGATTAACACGTGGTAAATGTCAACCTGCTATGAACAGCCTAGTTACTGAAATAACTTTTTCAATTCAATCTTTTCTACTCGGAAAAATGTATGCCCACAAAGGATATATTTGTTCATTTTTCGTGATGAAAATTCCCTAGTTACGTGACTATGTAGTTGAAAGTATACGTGCACATATGTAGGTATGGAGATTTATTGATTTTCAGGTGGAGAATGAAATGACGTGCGCCTTGTTCTAAGAAAATATTTTTAGCAAGTGCTATTTTAAACATGGTACTTTTTTAACTTTACTTTGCGTGACATAGAGAGACTGCATTTATTACAACTGCTTGCATGGATAACTCTATAAATTTATAGTCAACTACCTCTATTGTTATTTTAAAATATAAATGTCTTGGAATTTAAATTTTATTGAATCTGCTCTTCATTTCACAAAATGAGACCTTTGAAAAAGAAATTCTGTTTTTTTCTTACAGATGTTAAGCTGAAAAAAGTTTTAATAAAAAAAAATTTGGAAAATCCAAAAGTGCACGCCTCGAACGCTCATGTTATGTTTTTTTTTAAAAGTTAAATTTCGAATAAAATTGAATATCCCGCTCTTTTCCCATAGAAATTTCCATGGTAAATATACGGTAATAAAAGTAAAAAAAAAATAAATAAGGAGAACATTCCTAATGAAAAATGGCGGCAGTGTGTGTTTGTTTACATGTAAGATTGCCGGTTTTAACCGTAATGATTTATTTTTAAAAAAACGAGAAGGCCTACAGTAGTGATTTTCGAAAGGAACCTTCTTTGCTTATTTCTGAAAATTTTGAAAAAAAAATTAAGTAGTTCCGTCAAGTCGTTCTCGAGATATCCGTACCACGCCGTTTTTTTGAACCACAGACTAATGGATGTCCACGATAAATTTTTTTTAATGAACTTTTTTTTATATTAATACATATTAGACAAATTAAAAAAAGTATCAGGATTATTTATTAGTGTTTCAGCTTTATATTGATGTGTTTTTTATAATGTGTAAGAGTAATAGAAAAAAAAATATATGCACTTTAATGAGTGGAAATCGTGTGACCTTGACAGGTTGGTTATAAAGCACAACCTCTCCGCTTCGCTTCCGAGGCGTGCAATACGAAAATTGACCTAAAGGCATCGAAAAAAATTTGGGTAACGATTGGCCCTGCGAGCCATCCCCAAAACTTCCCGCTGTTTTCGATGCACTATAGAGCTCTTCAAGCTCGGAAATACGTTTGGATGCCGCTGTTTTTTATGAGCCTTTCGAACTCAAACACACTATAGTACATTCTATCATGATTTATCTGGTACGTTTTATTTTTTTACACGGTACTTTGACGTGTAAACTCATTCAATAGCGTCGAGTACCACTATAGTACAACATATATGTAATGTGTAAATTAAAAATGTAAGATGATAAATTACCAGATTAAATAAAACAGCCATTTTTTTTTTTTATTATAAATTTTTGTAATGAGATAAAGGAATAGAAGGATTAAGCCGAGAGATTTGTCATCATTAACTGATCAAGAGTCCACATAAAATCTCTTTACTTGGGTGTCGTAGAATCGTTAAGAAATAGACGCACTGACTTTAAATTTATTTGTGACACGCGGATCCACGTGCGGGCGATAAATCGTTACTATCTTCGTTTGTGCCCTGCTATATACCTAGAAAGCACTTCTCTTACTTCAACTATCGTTAGAAAAATTTTAAGTTACAGATATATATATCTATATATATATATAGACTCGACATTTTATCTACTCGACGTAATAGAGAATTATAAAATTTTCTCCGTTTAACTCTGCAGGAGAACTTGACACCTTTTTAAATGTAGATATTATTAAAATTGACTCTTATCGTACCCGATTCGACCTGGATTTTATTTTCAATGATTTTATAAATATGAATTAATATATCCAGATATATGACATAAATTTATAAATGTGTACACAAGTTTTACGAGTGAATCACAAAATATAAGTACTAGCACTGACGATTATACTGACGATTAGAAAATTAATTTTGGCATTTACATGAAATTTAAAATCAACCGATGGTTAAACTTAGGCTGTGTGTATTAATTTTTTCTTAATGTTTAATTTAGTATTTGATGAATTTAAGAACAAGTTCAATTTTACGATATTCGGTAGGGTTGTTTGATATTGTTTATATATTATATATCTATAAAATTATGCATACATACGACATTGAGTTTTTATTAAATTTTCCTTTACGGTGATGGGATTCGTTTGATGTCGTTCGACTATTATATAAAGTACATTTACATATATCTATATACACAAAAAGTTTAATACTTAACCCAAAAATGTTCGACTGGCGTTTTTCCAACGCACGTTCAAATTTTTTGGGGCACCCGGAAACGAGAATACGTAAAAAGAATCGTATATCTCAAGAACAATTCTCAAGCTAAATTCACGATACATATTTCTGATAAGAATCTTCAAATAGAAACTCCTTGAATTCTTATTTCAAAAAAACTAAAATAAAATGAAAGATTTTAACATTTTCCAATTATACAAAGATCACATTGTAAGTAAGTGAACAAACAAGTGATCATTCTCAAATAAATTTATAAAAATATAAAATGATCCAATTAGTGAAAGTATTTTCCATTCGACTCTCAACTCAGTGTTTACTTCTCATTTCTCGACTCTTCATAATTTTCATGACTTGGCGTCTTGAAACTATTGTGATGTTCTGACTTTCCAGTAATAAAATGATTCAAAGTACAAGTAAACTTGGTAGCAATGATAAAAAAATATAGGTCACGTGTTTACACTGCTCTGTTGAAACTCAAAGCCCAGAGGGATATTTTCGTCTAGTCTAAGCACTTGTACTTCGTTTATAGTGTTCTGGCTGCATGAAAGCCTGAGTAGAGGTTGCATTCAATGTAAACATGTCTTGCACACACACACACACTCGCTACGTGACAATGTCCATAGTCCATAGTCCAGAGTGTTCTATTGTTATTATTTAGTCGTGTACGTGAGATGCAAGAAGAAGCTGAAAGAAGAATGGTTGAACAAGTTCCAAGCATTTTCCGATCCTTCGACGTGACAGACGCCAAAGAGTTTCTGCGATATTGGGTGAATGGAGATAGCTGCTGTGAGCTGCTGTGAGCACCTATCCCAGTTACCGCACTCCCGCTGCACTAGTACATACAGAAATTCGAGTTCCCATCCATACTTTGGCCATACCTGAATACGAAACTGGCTGGTAGATTTTACTGTTACATGCCCTTACCAACCTCCCAACGCAGATGCACCGGCAGCACAATGGCTAGCTGGCAGTAGTTTCAATTCAACCGGAATCTATCTCGGTCGGTAGGTCAAAAAACACACTTGTCTAAATCGTTTTTCCAATAAAATCTTTCCACGTACCAATACTTTGTTCTCTATCTGTTTAAGGAGCCTCTTTTATGCTAAAGAATCGTTTATACGCGTCATTTAATTCATCGATCTACATTCTATGAATCTAAATTCATTTATTGCATCACTATTTTATACAAAAATGAATAAAAAAAAAAAAAAACTACCGATGTAAAATGTTCAATAAGATTCCTGGCCAATAATATTTTTTAAACTTTTCAATCTGTGAAGAAAAATATGCAACTTTGGTATGTAAGTTGTATTTTTGATGCATCGATTTAAGTTTATTTAAAGTCATGAATATAAATTTAAATTCATGTTTTTTTTTTTTTTCGATGTAAAGTATATAGTTGTTGGAACTGTTTACTTATATGTAGCAAAGTCTGTCGATAAAAATATCTTTAAATGTTTTTTCATTATTTATATTGTAGCTTTTGGTGCAGATGACAAAGCCATTACCCAGAGCTACAGAAATACGATAAGATTTTATAAGGATTTGTCTTTTCCCGAGACTTAGTTGTCGTCGGAGTTAGTTTGCTGAGTGGAATCAAACTTTCCCGAGCTTAGATTACAAGACCAGATACATTTATTTTATTTTTTTTTGTTATTTTATTTTTTCCTCAATTCTCGTACATGAAGATCCTGAGTAAAGCGGCCGGCTGGAAAAAAAGTTTATCGTAAAAGCATCAAGAGGACGATTGGTTCCTGAACAAAACTAATTTCATCGATTCGGTTATCGCGAGCCATCGCTGAGGGACACAAGAAACTAATAAAATCCAGTGACAGGTGAATTAACAATAGCTTCGAAACTTTCGACGCAACATCTTAGTCTGATACCTGGACGAGGGTTTGGGTCCTTAGATCTTCCTCATTAATTGGGTATTAGGGATCAGCACAAAATAAATGTATCAATATCAATATAGATTAGTTAGAGTACCGTGCAATAGTAGGAGGAGTAGTAGTAGTAGTAGAAGTAGTTAAGTAGAAGGGATTATTAGTTAGCCAGTATGGTGAGGAAGCACTTCAATATGTCGCCATAGATCTGACGGGTCGCCACATGTTGCAACTAATATCGTTACAGATCAAGTGACTCGTCAACTTTGATTTTCGTTCAGTATTCGGGAGCAGAGAGTGAGATTGCGAACTCTAGGAGTAAAACTCAACGTAGAGCCAGCCTACGATCACTGATTACATCTCATAACATTTTGCTCTTCGATCCCTCGTGTTATCACGTTTATTTAAATAATGTCGCAGCTTCCTGGGAATATAAGAACATATAGGGGAGGGTGGGGCAAAGCGGCCCCCATGGGGCAGAGCGGCCCCCCTGAAATTTTGACCAAAAAAAAATTTTTTTTTTTTTCGACTAATTACTATAAATCCGATATGTTTGCGCATTTTTACCCCTACGCATGACATTTGGGGCAAAATGGACAAGCCCAAAATTTTGAAAAAGTGATTTTTTCATATTTTTATCGTCAAATTAAAAAAAAATTGTTATAATTCCACATTTCTAGCCCTACGCATAACACCTGGGGCAAAATGGACCAGCCGGAACTTCCGAAAAAATTATTTTTTCATATTTTTCGGCCGTTTCTTTATGTAAGAGGCAAATTTGGTCACTAAAAATATATAAAAATTAATTTTTTTTTTTTAGTTGATAAATTTTTGAAATAAAGTAAAATTATAGAATATATTTTTTTTTTTATTAAATAACAATTAGTAATTAAGGTAATCGAGAGTGAACGATTTTTTACGCTTTAAAAAATTTTTTTCGAGTAATATAAAACCAAAAATAGTTGTCAAGAGTAAGAAATACATTCTTAATGATGAAAACAATTTAAAAAAAAAAAAACGAAAAAAAAATTTTTTTTTATCACTTTTTGAAGGGGGGCCGCTCTGCCCCACAAAAAAAAAAAAATATTTTTCAGAATTTCGGCAAAATGTCCATAAATTTGTTCGAAATAGGACAAAAGTAAAGTGATCATATGGTTGAAAGCCACAAAAAATAATAATTGGCTTAGGGGGGCCGCTCTGCCCCACCCTCCCCTATTTTGTTATGTATTGTGTATACATGCAAGTAAAGCAGTTTGAAAAAACTTTCTGTTTTATTTATTGTTTGTGAATGAGGTTAATAATCAATGATTGTTGGGCGTAAGTGTTTGTTTCTCGGTCACGAAAACATTAACAATGTCGTGCATAAATTGTTTGTGTATTGAGAAGTTAATGAGTTCGGTAAAACTTTAATTTGACTTTTACACCGAGTATGCAATTGCTGTTAATATACAAATAGAAAGATGTTATTTTGATTTTTTCTTTTTAATTTTTTGCCTTAAATTCAACTCAAGTCTAAAAAAATTTTTTTTAAAATGAACGTAATAATTTTCTATGTAAGCAAACTCTGTTTATGATGCCAACAAATCATGAGCTTGAAAGCTCTCAAATGTTTATTTTTTAACCAAAATATTCATTTTCGCATGAAAAATATATTTTTGTTGTGTTGATTATTTTATAAAAACAACTAACAAACAGGTCAACGGAATCAACGTAAAATTAAACTTGAATGACATTTGAGTCTGTCAATATTTTTGAAAAAGTGACATGATTTGTTAAAAGGTTAATTAAAACATTAAATAAACTATGTAATAACAAACAAAATTAATATTTTTGTTCCCACGTCAATATTCTGTTGACACGAAAAAAGAGCTCACTCAACTGTTAAATGCAGCTTGAATTTGTATATTTTAGTTTTATCAATAGTCTGCAGGTACAGCTCGCTTGTTGGTCATGATTCATGAATAAAACACGTTGGTAACACGTCAAACTGCTCGACACATGAGAGACGTCAGTTGAATTCACGGTTTATTCGTTTGCCTACGGTAAATTGATACGGTCACTCATTACCTTTTTTTTTTTTTTATTTTTGTGTATCAAATTTTTTAAATAGTCGGTAAATAAATTGAGAAATAAAAAGTACAATAATAATATTTACCAGACTTATTTTAATTGAAGGCATATGAATAAGATTTTCACGGACTGTGTACCGTAAAATAACTTCCGATAATTTGATTATATTAAACGTGTATATAAATGGTAATAAAATACCTTGAGTAAATATTTATATCCATCCTCAATTTGGATTTAAATTTAAACAGATCTTTTAGCAGACTGAATTTACTTATCATTTAATATTTAATATGTTTATATTAGCAGAAATGTCTTTGGAGCCGATGAGTGTAGTCAGCTAGACATTTATAAATCCTGAGATCACTAGTCAGTGTATATCTAAAAATACTTATACACGGAAAGAAAATTATGGGAAGTTTTGCTATGCATTATGGGAATGGTTCCCATAATGGTATGGGAATAGTACCTATACTACTATAGGGATGGTTCCCAAATATTATGGGAACCATCCCCATAATAGTATGAGAATAGTTCCCATACCATTATGGGAACCATTCCCATAATGGTATGGGAATCATTCCCATACTATTATGGGAATGGTTCCCATATTGATATAGGAACTGTTCCTATAATATTATGGGAACTATTCCCATAATGTTATGGGAACCATCCCTATAATATCATTAAATTTTTTTTTTGCACAATAGTGTAGAAATTTCCAAAAATTTGAATTTTCTTGAATGTTTTGTGCTGACAAAAAATTCTTGTTAAAAATTTTAATGTTTTTTTGCCAAATACGATTTTTTTTTTCAATGTTTGAATTTTTGTTTTTATGTTTAATAATATGTCTGTGTATTGTAGAAGTGATTACCGCACTTCTTTAAATTAATTTTTTCATGATAATATGGGAACCATTCCCATAATATTATAGGAATGGTTCCTATAATAGTATGGGAACTATTCCCATAATATTATGGGAATGATTCCCATAATGGTATAGGAACAATTCCAATTGCATTATGGGAATCATTCCCATAATATTATGGGAATAGTTCCCATACTATTATAGGAACCATTCCCATAATATTATGGGAATGGTTCCTATAATATTATAGAAAGTATTCCTATAAATTATAGGAACCATTCCTATAATTATAGGAACCGCTCCCATAGTTTATGGTCGTAATTTCTATGATGGTATAGGAAAAAATTTCACAAAATTATGGAAACCGCTGCCATAATTTTCTTTCCGTGTACGAAAAAATGAAAAATTTATGAAAAGAGCAAGTAAAACTTTGGTTGAATTTCGATTTGGAAAATTGCTTATACATATGGTATAATCTATATAAAATATACATAACTTGACACAGTTACTCTTCTTCGAAATAAACTCAATGAAAATTGTTAAATTCACTCCGACTTTTGAGAATATAATGAATAAATAGTGAATTTAGTGAAGCATTGAAAGCTACTGTATTGATAAATGAATATTGGAAATTGTTTTATAAAGTTTTTAAATAAATTAAAGTTATAAAAAAATAATAAAGGCGATGGGGTATAAGTAGTTGAAGTAGTAATAGTAATAAACAAGAAAAACGGGATGAGCCGTGACTCGAAATACCTTTTAAGAGAGTGTAGAGTTGTGTTGGTAGCGTTGGCGGGCAGGACGATGCTCTGACCACGTGATTTTATTTAACAGCAGTGAGTTTGCTTTAAATAAGGTAAATAAGGATAACTCCGCGCGTGGAAATAAGTAGAGGCATCAGCTTCAGGCACGAACATGCGGTACCAAAGTGCTTTACCTTATACCTGCCGCACACGGTATAATACCTACAGGACCTACAACCGACGGGTCGTCGAGTGCGAGAAATGGGTCTATAAATGGCCAAGGGAATTTAATGCTACCCAGAAAATTCATGACATCTACACGGCGTGTTGTGCCTTATTGCCTTATTGCCTTATTGCCAATACCGTTCGATTCTAGTAGAGCCAATTTTTTAAAATTTTTTCTTATTTTACTTCTATAAAAGTTTAAAATCTATCTATATACAGGATTTTTAATTAATTAATACTGTAAATTATTTTTAACGCTTACGTGAGTCTTTTTAATTAACAAAATTTATACTTTGCTTCATTAATGAAAATTTTTTTATTTTTAATGAATTATCTTAATTTTTAATTAAAAATTTTTAATCATCGCAAGCCGATAAAATATTTTCACCAATTTATTTATTAATTGTCTATCAATTTATCGGATTATTCAAATTTTTTCATGCAGAAACATGAGAAAAAAAAAACTTTTTCTATTATAAATTTGTAAAAAACGATTCAATGTAAAATTTATACTGAGATTAATTAATTAAAATAAATCTAGAGAATTATTTAAAAGTAAAATTAATAATTCACTTCTCTGAATCCACCAACAGTTAGCTCTCATGTAAACATGTTTTATTGATATTTATATTTACCTTTATATTTATTCAGTAAGAAGACCACATAAAAAATTTATTAATTAACAAGCAATCTCATTACTAGATAATTCTATTTTACATAAAACTACACTGTATTTTTTAGTTATTTTAAAATTTTATTTAAAATTGAAACGGGAATGCAATATTCTCCAAGTCAGTTTTTGGGATCCGTCCAGCCGCGGCCTGGGAAAATGCATGAACGCACATATGCACTCGCAAATGCGCCTGAATAGTCTTGTACATACACATAAATGAACACATATGCAGCACTACTCACATGCACTCACATACAAAAACACATTGAAAGCCGTAGAGCCATAGAGCGAATAGCGAACGTCGCTCAATGCTCTTTTGGAGTTATACATATTTGGCAAACCCTTTACGTCTCCATTCCATCGTTCTAGGTGAATCCAATTTGCTTATTGCCCATTTGTAACTTTTCTGCGTACATCGGCAACATTTTCGCGGTCTTTTTTTTATTTTTTTTTATTCTTATTTCCCAACCGCCATAAACTTTTCGATAAAGAGATTGTGTAGCTTATAACCTCCACTACAGATCTCTCATCTATTATTTACTTTCAACGTCATATAGGTTCTCGGCAATAAACATTTTTCTTTCTTGCTTCAAATATTTCTCAAGCATACATAATAAAGTATATACTTTAAGGTCCCTGTACTAAATAAAGACATTTTACTGATTATATTACCCAAATATTAATATATATTGCTTTTTAAATAACTTATTTACATACTTAATTTTTTAAATATATTTGTGTAATCTATTATTTATGATATGCAATATTTATTATATTTTAATACAGTGATAAAAATATATAATTTTATTTGTTGCCTCAAGTAATAACTGTCGAGAAAACTTTTTCTTCGAACTATGGTCAAATATTTCGACATGCGACCTTGTCAACATCTGTTTAATTTTAACTGATTTCTCAACTTTCTATTTTACCAAAATTTTTCAAAAAAAATTTGGTTAAATTTTTCATTTACTTTAGACTCTATTTAATTTTTTTTGAAACTCTAGAAATGGAGTTTCACATATTTCAGTCTATAAAAATATATTTTATGGTTTTTCTCATACTTTTGAGTTAAATTTTCTGAAATATCACTTTTAAATTCCTTAAAATAATTTATGACAACTTGGGATCCTTGGGATTTAATGTCAAGTGACCCGTGTACCTGAAACTGACCCTTGGAAACCAGACGCCCTTTAGTTCAACAAATATAAGAAAAATTTATTGAACACCAGGGCTCCAGTAAATCAAATTTCCGAGTTATTAAATTTTTATTTCTATATTATAAATATTTTTTTTTACTTAACTCTAGTGATGGTTAAAAGATTAATGACCCAAATTTTTTTTGACGCCTCAATTAAACAAAAATCAGATTCCAAAAGGGTATTTATTTGATATTTTTTGTGAACCAAAATGACCTCGTAAGAAGAAGAAATAACAAAAAATGAGCAAATGGGTGTCTGTTAAAGATTTTGAGATGACGAGCAGGTTATGCCCACGCATCCATGCAGTAATCCTATCAAAAAGTACAGCACACTTCGCGCCAGCAAAAAGGCGAGATACAAACGACCACCAGCACCACAGCACACCGCCATCCTTATATTCATCGTCTCATCCTCTTTGTCGTCGTTGTGGTCGTAGATATACCCAGGGACGATCTTCGTGTAGAGGATCCACTTTTTCTCGCTGCATTACGTGGGAGAGTCGATCTTTATATCCATATAGCACATAACTATATCTATATTACAACAACATGTTTAGATAATGTACATTTATACATATAAATATATAAGTGTACATGTGCATGAAGTTCTCACAGTATCAAAATAACGGCGAAGCTTGTGATCGCGTGCCAAGGATTCCCAGTGAAAAACCTGTGTACGTTAAAATGATGAGTAGTGAGGTCATCCCCCCGGTGCAACTACTCACAGCATCACATATCTAGATGTCTGGCATCGCCGTCTCCCTGTACTAACCACACATTTACTGTTACCATGTGTTGTACTTGTGTGGTTAGTATATGACCCAGTATTAGTGTGCAAAACAGAAAACAAGACGTTTTGTCTGGTAAATCGATGCGAGTCGAAGAAATTTAATAATTTATTTTGGCAGAGTACGAAGTTATCTCAGGATTAATTTTAAATTTTGTTGAAGGATTAAAATTATATAAAACTAGACTTTCGATAATTGACTAATTTTCAAAGGTCGGTCTTAGAAAAATTAAATCGAAGAGTTTTCAGCATGTGGTCAAATAAATATAATTAGTCATAATCATAAATTAACATTTGAGGATCGGAATAAAATGAAGCCTGTGTGCGGGCAACAGAAGATTTGGAAGCGACACGAGAAGCCGAGGGTAAAAAATGTAAATAATCACCGAACAGCACAAAGGGCATGGAAAAAAGTTTTAACGAGTGAGGACTCGTACTTGACAGTACAGAATCAATAATTACACAAGATTCGATCTCATACCGAGCACGGAATACGTATAGCAAAAGCAGTAAGCTGGCCAATCAATCACGGGCATTACTTAGTTGCGGCAGGCTGTCCGTGATTGATTGGCCAGCTTAAGTCTCCTGCTTACGGCTTTGCGTAATTGATTCTGCGGCAACCTTTAGATCTGAGTATCCTCGAAAAAGCCTCCTGGTTTGCTTGACAGAAGACATACCATTCGATGGGTCTTGACTTCAATTAGTATTGAATTTCCCCATGACATTCGATACCGAATCATTCCACGTCATTTGAACGCAAAAATCAGTCCATTATTGTCAACAATAAATAATATTATCATTTAAATTCATTGAAAATTCTGCATACATTAATAGAAAACGCTGATTATATATTTCCACACTATTTGCTTTACAAAAAAAAAAAAAAAAAATTGTCGACGTTTAATTTGTTCAGGCAAATTGAAACAAATAAGGAAGTCAATTTAAACTTTTTTTTCTTTTTTTATTCTACTCATAATACAAAAATTAACTCAACTCATCTCATATCAACAGAACTTGAAATAAGACTCCGTGGGTCCCTATATCAGGACAAAATGGTAAGATGACAGTGTGTGGGCCCAAGTGGCCTTTTTAAGACTCGACTACGGCTTGTTTTTCCTTAAAATTTTTTCAACTGTTTGCTTAGGCCGCTGATTGTTTAATGAGCCCGGGTAGTTTTTTTTACGGTCTCGCAGTCACAAAGAAGAAGCCACGGACGAAAAACTAGTCAGTTCCATCAGTCGAGTTTCCATGAGACAGATGAAGAGGAATGCGGAGTTTAAAACCAGCTGACAGGAGCCACCAGTAGATATTAAATTAATTTGAATAAACATTTTTTTATTTTATTTTTTTTTTGTCTCCTTTTTTTGTGCCACGATTTTTAATGGACTCCAAGTAGACGTGACTGTTTTATGAAACGACTAATTAAATAACGGATCGTGCGCTTGGGTGACGCATCCGTTGAAATCTAGTGTAAATTTTGTGCTTTGGCAAGCAAAGCGGTTTCGCGGCTTAGCAATACAATGCGGAATCGATATAATACATTTAATAATTTTAGGTTTTGCGCATTCGTTTATTTATTGCGCGCTATAATAAATACGTATAAATTCATACAATAACAACTCCGATACTCGTGGTTTCAAAATTACGCAATACACCTACTACACCGTAAATTCAGCTTTACTCTGATATGTACATAAATATTCTACTGAGAAAGAATAGTATCGTGATCGATATTTAATCCGCGGATTTAACTTTCGCACTTGTACTTGTTCTTGTACTTTAGCTTCTACACACATTTATACATACAATAGTCGGCACCAAATGTTGCTTATTCTTTATGCTACAATAGTATTCTCCACCCGACAAGCTGTTACAAATACCGATTTATTTATTCCCATTGATAAATTTATTCAGAGCATTAGAACTCACTTAACACACCTCTTACTACATTCTTATCGCATCAATAACCTGAGTAACTTACTACTGTGTACTTTATTCAAGACTTCAGTTACTAAAATATATGTGTTTCTTTAGCTCTTTACAAATGTCTTGGCCTCTCAACCTTCTGAAATAGTACCCAAGCTATTTATAGTCAATTTTTCAACTCAAAAAACTAGCGAGCATGTATTGAAAAAATTTATATGCGAGGGGCACGACGGGATGCCCGAAAAATGTTGAATTTTTTTTTTTCGTCGTGGATTTTTATAAAGTTTACGAAGACTCTGAAGTATGAAGGCATGCAAAGCACTGGGGTGAAATAGTCTACTTAAAAAATTTGGTGAAGAAAAAAAATTTGATGTAGGGGAAGGGGGGGGCAAAACGGGATAGGCCGGCAAAATGGGATACCCTCAAAATTTCGTCAAAATTTTTTTTTCTCGAAAAACTTTCGAAAATGGTCAAAAATGACATCTAGTATCATTTTACACTATTAAAAGCTAAAAAAAAACATTTTTATATTTTTTGTGAAAAGTATAATATTGGCGCCAATTCCAAATTTTGAAAAGAAATAACAAGGAAAAACTTCTTTAAAAATATGTTGAGAGTAAATTTTATTACTTACATCAATTTAGAAAGACATTATTACATCAATTTTATTCACTTGAAAAAAAAAAAAAAAAAAAATTACTTTTTTTGGGGTATCCCATTTTGCCCGCAGAAAATAAAAATTTTTTTTCTGATGGCAGTCTAACATTCGTTATATTTATTTCAAATAGAATCAAAATGAAGCCAATTTACGATATTTATGTCCCTAAAAACTAAATTTTTCGTTAAGTATCCCGTTTTGCCCCCACCCTTCCCCTAATAATGAAAGATTTATTGAAAATAAATATAAATTAATTGTATTCGGCGTCGAAAAGGCAAAAGAATTAATTACTCGCTTAGATATCCCGTCGCGCCTCAGTCTAAAGAACGTAATATTTTACACGTGTCGAGTAATTTTTTCTCAGCATTTAAAAAAATAACAAGAGCAGTTAAATTGTACAAGTGAGTGTACGAACAGGTTATTAAAATATTGAGAAGACAAAATGAACAGCTGTATGGTAATTATCGCTTGGAAAACAAAATCTAAAACTATATACGCGTAATCCTTTTTTACATTCAACACGTGATAATCCCAAGGTAAACAAATTTCAGTGAATAATATTACTCATGACGCAAGTGTGGAGCTTAGAGACAAGATGGATAAAAAATTATTTTAATAATAATAACAATAGTAATGTTAAAAAGTGATAAGTTGACGATGGTGCACAAGTGGTACATATGAAAATTCTATTAACGGCATCAAAAGAAATTCCGAGAGCAAGAGAGCTGAGGGATTCCCCTAGTTAGTGCTGTTGATCTAAGGCTCCCGTGGAATAATAATAATACGCGACAGATGCATTCTGGCACCACCGTGATGCAGCTCGTGGCGTAGTTTAAATCTGCTACTACACATACATTTTATACACTGACTATTTTTCATACTCACACATCCTTGACTCTCTTCATTTATTCCCTTTTCCGCTGCCACAAACTTATTCTTCGCTCTTTGTTTTTATTTCCTCTCTCGTGTTCGTTCTAATTTTTTTGACTCACTCGAGTTGATAAAAAAAACGATGATTTTTAACTTCCGAGACTTTTCACCAACGTAAATAAGTGTTCAGATGCACGTCAGTCAATCTGATGGAATTCAAGAATGTAAATTCAGTGGCGGTGATCGACAAAGTCACTTGAAGACTCGGCAACTCTGCGCGTACTAAAATTTAAATATTATTGAAATTCATAAAAATACAAAAAGTTATCGAATTGAGTAAAATATTTACCGGCTAAGTGGGTATCAAGAGTTGAGAATTGGTAGGAAAGAATACCTTGTACTTGTACTTACACTTAAACGCAGACAGTAATGAATTCATGCCGACGGGTAAGAATTATCGGAACACTTTGCCAGTAAACTCTGTTGCGAGCGTTGATGCTTGGACGTTTGCCCTGGCAATCTCGTGATTTCTAAGACATGACAGATCCAAACCAGCCAGCCAACTCTTCTGCTGATTCTGATGTTGATGCTGATGCTGGTGCTCTTCATGAACAAGAAGAACAAGAACAAGACGAATAAGTACATCGAGGATATAGGACATGAGGGAGTTTTGTTAGACGTAAGAAATGTTGTTAATGAGTTCCGGATATCTACATATACTTGATGCCTTGCTAATTAACGTCTGTCATAATCATTTTTTATATACTTCCAAGTGCAATTTATCTATGTAGCATTTAATTAATAAATATATTTATCTACAAGGTAAATTATTAAAGCATATGAATATAATTTTGAATTCCCGAGAATGTATTTCTTCCCGGTGGCCGTCGTATAATAACGTACGTACATAATAATACTGCACACTATTCTAGGAAGTATACAAAACACTAAAGATCATCATTGCGGTGGGCGAGATGTCACGACCTGCCGAGAATCGGTACTCGTGCCCACGCATCAGCTGCCGTAATATACACAATCGGTACATGTATATGTACATGTACAGGTAAGACTTGACTGTTACGCTGGCTTATAGAATGAAAGTTACTGTAAGAGAAATGTCGGAGAACGCGGATAAATGTGTAGCAGGTTAGGCGTTTAGTTGTGTAACAGCAAAACCTAATCTAGCCCAAATAGAGTTGCTCCAGACAATGTGACACAATAGAGCCATGTGTTAGGGTAAAATGGTTACAATGCTATGCGCTATGACTTTAATAGTTGGTGGAACAGAATTATTGTTGAGAATGTAACGAGCTAGATATACATGTACACTGGAGCCTTCACCTCAAGCTCTGGACTCGGTCGCTCGTAAACTTTTCGCTTTCGAGGTCTTGCTTAAACTTCACTGGCAGTTGCTGTAAATTGTCTTATTACATTTGCGTCTTCTCAAGGAAATTTACATTTTTAATGCAAGCAAATTTTTGTTTACAATTGGGTTAAAGCATGACTTGCTAATTTAATGAAAAGTAATGAAGCGCCCCAGTGGTTTGTTTTAAAAAGATATTTGTCTTGAAGTAGCCGACAGTGGAATGGTCTCAGGTGAAGGCGATAGAGATTAGCCATTCGATAGAGCCAGTAATTATCAAAACGACCCGGTTCGGTTCCAGAGATTAGTGTAATCCAGAGGATTAACGCGGCCATTCGTTAGCGTAAGTTTATGTGGGACGTTTCATTGGGTTAAGTTATATTCTCGTTCGATTTACTCCCGCTCTATTGGGTTTAACCTGGCACCGGAATCGCGCTGCAGTAGACTTCATCCATCACCGCTCGGGTTCGTTCGATCGGGTGAAATGTCCGCGTACTGTGAGATACCGAAAAGAAAGCGATGATGATCATGATTATAATCATGACGATGTCGAGTCGATGATGATGATGATGAGAAAAAAAAGACTCGAGATTTGAAGCTTTAGCTATGGATACAGTGCAAAATAAGACAGGGTTTGATCGCTGATGCGCTGATGCGGATGCTCACTGGTGATTGATCGTCGGCTCTATTCATACACTGAAAGAACCCGGTCCCAAGTGCGCGGATTTATTGGCGTATAAACTTGAATGATATCATAATTTTATACTTGACTAACGCACCAGATAATGAGGTAGTTTTTTGCTTTGCTGTACTCTTCTATATCTGGATTATTTTTATCCTTATATATTATTATTGTTATTGTTATTTTTTTTTAGCTCAGTTTGACTAAAAAACTTTTATTTGAAAAGCAATTTAAGTGTCACTATTAATGACATCCGAAGCTTTTCCACTTCTTAGCAGCGTTCATTTAAAATAATTCATGATAAAGATAGAACGGTATCATCAAATGGAGACTAAATAAAATACTTTCTAAAAAGCTTTTTTCTTAGTCTCAACGTAGGATAAAAACAAACTTGAATATTTAACCGTCGAGCGTCGATTGCTACTATTCGTCAGTTAAATTTTTGACTGAGTACATGAGGCTTGCTAAGAAAATATTTAAAATTATAAGTGTAAGATGATTTGTTATAGAATTTCTGTCAAATTTTAGGCAAATTTCATAAAATTTTTCTACTTATTTTCCATCGGGTGATGAAATGAAGCTTGGGCATAGATAAGAAGTTTGGTTTGTCAGAAAGAATCTACGAGGAAAGTAGAGTCAGCAGACTGTGCGGTGTACTTAGATCTGTCAGAGCAAAGAATCGACTGTAAGACTGTATTAGAAGGATTTACTTCTCAAATACCTAAGTATCATTCAATGTAATTGTTTACTTGTACATCTAACGTCTCTTACATATGTGCGTGACCATATGCACGCGTCACATGCCAACGTATCACCCTCAATCCCTCTCCATTACTTACATTCCTTACTGGCATACGTTGACTATATATCTGTTCCTGTCGACTGTCGGACATCTTGCTCGACATTCTCGTTTAGACATGGAAAAGCAGTCTCTGCTACCGCTTTCAGTCTGCGCTGAGGTAACATCTTTATGCACATCAAACAACGTTTACGTTAACGACATTAACCGTCTAGTCGATTTTATTTAATCATAACATCGATACCTAAGTGACGTTTTTAATTGGACTCTTCCTGCTGTTTCTATAAATAAATAAATAAAGAAATAAATAAATAAGGAAGGCTAGGGTAAGATGGGACGCCTCTAAAATTTCATATACTTTTTTTTATCGTGAAATTAACTTATACATATTTTCGAGGTAAAATGGTCTTGAAAAATTTATGAAAAAAAATTTTGTATTGTCTGCTAGGGTGTCCTATAGTACTATGGTATCCCTTGTCATGTTAAATGATTATTCAATATTCTTGTATATATATTTATATATAAATATGAACATGGACATGTGCAGTAGTAAGTATGGTATTTGTTGTATTAAAGATGCATAATTGTCTTGAACCCGGAGGTTGACAAACACCATTTGTATGAACGAGGGATGTAATTGAATGAACGTAACACAGTGAGACAGCTGTATTTGTGTAAGTAATCCAAAATACGTCGTAGTTTGTAGTTTAGTTAGATAATAAGTTTTTATTTTTATTTTATGCACAATATAGCAACTCGCTAAGTCATAGCGGAGAAAAACTCAGTACTAATATCATTGTACCCTGCACGTTACTTTTAAAAATTTTTTAGTTCGTGTGTCACCAGAGTATTTTTCTCTGGCATCTAAATTTCATTTCGAGCGTGTTTAGTTGGTTGAGACCAGGAAGCACCCAATCGTACTAACGAACTTGCAAGTTACCAAGTAGCCTACAAGCTCGAACGACTCGCGGTTCCAAGTGCACACTTGCTTCGTGGTGTGACTCGTTGGCATCATCAACATCAACCTAATTAGGGGGCAGTTCTTACCCTCGTAAAAAAGAGTTGTCAGTGCGACCTACTTTGAAATAATGCCAACATAAGTATTTGTAAAAAAACATAAAAAACCTCAATGTTATAAAAAAAAAAGGGGTTTTTTAGTTCTTAGTGAAATATTATATTTAAATTACAAAATGGCTACTGTGTAAATGTTAAATTCTGAAGACTGAATAACTTGAGGAGAAAATGACAACTCGAATGATGGAGATCCGATCTAGTCAAGAACCAGACGCTTCTTTAGTGTCACGTACACTTGTTGTTTTAGTGGCCGAGTCACCACTTTGGTGTTGAGATATACGATATACGAAACCGAGAAAACGAGATAGTTGGTTGACGTACCGCATTGAGATTGTTTGCACGAGGTACACACGAATCTTAGCTTTGCATAGGCAAAGATTGGGAAACTCGGTTGGTCAGTATTCCTCAACAGTATAACCATTTCTCGACTGCTCACTGGAATTCGTCTCCAGAGTATTGCCAGCCCCTAGATAACATCTGTCCTTGGAATACCTCTGACTTTTTGTCCGCACCAATCAGCTGATTCCACATCTCGTACAAATTACCATTTGATTTAAATAAAATCAGACGAAATAAATGGACCAGTTGGTAAAAAAACCTTTAAAAAAAATACTGCGATACGAATACACAGTATATTATTTAATTCAAATGAAATACTTTTATTAAAGCATTCAACATTCAAAAATGTCCTCTCATGTTAATTTAATTTAAACAAATAACATCAAAGTGAGTTATGTATAGCCCACGTTTTGTTGAACGATCACATCGCATGTCCAATCCGTTGACCTAGTATTCGTTATTCTATTGAACCTCACGTTATTTGATTCAGCATTATTTGAATCGGAAATTCATTTTACACTTGTTCACAAACTCAAATGTTTTGTTAAACTAAAAAGATTTATAAAAAATTCACAAAGCATCCCGGTGTAGCTGAATTTGAAATATTAAACCGGATAACCAGAGTTTCAATAACACACGTGTCAGCGATCAACACAAAAAAAAAACCCAATCTACAAAATTTTATTACTCATACGTCGAATATAACTTCCTAACAACGCTTTGTTTGCAAGACAGTCGACTGATTAGAGACACGAGCACGCTTCGCCAAGACTTATTGCAATGATTATAGTGTATGTCTGTTTTTGTATCGGCGATTCCCCACAGACCCGCGATAATTCATCAGATGATCCTAATGCAGAATTACGGACTTTGATATTCGATAACTTTTTATACTTTGCAAGGATTATCATTAATCATGGAGTTGTGAGAAAGCTCATACCTTTGTGAGATCATATCGATTCCCAATCATGAATGAGCGCTGGGCTGCCATGGGTTTTCTCTCTCTCTCTCTCTCTCTCTTTCTCTCCTTTCTCTCTTTCTCTCTTTGATCGTAACGTTAGCTTTTGTACCCGGTGGTCCGATGCTCTAGTCTAGTCCTATCCACTCCACTCAACCCCACTCTACTCAGCTCTCTAGCTGGCATAACCACGACCACTCACAAGGGCATAATGTATAATTATCGTAATCCCTATAATTTTACGGAAAGCACACTCTATCCTGTATTTATGCCGAGCATTATCTATTCATGCCCGAGCGATGCGTATCATAGTCTATGAATTACTGCATTAATGTACATGTACATCAATACGTATATTTACATTTCGCTCTTGATCTGACTTATATATCAGAACCTAATGCCCTGTAATATTTCATTTCTATTGGCTATATTAGAAATGGTTGTTGAATTATTTTTGTCAATACGCTTCAAGCTCAATGAGTTACGTCAACAAAACATTTTTTTAATAAATTTAAACTCTCATGGCTTTGCAATTTATTTAGAATATACATCCGTATTCCAGTGGGAATTATTTTATTTGTAATGTATATATATATAGCGAAAAAAAAGTAAACGAACGGAATTTCAGTGCGAAATTGTGTTCAATAGTGCGTCGAGAGATCCAGCCAGAAATCAATCTTCCATGCATCCGGTGGAGTTACAAAAGCCTATTTACAGCGCGTGTTCTCTGGTCAATCGGGCAAACAACTTTTTTTTTATTTTTATTGTCGGCTAACAAAGTTCCAACTAGTGCAGTGCGCAGAGTGCAGAATAGGGCGTGATCACGAACAAAAATTTGCCTCGATGGATTGACTATATCGTGCGGATTTAGACTGACGGCAACAAATTGACGTGTCAAAAGTTACGCAAATAGGCAGAGTACAGAAGCCTCAGTGATGTTCTTGTGCAGATTAACGAAACCCACACGTGTCCCATCGATCAACTCGTCCGGATTTTCTTCGTTTTTTAACTTCCTACTATAGAAATTTGAAATTTTTGAAAAATACGAAAGTTGTTCGGATCCCGGAATATTGAGGTCCGAGAAAGCTATTCTGACCATTTATAGATGAACATCCGTGTGCATGTGTGTGTGTGTGTATGCAAACTTTTTTTGTCAGACGATAGCTACGGAGTAGCTTAAGAATAAAACGGAAAATAGAAATTTTTTTTTCGTCAACACTGAGCTTTGAGTCGAAATTTTCTATCGACTTTTAAAAGAATTTCTTAGACGACGATCCCGAAACAAAATAAAGGCATTCGTTGGATGCTTGGAGGCCTCGGGGGTATCAAACCAGTCTTTCGGAAGTACGCTACTATATGTAAGGGAATGAAAAATATTTTTTTTCTCAGCACCAAGCCGCAGAGTCGAGTTCGAAAACAGCGAGAAGTTTTGGGGCTATCGTAGGGTCAACCGTTTTCCAGGTTTTTCTCAAATTTGAACTATCATTGGCAGCAATTGATGATAAGCATACACAGAAAAAACAGATATCTTGAGTCAAGAAAATATTTTTGAAGACAAACGTTTTCGGGAACCAAGTCAAGATTTTCTTGAGCCAAGAGAATTCGTCTTGATTGGAGAAGATTTCTACTTTATCTGAGAAAATTTAGGTCTTCAAAAAAATTTTCTTGAATCAAGAATATTTTACCTTCAATCGATAATTTTTTTTTTGTGTGTACGTTAAATGTGTTCTCAGAATTTTTTATCTGAATGTCTTTTCTCAACAGACCAAATAAATAAAGAACAGTGGGGACAGGGAAAATTTGATGAGGCTATTCATAAAAATGTAAATGCTTGGATCCATTATTCCGTCTGGGTAAAACGTTATAAAGTCTATCAGATGTTGAGTTTGCATTCGTATTCGCTCGATCGCAGAGTCTTGGATCCATTCCAAGTTGTTGTTGAGGACACATAAGTGGTGTCCCTTTATTTATTGGTACCACTCACGGTCTAACTAACGTGACAATGCTCTATTTTAGATTGTTTAAATTATCCCTTTAACATACCAATCCATTTAGACAACAGAATTTAACCAAAATAACGAAAGTTCTTACTCTTGTGCGAGTTGAGTAAACGTGTCATTATTATGCGATGACTATGCGCATATAAGACTTTTCCTCTTTGATGCAACGCTAACAGATGTCACCCAGACGCGTGCTCATCCGTGAATGTGTAGACATGTATCTCGTGGCATTAGAGTGAAATGCGTAAAGTGGTTACACTTTTAGGACTCCAAAGAAGCTGTTAATTTAAGTCTAAACAACTGGCCGGAAAAAGCATCTCCCTCGGAACTTGAAGATAAAAAAAAAAAATAAAACATTACATTATGTTGCCTCTTACTATTTTCTTCAATAAATATGTACTACACTTAATTAAACTGTGAAAAATTCTTATTTTTACTTCAGTTACAAAGATTTCAAAAGTAAAATAATGCAGTCACATTTTTGCATATACACAAAAAAAAAAATTCCCGACTGAAGGTAAATATTTTTGATCCAAGAAAATTTTTTTGGAGACCTAAATTTTCTCAGATAAAGTAGAAATCTTCTCCAACCAAGACGAATTCTCTTGGCTCAAGAAAATCGTGACTTGGTTCCCGAAAACGTTTGTCTTCAAAAATATTTTCTTGACTCAGGTATCAGTTTTTTTTGTGTATGTTTTTTTTTTTAATTGGTAGTAAAAAATGAATAAAAATAATTACTGAACATTAATTTAATAATCAGTAATTAAATAATGTAAAGTATAAAAAATTTGACGATATTATTAATTAAAATATTTTTTTGGCCGTACATGTACACCAGGATTTGATTAAATTATAAAAGCATCCGAACTGGCTCTTCAGTGAAATGAAATAATAATTTAGCTCGAATTATTTTATGTTTAATAATGCCGCCTGGTATTTTGTCTGGAATTTAGTTAATAAAATGTACGTACAACGTTTATTCAGATATAAAATAAAGTTTACGGACGGCACGCGCACGTTTTTTTTTTTCTGTTGAAAATATGTACAGCAATTATTTAAATGAAAAACCGATGCGTCCATGACGAATTTCATAAAATACTACGCTACGTATATCAGAGATAAAGCTGCCCTATACTCGCATTGTTTTATGCATAAATGTTGAATGTTAAACTCAATCCACGGATATTCAAAATTTTTAAATAAAATACCGCGTATTCACTGAAAACTTGTCAATTCAAACAAACCAATATTTTTTTTTTAATAATTTAACTTTTATGAATGCATTTTATTGAAATCCACAGAATATACTTTTGCATGCACACAATACAAGTCTAATGCGCACATGAGCATATGTGTGTGTTGCGTATTCATCGAAAAGTATCTTAATCAATAAACAATGAATAGGAAGTTGCACCTTCGGTAATTTGGCTTCATTATACGGAAATGAAGTTTATGTACAGACGAAATGGAGTTGTTTGATGCACGCGCTGCAATCCATTGATATCCCAAGTCTAGAGATTGCAGTTGCGTGACGAGAAAATGGGAGAGAGTAGAGAGCAGGCCTGACCGGAAATGATGCGACTGGTCAAACAATTGGAAACTTCCCTCCGCAAATAACCGGAAATTCGACAAAAATATATTTATATAGTATATATATTTGCCGTACACAGACATGGATATAGACTGAGTGCGCACAGTGTGGATGCAAAATGCGGGATTCTCGGTGTGACCGCTTTTGTGTAGCTTGATTAATTCGACAGTAAATATGTGAAGGTAAAATTAACTCGATATCCATCGATGCGAAACTATCGATTGTAAACTGTACATGATACACTGGGGTTGTTGTCTAAATAAAGAAATTCATTATACGATCAACGGTGATGTTTTTATTTAATGACGGGATTATTGACATTTGCATTACACCGAATTTTAAAAAAACAGGATGACAGTATTTTAAATAAAGGCTTGGCTAAATTTGCTTCAAGTTAACGCTAAGTGAATTCCTGACGAATATGTCTGGTAATTGTAAAAATGTTCAGAGTAATAGGTAATCAAAAATGGTCACTGAGCAATGAAGATGCTGCTTGGAAGATTCTCGAGTATTGAGACAGTCAATGAGCGTGAGGTGGCGTTCGTTAATTGAGAATCACGACGACGTACGTGAGCTGCGTCACCAATAATCCTTGAACTCGATTGTAGTTGCTCTTTCACAGTCTGCCTCCCTTAAATCTAGCTCTTTTTTTACTTGCAACTCACACCTCGCTCGCAAACTCAAAGAGCTCGGGATAACGAACTCTTCTATCTTCGAGGCTCGTATCCAGGATCGTTCGTTTTCCAGAATAGGAGATAGAACCGGTGTAGCACACTGGTACCGGAGGATGCTATATATACACACCGATAAAGAGAAAAAGAGTGAGAAAAATGGCCGAGGATGAATCCTCACTACTTTTCATCTAGCTCATTTTATCCGCAAGAAAGAACAAACGAGTGAGAACATATTTTTCTTTTTTATATTGCTCTTCCAGGGAAAAACTTATTTTTTTTATAAAAATAAGAAAATGAAAGAAAAAAAGTCTCGAGAGCCGGAACTTAATTTCGGATTTTGATGGCACTATTTGTTAAGTAGACTTGAGCTTTTTTTAGTGCACTCGCTACTTGATATTTTATATTTTTTACATTAATAGTAAAACTTTTTCTTAGGTTAAGTTACACAGCCAGTTCAACTAGATTTTCAGGCACGTGACCTGATTCCAGTAAAATCTCATTGCGCACCTGTGGTGCTCCCATCTCTTGGTTTTGCGTTCTCCCGCAGATGCAACCGCCTCTCGAGTTTAGTTCGCCGACATGTATTATACCCCGGCTTTGGGTAATGTAAGCTTTGACCGTAAAATAAATTTTAAAATTACTCGACAAAATCCCGTATCACTTTGCTCAGTACTTACTTACTTAAATAATAATGCATAATATGTATTAAAACTTTTATTCAGTTAAGAAAAACGAAAAAAAAAAAAAAGAAAAGAAACTTGAATTACTTAAGTGATTTACATCGAATCTTTGAGTTGAACGTACTGGACCTACTGGACTTACGCTTATCGAGCAGCAGTCAGCATGGAGCCTGATTTGTCGGGCAACTCGACAGAATTTTTTTGCGCCTGGCTGGCTACCCTCATTCACTAGCCAACATAGTCTTTTCATCCTTCGTTTTCGCCTTCGCCTTCGTCTTGAACGTTTCTTCCTCCCCATACATTCTTCTTTTTCTACCGTCTCATGTCCTCTCGCCTCTTGCTCTGTTTTTGTCCCCAAAAGACTCTGTAGTGTAGGTGATACATGGATAATATGTAATGTTAAAGCCTTATACTTTTCAAGACAAGAAATTTTTTGGATGACCAGTATTTCAGTCTGTTTCAGTCCCACTCCTTTCGACACGAGACAGCAGTGTTGCCAAGGCAAAGGTCGGAAACTCTTTTTCTGAATCAAGAAAACGATCTTTCTTTAGTTGATGGGTATCAAGTCGTAGATGATTATTTAGAGAAAAATTAAGGTCTAAGTAAGCCATACAAGTGTCAGTGTGTAATTAATTTAAGACAGATGGCTACGAAAATATTTTTAAAAAATAGTTATTTCTTGTACGCCGAAACATCCGGGCATAAAGTCAAAACTAGTCTATACAAATTGCCGTATCGTGTTCTTACGACATCTGGTTAGAATTTTCCTGGACAAATAGTCCGTCTTACACTTTTATGGCCTTAAACTAAATGTTTTAGTACCGAGTTACACGAGACACACTGACAAGTTATAAAATTTCTTCTTAGAAATAGACTCGGTAAATTATAAATATTTTTCAGGGAAATATTTAGCTTTGGATTGTATATATTTTCTAAATAGGGATAGAGCAAATAATAAAATAAAAATAATAATAATTAAGTGGCTGTTTCGAATCAAAGGGACATCTTATCTACAACTCATCGCTTTAAGTGTACACAAGCTCTTATTTCTGCGGCGATCTCATCTTTCACACAGGAATGAGCATCTCAGTTGCTTGTCATCCGTCCAGCTTCTTCCGGTGTCTGCCTCAACTTTTGGGTCTGAGTGACGAATGATCTCAGTCTCAGCGTATTTTCGGCACTGATCTATTTCATAGGGCTTTTGGCTCTCAAAATTTGAAAATCACCTGTTATGGGGTAGCGACGTATAGTAATTCCATCTGAAATTGCACACTACACTCTCTCAGTGGAGAGTTTGATCTCAGACACTGTAGTCAAATATCAAAGAAACATTTTTGCCTGACACACGAAACTGCCGACTCTCAAATTCCTTTCGGAATATAACTCCCAGCAATTACCGATCGAATTTAATTACCCGAACTTCGTGTGTTGCTTTGACTAATTTATTGATCTATTCAGCATTGGTTTTCCCGTTACATAAAACAAATATAATTAATAAAGTATTTTATAAAAAATTTAATATAAAAAATTTAATATAAAAAATTAATTAAACAATTTTTTAAATTATATACATATTTTTAAATAATAAATGAAAAAACTTTTGAAAACCGATATTAGTTGCAGGACAAGTGGTTCGCGCTTTGTACTCATCTGAGTATTATTAAAAAAAAAAAAGAAAAAAATATAGTTTGAGGAATTTCAGCTGATACGAAAGTTCTGATGTCTCGTTATTTTGAAAACGCGCAAACTAACGAGGGTGAATGTATATAATATATATATAATATATGTCTAAAACTCAGACTGGAGTGCTAGAGAGTTGGTCCGAGTGCTGAGCAAGGATTCCAAACGCTGTTCTCTCAACTGAGTTCCTCTCATCCTCCTTCAATCTACTCAACTACATACAACATACCAGTTCTCACTCGTATAATATCCGCTGTGGCCTACAGGCGTGCCTAAAAGTCGAGGATCTGCATACGAGAGGCCACCGGCAGGGGAAACCAAACAGCACACACATATACATATTAAGTACACACGCGAGTACCGAACCGAGTTCTACGGATTTACAGATGTCAACTGTTTTTGTAGTGGCAGCTGTGCAGGGCGGAACGTGCCGTAGTCATAGTCTCCCGTGGCATACACCAGTAGAGATATATCGTCGAGTGAATGTAAGAGCAACTTGGAAACCTATATTCGCACATTACACACTAAGGATACCGGTAGTGAAGCATATCCAGTTACAACCTATAAATACCTTATATCCCTAGAGTTTAATGCTCGACAACGATTAGATTCGCTGATACCCCACCGGCGTCGATCGAGACCCATACTATAATATCAGAGGGTTCATATTCTATTCCATCGAAATGTCGAGCTCTGCCTAATTCAGCAAAATTGGTTCCATCAGTGTCCAAACTTATAATACACATAAATTTTTATCCGTTATCCGACTTTTTATTATTATTATTATTATTATTATTATTATTATTTATTGTTTATTGACCATGAAGTTGTAACTCCTTGCGGCCATCCAAAACAAATACATTTTATAATATAGTGTACATTAGTATAATTAATAATGGCGATAATTTACAATTATTTAACATATTTAACACAAAGTAATCAATCAAGTCTCCATCCCAATCATCATTCAATCATCAAATCGTAATTCTCACAAATAATGGAAAATATTCAGCTATTATTACTCAAAAAATATTCATAACTTGATTTACGGAATTCCAAGAAAGTTGGTTGTTGTGTACAATTTGCTGATAATTTATTCCAAATTCTTATAGCACTAACCAGAAATGACTTATCATATTTAGCACTATGACTATTAGGCAGCCCAAGATAATCTTGACGAATATCGCCTCTGCGAAAATGAGGCTCTATAATGGATAAATCATTTCTAATTAGTGGTTTTTGATTTAGATACAAAGCTTTATAAATTAGGCATGATAAGAAAAACTCACGCCTGGATTTCAATGTCAACCATCGTAAGCTTATGTAATACGGCGTTACATGTTCGTACTTAGGTATCCTAAATATGTACCTAACGCAAGCATTAAGCTTTCTTTGTAATCTAATTTGTTGTTGACTAGTAATATCGGTATAAATTTATTATTTACACTGATGTTTGTTTTAAATAGACCCCATGACTTATACATCATGATAAACCGGCATCAAAAATATAATGTTACAAAGAGGACATGGTAAAACTAGCAACTACTGCAGTTTTTAGTTTAACTGACTTGAAATTCGAGTGGAAAAAATTTTATTTTCTTGAAATTGGATAGTCTGTGCGTATGTGCTGACTTGGAGTCATCGTACAGCTAAAAATACGCAATCAATGACTTTTCTATTTTTATCGCAGCTTCAGGTGGCCTCAAAAAAGGTCGCTATGGAAAATTACTATCGAAATATTTTCGGAACTATACCAAAAAAGTAAATAAATCAATGGTTATATTGATTGACTTGATAATTTTATTATTTGATTGCTGAGAGCAAGTTATTATCGAAGTTCTCTGTTTATATGACGTAAACGAATAAAAGCAAGGGATAGCATCGAGAGAATTAGTATTGAGCCCGTTGAGAGTCGATCGAACGGATTGAAATTGGCGAATCAACTCACGTACGATATTCTCCTCAGTGGATTTTCAAGTCGTAAATGGACTACGTGGCTGGGAATAATTTTCCCTCTACTGTTTTCCAAACAATTTACTTACCGAGTAACAATATTCATCAACTTTTCAGTATTTATTTTAAAACATAATAAATTGGATAAAAATAATATATAGTTACTCGATAAACGTAAAATATGTTAAGCAGAGAAAATAAAAAATATTTATGTGTATCCGACTCGTAGCTCCATATCCGTAGATTTCAGCTAATGTAATGAATGTTTATGAAACCGTTTCGATAATATATGCCGGTCAAGGTTGATACATATATATATTTATACATATACATTTAAACCAGGCAACAAAACAACGTCGGGCATCCTGAAATTTTATCTCTCAAACTCTCAACATTTCTGTCTTTTATATCCATTGTCAGTTTATCCGATGCCCTGTAAATCTGTTTTCATACAAAACATTGGATACAATGTTCCATTGTGTTCGAGATGAACTAAAAGCGATGCCAAAGCCACGAACTGCACTTCTATTCACTCTCTGTCCGTATTATAATGGTTAGTATCAAGCAATACACAAATAACGTGAAACGGATCCTCTATCCATTCCCTATAATAATTATTCTAAATGCTCGTTTTTTACAGCAAGACACAGCTTCCAATAAAGGCTAAATTATTATTTAAATAATCAAAAAAACTATATCAACATTTTTTCGCTTTTGTGTGTTCAGCGCTCGCAGAAGAGATATTTTTCATTTATTTTCAATTCAATATTATTTAATTAATTATTTTCATTTTATTACATTGAAAAACAGCGAAACCCTGCACAGCTTCAATTAGTGTACAAGTACAAGGCAATATTCAACTATAGTAAAACTTCCAATAACGATATCAATTTTTCTCATAAAGTTCCAATTCTTTTTTTTTTTTTTCACTAATTATAATTTTTCCTTTGACTCGCGCTTGCTAATAAAAATTCAATATTATGAATAATAAATTTTAAAAAAATATAAAATTAGATTTTAATGAATATTTGAGTAATTAAAAGATTTTATTTAAAAATTTGACGATTAAATTTCAGTGTCCCTTTATCTATTTTAATAGTGTTCCGGTTAAAAATTCGAATAACGTTTGATTGCATAGAGTGTGGAGGAAACAATGAAAGCAACAGGGGTGCTAAAATAAGTAAGCAAGGTGCAGACTCTCACATCGACTTATCCGACCACATGGCACGGGGTTGTAAGAGAGACCATCTGCGTGCAAAATGCTAATTCCACTCGGTTCACACTATCTGCGAGCGATATCGTTCGGTATATATTTGTGTAGATATACATATAAGTATAAATATATAAATAATTAGGAGAGATAAGTGTTTGAGATAAAGGGCCTCGCCGTAGCTAATAAATAAAATAAAACAATTGATTGATCGGAGAGTTAACTACCCGGTGCTGAGCGCTGTAAATTTGTAATTGATCCGGTGATTTCTATGGCATTGAAAAGCTCCTACTACCGCGGATTAAAATGCTTTGTCAGTTTAATTGCACAAAACGAATGATACAACAGTGACTATTAAAATTGTTGATTGGAACTCGGCAGTTGATGGTTCGGAGAACGGACGAGTTGGCTGATCTCTGTCCCATCTATCAGTACGATGGTTCAACTCATTACACTTTTATTGCGAGTGTATTATTGCAGTGAAATCAATTTTCTATCGGTACGAGTTCTCCTGGATATAAAAAACTCAACACGATTGATACTGTTGTAGCTGGATAACTTACAATCTCTTAAATTGTTGCTCGGAAACCTGTAACTCATAGACGATACAATACAAGAGCGAAAATTGGACTACTCGATGTCTGCTCTCTTTTATCTGCTCAGCTTTTATTTATTTTGTTCGTACACTGAGTTTATCGCATTACAAATCTATTGTCCGACGTAACAAATCGCTAGGGACCACCTAATCAGAAGACTATTCACTAGCGCGTTTCAAAATCTACTGTCCTTTGTCAGGCGCATCATTAAAATCGCGTTTAGAGGATAGAGGAGCGGTCGGTGAATTTTCTAAAAGGGAACCCGCGGACGGCTGAAAGTTATTTCATCTCTTTCTCGGGTTCTCTTTCTCTTCAGAGAACTGCAAGCATCGTCTATAGTAGTAGGCAGCTAGAGGTTGCCATGTCGGTGTCGGAGTTTTGTGGCATTACAATGAGCCCACATAATAAAAGTTTTTCACATGGGGGAGCGACCTGGTTTGCTACTAGCTCAATGTGTTACTGAAATACAATTTGGATTAGAAACGAGATTTGTGGTTCAAGTAGCTTGCTTGGGATGGCACCACACATAAAATATATATCTATATATATATATTTATACAATGAACAGGAGGACGATGAAAATATAGTGTAAGCAAGTCACCAGTTTTGCTCAGTAAATCACTCACTTGTACTTAGGATACAAGTAGCTTAGACTATTGAGTAAATTTACTAGTTCAAGTTGATGAAAATAAGGGAGATTAGTTTAGGTCACTTTGTAAACGAGTCTATCTGGGTCAAGTCGGAACTGTGTGGTAAAGTTTCTTTATATTGTGAGAAATTCGGTCTACATGTACATCAATGTTCGATAAACAAACTTAATTAAACTTTGTAGACAGCATTTATAATCCTATTTCTCAATCGGATAGCGATCCGTTGAAAGAATCTCGGTAAAAATAAAACAGTAAACTATTAATCGACTTGGTCCCCATTTCATCCTCTAGGTATCACGTGATCAAATAATAAATATTGGCTATTATTCGAAGCAACTAATCTGCACAGTTGCGCATATTCCGGTGGGACATTCAATGCCTCTGTATGTATATATATTTATATATGTATATAAAAATAAAAACCCGCGCTATATTCGGGCTATTTTTTATTGGGGCCATTTTTCACCGGTATTTTGTTACCAACCCTAACAAACAATCCAATCTGGACGCATATCGCATATAACCATTTAGAAGCGTACGGATATTGACTCTCACGTCATATTTATCATTTTCTATTATAACTATTACTATTACTATTATTGTTATTGTTATCATGGTAGCGCTATAGAACGCAAGCCAAGCCAGCTAAATATATTCTAACACCGGGTGTATTGTCTCGTTCATACATCAGTAATTCGAAATTATTTTCGAAAGACTCAGCTATTATATACGTCATGAGCCGAAAATTTGAAAAATGACACAGTTATGTATTATTTTATTCAGCGAACAATGTCCATGTATATTATCAAGTAGAAAAAGAGCAACATAAATCTTGAATTCGAACAGATGTACTGTCGATTGTTGGTCCTTGGTATCAATGGATAACCGTTGGATCCGAACCTTGAGAGACAGTAAATGATACCTACAACAGAATCTCGAGAAACTTTTATTATCCGAGCTCTGACACCTCTACGGCCACTTGTCATACACGCAAACATGTAAGTAAATATAAACGGTATATAGTAAAACTAGACCCAGCGGGTTTTCGGTAGCCTCTTGATACTTCCAAGTGGATTCCTCGACACTCAATGGGATTTTATATTTTATATAATGCTCACGCATTTACAATAGGATTGTAGGTAAGTCTCAGTCTCAGTGTGAGTGTTACTCGATACACGCGCGAGAGGGTCACATCAGGTGTCATCCATCCGTAAGTACATATAAGGACTTACTCTCTGAGAGCTGTAAGTATCAGAGGCGAACCGAAGAATGAAAAATGAATAAAATACTGTGTGGTTTGGGACCGGCTCATAATTTAACATCAGGTTGGAGGACAATCGTCGCTGGGCAAAGTGTTTGGACACCCGCTGTCCAATGTGAAAGAAAAAGGCCGGCTTTTATTGTAGGTACTCGGCATCAATAAGCTCCTTATCCATCTCGCTGAATATGCTTGTAAGAAAATATATACATATATATAAATATAAAGGTGTAGTGGTTATGTGGTTTGGATTTCTCGGAGATTTTCACACGAACTCCCCTCTCTGTCTTCGGAGAAAGTGCGTATTATCTGCGTGTAAAACATTGTTGAGGGTTCATAGTCTGGTCTAGTCTAGTCTACTACGTAATGATGGTGGAAAAAGAATAAAAATAAAATAATAGAATAGAAGGAAAAGAATGAAGTGAAAAAAATAGGAAATGAGTATTGTAGACAAGCTTGCATGCGGTTTCATTGCATTGCGTTTCAGAGAAATAAGCACCTGGAAGTTTAAAAGGGATCTCTGGCAGCGAGGCAACGTTGCCTGGGGCCGACGTCTCGCGTCTTGTGCAGGATTTTTGCTTGGTTTGAATACTAAACGCGGGGATAAAAAGTTTTCCGGTCGTAGTGTAGTCGGGCGGTTTTTTTTCTATACCTCAGGGGATTAAAGTTCTCCTTTAGCCCAAGGCCTTGTTTATAACTATCCTCGGCAAGTTTTTAAAATACCAAAGCCAAGCATCGATTACATAAAATCTATGCAGATAACTATCTTGAATTATTTTTTATTCAATCGATTGTGTTACGAACTAACTTTCCTGAGTGTTTTAAACGCTTCGTTCATCGGGAGTTTGTTTAAGAATAAATTGTTTGCCTGTGCGAAACAAATGAAACGCGAGGCTCCAGTTTACTGTGAGGTTCTGTAATCATCAAGTCTCTCGTTTGTTTACGGATAATGTTTTACTTTTTTAGTTTGACCAGCAGGTGAACACAGATAGAAGCGGTGAGCTGTTGGTCAACGGTAAATATCGATACACACTTGGGGGATACGGTCTGCGGGTTAGCAGCCACTATATATATCTACCGACGTTTATGCAAACTTGGTGTGTAGGGTCGACAGGTGCCTCTTGGACGGGCAGGACGCAGGATCGTTTGAAGTGGCCATATAATCGGTACTTGGAGAACCAGGCAAACATTTTCTTTGTGTTTGTGTATTATCTGATTTTTCCGTGTCTGCGATATGTATACACAAGATAAAAAGCCTTCGGCCAGGAATGAGATAAAGAAAAAATAAAATTTAATGCCTGTCGATGTCCATGCCCATGTAAATGCGCAGACTACATGGGGATTTAAACAAATAGACATTTTACGACTGATAAAAAATTATTCGAGTTGTTAATTTAGTTTGGAGATTGGAATTATGGGATATCCAATTGGTGGCTGTGAAAACATTTAGGGTTGATCGGAAATGAAGGAATGGGACAGGACGAGCCCTCAGGGCCTTTTATTTCGACTGAGTGCTATTTGAGCTTAAGAAGTTTTAAGTGATGCCAACTGACCTTGTCTATCAAAAAACAGCCGGCGCGTGTCTATTATTGGCTCTAAACATTGAGGGCTGTACATCTATACTGCTTAGTGTACATCCACACATTGGCTGGATAGGAAGCCTGATGTCGCTGGTGATAGTCGCTGCGCATCGGAAGTCGCTCAACGACCGAAACAGCTGAAAATAAAAAAAACTCGGTTTCAGTTAGAGTTGGCCCTCGAATTGCCAACGATTTTTTATCTGGATGTTTTTTAAAACTTTTTTATTTCGCTAAGCGCTGCAAGTCAGCTTGTTTGGTCTTTAAACAGATCCTCAAGTGTATACAAGTGAGATAGGAGGGAAAAGAGTTTTCGAGAGTTGAAGATTTCTGGAGAGGCAACAAATCGTCCTTCGAAAAGAATTTCCGACGCCTGTCAATGCACTGAACATTTTTCGAGTGTCAACAAACAACAGTCTTTCAATACGTGACCTGTATATCGATTTGATAAAGAAAAATAGGTTATCAAATATTATTTAAGAAAAATTGGCAGATGACCTCTTCCATTGATAATTCGTTTATAGATTTTTTTTTATGAAAATTTATTAAAAGAGTGGAAATAATTTTTCTAGTGAATTGGAATAGAGGAACAATCTTTGATGGGCGTTTAATATTTCAGTGCTTATCGAAGGCGAGGTGAGTGAAGCAGAGACAACTTTTCATGGACGTAGAATATTATAAGACCGGAAATGTAATTTGGCAGAAACTAAAAGAAGAGCATCGGTCCATGGTTCCGTATATAAGTGAAATGCAGATTTTATCCTCGCAAATGCTGCTTTCAAGTTGAAAATGTGCAAAGAAAATAACGTAATTTTTCTTTGTCACTGAATTTTTTCGACATACATCTTTTTACCAATGAAATATTCCATTAAATTTATTCATTCATGAATATATCATCTTAGAAAATTTATATTTATTTACCTTGTTCATTTATAATTTACTCAATTTTTATTTGGTAGTTTAAAAATGAAATTCAAAGTCAAAATCGATCAATCCAACTTTGAAATATTATCTTTTACTTTTCTCACTCAATACCTATCCTACAAAAATTTACAGAATAAATCGTGGGCGAACAAAGATGATACTCCTCACTCAATGTATAGAATAACAAATCACTCGGTCATACTTCTTCTTCCTCCTTCTCTACATCTTGCATTTCGCACACTTGGATAATCATTAATGGACATTGGTAAGTTAACTCTCTTCATTCCCTTTCTACCTCTATCTATCTTTCTCCCATACCCATGGCATCATCGTTTGAAAGATCCACTCATGGCACTATCAGTCTCCAACGATCTCTTACCAAACACGCTATATTCAACACGCATAATTAATCGTCTGCAACAACACATCGGTCACTATTCCATAAATCACGCAATCTCTTTTATTTATCCACGTCTCCTTCTCTCTCTATATCCCATTTAATGTGACACAGTATTTTGACGAGCATTGTCTAACGCCAAATCGATCAGAAATCCCGCCCTTTGACACTTTACAACACAATTAACCTCTACCATTTATTAAACAATATTACAATAAAATTACTTTCTCTATATTTTCAAAATCACAAAGTTACAATAATCTTTTCCGCATACGCCACTGCAAAGGTTGGGCCAGCGGAAAAAGTCTATTTACTTAACAAATCGCCCCGTAAACTGAGCAACCGCGAACCGTGACTATTAACCATCAGCCAACGGGAAGTGGATTCAATTTAAAAACCCGAGTCGAAATATTAGACGTAAATTGAACGTTATAACGTTTTAAACGTAAATTGAACGTTTTCAACGTAAATTGAACGTTTTGGACATTAAAAACTCAATTTGACAGCTTTTAACTTATTCAAAACGTAGATTGGAGTATCATAACTTGAAAACGTAACTAAAACCTATTTAGACTTACAATAAGAAAACACAAGCATTCCAAAAAACTAAAATCATAACTCATGAAATTACCAATTTTTTACGAATCAAAATACAAAAAAATCGTTCAATATACTTTCAAAACGTTCAATTCACGTTTAAAGTGTTAAGAACGTTCAATTTACGTTTGAAACGTTAAGAACGTTCGACTTACGCCTAATATTTTGACTCGGGAATATAAAAATTTTCAAGTCCTAAGTTGAGACATATGCCTGCTGATAATGGACAAAGACGTGTTATCGACAATCGATCAAGACTGTTCCCACTTGAATCATCACAGAACTTGATCCATTAACCCTACAGACAGTAATATTAATCAGCGCTGCAGACGACAAATCTATCGAATGCTACGCAATATATGTGCAATTTAACGCATAGCTTTAAGCAAACCCTGATAGTGTGGGTTAGTAGTAGAGGGCCTGCCTCTAACGTGTGTTCCATGTGCATCTGATATGTATACAGAATATATATTATATATATACATATATAGATTTACATGCACACGTGGTATCCAGGTTTGATTTATTGGCTTATTAACGTGACTGGTCATCCGAGCACACGATTCCGATCATTGAGTTCCCGCCTGCACTGTACAATTTATGTGATCATGTACATTATTATAACTATAGTATTAAACATACATATTTAATTTATAAATATAAATTATTTATTTTCACGTCAGCCCTAATGAGCGTTTATATAAATTTATATTTTTCTTTTGTCGGGTGATTGTGCTAATAAATTACACGTTATTAGCAATAAGATTTTTTTCGAAATTAGTCTTTTATTTTTTAAAAACCAACCGCGATTTTAAAAGCGTGTAGTCATTGTGCAAACTCGGTGCTCAGGTGGTCCGACGTAAAATGAGCCACTGTGCACACATCAGCGCTCCTGTCTATACAGACAAAGTAACCCCTGCAAGGATCACCACAGTAATACAGGGGAGTGAGCTCCTCTATTCTGTTTTATTATTTTATTTTCTATTATACTTTTTTGGTGCATGCTCTATATTTATACTGGCGTCTCTCTCGCGCTTTATGTATTCTCTGCAGCGTGCTGACTAGAGCTCGGGTACCCGGTTTATGATCGGTGCCCCAAGTACACCTAACTCTTCCAAAGTGCTTACACGGCTTAGACTCGGAAATCCGCTTGGATTAAGGCCCGTTCGTGGACTATTCTAGAGATAATTCGAATGTGTGTGAGTGTGTGTGTGTGTGTATATGTGCGTTTGTGTCTTCAGTTATTCCACAGCAGTGTTGAACATTTTAACGAGAGTATACTCGGGATATGCCCGACGTTATATAACCGGACACGATTGAATTTCGTATTCATGTCAAACCGGAATTTAAGGAATAAAGAGATTTCCATCCGGACAAAATATTAAATAAAAATACTTTTAAATAAATAACGCTGTGAAATCAATTCTAAATTTAAGTAAATAATTATTATTCACGGAAAGAAAATTATGGGAAGTTTTCCTATGCATTATGGGAATGGTTCCCATAATGGTATGGGAATAGTACCTATACTACTATAGAAATGGTTCCCATATATTATGGGAACCATCCCCATAATAGTATGAGAATAGTTCCCATAATGATATGGGAACTATTCCCATAATATTATGGGAATGATTCTCATAATGGTATACGAACCATTCCAATTGCATTATGGGAATCATTCCCATAATATTATGGGAATGGTTCCTATAATTTATGGAAATGGTTCCTATCAATTATAGGAACCATTCCAATAAATTATAGGAATGATTCCCATATTATTATAGAAAGTATTCCTATAAATTATAGGAACCATTCCTATAGTGTTATGGGTATCATTCCCATAGTTATAGGAACTATTCCTATAATTATGGGAACCATTCCTATAATTATAGGAACCGCTCCCATAATTTATGATCGTAATTCCTATGATGGTATAGGAAAAAATTTCACAAAATTATGGGAACCGCTGCCATAATTTTCTTTCCGTGTTGTTATTTATTTTTTGTTTTTCTGAAGACGATTCGATAATATTATTATATGATAATTCAATTTACATTTAAAACAATATTATTCGAATATTAGAATAAAAGTGAAAAAAACTGGTGTATTTTTGTTGGGAGTTATCATCGTCGAAACCGGTCAGTTGATTTAGGACCGAATTTGATAAGTAACCAAAGAGATGGTTGACCTAAAGCAAACAAAACTAATTAGTTGGTGACAGAGACGAGTATTTTTATCAGCTAAATTTAATTGACGGTGAGATTTTATTATGTGTGCTCAATCCGCATTGTAGCTAATAAAATTATTATTGAACGGCTGATTGCAAGTTAATAAAGGCTATTTTTATGCACCCTCATTGCCAGACTATAAATCCGTAACAACTGTTGTCGTACACTGGCTCTGGTATAAGACCGTATTAAGATTAAGCCCGTTATTTAAATGCAGATCACCCGCAATACTTTGTCACTAATTTCGTTTTAATGTAAGTGTGCGTACATTAAATTGTATTGAAATGAATATGCGTCCAACAGAACACTCCCGACTATCGCACTATTATACATTTAAGTACAGTGCTCGACGTGTAGTGAGCCATGTACCCAATAAATTAATAGTCTATCTGATAAATTAAAACAACATTTAGTACCTGCGACCCGGCTATTGACACTGATAACCTCAGATTAATATTTATCGGTTGGTGTTGTATCAATAACACGGTAGTACGGTAAATATTGCCGGCATCTTGAGTTGTGTTTAACGTATCGTGTACTGTGTTCTGCGTTCTGCGGGAGCGTGTCCTAAAATTTAACGCGCTCGTAAACTTGTACATGCGCTCGAGTTACACGGTAAGTCGAGCGAATGCTATAAATTCAATGACATAACACATTCGCGCTCAATCGACGAAAAGGTTCCGTTCCATTCCGTTTCGTTCTGGCTCTCGCTCATTCTCTTGCTCATACTCTGGCTCTTACTCTGAAGATCTTGCTTCGGCAAAGCTGATGTTGCTCGTAAATTTCGGACAAGTCTGGCTGTTTCAGAAGATGCTTCCTTTCTCACAGCCTGAGATCTGCTCAGAGAAGATACTCGGGACGTGTTACATGCTGCTACTGTAGACCTATCCAAAAAGGATCACCAACTTAATACCTCTTGTATTTATGTCGGTGTGTGTACTAACAAATACATACAATGATATGTGAAGATATACGCATGTATGTATGTCTGAATGTACATACATGTTTGTTACTTTAAGAAACATTTCACCTTCCACGCTACGCCGAGAGTTTGAACTCTACAGAAGCGACGTTGGGTTGGTGTGTTTTTATTGCGCTTTTTGTCGAGAATAAATAAATGTCCTGAAATGGGTGTAGCCGGGTCTACTTGGAGGCTGGGTGTCGTATAAGTTACGGTTGACACTCGGGACTTGGGGCTCGGGTACGTGAGAGCACAAGGATGAGTTGAGAGAACGAAAGTAAGAGAGTCCGTGCTGCTGGGGCTGGGACTGGAGGCTGGAGAGGATGAGACACTCAGGCTTGTATTTAATCCTTTGAAATAGGCCCCGAGCTGGTTTTGATCGAGCCGGCGACCGGTCTCATTAACAAGTGTGGAGCAGATGTTTTCCACGAAGGCGTGTTCGCACGTGAATAATGCAGTATTGCGTGGGGATCGCAAGAATAATTCAGTCACTTATGTCGTCGGCGATGTCGTGAGACATTTGAATTCAAGGTAACGATTTTATTTTTACTAAAGTTACTCGCCTACGAGTTGATAGGCACTTGTAGTGAGTGATAGATGCTCAGGTAGTTTTGAAAGTTAGTTTTGAAAAGGCTAGACGACGTAATCGGATGATGAAATTGGTTTTTGATGGGTGATCTTGCTAGACATTATTACGAATGAGGATGAAAATTAGATAACTATCATTATTAGTTTTATTTAATATAATGTATAATGTACGGTGAGACCTCCCTGGGCGAATGTCACAAGTGGAGATCGTATCACCAGCTCTCAAACTTCCGTACACTAAAAGTTTAACTAAGATCGCTGCTGGAGGGTCTAGACTCTGTACTACGACTCGGTTATTGGACTGTAAATTGAATGGATCCGGTTATGTGTCTGTTGTCGAGCCAATTCTCAAGTACATGTTTAGAATAACAATAATTGATTTTAAATCATGATACATCCGAGTCAACAAACTTATCAATCATTTTTCGTCAGCGATGATACACAGTTGTATACTTATACAAACGTAGGACTACAAATAATTAATTATTTACCATTTTACCTGATTAACTTCAGGTTAAATGGCTGAAGCACCGTGGGACATAAACTCGTTCAGCGAATGCCCGAACCCTGGCCTCTGGTATTTTAAAACGGACACGCGATCCATCGTCAATTGTACACCAGTCCAATATCGAACAATATTACATTTTATTAATCCGTTAAATAAATCACCTTGGCAGTGACTTGAAAAATTTATGTCCTCAAGAACCCGAGGGTCAAGACACGTTTTTTTAAAACAAAAAAAAAGAAAAAAAGGTTATTGAATGATGATTTAGTGTTAACGAGTGAAAAAAGAGAGTAAGTTTATTGTCAATAGGTTTTCGCATACTCGATCCGTTTCCAGCCCCTTAAACGAGCACATATATATATAAATATATCAGTGACTTTATACATTATACTAGTCCTTATACCAACTCATATTTCTGACCATCTGGACCAGCACCCTAGTGTCCCGGTGTTATTACTTAATATCACCTAATCCATATTTCCGCCCCCATAAATATATATATCTATACCTATATCTACAACATTCGACTCATGTGTTGCTGGCGAACTTTCTCATTCGTTCAGTACTTTCCTCTCAATATATTCGCTTGCCCTCACACTCCACATGCTACACTCTGAACTCTATATCCTCCTTCACTTTCTACATCGGAAATTATTTACAGTACCATAAAATACAAACCCCTGAATACTATTGATTTAGTTATATATAAGTAATTTGAATATTTAATAGTTTAAATTTAAAATTCAAAATGTTAAATGAATAATAGTTGGGTAGAACGAAACTTGTATGACGTTTAGTCAGAGTTAACTTTACTAGGTACCCGGAACACGAGGTGTGGGTAATGGTAATGGTAATGCTGATGGTGATACTGATGGTAATGGTACTTGCTAAGGTCTAATATATACAAGCAGAGCAAGTTGGAGTTGAGAGTTGCGACCACATTGGGAGGATTATTAATGGTAGCTCTGAATCTCATGACGCGGTTGTGGCAAAACCGTCCACTGATCTTACGTCTGTACAAGCTGTGACTCGCGATAGATCTCTGAGAAATTTGTTTAGCTGAATAAAAGTGTACACAGTAAAAAATCACCGGGGTAAGTCCAAACGGTGTAGGTGTTAAAATTATCGGTGTTAAATTTACCCCCGAAAGCGGTGTGAAAATAACGACGCCACCGGCGTAAATATTCTGTACTGGTGTTAAAATACCGCCGCCACCGGTGTAAATATTCTGTACTGGTGTTAAAATACCGCCGCCACCGGTGTAAATATTCTAGACCGATGTTAAAATAACACCGCCGCCGGTGTAGATATTCTTTACCGGTGTTAAAATATTTTATTTTGTGAATATTTTTACTTATTCGATCACTATACTTGTTAATAAATGATATTTTTTATTAATTTTCATAAAGAACTGACATTTTTTGTGTTTTATAACCTTTAAAGTTAATACTCCAAGCGGACGCAATTTACCCAACTTTTACACCGGTATTACTCCGCTTTTACACCGGTTTTACGCCGCTTTTACACCGGTTACCCCGATTTAACACCGATATTTTTAACACCGGTGTATTACTCCTCCTACGCCGGTGTAATTTTATTTTAACACCGGGCGGAGTTAAAACGAGTCCATTTTAACACCGCTCTTTTTACAGTGTAGGTGGAAGTGTTATATTTATATATATTTATTTCTCAGCCATTGAAAACGACGATGCAGTGACCTTTTGGGTGGGTGGTCCTACAATTTGGTCCCTCCTCAGTCAGCTCACTCATAATATTCCTCTTTTAAACTCCTTAAATCCCACCCAGCTCTGTCCGTTGGTATAAGCTCGCACTTCTTTAATATTCAGATCCTTATTCAAACCTTGGCACAGTTAAACAGACTTCCGTATTCGTTTGGTCCAAAGCTTTTATAACCGCATTTATAATGTACACTTAATAACTCGCGTAATGGGTTCAGATAAACCATGACCATTTTACCTGTTAATACATTGGTTTTATAAATTAATATTTATAATCTGAGCTTCTCAACCCTTTCATGTACTATCAGTACTTGTACTTGTTAATATTGTATTTAAATAACTTTTAAATTTAACTCTATTTAGCAGATTAAGGATATTTTATTTTTATCATTTAATCTTTAGATGTAAAGCAGCTTTTGATAAATGAAAATGTTTTACTTTAATAAGATTTAATATTTACGAAGAGACTGAATTTATTTATAATTTTAATTTATAAATTTAATAAAAAGTTTTAGGTCATGTGTAAGCTGAGCTGAAGAAAGTAAATTGTAACTAAAATATAAAATTAAAGTGACACCAGTAAAATAAACTCAATCAGTTGATCATTTTTTCGATTAAAAAGTTTTTAGGATTTTACGACGGTCATTTGGAGAACGGAGAAATGTTTGAGCGTGATCGTCGAAAGTTTGTTATACGGATAGATGTCTATATGTGTACATATATACCGATAGAGGCAAAAGTCGAATCGAATCAGAGTTCGTACTCGTAAATATTGATGAACCCTCTCGTAAAGTTCACTCACTCGTTTTACAACCAACTTGCGCCATCCGTTTACTCTTTTTATATGTATAAATATAGATATAGATGTAGATGTAGATGTAGATAGATTCTTTAAACAGTGTGTCACGCGGCGACAATAAAAGTGATCCCGTTCCAATAGATCAAATCCATCTATAGACTTTATTTCAAATTTAACTTAACAACTTTTATGAGAATCTAACTCATCAACTTTCTCTTCAAAGTTTAATTAAAATTATTATCACTTTTCGGTTACGACTTTCTATCAAGATCGAAAAATGGGAGTTCTAAAAATTTCTGAGTGAATAAAAAAATTTCGTAGCGAAAACAATTTTTTTTCTTACGACCAATTGATTTCATGCAGTCTTAAAACTTTATAGATTTTTTTGAACGTATTATGACTCAAAAAAAAAATTTTGTTCAATAATGACGTAATTATAATAAAATTATGAAAATACTTTTTATTAATGACTGAAAATTTCCGCGGGTGATTCAATTTTTTTAAATTTAAAATAATTTGAAAACTCACTACTCAAGTAGGTTTTAAATAATAATTATCATATTATCGGTATTATAAGTCAAAACTTTATAAACCTGGGAAAATATAATTTCTCGACCATCAGCAGCAGTAAGTAAGCAGACGGGTGGATAAAGTGAGGGCAAATTAGACGGTAGTAACTGTGTCTGCACAGTGTGTATGGTTCTTCTCTTGCTATAGAACACCATATTACTCTCAATATATACATGTATAGACATACCTACTTTATATAAATATAAATATATATATATATATATACTTCAATCTATATGTAGATATATATTTCTCGCGTGTGCAAAAGCTCGGTAAGCTCTCGTAAGGCAGCATTAATGGCCTAGCTTTATTCAAAATTTAAGCAGCTTACAGAGTCCATGTAGCTGCGGTAAATCAATTGACTGTATTTATAACGTTAACATTAATACAAGTTACCCTGACAGGAGTCTAAACTTTTACTCTATGAAATATTGTATTTCATATTATTATTGTGATTTTAGAGTAACCTGACATGCGTTTACACTAAATTATATAAGAACTTGTGAAAATATTATCCTGATAATTTTAGACCGAAAACAAAAATATCATCAAGCATACACACGTCTAATTACTCCAATATTTATTTCAATTTAATTTTTTTGATTGATTGTTCTTGTTCTGGCTTTTAGCCCGGTTGTAAAAATTTTTCCCAGAGACAGCATTACTAAGAGTAACTTTCATGACCATCCTGTAATTTATAAGCGAGCTAAGGTTCGACGAACGCACAAATCACATTCTCGACATCACGACATTTAGAGTCTCGGATATGGACCAGCAGTTTAGTAGTTTAGCAAAACACCTCGTGGGTAAGTGCCGAGCAGACTTGTAGGCTTACTAAAATTCAAAACCTTTGGAGTGGACGATTGATGGGGAAAAATAGGACAGGAAAAGCTCGAGCTTCTTAACCAGAAGCTTGTAGCTCGTAGCTTGTAGTTTAAAGCACACGGGGTTTCCCGGCAGCCCACTACGCCCCGATAAATCACCCGGGTAATTAAAGATGTGTAGAGATAGCCGGCGTTGAGATGTACGATATAGCACCTTCTATATGTGGCTGGTTGGACGAAATGAACGTGCGGGATACACTCGGGCATGCATTATACATGCGCGGCACGATGCATGAGGTGCCGCTGCCTCCACTGCCGATGATGCCACACACTACCACCCACGTTGGATCAGAGAGACCGTAAGATTAGGCGTTAACCCGTATAAGCGATGCACTTGCTCGACTATGTACGCATCTGCTTTTTATTTCAAAGACTGGTGGGACTTTTCGTGTACAAGCTGCTTCTGAGAGATGATTGAGGAGATTCGGTTGGTTGTCTTTTACGACGGTCACCTTCAAACGCAAGCAATATTTATACGACCTAGAGCAACAATTCATCCGCCTTACTCCACAATTAATCCTATATTATATAAATAAATGTCTCAAGAAAACTCTGACTGAGAGCCAAAGCGGTGTAGTCTTTTGATTTTTTTTTTCTGCGCCAACAAATATACGAGATGCAAATTACTCTGTCCTAATAATTAATTTCATCTTTGAGAAATTTATGACTGAAGAATTCATCTTTTAAATTAATCTGATGCGTGCATGTATAGTTTTCGTGGTTATAAATTTATCCGGAGCCAGTTCGTTGGGCGAAGAGAGACCAAAACTTGGAAATCCACTTGGGGAATGGGAGAGAAAGATAAGGATAAAGATTTAGAAGGCGAAAACAGTAGGCGATAGATTCAAGCCCTCTGAGAAATCAGCACTGGGCATGTATCGGCGCGATGTTGGCGTTTCACGTCGAGCCGGGAGCTATTTATGCTTCCAATGCGACTATTTGTTAGCAGGGGGGGCTAAGAAAATTCAGAGCTCTATTTGGCAGAAAGGATATCGCATTTTGGTGTACTTGGTGTAAAAGGCATAGAATGAGAGGCAAAGACGAGGTGTGCAAGACTAGACTCGGAAGTCCGAGTTGCGGTGAACAGCTTTCTGGTATTATATCGCAGGCCAACAATATTCCCTAGCTCTAAACTTGAAACGTGAATTTATCGCGGGCGATAGGCTAACATCCGTTTGCACGTGTACCTGCCAGGTCATTACAAATTTCAGGTGCACATATCAGCATCAATAAATAATTCACACTAGGAAATTTTCAACGCCTTGTATTGATTCATAACTTCCTTCCGTACATAATAGACTCTGTTTCTTATTCATCATTATAACATATGTACAAACAACTCTTTGACAAAACATGAGGCCATTGGAGAGATATCTCCAACGGAATAATAATAAAAACAACAATAATAATGAAATGTGGTTGACTCAAAAGCCTGAGCAACATCAAAAGATAATAAAGTAAAAATACAAATCCATTTACTTGAACAGGAAACTGTTTTTATTTAGCTCTCTAGTTTTATTTTTCTTGTGACGCAAGTACAACCTTAACCGTAATCCGGGCTATCACTTTACAATACTATTATATGTTTGGATGTTATATGTGGATATAATGTATGTAAGATGATGTACAGCATGGTGGAGCAGTTTTGATGACAGTGATGCGCGGACAGCAAAGAGACTCAGAGAAAAGAATAATATTGACTCAGCAATACCTCCTCCATTTACGTATCCCAGTACACGAGGCTTTAAAGACGAACGGGCTGGCTGCTTATATATATATTTATAAATATATATAGTGGTTTGAATGTGTGTATTGGGCTGCTTCCAAGCTGACCTTTGTCGTACGTAGTATGATAACTCCTTTAAAAGTGACATGAGCACGCTACTTCAATTTCCGTGATGGAAAAATTGAAATGTAATACCCAGAATACGTTTGTTTTATTTATTTTTTTTATCAGCCTCGATGTTCTCAATCCATACCATGTTCGTTGTAATATCGATGAATATTATTATTGTGTTACATAAACGATGAAAATTTTTAAAAAATGATTTATCAATTGAAAAATTGAGAGATTTAAAAACCTCGAGGTATTAAGAAATAATCTTCGGAATACAGCGGAGCAAATCTGGTGAAAGCTGCAGCAAATGCGACGGTTGGCTGATTCATATAAGAAATAAGCAGCTTTAAATTTTTTGCATAAAACTTTTTATTTTCCATTAGTGTATAACATGTTTTTTCAATTCGTTGTTTTTAGAATAATCACGTCTATTGCTGCTCTATTGTATACTACTTTGGATTTTTTTTTTTTTTTTGGTATCAAAGCGAATCCATTGACACGGAAATCATGTTTGCAATTAATCGTTTGACCTGCTATAAATATGACTGTGTAGAGTATTAATGTCAATTGGCACAGAAATCCGCTTATCGATCAATAATAATAACTCTACTCATACAAAACAAATTCATATATATCCGTATATAGAGAAAGGGCGGGCAGAATGGAGAAGCTACGGAAACTTTACTTTTTTATCTTGATTGCGATAAATCTTTATATATATATATATATATATATATATATATATATATATATATAGATTTTTAGAACTCGAAAAAATTTTTAATTGCCATGAAATTTTTTGTTTTTTCATTTTAAGGTAAAAATTCAAATTTGTGTACCCGTGAAAAAATATTCTGATCAGACTATATCAGGCCTGATATGGAAATTGGCCATATCAGACTATATATGCTTTGATATAAGTATATCAGACTATATATCAGACCAAATTTATTTAAAAAAAATATGTAAAAAATAAATATCAATAAATTTTTATTGTGTATAAAAAAATCTATCGTGTTCAACTTTCATGACACATCTTTTCGAATACAATTTGAGGTAACTTGATATTTTTAACTTCTATAAAGGCTTATCAAATTATATCAAGTCTGATCAGGATTTTTATTCACAGGTATACCAATTTATATATATATATATCAGACTATATAAAGTCATATCAAGTTATATCAAGCCTGATCAGGGATTTTTTTTTTTAAGTATATCAAAGTATATATAACTTTATAAGGTTATATCAGGCCATATCAGGACCTATTAGAAATAAATATAACATTATATATGAGCTTATCAAGTTATATCAAGTCTGATATAGACATATCAAATTGATAAGGCTTGATCTGGCCTGATATGGCCAATTTTCATATCAGGCCAGATCAGGACCTATCAAAAATCAAATATGGACATATCAGATCATATCAGGCCAGATATGAACATATCAAAAATTTTGATATGGCCTTATCAGCTCATATCAAGCCTGATCAGAATATTTTTTCACGGGTATAAAAAAAAAAACAAAATTACTGAAGTAAGCCCTGGAAATCTCAAATTGCTTTGAAATAATTGTAGATGTAATAAATTATGTTTTAGAAAAAATAATTAATTATGCAGACATGTTTATAAAAATATGTGTTAAGTTATCTTGACTCATCAGAGCGTGTAGTAGTTTATCGAGGGCGGGGATTATCCACGCGTCAGTTTGACGAAACCCTCAATGGTGCTGGCATCAGAGAGTTTAAAGAGTGGGAGTTGAGGAACTATGGTGCGACATCCTCTCAATCATCATTACATTAGCGATAATGACCCATTAACATCCGTCAAGTGGCTGTCGTTAATACCGAGCGTAAAATATTAACGTGTGTTCACGTGTGTGTGTGTGTGTCCGTCGGGAGAGTTGATCATCGTCAGAGCAAGTCTCGCGCGGTGATGACGGAAATGCTCAAAACAATCACCGGTTCGCATCAGCGCTTCTACGCTATATACTACTAACACAACGTCCTACGACAACAACAGATCAACACTACGAGACCAAGAGAATATTGAGGATTAGACGTGACTGACATCACCAAGTCCCAGTACACAGTATATCTGTGAGCGTATGTGCGTGTATGTGGATCGTGCTGCTCCGTCCACTGCTGAACTATATGTTCTGGATCTGAACTCTAGACTCTAGACTACTTTGGACTCTGGGCTCAGCCTGTACTGTGATGTGGTGATGTGCTATACCTTCGACTGCTCCAGCACACTGTCCCTCAGGAGGTTTACAAGCTCGGACAAAAGATATTAACTGGTCGAACGAACGTGCCAGAACGTCCGGGCGTTAACTCTCTGTCATTCCAATGACGAACACGATTCCCATCGGCAATGCACTTTCGCGCCCACATATACTTTACTCCACGTACTTCCACGATGTCAACTCCGACACGACAATTCGTTTCTTCTTCAACACAACCACACAGCTAATGTTCATATATATATTTAAATATATAAATGTAATGGCTAGCCACAGGACGTGTAGTAGTGTTAGTACTAGTAAACGTCGGCACTTCTTTAACTTTAAGTTTGCTGAGTATCGTGTTACAAAGCGTGTTTATCGACCAACGGTTATTTTTAATAGTACTTGTTAACACTACGACAATTTATGGCACAATGTAGTTGAGCTATTGTTTGAAATCATTTAGAATTTAATTCTCATATGCGTTGATTTAAAGGATCGGAAGCTTGAAGGGAGTACTTTTAATTTTAATAAAAACTGGTGGAGATTAATGACGAGATATCGGTTGAGTTATAGATCCACGAGCTTTATTTTTATCTTTTTTTTTTTTTTTTGCTGCAGATGACACGTTGAGGTGTTGTACGTGGATATCGAGATATAAAACATTAACGACACGCATCTTGGTGAATAAATCGACTTTCACGCGCTCCCGCGAAACATATCGTCGCTGGCGACGAGGATGAACGAGCCTCGATTTGTAATTATTCTGAGGTACATGGCGCGAACGTTAATTCGATTTATGGGCTGCAACTGCGTGAGTTGTGAAAAATGTATATGCTTAGTGTATAAATGCGTGAGAGGATAGTTGCTTCATATATATATAAATTCATCGTGAACATTTTCGTCGATTCTGACCGTCGGGATCGAAGATAGAGAGAGGATGAAAAAGGGAGGAAGAAAAAAATAAAAAGGGTACAGAGCCATTAATCATCAACGAGACAGCTCTGAATGTGTTTTACAGCTGAATATATATGTGTGTTGTATATCTGTAGGTAGGAAGAAAGGATAAGTAAGGTTTCATTGAGGAAAGACGCTGGGAACGAGTTACTTGGTGATTTTTAGCGCCAACGTTAATCTGCAGACAAGCTCACGCGAAGGAGATTAAACAGACGGAAAATTCCGTTTTGAGCTAAATGTGAGAAAATATAAAATGGCAAAATAGTGGATTAAATGAATTAGATAAAATAAAATAAAATAAAATTGCGTGTATTTACTGAGGAGTTTTAACCTTTTTGCCACGCTCGGAGCGCTAATTCGTAGCCGTAAAGGAAGATGGGAAGGTGGAATTCCCAAAGGACATAAACAGCCTGAGGGCATCGCACCGAGCGCGTCGCGGCATCTTCGTCTTCTCTATCCTTGCAAGTTGCTGGTCTGTACCAGCGGCAAGGGTTGTTAGCCTGGTGCTTAATTAAATAAAACACCCCAATTCTCATTTCCAAGGCACTCGAGGGTTTCCAAGGACCAGTCCCTGAGATGTTTCTCCAACTTCTCTTACTATCTTTCTCCGGGTCCGTGTCGTCCGTTTTCCTTGACTCAGTTAGCAACTTTATACAAATAATAATTCGGTCAACCCATACTGTCCACTTTGCTCACCATTTATTTCTTAATAATTCTTCAATTAATTTATATAAGAACTTAACTCAAGAATTGTATTTATTCAATCAACTTGTGAAACAAAAAAAAGTCAAAAGATTTTATTATTCAGTTGCTAGTCACTTGGGAATCATTAATAATGAAGACACCCGCACAAGGTGGTACAATTTGCCAGAGTATGACACGTTAATGTGCGGCTTCCATATATGAGTTCGATAAAGTGGGCTGTAGGATCATCGAGCAGCTCGTGTTGCACGATCATGTGCTGACTAGGGTCATACTGGTAGTGCCCGTTGTTAAAAACGTATAAGCAGACGACTAAGAATAAGGGTGCAGCGTGAAAATCAAATGTACAACGTCCCAATAGTCCCAGTAAAGTAAAGACAAGACGCCTTCTTCGTGTGTCGCGGATCGCCCACGTCGCGTCACGCGAGACTGATGGAGGTCTTCAAGCAGACCCTCAACTCAAATCCTCAGCCACGCAAAACCTTGACTGTATTGGTTGGATACTACTCTCTAGCCACATACTCAATACAATACACGCAAAAGATCATGATTTCATGTCCAAACCAGCATAAACTTTGTAGTATATATATATAGCACTTTTAGTGGATACGATTATGGGCACGGTGTTGTTCGGTTCGCGTTAGCTGTAAATGTGTCTCGTTAATTCAATATGAAAGCCAGTGCCGATATGCTTACACCTCAGCACAAAAGGAGCAGAGCATCGTCAGTATTGGTCCCGTGGTTTCGTGTGCCGAGCAGCTCGAAAATCGATTTAACATTTTACGAGGACAATGCCCGAGTATAAGTGCTGTTATCGGCAAACTATACAACCAAACACGTGGGATCTCATGCTCGATACAATAGTTGCATTATGTGGACATTAACTTGGTAGAATATGCTTTCCTGAAACCAAACGTTTGCTGACACAAGATGTCCAGGACCCACCAGAATCGTTTCAACTTAAGAACCACTCTCCAATTATTTACTTGTGTTATTTATTTCATTACATTTTTGTTATTACTTATCGTATTTTTGTATACTTTATGCACTGTAAATTGAGTATGCATATTTAAGTTCAAGTGGAAACGTTAAAGAGCCCGAAGCTTTTAAAAATCGACAAAAGTGATGATGCAATCTACGCGCGTTCATTGATTACAAAATATATGTTTTTTTAAAAAGTTTTTTAATAAATTTTACTTCAATAGATATAACTTTCGACAATAATGAAGTAGTTCCAAGAAAATAATATTTTTTTTATGATTAAATTTATAAAATAAAATAATTTAGTTTGAATTGAGCTTCCCTGTAAATTGTTTTTTTTTTTTTTAATCTTGAATTTAAAAAAATTAGAAGGCATCCGAGCCATCATGGACACTAAAAATCCATTCCAATATGATCATTAGGGTGGGCCGAAAATACACTTTTTTTGAAATTTCATTATGAATACCAAAAATATTTTTCTTTGTACAAAAAAAAAATGTTTTCGGAAAACAAAAAAAATTTTGGATCGATATCTTCGGCTCGCCAAATCCCGTTAAAGTTAGAAGTTGTTTAAAAATTATTTTCCAACTTATTTTGATCGGAAATTTAATTCTCTACAAAAAAGGTCCTATGATAAAATTACGTAAAGTTGATAGTTATTGAGATAATTGCAATTTTGTTCTAAAAAATATAATTTTTCAAGATATTGTCACTTTTTCAGGGTACAATATGAATTTTATCATATAAATTTAATGGAAAATCGAATTTCTTACAAAATTGGTCTTTTGGTAAAAACTTGAAATTTATAGTTATTCAGAAGCTGGCTGATATATGTTTAGATAGTCACATTTCTCGTTATTTTGTGGTTTTCACCAAGAACTGCTATTATCTTTGTAACTATCAACTTTGAATAAATTTTAATTAGGTCTGTTTTGTAGAAAATTGAATTTCCTACGAAATTTTTATGATAAAATTTATTTATACCCTGAAAAAGTAATAATATTTTGAAAAATTTCATTTTTTTGAGCAAAATTGCAATTATCTGAGTAATTATCAACTTTACGTAATTTTATTACATGACCTTTTTTGTAGAGAATTAAATTTCCGATCAAAATGTGTTGGAAAAAAAATTTTAAACAACTTCTAACTTTAGCGGGATTTGGCGAGCCGAAGATATCGACCTAAAATTTTTTTTGATTTCCAAAAAATTTTTTTTTGTACGAGGAAAAATATTTTTGGTATTAATAATGAAAATTTAAAAAAAGCGGATTTTCGGCCCTCCCTAATGATCATACCCAAATATGTGATTCATTCGCATCGAGCCCGGTATAAATATAGAACGTATGATATATTGACTGCAAGCAATATGTAATAACGTCGAGCATAACTGTACGCCCACTTACTATGTCGCGCAGCGAGTTAAACATTCGCGTTATCACACAGCTAAGCTGCCTTCTCAGAGGATACTTGGCTGTGTTCATTTGCTGACTTAAAAGTCACCGACGACAGCGTGTAGGTGAATTTTCCACTGCGTTACTCTCAAAAGTCACGGCTAATGTTACATTACGTCTTCGTTAGAGTCCGTTAGTACAAACCACTGCCTCGTGGCTCACAATATTACTCGTGTAAGTACAGCTAGACTGACAGATTTGATCATTTATTTAAATAATTGACGTAATTGGCTAATGGAAATTTTAATAAAGATCTATGAACGCGATAATGATTATGATTAGTAATTACCCTCGTCATTGTTGTAATAGAAATTTCTCATGGCAATTATTTTATTTTAATTCTGCTGGTGGAAAAGTACTTTCACAGATCCATCACACATCGTCCCAAAATTCAACAAAAGCCAACTCTATTTTTTCCTTTTATTATTATGAGAATTATGAATGTACATTTTCATAGCTGTGTAACTAATACCAGCATCAAAATGCCAGTCGAGGATTTTACGTCTCCACTCGATCAATGTCTTGTCTGGTTTTTTTTTCTAAGTATTAGTATATTAATGTACTTACTAAAATACTCTTTGGGATGTATATATATATCGAATAACGAGCTTTCAATCATACTTTGTCTCATGAATAACAAACAAATGCAATGGCTCAGATAAAGCTAATCTACGAGAATATTTCACACGGATTAAGTTTCTGGCGAATTTAATTAACTTTGACATTTATCGCGTTTATCATAAGTATCATTGTGTCATGTGTATTTGTCACTTGAGTAATTTCCGACACGTTTTAACTTAATCTCTATTAGCAGCGAGTTTCAACTATTTTAGGTATACATATTCAAGATATATAGGGGAAGGGGGGGCAAAACGGGATACTTAACGAAAAATTTAGTTTTTAGGGTCATAAATATCAGAAAAAAAATTTTTATTTTCTGCGGGCAAAATGGGATATCCCAAAAAAAAGTAAATTTTTTTTTTTTTTTTTTCAAGTGAATAAAATTGATGTAATAATGTCTTTCTAAATTGATGTAAGTAATAAAATTTACTCTCAACATATTTTTAAAGAAGTTTTTCCTTGTTATTTCTTTTGAAAATTTGAAATTGGCGCCAATATTATACTTTTCGCAAAAAATATAAAAATGTTTTTTTTAGCTTTTAATAGTGTAAAATGATACTAGATGTCATTTTTGACCATTTTCGAAAGTTTTTCGAGAAAAAAAAATTTTGACGAAATTTTGAGGGTATCCCATTTTGCCGGCCTATCCCGTTTTGCCCCCCCCCCTTCCCCTATATTTTATGCAAATAAATTGTTGGAAAAATTTTTTTCTTCGAATATAAAATTCTAACAATGGCAAAGTATAATTAGTCAAGTGTGTAAAAAATTTTTAAAAGGCTTGTCTACTGAGTCAGTATCAATTATCGGTGACAATCTTCCCAGTACAATTTTATTAGCAGAAGAGTCGATTAAATAAATGCAATTAATGAAGGGGCTTGATTAACGACATGCAACAGATTGTAGTTAGAGATTTGAAATTAGCATTGCGGGCAGGGTTGAGAGAGAATTAAGTAGCGTGAACAGGAGCTTCAAATATGACCCTTGCCCAACACGAGGATTCGTAGTATCAGAGTAGAGGTGGTGGCGCCAGCGAACTTAATTGCCTTGAATTTAATGTGCGATTTCTCTCACTAAATTTCCCGGCGGAGTGTAATATACTGGGCGATATAGCTCTTACACAACAGTACATCTACATGAATCTACAAGACGTTGTTATGCTAGAGAGCTTCTCGCCCTTGGAATCTTGCTCTTGTAATTAAAGTGTGTCTTGTCACTCTCGTTTTCATAATTGCAGATTGTTAGTGAAGCACTTGTGATTTTCTGTAGTCCATAATGTTTCTAACACTGGCATTACCGTAAGAAGTTGAGTTTAATTGTTTGCCAGACACTCACTTCCTTTTTGTCTTTCTTTACCTTAAAGTCCTTTGTCTTCAGCAAAAGGTTGCACATGCACACAAATATGGAGGGACATAAATTTCGAGTACCCTCATTACGTGTTAATTCTCAATAAATTCAAAATAAAGACAAATGGCTCTTGGGAGTACAGCTTTTAGCTCTCTTAAGACTAATCGGTTATGAAATTTGCTTTTTACAAGACCCCAAGTTGATAATTCATGATAAAGCGGATTGTGGCTTTTTTACCAACCGCCCGGAACATGATGGTGGAGGATTTAGCAGCATCTGAGTGTCTGCGTAAGTAGCCGCTAATAAATCCCGTTGTCACGAGCGACAGTCGCGTTGCATCGAGCAGATGGGCATTAGCCGAGCTCTGCCCGGTTGATTCTCTTGCAACACTTGGACTATCAAGTGTTTTGCTTGGCGCTGCAACAGCAACAGCAACAGCATTTACAGCATGGCTACTAAAGGCTGTACATTAAGCTCCAAAGGTTTTGCGCGACTTGCTTTCTATTTTGCTCCTGGACAATATATCCTGTAAAATTGTCGTACTTGAGTAACGAACACATTAATCTGCGCCCCAAGTATACAACATAGGTACTCTCACCAACCCAATTGCCAGGGTTCCACACAAGTTAAGATCAACTTGTTTGGGTTTATAGCTAGCTAACCAAGGTTGCGAATAACCGTCTTCGGGTTGTTGACTCGATACTAATTCGATTATCAGCCACCACTCGACTGTAATCTCGAGACTTGAGACTTGTGAAAGCCAACGAAATTTCTCTTAACAACTCTCCGACACATACCATAGTTTACTCAACGTCTTATTCTCATTTCAACTTTAACAACAAAACTACAATAATAATAACTTGCACAAAAATAACATCTACTCAAGCAAACACATTCAGTTTTCCAAAAGACTCTATACATATATATGTACACATAAATACATATGACAACGACAAAAGCTGACGACATCTTCACCTAGCCAACTCTGGCCTGAGAGATATATACGTAGCAAGACACGTTACATGTCAGCTGCATGTTCTTTTTGAGTTCAAACATCACATATGCGGAGGCCTTTATAAATTCCTCCAGGACGTTACTCGTCTAGGATTTATTAGACGCGCTTACCAACGTTTTGTTTTCGACTAACAGACATACCCACACACACACACACACTTGCACTCGCATAAACAGCGAGCATAGAGGAGTTTATATGACGAGACAGAGAGTAAGAACTCCAACCAACAAACGGGGGGAGGGGGATCAGTGAAGGAGAAGAAGGTGAATTGCTGGTGGCTCGTCTCGAGAGTTCTGGACCACCTACACAGAGAATCTTCCTACCTCGTTTGTCTCGCTCGGGATCGCGGACCCTCTTCCTTCTCCTCAGCTTATCCTCCATATCATCCTCTAACAGCTTGCGCCACGAGGCCAAGCGCCGTTTTGTCCGCGACTTTATGGCTGTGTGTTTTCCGATACACACGACTATCGTGCAGTGCTCGGTAGGCTCTTTTCTTCGTTCTTTATTTAACTTTGGGGCTTTCTCGCTCTTACGAATTGCGGCAAATTCCCGAGAGTTAACTCATATACGATGCGATATGTACTGTGTACACAGAAAGCGCTACCTCCACGCCCACCCTGTCGACCTTTGGGATACACGTTTTATATTACTACGTGTTATTATGAGGGATCTTCTCGCTGCACTCGGTAGCCCGCAGGATGATTATGGGATATGCGAACCCAGCCTAGCAGGTTCAGGATTCGGAAACTTCATTAGCTCGAATATTATTTATTCATATAATATATCTACGTAGATATACACGGCTTGGTAAGCTGATGCATGCATGAGCCTATTTATATATATATATATATATGCAGTATCTTCATTCCCAAATCCAGGGTATTCAATAATTATCGTAATTACTGGCTGTAATATCTATGAGGGTGGCTTAATGAGACCAGTATGTGCGGATTGTGTTTATTCCCCGTGCGTATCAATTCCGACTGCTGATGGCAATGTGTTTTCTTTCACCCAACTTTCTTTTGTCCCAGTTCCAGACACAACCGTATTATATTGAAGTTAAATTATTCGATGGACCCCTGGCATTCAGGGCTGTCATTGTCGTCTATCTCGAATGAAAGATCCGGCTGCATCTTCATTAGTCACGATGTGAGGCTCTTTACTGCTATATAATACACATCCATCCCTTTTTGCCTTGAACGATACGATAAATAAAAAAAAATCTTTTGTAATTCTTTCCCCCTCATGACCCAAGGTGATTTGCTCCGGGGCACTATCATTCAGACATAGATATATAAACAAATCTATAGACATATAGACACATAGACTCGAGTTCCAAAAGAAAAAGAAGATAATTAAAATTTTCAAACAAAGAAATCGCATTTTGAATTAATTTACTTGAATGAGTATGTATTTGCGCAATGGAAGTGTGTATCAACAGAAACTTTTTTCGGCGATAAAAAAAGCAGCAATTGAGTGTAGTCTGGTCTGGGCTGATATCTACATTTCAAGATATAATATGTGCCCGTTGGTAGATGGTAATATTTTTCAGCCGTAAACTTTGAGTATTTGAATGGCAAAAGATCCATGTTTCACGGGTGATGTTCTAAAGCGATATAGAATACGTAGGCAATGCCAGAAACTCGGGTTCTAGAAATATATGTGTGTACCCAGTGCAGCGAGAGAGATGCTGCTATGATCCTTTGATCTCGTGGATATTTGTTTAAAGAATATGACGCTCTGTTGACTCTGGTATCCCTGGTGATGGTGATGGTGATGGTTAGGCGGGCCTCTACTTGCACAACCGACTACTCGATACCATCTACACACATCTCTCGTCTCTTTTTCCTCTTTTAACTATCTTTCGTTTCATTTCATTTACTTGGTATGCCTCCTGCTATTACACCCAGTTACTTACTTACAAAGAGATTTCACATAACAACCATTTATTTCATTTACTGTACCCAGAACGTCTATTTGTATCGCCGCACACTTCCCGATTGAGTATTTATAATACGCTTTTCTTTGTTCAACGAGACCAAGATCTACAATAGATCCCAACTATATTCTTAATAGATGCACATATCTTGCCTTTGATCCGGCGTTACCTCATCGGAAAATAATAAATGTTTATTCTTATTTAACTATACCCACCGATTCCGGAGATAAAATTATGACTTCACTTTCAGTTACGAGTTCAGAGTAAATATTTAACGTCTACGAGACGGTGTGAATGGAAAAAATAAATATATTATTTAATTCTAGTCTCCATGAATCTTAATTTAACGTTACGTCTATATATAAAATCAGCACATCAGCATACCGATAGTCTCAGTGTGAAAACGTCTTACTTTACGACTAATACGCGGAGTTAGTGCCAACTCGTAGTCTGCTGGACAGTTAAGAAGAATGAACATGTGCCGGAGCCCACGTTAATTTGCATAAGACCTCACGAGACACTCAACTCTGCAAAACGTGCACATGCACTGCACATACCTCCACCCATAAAGACACACATGAACACCCACACTTTAGTGTGCCTTGAAAATGTTTGCCTAAAATTTAGTGAAACATATAACCCCGTTGGCAGTAAAATATCTAACGGACTAACTTGTTTCATATAAAAATTTCATTAAAACAAAGCATAGTTCAATTAAGTTTCTCGAATATTAATTCTATTATTTCTTTGTTGAATTCCCCGCTGATTAAATTTAAATTCGAATTATAACTTTGTGACAGATTTATTATTAATTGTGATTCGAATATAACTTGACCCAGCACTGGACTTTGATGCCACTATAAATAATTGTATGAATACTCGACAGCGATGATTGAATGTGGTATATTATAAAATAAATGGAATTTATATAAATATGTATATCAATTGATATTAAATACCAAGCTTTTTGTGCTGAGGCATGTATTAATTACACATGATTGCTCACAACTAAAGTCAGCAGGATCGGGTATTAATTAATTTGGCATATGGACATCGATATCGAGAATTAACAATGACATTAAATTAAATTAAACATTAAACAGCGGCTATAAAATACTAATTTGAATCAAGGGTTTGGTGATATGAGTGATCATTAATGTTTAATGTCTGTCTGTATATTTGTGTGGAGGCTTGTGAAAAGCATTGAGGCAAAAAAATATATGTAATGTATGTATACCTGTGGATAACTGTGGATAAAACTACTGGGCATGGGGAATGAAACCCAGTTGGTGGGCTGTAGGTAACACGTGGGAGGTCTCCCACTTTGTTTATGCCGGCATATAAAAGTGACGCATTGTTATTACCAGAATAACGTGGTAGATTTGTAAATCAGGATCTATGCCGGGTGGCGCCTTAGAAATATTATCATCTCGGTCGTACTTATGTTCTGCTCATTTGGCTCCTGGGTTTTGTCAGTAACGTCCATTTTAGTTTGCACATAATATAATGCCGCATCAGCAACTTCTATGGGATAATAGGTAACACGAGCAAGTTCTAAGTGTCTAAAGGCCAGTATAGCGGTAACAGAGCTATAAATAAAATAGGATTTTAGATGGGATTTTGTATCAAGTACCATAACCAGTTAAGAGCAAATGCCCTGGAAAAAGGATATATAAGTCCATGAGTAGTGTACACAAGTGGCATTGGCATGAATACCTGGATCCTGCTAAGAAAGATTTGTTGAAAATAATTTACCTATTTTTATACACCAATTGCCTCTTTCTGTATTGACATTATTACTAGGATGAGGATTTACAACAAGAATCACTGCACATTCAAGTTATTGTATGGAGAGTGATGGCTCTGATCGCGTTAGACACAATACCGATTTCAGAGTGTGTGATATTTGATCCGCGATTTTATTGGGCTATATATTATGCGCTCAGAGGCTGAATCGCTGCTGGCAATAAAATTTAAATCCAATAGCGTTACGAGTGGGAGGTAAATGGAGATGGCCCGGGCAATGCTACCTAAAAAACCCGGTTTAATATTGCTCATTTTTCTTGGACTATTGGCCTGCCGATAAATTTATCGGGGTTCTTATGCAACCGCTTGCTGTAACTGCGTCAGCTGGTTGACCTGATTTTTTTTTTTTTTTCAATAGAAAATAAAAATACTGCGACGAAAACAATTATCCGACTAATTTTATAGATATCAATTATTGTTTACTGAGTTCAATAACTGTTTAATGATGCAGTGATTATTTGTGCTGCGTAAATAATTTAATGTTTCATTTTAGTTTATGTAATGAGTATTTTTGTGAATAAATGGGTATTCAGATTTATTTTGTAAAAATAATTAAATTTATTGGTGGATATTCAATCGCGATTGATTGTCTAGGTAAAATATATGTGGGCGAATGGAATTCAATTGTTTAGGGAATTTCGGTGAAACTAAAATCGTAAATAATGAGGGTGAGATAACAGATTTTCATTAAAGCTGTGTCAAAATAAAGTGAAGTGAGTTAAATATATCTATACATACATTTACAAGTGAAGTCTAAAGAATCTTTGAAATTATTTTTTAATTTTTCAGTTTTCAAAAATCAATTATTTTTTCTTACTCGACCCTCTCTTTTACATCCATGATTCAGAAATTTATCACTATAAATACGCTGAAAAAAAAAGAACTTACGAAGATCAATATTTTTTCAAAAAAAAAAAAAGCAAATCTCGAGCTGAACTCAGATTTCTTCGATTGAGAAAATGATTCAAAATTTCCAATAGCATAATTCTGTGTAAGAAAAAAATACAGTATATCTGATAGTTTTTTTCTCTCTCAATCTACAAATGGATTCAACAAGCATGAATTACATATATGTATATATGTAGGTAGTATTATCTTTAGAAATCTCAATTATTCATAATTCTTAGTGAATCTTATGTACGTCGAAATTATTAGTCTGCAGGATAGAATAGGATGGCATAGACTATAATAGTACGGAGTTGAATAGAATGAAGTAAAGGGACGCGAAAGGATAATGGGGTCCGAACGATTGTAAGCGTGCTATGTCATTGCCAGTAGAGAAACACCGGCATATTAGGAAACTTTTAGGTGATATATCTTATAAAATAATATCGATTCAACGGGCGTTCATATAAGAAGTAGAGGATAAATCGTAACTTGTGAAAGCTGCCATTTGTTACGACATACTATGGCGAGATGTAATTAAATTATATTATTAATCGTTATTCTGCGAAAGAAATAATTATTTAAAAAAAAAAAAGAAAAAAAAAAAGTTGGTTAAATACAAGTGTATACACAGCATGACAAACTGCACAACACACTCGAAGCAAATTAAATTTTCATAACTTTTCATACATGAGACGCGGGTAAGTTTGAGCCGTAAAACGTGTAAGCAAAACTCATCGACAGCCTTCAGAAGATCGTAGCTCGTGATAAGGAGAAAAAATAATGATCGGTCTCGTCGATTGCAGACTGGGCGGGCTCTTGACGGGCGTTGTAGCTTTTGATTTATATGACGGCGCTTAAATATGGATGAAGATGTTCCGCGGGCCATAAATACTCGCGTGTTGAGAGAGAGAAGGAGAGCCCAGTATGACAGAGGGAGAGAGAGAGTGAAGCCGTCTATTCTTTACCTTTATGACGATGTTCGACGAAACGGGTCGTCAACTTTTGCATTGCATATTGTCACTCATTTCGGGTCAGCCCATTCTTGGGTTATTTTTAAAAATACAAAAATTATAAAATAAATCAATCGAACGATTTCGATAACTTGATTTATAAAATTTATTTTAAAATGTCTAATAGTCGCATTTGGTTATAGAGGAAAAAAAATAGATAATAATTTAAATTTAAATTTATAATAGACTAGGTATATAAATTCCAATTTACGTGCTAGTCTCGTAAGGTCGTCTACGATAAAATCGACCCGACGTGCGATTTAAAAAATAAAAAAACTCGAGGAGAAATGGAAGACGTTTCAGAAGCATAAGTCACTTGTAACGCCGTAGGGTGGCAAGAACGATAAACTTCTTTCACGGAAACGGGCATAGACGTTGAGCATAATTTACATCTTCTTATCGCAGTCTAAAGGGAGTGACGGGGTAAGGCGGGTTAGTTCGATTGTCGAGCGAAAAACCATCTCGCTGATTGCCAGAATCGGAGTTCGGCACTGGAGTTTAGTAAGACCCTAGTATAGAAGAAATAGAGTTTAACGTTTCAAAAAGTGTAAGGAGCCAAAAGGAGGTGGATAAGGAGGAGAAATAAAATTTTTGAAGGAACTAGTAAAGAGAGGTTTAGTAAAGCTAGAATAAATGGACGTAACTGGGTATGAACAATGCGTTAAGCTAGTCGGATGCTCGTCTCGTCACGTTGAACAATGCTCGGTCGAGCATATCTGTCGAGCAAGTTTTATTTTAACTTGGAAACGTTTTTTGAGTACCTTACACTATCTTGAGAGTCAACTGAGTTTCTTATTCATACGGTAAACTTTTGAAATTTAGTTTATCGGTCGACATGTGACGGACAAAATCTTGAAAGATTGTTTTATCCCCTGACACAGGAGATTTATAATAAAATTACTATTCCATAGAAAATAAAGCTTGGCAAAATTTACTGTGGCTGAAAAAAATTATAAATGGTTATGAAATTTAGTTATTTTTTCAGTGTATCTAATTCAATGATTTTTATGATAATAAAATTCGTTGGGCTGACTGAACAAACGGTCAATTTATTCGATATTGAAAATAACTGTCAATACTGCTGACGTAAAATAAATCGAGCAAAAGAACTGACGGTAAAAATATCGAGATGATAATACTAATTGAAATTACCGAGTTTTTACTCAATAAAGTTATTTATGACTGTCAAGAATGGTAAATAAAGCAGTGGATGTTATTGTGATGGCTGTAGTGGGATTTTAATGAGTTTAAATTTAGCAAGTAATCATTATGAGTCCATTAAACGACAATTGTGTGGAAAGGGAGCAGAAGAGTTAACATCTTGTGTTCCCAGAGGCTTTAATGGCGATTATAGTCGCCTTAATGAAGCATTTGAAGAATAGGCAAACTCTTAGTAGAGGAGCGTAGAGGTGTATACCCGAGGACACGGAGAAAGAGACTTGCATTTTGCTAATGAAATGTAAACCTGAGGCACGCTGTTATTGTTAACGCCGATGTCATACTTGAAGCGTCAGTTGAGACAATATATCAAGTATTTTAGAGTTTTGCCGTAAATGTATACTTTAGTTAAGAAATGTCAGCAATAATGTGCGCAGTAAACTTTGAAATTATAAATCAGTCGTTTATGAAATTTTTCATTACGTTATAATTGATCGGAATGAAAAAAAAAAAAAAAAAAAAAAACGATAAGATAACAATAGGGGAGGGTGGGGCAGAGCGGCCCCCCTAAGCCAATTATTATTTTTTGTGGCTTTCAACCATAAGATCACTTTACTTTTGTCAGTTAAATTTGAAGGCCCCCCTTCAAAAAGTGATAAAAAAAATTTTTTTTTTCGTTTTTTTTTTTTTTTTTAATTGTTTTCATCATTAAGAATGTATTTCTTTCTCTTGACAACTATTTTTGGTTTTATATTACTCGAAAAAAATTTTTTAAAGCGTAAAAAATCGTTCACTCTCGATTACCTTAATTACTAATTGTTATCTAATAAAAAAAAAAATCAATTCTATAATTTTACTTTATTTCAAAAATTTATCAACTAAAAAAAAAAATTTAATTTTTATAAATTTTTAGTGACCAAATTTGCCTCTTACATAGAGAAACGGCCGAAAAATATGAAAAAATAATTTTTTCGGAAGTTTCGGCTGGTCCATTTTGCCCCAGGTGTTATGCGTAGGGCTAGAAATGTGGAATTATAATAATTTTTTTTTTTAATTTGACGATAAAAATATGAAAAAATCACTTTTTCAAAATTTTGGGCTTGTCCATTTTGCCCCAAATGTCATGCGTAGGGATAAAAATGCGCAAACATATCGGATTTATAGTAATTAGTCGAAAAAAAAAAAATTTTTTTTTGGTCAAAATTTCAGGGGGGCCGCTCTGCCCCATGGGGGCCGCTCTGCCCCACCCTCCCCTATATACTATTTCTTCTTTAATTATATAGTATAAACTTGAACACAACGGGGATACCTAAAAAAATTAAAAAAAAAAACAAGTAAATTTGTCTTTGTCAATAAATTTTTTATTGACAGTGAGATTATTTTTCGCTGGTAAATCATTAAAGAAAAACAGAGCAAAATAGACCGTATAAATTATTATTTTCAAATTATTCACTGTAGTCACATTCGTCTTTGGATTTAGCCATGAAACCACTTTTACATATACACTTGTTGTCATAGCAAATAGAGTTCTCGACTGCACAAGCATTTGGTTTCCGTGTTTCACAAAATTCTCCTAGAAGTGGAAGACACTTGCCTTGTTTTGCGGTAGAGTATTGTCTTACGCAAGTAAATTTTTTTTCTACGGAGTATGAATTTGGGTATAGTCTATTACAATCGTAATCATCACTGCAAGGAATTTCCACTGGTACTAAAACAATTTTTAGTTAGTGTTTTGATATATAATTTGTAATATAGTGATTTGGGATCACATGCTACATTCATTTAGATTATTAGCCATAAGTCCAAAAGTATTTTCAATCCTGCCATTATCCTAAGATATGAATATTCATTTACTTACTTGGTACACATTTATCACTAAAAGTAGAAATGTATTTGTATTGGCATTGACACGAATTATCAATGCATGCAGAATTTTCGGGCCAACAATCTTCATAATTTTTACAATAGTTGCCTAAAAGTGTTGCACATCTGCTATCTTTTTCTCTATAACCTGGTCGACAAGCACAATGACCATAGCATTTCGTATTTGCAGTACCCTCACAATCCTCATCAAGTTCACAAGGTGTTCCTAATAGCGCTAAAATCAGTATAAATAATTTATTTCTACTCTTGAAATATTAAACTATTATTGGGCTATTCAGAAAATTTGGATCACTAGTTTACGAAGATGAACTCACTTGATAAGCATTCAGAATTGAATCGTGTTACATATGAAGGCTTACAGCTGCATCGACTGTCAATGCAAACAGAATTGTTAACTGCGCAGTCGGAATCTACCCAGCAAAATCCACCCAAAAGCGGTACACATTTATTATTTTTTTCAATGTAATTTCTTGAACATACGCATTTTTTTTCTATGCTGTCACAGCTTACGTACTCCGATTCCGAACACTCTGAAGTGTGCTCGCAAGATTCTCCTAATTTTGCTAAAATTTATTATTCAATAGTATTTAGTACAAATGTTCGAGGCTCAAAAAATTTAAACCGAGAAAAAAATTGATTGAAAAAAAAAAAATTTGTTCATTTTTTTTTTAAATTGTAAATTCAAAAACTCTATTTCGAAGACATATTATTATACACACAAAAAAAAAATTCTCGACTGAAGGTAAATATTCTTGATTCAAGAAAATTTTTTTGGAGACCTAAATTTGATCAGATAAAGTATAAATCTTCTCCAACCAAGACGAATTCTCTTGGCTCAAGAAAATCTTGACTTGGTTCCCGAAAACGTTTGTCTTCAAAAATATTTTCTTGACTCAAGATATCTGTTTTTTCTGTGTATCAACTAATTTATACTGTCAGAAAAATTTACATTTTATTAAAAATTCGAAATTTTTTTATCTTAGTTTAATAAAAAAAAATAAAAATAATAAACAAATACTAGGTTTTAAACACGCCGATAAATATTGATGCTCAGCCCATCTGATAAGTGTGCATTTATTATCCTGGTCACAACATGGATTTTTGAGATAAATGTTACACTATCATAAAAATTAATAAAAAAAATATATTTTTTTCTAATAATTATTGGTAAAATGTAAGTAAATATTTACTTACCCGAGCGCGATGACTAGCGCATTGATAAATTGGATCACTACCGTACACATCACTGATATCATAAGGCCCAATCATATATGATTGCGTCAAACCAAAAATCATGAATATAATTGTATACGACATTTTAGCTTGTTGTAAAGTAAACAAATTTTGATTCAAAAACTGAAATAAAATTTATTAAGAAAGCAATAAAAGATTTATCTTTTGACAATATGTAAAGATATATAAGGAATGATACCCGAAGTTTATTATAGTACTAAATGTCGTTAAATTTTTAAACAATTTTTGTTTTTTAGTGGCTATACCATTATGATTTCAAGGTGAAGATTTCTAATCACAACAAGTGAAATATCAAAATAACAATAACTTGTTTTTAAGTTACAAATCGATTTTTAATGTCTCAATCAACATTAAGGAAATGATGACACGTTGCAGTGATAAATAAAATAAAAGGTAATTAATTTAAGTACCTCCTTCCGTGATAATAAAAATTTTGAAACTTTTATAGCAACTAACATTAAATGCACATAAAAGTATTTTTAAAAACAATTCACTTTATCTAACTACGCAGTATTATTAATTACCATCAAATATATTTAATTATTTATAAATGATTTTAGACTTTAAATTAGATAAATTAAAAAGTAAAAATACTTAGTAATTAATTGATTTAAATTACATTAGCATATAATCCTAAATACACAGACTGCGGGCTGTGGAATTGAAAGCGGATAAATGGGTGAGAGCTATAATCACTTTGAGGGATTCTGTCTTGCAGTTTTGGGTGACTGGGATCATAAATATAGCTAGACATTCTTGTAAATCGAGACTATGTTGGTATGTAATAATAATATTGGACCGAGAGATAGGACGTGATGAGAAGAAGACAATGACAGAGATCGAAAGTAAGGGTCTGGCAGAGTATTGCCATCCAACTATTTACTCGGCTGGTAAACAGAAGACCTTCAGGAGCCGGTGATGCAGAGCAAGAGGAACCGAGTAGTGCTTTAGCTGTAGAACTACTACCAAAAACTACTTACACACAGTTTTGCCGGAAATAGAGACAGTCAGATATCTTGATGCCGTACTGAATAATGCATCGTTCAGAGAAAATTGAATAGCGACTAGTTGTAAGTGGGAGGGCACCGGCATCCCGACGTCTTTTGCATTCAACACAAAGAGTACTACGGTTTTTAAATTTTTATTTAACATTTTTCTGTAAACTCTTCGAGACCGGCTGCTTCACTCACTCTGTATTTTCATAGTTAAGTTTATATACCCCACTGGTGAAACGTCGCCAAGTCAATTGATTTTCTTTTGCCTTTGACAGCACCAGCTAAAATTTTCCATACAACACACACTCGCGCACACACATACACACACAGGAATCTTTATTGATGTTATGTATACATCAGTTGAGTTGAGTGCAAAGTTTATTCATCTTCAATAATATTTTCAGACTCATAACGTTCCCGCTCTTGTAAACTTACTAATTTTGAAATTACGGAAAAATTTACTTGTTCGAAGCTTAAAAGAAAATGATAGAGAAAAAGAGAGAGAGTAGTTGTTTTATCAATTCAAAGGTTCGGGAAGTTTTGAAATTTAAGTGGCAGCTTGTGCCCGTCAAGTTTATTTAACGAAACGGATCGACTAAATAAAGCATAAATTGCAAATAAAACATTAACTCATACTCTCGGCTTAAAAAAAACTCTTACTTTCGGTCATTTATATTTCATAAAGTTTCGGCAAACTTTTGATCATATTTACATTCAATTACGTGCGCCCAGCACACCAGACTGCTGTCGTCTTCCTCGTCTCTTTGGTATTGATATAGATATACATGCACCAGTGCCCTGAAAAATTCAAACACTCATTGATTTGAGTCCTCGTGACTCCGCTGGAAGAGTAAAGACTCTACGGAAATTACAGAGAAAGAAAGTCATAAAAGTTTTATTTTTTTCTGTTATCGACCTCTTGCATTAACGCGAATTTTAATGGCCTCTCTTTTGTATGAATTTGAATTTAAATAAAAATTCCTGATGGGAAAAAAAGTTTAATTTCAAGTTGAGTCTTCCCAAGGACCGCAAACTCAATCTGAATCTCCAGATTTAGATCTAATGAAATGTAGGATCTGGTAGTAAACGTACAAGACTCAAGAGAAGGCTGGTAAGAACGTCTCGCAAATTAAACGTAACTCGTCACCCTTGTATATGAAACAGGATCGGCGACGTAACGCCGAAATACGAAATCGATTTTCTTGGCCACTAATTTCCCATTACCGAGTGCTGCGCGTATAGCTTTTACCTAAAATTCCCTTTTACCCCCTACGAAGCAGCAGCAGCAACAACTGCGCCCTCACTTTTTGTCTAACCAAATTAGTACGTACACTGCTCGCAATACATGCCCGTCTGAAAAGACCCTACATAAAATCCACCTCGAGAGAGATAGACTAGGAGTAGAATATACATAGGACGGTAACGGTGCGTCGAAAATTACACGCTAACACAATTCCATACCTAAATCTGAGGACTGATTACACGAGATTGCTCTATTTAAGAGCAATTTTCTCAATTTAATTTTATACTGAAACACAGCGGGCTATGGATCATCGTCCCATAGCAATTTCCCATAGAAAAAATTAACTAAAAGTAATTACAAATTTTACTCAACAATTCATAGATTATTTTTTAATCAGAACATTACAAATAAAAGTGTTCTAGCACATTTAGGTACTGACTATTTATCGTTAAAATGTGAAACCGTTAAGTTTAAATAAAGTAAAAACTCTCACTTGAATCCGTCAAATGCTGCTTAGTATTCACCTTAACAGCCAAGAGTCTGCCACAAAGCACACATTGGGCTGTCGACCGAAAGACAAATATAACTCTCAAAAAAGTTAAATAAAGAGAAATAAAAGTTTTAATCGCTGTCTGAATTTAAATTTTAACAGTTAACCAAAAGTCGGTAATTTATTCGAATAAAATTATTTATGGCGTGTTTACTTATCAAAAATAACCCCAACAAATAATTAGCAACAAAGCCCCGGTCGATATGCAAATGTGAGCGTTACATGGATTTTTAATTCACGCCCATAATTTAAGTTATTGAATTATTACACGAGCCCCTTGCCATCCGGCGAACAATAGAGTATAGAGCTCAGGGGCGATCGAATAGACGGACCGTCACTTGAAAAGGTTACATGGAGTTACTTTCTGTTGTACGCGGAGCAGAGGCATGATGTACGACAGAATTGCGCGACAAGGGACCAAAATCAGGACGGCATTGTGTTTTTGTTTGAACCTTGACGCCAGTTTCGGGTGCAGCTGTTGTCAACCCACGTCTTCTGTAATGGATACGGGTTGTAACGGTGAGCAGGACAACCAAACGAGGACAACTTGCCCAGCAAATACACGTACTATCTACCTCACGCTATTTGCAAACGTTTTTGTGCGATTTGTTTTTCATTGTCTGGCTGCGCCGACGTCTTTCTCGGCCTGTTTGCAGGGATTAGATCAACGAAACATTTAATGGAATCTGGAAATATCTGGCTCTTTACCAGAGTATACAAACGGAGATTTAGATATAGAGGCAGTATAGATATTGGTGAAGATAAAGAAGTACCGTATTTTATTTTTTTATTTTATTTTTTTTTTCAGTGCGCGACAGCTCGATTTTCGATTAGGGTCTGAGAAGTTGAGAAGAAGGGAGAGATTACGTGATTTACTTTCGAATTAAAGTATACTGCTTCGCTAAGCCCAGCCGCTACTGCTCTCTATACTTTATAGTCTCATTCACCTTATTCTTTTCTTCCCTTATTTTTTTACTAACTCTTCGCTCCGTTGATTTTCTTCTCTTTGCTCTACTGCTATAGATTTTTTTTTTTCACTCATTGAAGAAATTACGTTTATAAATTACCGACCCTTAGTCGTTAAAAATACCCCATGCTGATATGATGATTGGAGAAAATACAATCTAATTAAGGGTTAATTCTATTGAATTTATTTTAAAATAATAAATTTTTTCGATTAATAATTATATTTATTAATTACAGTTGGAGAGACCGAAATTTCGGTGGGATACTCAAAATTACGGAGTTTAATTTTTACAAAGAGCAACTAATTGCCGAACATTTAAAGTCAGTGGGCTCTCAGCATAGACGAATGAAGCTGAGGTGCAAAGATATCGAGAGACAAAAGTTTTCGTGTCACTCGAGTCAGAGGTCCGCGAGGAGTTAAAACTTTGAATCAAGCGCCATTCAAAGTCCGTCGCGACGGCTGAGTATAATTTGAATATGTAAGAGGTCGGAGGATCAATAAAATTTCCCTTTCACTGAATGAGTTAAAATGGACTTTAAGACTGAGGCTGAGACTGTATTATTCATCAGACTCATGAAGACTACACTTTAACATCCGGCATTTAAAGAACTTGCTCTTGAATATTTAAGTTATTTTCATTCAACAGTTTTTTTATTAAAAACAAAAACAAAAAAAATTGAATAAAAATAAAAATAAATTTGAAAATAGAGTCGTCTTTTGTTGAATTTTATGTTTTCCGAGTTAATAATTAATTCAACAAAAAGATGATTAAATCAACCTCGGCTGGATTTATCTCCACGTCTATTTCAAAGAAATATATTTTCGGACGATGACTTTCCTTTGGAGATCTTACGTCTTATCCCTCAGGGAAATATTCAATTATTCCCTTCAGATGTCAATTTGTAAGGAGGAAACTCCGGAGGAGCCACTTTCCGCAATGGAAATTTAATTATTTTCTCCCAAAGGAGTATCCGTGGGAATAAGTCATTTATCGAATTATTCAAATCCGAGTGTGTATTCGTGTTCTTATTAATTCGATACCGCGGCAAATATTTTGCAAGTTAGTCCGTGTTGGTAAAGATCTGAGGACGATAATAATAAATCAAAATCATAATTATTATATGATGGCAACTGTGAATGTGTCTGGAGTGTCTAGGTAACCGCGAAATACCACATTAACGAATGACGTATCAGAGAACCTCCATGAGACATATATGACTAGCCGAGTTATCACCCACACAGCATACGCACCCTTTAATTCTGCGTAGCATACCCTCATATCGTAGGGATCCATCCATGTACATATCCAGCTATTCTTGTATGCCTCGTTGTCGTTCTATTTAAAGCTTTATGCCAAATGAGATTACCCACCGCGACTCGTAAATTCATCCCGTCAAATCCTCGACAATTGCGCGGATGTCTGATTCACATTAATGAGAACTGGGTACATAGTGGGACATAGTAGGTAGCTACGATCCCTAGCAGATCAATTAGGTAAATTTCAAAATTCATTCATACGTATGCTGAGTGTGCATTTCAGTTGCAGATATTTACAGCAACAGTAGCAGGGACCAATACGCATAAACCCACCTCACTGTAAATGTGTACATCAACTTTTGGACTTTTATGAATTTATGTTTAATCTGTCCCGTGCGTGTCTGTTACGTCCAAGTAAACATTACACCCGAATGAATAGGTAAATGTGCGTCTAAAACTATCCTGGCATCAGAGAATGCTCTACGCAGAATCCCTTGTCATGACAATCTGTCTGACTGTCGTTTCCAGATGCCGTTCATTATTTGCACTTTCGAGAGTTCTGATGCTTTATAGATTCTAGAATAAGGGGAGGATTCATTCGATTATATTAAATGTATGCATGGGATTTTCAGACGGGAAAATATAAAAGTTATGTTTAAATTTTCACGATTGTCATTTACAGGAGGTTTGAATTTTTAGTTTATTTCTGGTATTAAACTTTGGTTAAATTCAAACTGATCATGACTGTGATAAATCTTTAATTTTTGTAAAATGACTCAAGTTTTGAGTTTTTAAATTATATTTTTGGGGAAACGATTTCGGTGGATGGAAATTGAATAGCTCGTGTTGGAAGATGGTAAGAGTTGGTTGATCAATGGATGTTTTTATTCAGAAATGGATGTAAAAAATTTAGTAGGTTACTGAAGAAACTTTTAAACATTAATGTCATTTATGTTTTTATTTATATAAATGACAAAATAACATATTTATCGAGTAAAAATTTCCGAGTTGTCGTTAAGCGGATACGTCGAGACGGTAAATACGCGAAATGAAATACCAAGGAACCGTATTGTTTCGACCTAAAAGCGAGTAGTAGTGAAACTACGAGGTGGCTGTTTGCCAGTAAACTTTATTTGGAACGATTCATGTGAGCAAGTTGTAATTCCCATTTGAAATGGCTGTATCTTTGCTCCTTTTCGTGCACTATGGGAATATATGCATCAGCCGAAGAACTCGTTGATATGAGTAGGGAACTCGCAAGGCTGCTGGAGATAGAATTGGAAGAAAGAATGAGAAGAAAGGGATGGGAGATTTGTCCTCCAAGTGTAAAAGAAAAAAAGAAGGAGTAAAAATGTGGGATACGACTTCCGCCTTGCAAACCATTTCGTCTGATTCATACTATTATTGTGCAAAGTAATACTTTCATCGTCCAACGGAATAAAGGCAAGAGAAAAGACAAAATGATAAGTGCCCATAAAGCCTGGGGGAATTCATACACCTGGGAATTTAACGGGTAACGTAAGGTGCAAAATTGGTAGAACCCGTCGGTTTTTTATCTCAAACTCCTTATGTCGGAATAAAACTCGGTAGCGGCACTTTGGTGAAAAATATCGTCTGTTCTGCCGACTATGAAATGCTTAACGGATGAGCAAATGCCGGCTCTTGGCAATTCAGAGTAACCTAATTTTGAGGATACCAGCCAAAGACTCGCGACCGTATGTTATTCGTCCACGGAATGAAAAAGATGAGCAAAGAAAATAGTAAGGGATGAAAAAAACAAAGAGAGGAATATCTGTTCGCATGTTCTCCATTCAAAGTGTAACTATATATATTTAGCCACCTTGAAGGAGCTTTTCTCTGGTTGGTGTTCCCTCGGGCTCTGCCGGTAAGCCGCCATACATCAGCCAAAGCTTACGGTGTATAACTAAGTGTAGCATTTCCCGCGTCTTATTCCACCTGCTCGGAGCTAAGAAGAAACTTTGCTAAATTAAACTCATCGGTGACACTGGTCTCTCCAGAGGTAACTTTATATAAATGTATAGCAGCCCACATTAATCTGAAATTTGTTTATTTTTCTTACTTGTTATTAGTAATTGAATTAAAAAATAAATGACGACGAAGGACGTCAGGTTTACGGGCAGGCATAAGATTTTTGGGTAATTAATAGTCTGTAGACTTGGGCGGTCACCAAATTGGTTGGGACACGTCGCCGAGAGTAGTTCCGGGGAAATTTAATGGGCGTACACCTCTTGGACAAAACGTGTCTTTGCAAAGTACCCAATTTCCACGCCCTTCGTTTCAGCCGTTTCATTTTACCTCGCACGGTGAATGATATTAAGTTACAGCTAGAAATTACTCCTTTCAAAGAATCAAACGGTAATAATAATAATGAATGAGTCAAAAAAACTAAAATAAAATACATACTCGCGAGGATACGATCAAAGCAGCGCGTGCCAGCTGCAGAGTAGCTTCCCTCTATTTTACACTTATGGGTGTGGCTGATGGGTGCTCTCAAGTTAAACCCTTCCCGATGACTTTCCTGTGATGGATCACCTGATGGCCCATTGTTTGTAGTTCGTACGGTCAACCAAACTCGATTTCCTCCACGCGTGCCACTACTTTTTTTCAATCTTCTGTTCTACTGACTACATTTGATCGATCGCTTCCGCGGTTTGATTCAATTTATTTTTTATCATTCAATTCATTTTTAATGACGACTGCCACATGCCTCGAAAACAAACTACTTTGTTATTATCATTATTATTTTATTATCAGACAATTAAATTCCCAGACGATGGTATTTAATTAGTTTGGTTAGACCCGATATTAAATAGATATCTGGTGAAAATGATCAGCATCACGTTCCAGGTTCATCTGCACGATTCGCTCGTTTACTACTCGCGGGTCTTAATTACTTGTACATTCAGAGTAGTATTTCTAAATTATAGATGCTCATATATAAATGCATATATGTATATGTTATATATAGAAACAAAATTCTATCTTCATATCAAAATTAATTTGAGTTCGTACTCCTCAGTATTGTTTGCAGTAACATTTTATATAAATAACTTGTTCATTAAACATATATGAGATAAAATAGTATGTACCAGAAATATGAGTTGAAATTTATTTTAAATAAATTTTATGTTTAAAAATAAGTTTTGTAACATGTTAATTAAAATAGACATAATTGTATTTATTAAAATGTGTGCAAGAATTGCAAGATATAATTTAATAAAATGTCACTTATACTTTAGTTGGAAGAATAAGTTGAGGAATAATAAATTATGATATCCCGACATACGGCTTATAAATGATTCAGTTTATTTCTAAAATAAAGCTCAGCTATATTTGCGTGATCGATCAGAATAAGTACAGTTGGTGTAATTTGTCGGTTAAATTCTATATTTATTCTTCTATATGGCAACTTTTTGGATCGATGTGCAAAGCTCATAGTCTGTGACACGACCTGTCATCCTCCATAGCAACAAAAAAATAAATATTGTACTGCATCGGAAAAATATTAAGTTCACTATTCTATTACTTATGAATGCGTTTAAACATCTGCAAACCGCAGTATTCAAAGTTTCTAAATAAATGCCTATAAATATCATATTCTCTCCCGTGTAAAAAAAATTCGTTCCAAAAAGATTCCAAAAAAGTTCCGCATGTGGAACTTCTAAACATGAGACAGATTAGAACTTCGAATGGAACTTTTTTGGAATATTAGTAATTTTGATAGTAAAAAAAAAGTTTTTATGAGCAAATTTAGAGTCAAAAAAGGACGTTTTTGGAGTTTTATATGGACTTTCCAAATAAGCTCCAGAATCACCACTTTTGACATTTTTATGGACTAAAAAAGGCGTTCCAAAAACTTTCCAAAATCACTACTTTTGCATCTTTTGAAGACTAAAAACTTAAAAGACATTCTAGAAATATGCCAAAATAGTTCAAAAATCACTACTTTTGAATTTTTTATAGAACAAAAAAAATGCCCATGATAACTTCCAAAAAAGTTCCAAGAACGTCCTTTTTGGATTCTAAACTTGCTCATAAAAACTTTTTTTTTTCTATCAAAATTACTAACGTTCCAAAAAAGTTCCATTCGAAGTTCTAATTTGTCTCACTTTTAGAAGTTCCACGTGCGGAACTTTTTTGGAATCTTTTTGGAACGAAGTTTTTTCACACGGGCTCATGAATTATCATAATTATTATTGTTGTTAATATGATTATCAAAGTAAGTATAATTGAATTACTAAAGATACAAAAGGATGATAAGACGATACGGAAATGCACACCCGAAATTATTATCAAATTAGGATATTACAGGTTCACCGTAAGGAAACTGACACACACCAGGGACTTATACTTAACTCCTAATTACTCAACTCTACAGAGATTAACGTTAGTTTAGATCAGAGCACTGAAGAAAAGAGAACAAGACAAGAAAGCAAGAGCGAGGACTCTGGTTTGGTTTAGTAAGTACAGCTGAAACTCAAGTTACACACCCTAATACGTATCCAGGTGCCTGGGCTCAGTAGCTTCGTGATGTACTCGGCATGCCGAGTTGCAAACTGTTTCTGATAGCCCAAAACGATAGTAAGATGGTATGTGCACCGTCTGGAAAAGTTAACTTTGTAACTTAAACTTGTTTGATACCATCAACTTATTTATTTCTCCCGCTCGATTGTTCATTCTATCTTTTGATGTTTTCTACAAATCACCTACAATCTTATATATTTTCTTACAATACGCCCTCCAGGAAAATAAAACTTGGCTCTTCAAAATTCACTTCCAACTTCATAAGCTCTTTACTGCTCATTAGTTTGTACTTCCCATTGAGTTCCAAACAATCGTAATCTCGAATATTATGCAGTTGGTTCATAGAATTTCTCTAATTAGCATCAACTAGACAAACTCTTCGCCAAAGTAGACGTGTAATACCTTATTAAGATAAACAATTCGTGATTCTGTCTAAGTATTTATACAATAATTTAAACAAAATACTCGATGTACCAATTATCCTATTATTGAATAAAGTACCTGAGCGAATATAATTAAGCTTCTCATCAAATGGAGATTTGAATGATGCTTGAAAAATGTTTTGTTAATGACGTGGATTTTATTTCTGTAAGATATCTTTTGTTTTCTGTACAAACAAAAAGAATTGAGGTACATAACATTCGCTAAATGTCTTTAAGTAAAATATATTGGTTTTAGACAAAGAAAAAAAAAAAACGGGTAAAAGAGAACCGGAGCGAAAATTTGTACATTTACGCTACCCGTGGTGACGTTTTCTGCTGAGCAGAGAAAGATAGAAAATGAGAACAGAGAGACTGTTTGTGACGGGCAGCCGAGTGTTACTGGCGTGTACTTAACTTATTGTCGTACACGCTCGGATTATGACCATTAGCCAAATATTTTACTGTTGTTACTGGTGTTGTTATGCTCGTTAGTTGCCACGAGTAATTCGTCGTGCGAGAGGACTCGTAATATTCTCTTTTGTTATCAACTCAACTCGTGCCCACATTATAATACGTGTACATATATTCATATATATATTTATGACGAGTGTATAATAGTGCAGTGATGAAAATTGAGTTTTTGACTCTCGGCTGCAATAACATCAGTTGTTTATGATGTTTACAAAAATATTACATCACATGAGTGGCTAAAAGTATTGTTTTTATGTTAATTAGTCCACTTGAATAATTATTTAGCACTAAAAACCCACCCAGACAAAACCTGTGTGTCACTGAATCACTGAACTAATATAATATTATACAACATTAACAGAGTGTAATATAGATATACTATGTATGAGGTTATGGTTTATATTTCAGAGTGGAATGTTTTGTCGCTGGAAAAGGAAAGGAAGGGGAGAGAAAATCGAGGACTGCTGGAATGGAAGAGAGAAATTCAAGTAACGCATTAATACAGTTGTATAATAAACGCTCATCCCTTGGCCTTTGGTCCTTTGTGGGGTCCACAATGTCACCATTGATCAACTGGTATGGGGCTTTGATACGACTCTATATATATTCTGCTGAGAGCAGAGGAGTCGATCCATTTTGGATGCGGGTACCTGCCATTAGATCTGATAAGGTAGATATAGTGCTCTATAATGTCCTGGCAATCCCCAAGCCTAATAGACCTCTCATGCTATACTGTACAGTTGATTATAGTGCACACGGGTCTTTGCATAGGTCACCTATATTACTCGATATCTTGGTAATTTTCCATCACAACGGAATCTTTGCTATTAGTTTGCTCATCAAGTAAACCCACTTATGTAACAAAAATATTAATTATTATTTTTATTTTTTAGTCTTCGGTTGTTTTCGGTTGAAGAGGAGTCGGTGGTTGGAACAACGTTTTTGTAAATGATCGATTGATGGATGATAAGCTGCGTGTGATGAATCGTGTCACGGTTGAATTGCACACAGAAAAACATTTATAATAAAGAAGATATCTGGTGCACTCTAAGACTCAGAGTGACAAAATTTTAGATACAAGAGATATAATGGTCGGGTGTGATGGATCGTTATGATGTCGATTGTTAGTGTAAGACATGTCGCTTGTTCTTTCGCATTCATAAATACGTGTATTGTAAAAAGATCGGTGTACAATGATGCATTAGTGAAAAAGAAAAAAAAAAAACAGAAAATAAGCTGAAGAAAAAGAGCAAGGTCGAAGATTTGGGGTAGGAAGCTGAGAAAAAAAGGAAAGCATCATCTGTCAAGTAAAGAATCCCTCACGCCCGGGCATTGAAGTAGAGTTGTCTTTACTTTGCTTTATGCTTGACTGCGGACTGTGTTCACTCGCGCATCGATTCCCGGGATCGATAATCCCAGCGGTACTAAATATATACATGAGGTAGAGTTGAAGAAAAAAATATAAAATAATGATCGGGGAGCAGGGTGAAAAAAATTTAAAGAATCTATGGCGTATTTAGAAATTGGTCACGAATCTATACACCACTGGGTGGAGAATAAATTAATAGCAGCGTGTACAAGAGCCCTCTGAATTATTTCACGTCGGTGATCTCGCTCATTCAAATTTCCATAGGAAGTGCCGGTAAGGGAAATTCAGAGAATCCAGTGAACGCCTTGAGTGTATGGATGAGGGGGTAAGCGACGAGAGTGGTTACTCGATCCAAGAATTTGGTACGTACTTGCGTCCCCTGGTTGCTGGGCGTCTGCAAACATTCCCTACGGCCTTACCACCTCGGTAACTAGTAGTCGGAGCTGTACTACCGACGAAGCTGGAGGAAGAGAACTGTCGGCCTTGTCTCGGTATTCACTCTCCCCAGACGAGTCAACTAGCGAGTGTGTGGCACGACTTGCTCGCTCTCTTGTACCTCGCTGTGGTTTCGATCTTCTCTTGGTTCCTGCCTCACTAGTGTGTGTATACGTACATACAGCATGATTGTGAGGGAGACGACAAAACCAAGCTCATAGTTGGAGGGAGTAATGCAGCGTTGCACGCACGTATGCCCTTCTGCTTGAAATCCCACACACGTACACACCAATCACAACGCCGCGCTCTGAGGATCGAAACCTCCAGGAGCAGAGAAGTATCCTAGACCACGAACCCGTGTCCAACGGACCGATACAATAGTGCTCGAGCCATGTTACGTCCGCGAAACAACGTTCGTATACACCGCTAACACATTTGTCGCTACTTCGTTCTCTTGTTCTTCTTCTTTCTCTCCTTTTAACTCATTTTATCTCATTCGCTTTTCTATTTTACGTGCACTTTGGACGACGAATTATCCCAGTGGAATGAGGGAAAACACCGAGCAAGAAAAAAGTCTACAAGACAAAAAAATATTACGTTGACATAACTTTATATTTGTTGGATGAAATTTTTTCTACGAATATTTTCAGGATGATTCTTCGACACGATGGAAGACTGAAGAGAGAACTAAAATGAAATGGCACCTTTGAAATTTCCGGTGGAAAGAGTCACATTGCCCGCGGGTGTAGATACTCAACAGCAAGCAAGAGAGTGAACGTAATTATTTTATTGCCAACAATTGGATTACAAACCCCTTCTGTCGGATTTTCTCCAAGAGGAATATGCCACGGGGGAGTAGGTTTATACGCTAGCGAGATATTCCTAGTGTCCCTCTCCTTCTCTTTCTTCTTCTTGTTTCCTCACTCTTCGATCCTGCTGGGAACCCTCCGGCGACAGATTACTTCTGCACATCCCAGTCCAGATAGACAGAGACCAAGTAGTAGAGTACAAGACGTGAGCGATGGTCAGGTTTGGCACCCTCTGAATTGTTCTTCTCTACGTTAGTCTACACCCTCTTTCGCTTTCTTCACTCGCCGTTATGTTACTGTTCTGTATCGATGCTAAAGCAACTGCTTGGGTGTCGCGTACCCATAAAAGAAAATGTAGACGTGGATTCATATCGAAATGGCCTCAAAAGAACTACCAACCCAGAAATTTATTCTCTCCAGATAGCAGATAGCAGTACAGCAAATACTTATCCAAGGAGTTTTACAGCAAACCTTGAAAGCATCAGCAAATATTTATTATCAAAAAAATTAAACGATGATCGTCCTCACCGATTACTTCCTTATTGTCTTTCTCCTCATCCTTGCTTACCATTATTTCATTCTCGTTCTTCTGTTCCGGTCGTCATAAAACTCAAGTTATTCCGTAGACGCCTAAGTATTTTATGTCCCAGTATAAAAGTGGATTATACCAAAAATTGTCAACGTGACAGTTCAGCAAGCTTCACAGCAAATGTCTGCAGTCATTTAACCCGTGATACGAGTATGGACAATAGGGTGCGAACATTTCTCATCTACAAACTTTCCTCTAATAGCCAAGCAAACCGCATTACATCCCAAGTAATACGATACTTTGGCTGAAAGTACTCAGTGTAGACTGAAAATCAACCAGATAGTATATTCCAGTGGGGATAAAGTTGATGAGTCAAGTTTGGACAAGTAAAACCGGGGTTGTTGTCAGGAAGAATTGACGTCAGGTCAGGTAAAACAGCCAAGTGATACTTGAACTGCATTATATGCATACTCACGTGACGTGGGTTATGATAACGGTGTACTCAGTCTATTACCTTTAGTTTTAAAGTAGACATTTATACATTCATACTCATCACGACATGTACATTAATAATACATGACGTTTTGAACACATTTGCAATGAAAAATAGCCAGTGGGATTGCACTCACTCACTTCTCGTGCAGCTTCAGCTAACAGAGTAATTGAGACGTTGGCTAAATTAATTACGCGAAATGAATAATTCTGCTCGCGGGTCAGTAAAGTACGTGGGGGCACTTAACGAAAACCAGACGAGGTAAATGAACCGCTTGTATACGGGATGTTTTTCCTAAAGGTTAAAAGTTGTTAAAAGATGCTCGTTGAAACTGTAGTAGGTGATGAAACTCGTTAAATTCCTTCGTCTCAACTACTTAACACTCTTTAAACTATCGCGATACCAAGTTAATCTTATTTTTAATACATCTTTTGATGAAACCTTTAAATAAATAGCCACTTTCGGGGTTTGATAATTTTCCGCGATACAAGGGGAACAGGCGCTAACGGTTTTGCTGTTCAATTCACCGTTCACCAGCTAAATGGCACATTAAACCAGCATCCCACGGTATTTTATCACACATTCGGCAGCAACCAAACGGCACTTAACTTGGTTATGACGAGCCACAGAAGCTTCCAGCCTTGATGGAAGCTCTTTTACTTTATATATTCTTTATAATAGTCAAGGGTAAGAGTATAAGTCGAAAGTGAGCGGATACGTCAGAAAAGGAGTTAGCGAAGTTTATAAATACTTGTGCACCCTTTCGTCGTTTCACCTCGCGGGGGAACTTATATCCAGGTTCGATGGCCACAAAAAAGCAGAAGAGAAAACATAGTGAGATATGGAGATAATTTAAATCTGAGATGGGATAGAACTGTTTCGTCATTGCACTGCCAGAAACAGAGTCATCAGTTGCTTTATTTAGCTTCTGTGTTGTTGGAAAATGAACCAAAGTCGACGTACTGCAGATGAGGTTGTATCTAGCAGAGATAACTAGTGTCTACACTAATTGTGAGTCCCTCGGGAAATTTCGTTTCAGTGTTCCTGTGTCTTAGAGTTCCTTGCTCTCCAATTTCAAGCCATTGCTAAAGAAACCCTTAATGTTAGACGTAACCACTGTTTCTCAATGTAATTTCTTGCTGTTGGATAGTTTTTAAACTATATTTAGAAAGTTAAACTGTTCAATGTCGTACAATAACAAGGAACTAAAGAGCTCAGCTCAAAAAAGTATTACAATATTTTGAAAGCTCTAAAACAAGTATTGAGACTCGTTTTCAAACGTTTTTGTCTGATTGTCATCAAGAAAAATCAAAAAGTTTTCGCAACCAAACGCTAGCACTCAAACTTTTTTGACTTGTTCTTTACTGTTCTTCTTCATCTTCTATTTCTTCTTCTTCTACTCCTTCTTCTTCAGCTCAACTTGTTCGTTCTTCTTGCCTGACTTCGATCTCTCGTCTCGCAAATGGGAAACTTTGTCCCAGGAATATTCCTCCCCTGGTATACTCGCGTTGTTCCCTTAACTCTCTGGCTGGGCGAGGTAATACCTATCCGACAGATCAATACTTTGCCAGTAAGCTATCGCTAATACTTTCCTCGCCGCGTGAGAAGGATCAGCCTTCACCAGCTGAAAGTCTTCTAGGACTTTAAAGACTGTCGTGCGGATAGACCGGAAGAATGAAAGAAAGAGGTAAAAAAAATTTGAAATACGAAGAGCAACTTGTTCGTCGAACAATTTTTACTTTTTTTCTTACTGCTTCATATCTTCTACCGGAGCTATTATTGCGGAAAAACTTTGCCCAATAATGTCTGCAGTGATAAAAATAGTAATTTGTTAAAAATAACTTGAGATGAGTATCGTCGAGTCATTTTCTTGGCAAAATTTTCGCACGTATGTCAAGATGCTGGGAGGCAAAAAAAAATTACACATCTCATGTCATTGATGTTTTTTGTTTCTCTGCGTAATTTAAAAAATTTCTTCTGCCTCTTATGACCAAGAGACATTTTGCTAAATAAATTGTAGAAACGAGTAGTTGTGACACAGCGTGTGGTCGACATGCAGAATTCTCCCCACTGTCTAGAGTCTAGACTGTAGTATAGTGCTGTCATATTTCAGAAAAAGAAAAAACACCTTACAAGAAATACGTGCGAGGAAATAAAGAATAATGAAAATAATAAAAAAAAAAGTCTATCACAATTTTCTTTAACTTGTTCTTATTACTTAAGTATCTGCGATATAATTTGCTTGTAAAATTTAGCCTCCACCTCCAGGCAAAGGACAAAGTAACATTCGTGCCGCTAAAAAATAGGGTGGAAAAATATTTTTAAAGAGGGTGTACGAACTTTGTGTTTACGTGGATAAGCACCGGGGACTGAAGAATTGAAAGCAGGAGAGCTGCTCACGACTACCAGGATTTGGTATTTATGGGAGCACTCAGCGTACTGTGGTGATATACGAACTAAAACACGACGTGCGGTCTGTCGTTATGCGTCGCCAATATCAGCCATTACATCCACCCCATTGCTAATTCAATTACACTGAATTATTATTCCCATAATTTTACTTATCATCGTTTTACGAAAAAAAATTACTTTCTACCCGTTTTTTTCTACTCAACCATTTTTTTTCTTTTTTTTTTTTTTTATTGATTACAATTTCTACTTATAGTTTATTTAAAAGAACATGAAACTCGCGATTAAGTATCTTTGAGATCTCATGTGATTGCAAAAGCGCATACAATGTTCTCTCAAGTGCAATAAGAAATAGTACTGGTTGAAGATAAGTATTTTACTGAGTACTATATCTATGTACACATATAAAAGTATACAAGTTAGATGCTCATGTTTGTGCTTTTCATCGTATTTTTTTCTATGAGCAACACGACTGACATGCAATACAACTGCATATGTAAAAATTTCATTTTCATATAGGGGAGGGTGGGGCAGAGCAGCCCCCCTGAAATTTTGATCAAAAAAAAAATTTTTTTTTTTTCGACTAATTACTATGAATCCGATATGTTTGCGCATTTTTACCCCTACGCATGACATTTGGGGCAAAATGGACAAGCCCAAAATTTTGAAAAAGTGATTTTTTCATATTTTTATCGTCAAATTAAAAAAAAATGATTATAATTCCACATTTCTAGCCCAACGCATAACACCTGGGGCAAAATGGACCAGCCGAAACTTCCGAAAAAATTATTTTTTCATATTTTTCGGCCGTTTCTTTATGTAAGAGGCAAATTTGGTCACTAAAAATTTATAAAAATTAATTTTTGTTTTTTAATCGATAAATTTTTGAAATAAAGTAAAATTATAGAATTGATTTTTTTTTTATTAAATAACAATTAGTAATTAAGGTAATCGAGAGTGAACGATTTTTTACGCTTTAAAAAATTTTTTTCGAATAATATAAAACCAAAAATAGTTGTCAAGAAAAAGAAATACATTCTTAATGATGAAAACAATTTAAAAAAAAAAAAAACGAAAAAAAAAATTTTTTATCACTTTTTGGAGGGGGGCCGCTCTGCCCCACAAACAAAAAAAATTTTTTTTCAGAATTTTGGCAAAATGTCCATAAATTTGTTCGAAATAGGACAAAAGTAAAGTGATCTTATGGTTGAAAGCCACAAAAAATAATAATTGGCTTAGGGGGGCCGCTCTGCCCCACCCTCCCCTATGTGAAAATATATATGAAACACAACTAAGATTTTTAGCTTTTACTGCTTTAAACTTGACACGATATGTATTAACACTAGATTCACTTCAACATTAATTCAAGATCACACGAATAAAATATGCACAATTTTTTTTTTTTTTTTTTTCACAAAGACTCGAGTGTTCACACAAAATTTTTTTCTAGTTTTTATAGCCCGGCTTTTTATACTCTACCTCATATGATTTACGCACTTTCACCTCAACATTTCATTATTCTCATACAAGAAATAGAGATGTCTGGATGTCAGGAGAATGAAATAATGATTTCCAACGCAGGTCGGATGATTTGACGTTTGCTTAAAAAAATTGACGTCTTCTAATTGGGTTGTAAGTTATAAGAAGAGTTTGAATTTAAGTGCGCGCTGGTTGATTTAATTTTTTCGAAGCTCAAGTTAAATTTCGAATAAAAATCTACAAAATTATTTATCGACACCTGTTCGCCCGAGGATACAAAACGTCATGAAAAAATTGAGTAACAAATGCACCGTGACTTATTCGTCGTGATGTAAATAATGTGGAATATATTACAAATCTCAGTAAGAATGTCTCTTTATTGTGCGTGGGATAAGAAAACGAGACAGCAATATGGAATGCCCTCGCTATTTACGTCGATCCTCATAAACTACATTATCATGTCGACAATAAACTGAACACATTTAATATAATCTTTTCATAAAATTTAAAAATAGCAGAATTTTATTCTTAATCACAGAAAAGTTAATTTAATCCAGTTATTCAAATGTATGTCTCTAATTCGCGCTAATTAATTTCAGATAAAAAAAAAAAAAATAGTTGTCTTAATCAGAAAAAATGAATCTGAAATAATTTAAGCTACTGGTATTTAAAAATATCATAATAATGTAGGTTACTGGTACTTTAATTAAAAAGTTCATCTGCAAGTATAGAATCAATGAAAACATATTTTTGCATATATATCAGTTCGCTAAATCTATCTATCGAGAATAGATGATAACACTGGGATTTAATTAAAAAATTATTAATTGGGTCAAAATGTCAGTGGCGACTTTCATTATAAATTTTTTGATTAAAATCAATCGGATACGTTATAGATAAAAATAAGGAAGAAATGAAAAGCATAAAATTATCGGAAAATGCGGACTCTATATGATGCAGAAATGTGCGTTGAAAATTTGAAATGCTTTTTTTTCCGAGACACAAAGGATAACCGATATTTCTGGAAGCAGCGCTCGCAGCATCTCAGTCCAGACAAATGTTCGAAGTGTTGTATGAAAATTGAATCGTACACGAAAACTCATTTGCCAGACAAAAAAAAATAAATGTCCAAGTGTCATCGAATCAAGATTTTTGTGGCGTATTTGAAATTAAACTGCCAGTGACGCTTCAACTAGAGCTGAAGAATATCATGTCGAGTCTACAAGTCAGCCTGGAACAATTAATTTTTTACAGCAAAAAACGCTAATGATTTCATAAAAGAACAATTCGCCGCCTCAAGCTCCTCTATCATTCCCGCGCCTACACGCCTAGACTCTGAAAAAAATTGGTGAATAAATTACTACGCGAAAAAATAGTAGCCGAAGTATATAAACTGCGCGAAAAAACTGAATCATTGTATTTTGGGCTCTTGGATAACGAATACGAGTTTATGAATGCAGCTCATCAAGAATCAAGAATCGAAAATACTAGCTCTTTGTCCTTTTCCCACTTGCTGGTTCATTCTTTTCATATATATTTATAAGTAAGGGTCTTTTGATGAGCTAATGTAGAGTCACGCGATTTGCCAGTGATAAACGTTTCGCCTCGGTTCCTCGTGACTTGAGCTGGCTCTCACTCAACACGCAACCAGAATCAGCTTCACTTTTTTCTCTATATCCCAATACATGATCACATTTCCCTATATATGTATTATACTTAAATGTTTATACATATCCATCGCTTTGACATCGTACCTCAGTGTCCTTGTTAAAAAAACCGGTGAATAAATTTATTGCAGGCGCCTGAGCTTATATTTTTTTTACTAATTACACACGTGATACTTTGTGGATATTTTATTTCAATAGCATATAACGTGCAGCCAACAACGCAATCAATCAACCAAAGAAACAAAAACAAAGAAATAAAATAAACATAAACTATATTATATATAGATATATTTAAATCGATAAATCAATAAATAATAAACTGGAAAAAACAATTACAAATGTATGAGCATCCGTATTTATATTGAGCGATACGAGCGGAAATTGAACCAACTTTATTTATATCTATATATACATATATGTAGGGAATATACGGATGATATAAAAAAATAATGAAAAAATATATGAGAGTGAAAAACCCTAAGGCGAATGAATGACCAATTTATAGAGATCGTTCACCCTTGACTGTATGATGATGATGGTGATGGTGATGGTGACGGTGATTTTAGAGTTTTGAATAGTGAAGCGTGGTTGTTAAGAAATAATTCTCATCTCGTGATATGTAAGGGAAAAGGGTGAGTCATAGCAATCAACCCTCTCATGTACTGTTGGTGCATGCAACGGTGATCTGAGAGCCTTGTGTATTGCACTGCAGGGCGTCCCGAGAGACGATAATGAATTAACTACACGTATCCCTTCATCGTTGGGGCAAGATATGCTTATCGGTCTATTACCATTCATCCTCTTAATTATCTAATTATTCGAAGACAATAATTTATGATTGATGATATTAATTATATTGCAATTGTTGTATGTCTAATGATGAGTGATGGGCGACGGCTTGTCTTCAAGGGTGAACAAGGGACTGAAAAATATTTTAAAATTATTTTTTCGTGTGTTGCTTGAGATCTTGAGTGTGAAGCGAATCGAAGCGAACATTTAATAAACAACACACACTCTTTTACGGGCCGACGATTTTCGTTAGATGAAAATTATCCAAGGGGATTCTTCAAATGATAATCTTTCATCCCTCGCGGGCAATCAACCGAACGAAAAATCCAAACAACCGCATCTGCAGTTCCTTGAACGTCACGAGGGCTTTTAAATTCGACGCAGCTGGTACTAAAAAAAATAACGAGGTTTTAAATATGTAATAAAATCAGCAAGTTTCAGCACTTTCACTCGATGAAACTTTCCTCACTCTCACTTATTATTATTAATATCAGCAAAGGGAGTCAAGATGATAAAAATAATACCGGGAAGAGTAGAAAAAAAGTTATTATTCTCACGCAAAGTCTAGACCCGTGAACGTGGGAGGTCGCGGTAATAACACATTGTTATTTCAAGTCCACGTCCTAAGGATATGAGGTTAAATGGGGCTTTTTCAGCGAACAAGTTCCCCGTATAGACTAGTTGGTGTCTCATCGAGCGCCTTGGGCCCGGGCAATAAAATTATCATTTATTCGACGACGGTTAAGGGAGAACAGCATAACACAGGGGGCGTATATAAGACCGAGTGGGAATGAGAGTAAGAAAAGTGAAAAGGAGAATTCGCGATGAGAGTGTTGGAGAAACGTAGCTGGGCAACTGCTTGAAGTTTGATGCAAATATACCCAGTTGATGCATTATTCAGGAAGAAACTATTAAACTAATATATATATAGATATATGAATGGATGATAGATGTGTGTGTCGTAGATTTTACACACTCTTATGCTCTATATATCGAGTACATGAGGCCAAGTGCAACTAGGCGTAGTAAACTACCGCAACGACTGTCGCATGTTTGTGTGCTCTGCAGTGTTTTAATGTATTCGTTCCGGGCGGTTTGCTCGACGAAAGTTTCGTGTCAAAATGGCTCCTTCGTCGGGCGTAATTCGAACCAACCCGTGACTGTCTTGCATAATGAATATCCAGAGACCGTCCACGGCTGACTTTATGCATTATCCATCTAGACGTCGTCAAGACAGTTTGACAATTTAAAACTTTTTTTTTATTTTCACTCTCATTCATCCTGCCTTTACTTCTGTATTCGTATGTATTTTAACATTGCCTCTATTTGTATCGCCCACTCGGGATTAACTCACTAACACTCTAACTCGTCACTTGCAGCAGCACGGACTCCATTTATGCGAACAAGAGTTATGGCCCCAAAGTTACACGTCACCAAAGTTTCCGATTGTATAGTGATAAGTCGGCAAATTCTCACAGTTTTATTACATACGCAATCTTCGTGTATGGAATCGTGGATCGTATATCTACCAGCGAGTGAAATAAGGGTAGGCAACAGTGTTCCCGGTGGCTAATGAACAGTTAGAAATTGGTTGCTTTAACAAACTACCCCCGAGAGCTACCCAGTAACTATCAGCAAGGATTCACGGCCTTTGAATATGCAAATCGCGGTCTGTCTAAGACGCGCCAGTTAGTCTATTTTGTGGCCGGGACGTTAGGGGCCAAAGACTGGAGTGAGTGAATAGTTTCTGTCCTGAGTACGGTCAACTGTTGTCGCTTAGAGCTCGTATTTATATGGCATCGCCATTAGTGAGCTGATGCACTAGCTATACATTTTTTCTCAAGGGAGTAAACAAAAACTCATATAACTTGTCCAATAGTAACGACAATAACAATAGTAGCAACAATAATAGTAATAGTGATAGTGAGAGAATGACTATCGATAGTACTTGTAGAATAATTTCCATTGTATTATTTTGCCCGAGGCGCCTCACTAAGTCTCGACAGGTTTTTATTTTTTAACGATTTTAAAACTCCTCACGTTCGAGTGAGTTCTTGTGCAGGGTTATTGTCTGTGTGTCATTAATCCCAAACGATCTGTCGGTACATATAGAATTTTAGCGTACTCGGGAGCCCTAACGCTAACGAACATCGAGAACGCCATCGAGGATGCCCCGCATGAGGGGAATGATAACGACAGTGAGATTAAAATTCACGTTTAAAGGGTTGCCCTCGTTGATAGCAACCAAGTTTTCGGGTTGACGCCAAGTTCTGCGCTGCTTTACTTCACTGTATATCTACACATATATAAATCTACAGAGAAGGCTGCTCTTAATGGCGCTATAACGAATGGAAGACGCACCTCGATATGTTCGCTATGCCACACACTACGTCACTGTACATGTATAATATATATATATATATATATATATATATATATATATATATATATAATAGTAATGCACACACAATATAGGGGAACTGGAAAATGGATCGTGCTTGGCTTCCGATTCGTTAGGCTGAGAGATTCTCACTCACGGAAGTCCTACTAAATCTTATTCTATCGCTCTGACGAAAAGGGTTTGGTTCAGTGGCGATAAACCCAGTAAACTTTACCCGTAAATCATCATCGCGGAAGTTATATATTAATAAGAGAAAAAATAAAGTTTTATTGTAATAAAGATTCACTAGACAGATTAAAAATTTACGAGTCCATTGCTTACAAGCTGATACGCCGATCACGAACATAAAATTAAAATTTTTTTTTTCAGTTACTAATAACTCAATTAATATTACAGTACATTTAATTACTGTTATGACGTATATATAGAAAGATAAATAATATTTTATGTAAAAAAAATATAATCGACGAAACATATACCGATGGTATTTAAAAAAACATGTGTTTTGAATGATAACGCATGTTTAGTGTTAACGACGTCCGTTATATAGAATAAAAATTAATATAAACGTCTGAATGATATAAATATACGATATGAGGAAGGATTAGTTTGTTTGTATATTGCATTTTAAATGTTTTAGGTGTGTAGACAATTCGGTTTCTTTGCTCGTCGTGTACTCATTCTGCTGGGCGATAATATTTCTTTCGGCGCCCTCGTCAGCTTCACTATGATTACACAGCAGTACCATACAGTAAAAATTAAAATAACCAGGGAGTGACATTTCTACGAAGGCGGTGTATTAACTTGCTTCGCAGTAGTTTTTGTAGTGGTAGGAGTAGTACAGAAAATATTTTTTTAAAACTTGTATTGAGTTCGAAATGTATATACTGAACCTTGTGCGTTTAATCTTTTAATAGACTTCCGAATGTTTTTTTCTCGAATACCACCGACGAGTAGGCTCGTGCTTGATCAACATTTGTTCACACATGTTTGCATATCCTACATCTTTGTTTTGTTTTTTTAATATTTTATTTTAAACATAAAACACATAACTTTTATATTGATTTACGATGAGGCTTTTATTGAGAAGGGTATTCCCCGAGCCAATGGCTGAGGAACAAAAAAATATTTTGTTAAAAATATTATTCTTCAAGTGGCGTTTATTAATCCGGGAAAGAAAGATCGTGTCATCGAGAGGAGATAAAGCGTAATCCCATACAGGAGCTGCCAGAGTTGAACAACGGGCCCCTACTTGGCCCAGCACTGGGGAACCTAGCTTTGGCACACCTATATTGGCCCAGGCTTGGGTCAGGACTGGGTAACCTAGCCTTGGCCGTCCAATGGCAACCCAGACTTGGGCCAAGACTGGGTAACCTAGCCTTGGCCGTTACAATGATTACCCGGGCTTGGGCCAAGACTGGGTAACCTAGCCTTGGCCGTTACAATGATTACCCAGACTTGAGCCAAGACTGGGTAACCTAGCCTTGGCCATCCAATGGCAAGCCAGGCTTGGGCCAAGACTGGGTAACCTAGTCTTGGCCGTCCAATGGCAACCCAGACTTACGCCAAGACTGGGTAACCTAGCCTTGGCCATCCAATGGCAAGCCAGGCTTGGGCCAGGACTGGGTAACCTAGCCTTGGCCGTTACAATGATTACCCGGGCTTGGGCCAAGGTAGGATTACCCAAGTTTGGATATACCCATGGTTTATACAAGTAGATCATATAAATGTACCAGTTCAACGTTAGTAGGTTCGTCCAGTAGCTACCGTTCTGACCCAGTAATCAGAAGGACGGCAGTTCGCGCCCAGAGTCCAGCAGAATTTTCACCGAGTTTTTTTCACATCATTTACCTCCCTTAAATAATTAAAACGTTAATGATCATGAATTCTACGAGGTTAATAATAATAAATTTTTTTTAATTAAATTTATTCGTTTCCTGGAAGCCTGGGCCAGGTCTGGCAACCAAGCATGGGCCAGGTCTGGCAACCAAGCATGGGCCAGGTCTGGTAACCAAGCATGGGCCAGGTCTGGCAACCAGGCTTGGCCCGAGATTATCATTCCAGGCTTCTACCAAAGCTGGGCCAAGACTGGCTTACAAGCCTGGCCCAAGGTTCTACAAAGTTGGGCCAAGTCTGGGCCAAGCTTGGGCCCGTGGTACTTTCCTCTCTGGGATATAGAAGATAGTGAAGGAAGTGGTAGAAGTAAAGCGTGACTGAAGGGAAGGGCGGACAAGCGGTTTCATACGGTCTTTAATCACTCGAGTTAACGAGAAGGTTATTAGGTTCTTACGCCTGTCCTTATACCCCGAATTAAGGTCGCTCCTTCTTCTCACCTCTCAACTATATCTCATGTGTCTTTATAATTCTTACGTTTCGCTCAGCTCTCCCACTTATTCTCACTCTTAATCTTCATCACACACTTACTCTTGCTTCTTACCTCTGCTCACATACCCACCGATTTTATCACAGCAACTATTATCCTCGAGTAATCTGATCGAGTCTGAAAGTATCTCGAGCCTCCAAGACCGACAATCGCGTTATGAGACAGCGGAGTAAGAAAAATAAGTTTCAGACTCGAGATAAAGTCTGCTACTCCCAAATAAATGAGATGTTCTGAAGAATCTCTTCTTATTATTTTTATTATTATTTTTATTCAGCTCCTGCTTCAGCTTATTCAGTTACCACTGGCACAGGTGCTATTGTAAAATGAAAAATACTTTTCAATTCATTTCTTCATTTGAGTCAATCACTCGAAACAATTTCATTTCCTACTGCGATGCGAAAAATTCATAGATTATGAATTTTTAATTCACAAATTTAATTTTTTTTTCGTAGAAAATTTTTATTAAATTTTTTTTACCTTTTTACTTTAGCTTTACCTAAATAATTATTAGCCGCATATAGATTTGTCGAAAATTTTATATCAGTTTGAATATATAGGGGAAGGGGGGGCAAAACGGGATACTTAACGAAAAATTTAGTTTTTAGGGACATAAATATCGTAAATTGGCTTCATTTTGACTCTATTTGAAATAAATATAACGAATTTTAGACTGCCATCAGAAAAAAAATTTTTTTCCGCGGGCAAAATGGGATACCCCAAAAAAAAGTAAATTTTTTTTTTTTTTTCAAGTGAATAAAATTGATGTAATAATGTCTTTCTAAATTGATGTAGGTAATAAAATTTACTCTCAACATATTTTTAAAGAAGTTTTTCCTTGTTATTTCTTTTCAAAATTTGAAATTGGCGCCAATATTATACTTTTCGCAAAAAATATAAAAATGTTTTTTTTTAGCTTTTAATAGTGTAAAATGATACTAGATGTCATTTTTGACCATTTTCGAAAGTTTTTCGAGAAAAAAAAATTTTGACGAAATTTTGAGGGTATCCCATTTTGCCGGCCTATCCCGTTTTGCCCCCCCCCCCCCTTCCCCTATTTTTTCAATTGCAGACATCCCAAACTCTTGAAAAATAATAAACTATGATTCATAAAAAGTAAAAAAACAAAATTTACATATACTTTTTTTTTACAATGTATCATTAAATATTTATATAGATAGGGTGCACTTATTTATTTATTAATTGATCTTTTGACATTTTTAAAACACCTTGCCTGTCTTTATAGATTTAAATCAAAAGTGAAACCTCATCTCCATCAACACGGAAATGAATATTCATGTTTACATTAGTTTGTACTTTACCGAAGAGGTATATTTATGTATATACATATAATATATGTAAGTGAAGATGAAAATGAAGCAATATGTTATATGGGCAATCGCTAAACCAGACGAGATAATGGATGCTCGACATCGTTCGCTCGTTGCTAATGTTTCAGACCATATGAATTGCGGAATTGCGTGCAAATCCTTCTCATAGGTAAACTACCAGCAACCTATTTTCTCCATACAACTTTATTGAGAGCGTGTTAAAAACATGTTATATTTATTTAACTCGCCGCCATGTAAATTATCACATTAGTATTTCCATTACTGGACAACTTAATTTAGTTAAATAAATAAAAGACTAAATTCTCAAGATAATTTTTATCATTTCGCAAACTGATAAACATTTTTTTTATTTTATTTTTTTGATAGTTGAGCGCTTTGATCTTTGATTTTTTACCGGATATGAACTTGTGTTTAGCTTGATACACATATATCTTGAATCTAAAGCAAAGCTAGTCACACTATATCTATATCTAAATTATTTGGCGCCTAGGTTAGTTATTTTATCCGAGATCATGACTGTACATTTTGTTGCAGTGATAAATTGTGCTGATGGCAATTTAATCGTTAACGCACCGCAATTGCTATTCAATATATTTAATAGATAAGATAATATTTATAATAACTTACATATATGAACGGTAGTTATCTTTTATTGCTTTTATTAATAAATTAAATAGGAAAGCTATTACAAATAGTAATTAGTACGTCAATAATTGAACATTTATAAAATGACTGTCTGATAAAAATGTAGACCTGACGAGATTTGACGATATTTTGTGAGATCTAACCTTTTTTTCACGGATGGGAGATTATGAAATTTGGCAGGGCTAAATGAACTTTTCGAAATTTTGATAAAAGATACTGGGTCACGTAGTTAACCATGAAAATCGCGATGTAAGAGTAAGAAAAAAAAAAAAAAAGGGGTAGAACACGTGTAAAACAGACATAAGCCTTTGCAGATCCTGAAGATTAATCGTCGCGGTCGCAGGAGGATGAAAGCTTGAGACATAGCAGAGACCAGAAGCAGATGAGCAGATTGCTCTCATTATCCTTCTTGCACCGTAAACTTATCTTACACAAGTACTTATACCAGGTTGGGTCTTCCCCTCGCGTCTTAAACACCTTGGCATACTTTGTCTTCCTATTATCTAACTTGTTCACAGTTTGATCCATTCACCGTGCCAACAGTTTAAGTAATACGTGTATGTGGAATTAAATAGAAGCTGCTCGAGATATTTGAGTTTGGCTGCTTTCACTTGACTAGACTAGTCTTAGTCTTCCCGCAATAACTGGAAAGCAGAAGCCTGATCTTCAGACTATTTCGACGTGTCGCGGAATTCATCCTTAACAGAGTTGAGGTAGACAGAGATGGAGACTGAGTGAGAGTGAGAGTGAGAGTAAGGATGAGGATGAGGGTAAAGCTTGATTGGATTTTGAATGCCGCCGACATTCGACGGACGACACTACTCGTAGATTAATTTCCTGTACGTACTATTGTTCACCGATCATCCGACAGTTTTTTTATTTTAACGATCGATGTTTTATCGACGACTGTATAGGTGGGTCGTATATATATCTTTACATGAGTTTGAATGTCTACATAAACCGGTATTTATTGTAATAAAAATAATAATCAATTTATCCAGTGATTTATTTATTAAAAAATTATAACCTGTAATATTTTTATCGGCTTCTTAATGTTTGTATTTCATAATTAATAACTTATGATTTATTTGGCATTATATTTTTAATGTAATTTAATTATTTATATTAACATAATAAAAAAATATTTTTATTAATAGAGAAAGTATTTATGTGACGTAAAAATATATGAAGAAAGACGAATAAAGAGTTGAAAGAGCCGAACTGAGGTAAACAGTGCGTGGAATAATACAATAAATATAAATTTAATTAAAATGTTTATCGACAGACCCGGTTTTTACACGACTCAAGTTGCCGATTGTGAAAAATTTTTAAAATATATATCCGATCCCAAGGTACCGACTTGAGAATTAAAAAACTAATTGATATTGATTTATTTTATGTATAATGTAATTTATGTTATTAAATGTGTGATAATTTATGAGTAAAAAAAAAAACTAAAATTTAATTAGGACAAATTTTGAGAACCCTAGTCTGATTTATAGAAGTTAAACTAGTATTTATAGAGCGTGAGCTTCTGTGAGTTAGCTGGTTGGCTCATTATAAATGGGAATTCCTTATTCTAAAATGTCGCGAACCCAAAGACTTTGTTCGGTTTATAGGATGAAGAGGGAAAAGGAATTTAATTAGAGTGCACAGCGAGGTATCGGGGTTTAGTACTCAGGTATCAGAGAAAACGCGTTTCATCCATTAGGTAAAAGGCCGCAATAAGTGGCTGTGGATGCAAAACGATGCACCGTATTATGCACTATCTGTGTTGTAAATATATGTGAATATATATGTAACGGTGTTGGTGGTGATATAGTCGAAAGGAATCCATGACAACGCAAAATCACGTAGTATTTCAAGTAAACTGTGTGTGTGGGGGAGGGGGGTGTTACTAGACTTGGCGGATTTTAGATGTCACGACTTACAATTATCCAGCGAGTCAATATTCCGGAATGGCCCTAAATTCTTGGTTGAACAAGCATCCCCTTAAGTGCTATCGGTATTATAATATGCACACGACAGTCTTCATACTTCTGATGGGATATATAGATAGAGGAGAGACTCTTCTAAGATTAATCGCTTATACATATTTTAGTTCTTATCCGTACGAGTTTGACCCAAAGCCAACTCTTTTGTTCGTACCATCAACGAATAGAACGGAAATCAATGCTACTCTACTCCTATTTTCAAAGCTTCTACTTCCAGCTTATGCTCGGGAAGTTTGTCCTCGTTGCTTAGCATTCGCTGAATATTCATTCACGGCCTCATCGGTGTCTCTCTCACACCGGTATTCAACAATCTGGAGTACTTTGTCCGCGTGAATACCACGGATCAGAAATGCTCAACATTCTTTAGTGTTTATTAAAATGCTTCCAACCAGTCAAGATAAATATCACGACTAAATCTTACATTTTCATTTTAATTACGACAATGTCATACATTTTATAATAATAGCGACTAAAAAAATAATAATAATCATAAATATCATTATAGGAGAGTAGGTATTTTTTTTTTATTATTAATTTTTTAAACCCCGCAAAAATCTAGAGAATTGTCTGGAATGTGTAGAACAGATATAATTTTCTGTCACTAGTTTAGACGTTGATTTTTTTTTTTTTTTTTTTTTGAAAAAACTGGTCACCGGTCAGATGGTTTTAAAATTTTTTAAATCATTAAACTATACTATACATTGAACTATAATTACGTATAGTAAAATTATTGTGATTATTTAAGTAGGTCAGTAGGCGTAGTTGTTAAAATTTAAATCGAATTAATATAAACAAGAGTATTAACTAAATTAGCATCTAAATAAGTCAACTACTGGCTTGTCAGCTATATAGAAATATATAAATATATATGTATGTGTATGGACAATTGTGAACCTTAAATCGGTTTGTATTTTACCCGACTTTCTCATAAAATACCGAGGTTGGACGTTGTTACACTAAATTACTTGATTTACATAAACCAGATAACGACGGGAACTTGTGAGCGCTGAATGGTTTTGCAGCCTCGATTCAATTCCACTCAATAAAAATTTACATTTTTAAAATTAACGCTGAGTTTACAAGCCCAAAAATAAAAATAAATACATACTAATGATTACAATAACAATAATTACACCAACATTAAATAAAATACACGTTATTATTTTTTTAGTATCTACATTTGGAACAATAATTGTTAATGCTCGGTAAATAATTATCTGTTGTAATATTTTGTTTCATTACTTTCGGATTAAAATTCGTTCCGCCGTTCATTACTCATTTACTGTTATTTGAATAATAATTATTTCAGATAAATTAAAAATTAATATAAAAAATTAATAAATCTCTGCATAGTAAATTATTTTAAATTACCGCGTTGAATACTCAGGAAGTAATTTTTATTAATATAAATTGCTTCGTTTAGATTTTTTATTAATTGACTATCGATGAAATAATTATTTTTTTTTAAATTATTCCAATTAATAAAAAGAAAAATAATTGAACATATTTTGAAAAAATTTTTCTCTCCACTGTTCATTTATGATACATGATTATGATTATATTTTAATGGCGAATAAGAATGGCCAATAAATGAAATTATGATTTCATCATATGATTGCACATGAGGGGTCGAGAAAGAGAAGAACAGTTTGCTGTCCACGAAGACGATATGATAGGGGGATGCTGTACGTCAATGATAGTCAGAAAGGGGACCTGACGGTTCCGACGACAAGTAGACGGGCTGGTATCGTTACAATGTGCATTACGTTAGACATATCAATGAACATTTAATATAATATCCCCAGGGTTCTATCGAGATTAATTTAATTCAGTAAAAACTCAAAGTCGAGTGTCATTCAAGCTGTATTTATATTATATCATTATATTACATTATTTATATTAACACGACACTAATTCAAGCAATAAATCCCTGAATTTATCTATCATACACGCAATCAGTAATCACATAAATAAATATAAGCAGACAATAGTCTTTATTTGTTTTATTGTTTGGATCTAGTATTAGTATTTGCGGTAATACCCAGCATTAGTAATTCGTCATTGTCATAATTTTAATAATAAATTTGTGGATTGGTAGTTTACAGTCTAAATCTACCCTACGATCAGTCTTGTTATTCTCTAACTGATTGTTGTATCGACAAAAATTTTTTTGATAATTTTAGGAAACACAAAATTACAATAAAAATCTGTAATCCTAGTTTGTTATCGATGGAACGCGTAGTCGCGTTAATCCGCTCAGCCATTGATTGATTGAACGCGAGTTGACACTGGCTGATAATCAATCAGCAATTGACTTATCAAAATGCACTAATAAACATACATTATCAATTATCAATTATTGCAAGCAAGCCTGTAAATTTAAATAACCAACCATTGATTAATTCAAATCAACCATAAATTCACTTATTTCTTGATAATTATTATTTTATTATTACTGTAGACTGTTATACTACTACATTATATATGTCACAAAATTTTTTTTCAATTCCTCAATTGAGACGTCACTATCACAGACTAATTTCAAAGGAAGTAAAAGGGGATAAAATGAGTCCTTTAGAAAAAAAGTAACAATAGTGTGATATTTTTCCTTTGGTCTTCAAATGCGTATGAGGTATCAGTATGACCCAGCTATAAAAAAAATCAAAATTTGAGGCATAGTGGACTGCTATGAAATATAAAATTCTTATCAATATGAAATTATTTTTAATTAAGAATTTTGGAAATTTTAATAAAATTGTTTGTAACAAATTTTGAGTGGCCCAAATTTCTGGGGGCTCATTTCGACCCTCGTTGTCTCCGTAAATAGAAATTGTAAATATCGAATAGAAAAAAAAAATAATATTTGACCACAATTATTTATCACTTATAAAAAATCTTAAATCCTACCAATACATTTGACTATACATGTATATGTATATATATAAACAATAATTATTTTTTTTACACATGAGTAGATTTTAAAAGTACAATATTGCATTTATAATAATTATATATTTTTCTTTTAACAACAAAACAAGTTTCCTCGGCGGGGATTCCACAGAATGTGAGTTGCATAACGGAAATTTAAACCACAACTTCAGTATCACTTGCCAACAAGACTTTATAAATAGTACTGGATATCCCGGAGTACTTATGCACATAAATATATAAAATATACTAAAGTGCTAATTAATGTACGTTTATTATAAAATATTCAGTCTTTGTATTTCTCATTCCTTGCCCGTAATGTACATTTTATCATAAAAATGATTATTTCACTTTGTCACTTATCACTAATATATATATGATTTTCACTTGCTGGTAAATTAAGCGCTGATAGTTGTAACGCTACATTTTCTGCGCTTGTAATTAGCAGACAAGGATTTTATTTTAGTAATAACGTATTTGTGGGTCGCGAGTATCAGGAGCCACAGTGAAGGCTGTATTAGCCGACATGTTTTAAGTAAAACAAGTTTATTCAAACACGCGAGTACCATTCCGAAGAACCAGGGCGCGCCCATCAGTAAATACAATCTCAGAAACAAAAAGTATTTTTTTTTCAATAAATTTTTCTGATTGGACGTCGCGATTTGGGTGCTGCGTTGAATCTTAATTATTTTAAATGTTGTGTAAATAAACAAAATATTGTTTAGCAGCAAAGTAAACGCGGGTACGAGAAAAAAATACAAATTTACAATAGGACTTGGTCCGTCACGAAACTTTAGGTAGTTCGGTTTGAGAATAAAGTCTTTCGGTACCGAAGGAATGTAATCACAGAGACCGGCAAGAATCACCGGCAATAAGGAGCCTCCCCAGGCAAACAGTCCATAAATAAAAATTTTACGATTCTCATCAATATTGTCATGCTGTCCGGCTCCAGTTATCCATCGGAACTTGGTTATTGCCAGAGTCATGTCATAGCAAATAACATTTAGCCAAAATACGGTAGCGATGGTGAAATACTGAAGACTCAACCATGAAAAAATCATCAAGTAGTCATTGAATTGGCAGTTTCCAAGCTCACAGAAGCCAAGCATTTGTAAGACGACACCAGTCATCATGAGACATATATTGTGTCTGACAACGGCACGGTTATACAGACCACGTTGTAGCTGTGGTACAGACAGGTAGATAATAACAACAATAGTACACAAGACCACGTGGGCGATGTTTGTAGACATGTAGGTCTGCGCTCCCCAGAATATAACCGCACCCAGATTGTGGATCTGCGAACGATGTCGTTCCTCTGGAGACGGACATCTAGCCAACACTGTTGTCCCATTGACGATGTCCTCGATGCAAAAACTATTTGGCACATGGAGTGTTACATACGAGTCCCTCCTGTCTAATTTGTAGGTTCCGTTTAAAATTAGCGACTCATTGAACATGCACTTTAACCCATCACTGCTTGACGAAAATGTTGATTTCTTTTTAATATCAATGCTCGATAGTGATGATTTAACGGTTCGATTAATGCACACTAAATGCTCGTTAAAAAAATTGTCAGGAGAACAACACTTGCGTGGTATTTCCATCCGATAGAGATGACGAGACTCAGCTAAATTATGTATTAATAAATGCAGAAAAATGATTATTGGTGTTAAATAACCAAACGATCGCGGATGCATGTTGATTGATGTACTTTTCACTACTGTACTGATCAACATGCAGAACAACTTTACTACTCACCGATCGCTACATCGTGCACGGATGTCTTATCCCGAGTAACCGCACTAATGCTTTCTTCCGTTTTTCTCGCCGGATCAGTATTGGTTATCCGTTCGTCATCGGATGACATCATGAGGAAAACTGTTTACTTTATACTGTTTTTTTTTTTTTTTAATATTTATATTATTAACTGCATGCAATAGTGTGATCTTTATTCGTCAGTAATTAATACTTTTGGGTGATTCATAATGATAAATATGCATATTTATATTCTAACTGTTGCATTGGATTTAAATTTAATTGAAGTAAAGATTTTTTTTTTAAATTTGTCGTAATTATTTAGTATTGTGTAACAACTTTAGTCAGACGATAATTCTCGGTAGTTTCTTTTAATGAGTTGCTGCGAATTCCCATCAACTTTATTATCAATATTTATTATGCGAAGTTAATTTGCATATTCCGAAATAAATAATATAAATTAATTTATTAATGACAGCTCAAATGACGTGGGAATAAAACATTCAAGTTCACACTTTTGTAAATAATATAATTATTTAATAAATGATTTTTAAGGCCATGTGAAAAAATTGATTTATCTGATAAAATTGTATTGATTACAAGTACTCTGTAAGTCGATTTTAATTATATGTTGTCATTAAAAAAAAAATTTGATTATTTATTTAAATTTAGTTCGCCTTGAAATTTTTTCCATATTTAATTTCGTCAAATATTTTATCGATCTTATGATTTTTTACTGCCTACCTAAAATAAATCACTAAGGATGTAAATGAATCTAAAGTAGCAAATTTTCTTTTTTTTTTTTTCTTTTTCATAACTAAACCGCCTGGATTATTTTCCAACGAGAAGAGATTAAAAAAAAATGTAGGTCATTGTTAATACAAACATATGATTGTGGATCAATGTTAATATCGCGAAGGATATGATGCTTCAAGTGACTGAGATTTGAAAAGTAATATTATTATAAAAAAGCTCTTATGAATATTGATATCGAAGCTCTGGGCACGCAACCTCTAAACAGCGAGACAACTTTCATTTATTTAATTTAACTTGGATTTATTCAGCGCAAGTGAACAGTGCGAATGTACAGTGCATAAGTATAACAAGCAACAAAAGTTGTTGCCTCGAGCAACTGATAGACAGTAATGTTTTCCAGTCTAGTAGTGATTTTACTCACTGTGGGTTTGGTAAACTTGGCTGCAGTACCACTAAATAAGTGCTGTGACAATGGATATATACTGAACGATATCCTGGAGTATGTTACTAAAAGTAACTCTAGCTCAATAAATATAACCGGAGTTGTCGTTACACAACCCATTAATCAGACTGAAATGTCAAATGATATTTGCATCGCCAGTAAGTCTATTTATTGAGTCTTTTGATAAAATTGCTTTAAATAAGACAGATAGAAAAACGAATGACAATTGATTGAATTGTTTCAGATAACACGATGGAAATAGAAAAACGAATGACAATTGATTGAATTGTTTCAGATAACACGATGGAAATACCACGGATTCAGTTTAAAATCCGTGAAATCTTGCCATTTACACTAACATGCATTAAGTTTAAGTACTATAAATATAAACGAATACAGTAGACTAATATAGGGGAGACCGGGGCAAGACGGCCCACCTGGGGCAAGAAGGCCCACCTCAAAAATTAACCAAAAATTTTTTTTTCTTGTTTTCTTTTGATTATCACAAATTTAGATTATTTACTCATTTTTAACTCGATACGTGAAACTTGGGACAAAATGAACCACTCAAAAATTCTAAAAGAAAATGTATTTCATAGTATTATAACCTAGTCATGATTAATTTAATAGAAATATCATTTTTTGGTTAATTGAATGGATTTGAATTAAAATAGAGCATTTGAAAAAGTTAAAAAAACCAATAATCAATTTTCTACAGAAGTGAAAAAATGACTCGTATTATATCAAAAAAGGTTATTTCGAGTAATATTAAAGTAAATACAGTTGTTAAAGAGAAAAATATAAACATTTGTTACGCGGGAAATTTTTTTACAATTAAAAAAAAAAAATTTTTTTTTTTCATTTTTTTTCGGAGGGGGCCGTCTTGCCCCAAAAAAAAAAAATTTTTTTCAGGAGCTTCACCAAAATTTTGGTGAATTGAGTTCAAGTTGGACAAGAGTAAATCGACTTGATGGTTAAAAGCCACAAATAATAATAACCGGCTTAGGTGGGCCGTCTTGCCCCGGTCTCCCCTAAAAAATATTTAAAATGAGTTTTGAAAAATTAAGAACGGAAAAGTACTTAAACGATACTTAAGAGGGAAATTGATTGTTAAAGTAGTTAATTTGTAAAAATAATTCTCAGATAATTAAACTCAGATAGTTTTTAAGTCAACAATAACAAGTTACTTTCAGTTTGTTTGAAAACTGTTGTGAAAGCGAATGAGTCTCACTTCAAGACAGAAAAAAAAATTTTGTTGAAAAAGTACTAAAAATTGAGATATTTAAAAAAGACACATGTGTTAATTATGAAGGAAATTTGAATATGTATTATCCTTAATTAAAACGTCATTTTTATAAGATAAATTATTAATAAAATGTGTATAATATTGAGTAAGTATTGAAATTCCATTTGTATAACATGACCCGTTAATATCGGTCGAGCGACTGAATACTGAATATGTACAAGGATGTTACGGTCGTGTATTTGCTCAGATAATTCCTCTGCCGAAGGGGCGAAATTGAAACTGACCTGGAACTAAGCAATTCCCAGTACGGAAATGATTATAAGCACTCCTAATAGACTCTTTAACTAGGTTACACGGAGATTGAAATCCTCGAATCGATGTTTCAATACTGCCACTGCCCTTAACATTTACCATTTATGTTTTAATAAAACCTAAAACCTTTTCCAATTAATTTATCATTTCAAATTAAAGTCAAATATATTTCTTGATTAAATTTATCTTGCAACTTTTTTTCTTTTAATTAAATCAAACTAAAATAAAATAAACTTTTAATACTAATTAATTACACAAATATTCCTCTACAGAATTATTGAGATCAATTAAATAAGACCATTAAATTTTAACAAGCGCTTAATCCACACATAAATCTCCGATCATCATCATGATTTAAAACTTTTTTTGTAAAATACTTTTCAAGGGATTGAGATGGTATGCAAAAGGCGATAAGAGATTGTTCCAACGAAAACCTTTATTTTATTTTATTATTTTTTTCTATAGAATGGGTAAGAAGACGATGGTGGGAGCAGTCAGGTAGGAACCTCTTGATATAACAAGAGAGATGAAACGAACTGGAGAAGTAGATGAACAAGTAAGTGGAGATGGAAGTGGAGATGGGGGAGGCAAATGCGTAGCTTTCGTAAGGTGAGGGAACCCCAAGAGAAAATTGAAAATCGAATCACCAAGCAAATCGGATTACTCTATGACTTGAACTCTATAACCGCAAGCACAACCACCTAGAGCAAGTCTATGTGCGGCTGTCATCACGAAGTAGATAGCGGATGGAGGGATCGAGGTGAGAGCAAAGAGGTTACGGAACTCATGCATTTCCCAGATTCTCTCGTCTTCTTGGAAAGAGTCGCTTGTTGTTTGATTCGTCACTGCTGGTACAGTTTTTTTAAATTTTTTTTGTCTCACATCGGATGAGATCGATCGACTTTCCGAGTTCAGCTTCAGTCGTATCCAGAAAAACAAATGTAATTTTATAATAAATATGGAATTTATTTGTTTTTTATTTATCGAATTAAAAATAAGTACATTTATTGTATTTGTTCGGTCGTTTTATTAGTTTATATATATATAGAAGTAAAGATGTTGGGGATCTTTTGTGATAGGAGGATTTTATCACTCAGAAAGTTCACGTCGACGTTAATGTAATGCCTGGCTTTTAAGGAGCTAGCGGAAAATTAAAGTAGCTAGACTTTCCGGCTGACGGAAGCTCATATTTTCTCCTTCTTAATATTCATAACCAAAGAAAAAAAATAATAATGATAATAATGAAAATAAAAAAAGACAATTGATCTTCCGCTGGCGTCTTGCTCTCGACACAACGGCTTTCGTAAAATTTATAAAATTTTCATTTTCATTTTATTTATTATTTATTTATTTTATTTTTTTATTTCATTTTCGTAGCCATCGACATTTTTCAACTTTAAGACGGGAGCATTTACAAGGCTTTTCAAGATTTTCGTTTAGTAGGTCACTGAATGACCCGAGGGCTGGTAAAACCGTTGCACAACCACGCGCCCTACTCACAAAATGACTTTTCTCATTATACACGCCCCTATTCGGGTCTTATCCGCGCTTGAGGGTGAGCATGATAGACGTGAAGCCATATGCCATTGGACGCGGGTCGTTTCGTAACTACAAAAGGAATATTACTGTCATTTATAAGTTCTTAGATAAGACTTACTCCTATCGTTCTTACGCTCTCATGGGAAAATTCATGCAGGGAGAATACCAAAGCTCTTACGAAAAAACACCTCAGCTGGATCGTCAATCGAGGAATAAAAATAAAAATAATAAATACTACGATCATTTCTACTGTCTTATTTTTTTGTATCTTCGGCACTTGCTATGACTTTTTAGAGAAAATAGATACAATTACTTCCTAATTATTGTAAGAAATTAGTATCACGACGTGAAAATATTGCAATTATTTGTCACAGAGAGCGTAACTATTAATTAGACCCCAGATTGTGAAGGCAGATTAAAGTCTTGTGCGCAAAAGTAACAGTGAATCACAACAAGTTAAATGTCTGGAATGACTTAGTGTCGTAGTTGGCCATTGAATATAAAATATATATACATATACAAAGGGAAAACGTCTTTTGGAAAGTTCACTGTCTCAATTATTCAGCTCGTAAATTTTCATTGGGATGTAAAAAGATCCTATTGGTCTTTAAATTTGTTTGCCTTCTCGTTTTCTCAAAAGATAAAACAGAGTCTGACAAAAAATAAAGACTCACTTGTAAATTTATTTCGGCTATTACAAGCATGGATATTTGGTGAGACGTTTCTAACACCCCTTACAGATGTAAAAACTGTACGCTCTTTTTGTGTACAAGAAATGAGATTAGAAAGTTAAATAAATGGCAGATAAGTGTTTACATTTATATGGGAGTGCAGAACTAATGTTACTATATCATTTGTCTTAATTTTTGTTTCTCGAACCTTTCAGTGCGCAGTGACAAAAAAGCTCTTGAATTTAATTCGAAAATTCTAATGGAATAGAATATCAATTTTAGCTAAATGGCAGTAAAAATTTATTTTATTTACGCAAAGCCCGCTGACGTATATCGGGTTGTAAAAACACGAATTTACAGTAATATAGGGATAATAAAAAACCAATAATAGCCTCGGTACTATAGTGGTTATGCTCCCAAGAGAATAAAGAGGGTTATAAGATCATACAATCGGTCGAATATGGGGTAGACTGTCGTTAAGTATGAAGTAAAGTCCCTAATTAAAAAATATGTGTAGTCAAGAAATATCAAAGGATATTATTATAATTATTATTATTTTAGACAAGCAAAGGACGACTGTCTGTAATCTTTAAATCTTCTTATAGATGCGCTCTCGGTTATATTAACCAAAAGATTCTTTCATAATTAATATAAGCACGTCTTATTTATGCTGGATTTTGACGAAAAATAATTTTTTAGATTTCATTTTTTCCAAAAGTTTTACGAAGAATTGACATTGTGATGTTAAAAAACTTACTAACACCCCACGAGTGTGTACTTTCTCATTCAATCTCTCTTCATCTCAGTCTCTGCCTCTGGATCCAGCGGCTGGGATTTGAAGATTCAGAGCGCGAGACAACCGGCAGCAAGGGCATCGTCTACGTCTACATAACACAATGGTGAGACAACGAACCGAAAAAATAACTCACCCAGAACACAACGCGAGCTGCATGTAATGCGGCATCACACCGAGCGGATAAATAAGAGAGACCAGGTAGAAATGCTGCACGAACAAAATCACACGTACGATTGCAACTTGGATGCAAGAAAACTTGGTCGCCTGGCTTTTTAGTTTTTCTCATGGTTGCCAAAAATTTGGACCGCATTATGCCCGATTTGTTCACATCACTGCCGAAAATTCTCTTGCACGGCTGCCTTCACAGGAGCCGTTCATTCCGGAAAATAATCAGTTGGTATTAAATAAAATTTTATTACTCAGTAATTGAAATTATAATTCAATGAAAACAACTTTGTGTAATAAAATAATGGTTATTGTTAAAATATTGAAAATTAAACGACATATTAATTATTGGTAGGGCTGCTACTATTGTTATAATTATTATTATTTTTGCTACCAAAGGACGTATTTAAATTAAAACGTTGAAATTTCCATTGTTTTATAATCATAAAAATAAATTGTATTTTAATTACTCAATGGATATCTCCGCTCCCCAGCGTAGTAACGCTAACGTATGTGCACATACTACCAACTACTCTTTGAAAGCAACATACTGATAACACACGCAAATAATACTATCAAAATATCCATTTGTTGATTAACTGAAGCATTAAAATATCGGTACCTAAATTTTATGACAGAAAAATATCATATGAAATTTTTACTTCAGTATAATTCTGCTCTATTGTGTTTAAGGTCTAAACAGTTTATATGCAATTTGGTTTACGACGATCGCATTTATTATTTTCAAATAAAAACACAAACGCTGTTTGACGGCGACTCTATAACATCTCAAAGACTTTGAGCTCGGGAGATACGAGTCCGTTGATCCTCTTTCTATTGGACAAAGTTGGGATAAAAGAGGTAGATATGTCTTGTGGTACGTCGATGTTAAAGGAAGGGTGATAGTGAAAAAAGGTATGAAGAGCAAAGTTGGACTTGATCCTCAGTAGCGATGGGCCCGGGTTCTGAGTCAGGGTAGTCGATAGTGGTCTAACAATGAAATACTTTTTGCCCCATCTATACGGATCTACAACGAAGCATTTTTTCATCCCCTACATCAGAACTGAGCCTTGATAGCTAGTCTGCAAGGAGTACCGCAAAGTTAAATCGCCGGCTTATATGCGACAGAACCGAACCGACTTCAGCGTCGAACCTCCAACTCCCAGTCCAATGTCGGTTATCGATTCTTTCGTGATGATATTGTCGATCGTCATCGTGATACGGCTCAGACGATATTGTTATTGCCAAAGTTTCGTTTCCATTTGTTTTATTTCTATGATCGTACCATACGACTTTCCATCACCGCTTTACGCAACAACCGCGGTCGGAACTCTAACCAGTACCATACCAAGACAATTCTACACTCTACACCCTACACAACACGACTTTTCTATAGATGATAGAATTTTATTTCCGAGATCTTTGAAAACCCTAGTATGGCAATATCTTTATACGGAGCTTTACCACGGAGTTTCATCCCACTAAGTCGAACCGCATCGTCAAATCGAATTCTTCAACTACACACGCCTCTCCTCCTTAGTCTTGGAAATTTAAATTCAGTGACGTTTTTTTTTATTTCTCGTTATTTGAATAAAATAAAATAAAGAAAGGTGAGATCACGCCGGAGAAGAGGAATCTGCTCCTCTTTTAGTGAACATCCCACACGTTATTTCTCGTGACGGGTGAGACAGGAGTCGAGCAGAAAAGGCAAAGTTATTTCGTTTCCGTTTTCAAGATTTCCGTCAATCCTTCTTCCTACCTTTTTTTTAACTTCCCACTATAAAAATTGAAAATTTTGAGAAAAAAATTAACGTTTTTTGTTTTTTTATGATGTCTTCTAGTAGAAGAAACCCTAAAAAGTCCTGAGAAAAATTTATTTTACGAATCCTAACCTACATGAGGATAAATGAAGATAAATGAGGATGACACTGGTCATGCATTTTTATAAAGAGTCGTCCATAACTTTACTCCTAGTGGAAAAATATTTATAAGAATTTAAAAATGCCTACGCAAAGCTCCATAAATCCAATAATAAATACTTAAATATATATTAAATAATAAGTATACATAAAGAATTATCGATGAGCGATTATTTTAATGGGGACAACATTGTGGAGGTACAAGAAAATTTTTTTATTTCTGCAAAAGATATGATAAAGGGCGGAAGAAATAACGCATAAAACAGCGATAGTGGAGGCGCGAGGTTCCCTCTTTTGTTCGTGGCTCGGACAGCTTTAAACCCCAGTCGACAATGCCCCGTTCTCATTGGTCGCGTGTCACCTAACTCGGCATTATCATTGTCCTTACGACAAGGCTCCTGCGATATAGAAATACGAATGGCTTATCGATATATACCCGGTACGATGTACACCGAGAATACGTGAAATGGCGTGAGGTCTTTTTTGCTTGAGACCTCCGAGCCCAAGGACTTTCAATCGCCTCGTTTATCGCTATTCGATTCAACGCGATTTGATATTCACCCAGCGTACACTCTTCTATATATTTATACTTTCTTTCTTACTCCTCGTATTTCCCACCACTTTTTATTCTTTCTTTCCTTATTTTCTTTCCATTGGTTTCCATTCCTCTACTACCAAGTCGGCCCTCCACCCGTACTTTGCACCGGAAGATGAAATTCCCTTGCAGCTCACTGCTAAAACTCACAGCCTTGCGCGCTCCCAAACTCTCCCAGGATTAAGTATACTCGACACTACTCCCATTTGTATATATACATATATATATATATATGGGATCTGCGTGAATGGAAAGTGAATTAGAGTGTTATCCGAGTAGTAGGAAATAAAAAAAAAAACAATAACTTTAGAAAAAAAGAATAGTCTCAGGTGTCGAGAGGTGTCTCGGAAAAAATTTATGTCCCAAATGGATGTTACATTATGCATATTTTTTTATTGTTATACGTGAAATCATTTAACGCCACATCTTCCTCCCCATTCTTCGCAAAACGAATAAAATACCACGATGTAATTATTTGGTTCCCGAGGGAAAAAAAAATTAGTCTATTAAATATAATGTGGAATGAAAAATAAACGGAAGTATATAATTTTCCTAATATTAGAAAATAAGCTATTGAAATATTAAATATGCTGTATAAATTTAAACCCTAACTTTGAATATACTGCTCTTATCTAACCTGAAAGTCGCTAAAAAAAAAATCTGGGCATCGGTTGAAAATATAGAACATGTTCATCAATGTTCACCAATGTTCACCCATGTTCACCCATTCTCGAATGGGTTTAAACTCCAAAGTAAAATTTTCCGTAGGATTTTTTTGGTTTTTCCACTGGAGGACATCATCATAAACAAAAAAATCTATCTATCGGTTGACCCTGCGGGCCAGCCCTAAAGCTCTTCGAGCTCTAAAATGCTTTTGTATGCCGTCCTTTTGGAAAAAAATAGTTTTTTACCATTTTTTCTCCAACGATATCTCTCAAACGAATAAACCGATTGAGACGGTTGAGGTCACAATCGACACGTTTTATCAAGTTCTAAATCTGATCAAATTTTGAATTCGATTTATCGAGTCGATTTTGAGATATTTCAAAAAAAATAAAAAAAAATTTATTTTTAATTCTTTCAACAACGGTTTTTCTTGAACGAATGAACCGATTTTGATGGTTGATGTGGCATTCGACGCGGCTTATAAAGCTCTAGAGCCCAGTCGATTTTGGAATCAATCCATCGAGCATATTAAAAGTTATCAAAAAAAAACATTTTTAAAAAAATTTTATTTTTGAAATATCTCTGAACGAGCCCTACCGATCAAGCTCAATTTCTCACAGCTTCATGATATTGACAAGCCGTGTCGAATGAAACCTCAAAGTTCAAAATCGGTTCATCCGTTCAAAAGATACAGGTATTTACATACGTACGTACATGCATACATACACTCGGACATCATCTTGAAATTAGTCAGAATAGCTTCCTAGGACCTCAAAACGTCGACATCTGATGAAAATTCGATTTTCGTAAATCGGACCGAAACCAATAACTTACCGAATTTTTGAAAATTTACAATTTTCTTAGCGGGAAGTTAAAAAGTATACAAAATAAGGAGCACGACGTATTAGAAGCTCTTTGGGATCCGGGCGCTCGTCTTAATCCACGTCCGGATTTGTGACATATTACAAACCGCCCTATGAATACTTATATACTCAGCGTCTTATATAGCATGCTCTTGTAGTTCTTCATATTCACTGAACGATATCTTCTGGTAAAGTGAGAAAATTGGACGCATCAATCTAACCTACCCACTAAAAATAACTTGTCACGCATTATTTCTCATGATAAACAGTATACATAATAACCAGAGACCTTTTGTTAACTTTCAAATAAAATTGACTCGTACGTGTCATTTACGATGATGAATATGAAAGATAAGAAGAAACACGAGCCCGTTATGCAAATAAATAATTTAAAGCATCAATAAATGTATGCGCGTGTTATGGCATTCGATAAAAACTTTAATGTATACAAAAAGTATTTGGTAAATGTAAGGTTAACCCTCGAGTGTTCGATCTCATAATTCCCAAGAAACGGGGAATATTTGAAACACACACGTCGTATTGGCCCGTAGTAGTAACATCAGTAGCAGCAGCGTCGGATAAATTCTCAAGTTTTAAAATCCCACAATGTTCGTAGGATTCTCCGGGGATTCAAACGCTATCAACATCATCATGAGTACGATATGGATATACAGGCATCTATATATGTATATACCATTTAAAGTTCTGGAACCGGCGTCGCGGCTGTCGTGGAACCTCATCGCGTCTTACAGCGGAGTTTATAAGCCAATCCAACGAGTACAGAAGTTGCTTGGCTAAGCAAAAGTCAGCCCTTGTCTTGCTCGCAGAGTCCTTATGCACATTCATGCCGGAACTGGGTCACGCCACAGCTGCATTAGAGCTGCTCCATACGTCTTGTCCCATTGGTTCTATTCCTTTTACTTCCGCGTGTAATTTAGGTATGCGCCTCATCTTCAGAGAGATTTCCGGTATTCTCTATTATAGAATGGAACTATACGACCAACGAGCTACGAGCTTCGGTACTTGCTGGGTACATATAACTCGAAATAAAGCTTGCTGTGGGTGTGAGTGTATGTGTATGTGTGTGTACATATAGATATATATATATAGAGAAGAGGAATTTACTACTTCCCGGTCCAAGTTTGTCTTGCTCCAGTTCTGCTGATGTCTAGTGCCCTTGAGCAAAACCCTCTACTCGAAACTATACAGCGATGCTGCGATGGTTGACCGAGAGGATGACGCCCATACCGTGTTTGTCTCACTCTATTCAGGCAACTCTTTTTTATATTCTACACTTTTTCTTAGCTTTCTTTCTTCATTGCCACTCAAACCCACTCGAACATCCGCTGTATTTTATTGGATTCTATCAATAAAATTCTCCTACCTCCTGTTTTCTGACATATTAGTTTTTATTTATCCAATTGAATTAAGTAAAAACTTTGTAAATTATAAAAACTAAGTCGAAAAATTTCTCCAAAATTATCAAAAAGTACTTTTGGTTCTTCAGTTAAAAATTGTTGGTAATTAATAACTATGATATCATGATTTATCTTAATGAAGTATAGAATCAATATAAAAATAAAAAAGTTTGGTAAATAAACAGCAAGAAGTAGTTGACTGAATGAGGTAAAGAAATAAAAAAGAATAAGGAATCCTATAAATCGCAAGATTGTGAATTGGCTTGGAAGTAGACACTCGGTGGCCCCTCAACAGACTTTGTGGCGGTGATCTAGAACCCTTAGCCCTTAATTAAAATCATTACCACGGCCTAAATCAACGTGTCTTAGAGTTTGCCAAGAAAAAGTTAACCCTCGGTTCAACACCTCTGTTCTCTCATCACGTACAAAGTTTGTTCTGGATCAACAATCGTCTTAATAAATAAATTCCAAATCCTAGCACTCATTTTTAAGAAACCAAAGTAATTACATTATTCAAATCCTCTTACATCATTCATTAATCATCAGCTATTGGTTAATTCAAACACAAAATACCCTAATCCATACTCTCTCTGGTTGTCGTGAATCTGATAGATGTGTGTTTGTAACATTTGGCAATGATGACTTGTCCAAACTTAAACTTGGCATAATTACTGTTCTACTCTGAGGTATCTTTACTACTGAAAGTACCAGCAGTTTCGTCTTCCTTTTGTCATTATACCCAAGACTGTAATCCACAGCCGGTGTAATATCGAAGCTACCTAAATTACATCTTGAGAGGACGAGCTAGAATATCAAGACCACCATTATCGTGTATCACTAATTAATAGCAAATACGCACACATTTGCTTATTACTCGTTACTCAAAACCTATTTCTCAAAATAAAATAAAATCGTAAAACGATTATTTTCCAAAGGTCCTTTTCTAATGCAGATATTCGCATGCGTCGACGGAGGAGACTCACCACTGACTTTGGGACAAAATGCGGGTGATTAATGAATGGATTAATGGATTAGAAACCACTGAGTAATGCCAGTTAGCAGCGTAGTCAAGGGTATTCTGCCCGAATTAACGAGACTATGAACATTTCTACCATTACGTGTTTTAATCCTTTCATTGGACAAAATTGTTAATGACTTATTCTTTAACCATAGATGTTTAAGTAAAGTAAAAAAAAATACGCCCAAATTAGATATTTATCTCGACTAAATTGCGGTGAGAACAAAACTGTAAACATGAAATGCTATAATTTATTATAAATAAAGGAGACACCCGAGTTGATATAAAAATAAAATAAAAAATTAAATTTAAGGATTTTAGTGTGCTCTAAACGAGGAGCGCGTGCTGGTCGAGAATATGGCGCCCTGCTGGCTTTTTTCCAAGAATCTATCGCATACCACACATACCTTGGACTACACAGAGATAGTAGACTGATCACGCTGTGAAATTCACTTAAGACATCGTCTCACGATTATAAAAATTGTTATTTTGTGTTTTTGTTATTTAAATATATATATAATAGCTGTGAGTCTGAATAACAAAATTAAAATAATAAATACTTGAATTTATTTTAGTAACTTTTGTCTTGTATCCAAAGTTAAATAATTAAACCGATAAAAATATTGACCTTATAACAACGAAATTCGAGAAGCAATAATATAAAAGGTAACTGGCGAAAATTGATTTATCTATATGTCACCTGGAATTTATGCCCGGTGTGTCAGATTACTCGCGAGCCTTAAGACGATCGAGTGGGAGAAAAAGCAAAGAGTAATAAGCGCTTTGGTATGGTAAATAACGTCAGCGGATTATAAATAAAAATTTTCAAATAATTCATCGCGCCCCACAGACAAACACACATACTTATTATATTGTATTATATAAATAAATAATACCAGCTCTAAACGCCGGTATAATGTGAGGGACGAAAAACGTCACTAATTGGCCCTCTATTTACACAAACTGAAAGATTATTTATCGCATAATTTGACGATCGTTCAATGTCGCTGCGATTTTAGGGTTCAAATCCTCTTTGTCTGGTGTCTTTTTTTCTCCTGACTGTTTGCTCATCGGAGCATCTCTCTCATCTCGTTATTGTCTAGTTCGAGAGCCAATTCAACCCGGTGAAGAGTGAGAAGAACAAGAAGACCAAGCAGGCGAAGAAGAATAAAAACAAAAACATAGTAAAGGATGGACAAGACAAGAGTTTTAAAAAACAATTTTTCAGCCTAACAAATGCCGCTTGGTTGTTCCGTTAAATCGACGAGACAAAACCGTTTTTTCTCAATTTTCGTTAAAATACGTCCGATCTAAATGACCCGTGCTTGGACCCTCATGAATTTATAAGGGTATTATCCCATGCTTACACACTCGCGCACTCGCGCACACGCTCATGGTGAAATACTCAGATGTTCTCATATACAAGAGTAAGGAGAGACTTTCCGATAAATCTACGATAAACCCAAAGAAAAGGACAGGTCAGGTACTCAACGCTCCTCGTAACCGTCTTTGGTCACTGGGAAAATGGAATTGCTATTGATGTCCACACATAAAGGACAATCCACTGACCTTGCGCGACGATAGTCTCTCGGGTTAAACGCTCCTGGCCTTCTGTTTATGTCAAAGGTTCACGGTCGTTATTTACCCTCGGAAACCAACTAAACAACGACACTATACTCGGCAACCAACTTTTATTTTTATGTATTTACAACAGCATATATAAATACATTCGCTCGTTTAACTGTAACTGCTGTCCTATGGAAATTTCGATCGTATATATTCACTTGTGGAAATAAAACCCATAACGTGGCTACTGGTCTTTTTTTATCGTTTCGCTTTACTTGCTCGCCAGCTTATTTCCTTGCTTACCTTATACACACCCGTTTGTTCTCTTCTCATCGCCGGTGTTTTTCCACCAGCGGCATAAGGAAACGACGTAGGCCGACTCGATAGCTGGACTACTTGTCAAGGAAAATAAACCAGTGCGCTCAGCTCGGACTTTAGTATACGCGACAGTTATTTAATTTATTTTTTATTTATTTTACCGATTACGAAATAAAACTGGAGACTGAGACCAGAGACTGGAGGCTAAAATAAAGAGCAAAGACTCAAGTCTGCTAATGCAATTCAAACATTATTGTTGATGGCAAAAGTTTAAATTGTTTTTATAACGAAAACAGAAGTGATAAATTTAATTTAATGCTGAATAAACTTGTGTGTGTATGTATGCGTACAGTAGTAAAATTTACGCGCAAATAATATTATTAGAAATCGAGTGAATTTTATTAGTAATTTTTCCTTCCTTGGAGCGGATGTGAGAGCAATGTTGAAAAAAATAATCGAGAATGAATAAGAAGATGAAAAAGAGAAGAAACAGGAAGAGGAGAAGAGGATGAGGCAGAGAAGTGTGAGAAAACAATGAATTATGAATGAATATTATGATTTCCGTAGCTCGAAACGACGACGTTTCGCAGGCTTTTATCTAGATGCGATTTGAATTCCCCCGAGCAATCCCACGTACATTTGTTGTAGCGTTAACCCGCCGACTGTATTTTAGCCCGCAGATGCTATACTAGAAAAATTCCAATATCACTTTTTATTTATTCTTATACTTTATACTTTATAGTATAAAGGAATACTCCACACTAGTATCACCTTCACCCGTATTCGGTTTGCAATTGTTGCTGTACCGGCACCTCTATCTGGCTGTTGCTGATGTTCCATACTCTGTTTTCATACTTCCTTATTTACGTGTAAGTGTGATCGTTTATAGTTGTTGTATATTTTCGTTGGTATAAAAATTCAAATAGCAAAATTGTAAATACAAAAGATTTGTCTTGAATTTATCAACGGTGGTTCTTGAATACGAAAAATCCTCGATACCAAATGTTTCGAAAATATTTAAATGCTATGCATGAGAAATTTATAAAATTCAGATACCATAAAAGTAGGATAATGTATTATGTATCAAGTATAAATTGCGTTTAAAAAAAAAAACTCATATTTATTGAAAAATAAATTTTTTTTTAAACAAAATTTCAGATGTCACTTCTTTTATTTATTTACAGCTGCTTCATCCCAATAATTTTATGCTACATCCAAAATAATTTATAACTCGTATAAATATCGCGCGAACGACGAAATTAATTTATTGCTGGTCAAATAACTTGTCTTTTATACGCGAAATATTTTTTTAGGTTAACGGAAAAATTTAAAATTTTAATTCCCACCAAATTAGTTTAAAAATAAAATTAAACGTTTGTAAACAGCGCAATGTGCAGTGAGTATAAGATTTAAGGATCCTAAAAAGAATATAAAATAAAAAGAGAAATTAACGATAGAGCTGGACTCAGAGGGCAATGAGTACTCGAACAAGAGGTGAGGGTATTGCCATAAAATCACCCGCAAGTAAATTACACTTTACACCCTATTTTTCGCCTCTGCACATTAAAACTGCTACTTTAACGGCTAACGTACAAGCGAAGAGGCGAGAAGAGGCGCGAAGAGTGCATGGAAAAGGCCAATAGTTCTCTTAATTTCCATGAACAAATGGACTTTATTTATAGCTTAATTATCTTCTGATAACTAATTATCCTTTTTCGAAATATACTAACCATCCACTTGAAACAACACATACGTTTAGGTATTTTGTTACCTTGTGGACAGAAAAGTTGCGTCGGGAGCAAGCGTTTAAAATTTTATGTTCTTCAAGTTATGGTTATATTTTACGGCTCACTTGTACCCAATTATAGTTTTATGGACTTTCGCAAATCGGATAAGGATATCCATTTTTTTATTTATCTTAACAACTGAATAAATTTAATTGTAATTATCCAGCACGGCTCGGAGCAATGATACTTGCGTATAAATATCTGTGTAAATCGTTATATAATTATCGGGATTCTATAAAGTATTGATAGAAATTTAAAAAAGATGCTTCTTTACGGGTAATAGAGTCATTAAAACCAGCCGCTCATGCGAAGCGTAGGCGTTTTATATTTTTTTTTACCCCGGGAATTGAGGTCGTAAAACACGGAACCCTTTGCAAACTCGTTCAAGTCACGTTCTGTGATCAGGACCACGTTCAAGAGCTTTTACGTACGTGGGTATTAGAAGGTATTAAAAAAACAAAAAGAAAGAAAGTGTTATCTCAAACGGTATGATGTCTAGTGTCCGTTTTAAAGTCTAGTATTTATTATATATGATGTGGAAGTGAATTTTTCGTTCCCAGTTTTAGCCACGCTATGGAGACACAAAAAGATTTCAAAGACTCTTGACAAATTAATTTTCAATTATAATTTCATGGAAAAAGTTTCGAGCCAAGTTGACTTGAGATTTGATAGTAAAGTTATTTTCTTAATTTAATAATAATTAATCTAATAATAATTATGACAATAGAGTTGAAGATTTTATGAAAGGGTAATTAATTTAAAAGTAATTAAATAAAAGCCATCAAGTAAAAAAGAAATGAAAGAATAACAAAGTATAAATAAAAGATAAAAGTAATTAACTGCTCTCACTTAGGAAAAATAAATAGTTGGATCAAGACACTCGGAGAATTAACGCGCCGCTAAAGTAATCATTTTCTGGTACTTGAATGGCTGCTTTCGCTCTCGGAGATATCTGCAGCTAGAAAAATACGACACGGTGACTCGGTAGATTGCTCGTGTCGTCGAGAATAAAAGAAAGACGGACATCCAAGAGAAGAATTAAAAGGAAATAGACGGGCGTGTCTGACTCGGATCACCGAAAGCGTCTCTGCAGGCTGTCTTAAATTAAACTGTCGGTTGTTTTTTTCCTCGCGATTTGACATAAATTACATTTTTAAAAAAATAGATAAAATAAGTTTGCAGCAGCTTGCTGACGAATTAAGGAGATAGTGATGCACTAATTGAATATTTTTTTTTATGCAAGTAATTATCAACACTGATCCAATTGCTTACAGCACAATCTTGACCAATTGATGACACAATAATTGAAAAAAAAACATTACTGATCAATTGTGAATTGGTAACAATCATACAGTAATAATCTGACAATCAATTTTTGGATATTAATGTCTGTAATGATTTACAATAGAATTTCTTGATGTTTTCACTCTAAACACTTTCGCAAGTTTTCAATTAAAATTATAAAAATGTTTTCAATGAAATATCAAATGTCTTTATGATACTTAAATACTGAGATACACAACAAATCTCTCGAGTCATATAATAAGTACAATCGTAAAGATAATCTGCAATCCAGACAAAAGAAATAAGAGTTTGCAAAATGATTCAACGGAAACAAACAATAGAGTCCGAGTTGTTGTGTACATCGTGGGCGTTTAAGACAGAAGAGAATAATAAGAAAGACACCAGTCTTCTTCACGTTTAGTTAGTATAGTTATTACAAAATAGATGGAACCTCAACAAAGTGATACTGCTAAAAGCCTGTGTCGCTTCACGGCTATAATTTAGCTATTGGCCATTAATTTTAATAATTTTCTACGCACTCACTGGTCTAGAGTACCGTCGTCTTCCCACTGTAATTGTATAATTGAGTTTTACTTGATAAAATTAAAGCTTACGAAATACCTGGACATATTCAAGGTATCCAAGGTACTCAAGGCTGGTTGACAAAATAATGCTAAAATAACACGGTGAGTTTATTAAATGGTTAAATATTAATTTAAATATGCAGACAACGGTAGGCGGGTAAATGACCAGCAAGTGCTGCTCAGCTTACTCGGTGCCTTCTAGAGAATCACATCCCTACATATACCATTAGCATAATTATTCTACCATTATAAGTTACACGAGTCGGAGGATGAGAGTGGGTGTAAGGGGTTACGCTGACCACTTTACAGGTAACCCTCGTACGTTGCGGCAATTGTGGTTGGCATGAACGGTTCGACCGCATCCACTAAAAGCCAATGCAAGGATCCTGATCCTGGATGTGTCCATGTAGATGTGGGCATCCGTCAATGTGTAATGCAATACAAGAGTAGTCAGGTGGTGATGAAGAATAAAACGATAGTACCCAATAGATACCGATTTGCGCGGTTTATTCATACGACTCCTTGGCCCTTGCGGGATAAAACGAATCAATTTTACGCTGGGATAGTCGAGGGAACATATTCGTTGCGGTGGCAGCGGGTATTGTTTCCGCGGGAAAAAGCTTTTTTGTGTTCTCAATCTATATAGGTGAGCCAAGACAACTGTACTGATAGATGTCGAGGATTCTCTTATCAAGATTCGATGAATCGATTTCATCTCTATTGTTAAATCGATCGTTGTGGTCACGCTTACGTACATAGACTAGATGGGTTCAGCATTCACTTGGCTAGAGGTATATATAAAAATCTATATACATATATGGATGCGGTGTTATTTTTAAATCTGAATCCGTGGAATAGTTGGAATTGGTTCTGTTAGATTATACGATTGACTCCATGGAACGACATTTTACAGTGCGGATCGCGACCAGAGGAAGAATGGATTGAGAGCGACGGGTAAAAGTCAATGTGCCGATACAGAGACCAAGTGCTCTTGGATATCTCGAGTAATTCAACAGATTCAGTGTATGTGTGTAACTGTGTGAGGGTAAGTGTGCGATTCAATTCGATTATTCGAGATATAGACTCCATGCTATCGACGAGACACAGCATTGTGTCTTTGTCGCTCTGCTCGTTTGTCTAGAGAGCACTATTTTTAGAGCAGGCGAGCTCACCGACACATCCAATCCGACCGTTACTCCCGTTTATCTGACTATCAATGAGAACCAATTTGATTATACTAGACTATTTTATTTATTATTATTTTATTTTATTTCATTTTATTCACTATTCTTTGAACATACTTTTTTTTTTTTTTAACAGGTTTTGTATCAAGCGGAGAAAGAAGTGAATGAAGATTTGTGCAGAATTTATCACAGAGTATATGCTTTGATACAATGAAATACGTTTCAAATTCATATCAGTGAATAAAACTATAAAAATGGTAAATAAATAAAATATAAAATTATTAAAGAGGATTTGGCACGCGATTCGCGATTCGTCGGTTTCATCGCTCGCGTTATCAGTTTCAGGTCAGCCTATTACAATCCGTAAAGCCTCCGACCTCACACCCTGTATGGAATGAGTAGGGCAGAGAAGAACAGAGTAGAGTAGAGTCGAGTAGAGTAGAGTATATCGTTTCACACACCATGTATGTTTACGATTATGGTTATACTCGTGTCGCTGGTGCAACCGTCCTCAAAACTGCAGTACCAAGATAACCGTTCATTCCCAACCTCTCTATACTTCGAAGTCAACTCTTTCCATTACATATAATACACACAACTTTCATGATAATCCAACAACGTGTTCCAGATCCCGTGTCCCAAGTGCGCTTTTTTTTTTTTTTTTTCATTTTTTCCGGCATCCTATCGCTTCACTAACTGCTTTCAACTCGCTTCGACACTTTAACCTGTCCCTCAATTACTCTAACCTATTACCTAGGTAACTAATTTCACTCTTGTCGTAAAAATAGTATTAAAAAACCCACTCAATGTGAAATATTGTTTATGACTCCTCGGTTTAAAAAAAACTCTTCATAAAACTTATAAAATATAAACGAGGTCTATTTTTCTGGCACCTTGCTTTTTTTATTATTATATAGGACCTCAACATAAAATATTATTTTTATTAAAAAAAAGTTGAATCGATTTTGTGCTGAACGAGAGTTAGCTCTTTGCCTTGAGAACCACGGATACTAAAACAAAGATCGTTAAACGACGGGAAACGAATAGAAGTAAAACGAAATCCCGTAATATATATGGATGCTATGGATTCCGGACACCCCTTACATTTTCATCTCAAGAGGGCCGGCTACAGTAAAACCGAGGGAGATGTAATTTTGGTACTTACCCCAGCAGGAAAGTTAGAAACACAATGTTACGTGAACGTACTACCCGATAGAAGACGCCGCTGGCTCAAGGAAAGTATCTACTGAGAATCCGCAGAATAACTTGGCCCACGGTACAAACTACAAGTATCACTGCTAACTCTAAGTAAAAGTTGTCTAAACGCCGGGTATACCCAATCCGGGTGGCGGATTTTCCTACAGACAATAGTAATCATCAGTTTCGCAGCGTTAACGAGCGAGCACGTGACTCGATCTCAATTAGAGTTGTCCGAAAACCAATCTCATAATAACTATTATACGCAATAAAGTACTTTTATAATCCCTAAATAATTTAGTTGTTCATTTCTCTACTTGTTAATTCTTTCTTATTTTATTTTATTATCATCATCATCATGTTTTGCGAAATGCGAAATACTCGTTTGCTATCTGCGTAAAAGTGTCACTGAATGAGAAAATAGTCGCGTCACAGTTGATGACGTAATAATGGTGGAAGAAGGCAGTAAATTTTCAAGAGTATTTCTGCAATTTTATAGGCACCACATGCCTCATAGTTTTATACCTAATTCTACGGAATTAAGTTTAAGTGGCGAGAGAATATTATCTAAGTAATTAAAGTATGGCTCTTCGGCGTCGCGGATCCATGCTATCATCATTCATTTAATTACTCCAGACACTTTCTTAGTTTACATCTTTTTTTATTATTCCCCTGGGGACATATCCGTGCCATTATTCTGTTTTCCTCGATAATTCTGTCTTAATTGGCCCACAAAAAATTAGACGCCAGTGAAATTAGCTCGATACATTCTTAGTCGTATTCTGGTTCTAACTAAAGTTGAAACAGAACTCAGATATCATCAAGGAGCGACAAGCAAAAAGACTCAAAAATTATCTTGGAAAAAATTAATTGCGTGACTGTCGCAGTTCTTGCTCTAGTTTCCTACAAATGCATTCGCTTTTGTCGCAAACACTTGACTCTCTTTCCTTTTTCTGTCAAAGAATCTTCAGAGTAGTGATAATCCTCAGGCAATTATTACTCTTGTTTATGTTCAATTACTTTTACGCAATTAGAGGTTAAAGAAACAAAGTTATGCTAAATGCCATCAGCGACTGTCATCTCTCTTTTACGTAATTTAAATGTCATTTATGCCTAAACATGTTTGCTGAGTTTATTATTTTAGCTTTTATTTTTGATAACGTTAACTTTTGATGCATGGACAGTTAACGACATGCTCTGGATTAAATTTCTGGTCGATTAAATCAACCGATAACATAATTTTGATCGCGAAAATCAACGGTGTTGCGGGAAACTACATCGTAAATCTCGTTACAGACCCGACGATGCTTCTCACGAAAGCGTTTATCGTAAACGGATGTGAGTTTATGTGCACAACACGAGGCACCGAAGCCATATCCGAGTAATTTTTAAGCAAAACTTGTGCGGTGACTTTATGCATTTGATGACGTGTAATATCATAGACATAAATAGTTGTATACATATATATTTATTTATAATATTATGATGCCGGAGTAAAGCGAGTTACATGCCGCTTATGGAATAGCTAAACACCACGAGCTAATCGTGACAATTTGTCACGCTCGATTCAACGCCCATCATGGTGTCAGGTTTTAAATGTCCATATGATATTGATGCAGAAATTTGCATATCGTTGTTGTTGTCATGAGGAACGATCATGATTATTTAGCCTCTCTCTCTCTCTCTCTCTTTCTCTTTGGGCAAAAGCCTATCTCTTGATGCTAAAAGTTAACCACCAAGAATATTTCTATTATGTGATATTGTGTCGAATCATTCCTATATGATCGCCATGACTAATATACCACGCTATTGTATATTAATAATAATATATTTCTGCAGTGATAAAAAATAAATAAATAGATAGATAGATTGATAAAAAATTTAATAATTGGGTATTGTGGTGATATGCGCTGGGAATAAATTAAAGAGAAAATATAAAAATTTCAATGAGTGGGATATTTTTTAAAAAATCTAGTGTCATATATTTGCGATGACAAAAGAAAATTAAAAAAAAAATCAAGCACACGGAAAAAAAAAACTTTAAAAATTACTATTTGAAATTATAACCCGGAACCCGGTTGTCAATATGGGGAATTTTAACATTCAAATAGTAAATTTTATAATACGTTTCGTCTATTTTCTAAGTATCAGTTACGATTTTTAAAGTTCAAATAGTAATTTTTCTTACATAAACAATAAATTTTCATATTTATCCTGTGATTATTCACGTTTGAATCATAAACGAAAAAATTACTATTTAGAACGATGGTATTTACTAATCACTTTATCATTATATTACTTGTCACTCTCAATTTATATAGTTCATTTTTTTCCGTGCAGTTAACTCAATGGCGACAGCCAGTGATTATAAATTTATTTAAGTATTTTTGATATTTTCTGTAGTTTTAATGAGTTTGTAGTTGACTCTTTACACCGTTGTCTCGTTATTTCTATCTCGAGATACCGGATAAACCATAGGTTTTTATAGCGGCGCCAGTGCCAGTTAACACCTCAAATTTTTATGGTTGTTCTACGAATATTTTTCCTTTATTGTACTTTTTAGTTACGCAATAATTTCGTAAGAAATAATTGAATGTGATATTTAATGGGAATAAAGTATCTTTTTTAGGTGTAAAAATTTTTCAGTAAAATGAATCAGATGGCAAATATATTTCTGGGTTGTAAAATAAATATTGATGCCATTGAATGAATATTGCTGTTGCTATTGGTTGATGTGAGTCTTAGAAATTGAATAGCGATGTAAATCAATAATGAGGTTATTTATTAAATGTATTTAACCGTAACTTGTGCTCAATTTGTTGTTCTACACAATTATTTAACGCGACAGCATAACTGCGGTGCTGGAGGCACTAAACCAAAGGACGTGCATTTGACATACAGTTGTTTGTATATACGCTGATAATACCGATAATAAATTACCATCAACTGATAATCACTGTCATACATTACTGCGTTGTTGGTTAAATCATATATTACTTGCTACAAAGTTATTTTGATGAGACTTAAATAATACGGCAGACAAAAAAAATTGTAATTTTCAATTAAAGTTCAATTTTGATTGATTTTATAAATAAACCCTTTTGTGTTATTTATTTTTTCGAAGTTATGAAAACAAAAACTTTTATCTATCCCATTTTGCTCATATAAAATTTTGTATGACTATTCAAAAACTTGATATTCTTTTCTGGTCCTCATTTTTCGTAGCGCTCTTCTGTTAGAATCGTTAACGGACTTGACAATTTTTTATCACGATAAAAAATTTCTAAGACGAACAATTAGTAAAGTCTATTTAAAATTACCTAATATTGTTTACTAATGATTCATTTTATCATACAATTAGTGAGTATGCTGTGTCACGTATTTGTGCGTTATAAAGCAAAATATATATGACAATGATAATAAAGAAAATGAAAGAGAAATAAGGTTTAGTGAGTAGAAATGATGTTTTCGTGCGTACGCTACAAAATGGCACTGACTCGTTACTCATTGTCAGTAGTCAGAGTTAATAGCTGCGATAAATCATGTGCGCGTGCATCCGTGGACCGAGAGAATAGACGCGTTGTATATAGATATATACATATTCCTACTGATAGAAGTTTAGTGCTGTAGTATATATAGTATCCAAGTGAGTATTGCATGAGGATGAGATGCAGCGTGTAGGCCGTGCGTGCGACCACATGGACCACAGCAGTCGCATCGCGGTGCAACGCGCTCTTGTCCTGGGGCAGAGAGCGCTAATTCCCATTAGTTCCCGAGTACTCGGTGAACGCTATAATCATTTTAATGTTTCGAATCCCAATCGACATATCCTACCGCGATTATTATTCCTGACGTTATGCGCGCGGTCCTCTTCGAGCTTGTTACCCCCCCCCTCCCTCTTTTGACGCTATAGCGCAAAACCCGGGATTTTGAATTCGTTATGTTAACGTGTAAATTGGCCAGGTGATTGTACCACATTACATCCCAGTGTATACAACGCCGCGATTGAATATGATTTTGGTACCTGTTTTAATATGCGCAACACACCTCCACTGATAATAAGTCTGCGGGCTGCGAAATATAATTCACAAACGAAAAAACCGCTTGTGTAATTATTTGATTATTTATTATTTTAATTCGAAATTTGAATCAATGGACAGATAAAAAAACCCGTACACATTTCTGATGACATTAAATGTGGGAAAAAATAAAACAAAGCCGGAGTAGATGATAGTAGAGTCTAATGCCAACTAATAAAAAGAACTAAGATAAAAAAAATAAATAATAAATGCACGAGCAATAGTTTTAGGTGTGCGCCAAGTTGGCATTGTTCGGACGACAGCTAAGAGGTTTAAATCTATTTGAGACTCGTCGCAGTCGATGTAGTAGTGTAGTAGTAAGTCCGTAGGTTTATATCCGCACAATCCACATGGACCAGCATGCATAGCAGGAGGCAAAGGGCAAGAGGAATCATCACCACGGCGCCAGCTCTTGTGTTTTAATAGCGCTCATTCTTGTTTTTATTTTACTTTTTTATTTTTTTTATTTTTATTTTTATGCTTCAGTCTTTACTCGGGCGCGAATTCGCCACATCGGCACAGGTCACAGTCCAGAAGAACGTGACATCAGTGACTCGACGTTTGAAATTTTTACCGTCACTGAAAAAACGAGCTGACGTTATATACGTTCAGTTGAATTTTCAACCACAAAAGTCTTTTTTATTTTATTATTTTTTTTTTAATTTTTAAAAGTCAGCTAAAGAAATTTTCTTCTTTAACTGCTCTCACAATCAAGTCCATTTACTCTTTCTTCAGTGGAGATAAAGATGTTTATCTAAATGTGTAGCTGTGCCGTGTCAACGAGTTATGGAGATCAATCGTGTCGAAAATCAAAGGACAAATATAATAACAGGGCAAACAGTGAGAAGGCAATACAAGTTGAGATGCAGGAGACACAGTAGTTGAGACGAGGAACTAGGTACAGTGTACAGAGTACAGACCCCGGAGGCCATGGCGTTGGCTTGGCATAACTGTATAATCAATAGGGCAAACAGTAGGGCGTAAACTCACGAGGGTTGGATAAGACATTAGAGAGCGAGTGAGAGAGCAATAAGCGGCTGGTTCCTGCTACTGTTGCCACTCTTGGGACTGTTTAGTCGATATAATAGGCATATCTCCGGGCTTTGAGGCTTTTCCTTCTCCCAACTCACTTTACTTGGTTCCTTCACAAAATTAACTCCTTAATCTTAAGTCTTGACAATATTATACGCCGTCAAAACTACCCTTTTATCATTTTCATTATTATTAATGTCTGTTCAAGATCAGTTTATCTCCTTTCCATCCACGAGTTTCTATTAAAAATTATACAAAGAAAAATCAAACTTCAAAATCCACAAGACGTTTTTTTTTTCCCACTTAAAAGTTGGCTTACAAATTATTGCTATATTATATTAACTTTATGAATGCATAATAATGTACTAATAGGATAATGGATTTACCTTTTCATGTTTCATGTCGGACATGAATTTCGCTTAGTTTTGCTAAGAGTCGAAAAAAGTTTTAACGCGATCCGAGTATTTGACTATACATGTATATATAAAGACGGTTTTGACTCCATAATGACTTTCGGTAGGTATATTCCAGTGAATTATATCAAAACGTTTATTATTATTCATGAACAATGCACTGGGGTTTGCCACTTGGCAGATTTCATAATATAAATAGCAAAACTACCGAATATACAGCTAAGGGATGTACACTCCATTTTCATCATAAGTATTCAAAATATATATATATAAATAAATATTATAATACTACGTAATGAGATATGAATACTGTACAAACAATAAATAGGGAAGCCAATAACCAATAAAGGAGGCTTTTATGTCCAAAGATTCTTTGTAAAGCATAACGACCTTTTTGAACTCTCGTCCATGTTAAATACGCGATATTAATTATGCATTAAATTAGTAACGATTCAAAAAAAAAAAAGAATGTCATTATTTATTATCGACATTTATATTCCAAGTAAATATCGCAAGAGTGGTATTGACTTTTATAAATCATTAAATACAGTGTACAGAAGACGGGTAAATAAGCAGGATGCCAATTAGATTGATTGCGAGGAACAAGACTGTTGTAAATCTGAAACAACGAGAATAATAACGTTGAGATGGCTTTGGACGGAAACTAAAACAAGAAGCGAGTGAACAGAGTTGTAGTTACTAGTGGAGAAGATAAAAAGTTAAAAATAATAATGATGATGATAAAGAAAGAGAAGAAGAGGAAAAGAACAAGTACAAGACATTACTCCTCTGTTTGTCGGGTATGATGAGATAGCAAGAGCCCAGTAGCCGCTTTTGATCCCATAATAACGGGGTAAAAAGTTTTCTGAATTTATCACATCCCGTTCGAAGTGACTCGGTGAGGACAATCGGGTCTTGTCAGTTCGGTAACGCATCGGCAACGACAGCGACACTGCTATGAGCTGAGCCGTGGCAGTTTTTTAGCTAAATCAACATCAGAATATATTTGGCGGACCAGCGTTTATTTTGGTCACTGTGAACATACAGATACAGATACAGACATGCTGAAATGGTGAGTTGGATCCAACGGCGTGCTACTGGTATGGTTGACAATATACATGACAAAAACATGTTTGTGTGGGGCACACACTGGGCATGTGTATGAATGTGAAAGCATCCGGCACAGTAGCAAAAGTAAAAATTACAAGATCGTGACTCGGGTAAATTTATCCTTGTCCGTGAATCAAACAGTTACTAATCTGCGATATAAAAAAGAATATGGAGAAATTCGCATCAATTATCATCTACAAACTAGCATCTTTAAGGTAGCATATTATGAGCAACAACATACGTTTGGGTTTTATTTTAACGTTCATTCGAGTTGGAATGCAGCGACAAGGTTTTAATCTCCAGTAAGAGATAAACGCCTAAGAGTTGAGATAAACGAGTCTATGCAAATATATACTTGCTGGATAATATATCCCATTCGGGTTACAGGTGACTCTTGAGACTACTCGTCTACTGAGACAACGACAACCAGCGACGAAGAGACTCGACGTTGTTACAACGACAGAAAACATTACATCAATTATTTCTCTGCATTTTCTCTTACTTGCTTCCGTCCGTACGCTGTATAACTACTGGCAATAAAAGATACCTTTGACTTTTGATGTTTTTACGTTTGCCTTTGCGTTTGTATTTATATTTTTCTTTGTCTCTGTATTTGTATTTATGTGTAGTAGCAGCAAGCAGTAGAGCCAGAGTGCCAGAGTAAGGAAAGCCTTAATTTTACGAGGGTCGTCTATGCATTATTTATGTATAGAGCCCTCGGTTAAGAAAGAAAATATGCCGGAGATTCTCAATAGCTTCTACCCCTTGACGGTATTTTATCATGACCCCAGCAATAACTACAAATATACAACTACAACTATAACTTAAAGCGTGAGCTACTCCGTCGACGAGAATCAAAATTTGTTATGACACCTGCTGTCATGGAAACCAAGTCTACGACGATCACAACCGGTTTATTCCTCAGAGGACTGCCGCGAACGTGAGAAATTCAACATATTATCTATTTATATTTAGTTATTACCTCATATGTGTTAAATTTATGTTTATCTTTTATTTGTTGCCGAAATAAAATTTTCATCTAAAACCAAAAATTATTTTTATTATCAGACCTTAATTCCGCATTACACTCAGACTTCCGTAGATCTAGTTTCACCGATGTTTAGATCTTCATAATCTTCCTCAACCGAAATAATAATTTAGAAAAAAATAATCTAAATATTTTTAATTCCAAAATTTGTATTTTTGGAGCTTAAAAAAAAATTATTTAATAATTTCAGATCTGAATATCGTTGAATTTTATCAAAGCGGCGTAATATTTATAATCATACCTTTATGATGAAAAATAAAAAATACTCAAAGTTGCAAATCAAAGCTAACTACTCGGAATAAACTGTAGTACATATAAGCTATTTACTTTTTTTTCTATGCGGGTTTTCAACATGAGCGAAATGTAGAGCGGAAACAAGGGTTTATTACTCCCTTTTGGTAAAACACTGAGGCATCCGGACTTTGAATGCGATGAGAGGTGTGCACATCTATAGATGAGTGTATAAACAAGAGGGAAAAGTATATAGATGGAATAATAACCTGGAAAGCGCGCGGTATTCACTGATGTCTTTAGTAGTGTATATGTATGAGGATTGGCTGGATCATAGCAGAGCTGCTATTGCTCGGTATCAACGTAGCCTCCAGTGCGCGTTATAAAATAATTCGGGGCTTTAATGGCCCGGGCACGGAAGTCAGGCAACTGTGAACCCGGCACGCAGACGATATCGAGCCGGGGTTACTTGGGGGTAAGTAGAACTCTAGGTGTATGTATGCTAATAATATAGTCCATTTCTCTTGTTCGTCTTGTGTATCGTCGCAGAGAAGAGTGTACACGGAATAATATAAACAATTCTCTCCCCGAGTTCAGCAGCCAACGAGCCAACGCGTATCGTCTCTTTATATCCACCGGTAGTTTTATACTGCAGCGACTCAGTAGAGAAAGAGAGAAAAAGTAAGAGGAGTAAGAATAATATAAGGAGCTTTAACGTATTATTAAATAATTCTACTCGGCAAACCGAGCATGTCCTACCCCCGAGGGCGCCACTCCAATTGGATCCCAAGTTTGCTTTTATAAAATTTTTCTTAAACTCTAACTCACTCTTTATGCTCTCAACATTTATCTGTCATCTTGATTAAAGATTGTTCCAAAAAATTTTAATTCTATATTTTTCTTCATCGCGAATAAATTAGTTTTGGTTTCAATTTTAACATATTGGAAAAATTTATTTAAATATTGATATTGATATTGATCAAAAGATATTTTGCGTAAAATGGTAAGATAACGGGGCGGAAAATATAGTTAAAATGTCGAAGAAATTGCGACAGTAAAAGAAATAGGGTACGAGTCAATGAAGCAAGAGGGAAACATTGAGTATCGTCCATCCAATCCAGTAGACTGCTCATCCCGAGCCACACGTTCTTATGAACAATTCACACGAGCATGTTGTCCTGGCAGAAACTACTGAGGCTGTAATTGAGTTTGTGAATTGCAAATAAAATATTAAAACGCTACACGGAAAGAGCAAGAGTATAAGGAAGAGGAGATACCCTCTCACCGAGAAAATTTAGATTAAGAGTTGACATTGCAGGGTGGGTATAAATGTCCTCTTTAATTTTCGTTTATTTTATTTTATAAAAATATTAATCCAAGCAGTTTCATAATAAGACCGCGATACAAGTTATTTTACCTTGATAACAGCGGCAATTTATTAAGCAACTTTTATCTTTGCGAGACATCTTTTCATTCACAAACTCAAAAAGACAGAGGGCAAAGTTATTTATTTATTTTTTTAAACTATGCTGTATTTCAAAACAATTTATCTTTGCCATAAGACTTGTTTTTGTTTAATTAAAACATTTAAACTCGTAATGGTATTGTCAGAGTGTCTATAAATGTTTTTGTCATTGAAAACTTTGGTAAGGAGAAAACTTGAGATCTTTATGAGTTTCACTCAAATAAATAACTGATTAAAAGAGAAAAAAAAAAAAAAAAACTTAAGTTTAGTCTTTATAATTTAAATGGCTTTTGACTCTTGTTCTGACAAGCAAAAAAGTGTTTGCACTTAAACAAACTCCTAGAGTTTTTACCTCAATTTTCCTCATATTTAAACAGCATTCACAAGTATTTTAAAATCTCAGTATTTCATTATGAGCACGGACGTTACCCAGCCTTTATATGAATCTGAGAGTTTCTGGATTACATTTCACCTCTTTAGTTTAACGAATACTAAATTACCTCTTTTTCACTAAAAATTTTTGTTACCAGTTAGCACTCGGAATTATCAAGCTAGTTCTGAGATCAAAAGTTTTATAACAAAAAAAAAAAAAAAAAAAAAAACCCGGATTATTTATTCCACAGAAAGTTTTTCGGTCGCAGGATATGTTAAATGTCCGTGAGCATCTGACAATTAATGTTAATACGACGGAAATTCCGTTAAATTCGGTGAAATTGCTGTCACAATTACCGAGTAACACACGTGGGACGTTTGTTGGATAGGAAAGGGGCTCACAGGAAGAAGGGCTTTCATCGCAATTCTAATTTTCAGTGCGTGCAAGCATTTCATAATATGCAAATACGGGATCTCGATTAAAATTTAATCATGGTAGCATCGTGCGCTCTCTCCAGCCGCGAAACTCAACGACCGGGTCATAAAACGCATCTGGGAAATGTAAAATACGCACGTAATATTGTTAGCTCGGTAGAAAGATCCAAACTAACATAAACTACCTACACACACGCTCCCATTCTGCACTAACACTATACTTGTTACTGAAACCTTATACTCACAATAGAGCCGAGCTGGTCCTCTGACCCTATACTATAAATGCCAAAATTTTTCAGCTCTCTATAGTTTTTGCGTATCATTTTCCAAGATTGAAAATATCTACGTGACAAATCCGTCGCCGGCTGACAATGAGCCTTTTTTTTTTCTCTATCCGTATTTCGAACGTGACATTTTGATGGTGTGTCAATAATGGATTTCGATTTGAGCAATTTATCGTATCATAATATTTCACTCTTTGTATCATCCAAATATCGAGGTAAAAAAATAATTACATATAAATTTATTTATGTGGGTCGACTCACCATCAGAGGCTGGAACAAAACTCTGGTGGATCCTTTGAATAAATTATCTGGATAAGAGCCGGTGATTTAATCTTGACTGAAAAATAAAACGGACATTAGAAAAACAAATTATTCATAATAATGTAAGAACTTGAAATATCAAATAATAAAATCTTGATCGCATTGTGGTTCATGATTGAAGTGTTAAAATCGGAGATGACGAAAAGAGTATAGACCGTCAGCTACGGATCTGGTTGATCTTCTGGAATCCCCGAGAAGTTATTCTGAGGGTGGAATATAACGACGCGCTAAGAGACGTTTTTATCCTTGTGTAGAGAGGAGATATAGAGAGGATGAAGAGAAGAAGAGATAAGCGTGTCTCTCATCTAATATGTGCATCACGTTGAATGGCGATCGGAACTACCCTCCACTAGATGACTCTTGGCATTTTGATCACTTCTAGCTCGCTGACCAATAAATCATCCGTGAAATATTTTAAGTATCTAATAAATTTACTCAAAGACTTTAGAATTCGCATTAATAAAAAATGTCGTTTTTATTCTTTTATTTTATTTTTTTAATTTAATAGCGCGATAATTTTTCTGACACTCGGAGAATATAAATAAAAGAGAATAAAAACTTGAAAATAAGGATTTGAGATGTAAAAATTTTTTGGGGTAAAAAAAACGCAAGACAAACGAAAGCCACATTTGCGTACGGATCGCGCGATAGAGGATTTACGAAAAAATTTTACTTTTCTTATAACTCTGACACTAAACTTTCGCTGACATTCATCGTCTTGACTGACTCGTGGATACGTATGTTGAGGGAATGAGAAATAAAATAAAGAATGGAAGTAACAAAAACGTAAGGAGGGATAAAGAAAAAAAATAAAAGCATATAGATTCATCTTCTTGGCACGGATTTAGTCTAAGCACCTCGCTCGTTTCTCAATATTAACTTCCCCTCTGACAATAGCCATTTCAGAAAATCCTACTCAGTACCGTACTAACATATTAATTTATTTACCGACAATTATTGCAGCAAAAACTTTTCATCTCGAACCTTGATCTTTATTTATTTTCTTTTTTTTTTATTATAAGGTAGCCGTAACTGATGGAATCAGTCACCCTAACACATTTAAAACTGTCCCTCAAGACAAAATAATTCAGTCGAAAAAATAAAAAAAAATCATTTTTGAGTAACCAGTTCGGTATCTGGTTAAAAAATAACAAAAGCTCGAATATAATTGATTCATAAATTGTTAAAAAAAAATCAATGAATTGAAAGACTTTTGAAATTGTAAAATTATAATAAAATTTATTAAAACGTTTTATGTAGCATTAATTGGTTAACAGACGTCTATTATAATTAAAGCACGTCACCAGCAGAATATATTTAAATATAAATAGCCGAAGGGCTTTTTAAACTTTTCATGAGAAACATTCAAAATTTTTTCAAAGTACCACGTCAAAATCCACTCACTGTTCCAGCAACAGTAGTTGGGTAGTATGTATAAGGAGAGTGAGGAGTACTTCTCGAAGGTTTTTGTTCTTTAACATCTCCTCAAGTAATCCGCCAACAGCATAACGTCGAGTGGTAAGTAGTAAAGTTCTTGGATAGTAATAGTAGTGGTGGAAATATAGTAAGATGGTAGAAAAAAGCGTCTACGAGCATCTACGAGCGTAGAAACTGAAGCATTCATTTTACACGGTCTCTTATACGGTAAAGTTTAAATGCCGGAGGAATGAAGCAAACAACAAGGTAGCTTTCTTGGACAGCTTGCATTCCTATTTTTCTATTGTACGTATAAAACAACAAGATACTAAACTTTTGCCATTAAATGCAACAGATTGCCGCCTGTGATGCTCGATTTTTCATCGTGATAAATTTACAATCCATTTTAAATCACTGTCAGCTTTTAAATAAAATTCTAATAATGAATACGATTATTTTGATATTGCTATTACTATTTTTGTTTTATATCTTTCAATCTTCATCGTGTGTCATTCTATCATCAGTTAACCAAACAGATACTTTTTTTGTCCATTTCAAATTTAAATATTTATTATATCACTGCTCATGCTTTTATTTGTAGCTATAGCACTTGAGTAAACACATCAACATTGGCGATTTTTAATTTTTTCATTTGCTGTGTTTATTAATCCATTTATTTTTCTAAAGTAGAGCAAACCAGGTATCGTAATTACAAGGTCACGATAAATTAATTGTCAGGCTAGAATTTGAATTTTTTATCGGTCATTACAGATTGTCTCGAAATATCCACTAAAAATTGACATCTGACATCTTTCATTCGAAAAAAAAAATTCAACTAAAAATTTTGGGCTGAGCATTTTGCCCCTTATATCAACAAACTCGGCAAGTGAATATTTTTAAATATAAAAATTTTCAAAAGTTTTTCTTAACAATTATATAACATTTTGCCGCGATATCTAAATATACCTGGGAATTATTTTTAAATTCCTAAAAATTTTTAAGAGGAATGGAAAAAAATGTTACACTACATGTACTCAGGCACATCTTTGACAAGTAACGCAGAGTAAGCGAAATCGGCATTATATTGGTCGTGTGAGAAAAATAAATAACTCAATAAATCATCGATAAGTTTTGTCCCTCCTTACTTTGGACCACAAATCTCGAAGCCAGTTATTGGGGTGTCGCCCTTTAGAACGTGAATCGCGTGCAAAGTGTGTCTTCTTTTCTTACACATATTCTTACAATTTCTGTCTCCAGCACTCTTGGTCTCTGGGAAACGATCGTTTTTTAACTCAATACTTAATTTTTTTCATCCTTTCCCGTTTTACTCACAAGCGTACCTCTAAAAATTGTATTCCATTTGTCGTGTAACACGTGCGTTAAAACGGCATCTCAATGGATTTGTCATTTTATTGATAGCCTGAATCACGAGAAAATAACTTTTGCATTTACTCGTTCGTTCACTTCTTTTCTTACTTTTTTATATATTTTTTTCCAAACGGTACATGTCAAGTGTGCAACACGTGTGTAAAAATATTTACGATATATGAGATTTGTACAAGGTGCACGTACCAGTCGGAATCTTTATGAAGGGGAAAAGTTAAACTGCAACACGGAAACCTCTCGGTCGTAATCACAATAAACTCTCTATAAAAAATATTGTTTAAAAGTTATACTGCCAACCATTCAATATAAATAACAAACTTTCAAAAGTATATTTTTATTCTTTTTTAAATTATTAAACTCAAATTTTCAAAATCAAAAGATAAATTGTATGAATAAATTTAAAAATAATCGATTCAAATAAATTTTACTAAAAATTTAAGATCCAAGAGATCTATATAAGTAGATCTGAATTAAATTGACGCAGGTCTGTTTGAATTGAAATTATTTTTTCAAAAATGATTATAAATTTGAATTTGATAAATGAGAGATCAATACAGAGCTGACTATGATGATAATTCAAAGTGACATTTACACGGTCAATCAATTGTCATTTACTGTAATATCGTGACAAATGATGCAAGCACCCTCAACTTACTCAACAATCACGATTCAAATGGCTATTGCTTTTGAATCAGGGGAGTAAATTTACAGTCCGCAAGGATTTCAACCATTTAAATTATGTAATATAATTATAATGACCGTTAGTATTATATACAGACACAGTACCTTTATTCCAAAGAAAGATAACAAAAATGAGGATCTTTGACACCAACAAATGAGCCATTTAATAAGATGATTACAAAATAAATTGATTAGAAAACACTGAACCAGAGCTTATGACTATGACTGATAAGCTTATATGGAATAAATCATAAAGTAACCCCAAGTATAATGATCGTTAATGAGTAAAAGTACACGGCGTATGATAATGATAACAATGATGAGGATAATTATTATGCCGATGATTACAATGATGATGATAATAACGTATTAAATGGTCTGCTAAAACCATGAGCAAGCATTTACGTGGGATATAGCCTGCTAGCTAGGCTTGCATAATTTTCGAGGATCGCGAGTGGGAACGAGCATGAAACGTCTTTTCACGCGGTGCAGCGACACGGGTGTTACCTAAATAACTGGCTAACTATTATGTTCATGTCCGTATCCGTGTCCGTGGAGCGACCGCGGGGCTTTGAGTTTGAGTGCGCGTTACATTATAGCCACACGTTAAACTCCCACTAAATGGAAACGCGAACGAACCCACCATAAACACACGCGATACTTGACTACTCTTTCTAATATAACCCGAACACCCTCCTCTCATTCTCTACATCTATATCTATACACAATTATATGTATAGATCCTATTTTGTCTGTTTCTGTTTAAACTAAGGCTTACAGTAGCTTCGTCCTTCGTCCTTTAAGTTTTATCATAAAAGTAAATGTGACTTGATGCTAACAATCAGTAATTTTGGGGTTTGTTGAGTTTAAAAGTAAAAGTTGGGGTTAATGGACTGATGGTGTTTTGGGTGCATAAGGAAAAAACTTTTAAAAATAAATGCCGATAAAAAGTTTTAAAATTAATGGCAGATTCGGCAATTAAAGTGATTATAAAATAAAAGTTAACGTGTTAGATATTTGGTTTTTTTTTTTCTTTCAGCTTAATGTAATTTTAAATGCAATTTTACTTTGCATACTTGCGGTTAATGTCTGCATAAATAGTTAAATTGAGCTCAAGTTAGACTTTAGTCGCCTTGGGGATCGGAGTGTTCAGTGTTCGCCGTTGGTCAGATTTACCAACTCCTTTATTTATTCTTATATCTTTTTGTTCCTAGTGTTTTTTAGCTCTCGTCGTGAGTGGTTGTAAGTGGTTTTGTCTATACAATGTAAAAATCTCGTGATATTCTCTAAGGTTGTGTTGATGAGGCTCGCATTAGACACTAGCTGAGGATGTGAGGAGTCAAGTTGAACTGGAAAGGAGCTGAAGCTGGAGCTTGAGCTCGAGTATGTTGGCTTTGATTCAAGTTAGAAGCAAAATGGTAGTTGCACTCTCTGGTAGCTCAAGGCACAACGCCCATGGATCTGACTGACAATCTAATATCTTGTGCGTCCGCATAACACACAAGTTGGTGAGCAGAAAGAGGAAAAGAGATAAAGGAAAAGATACTTTACTTTACTTGGTATGACTTGGCTGAGACTACTTCTTGGTCTTAACTTATTTCCATCGGCAACCAATCTTCGAGAGTGTTTATCCCTCAGGCAAATTATATTATAGTCGTTGTGAAATTGGAAGCACACAAGAGCTATAATACATGAATAGAATATAATATTGCGTATACTCATACACCACACAATTTTTGCTGTACGGTAAAAAAAGCGTTGTGTTTACATCGAATCATAAATGCCATAGATTATTATCCGAATATCATAATAAAGTCGATGAAAACATTTCTACTTGTCATCATTCTTATTTATAACAAATCGAGGTATGACGAGACACAATAATTTTAATAAAATCAAATTTTTCCAGCTTGAGATTAAAATTTTTTCGATGGTCCATTTTACCCCGATTATGCTGTATAACTCTAAATTCGCAGAAAATTTCTTGTATATATTTTTTTTATAACTTCCCGCTAAGAAAATTGAGAAATTCCAAAAAAAAGGGAAGTTATTGGTTTCGATCCAATTTTCGAAATTCGAATTTCTTACAGATCTCAAAGTTTCGACGTTCTAGGGAGCTATTCTGACTAATTTCAAGATGATGTCCGAGTGTATGGATGTGTGTACGTACGTACGATAGACAGATTTTTTTTCACAACACCGAGCACTGGATCCAGATTTTCTTTGTATTTTCTCATAGAGCTCAAAAATCCATTTACAACAATGTTTTCGAGCTCAAGGAACTCGAAAACAATGAGAAATTTTGAGACTGGCCCGCAGGGTCAACCGATGCCCAGATTTATATATTAGCGTTTGATCTGCCTTCCAGTACTTTGGAAGGATTTTAAAAAGTTATAAATTTGAATTATTTGTATGTAAAAAATCTTCAAGTACAAAATTATACTTAACAATGATTTAAGTGAGTCTGAAGTTTAAAATTAAAATAACATTTTACTGAAATGAACGAATAAACCACATCTGTAATTTGTAACCTTAACTACTCTTACTTACTCAGAGGTTGTAGAGTACGAGTGGAGTGAACGAGTACTTATACGACACTTTAGCAATTCTGTCAAATAAGCAAATAGTTGTTGAAACATTGCACGAGAAGAGGTTAAGATGACATTTTAATGCAAGTATGCTAGAAAATTATACTGAGAAAGAGATGATGCTCACAATCAATTTTCACACCAAGGAATTGGGCCACATAGTTTTAGATTTTAAGTAGGACGAAGACAAACACGCTTACTCCCTGAGTAATATTGGAATTCACCGGATGAATTTTAAACGAGACCTGATTTCACTGAAACATTTAATTCCTCGATCGAACTCACATTATTATATTCCACACAGATATTCATCAATTATTCGTCAATATAATATTCAATCAAGTCATCAAACTTGTCTTCTAATTAAACTTTATTAACGTTTACTGCCAAGCGTTATATTTAATTAACTTTCAAAACCACCAGGATTATTATTAATTACCGCATTTGAATTGTTAAGCATTTATTCAATTAAAATATAATAATTATTTTCGTCGGGTGAGCGAATAAAAAATAATGACAGAGCACTTCCGTCTATGCTTTACAAGTTATATTAGACATAGGCAATGGGATTCGCAAGAGACTAAACCATTTTCCCAGTGCAAATACACACGTATGGATAGTGTGCATGTAGAGCAGAGTGTGGGCGCACTGGCTGCGGTTATTCCTCGGGAGAAATCATGTCGCGCTTCCGGCAACTTTAGTCATCCCTCGGGTGCTATCGAGTGTAATTGCTGCAGCAAGAGTAAACTAATATAAAGAGTAAGGAAACCGAGTTCTGGCTTTGACCGTCCGGTTATATATACCAATTTTACAACTAAGAAGTCGCTCCTTCGCTTGATTTCTAAATTATATTTCCTCTATACTCTTAAAACTCGAGAGTATGTTAAAGCTATAAGCTGTTTATACTTTAAGTATTTGTTCCTGATGGGCTGCTCTCAAAGAGAAATTGCCCTCGCAAATTATTAGACTATTGTATATAGTTTTATTATTTACCAAATAAAGAATAACGTTTTCGCATTCTTAAGCGGAATAAACGGTTGTTAAGATGGTAGACAAGAAAGCATATACATATATATTTGTATATATATATATAATAATAAAATTGTGTTGGTCGGGTATGCAATAAGAGCGCGAAGGATGCTCAAGGATCGTTTGGCATTAGTCACGAGATGAATTGTGCCTTGTACCTTTCACTACCACTTGAACAGCACTCGTGGGTATGGATGTATACCTCAATGTAGGTATAATATAATTGGCCCTCCTAGACGTACGGAGAGTCCACTTGAAGCACAATATACCCTCCCATCGATGGAGCAAGTCCATTCACAAATAAAAGAGCTTATAAGATTGTTTTCTAATATTTTTGTTAGCTAGTTCTGAATGCCTGCCGGAGGAAGTGAACCCTCGAGATTTATATCGAAGCTAAGTTTAAATTCAGCCCTCTGGGCTTACGGACAAGGTTAGGTCCAGATACCATTCGATGAGAGCTATAACGGCTTTCTTCAAGTTGCTCGTGCGTGAATTATGCTAATTAAATATTATTGTTTTGATGGAATATAAATTATTAAATATCTTTATATTCATTTGTTGCAAGAGTACAGGGAGACCTGAGCCAAAAAAAAAAATGATAAATTATCAAACTGTAAAATTTTATATTTTATCATTTGGTATTGATAATTTTTTATTACTGTCATTATTGGTTTATTTAATTAAATCGCGTTGTAAAAATCCAATTTGCGATATTTTATTTTATAACAGACACTAGAGCGGCAAAAGTTTTTCAACAGAAAAAAAACTGTTATGCATTGGACGCGCGTATGAAACCCCATGTGAGCGGCGATAAAAATCAAATTTCACACATAATTGGCACGACGACTAGCGGCAATCTCGATGCACCTATGTTAAAAAAATAAAAGGGGAGAACTATTTTTATTTTATAATATTTTTTTCACGTGAGAATTCGGTGTTAAAAAAATTTGCAATAAAAAAAAAATAAAATAAACTAAATAACTGGAAAGAATAAATGAAAGTTAATTAAAAGCGTACAAGTGCTGTATAAATATTTATAATCACGATAAATTAATATACCGATAGTTAAGCGTAATTAATTCAAATGTCGATCGATTCCTCGGTAATCAACGTAGATGATCACACATTCTGAGCATTGACCTTGAAATAATTAGAATGCAGGATGCGACCAACTCTAAGAGAGACGAGGTCGCGACCGTGTTGAGTGGATTTAATTGTATACATCGAGGGGTAGTCTTTTGTTGAAATGATACCTACTGCGCTCACCGCAATTCTCTTTTATTTCCTCATTAAAGATAACAATTAATTAGCTCCAAGCACGAGAAAACCTCTGGCATTCTATTCCTGCGAAATTACACGGAAAACTAATACGAATCATTATTTTATTACATTGTTTCGTTAAGGAAAAGAAAAAATAATCTCCCGGGAATTATTCAACCAAAATGATAAATTATAGTATTTTAAGGAGATTACGGTTCGTAAACCGAAATAAAAAATATAAAATATTAAACAGCATTGTGAAATTATCGCTCATTACAGACGTTTCTGGATGGTACAAGTGCGCACAACTTTTGAGAGCCTTTGGCTAACCCAGTTTTGAATCGGTCGATTGCATATCCCGCTGTGCATAAGCCCCGTCAAGAGTAAAGAGCCAGCATATAGTTCGGAGATCGAATCTGCAATTACGGTGAACGTATGTGCAGAGTTACGTACTGAGTAAAGAGAGATAGACTGCATACGGGGGCAACAGTAGGCGCGGGAGCCCCAGGGTCTGAGATGGATATCTTTTCCAATGGGCGTAACACCCTCTATCGCCTCTCGGCCTCTCTCTCTCCCTCTATTTATCTCATATCCACATGATGCACGCACTACCTCTTTGTCTTTGTCTTTGTCTACCAATACCTCACCGTATAGCCGGAAGAACTGGCCACGATAATATTAATTTACGTATGCTGCTCGAATCGGGCGGAATCTCGAAAATATCTCTGTCGCCCAGAGCAATCGGCATATCTGCACTGTAGTCTTATTGTGAGCCGCGCAATTTTCGAGGGTAAAACAAGAAGAAGAATTGCCATGCTACCAGAGAATTTAACCAGTAATGGACCAGAGCTTGTGCATATTATATCGCGTATTCCTTATTCTCGGCAGGGCGATTTAAGATTCCGGAGATTGTGCGTCACGCACTGGGAGCATTCTGCTAAAAATTCGTATTATTTTTATAATACCATCTATCGATCAACTGTCTTGTGATAGTGCTAGTGCTATAGTGTTTGTACTTATAAACTGACAAGTCGGAATTCACTACAGTGGTTTATGCTCTACGTGGAGATTGTATAACAAGTATGAGACGGTTGTGCTGAAATAAAAGTTTTCTGAATAGAAAACAAGCCAGGAAATGGGGAGGCGGTAACTAGATACTGAGGTATGCCAATAGGCATTATTGCGCCGGTATGAAATGATGCAGATAGACTTGGCTTCACCACCAGCAGCAGTATTCAGCAAGGAATCGGCCTCTAAGATGGGCAATAGTTAATGGAATCTTCCGAGTAGAACAATGAACTTAATGTATATAATGTTTTGAGTTCGCAGTGCCATTGATCGTCAGGCCTGCCGGCAAAATTTAACGAGCTGGATATTGAAGAATGTGCTGAATAAAAATAAACAAGGAAACAAATACTACCGGTAATAATAACAACAATAAAAGGAGTTTTTTAAAAATAAAACTCCATTAAATATGTTCACCGATCCTTGGATAGTTACACTACTTGGTGATACAGACCGGAAAAACCGTTGTATTTTTCATGAATTGCATCTATTTGTTTGGGTTAAATTGGTGTAGATCACGCATGGACGAGTATATAAAGCTCACAGCCGTTTCCCATCGCCGCCGCTGCCGCCAATGTATCTCCGCATCTACGGATACTACGGTATGGACTACTACCGGTAGCATACTGCTGGTTCTAATTATCCCGCGGTGCTACGGGGGACCAACCGCTGAATAATACCTCATTGTTACTTACCAGATTTGCCTCGAAAACTCCGAATGCTGTGTAGACTTTACTGGGGCTCGGTTATCGTATTTGCAAATCATTAAATTAGCAATAATTAGTACACGATACTCCAAGTCATAAATGACACCGGGTAATAATCTTTACGAATGTGATTGTTAATAATTTTTTTCAGCGTAGTCGCATCTCTGAGTTACATGGATTGCAGTCAGTTTGTATTTACCCATCGTAAATAAATGGCCGTTATGAGGCTGAGATTACAGCGAGTACTCGATTGGAAATAAAATTCAATAGCATTTTACTCAGGCATCGGCATCAGCATCAAGTTTATAATCGAATTCCCGATGGCGGCTCTTTTTTTATTCAAAGTTTTTTCTTTTATTCTATTCCCAATGAATAAATAACCATCAACGCATAAAATGAGGTTTCTATTAGTCGGTGAATCGACTTTTCAATTTATATTTGCGTCCTCAATTACACTCGTCAATTGTCGAGAGTCAACGCGTAGATAAAGACCGCATCAGTTTTATGATGATGTAGTATAGATAGAGACCCTGAGAAGCGGTTTGGTGCGTAGCAAACCGTGGATAGACCTGTGGACGCCGGGACAACGACCCTTTGACTGCATACTATAATCGATTCTTGATTAATTTTACTGTCGATGACACATGTTGAATATATTCAATGAGTTATTCAAATTAGCCAGCAAAGAGCGCTGGATATTGAATTATCTAGCACTGGGGGCTGCTTTCGGTTGTGCCGCTACGCTTCGATCAAACTCCTATTCGCGTAATATAATCTTTGGGCAAACTGTGATGAATCGGCACCAGTATGCCAGCGATGGATTCGATCGTTCATTTCGAATGCCAAGAAATATCAGCTGTGTAAGGTATCAATAATAATAACAATTTGATAAGAAAGATAATACTGCTTCGTATATTGGCAATTATTGACTTGATGGATGAATTCGTAAATTGATAGTTGAGAGCAAGATGTTATTATTACTTTTCACAACAGTATCCCAATAAAATCGTAGACATTGCAGTAGATTCTATCAACTGGTAGACAATAATTATTCGCATTCCATGAGGTCCAATCTACTGTTAAATGAACGAGACAACGTATGGTTACGCACGGGATGCACGGAATTTTGTTTGGATCGTCATTGCCCTGTATGAATGGCGTTAACGTTAAAAGTTGAATAGAATGTATCCCTTGATCTGGATTAGCCGGCAGCCAAATTCTGTACAAGTGTGTGGGTATTTTGTGTGGGTGTATGAGTATCACGACAGTAGTGTATGCGCTTCACAGAGTGGTTTCATGCGATTAGTATTGTTCCATGTCCATTCTGGTAGACGAGATGGCTGCTGGCTTTACCACCCGACATTCACTGTTACCACATCACGTTCGCTTTGCTCTTTGCTGACAATTCTATACTATCTAGTTTTGTCTTTAGTATTCGCTACACCTAAACTCAACAACCCTGTTTCATTTTATTGGTTTTTATTTTATTTTTATTCATATAGATGCTATTCCAAAATTTACTTTGCAAAAAAAAAACTTTAGATAATATAGAGTGTTTGTTTTAACACAAGAAATGATAACGTAAAATGTAAAATTGTTATTTGCACAGTAAATATTGCACAACTGATGCTCGTCGGAAATAAACAGAGAAAGATGTAAACCCAATGAAAAAGGATACGGTAAATCGATATATATATATATATATAGGGATGTATATGTATTTGTATAAATGTATATATACAACCAGTAATATGTTGCATTGGCAATTGGAAACATTGATCATAATCTATACTCGTATTCCCTCGTGAATTGCGGTGTACCGTAATCATTATGCACTCTGCATATACTACTATCATCATCAATTTATCAGCCACAAATTATTATTAAAGAAAAAAATAGTAGTAATAATAATTATAGTAAATATGTATAAGTAATAAAAAAATAAATAAATAAATAAGTAAAAAAAAGAGAATGTCATAAAATAAAATTTTATAAAATCCATATGAATTTAAGCAACACAGATTTTTTTAGCAAATGTACCTGGGAATAAATGTCGAGGACCATTTTTTAGGATTATAAAAGGGATATAACTAGGTATACATTTACAGCAGTGGGAAAACCAACATCGTCGTGGTAGTATTGGTTCAAAGCAGAAAGGAACTACCTGCACTCGGCAGATATTGCGGCAGATATACTGCGATAGCTTCAATTATCCACAGAACGTTGGTGGAAAAAAAAAAAAAAAAAACAATCGTCGCGATAAATTTCAATTATCGATTAACAACGTGAATAATACCGAAAAATTATTTAAAAAAAAAAATAAAAACTAAAAAGCTTTATTTACAGTTTGCGCATTTATTTAGATGATAAAAAGAATCATCAGCAATTAATTTGAATAGCGGACTGTGGTGTGTAGGAAGGTGACACTGACCTGCCGGCGGACGACACCCAATCTAAAAAAACAAAGCTCTTTGTCCATCTTGTCCCTTTGTCCAGGCAACCGTATGTCACCCCTATCACTCGTAGTACGACCCCTTCGATTTACTAAATACAATCAATAGTGAAGAGCCACGCCTACCCTTGAATCACGCGGGTACATCACCCGCGCAACCACGTTTCCTCTACGCACCGCTGCCCAACGTTAATTCTCTCTATATCTCTCTCCCTCGCTCTTTATGGCCTTTGCTGTTACCGTAGGTTAAAACGGCTACACTGACGACGATAATTGAATGCTCACTGTCACTCTCGGAATAAACAGGGATTTTTTTTTGTAACTCCGAGCCCAACAACGCAATCGAAGACCAACAAGAGATAAATCCTCTGCACAGACATGTTTAGTCAATTTATCGGACTAAATTTACTAGTGTGTTGATAAATCATTGTTTCCTATTTCAAACTCTTAATTAATCGTCAATTCATTTCAAAATATTTACTACAAAAACACTCGGGGCATTGTGGTTCAATGATGGCTTGAAAGCCTGTTAATAAGTACAATACTGCCCTTGAAATAAAATACTGGGATTAAAAACTAATAAAAAATAATTCCCATGACTCTGAACTGGTGGCTTTGGACAAATGTCCACAGCACTTGAGGTCACACGTGCATTAAATCAACAAAGAGTATTAAAATCCCACTACTGCCACTCAATAAACGGAACCTAGTACATATAATACCCTAAGTAGGCCTTCTCTTTTTTTCTTACTTTGTACATGGACTGAGTATCCTCTTTTACTGCACAAAAGATTAAACTCGACATTGTTGTAAGTTTAACAAAAAACCACGCACGATGTAATGTATCCAGACACGCTACCGTCCCGGCTACAAAGAAGTCCGCTAATGCACGCCCGAGGTCTTTTCGCGACGAGACCAAAAGCGTTACTTTTTAAATCGCTGCAATCTTCATGGGCCCTCGACCGAATAAGTGCATCATCTGCTAATGTGATCCAATAGCGTGTGCGTGTTGTGTCATTTGCCAAAGCTGCTTTGTACTTTTCAAGTGACCTCCCTTACTCTGATCCTCTAAATCCATTCTTACGGTTTAGTTATTTTTTTTAAATTTTTCTTTCATCTTTGAGTATTATTACGCAAAATCGCTTTATCTCGTGGGAAAATATTTACTTTTTTTTATAATGATCGGGTATTAATCTCCAGCAGAAAATGCTTGTAAATACGACTAAACCTTGAGAGTTTGTGAAACCCAACTACTCATTAAAATCCTATCAAAGATGATGTTTATTTTGTGCTCTTATCAACAAAAAGAATGTCTGTAGCCAACGTAAAAGAGAATGATTATCACAACGGAGATGAGTTTCCTTAAAAAAAAAATTTTTGAGGTGTACTTTGCAGCGAATAAAAAAATAGAACTAAACAACTAAGTATAACTGAGTAATAACGTCGATATTCTAAATAATTGTGCTACTAAAATGAAATAGGCATCTTGATAATGAAAGCGTGTAATTAAGTATTAATAAATGGACAAGGAGATTGGACGTTAAATGTTGTATGAGTTAAGTCTAGTAGTATACACATATAACAACAAGAACAACAACAACAACAAGAACAACAACATGCCAACGGATAATCGTCTGAGTAGGAGGAGCAGAGCATTGCAACTCAACTCAGTGTTGTCTAATTAACAACCATAATTAATTGAAGATCTTAGAGCTTCTGGTATAGACGGAAGTATTTCTGAAACGACGCCCTCAGGAGTTGCCTTGATACACACAAACTTTAAGAGAAAGTCGCGCGAGAGGAATGCTCAAGTATTTCCCGCATGCAAATTTACGAAACAACCGGCAGAACAATGTCTATTATAATAAAAAACAAATAATATGATAATAAAAAAAAATTTTAATTGTAAGATGGGCAATGGTTGATTATTTAACGCATTATACGTGTTATTCATTAGCGGGGCAATTTTTTTAAAATAGATATTCATATATATATATATCTGTCTGCGGGCTGTGGTACGATAAATTTATTCAACGGAATGATGACAACCTCTACCCGACACACTTCGATACCTGTGACAGTATTTTTTCATTACGGCATCCCACATTTTACCAATAACTCAAGCTCTGTAGTTTCATACCTCAGAGACATATTTCAGCCGATGACAGTACGCAGATGGTTCATTTTGACAGCACGATATCCGAGCGCCCTACACTACTCAGTTTTCTATTTTTTTTTTTTTTCACCCCTATTCAGCCACTGTTTCTTAAGAACTCTCCGCCATATAGATACCGAGTCCCAACCTATTTTTCTTATACATATCTCGCTTCTCGCTCCATCCCTCGACTTTTTATTAATATTTTTCTGCCATGGGCACTTGTATTGATCAATCTGCCCTGGTCCACATTTCATTTCAAGTTCTACATTGTGTAAAACGATGTATAAAATATATAAATTATAAAGTTCAAGCCGGCCGATTACAAATATTTTATAAAATTTATAATCTCTGGCATTAAATGAGTTTAGTATTAGAACGAATACACCCAACGAACAGAGCTTTTGTTCCATTTACAATAGCTTATCATGCTAGTGCATGTTCCCGTCACAGAGCAGTACTACCAGTTTTCAAGATTCATTAATTCAACCGCGATAATTTTGTTACATTTACTGAATGAAAAGTATCGCGACGTTATGGGAAAGTTAAATAGTTTATTTTAGATCTGCTTTATCTTGTTCAGTTTTTTTAATAAAAATTCAATCAACATAGAGGGAACCCTATGATTTTTGCGAAATTTTTTGAAGGGGCCCGTCGTGCCCCAAGTATCTCGAATCGCTCTACAACTTGCTAAATATATAAAACTCATAAAAATATGACGATGACAAAAAAAATTTTTTTGTTTTTACAAAAAATTAAAATTGCTATTTTTCCCAGGAGAACCTTCTTGCCCCACCCTTTCTTATAATCCATCTATCAACATATTCTGACAAAAAAAAATTTTTTATAAAATAATATATCATTTGAAAGTAAAAATGAACCAGTAATAAAGTATGTTAAATTAATTTAGATAATAAGTCGATTATATATGCAAGTGAGATAAAAAGCCATTGCCGATCAGTGGCTATCTCATTAGCATCCAGCGTGCTTGTATTAAGAACGGCGTTAAGAGAGTAGTCTAGTTATTATTGCAGTTATTCCCAGTCCGCGTATTTAGAGATAAAGAGAATTTATACTCGCGACGCTGGATGAAAACGTGCACATACAAACTTGAGAGAAACTTTAAATTGCGAAGCCCTTATTCCACTAATACAGCTCTCCTGTGCACTAACTATGCTGGGAAATCGGTGTACACAATTGCACAGAGGATTATGCAGTTCGAAGATGGAAGTTTGTTTCACGGGTGAAAGTGTACGATCTTTAGTTGCTCTACTCGGGAGCAAAAGCCCGCGCGGCATTTCTCTAACTAAATTCCAGACAGTTTAGAAGCCGCCTTTATACCTCACAGAGAGTAAGAGAGGAGTAAGTATAAAGGGTATAAGGGGTATAAGGAGTATAAGGGTATGCCCAAGAGTTTTCATGAGAGTTAAAAGTACACCCAGAATCCCCAGAATTAAATCCCAACTCTGCAAGCAACGGCTCGTCAGTTTTCATAAGATCGCAACCCATCAATTCGGAGCAATATGACAACGACTCTCATCGACTCAGAGTCTCCATTTATTTTACCCTCATAATTTTCCTATTATAAAATATCATATTTAGTAAATATTCAGTAATTCCACTCAAGAGTTGGCCTAACAAGTAAGAGCGCGACTTCTGGCCCTAAATGGGCATGAGCACGACTCGCAGAGTCTCTTGTCAATTAATTACCTCAAAAACTATAAAATTACAATTTTATTATTTTATATTTTTCATTATGTAAACGTAACTAACGTTGAAAGAAGTCACTATGTAATTTGCCAAAATATACACAGTGGCTTGTTAGTTATGATAAAATTGGGGCCATTGGATTCAGTGATTTATGACTGAAACCAATGGACCTGATGAGCGACCTCGACATATAGGTAGTAATTGGTAAGCGAAGACCTCGACTTTATGGTTGTTGACACCGCTCAGTTATCACCTGCCGGGGAAGCTACTGGCTTTCTGACCTGCGCTGCCATGTCTGCCAGGTTTTCCTTAAAATCTGACAAATTGGCGGAGGGTTAGATGTCTCGCCGTAGAGGCTCTGTGCACGCAACCTCTAACAAATAAGAGACAAAAAAAAATTAATAAGCATTAATGTGACCGCCAAGTATAAATGGATTTCGTTAAGTAAAGCTTTGCGTAGAATTTTTATCGAATTATGTCAGCACGTATGCTCTTATGTATTTCCTAATCCCAGAACACGAGTACATGCACACAGAGGAGGATAAACTTGCTGCAGAAAATTTATAAGCCACAAGTTACAACTGGCTCCTCACTCTTACTCGTTACTGCGTTCGGAGCTTTACGACTTCCAAAGGGTTGCGGTTGCGTTCGCACGGAAGCAACTTTACTAGGTCTAGCAGCCGTCCTGCTGGTACTGAGAACCGCGAGCAGGTTTTCGGTCTGGAGCTTTATCTCGGTTCGAGGGAGAGCAACCGGATCATTTTGAGGTAGAGAGAATTTCTGTTCCACAGTACCGACGACTCGAATTAATTAAACGCCGTCTCTCGTTTTATGACGTCGACTTTCCTAATTAATTCGTAGTAATAGGGACTGTGCAGTTGAGAGAGCCACAGTCGGAAGAAGACAGACCACAGACCCTGCAGCGACGAGGTAGTTACAGTCCGTATGCTGTAACGCGATGAGAACAAAGTGCGAGCGACCCACCACCACCCGGGACATATTCTGAAGAACGAGAATAACCTAGAGATTTAAGAGAGTATCGGAATTTATCTCGAGCTAACCCACGAGCTCGTGATGCGGTCTGCGAAACAAACGAGTCTCGTTCGATCCCCTGATTGCCAGCCGGCTCTGCCAGCAAACCCATTCTACAGTCAAAAGGCTTTTGTTTTACCCGACAAATCCCAGCTACAAAGTACACGAGTCAACTTTTCTACAAGTATAGTTGTATATAGATATACGGATCCATGTAAGGATGAGAAAAGTGATCGTTGGCAAGATGAGTCGCTTGCGCTCAAGAGAACGACCTGAAGTTGCTTCAACACGCAGTTTCTCACAGATTGAGCCATTGAAACAAGATCTCACTTTGCACTTGTACTCTTATACTATCAACAAAATGTCACGATTTCTCCAGCAAGTCATCAGACAATTTGTTATTTAGCTTAAATATGCAAGTCTACATGTCCATGTAATACACAATAATAATAACGATTGCACGAGTGATAATCGTATCAGCAGGTGAACGCGTGTAATTTAATTAAGACAAATGTCATTTGATAATTCAACCCGTAACGAAATAATGGTATCAATAACGGTGATAATAATAACAATAATTATATAATTGTAAGACAAGTTGATTTCCGGTGATTGTAAAATTCATGTTTATTTCCATTGTGTCTCTCATTGCTAAAGAGAAAGGCGTTTTCAAATAGATAATAATCGCTGGCATAAAATCTTCGCACTCAATTACAACGCAGGACATTTAACATGACGTGTATCACATCAGCCCACTCGGTTGGGAGTAAAACGAAAAAAAAAAAATTAAAAAAAAAATTCGCAATCTACAATAAAAAAATTATAAGAGCCGGGGTGTAAGGGTGTAGGTCCAAGTTCTACTTGGCATTAAATATAATTTGCTTCCAAGTTAATACAGATTATTATCGTCTCTTTGGTGCATCATTATAACAAAATGGCTGTTATCGACTCGCAATAACCCACACACGGATCTTACTCGTTGTCACTTGTGTGTTACTTTTAAAAAATAAATAAAAGAAAGCCGAGAAATAAAAAAGATAGAGACGCAGTGTTCGGGCATCCGAGTCGAGTCATTAAAACCGAGCTGAAGAACGGTAATTGGCGACGATATCATCTCTGATGTAGACACGACATCGGCTGAGTTTCGTGGCCTCCAGTTGCTTGCAGTTATGGGTTCTCTCTTTATATATCTATATATGTATATATTATATATTGTAGATTTTATATTGTATTTATTTATTTATTTGATGGTAATAATGGATGTATATTGTGCTAAGTAAACGAGACAAGGTGGCACATCTGTGCATGTATGAGTCAGAAAGTTTGATATTACGAGTATTTATGTATATATTTATTCTTAGCACTTAGGGCCGCCCAATAGTGTACGCAGGAAAAATATAATCATATATATATATATATGTACGTTAGGTCTACTTGTGGACAAAATAGCAGTGGGTGGACGTGCCGTTTGCCGAGTGAGGTGCGCGTGGAGGTGGAAAAGTCACTGCCGGCTGACTCCAAGTGAGAATATTCCGTATTATTATTATGTATTGATAAAAAAAAAAAGTTACGAGCGGAATAATAAGTTAGTGAGGGAAACATACGGGCAGTAAACTTCGCAAGAATCAAGAGCGTCTCAATTTTCGCAAATGCTCCGGTAACCGTCTGCTCTCAGCGTCTCCTTGGCGTACGTTTTTTTCATCGGAAATCCCATGTGTGCCTGATTGACCGGTATTAAAAGAAATAGCTTGTGGTTAAATTGCCAGGGGATAAATCTCAACACTATAGCCGACCGAGAACTGCCAAATTTATTGAACAAAAATTAATAAATAACATGTGGAAAAAAAAGTATTGGTTTTGTTTCCCGTATTGACTTGGGAGTAAATATTGAGGAAATTTTATTTTTATTAGTATTGTTATTGTGCGTAATTATTGGAGTACTATATAAAGAATGATTAATTTGTCGATAAAAATTCTATTCGACACGGGGCTTAACTCATTGGCTGTCATTTACAGAAAAGATGATCGAAAATATTATGAAGCTCGTATTAACATGATTTAAAAACAAGTTCTTGGTTACATACGGGTATCTTGAGTAAAGCAATATCTCTCCACCCACAGACGGTTTGCATGATAAAGTTTTAACCTGCAGCTAAAACAGTAATTCGCTATTAAATTAACCACTGTGTGATGCCCGGTATTCTCAAGGTGACACGAAGGTGGAGACTGAAAATTATTGAGCCCGCAAGGGGCATAAAATCAAGAATGGAGAAAAAAAATAAGCCATGTCTAGCAAGGAATGGTGTTCGGTGAATCGAGAGTGCAGACAGGATATATTACCAACTATACGTAATCACGTAGTGAAGATCCAAGTAAAGCGCGCGTCATAAGACGTTTTGAATAAATGAATGTGTGTTGACTCTACTCTGTTTAATATTATGTTCACTGTACGTAGTCTACTACATAATAATGAATAAATACAATAATTCTAGTACACACGAGTTTAAGTAGATGAGAGTGAGTGCCATGAAGTTAAGTAGCGTAATGCAAAGGTAGGCGTCATCGCCAGTTGGACATATGAGAAAGAGTATAGTGAGTTGTGTATACATGCCTGAGAATTTGCGTGGGTGAACCAAGAGCCAAAGGATCAGGATAACTGTCCTTAAATTACAGACTTCTGGTTCGATACACCCAACCATGCCAACGAATACCGGCAACGCGGCAACTACCAACTCATAAAATATATAAGTATTTTATTTCTCCCTGATTCTATACTACTACTATTCTGTTTGCCCTCTGTTACGTCCAGTTCACATATGAATATACACATATATGACAACTTTTGTCAACCAGCAATGGTTTTTTACTCGCGTTAAATTAAAATTAAATTAAAATCAACTCCGCACAACCGGCGAACAAGCGATATTTTTGTTTTACACATGGACGAGTACAAAGTTTATTACTTTCATAAATAAAAAAAAATAATTATAATAATAATTACAAACCATGTAAAGTAAAAAGAAAAAAAGAAATATAGTATAATTTGTGCATTTAATTATACAAGTTTTTTGTATTGTTCATGCACCAGTTAAAATTACTTTCCCGGGCATTGTATTAAAAAGTGTGTCAAAGAATAAAGAATATTACGAGTTTTGCCTCGGTGACATTAAGAAAGATATTTTTTTTTAATTTCATTTATTCAGCGTATATATAAGAAGAATATGAAATTTTTTCTCGTATTCATTTATCATTTTAATATAATATTTTTCACCGAGCTTATTGTTCTCATGATTCATTAATTTTGCTTTGTCAAGTAAATTTAGTGCTGCGTCGACTCAATTAGTCCTGAAATATTAAATTTATAAAGGCTTTTTTCTATTTAACTGTTTTCATTTTTACTTACAAATTGTATGCATTAGAGCTATACTGTAGTTTCAAGTGCGTGGGTCACAACAATCTCAGATAACAACTTGATAGCAATATAATTTTATTATACGCGCCAATAAAAGTATTTCTATATATACAATACACAAAAAAAGTCGTAATTTGTTTAAAAGAATCTCTCACGATAAGCGTGAAATTGACGGTAGAAATTATCTGTACGATAAACGAGAGATTGCATCTTGTTGATGTCCTTCAATACCAACATAGTTATCGTGTTGCTTTTAAATTGAATATCGATCGATTGCTCATTGACATCACACTTGCTGTACACATATATACTCTCAAGTCGTAACAATTTGTATTACTCAGGACACTTATTGGTTTCACATTTTTAAATCACGCGTGTCATTTAATTTGTATTTTATGTCGACTAACAAATTTAAATTTTTTGAATAAAAAATTAAATAGTTAAATAAAATTGTAAAAATAACTTGATAAATTGTAGAGACAAATATTTTGAAAATAAAATTAAACGAGTCGCTGAAAGCAATATTATGTTAACTTAAGGGCAATAAAATAAAATAATACAATATCAGAAAAGTACATCGGGCTAATGTGAGATATCAGGGGTTGGCGCCGACTAACAGAAATAATACCATTTTATTTGGAGTAGGCGGTTGTTTGCTTGTACGCTAATAAATGTTTTGTTCATATCACCTATTATGCCTGCATACTTTAGTTTTATTTCTATTCACAACCACACTCGAGCCGTATAAAGAAGCGATAAAAAAAACTAAATACACATAAAACCTTATGGGAAAAAGTAAATAGAGTTAAATAAAAGAAAACAAATATCATTTGGTTGCCAAAATCAGACAACAAGATGAACAATTTGCGATGACGTTTTTCAGATAACCGTAGTCTCAAGACCAAAGAGTAATATACCCAGAAGAGAATCTTGTTCGCTTAAAGTGAGGCGCCTCTACTCTGTCAGCTTTAGACATTTTCTTTTATTCTTATCTCACGTTATTTATCTCTAGCCCCACGTCAAGAAGTAGTGCAAGACAAAGTTCCGTGATACGGCACTCAACCAGCAAACTATTGCGAGAATTATAAATAATCTAGCCAATAAATAATATAGACAGTTTTTTTTATTTTTTTCCTCAACTCTCATTTAATTAAAATTGTAAAAATCATTAGAACATTAATATAAATAAATAAGTAAATATAAATCGTTAGTTGTTTTAATCAGATATAAATTTAATTTGTCACAGGTATTCTCGTCTGACGCAGTGCACGACTTGTGGATTATCTCCTCTTACATTGACTGCATGCCCTCAGGAGATTTTCTTGGGTCGTGTATCTTGACGTGCATAGCACATATATATATACAATAGTATTCTGGCTCTGGACTATGTACTTTGTATACTCCTCTGATGGTCACGCACTCTAGACTGTATGCTATACTCTCTCAACATTACAACCACATCTATCTCATTTTGTGCCGCAAGCAACCTCTATGAACTCTGTTTGATATTAGTAGAGACAAGAGTACACCACATCAGCTCGTAACGAGAAGATTTCCATGAAAGAGATAGAGGGAATATAGTAACATCTCTCACAATAATCACATTCATATACATCAATATTCTATAAGATATCGTTTTGCAGCAGACTACAAGCTCTGTTGGATTATTCTCATAAGCATTTGAGCATCGAAAATTCACAAGAGTTTCAGTGATCGAGCTAGACAATATTACATCGATTCTGCACTACAGTAGATACCCAACGTTTTTACGCCAACGTCCAGTTAGTTAACGGAGTAATGATGATCCTGAACATCCCGAAACTGCCATTAAGAGGCTATAGAAAAAAATGAGTCTATGGGGTAGCAGAATCAGGGGCATTAATTTACGAGCGATGTTTAATTAGATGTTAGACGGACTCAATCGATATCCTTCCTCTGCATGCTCGCCTGTTAATATATTTGGGCTCGTGTAAAGCCGGACAGGTTCCATATTACATCCAGCAGCCCTCGCTCCCGAAACTAAATGTCCTACGCACCGACGTATTTATATCCTGGTTTCTGCCACCGCATGTTCGTAATACGCAGTGTACAGTGAATGTTGTAGTTGTAGGAATACTGCAGTACTATTTGGGCCTGAGGGTAGCAGAACCTCTATCCCTTATTTATGAGGGCTGGTACACCCCCGCCTGAATGCCTGTTCCGACCACGAGTTTCCTCTACGTCTACCTATGCTTCTACCTCTGCCTCTATCCTCACCCTTAACCCCAGCCTCATCCACTTCCTCATACTCTTTTTAACCCCAAAACTCTCACTCTCGACGCTCTCGACGCACCCTCTTAAAACAGGCTTCGCTCAGAGGCCATTTACCCTCCGTTACACCTTTCTCTGTCGAGAATACTCATCCAGCAGATAAGCGTTGTTTAAAGTTACTGCAGACATTTTCCCGCGCACTATAACTTACAATATATATTTTTTAACGCACTTTTATTTTTATATCACACACTATATTTTTACTGCTGCATATAAAATTAAACCAACTTTTTACTCTGTTTTATTTAATTAACTTTTATGTAAATCGTTGCTTTAATTTTTAAATTTAATTATAAATATTTAAATATTTATTTATAAATATGAGTGCGTATATTTACTCATGAATATTTCTTTTTTCTTTTTTTATTTACACTCAAAAAGATTAATCGTTAAAATACAGTTTTACATAACTACTACTCTCTTAACGTATAACAGGGCAGGATATTGCCTATAAATTGCATGTGGAGTTGCTATATATTTGACGGAGAATGTTTATTAATAACGGAAACTCAACGTCAGTGATGTATAATTGTATTACGTATTATTTTAGTGTGCATGTACATATATATTTACAACTCCCATATTTAATATTATCAATATGTAATTAAAAATTTATTATAGACATATTTTATTAATTTTCGGAAAATATTTTATTCTATTTAAAATTTACGTAAAATATTTTTAATTAAGTGAATTTGTAAAAAAAAATAAAATACATAATAAACAATTCTATAAATTACATATAATAAAATCATATATATATATATATATATGATGAGTTTTAATCACCGGTATCCGTTGAAATTGTAAATATAATAAAATGTGAGTGTGAATTTAATTAATGAGTTCTTTTGGAGGTAAATAAAAATTATAAATAATTTTATTTATATATATATAACGTTATATATATATAACGTTTTATTTTAAATTATTAATTTTGAATTTAGCATCTGAGTATTAAAATATTGAAAAAAAAAGTATAATGTATTTGAATAAATCCAATAATTTATCAAGTATGGATCAAAATAATACTTTTTAAATAGAAAAAAAAAAAAAGTAGTTAAGTTTTTATTTCATAACCGCTCATTGTGATACCGCAAAAGCACTTGAAACTCTCTACACCCTCTACTCTACTCATCCATATGAAATTGTTCTCATTTCAACACATGGACAAACTCATTTCGAACGAAGCACTGAATTTCCATAATGTGAATAGGGATACTTTATGTCACTCGTTTGATTGCTCTGCCACAATGAAAAATTATCTTAAAAAAAAAAACCATGATGCTTCGAAATTGCGTACGTTGATGATAAAAATCTGGCAGTAATTTACGTTATATATGTCATGTACATATATCATAAGACATGAGACAGATTTAAATTCTGATGAGATAAAAATTTAACTTTATCTTTATTTTTCTACGATTTGATTTCGGTTCGATAGTTTTACGAGTCCGACTTGTGATTTATTTCATCTAAAGACCACACGACCAATTATTCTAGTAAAGAAATAGAACTGCGGAAAAAGGTTATGAAAAGATCAAGATTAAGACGAGACTCCAGACGAGGATAAGCTCAAATCGATCAGCGATTTATTGTCATGACATTGGGCTATTTCAAAACGATTTACGGATCTCTGAGTAACGTCTACTCTAATTAAATATTTTTTGATTAGATAGGAAAAACTGGAGTACAATGAGATACCTCACAAATTTTACAAAATCGCTTTATACTTTATCCAGGAAAAAAAATTTTTATTCATGAAAATAATTTAAAATCTTAATTTTTTGAAAATTTATCACCTCACATGTTTATTTTCAAGCATTCAGGAACAATGTCTTGACTCGATTCATATGTATAGTATCATATAAACATTTCGAATGTATTTATATATTCTTAATGTGGCGCAATGGCTTGAAAAAAACTTCTTAAGTATTAATCATAAAAATCATCATTTTAAAAAAATTCAAGGTTATTTCTAATACAAGTAAACAGATTTCAATTTTAAAACAGGTTTTATTGAAAATAAAATTCAAGGTTATTAAATCGAAACAAATTTTGTTAGTAAGATACTTAATCTTAGCGTAATAAAATCATAAATCTGGTAGCCAATGTAAGAAAAAATGTTTTTTAATTTTTGTCTGATGCGCAAATTGGTCTTGGACAACATTCAGGGTATGGTTTTGAGTAGTCGTAATCTTGGTAACCGATTCGATCTCTACAATCCCATACACCACATCTGTAAATAAATTTTTTTAGTAAACATTCCTCTAAATTACTCAGAATTCTCAGATTACTCGAAATTGCAGGGTTATTTTTACCAAAAATTATTCACATAGATTCTAATAATAATAATATTTACCCTGATGAAGTCCATGAACCGTCTTCCTGACATGTAAATTCGGCACATCTATCAATCTTCTTGTCGCCGGTCTTGTAAGCTTTGTCTTCACCACTCATACCACCGCAGTCAGCTGATAGCATAAATATTTTGTTAAAAACCACATAATAAATAAAATTTAAAAAAAGAAAAATCGTAACGAAATTATGAATAGAATACTTACCGTGAGCTTCGGCCCACAAACAGACCACGAATGCGCATACAAAGAAAATAACAAAGGATTTCATTTTTATTATTTCTTCTTTTTTTTTTATATATATTTTACAGTAGAGTATAATTCCCAACTGACTCGATAGTGAGACTGATCAATTTTTAGCGAGTGTTGAGGTATTTATATAGTATAAATAATTTATTCATCGTTGATGTCATCATAATAAATTTAATCTTAATTCTAGTCTTCTAGCCATTGTAATTAATTCTATACGCAAGTATACTCTATCAGTGTTAAAAACTTATTAACATACATTGTAAAAATAAAACCAGTAAAAAGAAGTAATCTTAAAGTTTCTAACATTAAATGACTTCCTTAAGAATATTAAGTTCAGTCATGTGACTCACTAAGTAATATTTAAGCCGACAAAAAAAAAATAAACAAATGTACAGACAAATAACTATAATTTTATTACGTAAATTATATCAGCATATTCTTTAAAAGAGAGACTTGCATAATACGAAGCTTACCCAAAAATTCAATTGCAAGCAAGAAAAAGAATTTCATTATTAGGCGAAATTTGGTTTTTAAAAAAAAATTATTTCCAGTTTGAAATAAAAAACAAAATTTAGATACTCTTTTTTATTTTTACGTTTTACGTTTATGTATAAAACTTTACATTTGATCGTTGAAATATTTAAAGACACTAATTATTAATTATTAAATCGTTATAAAAAAAAAGTTTCACTCAAATTTTTAATAATCATTACAAGTGTATTTCTTAACAAACTGATTTTGGACAGCAATCAGGATAAGGTTTTGAATAATCATAATCCCGAGAACCAGCTTGAGGATTTTTGCATCGAAATTCCGGGCATCTGGTACAAAAAGTAAAGAAAATGTATATTTTCAATGACAATTATGACTAAAAATAAAAATAGTTAATATTAATTTGAGGATTAATAAACAAATTTACCCAACAGAAGTCCATCCACCGTCTTCTTGGCATGTATATTCAGTGCACTTGACAACAACTTTTGAACCAGTTGCTACTTTCGTTTCACTCGAAGCATTTTCGAAAGGCGGACAATCGGCTTAAATAAATAAAATAAAATTTGAAATAACGAAATAAAAAAAACCTAATAATGATAAATTAATTTTGCAAATACTTACCATGAGCTTCAATCCACAAGCATGCCACAACAAACACAAATAAAATACCAGTAGTTTTCATTTTAAATCTTCAAAAACTCAAGGGCCTGAGAGGTACTTGAAATTATTTCGGATACTGATTCTTTCTTACCTGTGTCCAGATATTTATAGCCAGCGTATTTCCTATACCTGTACCTATACCCACTCTTACTGGTTTCATCATACTGAATATTTAAGCAAATAGCTCCATGCAAACAATCTACTCTCAGTGTCAACCCGACCTGCTCGGTCTATATCTTATCGTGAAACTATTAAATATAAATTTCAAGTCCACGGGATTTAATTACTAACTTGATAGTGTGTCATATAATAAATTATATGTTTTTTCGGTTGTAAAAATAAATTAATTAACAAAGTTTTGTTAGCCAATATTGACACGAGAAATATTAAGAGACTAATCAAAATAATTACTCATCGTTAATTATTTAGATGTTCACCGTAATTTAAATATTAAATTACTTCTGACATCCTACAGTAAAAAATTTGAATTTTTTTATTTTTGTAGCGGTAAAAAAAATAAAAAAAACCTTTTTGTTTAAAATATTGCCAAATTATTATCATTAATAATAACAACCTAATTTTAATTAAATATGGGCACCAAATTTACTGACGGCTTAAAATCGATGTCACGATTTTTTATTTAGTCGGAATTATTTGGCAATAAAAATATAGATATTAATAGTTATTTAAATTGTTGGGATAAAAATTTACCATTTATTCAAATATTTTGGTAATAAATCATTACATAATTTTTTTTTTTTCACAATTGAGTATTAAATTAGTAATAAAATAATTTTATTTTGGGTTTTATTTTATCCACAGATTGGCTTAGGGCAGCAATAAGGATAAGATTTTGAATAATCATAATCTTGGGTATCGGTTTGATTTTTACAAGTATACACTGCGCACCTACAGGAAAAAAAATTAAATGAATACATTTGGTTAAAAATGAATAACAGAAATTTTAAAGATTTCGTACCCAGTAGAAGTATATGAACCGTCAGGTTGACAAGTATATTGAGCACATCTGTACTCAAGTACAGTACCAGTTGCTACATTTTTTTCTTTTCCAGATAATGATCGGCAGCTTGCTTTATAAGTAATATAAAAATAATAATAATACTAATTGATGAATAATTACTTTACACTACTCACCATTATAACCACATCTATCTCATTTTGTGCCGCAAGCAACCTTTACTCACCATTAGTTTCTTGATATAAACCGCCTACTATTACACAGACACAAAACATATAAAAAGACATCATTAAAAATTTATCGCTATTAAAAATTAAGTGACGAAATTATTTTCTGCACCTGGATATTTATATACATTTTGTTAATACAGAAGTCTGTTGTAATATCAGTAAAGAAAAAAAAGTTATTATTGTTTATTTGTAAAGTGAACATATTGATTTACTGATACCAGACTTTTTTTGTTATCTCTCATCATAATGGATGATAAGTTTTAAAGCTCCAGGCATTTAAATATATGAAGATAAAAAAAATATACACGAAAAATGAATAATAATTATATTTATTCAAATAATCGAAAGTCGTTTTTACAATACTGGCATTTTTAAATTTAATTACGAATTTTGACGTCTGATTGTTGTTGAAATTGCAACATTATTGAGACCTGAGACAGTATTACAATTGAGTAAAAACAAATAAATAATTTATTATAATTCTTTTGAATTATTTGAGACAGAAATAGATCAATTAAATGAAAATATTAATTTTTTTCGGTAGTATTTATAATGTTGTTGCAATCTGCTGATGAAGGGCAACAGTGTGGCCAAGGTAATGAGGAATGGACTGTCTGTGGTTCAAATCCATCGGGACAACGAATTGTAGGGCATCTAATTTGCAAACAGAAAAATAGTTTATGAAAAATAATATTAAAATTATGTTTAAATTTACTCACCCAAGAGCATTATAGGTGTTATTTCCTATACATTCATATGCGACGCAACCGAGATATACTTTGGCATTTTTTGGAACTGTTGCGTTAGTTGGAGCACCCCATAGCGCGTCACAGTCAGCTTTATAAATAAATAATTTCAAATTAATAAAAATAATCATCCAATAGTCGATAAAAATAACAAAATAAATGAATAAATTAAACCTTTATTATTATAAATGACCAACTTACCTCTGTTACCCGGGCATAAACATGCCACGAATGCGCTCACTAAAATAATAGCGATAGTTTTCATTTTGATTACACTTTTAGACAGAATATTAGAACCAGTTAAATCGAATTCGGTTACTGATTGAATTTGAAACTAGTATCGATATTTATACGGAATCTATTGTCCCCCCACCTACACCGGGCATTTAACCGGTGTCATAAAAATTTTAAAATTATATTTATATGAACTTTATGGTTGTGATGCCGTCGACAACAATTATTCTACGTAAACGTGTACCTCTTATCATAAAAGTTTAAAGTATTAAGTCGAAGTTCATTGACTGTTTGAAAAAACATGAGGTCGAAACGTGAAGTCAATAAAATAAATCGACGCAACGGATTTAAACAAATTAAATAAGAAAATTTATTTGTGCTAAATTTACACAAGATTACTTTTTGTGTAATTTAATATTTGTCGATATAAAATGACAACTTTATTTCAAATTAAATTGTAGGCATACAACAGTAAATTCTCACGATGGTAAATTTATTCAGCCGTATAAATTATAATAATTAAAAACGATTATTTTGAATAGTTCAATTAAGATAAAATCGACATTTTAAATTTATCTTGGGATAGATATTTAAGTTTCAATTATAACTTTGTATTTTACTTAAGTAGATAACGATTTTTATAAGTAAACAAATTATTTTTTTTTGGGTTTTTTTACTTAAAACTAATTTTAGATTTTATATATCACTATAATCGTGTTTATTGACCCAAGTCGAGTCGTAAATATCGATGACGGTACCAATAATTTCTATTTCTGTATATTTTTTATAAGTCATAAAAATATATGTACGTCTTAGTCTATTAGTAGTTTATATTACTAAAAAATATTTAAATAAAAATGTACTATTACGTAAAATCCAAAGCATGAAGAATAAACAACTTTCAAGGTTAATATTATAATTGATACGATCTATACTATTGATACATGTGATCTTAAGTTTATCATTATTCTTTGCATGTAAACTTTTCAAGGCAAGACTTGGTAGCTTTTACACGGAGATGCCTCAATATTTATTCTCGCTTGCGTTTTCCTGTATGCGCGAGACCATACTAATTTTTCCAGAATTATATAAACAAATATGTAAGTAAATAAATTAATAAATGATATGTATATACTCTTTATTTCCAGTAGGAAAATTAAGTATTTAAAATTTTTTTTTTCATGCTTTCAACGAAAGTATGCAAGTTTCATAATTACAAATGAATAAAAGTTAAAAATTACCGATTTGTTTTTATTTCAAAAGATTTTGGGTATCTCATTTTATCCAGCTTTTTCCTCTATACATAATCAGCAACAAGTTTTCTGTTTTCTGTCAATTTTCTATGGGTTTTCTATCGATTTTCTATGACAGTAACAAGTTTTCTGTTTTCTGTCAATTTTCTATGGGTTTTCTATCGATTTTCTATGACAGTAACAAGTTTTCTGTTTTCTGTCAATTTTCTATGGGTTTTCTATCGATTTTCTATGATAGTAACAAGTTTTCTGTTTTCTGTCAATTTTCTATGGGTTTTCTATCGATTTTCTATGACAGTAACAAGTTTTCTGTTTTCTATCAATTTTCTATGGGTTTTCTATGGATTTTCTATGACGGCAACAAGATTTCTGTTTTCTGTCAATTTTCTATGGGTTTTCTATGGATTGTCTATGCCAGTAACAAGTTTTCTGTTTTCTGTCAATTTTCTATGGGTTTTCTATCGATTTTCTATGACAGTAACAAGTTTTCTGTTTTCTATCAATTTTCTATGGGTTTTCTATGGATTTTCTATGACGGCAACAAGTTTTCTGTTTTCTGTCAATTTTCTATGGGTTTTCTATGGATTGTCTATGACAGTAACAAGTTTTCTGTTTTCTGTCAATTTTCTATGGGTTTTCTATCGATTTTCTATGACAGTAACAAGTTTTCTGTTTTCTGTCAATTTTCTATGGGTTTTCTATCGATTTTCTATGACAGTAACAAGTTTTCTGTTTTCTGTCAATTTTCTATGGGTTTTCTATCGATTTTCTATGACAGTAACAAGTTTTCTGTTTTCTGTCAATTTTCTATGGGTTTTCTATCGATTTTCTATGATAGTAACAAGTTTTCTGTTTTCTGTCAATTTTCTATGGGTTTTCTATGGATTTTCTATGACGGCAACAAGTTTTCTGTTTTCTGTCAATTTTCTATGGGTTTTCTATGGATTGTCTATGACAGTAACAAGTTTTCTGTTTTCTGTCAATTTTCTATGGGTTTTCTATCGATTTTCTATGACAGTAACAAGTTTTCTGTTTTCTATCAATTTTCTATGGGTTTTCTATGGATTTTCTATGACGGCAACAAGTTTTCTGTTTTCTGTCAATTTTCTATGGGTTTTCTATGGATTGTCTATGACAGTAACAAGTTTTCTGTTTTCTGTCAATTTTCTATGGGTTTTCTATCGATTTTCTATGACAGTAACAAGTTTTCTGTTTTCTGTCAATTTTCTATGGGTTTTCTATCGATTTTCTATGACAGTAACAAGTTTTCTGTTTTCTGTCAATTTTCTATGGGTTTTCTATCGATTTTCTATGACAGTAACAAGTTTTCTGTTTTCTATCAATTTTCTATGGGTTTTCTATGGATTTTCTATGACGGCAACAAGTTTTCTGTTTTCTGTCAATTTTCTATGGGTTTTCTATGGATTGTCTATGACAGTAACAAGTTTTCTGTTTTCTGTCAATTTTCTATGGGTTTTCTATCGATTTTCTATGACAGTAACAAGTTTTCTGTTTTCTATCAATTTTCTATGGGTTTTCTATGGATTTTCTATGACGGCAACAAGTTTTCTGTTTTCTGTCAATTTTCTATGGGTTTTCTATGGATTGTCTATGACAGTAACAAGTTTTCTGTTTTCTGTCAATTTTCTATGGGTTTTCTATCGATTTTCTATGACAGTAACAAGTTTTCTGTTTTCTGTCAATTTTCTATGGGTTTTCTATCGATTTTCTATGACAGTAACAAGTTTTCTGTTTTCTGTCAATTTTCTATGGGTTTTCTATCGATTTTCTATGACAGTAACAAGTTTTCTGTTTTCTGTCAATTTTCTATGGGTTTTCTATCGATTTTCTATGACAGTCACAAGTTTTCTGTTTTCTATCAATTTTCTATGGGTTTTCTATGGATTTTCTATGACGGCAACAAGTTTTCTGTTTTCTGTCAATTTTCTATGGGTTTTCTATGGATTGTCTATGACAGTAACAAGTTTTCTGTTTTCTGTCAATTTTCTATGGGTTTTCTATCGATTTTCTATGACAGTAACAAGTTTTCTGTTTTCTATCAATTTTCTATGGGTTTTCTATGGATTTTCTATGACAGCAACAAGTTTTCTGTTTTCTGTCAATTTTCTGTGGGTTTTCTATCGATTTTCTATGACAGCAACAAGTTTTCTGTTTTCTGTCAATTTTCTATGGGTTTTCTATCGATTTTCTATGACAGCAACAAGTATTCTGTTTTCTGTCAATTTTCTATGGGTTTTCTATCGATTTTCTATGACAGTAACAAGTTTTCTGTTTTCTGTCAATTTTCTATGGGTTTTCTATCGATTTTCTATGACAGTAACAAGTTTTCTGTTTTCTGTCAATTTTCTATGGGTTTTCTATCGATTTTCTGTGACAGTAACAAGTTTTCTGTTTTCTGTCAATTTTCTATGGGTTTTCTATCGATTTTCTATGACAGTAACAAGTTTTCTGTTTTCTGTCAATTTTCTATGGGTTTTCTATCGATTTTCTATGACAGTAACAAGTTTTCTGTTTTCTGTCAATTTTCTATGGGTTTTCTATCGATTTTCTGTGACAGTAACAAGTTTTCTGTTTTCTGTCAATTTTCTATGGGTTTTCTATCGATTTTCTATGACAGTAACAAGTTTTCTGTTTTCTATCAATTTTCTATGGGTTTTCTATGGATTTTCTATGACAGCAACAAGTTTTCTGTTTTCTGTCAATTTTCTATGGGTTTTCTATGGATTGTCTATGACAGTAACAAGTTTTCTGTTTTCTATCAATTTTCTATGGGTTTTCTATGGATTTTCTATGACAGCAACAAGTTTTCTGTTTTCTGTCAATTTTCTATGGGTTTTCTATCGATTTTCTGTGACAGTAACAAGTTTTCTGTTTTCTGTCAATTTTCTATGGGTTTTCTATCGATTTTCTATGACAGTAACAAGTTTTCTGTTTTCTATCAATTTTCTATGGGTTTTCTATGGATTTTCTATAACAGCAACAAGTTTTCTGTTTTCTGTCAATTTTCTATGGGTTTTCTATGGATTGTCTATGACAGTAACAAGTTTTCTGTTTTCTGTCAATTTTCTATGGGTTTTCTATCGATTTTCTGTGACAGTAACAAGTTTTCTGTTTTCTGTCAATTTTCTATGGGTTTTCTATCAATTTTCTATGACATATATTATTAAATTACTCGATAATAATAAATTTAATAAAATTTTATCAACGTAGATAAATTTCTCAGTAAAGATCGACGAAAAAAAAATTTTTAATTTGACAAACAAGAACTATAGTTTTACAATTTTTTTTTTTCCTTTGATGTTTCTATATATACAAATATTATCGAATTTCATATGAATTTGTGATTCATTTTAAAAATTGATCATATACGATATGAGTACTTGTAAACCAAGTTAACGAGAGAATACAAGCATTCAATTATCATCATTATCAGTTATCAACATCATCATTCACGAGAATAATATTCTCATTCATGTAATTGATCGTATGATCAATTAGACATGCTAACAATACCGTGAAATGATGATCATATTTCTGCAAACGAAAATTCTGGTTGGAAAATATAAAATATAAAATATAAATTTTTTCTGTCTAACAATGCCCATTATAGATATAAACAAAGCCATTAATTGAAATATAGAATCCAGAACATAAAAATATAAATAAAATAAAATAAATGTTGGGATGCCGGAAGCCTTTAATTGTTCATTAACAATAGTTTCCGCTGGTAATACCCACCGCATTGTATTTCAACGGAGTATTAAGCAAATAACCGGGCTGATGACTACGTATCACGGGAATGATATTTAGTAGAAATAATATAATAGCGAAGCTCGAGTTGTAAAAGCATATGTATCGCGTCAGAGCAGCTAAATCACTTGTTCCGGAGCGGAGGTAAAAACGGCGACACGAGGGGCGCAATGTGCTTGGGTTGTTTTTGGTAATTGGCTGGATCGTGCCGGGCATACTAATACATTTATATCGTTGCGTAGACTGTCCAAATGATGAGCATGAGCGTCCCCGCCCCAAGTATAAATTCATTAATTTGAATCTCACAACAAAATCCAATTGGTACATCAAACCTCTTATTTTGGCGAACGAACGAGACCTGAACGTGAATAGTATCAAATTTACATAGAAATAACGCCATTGGATCATTAATGTTCATTTAATTATGCTAATAATAACATATATATCTATACCACGTTCATTAATTAATTTAAATCACAAGACTTTATGCTTGATTATTATTGTTAGAAAAATTATATACAACGGAGCAATTGTCATCATAAATATAAAATAGCTAGTTGCTTAATTCAGAGTCCAAGTTGTTGGAGACCAACAAGAAACCCAAGAGTCTAGGCAAGATTGTTGAGCAAAGTATTTTTATCTCTTATAGTTGATTGTACGGTACACGCATCCCCGTGGGCAACAAAACACGAAAGAAGAGACAAGAGAAGCACGTGTGTGCGTGAGACACATGGCAAAAGCTTGAAAACGAGAATGCTGGTGTTGACTCTTAGACTCATTGGTAGTCTGAGTGCAACCCCTAGGTTACTGTCTAGGTGTGGTTGGAGGTCGTGTGGATCGCGTAACGAGTTGGTTGGTGCCGCCGCGGGGCTTAAAAGCACCCATGCCAAGAATATATCTCGTTTGCCCCGGGAAATGAAAAATATAATGGTCGCCGGCGAGTGAGGTATCTTGTATGCTTGCTCTACGCTCTACTTCTTTCACTCGGAGTACTCTAGTGAGTTCTTCGGCTCCGGAGTAGAGCTTAGAGTAGAGAGTTCCTTGGCATATGAAAAGTGCATAACGTTTGACTGGATGATTGCAATAACTCTATAGCCCTCGGTTAAATATTATACACATTGGTTGCAACTACTTTGCATGATATCTAATCGCGATAATTGAAAAGCTTTTTCATCCTCTTTTTCCATTTATTTTTTCTTGGCCTTTTATCAACTTTATTTTTCACCAACACACTTTTTAGATCAAAGAAATTCTGCATAAATTCATGTGTACTTCCCAACACATACCCACACACAGATTGCTCGGAAAATGCTGGCAGATAAGTTGATATAACAAAATAGAACGGAAAAAGCATCCAGTGGTGACAAAACTCGTTGATACTAAGCTTGTTTTGTGAAAAAGTTTTCTCATGAAATCGACAAATAAGATGGGATAGGATGCCGTACAGTTCCACACTGAATACCAATGTATATAACACTAAAAACAAGATCCGATGATACTTTTCACAAGCTCATCTAATTCTTATACGCCCGTGCACGAGCTTGTTTAACAATTTTTATTTTTTTCTTGCAATAAAATTCTTCAAAGAAAGTACATGTGTATAAAGATTCGTGGTGTCGAGTTTTTACAACAAACTTTTCGCTTTCGCTTGTTTTTTTTTTTTTTCTTGTTTTTTTTTTGGTCTTCATGAATGATGAAAGCTTCACAATGTGACCGAAAAGAAGTTATAAAAAAAGCCTCTTAAATACGTGTTGAAAAAAAATTTCATTTGTCATCTAAACCTGATGTGAGATATAGATACATGTAATATATATTGCCAGCCTGTTCTATAATGACTGTTTTTTTTTTTTTTTGTGGCAGTGATATCTTCCAAAAGTTGATGAAGGCCAACGTCAAGATATCCCGGTTGATACATCAGTCTTGCGTAATGGGAATATCATAGCTAAGCATCTTGACGTAGCGTAATCAAGGCTGCAAGAAAAAGCAATTAAGACTCACGCACAAGGGTCGGATTCACCCTCAAACAATCGAGATCCAGGAATACCAAGTTGAATAAAAGAATAAAATAAAATATGATGTGCGCATGATTGGGGTATCGCGTTCCAGCGATCACGAGTACTGTCCGTTTTGATAGATAGCAACTTTGCTCTTTTATATCGCTTCTTATATTTTTCTCAGTACATATATGTATATACATAAATATGAAATAGAAAAATATATAACAACAACAATAGTAATAACAACTCAAGGATAGGAAATAGACTGCAAGGTGGGGAGGATACAAGATTGGTTGTATCGACTTGAGTCGTTTTCTCAACGATACCCCTAGGATTCGTGAAAACACGGAAAAAGAAGATCCTATACATGTATACTTTTCTCTCTTCTCTGTAGGTATGTCCCAAGTGATAACAGAATTTTTGTCTGGCAAGATCCGTCTCACACGAACCCTGTGGAGTTTCTCTCATTCGGAAAAGTGGTCTCCGCAACGTGCGATTCGAAGAATTCCATCTCTTTTGTGGTCTATTCACGCTGTTTTAGATTTTCCTTTGCGATTTCTGTACAACATTACCAGTGTCTTGATATCATCGAAAAGCTATGGAAACAATTGTTCGATTTACTCAAATACCGACAATAATAATAACAGCAATAATAAAAAAAAATGAATTGATCGAGGAGATTGTATCGAAGGATACGACAAAAATAAATACAATAGGCAGTAAAAACGTTTTCTCATTAATTAGCACTCTGTAAAATTGGGATTGCAGCTTTCAATTTACTAATTCCTGAGATACATTTTTTTTTTTTCACTTGGCAAACTCCTAACTGGCTGCTTTACGTCATCTATAGAGCTTTTCTTTTGTTACTTTAATGTTGGCGCTTGCTCACACTCATTTTCCGCGTGTGTGTATACAACACCCGAGGCTGTGTGCTGTACCATATAAAGTACATTGCTTGCCGGAATAGCTTTGTTATCTGGTTAGCTGGTCGGCAACAGAGTCCGGCAATCCGTTTCGATCAATCTATATACGAACGACGACGGATGAAAGCTCGACAAATAGATTGAAACCGGTAGTTGTAGTGTTGTATCGTACCCGACGAGACTAGACGCTCTTTCTCGAGAACGAGACACAAGTACAACGCCAATTTTTTTTATTTTTTATTATTTATTTTATTTTTACAACTTTTTTATATATTTTTTTTTCATCCTGTTATCAGAAGGATGTAATCCAGCAAATAAATCCTGTTCGTTGCAGACGCCACGAATTACTTGGGGGCAACAAGCAACTCTTATATCGGCTTCGAGACACACTGCGTCGATACCAGAGTTCGACGATCACGTTGTCTTTCTATAAATATCTTCTCTACTCTCCTCCTTATTCTTGTCCACCGTTTCATCCTCCTTCATCTCTTTAGATCTGATATTTCAACAACAATAACGAACTGTCCACTCCTGTTTTATCGTACTATGACTTTATCGATTCGATTCAATCTACTTTCAATGATGATAATAATAAACAATAGATGAATTCAGTAAATTCAATTTGATTCATTTTATTTAATTGACTTAACTTTACTTTACTTGTTTATTTTAAAATCACTATCAAAAAATATATTTTCGTCTACTCGCTATCAGAAAATATCCATCGAACATCGAAAAATAAAATAAGTAAATAAACTAATAATGCGCCAGTTGCTTAAATAAAATTATAGAATAATAAGAAACACAAACTAAAACTCAAAGATAAATAAATAAAAAATTGAAAGACCAATAAATTCGAAAAAGTATTGGAAGTTTGTCGGCAAAGTGAGAAAAACTGAAGCTATACATTGTTATAAAGACGAAATGAGTAACTTCCTCTTGAGTATAAGAGCCTCGATCTAGTCTAAGCCACGGAGAGTACACGGAAAAAAAATTCACGGATTTTTTACGATTTAACTATCGTAATTTTCATTATATAGTATTGTAACGCTGGACTATAAGTTTTCAATAATAATTTTTACAATAGACTATCGTAATTTTTATTTTATAATTTATACTACTACCAGAAAGAAAAAATCAGATACTATAGAGTAAATTATACAAGTTGTGTTAACATAAATTCTAATACAACTATCGTAAAATGAATGAGTCGGTAATGTAGAATTTCTTTAAATATAAAATAATAATTAGAAGTCAATGGAGTAAAATATATTTTCTTAAAAAAGTAGAACTTATAATTAATAAAAAAGAAAAATTTATCATTTGGAATTTTTTTTTTTTTTTTAACAGTTAAATTGAGAAGGAAAATACAATCTCGAAATAAAAATAAAACATGTTGAAGTAGTAATAATAAAACATTTATTTAATATTTTTTCAAACATATTTTTTTGGTATATATAAAATTTATGAATAAATAACTCATTTATTTGTATTCAAAATACGCACATGTAGAAAATTAAAAAAACCATAGGTGCAATTTTTTCGAATACTTTTTTTCTATAATTTATCATTTTTAAAAAAATCCAAAAATTATTAGGCGTCTGCTAACTTCAGTATCATAAAGAAATGTTGAATGTCCATAATTTGAGGTTATTGAAATGTTTTACCTCTCGCAAAGCCGGGTAAAATTATTCATTGTCGACAAATGAAGATTATCCTGTAACAAAATTAGGAGAATTGAATTTATTAGAAAAAATAAATTTTCATTCATTTAGAATCATTTATCCTATGACCACAAAATACTACTAAATTGTTTATAAAAATAAACTTCTTGTCCAGATAAATGATTTTAAAACGAACGATATACATGATACTGAAGTTAGCAGATATCTAATAATTTTTGGATTTTTTTTTAGACGATAAATAATTAAAAAAAAAATATTTAAAAAAATTGCACCCATAGTTTTTTAAATTTTCTACATGTGTATTTTTTTAGTTTTTTTTTTTTTGTAATTTCTTTGGTGAAAAAAAAAATCCGAAAATTACTAATTATCTGCCAACTTCAGGATCATACGATATACCCACAGAATATTAAGTTTAATAAAAATTGAATAATAATAATTATACTTACACCACCAAATTATTATATTCCACAATCTATGTAGGTTTGTAATGACGAAAGTACAGTTTTTATTTTAAATTTCTTATTTACAATTGTCCGAAAAACGTCATGAATAATAACCTCTATTTCTGCACTACACTGTGGATAAAGATGAACTGATTTATAAATATATATAGTTGAACCACAAATAATACAGACAAAGTAGATGTCATCATTTGTATTTATATATATATATATACACTCATACAAGCATCACATCATGGTTTGTGACAACACTTGTCTTTCATACGTAAACGCTTCAGATGGCATATACTATACCATTTCAGAAAATTTACAATCCAACTATCGTAATTTTTGTAGCTTGTATTGTAAAAACATAGAGGCAGCACTGTAAATTAAAAGGAAGAATAAAAGAATAAATAGTATAATTAAATCTTATTTTTTATTCTTTTACTATTTACGATAGTAACATTGTAATATTTCTTATTGAATTGATTACAATAAACTCTTAATGAAATTACGATAGTGAATAGTAAAAAATCTTTTAAAAACTGTAAATTTTCGTATCATATATTTGAATGTTACAGACAATAAAAGTATAGTCCAGGATTACGATAGTAATATTGGAATTTTTCGTCGAATTTTTTTTCCGTATACTCTTGCAAATTCAACCGCAATGTTTTTCTGCGCTCTATATTTATATCTTCTCTAACTGGGACCTTGTAGCAAATGTTTTCTTTATTTACTTAAACTTTTTCATCTCTTTTCAAGGAAGGAAATAGGACACTGAATGAAAAATAAGTCTCGGGGTCAGTGGTGTCTCGTTCCTTCCGCAATTCTACAGAGCACCCAGACCAACTGGGTCAGCAATCAACATTTGCAACAGATTGTGCTCTGCACGCTCACCACGCATTTTAATTTTTTCTTTTTTTTTTTAACATCTGCCAGAGGTTTTTTTAATAAAAAAAAAAAAATATTCAAATTAAAAACAAAGTTTTTACAATTGTTGCAGCCTCTAACTAAATATAAACTGAAGTAAATTTTCGTAATTTTGGTATTTCTGAGATGTATATCAAATCACTGAAAACTTATCAAGTTTTGTCACTTTAATAGTTTATCAGTAATCCCTCGACTCACCTAGCATTTGAAAATTTTATTTGAGTACTTTATGATACGACATTTACTACCGATCATAAGAGTTTTTTATCTGTAAAAACTTCTTGTATTACATGGAGGATATTAAATTCACTTTTCATTTATATATTTGACCAGCAAAGGAAACGGATTTTATTACCGATTTTATTACTTCGTGATGCAACATTACTAGTTATTATTATTATAAATCCGAAATATTTAAATGAAGGTATAAATGAGGTCTCGTTTGATAAATAAATAAACGAAAAAATAATAAATCGTCATAGTGTGAAGGTTGTATTAAAATATCTTGATTTAATATCACAGTAATTTAAAGAAAAGTTAAGTAAAGTGAACAAGGTAACGGCTAAAAAATAGCTCGTGGTGATTTATCGTCAGAAAATATATAGCGGAATAAAAAAAATTATAATAAAATAAAATAATGATGATAATAATAATTTAGAGTCACTATTGGATTTTGTGGAATTTTAGTCAAGTTACCGATTGGGATGCTGTAGCTTCCAATCCATTAAACTTTAGTATTGATAAAAGAGAAATACCGTTTTTCGCGCTACCGATAAGAGCATCACGTCGAGGTTGCACTAAAAACAATTATTTTTGACCCCCGACTGAATCGATGGGCTTTATATAAAATTATCGGCAGAGACGGAAAAGTGAGAGAGTAAAGAACAAGCGGGAAAAGGTGATGGGAACGGACACAAATGAATAAGAAGAAAGAACCGAACCAGAGAACTGAAAAGTCGACGATAGAATCAGCACTAAATTTAATGTAATTTCCGGTTTAATCTAAATGTAGTGGGGATGTCGTAGTTTTATTTCGTTTCAAAGAGAATTACTAACGATTTCTCTTACCTAAAACCCGAAAACCGATAATGCAAGAACTTTAAATTAAATTAACATTAATTACTCGTACTGTATCATTGAACAAGGGAACCCACTTTTTTATCTTTTTTTTTCTTTACTTATTTTTTAATTTTTTTAGTTTACTTTATTAATATTCCGGTTGAACTTAAAAATTTATAAAATTATCCAACTTCCGCAATAGCAATTTATAATTATGTCCTTGGCGATTAAATAAATTAGCGTGATTAAAAATAAAAAATCACGAGAAATGTTTAACTGAATGGGTAATAAATTTAGTGAGTAATCTAGAAAGCTGAGAGAGGGTTTTCCGAGCCAGACTAACAATGAAAATGTCAGAAAAAAGGTAACACGGGAGGAGAAGTGGGAGCAGAGGGGGGTTTTAAAGAAACAAATCTTATGTGAATGGTATTTTCTAAAGACGAAACTAGAGAAACGCGGAGGTAAGTCAATTTAAAGACGACGATTTAGAGGCTTTTCGTATAATAAAACGATCGAGTGGGGAATTGTAGCTATCGTTTGAATCAAGAGAGTAAGGTCCTATGGTCCCAGAGGTACTCATCCCCGGTCTAAATGAGCGACCGATCTCGCTGCCACGGCGAACCCTCTAAAGTCCAAAGAATAGAGTCACTCGGTGATAGATTTCATGTTTAAGGAAAGATAAATCTGCCCAGAAACCTACACACGTTTGCTTGGAAATCGAAAAAAGCACATGAAATAGCTACTTTTTTCGGTTTATTTATGTTTTTTTTTTTTTTCCTTCACTTCTTATCCAAACCCTTCGCTTCACCAGACGATCAACCTGATCAAATCGAATTTCTCCCCAACACACGTCCAAAAAAGGCAGCTTGCGAAATCGAAAAAAGAGCATTTACGAAAATAAAAAAAAATTTTCTTCTCTAACAGCCGATAAATAAGCAGATCTCCTTCATGGTTACAAATGAATATACTATTAACATTTGTATTAACCAAGATATTAAATTGTCTCACTTTGGCCTTCATATGATAGTTCGCCAACGCTCTTTCCGGATGATATTTATTTCATTGTCCCCGTAAGTCCCGTTTCATTACGTGCTCGGATTAATTGTAACACAATAACAATACTAAGGGCGGGGTGAATCGATTCAGTCAGTATAAATTCGCCAAGAGACTCACTACAGTTCACAGATTAGCTTCTGCTCCTACTAAAAGCACTACAATGGCTCAGAGGGTAAGTCAGCGAATAATTAAATTTAAATAAGCAATTAGCACAAATATTAACAAAATTTTTTTCACAAAATGTTGCAGTTTGTTATCATTGCTTCATTTCTGGCATTAGCTCGTGCTGCTATCATCAGCACACCTTCTGCTTCTGCTGCAACAGTTGCTGTTTCTCGACCAACTATCGTCGAAACTGAGCCTTTTGATCACCATCCCCAGTACAGTTACAGCTACGCCGTAGCCGACGATTACACTGGTAAATATTCATAATAAAATTCTACACTAAAATTAAAAAACTAAAACTTTTAAATAAGCAATAATAATAATAATAATAATAAATTTGAGGAGACAACAAGGCCCAACAAGAAACACGCAATGGAGACATCGTCCAAGGCCACTACAGTTTAGTAGAACCCGACGGTTCTCGGCGTACCGTTTCTTACGCAGCTGATGGAGTCAACGGTTTCAATGCCGTCGTCCAGAAAAATCACAATATCAACGTCAACTCTCAACACACCGTCGCTTCTTCAGTAACTCCAGTGAGAAACACCGTAGTCAGTGGACCAGGTCACATTTGGACTCGGGCTTATCCCAATGGACCTTCAGCTGTAGTCGCCACAGCCAACGCCAACGTTTGGCGTCACTCGGTAATTATTTAAATATATTTAGTGTAAAAAAAATTTTGATACTAATTTCGAAATTTCAATTAACGGATCTATGAATTTGTTTTTTCCAGAGCTTGGGTACTTCACCCTACGTTACTTCTAATCTCGTGGAAGTTGGCGCCAGAGCTGGGGCTCTGTACGATACTCAACCATGGGTTGGTACTCTTGGCTACGATTCAGCTCGTGTAGTCAGGATTCACTAGATGTCATTGTAAAACAACACTCTCTATCCCTACACCATAAACTGGATTAAACTGACGTGCTTAATTTAACGGTTAATCTGATGAAACAGAATTTTATAATAATAATAGCAATAATTAATACCTTTTAACGGCCAATTACTGCCTTAGATAAATTTAATTCCATGTAAAAATTTACAATTTTTGTTTAAAAAATTAATTTTAGTATTTTTTATGTGATGATGAAAACAGAAGTAAAATAAATTTCTGATAAAAATTAATAAAAATTTGTTTTTGTTTATGAAAATACTAAAGAGGTATGAGCGTAATATTGTGCAGTCGGTGCGTGTACGAGGTTAATAAAGTCCGTTGAAATTGGCGGAATATTTTCTAATAAACTGAGCGCTGGACTCGCTCGCAGCAGACACACCAGGTGGGGAAGACCGCGAGTATTTATGGATATTTATGGATCGTAGTTCACAACTCTCGACTAACAAAGAATTTACTCAAGTCAAAATTAATTGTCGTTGATATACTGCCAGGTGGACTTTGAGAATTATTCTGATAAAAATATGAGTATAGTAGATAATTAATTGAGAAATTATGCAACTTTGGTATGATGAAAATTTAACAAAGACTTGATAAAACTGTTGGCGTAACACAGGAAATAGAGCAGCGAGAGACCAACAACCATTTTCACTTTGCGTGTAGTTTAGTGGTCTGGTTGTCAGAGACCAATGCATGAATAAGTAAAGACTTGATGAACCTCCAGCCAACTTTGCTCGAGTTTCAGTTAGACTCAGATGTCACAGTTCTGTTATTGATGTTAATTTATTATTGATGGCTTTCAATATAGGGTTAATGCGTCATCACTAATGCCCATTATTAATCAACATCACAGTGTCCGTTATAAAATACATAAGTTTCCTCAGTATCTGTCTCCGTTTTTAATAGCAGCTAATTTTATTTTAAAGCAACAAGTCATTTATTATAAAATTTAGCGTAAAAATAGATAAATTATTTTTCAAGCCCAGAAAATTTTTATTTTTGTGGAAAAAATTTATTTTAATCCATTTTTCTAAAAAGCGCCGTCATAAAATCGATGAATTTCAAATGATTTTAAAATAAATTGCATTGACATAATAAAAACATTTAAGTAGAATATAAAATCCTTGATCCATTTTTTTATTTAAGGATACTATTGTTTATTTTATTAAGTTATCATTTAATAATGCAGTAAGGATAATAATATTGTACAAGCGATAAAATTAAAAATAAACTCAACCTCTATACACAGTAGTTTTAATTAGGTTATTTGGTTTGCCTGAACAATCTGGTGCCTTTGCAGTGAGCATATACTAATGAAAGGATAAAATTTCCGTCTCATATGTAGCTTTATAACTATACAACTATATAGTTGTATATACATACAGGCACCAGTAGCATATATGGATTTTAATTTCAACAATCTCATTCGAGTGCTAGTGGGATGCACGTCGCTAGATTTTCTCAGCTCTTGTGTGCACGGATAAGAAGGCAAAGGAGGTAGAATCTGTTGGAGATCCTCAATTTATAAGATTAAAATGAAATTGCGAGGAAACGACGTATTAAAAATACTTGCTTGAGTATCTAGAAGCCCCTCAAATGAGTTGAATTAAATTTCTCTTATATGCAGTAGACGCCCGCTATTTTCCATGGCTACAAAAAAATATTATTTTCTCAATAGTTTTTTATTATACAGCATTGTCGCACAATTCAAAAGCTAACTATCAACAATTTTTTTTTTTATATTCCCGGCAATTGAATCAACTGATGCTCTTTTTATTGGTACCCGGTAACTTGATTATTTGATACTTTTTTTCACGATTACGTGGCCAGAATCGGCCTCTTTTCCCATTTTAGCCCATTTTCGAGGTCAATAAGACTTTAGCGGTCCTGTTGCAGCAACAGATCTTTTTTTCCGTGTTTTAAGTTAATTATCAAAAAGCATAAGTGCATTATTTGTAAATAAAAGACTAAGATCGGGAAAGAAATATAACGAAGGAGAAAAAAACAAACTTTTCTTTGTTACATATTTTTTTAAAGAGAATGTCGATATCGATGAAAACAAGACTTTTTCATAAAGAGCTTTGGAACAAAAAAAGTGTCTTGACCCAAGTGGTTGTTCTGCGAGCGCCTCGAATAATCATTCCGTAAATTAAAAAGTTTTCTTATTTCAAAAGTTAAAGCCGAGGGTGGATGGCTCGGAATAAAATAAATTATCGAATTACTTCGATTAAAATACGAGTAAGAAGCAAGGAGTGAGGACTGCTACACGGTGGATGATTATGGTGGGGTGTAAGCGCACGTTTTCTGCGTTTCCTCTACCAAGTTTCAGTGAAAATAAATTTTAAAATATATTACACGAGACCAGAGAATTATCTCGGTTAAATCGACATTCAGCAAGATTAATGTACTCGAACTTGAAATAGAAAGTAACCAGTGACACTTGCGCTAAATTCAATAATTATTTTTTTTTTTTATATATATTATGCCTCAGCAACTCCGTACCAAACTTGTACTAAAAAATAAAACTTTTTCACATTTTAAAATAACTTGAGTGCGTTAAAAACGTCGCTTTAAATTAAGTGAGCTAAGTAATGACTCTTGAGTAACGAAGAGTGCATAAGAATTTAAAAAAATTCATATAGATATATTGATAAAAAAAAAACGAACCGACGGTTTAAGCGGAATAAAAAAATTAAACAAACCCGTATCTATTTTCAGCTATTTATCCTGAAATGTAGCCGTTCTAGTAAAACCAATTCGAGTGGTAAGGTCCTTTCTCACGGCAGGAAATCCGGGTGAAAATCCTCGCAGCACTACCGTAACTCTGAGTAAATCCAGCCTCCATCCTTCTCTACCACCTTGGCCGAACCCCATTTACCTACATCAGCTATTCTCCTCTAAAAGCACCACCCAGTACTCATTCGTTTTAGTAGTAGCCTCCAACGGTTTTTAGTTATATTTTATTTTTCACTTCTTTGTCTTTTTTTTTCTATAGCTGTTGTGTTTTGTTTGCTCCACTATATTCAGATACTCTATACTCTAGCTAGTCTCTGTGCACGCAACCTCTAGTTTCGGTTACCAAAATAATTACCCAGCTTACTCAATACTCATTAACCAATCACTTTTTATTGTGAAAAAAAAAAATAAATTACCCCGAGGACTCTTGGGAGATTTTAATCTTCCAGTCTATTAGAGCTGATTAAAAAAGAGAGAAAACAATAATGCGTCAGGTGGCTGAGTAAAAATTAACTTTTTATGACAGACAATCGTCTGTCAAAATTTCAAAATTTTCTACTATTTTGTGAAATTGACAGTAACACAGTCAGCACTCAAGTACCCCAACAAAAGCTTTTGCCACTGGGAATATTCAAATTCACGCTAAACCACGTCAGTATAATTACACTGTTGACTGCACAAAAAAATTACGACAATGAAATACGTCAAGCCTTGCCGAGAGTTTGTAGGTTCCGGTTAGGAACTCGTGTTCATTAGTACTCCCAGTGATGAATTTGCTAAATTCTCTAGCTTTAATTCAAATCTGCCTATATATCCAACACACAACCCACCAGAGCTTGATAACATTTAAGATCACTAGTTGATAGTTGAGATGATTTTTTGTATCTAGATTATAAATTACACCTTAAATAAGGCAACGTAACAAAACCAAACCCATTAACAAAATCTAGTATATATTAATTCTCTTTAAAGCACAAAGAGAGTACACAGTCTGTGGTTTTAATTCGTGCTGGCTTGTGGTACGTGCTTTTACGATGAAAAGGCGGGATGACCTTCTGAATTTAGTTTATTTCAGCGTTATTTAGTTCTCGATCTTGTAGTATGCTAAGCATTACGAGTCAACACTTTGCCAGGACATTGATAAATATTCATAACTTCATAGAGCCAACGAATAATTTATCAATTCAAATATGTTATCAAAAATATAATATCATTTTTTTTAATAATTATCTTAATTTAAACCAGTAATTTGTGGTCGCTTCAGTTATGTTGAGCTTCAATACCAATTAAGCATTGCAGTAGATCAATTATTTATATCGTCAATTTTGGTGATTAAAAAAAATTTATTTATTAATAATGTGGGCTCGAGACTTGGTTTTATTGGTTACCAGCTCATTTAGCCTTGGGCAGAACAATACGCAAGGTCTTAATCAAAAATTCGATCTAGATTAGTACGTCTGATCGTGCATACCAGATTGGATAAGATATGCCCTGAGGTTTCGATGGGCAGACATGTAACGCGTATCTACCAGTTGATATCTTTTTTATTCGCGGTATTAATTTCATTTTTATCTCCAACAAAACTAATTAATGGGCTGGCCAATAAACAGCTAGAATCCACACTGATTTTTCAGTTTATTGTTTTTTTTTTATTTTTATTACCGTCCATTGAAAACATACCGCGCGATACAATAACTTCCGGCAATGCCCTCAGGCTGTTTTAATTTAATTACGGATTATTAACGCTCGCAATGTGTAATTATATTCATCCATGTCCAGCTCTTTGACTAACTGATACGCCCCCGGGCCTATATTTTACTTACACAATTTGTAAACCCGTTCTCATTTACATCCATACAGTTATCACACATTTATTGCCAAGTTTATTTAATACAAAGCAAACATACAACGCTGACTAAACACATAAATGCGATTCATCCGAATCAAGGAGATTCCAAATTATTATTTTTTTTTTTGTTTTTCATTATTATTATTTTACATATTTAATAAATTTCATAATCATTTACTCAAAAAATAATTATCGCTTACTGCTACAAATCATTTTCTGTAGGATACATTTTTTTTTATTCCTTGTAGCGTTCTCTAGCTGAAGAAGCTCAAAAACGAAAGTTTTTTTTTCCATCAAAAATATTCAAGATATCCCATTTTGCCTCACTTTCTTTAAATATCCATAAGAAAATTAATTACACCATTAATTCGTCTCTAAATATCATAATGACAAATGACTCATAAAAAGTAAGAAAAAAAAAAAAAAATTAAGATTCGCCGGCGTAAATACACGATTATTTAAAACTACACATGTCACAGCTTTCTTATCATACCAAATTTATTATAACTCTAAATAAAAAGTGTAACCAGCCGAGCCAAAGGGCTACTACAGCCTGTCTCTAGCATTCTCTAGCATTCTCTGGCTCTCGACATACCCCATACCAGCATAATAGCATTGAGCAGCATAGAGCGAATGCAAACAGAAACTCTCTACCGAGTTAAGTCGCGGAGTTAAGTCGCGTGCGCAACAACTATGAGCGTAACTTACGGTCTACGTTTATCGCGTGTGCCCATACCACGAACATGTATCCGCGATACAGAATCGATCGTCAGAAATAACCGTTGGTTAGCTCGTTAGTCTCATCAAATACCTCGATATCATCAAACAGCTTGTACATCATAACATAAATTAATTTAATTTTAACGGTTAATTAATAACAATAACTTATTTAACAAATAAATCAATTATTTAATACTATCAAGGACGTCGGGCTTTGTCTCTCGATTCGCGAATCACTAAACATAAATACTCTCGACATATACAGTGATAAATTATTTAATTATTATATATAACAATAGACCTTTATTATGAAATTTAAATCAGATATAAATGTTTAATAAAACCTGGTGAATTAAACAATAGTTGGCAGTCTACTCGTGATCCAGCTCCATTCAAGAGGAAATGGGACATCGGGAATAGTTGATAGTTAATGTATATAGTCTATTTAAACAATAAAAATAATTAATTATCGTAAGAACAGTGTACAGAGCAATAGAGTTAAGCACACTTCCCGATAAAAGCGAATGCCGTGAGAGTCTCGGTTTCGTGCTGTTTATCGACCGCGGCGCCTTCACTCACGAGTTAACTGGATTACATTTATAAACTCTGATCCTTTCCCCCTTCCTCTAGCTTCACTTCACCACCCTCATTGTAATAGTATCTATATCTATAACTATGACTGCGACTATGACTATGACTATGTTTCTTTATCTTTCTCTTTTTCTCAGTTTCCTACACTAACTTCTGAACGACGACGACGACGACGAATATTTGAATAAGCACAAACATGAACACTCGCGGTCCCGACACATGCCAAGATTTACGACATTATTAAATTTGTATCATGTTGAGCACGACGTGAGTGTTAAGATAGCCGAATGTGCGCTCTGGCTTTACCGTTTTAAATAAACGCAAACGCTGACATATTCACGTGCCGAGTGGCTACAATACGTCTATTTAACAAAAAATATGTAAAAAAAATTTTTTATTTCTCCACATGAGAGAGGGAAAATTTTTTCGAGATATTAGATAATAAATTATGAGATTTAATCTTAAATATTTATCGCGACTTTATTGGACGATAAAAATGAATAGTAAGATACATTAAAAATATATATATATATGAAAGATAGTGGATGCAATTATCGTATTACAATTGAGAAAATAAGATTAACTTGGGATTATACTAATTCAAGTGATACGTCTCCACGTCCCAGCCAGCGAGAGAGCAACTAAACAGTGAATTCTCACTTACACTTGCACTTGCACACAAACATTTAACTTGCCCTATACTATTCAGAAGCATTATGTCACTCTTACTTGGGACTACTGGAGATGATCTTATATCCTTCCTTGGTTGAATTGATTAAGAGACAGATTATATTAGTGAATGAGATCTTACTCTGCAGTTGTGTAAGAAACTGCTCATTTAAAACTTTACCTACAACGGGGTTGAATACTTATCTTTCGACCGTGACAACATAATAAAACAGACATATTTTATTATTTATAATTTATAATATTAATAAATTTATCGTCATCTTTTTCGTTTTTCAGATTTATAATTAATCTAGCGGGGGTAAATTAATTAGCAATCATGAATTGGTTAAATTGAAATGGCGAGCTTCAAGATGGACAGCAAATGACATTGTCAAATGTTTAATGAAATAAAATATAAAAAAGCAAGGGATTAAATAAAAAAAAGCTTAGAGGCAATTACAGTTTGCGTCCTCGAGAATCTAAATAAGGTCTAATTAACATAATCCAAATGAACACGAAACGAGGTATCGTAACGTAAGACGGTAGTGGCGATCGGATCGAATGATAAGCGCGTAATGTCTTGACTCCTGTGACCACATCATTAACCGCTTCAACCAACACAAACGATCTCGACATATAACTTAAATACACATATATATATATATAAATGCATAGTTAAAGAAAGGTATAGCGAGCTCATGTGAAAGGTATATAGGTAACTCGCGGTATTAATTCGCGTGATTATTTGCATGAGAAAGCAAACATGAAACTTGGGAAATTAAAAGCGAGTCAAAATCATTAGATATACTTCTTTGCAAACGAATCGGATGTAACGAGATCCAAGTAAAGTAGAAACAGTAGCAGTAGCAGAGTCATCGGGGAAAATTAAAATGAAATCGCCCGATAATTGAATTATATAAAATTGTTTAAGAAAGATGAATTGCTCTGCCGAAAAAGCAAATTTTTCTGTTAAAATTAATTTATCGTATTTCCAATTGTGAAACTATAAAATACGATGAGAAGAAATGAAAGTGATCGACAGGAAACTGGGAAAATCGATGAATGTTGAATGAGGAGGATAAACTGGGAGTTTGGAAAACGAAGCTACAACAGGCATAGGGATGACTGCATAATTAGAACCGACACGCCCTCTATTACAGGTACCCATCCTATAACAGTATAGTGACATCTCAACTGCCGCTTTTGACTATTGATTGAGGCTTGCTTGGCGCTTGGCTCTCTCTCCTTTTATAACAGCGACCCTCGTTCATTGTCGAGTATCTCGATCTCGCTCGTTCCAACGTCCTACGCCTTTATAAACCCCTAGTTCAATGCGTGGGTGCATTATACGCCGGTGGTTTGCCTAAGCACGTAGAGCCCGTGAACGGGGACAAAAAGCCCATCATTCGTGCTCCCTCATTGTGACACTGTGGTCTCGCCACAAAGCTCCTGCTACACGACTTGACACTATCGAAAAGTCGAGATTTTATAACTCTATTACGCACACTTAATAGTCAAAAAAAAATATTTGTATATATGTATATAAAATAATTTACTTCCGTAGGCATGGAAATGAAGTTTGTAATTTGGACTTTTTAGTCATTAAATCAGTGAGTAAGGCATCACTTATTCCATAGAATGGAAAGACTGTGTAGACTCCAGAGCACACAAAAGCACATGACGTGCCGGGATTGGTTTATGTTGGAGTAGCTTGGTGGTTCATCGTCGTCTTGGACTATTTCCTGGTTGTGATACACCCGAGCAGCCCAACTTTCTCCATTATACCGATCCGAATAGAATCATTAATTCAGCTGAGGTCTCACTGGATTTCGAATCCTCAATGTTTCTTATTCTCAATTTGCGTTAATGGTCGCAGCAGTTTGGTGAAGTCGATACTCTTAACTCTCGACAGAGTCTATATACATATACATCTATAGCCACTAGTACTTGGATGCTAAAAGGGGGTAAGGATTTCACCTGTGATACATCAATGTCTCGTACAACCGATAAAGAGGGTTGTGTCCCTCAGTCCTCTCAGATATCTTATTCCCCTGAGAGTAAAACAACTATTTCACCCAGCACACAAACGCACACATACATATACACTTACTTCGATTTCCCTCTCTACAAACAGGCCATTGCAGAATCCAGAAAATCAAAATGTCTTGGGTACAAAATCAATTACAATTTTTTTACTACGTTATCTTTACACTTTCAGGAAGACCAATTTTCATTCTTACACTTTTTTTACTACTTGTGTATTTTTTTTTTTTTTTATACCAAACGAATCGATTTATTTTCCCCCTTATCCAATCCAAGATAGCTTTCATTTCAATTTCCGGTCACGCCAGAAATCTCGAAGCTATGCCATTGAATACCAACGAACTAGAAAACTCAGTATAGGTATAGGTAAAGACATATATAGAAAAGGAGGATCAGGATTAAAAGGCAAAGGGTAAGACGAATAAAACTGAAGCCATCGTCTCTGTGCACCACTGATAACGTTAGATTATAAGTTGGCTATTGAATTAAACCTACTTCTACTCTGATCATATCCATGCTCTACTTTAATGCCTTGACAATTATTACACGCATACATTCAAAAGTTTATTATAAAATTTAAATGTATTCAACATTCCTTCAAGGTCATGACCGCGACTTCGCATTTCGATACAGAAATAAATTCTCCTGCATTATTTATAACTTCAACTTGGATACTCCAGCATGAGTTAACAATTTACAAGAGGTTATTTATCTGTGAATGCGAATAACTATAAATAAATAAATAAATAAATGAATGACCGTTCGTTCGTCCCGAATAAAAAAAAAAATAATCCCGCGTTTTTATTGTATCAGTTCGAAGAATTTTCGATCCTAACGATTTTGTCAAACGTGCTGTTGAAGTGGTTACTAATGCAAAGCTTCGTCTCGTATCGAATTTGCACGTCGAGCACGTTTGTCTGTCTGTCCATTGGGGTATCAGGTGCGCGTCTTCAGGGATCCGGGATCCGGGATTCTGGGTTCCAATTTTGTGTGTAAAAGAGGATTGCCTCGAATTATTATTTTTTTTTTTTTTTTTCACTATTTTTTACTCTACTTGTCAGCAGTTGAAATAAAAAATATATTTATATATACACATATATTAAAGCTCGAATGTACATCGAGTATCCAAGGACTGAGTAGAGTGAAATAGAGCTAAAGGTCGATGGGCACGCGAATACTGTCTAAATGTGACAATGAATAAACGAGAAATGTCGGAAATCCAATGATTTATTGAACTAACACAAAAGACGTTTCGACTGAGGTTGAAACCCTCACACAATTGATTCTTGCGTCTTATCCTGATATAGTGCCAAAGGCTTTCTTAATGGATCAGCGGACAAGCTGATTAATTTATAGAAGCTATCAATAATAAAAAGAACCGGGAGTAATGAATAAAAATAAGAGTACTTATGATGTTTTATTATCGAAGGAAAATAAGTTGTTCAGTCTCGGAGAGAGGACAAATTATGCCAATACTTTCACGCTTAGCGGCACATCGATCTAGAGGATGGTATATAGCGTGAGACGACCGTTGGGAACGACACCGTAGAACAATTCCGTATTCTGATAAGTCTCTTATACAATGATTGTAGGAACCTTATCCAGGAGGATGGTCATCCCCTGGGAACCTGAATATGTCTAGAATAGCGAGCCAAATTACCCGTAAAATTAGTGCGGAAACTTTGAATTTATTCTATTTTAGGATGGAGCGCAAAATAAAACAAGTGAAGGGAGAAGAAAGTTTTGGCGATGAAAAAAAATATTTAAGAGAGAGATAATAAATTTTAGCTTGACTTAAATTTTCAACGGGGTTGTTGTACATGTTGCTTTTGAGAAATGGCTAAAAATATTTATTATTTTCTTACTCTTTTTAATAAATATTTGTTTTTTAATGTGAACGTTAATAGTCCAAGTTTAGTTTTGTTGAGTATCTCTGAGAACGAGCGACAAAGTTTCTTCATTTTGCAGATACAGTGCTGGAAAAATGAGACACTCGAAAATGCGTATTATACTCTCGTTATGTGAGTATACGTGTTTTTTGTTGCGAGAACGAACGACGAACTGAGAGGAGGCAGACAAGGGAAAGAAGAGGGTAGATGAAAGTGGGTGGTAGAGCCTGTTGAAGGAAGTGCCAGTAGACGAAAAGAGGAAAAAGAGGAAAAAGAGAAAGTGAAGAACGGATCTTGGGAAAGCACCTGCGCCAGTATAAGGAGGGTGGAAAAGACAATTGATGACACACGCAAAAAAATAAAAAAAAAGATGGAAAAAATACCTCGAGGGTTTTCCCTCGGTTGTCGCTCAGGTCTTACCACCCTACTCGGAAAAATATATTACATGATATCAAGACTTATAAGCCCAGTTTCAACACTGCGTCGATGAAAAACATCTGGATCTATAAATTTATTAGTTATAAAATTTTTTACTTTGTTTTGGATTTATCACATTTCCTAGGATTAGTTTTATAAATTATTTCGAGGGCTTGGATATCACAAAAAATTTCATCTTCGTCCCATAACTAACACTAAGACGTTTCGAAAAAAATTCAATGACAATTGTCGAGCATTCGAATTAGTAGCAGATCTTTGAGACAATTTAATAAATATAACTTTTAATCAAAAAAATTTTCTCTTAACTGATACTTTTTTTTAAATCAAAAAATTTTTGCGAGAAATTGACATGGTGGCGTACTCTAGCAGAATCAGTATCAAACATATTGTAAAATTTTGTTGTTGATTATATTAAGTACGGCAGTGGCAAAAATTTTTGAATGTTTAGAAATATTAAATACGAATACGAACCAAGAATAATAAAATAACTCACCGGTGATGAACTCAGCTGCATTTGTTCTCTGCAGTTGACACTAAATTCAAAAAGTAGAGAATGATTCTGGTTAGGAAGCACAATCTGTAAAAAAAAATGATGAATGCGAAAAATAATGTACGACTGAGTGTTACGTCCAATAAAAAGTTACATGATCATCAGAAAATACCTCCGACAATAATTTTGACATTTTTATTGATTAACCTTTACTGTATATGGGTTCAATAAAATCCCATGGGCTGATTAATGCTTGAAAATCTATATCAATAAATAAAAAAATATTTTTTATATTTGTATTAACTGTAAAAAATAATGATTCGTAAATTAAAATGCATACCATGGGACTCATCGAGCTTGTCAAGTACTTTCAATGCATATTTTATTGCCAATTTATTTTAAAGGACATATTTTATTATATTTACCAAGTATAATTATAAATTTCATTTAATTGTCACGCCATTTGCATAAATTAGGTCATATATATTTATTAAACTATACTTTTATTACAGTGAGCCCTAATTGATGTTGGTCGATGTGTGAATTCAACAAAAATGACTCTCAAACTCTCGACGTCTCAAACGTTCGGATTCGCAAAGACGCAAATTCCGCAGTCTCAATGTGGAACACAATAATTTTTGTCGCTACTGTTCCTGCTCCGCCATTTGGCGGGAGATTTTAAACTCCTCGAATTATAAATATATATTCAAATGAAAAAAAAAAAAAAAACTAACAACTATTATTATCTTTTACTACTTACTAAAATTACTCAGTCATTTTTTAGTAGTTCAATTAATTTTAAGAATTACAAGCAAGCGCTTTAATTTTTATCAATCGCTGGTCATCAACTTTTATTTTTCCGTACCTGACTCTATACGTTACCATAACCTATCAAATATTTAAACACCACGTGCTTTTCCTTTTCAGTGCTTTTAGTTACTTGTATTGAATAATATTGTAAATAATTAAAATATTTAACAATTAATTAATAATAATTATCAGGAAATATGAATGTGATTCCTTGTTGTACATGGGTTAAAAAAGGAGTTGCTGCTGCTGTTCCTGACAAAGTATTTTATTATTTTTATTTACAACTTATTGTGTTTTATGAAATTAATTATAAATAATTTGTAGGTGCAATTGACAGCTGAAGAGCTCGAGGGAATAATAAAAAAGACTGAATCAGATCTAGCGTATGTATTTAAATACTTGAATAAATTTTACCAACAGTCAGTTTGCATTCATTTTTCTAAAATAATTATAGAGATTTGGAAGCTGACTCGGATGCTGATTCTGACAATGAACCAGGATGTAGTAATGCTCCAAAGAAAAATGACACCCCAAAATCAATGGACGATGAGTTTAATTTTGAGAATTACGATGAAGAAGGTACCTTTGGATTGTTTATTTTTACCAGTCATATAATAAGTGATTAAACTTTTTTTCCTTTGAATTTGTAGCTGGTGATATCAAAGCCAGTATGGGTGGTCTAGCATCAATTAATCCTGACGGAAAGGATCCTTATATAACAGTAGCAGAAAGCGATGACAATGACTCTGAAAAAGAGGACGATATTATTAAACCTGACGATAATCTCGTCTTACTAGGACACGTTGACGGAGATGCTAGTATTCTCGAAGTATATGGTAATTATTAAAATACTTAATTGATAGCTAACTTATTGATAATTTAATTAATTAATTGTTTTTAGTTTATAATGAAAGAGAAGGTTCATTTTATTGTCACCATGATATTTTACTTCCGTCATTCCCACTGTGTCTTGAATGGCTAAACTTTGATCCTTCTGACGCTAAACCAGGTAATTTTAATATTCTATAATTTAATATCTACTAATTTCCATATTAATTATTAATTAATAAAAAAAAATTTGTTAAGGAAATTTTGTTGCCATCGGAAACATGACATCAGTAATTGAAGTATGGGATTTAGATATCGTCGATTGTTTGGAACCTATTTTTAAACTTGGTTGCAAGCCAAATAAAAAAAAAAATAAAAAACGTGTTGGTCATAAAGATGCTGTGCTAGATATAACATGGAACGTTAATTTACCGTAAGTGTTAATTATTTCAATTATTATTCTTATCAACTTACTAATTATTATGTTTTTATTTGTAGGCATATATTAGCAAGTGGATCTGTTGACAAAACGGTCTTGTTATGGGATATTGAGAAAGGTATTCCTGACACAAAGCTCGATCAGTTTAATGAAAAAGTCACGACTCTTCAATGGCATCCACAGAAACCTTACATGTTACTCACTGGATCTGAGGACAAGTAGATATTTATTACAATTAAAAACAAAATTAGAACTATTTATTTTACCTTTTGTTAATAAAAAATGATAATTTTTAGAACAGTAAAATTATTTGACTGTCGAACGAGTGATACTTTCAAAAACTGGGAGACAACTGGAGAAGTTGAACGTGTGCTATGGAATCATTTTGATCCAAACTATTTCTTTGTAAGTATTAAATTAATTATTTTATTTTACTTAATTAATTTTTATAATTAATGTGTTTTTTCAGGTGGGTACCAAAAACGGTATTGTTGAATGCATCGACATTAGACAAGGACAGCATTTGTGGCAAGTAAAAGCTCATGACAAAGAAATAACAGGTTTATCACTTAGTGTGTCATGTCCAGGATTTTTGGTAACGGCATCCGATGACGGAGTAATTAAAGTATGGGACTCATTGGTTCCACAATTATTAGAGCCTGTTTGGGAAACAGAAACGAATTTAGGAGCCATTCAGTGTCTGACTTCATCGCCTGATAGTCCATTTATAATTGCTGCTGGTGGCGATCATAAATCAAACAATTTCAAAGTATGGGATTTAACGGAAGTAACAACAGGTAAATTCATTTATTTTTTAATCATCAAATTAATCATCCAGTCTACTGTCATTTTTATTTAATTATAATTACAAAAACAATTAATTTTTTTCTTTAGTAAATGAAAGATTCCGATCAAGAAAATTGATTGAACCAGTCCAGAATAACGAAACTGACCCAGCAAATATTCAAGGGTCTGAAGAAATGGAAGTTACTGATGAATAAATTTTAAATAAACAACAGATAAATTACTTTTTCGAAAAATTTATATAATACTTCCTTTTATATAAAATAAAAAACAAAAATTAATACCGAAAAAAAAATAACTTTGTTACTATTTTCCAATTCAACAAATTTATTTGCAATTCACGCAGCAGTAAATGATTAATTTAGTCACATATAACGTACAATTAACTATACGATTGAGATGCATTTTCTTTTAATTAATAAACTATAAAGAGAATGCATTTACATCCAAACATAAATCACATCTTAAAAGTACAAAATTATTATTTCATTAGCTTGTAATTAATTTATTTTTATTTTCCATTGGAAAAAGTGTGCTGAGTTATCATTTCCATTAATATCCTTGCGAAAAATATAATTTCAATAATTAATTCACATCTACAGCACCTTTTTACAAAAAAAAAAAACAAAATTATATATATTTATATATATATCCACAGTATATTTTTAATTACAAGAGTAAATTGAATATTAATTATTTAATAATTAAATCAATTACCAAATAATCATTTAGTGGAATATTTTCCCATCCCCGCTATTGGTTTGCTAATAATTTTAATACTTCAAAATGAAGTACTCAGGACTATTGTCCTATTATTAAACTATTATTTACACACTTATATATATTTATTCATTTAGATAATGGCATATTGTTAATTTGACGCTATTAAAAAATTATTTAGATAACAAAATAACATTATGCGCATTAAAAATCTTTCATTAAATGCAGTAAAAATTTCAAACATCGTTTACAATAAATGAGATCTATGAAATTTAAAAATAAATCATACAAAAATATTTAAAGATCAGTTGCTATTAACTTCGGAATGATAAACAGTAAAAATTGCTTTATCTTTTTTTACTTTTAAATATTTTTATGTTCTACTGCATTTATTTCGATCAACATAAAAACGAAAAACTATTTATTTAAATTATAAATTATAAATAAAAAATATCATTTTATGTTTTGCTCTATGGCAGTGTTAATTGAACAATTAAAATTACTAAATGCTTACATAAAAAATAATAATGACTCTAAGTCTGTTGACTGGCCGTAATATTATTATTTTTTTTTTTATTTCTTCAACATTTAGTGTACGAACAAAATCTTAGGGGAAGACCCAAAATATTGAAAAACTTTTTCAAAGAAAAAAAAATGATTTTGTGTGTAATTGGGCATAATGAACAGTCTTTATCAAATAAAAAGGCACTTGCACCATTTGATTTAATGAATAAAATTTAAGAATAAGAATATTCTCGTTAAAAAAAAAAATTGTGCAAGAAAACGAATAAATTTAGAAATATTAGTTACTCGTAGAAATGATAAAATTAGTGGCAGTACAAAAAAACATGACAAAGAAATAACATAAATGAAAACCGTACCGACGATGCAGATAATAGATAATAAAAAATATACATTAATCTATAATTATCAATACATATAATAATAATAATAATAATGATTAATAAAACAATCAACTAGTAATTTCAAGCGTCAGTACCAATATCTAGACTCCGTGAGTCTTGATTGGAGTCATGCTGACTTCCATTTTCCGAAGAAGCACTACTCGATAAGCCCGACTGGTCAGAGTTCTTTTTAACTTTAGGCTTATATTCGGTTATAATTACGGTAACATTGTTAACAGTTACTTCATTTGTTTGGGCAGTACTGCGATCAACATTTTTCAATCGCGGTGGATGCCGGTTTTTCCTCCTCGGCTTATCCAATTTACGTTCTTTGTTATCCTTTGACGAACTTGTCGTACTACTCCCACTGCCGCCTTCTTTTTTACCTGGCTTCAACAGAGGCACATACTGTTGTTGTGCAGCCTAAACAAATAAATTATTATTAATTAATAAACAGAGCTAAAAAAATATTTGTTAGCATAAATGCGGCCATAAATAATCATGACCAAAAATTTACTAACAAAAATATCTACCACTAAAATAAACGCCATCAACAATAGCATAAATATAAATAGATTTTATTTGAGTATTTAAAATATTAATAAATGATATAAAAAATAATAAAATTAGGAACCTGTTGAGCAGCCAATTGAGGATTGATGCGGGGTTTCCGCGTAGAAGTACCTTTACGGACGTCGCACATTAGGCACTTGAATGCTTCTGCTGTATTTCTGTACGTGCAGACACTGCAGTCCCAATAATTATCTTCCAATACCTTCGCCTGACGTTTACCGCTTCCCGAATGGTTCATTGTTCATCTGAATAAAATTTAGTCACCGCTTAACCTTCTCAAAAGAGAGTATTTCTCTTTATGCGGCTTGTTCGTTTCATGTAAATTGATTTTTTTATCCTTTTTATTTTTTATACAAACAAAATTAATCAAATAAATAAATAAATCCTCCCAACGTTCTCCCGATTTACTCAACTACGTTGATCTAAATAATTCACCAGTCGTACATCAACTTGATGTTATTAATAATTTTTTAACAACTTTGTCAACTCTATCTCCAACACCATCTCCGTGCATCAATATCTCCTTTATATTCGTCATCATGAAAGCGCCCATCTGAAATAAAATAAATAATCGTTATAATTAATTACTTAAGAATAATTAATACTTACAGAATAAAATTAATAATTATTACCGAATTTGAAAAATTTATTTTTATTTAATTACTCATATGTTGAGAATCATTTGTCGTAAAACAAAAAAAAAACTTGTTCGTAAATAACTAACAAATTATCGAATTTCTTTACTAATGTAAAAGTAATTAATCATTCACAGGCACCCATTGACAGTCACAAGAATGTTCAACTTAAACACGTACGACGTTAAATTTTTTTCTTAGTTATCACTTTTATGCATACGGAAATTCACATGTCTACATATATTATTTTAATAAAACCTTAAGAATAAATAATATACTATGGAATTTATAGTGATAAATTAAGTATATGTAGTCGTATTTATTTATCAGATGGAAAGTTTACATTATTGTAAATGTATGAAAGATTTTTTGACAAAGCTACGAACTGATGAAAAATAATTATTGACAAACAATATCTGTGGCCGTGGCGCTGTGGGCGCTGCTCTAACAATTACTTTTGCTACTTGGGGGCAGTGCTGCCAGAACGTGGGATATTTCTACCCCTTCCAGAGCGCCTCGCGCGCGGTGCACACACGCAACTTTGTCTATCGGTGTGTCGGGAAACCGAATGAAGCCGAGAGAAACCGAGCGCAGTAGACAAGCGGAGGAGAAATGTTACTCCCACCATGCGTCATTTCGTACCCGCTCAGAGTTGCGTGTTCAAATCCGCACTCGAATTTCATTTTTTTTTTTTTTAATTATTTTTTAACGCAATTAATTTTTAAATATTTTTCTGTTCAAATATTTTAAATAATAAATAATAAAAAATTTTTTGACAAACTTCAATGGCTGTAAAAGTTCTATGGGATATCGGATATAAATACCATACATATTTTTTCTTCTGAATATATAGTACACAGCAACAAGTTTTTGTTTTATATCAATTTTCTATGGGTTTTCTATCGATTTTCTATCACAGCAACAAGTTTATGTTTTATATCAATTTTCTATGGGTTTTCTATCGATTTTCTATGTTTTTTTATACCCATAGTAATACCATACAAATTATATATAAAATTTATACCCATAGTAATACCATACAAATTATATATAAAATTTATACCCATAGTAATACCATACAAATTATATATAAAATTTATACCCATAGTAATACCATACAAATTATATATAAAATTTATACCCATAGTAATACCATACAAATTATATATAAAATTTATACCCATAGTAATACCATACAAATTATATATAAAATTTATACCCATAGTAATACCATACAAATTATATATAAAATTTATACCCATAGTAATACCATACAAATTATATATAAAATTTATACCCATAGTAATACCATACAAATTATATATAAAATTTATACCCATAGTAATACCATACAAATTATATATAAAATTTATACCCATAGTAATACCATACAAATTATATATAAAATTTATACCCATAGTAATACCATACAAATTATATATAAAATTTATACCCATAGTAATACCATACAAATTATATATAAAATTTATACCCATAGTAATACCATACAAATTATATATAAAATTTATACCCATAGTAATACCATACAAATTATATATAAAATTTATACCCATAGTAATACCATACAAATTATATATAAAATTTATACCCATAGTAATACCATACAAATTATATATAAAATTTATACCCATAGTAATACCATACAAATTATATATAAAATTTATACCCATAGTAATACCATACAAATTATATATAAAATTTATACCCATAGTAATACCATACAAATTATATATAAAATTTATACCCATAGTAATACCATACAAATTATATATAAAATTTATACCCATAGTAATACCATACAAATTATATATAAAATTTATACCCATAGTAATACCATACAAATTATATATAAAATTTATACCCATAGTAATACCATACAAATTATATATAAAATTTATACCCATAGTAATACCATACAAATTATATATAAAATTTATACCCATAGTAATACCATACAAATTATATATAAAATTTATACCCATAGTAATACCATACAAATTATATATAAAATTTATACCCATAGTAATACCATACAAATTATATATAAAATTTATACCCATAGTAATACCATACAAATTATATATAAAATTTATACCCATAGTAATACCATACAAATTATATATAAAATTTATACCCATAGTAATACCATACAAATTATATATAAAATTTATACCCATAGTAATACCATACAAATTATATATAAAATTTATACCCATAGTAATACCATACAAATTATATATAAAATTTATACCCATAGTAATACCATACAAATTATATATAAAATTTATACCCATAGTAATACCATACAAATTATATATAAAATTTATACCCATAGTAATACCATACAAATTATATATAAAATTTATACCCATAGTAATACCATACAAATTATATATAAAATTTATACCCATAGTAATACCATACAAATTATATATAAAATTTATACCCATAGTAATACCATACAAATTATATATAAAATTTATACCCATAGTAATACCATACAAATTATATATAAAATTTATACCCATAGTAATACCATACAAATTATATATAAAATTTATACCCATAGTAATACCATACAAATTATATATAAAATTTATACCCATAGTAATACCATACAAATTATATATAAAATTTATACCCATAGTAATACCATACAAATTATATATAAAATTTATACCCATAGTAATACCATACAAATTATATATAAAATTTATACCCATAGTAATACCATACAAATTATATATAAAATTTATACCCATAGTAATACCATACAAATTATATATAAAATTTATACCCATAGTAATACCATACAAATTATATATAAAATTTATACCCATAGTAATACCATACAAATTATATATAAAATTTATACCCATAGTAATACCATACAAATTATATATAAAATTTATACCCATAGTAATACCATACAAATTATATATAAAATTTATACCCATAGTAATACCATACAAATTATATATAAAATTTATACCCATAGTAATACCATACAAATTATATATAAAATTTATACCCATAGTAATACCATACAAATTATATATAAAATTTATACCCATAGTAATACCATACAAATTATATATAAAATTTATACCCATAGTAATACCATACAAATTATATATAAAATTTATACCCATAGTAATACCATACAAATTATATATAAAATTTATACCCATAGTAATACCATACAAATTATATATAAAATTTATACCCATAGTAATACCATACAAATTATATATAAAATTTATACCCATAGTAATACCATACAAATTATATATAAAATTTATACCCATAGTAATACCATACAAATTATATATAAAATTTATACCCATAGTAATACCATACAAATTATATATAAAATTTATACCCATAGTAATACCATACAAATTATATATAAAATTTATACCCATAGTAATACCATACAAATTATATATAAAATTTATACCCATAGTAATACCATACAAATTATATATAAAATTTATACCCATAGTAATACCATACAAATTATATATAAAATTTATACCCATAGTAATACCATACAAATTATATATAAAATTTATACCCATAGTAATACCATACAAATTATATATAAAATTTATACCCATAGTAATACCATACAAATTATATATAAAATTTATACCCATAGTAATACCATACAAATTATATATAAAATTTATACCCATAGTAATACCATACAAATTATATATAAAATTTATACCCATAGTAATACCATACAAATTATATATAAAATTTATACCCATAGTAATACCATACAAATTATATATAAAATTTATACCCATAGTAATACCATACAAATTATATATAAAATTTATACCCATAGTAATACCATACAAATTATATATAAAATTTATACCCATAGTAATACCATACAAATTATATATAAAATTTATACCCATAGTAATACCATACAAATTATATATAAAATTTATACCCATAGTAATACCATACAAATTATATATAAAATTTATACCCATAGTAATACCATACAAATTATATATAAAATTTATACCCATAGTAATACCATACAAATTATATATAAAATTTATACCCATAGTAATACCATACAAATTATATATAAAATTTATACCCATAGTAATACCATACAAATTATATATAAAATTTATACCCATAGTAATACCATACAAATTATATATAAAATTTATACCCATAGTAATACCATACAAATTATATATAAAATTTATACCCATAGTAATACCATACAAATTATATATAAAATTTATACCCATAGTAATACCATACAAATTATATATAAAATTTATACCCATAGTAATACCATACAAATTATATATAAAATTTATACCCATAGTAATACCATACAAATTATATATAAAATTTATACCCATAGTAATACCATACAAATTATATATAAAATTTATACCCATAGTAATACCATACAAATTATATATAAAATTTATACCCATAGTAATACCATACAAATTATATATAAAATTTATACCCATAGTAATACCATACAAATTATATATAAAATTTATACCCATAGTAATACCATACAAATTATATATAAAATTTATACCCATAGTAATACCATACAAATTATATATAAAATTTATACCCATAGTAATACCATACAAATTATATATAAAATTTATACCCATAGTAATACCATACAAATTATATATAAAATTTATACCCATAGTAATACCATACAAATTATATATAAAATTTATACCCATAGTAATACCATACAAATTATATATAAAATTTATACCCATAGTAATACCATACAAATTATATATAAAATTTATACCCATAGTAATACCATACAAATTATATATAAAATTTATACCCATAGTAATACCATACAAATTATATATAAAATTTATACCCATAGTAATACCATACAAATTATATATAAAATTTATACCCATAGTAATACCATACAAATTATATATAAAATTTATACCCATAGTAATACCATACAAATTATATATAAAATTTATACCCATAGTAATACCATACAAATTATATATAAAATTTATACCCATAGTAATACCATACAAATTATATATAAAATTTATACCCATAGTAATACCATACAAATTATATATAAAATTTATACCCATAGTAATACCATACAAATTATATATAAAATTTATACCCATAGTAATACCATACAAATTATATATAAAATTTATACCCATAGTAATACCATACAAATTATATATAAAATTTATACCCATAGTAATACCATACAAATTATATATAAAATTTATACCCATAGTAATACCATACAAATTATATATAAAATTTATACCCATAGTAATACCATACAAATTATATATAAAATTTATACCCATAGTAATACCATACAAATTATATATAAAATTTATACCCATAGTAATACCATACAAATTATATATAAAATTTATACCCATAGTAATACCATACAAATTATATATAAAATTTATACCCATAGTAATACCATACAAATTATATATAAAATTTATACCCATAGTAATACCATACAAATTATATATAAAATTTATACCCATAGTAATACCATACAAATTATATATAAAATTTATACCCATAGTAATACCATACAAATTATATATAAAATTTATACCCATAGTAATACCATACAAATTATATATAAAATTTATACCCATAGTAATACCATACAAATTATATATAAAATTTATACCCATAGTAATACCATACAAATTATATATAAAATTTATACCCATAGTAATACCATACAAATTATATATAAAATTTATACCCATAGTAATACCATACAAATTATATATAAAATTTATACCCATAGTAATACCATACAAATTATATATAAAATTTATACCCATAGTAATACCATACAAATTATATATAAAATTTATACCCATAGTAATACCATACAAATTATATATAAAATTTATACCCATAGTAATACCATACAAATTATATATAAAATTTATACCCATAGTAATACCATACAAATTATATATAAAATTTATACCCATAGTAATACCATACAAATTATATATAAAATTTATACCCATAGTAATACCATACAAATTATATATAAAATTTATACCCATAGTAATACCATACAAATTATATATAAAATTTATACCCATAGTAATACCATACAAATTATATATAAAATTTATACCCATAGTAATACCATACAAATTATATATAAAATTTATACCCATAGTAATACCATACAAATTATATATAAAATTTATACCCATAGTAATACCATACAAATTATATATAAAATTTATACCCATAGTAATACCATACAAATTATATATAAAATTTATACCCATAGTAATACCATACAAATTATATATAAAATTTATACCCATAGTAATACCATACAAATTATATATAAAATTTATACCCATAGTAATACCATACAAATTATATATAAAATTTATACCCATAGTAATACCATACAAATTATATATAAAATTTATACCCATAGTAATACCATACAAATTATATATAAAATTTATACCCATAGTAATACCATACAAATTATATATAAAATTTATACCCATAGTAATACCATACAAATTATATATAAAATTTATACCCATAGTAATACCATACAAATTATATATAAAATTTATACCCATAGTAATACCATACAAATTATATATAAAATTTATACCCATAGTAATACCATACAAATTATATATAAAATTTATACCCATAGTAATACCATACAAATTATATATAAAATTTATACCCATAGTAATACCATACAAATTATATATAAAATTTATACCCATAGTAATACCATACAAATTATATATAAAATTTATACCCATAGTAATACCATACAAATTATATATAAAATTTATACCCATAGTAATACCATACAAATTATATATAAAATTTATACCCATAGTAATACCATACAAATTATATATAAAATTTATACCCATAGTAATACCATACAAATTATATATAAAATTTATACCCATAGTAATACCATACAAATTATATATAAAATTTATACCCATAGTAATACCATACAAATTATATATAAAATTTATACCCATAGTAATACCATACAAATTATATATAAAATTTATACCCATAGTAATACCATACAAATTATATATAAAATTTATACCCATAGTAATACCATACAAATTATATATAAAATTTATACCCATAGTAATACCATACAAATTATATATAAAATTTATACCCATAGTAATACCATACAAATTATATATAAAATTTATACCCATAGTAATACCATACAAATTATATATAAAATTTATACCCATAGTAATACCATACAAATTATATATAAAATTTATACCCATAGTAATACCATACAAATTATATATAAAATTTATACCCATAGTAATACCATACAAATTATATATAAAATTTATACCCATAGTAATACCATACAAATTATATATAAAATTTATACCCATAGTAATACCATACAAATTATATATAAAATTTATACCCATAGTAATACCATACAAATTATATATAAAATTTATACCCATAGTAATACCATACAAATTATATATAAAATTTATACCCATAGTAATACCATACAAATTATATATAAAATTTATACCCATAGTAATACCATACAAATTATATATAAAATTTATACCCATAGTAATACCATACAAATTATATATAAAATTTATACCCATAGTAATACCATACAAATTATATATAAAATTTATACCCATAGTAATACCATACAAATTATATATAAAATTTATACCCATAGTAATACCATACAAATTATATATAAAATTTATACCCATAGTAATACCATACAAATTATATATAAAATTTATACCCATAGTAATACCATACAAATTATATATAAAATTTATACCCATAGTAATACCATACAAATTATATATAAAATTTATACCCATAGTAATACCATACAAATTATATATAAAATTTATACCCATAGTAATACCATACAAATTATATATAAAATTTATACCCATAGTAATACCATACAAATTATATATAAAATTTATACCCATAGTAATACCATACAAATTATATATAAAATTTATACCCATAGTAATACCATACAAATTATATATAAAATTTATACCCATAGTAATACCATACAAATTATATATAAAATTTATACCCATAGTAATACCATACAAATTATATATAAAATTTATACCCATAGTAATACCATACAAATTATATATAAAATTTATACCCATAGTAATACCATACAAATTATATATAAAATTTATACCCATAGTAATACCATACAAATTATATATAAAATTTATACCCATAGTAATACCATACAAATTATATATAAAATTTATACCCATAGTAATACCATACAAATTATATATAAAATTTATACCCATAGTAATACCATACAAATTATATATAAAATTTATACCCATAGTAATACCATACAAATTATATATAAAATTTATACCCATAGTAATACCATACAAATTATATATAAAATTTATACCCATAGTAATACCATACAAATTATATATAAAATTTATACCCATAGTAATACCATACAAATTATATATAAAATTTATACCCATAGTAATACCATACAAATTATATATAAAATTTATACCCATAGTAATACCATACAAATTATATATAAAATTTATACCCATAGTAATACCATACAAATTATATATAAAATTTATACCCATAGTAATACCATACAAATTATATATAAAATTTATACCCATAGTAATACCATACAAATTATATATAAAATTTATACCCATAGTAATACCATACAAATTATATATAAAATTTATACCCATAGTAATACCATACAAATTATATATAAAATTTATACCCATAGTAATACCATACAAATTATATATAAAATTTATACCCATAGTAATACCATACAAATTATATATAAAATTTATACCCATAGTAATACCATACAAATTATATATAAAATTTATACCCATAGTAATACCATACAAATTATATATAAAATTTATACCCATAGTAATACCATACAAATTATATATAAAATTTATACCCATAGTAATACCATACAAATTATATATAAAATTTATACCCATAGTAATACCATACAAATTATATATAAAATTTATACCCATAGTAATACCATACAAATTATATATAAAATTTATACCCATAGTAATACCATACAAATTATATATAAAATTTATACCCATAGTAATACCATACAAATTATATATAAAATTTATACCCATAGTAATACCATACAAATTATATATAAAATTTATACCCATAGTAATACCATACAAATTATATATAAAATTTATACCCATAGTAATACCATACAAATTATATATAAAATTTATACCCATAGTAATACCATACAAATTATATATAAAATTTATACCCATAGTAATACCATACAAATTATATATAAAATTTATACCCATAGTAATACCATACAAATTATATATAAAATTTATACCCATAGTAATACCATACAAATTATATATAAAATTTATACCCATAGTAATACCATACAAATTATATATAAAATTTATACCCATAGTAATACCATACAAATTATATATAAAATTTATACCCATAGTAATACCATACAAATTATATATAAAATTTATACCCATAGTAATACCATACAAATTATATATAAAATTTATACCCATAGTAATACCATACAAATTATATATAAAATTTATACCCATAGTAATACCATACAAATTATATATAAAATTTATACCCATAGTAATACCATACAAATTATATATAAAATTTATACCCATAGTAATACCATACAAATTATATATAAAATTTATACCCATAGTAATACCATACAAATTATATATAAAATTTATACCCATAGTAATACCATACAAATTATATATAAAATTTATACCCATAGTAATACCATACAAATTATATATAAAATTTATACCCATAGTAATACCATACAAATTATATATAAAATTTATACCCATAGTAATACCATACAAATTATATATAAAATTTATACCCATAGTAATACCATACAAATTATATATAAAATTTATACCCATAGTAATACCATACAAATTATATATAAAATTTATACCCATAGTAATACCATACAAATTATATATAAAATTTATACCCATAGTAATACCATACAAATTATATATAAAATTTATACCCATAGTAATACCATACAAATTATATATAAAATTTATACCCATAGTAATACCATACAAATTATATATAAAATTTATACCCATAGTAATACCATACAAATTATATATAAAATTTATACCCATAGTAATACCATACAAATTATATATAAAATTTATACCCATAGTAATACCATACAAATTATATATAAAATTTATACCCATAGTAATACCATACAAATTATATATAAAATTTATACCCATAGTAATACCATACAAATTATATATAAAATTTATACCCATAGTAATACCATACAAATTATATATAAAATTTATACCCATAGTAATACCATACAAATTATATATAAAATTTATACCCATAGTAATACCATACAAATTATATATAAAATTTATACCCATAGTAATACCATACAAATTATATATAAAATTTATACCCATAGTAATACCATACAAATTATATATAAAATTTATACCCATAGTAATACCATACAAATTATATATAAAATTTATACCCATAGTAATACCATACAAATTATATATAAAATTTATACCCATAGTAATACCATACAAATTATATATAAAATTTATACCCATAGTAATACCATACAAATTATATATAAAATTTATACCCATAGTAATACCATACAAATTATATATAAAATTTATACCCATAGTAATACCATACAAATTATATATAAAATTTATACCCATAGTAATACCATACAAATTATATATAAAATTTATACCCATAGTAATACCATACAAATTATATATAAAATTTATACCCATAGTAATACCATACAAATTATATATAAAATTTATACCCATAGTAATACCATACAAATTATATATAAAATTTATACCCATAGTAATACCATACAAATTATATATAAAATTTATACCCATAGTAATACCATACAAATTATATATAAAATTTATACCCATAGTAATACCATACAAATTATATATAAAATTTATACCCATAGTAATACCATACAAATTATATATAAAATTTATACCCATAGTAATACCATACAAATTATATATAAAATTTATACCCATAGTAATACCATACAAATTATATATAAAATTTATACCCATAGTAATACCATACAAATTATATATAAAATTTATACCCATAGTAATACCATACAAATTATATATAAAATTTATACCCATAGTAATACCATACAAATTATATATAAAATTTATACCCATAGTAATACCATACAAATTATATATAAAATTTATACCCATAGTAATACCATACAAATTATATATAAAATTTATACCCATAGTAATACCATACAAATTATATATAAAATTTATACCCATAGTAATACCATACAAATTATATATAAAATTTATACCCATAGTAATACCATACAAATTATATATAAAATTTATACCCATAGTAATACCATACAAATTATATATAAAATTTATACCCATAGTAATACCATACAAATTATATATAAAATTTATACCCATAGTAATACCATACAAATTATATATAAAATTTATACCCATAGTAATACCATACAAATTATATATAAAATTTATACCCATAGTAATACCATACAAATTATATATAAAATTTATACCCATAGTAATACCATACAAATTATATATAAAATTTATACCCATAGTAATACCATACAAATTATATATAAAATTTATACCCATAGTAATACCATACAAATTATATATAAAATTTATACCCATAGTAATACCATACAAATTATATATAAAATTTATACCCATAGTAATACCATACAAATTATATATAAAATTTATACCCATAGTAATACCATACAAATTATATATAAAATTTATACCCATAGTAATACCATACAAATTATATATAAAATTTATACCCATAGTAATACCATACAAATTATATATAAAATTTATACCCATAGTAATACCATACAAATTATATATAAAATTTATACCCATAGTAATACCATACAAATTATATATAAAATTTATACCCATAGTAATACCATACAAATTATATATAAAATTTATACCCATAGTAATACCATACAAATTATATATAAAATTTATACCCATAGTAATACCATACAAATTATATATAAAATTTATACCCATAGTAATACCATACAAATTATATATAAAATTTATACCCATAGTAATACCATACAAATTATATATAAAATTTATACCCATAGTAATACCATACAAATTATATATAAAATTTATACCCATAGTAATACCATACAAATTATATATAAAATTTATACCCATAGTAATACCATACAAATTATATATAAAATTTATACCCATAGTAATACCATACAAATTATATATAAAATTTATACCCATAGTAATACCATACAAATTATATATAAAATTTATACCCATAGTAATACCATACAAATTATATATAAAATTTATACCCATAGTAATACCATACAAATTATATATAAAATTTATACCCATAGTAATACCATACAAATTATATATAAAATTTATACCCATAGTAATACCATACAAATTATATATAAAATTTATACCCATAGTAATACCATACAAATTATATATAAAATTTATACCCATAGTAATACCATACAAATTATATATAAAATTTATACCCATAGTAATACCATACAAATTATATATAAAATTTATACCCATAGTAATACCATACAAATTATATATAAAATTTATACCCATAGTAATACCATACAAATTATATATAAAATTTATACCCATAGTAATACCATACAAATTATATATAAAATTTATACCCATAGTAATACCATACAAATTATATATAAAATTTATACCCATAGTAATACCATACAAATTATATATAAAATTTATACCCATAGTAATACCATACAAATTATATATAAAATTTATACCCATAGTAATACCATACAAATTATATATAAAATTTATACCCATAGTAATACCATACAAATTATATATAAAATTTATACCCATAGTAATACCATACAAATTATATATAAAATTTATACCCATAGTAATACCATACAAATTATATATAAAATTTATACCCATAGTAATACCATACAAATTATATATAAAATTTATACCCATAGTAATACCATACAAATTATATATAAAATTTATACCCATAGTAATACCATACAAATTATATATAAAATTTATACCCATAGTAATACCATACAAATTATATATAAAATTTATACCCATAGTAATACCATACAAATTATATATAAAATTTATACCCATAGTAATACCATACAAATTATATATAAAATTTATACCCATAGTAATACCATACAAATTATATATAAAATTTATACCCATAGTAATACCATACAAATTATATATAAAATTTATACCCATAGTAATAATTTTTTTTATTTTTATATATATAGGTATAAATTTTATATATAATTTGTATGGTATTACTATGGGTATAAATTTTATATATAATTTGTATGGTATTACTATGGGTATAAATTTTATATATAATTTGTATGGTATTACTATGGGTATAAATTTTATATATAATTTGTATGGTATTACTATGGGTATAAATTTTATATATAATTTGTATGGTATTACTATGGGTATAAATTTTATATATAATTTGTATGGTATTACTATGGGTATAAATTTTATATATAATTTGTATGGTATTACTATGGGTATAAATTTTATATATAATTTGTATGGTATTACTATGGGTATAAATTTTATATATAATTTGTATGGTATTACTATGGGTATAAATTTTATATATAATTTGTATGGTATTACTATGGGTATAAATTTTATATATAATTTGTATGGTATTACTATGGGTATAAAAAAACATAGAAAATCGATAGAAAACCCATAGAAAATTGATATAAAACATAAACTTGATGCTGTGATAGAAAATCGATAGAAAACCCATAGAAAATTGATATAAAACAAAAACTTGTTGCTGTGTACTATATATTCAGAAGAAAAAATATGTATGGTATTTATATCCGATATCCCATAGAACTTTTACAGCCATTGAAGTTTGTCAAAAAATTTTTTATTATTTATTATTTAAAATATTTGAACAGAAAAATATTTAAAAATTAATTGCGTTAAAAAATAATTAAAAAAAAAAAAAATGAAATTCGAGTGCGGATTTGAACACGCAACTCTGAGCGGGTACGAAATGACGCATGGTGGGAGTAACATTTCTCCTCCGCTTGTCTACTGCGCTCGGTTTCTCTCGGCTTCATTCGGTTTCCCGACACACCGATAGACAAAGTTGCGTGTGTGCACCGCGCGCGAGGCGCTCTGGAAGGGGTAGAAATATCCCACGTTCTGGCAGCACTGCTTGGGGGCCTTGGGAGTCACGAAAATTCCCACACTTGCAGAGCATATTTCCACTTACAAGAAATATGTTGCCAGCACTGATAACTTGCAAAGATCCCAACCATCGTATGATATAATTGCAAATGTTGTTGCCGACATCTTCAGTTTTTAGTATCCTATGATAATGCTGGTAACCAGGTGCAGCGTACAGGTAAGACTTTGCACAAGTGCCCTGATAGCCAAGTTGCCCGCAACTTGTCGACAATCTACTGCCGCAACCTGTCGCCAAGTTGGCCGCAAAAGTCAGCATTTCCATAAGTTGACGGCAACTTTCCGAGCAACTTGTCGGCAACTTTCAGCTCGTGTAACTGTTGCCGACAACTTGGCTACAAGTTGCTCAGAAACTTGGTGACAGGTTGCGGCAGTAGATTGTCGCCAAGTTGCTGAGCAACTTGTAGCCAAGTTGTCGGCAACAGTTACACAAGCTGAAAGTTGTCGACAACTTGTCGTCAAGTTGGTCGCAACTCAGGTACACCAACTTTCTGATCGGAAACTCTGGCTATCAGGGTGGGAATTTTCATCACTCCTAAAAAACAGTACATTTACGTGGGAAAAATTGTTTCAAATAAATGTTTTATTATTTATATATTTATAATAGTTCTGTTGAATAATTGTTATTTATTACCGAGCTTGTTTTTTTTATATTTTTTGTTTTAAGCAAATAATGTTTAGGAATATTGTAGTTGGGTTATCTGGAGGTGTTGATAGTGCTGTATCAACAATATTATTAAAACGCAAAGGTATTAATTAAATATTTATTAGTTTAAGATTAGGTAATTGAACTTGATGACAAGTTGCTTTAACATACACAATCTTTATAGATAAATTAATTTCGTATTATTGTGTAATTCAAATAATCTTGTATTTTTTTATGAGTGTAAATGTAGCAGACGTCAGATGAATTTAAAATTATAAATAAATAGAGTAAATAATTAATAAAATTGAATTTTAAAAAAATGCGCATTTAAAAAATTTTAAATTTGATAAGTGCATTTTTTATAAATATTTTTTTAAAAATTATTTACTCTATTTATTTATAATTTTAAATTTGTCTGGTGTCTGCTAAATTCACATTCATATTTTTTTAGGTTTTAATGTGACTGCTGTATTTCTTAGAAATTGGGATACTGCTGATGAAACAGGTAAATGTTTAGCTGATGAAGACTACAAAGATGCTGAATTTATATGTAAAAAATTAGATGTACCTCTGGTGGAAGTTAATTTTGTCAAGGAATATTGGAATGACGTATTTAGGTATTTTATTATGATACTGAAGTTAGCCGACGACCAATAATTTTTGGATTTGTTTTTAAACAATAAATTATTTTTAAAAAAATATTTGAAAAAATTGCACCTATAGTTTATTAAATTTTCTACATGTGCATTTTTTTATATTTATTTTTTTTTTTTGATTAAGTCGTTGAAACAAAAATTCGAAAATTTTTAACTGTCTGCTAACTTCAGGATCATATTTTATTTATTATTTTATTTTTATAAATCAGTGGGTTGATTTTATTTTGAATTAGTTATTTAGTAGGTGGCTATCAAGATGGTCTTACTCCAAATCCTGATGTTATATGCAATAGAAATATTAAATTTAATAAATTCTATAATTATGCACGAAATAATCTGAAAGCGGATGCTATTGCTACTGGACATTATGCGCGAACGTCTTTTGGATCCTTCCTGGAGTACTATAGTCCTGATAAAAGTATTGACTAATGAAAATTATCACTTTAATATTTTTAGTGAATATTTAATTTTTTAAATTTTATTTCAGGAGTTAAATTGCTGAAAGCCAGAGACTCTCTCAAAGATCAAACATTATTTTTAGCTCAAGTTAATCAAGAACCATTGCGTAGATGTATGTTCCCTATTGCAGATTATATGAAGAAAGACATAAAACAAATAGCCATTGATGAAGGCTTGGACCGGATAGCTGCCAAAGATGAGAGTATGGGGATTTGTTTTATTGGCACTCGTACATTTCAAAATTTTATAACTGAGGTTTTATATTTTATCAGATCATCAGTTTAACAATTGATACCTTTTTAAATGTTTAAATAAATTAATGTATAATTAAAAGTATATAGAAGACAAACCAGGTGATTTTGTTGACTGCGAAACGGGTAAAGTTGTTGGTAAGCATCGTGGTATTCATCATTGGACAATAGGACAACGATGTCGTATCAGTGGATTGTCAAAAGCATATTTCGTTTACCGAAAGGACGTTAATAGTAATACGATATATGTAGTATGTATCTCTATTTATATTTAAAAAAAAAACATATGTATGATTTTAAATATTCATGTTGATAGGCTTCGGGTCATGATCATCCTGCATTGTATACACAGACAGTAATAACATCAAAACCTCATTGGATTTGCGAAGAACCACCAGAGTTATTGAATAGTAATGGAGTATTGCATTGTGATTTTAAATTCCAACATATTGAAAATTATACACCGTGCACAGTTTATAAAACAGTGAATGAGCAATTGATTATTATTCTTGATGAACCTAAACGTGCTGTTTCACCTGGACAAGTATGTTTTTAAATAATAATATACAATTATCAGATTATAATTATTTTATTAATAAATAATTTTTTTAAGTTTGCAGTCTTATTCGTAGGTGACGAATGTGTAGGAAGTGCACCTATTATTAATCCCGGACCATCATTTTTTAGCCTGGGAAAATCATTTCCTGATATCGAAAGCAATGATAAAGTTGCTGTACATAATATGTAAATACTTGAATTAAGATATTATAATAAACATTAATAAGAGTAATATATATGTTATATCTAATGTTTTTTAACGCTTCGCTTCAAATCTAACGACTCCATCCAGTTGGAAGGAGTTACTTGAATACTTTGACTTGTTTCAACTTTAAATGCATTTCCATTGTTTTCACTGATGAATTCTTTGTTGTCATCTGAGTATACTCCAATAATTCTACCATCGATATCTAATTTAGACGCTTTTAAAATTAATTTTGCGTCATTATCTTCTGGAACTGTTAGATTTACATGACCTTGGGAATTTATTTCAGAGTCACCAGTTAATCTTACTAGCTGGATTTTAGCTGGACCCTCGTGTAAATTTGCTTGCAGAGACCCATCTAGACATGCTGGAAAAATAAATAATAATTTCAATCCGAGCAAGTCGAAAGATTACGTCAGACATAATTTTTTGAATTACTTACAAATATTAAGTGACCCAGTACCATCGATATCAACTGATGAATTCAAGTGTAAATTATTGAGGTACATATTTCCATTCACTGTTGAAAATGTTGCTTTTTCACAATAATTGCTACCAAGATTAATGTCACCATTTTCTGTTGATATATCTAATTTATTACCTAAACATTTTTCCGTTGTGACAGTCTGTAAAAATGGAAAAAAAAATTATTTTAATTATAAAATTATTAGTTAGACGGTAATTTAAATAATTTAAAAATCTCACCCCGTCTCCGGCAGTATTGATTTCAATATTTCCTTGAACTCCATTTTGCAAAGTAATAGATCCTCCTTCACTTGACGACAAAATAATGTTTTCTCCTTGCAATTTAGCACCAACAATGTTGCCATACTCTGTTTGTACATTAATACTATTTGATATCAGTCCAGAAACGAAAACATTTCCTTCACCTGCTGTCTTGGCATCAACATCTAAAAAAAATTAATTTTTATAAATATTATTAATTTGAAAAAAAAAAGTAGAAATCAGTACATAATTAAGAAAATAAAATTACCATAGCTTACAGGTATTTGAATTACACACTTGACATCTCCGATAAAATCACTATCGACTGCTTTAATTGTAGTTACGTTGGAAACATCAACCACAATTAGATCATCTTTTTTGTCAATTAGTTGTTTTGAAAATAATTTAACCAAGACAGTATCCATGTCCGGATACTCATGAGGATCTGTCGGTTTTATTTCAACATTATAAGGCAAATCAATTACTAATTTACCAAATGAATCAACTTTTTTCTCTATACTGTGAATAGGAACCGACGAACACAACCTTATTGTTTTAGCAGACAATGATAGTTGTGGATTTCGATTAAAGTACGACCATGTCGTTGATAAAAATTGTCTTGACAGAATCCTCATTTTTTATAAATCTTATTTTATTATTTTTTAAACTTTGTTTATTTCATTTACCACTCAAATATTAAAGATAATAACTCACGTGTTTGACAAAAATAAAATTTATCCCCTCTACCAGCTGATGCAACTCGAGAGAAATTTTTTGAATATCGGCGACAGCGCCATCTTTAAAGTAGTTTTCATAAATTTTCATCGAGTGTTTACGCACATCAGACATCACACACACAGTTTATCTTTTTCGCATCAAATTGAGTTTAATGTCGCAAAAATAATCGGTATTTTAAGATAAAATTCGAGTAAAAATACTAAAAAGACCCGCGAGAAAATTATTAATGAAAAAATCGGTTTTCAAAAGATTTATATGTTAAAAATTTATGATACTGAAGTTAGCAGACGTCTAATAATTTTTGGATATTTTTTTAGACGATAAACCAGAAGAAAAAAAATATTTGAAAAAATTGCACCTGTAGTTTTTTAAATTTTCTACATGTGCATATTTTTAGTTTTTTTTTTCTTCAAATTCAATTGTTCAAAAAAAAATCAAAAAATTTTGAATTGTCTGCTAACTTCAGGATCATTAAAAATTTTAATTAGTTAAAGTGTTAAAATAAATTTTAGTGGTTGATATATGCGAAATTTTTTTAATCGAGCACTTATATGTTAATTATTTCCCGCGGTTTCAATTCAAATTATTAATGGGGTACCGCTGAGCTAATGGCGCATGCGCCATTTTGAGTTTCGATTTTGAGCTGAAAAATCTATTTCTCGAATTTTGCGTGTGAAAATAATCGAATTGTTGCGATAGCGATATTTAGATATTTAATCATGGATCCCTATTCCCGCTCAAATGTTCTCGTACATTCGCCAAAGTTTCGCGTCGCGTTGTAATTACTGTTTAAACGTTTTATAAGATTATGAATGAGTGTTTTAATACTTTTTAAATTTTAAATGACAATAATAATTAATAAACTGAGTGCTAAAATTGAGGAGGTGGATTGGAGTAAAATGTAAGTCATATATTTTAAATAATTATTTATTATTGTGTATAATTAAGGTTACATATTATGGTTATAGTATATTTTATATAAATAAATAATATATTTTTTAATTGACATCGACGAAAAAATATATTTGTGATCGACAAAATAATTTTTTGTGGTTATCCGTCATCACTGCTCAGATAAAGATGATGACAAAATTTATATGAATTTTTTGTTGAACAAGTTTATGCTTCGACTTCATCTTCTTTTATTCTCTTCTCCACCCACTCAGGTTTCTCCTGTAATTACAATAATATTTGATTATATTCTGTCATTACAATTATTGATTTTTTAAACTGGGGTAAGCAGCTCACTATATTACTAGACTACATAAAATAAAAATAAAGTTTTTAGAGACTATGATTAGTTGCATTATTGCGAAAAGTGAATTTTAGTTGACTTTTTATGACAGTGAAAGCAAAAGATTATTTTTATATTTTTAAACAAAGTCAATATTTATCGAAAAATTTTTTAAAAATGCACAAAAAATTTTTTCAAATTTTTATGTACGCAGTTTTAAAATATTTTGTTCTGATAATATAAAATTTGCTTAAAAAAAATAAAAATTGATAAATTAGTCGTGAGGATCAGGAGCGGGTTTTGAAATTATTTATTTTTATTGCTTCTTACCTTAGGTAAAGGTTTAAAGTTTTTTATTTTTTATGTTGCTGTTAAATTAAGAATTTAAAGTTGGAAAATAAAATAGTAGATTTAGATTTAGTGTCAGATTTAGATATTTATAGAATTTTAAATTGAGAGGTTCGGAAAAAATGTGAGAATACAATAGTTGGTAGCGAAGAAATATATTTACAGTGGAGAATTGACAGTGTAAGCTTAACTTTTTTTTTTTTTCTCAAGTGTTGACAATGAAAGAAGTGTTAAATAAATTTAAAATACATAGCATGCCAATTATATCTTGATCTGAAAAAAATATTTATAAATGAATTTTTAAATGAACGGGTGTTTGAACGACCGTGATTTGTAAGATAAAAAAATTTTAACGCGATGGTAAATATGTTTAAAATATTTTTTGACTTATTTATTATTAAATAATTAATTAATTATCAAGTCTCCTTTCTCATGTGACATCCGGCTACTTCTTGGTCTGCCATTCAGCTTTCTCGGACTTCTTGGGCTATCAAGAACAACGAGAAATAGCTAAATAGATTGATCGATTACGTTTACGGCTCTCATTATTTATTTTATTGAAATAAGGGTAAAAAAATGAAATAAAATTGAAAAAAATTAATGGAGAAAAATAGTGATAAAAAAGATAATTTACCTCTTTATCTTCTTCTTCTAAGGTGAATTCTTTTTTCTTCACTTGCTTTAGTTGATTGCGGAAGTTGAATTCAGCTGCTTTCTTTTGTAGTTTAGCAAATTTGCTTTCATACTTGGATACTTTTTTTAAGGTCGGCTTCATGCTTTAAATTGAAATTTATTATTCTTTTATAAAATATACATGATCAACATTAATTTATTATTTTTTATTTTTATAAATAATTTGTTTATTAACTTACAATTTTCCTCGGAGATCATTAACTTGGCTGTTCAAATCAGAGATCTGTTGGAGATAAGACAATTGTTTTTAAAATCAAATGTATAAATAAGCAATGAATTTAAAACAATGAACAAGTTTTGTTATTAAATTATAAATTATAAATAATAATAATTTATTTAATGCAGCGAAGAAAAAAAGTTTAGCGGGCGCAGCTGAAATTTAAAATGTTATTTGACGATTATACGAGTCTTGAGTTTATCCAAAGAAATATAAAGCAACAAAATTCTTAAGGATTCTAAAATCGTGCTGTTAATATGTGGGCCACTAACTCCCACAGGTTTTAAAGATTGAGAAAAAAAAAAAAATAAATAAATAAAAGACACTAGAACACTAGAGTACCAGAAGGGGATCAAGAAAGTTTTTGTAAGAAAAGTTTTTTGTATCGAGACTTTTTTTTCAACAATATAGCGCGGTTTTATAATCCCGCGAGATAGGAAAAATAAAACTTTAGAAATTCCGAGTATTAAAAAAAAAAAAATCTTTATAAAGCGTACAGTTAGCAATTGGTTACAAAAGATGTAAATGACGGAAAAGTTTTTTTTTCCTTTTCCAAGTGTAAGTTTCGTCGTGCTTTTATTTTCGTAAATATACCTCGAAATCTTTCTTCTTGACAATATACTCGATGTCAAATTTCTTGTCCTCCAGTTCACAGATCCTTGTGTGATATTCTCGTAAAACACGTTTCAAAGTTTCTGCGTAATTTGTTACAAACAAAAATTATAATTTTCTATAAATTTATTATGGAAGTAAACTAATCAAGTTCGTTAATAATTAATAAATCAATAATGATAGTACAGTATACGAGAAATTGATCTATAATAATCTAAATGATTTATTTTTTTTCTAATAAAATAAATTCTATAAAAGCTTAGCTGGTTGCAGTTCCACAAACTCAACATTATACTTTTAAAATAAAATAAAAATTTAAATAATAATAATTATTATTATTAATTACCTTCATTGGCGTCTTCGATAGGTCTAGGTTTACCGCAACGTTGTTCTATAATGCGTCGTCGTTCGGCAGCTTTCCTTTCTTGTTCTTTCTTAAGTTCTTCTGCTGCTTTTTTACGCAATAACAACTATGCAATTAATCAAATGGTTTAGTTATTTATTTGATTATCGTTTTCGTTCCACACGTGAGCATATAAAAGAAAAAAAAATGTTGTAAGATTTATTTTTACTCACCCTGAGTTTTTTCTTACGCTCTGGGGTCATGAAACCCTTCTTAGCCTTTTTAGCTTTGGATGCTTCCTCGAGACGAGCACGAACTTCGGCTCTTTTTCGGTCTGTCTCTGCTTGTTTTCTTTTTCTTTCCTATTTTCATTATAATTTTAAACAAATTTTATTTTTTGTTTTTTAGAAAAAATTACTAATTATTATTCATCTGTCTAATAGTTTTTTCATAACAAAAAAATTTATTTGTTAGTTCAATTATATTTTTTGTATGAAATTTCAAAAGTTGTAAATTTTTTAAAACATTCAATCGAAAGTTAGTAAAAAAAAAAAAAAAACTAATAATAGTAATAGTTAATAATAAAAATGTGTGTGTTGTCATACGTACATCCTCGATACGTTTCCTCTGTAAAAAAAAGAGGATTTAAAAATAATTTGTGTCATGTATATTATTTATATGTATGTCTTTTATGTGCATATATTTATATTATTGTTTGTTTATGTGAGTTTACATTAGGAAGCAACAAAATTATGCAAAATAATTGTTAGTCAAGAATAACTAAAAATAGCTTTGTATAAAAGATATATAATTTTGAAAATTGATATCTCTTATGCGGGTGTTTGTTATTTCGACAGCAGAGGCGACAACAGTCGTTTATAATTATCACACGTCCGGCACTGTATGTTGCCTGAAACAGGCGTCATCATCGTGAGTATGTTTTAAGCAGAAGGGGAAATATTTATGCGGCATCATAATCTTTGGCACCGATTCAAATTTCTTAGTCAGTATATAATATTCTCTTATTACTTAGATCCACCTTCACGGTTAAACAATAAAGTCTATTTCTAGCAACATGCATTTTTATCTACTTTTCTGTTTTTTTTACTTAATATTTTTATCATTTTGATCCACGATATGTTTATAAAACCATATATTTTAGGAATGGGGTTAGCTGTTATTACAGTAGCTGGAAATTCAAAAAATATTATGTCTAAAAATATCTTTGTTTGTTAAATCAAATGTGGGCGTTTCTTCATAGAGAGTAAGTTTAAGCTCAAACCTCGAGTATCTCAAACTTTCTGTTCTGTAAAACAAGACGAATGCTTTTAATTTCTTCGAATAATTTTTATATTTTTTTATGTTAAATATTTGCTTTCGGTAGAAAATTTATTTTTTTTTTGTTTTATAATTAAAGAAATTTATAAATTTTGAATAAATGAAAAGTTGAAAATTGTTAGTACAGTCACAGAAAGTAGAGCTTGTTTATGTAATACTTGAAAATAATGATGTTAATACTGGATTGACGGTTTTCGTGTTGTTGATTGTTGAGTGAATCCGAGTATCAGGTTTCCATTGGCCCAAAAAACGGAGGCAAGAACAAAAATATTCAAATTAGGAAATGTAGACGGTGTAGGTGCTGGCAATGCAGATGTTAATACATTGTTCAGCATTACTACAGTATTTTTTTTTTTTTAATTATAATTATGAAATTACCCGACTCTTAAATAAATGATTAATTAATTAATCCGATATTCATAATAATAATAATAATAATAATCAATAATTATTAATACATACCCAACCTCATCGTCCACGGCCATGATTACCAGATTTTTTCTATAAAATAAATTGAAATAATGAAAATTAATTAAAAAATAAATTCAAAGCAAATGAAATATTTTTAATTGAAAAATTAATTGTTCAATAGACACGATGTGTTTATCTTTCTGATTATTAAGTTAAAATAAAATAAAATAAAAAAAAGCTGATTGAATAATTGTGATAATGGAAAAATGAACTTACGTATAAGCGATCTAAGGGACAAATAACGTGAAGCTGCCACTGGTTAACTGGACCTTCTGTGGTTGACTATTCTAATGGAGAAACACTTCCACCTCGAGTTGTTCTTCGGTGACGTTTACGAGTGTTGAGGCGCGTTCGCAGGACAACTTGATTGGCTGGAACGTTTTTAGGCGAGCTGCGTTGCCTCTAAAAATAATTCCTCGAAATTGAAAACGGAGATGCTCTCCTACGCTTTACCTTTTCTATCTTGTTCTCATTCATTATCATTATTTTTCGTTTATAACTAAAATTCTAATTGTTGTGAAAAAATTTACATCTAATACTTTTTCTTTTATTGTTTTACAAGAAACATTTAACAATGTTATTATTATTATTATTATTATTATTATTATTTTAGTATTCACTGAAATATTTTTTCTGCCACCAGCGAAAAATTAATTCAATTATTACAGCCCGATGAATAATATTTTCGTATTTTAAATAATCTTATAAGATGATTATAAAAGTTATAAAATTAAATATTTAAATAAATGGAAGAAGATGATTTTTTTTATCCATTTCAAAACTGGATGTAGAATAGTTTAAAAATAAATCACAAAGTTAAGTTGTTCTGGATTTACTCACTTTTTATATAAATTTAGTTATTCTCAGAATACATGTTAAATATATTACATTCTCTGCATTCTGTAATTCAATTATTTTAATTAATTATTAATAAACATTAATTATTTATAATTTTATCAATATATAAATTCATTCATATATTTACTTTACAATCACTTATTAATGAACGACGATTATCGATGCATAATTTATATTTATAATTAATGATTAATTCATATTGAGATAAATTCCACATTTTTAATTCATCAATTAATTCAAATTAAATTAATTATTCATGTTTTGTAATTACCGATATTATTTTACGTTTATTCAGTTGATTGTGTACAAGTCAGATGGCGTTATACATGTCACTTAATAATATTTAACGTATTTTTACAACAAAATAATATGAGAAAATTAATGACCCGATTTTTTTATTTTTTTTTCTTTAAATAAAATAATTGATTTGCAGTAAAAAAATAAAATAATAAACAAATCTTTTTCAAAAATACGTAATCTATTGTTAAAATTAATGATGTAGATTTTATGTAGAGAATACTCTATCTGATAATCTGGATGATGTTTTTATAAATGAAAATTGACTATACGCTTAACGATGGAATACAGTTTTGTTTATCAACCAACTTGTTGCATAAGCTTTTGGAAAGGTTTTACAAGCAATTAATATTTGCAATTTGGTATTATACAAAATTAAAGTTAATCACTAGTATTGGTCAAAGTAAAAAAACGAGCCTATCAAAAAGATATCAACATATTAATTACATGATTCAGTATGAATTATATATGATTTTAACTTTGATAAAAAAAAAAACTAAATTTTCGGTTTTAGTGAATTTTTTTTTTCGCTGAAATAATCACTCTATAAAATACAATAGATACTTGGAATCTTTCGCGCCCGCGTCCTCGAGCTTGCACGATTCGCAGTAACACAGCATCCTCACACAGGAGATTCAGTCGCCGTTTAGACCGCGACAACGCTGGGCATCGAACCGGCTGCTCGTCTGCTCTGTAAATTTTCGTAAACGCGATTTTTCAGCATTTATTTAAACAATAATTACATACAAATAATATTAACTTTAAAAAATTATAATTAAATTTCAATTCAATTGATTATTTTCACTGAGGTATTTAAAATAAAATTATTAAATTGTTGACCAACGCGGTTGTTTAACGACGACTGTCATCACTTTTATAAATATTTATTTTTAATTTTATTGTTATTTTTAGTGTTTTTTAAATAAATTAAATCGCAAGACATATAGTCTATTGTCTTTGTCGTATATAATAGGCTCGATCTTGTGAAACTATATATTCTAAAAGTTGTTTCAAGTTTTAAGAAATTTCATCGCCGATAAACAGCCGACGTGTGGTCCTGGTGCGGTCCTTGAAAACTTTTTAAACTTCTTGCGCTTCAATAACCCAGATATGTTTTTCTTTCACCCACAAAATTTCTCCATTTCCGTTTATATATTTCTATTTTAAACTTTTTCCATTGTCACATTTACATTGACCAATATTTATAAGCACCTTATTCACTTACAAAAAGGCCTATCCGAAAAAAAATACTTTGTCCAAAATTATTCACCGGTTGTTTATTATTTTTTTAAATTAAAAAAATTTTTTTTACACAAAATTTCTATTCATTGAAAGGTTTTAAAGATAATTAGTTAACTTACTTGTTTCAATTATGTATCAATGCATTTGTCTAAATATGTGATTTAAAAGGTGGAATTTTAAATTTAATTTGTTAAAAATCATTTTATATTTATTTTTGTCCTACAGAAGTCTCATTGACTTTTATGTCACTATAATTAACCGACTTCTGACAAGGTTTTATTTCAAAAGTTTTTAAAACATTCTTCTTGACTTTAAGATTCTATTTAATTACAGACTAGATTTTTATCTATATATAGTAAACCGATTGTCTTCATCCTCTTCATTTTTTTTCAATTTTTAATTATATTGAAAATCTATTCGTAAAACGAATTTAAATATTTGTGGTATTGATTCAATTATTTTGTTTTTATTAAAGTTCAAAAATTTATTAAACGAAACAACAAAGAAAGTTTTAGATAATTTTTTAAACAAAATTCGTGAAAGTTAAGTAAATTTCGTGGTTTTTTTTTCAATAATACTTTTTAACTATAAATAAAAAATTTTATGTTGTGATCGGAGTAAAAAAATAAGTGAAACAAATAATTCTGATTTTATAATAGAACATAGAGCAGAAAAATCTCATCTCCGGTTGGTTTATTTCAGAAGACACGCATCGTTCGTTTTTATTATTATTATTTTTTTTTTATTTCCAACGTAAATGCAAATTAAAGCTTTTTCATTATCCAAGTATTTTGTTGTTAAGCTATTGTTGAATGTTCTTTTGAGTTTACCTTCAGCCATCACGGAGGGCAACTTGTTTTAATTTAACCGTCCGCAAACACAAGCTCTTCAAGCTTCCGACAACAGAACTAATCTTTTGTCCTTCACAATTATGAAACAAAGCAAAAGTGGATGATCAACTGCTAATAGTTGGATCCATTATTATTTATATTCTCTCATATATGTTTCAAGGTATTTTCGATATACAAATAAATAACTGACTTCTCACGCGGGAAAACCATCGCCTGTTTTATTAAATAGACACGCGATAGGCTCGTTATTTATTTCATTGATCCCCGGAAATTTTTAGTACATAAAAAAAAAAAAAAATATATATACCCTAGTTACTATCATTTTGGAATATTATTTTCAGTATTATCACCTAAATCTTGCTCTTATTCACTTATCACTTATCCTTTCAAAGTAACAGCACTTTCTTCTTAATTACATTTATTTTCATAATGTCGTCGTAAAGTGGTGCATCTTAACTTTCGCGTCTTTGTCATTCAACTTTTATTTCATCATCTTACCTCAAACCTAATTTTCACCATATTATGTATAACGTCTAGTTTTTTTTTATTTTCATTAATTTACACCAGTAAATTAACTACTGCATTTATACTAAAAGCTATTGTTAATCTTAGATATTTACTTCAGGGAAAGAAAAACGCAACGCAGCTGATTATTATACTAATTAGACTATAAAAAAAAATGAATATGCTTTTGTAAGACGTAATCTTGGAAGATTTTAACGGAAACGGAAATAAAAATTGAGTACAGATACTAATCTGCGGAAGAAATAAAAATAAATAACGCACTTAGTGAAATACCGGAACGAAAATTGATAATAAAAGTGGGAGAAATATTTTTACGGAGTAGATGCAATTTTAACGAGAGTCACGTGCGTGATTGGGAGAGACAGAGATACATAGGAACGGAAACATTGAAAGCGCAATCAACTGAAGTTGTTTCTCTAGTTGGTAGTTTAGTAGGTGAGGTTATTTCTACTTCATCTTCATCTTCGGCTTCAGCTGCGGCTTCGGCTTCGTCTAATTCCCAATTGCCGGGTTTTGAAGACATTACAAGGAAAAGAAATAAAGAACAGCCGGTAGAAGTGGGACGTCAATTTGACCGCGATTGCCGGGGTTTGTGGACAAAGACCGGGAAAGAGATCGGGCCCGGATGCTCGCAAGAACAAGACGTCGGAAGCGCTGTCACGTTGGAAGGGAAAATCTTGACGGTCCTCAACAAGTTTCTGACAACATCCCCTTTGGTTAACAAGGTTAAGCTACTTATGGTGAGTCAACTAAATTTACTCGGTTATTTTTCTTTTTGTTGTACGACAAACCCTATTTTTACTACTAGTATGCCCGAAGATTGGAGATTTCTCTGATAATTAACAATTTATTTTTCATCCTTTTTATCGTCTTTCTTGGAAATGCTGATTTTTTTTTTTTTTTTTTCTCAGTTAATTAAACTTTTGTCGGCGGAATTTCTTTATATTGCTGCCCACGCTTGAATATCTGTTAGACGAAAACGGTTTGTGAAAATCGCACGTTACATAAGTCCAGAAAGAAAAAAAAAATAAAAAAAAAGAAAAGAGAATGAGTGAAAATATGCGATGAAGAAAACTAGAACGCAAAAACTTTTCTGTTAGCACTTTTAACCATACGCTTGTATATTCATAATGCTTAAGAAGTTCTTGGAAAGTAGAGACCTAGTTTTAATATAAAAATCAATTGTTGAATGAGACATTTTCATTTTAATAACTATTATCAAAAACTCATGGAATTCTCACTAATTGTTGAATTAGAAAATTTCAAAATTTTTCTTCTTTCTATCAAGTTTAAATTCTAAACGTATAAATTCGATAAAGAATGATAAAAATATCCAAGGGTTATATTTTTCGATTTTACAAGTTTTGCATGGTTTTGAATTTCTAACAGTATCTCTGAATCAATTCATGATTGTTATTCTGTAAAGTGATCTCCTGCATTTCGTATTGTAGATATATGATGATTTTGTGTCAATTTAGAAGTTGGATAGAAACAAGATGGGTTTTGAATACAAGGGATTATAGAGAGGATTTGTTGAAAAAAAGATATCTCAAGGGTATTAATTTATTCATTGCTAAAAACAAAGAATTGATGTATCCGTGATTGGGAAAAAATTCGGACAGTTGTCGAATACTAATGAAATTGGAATTTGATAGATGATAGATCACTTTCTGAGTATATAAATCTTTTATTGTTTTTTATTTCATAAGTACAATAATTAATTTTTTTTTTGTAATTTATATTTCTTTAGTATAATACTGGTGACGTTTTTACGCTAGAAATAATTTGGCCAGCATTATTATAATAATTCCCCAGCGAAGATAAATTTACATAACTCCATAAACATCCATTGTGATGTTGAAAGAGCTAATTGTGTATTTTTGTTTATTTTTTAATTATTGTTTATACATAATTTATAATGAGTATACATTGTGCGTCAGTTGAAATTTTAACATGACATTTTGAAATGTATAATCAGTTTAAATTGTCATTTTTCCGGCTCTGTTGGTCCAGTTAAATTTTCTCCTCCGGGATGTATGTAGAACTAATTACAATTCTGTGATTGGAAGGTTTTAAAAGGAAAAAATAAAATTGTAGACTATTGCAAGCGTTTGATTTACAGGTAGACAGGCAAAATTAGAATTGCGTGAAATACGTTAAAGTGAGAATCGTTCGATAGTCGGGAAATAAAGCACGAAAAAAAATAGAACATATAGATTATTTTGAAAAAGTAAATTTACGATAAGTTTTTAATAAATCTCATTACTAATTAAATGAAATTTTTATGTGTGGAATTTTTTATAGTATAAAGAAACTATTGAAAAACGATCCGCGAATTCCTGAAACAAATTTTATATTATTTATATAAATCAGTATATAAAATCGTTAGATACGGTTAGATATTGTTACCACTATCGGTTCAAACTGACAAAGAATTTTCTGTATACCATAATAAAGACAAAGAACAAAGGAAAATGTGTGTATATGTACTGATAAAATAGTCGTTGCGAACGAATCTGAAAACATAGTTATCGATACGTGACCAGAGCTGGTTTTGTTCCCACCACTCACTTTGTCATCGCTTTGTTGGCCCCAGTGTACAATTGTTTTGAGACTCTTGCCAATTGGATTTAACTTGTACCGATACATAGCTTGAGATAAAAAAAATTATTCGTACTGAATCTAAAAAACCTAAATAAAAAAGGAAAAATACAATGTTTTTATAAAAATAAAAAGTAGCAATCAAAAAGTACGATTACAAAGTGACTGACTGACTACCTTTGATGCGAAATAAAGCTCTCTTGGAATTTCTTGTGTTACTTTTTCATATGATCAAGAATTCCATTCAGCTCGGCAATTTTGAAGGCACGTAACATAACAGATAAATGCTGATACAAAGGCGTTAAAGCTTCCTAGTGTAGTTTAGTGTAGCTGACCATACTGCTTTGCTTCGCATATAAATATACAGGAGATACGTACATACACTCACTGAGTACTGAGGAGGAAAAAATAAAAAAAATAAAAAAATGAGAATTCTTTGTATGCATACGAATGGTCTTGAACGTTTGGGATTGGGTGAGATAAAGCTTATAAGCTGTCATATGTTAAGGGGCGGAGATTTTATTTTTTCTGGGAGCGAAAAGGTCTCAATAAAAATTTTTACATTCATCATTATTCATTAGCGAAAAGTATGATGTACGGTAACTGATACATTTTAATTGCACTCTGTAATTCAGTAAAAAAAGTAGTCTTTCATTTTTTTTTTTTTTTTTTCGCGTTAGATATTTTTTCAAAATTTTTTGCTGTATCATTTTACTATTACATGATTTTTTTTTTAGTTAGCTGCATGTGTTTTTAACGTATCAAATAATTATCACTTTTTTTTTTTTTTTTTTCACTATAACTTTCTATATGGACGTGAAAATTCGGGATAAAATAAACAAGGAAAGTAAAGAAGAGACTAGTGTGTTTTTAAAAATTCTGAGGGTCGTTACCAAATTAATCAGCAAAGCTAATATTTGGTTCAATCGATTGCTATTAGGTTTTCGGTTGAGATGTGCTCTCTTACGAGTAGGTGACCTCATTGTGAAACTAAACAAAGTTCAGGTATGAATATATAGAAGAAAAAAAAAATAAACTGAAAGGAAAGAGATCTCGATTTTGTAGTAAGCAAAAGTAGTAAGATTTTAAAAATATTTTTTAAGTTTCATTCATAGATTATAATCAGTGTCATTCTTTAGAAATATTACATGACGTTTTTGTAGCCGTCGGGCACTCGACTTACACATGAATAAAAAAAAAAAGTACGTCGTTATCTCTTAGAGCAATGAACATTGGTTGCTTTCTGCTCTAGTGGCTTTATAGAGTTTTTATGACAATATTGAAATTCTCTTAACATTTTTATTCTTATGTACTTTTTAAGGATATGTGCGCTTATATATATTTAAAGAGATTGTGATTACTTTTTATTAAGGACTATTATTATACGGGGTTGTTTTTTTTTTGCTCAGAATTATAAACAGTATACGGAGTTAACTTGATAAAAATTTTATTTTATTATTACGAATTTCTATTAAAAATTTTAAATAAATAAATTTAAATGTACTAATTTTTATTAAATTATATCGCATTGTTTAAAGATAATGAGTTTTTACAATTTTTTAAAATTTCTGATACTAAAACTCATGATAATTATTTGAAATGGTTAGTTATGACGTAGAACTGAATAATTTTTAAGATTTAATTAATTTTAAAGTAAATTGAAAACAATTCAAAGGATTTATCTCAGAATCTAATTAAATTTCTGGATGGATGAATCCTTCCATTGTCGGGAGATTTATTTAAATCGATTGATTTCTTCGGGTTAATCGGAAAGTTTTAAAAGCGATTGTTTATTAGTTAATTTTCATGTAAAAAATTATTTAATTTTGTAACTCAAAAGTTGATTTAAAAATCTCTTGGAGCTCTGCTTCTTTTTGTGTCCTTATTGAAATTTTTTCTTTGTTATTATTTCATATCCAAAAATTTTGAGATTTTTTTTTTTCTAATAATAATCAATAAATAATTATTTTTTTCTTAGAAAGTAATAAACGAAATTACGTGTAATTATTCTCTTGAATTTTTTTTTTTTTTTTTTTTTTGTTGACTGACGTTTATTTCATTATCATTAAAGTTATTGCGTATGATGCACAAATATTTTACTCAGCTGATTGTGAAAATATGCGAACAATCCACAATATTGTCGATAATTGTTGACACATTGTAAACGTAAATAAAAATTATAAACGTCATAAATATTCTGACAAAATAAATATTTATAGTTTTCATTTATCTTGACAATTAATATTTTTAATTTATATAAAAAAAAATTCGTTACTTTTGCTCATTTTATTTTTGTAAAAATTATAATACTCATTTATTTATTTAGATTTTTTCATAATATATACGTATAATATTTATTGCAATTGTTTGTTAAAGTACAAGCTTCTTTTCAAGTTTAACTAAAGCAGCTTAAGCCCCGAGTACAAGAGAGATTTTAGTTAAACCCCATAGGGACTTTTGGCACCATACAATACAATACAATACAACATAATATATATACCACCCACTTTACTTATATACTTTTGCGACAGATTTATATCTATACAAACTAAAAACCTTCAGACCACTATTTTATTATCATAAAAACAAATTTGTTACGAATAATAATTTATTTTCATTTTATTTGCCATCCATCTTGACGATTTCTTATTGTCATACGCTATCAATAATAATTCTCGTCGGAATTTCTACAATAACTATGTGCAATAAAATGACTTTTCAATGCTTATCACTCTCAATAAAAAGCTTCATTGTTGAAAACTTGATAAAAATTTATATTTCAAACAAACAAAATATTGGTCAACCAAAAAAAAAAAATGTTATTTTGAATTATTTTTTATCTTAGCTCTGAACTCCTCAGGGATTTTGTTTATAAAAAAATTATTGCTCGTAGGGCCGGTTATTTTTTCTTTATTTTTGGTCTTTTTAGTCTGAGGGTTGTAAGCAGCAGTAGCCCGAGGGTGTATAAACTTACAATTGTAAGTTCTGTATGTACAGTACGAAGGATACTATCAACGATAGTACGAAACAACACTGACAGTACGGAGTACATATACATGCACTATTATATCTAACGTCCAAGTCGAAGTGCGTGGCGAGAGTTTCGCGCGCGTTCTACAAACACTTGTCTTTGTGTGCATTAAACCCTTGGGGGTATTGTCGTTTTCGTATGTACAGTGATGCTGTGTCACGGATGTTGATCAGAATGTGGATATTGTGGAGGGAGATAGGGAAGGATTTGCCCTGGGTGATGCCAGTTTACGTTTATTTATTCTCAATGATTTGACCTTACGTTCGAATAAATTTTGTTATAAATTTATAATTTTTCTCTTTACATCCAATGCTTATTTTTGAAATTTTTAAATTGCTTTTTTGAAATTATACTAGACAACATAAATCATCTCTTTAAGAAAAGTTTTAAAAAAAATCCCAACGAAACTGTTAAGATTTTTTTCTGTTAAAGCAGAATAATTAAAAAAGGTGTTGAATAGAAAACCAGGAAATGTAACATTTATTTAATTCGTATAAAGTATCTTTGGACTTTGCAAGCGATGTATCACTGCAGATGACCCGCAAAAAATTCCCTCTGTCATGGCCCATGCTCTTGAGAGTTTTTTTTTTTTGTTTTTATATAAAAATAGCAGGGATTTAATGCGATAAATTATTTTAAAATTCAAAAACATTTTTATCAATCTGTCTTTTACTTAATCTCTTAATTTATGCACATTTAAAATTTTGATAAGCACGTTAATTTCAAAGAAATAAATAAATAAGATAGAAAGTTTATAAATAAAATAATTACGTCGTCAGTAAATTTTGAATTCCATTGTAAATAACTTAAATTTTCGACTGATCTATTATTAATTTAGTGACTTGTCGAGCTTTGTACTTAGGTTATTGCAGAACCTCACGTACGACCGCATGCCCTTAAGTCTAATGCTGTACTACTTTTTTATTTTATATTATTTTATTTTTTTTTTACCAACATTCCCATCCTTTGGAATCCGCTGGTATTATATAACTTATCGTCATAGCATGAGAGGAAATTCTAAAACTCTTCGTGCCATACATATATATCTTTATAAAATATATAACAACACCAATTTATTCAAAAATTATATAAATAAAATATTAAACAAAAAATAAAATTTAAGTAATTAGATTTTACCTTTTTATATTCAGACATTTTCAATAATCTGAAAAATTTTAATTGAAATAAATATTTTCATTAATTGGAAATTTTTTTTCTGTTGATTCGTGATATTTCATCAGTTATTCTACTGCAGTATTCAACATTTGTTTTATTGTTATTATTATTTATTTTTATGCAGATACATCACAATTATATTTTATTATTTTACATTTAAAAATAAGCATATAAACCTGATAGTTGATTAAAGTTTAACAATAAATATATCATTTATCATCATTATAATGAATCCATATTTGAATAAAATAATAATTGAAAAACTAAAAATACCCAACATATGAAATGTTTACAAAAAGCTTTTCAGCTTTTCAGCAAAATGATTTCAATACTCGGAACAAATTTCGTATATATTAAATGTGTACCATATATCGTTGTCAATAATGATATTTGGGTCGTTGCATATTTTGAGTGCTCGTGATGACTATACATGAAGTGGTAAAAGTTAATTTAATGATTCTCTGCATTTTGAGATATACATACATATATGTTTATATATATATTCGTTATTAAGTTGGTTGATAATTTTCATCCCTACTTTATATTGCAGCTCAAGGTAATTTATATTTATGTATGTACAGTAAATTATTAGCATAAATATGAGTTGACTAGCTCGTTGGTACTTCAATAGCAGTAAGTGTTGAGAGTACTACTCGATGTTTAAACTTTTAGTTGTTTAACTTACTAACAATAGCTCGATTGCATTGTCTTCCTTTACATGACGCTCAGAAACTCTGAATGCCAACATGTAAACCAGAATGTCTCCGAATGATACAAACTCAAGTATAGATGTTACTTTAGTACTTACTACTACACGCTTTGATTGTTAAATTTCGTACATGATTATCATAACACCCATGGCAATAACTTTTCAAGCACGATTTAAGTTCACAATCTCCATGTAAATCCTCGTCAACTTACAGCTTAAAAAGTTTTAGACTAAAGCAAAAAAATGAAATTTTTTTGATTCATGTCCTGAAGATTTACTATTTTTGTAGTTTTTCTATTCATTAACTTTTTATTATATAAATCTATTGTCATTAAAAATCAAATTGTTGAGCACTACTTTGTTAATAAAAAATAAGTGCTGTCCTAGGTAACTTTAATTTCTGACGGTGTAAAACTTTTTTATTCGTTATTAAAACTGTACATTACATGTAAGCTATAGTGAAAGAGCAAATTATTGCTGGGAAAAAGTGAAAGCCTCCAGGGTTTATATGTCTTATCTAAACTTCTCATTTCATCTGGGAGTTTTCCAACTGCTTATAGAAAAAAAACCCCCCACGGCTATTTGTAGATAACTTGAAAAAAAGAAAAAAAAATCTTTTACGTCTACAAAATTATCAAATATTGGCATTTTTCCCCTTTTATAATTCGATTTCATACTTATTTTTTAAAATGCTAATTCAAATTTTTTTTTTTATCTAATATAAATTTTTTTAAATTGTTATCGTTATTGATTCGAATCTTCAGTTATCAATCATCAAGTATCAGAGATAATAAAAATAAAACGGTGATTTATTTATTTATTATTTTTACTCGCTTTCAAATTTTGATAGAAAAAATAAAAAAGTTGATAACAATATTAAAACATCATTTTACATTTAGATATAAATTATTTTACTGAAATTAAAGAAAGAGAAAACTTAAAGCTCATTTATCTCCCGAACTGTCAAATTGATTTAAAATGAAATTTTTTAGTGTAATTTGCATTCTTTATTAATAATTCAGACAGACAAAAATATAATTTTTCAATTTAACTGAATACTGGAAAGTATATAAATTTTAATTTAAATAAAATTAATTAAACAATAAGTCTAGCCTTTTTGCTATTGCGATACCAACATTCTCACTTGAAATCATGAATTCTATAATAAAAATTTGTTGAATAAATTTTGAAAAATAATTGTCTCATATTCTATCGCTTTTTCCTCTGATACTGATACCCTAGTTTTTTTCACCCTGCATTCGATTATAATGCAATACATTTTGATTGAGTATCGACACCCAACTTATTTTGCAATTTAACGGCGCGAAAGGCTCTCATCGCTGCCAATCAAATTGCTAAAAAAGTCATCGCCTTTAATGGAGATATCCTAAAATAAAAATAAAAAAAAACCCTTCATGTTCTATTCATTTTCTTTATACTCTTCTTTTCATCCCCTATAAACTACTCGTTACGTATTTTATTTTTTTTTTATTTTACTGAATGTATTTACTTAACTCAGAACATCACTACTCTGTAATATTTACTTGAAATCTATAGATATTCTGTCAACAAGGAGCTTTGAACTAACTGACTAATTGAACTTGCCAACACCGTAGTTGATTTTCTCAGTAAAGTGTTGGTCATGTTAATTGATCACCTTCAAAAGATGCACAGAGAGACATGTCTTCCAATTAATCCCAAACTCATATAATTTAATAATCCAATATTTTATTTAAATAATAGTTACGTCTACTGTCTTTACACACTTTACCAAAATTTCTTAAGTAATATATAAATTTTAATAAAAAAGAAGAAAAAAATACTTTTAAACTTTTGTGTAACTTTATATAACTTCCGTTCGTTAACTTACTCATCATATGACTTAGCTGATCTACAACAAAAGTTATCTTGTTCTCGAAATCACCCTCCGTTTTGTTCTTCGTCTACTTGTGTTACGCTAACACATTAAATTAGTTGAACAGTGTGAATAAAAAAGTATATCATAAATTATAAGTGTGAATATGAGGATCCATTAATTTTTTTTCACACTTTGAGCTTTTTATAAATTATAGTTATTTACGTTTTATCTACAAATATATAACATGTAAAATATATCTTTACATTTTATGGCTTCATATCAAAGCTTTATTTTGATGTCATGCATTTAGAAATTTTGATGTCGATTAATTTTTTTGATAAAAAGAATATCGACTTTTATGATTCAGCATAATTTTGATTTTTATGTATATTTTTTTATTCACAATAAAATAGTCGCTTTCAAAAACAGATCTGTTTACAATTTATACTTTATTTAAAAAATTTTTGAGATCATGGTCAATTTAAAGTCTGTGAAAAATAAAATAAATAATGCGATCAAAAATACTTTTGAAATTATATTATTTCGGTTGGTTGTATACGTTTTTAAAATTTTTGGAATCGCACCATTTGCCGTAGAAATTAAAAGAAATTACAATAATTTATCTGTGAATATTAATCAATCGTTAAAAGGATCAATTTATAATTTTACTTTATCATTTTATTTCGTGATCGTGATATTTTATTTCATTTACGGAGATGTTTATAGAGAAGCATATAAATTGGAATTCATTGTTACAGTTTTTATGTTGATCGGTGAAAATGTAGCGATGACTGTTACGGTGGTGACTTTTTGTTTAAAGCAACGGAAAATAGTTAAAATTTTTGAAAGTTTAATATTTTTAGAAAGAGATTTTATTGACAATTATTGCGATACAAAAAAATTGAAAGATTATAAATATAAGCACGTATTTATTTGTGCGCCGCAAATGATTTTGAGTTTTATTATTGCAATTGTAAGAACTATTGACTACGAAGGAGATTTGATTGAATATATAGTATATTTGGTTCCAAAATTTATCATTGGGGGATTGCTAATGCAGTTTTCTCTTATTGTTATTTTTATTGAAAAAAGGTTTCGTGCAATTAATGAAACATTTGCTTCACTTGCTGCTGTAAATAATAATTTTACAGATATTAGTATTAGTTCGTTATCTTTACGCAAAAGAGGTTTCGATAATTACAAACTTGTTGCAGTGAAAAACAAAATTGTAAATCTTAAAAAATCATATCGATCTCTCTATGAAATTACTAAAAGTGTCACTAAGTTTTATTCGTGGCTTCTTGTTTTTGCGATTCTTAATTTTTCGACTGTCGTTGCTTATAATTTGTACAAAATCGCAATAATAACAATTCGACAACAACTATCAACAAAATGGTGTTTTTTTGTCAGTATATGGTGTATTACTTATTTCGGTCCACTTTTAACTTTTACTGGTTACATTTCAAAAATTTCAAGCGAGGTATGTATTCAAATAAAATGTTCAAATTTTTTATCATTAAAATTTATGCTACTTACTTATTTTTTAAATTCCAGATGTCAAGAACTGGTTCTATTATATTTTGTATTGTAGATAAATATCATTCACACGCTGTAATACAAACCGAAGTAAATTTCCAATAAAATTTCTTTTTTTTATACATATTTTTATTAATTCTTTTGTGATTTTCAGTTATTGGGCTTTACTGATTCATTACTACATACAAAAATTGACTTTACAGCCGCTGGATTATTTTCACTCGATTGTTCACTCGTCACATCTGTAATATTTTTTTTTTGTGTAGAAAACAAAAAAAAATTTTTTTTTCAAAACTAATTAATTTTTATTTTTTTAGCTTATCAGTTCAATAACAACATACATAGTTATACTGATCCAATTTCATCAAGATGAGAAAAAATCTGCCAATTAAATGTGTGAAATTTAATTTTGATGTTTAATGGGAAATTGGAATTACCAACCAATTCATAATTATTTGAATCAAAATAAATTGTCAATCATTAAGAGGTAAATTGAGCTCACCAACATATCTAACGTTTTATTTTGATAATTTCGAGAAACTGTCATAAAGTTATTTCAAAATTTTTAATAATTTTAGCTTAATTTACCTCCTAACGGTTCATTAATATAGAAAATTAAATAGACATGTAAATTTGAAATAAATATGTGACTCCTAGAAATGCTTAATAAATAATTAAACCTTCGCTTTGACATAAAAAAAATTAACAGGCAACTCTGCGGGTTAGTTTTAAAACTCTTTGTTGCTGTTAAGTATACACTCGATCCCAAATAGTCAGAAGTACTTTTCAAGATTTTTTAGCGTCGAAATCTGTCAAAAAGACACAATTTCAAAATATCAAACTGAAATTTATTTTTTCTCTTTTTATAAATTTTTATTTCCATAACGAAAAGTTGATTCCAACAAAATAATTTAATTCAAGAGAATCTAATATTAGCAATAAGAAATTTATTTGTTTCATAGAAAGCTAAATATATGTTTGTACTTGTTGATGTCCAAGTAAAACATCTTACATAAAGTTTTTTAATAGTTATTTTATCTTATCATTAACCTCAAGTTAACTTTATACGAAATACTCTACTTGAACGATACGTTTCTCTTTGATCAAGTAATCAAGTAATTAATGGAATCATTGACAAAATTGAATAATTAATTTGTTAAATAATGAATGAATGAGTTAGTCGTTTGTGAAATGAGACGAGGTATTTTATCTTGTTAAAAAGTATTAGTAATCTCTGAGGGTTGATCAGTAAACCGTGTAGTTAAACATGATTGTGTAGTCGGTCAGACGTTGCATGTACTCGGGGGAGTACATTAAGCACGTACATCATTAACTCTAGTTGTATTATTGTTACTGTAGTCCAATAAACAAGAGTGATCGCTCTTGCGCTGCAACAACCTTACGTATGTACGTAGATTGTAGTTGTATACACACAGATATTCGACAGCCCACATTAGTATAGCTTGTGAAGATATCATTGGAATAGCTCCCGCACGTACCACAATGATGACGGCGGCATGAAGCTATTAGACATTTGAGTATCGTCACGTCAACCTCGAGAGTAATACAGATCTATTAAGATTCAGACGTATTCTGTATTATCAAACTATAATGGGATAAGAGGGGCTCTAAAATAGACAAGATGTAGGGGTGAATTAACGATCCTCAATGTGAAATACTCCGTCATTTTATTGAAACATTAACATCAACTTCTCTTGAGATTTAATTTGTTTTCTTCACAAACTTCTTATCTCGTATTTATTTTAATTTTATTTAAATATTAAATATTTAAAAAATTTTTACGATACTTGAGTTGAACCATAAAATTAAAGGGGATATGAAAGTCAAATGATTGTCTTCGAGGTTCATTTTCTAGGCTAATCAAGTTTTCTGTCCAATCAAGTATCAAATGAGTAATGTGTGACAATCAATAATAATCTTGTAATCGATGCGAAATAGAAAACTATAAAATCAGGAATTTCTGATGACTCACTGGTAATTCCCAATCATCTTTAATTATTTTGTATTTTTTTTACTCACTATATACATATTTATATATGATTTATCTTTGCAATTATTTTATTTTTCTCATCTTATAATTTAAATTTACAATTTTTATCCCGCATCCACTTGTCGAGTAGATTATTTGCCAGTAAAAAGAAAATCTTTAAGTTGAATACGCGGGGTAATGAGAAAAAAATTTTTTTATTTAACAGAGTCAAAGTGTAGTTAAATGTAAATATTAACGAAAAAGTATTTTTAAAATTTAGCTAAGTCATTTTTGTTTGAGTTGAGTGTCTCTGATCGATCAAGCTGTCGACTTGGTGCCATTTGTATTTCGTCCGACAGCCTCTCAGGGATTTATGTAAGCCTGCATTTTCTTTACATCCATTGCATTACCACTTTATTTCAACCACATTTCAACTGCTTTTATTTATTTCTCTTTATATTCAAGGTACAATATCTATTTTTGTATTTTTCCTTAAAATAGCTTGACGGTATTTTCTTTCGACAGTATTTCTTACTATTATTATTATTATTTACTTCATTTTTTTCCTTATTCTTATGTTGAATTTCGTAACTCACACTGGATTCTTAAGAACATATCCTAATAATATCCACTATCTTAATCTAGAATTGAACATTAATAATATTATCACAATGTGCCCATTACCATATTCTTGTTATCTTCAAGATACTTCATTTACATATTGGGTTATATGAATTATTGAATGGTAACAAGTTTAATTTAGACCTTGAAATTTTATAAGAGATTTATTGCATCGATATCGTAATACCGTATAGGCATTAATTTCATTTTAAATATTTTAAAAAATATTATTTTTATACAATTTCAATAATTTAAATCATTAAAATTTAACAATAAACTTCCGGCGTGGTATGACAATGCTATGAAATATATATTTAAATAATTGAGTAGAGTCTCAATTAATCAGGTCGCAAATTGATACCGCTCGATAGTGATAAACTCAAGTTTGAGAGTGGAAAATTTTGAAAAGTGTTAAGAAGGATTGGAATTGAGGAGAAAAAGAATTTGTGTGAGTCTATTGTCTTAAAAAAGATGAAATGAGGTCAATTTTGACAAAATCTATTGATTGTCTGAAACTTTAACTATGTTATAAACTGCAATATTTTATAGACGAAATTTCGTCTGTGTACGAAAATAATTTCAATTTCAAGTTTTATTAATTTTTTCTCATATATAGAAATTTTTTGTGATAGCCTTTAAATTATTCATTCAAGGAAGTCTGTAAAACTTTTATGAACGAAAGGTTGAGGTCAAAAAAAATTAAAAGCTTTTAATAAAAAAAAAAAAATGAAATTTTCTAAATTATTGCTGATTATTTTACTTTTGTAAAAGCAAAAGCTTTTATTTTATTTATTTATTTTTCTTTTTTTCAACTCAACGAATCGAAAAAAAAAAATTTCTAAAAATTCTACTAGGATTATCGAGAACCGCGGATGGTTATCGATAGAATCACTGAATCCGTATTTTAATTTATTTTATATTTATTCAGGGTATGGGTAAACTGAAAAAAAATAAAAAGAATAAAAGTTCTGAAATAGAAGAAATATTTTTCGATAAAATAGGGTAGATCATATGGATACTATTAACTGGGTAATCGATTGTTCTATCTCTACAATCTGGTTGTCCTTTGGCGTTTTAGTCAGACATTCCAGGGAGTATTTTATAATGACAACCGAGCTTGATATCATTCCTCGGCGATAAAGCAATAAAGACAAAGTGTAAGTGAGAGAAATAGAGAGAGAAGAGCGTTACGAGTGAAACAAAAAGGATTTCAAGGATGATCAATATAATTGCCTAGACTGATCTGTTTGCTCGACAATAGGAAATCGAATTTAAAAGGTAGTCGTGACAGTTACTGAGAGTCTCGTTGAGTACACTTGTGTTATTTGATGTTACCTTGTAAAATAAAAATCGTGTCCTGTTTTTCTTAGTAGCCTTTGAATTTATTTTACATAAATATCTTAAAGGATATGTTTTATTTTTACTTTTATTTTATAGATGGTTGTAGAAAAATTGAAAATTGAATAAAAAAAAATTTTTTTTAATGAAAGAAAAACTTGGTGCATTGATTAAAAGACAGAAAGTCAATATTGATAGACTAACCGTGATTCGAATTAAAGTTAGTAGAATATTGTTTGTGAATCGGAAACTGCGATCGAGTTTTCTCTGTTGGCCCTACTTGACTCTCCATAAACTCAAACTACTACATTCTGAAAAATACCGATCAGAGTGGAAAACTCATTCAGTACTTAGAAAGAAAAGCTAACTCACTGTATAGCTTATTATTAAATTTAAACCTTTTTTTTTTATATGAAAGTAAACAAATTTTCAACTATTTTATTTTTAATTTTCCGAGAATTATTTTTATTACATTTCGAAATTGAATTAAAAAATTATATTATTATTTAAATTAAAATTAAAATAACTATAATTGAATTTGTACAGTAGAGTATGGTCAAAGTCTTAACAGAATATTTTTTAAAAAATAAGATGATGTAAATTCATTTTATTTAAAATTTTTTTAAGGTAAATACTATAAGCCTTATCGTCATAATATGATACAGTAACTTAAACTTTTATTTCCTCAACAACTTTTGAGGCTGCAAGTACTTTTTAAACATCTTGTTACATTCCCGAGTAAACTTCTTTATGATTATCTACCGACACAACCGTTGAGAATTTTATCGTTTAAACTTTTCTTAACTGCTAATAAAATAGCACAAAGTTAAAAGAAATAAAATAATATTTGCATAATTAAAATTATAATTCATAAGCAAAAAAAAAAAAAAAATTCGAAATAATGAAATACAAGCATATCTGAATTTTAAGAGTTAAATTTATAATTTTTTTATTTAAAAGACATCGACGTTGCAATATGTTAACCTACTGAATTTTAATAACCTCTCTGGTATGTAAATTTTGTGAGTTCTCTGTGAACAATTTCCATTAAAAATCAATTCAAAAAAACCGTTACTATACGAAAATACATAAAATATAATTTTAAAAAATATAAAATAAAATAATAATAATAAATAAATCCTTTTAGTGATTTATGTAGTATAGTAAAATATATGTTTTCAAAGGTTGACTGATCAAGGTTGACCCAAATCGAAGGGCAATTAACTAAGTCTACTAATGAACCTCATAGATTGCTAGTGACTTGCTTCACTTGGTCGCGGATCTTGTTTCAATATTCCAATACTTCAACTTCCAAGACTTGAATTACCTGCCCCTAACTGCTAACGTTGAAATTAACAACCAACTCTTGACGTAAATCGTTTGCAAAGATCAAAATTATATTAAAGATTAATTCTTTCGCTTAAAAATAAACAACAAAACTAATAAATCTGTAATGGATACTAATCAATGATGTTATATCAGCTAAATATCATAAATAAAATTTTTAAATATATACTTGTAGATATAAATTTTATAAAAGATACTTCACCGCTCTATGATAGATGCCATTTATCCATTATTAGTAGCACGTCTAAGATTTCTCAAGTGTCATACTGCCAATTTCACTATATAAGATTTCAAACTGTCTTAATTCTCTATATTTCACAAATTTAATTGTTTTTAAATTAAATAGGGTTTTTTTTTATCTATTTAACATTTTCTCAAAAATAGTTTTAAAAAAAATGAGGTACCTTGATTTTAGTGAGCTGTCCCTAATAGCTAGTAGAATATGTCGAGTAATGATGGTGCAGCTACACGAGTATGTAGAACGATTAACAGGTGGCCTGGTATCCATTCTCGTGGGAGTCTACTGGCAATTACAGCATGTAGTTGAGATAAAACAAGTCGTTATTTTATAAATTTTTTTTTTTTTTTTTACCTAAATTGAACACTATGTATTTTTATTTTGTTTTAACGTTTGTCGCGCATCACATTCTGATGATGATGATAATCAAGTTGAATTGACGTGATTATGTTTTATAATGATAAAATAAAATAGCTGAAAAAAATGGGTTGTTGGAATTTATGGTAGCTGATAATAAATTTAAAGGATAATGTGACATAGGGTGTATGATGATAACAGAGAGCTGGAACTTGATGCTGGATAACCCGCATATTTAGTCGAGCATACTTATGCAGTACTATTTACCTCAAGCGCATCATTCAAAGAGATCCTTGTCCCCATGTAATATGTATCTATGTGACGATATAGAGTACAGTTACAGCAAATGCCACTGCACCAGGTACTTTGAAGTCATTTTAGAGAATTACAATTACGTTAGTTTAGATCTCAACTATTCATGGCCGCTTGAACACTTGGCGTTGAGTATTCCCTCATTCGTATTAAATTACTTAACTTAGACACCGGAGTCACCGGAATTACCAATCTACTTATTGCGGAAGTCGCGGTTTATTATGTACAAATAAAACAACACCTGTCACACTATTCAATAAAACAGTTGATTAAATATTAAATTAAATAAAATTGATGATAAACTTTAAAAAGTTAAATTTATTTGATATTAAGTTATGTAAATATGAATGATAATTTTTGTTGGTCTTTAGACACGTAAAGACACTGATGGAGGAAGTGGAGGCGACCAAGAACCAGGTAGTTGTTCTTCAAGGCCATCGATTAGTGAAACTTCCTGGGCGGATGCGCAAAAACCGTCAGTGCCAAATGAATTTACGTCAACTTTAACATCTATTCGACAGCAGTTTCCGCTCGGCGATGATAGCGATAAAAAAATAATTTCAACTGAGAAACAAGAGCCATTAGAAGAAGCTAGACATGATAAATGTCTTTTACGAGCTGACTGTCCTATTCAAGCTATCCAAGTGACCGGTTGTGAGCCATCAGACGCTAAGATGGAGCCACTGATGGTCTCGACGGCTTCTTCAAGTTCTTCGGTATCTGGACAAACGAGACTTCCTACTAGTTTACTTTTCGAGCTACCGGACTCTCGCAGAGGATCCACTACTCCGAGTGACAAAATGCCGGCTATCAGTAAAGCTCAAATGAAAGGTAACACTTAATGTTTTTAATTATAATATTTTATTATTTAATGTTAAATTATTTCATTTTATTTATTTTTTTGTTTTTTGTCAAGAATTCGAAGAAGCATTCAATCTCTTTGACAAAGATCGTGATGGAAGTATTACCAAAGAAGAACTCGGCAGAGTTATGCGCGGTTTGGGGCAATTTGCCAGAACAGAGGAATTGCGAACAATGCTCGAGGAAATCGACACTGACGGTGAGTTTCTACTGATAAAAATACATAATGTTTAAATATTTTAAATCATCTTTTATCTATAAAATACTGGGTACTGTCAAATGAATTTTACAAATGTTAAATTAAATTGACCGATGTTTCACTTTGTATACAACTGCATGATAAATTACTCAGATTCCTGCTTTAATATTTTTCCTCGCTATCAAATGAATACAAGTGGAATGGATACATCAATTACTCGTTGTTTCGGTAGAAACAAAAGTATGACGATCATAAGATACAGTTCCCGCACATTTAGATTCTTTTTTTTTTTTAAATTATGAATAATTAAAATACAGGCACATAAATTGATAATTTATATCTACCGTAAATAAAAATAAACTACTGAAATATTAGATAGCAACATATATTTTTTTTTTAACAATTGTAAAAGTATAATTAAATGAGGTTGATAATTTTTTTTTATAAATAAGATTAAATTCGATAAAACCAGAATTTTAATTGTTCAGTAATTTCGTTATCGGAATTAAAAAACAATTAATATAATTATAGATATAGATTTACGATACTCTGTGCCGATAAATTATTAAAATTATTTGTTAACTGGAAAATATGTAGGTCATTTATCAAAACTTGGAGTTAACTATTTCCCGGCTTGTGATTTCTGTAGCAACTGATATCATAGATATTACCACAATGACACATATAATATTCAGACTTATGTCTTTGTAAGTTTAATGGGGTAAAATTATAAGCCTGTACATAACTTTTGATAATTGTATTTATAGTTTTGTTTGAAAACTATTGGTTCATTTTAAATGAGTAATTTTATTTTTATTTACTTTAGTCTTGCTGTTGTGTTTTGTAGAAAAATTAAATAAAAAAATATTTTTTTCCGGCGTAATGCAGTAGCAAAAAGTATAGAAACGGAAAATTTTACGGATGCTTGACAAACTCAAGGAAAATAAAGTTATCTTGACATCTATCCCTCTGCAGAGGATCGCATTTCAAGTTGTTTTTTTTTAATCGTGTAGAGACTCCTTCGATATTTTTCGTTTCAATATATTTTTATTTTCATCAACTATATTTTTGTTACATTTCTGATCCTTTTTGCTACTTTACTTTACAGAGTTCTCTTATAGATAAATACTAACACACAGATATATATTTTATGATATTTCAAGAAGATTTAAGTATCTTATCTGTTGATAGAAATTTATTTATTTTATTTTCTCTGTAAAAATTATACGGTCATGAAATTTTAACAACATCATTAAATTCATGAATAATTTATACGAAATATAACTTCAAACAAGCAAATATTAATGCATTAAAATTTAAAAAAACAAAACTCATATTTTTATATTTATTTATTCATTTATTTATACTTTTTATATAGATAAAAAAAGGAAAAGTCTTGTAAATATATCATGTCCAAATAAATTAAATTAACATATATATTATCCGGAGCACAATAAGACGTGTTTTAAAAAAATAAAAATTTGTTCCGTTGAAAGACTCTCGGGAAGGATGAGGCAATTCGGCCATCCTAGGCAGTCCCGATAGTTAGAAATTTTACACAAAATTTTTATTTTTCGCATTTATTTATTTTACTCAGCAGTTTTACTCCCCTGATATATATTTATATATGAATAATAATAATTAGTTTAAAAAAATAAAATTTTCCATATAAAAATTCAGTATCTAGACAACAGTATTTCGAGAATACTATATATATTGAGCGTAAACGTTAGTAGCTTAATCGATGAGACAAGATTCTTGAGATTGAGAATTTTTTCCAACGTTCGGATAAGTAAGTTCAAGAGGTAGTAGATAAAAAGTAAAAAAAAAATCATGTTTCCATTGAACGTAAATTTTTTTTTTTTTACAATAACATTCGCCAATAGAATAGTGGAAAGGTAATTGCTTACATTTTATAGATATCCATTTATATCTTGATAGAAATGCAGCCGATGCATTTGGCCAAGACTCGATATCGCTTGAAGCATTTTTGCACCAAGTAGAGAAATTTTTACAAATGTTTTTACGGTAATATATGTCAATGGATAGATAGCTAATGAGGAATGCATACGAGAGTTTCTGTGGTACTTATTTCTCTGTCATTACTTGATAAATAAGCATATTTTCTTGTTCAGCTCTTTAACATAATTCAATATACGTCTTTCGTCTTCCCTCGTCTTCAATACGAAGACTAATCAGTATCATTGTTATCCTATTCGAAAATTACTCTTCTTGCAATCGCGAACACTCTAGTGCTTTCAATAGATATTGCATCTATTTTATTTTTAATTTTATTGCACGATGTTTCATATAAATTACTTGTTAATCTTATAAATATATTTTCTGTTGTTTGTAAAATGAAAAAAAGTTATTTTAATTAATTAAAATGAAAATTAATAGACGACGTGAAGATAGTTAATTATATTCTAAATCCAAAATCTTTTTATGTCCGAGTATTTGAATACCTTTAGAGTAAAATTAATTGCATTTAATTCGGCGTAACGTTTTAAATAAATTGCAATTAAATCTTCGTAACTTGTTATTCTCTATTCTCTAATTTTACTTTCATTTTACTTAAGTTTTGTAGTTCAAGACTTAAGGTAACTTTAACAAAAAGCTCATGTTAATTTAAACACTTGATTTTTTTTATGTTTATTTAAAAAATTATATAATCGCGCCAAAATAAAATTAATATTTTCTCATGTAATTTTTTTTTTTTTTTCAATAAAAATATTAAAATGAATATTGATTAATTGTTTAAGTACTCGTCAAACGTAAACAAAATTTTACTCTCGCTGACTTTGGATGTTTGCCGTTAACTGATTAATATATGACGTGAATGATCGATTGCTTTCAATCTTAGTTGAACATTTTATAAAGATATATATTTTTGAATTTTAAAATATGTAAACAAAATTTAATAAAATTGTGATACTCAATTACTTCAATAAAGTTGATTGTAAATTAAAAATTAAAAAATTAACAGATTTTTAAATATTTAATAAAATTACGGTTATCAAAGAGGAAAATTTGTAATCAATTTTAAATGAGAAATAGCTCTTTTGGTGTATATTCTTTTAAAAGTTTCTGTGAATCTAAAGGTAAAGAGAAGATACTGATACTTATAACCCTTGTAAATATTTCTCGTGTTCATGAATATGGCTTGAGGTATATGCATCGTTGCACTTTCATCATCTGGTGAATAAGTATTCACTCGACCTTTGCTTTAAATTCGGCTCAGCACTGTACATATCATCAAAATTGTTGAATATATTTTCTCCATATTAATTTTGTTTACCACCATATCGTTATAAAAGTTGTTATATAAAACATATTCATAAAAGTAACTCGGTATTATATTTTAGGTAACATTAAAATTTAATCATATATTTTATGACACCTCAAGTTTTATGCAGATTGATTCGAGTATCAGCCTGGAAGCTTAACTAACTTCAGTGTTTAATACGCGTGAATAAGTAACTTATGCATATTATACGAGGATTTACGTGTTACCACCTTAATATAGTTATATAGTATCATAAATTGCAACTCGTTTCCTATGAGACTTGATGGTTAAAAATCATCGAAAATTCTCCTACTAACAAATTTGTTTCATAAGCTTGATAAATATTTATGTATATATACATACCTACAATGTTTTGGATGTTCAGAATTCTTGGTTTTATTCCACAAACAACCTGGAATTTTAACAATTTTCTTTGGTAACTTTCGAAACTAACAAGGATGTGGGTTCTCGCAGTGAACCCAAAAAAAAGTCTTTATTTTCACTTATTATTATTTTCACGGAATTTCAAATACCCGGGATTAATTTTTGTAAAATTTATTTTCCGTAATGGAAAATTATATTTCTTACTTGAATTTACACAAAAAAAATTTCTGAATTATAAAAAAAAAGTTTTCAATGACACTTTAATTTTAAACAAGTGCATGATTTCGCTGTGTCCTTTCGTTTTTTTCTCGGAAAAAAAAATTTCAATATTATGGATGCTCAATAATTTATCTTCTTAATAATAAAAAAAAAAAAAAAATCTTGATGTCGTACCTGAATAAGAACTTATTTGTTATCTAGTTTCACGGTTTATTTTTTTTGTGTTTACCTTTGTATGTCGTTTTGTAAGGATGAACAAAATTAGATGTCCGAGTACGAGAAGATTCACGATCACACCCTAAAACTACTTTACTTTTCAGTATCTTCTTTTCTCTACATTTTTACACTCGTACCAATTTACAACACCGTGCGCTATTATTTCATTTCGGGTTAGCAGTCATGTCACAAACAATGTCAGGTAAAAAATAATATCATACCCTTTGTTTTTAACCATAAATAATTTTTCAACTTGCTACGTGTGCATACTTCTGTATAAGCTCTAAAGCCATACTTTATACGAGTAAAGTTAAGTTTTTTCAGCTGACAAAAATAAGTTACAAAAGCAGTGAGTGAACGTTGCACTGCTTAAGGCGTTTTGCTGTAACGATGCTACAGACTCTGATGATGGTTGAGTTATATAACTCATTTAACACCTCAGGCTAATTGTCGTGTTAAAATTATTAAAGCTGAACTAACTATCAAAGGCATCTTTATAATTTTCATTTATTTTTAACGCATAGAAAATAACCGGTTTTTATTTTTATTCCTTTACAATGTTTAACGGTTGGTTGGATTACGTTTACATTTGTCTGAAATTTTGATGAATGGTATAATAACTTTGTGATTTTACAGAAATGTACAATCTAGGTTTATACTGAACAAAAGATCTCAGACAAAAGCATAACACATATTACTGATATCATAACAATTATATACTATCAACAACCAGCATTATTTAGTTAAAACCAAAATAGATTATAAAATAATACATATTCTAAATAAATTTTTCAAAATTTTCGTGCAGTATCTACACCAAGTCATAGATAAAAATAAATCTCACAATTTATAGTCTGTAATGACCAATTGTTTTTGGTCCAATCTTAACAACAAAAAGAAACTTTAAGAAAGTACAATCATGAGGGTGAAGAAAAAAATACAAAGCAATTCATCTACGAACAATTTTATCTGCCTTTTGTATATCTTTCGAGAAGAGAAATAAAAAAATAAAAACAAATTGTATTTACACTTTTATTTTTGTGGAAAAGATTTGCGGCTTTATTCGAACCAAATTTAATTCTTGTTAAGTCTAGATCTAAACGGGATTTAGAGCACACCGTTGAGGCGCCTCACTAGTTTTTTTGTTTTTTTCTCACTGTCTCATCCCTTTATGTAATTTATTCTCATCTTCACACACACATTATTATGCAATTAAACTATACACAATATAGATGCGAGTTTAGCTTTCAAAATTTTCTCCATTATACTATACATAATGTCATATTATAAATATTTATCGTTAATTAACAAGTTTAAATGAGAATTAATTTTAATGCAAATTTTCATTTTTACTCTAGTGGCAATACCTTTTTTTTTCTTCTTTTACTTAATAATGCTAAAGCTTTTTACATTTTAAAACTTTTTATTTTTGCTGATGCTTTTTCTGGTCTAATGCAGATACGGGTGTGTATACGGCATAGAGATTCAATAAGTTTATACTTATAGCTTTAAAGTTTAAAACATTAAGGCCAAGCAAGCGCAATACGATTATCCAGCAATAAATTTCAAATTTTATTACACTGCCCAGTAAATGATAGTACCGTACGTGTAATAAAAATACATTTATATACACTCAAAGTGTTTGTAAGTGTAAGGCGATATTTTGCAGACATTCAAGTTGAGTTAAATCAAGTGTCAAGTCTACGATATATCCAATAAAATTAATTATCATTTTTTGAAGCCAGTGAACTGGAAAATTTAATTTATTTATTCTATCACATGTATAGATACACATAATTATCAACGAATTAATGAATTTTATTGATTAGTTTAAGCGTGATAATGTTAGGATATTTATTGTTTATATAACAGGCAATTAAATTATTTTGTCATTAATAAATTTTATTGATGAGCGTTGGAGTCATAAAGGTATGATGCGATTGAAATTATTGATTGGGGTTTATTGTGTCATTGTGGGTTATATCATTATGGATAATTATCGCTCGGTTTGTATGAGCGGGCGTGAAAGGAAACAATTTTGATGTCAAATTATCTTGATAGTTAATCTACGGGCAAACGAGTGCTTGGAAATTGTATATTATATGTTCTATTGAGGTGTGTCAAGATAAATTAGATGATTAGGCAGATAATATTTACATCATTTCACTCCATTTAAATCCCAATTATATTATAATTATTAATTTTTCCATTTATAAGTATAATTATTTACTTAATTTATTTATAATTTTTTGTTTTTAGGTGATGGAAATGTCAGTCTAGTGGAGTTTGTCAAGATTGTTAGCAATATTGGCAATGCAAGTGCTGCACAACAGACAGATCTTACTCAAGAGCAACAGGAGGAACAAGAATTACGTGATGCATTTCGGGTAAGTTTTTTTTTTTCTAATTTAAAAATTTATGAAAACGAATTCGGTTAAGGTTTACAGGGACAAGTTTTATAAAATAGTTCAAGTCGAGAATAAACATTTGAAAATTTATTTAAGTTAAAAATGATAATTTTTATTTTATAAATTTTATTTGATGAATAAACGCAGGTTTTGGCAGCTGAATGATGTTAAATTTTGTCAAATGAATTATTTATTTAACGTAAATGAGGATTGATATTTTTTTTTCTTTACTACAGCAAATTTAATGAACCCATAAAAAAAAAAAAAAGAAAAGAGTTTTGTGAAACTCGATGCTGGATCTTGAATAATGAAAGACTCTTGCTTTTGACATTTCTTCTTTACCTTTTGAATTTTATATGTTTGTGACGTTTTTCGCATCAAAAGTTTGTTTTATGTGCAACTCTTTCTAAGGTTTTTTTTTTTGTTTTAATTTTTAAAAATTTATTGACGAAATTGATAAAGTGTCCGGTGAGATTTTTCAGGCGAGAATAATTTTAAAAATAAATATCTGGTAAAACTGTTGGCAATCAGATGAAAAACTAACTCGAGAGTGTGGTTTATTTGTATTTGTAAGAGTATTTATAATTAACGAGGGAAAAAAACAAAATAAATAGAGATTTTTTTTTTATTTATTGTATAGAGAATTTAATTGGGGTTGAATTGTCAAAAGAAAAGGAAAATTGGGGAATAAACATAAATTATTACCCGGTATTAAATATAAAAGGAATTTTCGAGGGGATTTATTTGGCAAGGGAGTACAGTTAAATTGACACCAATTGGTAGGAAGAGAATAGACCTGGCTGTAAATGACGGCATCAGGTGGGAGTTGAACGCAGCAAAAAGCTTGAAATCCGAGAAGATAAGAGAATCAAGAGTTCAACTCACTACTCATATATCTACTCTACTCTACTCTAACTCATATCAGGTCTATACTCGTGAAAGTAAATTAATTCAACCTCTTTTCAAGCTACGCGATTATGAAAATTTCATTATTCATTTTTTTTTTATCTACAAGGACACTTCATACGTTGGAAAAGTTTGAATAAACTTTACTGAATAGACTTTTTTTTTCTGAGTAATTAACGTCATAAAAAAAAATAGAAAAATAAATTAAATTGCATAATTAATTTTAATTATTAAATAATTAAATTTTTATTTTTAAACATTAAATTATTTGATAATAAAGTTATTAAAAATGTGTAGCATACAAAAAAATAATTAAAAGCAATGATTATTAACTAAACTACTGCAAAAAAAAATAAAATAACGCCCATAAAAAACATCGTGACGTCGATTTTTGTTGTTCACTAGGAATAACATGACTCTAAAAGCAATTCCCCGGTTATGCGTTTTTTCAATTCACTTCATTCTTGATCGTTACTTTTATCATTTACCGTCTGTACTTGTGTTAAAATTTTTCATCTATTTTATTATTTCATTCTACTATTCAATTTAACTTTTTCTACACCTACATTTATCTATTCCCTATTCCTAAAAGTCCATCAAACCAAATAAAATAAACAAATTTCAAACTAAACTAAAAAAAAAATTTTAATATAAACAAACTTTCAACTTTTTGCTTTCATTCAACTTTATATTTATTTTGTAATTTTTTTACGACTCCCTACATTCGTATTTTTAACGACGCGAAAAAATCACATTTTAAACTCCGTTATCTCTCCTTTTTTCCAGTATTTTTTTTTTTTTTTTTTTTACCAATACAATAAAACCATACAGCTAATGCTCCGGGGAATCTCGAGACTTTCTATATCAATTAAAGTCACACCACTATTTTAATGTTTTCCTTATAGATACCTCTATATATATATTTATATTTTACACTTCTGTCAAGTTGATTTACAATACAATTTGAAATTCAGGCCTCCTGGGCCATTGATACTCGACTTTTCATTCTCAATATCTCGTTATAAATATATTCCGCCCATAAAATTGAAGTAGTCAAGAAAATACCTACCTTCAATACTATATTTTCGTTTCGTTCTTCAATCGCAAGTACAAAATTAAAATAGTATATTTTTTTAACTTGGAATATTTATCCATTCCTTCTACCACAAACAAATTTTTCCTGTTGTGGATTGATAGAATATGAATACAAATTTTTTCATATTGTTAACAAAAAAAAACGGATATTTTTTTTTTGTTTTATTTATATACATTTACAGTATCAAATATCTCAAATTAATAATAGACATATAACTTATATAAATATCAGATTTTATAGAGAACAAAAACAAAATTAATTAGAATATTTTGCAGGATTTTTTTTTAGCCTCAAGGAAAATTTTGATGCATCTCATAAGTAATTAAAACTATCACCAACTTTATTTGATTAAAAGCTGAGTCTAAAATGTATAATCCCGTTTTATAAAATCTACACGTTCGTACTATTTTCTTAGGCTTCGTAGTTTGCGTCGTCTCCTTTGTGTATACAATCATAAGACTATTTTATATGTATGTCGGATGGTCTTTCAATGCATTATGATGCATTAACGTGCAAATGTGAGTACCACATGAGAGCCAGGTTATATAGCCGTAATTTATTCGCAAATGCATCCTTTTACTCTATACGACTGCTATACTAACGTGCCGTCGAGATAAGAAAATTTCATAGCTTCTACCTTCACGGTACCGTGGATTGCACCTTGAATCAATTTCCGTGTCAATTTATTTTAAATTTAGAAGCTCGAAGACGGTGAACGGTGTCTTATCCAACTACCTAAAGTAAGATAATAACAAACCAGACGTACAAGACACTCATGTACTTAACTCCATATGTTTTTACTCTTATAAAATAAATTTTTTGTTATCACCATTAACTTTTAAACTTTCCGCTATGAAAATTTAAAAAAAACAGCAAGTTATTGGTTTTGGTTCCGCTTTCAGAACTATAGTTTTCACCAGATTGTAATATTTACATTCAAAAAATTTAATGAAAAAAAAAATTCTACATTTTTTTGGAATAGCACGAAAATTATCAATCTGATAAATTTCCAAGTTTATCAATTTCAATTTATTTAAAAAAAAGCCTTGATGGCAATAAAAAAAATTTTCATCAGAAAATTTGTTAGTGTTCCTTGATGTTTAGTATAAAAAAAAATATTTTTGAACTCGAGTAACTTTTAAACTTGGATGACTAGAAGAATATTTTTGAACTGACCTGTAAAATCGATCGTTTTCCACTTTTTTTTTTATTTTATATCAGATTTCCTGATCCGACATGTACAATATTTTACACTTAACTTTTTTTTCCATTTAACTATTTTTTTTATCAAAGATTTTCATTTAATGACAAATGAATTTACGTTTACATTCAGTACTATTGTACTGTATATTGTAAGTTTGCATTTACTTTCATTTGTTTATTTTCACATTGAGTATATTTAACGCTTATTGGTTTTTATTGAATGTCTACGGATAATGCTCACGGAAGTTTTCAATCGGACATAAAAAAATATTAAATTCGACAAACGTCGTGTAATATTACACGATGTATATGTAATACATTCTGCCAGACAGAAATAACAAATCGAGACAGTCAGAGATATATATCTATATATTGTGCTTTCGATTTTTTCTATATCATCGAGCTTATTCTTTTATTAAGTACCTCATTTTTAGCATATAAATAGGCTAACCTATCTCTTGAATTCAGTCCAAAGTACTGTAGCTCTATCAACTATAAAGTTTTTGAATTTATTTTTTTTTTACATTCACGTGCACGGATTTGAATTTTAGTATCAGTTATTTTTAATAAAATAAAAATATACATCCCAGTATAAAACACGAGTATGATCGTTAAGTTTGTTTTTTTTCTTCATTATTGTCAACATGAAACACCAGGAATAAAAAAAGTATAAAACTATAAAATGTGATATTTCACAGACATGACCCGGATGTTGTGAGATAATTAACTTTAAATAAAAAGCAAGTCTTTTGAATCATTAATAATTTTCTAATTATAATTATAGATAGTTAACTATTATTTCTAAGTACTCGTGTTTGTAAAAAGTTTTACCTAGTAATTTTTTGTTACTCCATTAAATTATAAAACTTTATTAATTAAATTTAAGTTCAGATGGTATGATATTTATTAGTAAAGCAAAAATGAAGAATGTTACAATCAACTAACCCTGCAAGTCAGTCGACCAGCTTTTAAATTTTCAGCTATTTTTTAACATAGACATTAGTTTTGAGTTTAACCAATTATGTTACCTGTATTGAAATTGTAAGCTTCAATACCTGTTTAGTCATTTGAAACGAGCCAATTAGAGATCAATGCGAAGTAGCGAATTGTGAATGATCAGTTTCTTCCCTAGGGACGAAAATGCTTATCTCTTCCCGGTAAATTAGTTTCAAACTTCATTTTACACCGGTCAAAATCGTATCCGTTTATTCGTATTGTAAACCTCAGAATAATCACATGTCATTTCAACCGATCAATTTGACAGTTCAATTCCCACGTGTGCTATTGCACTTGAATTGCCTCATTTCAATTGGCTTCAGACGTTGAGTCCAAAGTTCAGGTAATTTTTTTAATTTACCAGCGATAAGTTGATTCTTGACCTCGTGTTTTATAACTCGTAACCCATTACACTATTTTCAAATATATTTTCGTAAATAAATAAATGCAAAAACCTTTTGACTAATTGAACACTAAATCAATTGAAAAATCTTTAAAATGATTGTAAATTATTCTTAGGCTTGTCAAAATGGGCATAAAATAAAAATTCAAAGATGCAACAGGTGGATATTTTTTTTTAGTATTTAAAGTTTTTTTATAAGTAGCAAAAACTCATGTTTAAATCTTGTTCGCCAATTTTATTTGAAAACTGCTGATAATAAAAAATTTTGTTTATTGTGCAAAAATTTAATAACACGAATGAAATGACCTGAATATAAAATAGAGTTGATGCTTAGGGCAGATAAATAACGTGATTTAGTTGAATATGTACTTTAAAATGGTCAGTAAAAGTTGTATGACAATATGAGATATGTAATTTTATCGATAAATTTGTAATGGTACAAAACATATTAGGTAGCGAGTGATAAGATTGATGATTCAGATGTTCATAAAGTAGGTCGTGACTTGGCTGTTGGGGAAACTAGATAAGAGAGAAATTGCAAATCACATGCAATTGTCCATAAAGTTTCCTCTACTTGTACTTGAACCTCTACCTATTCCTTACATACTTTTCCTTCTCCTCATTTTCTTCTTGCTTCTTCCTACATATACTCGTATCCTCAACTTATTGTTTGATAAATATATCTTATGGAATGAGAAGTGAGTGAAGACGCGACAATGAACGAGTTTGACAACTCAAACAATGAACTTGGTAGTAGCCGGGTAATCACCGCCTAGGCAAATCGACAACTCATTGTCGGATAATAGTCATTTTCTACTAATGATTTAGCTTCTCTGCTGTCTCAATTATATATACCATAGGATTTTATCCAACAAATACTCAGTAAATAACTTTTTATTTTTCCTAATATTCAAACATGATTGGATCCTTAATTAAATCGTTTGTCTTAATATTTTTCTTATCATGTCGTGAACACATATTTTTTTCACAAGATTTTATTTAGTTAAAAAAATAAACAAAATATGATTTCAACTTTAAGCAGGGTATAGATGAAAATGAAACGTTGGGGAAAAAATTTAAGAGTAGCTGGTGTTATAGCGTATCACCCTTGAGAACGATAATTTGTTGACGAGTCGATGAAACGTATGTGGGAGTTGTGTATATGGTTTTGGGTATATCGTATAAAGTTTTGGGCGTGTTGTGTACAGATGGGATAGATTGACCTGAAGATGAGTCTAGGAAATATAAAAAAAAAAGAAAATAACGATTGAGAGTAATCTCTGAAAAAGACCCTAACAAAAAAGATTGTATAACATAAAAAATAATATGAAAAAAGATGTATGTAATACAACTTACTACACCATCGAGAAATAAATTATTTAATAGCTTCACTGCCTATGATTACAACAAACTAATGTTTTTTTATGTTGAATCTTCATTAAGCTTTACTTCAATGGTTCTTTTAAAGTAACTTCCTACAAGGGTTATCTTCCTCCAATGGACGCATGTTTAGATATTCAAAATGAATTTTTTTTCATCAGAAACTAAATAGTTTCATAGTAATTATACGATTGATTTTGCGAGTGAAATTTATCGTATTGTTATAGAAGACTTGTACGTGTGCTAAAAAATATTTGACAATGAGTAATTAACCAGAGATCATTTAAATACACGTTATCGATAAATCGTCAGCGTCAGTTTATGCCGACGAGCCTGCACGTACATAAAAATAAAATGAAAAAATAGGAGGAAATAATTCTGACTGAAAGAGTGGTTTTCCTCGTCAGCATACAATCTCGGAAAAAAACTATAAAAATAGACAAATAAAATAAATGTCCAATGAAAAATTGATCGAGAGTCGTACACGGGTACTTGGTTGCTTTCAAAAACATTCTCATTTCAATTACAAATAATTATTAGTCTGTCGGAAAAATTTTTTTTACCAACACAAACAAAACAAGCAATATAATAAAATAAAGTTAAAATTCGGGTTTAAAATTTTTTTTATTTTTTGTTTATTATAAAAATTTAATTTACGCGTACCTAATAGTTATATTATTATAAAATGAAGCATGAAAAGTAAAACAAACATTGAAATAAGAATATATGTCCGCATAAAAATTTTAAATTAAAAAATTTTCATGCTCTCATTTTCTTGCGGTTGTTTCTTCATCCTAACTGTTTATTTTTTTGAGCTCAAGTTACTCCAGTTTATGAAGATCTCATTATAGTTAAAATTAACTGGATACATTTTTTTTAATAACATTGCTGAGAATATTAATTAATGATTCATCGTAATTCTTATTTTAACCATTTTTATGTTTCAATGTATAATTAAACGATTACATATGAATTTAATTTCCGTAGAAACTGTTACGTAAATATCCGAATAATTAGTTCCATTGCAAATATAACTTATTCATTTATATTATGTTATATATACATATATCTATCAAAGTCGGGGTGTACGGAGGTAATGATTCAATCCCGCGAAACCGCAGGTGCGGGAAACTGTTGAGGGCTTGAGGGATACACAACTGCATTTTATTAGAATGACGATCATGTGGTACTAGAGAGTATACTAGAGAGGAAAGGGAACGATGTGTAATTAACGAATATAATAATCGATCGTATGGTAATCATCTGGAAAATTGTTTAATAATTGGATTTTGTCTATGTGCTTTCGATTAGTCATTTTCATTTATTATTTATCATATATAATTAATTAAACTTGTCAAAATATTAAATCATAAGATTTTATTTTTTTATCTCTGTTGATCTATTTGGACAAACTTTGATTCAAGTATACATCTCAATTTCAAATTTTTATTTTCCCAAAATTTTTTTTTTAATTCAAAAATTTAAATCTTGTACATTTCGATAAATTGCCTTTTTAAATTTTTATTTTTATCGATCTATATAGAGTTGAACAATAAATAATTTTTTTCTCAGTATATAATTGATCAAATTTGATAGTAATTTTCATGTAAAACTAACAAAGGATCAAATCATAGTAAATATTAATTAGAATATTCTTTGAGTTTTTATAAAAAATTTATAATTATAATTTTTTTTTAATTTTACAGGTCTTTGATAAACACAACCGTGGTTATATCACAGCATCTGATCTCCGAGCGGTGTTACAGTGTCTGGGTGAAGATTTATCCGAGGAAGAGAGTAAGTATCAAATGCCACTAAATTTTAGTAAAACAGTTTTTTTTTTTCGGCTTATTTTTTTACGCGGTTTCTTCAAGGCTTTAATTGGGAGTGAAAAAAAAAAATTTTAAATAAAAATCCGTCAACAGTTGAGGTATTATTTAGGTGACTGGGTATAAATTTTTTAAATATTTATTTTTAGAAAAGTTTAAATAACGGATTTGAAGCGGATAAATTTGATAACTTGTACACGGAAATTCAGGTAACGACCGGCTGTTGCTATGGAAAAATGTGCCATTAGTGTATTCTTTTGATTAAAATAAAATGTCGTTAAAGCTTCTACGCATCTTTTTTCTCTTCTTCTTGTATTAGGACATGGATTAAATTGTAGAAAAGTCGTTTGAGGGAGTATCTTTTGAGAAAAGATATTTTAAATGTAAGGTAGAGTAGTTATCGGGTATTCGAGATAATTATTAAGCTTGTAAGAATTAATGAGTTCATTATAAAATGCTTGTTCTTTAAAACAAAAATTTTCTTCACTAGTTTTTTTTTTAACAAATAATTTAAATAATCTCATTAAAAAATATTAGCTGCTATCATTATTTTTATCCAATATTATTTTAATGAATATGTTAAAAGAAAAATAAATCAATTAATTTTCAGGGAAATCATTAATTTTTTTTTTTTTTTTTTTTTATATAAAAATTCATAGTTCTTTTGGATTGTAAAAAAATGCATTTTATTGCTAAATCGTATTTTATAATAATCGATCGTGTTTTCAAAAATATTTTGATTTCACTGAAAGTGAAAAACGACCTGAGCGATTTTATAATTTTATAAATAGGCCATTATGGACACACTGAAAATAAAAGTCAGTTATTTTTAGTAGCAAAAAAAAATTTTCTATAAAAGCGCAACTAGAATTTATCGAATAATTTAAATTAAATCGGTAATTTTAATTATAATTTGCTGTAGGCATTGAAACTTGCGGTCAGTGTTGATCTATATCACAAACACAAACACTTGATAGAGATGATAATTCTGTACACATGTGTTACAGTTGATCCGCGAGAAAATTGGAAAACGACATTGCCAGTCTGCACCTGTGTCTATATAAATATTCTGTAGTGAATCCGCGTTATGATATAATTATATATTTATTTAAAATTATCAACAAGTTAATATTTTATTACGCTCATTCTAATTACGGCTCTATCATAACTTTATTTATTATTTTTTCTCATCTTTTATATGCTAAATAATTATTAATATCAAGTAGCATTCATCCGATAATTATTGAAAATATTAATTACTTTATTAATTACACTTTATAGAGATCATAATTTCGCTGTCGAAATTTAAAAACAACAAAACTGTGTAAAATATTTATTAATTATTTAATATCAATAGTTGAGTTTCATCGTATACTCTATTGAAAATTAACGAAATGTGGGCTTAAATACATCGTATATATATTATATACATTATCTATATTCGTTATATTGTCATACTTGAAACATTTATTCCATTGATATTTACATAACTTGCACAATTACGCTCTATCGGTATCAGATAAAATTTAAAATCAATACATGATTTAGTCATACGAGCAAATAACAATCATGCCACTCAATAAATCTCATCAAACAAATATTTTATGTTGACACGAGTATATATTAATTAAATACATATATTTTTATCAACAAAGTTTTTTTTTTGTGAAAAAGAGTTCTGTGAATTAAGAAAGCTGAAAAAAAATTTACTTTTTTTTATCATGTACACGCAAAATCTTTTATTTTCGGTTGTAGTTACAGAAAATAAAACAAACTTCTAATTGCCATTAATTTTTGTTTTTCGAAGAAACTTGGGTATTCCGAAAAAAAGTTTTTTTTTTCATATTTACAACAACAATTAATAAGTAAAAGGGTGATTCATGTATAAACTTGAGTTGGAAATCCAGTTTAAGAGTAAAATTGAGTCTCACTCATTAGAGTTATCCATTGAAAAAAAAGAAAAAAAATTTGCCCGAAAGTAAAATGCTAAGCGTGCATTTGTAAATGAAACGTAAAAAAAAAAGAAAGAGAACAAGATAATTTTTAAATTATTGCCACAGCACCGCGAGCGTCCTTTCGGTAGTATACCGAAGTACCCGCGTGTGATAATGGCTCTAACTCTTACTTTAATCGTCTCATTATTACAGCAACTTTTCGCGGTAAAATGTAGGCAGCTTTGAATGCGTTGGTACATTATTTACCACTACACACTTCTTCCGTTGGCTCATTCATGATCATTTAAAGTAATGATTCTTGCATTAATGTTAAATTTACCCTATACATTATTATATATATTTATAAACTACATTAAAAGAAAAAAATTCATTTCTTTCATTTCTCTTTCAATATTTAAAAAATTTTCCACAGAAAGCTTTTTTCAAGGGTTTTAATATCACTTATTACTTTTATATAATTTTTTATTTATAGTAAATTTATTACTTATGATTCTGTAGAAAGTTATAAATTTATAAAAATATTTTTTATTAATTTTTTTTTAGTTGAGGACATGATCAAAGAAGTGGATGAAGACGGGGATGGACGAATTGATTTTTGCGGTAAGAACTTTTTTTAATTTTTTTTTTTGAGTCCACTTTAACTTTACACGGAAAAAAATTGTCAACTCAACTTAAAATAATTGAAAATATTTTTTTAAAATTAATAATTTTGGTCATAAAATCTATAAACGGACTGAATACTGAGGGGGGACTGGGAATCGAGTACTTTAGCTCACTTACTCTAAAACATATTGTCATTTTTGAGTTTACACTCGAGCGTTAACTTTTCTTCAAACTCAATTCTCGGATACTTAAAAGTGTTTCGGAGAGTAGTTACTTGAATTGGATAAAAATGTTTGCCAACGTGTTAAAAAGTAACTGTAGTATTTTATAAATTTAATAGCAATCCAGTTGAATCGGCAGCAAATTCTTATCACGTTTCAAAGATTTAAATTTATAAAAAAGTTATTTTTAATGAAACTTTAATACTAAATTTATCGTGTTATAAATTTTAATTTTTTCGAGCTAAAAAATAGTTTTTCCCGGGTTTTTTTTTTCTTTTTGAACTATCGTTCTGCGTTTATTAGTTTTCTCGTTCTCGTACTATCAGCACAATGATTCAATTAAATACACTTTTAATTGACTTGCTCAAGTAAATTATAAGTCGATTGGCAATTAAAAGACGCAAGTGCACTCATCATCAATAAAAGCCCTTTGTCTCATCGCGTCAGATCCTCGTGATTTTCTCTCGAGTTGATTTGTCTTTTCCAATCGAGAGATCTTATTGCCAACACTATTTACAACTTCCTAGTACCAATTACTACGTACATTTATATATATATTTTTTACATAAACAATAATTAATTTTAATTTTTTTTAATGAATTAAAAGAAATTTTTTTTTTGTCCAGTAAGTATCTTAAAATATTTTTGTAAAATACTTTATTTGAATTTATTTAAATAATATAAATAATTCGAGCTGAATAATTGAATTTATGAAATTTAAATATTTGTATTAATTTTCACTGCAGAATTTGCTCGATCACTTGTGAATCCATCGAGTGACAATGAAGATGAAGAAGAGGACGATGAGCTACCGCAGTCACCTCTTTCTTAAAAAACAATAACTATTATAATAAAGTCGAATGCTTGTTTAATAATTATTGGTATTTTTCTCTGTTAACGAAAAATCAACGAGCAAAAAAAACAACTTAAAATTAAATAAACTTAATTAATTAAAAATAAATAAAATCATAATCACTGCACGATATTGTCATTAATAAATTTATTCATACTGACACTTTGCGTGTCTACAAGTGATGTAACTATGTGTATATGTATAATGTATATTTAATTTTAATTTTGGCTTTTAAATTTTTTAAATATTTATTGAGTTAATTAAATTATAATTTTGTTCTGTATTTTAAATAAAACAATGAGAGAATCAGTAGAGAGAATTATTTTATAGGTGCGTTGATCTCGAATAAAATTATATTCAGACGTGTCGATTGTAATCTTTCAGTGATTTTGAATATCTAAAGAATAAATAATATAAATTTTATCTCGTACCTTAATGAAACGAGAGGTTTCGCGTTTTACAATCAATTTAGAGTCCAGTTATGAAAACAATATTTTTTTTTCTTTTTTAAATTATCATTTCTACAGATTTTAAATCAATTATAAATTTTTTAAATATTATATTTTCATTACTGGGCAAAAATATTGAAATATTAAAAAAAAATTCTACATATCCAAGTAAAAAATTTAATCGCTTACATTTTGAGACATAAATCTTGTAATTGATATTTGTAGAATTAAATTAAAATAACGCAAATATAAAATAACTGCAAAAATATCTTTGAACGAAAAATTTTAATAAAAATTATCCAAAATCTTATTACGTAAAATTTAAAAGTTAAAAAAAACATAATGAATGAGTTAATTTTGCTCAAATTGCATTCCATTTATTTTTGTTTAAAAAAAATATTTAGATAAATAATTATAGAAAAAATTAGATTTACATCCATTGAGTAAAGATAATTTTTTCATAAAAATAAAAAAATCAAAGGTAATATAAAAACTGTATAAATAAGTCCACTGGTCGTAAAATTAAATAAGTAATGAAATAAATAAATTATCATCCTACTGCACGCATGCTCAATGAATTTTTCATTAAAAATCCTCTATAAATCTTTTTCAATTTAAGAAAAAATAAACTTAAATATACAGCGACCAGTTGACTTGTACCAATAATTAAAATTATTAATTCAAGAAAGTATTAATTTATTATATAATTAACTAACTATTAAATTAATTAATTGTGATTAAAATATGCTTATTTATTTATTTATTAGAAAAATTCATAAATAGAATTAAATAAAATATCCAATTGCGCTCAAACTTTTTAATTTAAATAAATAAATAAATAAATTCCCATGTTATCTCGACATTTTTCCAATTATAATATAATTAAATTAATCTAATCTGATAAAATCTTAATAACTATGTCATTTATCTTAAAAAAAAAATCAAATTTTAAGAAAATAATACTGTTACGCTAAATTATAAAGCTAATATGCGATGTTTAAAAATATTTTAAAAATTTAAATAAATCAATTATTGAAATCAATTACTTGAGTTGTTAAATTTAAACCTTTTACATTATTATTATTATTTTTATTTTTTCAAAATTTATACTCGAAAACAAACTACACGTTACCAGGCAAATTGGACGAGCTAAAATTTTTGACAAATGATTTTTAAAATTAAAGATAACTTGCCTCTTTATTTAAAATTTTAAATCTTCGAAGCAGGAAGTTAAAATTAAATAACACAATATACTTTTCAAAGGCTCATTTTTATTAGCGATAAATAAACTTAGACATTTTTACAATATTTAACAATGCATACTCGTCATAATTCGTCAGAAAAAATATAGTTAATTATCTATATCCGTTATACAATTACAATATTATTAATTATTAATAATAAATATAATAGTAGGCTGTGCCTCTGGACGTGTTTTAAACAAACTGACATTCTTCATTTTTCATTTCTCTCACGTGGCACAACGGTAATATATATATTTATTAACTATTACTGATTACAAATATTATATATATATATATATTTTTTAAAATATTTATTGGGCATAAGAATTTTATTATCTCAATAAATCAGATCATTCATAATTGATTCTATTCCATTCTGTCCATATAAATTTCCTTTTAAGTACGACAAATTAGCACTTAGACATTCAGACTTAATAAAATTCTTACCCCATTTCCTCCAATGAAATGCAACGACAATTACATATATATTTCATTTAACTGTCCTTGATTTCAATAGTCACAAATATATTTTACCCATAAATTAATTGAGTCTGTTCGAATAATTATCTCATTAAATTCTCCATACAATATTCTTATATATTTTAAATATCATATACTAATTTACATTAATCGTGTGCTGATTTATTTATTTATTTTTTTTTGTTTTTATTTGGCTTAGTATTAAATTTGTTGGTATTTTTAAAAATTAAAATTTTCGAGGCAGTCTCTTTGGATTATTGTTATAAAAAAAAAAAAAATCGTTGCCAGTAGTCTATTTTTATTATTTTTTTTTTTTTCAGCACAAAGGAATATTTAATTATAATTTAACTTAACAATAAGTTATTAGTCGTTATGATATATGAACAATCAGATGGACGGGGATGACAAATTATTAAATAGAAAAATTTAACTGTCTCGCTTATATAATATATATTTACAAATATAAGTAACATTATACCGAGACGTAAATAAATATAAATTATATTTCTATTATAAATAATTTATGATCAAGTCATTGTTTTTTTTTTATTTTTGGTCAAAGTTTGTAATTCTAAATTTAATTTTTTACTTTAATTATCATCACAATTTTTATTGTCATCGTCGTCCATCGTTCAACAGGTAATTCAGATAATAATACACTAAGCTGTAACGTTAAAGTTGTACTCTAATATATATTAATAATTCATTATTAATATAATGCACATACATAATTTTATTTTTTGTACGCAACATTTATGATGATAATGTTGTTATTATTATTATATTATCGTATGACACTAAATTGATATTTAGTCAACACGTGACACGTAAAGATAAATTTATCATTTTTTAAAATTAATACAATTTTTTTTTCTTTTAATATTTTTTAAAAATATTTTTTTTTTCTTTTTTTTTTTCTTCAAAAAAAATTAACATTAGACACAGATCTATGCTGGGTTTGTTTTTATGTTAAGTATAAAAAAAAACTCATATTTATATATTTCTTATTGAAAAAGCAGACATTTTTTTTGACCGCCAAAAAAGCTGCGTTTCAATTAAAAATTATAAAATATAAGTCCCCGTATTTTATGCGCAAATATAATTTATGTTTAATATTTATTTCATTATTATTATTATTTAACAAAATTTGTTCACAATTATCGCAAAAAATAGCTTCGCAACAAAAATGCGCACAGCACTTAGTCAATTAATATATTTATATATAAAAAAACAATTATTCTAAGATTATTTATTATAAAAAATAATTAAACAGTAGTAATAAAAAAATGACATTTTAACAATATAATAAATTTAACTTTTCTCATAAATAGAGTTTAAATTTTTAAAAACAGAAATATTATTTATAAGTAATTAGTTGATAATTCATAATGAATTCAATAGTATTAAGTATTTAATTACTTAAAAAATTAATTGCGACATTTTATTCCAATATTAATTTAATACAAAAAAAATGAAGTAATTAATAGCAGAATTAAATGACTCGTTAATTATATTAAATATTAACGTAATTATTTAAATTATTTGTCATAGAGTAACTTAAATATAAAATATAAATTTACAAACATAAAATAAATAAAAATAATTACGTTTATATATTTATAAAAAAAAACATGAATAAATAAAGTGTGAAAAATTGATTATAAAATTTGTTCATCAGTATCGCTGTTACCTAACTCTTGGTAGGTAGCCGGTAATCCCGATGAGTTTGAATTTGGATTTTGATTTGGGTCTGGGTTAAGACTTGAATTTGGATTGGGATGAGAAGGATGACAAGGATGAGAAGGACTAGCCTTGGGCTTGAGCTTGTGCTTGTGTCTCTGGTGTCCATGGGGAAAGTTACCTTTCGCCAGAATCAGCGGCCTCAGAGCGTTTCTCATAGACCAGTAGACTTTTGGATAATTTTTTTCCTGCTGTGTCATCAGCTCTTTGTTTGTTTCATCTTTTACTTTTGATAACTCGTCGCAGGCTTGACAAACTACCCGTAACATGGGTAGTTTTTTATCCTCCGTAAACTGCCTCAGTGATTTTTCCCGTACGTACACAAAAGGTCTTACGACTCTCAGCTCATGTTCCTTGACAACATAATGAGCTTTCAAAGTTTTAAGTTTCCCACTGTAAAAAAATGACGTAAGAAATCCTTCCGTAAGATCGTCAAGATGTTGCCCAAGTGCCAATACATTGAATCCATATCTTTTGGCAACTGAGTAGAGTCTTTTTCTCGTGTTGATACCCAGACGTCCACAAGTACTGCAAGTCCGTCCTGGTAAACTTTTATCCTCCTCAATATCCTTAGGACAAATATTTGTGGTACTGTTGTCAATAAGCGACGCCTGTTCTTCAGCTTCTTCACAAAAATAAGGAACCTTCAAACTCTTGAGATAGCTCATTGATTCAATTGGGTCGTAACTTGTGTTCGCGTCAATAGTGACAGCGCCAATTTCAAAATATATATTTTTTGATCGGGCATAAAATTGATACTGATGTAGAGCATGAAGTAAAGCTAAACCATAACTTCCGGCAGCAACTCTCGCGCCCATTGTAGTGGCTGGAAGACAAACAAGTACTCTATCTTTATCACGTATCATATCATACTCATGAATAGCTTCGACAGTTGCTTTCCAAATATTTTTAGGTGGACTGTACCATCTTGGCTCACCTTCCTCTGCCTTATCATCATCCTCAGTTCTCAATTCTTCAGAATTTAGTTTACTTTCCAGTCCGTCCTCGTCGTCGGAGGTTAAAATTTTATCAGGCATCACAATATTAAATTCATCTTCTGAAAAATAATCAGGAAGCTTTCGCGTATCTTTGATACTCCGTTTTGGTCCTTTATTGGGAGTGCTTTTAGATTTTTTGCTGGTAGTGTTATTTCTATTAGTGATGCTGCAAGAATCAGTACTGCTCCCACTGCTACTGCTACTACTTCTACCTAATTCAGTAGGGCGTACGTCATTATCATTGAATGATAAATTAATCCCACTGTCTTGTGAACTGACTGAATTAACTGCTGAATATATTTCCGGCAGAGTTTTTGTACTATTACCAGTTATTTTTTTAATTAGATTTTTGGCTGATTTTCTATTTACTACTACTACTTCTTCTTCTTCTTCTTCGCCTTCTTCTTCGTCCTCTTCATCAGACGTTTTTGATTGCTCGTGATTGGCAATTATCGTTGTGCTGTTGGTTGTTGAACCAACCCGAGGACCTACAACGTATATCACAGTCTCGTCTGATGAACATTCACTAGACATCTTGCTCTCCTGCTGTGAATGCTGTAAATCACATAATTTTGATGTTTTTCCAAGTTTCAATCCCGCTAGAGGTGACGAGGGCAATCGTCTTTCAGGAGTTCCGTATCCTGGCGAACCAGTTGATGCCGCTGAATGTAAATCTGGTGAAAATCTACCTAGACCGTCCACTTGATTTACCATACACCTAAAAGATATCACATATTATTTTATTTATTCGATTTATTAAATAAATAATAATTTATTACCTAATTTCTGATTTAACTTCGCTGGCCATTCCTTTGGAAAACTCCATAAGATATTCAGCGACTTCACGAGCTGAACAGGAATCATCTTTCCCTTCTTTCTGCTGTTGATGTTTTTCACTACCCATGAAAGATATCCTCTGGTTATGGTGTTGAGGTGTCCCATTGTCCGACAAAACATCATCGACCTTTGAAATAACTTCTCTTATTTCTGATTTTATTTCCGTTGCCAGTTCTTTAGTAACTTCTTTTAAATAAGCACGTAAATCTTGTTCAGAACTATGACTGAAGCTTGTGATAATTGGTGAATATCTTCCTAATTTATGTGAGCTGTCTGTGTGTGTTAATTGAGGATGATGTGGATGATGATGTCCACTTTGGAGATTGTGGGAATTTTGGTGGGAATTAAATGACGGGGTGTACGGATAAGGCGAAGGTGATGAGGAGGAAGTAGGCGAACAAGTTTCTGATGATGCAGTCGATCTTGTAGGACTGTTACCAATACCACCGTCAAGCTCCAGGGAACTTGATAAATCTATCCGGCTGCTACAGCTGCAGTACCGATGATTGCGGGGTAAATTGCCTGATGAAGTCGTCGAAGAAACTCCAAGACTTGCCAATGTTTGAGGACTCAGAGGAATAGGAACTGGTAGAGTTTTTCCGCTGCTACCCAATGAATTACAGCGTGTGCGGCTGCCACGATGGACGTTATTGACATGCGGCATACTGTGTTCGTCGGCCATCAGTCGTGCTCCTGCTGGTGTAGTCGCAATAATCATTGACGAGGTAACAGCTTCACCGACAGCAAATTTTATTGGCGTTGATGATGAATCGGTTGATGATTTTTGCTGTCCGGGTTGAGAACAAGTTGATGATAATGATGATATTGATGAAGAAGAACAAGTTGGACGAATAGTTGGACCCTCAATAAGTTTTTCATCTTTTTGATCATTGTCTTCGCTAACAGTGGAATCAAAACTGTCGCCAAAACGTTTTGGTGCCGTAGAATGCTGATCAGTTGACAATGCAGGCAAACTATGATGTCTCGGAGACGCTATTGCCAATGGAGGATGACTACCTGATTTAGGAATATCGCTGTTGAGTCTCCGTATACCAGAATAATGTGATGAAATATTTAAACCAATAGTCAAATCACGACGGTGCTTTCTCACCGTGGGATCAAACGGTAAATCTTGTTTAACATTTTGAGAATTCCCAAGCAAAAGATCTTGAGCTTCACTTGGTAAAATAAACCAACGCAAGGATTCTTCAACAGCTGTAAGACTAACATTACAGTCTATTTGCAAGGGAAAACGATGGGCAATTCTACGTGATCGGTTGAAAATATTTCGGGCCGTTTGAAGACAATCTGCATAACTCTGGGGGAAAACACCACCAGCACCAGATACTCTTCTTTCAGAAGCTATCATTTTACCATCCGTATAACGAATCGATCCTAACCACTTTCGTTCCTTAAAGACGCTGTTTGTGTGGTGACGCCATTCACCAGTATCAGGATTCAGTACATACTGCGGTAAGAGTTTCCATCCCTCGGTTGCGACCATTTTCAAGGCCTCTAATACAAATGCCAATTCGGCTTCAGTTATAAAGTAGGGCAAGGACAATCTAGCAAAACCAGGCCTCAGAAATTCAGCATTTGATTCGGAATTTGAATCCCTAAAATTTATAATTTAAATTATAAAAACCTCATAAATAATTAATAATAACTCTATTAAAAATGTGTTACTTGTCGGTCAATATTGAATCGTATTTTTTGGCAAGGTCAATGTCAATCCCCATAAGATCGTGAGCATATCGACCGGCGCAAGCGCATCCACCTCGTGTCTGTATACCAAAAACATCGTTGAGAATCGCACAGACGAAATTATGATGCAGAAAAGTTCCTCGTGGGTGTCTGACCATGAATGAAAATACTGGTAGTCTCTTTATGTTTTGAGAATTACTACCGAGTAATATGAGCTCGGGTATTGTTCTCACATGAGCCAGTACTTGTCTGAAAATTAAATATATTTTTTTTAATTTTTAAATTTATTTACTTATTGTTTATCTAGTTGTTTTTGTAGCGAGCTTATGAAAAAAAAAAAAAAAAAAAAAACCAGCGTATTATTTTTAGACGCGATGATAATTTTTTTATAACTTGAATCCCATTGTAACTTTGATATTTATTATCACGGTCAAGGACAAATGATATCTGATTTCTAAGGATCGTTGTGCAAGCTTTCGCTATATATTTATCATCGTGATAAATACATACGCTCTTAGTACAAATATAACACACTATCAGTAATCTTTCTGCTGATAACATGAGGAAATTGGGAAGGGAGAGTCTTAAAAATATAAATTTACTCATTTGTTATCATATAATAATAATATGTAATTAAAATCTTAATAATTTCAAATGATAAAAAAAAAAAATAAATAAATAAACTTACTTGCAAATTTTTTCTTGCCGTGAAATAATAACTTGTGAAGAAATATTTTCTTTAAGCTGCATCGCGAGCCCACAACGAATAGATCCAACGACCCCCGCGGTTCCACTTTCATCTCTTAATTCCGGATCTTTTAGATATCTGTGCGAGTCTCTCATATCTTCAATGGCAATATCATTTTTCAGTAAGGATTTCTTTACTACAAGGACGCCGGGTGATTGTGCGCCTCCCACAAATTTATGTCCGCTAAATATTATCGCGTCTTTATGCACAGCAGTTTCACCCACGCCTGGTAAGTGTGGATTCATGTCCATATTTATATAAGGAGCTGAAAAATGAATAATGCATCGCCATTAAAATACTTTTATTCTTTTATGCTATGGAAATTTTTTTAAACCCATCAAAAAAGTAATGCAATAATAAAAACTTTATTTTAATATTAATTCAAAATAAATAAATAATATTTAAATATGTTGACTTTTAAATTTTAATTGAGCAATTAAATTTAAAAAAATTTTTAATGCTGAAATTATTTGATAGAAATTTTATTGAATCATTAAAAAGTAAATGCAATAATGAAAATAATAAAAAAAAAAAAAAAAGTTTTATAATTGAATTAAGTTAAAATGATTAAATGAAACTTTTAAGTTTAAAGTTAAATTAATGAAATTAATAAAAAGTAATTGAACTGCATCAAGTAAGTTGATGAACCGTTGGCCTTCATGACAACCAGTATATTAATAATAATAATATCGACAACAAACTCACCGGCTGATGTATAGTCCCACACACTCAGCGCCCCGTACTGATGCAACAAGAGAGTGGTTGCAACGTCATCAGCAAGTACGCCAGTGATACAACTAGCCGCATTAAAGCACCCAACCATCATACGCTCTGACGATTTTTCCTCAACAAGTTTACGCTCGAGGTCATTCAAATCGAGAAATCCCTCCTTGGTTTCGGCAATTCTCACCACCTAAACATTTATTTTTATTAGTATCATCCTCTAAGTTTTATTAATTAATGTTTTATTTTATTTTCATTAACTTTATATTGTTGAGAGTAAAAAAGTGAAAGGAAGATCTTGGTTGGCATATCAAGTAAAATGCCAAGATTGCGATTATGTCAGTTGCGCAAAGGAATTTATTCAAGTTTAAATACTTGTGTAATTTGTTGCTGATAGCGCTCGGGTTAAATCCGGTAATTTATTACAAGTATTCATATACATACTTGTAATAAAATCTTTAAAAATTAAAAAAATTTTAAATCTTTACTTGTATCAAGTAATTGCCGGCTATTGTCTAGTTTATGTTGGCTGCATTTAACATTTTAACCGAGTAAATAAAATGACCTAAATATCAAAAGGTTAAATTTTATAATTTTCATTATTAATATGAAGATTTTACTTGTAAAAAAAAATAAACAAAATAACTCTGGGGCAAAGTGGGTAAAAATTAAAAGAAAAAAAAAATTTTTTTACAACACAAAAGCATAAGAGTTGTTGATCGAACGCCAAACTTGCCAAGGCGTGTAGTCATTTTGGCATGAAATCAAGCACGGTCGAAGTTTAAATACGAAAAACTTTTGGCAATTTTCCACAGGACTTTGACTTTTCTATCTTGTTACAAATGAGCATCAATGACCCACTATTGATTCCGAAAATATTCTACCCATTTTATTTTATCACATAATTAACAACAACAACGACCCCAACTCGTGCGATCGTTGACCAAAAAATAAAAAAAAATTTTAAATTTTGAACAAGCTGTGAAAGAGTAATTAAATAAATTAAAAATAAACGTACCTTGGTACCGAGTTCGCGCCAGGGTCGCAAATTGGTGCGATGCTCGAATGGGCCAACAAAGACAACGGTCGGCCTCCGGGGGAGGTCAAGATGGCGAATAAGAGTGCGCAGAACGTCGTCAGTACCATGACCTGTAAAGAGAACAGCATCCTGCTCTCCGGCCCCGACTGCATGTCGAATGATGTCTCTGGCCTCGTGCCTGTAACATTCACAGTCCGGTCATCAGCTGCCTGCTACTTTTTTTGTCGCTCAACACTCAAGTAACCGATGCGACAGATAATTAAATAAACTGGCACGCACAATTGCAAGTTTCAATAAGGTCTTCTTAAATGGATTTTAAATAAAAACTGTTTTTATTTTTTACGGCTTCCGAGTCCGACAATTTAGTTTGTCTAAGTCGTTTTTTTAATCTCCCGAATGTCTACTTTAATTTAAAATCAATCACTTTCCATAATTCATTTATTTAAAAAGATAAATTTTACCTATAGGACCTCTAGCAAAATCATCAGACATATCACCTTATATCCACATGTAATAAACCACTCAATCCTTAACTGATGGTGCCATAAATGGTTTTGTCTGTACCAAGTTTACGGTACTTATTGCAAGAAACCCAGTGACTTGGATTATTTGTACCCGAATAGAAGGAGCCGATGTCAATAAAGTTGCTTCCGCAAAATAAACCTCTATCAACTCCTTTCTATATAATATATATGTATATCAAGGACTTGACTATAAAACAAGATACTCCGTTATTGCTCCAGTATGCATTGAAACATCTAGGCCAGACTAGGTTATCCCTTTATATTTAAGTTCTTCCGATACCGATAAATGTTGATTAAATTATTATATTAATTCTAACAATTACTGTTTTATATTACAAAGAGTACTAAAATAAACTCATCGTCATTCGCTAATGATAAACAACTGCACGCACAAGCGGGCTTGTAAATTCAAAGTAAACAAGGCTATAAAGAAAAAAAAAAAAAAAATTAAAAATTATGGGACCTTGGTGACAACCTTGAGCTTTTATTTGTGGAAAATATAAAACAGATGAGTGGTACTTGAATCAGGGGCTTTGTGTGAGCTTCCATGATACTCTGGAATCACAGAATATTCTCCGACTGTATAATTTATTAAAAATATATCAATAAAAAATCACCAAACTTGATTTTTGTAAATTTTACAGGAGAGCTTACTAAAATAAAACAGTAAAAAAGTTATTTTTTCAACTTATTGAGTAAAAAATATTTTTAATGTAAACCAAACATCAACTATGTGAGAGTAATTTTCTTAAAAATATGGAGTTTGGTAGTTTTCAACTGAGAACTACAATATATATTGCGAAATGATAAACTGTAAAAGGAAAATTAATAACTAGATATACCTATAAAGGGGCGTTTTCTTTGGCATTTTCTTTACTGCTGCTGGTAGATAATACACATGTGCACGTAGCCGTAATATCTAGTATAACGAGTATATATATATTTGAAGACTTGAATTTATGAAAGTACGTTGATATATCAGCTGTACAATCAATCCGTAACTTTAATTAAACTCGATAGATTACCAATATAATTCAAGGTAAAGTGATGCAATAATTACTTTTTTTTTCTTCACTATTTTGAACGTTATATATTTAATACTACGCAAAAATACTTGGAATTGTTATCGTTGTTTTAATGTTCCGATAGCTAAGAGTATAATATTTTTTAACTAAGATCAGCTATTTTTTTTCTCCACGATTACATTTAATACTTTTGACTTGAAAAGAATCATATTACGGTCTCGTATTTACTCAAAAATATATAATATCCGGTGTTTTAAATAAAATTATATTTTTATCAGTCAACTCAGTGGATTTTTACGGTTATTAAAATTAATTTTAATTTACAAACTAAAAAAAAATCTGTTTTTTTTTTTAGTTTATCTCCTAATTAAATTTAATTATCGCGAGTGTGTAATGATCTAATAATAGTCTTGAGTTGATATATTTTAAAAATAATAACTTATAAATTAAACTGTGATATATTTAAATCGATAAATAATTTATTTATTTTTAAACAGCCTACGCGATTTTATTGTTATTATTTTTATTTAAATTGTTCTTTGTCTTGGGTCACCCTCACGCGGTAATTATTGTTTTTTTTGCCTTGACGACATTAATGATCAGTATGATCACCAAACAGTTTATTACCGTTTAGTCTTTATTATCGTTTTACGGATAGAATTATTAACAAAATAACAATTAAATAAAAATATTAAATCTTAATTATCAGATATAATGATAATCCCTTTATACACTCTGTTATTTACACTTGTTTTTAAATATCTCATTTATTTTTATTTTTTTATTATATGTAATTATTTGTTCATTAATAAAGCTAATATTTTTATTTTATTATTTCATTATTTAACAATAACTTTTATTTTTACAATATAAAAAATTAATATTCAGTAGGAATTTTTTTTTTTTTTCAAATATATGACTTTCTAATAGAGAAACAATAGCTATCACATTATAACATAAAAATAAATTATATTTTATTAAAATTTTTTTAAATTAATACCACGTGATTAAAGTTATAATCATAAACTTTAAAAACTAATATATTACAAAATAAATTTAAGTGTTGGCAATATTTATATAAATATATACTGTCAAAAATTAAGACAATTATACTTAAAATATTTAGCTAAATCGATTTAGTGAATCGTGAAACTTTTTTTTTTTATCATAATGCAAGCATATTATTTGAAGACTGAGTCATCGTGCTTATTCCGCGATAGTTTTTATCTTATTTTTTCGCAAATAAATTTTATCATTGATTTTTTACACACGGCTAGACTTGAGCTATATGTATTTAAAAAAATACAAAGTCACTATAGAAATAAAAAATCTTGAGTTTCAGACTTGTATCATTTTTTTTTTTTAGAGTAAGAAATAAAAATATTAAAATTTAAATGAAAACGCGATAACTGTTTATAACTTTACAGTAACAAAAAAATATTTTTTAACATATTTATGTTTAGAAGTAGAAATAGGATGTGTATAATTTGTAGGAATCGAAGTGCATTAGCAGAAATAATAATATAAAATGCATAGGAGCACTGACATTGGCACGATGAGTTTTGTGAACAAACTTTCCTTCCTAACTTTCTATTCTTGCTCTCCGGCGTAGTCGTGAATGTGGATAAACGACGGTATTTTACTTGCATTTTTAAAACCATTAAACATTAGACCTCCGCGGCACACAACTCGGAATTTCCTGTTCCTGAATCAGTCTTTCATGCGTTTATACCCGTCCTCTTATTTCCTCTTAAATGCAATTTATATCGATCAAAATTTTTAAACTTGTTTCTACACATTTATTTTTGTTTCAACAACACAAACAAATATATATATATATATATATTTGCATATTGATTTTTTTTTCACTTCAGTTTTAATCATTTTTTTTTTGGTCAATCGATACAATGAATAAAATTTTTTATTAAGCAATGAGCTGATAATTTAAACTATATATATTTTTTTATCTTATCACAATCCATAAGGCTTTAGCAGAATTTTAGAATCTAATGTATGCCATTATAGTATAGACAGTGAATGATAGTGAATATGGCCTTGTAGCGTAAATATCACGTCACTTAATTATGCAGGCTTTCCCGGAAATCGTTTGTGCGCGGGTGTTGCCACAAATAATTATTTTCCTATTACCCAGCATTAAAAACTCAAATCATGATTTTACCACGCAATATAGGAAATTTAAAAAAAGAATGACAGATATCTCCCCAGATGTAACTGTAACTATAAAAAGTTTTTTTCATGACAAACATCCAAGTTAGATAATTTTTAAATTTTATTATTTTTCATATACTTTCTACAAATTCGATATAAAAAATGTTGCGGTTTGTAAATCTCGTGAGAGTTCGGGTAACTCACGTTCCGCTCATTGAATCGTCTGATGTGAGATTACGGTGAATGTGAGGCAAGTATGCACGTGTACAACTGTTATATACCATTTATCTAAACTATATACTTGCGACTTTCGATCGAATTTGCCGTTAAACATGATTAGGTGAAAGCGAAAGCTACCAAACAAATCCAAAGAAATAACAATTAATCAAAATTATCATTTTTTATTAATTTTCTTAATCAATTTCCTCAATCAATTATTTTATTGCCGTAATAATTGTAATCAACTACGAAGCCTAATTATTTTTCGAAAATAAAAAAAAATAGGAAATATTTTATAAAAATTAAAGTTATTTTGTAAAGGTCTCGAACAAAGTACGTACGTAGAGGATAGATATTGATCTAAGCTAGAGAGAATACCGGGAGAAGAAAATATATATATGTATATAGTTTGGCCTACATTTAGCGATAGATTTGCGCGCGCATTATCTACTTTGGATTCTTTCCCGCGCTTTAGTTCTGGCCCGGGGGCTTCTTGCTTCTATCGGAATTCATTGAACGTATGAATGTGATACACTCCTGATAAGGCGCCGACCTCGGGTTACCTGGCATCAGTTAAACCTCATATACTCATACTCATCCATACGTATATATTTAAATACAAACATAACGCAATTACATAAAACATCTTGAGTAAGATAAATATTTATTACCTGAAGAGTGACGACTGCAAACTGCAAATTGACGTCGATGCCCGAGTATCTCCAAGACATGGCAGTACTTCTTTACAAATATATTCTTCTATAAATTGCAATGATCTTCCTGATGCCGTGTAATCACAGTAAATAACTATAAAAAAAAAACACAATTTATATTTTATTGTTTATTGAAAAATAAATTTCTAGCTACAATTAACACTTAAAATTTGTTTTCATGTTTTACTGATATCATCATTCGTATCTTATTTTAATATTAAAGAGATAAATAAAATAGTTACATATTACACAAGATTTCTATTTGCTACTACACTGTCTGTATTTCAAGGACATAAATAACAAGGAAAGTTTCTATAATGAACTTGTAATGTGTCTTGGTTGAGTTAGTGAGATATGACCAACAGATTTTATGGTGTAAATATAGTAAATATATATAGATACCAAGCAAAAGAGAGAAAGAGAGAAAAAGAAAAGGGTGAAGACAATGACACATGTGAGATCTAATGATAAACCGAGTGAAAGAGACACCTTTGCTCTCAGTAATCGTGATTCTAAACCATCACGACTAAAATTTTTGTTGTTTAGTTTTAGGTGATAAGGAGAAATAGAAAATAGGTTATGAAAAAGTTAATGAGGGAATTTATCAGTGATTATTGAGAAAAAAAAGTCTCTAACTTTAATTAAATGACTTTTAACTTTTAAACTTTCGCTCATATATATGCTCTCAATAGGAACGTATCAACTAAATAACTTACTCTTTTTTATAAATTATTTTAATTTTACTTTTCTAATTAATTGGGTATGAGGAGAAAAAAAATTAATTTCTTTTTTGTATTTTGTCGCAATGACGTGGAAATTTATAATGAGGTTTTTATAATATAATAAAATTAAATATTAAAATGTAATTAATTTAATGACAGTAAAATATATTTGATGATAAGAAAAATAGCTTGAGGGCAAAGGGAACAGCAGATTAATGGATGTCTAATATGGAGCACTTAAAAAATAACTGATAGTTTTAGGTCATGGACGATGTTTTTGCAAATTGCTGGGGTTATAATCGGTAAAAACACTGGGAAACTGAGTACACTGATAAATTATTCAGATAAATATATGACGTTAGAGTATTAATATATATATTTAAATAAAATTAAATCAATTGATTGCGGGAGTATATAAATAATTTTTTTTTTAATTTCATTAATCAGATTTATACAAAAAATAAAATGTGACAATCAATAATTATTCATATTGTTTTTTTAAAACTTATATATGGTTTACGGAAAATATTCATTGGGTTAAATAAAACTAAATGTGATGATGTCACGGTATAAATATAGTAATTAATTAATTTTTATTTACTGAAATGAGAAGCTGACCTACGTCAGAATTCAATTAAAATGAATGACAACAATCGGCAAAATTTAATTGAAAAATTATGTAAAAATAGAAATTTAATTTTTTTTAAATTTATCATTATTTTTTACTTATTTATCAACTATTTTTGCTAGTTATATAAATGATCGCATGACGTTTACAATAATAAATTACATATTGAGAATAGAGTTTTATTGAATAGTGAGTAAAAAAAAAATAATGGCCTAAAGAAGGAAAAAAAGGTCTTGAGATCCTTGGAATTTTTAGTGACGTAAAATAAGCCGTATTCAAATGACCTTGAATTGGTTAATGATCTCATCTGACCGTGAATTTATTTGTCGGACTACAATAATTATACACCCGTGAATTATTAATTTGTTTTGAAAGATCAAATGCCTAAATTCCAATGTATAAATACTTAAACATATTCACATATTTATTTTTAACGCTCGACAATTTTTTATTATTAGACACAAATAGTTTCATTCTCAATACTATTGTTTTAATAACTTGAATTTATCAATGACGTTTAACATATTATCCACCAATCACTATTAGATACTATGAATCGTTTGGGACAATTAAATTAAATCAATGTCGAAAATTTATATTTAGAATTACCAATGACCATCCTCGCATACCATTTATCTAAACAGCCAATTACTCTATTTTTCTTATTTTATTTTTATACATAATTTAATTTATTTTTTAGTTTTTCATATTATACAGAAATAAACGAAGCCAAAAAATTTATAAGAATAAATCAGTGAAAAATACTGTCGGCCAGTTAAAATTCACTGATCGTCGGTAATTTTCACTGATTGATTTTAAGAAAGTACTGACAATTTAAATTAAGTAATGGTAACTAATTTTAACACTCAGCCACTTAATTCACGATAAATAAAAACAATCTATAAATTTTAAATCATTTAAAAAAAAAAAAAAATGACTGCAGGGTTTCCATGCAAAAATGGAATAGTCAGGAACCCATTAAATGCGCGAACGCCAGCTGGTACTTTGCAAAGCTTTGATAATTTTAACGAACCCGGCCAACAGTCTAAATCCGTTTTTCCGGGTTCTTTTTTAGAGATCCATTAAATAAACACCCATTTACACAACCTTTAAATATTTTATAATAATTTTAAAATAATAAATACATAAATTTATTGTCTTATTATATAATTATTTATTGTTTATCGTCTGGTAAATACATAGATTAGAACAACTTAGACATCAATTGAAGTAGAAATAGCCAGTTTTATCCAGCTTAAATAAACAAATTTTGTTTTAAATATTCAAATACTCAAATCTATATTTTAATTAATCGATATTTGCGAATAAATCATTTTTATTAATGTAGAAATAATAATATTACTAGTGATGGATATAGACAGGATTTAAACGGAAGTAGAGAAAGACAATATTTTATTCTATTCATATATTATATATCAAGTAAGATATGAATACAGACAAATCAAAAGTTGAGAAAGACAAGACAAGTAAAGTAGAGTAACAGTTGAGTCAATATTTTCAATAGAAATAGATAAGTATATTATAATTATTATTATTATTATTTTTATTTCAATAATTACTTTTATAGAGTTCGAAGAAATAGGCTAATTAAATTTAATCGCGTTTGACCCAATTAATCGTTAAATTGTCACTTTTCTTCACAGTCTTTTTTTTTTTTTGTTTTTTTTTTTTATCAAGTACGCGACAATTATTAAATTGTTTTGTAGCAGTAGTACTAGCTGTGTGATGATTATACGATTTTATAAGACTGCGGGTAATAAAACGATCAGATTCGATTAATCTTCAGTTCAATTGGTCATTAAAAGTATTTAATTGCTGTGTTGTCATAAATTTTTTTTTTTATATTCCTATTATATTTATTTGATGGTAGTAAATATGATGAAATAAATTATTGGTTACTTCCTGTGTGTTATATGTATATATGGTATAATTTTGATGTACATCATTTTTTTTTTGTATATATGTAATAGTTGTTTAAAAAATGTAATGTAATATAAGAGGAGAAGTACTAATATAATGGGAGGGTCATTATTTTAATCGAATTTTATTAATCTCGCGACCCTTTTGACCCAATTTTCAAGTCAATAGTCGCTGAGGGAAATTCAAACGGATAAAAAAAAAGTTTTAATAAAATTTTGCTGACTAATAAAATTGACTTCGGGGATATTATTAATAGACAGAAATTTTGACAACTTTTATTTTTAAAAATTTGATGGCAAAAACTTTTGAATAAAGTATAAATAGATAGTAATTTAAATTTTTATTGAATTTAAAATAAGAAAATAAGGAATTTTCATACTATTTTTATAACAAAATACTTGGCAGTGATTTAAATTTATAAATATGTGTACACAAATATTCAAGTTAAAATAAATTTTCAATGATTACGAGGACAAGAAATAGAATGACAAGTGAGAATAAAAGTTTTTGTATTAATACCTATTTGGTAAATTTTCTGCGGTACCCGCGTACATACTGACACCAAAGGTAATCAAAAGATTAAGAGTGCGAAATATTTAACCACCGAGATATTTAACCATCGCTATTCTTCGTTGATTGTACTTGGGCAAATTTATTTCCATACACCATCAACCACGTGGGGTCCAACTGCTTCATAATGAGCTACCAAACCAACCCGGGAATATAACCAGCGTCAGCACATTTGAAGGCACTCGTACCTTTATTCACTCCTTACATTAAATAAACTTTAATTTTATTATTATTATCAATATTAATTTCCTTCGTTTATTATTTTAATTATTTATTGTAGCAAGTATGTTCCACTTTAAAATAGTAACTAAAATAATTTAATTTATTATGATGGTATATTAGCTGAATATTTAAAATTTTTTTATTTTTAAGTCTATACATTTGTACAAGCAGAATTTTCGTATGCTCTAACTTAAGAAAAAAAAGTTGATTAAACCAAGAGAAAAATTTCTTGGGAGAGTAGTTCGGTGCTCGCCACTAGATGGCGCCTACTCAAATTTAAAATAATAGTAAAAAAAAAAAAAATTAATAAACAGGTCGCGGGTCATACGCCTAAAAATATTGACCGGCTTTTTGACTTGGTGGTATTATCGGTTAACTAAATTGGCTGTTGCATGTTCCGGTTAATGCTCCTAAGTCGACTATTAAGACTTATATTTTTAGACCACTGGACATTCATTCAACATAACTCTTCATCTTTATCTTGTTCAAAACAATTAAATATATAGATAGATTCAGGAACTCGGGATAAAATTACACTATTTTCAAGCAGATCTTTTGTTTTCTATAATAAAATGGAACATTGGAAAAATTTTGGAATAGTCAACCTGAAACGGTTAACTTACCTTATTTTTTCCTAAATTGTGTTATTTACTTTTAGAATTTTAGTCAAAAAACTCTGCCCATATATTTTTCAAGTGAAACATAATTTAATTAATTTTGGAATACAAGTCATTTTTTTTTTAATGTAAAAAGAAAGAAATAAACTAAAAGGGAGTGGAATAGAGTAGTACTAATTGAATTATTATATATTATTTTCCGCATAATTGAATATTTCATACTACAATGACGGCTACTGGCTGCTGTAATATCGATCCATTTAAATGTATACCAGCTACCTTATTCATCCTACAGAGTAATTTAATCTGATCATGCAAAAGTTCAATGAACGATTTTGCTCCAGACTCAAATAATCATTACCCCCAAAAACTAATCAAATAATTATGTTTTTTTTTCATTCTCGATAATCAGCTTTTATAATTTAAATCACTTGATAAAAGATATATTAAATATGATTTATTTAAAATGGCTAGATTGAGTAGGTAACTAACCCTAGACAAAAGATTTTAAGTACAATTAAAAATTTTTAAATAATTACATAAAGTGGTAAATGGTATCCTTTTTGTACATCCATATATATAAAATATAAATATATATCAGACGAGGTTAATGGACTTGGTTGTTATATTGTCGAGCTTACATGATATTTTTAAAACTGATTTATCAACTAAGAGACACAAGTTAAAAGCTTTTCCACTTTGTTTACATCGATCAAGTTATAATAAGATCAGATAATAACAATTCGTGACAATTGTTTTTTTTTTTTTTTTTCATTATATAGAATATATATATATTTTAAAGTGATGCAGTGTGTAACGAGGTCATTCGTGCAGTAGTTCATTGGCCTAAGGTGCTGACAAAGCACAGTCTGAGCTTTTATATTTATTGAAAAAAAAAATAAATAATAATAATTACAATAAATTACTAGAGATCTTTTAAGTTATTCAGTTTTTTTATAAGTACTTGTTATTTTTATAATTCAATTTTTTATTCAATAAAAAATTTTGTCCATGCATACATATATACTAATAGTATCAATAATAACCATTATCATTATCTTTTAATGTTCAAACTGATTTCTGTAGCAATTACTGGTATTAAATATCGATTCTAATGCTACTGTGGTTTAATTTTCTGATGACGTAATTAAATTTTAATACTAATGACAATTCTCTCCACTGATTACTATAGTATATGATATATTTTAAAAAATAAAATTAACAGTAGGATTATATTATGAAAATAAAAGTTGGATTATTTTTATAGTCAAATAAATTTATTGGTTGGTGTAAATAATAAATGGCCAGTGGAAATATCTGCAGCGCAGTTTGTTAAATAAATAAATAAATTTTCTCACGACTTTAATTGAACAAACTGTCTAGGCAATAATGCAAATATCTAAGCTCACGTGTCTCTATGACACTAGAGACTTTGTACTCATATATATTTATAATGAGGAAATCGAAATTACCAAGTCATGAAAACATTTATGATCTTATGAAATAATTATCTGGATATTTTCATGAGCTAGTTCACCGTCAAAAATTTTAATATTTCATAAAAATAAATTTATTTTATCACCGATAATCTATTTAATCTTACTAGATTATATATTTAATAGTAATTTTATTATGCAAACATTTAATAAAAAATAAAATAATTTAAGACCTGCAATATAAAAAGTTAAATATCTGATAAAAAAAAAATATTGCCCGTGTAAAAACGCATTGCGTTTGCGATTCAATTGCACTCTTACAAGCAATTCCGACTAGTTAAGAATTTACTTACGTCTTTCACTCATATCAACACACAGCAGACATCTCGGCATAACCATAATATACAATATATATAAATAAAGTTATATTCATGTAACGTATGTGTGAAATATAAAATGTCTTACGTTTAATTGGCCGTTCAATTGTTGAATCTACTCAAGTAAAATTCTTATAATAACATACCATTAAAAAAAATGTTTATTTATCTCACATAAATAAAACATTACATATTTATCTTAATAATTTATTACGTTCTATCTATTACTCAATAATTAATAAGTCATAACAAGTGATTAATGGATTTATTTTTTGATTAAAAAAACAAAACAACGTTAGTTTTAAATTCTCTCGTCGCGAATTATTTATTTATTTATTATAATAATCATTAACACCCTGTAAATGCCTTCTTAATAGATAGCTATATCAACTTTTTTTTTTTTCTTAATAGTTTTAACATCATTAATATGCACGATATACATGGATACCTTTAATACATATATATATATATATTTTCCAGTTGCACTGACGCTTACGGCAGATAACGTGCCACCTTACGTAACTATATATATATATATATATGATGCACGTTTCATTTGTATGCGATATATATGTAGATGTTACATTATTTTGTATTAGGTGTTGGTATATATTTTAACAAATGCTTGTATGTAGATAATTTTGTCGATATATATATGTATATATGCAAATTATATACATATATTTATATGTAGTTGAGCGAAAGCAAAAACATAAAAAAAACAGGAAGAGTAAAAAATTATTTATAATAAATTTACGTGTCAATTAAATTAAAAAAAAATTTATATATATATATATTATTATTGAGATACTATTTTAAGAATATGTAAATTATTTATATAAACTTTCTTGCAACTTATTCTAAGAATAAAATAAGTTTATATAATAAATATAATTTTAACTTCAAAGTAATTAAATTTTTTTTTAAATTTTTCATTGATAAAATGACTTTTAAATTTAAGAAAAAAGAAAAAGTTTAATGAAAATAATTAGTGGCATGATGTTAATTTGCGTAGTTAAATCAGTGAGAGTTTGGCATAAGTTAAGTATGATTTTCCTATAGTATGACTCGTCATATATTTAGCACGTGACATTGAATTTGAGTAATAATAATAATAATAATAATAATAATAATAATAATTGCAATAATAAAATTGTGATTGGACGACCTTAGCTATAACAATTTTAACTGTGTGCTATGTGCGTAAACAACTCGTTAACTATGATCAAATTTCCTAAACTTTTCCTACGTAAACAGCGGAAAATTATTTCGCATTCACTCATACGTATAGTACTGCGTATCTAATGAATTCCTTTAACCATTACAAGTTGTTTTCAATATTAGTAAATAGTCTTACGTTAAAACGACAAGTAAACAATCGATTAAAATAAAAAAATTTCAACTCTTTATCGTTATTTATCGCGACAAGCCAATTAACTAACGAAGCTTGTATTTAAAAAAACCCGATTTAAATTTAAAAAATATTAGTATTATTAGTTTATATTAGCACTTATGTGGTTAGAAAAATACTATTGGAAGTATGTAGAAATTTTTTATTAATCACTGCATAGAATAGAAATAATACAATATTGTTTTTAAAAGATAAGACACGTTATAAACGTGAGCTCTCTATTGATAATTATCAATGTACATTTTCATAGCCGTGTAACTTAAGAAACGGGAGTAGTTCGGTGCTAACATTTGTAGTGTCCCTGGTAAGAAACTTATTTCAAAAGTTTTATATTCAAAATATGATATTTTTCTGTTATACAAATTATTTAATATGTATGAACGACTCGATCGCAAGATAATCGCTGGACACGGAAGTTGGGTTACACCTGCCATGATGCCAAACTGTTTATTCAGTGAGCTCTCTATGGTATATTATAACTTTATAATTTTATATTTGTGCGCTCAAACAGTGACTCATACCCACGAATAACTGTAGACTGACAAGTAAGATAGATGAGCTTTGCTAGGCAATAAAAAAAATATATATATATGTTGGAATATAGTCAACAAAAAGATCATCAGTTAGTACAAGTATTTTAGAATCTGGTGATTTAAAAGATCACAGTCTACTTGTACGCTGGTAATTTCCGGTAATATTTATTAAATGGTGATTCGAAGCCAGACTCTATCGAGACGATAAATATTTTTTTTAATAATATTATGTATTATGTATTAATATATGCATTTTCATAAGTACTTTTTCTTCTCGGTGTATATACTTTGTATTTATTATACTATACAGAGCACAGTCATCTCAATGGTAACATTAGAAACGGTGATAGATTACAAACAGCGGAAATAAATACATAAACATTATTTCTAGCTTGTGTCATGTCGTGGCTTATTACTTTCATCTAAGCCGCTGCTCGTAAATTATTTAATGCCTTTGACTATTGATTGCCTGTTATATATTTAAAACAACCAACATTTTATCGAGTCATTAAAAATGAATTATTTTTTAAATTTGCCTCCAATAAATTCAAGTGTAAATATTTATTATTTTTTTTTTATTTAAATATACCATCGATTTTCAAAAACATTGTGATTTATTGTTATTATTTTTTTTTTTTATTTTGTTTATTAATTTAATATTTTAATGGCAGAAGAATTTTAACCAGAATAAAATATTTTTTTAAAAAAGTTAATAGGCGGAGTTAAATGTGTGATTGGTAAATCGTTGATTTTTTAGGTGAATTATACAAAAAATAATTAACCTTGAAAATTAAAACGTTTAGTTAACGAGTAATTAATTGATTTTATATACAGTTGAGAAAACAAGGTATGAATGGAAATTGCCACTTGGCCAAGATTTTGTCTGATTTAATGCCAACCACATTTTGCCGGTTTCTTTATTAAGAACAAGTAATTTACACAATATGTACACACTTTCTTATTAAATGTTAATTTCAATGTGTTTGTATGTATATATCTTCGACTGTAATCAATAACAAAAGAAAAAATATTTATTTTTTTGATAGTTCAGAAATTCAGATCCATTTTTTCCTTCTTTTAAACCTCTGTAAGTTGTGCTCCTTTTAAGAGCCGGTTTATCGTAAAATTTTAATCATTTCAAGCTAACAAATGATGATAAAAATATTGTTTTAATAAAGTGTGACTGATATATAATTCAAGGGTCAATAATCGTTAATCAGAGCAGAAGTTAATTAAGAATAAGGAAAAAAAAGTTTATTTGATAAATTCGAGCTTGTGCCGAATTTTTAAATAACAGACTAAAGTACTTTTTTCTTTTTTTTTTTTTAAGTTTTTTAAATTCAAAGATAAAAATGATCTTCTCATTGTCATAACTCATAACCAATACTTTTTTTAAATTATGTCGCTAAAACTTGATTCCTTTAGCTCATAGAGGGAATATCGATATTTAATTTTATTTTTATTCATTATCAATTTTTCACTTGATTAATTATTTATTTTTTTTTTTTATTGATTTGTAGCTAAATATATAAATTTTCACAATTTGCCTTCCTATTTATTTATAAATGAAAAACTTCAAGGTCAAAAAAGTTTAAAAAATTAATTGCATCTACAATTTGACATTTCAATGACGCATTTTACAATTAAAAAATCTACATAATTTACTAAAAAATTGAAAGAAAAATTTTCTTTTTTATTTACATCGTCATAAAATAAATAATTGAAAAAAAAATATTAAACTTTTCGAGCCGCAAAATTTTTTACAGACAAAAATAAATGGAGCCCATGTCTGCATATTTAAAATTTTTTTTTCTAAATCAACAATGTTAAATGTAAATAAAATTTAGTTAAAAAAAGCATGGGTTGTACTACTGTGTAACATAACATAACAAAAAAAAAGCCGGTCATCTCATGTGCACGTGGTTTTTAAAACACGGTTTGGAGGTCACGAGTAGGCGCGACACATGCATACGTCATACTCGCTCTGCAGCTTCAACTTGTTTTATATTATTTTTATGTCCTGTTGCCTGTTGCACTATACCATACGTTCTTATATTATGCTCCATACCCTTCATCATACCATATGATAATAATAAAATAATACTGCATATAGCACACACTATACATAATATACCATATAAGTACGTTCAAATAAAAAATTTTATACCGATGCAATGCAATTTTAGAGAATGTATTAACGTATGTACATACATGACATACATACATACATTTATTTCTCTAAGTACACTCTGTGACTTTATTAATACTGTGAGCAAGTCGATTTTGATTTGAATATTCGATTTATACTTTATAAATATATGACAAAGTCGAATAAAAATAATTAACCCAGTTAAAATTAACATAAAAAGGTCGTGTTATTTATTAAAAGTATTTTATTGACTTTGTTTTTAATTTATAAATTAATTATTTATTTTATAAGCTAAATTTTTATGATGATAAATAAATAAATATGATTTATATTAAATGTCAATAACCGAATAACATGAGTATAATAAAGACAAGTTGGTTGTTATGATTTATATATTTATCAAATTTTTTTTTATCATTATCAGTGAGTAATAAATTTTAAAATATATACATAAAATTGTCTTCCGTATAGTTAGAAATAATAAAAAAATTAAAAATATGTCAAAGTACAATCGTCATCTTATGCTTTCTCTTTTTTATTCACTCATCAAATGTATATATATTTATACAAACGAAAAGTTACGCATGGGTATAGTATTTGACTCAGTATAGTGTAAACAAGCGGTGATGTCATTATTTTCAGTATGAAAAAACTCGTTTATGTATATTAAAAATATGTTAATTTACAAGTTGATAAAACATGCACATACTTTAACATACAATAAAAAAAACTGTTTATAATAATTCGATTATCATTTTTTAAAATATTTTACACTTAATTAGCTAAAATTTGGATATTGCAGATTTGTTAATTATCAAAGTTATTTTATATTGTAAAAAAAATTAACAAAACACAATTTAGAATGTTTTCGTAAAAATTATAATTACACTTACAAATTATGAATATTTTTTATGATAAAAATTAATTTTTTTTGTTACACGATATTAGTTGGAATTTGATAAAATGGAAAAAAACAGACGGATGAATTTTATTTTATTTTATTTTTTTATTTTTTATTGTAATGCTGATGAATCACGCGTTTTCATGCACTTTGCGTCGAGGACATTCAAGACATCAAGACATTGTTTTTTTTTTAATTATATTGCAAAAAATACAATAGTAGTTACGAGTGTCATAAAAAAGTAATCTTTACAATTTGTTGAATACCGATAATTGTTAAATGTTTTGCAGCAATAGATAATTAATAGAGTAGTAGTCAATTTTTTAATTCTTTATTACGGCAGTTCTATTCGAGTTAAAATGTTGGACCAAAAACAGATATCGGCTTGTCCAAGTATAAATAAATTTATAAAATGCCTTGATATTTATTTATTTTATTATTATTAACTTCCATTAATTGAAGTAAAAAAGTTTGATGAATTGCAAATATTAAAACAATAATTAATATAAATTACGAGTTGCGAAATTATTTAAAATATTTATAATCAACAGCACTTTGAATAATACTTAAATTTATAAAATAAATCATCATATTAAAAAAGTATATGTATTAACGTAAAGTTAAATGAAAATTTAAATACACGTGCAATGACCTTTCAATATAGCTAATAAGTGAATCACTTAAGCACTGGAAAAGCACATAAAGAAAAATCACTGACTTAAGTTAAAGAATTAATAATTATTCATCAATATAATAACGTACAATAAGAAAAAATAATACTTTTGTTAACAAGCATTTCCCGGTTAAATAATTTCTCGATACTCATTAAGAGCTAGGGTGAATGCTCCCAAATTCGGTTATTTAGAGCAGTTACTGCACTTGTTGGGTTTCCTTATAAATAACAATGTCTAAAATACTTATTAGTTGAAGAAAAAATAAAATAAAATTCCGGTACAGGCAAATTTTAGGAATACCTTCTTTATATTATTGTTTCAAATCTTTTACATGATATAAAAAATTGATTTTTCCTTTTTTTTTTTTCGAATATTAGATATTTTGAACATTTTTTATAATTAATGTTGTACATACGGCTGCCCAAATTTAAAATCCAATATGAGAAAAATTTTTTGATATTTCTACATTTTACATTAAATTTACGAAAAAACTAAGATATAATTATTAAGTAAAAAAAATTTGTATTGCAATCGAAATTTGTATAAATGCAAAAGTTTGAAATTTCGTCGGAAAATATTAAAGTTTTAAATTATTTTATTATATTGTATTCTGACTGTAAAGATGAGTAATTTAAAATGAGTTTAATAATACGATCGAAGTCTAGTACGATAAAAAATGATATTGTTGAATGCGTGGTGCACGCGTGGCAATCACGAGAGACAACATTTGGCTCATTATTATACTGTATTATTACTTTAGTTATTTGCAGATAAAATGCCCGTGTCGCACTCTGCAAGTGATAAAACAAAACAAGATTAAATTATAAAAATGTGTTCTCTGTATGTTTGAACAGCAACTGTGTCTACAAAAATTTATTTTAATGTCGATAAAAAAAAAAAACTTATAATTTCAATGTTATCGAAAATAATTTAAAAATTTAATTTCATACAATCACAAATAATGTTTTTGTTTATAATTTTGATTGCCCGTGATTTTAACAGAACAATTTATTATTTTAATTATCATTGTCATTGACTTGGATTGATAAAGAAAAAAAATTTAATTCAATGCTAAAGTTAACGATGATGTCTTTATATAAACATACATATATAAATCAAGTCCTGTCACTAAGGGGCTAAAACCAATGATAATAATAATTAAAAAATAATAAATATAATGTTACTTTTAATTGTAGGTCAAGGAAAACCAACTTTAATGTAATCTAATGTGTAAAACTGCTTCAATCTAAATTTTTTTTTTCATTTCACAAATCTTATAAATTTGTAATTCCTCTATACATTTAAAATAATTTAATTTATTTTCTTACAAATAACTCTATTCAGCAGCAAAATAACTTGATAAATAGACAAATAAATAAATCATCTTATCTCATGTAATATTCCCGCGAATTATAAAAAAATAACATCCTATCGAGATAACGATAGTGATCCATAAAAAATGAAAACAAAGTCGTAAAATACTACAGTACAGTGATAGTACAGAGAACATATTGTCTGCAATAGATTATTCAAACTTTATCATAACTAACCCGTATCTTTTCATCCAATTATTATTATTATCACCTCAAGCTAACATAAAAGAAAAAAAATATATATTTTTTAAATTAAAAGCCAAAACCAAAATTACCATCTAATATAATATTTACGCAATTTAATTGTCGGCGTCCTGCAGTCTACTCAACTTCAAGTGCTTACGCAATTGCTGGTTTGCAAACTTACTAATAATTTATCATCACAACCTGAGGAATCGGCATCAAAACAAAATAAAATAAAAAAAAAAAACAAACGCGACTGTTATTTGGTCACAGTCATATTAATTTCGATACAATGATGATAATAATAATATTTGTATATAATGTCTGATTGATTATTAAATGTGATTAAGTGATTACGTTAATGAAGCAAAGCGTCGCCGCGCAGTCTATCAAACAAAAACTTATGGCCGATGATCGCATCAGCTGCTACTTGAATTCAATACTTTTTATACATCCATCATTGCATAACAAAACCAGACAATATATATATATATAATAAATTATTGCTTTTGATCGGTGGACATTGAATGCCGCAACCAGATGTAGATAAAGTTCTTCCGGTTATGATATACTACCGGCACGAGTTTAATTAATTTAAATAATTATTATTTTTTCTTTTTTAAACAAACATTCATTGTCATCTGACCAATATTGACATTTTATTTAAAATCATAATAAGTTATTACAAAAAATAAAATAAAAACATAATCTTACCTTTCCTGCGCCCGAATGGTCCAAAGAAGGTCCCATTTTTTCCAATTATATTGTCATCAATGTATTTAAGTAATTTTGCTGTGTCTTCGCCTTTTTTTGTAGCTATTGACTTGGCCAGTGCTTTAGATTGAACAGTTTTTACTGTCTGTTGATGGTGTTGCTGTAACAGCAACTGTTGCTGTTGAGGAATAAGTACTTGTGTTGTTGTTGTTGTTGTTGTTGATGTTGTTGATGTTGTTATTGTTGCAGCTGCTGTTGCGGCTGTTACTGGTGTACTTATAACTGTACTTCCGGAATTTACTGGCGATGCAGCTTGACTTAGTAACACATTGGTTTCTTCAGGCAAAGAGCCAATACGCCTCTGCTGCGTGCTGGCCCAGCCCTTGCTCGAGATCTTCACCGAGCAACTCATTCTATCATAGTACAATTTAAATAAACTATACACTGACTTTAACTAATTAATTAATTAACAACAACAAAAATAATTTAAAACCTTGGTAACTAAACTACACTACGCGTAGAGTTGTTTATTATTTTTATCACGTCACAATGTAATGGAAAACGTATACTCCTGGTGGAATTGTCCAGTGAGGTCCAAGTGGCAACATAAATACACGATTTACCCACTTGGAATCTTACAGCAATTACGCGGATTTATTATTATTATTTTTATTAAATGGAGTAGGAATCTCTCAATTGATTAATGACAAAATTACCACCTGGTGCATCTAAAACCGGTTGCTGCTCTCGGGAAAATCTTTTAGTTCATCAAGCTCCAAACAAACCGATTCCAATATTTTATTATTTTTTTTAAATTTTATTTTTTGCTCCCATTTAAATGCCACTTTATCACAAGTAGTTTAGTTTTTTTTATTTATCAGTCACAACTTTTAGTGTCAGCGAGTAAATAATACAAGCAGAAGACGTATAATAATGATAGTAAAAAACAAGAGAACTAGTTTCTATCACACACAATAACCAAAAGATCCTTCAATGCTGTACCAGTAGCAGTGCCAGCAACCAGCAGCTGGGGACACCAAGAAAAAGAGACTGAAGTGAGAGTGCGCAAAAGTGAATGAGCTGCTGAGAAGAAGGGGTTGCTCGATATAAAATATACACACACACAGACAAATTATTTATCTATATATGTATATACATGTACCTTACAGTTTAGTACTCCTGTCCACAGATTCAAGTCGATAATCAAATGCGCGTCTCCGTGCTAGATATTACACAACACCAATTAGTCTCAATAAGAAGAAAAAAAAAAAAAAAACAATATAATCACTTTCTTATCGATAAATCTTTTATCGGAATTACTTAAACTTAAGTCATTGATCTCATACTTGATAATATTTTAAAAAAAAATTAATAACTTTTTTTTCCAAGTACGAAGATAAGGAGAAGCGTCGACAGGTGAGTAGGACACGTGAAATAGGAATTGGTACTCACAGCTTGAGGTACGCGGCTAGACTAACTGTCTGGCAATCAGACTTGGAGCTCGCGGTGGCTGGTGCTGCTGGTCAGGTTTGTCGAGTTGCCTTCTATTCTATCCTCGTATTCTATCGTATCGCGCTTCTTGGCCCGGAGCAACCACGTGACGTCATCGCGTCATATATCCAGACCGCGCACGCGCAGCCACACATTGTCTTGGTCTTACTATACACTACTATATCTACTAGCAGAAACGTAATATAATAATAATAATAGATATAGATAAATAAAATAGAAATAGAGATAGAGATAGAGAAATATATATTATTAATGATTATGTATACATTGTCCGTGTAATTTCTTGACAAGTTTACAGCTCTATGTAATGATGGTAGTGATGGTACTCTTGTTTCAGCTTGTTATTATGAGAAAATTTTTATCATACAATATCGACTTGCGCTCTCTTACTTTTCCTTTTCACTGAACCTCGGTGTTGGAGGTTGAAGTCTGATCCAGTCAGATCGTCAACTAGTCACCCCATTTTATTTTTACTCATTTGCCCCGAGTGCCTCAACTCCTCGACTCCTCGAGTCCTCGAGTCCAGTGTCCTGTGGATCCTTGCCTTGGCCTTAGAATATTTTTAATCCCTATCATCCCACTCGAGCTCTACTCCTGAGATTCTGAGTAGGACACGGGTAATAAAAAAAAAAAAAAACCTTGATGTTCTATATAAAAATATTTATGACTTAAAGACATCAGAGTTAGAATTTAAGTTTAAGTTATAGACCAGACGCAGACGCAAACATATTGCAAATGCACTTTGTCATGTGTATTTTTGTCACGTGTTTGGTTTATCTGTCGGGTCACTGGGAAATTTAACGTTTATTGTCGTAAATGAGGTCAATGCAGCAAATTATGGAAATAAAATTTTTACATAATTATTATTAATAATATTTAAATAAAAATAATAGTCATACATTTAAATACATTGTTTTGTTGGTTTATAAGTATGTATTAATTGGTAATAATGTAATATAATATTGTAATATTGTTGGTCTGATGGTTATCCATAATTTTTGGCGAGTGGAATCAAGACATTGAGCCAAGAATAATAATTTAACTTGGCAACGTACAAAGAGATAATTCATGTGTAATTTTCTCTTCCCGAGTACCACCGGAACTCAAATGATCCATGATATTTAATAATCATTCAGAGATGAATCATAACTAAAATATTATAAAGATTCTTTTATCATTCCGAAATTTTCTACGAATCACTTATAAAATAATTTTTATTGCCAGTTGGTGGGCTATTATCGTCAATTAAATTTATTAATCTATAAATTGCATCCTGTTTTAATTGAGTAACAATACCACTCTGTACCTACTGATACTTGACTACTTGTTTCGAAATTTGTGAAATAGTATCTGTAGGGTACCAGCACCTTAAGGCTACCGATCGCGTCATGTATTTTTTTTTTAGGAAGTGACTAATTGTGGTCATATGCGACACAGTTATAAAAATATATATGTGTGAGGTGAATATAGAGTGCCCTTGAAACTTGAAGATACACAGAATTTGAATCGTTACAGTTGGGCTTGCGCTAATAAACGTCCTGTAGCGAGTGTATAGAAAGCATCGATCGAAATGTGCTACGATGACTTTGATTCTGTTTAATGATTTTGCAAACTATTTTACGCTTTTAAATCTATTTTTTATAATTTTTTTTTCTTTTTTTTAAAATGATAAATTTTTGTATTTGACCTACAGATTACTGACTTTTTATTATTTGGTAAAATGAACCTCTATTAGAAAAAAAAATGTATTGTGTAATAAAATAAATTTTCATGTCAAATTTAGAAAATAAAAAACTTGAAATTTTTTCAGATCTCAAAAATATAATAACAAAAATAGTATTTAGTTGTTGTATATAATTTTTGTCTATAAATATTCTAGAAAAATATATAGTGGCGAGTCGAAGTAGACGATTGCAATTCGCTTTATGACGCACGAATGAACATCAACCTTGAACTTGAAGATGTGATAATTCACAGCTGGCTCGCGTAGCTGGAACAAACTCGCGACAATTTTGCTCGTATATGTCCATACCGTAATTATAGTTTTATAAGAATTATACTTTAAACTCATTTTTTCATTTGTAAAAACTTTATCTTGAATATATTTGACAAAACATTATTTTATTAATTAACTTTTTTTACAATTATGCGTGACAATGACCCGATCTCAACATATAAAATAAAAAAAATTCAATGCCAACAAAATAATAATATTTTTCGATAATTAAATGTATCACAAATTACAAAAAAATATATACATATATATATATGATGAATGACCCAGTTAATAAGTTATTAAATTTTTTTTTTATTAAAAATTAAATCTGAAATGATCGGCAATATCTTGGCGCAACCTGACCCTGAACTTAATTTATAAATATTTATGTTTCCCTCATGATATATAATATACTTCAGATAGCCATTGACAAATATAATTACGGATCACTTAAAATATAAAACAAAGAGTAATTAGTAACCAGTAATTAGTCCGTAACATATTTATTTAATAAAACCCGATCAACAATAAACACAAATTAATATGTATATATATTTTTTGGCATGATATGTTGTTTTGTTAAACGCACGTGGCTGTAAGCCATTTTTACTCTTCATCTCACGTCTTAATATACAAAGTATCTACAGGTATATAGATATATACGATATATTTATATGACACGCAGACATACTTGGATATGTACACAAGCAATTTAATCACACGAGACGTGACAGTTTTACCACGCATTGGTCAATATCATTTATAGCCTCGTTGCCAAGCAAGTTTCTCGTCGTCTACTGAGTAATTGCATCAATAACTCCGCTTTAATCGTAACATCTATGTACGTAAATATATTACACATCTTACTGTTTAACTCGTTCCTAAATTTATTCCTCTATTCTATATAAATATTCTATTCTTTGATTATATGTATCGTCGTTCTAAGTAAAAAATCGTCCAACTCCATTTTTTTAAGTTATACAGGAGAACTAAAAAACAATAAAAAAAAATTTTAATGTCAATAGTATGCAGATATTTTTTTTGTTCAGGATTTGATTTCTTTTACTAATGTGCATGGAAAAAATATTTTTTATCTCAATTTTTGTAAAAATAAGTTTGCTCTTTTGTACAAGTTAGGCGGTTTTCATGCAACACCTTTAATAACGTACAAATTTTGAATATTTAAAACAAAAATATAATTCAAGCATTAGTTATGTATATTACGACGATTGCCAACAAAAAAACCAAATTCTAAAAAATTTGGAGTTTGGTATAGTTATCTACTGAGAACTACAATATATATACTATATTTTTTTTAATTATCGTGTGTTATCAATTGACTTTTAATTAATAAAAAAAAAACACTGATAATTAAAGAGATAATGTGATTAATAGAAGATTTTACACGTGCGCTGATAAATCGATTTATATTTAATACCTATTTGGTGAATTTTAACACAGTTATCTGCCTTGAGCTCGGATTACCCATGGTCAGAGTACCTTTAAAGCTGATAATATTACCCCACCTAGCTGATGTTTCGTCATATCATGTTTATCTTTACTACTATATTATTGATCCACATATATAGATACTGGCTATTAAATACTCGGTTTTCGTGTTTATTATTTATCTTCGACCCAAAACTACGCAGGTGACACGCCTGGATGACCTTTAAATTTTTTCATTTTTATAAAAGTCCAAGAATAAATTTTTTTTTTTTTTTAATACAAATCATCTACGGGGTTTCATTGCAATTGTTTAATCAATGATGTGAAAAAATTATCCATGGTTACTGCGTTTGTTTCAATTGATGAGTCTACCGTCTGAAGTCGGGTATTTTAGTTGAACTGGTGTTGACCGAAACAGTTATTTCAAGATTTATTTATACTTTGAAACACGATAATTTTTTTTTTACACATGCGAAATTTATATGAGTTAAAATTACTGAATAACGGTATAATATTATTATTTTTTTAAACCAAAAATGCTCAAGTTTCCGCCGACTACGCCGCAGGATCTCAAGGTCGCCGCTTGCATCGAACGGAAACGACGAAATGAAGAAGCCAGAAAACTCAGAATTTTTGATCCCCGTTGTCAAATTAAGGTAAATTTTTATTTATTTCAATAAAAATTGAAAAAAATTACTATAAAAAAAAATTTTTGAAAATACCCACAAATAAAAATCTACTTATTTTTATCCTGAAAATAAATAAAAATTTTTTAAATTTGAATTTTAGCATTCAAAAAATTTTTAAATGTAAAAAAAAATGGCGCCCACTTTTGTCTATTTATAAATATAATTAATTTGCAATACAAAGGTGCGAAATAAATTTGTATTTTTTTTTTTTTTTGCGCAAAACAAAATTTGAAACGAAGATTAATGTTCATTAAATTGATAAATATCCATGAGAAATATAAATGATAAGAAACATGTAAGTTGTATGTAAAAAAAAATTATTAAAATAAAATGATATCTTAGGTTTCATTAATCTTTCATTTTCAAGAGATTAATAAATATTTAAAAGCATTATTATTATTGTTTTTTTATTTTTTTATTTGAACCGACTAATGTAGATATGAAAGAATTTTATTTATTTATTTTGGTAAAAGTAAAAAATAAAGTCAGTTACTCGAAATATATCCACATATATTTATTTATTTTTTGAAAATATATTTATACTTTTTATACATTGGTACTGCAGATAGACAAAGAGTTCTTGGACAAGCAAATAGAAGAAAAAGAACGTTTGCGTCAGCAAGAACGAGAACGAGAATGCCGGATGGATGAAGCTCTGGTGGTTAGCAGTAAGTTTGCAATGATGCTTGAGAAGCGGGAAGAAGAGGTTTGTCATACTCATGATTAAATTTTTTTCTCATGTAATCCTCACGCATTATCTTTTGCAACTGATATACTCCATAACATATACTGGTACTGCGCATTAAAGAGCCCATTCAATTTGATATTTGATAGCTTGAAAAAAAATAAAATAAAATAAAATTTAACTACATTTTAAAAAATAACTTGATAATCTTAAATAATACATATATTTATTTGTCATATTATTTTACAATAAATATTTTAAATTATATTTTAAATTTTGATAAATAGATATAATCGTTGTTAGAAATGTTTATTAATTCTTAAGTAATGATCTAGTTTCATAGCTTTTAAGGGTTTAATTAACGTTCTAGGAAAGGAAGAAGATAAATCGTAATATAAATTCATATCGCAAAATCCATCAACGTCCGCAGGATCGCCGTGACTTTGATCTTTATGATCCCGATAATTTAAAAAAATCATTGCCAGCACGTGTAGCCGATGATGATCCGCGAATTGGACCTTCGTCTGCTCAAAAGTTTGTTTAAATAAATATTTGTTTTTACAGTAATAATTTAAAGATTTGATAAATAATGTTTTTTTTTTCAGATTCGAGGGGGAAGATCTCGAACGGTCTAAAAGACTGAATAAAAATAAAGAGCAGATGCAATCTTGTCTTATGCAGCAGGTGTATGAGAAACAAAAAAATAAACAAAAAGAAAAAAACGCTGATGAATCTTTTCAACAGTTTATTTTATCTAGGGACAGACGTGCAATTGACCTTGGACGTATGGAAGAAGAATGTCGAAGGAAACTCAATGAAGCTAATGCACAATTTAATCGTGCCCTTGTAAATTTTATTTTTTATTTATTCATTAATATAAATATATATATATAATTTTAATTAGTGTTATTTATTTATTGAATCGAGGCTGAAGAACAAGAATATCGGAATAAATGTGAAGCAATAAAAGATGAGGAAGACAAACGTGCTGAGATTTATAATCATGTTACCGGTGATTTCTTAACAGAAGCTCCTGAACAAGCATTAAGTTATTGTGGACCAAATAAATTACTTGCTTGTCGTTACAAGGGTATGACATCTGATGAGATTAAATGTATATGGGAAGAACAAGCTCGGCAGATGAAACAAATTCAGGCTAGGATTTTATTTAACTTTGATAGATAAAGATAATGGATCTGTCCATTTTCTACTTTACTTACTATCGGATATGACGGAAATTATTTATTTATTTTGTTATTATAGAAAATGAAAGAAGAAGAAAGACAAATAAACAATGAATGGGATCGTTTGATGATCGGTAATGCCCAAGCGGCCGAACTCTATGATCAAGAATTGAATCGTCAAAAAATGTATTGAAAATTTTCTTGTTCTTTTTTTGTTTTTTGTTCCTTTGTTCTCATTATTTGTAATATGTATTAAATATTTTTTTAGGGAATTGCGGAAAAAAATAGCTGAAGAAAATTTACAATTAGCACAACAGCAGAGATCACATCAAGATTATTTAAATAAAATGGTTTATAAGTATCAACAAGAGCCAGAATTTTTTAACAAATTTAATTCGTGTCCTCGATAATCGAATTCAAAAGAAGAATTTTAAATTTAAAGCCCAGATGATATTTGTAAAGCTAATAAAATAAAATTATGTAAACTGATCACAATAAATTAAAAAATTTTTAAACTTTTTATTGCTAAAACTTTGTAAATAATAGCCCATAAACTTGTTATAATTATCAAAATATCCCTATCTCTTTTTTTTTAAATCCACGTAAAATAGAAAATTACAAGACACCGAATTGAGATCCAACCCCGGAGAAAGGCGTATCGGCGTACCGGCATTCATCTCCATTACTGGTTTGCATTTTTATTCAGACGATCCAATGATCCAAACCACTTTCTGCAGCCTAAAGAGCACGATCTGTAACGTTAGACAGCCGCTTACCATAAAACAAGGAAACAAAGTGTTTGTTTATCTTTCGGACACTGTTTACATATTTATACAGGTAAATATTATTATTATTATTAATTAATTAATTAATTAAGTAGCCTTGTATTGATAAAATTTAAGTTATTTCTATTTAAATAAATTTATGTACCCTCTGATCTAACACCGAAACTTGAATAATTATTCAGAGATTTTTATTTTAATAGAAAAAAAAAAAATTTTATTAATCGTTTAAAATTATAAGATTAATATTACTTTTTAAAAACATATTGAATGTGTATAAAAGAAGGTGAAAAGTGAAATTATATAGAAACTTTACGCAGTTTATGTAACCGTATTTCCAGTTACGATAAAAAAAATCACCCATGTTATGATGTTTTTTATAAAAAGACTTTTTTTTTTAATACGAATTATAAATTAAATTAATTTTTTACTATCTAAATTTTGCGCAGTATGAAATGTAACAAACGGTAAAAAAATTAATAATTTTGTTCGCAGATAATTGTCAGCTGATAAATTTTGAAATTATTTATACAAGAAATAAGTGATGTAAGTTATTTGGAAGTATACATAGAAAAATTTACATTGCCTAAAGAAATAAATTTTATAATATATAGAGAAGAAGAAGAAATGGCTTTGACATTAAAATATTGGGTTCTGGATAGTGTAATTTTATTATCGACATTAATAATTATCTTGTACTTGTACATGACTAGAAAATTTAAGTACTGGAAGAGACGGGGAGTTGCTGAGATTACACCCACTCCATTTGTTGGTAATTTTGGTGATTGTTTGACGACAAAACGATCGGGAGGACAGTGGGCTCAAGATATGTATGAATGGAGCGCTGGATTGCCTTACATGGGGTTTTATGTTTTCGATAGACCCTTTTTTTTAGTTCGCGATCCGGAACTTATTAAAAATATTCTTGTAAAAGATTTTAATTATTTCAATGACAGATTCGCTAAAGCAAGTCCGCATGATCGAATTGGCGACGCAAATTTATTTTTTATTAAAAATCCACAGTGGAAAATAGTTAGAACCAAACTCACCCCTATTTATAGTTCTGGGAGGGTCAAAAAAATGTTTAAACTTATGGTTGATGTTGGAGACGATCTTATGTCACTTATGGAATCTCACAATTTTAAAGGTAATACTAAAGTTAAGTTAATAAATTATAGGATTATTTTAAATTATTGTGTTTTAGGAAAAGGAGAAATAATGGAAGTTAAAGAATTATGTGCAAGATTCACAACTGACATGATTTCAACGACGGCATTTGGAATTAGAGCTAATTGTTTAAATCATCCGAATGCTGGATTTCGTGAAAGCGGACGTAAAATATTTAATCCAACTTTTTATCGTAATTTTGAAGCAATGTCACTATTTTTTGCGCCACAATTAGCAACTCCACTTGGACTTAAATTTGTACCAAAGGAAAGTGCGACATTTTTACGTAATTCTTTGTGGGATGTTATCAATGAAAGAGAACGATGTGGAAGTAAAAGAGGAGATTTAATTGACGCGTTAATAGATTTGAGAACTAACAAAACTCAATTATTCCACGATCAATTTGGTAATTTATTTTTAAATTATCATTTATATAATTAATTCGACGTTAATTAAAATTTTAATTTAAGATTTTGACGGTGATAATTTACTGGCTCAAGCGGTTGTATTTTTAAGTGCGGGTTTCGAAACATCTTCATCAACTTTGAGTTTCACTCTTTACGAACTGGCGCTTCAGCCGGAAATTCAAAATAAATTGCGAGCAGAAATTGTCAAAGGATTAGAGCAAACAGAAGGGAAAATTACTTATGACCTGGTACATGATCGTAATTACTATCACTTTGTTTTTTTATGTTTTTATTTAAAAAATTAATTTATAGGCCATGAACTTACCGTATTTGGATATGGTAATCGCTGAAACTTTGAGAAAATATCCTCCACTGCCTGTGTTAGATCGCGTAGCAAATGAAAACTACAAAATTCCCAATTCAAATCTGGTGTTAGAAAAAGGCACACCCGTTATGATTTCTATTTCTGGATTACATTTCGATCCGGAATATTTTCCGGATCCAAAAAAATATGATCCCGAACGTTTTTCTGAAGCTAACAAAAAAACACGAAAACCATGCGTTTATTTACCTTTTGGAGAAGGTCCACATGTTTGCATCGGTAATTAATTATAATATACTTATTTTTATTAACAAATACAAATTAAAATATACATTTTTTTAGGGATGCGCATAGGATTACTTCAAACGAAAATTGGACTTTTAAAATTACTACCCAAGTATGAATTTTCTTCATGCAAAGAAACTTTGATTCCCATGCGATTCAATACTAAATCTATCGTAACATGTGCCGATGGGGGTGTCTTTTTAAATGTCAGAGAAAAATATTATTAATCAGTAGAAACAATAAATAAAAAATCAAATAATATATAGTGATATAAAAAAAAATACTTAGAAACATTCAACTGTTATTATATATAATTAATTAGATATTTGGTATAATAAAAATAATAAAAAAAATCATGTCCAGTTTAATTAATCAAAGAGTGTCACTGATAAATAAAAATAATGATTTAATCAAGCAAATAGAGCAATTAAAAATTTTATGTTTCTCAAATAATCAACCAAATACTTCAAGTCAAAAAATAATAATTAAAAAATCACTGAAACTAATGTCAGCCATAACAAAACCGTCAAATCTATTGATACTAAAAAATTTAAATCCTCAAGATTATCTGAGCTGTTCAATAAAATTAATGTTTATATGCCACCAAGATATCTTTCTCAGATTAAATAATCCATGTAAAATAGAGTACACCAAGAATTATCAATTATCAAAAATATATTACTATCATTTACTTAATGTATTTATTGCCGGAAGAAACATACAGGAAGTAGTTGATGTTATAATTAAATTAATAAATATAAATAATTTATGGCAATGGGAATATTTAAGCGGTGATGTAATTCACGGCCTATTTAAATTAAATGTTGACACTTATTATATTTTAAATTATTTATTAGACATTATTGACTTATCATCAAATTATAAAAATCACGATAATATATCCCGTGATATTTTAAATATAATTAACACACTATATAATAATAAATATACCTGGACAATTAAAATTAAAACATTGACAAGCTTAGAAAGATTATTGGATATGTATCATAATTTAATAATAGACAGTACCTTAAATTTAATTAAAAATAATAATAATGTAAAAAACAGTCTTTATATTTTACTACACAATATTATTAAAAATTTACCCAATAATTATTTATTATTGGTAATTAAAAAAATGTGCTCATGGATTATTTATAATAATGAAAAAGAAAATATTAAAAATATGATATTTGAAATAGAAAATATTGTTGAGTATACAGCTAAAAATTACAAATTACATTTAATTACAGACATGATTAATGATAAATTATTTAATTGTCTTATGGAAATGATATCATCATCAAATCGAAAAATAAATTTACTGGGAAATAGAATTTTTCAACAGATAATCGATCGTAATAACAATAAAAAATATTTTTTAACACCAAAAATTTTTTACGAAACGACAAATTATTCAATTAAAATAAATAAAGAGTGTAAAAGTGAGTGTGAGTTTTTTAAAAATAATCGTATATTAATTCATGATACTTTATTGTCAAGTCTAATGAAACACGCAGTGACAAAAGTTAATTTAGAATCAACGTACTGCAGTATCTGTTTGCTGGCCGTTGAAATACCATCGGGATTTACAGCAGCAGCTTTAATTTGTCTTGTTATGAATATTCAAGAATTAACTCTACAAAGTATTAATTCTAAAATAAATCGTAAAGTGTCTTATCATATTCATGCAACAGTTATGGCAGTAATAACTTTAATTTGTCGTATTTATAATGCTAAAATTCTTTATAATTATGTTAACAAAGTTATGATGGAACGAGCCCAATGGGCACCTCATTTAAATCCACCACTAAAAAATAATTATGTATTTGCAATTCACTATGTACTTTGGAATAAATCCGAATTATTTTTCGTCGATTGGGAGGCACGTTTTGGACTTTGGAAATGCTTTCGTAAAAATATTTACGATCATGATAATGCTACTGAAAAATAAATTTTTTTAAATTTTTAATACCGTCAATTACACTCATTCACTTGCTCTATTTTGTTAATTATAAAAAAAAATATTATTAATTACACGTTATTATAAAATTACATATTAGCTATGTAATATTTTACCGTTATATTTATATAATTATATATATTTATTTAAAACCAGAGATCACCCCCAACATCCTCGTCAGGTTGACTCGGCTGTTGGTTTTCTTGTTTCAATGGCTCGTCAACTGTTTCTATTTCATCTTCACTTTCAGATACTGCCAGATCATCGTGAATTTTATCAACTTCAACTTTTTCAGCCCGCGGGGGTAACCCGGCAAGCAGAAAATCCGATGGATCATAATTAGGATCTACATCCATACTTTCATCTGTAATTAAAATTTTAAATAAAAAATAAAAAATATATATATTTTATTAATTATAATTAAATTATAATACCTTGTTGAATGTATTGCTGTTCATCAACATAATATCTGACATTTCCCAACTGAACCATTGCCTCAGCAACCTGTTGACTGTCATCATCAGCAGGTCCTTCTTGACCGACTCGCATTACCCCAATTTCCATTCCCTCTAAATCACCTGGCTCTCTATGATCCTCAGAGACAAATGGAACTTCATCAAACTCATCTTCACTTGAAAATTGAAGATCCTCTTCAAGAACGTCCTTCTTTTTGGTACTGGCACTTTTTGTCGGACTTTCGCTGGCATCAACATCACCCTCGACATCAACAAAATCAAAATCATCAACATGAGACTTTTTGAAAGGATTGTCTGGTGAATTTGTCCGGCTGCCTCTGAAGTCGTGTTCAGCAGTCGAGTAATTTTCATCATCAGGTCCCATCCAGGACGAATCAATGTCCGCTTGTTCCATAGCTCGCTGCTGTACAAGCAAAATTTTATTTTCTAATCCCGTTAAATATTCTTTGTACCCATCTAACATTTCTCTGCAAACTTTAACTACGTTCTGTGCTTGTCTCGTAAATGGTGAATCATGTGAATTAAATTGTACGCAGTTTTCAAGTATTAACTCAACGTCACGTAAATATTCATTGCGACTGTGATATTTATTTGCTGATATTTTTTTGCTTATTGTCTCAAGATCCATCGGCGTTTTTATAACATTATAATAATCTTTTACTGTTTTTCTGTTTACAGGTTTCAGGAACGGCCATGCATCATTTATTTTTTTGAGTTCGCTAGTGACACTGTCGAGTACATATGACAGCGCAACTTGATCATCATCATCAAGAAGAGGATTTATGGCTTTTTCGAGCCTCATAAGTTTCTCTTCTCTTTCAGCAAGCCTTTGGACACAAGTTTGCAGCATTCGTTTTGCTGCTACTGTCAATGAACTGTGTTCTCCATTGTAGAGCACCGAATTTTCAACAATACGATTTACGTCAACCAAAAACTCAGCTCTATTTTGATATTTCTTTTGCCGTAAATTATCTCTTATTGTTTGTAAATCTATCGGATCTTTTACAATATTGTAATAATCTGGAACAGCCTGTAAAATATTTTTAAAAAAATAAATTTTTTAATCTACCAGATAACTTTTACCTGTCCATGATTTAAATTATTATTATTAAATTTACCTTTGCATTTACAGGGAATAAAAATGGTTGTACATCAGGAAGATCTCTCATTTCATTTAATATACTTTCCAAAATTCCTGACATTACAACAACTGGATCAGTGCGTCGTCTATTTGCTGGTTTTTGATGCCTTTTTAAATAATCACAGTGATCATCACCAGTAGCTCGACGACGTTTTTTACCACTCATTGCATCTTTTGGTAATTTAAGTAATAACGTACGTTTTTTCATTTCTTCCGCACGCTTAAAAAAAAAATAATTAATTAATAAATAATATATAGACAAAATAAATAATAAAAAAAAATTACCTTGATAACTTTTGTCGAAAGTTTAACGATAGTACCATCAACATTTACAAGATTTTGATCATCGTCATTTAGCTGTTTCTCAATTTCTTCTTCTTGTTCTTCGGTCATTGCAACATTTACGGGAGCTGTTGTTCCCATACTATTTTGATACAACGGACAGGCTTTATTGGTTCTCATGTGTCCCACATTACCGCAGGCACCACATTTTAGTTTTAAATCCGGTTTCAATTTAGATTTCTTACGTTTTGATGGAGACGGATCAGACGACTTTGAGTGTTTTGAAGCTAAAGTACTTGATGGAAAAGTACTGAATGGAAGGATACTGCTGGCTGATGACGTAGTCGGAGTATTGGTATTGCTTCGATCGAGGCTTAATGCCGAAGAAAAATGGCTCGAAGGACCACCGATAGACTTTTCCCGTTCCTGGTTTCTTTTAATTCTCCTCAATTGTTCTTGAATTCGCCGCTTTTCTCTCTTCATCTCTTCTTTTTGTGCATCATCAAGTGTAGCAAACTGTTTGATAAATGTCTCATCCTTAGAGTTCCTTATCTTTATGTAGGTATCGATAACTGCTGGTTTCCGAACAATCTCAACTCTGGTGTACTCTTTGCCCTCTGGATTGCGAAAAGTCCGATAAATCTTTAACACACGACCCGGTTGAGAATTAAACCCTTGGCTTTGATCACGACTATCTTCTTCATCATCTTTTTTTTTATCTTTACCCTTTTTACCATCTTGTTCTTGTGATTCACCCATCAACATTTTTCTCAACTCCTGTCGCTGCTGTTCTTCACGTTCTAATGATAATTGTGAGCTTGTTTTTTTATTCGATAACATATTTTCAATATTTTTACCCATCTCCTCGATATCCGAGCTATCTTCGTCAGAACTTTCACCCTCGTCAGTACTCAATACCTCAGCGGACGATAAAACGCGATTCTGAAGATCAAAAATTCTCTGACACTCTTCTTTATATCTTTCTTGATGTTCAGCGATTGAAAATCTGTTACCACGTGAAAATTTAGTCATTCCCTCTTCACCAGCTTTTGCCTTTTCCGTCGAGAGTGTTCTTACAACATCAATAACTTCCCAACGTGATAATTTTTTAATTTCTTCTTCAGGTACACCAAATTTACGGAGAAGTGCTTTAGCATTATTAAGCGACAATCGTCTTAAATCAGCATCAGTACCAGTTACTGTTCTCTTGGGTTGTGCTTCCTGCTCTTCTTTACTTATTGTTGGTTTGTTGGGGACTCTAACATAAGAAAATCCCTCACCACAGCCAGTAGGATCAGCTGGACCAGCCAGCTGGAGCAAACACTTGCCTTTCATTGCTTGTATGTAAGCACGAGTTGTATTCCAAGGTGCAACTTTTACCTCATCGTCCATTTTCAGCTGCATCTCTTCATCATCGTCATCCTGGGGAGTAAATAAAAATTTTTCACCATAACCAGCATCTTTAAGTCGCTGTTCAGCGGCAATCATACTAAAGTAAGCGCAACACTGTTCAGGAGAAACCATCGCACGTATTTCTTCTTCCGTTGGTAATCTAAAATCTGGTTTTATTACCCACCAATTAGAATCCATACCAGTTCTTTTGAAATCTGCGCATAATTTTAAACGTTTTCTTATACTACTTTCACTGTGTGATGGAAATGCTTTTTTAATATCATCCATTTTAATTCTTCTGGGTGTATCAAGTGAATTCCAAAACAAACGATAAATAAATACTTGAAGAAAATCACGTACAAAATTATTAGCACGCTTTGAATTTGGACCTGGTACCTCATAAAGTGGGCACTCTTGTCCAGCAGCAAATACTCCATCTATTTCACGTATATAATATTGCTGACGTGTACGAATTACCAAAAAATCAGTATTTATTGGTTTATGCTCGTAAATTGGTACGCGATACATATTATTTTCCATAGCTTGAATACTTTGTCCAGGAGTTAATATACCAAGAAATGGACTGGTGTGAGCGTATGCAGTCTCACCGTATTTATATTCTGGTGGTCCGGTGTCTTTTCCAGCTTTTCTTTTATAATAATTTTTCATTTTAGAACACATACCAACTTGATTCATCAACGGTGGATGCTCTTCTGAAAATTCAACGAGTATTATTTCACCATCTTTACCCGTAAGGTCTTCAGCAGTTCGCATAAAGAAGACATCACCACCACCAGAAGCTATTCTTTCTTGTTCCCGCTGCTTTGATTTCTTTTTTATATGCTTTAGCAGTGGGAATACTGGATGTGGACCTGGATGAGCCAGTGGCCCATGACTGAATCGTTTTAATGCAGGTCTGTGAAAGTTTCTCAACCTTACTAAACTCATGTGAGTTTGAATAAATGGCGCGCGTAGTTCAACAACTGGCGTACTGTGTTGTATCAAATTCCCACCACCAACTTTTAGCCTCAGAGTTGTTTCCGATGATCTAGGCATGTAAAATATATCATTGGATATATTAAATGGATCACGATCTGGTGATTTAGGCGGCGGGGGAGGTGCATCTTCTTCTAAAACATTTATGACACCAGCTTTGCCCAATAATAATTTACTTTTCTTTACATGGGGATGAGGAATTTTAACTTTAGGCTGTGGCCCGTGATCTTTATGAAGCAAAGCTGGATCAATATCATCGGGAATTCCCAAGACAATATTTTCATCATTTGGATCAAGTGTAAGTATTTTTGGTTTAGGAATTTTTTTCATATTCTTGGCATCCCAAATAACTTCATCTTCCCACAAACCATAAACCAATTCTTCATTCTCTACTGGAAATATCGAGTACCAAGTGTCATCATAATTATCCTCACGTTGCTGCTGATTACCTTTACCCCCAATTTTATTTTTTTGCGACTGCATGTGCAACGGAGTAAGAATTTGTGATGTTGCAAGCCGTACATTTGGAGCAACTGGGACTGGACCACCTTTACCAGGCTGACTAAATGCCTGAGCAGTTCTATTGCCACTAGAGGGTACCCATCCAGCGGCATTACTTTTGCTATTTAATTTATGCATTACTTTATGTTTTATTTCGTCACCATTCCACACAACGTCATCCTCCCAATGCAACTGAGATACCATAAGAAAAGCATCATCAGCAAACTCTTGATCACTTTCTCTTTTTTCATTATTATTATTATTATTGTCATTGTCTTTTCTTTCAGCTAATTTGAATCCATAATCAAAATCTTCACCCGTTTCAGATGTATCGATCATGTCATACCAAATTTTAGCAGGACCAAAACGCCAATCAGCGACTTTAGGACCCATGTCACCATTTTCACCAGTATCACCAACTTTACTCGCTTGTTCTTTGTCTTCAACAGGTGCCAGTAACTTTATCTCATCATCAGAAGCACAGATATCAGGTGTAGGTGTAGGTCCGTAGTTCATAACCCATCCCTTGAATCTTGGTTTTCTGTCTTCTTGATCTGATCCCGAGTCTGAATCACGTACTTCATGATGCTTCTTTTTCTTACGACGCTTACGAACTCCCCGCCATATTTGAGGTAAACTACTGGGTTTACCTGGACCAAATAATCGTGAAAACCTTAGAACTTTGTTGGGTCTAAAGTCTGGAAAGAGTTCAGTGACGTCAACATTTGCATACTTTGAGGGTAACATTGAAGCTAAAGGTGTTTCAAGCTTTCTCTGTCTCACTGCTTCAACTTCTTCAGGGGTTAGATTTTCCTTTTCTTCTGGTACCGGTGGCGGTGGCGGTGGCATCAACTGTTTATCCAATTTATTAACACCTTCATCATCAGCATCATAATCAACATTTTCTTTTTCAATTTTCGGCTTTGTTTCATTATCAGTCAGTTCATTAAAATCTTCGGCCAGCTCATTTATGTCAGAAAAATCAAGAGCTGCTGGTGATTTAGCGTCATAATCAGTGTCATCATCGTTATCACTGAGATCATTATCACCCTTTGAATCAACACCATTTTCCACTGGATCATTGGGATTTTTATTATTCACTTGAGGTTTCTCATCAACTTGATCAACTGACATCATTTCCTGAAGAAGAGACCCCAACCCAAGACGCCCGAGTGACGCTAAATGTTGTTTAGCGTCATCATCAAGTATATCATCCTCCAACTGACCGTTCTCGTCGATGTTACCAAATAAAAAACCCGTCATATTTATTCCTTGATCATAATCATGATTGTTTTCTTCATCTGATGACCCCATTTTTTTATTTATTTTTTTATTTATTCTGAAATATATAAAATCTAGTTAATGTCATTTTAAACTACTTTAGGGTTATGTTATGACTTAAAAAATTTTAATTTATATTGTTGTGAGTTATTTATCGTACAATTAAAACCAAACCTCCAAACAACAATCGACGATTGTTTAATTTAATTTTTTACTCCTCTTTTTTTTTTTTCTTTATTTACATTTTTTTAATAGTAAGCGTAACTCGATGACGTAAACACTTACTGGTAAATTTATATATATATGTACTTAATATATTCTGATGCGCACAGTGCAGCCAGATCGTGGACGAAAAGTTTCCCCTTCCTTCGCACCATTTTAGCATCACTCACAGCTTAAGCGGTGCTTGGAAAGGGGAAACTTTTCGTCCGCGATCTGGCTGCACTGGATGCGCAGAGGAGCTTGACAAAAATAAAAAGAAAACAAAATTGTTGTCCTTTAAGTTGTCGTCATTACTTATCGTCGGTACGAACAAATTTTTAGTTATCAGTTTACAAAATTCAAATTATTGGCGGCAAAAATAATTTTTAAAATGTATGAAACTTATTATAAAGATAATTTATTGAAATTAATTTAAAATAATACATAAAAAATGTATGACTTTTAATTACAAGTATATTCAAATTACCTAATTCCCAAGTTATTTAAAAAATTATACTTGTCATCCATAACAATTTGTCCTACTTGTAATTTCATGATAATATATATAATATATTTTTGTTTTTTATGACATAAATTGAAAAAATTTAGTATTACTTTACTAATTTCTAATTAATTGTATCTGTTTGACAGTTTTAAATAAATTATGCCAATCAAGTATTGGATTTCTCTTAAGTAATTTAATCATCATAATTAATCAATTTAATCGTTAAAAGATTTTATTTTTTACTTACTTTCACATACATTTTATATTTTTATAATTATTACCTATTAGTTGAAAATTATAAAAATTAATGATGCATCGATTCATTATTTTGCGAATCTAATGTCAAAAAAAGTTTTTATAAATCGTTAAAAAAAAAAAAAAAAAAAAATTTTACATATTTATCAAACTTTTTAAAATACAAATAAATTATTAACAAAAATATTTTTTTTTATAATTAAATTGCAAGTTTTAAAGTTACTCCGATCTTGAATTTATTATTATTGTACTTCCGGTACATTGTTTTAAGGAAACATAATAAGTTTTCTAATTAATTTAAAGTTTATTTAATAATACCGTTGAGGAAAAAAGAAAAAAAATGTTAGAAATATCTGACGATGCTTGGGGTAAAAAATTTATTTATAAATGTTGTTTTTTTATATTATTATCATTATCATGATAATGTTTACTTGGGGATAACAAAGAAAAAAAAATTTTATCTGTTTATATTATAAATACAAAAGGTATCTTGAGGTTACTGTGAAACGTAAATGATAAGAAAGATCTAGTATGCCAAGTAGTCAATTGAGAATTGACAATTGCTATCAATTTACCTGAATATATATTTTATTACAAGTATATAATTTTTTATAATGTAGCTTTAAATAAAATTAAATGTTCAATATTTTTTTTTTTTTTCGTCATTGATTATTTGAATAATTAATTGAATTAAAATAAAATGAAATGTTTTACAAATTTGAAAAATCGATAATTTTTTTAACAAATATTATTATTTTTATCAAAAATTTTAATGTCATTAACACATCAATAATAAATAACGTGTCTGGTGGCGCGCCGCGAAACTTGATAGTAGAAATATTTGATGAATTACGAAATATTAATGACGATAATAGCTATCATAGCGTGTTAAAGTTTAACATTTCGTGGTTACCTCCGCAATACCCATGGCATCCTTCATCATACAGGTAATTTATTTAGTTTTTTTTTTAATTATTAATCAAATAAAATAATGAGTGTGAATGTTGCTGACAATTGGCAATATTTTTAATTTTTCAATAAATAAAAAATTAATAAAACGTAAATTTAAAAAATGGGTATTTAGATACGTGAAAAATCAGTACGCGCTTTTTTTTTTTTTTTCAATTTATTTATTTATAATCTACAAATTATCTTGCACCTGCTAAATTTAAAGTTTTAATAAAATACATTACTACTATGTTTTTTTTTAAATTTCAGTATTTTTATAAATTCTATTACAAATAAAAACAATGAAATTAGCTGCCCGGAAGAAAGCAGTTTTTACACGACACCAAGTGATAGTCAACTGAGTATTGTCCTTCCTGAAAATTCATTTTTCTCAGATGTACCAGAATTAAAAATACGACCTAGTTGTCAATATGAAATTCAAGTTTTTGCTAACCCACGAATAAATGCTTATTCAAATGCTGCTAAAGTAAAGTATAATTTTTATCTTCTCTTAAAATTTCTATAACTAATTACTAATTTCCTTTCAATAAAATTAATATCTCGCTAAATTTAATTTTTTACAAGTAACTTTTAAAATAATTCGATCAATATAAAAAAATTATTTTTTAAATTATGATATTAAAGAAATTATGATTGTTTTTTTAACTTCTCGCTATGAAAATTTAAAATTTTCGATAAAATAAAAGTTATTGGTTTCGGTGAAATTTTTAAAAATCGAGTTTTCATCAGATCTCGACGTTTTGAGGTCCAAGGATCGATAGAAATCTCCCTGAGCTCGAAAACAACGGCAAGTTTTTGAGTTTTCCCGCTGGACCAACAGTTTTTTAGATTTTACTTTTTTAAATTTTTTAGATAAATGTTACAGTACCAAATTGTGTAGGTAATTTATGTAATTGTGATGAATCTTCAAAATTACTTCCTTTACTCCGAGTTAATGCTGCAGTAATAGATTCTAATAAAATATTAATAACATGGAGCATAATATCAAATAATTCAACATTTTCTACATTTGTTATCGGGTATGATAAATAATAAAATAACTTTATTATCTAACTTTATAGAGCTTGATTTCATTTTAATAAAAATAACTTAAAAATTAATTTTAAATAACAGTTTAATAAAAATATTATTTTCAGTTACTCTGTACCGATTTTGATGTCTAAAAATGGAATTCCAGTATTTAATTTAACAAAACTTGACAATGTGTCATCCAGCACATTTTCATATCAATGGAATACAGAATCAAAATTGATTATTAATAATGAAATTAAAATATTCGTTGTCGCTGAAGATCCCCATGGTTGCCGTGGACGTATGAGTGATTTTATTATTAAAGGGAACATGTCAATCACAACTTACAGTAAAGTAAAAAAAATTATTTATATAAAAACTAAAAATAAAAATAAATAATTGATATATGTTAAAATAATTTTTTTTTTCTAGTCGTTGATATGGAGTACAGTGGTAATAATATGTCTAATAATTATTGGACTGTTCCTTTACCTTTTGAATCGAGGTCATGAAAATTACAAATTCATTTTACTAAATCACGTCACGTCTGGGTGAGTATTTTTTAGCAATAAATATATTTACCTTTTAGATTTAATGTCAACATAATTTACCGATTAAAATAACATTATTGTGACCTAAATCATTTTTAGGATTAATAATATACGAATATCTGACGGAAGTGGATGGATTAATTCGATACTTAAAAATAAAAATATATTATATGCAGATCAATTTATTGAGGTTAAATAAATAATTCATTAATTTATTATTTTTTTCATGATTTAATTAATAAATTTATAAATTATTTTTTTTAGACACCTGAAAATACAACAGATAATTATGAAATATCGTATGACCGTATAAAAATTTTAAATCAACTCGGTAACGGACAATTTGGCAAAGTTTATTTCGGTTATTTAGACTCGGATATTAATAATAATGAAAATGGTTTTCCTATTGCTGTTAAAATGACAAATCCTTTAAATTTTATTGACAAGACAGAAGCGCGTCGTGAATTTTTTGATGAAATAACTACAATGAAACGTGCTGGTTTTCATCCACATCTTGTTAAACTTATTGGCTGTTGTACTAAGCTCGATAATCCTATTTGTATTATTTTGGAGTACATTGAGGGGGGTGATTTACTCAGTTATCTTCACCAATTGCGTGATCGTACAGATAAAAAAGTAACAACAACAACAGCAACATTTAAATCCGTTGCAACCGAGTGTAATAATCAATAGCTATTAATTACACATGAGTGAAAATAAGATAAAATCGATAGTTAATTGATTTTAAAATTAATTTTTAGCTTTACACGAAACGTCCAATAGAAGTGTGTCTCCAATAGGTGACATTTTTTCAATTTCACCATCAGCGTCAGCAACTAATTCAATTACATTTCAAGACAATAACAATCATTCTTACACGAATGTCCAATACCAAAATAGAATTGGAAAAAAAATTAATCACTCAACAGGTGGGACTATTGATAACTATCGATTTATTAACTTTGCAATGGACATTGCTCAAGGTATGGCGCACTTGGAAAAAAAATATATTGTTCATAGAGATTTAGCGGCTAGAAATGTTCTTGTTACATCAAATCTAACATTGAAAGTAATTATTTATCAAATAAATTGAATATATATGTTTTTTTTTTTTCAAATAACTGTAGATGATTATAATATAAATTATAAAAATAGGTATCAGACTTTGGATTATCTCGAGACGGTATTTATATAATTGGACAAAGTGGTAATGGAGTACGCCGACTGCCAGTACGTTGGATGGCACCCGAAGCTCTTCGAGATCGTGCTTTTACTTCTAAAAGTGACGTGTGGTCTTACGCGGTAGTACTTTGGGAAATATTAACCCTTGGCGCTTTTCCTTACTCTGAAATACAAGATGAAAAATTGCTACAGTACATTGTCGAGAATAACTGTCGTTTAAAGTGTCCCAATAATATTTCAACCGAATTTAACCATTTTATGAACACGTGCTGGTCTTCACAGGCCGCGATGCGCCCCAATTTTATAGAAATTATCAAACAACTCAATTCATTCTACAATAGAATCAATACGTCTATTTCTAATCCTTCTTATACGATCTCGTTACACTTTAATTAAAATAAATAATATAGGACTTAAAGGAGTATAATCAATTTTCCTATGCTTATTATTAGACCTAATGTTATTATTAATTTAAATTAAACAATAAATTATTTTAATTTTCTTAAAAAAAAAACAAAAACAAAAAGAAATTTTTTAAAAATTTTATAATACAAAATATTGTAAATAAATATTTAATAAAATAATGTCTGAACTGCATTCATGAATAATTTCACATTTATTATTTTTTATTTAGTTATTTTATCCTTGATCTTTTATTTAGCCGCCGCTACTTACAACTTGATCTTATTCTTCTCTTTTTGATTATATATATATATATATCCTTTAGCCTGATATCAATGCATGCCTTATAAAAACTATGATGTAAGCAATGACATTTTAATATTTCTAGGACGCATAGACATCTGAGCTATTTGCGTGAGAGTGATTTCGCCCACGCGACGACGTCGGCGCACATATAACACTATAGAACACTAACCATCCCTCTCTTGAGTAGTTCCAGCACCTCCAGAACATCGAGCACCACCACTGCCACCACCACTGCCACCACCATCCCCATCAGCACAATTCACTGTTCTCACTATACCCACTATACCCGCTATTCCCTATTCACTATAACTATACACCACAAGTTATCGTCTCTTCTCTCTCTAAAAGAACCAGCGTTTACGCCCTCGTGATATAGTGGGGTGAGTGGGGTGTAAGGTGACGGCAGGAATAGGAAGGGATGTAGATCCGTGCAAGGGTGGTTATGCCGATCGAAAGCTCACTCCAGCAGTTGTAGCGCCGACTCGGCATGAAGTTGAGTAGTTAAAAGCACACTGTATAAAATAGTCGCACATTTCTATTTAATAACGTAGATTAAAATATATATTATAATAATAATAATTTAATTATACGTAATCCCAGCACTTACTATTAATTGTAACTCCAAAAAAAATAAGTAAATAAAAAAAGAAAAAAAAAAAGAAAAAAATCGTAAAATAAAAAAAAAAATTTTTTTAAAATATAGTAACAAAAATGTCACGACAACAAGCCGAATGGAAAAAAATCGTATTCGTATATATTTTACAATTATTTTCATGTAAGTTACTTATTGTCAATTATTAATGCAAAACTTTTTTTTTACTTAAGCTTAAAAATGCTTTGATTGTGCACCTCTTTTTGTTTATTTATATTTATTAAAATATATGTAACATATATATGATCTAGTCTATTATCCTTGATCCCCGGGGGATGGAGCAAATCTGCACTATCTATATGTTCTCTATTGGCTGTGCCTTTACTTTCCCGGCAGTTCTCAGCTTAAACTAAAATCCCTCTGAAAGAATGACCCGACCCTTGACAGTCCGTCTACTCGTGAATACTCGTAAATACAATGCTAATTCAAAGAGGAAAAAAACGCCGTAGCTCGTGGCTTACGGACCTCACGGGCCTCACGGGTCTTTTGCCCTTTTCTTTTCATTATTATTTTCCTTTATTTTTATAATTTTACTTTATTTCTGTTCCTTATTCCTAGTCACGATTATTATCATTTTTTTATTTTATTTATTTACATTCTGACGATAAACTTATAGAGTACCAAGAGACAATAGACGTTTAAGAGTCTGAAGGTGGAATAATCCGTAAAGTGATTCTCAACACACAATTGAATAATGAGGTCATGGATACATTTATCAAACGGATATCAAGACAATTGTGTTTTTATTTTTAAATTAAAATCCATCCAATCAATATCAGCTCACATGTTATTTAACTTTTCGTTATTTCGTTCGTTCGTTCGTTCGTTCGTTCGTTTTTTTAAATAAAACTATCACACGTAGGAATAAATATAAAGATTGATACAAGCTTTAAGTAATTATGTTTTAATAATTATGAGTATAATAACGTGATACGCATTTTCTAATCGATATCAAACTGGCTCCCAGCAACAAGGCTTTTTATAATTATCGTTTATATTAAGTAATTTTAAAAATATCTCAATCTCATGCCGTTAAACAAACACAATTTTTCATTTTTAATTTATACTCTAGTTTTTTTTTACTCACCTAAAGCTACAGTAACTATAACTACCCCTTTGCTTATACGCTTCTGAGTTTATATTTTTATTTAGTCAACATTTATTCTCCATTTGTTTTCTCTTTTCATTTTTTAAACTTTTATTTTTTCTTTGTACTTTTTATGCAGCAGTAGTTTATACCTTATACACAATAAAATAATACAAACTTTTATTTCAAATATTAAACATACTTAAATAAATTGAATCATAAGTACGAAACATAAATATCATAATAATAATAATAATAATAATAATACAAAGAGAATTAATAATTAAAATGTCAAATCCGTGTATAATTTTTAATATTTTAAAAGATTTTCCGTTAATTTAATTAAATTAAAAATTTGATTATGATGTGTTTTATCAACATATATATTAATAGATGCAACACCAGAAGTACGGCTTATTGCCCCGAATTACGTCAAGTACAACAGTACAGCGACATTGACATGTAATCATACTGTCACACCAGATGACCTTCATAAGGTTGAATTTTTAAAAGATAATAAAAAAATATTGGAATATATAAGAGATCGTAAAGATCATCCATTTAGAGAATCGCCGCCTCCCGGTTTAGAATTTGAGGTAATTTTTACTTAATTATTTATTGCCGAAAAAAATTAATCATTTATTTTTCACCGGTTTAATTGGTAATTATTTACTAAAACTTAATTTTTAAAGCATACGCTCGATGGCAAGACAATCAAATTAAAGGATGTACACTTTGATGCCTCTGGCTCATATTCCTGCTTGGTAAGCTCTACTTATCCAATTTATACTGAAAGCTCGGACGAAGTAAAGCTACAAGTTATAGGTAATTATAAATAATTCATTCATATTTTTTTATTACCTCCGCCCATTATCTACTGCTGACACTACTAACCGCCAAGTAACGTTATTTAAAATTAGTTTTATTATCGGTAAAGATTGGAGCCTTTATGACTTAATTTATATAGGATAGGAGGTACCCCCTAAATTTTACTAAAAAGCTTTAAATATAATTTTTTCTATTAATTTTGAGAAAAATAAATATCTGCTGTAATGCGAGATAAAAAAGACTTGCGGTAAATTATTATTTTATTGAGTGCTCTTTAGATAATGATACTGTTAAAAATAGTTTTACTCGAGTACTTAGAGGGCTGTTGAAATGTCGAGAGACAGACAATGATATAAATTATATCATTTGTCTTTGTGTCTTCCAGTACCTCAGTCGGATAATCCGCACATAACTTTCAAGAAGGCTGTTTACACAGTAGGAGAAGTCCTCGAGGCAAATTGTACCTCAGCTCCTGCGAATCCAGTTCCTCATTTGACATGGCTCATCAATGGATTAGAAGTATGTCATATATTTATTCATATTTTAATATCGCTGATATCCTGTAATTAATTTTTTAATTCATAATTAAGTAAATATGTTAATTTTCAATTAGCATATGTTAGTGTCATTGTTAACCGACAATTACATTTCAAATTTATTCATTATCAATGTTTTTTTTTTTCTACCGACCAGTAAAATAATTTATTCATTGAATTTGCATACAATATTTTTTTATCATTTTAAATAAATAATAAAAATTTTTATATAATAAATATTAAAATCAACATATCCAATGTAATTAATAGGTCAGACAAAATTTTATAATATATTAATATATTTTTAAAAATAATTATCTAGTAATATAAATTTATACGACAAAATCCAGGTTATTGAAACACGTGTTACAACTTTTCCATACCGTCAACATAAAAAACATTTAATGTCAGCAAGATCACAATTGTCTATTCAAGTTTCGGATTTACACGCCGGCAAAAATGGACGTCTAGAAATAAGTTGTCAAGCAACAATACCCAACTATTTAATTCATCAGAAAGATTACGCTGACATTAGAACAAAGACTGTAACAGGTAACAAAAATATAATATATATCAGTAAGCAAATATACATATATATTGTTTGTTAAGTATCAAGTACACAAATACAAGAATTGAAAAGTGAACGCGGATTATATCCGGATTGAAATAAAATTCATATCACTTTAAAATGACTCCGGTGAAAAGACAAACTCCCTATATATTAACTCCATATGCAGAGTGACTTTTTTTTTAAGCTCCAGAACTCCAAATGACAGAGTAAATTCCGTTTTAAATAAATTTCGCAATCACTTTGAGTTTACTACCGATTCTTTACTTAAAACAATATATGTAAATATAAAATAAAATGTTATACGGTGATAGCTTATTGCGCGGTAAATAACTATCGATTTTATTGACATTTATTATTTATAATTATTTATTTATTTATGCCTAGTGGAAATAACTCCTGGTCCCTCTCCAACACCTTCGTTGGCTGTTCTTCCACGTGGACTCACACCGATCGTTATTTTATGCGTATTGTGTGTGTTACACAAAATCTATATTTAATTATAATTATACTTAAATTATAAATAAAATGTCAATTGCTAAATAAAAAGAGTATACTATATTAAATAAATTGAAAAAACAATTTTAAAAATAAACCAGATGTAATATATATATAAAAAATTAAAAATATAACAGATGAAGAAATATTTAAAAAATTTGCGTTCAAATGTTTTAATAAAAAAAAATTTTTTTTTTTTTTATTTTAAAAATGAGTGTCCAGCTGTCAAATATTTGTTATGTTTTTATAATTATTAATTTTGTGAGTAGAATTGAATATTCATTGGCGGTCAATGGAGATGATGATAATAATGAAGAAGATAATCTGACAATTTCTAATAGAATTGTTGGAGGTCACCCAGAGCTTATTAATAAATTACCATTTATGGTAAGTTTGTTTCTTGTTGTTGTTGTTGTTGTTGGTGAATTGTTGGTTTGTATAATAAATAATTATCGGACAAGGTTAAATATTAAACTAGGTTTCAATGCAATGGCGACATGATTCTGAGCACTATTGCGGCGGTAGTTATATTAAACCTAGATTTGTGTTAACGGCAGCCCATTGTCTTTGTCTGAGGTACTTAAAATTTAAACAACAAACGTTAATTTATGTTTGTAGAGTTTAAGTTATGTTATTTTTTATTTGGTCGTTAGAATTTCTCGCGGCCGATGGACACCTTTCAACCCTTGGCTCTTTGTAGTTGTGGCTGGAAGTACAAATCTTAAGTACGCTCCCACATGGCAAATACAAAATATTTATAGACTGATACCGCATCAGCGGTTCAATTTTCGCACTATGATTCATGATGTTGGGCTAATACAGGTTTCATTTATTTATTTTTTCTTTTCTTTTCATCTTTAGTATTGTGAGAAAATTTTAAATAATTTTTATGCTTTATGCTTTGTTTTAGCTAGTTGAGCCTTTTCATTTAACGAGTTACGTTAATTTTATAAATCTTCCAAGCAGGAGAGAAAATCATGAGGAAAGTGAAATTTGTGCGACTACAGGATGGGGAGATACAAAAACTCTTCATTCGGTACTTTTATTATTATTATATATTTTTTTTTTTTAATTCTGACGAATTTTATGTCAGATCGGCTATTTTTCTATTAACCGCATTTTTTTTTTTTTTTTGCTAATTATCGGGTGACCGGAATTTATCTAGTACTTTAAAAAAAAAAAAAAATTTTTTTTCTCAATAAGCTCATAAAAAAATTAATTTGAGAAAAATTTTTGTCACGGAAAAAAATATTCCCCATTTTATCTGAAAAAAATTTAATAGCAACTAAAAATGTTTGTTATTTTATTTAAATCTTGCAAGCAAAAGGTTTAAGATTTGGCTTATTCAGGTTCAAAAGATTGAATTTATTTTCTTTTTGTTCTCTCTGTGAACAACTTTATGTCAAACCAAAGGATGTTTCATAATAATAATTATGTTATTGAATAGTTGCCCGGGCAAATATTGATGAAAATATTTTTTTAATAAATTAAAAATAACCAAACTAGTGTAATATTTTATCAGATAGATACTTTATAAAAAGTTTATTGAGAATATGGCCTTTATCTATAAGTAATCTAATTGGTTAATTTATTTAGTCTCTAATTGTAAGTAAATAAAATAAAATCCAGGCAATTGTATTGAGGAAAGTAGAAATACCATTAATGAATAATGAAGAGTGTGGAAAATATCTAGGAGGAGAAATACCTGATACACAGATGTGTGCAGGTAGAAAGGAGGGCGGTGTTGACGCTTGTCAAGTATGGGAAATTGTTGATATATCTATATAATATATCAAACCTATGAGATAATCAATAATAGAGATTGTCTTTTTGGTTGTTAGGGTGACAGCGGTGGCCCACTTATTTGCAATAAAACACAAGTGGGTATCGTATCTTGGGGATATGGTTGTGCTGAACGTCAGTCACCGGGAGTATATACACGAGTTGATCATTATTTACATTGGATCAATCGTGCTATAATGAGAAATCATTCATCGATTATTATTTTCAATCATTACCTTTTTCTCATTATTGCCATCCCCGTTATACTCAATTATTATTTTATATTATCATTAAATATTTAACACGAATAAAAACTGGATAAATTATACCTTAAATAACATGTAAAAAATTATATTCATAATTGTCCTTAATGAGTAAGATTCAAATAAATTATTAGATATATATATACATAAGCATGGAGATTTTGAAATGCACTGCAAAAATTTTTAAACTTTTTGTGCCATAAATATAATTTTTGACCCTTAAATAAATTTTGTAATTTATGTTTTTAAATTTAGCGGCAAAATTCGAGCAGTGTATTTCGGAAAGTACTCAGTGAATTTAATTAACATTAATTACAATTAATATAAGTAAGTACCTGTATAATAAATACGAGCTTGTAGCTTACGAAAGTTATTTTTAAACTAAAAATCTACTTGCGCGCTGCCACACGGTTTGAAATTAAATTAAAACTACACGAACAACACACACATTCACAGACATGATCAGAGAACGGAGAACACCACGAAGGCTAGATATCTAGCCTTCGTGTTGTTATGGATGACAAGTATAATTTTTTAAATAACTCGGGAATTAGGTAATTTGAATATACTTGTAATTAAAAGTCATACATTTTTTATGTATTATTTTGAATTAATTAAATGTACAAGTATTAATTTCAATAATTTATCTTTATAATAAGTTTCATACATTTGAAAAATTATTTTTGCCGCCAATAATTTGAATTTTGTAAACTGATAACTAAAAATTTGTTCGTACCGACGATAAGTAATGACGACAACTTAAAGGACAACAATTTTGTTTTTTTTTTTTATTTTTGTCAAGCTCCTCTGCGCATCAGAATACATACTAGTATTAGTTTAGAATTGTAAGGCTAGTTCGGGTAAGTTAATTTATTGCTAAGGCATTCATTAAATTAATTCTAAGAAGTCAGAGTTTCATTCAGAGCTAGCGGGGCAAACTTTGACCCACGAACTGCACCCTTCCACCAGTAAGTGCAGGAAAACGGACCCCAACGTTGCAACGATTGTCGTATGAATAAAAAATAATTATTCATACGATAATTTAAATAAATATAAATTGTCGTAGAAATAATTATTTTTTATTCATCTGATTGTCGTGTGATTATCAACAGCCTTAAAAATATATGTCCACATATATTTGTTGGTATATAATGTATAAAAAAAGCCAGGGATTAGAGAGGATTGATTTAGTTTTTTTATCTCAGTAAAAATGGCGTGATCTAAGTCACGGTGACAGCAACAATTTCTAGTATTATGAATAAATTAATTTATATAATTATTTTAAATTAACAATTGCTTTTAAAATGCATCAAGTAAAGCATCGAATATGGCACGTACTAATTATTTATAATAATTAAGTAAATTTGAATTATTTATTTTTAAAAATTTTAATTTAAATCTTAACCTACAAGACAGCTGATTATTTGACAATAAATAGTGGAAATTAACTTAAAAAATGACATATATTTTTAGATGACAGTAGAGTTGACAGACGTCTGACAATTTTTTAAATTTTAAATTAATAAAATAAAATTTTTTTAACAAAAAAATTTAAAAATTGACTTTTAGAAAATTCAAAAATTAGTACATGCATTTTTTTTTTTAAATTGTCTTATGTCTGTTATATTTATACTCATTTTTAGATGACAGTAAAGTTGGCGGACGTCTGACAATTTTTTAAATTTTAAAATAAAATTTTTTTAACAAAAAAATTTAAAAACTGACTTAGAAAATCCTAAAATCAGAACATGAATTATTTTTTGTTTTATCAATTTAGTAGTTTAATTTTTTTGTATGTCATTTAAAAATTATCTTATGTCTGGTACATTTACACTCATTATTTTTAGTATGGTGTCAGATTTTTTTTACCCCAACATGGGAGGAGTAGAGGAGCATATATTTAATTTATCACAATGTTTACTTGGTCGTGGACACAAAGTTGTGGTGATGACACATTCCTATGGAGATCGAGTGGGTATTCGCTACATGACAAATGGTCTAAAGGTATTTTAAATTATTTAATTACTCATTCTCATGAACAATTAATTACTCAATTAATTAATTTTTTAGGCCTACTATTTGCCAATAAAAGTATTTTATAATCAGTGCGTTCTTCCAACAATGATATGCTCACTTCCGTTGATAAGATATATATTTATTAGAGAAAAAATTGAAATAATTCACGGGCATTCGGCATTTTCAGCTCTAGCACATGAAGGAATGCTGATTGGAAGACTTCTGGGTTTAAAAGTATGACAGTTTAATTGATAAAATTATTCATTTATTTATCTAATTAATTATGTATTTTGCAGACAGTATTTACGGACCATTCCCTGTTTGGTTTCGCTGATACATCAGCGGTCTTGACGAATAAATGCCTTCAGATATCATTAGCAGACTGCAATCATTGCATCTGCGTATCGCATACTGGGAAAGAGAACACTGTGCTACGTGCCAAAGTTCACAAAGACCGGGTGTCAGTGATTCCTAACGCCGTGGACACGGCATTGTTCACTCCAGACATCAGCAAGAGGAAAAGTAACTGCAGTATGTAACAATTATCACAAATAAAGGTATCAGATATCAGTAAATTTAAAAAATCTTATGGATTTTCTTTTTTCAGTCACAATTGTCGTGGTGTCTCGGCTGGTTTATCGCAAAGGTGTCGATTTATTAGCGCAGATAATTCCCAAGATATGCTCGCGGCATCAAGACGTTCAGTTTTTAATAGGCGGCGATGGTCCTAAGCGCTGGCTTATTGAAGAGATAAGAGAACGCAATTTACTCCAGCATCGAATTACTTTGCTAGGAAGTCTAGAACACTCCCAAGTGCGTCACGTTTTAAATAAAGGTCACATTTTTTTAAACACTAGTCTTACGGAGGCCTATTGTATGGCCATTGTTGAGGCTGCTTCTTGCGGGCAAGTACTTTCTGAATGTTTAAATAAAATTTTCTATTTATTCATTCATTCATTTATTTAATAAATAATTTAAATTGCAGGTTGCAAGTCGTATCAACCGAAGTCGGGGGCATACCGTAAGTGTTACCGCCAGAATTAATTTATCTAGTCGAGCCAAAGGTAGACGCTCTTGTAGAAGCTCTCGAGCAAGCGATAGCTGACTACAAAAGCGGAAATATTATCTGTCCTTATCAAGTCCATGATAAAATAGTATCTATTTATAATTGGTTCAATATTACCAAGAGAACGGAGATTATTTACGACTCAGTTCATCGGGAAGGTAAGAAGACCATCGGCGAACAATTAGCTAATTATTTATCAAGTGGAGTCTTACCGTATTTGCTTATGGTCTCGCTATGCTACATCGTACTGCAAATATTGGAATACTTTGTGCCGAGGAAGGTAAACATGATTATTAATTTTTTTAATTATCCCTCGTATTTAATTAATAATTTACACTAATTATTTATTTTCATTTCAGTACATTGATGTAGAAAATGATTACAATCAACCTGAGCAAAATTCAAAAAGTAAGAAGAACAGAAATACTTGATGATTACTAATGTATTTTATAGTGAAAAATTATAGATAATTGTACATTATTAATTATTAATTACTAGTAAATAATTCGCGGATCGATGAATAATTTATAATCATGCGTCTTAATTCATAATTTAATTGTAAATTTTTTTAATCACGAAAATCAATTGTATAAATAATATTGGCGCCATTGATTAATTAATTAATTTACAAAAAATATATGAGAAAACCGAAATAAAATATAGACTAATTAATAGATATGTAAAGAAGTAAGACTTTGTAATAGTATATTAACATACGATGAATTTTATACGTAAAAGTAAGACAATACTTTTATTTATTAAAAGATTTATCTAATTGACGTAGTAAAATAAATATATTATTTATTTTTAATGCATAATCATTGTTTGTATTTAAAAAAAAAGAAAAAGTATTACGAGTATTATCAATTGTTAATCAAATACTGATCGTATTTTATTTACAGACTAAATAAATAAAAAAAATATATATAAATGTATACATATATTGGATTAATTTAATTTAAATACAATTACTCAAATATACACTTCTTAGATATATTAAATTGAAATTTAGATCGTAAGTTAATTAGTGTAAAGTAAATGAAAGTTTTTACTAATGGTTTTGAGCAGTGAAAAAATCCATACAGAAGTTGAGAACAAAAAAAATTTTATTTATTGATGCAAAAATAATCTACTCTACTGAATTCCATCATGTCTACCTGTAAAATTATAAAATTTGTTATATATATTTAAATTTATAGTTTTGATTGAGTAAAAAAGTACCCGAGTCAAAAAACAAATTCGGATTTTCGTCTCAAAGTTCTCAATCAAGTTTTTGAGGATCAATTTAGAATTTTAAGATTGACAACAGTACAGAAAGTTTTCCTAGTTTAGACCTCAAAGTAGTAGTTACGACCCATTTTACCATTTTGAGGACTAAATTGTGATAACATAGTCTGGATTAGAGTCTCAAAATACTCAAAACATACAGGAATAATTTTATCCGCATTTAAACTTCAAGTCTCATTCGACGTATTCTCTCCCCTCCCTTTTTCTATCTAAAATTTTTCAAAGTCCGAAGTATAACTTTTCCTTCGTTGAGGATTTTGAGCTCTTACTTATAATTCAAAATCGATAAATTATTCGCATTTAGACCTTATAGTTCTCATTGAGGATTTTGAGAACTAGAGTTACTTCCTGGGCGGTAAATAAACCATCAAAGGAATTGAGGCTTTTAAGGACTAAACTAGAGTTTGTGTTTTGACTGAGATATAATTCAGATATTACTGGCGGTTTTATAGTAAATTAAGTGTATCTTATACTGTTTAAAAAAAAGTATGGAAAAAAAATTTGTATCGCTAAGCTAGTGCTAGTATTCAATCAAAGTAATAAAATAAATTACTTGTAGGGTAAGAGCACCAGTACCCAGCCCCTAACCAGCAGTCAGCCGGTCATATACTTTAACATTGGTTCAAAATATATATAGATATAATTTAACATCAAGTTGCTGGGTACTGGTGCTCTTACCCTATCATTAAAATTTCCAGATTATAATAAAAAAATTCAGACGGGATTATTAGGTAAAATAAATGATTTAAATACAAGTCGACTTTCATATATTTTTACATTTATTCTTTCAGTTTAATGAAATATTACAAAGTTTATACTTTACATCGATTAAAGACTGAAATTAAAACTTTTTGAGCATATTAAATAGAAATTTAGATTATAAATCGGAAGTAAGTAAATCCAACTTTTTATTGAAAGTTTTAACAAAAGTGGAAAAATGCAAACTCAAAAGTTAAGCACAAAAAAACAAATTTGTTTGGAAAGTATTAAATTTTATGAAGAAAAATCTTACTGCGATGAATAAATGGATTGCTATCTAGTGATGCAAAGACAATCTACTCTGCAATAAACTTAATTCCTTCGGTATGCCTAAAAAAAAAAAAAAAAAAGTGATTTAATTATTGAAATTAAAAATTTCGAATATTTTAAAAAAATATAAATTACAGTATTATTAAAGAAAAAAAAGTATACCATTTTCTGAATAACGTTGATAGGCCTTTTTTTCTTCAGCGTGTATTTTTTGTAAACCATCGGCGATCTGGAACAATGATTTGGCACCACACTTAGCAGCCAACGATTTAATTTCTTCAGAATTTTCGACGGTACAATAGTAGCTGGCGAGGGATTCTTCACACAGATTTTTCATTCTTATTAATTCATAGTTCGAAGCAGCTTCTAGCAAACCTACTGCATGATCATCCAAGTCCTCAACATTCCCAGTGTACATAAATTCTAAAACTCTTTTAAATATCTCTGGCTCTATATCCGTAAGAGCTACTTTGTTATCATTGCCATCAGACATGTGTTGATGATGATCAACCATTTTATATAATTTAGGACACCGTGCTTCCAATACTCTTTTATGGACTGGAAATGCAACACCCTGCACATAAATCATAACATCACGGTCATCTTGAACTTTATATAACTCCGAGAAATCACCTGATGAATTGGGATCATGATCATAGATATTAATCATATACTCGTCAGGAAATATAGGATCATCATTTAAGTAAGTTATGAGTTCGATGTACAGTGTCATCGTATCATTTGGAAGTAGTTTATCAATTGTGTTCGGTAAGTAAGGTAAACAGCATGTACATACTCTAGGAAAATAAGAAACCGGAGAATTATCAAATTTCCGGTTCTTTCGTCCAAGATAATACTTATTTTTGTCGGCATCGATCAGATAAAAATTACAGGTGACATGATTCTTAGGTTCCAATTTTTTAACAGCGTCGAAATCTATGAAGAATCCACACTGCAATTCATTACTACAAAATTGCAATGTGACGCACCAGTCAACGACATGACCTTGAAATTCTGTAGAGAAGTAGTGAGTCTTCTGAACAGGAAAATTTGGACGATAGGTCTCGTCCGGATTTACTTTTGAGAATGCTTCACTCATATTTTCAACTTTCCATGTACGATATTCTTTATGAACGTTTTGTTCGATTTTTTTTAAAGGCATTTTAAAACTCGACACTTTTTATACTAACACAATTTTTCCTTAATTATTTTTTTCAAAGAAACACGAGGTCGAACGTCGAAGAAGAGCTAGATGATTAGTTTTACTGCGTATCAACGATAAGACTTGTAGCTTACGAAAGTTATTTTTAAACTAAAAATCTACTTGCGCGCTGCCACACGGTTTGAAATTAAATTAAAACTACACGAACAACACACACATGCACACTGCACAGACATGATCAGAGAACGGAGAACACATTGAACACGTGTTGTTTTTTGTTGTAAATAATTAAAAAGTTTATAATTATTAGCTTAATTAATTAATAAAATTAAGTAGTTTAATTATTTTACGAAAATAACAATGGATTTTAAAAATGACTTTGATATTTTTGTTGGCGGCAAATCTGGTGTATTTAAAGGTTAGTATATAAATAAATATTTTATGATTCATTTTTTATTATGGATTATTTAATTTTTAGGAGTAAAAATTGATAAGAAACAATGTATAGCTAAAAATATACAAAATTTAATATCAATTACAAAAGATCATCAAGTAACGACAATGTCTTGGGGTGATGATGATGAAAAAGATGTTCTTGTAGGATGTGGATCAACTGAAAATCGAAGGTAATTTTTAATTATTTATAAATCTTATTATTTATTTATTTTTTTATTTTTTTAATTTTAGTGTAAAAGTCTACGATTCTCAACATTCAGCATTTTCGACTTCATTTTCATGCAACACTGGCCCAGGAAAAATTCGCGGGATCTCACGTTACAATGAGTAGGTTTTTAAAAATTTTAATATTACAAATATATATATATATATATATAATATAAATAATTATGATTAATTAACATTTTAGTTGTATAATAACTGCAGTAGAATCTGGAGACATAAATTTATGGAAACAAGGGGAAAGTATTAGAGTTATAAAAACAAGTACAGATTTACATGCAATGAAACACTCAAAGTCAAATATAAATATAATAGCCACTGGAGGTAAAGAACATCCTTTGCAATTATTTGATTTAGAACATGACAAAGTTACATTTAAAGAAAAAAATGTTCGTCATGATTGGCTAGAGATGCGTGTTCCTGTTTGGGTTTCTGATATTGCATTTTTACCAAATTCGTCTAAAATTGCCGTTTGCAGTCGTTATGGATACGTAAGTTTATTTTTATTATTTTTAATCTCGTGCTCTAGCAAGATTAGAAATTTTTTTTTCTACCAACAATAATTTTCATACTAAAATAAAATATCTATATATTTTTGTAACAGGTACGAGTGTATGATCCTCTTGTACAAAAAAGACCGGTTTTAAATGTCCAAGTAAAAGATGAAGCATTAACAACTCTAGCAATCGCACCTAAAGAAAAGTAAAAAAAAAAAAAAAATTAATTAAGTTTGAGACTTTAAATTATTTTTATTTTAAAATTAATTATTTATTTTTAGTCATGTCGTGGTAGGTTCTGGAAAAGGAATAATGAATTTGGTGGACTTACGGAACCCTGGAAAAATATTAAATACTTACAAAGGTTTCGTTGGAGGTATCACTGCTATTTCATGTCCCACAAATAATCCGTACATTGTAAGTGTTGGATTAGACAGATATTTACGTGTCCATGATTTAAATACTAAAGAATTATTGCAAAAGGTAAATTTAAAAAAATATAAATAATAATAATCTATGATTTTAAAAATTAATTATTATTAAATTTTTGTTAGGTTTATTTAACTTCAAGATTAAGTAGTATGGTACTGAGATCTGAATTTATATTAAATGATGTTTCGGCAAATGAAGAAAATAAAGAAAAACTAAATGATGAAAAAATTAAAATAATTAATGTGGACCATGATGACATAAAAAGTGACCAAGAGTACGATGACATATTTAACAAAATGCCAGTAATTGGTAATGATGAAAATTTTAATGAAAATACAATGACAGGCAAAAGGAAAATTTTTACATTAAAATCAAAATTAAGTTCAAATAAAAACGACAATTGTAATTACAAAAAAATTAAAAAAATAAAATGAATATTTAAAAAAATTTTATTAAGTTAATTTAATGAGACTAAAATTTAAGATAATTATTAAATTTCATTTTTTAAAAAAATTTTTTTTTCAAGTGCTTTATTCGTTGATCATTTAAATTTAAGGATGTTCCCTATTGATAAAAAATTAATTTTTCAATATACGCCATCAACATCACGGTACTTAATTAACCATTACTTATTTTGATGATGCATAAAACAAATCAATGATAAAAAAAAAAAACATTTTTACCAAGTAAATGTTGTTGCATTAGTTAAATTACTATTATTTAATACTGAATACTAGTGATTAATTAATTTTTTATTAGTTGTTAAATTTGAAAAGGCACGCGACGGAAAAAAAATTATTTGCACTAATATATCAATTCATTTTAATTTAATTCATTTTTCATTATCAAAATATTCTACAATACGCGTTAACACACCTGGATTGCGCTGGGAACAACCTTATACTTTAATATATATATAGATTTTTTTTTTATTGCGTAGTACAACGCTGGAGATGGCAAGATTTAATGTTTTTTTATACATTTACAATTAATCATGATTACGCTCTTAACTTTTTAGTTATATGATTACTTTTTTTTTATACAACATATTACAATCTACATATTTAAAGACATTTAAGTTTATATAAATAGATGTTTTTTTAAAATTAATTAATAAAAACGAGGCTTGACTAGCCAAAGCGATAATTTATTTTAAATCCACTAAGTACTAGAATTTCTATTCATAATTTATTTTTTTTTTTTAACTAATAGTTATTAAAAATAGGCCTTTTATTTTTATTTTAACACATTTATCAATAATTATAATTACAATAATATTTTTAAGCCTGTATATTATAACAATTAAATAATTTAATCAAAAGAAAATGCCAATCTCCCGTTGTAAGCATCATCATGATCTACAATTCTACAAGTCATGATTTTTATTATTATTATTATTAATATTTTATTTTTTATTTAAACAGGGCCGAGCTCAATGCATTTTTTTTTTTTTTAAATTAGTAATTCAAAAATTAATGACTTGCCATTAATAAACGTCTTATCAATTGTTACTAAACAATCTACAACTACGACACTCAATTATTAATTATTTATTTATTTATTTATTATTTATATACATAAGAAATTATCATTAATGATTTATAGTCATTAATTAATTAAATATTAAATGGCATTTTTAATCGACTGAATAGTGAATTTTTTTTTCTTTTTTCTTTTTTTTTTTTTTTACTAATCTATCACATGTCAATTTTCTTGATCTCACATTCATATTTTTTCATCATTCTCTTTACACTTAATTTTTTTATTTTATGCATTATGCGAAAAAAATCACTTATCAACCGCTTACTTTTTTTCTTTTTTTTTTTTTTTTTTTTTTTTATTAAATTTATTAATTGTTAAAAAAATCAGTTATTCGTAATTTAAAATTACTTTACTTAATTAAATTTAATCTAAAATTTGTAAAAAATAAATTTCATTGATTTAGTAATTAAGTGGGTTGATAAAATGATTTTTATAAATTGATGCAATTTGAAAACGTTTTTTTTTTTTACAAAGAATATTATTATTTTATTTATGCAGTATCACGTGTCACAACAATTATCGCTCGTACCTCTTAAGAAAATGAAGCTTGTTTTTATTATTTTCATTTAATTATAATTTATAATTAAGTATGAACATATGAGGCAGCGATTATAATCAGTTCGTTTATATCTGAGAGTATGATGTGTATTTTTATTAAGTTATTATTTCATTCAAAATATATATATGTATAAATTACTCCGCACAAACACTAATTCGAATATCAGTGACACTCATTAATATTTTTAAAAACGCAAGTAAAAAAATTATTATTTTTATTTTATTTAAAAGACAATTACAATTAAGTTTTTTCTTTAGAAAAAAAAAAAACTTGATTTATTCACCACTGGACACCGCAACTTCACGACGTGACGATTCTTGTGGCTGTTCAACAATCGCCGACTGAGACTCTGAAATTTCCAATTAAAAATTTAATTGTTGTTAAAAATAATAGACAAATAAGTTGTGATATGGTCATAAAGTTTATTACCATCAATAGGTTCTGTTTCAGTATGAGCCTCGACAGCTGTTTCTATTTCTATGACATCATCTTCATCAGCAGTAAGATTATTATCATAATCGGCAACGTCAACGGCAACGGCTGTTGTTTCTGATTGTAATGAACTTGAAGCCATTGAGTCTTGCGCTCGCAATGAGATTGAAATATCTTTGGTATTGGTACCACCGTCCTCACCTAATTTTATTTTTATTTATTATATATATATAAATAATTTATTAGTTATAAGCAATAACTCACCACATGGCCTTAGAACGAGATATAATAATATATCAGACAATGAAATTATACCAATAACTTTTTCATTTTCATCTGTCACTACTAGCCTGTGGACCTTAAAATTAAATTATTAAATACAATAATCTTATTTTTTAAAAAATTAATTTATAAAAAAATAAAACTTACTTCAGCTTTAACTATTTTTTCCATAACTATGTATAAAGTATCATCTAATTTACATTTATGAACTCCTTCAAACCAATCACTTCGATGCTGAGTTGCTTCTTTTAAAGAAACATCCAAATTATCGTAAGTTTTCATAGCAGCTAAATTCTGAATTTAAATAAAAATTATTTAATTAATTAGTTTAATAATGATGATAATAATAATTATTATTACTTACAATTACATCGAATTTAGAATAAATATTAACGAGTTTTCCTTCAGAATCAAGAATAGGTAAGGCCGAAACTCGCCTTTCGACAAATTTTTTAAGAGCTAAAATTATGCTAGTTTCTTCGGTTGCTGTTTCTATATTATCATAAGTCCCTATTCTTAATTCTTCAATAGTTTTATCTACATATGAAGGTCTAGGTAGCTCTTGAATCTGTAATTCAAATAAATAATTTTCATTATTGCATTACTAGTTTACTTTATCAACCAAACTCATTATTATTATTATTATTATAAAACGAGTATTGTGGACATTATAACAGTAAATTAATCTTTAACTTGAGGTACTTTGAGTTGAGAGTACGACAAAGTTACCAGAGTTACGTCGTCAGTCAACAGCAATTTATAATACCAATAGTTTTAATATAATTTAAGGATAAGGATTATCTAGATGTTTAATATTAATGTACTTACATAGAGGAATAAAAATTTAAGTATCCTCTTGTGTGTTAATATATAAAGGACATTGTCAGTATCCGGGTCTATCACAGGCAATCGGTGGATTCTATTTTGAATCAATGATTTAATGGCATCGTACATAGAAGCATCAGGTCCAATTGTTACCAATGGATGAATTTCTTTATGTAAAACATCTAAACAAATAATTATTATTATTATTATAAATAATAAAAGTTTTATAAATGTTTAATGATAAATTTAAAATGAATTACCTCTCCAAGTATTAAGTTCATGTTCTTCCAATTGGTACATTGTAACCGTAGGACTAGTATAATACTTTTGAAGAATTTTAATAAAATCAGTTATTGTCAGCATTCCAACAAATTGTTGTTTAGCACTGTCCCACAATGGCGCAGCTCTAACACCTTTTTTAAAAAAAAATAATTATTATTTTTATTGTTAGAATACAAGAAAACAAAACAAACAAATATATATTTACCATTGTAAACAAGAGCAAAGAATGCTTTTTTAACAGCAAGTTTAGTGTCAAATATAACCAATTTTGCACTCGTAGGTATGAGATCATAACATTTGTGAAATTTAAAAAACTTTACGTATATCTGCGTTTCATCTTTCTCTGCAAGTCCAAATAATTCACAATATAATAATGCTTTTTTATTTCTTTTCATCATTATTATTATTATTAATGTCACACAACAATTTAAATTTAAAAATTATTAATTAATCAATCAATTTCAACAAGACATCACATCAGCTACTGCGTCAATAGTAACTAAAATAATTATATATTGTTAGCAAGTTAAATCTCAATTATTTCTCCTCCCGCAAATAATATTATTACAAAAAAAAAAAAAAAAAAAAAAAAATTCCATGAATCAGTTAACAAGCAGCCTTGAATAACTTGTTGGAAAAATACATAAAACTTATAAGTCAATTAACTAATTAATTAACAGTTTTCACTTTGTATCATTCTCGGAGTTTTTTGAAAAAAATTAACTAAGAATCCCTGCAGAATTCAATTAATTATATTTAAAATAAGTAAACAGCTTGTAAAATTATCAATTCAGTATTATACTACAAACAGATAGACAGTTAACTGTCTGAAATTATGCCAGAGAGTTAACTGATCGAATATAACGTTATCGGTGATATTATTTTGTGAATTTAATTCAAATTTATATAATATTTTAGTCTAGTGGTTTCATATTTATTGAGATAAGTATGAAGAAATAATTAAGAGTCAATGGATGCTATCGCGGACTTAACGCTTACTACTTTTACATTATATTATATATTTTTCGAGATAAATAGTATACTAGTCAGTGGTAAAATCAAGAGAATACTAGCGCAGCACAGATGGATAATGCCCTCTCAGAAATGGTAAGCGCGAGCACGCCATATAAAGAGAAAGGAAAGTCGGGGGAAATCCTTTTATTTACTTGCATTAATAATATTTATTTTTAAAAAATAATAATAATAATAATCTGTCACCTTATATACTGCAGTGACTTTAATTACTTATACTTCGAAGTACTGATGCTATTAATTATACATTATTATTCAATCTCAGTCAAAAATAATTCATATTTATAAATTAATGAGGTGACTTTGATATTTATACTAGAATATTTATAAGTTTTAAATTAAAATCATTTAGCGCAAAATTAATCACTTTAATGAAGAGAGAAAAGTGAGTAAAAAAAATGGTTGTAAACATTTGTTGGAAAATGGCCGACAGTATATTTTTGTCCAAGATTATTTTTTTTTTAATTCTGCAATCTAAAATAATCCTTGGACATCTGATTAGAAATAATAATTTTTTTTAAGTAATCAGGGCTCAGTTGGACTTAAATTTAGGATTAGTTCAAACTGCTAGAGAAATTTTTTTTTAAAACTCTCTCTGTGAGATATAAAGATTGAGTTATTATTATCCAAGTAAAAAATTTTGACCCCACCTCAAACATTTTTCCAGAGACCCTTTCATTTTTTAAGAATTCGTTCATTCGGACTATGAAAATTAATATTATAAATTTATTAACCTAGTATTTTTAAATAAGCACGTAATTTATATAAAGAGAAAATTAAAATAAATCTTTCTATTCATTTTTAGAAAAAAATAATAATTTAGTGTAGAGGAATAAAGAAAATGTCAATGAGAAAAATTAATGTACAATAAAAATGTAAGAAAAAAAAAAATTAGACATTCATGGCATTAAATGTTTGTAAAAATGTACGCTCATACCTTGACAAATAATCTGAGCAAATTCAGGTTCAAGGGGTGGATTTTCAACAGGAAATTCTTTGATAAGATGTTTCGCATAAATAGGATTATCATCAAATTGATTACGCCCCGAGTGAATTTGAACGTCGATCAATGATCGAATACATTCAGCGTTTGAAAAATAATACAATGTTAGCATTTTTAATCAACATCTCTCAACATACATTGTGCAAATAATTTTTTTCTATATAAAGATTTATCAAGTTTTTAATCCAGTGGGTTAAAATTTTAAAAGTTTTACGCTCCAGCGTTTCCTTCTTTTGTTCTTATCTTCTTATTTAAATTAATAAACAAAAAATTTTACAGTTTTTTATTCTCAAACTGATTACAGATAAAATTGCTCAAGTAAAATTGATGAGATTTCTTTCTCAAGAACAAGAACAAGTTAAATAAATTGTCCTTGAACTTTAAATAGTCTTGTTGTACTAAATAACATTTGGTGAGTATAAAAAATAATTTTAAAAATTTATTATTATTATAAATATAAGCGAAAAAATCGCAACTAATTGTTGCAAACATACGCTCCATTAATTAAAGCTTATTAATAACACTTTGTCTTTAATAAATTATTGAAAAAAAAAAAATTTTCAAATTTACAAAATTTACAAAAATATAAAAACTCCATTATTTATATTTTTTAATCCCTAAAATATATATATTTTTTTTTAATAAATTAATAAATTTTTTTATTATTGAAATATAAAACTCGACACTGAATAAAAATAATAATTTTAATGGTAATCAATAAATAATAATAAAAACACGGCACGTTATTGTTTTAAATCGAAAAATTTATAAAATAACAATTCAATCGCCGATAATTATCATCTTTGATCAATAATTAATGATGATAAAAAAATATTAATTGTTATGAATTATAAATAATTGTAAACACATTAATAAACCACTGATTGAAACCAATGAAAGAAAATTTAATGACTAAAGTGCGTCTGTTAAATGTCGCAAGCTCGTTTGCTCGTTCATTTTATCCTTCATCTCGGTCGTAATCGTCGACGGACTTGTTCGTCATCACTGGCCAACGAGTTGGCCAAGAATAACGTTTGAAAAACCGTCAAATCGATGCCAAAAAAAAAATATATATCCAAGATACTGATACACTGCAGTTACAATTAGTTACTATTACTCTATCCAATGGCAATAAAAGACACTTTGTCTGTTTCTGTTATTTATTTTTAATTAAAAACTATTTGATTTTTATGTTTATTATATTTCTCTACTTTAATTATAATAGGAACCTGGAGTTTCTACGTGAATCGCAAATGACCGAGTCTCGCTACTAAACTTATTTTATTTTATTGAATCATTTACTCTGATATAGTTTTTAATTTTTATTATTACTAAAGCTTAATGCGACAAATAGAGTCATCCATTTTTTAAATTTATTATTACTAAACGTCTAATTCTCTGTGGTTATTTTTTTTTCTCTCTCAAAAAAGTGGTTTTTATCTTCTAAACTAATTCAGTTTTAAATTTCAATATTTTTCAGTTATTTCTAAGGAATAAATTTTTTTGCCGTAAAATTTAAAAATAGTATGAAAATTTAAAATCAAAATTTATGTTTATAAAAAATAAAAAAAACTTTGATATTTAAATCGATAAAAAAAAACCTCAAAAATATTTATTGACTTATTGAGCAATAAAAAACAAATTAAAAGGCTAATTAATAAATTTTAATGTTATTATTTTTAATATTGATTGTCGGATGCCAAATTATAAAAGATAAACTTTAATATAATTAAAATAACGCAATTGAATTACATTCACTGGATTTGCTACAGGTTAATATAATAACAAAAAAATTTAATTATCAAACGTATATCAACAAGTGATATGTGAAGGAACTGTAGAGTGATGTAATAGCATTGATTCAGCATAAAATTAAAGTAAAGTGAATGAACGTAAACCCTTGACTACTACTCTAGTGACATAACTTATTGATAGTACACGGGAATAAATTTAACTCTGTATTTGAGAAAAAAATATCAACCCCACAATCCCGGTGACTATATAATTAATTAAAATAATAATTATTATTATTGTCTATTAGTACAAAAGCTTTATGCGGAAAAGTAATATTCCACTATAAGCTTTCATTGATGAAATGCTTAGCCTTCAATATTCAGCAAGTATTTTGTTGCGTAGGCGTTCTTTAACGATCGATGAGTTACCCGGGTGAGCTGACTAGTTTAGTCGAGCTCCGTTGCTAATAATAATATTTTATTAATGTTTATAATCTACAATAATTCCCAATACATATTTAAAAAATTAATATTGATTTTATATAGTTATTTATCTCCGGTTTATTTTTTTAATAGATAATAATAAACAAGTTGAAAAAATAAAAAAGCGTCATGTTTGACTTGTTATTAATTCATGACCACGACTCTTATCTAACATATATAGTGTTATGTGTGACCTTGGTACCAGGGGTCTACGATCGATCAGAAAAGCTCTTATTCTAGATGTCAAGCGGCATTACTTGTACATCTCTTGTAGTAAGTATATCTCTCTACTCTAGTTAACTCTACTATATATATACTCTCTTTACTTACTCTCTAGCATCTCTACACAACACAGAATACCGAATTCAGCTTTGATGATGTACTTCTCTCAATTGTAAGCTTTTTTTATCTAGGTCAGGGTCATGGTTTATACTCAATCGATCCTAACTCTGACGCAACGCAACGCGGTCTGTTTTTTATTTTTTTTTTAAGTTCGATGACGTTTATCAACATTTCATTGTGTTGATTATTTGTTTTATGATATTTAGTAATCAGCGGAGTTGTGTGACATTAATTTAGTTTCAAAAAAAAATCATTCTTTTTTTTAAAAACTTTAAAGCTTAACTTTATTAAACAAATAATTAAAACTTACCTAAATCAGATTTTGGTTGACTTTTCGTAAAAGTATCAGCAACTGGGAGCTGAAAATAATTAAAGTTTAATTTAATATTTATATAGTAATTTTATTTAAACTATTAAATACATATTGTATTGGTTGGCAAAAAGATAATTGATATTTCATAGATAAATAAAAGTCTAGTTTCATTAGAAAAAAAATGGGTTCATAAAATAATTTGGTTCAATATGAAAAAATAATTTAAATTGAGTGAGAATTTTTTTTTAAATACTTGGCAGTTATGTTCAATATAATATTGTAGTTTTATAACATAAAAACTCAGCTACATATCGTGTATTTACTTTATGAAATATTAAAAAAAAAATAAATAAATAAACACACATAAAGGTTTATTTGATGAGTTATGCTATTTATTTTATGAAAATAAAATTGATTATTTATTTAAGATAATATTTTCGACTAGGGGATATTATGTTAAAAAAAAAAAAAAATGTGAGTACGGTTAATAAAATTAATACCAGAGCTTTTTTTAATAATGTTTTAGGACTAAAATGTTGTCGTTTCTTAACATTGGCTGTTATTTTTGAATACCAATTGGTAAATAAATTTGATGAAGTTGGACTGGACGTCGGTGATGAGGATTGAATGGCATTAGGCGAAAGTTTTGTAATATTAACTGCACCACTAGCACCACCAGCGGGTTCACTAGTCTGTCTTTTAAAAAGCATATTGCACAATTCAGCAAGTTTTAAGTTTACTTTTAGTTGAATCAAGTCGCATAAACGCTATTTACAGCTATTTTACTCCTTTCGCTGTATATTCTCATATCAAGGATCCACATTCACCTGACTCTGACTCCAATATTTTACACCACTAAGAGCTCCATAATTTTGTTATTTTTTAAATTCAAACTCATTCTTGTAATCTTTTACTTGTTATTAAAAATATATATCTTAAACTCGTTGACTTTTGATTTTATTTAATAATTTATCAAAAAATAATTGCACATAGAAATAAATAGATAACTTATGAAACACATGATTACTTTTTATAGTCAATTTGTTATTTTCATTTAACAAAAACAATTGGTTTTTTTATTTTTATTATTATTGAATTGTGCAACTGAAAAATATGTTTTTTATTTAAATTGTAATAAAAAAACTGACAACTATTTAAATTTATCTACTTAGAATGATGACGAATAAAGAGATGAAATAAAATTTAAAAATAAAAAAAAAACCGCGAGAATTGAAATTAAAATAAATTAACTCGACAAACAGCATTCTCGACAGTTTTTTTTTTTTTTTTTTTTTTTTTTTTACAGTCATTCTAATATGCAAACAATTTACTAAATCATCACATAATATTTAAATTATTGCTATAAATTTTTTTTTTTTTTAATTAATAAAACTATAATTTTGCATAATAATTAATTGAGCGGCAGCATAAATTTTTGAGACCTAACATTTTATGAAAATTGAAACGTCATTTATCAACATGACATATAATATCATATTTGTATTTATCAATTTATATATATTGAATTGAATATTAATTGATTGCGGGCTTAATGCCAATTATAATAATAGTTGAATTATGCTATATAAATAAGTACTTGTTTATAAAAATATAAAATGTATTTACACATTAATACACGACTATTAAATATTACTGTCATATTTATTTTGTCATTAAATTAATAATTTATTTTTTCATTATTTATTTTAAAACTATTTTCCATCCAACATAATATTAATATTAACATAATTTCAATGATTTGATTTTTAAAGTTAAATAAAAAAAACATTGATAAGATATTTATAAAATTTATAAATATATATAACACAACAAGTTTAAATATTTTATTTGTTTTAAAAGATTTAAAATTTAAAAATAAATAAAAACAATTCATTTGATTTATAAATTTAAATGTCAACAATTTATGTGTTTACACATTTGCTCAAGTGACATGACTAAAGAATAAAAAAGTATCAATGTTATTTTTTTTTTTTTTTTTTTTTTTTTTTTTTTTTTTTTTTATCATAATTCTTTTTTTTATTGAATATAAATTCTATGACAAATAAAAATCCGTATACTGGCATGAGTATTGTAAGTAGTACAAGTATATGATGTGACTGTGAAAAAATATATATGTTTATATATATATATATAGAGAGAGAGAGAGAGAGAAAAAGAAGTGTGTTGTGATGTGATGTGACTATATGTGACGAGAATTGATAACGATAGACTAAACGGATTTATGTTACAATGAGAATCGAGATTGACAAATATACAATAATCTATCCTGAGACAGTCAACAATATATATATATATATCCATTGACAGAAGACATTTAATATTGAATACCGGATATTTAGTTATGTCTATCGTAATTATAATCAATTATATTATATAATTTTGTAAAATAAAAATTAAAAAATTTCGATCCATTAAAGCTGTAAGTTTGTCGAGTTAATTTTAATTTTTTAATTTAAATAATTTTATTCGAATTAAATGACACTTTCGGTAGATATATAAATATATATAAAAAATTTATATGACAAAAAAAAAGCAGAGACATAAAAATTTTCGAAAAGAGATTTTGTCATGTAATTAAATAAAATAATAAATATTTAAAATATATATTACTATTATCACTTATAACACTTTTTAATGACACACTCAAACAATTAAAAAAAAATTAATTTTTAACACGATTTGTAATTTAAAAAATGTATATACATATGTATGTAATTATTTACAATGAATTTTTTTTCGAGGTGTGATCCTTTCGCGACACCGCTCGCGGAATACTGGATAGCTGGATGATATTCAACACTAGAAGCTACGGTTTAGAATCGAAGCAAGCGCAAAGTTCGAAGCGCGGTGACATGTAGTGTAATAAAATAAAAAAATAAAACCGATAGCAATTTTGTTTTCAGTGACTAAACAACTGAAATATTTAATTAATATTAAATTAATTGGTTTTTAAATTAAAATCAAAGCTTTAATAATAGTAATATTTATTTTTCATTATATAAATTTTTAATAAATGAAAAGAATATCTGATAGTAGACATGAATGAAAGTGAAAAAAGTAAAAAAAATGACAAAGAATTATTATAGAAGGTTATTTTTGCAGTGGGATTGAAATTCACATATGTTTGCGATATAAAAAAGCAATAAGTTGAACGCAGCGAGGAATATCAACCAAGTAAGCAAATAAACTTGTATACTACTATATGAAATCGACCACCGTCACCACGTGTCCTCGTCAATTTAAATTCTATCACTATATTTATTTATTTATTTTTTTTTTTTAATGTTTATATTAATAGTTGACTATTGAAATGACATGACATTTGTTAATAATAGTAATTATTATTATCATTTAAAGTCATTAAACCATAATATTGTCGGCGATAGAATAAAGATACGAAATTCAAAGTCTGTGTCTTAGACATTAAATAGATCAGCAATATTTATTTTTTTATTTACGTCAATAAAATTGTTTTGTTTTGTTAAATTTATAAATTTAAGTTATAGAGAATATTATAGGGTATAAGTACCCCATAAATTTCTGGTCACTGCTCCTTTTTTGGGCATTTAATACTTTATTTTAATTGTGTCAATGTATATTTTACAAATTATTATATTTAAATTTTATGTGGGAAAAACGGTGCCTTTACCATATTATATATTTTATAGTATTTATACTTTACATTTATAACAGGGGTTATCAGATGTTTTCGACGGGATTTTTTTCAGAAACAAAATCTCTAAATACAAAATACAGACCTTACATTGATGGACTACTGTCTAATCTAGCGAAATGCGCTTAAATTGATTGACAATATTCGTTTGTTTAAGAGAAAAACTCGGCCAAAGTTTCTATTTACTGCACAAGTGCAACAAAGATAGTACTCTTCGTGGACTTGAGTGTAATAGAGAGAGAAATACGAACCCCTGTTATATTAAGTGTGCAATTAAAACTCAGGAACCATCTGATTTTATTTTTTTTCCTTTTAAAAAAATTAAATATTATTTAAAAGCGTATATAAGGATAATAAGCTTTAAAAAAATCAAACTTGTACTTATAACTTTGAATTTTAATTAAAGTCAAATGCGGGTAAATAAATAAATGAAATTATATAAATTTTCTATCAATCCAACTAAAATAATAAATATAAATAATGTGACATTAAATTATTGCTGCCCTTTATACTATTAATTATCTGCGCATGACACAATCGATTACATTATGGGAATAATGCAACGACCGTACATTACTTGAGATGAACTTTGTAAGCGTGACATTAAAAAAATAAGCCAAGATTTAGATTTTAAGTATAAATTAAATAGCAAAGAGTAGAATAAACAAAAAAAAATAAATAAATAAAATAAAATTTAAATTGTTAGAAAAGCAGCAGTTACGGCTCATCGAGTAAAGAATAAATAAAAAATAAATTTCTACTTGGGAAATGTTCTTGACAGCAATTATTCAAGATGCTTCAACAGTCAAATCTTTTTTTAAATTATTTTTTGTAATTTGCTTTGACTTTGACTTTTAAAATTTAAATATTTAATTGGAGAACAGTTTAATCATCGCAAAAAATCATTAAATTAAAAACAAAATCAAGTAATAAAATTAAAATTACTGGATTTGTAATTTCTACTGTATCATTGGATATTTATATCAGCTGCCAACTGAATTACAATCGGTCTCTGTATTATCAACATTTTTTTTTTTTTAAGAAAACTTTATTACCAACAATAAAAAATTTTTTTTTACAGCAAGCGTTAAAATTGAACATTTAATAATTAAAATTTTCAGCTTATTTAAATGTTAAATGAACTTGACATCTGAACTTAAATCTGTTCTTCTGTGACAAATTACTTTGATAACCTGTCATTTTAATCAATTTTTTATCTCTCACTTAAGTGAAACAGCTGGATTTTTAAATTCAAGTGCAGGTCGAGCCCAATTGGCTATTTCAGTCAGGCCAAACAAAATTAAAATTAAATAAAAAAAAAAAAATTACTTTATTCAAGTAATTTATGATATTTTGCTTGATTTATAATTAAATTACATAAATAGATCAAGTAAATATTAAAAAATAAAAAAAAAATTTATTGACCTCTAGAGAACGACCCTTTGGAGGCGCGAGTTAGCTGCGCTTTTCTATAAATAAATGTACTAATTTTTTTTTTCAACTCAAGTTTCGATACTAAACATCCGAAAGAAAAAATAAATAGTCGAGTAAAGATAAGATGGATTTGTTTTTTTCTCGTAATTGAATTTGCCAAAGAAATTTTTTGTTGTAATAAAAAAAAAAAGTCAAGTGTTTCTGTTAGAAAAGTATGTAGAATACTTAGAATTATGTAATTTTCGTAAACAGTTAAATGAATAGGTTTTTATTTTTTTTATTTTTTTTCATATGTGAATCAATGAGTCAACGGCGCACGGCCGGATTGTCACGTACGCTTTAGAAAAATTGCACGAACGACATGAATATTAGTCACAGTAATAAAAATATATAGAGGAAATTGAAAAGAAATAATGGTAATAATGAAAAGAAAAATTTAATTTTCTTTCTTATGTATTTGTATATTAAATTTATAATAAAAAAACTTGACTTACCCCTCGAGCGTTGCGGAAAAGTATCGCAGTGTGTGCTGGATCGAAATGATGAGTTCTGCGACGTGCTCCTGGTATAGTTATAGGATTTCTGTCACCAGATTCAAGAGAACTTCTCCTTATAGCACCTGTAATTCAAATTTTATTTTATTTCAAAGGTTAATTTTTTAAAAAATACCCAAAAGTCGTGACAATTTATAATTATTGTAAAAACAGATTCAGCTTAAAATTTAACCACAAATAACTGACATTTTAAATATTTAAATTTATTTTTTTAGAGCAATTGTCACACTACTAAAGAGAGTATGGATCCACAAGAGCATTATACATATATCTCGATCTGCTCCTCGGTTTATCGATTTTATTTTCTATATTTATTAAAATTACGACTTACATTGATTTCTTCTCCTACGTTCTCTCCAATTATTCAAAACTAGACTATTGTCGGATACTTTAAGGGCAATTACAAAAAGCAGGTTCAAATATAGAGAAATTTTCTGAAACTATTTGAGTATTGTTACATTTCCTCTCTTTTAAAGACGACAGTAATATTTAAATATAAACGTGTAATTATCCGCAAAAAAAAAAAAAAAAAACTTACATGTTTAATTAATTTGAATCGCAATCTTAAATAATAAACGTAATAAAATATAAATTCAGTAGCTTGCATATATAATCGTCACAAGAAATGACTAATTGTAAGATGATCAGTAAACTTTGATAAAAATATTTGATTCGACAAATGTACCTCCAATTTAATAAATATAAACAAATATTCTGTTACAAGATTAAAATATTTTGTTACACTTTTTTTTTCCTTACGTGTTTTATTTTTAATATTTAATATTTATTTACGAGGATATACAATATAAATACATAATACAGATAATACATCTGTACACATGTACATAGGCTTGGGAATTAATTTATTCATAAAAATAAGCTTAATCCGAGTCATTCGGTTTATTATTTAAAAAATATTATTTAGTTTCCTTATTATTCTATTAGAAAATATGTAAGCGTACCTGAGAATTTTAATTATGTGATAAAAAAAAAACAGATAAGATAGATATTAATTGTTTGATAAATTACTATTTTTTTTACTTCTATTTCTTTGTTTACCAAAAGATTTTACTACAAGTAAATAATATCAATCAAGCAATTAAATGTTTTTTTTTTTTATTTTTTGCGACTTGATTGAAGCGCTTGTTCATTAAATCACTGAACAAAAATTTCTTGTTTATAAATACATTATTTGTTATATTGTCTCATATTAGTAATAGTTTTTTTTAAATAATAAAGGTTATTAAATAGAAGTAGTTAAGTATTTTTTTAATCAACGCTTTAAAAAAAAAAAAAAATATAACTTTAATTTTCTTTAAGATTAAGGTAAAATTCCTGATAGAGCCGATGAGGAAACTAGTACTCGATCACTCCATGTCTTTGTATATCTATACTCACTAAATTTGACTAAATATAGATATAATATACAAATACATGATCGAGTATCAGTTCTTTCATCGGCTACTAGGAATTTTACCTTAATAAAAAAAATGTAAAATGATAAATTTGTTACACTGTTAAATAATAATTTTATAATTGCAATAACATATGTGTGTTGCGATTGTTTAAATAGTAATAATAATAAAATTAATTGCAAGTGTAATAAATCAAGAGTTGAATGAAACAAGTTATATAATATTAAATAGATAAATAGATAAGACCTTGAAATAATCATGCAGCTATTTTAATATATTTATTAGATAAATTATAGTTTAATTTAATAATCGACATTAAAATTTTTTTTTTTATAAATAAAATGACTGAAGCATGGAAATTTAATATCTTTTATAGGAAATAAAAAATAGTGATAATAGTAATAAATAAAAATGTGTAGTTGTTGTTTTATATAAGTATAGTAGATCAATGATAAAAAGTATATAATAGAATTAAGTAATTGTAAATAATACTTTTGCCAACAAAGTATGAGTTGGCTGCGTCTAAAAAACGTCTTCCAATACAATAATTCTTGACACTGTCTCTCATGTGTAAACAACTATAAAAATTATAACAATATATTTTTTTTTAACAATAAACATCTTTACATAATAAGAGATTACGTAATAAAAAGTACAAAAATTATTAAATGTTAATTTAATGTCACTGAAAATTTTAAAAAAAATAAATTGAGGAATCGGATAAATAAAAATCTTGTGTTTTTTTGTTTACCTTGCTTAAGAATGCTTTCATAAATTCTGTAAGTGGTCTCACAGTCATCAGCAATCCGGGGTGAAGCAATTTTCAATGAACCATCTAAACTCTGACTTCTATTTCTAAAATCATCTTCATGTTTTTTTGGTGTTTCTTGACATTCACTTTGACGTCTTATATGTCCAAGTCTACGGCCAAAATGTTTTATCATCTCTTGAATACTGTGATGGTGATGATGATGATTCTGATTGTGATGAAAACGTTTTTCAGTTGTCTCACTAGTAGGGCTCAATGAGATTGGTGTACCAGCACCATTACTTATTGAGTGACGATGAAATTGATTTCTCTGTGATCCATGATAGAGCGTTTCTAATGGGTTATGATGTGTATAACCAGATCCGTGTATAGTATGATAAACAGATTGATTATTATTGCCGATATGAAATGGATTTACAGATCCGTAGTTTGAGGAAGATGAACCATGACTGGATCCATATGAAGAACCACATGAATGGGCGGACCCAACCGAGTTCCGTGACTGCTGTCGATCATTTATATTAATCTTTTGGGAATTTGTCGTCGATTTTTGTTGATTAAGCAAATCTTTTAGAGCTCGTGTGTTGTCTTGCTGATAATAACGTTTAGCTTCATTTATTGAAATTTTTTCTTGACTGTCTTTAGAATCATTGCTCGAACTTGAACTCGAATTGTGGTGAGACAGAAAATTACTTAACCCGTGCATTTTTATCTATTTTTATTTAATACTTAAACTTTAATTATTTTTTTTTTCTATCGTTCAAAAATTATATTATTTTTATTGGCTTATTAAATATTTCATTGCTAAAGTTTCTTAAACTCAGATTAAAATCTTATCTGTGTAAATAATAGATGATTAGTATTACTATTATTATTATTTTTTTTTTTTTTTCAACTATCATGTGGTAATCGTTAAATTTTTATGGCATAAGCACAAAAACAAACATCAGCTGATTCTTACGCCAGTTTTATTTTTATACCCAAATATAATTATGATTTTCAATACATAAAAAAAAAACAATCACAGGAAATAATTTAAATATTTTTATTTTTAAGTATTGGTGACATTTTGGTATACACAGAAAAAACGGATTTCTTGGCGTAAGAAATATTTTCCATTATAAATTCAAGACAAAAATTTTTTTAAGACTAGAAAAAATTTATCGACGCAATAAATTGTTTTTTTTTTTTTTTTTTTTTTCACTCTATAATGGAAAAATTTCCAAGGGCGAGTAAAAAATATTTGGGCCAAGAAATCCTTTTTTTCTTATATCTTACTGATGAGATTAAAATTTTACACAAGGGAAATTATACTAAACTTTAATGTAATTTCATTTAAATGACAATTGAATGGACATTTAAATGTATATATAAAGATAGGGGAGGAAATAGTGTAGGAAGTTTTAGTTAAAGGTCAAATGATTTTATGACAATCATATGAATATCTGATGCACTGATGCCAATTTAATATTACCCACGCAAACCAGTTAATTTTGCCAGATTTGTCACGTGGATCAGACAATAATTCAACTGTTATTTATATTAAAACTTAATTTTATAATATAAAAGTATACCTGATACCAGTAGTGTCAGATATTTAAATGTTAGATAAACATAAATATGTGACAATTTATTAATTACATGTGATTTAACTCTTTTCAACATTGTCACATGTAATTTAATAATACAGAGAGGTTTAATTGTGCTGACTATAATTGTTTGAATCAATATACTTAGAATAAGTATATGAAGAAAAAAAAGATGACAGAATAAAATTCATAGAATTTTAAAATAAGAGATTAAATTTTTTATGGTAAATCTCAAGTGATGTCAATCGGATTTTGTTATCCAGGTCAACTGCGAACTTAAAGTTTATATAATAATAAAAAATTTCAATTATTATTATTTATTTTTTCTTTCTTTTCAAAGTGCAAAAGTAATATGCTAATTATAGAAATAATTTTAAAGATAAAAGAATGGATAATTATAAAAAATTATAAAAGAAAACTAAAGTACAGTAAAAAATTTTTATTGCGACAGTGTTGTGGTAGATCAAGGACATTGCGCTGTGTATGTATTTAGGTCAGAACAGATGAAATTTTTGAGTGTGGATATATAGCTGTTGTAGGTACTAGGTCGTATTGATCTACTTTGCAACGAAACTTTCTGAATAGTTATCATTTTTTTTATTTTAGATTTTATTTTACTTTAAAATTAAATTTTCGTAAACATTCGAGATATAATAATAACTATATTGACACGAGCTTTATATAAAATGCATAAGGCTTCACATAATATTTTTAAGAAAGACTGATGTGTTTATTTAAATTTAGCAAGACTGGAAAATAATAATCGTTGGGATGCTAACTTTATTACTAACTTTCATGTCTTTGAAAAGTTATTTATCTGAAATCTCTAAGGGGATCAGGTTCCTTGATAAAAGATTAATTTTCATATTTATTTTTTTTTTTCTATAGTATGAGTATATTTTGTCGGATGAATCATCTTTCGTTTAGTATTACACTTTTTTTAAAAAAAATATTATGTTTGTCACAGAAATTACTTCTGATATTGCTGTGATTAATAATTTTTCGTTTAAAAAATAATAAATCGATTTAATTTTTATTAAATTTTCCAAATGGAAAATTTAATGAAATGACAGACAAACTAAAGATTACTTTTATATCTTGGTTTAAAAAAATTCATTAATCGTTATCATATGAATTAATTAAAGTAAACTATTTATAATAAGAAAAAAAAAATTATGTTTTAAACGCATGTGTACTATTTGCGTACTTTCTAATAATATTTAAAAATTATATTAATTTAATTTACGAATATTTACTTTGAGTATTATTTGTCATTCCCACATAGTTTCAATTAAATTATTTACATGTATTTTATTATTTGACTCATATTTTTCTAAATAATATATGTAATAATATTTGAAGCAATAACTTTTAAACAAAAAAAATTTCATTCTTTTATTTCTACCGTCTTGTCACATATTGTTAATCTATATATATATACGCCTTTTAGCGATTGTTAAACCAAGACTCTGTTAAAACCTCTATTAATGCAACTGATAAGATATAAATGTACATATACTGTTGTCATTCAACAACAATAGTAGCCATTTATAATACATATAATATAAGAAAAGAAAAAAATAAGTAAAGTCTTGCAAGACCATTCAATACGAATAAACAATCATCAGACAGCCTTCACATATATATATATATATATTTGTTTTTTTCAATTATTAGTATTGTTATTATCAACAATAAGAAATTTTTATATGATTATTAATTTTTTAATTAACAAATCGCGTTACAAATGCCATAAGGGCGTATCAGCCTATTATACCCGGGTGCCATAAGGGCGTACCAATAAATTTTTTTCGGGAAACAACGTACTTTTACTTGAAACGCGTAGAAATGACGAAAAAAAATTTTTTTCAAATTTGAAATTTTTTGGTACGCCCTTATGTCACCCGGGGTACCCACTAGGAGCCATAAGGGCGTACAAAAAAAAAATTTTTTGGGAAACGACGTATTTTTACTTTAAATGCATAGAAATGATGAAAAATTTTTTTTCAAATTTGAAATTAACTTTGATCACTTTATTTGTGATTGAGAGTGATCATTTTGAATAAAAGTATTCCAAAAAATTTTGATCAAAGTTAATTTCAAATTTGAAACAAAAATTTTTTCATCATTTCTCTGCATTTAAAGTAAAAATACGTCGTTTCCCAAAAAATTTTTTTTTTTGTACGCCCTTATGGCTCCTAGTGGGTACCCCGGGTGCCATAAAGGCGTACCAAAAAATTTCAAATTCGAAAAAAATTTTTTTTTGTCATTTCTACGCGTTTCAAGTAAAAGTACGTTGTTTCCCGAAAAAAAATTTTTTATACGCCCTTATGCCTTTTCAAGGGTATTTTTTTCGGGATACGCCCTTATGGCATCAGTAACGCGAAATAAAATGAGTTGAATGAAATTTATTTAATGAAAAAATCATTTAATTTTTACTTTCACCTTTGAATGACAGAAAAAAAAAAAATATTAAATTTTAATGGGTCATGCAATGTTTAAATTAATAGTCAAGTTTTGCTTGGTCATATATATATATATATATATATATATATAGGCGTTCAAGTAAAATTAATAATCAGGCAAATCTTTGCAGACAAAATGAAAGTAATTTATAAGAATAAAAATATATTTTTTTATCGAATAAATATAAATTTTTACGTAATTATTTTGAAATTGATAAAAGCGGGAATTATGTCTACGACTCAATGATAATTAAAAAAATATATATATATATTGAGTTAAAAGCAAATAAACGAGACTCGTTAAATAAAAGAAATAACATATATGATGGGTCATAGAAGGGCATCGATTAGTCAATTAATAAGTTCCGGAGGTTTTACATTGATTAAATTAAATGACAAATTAATAATTTAAATATTATATTGGGACTATCGATTTTATATTATTGTTGCTCTCAAGTTTTATTTAAAAGATGCATTTAATTTCAACTCATTACTCGATTCGTAATTCTCAAAATAATTTATTTAAAAATTTTTAGGTAAAATAAAAATAAATCGACTCCCCTACTGGTGAAAATTACTATCGGTTAATTATTAATAAACCAATACCAAGTCTGTGGTTTATTAAAATTCACTTGTAATTTTAAATTGTTGATTATTTTATAAATTCCTGCAGTGACCAATAAATAATTGAATATTTTATCGAGATAATAAATGAAAGTAAATTGAATAATAATTTATGCTTCACTTGGTATTGAATCAACATGTGACAATTTCCATGAGTTATTCATTCTTAAAATTAATTTTTAATGACATAAATATTTATAGAGTGGCGTGATAATTAAATAAAAAAAAAAAATAAATAATCTGAAATTTTAAAAAAATAATTGTTGAAAGTTGTAGAAAACAATAAAATGAATCGATAAAATTAAATGTCCATTCACATAGTAACCTTGTGCTTCAATTAATAATCGAACATTTGTCAAGTCAAATCAATATTACTCAATGCGACAATTTGGTCGATCTGATTTTAAATAAATAATAATAATAATAGTGTCTGGTGATGATGATGAACAAAGTAGTAAATAAAATAGAAGGTGGAATGTACTTGACCCAGCAATGACTATGTAACAAATGAATCGGATTATAAATATCTGGATAAACCGGTTTTTTATGTTAACTTTACAAAGGTGCTCTATGCACAAATAACACCAGCCAGTGTATATTTATAATAAATCCCGTCTTTTATTGAATAACAACAATTAATTATAAAAAATAAAGGAAACAATAGCAATTAAATATTTGCCAATAAATTTTTTTTTTTTTTTTTTTTAATACAAACCCACAAAATATCTAGACATAAAGTATATTAAATATCCATTGAAAACTTGTTTATAAAATAACTCACAAATTATCCACTTAATATTTTATTTGTAATAAATTAAATAATCAAACTTATTAATTTTACATTAATGTTTAGAAAAAAAGTAATTAAACTTTTATTGATAGAAAAGCTAATAAAATGTGATAAATCTATCTATTATATATATTGTTATTATGTTGACATGAGGATTATTATAGTAGATGTTGAGGACATGAGTAAAGTTAATAATCACTGTTGACACATGTATAATAGTATAATATATAAAAATAAAAAAATAACTTTCACTTGTTATCTATAATATAAATAAATATCAGCCATCGAATTTTATTAAATCAATAACTTTAATGCCCAATTATTTTTAAAAATAATTATTTTAACAGCACACGTGATTACGCTGCCGCTGAGTTTTTTTAGCACAAGTATACGATTGGTTATTGACAAACGCGTTCCATGCCAGCAATTCTACGTTTCTTCATATAATGCGCACATATCACTTTTTAATAATTTATATAATCTCACATATCTATTAATATATAAGACATTGCACTCTGTCAAACTAAAATCATCAATCAATTATCATTACACATATTTAATTTATTTTTTATCATGATAATGTTTTTTTAAATAAAATTTAAACTACAATTATACTGACGGTGTTGATGCTGCCGAATGTTTTTCGCACAAACGAAAGTTATTTATAAAAAATAAATACACTTGCACTGCACTTGCATAAAAAATGATTGACAATTTATTTAGTTATTAAACAGACATTGTTTTTGTATGTATTTTTGTTATTGTTAATGATAATTTTAAAACCGGGGAAAATTATAAGGAGTAGTATTGTCGTACGGGGTGTACGTGCATGACTGCACGGGTGTCGCAGTCGGCAACTTGGCAGTATCTCCAATTCTCCAATCTCCAATGTCTATAACACTCAACCTCTTAAACCACGAGGTCTACTATATAATATATACTGATATACAACACGGCATTTTTATTATCTGCGCAGATGCTAAAATTCTTATACTCCTATCACTCCTATACCCGTAATTCCGTATAATACGTTTTACGTTAATATTTAATAGTATAGTGTACAGGATAAAGTGGGAGTTTAATTTATTCAGGGTATAGTAGAGCGCAAGAGCGCAAGAGTGCAGAGTAATAGACGCCGATGCCGCGAATTAAATATGGAAACGCGCGCGAACGCGAATGAGTCACCAACTCACCAGCAGCAGTCGCCAGATCCCCAGTTACCAGCAAAACTCTTATTATATGTTGCTGATGAGAATAAAACGCAATGTACTGGCCGACTTTGTAACTAACAAGATATTACTCAGTTGGTAAAATTATTACACTCATTGCATTATTTATTGTTTATTCTTTTAATTAAGGGACAGTGTCGCTTTCCGCACTTTTTTTTTAATTTTCATTACCTTTAACGGTCAGCCGTTTTTAAATTTTATCAATTGTTTAAAAAAAAAATTGAAACATTAATTTAAAATAAAATAATGAAAAAATTGTACTAGAATATAAATTTTAAAAAACAAAATTACGTGGTTATTATTAACTAAGAGTTAATTTTATTAAAATGTCAAATTTTTTTGGCTTTTAATTTAATTAGGTAATTTTATCTTAAAAAAATTTTAATTACGTTGTCTTTTTTACGATTAGTGCTTTAAATTTTTTTTAAAATTACCTATTAAGATTTCTCTCTAAACTAATTCTCTTTTTCGTAGTTTAAAAAATTTAATGCAACTTTCACTTTTGTACTCGTACATTTAAAAAATTTTTTCTACTTTGACCCGAAAGATAGAAAATAAAAAAAAATGAAATTTTTTATAGGAAACATCATCAAGTCAAAATTTATTAAAAGCATTCAAAATAAATATTCTTTTATTAATTAAAAAATAAATCTTAAATGCTTTTAATAAATAACATTATCTGTGTTTCAATCATAAAATGTCACTTATTTTTTTTTTACTTTTCTAAACTATACAAAAAAAATATTATTTTTGTATTTTAAAATTTTCATTGAATATTAATTTTAAAAAACGTTTTTTTTTGTCACGACTTTGGTAAATAAAATAATTATTATAATTAAATTATAAATACCTTGACTATGATGACCTAATTGTGATCCTGATGTGGAAGGTAACGTTGATGCAGACGATGACAGCGACGACTGATGTGAATGATGATTCTGAGATCTCTGTAAAATATTCAAAAAAATATAAATATCAAGTTAATTTTTATCATAATTATTTAAATTTAAAAGGAACAGAAAAAGACTAAGTGTTGATTATTTAAGTAAAGTATAAACTGTATAAATTACATGTTGTAAAACCAGACGTATACCAGACACTTCAAGACTCTTGGAATCCAGTGAACGACTCCGAGGCTTGGAGCCGCAGTAGTCATCTTTTTTTCCACTTTTTATCCAACGAAAATATGATGACATTTTTAAATCATTTATTGATGTCTTTATTACGCACAACCCACTCAAAACTTTTAACCGTTTTTTTTTTTTTTTTTTTTTTTGTTTCTTGTTTTAAATTAAATTCATCTCACATAATTTTATTAATCAAAATAACTCTCCTTTATATTATGCAGATGTACTAACGCTAATAAAAGTCACTTGACTAATATTTACTGTATTACTTACAATGTTTATAGTAAACATTAAATGTTTATAGTGTATTTTATTTTAAAATTATCATGTCAAGGATATCTGGTAACGGCTTTATAATACATTGCTACTGTATAATACAGAAATTTAATTATCAACTTAATTCACAACAAAATTAATATTTAAAAAATAAAATTTAGAAAATATAATAAATTAAACTAATTATCTTAAATAGTACACATGTGACAGATGTAAAACACTCTTACGTTATCAGCTATAAAACATGTGATTTTAATATTTTAAATGTGTACATAAATTTAATTAACACATTTAAATAAATATTCAATTGATTTTAAAACTTTTACCTGCAATTTGTTTACTAATTTTTTTTTATAGTCATAAAAATATAATCAACGTTTAGATTTTTTTATATTAATTATTCCGACACGTGTTTTTTTCCCATATCTGTTGCCACGCAATATTTAGTTTTTTAATTAACATAATTAAGATAGTTTAAATAGTATTTTATCAAGTCTTTTAATTAACTCAAATTTCATTGAATGAATGTAGAAGAAAAAAAAAATATATATATATTGCTGCGCTCGTCTATAAAAGTTAAGTTATCTACTTGCAACTTTTTTTTTTGCAACAGTAGTTAGATTTAGTAGTTAGACCGTAATAGTAAGACTATTAAATTTCGTATAAATTTACATTGTAAATACCGTATTGCCGGCAACCTTCTGTGACATCTGATCTACGTACACTAAGGTGACATACAACAACAAAAATACGTCACAGACAGTATAATCATATCTTTTATGTAATGTATTTATTTATTTGTTTATTATTACTTGTCTTTTTATTTTTTTTTTAAATAAATTTATATAAATTAATAGATGATATTTCTGAAGACATAAAAAAATTTTAATTATTTAAATTTAAATAAAACACTTGAATTTTTAAATTAAAAATTTTAAATATATTAATTTAATTGCCGATTAATTTATTAAATATAAAAAAAAAAGTAATAAAAATGATTTTTAACGCGTACTCGAGATAATTTAAATTGAACAAGAGTAGTCACTTGTATATTTTACGAGCATTGCGTTATTACATAGCACACGCGATTGTCACACATGTAATCATATGAAGAGAAACATAAAGAAGCAAGGTCGTGTAGAATATACTGATAATTTTGTTTTAATTTGAGTTAAAAAAAAAAATAATAATAAATAAATAAATAAAAGTTGTAATTATATTTTAGATATTAAATATTTTTTTTTTTTTTAATAATAAATAAATATTTTTGTCTGGTGATTAATTTTGTTTAAAGTTATTTAAAATATAATAATTTATATGTTAGACGTTAAAATAAATATTAAAACGAGACATTTTGTTAAAGCTTTGTAACCGAATCCCGTCAAGTCACTGAGTGAAAAAAAATACACATATGTACCGGTCTGCGATGATTCGCGTAATCTCTCCCACTAGTTACAACTATTCAATACGTCACAGCATTATACCATTTATTAATTAGAGTACGATAATAACAATAAAAACTATACGTCAATCTCAATTATTCAATTATAACTCCCGGTTAATTAGAATTTAAAATTAAAATACGACATAAAAAAAAATCACTCACACTTTTATATGATATGTTAATTGAAATATAAATTATACGATTTATAATTTATAATTATTAATTTCTTTTTATATGCACAACTGTTTATTTAAATATCACAAAAATTATTCATAACGATCAAGTAACTTATAAATGATCTAGTAAATTGTAGTTACTAACAGTCATATTATATCAAGAATAACAATAATAATATCATTTAAATCTCATCTCACTATACGTTTACTTCCTTGATCTACAGCAATCTACACTTAATTTAACTCATACTTTTAACAATTACTTATCTAATGATATACCGGATAATATAAAAATTAAACCACCAAATGACCTTATCATTTAATCGCTTAACATAATTTATACTACAAATCATACAATTGTTAAAGATTCGAGCTTTGTAATAAAAAATACTATCTACAATTACACCTAAAATAATCACATTCAATACATTCTGTCACTACTAATATAAATACTAATGTCGCTATCAAATAAATTTTAATTTTATTTTGAAAATATTTCAAGTAAAAGACATGGTACACGATTAGTATTCAGATAATTGCTATATCGACAGAAGATAATGTAGAAAATTTGCTCTAATTTTTAAAAACAAATTCTGAAAATGTGTGTGTGTGTGTGTGTTTTTTTTTTCTTAAATAATTAATTTAAATAATAAACTTACGCCTCTTCGTCTATCCTCAACAGTATTTGGACTTTTGCTACGTCTAAGTAAATCAATTACTCTAGAAACAGGATTTCTCATACAATCAGCAGAAGCGCGACGTTCATCTTTTCTACTTCTTCGTGACTCTCTTTCTGGATTAACGTCACTTGTAGAACTTCCAGTTGAACTTTCACCTCCACCGCCGACACCACCTGACCCACCAGATCCACCACTACCTGATTCTCTTCCTCCTTTATACAACTGTAGCTATCAATAATAATAATAATAATTGTTATTATTAAAACTTATTAAATACAATAAATAATTTATTTACTTGCGCTCTGACGGTGGCAATAATACTGGACTTTCTTTTACTAGAATCAGACTTGCTTCTCGAACGAAAATTACCCAAAAATGTATTACGTTTAGTAGGACTTAGTTCTTCACTTCGTCGATCTACGCTATTACTACGACTATTACTGCGGCTAGTGGAGCAAGAACGTGTTGCTGTTGGTTGTTTTCGTGATGATGCAACTGCTGATGCAGATGCTGATGTATTAACAGCAATAGAGTGATGAGGTAATGGTGTTGATCTGCCGGAATTTGGTGCACTGCTTACCGTTGGTTTCGGTACTTTTTTTTTCTTATCTGAATTTGGGCTCCAAGTACCTAGATAGATAAATAAATATAAAGATATCAATTATTTTAAATTACACAACCCGCTTGGAATCTAGTTAATTTATTAATTTTTAACCTGCTCGTGGCCGAAGACCTTCAACTTGTTCATTAGAAACGTCAACTTTTTTTTCTTCCTCTTTCTCCTCTTTTTTGACTGGCAACGGCTGAGATAAACGCAACTCCTGTAATTCAAAAAAAAAAAAATAATAATTATACATGTATACATGTATATTTTTTTTAGTTAGCTATCTTATCTCTATATTCAGGTTTGATATAAATATCACACGTTATTGTAAGTTTTTAAAAAATGTAGAACAAGTATTTTATTAAGTGGACAGATTGTGTTAGACAACGAGGATAATCTCATGAATAATGAAAAAAATATATTCAAGTATTGTTAAATATACCCATGTTTTGATAAACGTTAGAATGCTTGTCAATTATAATAGTATTTTTTTTTTTATTATGAAATTGTCAAAGTGTCACGTACGTAATTATATTTATTTATTTTCAACAATAAAATCAATGAAATAATATTTTAAAATAGAAATTAATTATCTGATGGAAAATTATCAATCAAAAATTAATCGAAAGAATTTTTATTGTTAAGATTAACATATAAAATAAAATTATTTTATTGAAATTAATTTGTATTGCTCAGTATTAAATAATATATTTAAAATTAATTGATAAAAAAAATTAAATGAGATATCGATAAATAAATTTCTATAAATAATCCGGTGATTGTAAGATAACAAATTTCATTGGCATTGAATTAATAACAACTCTATCACTCGCATAATATAATTACTGTAGTAAATAATTTGAAAAAAAAAAAAAAAAAATTTTAAATATGGTAATAATGATGAATTTAAATAAATATATCTATACAATTGATTAAAAATCAAACCTTATAAGTTCCATGATTACTATTTGAAAAACGTTCTGTTGATTTAGTTATTGAATATTTACGTTTTTGTCCCATAAAAAAAGACGTTTGGTCAGTACTCGCCGGCATTTTTATTTTTTGTTTTTATAAATTAAATAAATAAAATACTAATAATAGTATTGATAAATATAAATATAAATATAAATAAATAATAGTTATAAAAATGACACATAAACACGTTGACACGTAGTTCAAAGCAAGTTTAAACGCAAACTGATTGTTCAAGACAACGAGTGTCATATATGAGATAAAAAAAACTCTGCGTCAAAAGAGACTATCTCATTGAATTGTACTTTAGATTAATTCTATTGATATCAGTTTATTTATTTAATATTTTAAAATAACAATACATGACTATTATAGATTTTGAAATTCAACTAATTTTCATTATATTTTATCTATTTATATTTTTGATTAGTAAGGAAATATTTTTTTTATTTATTCAAATACTAAAAAATATATAAATGTCTCAATTAATTTTCGTGTTTACTCAAGATAAATTAATAGTTTTATTATCACTTTTAAAATTTCTAACTCAATTCATTTTTAATTAAATCTGTCGGTCATTAAAAATAATAAACGATAGTAATTACTTTGAAGCTTGAATGGAATTTAATTAAAAATAAAAAAACAATAAAAAAGTTATTTTGTCATTAATTATAAATAAATGTGATTTATCATTAAAAAATTTAAACGTATTGTTCTATTAACTTATAAATTCTTTTTTCTTTTCAAAGTCTTGTTTTTTTTTGAGAAGATAAAAATTCTAAGAAAATATTATTTTAAAAATTAATTAACTTTTGACCTGTAGCTCTTATTTAATACAACTAAAACCATGACGTATAAAAAATTAAAAAAAAACCGAACAAAATTATTAATGAATGCTAAAAATAATTAGGTCAAGGATAAAAAATCTCTTGTAAATTATAAATTATTCAAACATCTTCATAAGATAAAAGTAACCCCTAAAAATCAATAATCTAATTAATTTATAATTATTTTATAACTAATGACATTAAATCTGTACACTGTAAAAAATCAACGGAGTAAATGCGGATTAAATCCGGAGTGAATGCGGAGTGACTGACTGTTTATTTATTTAATCCCGTTGGAGTAAAGTTGACTCCAAAGAGAGGTTTGTTTTAATATTGACACTCGAGTTCGGATTAAATCTCTGAATCGGAGTGAATGTGGATTCAAATAAAATCCAGTTTACTTGAAATTTATTTGGTATGCGGATTGATTTTAATACTGAGTGTTAAAACTCTGAAACTCCGAGTGTCACTCTTGATTTTTTACACTGTAAAAATCATATTGATGTTTAGTCGGCAAGTAAACTCAACTGTTGATTCAATAATAATGTAATATAAGTAATCTAATTTATAATTTTTACACTTTTACAGACTTTTGTTATTACAATGTCTGCAATAACTTGTATCTACCTAATAACAAAAATTAATTCAAATAAATAAATGTTATTGTTTTTGTTGTTATTTTTTTATTTCTCTCGTTTATTTAATTAGCCGGCTAATGACTAATATTCTAGTTATTTATTAACGACAATAAAAAGATTAACAGATAAAATTATTGTAGATTATGAAAATTTTTCTAATAAAAATAAAATAAAATGTAAAACTTACTCGGCGTTTTCGTTCCTGCATAAAATCAACTCTTTTAATCCAAATTTCTTCAGCAGAATCATAATCAAGTGTACTAGAACTGCTAGCTTGACTTTTCATTTCAATCAAACTTGAATCAAAAAATCTTTTATCAAGATGCGGACTCGGCAACGGACTTGTACGTGAAAAAATCATGCTGTTACAATAATTAGGTGGATCTGTTGCAGGAAAGGTCATTGTAGGACCAGAAGTGTGTCTTCGTCGTAACAGAGGTTTATTAGCCGTTGGTGACGTAACAATTGTTGTAGTAAATCTAGAACCTGTTGATGCAGTAGGCGGCGGCCTCGACTCCGAGACACTTGATGTTGTATTAGACTTAAGATCTATTTTCTCTGAACTTGATTTTTCCGACGACGATGGACTAGATACTTTTGATGTTAAACTTTCAGATTTATCTTGTGATTCTTGAGTCATCACTTTCTTTTCGTTTGATTTTTCAGTTTCATTCGTTTTTCCTTAAAAAAAAAAACGATATAAATAAACATAATTCCTATAATTCTAAAACGTTTACAAGTATAATAAATTCAACGACAAGAACTTAATCATTATTTCTATGCTGACAACGAATGTATTATTCTCTTTAAAAATTATCATAAATAACGATTTAAATTATATTTTTTTAACATTTAGCTCCAAGGTCAAGTGTTAAACATAATAAACTACTTGTTTTAATTAAAATAAACACGTAAATAAAATTTTAATCTTTGTAAATCTTTGTAAGCATTATTAAAGTAGATCAAAATAATAAAAATAGTAGGATTATAAAATATTTGCAAAGGGAGTGATGGTAAGTTGATTATCGAATACGACTTTAGTTTAAACCCACGTGCGTCTATATATTCTCTCTTGACCTGCAACTATATGCAGAAACTCCGATTAAAACTGTCTACTCCATTTATCAGAGTAGTTTGTAACAAGTAAATTTTCTTGTATAATAAACTAGTTTATTAATTAATACATAAAAAAACTAACAATAAAATTTGATGACCTCAAGTACTTTAAACGTAAATATACTTAAGTTAGGTTGATGAACGCTTTCATGCTTTTAATCTAAAAGTTAAATTTATAAATAGTATGTCGTTACCTAATGCAATGTAATGCAAGTGCTACGAGATGCTTTCGCGCCAACTAAAAAAAGCTTTAATGCTATAGATTTATTTAAAATTTATAATATTGGTATAATCGTAATGTATACTAAAATTTCCTGTTTACAGTTACCGGAAAATTTTTATGTTATTTTATTACAGTGGAAAATATATATAGAAAATGAAAAAAATAATAATTCAATTACTTGATAGCTTGGAAAGAAATGTGTAATTTTATTTTTTTTATTTTTTATGATGAGCTGAGTTTAAAATAAAATGCATTTGAATGAGATGACTGGTTTATGACACATAAATTGTATAATATTTTTGTTGAAAATGTTGGCAACTGACGGAAAAGACCTCGAGAAGCCATAATGTTAATACGCTTGTTACTGAAACCTTATAAATATAAAAAATAATTTTAAATTGGGAGATATATGTATTTTTTTTCTTTCAAGCCGTCTATTCGAAAAAGGTCAATGGTTTTTTTTTTTTTTAAATAAATCTAATAAAAATTTAAGTAGTATTACCTTCTTCAGTCTCATCTTCATCTTCTTCACGACACTCGGAAAGTCTTCTGCCCCAGGGATAAGGGCTGTGAGTTTGATTTCTCGATGGCAAACGATTAACATGTGACAAAAAATAATGATGAAAGAAACTGTCGACGCCATCGGAGTCTTCACCAGAACACTGCAGCATATCTTTTAACGCAGCGAGCGAGGTAATTGTGTTGTAATTTATAGTCGAGACAAGATCGTCATCAATATCACTGTCATCCGTGGTATCATCATTTTTTGCGGGTTCTTCAGTCTTTTCTTGTGGTTTTTCGGCAGCGGGAGGAGGCGCCTCTTCAGGCTTTGTTGAAGGCTCAGTTTTATCCTCTGAAGTTGTCTCGGACTCATCATCCGAAGTTGACGTTGACGTTGTTGAAGATTCATCATCACGTTTATTATCCTCAACTTCAGTCTTCTCTTTACTCTCTGTTTCTTCATCCGAGCCCTTACCCTCGTCCTCCTCCAGGTCTTCTTCACGCGATAAATCCTTTTTCCCTTGGTTACCGTTTGTTGACGACATTGCATTTAATCTATTTCCCGTATCATTATCACTATTCAAATTATCTTCTTTTTTAACTTTATTCGTATCGCTAACGCACTCAAGTATCTCATCTTTTTTATTAAAACAGTCATCAGTCTCGTTTGTTTTTTTGTTATCGATTCCTTCCATCTATAAATCTGTAATTAAAAAGTACAAATTTTTATTTAATTGTAGGATTTTTTTATTTTTAAATTTAACCCGAGTGTTTAACAGATATTACTTAATAATATGTAATTCAATATTTAAAAAAAAAAAACATTTTTTTTATACATTAACAATATATAAATATATACATATACATATAGATAACAGATATATAATTGGATAAAATTAATCTGTGACCGATATCATATCAGTGTAATCAACAAGTTAACGCAATAATCATTTAGTATTTCGTTACATTAAACAAAGAGTTAATTAAATTTATGTATATATGTATACGTAATACTGGCAAATTAACTACTACTATTGTTATGGTGCATTGCGGTAAAAACAATCTTACTCATTAATTAGTTTAAAAAAAAAAAAAAAAAAATTATCGATCTTCATAAATCTTTTCCTTATTTAAAATAAAAAAAAAAAGTTTTATTGCTTTAGTCATTTTTAAAAGATGAAAATAATTGTTGAGACGATTGATAGATGGTGTAAAATAAATTATAATTTGACTGACATATATAGTATATTAAATGTAAGTAAAATGAACAAACACATCGTCACGGATATTGAACAGTTTTGAAAGCTTTAATCATTACGTCAATTGCATATAGGTAAGGGAAGTTGTAAAAGTATCGATCGTTGAGAACTGGCTATTTCCTTTTATTTCTTTACTTGCTTTTATGTATATGTATACGTATAAACCGGAAGTGCGGAACTCCGCACGAATTCTGGCGGTGTCCTTGTTATTGCGCATGTATTATGAGGGAACGACATCACATCATAAGATATATATTAATCATAATTATTATTTTAAATAATTTTATAAAGACAATAGATTGAAAATACTTGGATACGATATCATTAAATATTAATATCTATAGTGAATAGTAAAGTGTATAAAAAAAAACTATGGCTTGGCTTCCGGCCAATATCAACGATAAGGACTTGTTTACCGTGTGTCTAAGTGACGTAAGAAACTTAAGAATGTCGTCAAACATTCTATATCATCAATTGCAAAAAAATAAAGATGATGTACATTCTCTTGAATAGGATTTGTCATTTTTTTTTTTTTTCCATTAATTTCAATGCAATAAATGAAAATTAAAAATTAATTAAATTTTGATTTAAAAAATAAAAATATTATTCAATGACAAAATAAATATTTTCCAATAATTTTGAATATAATAACAAGTCATGATAATATATAAATTTATATAATTAAGTTGATGCAAAATATATTTAGAGAATGAACGTTATTTATTTCTCACGATGACACTGATTGAACAGTTTGACGAGGCAGGTGTGACCCCACTTCCTTGTCCAGCAATTCATCTCGAGAACATTGCCGGACCTATGTTATTAGTTATTATTCAATCCCAAAAATATTACTACAGTTTTAATATATCAGTCTAGGGGGTCACGTCCCACTGAAATTTTTTTGTTCCAAGTGTTACGTATTCGTATAAACTTTTTTGTATCCATTGCTTGTTCATATTTCTTTGTTTTATTTTTTTTTATTCTATATATTTTTTAAATATCACAGATAGAACTTAACATTTAGTTTTCTCGCGTGCCGCGTGACATAATTCGCGGCAATGTTACTAGACACGCGATATCGACTGACTGTACAGCATATGGCGAATGTAAAAAAAAATATATATATATATGTATCTTATGTATATACATTCTCTTTCAAAATTATGACAAGTCAAAACATTAGTCAAGTTAATTTTAAATTAAATCTTTGTTAAATCTATACATATATGTCTACTAGTCACACTAATTAGACAAACGATAAACAAATTGTAAATCAACATATTGATTCATAGAATATATACATATATTTATTTATGAAGAAAAAGTAAACTTACAGAATCACGTCTCCAATGACTGAAAAAATTCAAAAAATTTATATTTCTTGAATTTTTTATTTACCGCGGATTAAAAAAAAATCTAATTTATATGAAATATATATATTTGTGGTTCGAAAAAAGAAATCTTGTAATTTTTTTTTCATTCAAGTTACAAAAAAAAATGCTTTTAAGTAAAAAAAAAAAAAACATGAAGAAATTTATAATTAGAAATATGAATTGAAAAATTTTTTTATTAAAAAACATAAATAATTTAAACTGCAAGTATATATTTATTAATGTAAAAAACAAATGGTGTTATTAATGTAAATTATGCAATAGAGGAGATGAGAAATATGAGAGAGTACTAGGCGAGAAGTTGAGTGTCGTCTCGAGTCAGTTGTACCATATACCATTTGAATCAAGTCAACCACGAGAAAGACCCTGATCACGCGATTCTAGTACGAGCACGTGCTTAGTGTTGTAAAGACAACGATTTGCGTTAAAGGAATTCCGTACCCGCAATATAAAATGAATAATAGCAACGAGGACGCATGACTTGTGACCCCTCATTATTATGATTCACTATAAAAAAAAAGGAAACTGTTTAATAAATTTAACATTACTTTTTTCTACGCACTAATACTCTCTCTCTCTAATTACTATTAAATAAATAAACAAATATATGTCATCATAAACTAAATTAAAATAAAATCATAAATTATAATTTATTAATTGCAATTTAAATGTTAAAATTCACATTCATTTAATTTACGTGATTGGCAAACTTTCAAAACTGGTGAAAAAAATTCCATTTTTTAATTTTTTAAAATTAAAAAATTTTAATTGTAAAAAAAAATTTTTTTAATTTATTTTTGTAAAATTTTTAAATAATAAACTCGTTTTTGTTTTTTTTTTTTTTTTTTTTTACGTTGACCTGAAAAAATATTAAATTTATTTATTTATTAAAAAATATGCTAAAATTTCTTTAAATTTTCTTTCAATCTCCCAAAGCATTATCTCAGCCTTGAAAATTACTTAACATTATATTAGTTTGCAAACAACTTATTCTATTACTTTAATATCATAACAAACATCCGAGTTATAAAATATTCAATAAAACTTGGATAGATAAACAGTAAAAAAAATGTAATTGTACAGATGAGAGAACCGCTAAATTGAAAAACGATAAGAAATAAACAGACATATATATATGTATATACACGAAAGTAGACTCATGGTCTGTATCTAAAAAAAACTAAACATAACAAATACACTAATGCAAAAAATTAAAGGAGCAGAAAAATTTTATAAATTTTTTAGTGATTTTTGGAAGGCTGTAACTTGGTGAAAAAAAATCGTATCGAAAATTTAAAAAAAGCATTTTATAGCTTGAAATCTCTAGTTTAAGTGTATTTTTTTCAAAATTTTTTAAAAGCTCCGATTATTGCGCAAACATGAGAAATACCGCGAGCCAAAAAATTTCTAAATTTTTTTTTTTTTTCCGAAGAGCCCACGGACCGCGGAAAAATTCTTTCAACTAAACGAATGCATACATCGTTTAGCAAATTTATTCAGCTTCAATTTGGTTTTTTTTTTAACCCCGTAAGACGATTTGTCGCAGAGATATCAGCCTTCAAACAGAAAATGATCCTTTTGGCTTTGATCTTCGATATTTCAGGTACCAATGATCGCACAGAAAGTTGAAGGGCGGCGTTGAAAACTTGAATAAATTCCCTACAAGACCCTGTCATCATTTTTTGAAAAAAAAAATTTTTTTTATTTTTAACATCCATTAGAAGAAAGTACAAAAAAATGACTTTTTTTGGTTTTTTAGTAAATCAACCGCTACTCTGCAAATATCGATAAAAAAAATAATGTTGCCAGGGACTTTTTTAGCTTAATGTACCCCCAAGACCCCTGTAAATTTTTAAATTGATCCATGGAACCGTTTTTTGGGAATCATCGATCAAAGTTTAGCTAAACAATTAAAGGAGCAAGTTTTGTTCCTTTAATTGTGCAATCATAATCAATATGAAAAAATTTTTTTTTTTCGACTTTTCTCAAATTTTTGCGTTGGTAACTCAGCAAATGCAAGGAAATGACAAAAAAAATAAAAAATTTCCAAAAAATGTCAAAAAAAAATCGAAGAAAAAAAAAATTTGAAACTTGTTTTTTGTGTTCTAAATTTTTTTTTGACATTTTTTGGAAATTTTTTATTTTTTTTGTCATTTCCTTGCATTTGCTGAGTTACCAACGCAAAAATTTGAGAAAAGTCGAAAAAAAAAAATTTTTTCATATTGATTATGATTGCACAATTAAAGGAACAAAACTTGCTCCTTTAATTGTTTAGCTAAACTTTGATTGATGATTCCCAAAAAACGGTTCGATAGATCAATTTAAAAATTTACAGGGGTCTTGGGGGTACATTAAGCTAAAAAAGTCCCTGGCAACATTATTTTTTTTATCGATATTTGCAGAGTAGCGGTTGATTTACTAAAAAACCAAAAAAAGTCATTTTTTTGTACTTTCTTCTAATGGATGTTAAAAATAAAAAAAATTTTTTTTTTCAAAAAATGATGACAGGGTCTTGTAGGGAATTTATTCAAGTTTTCAACGCCGCCCTTCAACTTTCTGTGCGATCATTGGTACCTGAAATATCGAAGATCAAAGCCAAAAGGATCATTTTCTGTTTGAAGGCTGATATCTCTGCGACAAATCGTCTTACGGGGTTAAAAAAAAAACCAAATTGAAGCTGAATAAATTTGCTAAACGATGTATGCATTCGTTTAGTTGAAAGAATTTTTCCGCGGTCCGTGGGCTCTTCGGAAAAAAAAAAAAAATTTAGAAATTTTTTGGCTCGCGGTATTTCTCATGTTTGCGCAATAATCGGAGCTTTTAAAAAATTTTGAAAAAAATACACTTAAACTAGAGATTTCAAGCTATAAAATGCTTTTTTTAAATTTTCGATACGATTTTTTTTCACCAAGTTACAGCCTTCCAAAAATCACTAAAAAATTTATAAAATTTTTCTGCTCCTTTAATTTTTTGCATTATTTATTTATTTATTTATTTAATAAATTTTTATTTGACCCTGAAGCTCAGCTCCCTAAGGGCCATAATACATGAAATATACATTAAATTAAATTATAGTATAGTATAATATTAATAATCATTTTAATAATACTAAATAACACTTATAACGTAAATTTTTAAGTTATGATTACTATTAATGTTCATTGACTTAATAAGAAATGTATGTGAAAAAATATATAAGATATATAATATATAATATATAAAATATAACATATAAAAAGATAACATATAAAAAGAGATCGAAACATATACATAAAAATACATCTCGCATATTTTAATTATTGTAAATCTGTAGTTCTTTCAAAAAATCTAGTATAACAGGCTGTTCTAAACTCAGTATAATTATTCATAGCTACTATTTCCGATGGCAATTGATTCCATAATCTAATAGCTGAGAATAGAAATGATTTCTCATATGATACTGTTCTACAAGATGGTTGATAAAAAACATCATTTTGTCTCGCCGCACGACCACGAACAGATAAAAGTATACGGAAATTTTCTCGCAGAATAGGGTCATGATTAAGATGTAGCATTTTATACACTATACAACAAATTAAAAATTCCCGTCTACTTTGTAATGTTAACCAACCAAGTTGTTTTCTGTATGGGGTTATATGATCGTAACGACGTAATTGAAAGATAAATCTAATGCATGCGTTGAATTTACGTTGTAGTCTTGTTTGAAGTACACCAGATATGTTAGAAAATACAGCAGAACAATAATCAAACGTAGGAAAGACTAGAGCAACCACTAGCTTTCTCCGCATAGTAGTATTGAAGATCTTATTATTTATTTTGAGACGAGCAAGACAACTCATAGCTCGATTACTAACAGCAATAGCTTGCTCATGCCACGACAGAGTGTCATCAATAATAACCCCAAGATATTTTAATGACTTGACATATTCAATGGTCTTCCCGTTTACTACTATTTTCAGCGCATTAACACATGTGGGATCTCGCACATGCTGCGGGCTACCTAAGATAATAGCTTTCGTTTTATCAGGATTTAGTCTTAAATAATTTTCAGTACACCAGCTATTGATCTTTATGATAATGTTGTTGAGTTTTTCTATAGTTTCATCAATGATTGACAGCGAGCATGTTATATAAACAATGAGATCATCAGCATAGAAAATGTGATTACAATCGATTAGAGATCCCAAGTCTGAGATAAAAATAGCATACAATAATGGCCCAAGAACACTTCCTTGAGGAACTCCACTTCGATTGTACTTCCACGATGATAAGAGATTTTCTAACCTTACTGCTTGACGTCTGTTTGTTAAATAGGAGTAGAACCATTTGAGAGTATTTTCAGAGAAATTGTAGGCACGAAGCTTCTTTAATAGTAACAAATGATTAACACTATCAAATGCTTTCGTAAAATCAAATGATATAGCAATTGTAATTGAACGGTTATCTATACCAGATCTGATATCATCACAGAAGCGTAGTAAAGCTGTCTGTGTACTCATTCCTTTCATAAATCCTGTTTGATATCGATCTAGTATGTTATTGCCTACTAGATATTCTATAATCTGATCATAGATGCACCGCTCTAGAACCTTAGATAGTGGACACAGTATTGATATTGGCCTATAATCCCCAAATATTCGTGGATCTTTGATTTTAGGTATAGGTATTATTAGCGAATCCTTCCATTGATGAGGAAACTCACAACGTGTCAGACTAGTATTAAATAAGTCCACAATTTGTTTTGAGTAGAATGATATTAAGCGTTTATAATACCGAATTGATAGACCATCCGGACCAACTGCACTAGTAGTTATTCTACTTAGGTTCTTTTTAACATCATCAGGTGTGATATTAACAAAGTCAAACTGGTTTATACTATATGGAGTAATACAGGCTAACTTTAACTGCTGATCATCATTACTTGCATCACCCACCGACACAAAATAGCTATTTAATCCATTAATATCAAGATCACGCGGACATGTTGACAATGTTGATTTAAGGAGTCCTAATCTTCTGAAGTCGTCCCAGATAATTTTCGGAGTACGAACATAGGTGAATCTTGATTGGAAAAACTCACGTTTAGCAGCTGTAATTTTTTGCTTTACCAGACGTCTAACATTGCAATATTCAACATAAGCATATCCCGTTCTTCTAAAAACCCTGTATAGTTTATTTCTTCTACGTTGGATGATTCGTATATCATCTGTGATCCATGGAGCTGGTGGTCTAGAAACCTTTATTAGACGTTCAGGAGCAATCGAGTTAACAACATTACAAATGCTTACATTCAGACAGTTGACTGAATCATCTATAGGGCACCTATTATCAATATTCGGCAATTCAGCTTCACAAAGTGAATCAGCTATTGATTCTTGGTTGATCAGACTCCAGTTCCTGTATTTAATTATTTTCGCTGTTTGTTTTGGGACGTTATAATCAAGTACAATTGAAATAACGTCATGACCAGATAGAAAAGGTTCAGTAGATTGATTTGATTCCATAACATTTGAAGAATCATTAACTATGCAGTGATCTATCCAAGTATGGGATGAAGCAGTGTGATGTGTAGGAGTAAAGTTAACCAAGTGTAGATTATGGAAATTACAAAAATCAGTTAGGTAAGACGATTCATAATAGTGTTGTAGTAGATTAATATTAAGATCTCCAATTATTACTATATTTTTATATAAATGAAATAAATTATCAAATTCTTGTTCAAAGTTATCTAACATCGCCGTGTTTGGCGGTCTATAAATAGTTGAAAGTAATATTTTATTATTAGCTGTAGACCATATTTCAATTATCAAATATTCAGGATATCCTGAAGTAACATTTGATGAGCAAGAAACAACTCGTGAAGATAATGTATCCCGAACATAGATTGCCACCCCACCTCCATGGCGTAACTTCCGATCATTTCTATGTAAATGAAACATCGGTAAGCAGATCTGAGCATCAACTATATTAGTAGTCAACCATGTTTCAGATATAGCTATAACATCGTAATAGTTATCATTGAAGAAATCTCGAAACTCATCGATGTGAGGTGTAATTGATTGAGCATTTAGATGACAGATTTTTAATTTATTTTGAGGTCGAGAATTCAACAAAACTGATATACGGGGTGTAGAGTCAATGAACATTAGATTATGTTATAGCAGATGCTGACGAAGAATCTCCATCCCATTGGATGGAAGTAGTTTTAAAGGTGGCTTTTCAGAAGAAAATCTAACAAAAACAAACGAAGCAGCAATCCACACATTTTTTGATGGTAATTTCTTATACTCAGTAAGAATCTGCTTCTTTAATTTGTAAAGTGTCGATGGATGTCTGCGATGTATACGTACAGGATCATTAGATAAATTTGACGTTTTGATTAAGACATTACTCGGTATATTTGTATGTTTAGCATTAGTGTATATAAGATATAAAATAAAGATGACAATAACGATTTAACTTTTCTAGTATGTAATCTCTGTCGCCGTTTAGTCTGGCAGCAAAGATGGGGGCGGTCTGGTCTCGCGGTTTCTGTTTTGTTGCATTCGAATTCAACTGCATGCACCACGTCCTCATTCGCGTCTATTATTCATTTTCAGTCAAAGAGCCAAATGAATGCACACATCATCCCCTCTCCAACACACACACACACACACACGTCCTCGACCTCTTTATAACCTTGTCACACACCAATTTTAAGTAAATACTTTTCAATCATATTCATAATAATTAATATTATAAATTATTAATTGAAATAAAAATCTAAAGCTGTAAAATTTAATCACGATATTAAAAATAAATAATTTAAAGTTTTTATAAAATTTATAGTGTACTATGCGTTAAAACGAGTAAAATAAAAGCAGAAAAAACTCGGCTCGTACGTGAGTAAATTATTCATATTAAAATAACTCATATATGCAATACAACGCATGCATTTTATTTATTTTATAAAAATCCACCAATAATATTAAATATATAAATTTTTATATTTTTAAATTCAAAAATTTAATAGAAAAAAAAAAAAAAAAAAAAATTAATTTGACTTGAATTAAAATAAATTTTATTTATGTCAACTAATTAGATTATATAACTCAATCATGTCGAGAGAAATTATCGACCTTCTGTCCTTGAGTTTGTATCAATATATATATATATATATATATATATATATATATATAGCAGTAGGATGCTAGACACTGTCCATTACTTGGTGATTACTGATCCATTCAACTGTTCAATCATCATTAACATCACACAGTTATACACTCTAATCTCATTACATATTATCACTACTCTTATCTAATTTTATTCTAATTACTGCACAGTCTGATATGGAGATAAAAAAAAAATAAAATATAAATATGAATTCATCCGCTCATTTGTGATAATGATAACAGTAATTTTGAATAGTAATAATAAATAAAGATAATTGGTTTATATGTAATTTATTTTGTCGGTTAAATAATAAAAAAAATTGAGTATAAAAACAGCTGTTTGAGTCTTATGCAAGTAACAAAGATATTATATGTAAACGATTAAGTGGGTGGCTAGATGTTGGTGGGCGAAGTCACGACAGTTGAATATTCAATTCTTGCGTGTTACTTCAATGTTAAAATTATTTATAATCATCAGTGTATACGTGCTCAAATTGTGTGCATTAATTACAATAACTAACTACAATAGGTCAATTGATAAGATAATTTATTTTTTAACAATTAATTATAAACAATAAAGAATAAAAAAAAGTATTGAATAACTCATTTACTTCAATAATATTATTGACAATTTATGATGTAATTGTAACCATGTCAGAAATTAAGTTGAATTCCGGTAATTAATAAATTTATGAGTTTCATAAATTTAAAAGTAATTATTTTAATTTTATTTTATCAAGCAATAATGATTTATATGTAAATCGAAATTTATTTATGTTTAGTAATAAAAATTATTTTCCGATCATGCTATTTTATAAAATACGAGTGTAAATTTAAAATTACCGCCTTTATCGTATTTACACGAACGATAAAGGATCATTTGTGACATCCATAGCAATTTAAATTCAAGGAAAAACATATCATAGTTAAATTCATTTAATAACGAATGCGCTTACATAAAATTTTTTTTTTTCAAGTTAAAAATCCATTAACTTTTCAAAACAGTAACACACTTATTCTTATTCGCCACCCGCGTAAAAGTTTATTGTCATTTGACAACATTTTTCAATTGTATAAACTTTTATTTTTACGAAAGAAAAATTTAAACTATAATGTTTTTTCAATTAACATCGGAATAGTGTTAATTTTTCGAAAAAAAAAAAATATTTTACATAAAACTATTATATGAAATTTTAATAATAATTTTTTTTTCTTCATTGAAATCTATAAAATTGCTAATAATAAAAAATAAAAAAATAAAATAAATATTTAATAGTATAAAAATGTTTACCTTGGTTTTATCCGCAGCCTCCTCTTAACGTTCCACTTGTAAAATGGCACAACACTTAAACTTTTAAAATATTTATGTTATTTATTTATTCTCTATCACAATTATTTAAATCCCATGGTGTACTATTATTACAATAACGTATTAACAATAAAGTACCATCACAATTAACCACTGTTTCAAATAACCAATGCGATAAATGTTTTTCTGAGTTTATCTGTTATCGTCATTAATCATTTTCCATTTTAATTAATCACTTTAATATAAAAATAATAATAAAAATAACAAACAAATTATATCTAATAAAAAAAACCAATTGAATCTCATTTAGATGTATTGATTACACACACACACACACACACAGACACACACACATACTCAGTATTTTTATGCAACTTAATAAATATATAACAGTCTAACTGTTCATAGATAAAAGTAATAATAATAATAATAAAAAATAACAAAACAATTGGCAATGGTTAATGGTTAATTAATTAAATCAGACAAACACTGCCAGAATAATTCTAGCATTAAATATAAATAAAATTCTCCAATCCTACGAGCCGATATCAATTAATTTAATTGCAAGTATATCGCGTTATTAAAAAAAATAAAAACTCCAATTCACTTCAAATGAGAAAAAAAAAAAAAAAAAAAAGTAAAAAAAAAAAAACACGACAATTAAAACACTTAATCAAACTCACGTTGGTTTTTTTTAAAAATAATGAGCCTCTTCAATAATTATTTTAAGATTACCGAGACAAGAGTCCACACTTTATTTGTCGAAAATTATTATAATTGTTCCTTTTTTTTTTTTTTTTTTTGTTTTGTTATTTTGGAAGCACAACAGCCACGACAGTCAAGCCCGGCGTTCATCCAGATGTCACACTACCAGATTTACTTTTTTTTTTTTACATACCCAACGTTAGTAGTACCACTGTACTCTTTGTAATCTAAAAAAAAAAAAAAACAAAGAAAAAAAAAATCAATTAATTAATTAGATAAAAAAAATTAAAGAAATTCATCCATTTTATTTCCATTAATGCAATTTAAAAGTAAAACTAAATTTACACCCTTGACTGTGAAGATAAAGACTGAAGATAACTAAAAAAAAAACATCGACGACGACGACGACCTCGTCGATGATTACAACCCCAAGCATTAACTTTTTTTGAATTTTTCTCTTCACCCAGCCCTTTTTATTTTATCTAATATTTAAAATTTATCAAACACTAATTATTACATACCTAGTACTTAATATCTAATAATAATAATAAACAACTTTCTCCTCGCAGCAGATTATTTTTAAAACAAACATTCTATCGACTATTTATCGAAACAACTCTAGCAATAGATTAAATACTTGATGATAAATTGTTTAAAATACGAGTTAAAAAAAACCATGTACTTAAATAATTTAAAATGAAAAAGAAAAAGAAAAACTACCGGTTTAATAAACATTAAATAGATTGACACATGCTTACGTGAGCCCTAGTTAAAGCCAACTACTCAGTGACTACTCAGTACTAGCAGTACTCCCGCTCCCGCCTCATCCGCGAGTACTTTCGTTGACTCTGCTGCGGAATCAACAAAAGGCGAATCCACAATAATAATTATTATCTTACGTAGTTTCTTTTCCTTTTTCCTTTTTCCTTTTTCACTACTCGATGTAATAAAACTCTTAACTCTCTTAACAATACAATAGAATAAACGGAAACAGCTGACTGGTAACTACCGATTACCGATACCAACCAATACCAACCAATACCAACGTCCAAATGTATATAGTAATAATAAGAATACACACGCGGTTCATACAAATGAAAATAAGAAAAGAAATAAGTGAAAAATAAAATAGAGGTGGCGAGTGCGCCCCCGCCGCAGATTAACGCGGACTCCAAAACGAGGAACCTCGTCGACGGTGATAATAATCGACGACAATCGACGATACTCGACGTCGTCGTCGAGAGTCGGTTGTAGTCGGTTATAGTCGGTCATTGTCGTTCTCGGCGTCCATATTTTTTAATTTATGGTTTTGATCGTTCTCCGGTCGAGTTCAAAATTCAACAAAACGACGTCGCCACTGTGCACTGTCTTAAGTCTTGGCTCACAATTTACGATTCGCTGATTGTCGCTGATACCGTACTACCTAGTGTTCATATAATTTACGAAAAATAAAATTTTAAAAACTAAATAAATAAAGTAAAAATAATAAAAAAACGGCTTACGTTGAAATATCACGGAAGGGGTAGACGTAGACAACCAAAAAAGCACAGAAGAGTGTCCAAGTGTGAGGAAACAAATTTGTCAAGGAAATTATAACCTGTATTTTTGAAATGCTTTCTGTAATTCTGTCATTGGTGATTTATTCGGCACAATTTACTTGATTTAAATCATTATTTTTTTTGTTTTGTTTTGTTTTTTTTTTTTTGTTTATTTTTTTTTTTTTTCATCATTTAATTTTATTATTGCGAGGGTGAATTTGATTTTTTTTAAATTTAAAATTTAAAATAAAAAACAAGATGAAAATTTCAGTTAAAATTCTCCAAGGACGAGAGTGTGTAGTTGAGGTACGTGGATAATTTATTTACTCAAGCAATCAATCATGTATCGTTTTTTTTTTTTTTTTTTTTTCTACATTTACGAGAGATATTATCAATTAATTAATAAAAATGAATTATTTATATTTTACTAGATATCACCGTCGGAGACAGTTTTGGAACTGAAAAATAAAGTCAGCGAACTTTTGGGTGTGGATGTGCCTCAACAAAAACTTTTACTAACTGGCAAAGCACTTGCAGGTTATTTTTATTTACTTAATTAATTTGCAATATAATAATAGTTTATTATCAAGATTTATTGGTAGATTAATTAATAAATATATCGATGGTTATTGCAGATGAAAACCCTTTGAGTTTCTATCCTGGTATAAAAGATGGTAGCAAATTAAATCTGGTAGTCAGAAAGACAACCCAAGAATCAGGTGATGAAAAATCACAATCGGTACAAAAATACGGAACTGCATTATTGCGGGAATCGGTATCGAAAGTATTGAAAAAATATTACAGTCAAACAGAAACTGAGTCAATTATAAATGAACTGGTCAAAGATTTGAGGACCAAAGTTAATAATCTTAGTTTTGATGATTTGGAGAGATTAGCTACTGCTTTACTTCAAGATCAAGAAAATATAGTATGATGATGTAATATTTCATAATAATAATATTATTATTATTTACTATTTCATATTTAACAATTTATTATTATTATTAATATTACTATTGTAATAATAGTTTTACTGAATTAATATTACGTTTTTTATTGTAATTATTACTTAATAATCATGGCATACCGTAATTATTAATGCTTTCACGCAATAATAAATTTTAGTTATCAGCAAAATCATTTTTTTTAATTGTAACAATTCATCAACAAATATATTGATTTATAATTGATAATGATTATTATTATTTGTATAAATAAAAATTAAGTTTTATCAAAATTTAATTTTAATTTATTAAAAAACATGTATGAAAAATAAAAAATTATTTTACATTTAATTTTCAGTATTTTATTATTAAGGATCAGCTAAATCTAATTGTCTGAAATATCTTGCTACTAGACAGATAAAAAGATTCATAGTTGATACTATACTGTCATCACTAGAAGCCTGCAAAAGAAAAAATAAATAAATAAATAATTAAGTTTATATAATTTTATAATTATTTATATAGTTAATTGAGCGTTTTACTAAATTAGCTCGAGCACGTGAACAAGCCCGTGCTAATGTCCTTAAACATGAACAGATATCAGGGTTCAATGGAATTTCTAAGACACTCAGCAAGGCATAGATCCAACGTCCTAATTCAGAGCTAAGACCTTTAGTATCTACTTGTTCTACAAGATACTCTAGTACTTGTTCAACTAAAGGTTGGTTCATTGAAAAAATAATATCTAGTGTTGGAACATGAGGGTCTTGGTCAGCCGATCCAAGACAAAAATTAATCCAGTCTGTTTGATCATCAGCGTCTGGCTGGAAATTAAATTTAAATATTAAACTATTCATTAATGTTATATTGTGAAGCGAAATATTAACAAGACTATTTCAGACAAAGACTAGATTTTAAAACAAAATTAAATTGACAACTCGGCTAACTGAAATGACAAGATTTTATTCTAAAACAAAATTGAAATATAAAAAATCAACAACTAGACCGTCCTTTGTTCGATAGGACATTAAAACTACAAGTTTCAGAGTAGATAATAAAAAATAAAGACTTACAAGCACTGATATTGATTTTTTTTTACTCCTGCAATTCTCCCTTTCAATTTTAAGTCCAGCTACATTAAGTCTCAGCTTTGAAAAATCAGCAACCTGGCAATTTTGCCACTCCAATGTTGGACATAACGTTTCTGGAGCTTCAACACATCCTGCCAACTTTTTCAACACCATCCATTTATTATTTCCTTCGAATTAGTAATTACTATCAAAATTCTCATTAGCGAAAATAAAAAATAAATAATACTTACATGTTCAACATCAACAGTAGGTTTCTTTAATTTTTTACTATCAATATTTGCTACGACAATATCATCACACTGCTTTGCTTCGACTCTGAAATTCATTTTATAATTAAATTATCAATAATTAATAATTATAAATAAATATAAATAAAATAATTACACGACACGCTTTATGTATTCTTCACCAGAGTTTGGAGGCTTTGAGAAATCAATTTCCTCATCAATATCTCCAACAAATAATGCTGGTTCACGAAATGATTCGGTCATTATTTTAATTATATGATTTTTTTTTTTTTATCTTCTTCAAAGAATGAATAAAATTAATAATTATTTATTTATTTTTTATTATGTATATTACAACATGTGTTGTCTAGATGGTCTAGATCATGAAGATTTAGGTGCTTTTTGTTTATTGATAATAATAATGTGGGTGTCATACATATGTACGACATCTACACTCAGTGACATCTATATTCAATAATTAAATTACAACTGTACTTAATAATCTCCATAACATACATATTTATAATTGTGACGTTTATGACCACTATTAAATTACCGCGGATATTTAATATTTTTAAATATTTGATATACCAAAAAATTTCTGTTTAAATGCTCTTTCAGAAATCAGAATCCACAATTAATATATAATTTATTTATTAACAATTGACAATACAAAATTAATTTATGTAAATAACTCAATAAATAAATTTTATTTTTAATACTTATCACTAATATTCAATTGAAAATAATTAATTAAATATTAACTTTTTAATTGGAGTAATTGTCGATTCTGTAAGAGAATTTAAAGAGCAATTTTTTGGTATATAAATTATTTAAATTATCAAAATTCCGCGCTAACTTAATAGTAGAACTTAAGTTGATTTTAAAAATTTATTTTTATTTAAATATTTAAATTATAATGATTAATTAATTAGATGAATCAAATAGGATTTAGAAAAATAATTAATTTATTTAAATAAATTGAGATATCAGCGAATGCAGCGACACAATTTTTTTTTTTTTTTTTTTAATAATAATAATAACAACTTGAATTTCTAGGTTATCTGCAACCATTTAAGTTAAATAAAATTAATAAAGTTAAATCCAGTTAACTTATTTATTTATTTATTTATTTATTTATTTATTTATATATATAAAAGTCTCGATCTCTATCTTTATCTCGATTTTCCATTGGATACGGAGTCGATGGATACGGCCTGGTACAGTCAAAAAATTAAATACCATAATTTTCATATCAAGCTGTCAAAGTCTTGAGTATTCATTAAATAAAATCTTTGGAAAACATTTAAAATTTGAAACTGACATACGATATAATAAAACGAAATGCGTCAAAAGACTGTTTTTATTTATAGACACTAATAGTACACAATAATTATTAAATGTGTAGCTATTGCCAAATAATTTAGTACTAAAGTGACATATAATTAATTTAGTCAGTCCATTATATAAATCATTATAATTCTGTATAATTATCATTTTATTTTACTACATTCATTTATTTATTTAACTTTTTTTTTTTTTTTAGTTTACTTAAAAATAAATTTTTAACCAATTTATTAAAAAAAAAATAAATTTTTTTTGGGGTATTGTTTATTGCCGCTCTATAATTAATATAAAAGCAGTAATGACTCCTGGTGTTAATGATGGTCCAAGAAATACAGGAACGTTACCAAAAAGTAACAGAAGAAATGATAGAAATAGAGAAATTATAAATTCAAATCAACCATCTGTTCGTACTATTTATCAAACTCAGCATTCAAATAATTTGGTAAATATATTATTAATTAATTATTAATCTTTACACTTTTACACAACGAAACTAAAATTAAATTTTAAAAATAATTTATTTAAACATTCGTATGTTATTTTAAATATAAATGCATATGTATATAAATTTTATTTATTGTTATTATTATTTAAACAATTTAAAATATTGGTATAAGATACTCGTCAAGTGTTTGAATAACTTTAGCATCAGTATAAATTCAGGTTTCAGGATGTTAAATAATCTAAAAATATAAATGTTTTAAATAGTGGGGAGTAATTCTATCTTGAGACTTGCAAGTAGATTATTTGTAGTACTAAAGTTTTGTGCTGGTGGTATAGCAAAGCTCCTGCTGCTGTCGCTGTCGCTGTTGCTCCACTGTATCTTTAGTCTTTATTTTAAAATACTTAATTGTAATTCCATATATAACCATACGTAAGACATTTTAAACTCAGTATTCAAATTTCATTTCTAATAATACAATACTGATATATATATATTTTTTTTCTAATCTTTTTTTTTTTTTTTTCTTTAAACAGTTGGATTTTCAACCAGTTGCCAACGACAGGGATACTGGTAGAAGTACAAAAAATAGTAATACACGATCTACATCATCAGTAGCTTCACTGTCCTACCAAGATTTTGCAGATATTGGTATCTATAAATTAAAATAAATAATATTTGTATTTAAATTGATAAATATTTTTAAATATATTTAATTTTTAAAGTTTCACTCGGTGGAACTAGACAATATAACTATACCGGTAAAGATTGCATTCAGTGGCAAGAAATGGCTCAATCAGTAGATTCACGTGCTCAATCACCTCCTCATCTACAACCAGCAAAACCTATGAATGTTGATAAAATGGTAATTTATTTATTTTTCAATAAATTTATTTATTTATTTATTTATTTATTAATTAAAATAAACAGCCGGATCGTAATCAAGTGGAGAGCCGTTTGAATCAAATCCGCGATTACATCAGAATGACCTCTACGATGATGGAATCACTGAGTCTGTCGTCTGATCCAGTAAGTTCGATCATCTAGTGCCAAATATATATTTATCTTAATTTATTTATTAATATTTAATTTAATTTATTACGTCCACTGTTTTTTAAATTATTCATAGCGAGCACACACTCAGCACGATAAATTAGCTATTATGGTTGAAGATTTACGGGATAGTGAGAGAAAACTTACTAAGCTTTTGGAAGAATATCGTCCTATTGAAGAGGTTACTTTCACTTAATAATCCTTCATTTAATATTGACAATCTTTTTTTTATTCTAACTCTTTAATTTCTTCACTAATTTATTTATTTAAGATTTATTAACACTAATAGCATGAAATTTTATAGCTTAATGCTCAGCCACTCCAGTATTCCAATCAAATGAAAAGATTTAGCGAGCTTTTGGATATATTGACCTCTCAAGAACGTATTCTTATTACTAACAATAATCGCAGGGTGTGTTTAATCGCATGATTAAATATTATTGCATTACTTAATTAAATGATTGATTTCAATTTTTTTTTCTTTTTTTTTTTAAATATTATTTTATTAAAGCAGAATGGCGAGGGTGCTAATGGAGAAGAATCACTAGAGTCACAGTTGCGAAAAAAGATGGAGGCGTCCCAACGAAAATTGGCTGAACTACAAGAACATCAAGCAAATCTAGTAGGTATGCAGCAACAAGTAAGAGAACGGCTGCAGGAAGCCCGTCAAACTCAGCAGGCGTTACTGCTGCAAGAGAATAATCAAGCGACGACTGGGTCTTCAACTCCAGCGTATGACGCCGTAAATTCTCAACGTCAGCTGGCAAATGACGCCGAAGTACTGGAGTCAGAGACTGTAGCGCTGAGAAGTAAATTAGCGGCACTGCAGAATAAAAAAAAGCAAATGGATTTACTTGTTGCTGAATTGCAAAATGTTGAAATGTCTGATCGTGCAAGTAGTGTAAGTATTGACTTTATTTTATTTTGTTTTATTTTTTTTTTTCTAAATCAATTTTATAAATATTATTTTAGAGCTCTGGAGATTCAAGAAAACCTAAGCAAGACAAAGCTGTTGAATTAGAAACTCTTAAGCAGCAATTAGCTCATTTAAAAAATCTTATGGCAGAAGCAACACGTGCTAGAGACGGTTATAATGCGATTAATGAACCTGAAGTTGATTCAAATTTAAACACCGGGTGTTGTAATGAAAACGGCGAGACTGTTGAGGATGAAGTTGATGCAGCATTGTCTTCTTGTAATTCAGTTGATCGTAATAGTGAAGCGGATGATACTTATGCTAAATATAGTAATTCAAAAGAACGCTTAACTGTCGAACAAATTCAGGTATTTTTTAAAAATAATATATTTTATTATTTATAATTAATTTTATTAATAATAAGAGAAAAAACAAAAAAAAAAAAATTTCTAGGCTGTAACACGTGAAATGAAAGAGCAACAAGTACTTTTACAAGCAGCGCGCGCTGAATTACAGCTTTTAAAAAATTCAACTTTGACGCCGACCCAAAATGGGCCACTTCTCTCACACGGTTCAACTCCACCGATGTCAGTAGCTGGAGTTTATCCAGCTGATAAAAAATCCAGTAACAACAATAATAATACTAATAATAATAATAATAATAACAGTAATAACAATCATAACAATATGAATGGAGAAATTTCTCAAAGTAAGAAACGTCAGTTGGAAGAACTCGTGCGAAAAGAGCAAACTCTCACGTCAAACGTTAATCGCGGCGCTACTCCAGCTGATTGGAGCAGTAGACGCGGTTCTCATTCTCAGTACAGTCACACTAGTACTCCAGCAAATATTTGGCCTAATTCTAATGCCATTGGTTTGTATTTTACTGTTAATTTAAATTAAAGTTATGTTAATAATTCATTAATTTGGGGAATAATTATTTATTTGTTTACTATTTTAGGTCAAGTAAATCAACAAAATGGTGGCGATATACCAGCTCCAGATAATTTACTAGATATCGGGCCACAAGTAACAGCAGTAGATAGTTTTGGAAATAACTGGTGGAATGTACCAGCACCTCCAATAAATCCACAACAACACGGTAATGAAAACGGACAGTAAATAAAAAAAAAATAAAAAAATAAAAAGTCACACGTAGTTGATTTAACAAAAATTGAACCAGTAAAATTTTTTAATAAACGATAAATATTTTCATATGACTGCATAAATTCTTCAGTAGGTACCGGTTCTGTGGAGTACTATCGGCAGCTACTGATGAGCTCGCAAGCTCAGCAGTTACAAATGATGAGCACGACGATGCAACAATGCTGTCAACTTTTGTGGGCGCAGCAGCGTGAGTTACAATTAATGACAAGTTCAATAACTCAGATACAACAGCACTTGCAATTGAACCAGAACCAATCCCAGCCACCACGGGTTTCCAATGAAACACGCGAGAGCTATTCAAATCTAAGCCGCTCGACCCATCATCTGGGCAACGTTCTCGATGCAGCTCTACCGCCTAGCTCATCGCTACCAAATCTAGTCTCTCTGCCGACACCCTCATCAGCTCCATCACAAAACTCAATAGTCACATCCGCCAACTCTCATCATCATCAGCATCAGCATCACAATCACCAGCAGCTCAACAATCAAGTGCCCCCGGGTAATCGTGCCAACAATTATTGGGATAACTTTAGAAGGTAAAATTCAAAAATTGAAAAAAAAAATTGCCAATCATCTAGAGGACTCGAGTGTTTATGTAGTTTATTTTTATTTATTCAACCAATCAGTTGTCTAAGTGAACTTTATCTATTATTATATTTCGTTCAGAATTTATTATTATTATTATTATTAATTTAATTTAAATGAAAATTATAAAAGATCACTTAATCGATACTCCTTGCGATAAACATTCTCCTCATTTTATTTATTTATCAATCCATCAAATTATTACGGAGATTAATGTAATTATTAAAATATTGAATAATAAAAATTAACGGCCATTTACTTAAAATTTACTCGCGATTCATTTATTTTACCTTTTTTTTTTTTTTTTTTTTTTTTTAAATCGACAAATTTATTGCGGATTTTGGTAGGTAATAAAAATAGGTATGTAAATAAATTAACTGGACCTGAAGTTTTTAATTTTTCTTTTGTCTTTAGCATGCGTTTGTAAAATAATTTTAATATATATGGGGCATTCCACGCCAAATCGATCGTTGAAATTTTTTCTCATGTTCTATCTCATCAAAAACGTTTCTTACAAGTTTTTAAAAATTCTTTTATCCAACCAAGCAGAAGTTATGAATTGAAAAAAAAAAAGACTTTTTTTTTGTTTTTTTTTGTGTTGATTTAGCGTGGAATGCTCCATGTATTAATATTAATAACAATAATAATTATCATAAATTAATAAGCGTGTGATGTGTTTTGGAATTGTTTTTGCTTTTTTCAGTTACTCAAGACAAAATCTTTTGTCAGGAAACTCAAAGTCAGTAACTGATTCACTGGCTGGTACTTCAGGTAACTCGAGTACGTCAACTAACACAGTTGCAGCAGCAGCAGCAGCAGCAGCACACGCGAGTCATGTGTGAGTTATTTGTTTGTTTTTAACAATTTTAAATAATCAATTTATGAATATTTAACAGCATGCTTTGATTGATAGTAACTAATTTTTTTTAATTAAAAATAATAATAATAATGTAAAGAAGGGACAAAAGAAATCGTGAGCACGGAGTTGATAATATATCATTACATTCTTTGTCGAGTACCGAGGCTCAGTACTCATTAAATCTTCAACTCTCATCAAATCTACAAACTCAAGATCGTGAAACACCAGTAAGAAATTATAATTCTTACAATGATGTCACTACACAGCCGGTTGATAATTTTTGGGAAGATACAAATTCCTCTTTTCGTTCTATGCCTGACAGTAATGATGACAATTATTCATTACGTCACATGAGGTATTTAATCTGTTTATAAAATAAAATAACTCAGTATTTAATTGAAATAAATAATTTTTTTAGCGGTGAAATACGCGATGTTCTTTCATCACTAGTCGCATCAAATAGAACAAGACCAGATTATCTTGTTATTATTTTACGTGAAATAAAAGCAATAAGTGATGATGACAGATTGAGACCAAAACTTTTACGTTCACTAAGAGCTCTTCAGGATACTCAATCAACTAACAATCCATTGGTAATCAGTTTAAACTTATTAATTATTCGTATCGAATCGAACAACTATTAGAAATACATATACTATTCTATTAAATAAAAATTGAATATTTTAAAGCTGATAAAAATTTTCTCGATTCGAATAAAGTAATTTAAAAATTTAAAATATTTAAAAAAGTTTTGAATTAATCGATTCGATTCAAACACGATTTGCACATCCCTATTAAATACCTGAGATTCGATTTGTAAACCAACTTTGTCGTTTATATGTAGAATGAAACAACAGATCAGACAGCAAGTGAAAGTTGTCAGTCGAGTGACGAAGATTCAGATGTTGGTGCTGGTGCTAGTGCTGGTGCTCAAGCACGGCCATTATTAAATAGTAATAATGATCATCAGTCATCTTTGTTGAATGAATTTTTAATGCCGACTCATACCGCTGGACAAGTACCGCACGCGCAAAATATGCCAGGTCTTTTAGTTGATCATTTTGAATTCCAAGTAAGATTATTATTATTATTATTATTTAAGTTATTTATAATAATCATTTTATGAATAATTTATTTAATCAGCAGGCAGCTGCACAAATAAATGAAATAAATACATTTCCCCCATCAATTCTTACTCCTGGATACAACGAAGATTTGGCTGAAGCTGATCAATCGCGTCCCGAAGCTTCGAATAATCAACAAGTAATTAAACATTTAATTATTATTATTGATGACTATAATTAAAATAATTATTTTAAATTATTAGAATTCACCAGAAGATGGAAGTGTTGAAATACCCGAAACTGGAGACATGCACTTGGCAAATCTCGATATTGCGACACTGGAAGCAGATCGCGAAATAGCTAATTTAATATAAACGATGATAATTTAATGGTTTTTTACTATTATTATAGATTACAGAATTAAAACCAGATTTTATCATTGAGTGAAATAAATTCTACTTAATAATGTTAATTTATAATTAACTAAACTTAAAAACTTTAATCTTTTAAATTACACATTTTCTACAAATCGCCTATCCGACTAAAAAAGAAAAAAAAATATATATTTTTTCTAAATCTTCATATGCAGCTGAAAAATAATATTTTTTATTTTTTTACTATTATTATAATTTTTAAAAGACAGTAAAAGTTCGTAGAATTGTAATTTTATCTATATCCAACTAACAATATTTATTAGGCAATAAAGTAAACAGAAAAATTTATTAAAATTTAAAGGAGTCTGGACCGTAAATGTTAATTAAGATGATAAAATAAATTTCACAAAATAAAATTCATGTGATTTCATGTTTAATTTTTATTTTATTAGAAAAGTATACATTTCACACAAGCTTTAGATTTAATCCATCGCTTAATGGGCTTAACAATTAATAATTTTTAAGTATATAAATAAGTCATATATAAATATAGATTTATATATATATATATATATATATATATATATAGAATGAACAGATGAGAGACAATTAAAACTCTGTATCAAAAGTATCAATATCTAATAGCTGATGGCGATGAAGATGATAAGCCGAGCAGCCATGCGTCTCCATCAACATCATCTCATAATCAACTAAATTATCAACTCTCGTAACCAAGTTTTCTTTGTTAATTCGTGTGCTATCACAAATAACACGTGTCTCACATTGTATGGGATAAGGCTCACTGGAATTACCTGGTGGTTGTACCCAATTGGGATTATAACTGTCATTGCAGTGGTGGTTAACGTCGTTAACGTCGTTAACGTCGTTAACCTTATTAACTTGGTTGACCTGGGACTGTATCGGGAAACTACGAACACTGCTGGTAACTAAACATGTTGCCGGCTCATTGTGCATCGCGGATGGTCCACTATCTCTGGTACAAATCCTTGTCTCACGGCAAACGCGTTTGTTACCACCGTCTCTGAAAGGAAACCCGGTTTCTTATCATCCCATTTCTCTCCATCCTACTATTTATACTTTCGTACTTTCCCTTTCTATATTTTATTATATAAACTCTCAATTACACAATTAGACTCGAGTTAACAAAACTATTATTAACTATTCATTTTATCAGGTACTAAAACAACAACAACAATAATAATAATAATAAACGTGTAAATTTGAATTTAAAAAAAAAAAAAAAAAAAAAATACAATCCCATCTCCCGCAAAAATACTCCCTCTGCAATAATCAATATGAATTAATATTTTGAAATGAGCACGTGGAAATTATAAAATTAGTACGGCAAGAAAATTAAAGCAGTGATTGATTGAAAGTAAACAAGTGATTATAAATATAATTCCAGATAAGTCTAGAAGCTATCAATAGATATAAAAAAAAAACTACATGCTCATGACACACGCGATTTAAATTTAAAATCGCGATTGACGAAGCCACGAGGACTCAGAACGTGTGTCCATGATGTGTTGATAATTCGTAGTGAATTCTCTCCTACCTGGACGAAATTTCTTCTTTCCATGATTTTGAAATCCATCAGCTTCAGCTCCATCATGCTCATAATTATTGCGCTTACGGTTCCTCCGTTGAATGTCCGTTGATCCGGTCACCGTATTACGATTATTATAATAATAATAATAGTTGTTGTTGTTGTTGTTATTATGATGATGATGATCGGCGTCGGCGTCGGCGTCGGCGTCGCTGTGGGTCACCCGGTAGATAAGACCAACGCTATCTCCCGTCCCGCGGCTACCCGGATCTCCACCGCAGTAACTTCTGGTGTTGATCAAGTTGTTGTCAAGACCGTCAAGACGCTTCACCATCTCTGGAATAACGTAATGGTTATTCTGGCAGTGTAAATTATCTCCATTTAAATTATCAACATCATCTGTTTCCATGGCTAAAGTATTATTGCCATTGTTTTGTTGTTGTTGTTGTTGTTGTTGATTAAAATACGCTGATTTATCAGTTTTATTCAAATAAACTTGACTTTGGCTATTATATGAATACTGCTTATCAATTTGTTGATAATTGTTTTGTTTTATTATCGTTTCATTTATCGGTGGTACGTAACCGTAATAATGATTTGATGACACGTAAGACTGAATTATTCTCGTAGATTTTACTTCGCTTACTGCTGCCATTTTATGATTATTATTATATTTATAAATATATCTATTTATAAATATTATTTATTTATATATATGTAAGTATAAATATATGAATGGATATGTATATGTAAGTATATACAACAAGTTGTATTTGTGATATATATATATATATTATTATTTAATAATTATAATTTGCCGCGATAAATAAAATAAAAATTGGCAATGAAAAATTGAAAAGTACTTGCACTGCTCAAGTGCTTACACGGATTCCACTGAATTCCACTGAATTCCACTTAATTCCACGGCGGACTATGGGGAAATGAAAACTGAATCAACTGAATAATAGCGAGTGAAACCGAATCATTGAAACTTTCATCGGTGGACAAACGAACGCGCGTCGGAACGTCGGAAGCTCACGAAGATGAGGCGGGAAATACCGAATGCGATACGAAAACATCCGAGGGTTTTATAAAAGATTCGCGGTTAAGAAATGCCGGGGTCTATTATAAAAAACTAGTCAAGCTTACGTCAGTATTATTAATTAAATATAATTTATTTATTCGCAATTAATTTATTAATTGACTAAAATATTATAGATACAATTGTTGGTGAGAATATTTATGTTCAATTATTTAAATAAATTATTTTCTTGAGTTATTATTTTACTGGATCAATTTTACGTGTCGCCATCTAGATTTTTTAATAAAAAAAATTTTTAGGTTAAAAACAAAATAATTATAATTTTTTATCTGTTCTTTCTAAATAATCCGATCGTTACAAAATATACTAAGTAGTAAGTGTCGTGTCATTTAGAAAAAAATAATCACGTGAGTTAAATTTTATAGGGATTATTGTTGGCTGTTTGACGTATTAACGAAAAATATATAAATCAAGATGATTATCCGGGTTAGTAAACAATTACTGATTGTTTATTTGTTTTATTAAGAGATTATTTATTATTAAATTAATATATCGATTAATTTTTTTTGTTTACTCTAGGAGTTAGCTGATTTCCAAATATTCAAAACAATATTTTATTACTGTGCAAATATTATTTTCTTACCAGTATTAACATTTTTTGTGAGCAAAATTTTTTTGTTAGAAGGTGAGTGTCATTATTAATCACCTGTCAAATTATCTAGAAATTAAATATAGTCATGCTAAGTGATTTTGGCCGAATAATGTTTTTTTTTTTTTAAGAAAAAAAGATTATAAGTACCCATCCCTACTTTATCTCTAATTAAATATTTTTTTATAAATTTGTATTCTATTAAAATTGATTTTAATGGAAACTGTAAAAATTATCCTGATAGGCCGAAAGCTACTGAGATTGACTTTAAATACTTTTATTTATATTTTTCAGGTTTACTTAAATTAGACAGTATGCAAAGTAGTGTTACTGCTGCAATTATATCAGTAATTGCATTGCATATTGCATTGGGTGCATTTATTTTCAAAGCGTACTCAGATTCTCCTGCCAAAGTAACTGATAAAAAGGATTAAGCTCATTTATATATATATATATATATTTTCTTTCACTAAATTTTATCTACAGATCTATGTTTATACTCTACTCGGTATTCATTTGTCAGAACCTAATAATAAATAACTGAGCGTAAAAGAAAAAACTAACTATTAATTTAATTAAATAATACATAAATTGATAAATTAATTTAGCATGTAAATAGATTAATGCATTCAATTTTAGGTTCCGTAAGTTTATTATTGTAAAGAGGCTTACGATAATTAAGCTAATTTATAATTAGTTCTTGTACTTTTTTTTTCCAATTAAATATTTGACATATAATCGGATTAAATTTATTTCCTGTTTAATTTAATTTGTCTAGAGATTATTTAATTGCTAATACGAACAACCTGCAGTTACTATGTGACTGCCTGAATATCACTACTAAATTTATAAAATACGCAGAAAAAAATGATTTCTTGCCGCGACAAAATTTTAATTTGCACCAAGAAATTTTATGCACTATAAATTACATACAACAATTGTCTTGGGGCGAGAAAAAATTTTTTTGGTCAAGAAATATAGTTCAGTCAGTTTACTCTTAAGCGTTGTGGGGGGAAATTAATAAATATATTTTTTTTTTTATTGATTATACGTAAAAAATTCTGTAGATCACGAAAATAATAATAAAAAAGCTCAATTTGGCCGGGTTTTTTAAATGAATAATAAAATAATAATAGGGATGCCGAGACACTGTATATTTTCATTAAAAAACTTTTATCTATTAATGTTAAGTCCTATGATGACTGGTATTAAATTAAAGGGTGATAAATTCTGAATAAGAATAGTCTAAAACCAATCTCCCGGGGTTTATTATGTTCGCGAAAAAAATTAATAAAAAAAAAAAAAAAAAAATAATAATTAGTTGTTTTCGTGCGCGCGCCCTCTAGCTCAGTTTCTGCAGCTCTGTTACCGACAGCGTGACTAAATAAAAATAACTTTATCCTCTTAATAATATAGATAATACAAACAAATTATAGTTTATTAGTTTACTTAATAAATAATTATTACTATAGATATTTATTGTTAATAATTTATGAATTTTTATTTAAATAATTTCTGTCTAGTTTTTATTTTCATATATTTGGATTTTTAATTAAATGACTTGAGTGATTTGTATATTAAATATATACGATTCAAGTCAACTGTAAATTCTATAAATGAATATTTAAACGAAATTTATTTATATTTATATTTATTTATTCAACTGGGCATAGGATAAAGTCCTCTGATGACCATAAATATCGCCAGTATCTAATTTCTAATTCTTATAAAATTTATCAATGATCCGAATCATCCATTGAAGATATTTATGAATTTCAAATAATTAATTTATGAAATCATAATACTTGTACTTGAATAGCTAACTCATATTTTATTACTTTCTAATCACATATAATTTATTAGTTTATATTTTCCATAGAAAATTAAAAAAATTACAAGAAATTATTCAATTAAAAAAACGTTAATTAATAAATTATTATTTACGATAAAGATCTAAGATTATTATTTCAAAATAATTCAAGTCAACAAAAAAATAAGTTAATTAAATTAATTTTATGAGAAAAATCAATAAATTTATTTAGTCTAATTGTAATATCGCCGTGATTAATTTCCGTCTGTTTGTTCATATGTTTTGTATCTTAAATGTTTCCGAATCAGACAGACATTAATAAAGGCGATAGTATATAAAATAAAACAAGTGAAAAAATTTCAATTATGTATTTAATGAAATTATGAAAAAAAAAAAAACTAAGCAGTAATTATTAAATGATAATTCACAAAATTAATTAATAGGCAAAAAAAGTGTCAATTAGTTATGTACACCATTTATTATCGACATTAGATAATACCTAATTAATTAAATAGTTATAATAATAATAATAATAATAATAAATTGATTTTAACCCTAGTGAATAACAAAACTTGCTACTAGTGATTTATAAAATCAAACATATAATTGAATAATTAATGAAATTGTTTAAAGGATACTTAATAAATGCAACACACATGTACCATTAATTAAATTAAATTTAAATTTCCTTATTATTCATTAGGTGGAATGAATAATATATAACGATAGTACTATTAAATACGTTAATCGCCTGCGATATTATTTAAACCATTATTTTTTTTATTTTTATTAATTTTTTGTTTAAATTTTGCTAGCGAGGTAACACTTGTAATGTTTTTGTACGTTTATAAGCTGCGACGTATTTAAACCTTAATTTTATTTCTTTAATTAATTAATTAAATATCAATTATTATTTTTAATTTTTTTTTTACTATCGGTAAAGACAGCGTCTGATACTTGTCACAGTCCTCACAATAAAATAAAGCCAATATTATGATTATTATTAATGACAATGATTAATCAATTCATTTTATTGTGATTTTTTTATAATAATATTGACATTATAATTTTTTTTTCATTTTATTTATTTATTTATTTTCATTTATTAATTCTTACTCAAAAAAACTTAAATTAGACGATGAATTTTTCAACTATTTCATTTTTTCTAAATGTTTCAAAATCGATAACACTCGAGTGAGGTAGTAGAAAAAGTTTTTAGTTATCGAATGTTAGAGTGGCGAAAAAAAATAAAAAAAAAAAAAAAAATATGTTTATCACTATTGTAAATGGTTTTATATAAATTATGTAATGTAGTAAAAAGTGTGGTCGTTAAATGTTAATCGTGAGGCTCAAACGCTTGTGTGTAGTGACGAGAATAAATTACTTGATAACTTTTTAAGTACTCGTCATAATTAGTATCCATTCAATCAATTAATGTTAGATGATTTTTTTTTGAGTGATCTTATGTTTATATATGTAAATATATATAAATAAATGCAGGAAATTATAATTGTTACTCGACATCCATTTTTTCGTCTTTCGTGGGTTGTTGATTATTCTGGTTAGGACCGTCACCTTGGGCATTTTGATGATTTTTATGTTCATCAGCTGTTTTGTCCTTTGATTTATCATTTTTCGGTGGTTCTACTTTAGGCTTTGGTTTGTTAAGAATTGATTGAACGACATTGTCTAACGCCTGAATAAAAAATATTATTATTATCATCATTTAAAGTTTAAGGATAAATTAAAAAATTACCTGTTTCTCACTACGAATTTGTGCTACAGTTATACTGCACACTTGCGTAAGTGGCGTACCAGCCATAATGATACGTGCTTCTTCTAACCATGTCCATTTGTCTTGTATCGTTTTTGCAGCTTGTTTGAGCTCATCTTCTGTCAAATGTGAATATTTGTCATCTTTACCTAACGATGCTTTTATATTTTCATAAGTCTTTTTTGCAATTTGTAAAGCACCAGCTAAATCATTGACAGCTAATTTTCTCCCTTCGTATTCTTGTCTTCTTTCTTTTATGGGTTCTCCTTGTGCCTAAACAAATTTATCTTAATTAATATTTAAAAATAATTAAAATAAATAAATACATACCTTTAATGAAGTTAATTTATCAACATAAACTTGTCTATTACATTCTTCTCCATCTCCGTACAGCCAGTCTTCAACTTGATCGAGAACTCGGCTAAACGCTTCTCGTTCATTCTCAGTAACGTATGGTCCCAATTGATCTTCATCAGAAATTTTACCTCTCAAATCGTACACGTATTCCTCTAGAGCATTTTTAGCATCGATTCTTTCTTTCTCTTGTCTGTCTTCAGCAACCATCTTACCCTAGTGAAAAAAATTTAATTTTTAATAAATTATTTCAAATTTCAAATAAATAAATAAAAAATATAAATAATATGATACCTCTTTTTCCATAGCAGCATCTAATTCGCTCTGCGACAGTCCTCCGGCATTAATTTCAATAGGAAGATCTATTGCACGTACTGGTAATTTCTTTTTACTTTTATCTTCACCCTTATCATCGCCCTGAAAAACAAAAATAAAAAAAAAAAGTTTAAATTATTAACTTTAATTTTTTGAATAAAAAAAAAATATTATTTTTAGAAATATTATTAAATATCTAATTAACACACACAACAAACACGTATGGCGTGATAAATACATTCAATGAAAAATTATGATATTTAATAAAATCTATAGTTGAATTTACAAAGTTTATAATTTTTTTTTTTTTTTTTTCTTTCAACTTTAAAGCGTTTAAAAATTACTCAATTTAAAATTTCAAACTAACAAACCATACAAAACTAATGTAAATAATTAATAAAAAAATGTATTTCTTCTGCAACTCAATTGGAAACAATAACGAAAAAAAAAAATAAAAATAAAATAAAATAGCATAGACATCCATGGCACGGTTTGTGACACAGCTTCTTGGACCCATATGCATTCATTTAATTTTATTAACGTTGACATATCGCTGGTACGCGAAATCGCCAACACTAGGTTATTGAATAATTAATATAATAATTATTTTATATTTTATAAATGAATATAAAGCACACGGAAGAATAAATAATAAATAAGCAATAAAAATATTATTGAGTTTGCAGAAGAATTTTATAGTATTTTAATTTTCCATTAACTTATTTATTTATATAGTAAAAAAATTAAAAATAATAATTATCTAAATTATCTATTTCAATAAATGACTTAATGATTTTGTTTAAAATAAATTTATAAAAGATAGAGGTAATAAATAAATCAAAGTAATGATTTTAGTAATGACAATGATTGAGTAAATAAATAAATATAAACAAAAGTCCTGAGTGCGCGTCAGTAAAGTGCGCAAAAATAAATGGCGATTTCGTTGGAGCATAGATTTGAAGACATGGTGGCTCGAGATTAAATAGACAGAGCGTTAAAAAAAACAGATAGGACAAGTGTGTATGTAATGCGCATGGGTCCAAGCAAATGTTAGTGTGTCGCGTACCGAGCTGAACCAAGAGCGTATCCTCGAGGAATAGGACGGTGCAGACTTTGTATTTCTCCCATCATCATCAGCATCTGAGTCTTGCCGTCCCTTTTCCGCGCTAACCTAAACCACAACAGACTTACAGAGTCATGCTCGCGTACTTAATTATTATTATTATTTTTTTTTTCTCAATCAATTTATATTTTTTTTTTTTTTTTTAATTTAAATTCTCTATCGCTACTTGGAAATATTTATTGAATTATTCAATAATAATTACGTGCAAGTCTGAGATGATTTTTAGCAATGCGCAATAACGTTTAATTTTTTTTTTTTTTTTTTTTTAGACAATAAGTTTTGTAAAAATAAAATAAAAAAAATAAAATTTACCTCTGGTGCTGGTGGTTCATTAGCCTGAGCTTCTTGATCAGGTTTGTCTTGCTGTTGCGCTGTTGGATCTGTCTCCATTGTAGCTTGCTGCTGCTGCTGTTGTTGCTGTTTCTCTTCTTCTTCTTTCTCTTCTTGAGTCAATTCCCGTTTCTCGGTCATTGATGCTGATGCAATTGTCAGTATACCGTTCAAATTTAATCGAACCTTTATTTTAACTTTTGAAGGCTCACCTTCGGGGGTGGGTTTCACATTTTTTATGTGGAATACTCCTGCAATTAACAAGTTTATTTAATTATTTAACAAATAAATAATTTTTAAAAATATAATTTTAGCCTGATGATTTTTATAAATAATAAAAATAATTATTACCTATATGAGTATCTGGATATGTAGAAATTGGTGTTGCGTAATTGGCAGTTAAAGTAAATGGACGATCACGTTTAAGAGTCAAATACTTTGAGAATGGGAATTGATGATTGTAAGAGAATATTTCAACCTCTCTATATAAAATAATTTTTAATTTTAATTAATTTTTATAAACAATTAATAAATTAATAGGAATAAATAAAAAAAAATATATTTACCCTTGTTCACCTTCTACTGGATCCCATGACAATTTAATTGGGTACGGCTGAATATCAGTAACGGAAAAGTCTCTAACACGTACAGCTGGACTTAATATAGCGCATTGAAGTGCACATCCACGTGCTACTGCTTCATCTTGATTTAATGTTGTTGATGCTGATTTGCCAAATACTTCCTCTACCAATCGTTTTAGAGCTGGAATTCTACTAGACCCACCGGCAATTTCCACAGAATTAATATCTTCAGATTTCAATCCTACAATAAATAATTAAAAATAATTATGTAAATATAATATTTTCATAAATAAATAACTAATATTTTAAAATATTTACCAGAATCGTGAAGGCACTTTTTTAATACTGCCTCAACACGTTTGAAAAGATGATGACAAATAGTCTCCATGTCTTCACGTTTCATGTCACCATGAACATCTTTTTCATCCATAAAACATTCAATATTAATTGGAAGCTTGGTTGAATTTGCTGACATTTGTTTTTTCAATTTCTCAACTTCAGCGAGCAATCTAATATAGGCCTTAGGGTTATTCAACGGATCAATGTTGTAACGAGCTTGAAAATCTTTACAGAAATGATTCGCAAGAATACGATCAATATCTCTTCCCCCGCAATTGCTGTCTGAGCAGCAAGCCAACATCTATTTTAAATGAATTAAAAATTAGATATGAATCATCATAAATAAATAAATAAATAAAATAATAATTATATTATGATTAATTTACCTTAAGTTTTCCTTTGTTAAATGCACAAACGCTAACTTGGAGACTTGCGTAACCGCAATCAACAAAAACAACGTTTCGTGGTGGAGCATCCGGTGCAGGTAAATCTTGCTTGTAAATACCGTAGCAGAGTGCAGTTGCTGTTGTTTCATTAAACAAACGGAGCACATTTAGTCCAGCAATGCGTGCAGCATCCAGAAGAGCATGACGTTCGGATTGAGTGAAATACGAAGGGACTGAGATGACACAATCATTTACGGCTGTTTGGAGAGCATGTTCAGATATTTCTTTTAATTTAGTAAACAACATTGCAGTTATCTGCTCTGGTGTAAAAACATGTTCTTCTCTCAAATATTGTACCTGTTTAATAATTGACAATAAAATAAATATACATTGTCTAATAAATATGGAGCAAATGGCAAACGTTTGTTGGATAAAAATAAACTGGGGTCAAGATTTAAAATTGGCATTTTGCCGCTATTAAATTAAAATATATATAATAAAATTATTAATGAATGAAAAATTCAACCTGTTGAATTAATTAACTAAACATAAAATTAACAATTTATAAAGCTAATGAATAAATAATAATAATAATAATAAATTATTCTTACATGAATACCAATCCCTCCGTCAGGTTGTTCAGAAGTATAATAATTAAGATTTTTTAGTTCTTGTTGAACTTGAGGATCATTGTACTTTCTTCCTAACAGTCTCTTGAATCCATAAATTGTGTTTTTCATATTAGTCACCATCTGATTCTTGGCCGCAACACCAAGGATACGATTTTTCTCGCTAAATGCCACGCATGATCTGTAAAAAATACAATCAATAACTTAAAAAGTGTCTATCAATTAATAAAATCAGTCTGAGTTGATAAAATTAAATTCTCAACACTCAACTTGAAAATAAACAAAAATGTTTTGATTAATTTTAATTTTTCATCTTTTAAAATTTTTTTAAGTCAAAACTATAAAAATTGGTGCAATTTTTTTAATTAAAAATTAAAAAAAAAATGGGCACATAGAACAGAAAATGTTTATTATTATAATTGCCAAAATTTTTAATATTTTTAAATAATTATGGAAAAACAATTATTTTTTTTAAATATCAAAAGATTTTTTTGCGACTTTTATGACTTAAAATTTTTTTAATTAACTTTTATCAGATCGATTGCTAACAGAAATAAAAAATTTTTTAAAAAGTATGTTTTTTTTATTATTGAACATGAATGTAGACTATTTCATACATAACTTATCAAGGAAATATTGTCAATACACTGAAGCTTTAGTATAAAAGACCTTGGATTGCCTATGAATCATATCAACCTCCAAATATGGTCAAAAAATTAGACAATCTGTATTGATAATATTAATAAATAAATAAAAAAATTATATAACATCCAGGATAGACTAAAAAGCAAAAAAATATCTCCAAGTAATTAATTGAATTTATTTCTTTAATAAATTCAATTAAAATTGAATATCAAGTGAATTAAATCGTATATGTAAATATGCAAATCATCAAATGCTACTGAATATTTAAATAAAATTTTCCTTAATTAAAAAAATGAAATATTAGTTAAATTTAATGAAAGACCAGTTATATTAATATATAAATTGAAATAAAATTATAAAATATAAAGGTTGATAAAAATGAATGCCGGTGTGCGCCGGCGCAATCGCCGGTTGTTGACCATAAAGTAAAAAAATAAAAAAATATTATTTATCTAAAAAATATATAAAATATAAAATAATAAATAAATAAATAACTTACGGTGTGCCTCTTAAGCTGTAATCATTAGCTATTGTTTCAATACCACCGGCTCTGGCAACGGCAACATAACAGCTATCGTTACCAAAATCTATTCCGATGACGGACATAGCAGCCATAGTAACAGCTCGTTTTTTTTTATTTTTCTCCTTCTCGAATCACAATGATCGCCACCACGTTAAATTAACTTACTTTCTGATCAACTTGATCACAGTAAATGATTATATTTTATTTAATAAATAAAATATTTTTTTGTTATTTAAGTTAATTCGTTGATAAAACGTTGATTGGTTAGTGTAACTTGAATTTGTATTATTATTTTATTTTTAAAAATAATATCTGGACAAGACACGAGAATACAAGGAATAGTAGTTGAGTTTGGTTGAGTTGCTGAGTACTTGCGTGGTGTGTTAGCAAAAGTGAGGAAAAGTGAGCAAAAGATCTTTGCTGTATGACGGTGTTCGGTTTACTGCCGTTGAAAACTGGCCAATCATGGCGCTAGTTTATGGTATACAAATGTATAGGTATAGCTTCGATTTAATAAAAAGACGCTCTAGAATATTCTAGAAAATCTCGTGTCGCCGCCACGCTACACTTGTACTTGTACACTTTAACGTTTCTTATGATTCATTCACACATAAATTTCATCAACCGACCAATGGGAATTCAAATTTCTACTCAAACTTTAATATCATTCGGTTATTTTTTCAGAGTCGTAAAACGCTATTGGTGAAAAATCTAAATTTCTTTTGGATGCTATAATTTTATTGGTTGTAATTTTTGAATTTTATTATTTTGAATGAACCTTTAAGATTTCATTTAATGTTCCCGCTTTTTCCAGAACCTACAAAAGATATAGATCCTGTTTTACAGATGACAGGATACTTCCAGAACATTCAGGAACACTCATTATTGATGGTATAGTTCCAATCATCCCAATCATTGTCCTTATATATTTAATTTAAATTTTTATATTTTTAAAAAACTAAAGTAAATATTATAATAGAAAAAATAAAAAACTGGTGATATCTGATATTTTTATGATATTAAAAATAGCCGATATTTGAAAATTTTATTGTTTTTTAATTAATTTTTAAATTTTTGTTTGTCAGTATTGACATTTTATTTATTGAAAGTAAATAAATTTTTTAATGACTCTGCTACTTTAAAGATGTTATATTTTTTAATAATTTAAAAAATATGTAGAGCTCTAGCTGCGACAATAAAAAAGATTGAGCAAAAAAAAATAAATTTCGTGAGGTAATTGAAAACAATGTTTTATATATTTTAAGTAAAAATATAAATTAGTCAAAAAATAAGTATAAAATATATAAAAACTAATTTAAATATTTATTTATCTAATGAAGGTTCTAATATTTTACTGATGGAAAAATTTTCTCTGTCTTCACGATATCTTGCTTTCAATAAAAATTCCCAGGCGAATGAATGTCCAGAGTAATCGTAATTTTGAGCGTGTTTTTGACAATCTTCAAACCATATTAAAAGTTTATTTATATTTTTTTTATGAGCAAAACGTAAATTACGTTTTTGTTGGTCTTGAGCAATTATTTTAGCCGTGATAACAGCCGTTTGCCAGCGATTAAAATATCTACGTGCCAACAATAATTGTCTAACTAAAATAAAAAATTCATCTTTCTTCTCTTCCACACAACTTAAATTCTTGGTTTTTATAAAACTATTTAATATTTTGTTAACAATATTTTTTTTTTCACTTTTTATTTTATCCTTACTAATGACAAATGGCTCCAAGTATTTTAAATTTATATTTGTATTAAGAGCTTGGGGTTTTTCGGTTATAAAAGTAGAACCACCATCCCAATTTATAATTTTATTACTTTTTATTTTTATGTTAGTTTCATTTAAATCATCATCATGATTACAACTATCAAGAGACTCATAATTATTTATTTTTAGTACTCTTACTAAAATATCACCAATGTAAGGCATAAATTGAGGAGAATGCTCAGCTTTGCTCCAAGCTCTTTCATAAATTTTAGCTTTAACATTTTTAAAAATTTTACTCAATTTTGACATAATGTCGTAAGCAGTTGAATGATGAGTTTTTAAACGTGACCACGTATTTTTCAATCTATAAATTGGTGGCGATTGTAATCCTGCTAAAATTGAACGGCACGATTGGAAATTACCCATAAAGTAACATTTGTAAGCCGCATTAATAAATCGTGTCAATATTCTTGCTCTCATATTTAATTTTTGAATTGATAATATTTCACTTGTTACCAAACAAGATATTCGATGACTAAATGCAATCCAACCACGTACATTTGGTGTATTTTTTGATAATTTTTTTATAATTAGTATCTCCATTTCCGTAAGTGAAATTCGTAAAAATAAATCACGGTCAATTAATGTTAATTGTTGGGCTATTGTCGTACTATTTAAATCCCATGCTGTTATTTTTAAATTCAATTTTAATAATTTACGTAATTGATTTATTGAATTATCGTGATTATTATAAAAATTACTAGTATTTTTTATATCTTTCATTGAAAATATTTTGTTTATTATACAATTTGTTTTATCACATGTTTTTATTTGATCAAAACTATTGCTAATACTATTTTTACGTAAAAAAAAAATTTTAGATGATTTTTTTTTCGTCGATTGATAATCACGTAAATTATTTAAATGTTTATGTAATTCACGATAGGAAGAAATTGCTGACCTTGGCCGATACCAGTAATCGGGTGTCCAAAATAATATAAAATGTTTATTATTATTATTATTATTATTATTTGTAATTTTAACTGGAGAAAATCCTGTCGTTAGTGAGCTCAAAGAAACAGAAGATACTAATTGTTTTTTTGACACATTTAATTTTAAATCAACCCCTAAATTACCATGCCGACGTATTGCGACAGCACTTGAAGATCTTTTACGTTGAAGTGATATTCTGTCACCTGGTGTAACTGGCCAAGGGCCTAGTGCATAAAGAAAATGCGCTGTTGGTACCAATCCCCATCTTCGTAATTTTTTTTTTTCATAACTATTTTTTTCCCAAATAATTACACCGCTCTCCATTAATTTGTATGGATTCATTAGCGTATAAGCTGGTTTAACTCTTACCATGTGATGTGGATTACCGTAATGTGGCTCGAGATGTAAATTAGCAATACATTTTTCGTCAATTCCAAATTTAAATCGTGATAATTTTGATACTAATGTTTTACTTGAATTATTTGATGACTCTCGTGATAATTTTTTAGCAATTTTATCTGTATCCTTTCTTTTCATTCTTACTTTACGTTTACTACTCAAGTCATTATAGTGTAATGATTTTATTAATTTATTTGAATTTTTATGTTTTGTTTTAGTGGGCCATGAGTTATTTGATGTTTTCAGTATTAAATCCCTCGACGAATTTAATTCGTTTCTGCTAATATAATAAAAATAATTATTGTCAATTTAATTGATAAAAACTATAAATAAAGTAATTAATTAACCTGAAATTTGTTTCAGTAATTTTGTTCATAATTGGAGTATAATATCCATAACTGAGCTCATTGTAAGAAGGCCCTAAATATAAATCTTTTTTATGCCATTGGGGTGAATGTCCATCACCTGCACCACCGTAGTGTGTCCATACCTGACACGCGTTATTTTTTATATCCATTCCAAGTCTTAAAATTCTATTATCAAGTGGTGAATGAGCTGATGATGATGATGATGACAATGATGATGATGATGATGATGAAACGTAAAGAGTACTAACGCTTGTTGAACTTGCAGCTGTTGGTTCTGATAATGAACTTGCATTTTCTTTGTGTGATAATAATATTCTTACTTGTTTACACCATAAATTCCAGTAAACTTTTTTTTTATCCATACCACTGAGTTCGTAATAATTTATATGTCCATCAATAAATCTAATAAGTAATTAATTATTAATAAAGAACTAGAGTTTCTATTTAGTTAAATAATTATTTAATTTAAATGATGAAAGAGTAATAATACCTTGCTTTCAATGTTTTTCTTCGTCTGCGACGATAAATACTTAAAGTAATATAATTTAGTGGATAAATAGAAACTAATTCAAATGATTCAATGCTGGAATCTAATTCAGGCGGGCAAATAAATTCAGAATTAACTCTCATAATATCAGAAGCAATTATAAATTTTGATGACGTTAATCCTAAAGCGACTTGTCGCAGTCCATCACCGTCTCTTGTAGTTTGGGCAAATGGTGATTCAACTAAAACTTTGTCTGTAAAGTCTTCATACTCGGTCAAAAGTAGTTTTTGAATTCTTTTATACTCCATTATTTTAATTTTATAAATTTAAATAATAATCATAGTATCGGATAATTATTATTAAATATACCACAAAAAAAACATAATATTTATGTTTATTAGAAATGAAATTTTATGGTTAAAAAAAAAAAAAAAAAGCAACATAAAGTTGGTCACTTTTTAATATTTTTGTTTATTTTTATTTATATTTAAAAAAAAAAAGAAAAAAATTGAAGTTAGTTAATTTTTTGATTGCAATAATGGATATTATTTATAAATAATAACAAGACAGGTTTTTAAAATTTAAACTAGCTTTATTTGACATACGCTGTCCAGCAGTAATTAAATCTAAATGAAAAAATTAATAAAATATTTTATACATATTGAAATAATATACAAGAGAAATTAAATTTTTCTTTTAACTATAAATAATGTATGATAATATTACATATAATTTTAAAAATTAGTTAAATTAATAATTACATTTGAATTTTAATTTTAAATAATTTTATTATTTTTTATTTTTACGGGACGCTACTTTTCAAGTGAAGAAAATTTTAATTTTATTTATTTTACATTTTCTGAGTTAAAATTTTATTCTGCGCTTTGCTTTCCTAAGATCAATATTAAACTAACTAAATATTTTTATTTTTAAATAGATAAAATTGTGGGAATACCGTATGACTAATAATTTTTTTTCTATATTTAGTGAAACTTAAATTTTCACGTCTGTAAAAATTATTTAAATTAAAAATTTTAAAAGTATCATTGCTAAAAACTTTTCCATAATTTTTAAATATTTAAAAAGTAGCGGTCCCTTTAAATTAAAAATAATAAAAATTTTAAATGGCATGGAAATTTTATAAGCTCTAATAAAGTACAATAATTCGGTGCTGTGCATTAATATTAGTTGTTTATATATATATTATATGAAAATGATTTGCAGTGCTTTATCTTAAAACATAATATCTATTATTTAGTATTTTTAAGTACACAATTTACTTACGATTAATATATATTTATAAGAATTCACAATATCTAACGAATCTTATATATAGATTATTAATATTAATAAATACTGTAAAAAATACATAAGTATAAAAAAAAGGTAGATGAGACCCAAAATCTTTTATCGCGCAATAACGCAACAAAAGTAAATACGAAAACGTATAAAAAATTTTAAGATTACGTGGTCGGATTAGGCGCAAATACCTTTTTATTTATTTTTTATTTTATTATTATAATAAAAAATTTTCAGGAACTTAGGTATGAATTATTTTTATTTATTTTTTAATATAACATGCATTCCTACAAAATCTATCAATTAATTGCATTTCACTTACTAAATTAATAAAGACAGTATATTTATCAAAAAAAGTGTAAAATTTTAAAAAATTTTTACTTATTCACGTGAAAATTAATTTATGCACTTGTTTTTTTTTTGTTTTTGTTTTTGTTTTTCTAATAATAAATTTATCTACTAGATGATACACGTTATTTATAATAATAATAATAATAGTATAGTAGTGATAAAGAACAAGCTATCATTGAGCGAGTAGATAATTATCGCGATTCATTTTCAGGACTTACTTTAATAGTTACCCTGTTAGATAAAGCAGCTGCTAATTTTTCAACATTACTTTGTAAAAGTGTAACAGGTCTTGTTGGTTCTGGACTAGGTGACGTAGTCTGTTGTGCTGGTACATTGTCCTAAATAAAGTAAAAATATTTAATAATTAATTTATTATTTAAAACTTAAAATCAAACTCCTTCTTCTTAAAATAATTACCTCACTAGTTTTCTTTCTTAAATTTGAACGTTGTAAAGTTGCCGCTAATTCATTTTGAAGCCTCGAAACGACAGGACCATTGGCGACAACTTCACCAGCAGGTTTAGCTGGTGAATCCGTAACAGTACGCTGTTGTTGAGAAAGAAAATCAAATCTCGATGGTTGTTTAGCTTCACCTTCATAAGCACCAATTCTCACAGCAACTTTTCCGTTTCCCGTAGTACTAGTGATACCAGTAGCTGATGAATTAATAACTTGTCCATTTGTTTTTATATTTTTATCCATTGTTGGAATTACAGCATTAGATCCGTTTAATTGTGTCTTTATTAACAACGACGAGTGTCTCGGGCTTCCATTCGATGGAGTCAAAGTCGGTGATGGTGAGTTTGATGTTGAAAAATACGTCGGCGGTGGCTTTGGGATTACTGAACTTGGACTTTCTTTAAGTTTAAAAGATTCAATGCTCTGCATTTCCACTAAGTCTTCTTTATTATTGTTATTGTTGTTGATGTTGATGTTGTTGTTATTGCTATTACTATTGCTATTACTACTACTATTATTGTTATTACTTTTTAATGGAGACGTTACTGGTAGTGGCATTGGTGGTGGTGGAGGCGTTCCACCTCCTTTTACTGTAGGACTATTATTTGTAACTCTTTTCTCCTGCTCCTAGAATAAATAATTTTTTTTTTTTTTTTTTTTTAACAATAATAATTTATAAATTCAATTCTGATAAAAAATAAATAATTAAACCAACAGTGTAAGGCGTGATTGTCACAATAATTGATTTTCTTTTAATCAAATCCATTTTTTAAATTATCGTTATTTTTTTTTTTATTATTATTTGAAAACTTAAAATAGATTTCTAATTAAACCGAAAGTTCACTCTCACTAAAGTAAAATATCCCGACATAATTCGAGCGTAAAAAAATTTCACTTTGCTAATTTTTTTAACATAAATATAAAAACAAATGTCATTATCTCTATTATTATTATTTTTTTTTTAATAAAAATTGTTTATTTTTAAAACCAAGTAAAATTATAATAATAAACTGACTGAGTATACGCAATTGAAAGTAACCAACAGTAGCCAGTAGTAATATATATATATTTTTATTTAATTCACTACTAGAACATCATTGAGTCAAGACATTAACAATATGATATTCTTATGACCGAGTTTGAGTTACATAACATCTTATTATTTTTCCACGTCTGTCACCGGCCCTCTCATCACAACATGCACAAGTGAATCCACTGAATCGTATTAAAATAAAAATAAAAAAAATAACATATTTAAACGCATTATCAGTTATCTTTTAATTTTTTTTTTATCTATACGAATGATAAATTTAATATTTTAACTGATAATTCAAAAAATAATTTAAAAAAAAAATAAATTAAGATTTTTAAAGTTTAAATGTTACCGGCCTATTCGAGTTCTTTCAATACACTAACAAATAAAACTCTCGTAAATGTTATTTCGAGGCTTTGATTTTTTTATCTTAATGATGTAGTTGATGTTTGATTAACGAGACAATACTTTTTTACTTACATTGTATTTTATTATTTAAAAATTTATTTTATTTTTTTTAAACTTTTTACAGACGTAACAGTAATATAATGTAATAAAATACTTGTTTACATGTTTACAGTTTATATGTATTTTTATTTATTTATTAAATAAAAGACTTACTGACGACATAGTACACCTTGGAATCATGTATTCTTAACTTAACTTTCTTTACATAAGTAATTTGTCGTCATCGGCGCCGTCATAATAATTCCATGCCACGTTATCAGTATGTAATTTTTTCAGTGCGTAAGTAATTACCTGATCATTGATAACGATTATTTTTTTTTTTTTTATCTCTATCTATAACTTCTTAGACATCTTGAGATTTAAACAATTTTTTTTTTTTTTTTTTTTAACAATTAAAATATATAATTTATTTATTCCTTATTTTCACTTTCGTGGTAAAGATTAATATATGACTTATTTAATTGTTGTATATATTTTTATTTACCGAGACCGTTTAAAAAGCGTATCGAGATGTATGATGAATCCTTTCGCTTTTCGCTCATTCGATATTGGGAGTAAACTAAAGGAAGCATCAGAAGGAAAATGGAGAAAGTTATAATTTAACTCGCGTTAACAACTTTGATATCTATTATATAATTTTGCGAGGTCACTGCACTTGTCATAACTTGATGTTTGTATAATTTTTTTTTTTTACAAGATTAAAAAATAACGTTTTTCTTATTACGCGTTTTAATATCTAATCACGTAAGCACACGGTAATATTTAGTCGGTGGCCTTGATATGTTATGATCATAATTTATTAACTAAATAAAATATTTATTTAAAAAAAAATACTGTCTGATAGTCTTATCTAGCCTAAATCTACTTGATACGTTTAATAAATTTTTATGATATTTAAATATATACATATGACTTACTTTTTCTGAAACTTGATCTGAAAATTGTACTTTTTGCTGATTGCCATTAAACATTTTTTTATGGGCACGTTTAAATTCTTCCATTAACTGTAAAAAATAATAATAATAAAATAAATTAACATATTTATTGATTTGTTAATACGAAAAAAATTAAAGACAAATTTACCTTGTCATGTGTAACTTTATTTTCTGGAGGAATTTGGGTTTTTTTAGATTCAAATGATGGTTTTTCCTTGTTTATTTCACCTTTAGCAGCATTTAAGCTTCTCTATAACATAAAAAAAAAAAATAAAATATATCTATGATTGTCTATGCTTTAAATTACTAAAGAATTTCATAATAAATATTTAAAATATTTAAATAGATTTTACGAGAGATTAGTCACGAAATTTAGTCAGGGTCACGTAAAAAACAATTAGTCATATTTTCGGATAAATATTTATTTATTTTAGTTGCTATGTCACAGGTATTTTAAAACTATAAAATATAAAATAAATAACCTGTTGGGCACGTCGTTGTAATTCTTGAGCTATGGCAGTACTAAGATCAGTACTCGAAACAGGAGGACTAGGGCGTCCTACATTAACTAAAGGATTTGAATTATTAGAACTAGAGACTGCAGCAAAGCGATTAAATACTGGAGCTTCTGGTGATTTAATAAGCGGTCCTGTTGACATCGTGTTTGTCGAGCCCGATGTTATTGTAGACGCAGGATCACACGATGACGTTGACAGAGACGAGGAAGTTGACACTGAATCTTTGCCGCAGGATTCTAAACTTGACTCAGTCTCTGTGGAACCGGTACTGCCCATTGACATTGTACTTCCCATTTGCTTTCCCATACTTATCATTGGTTTAGCTTCTGCATAACAAAAAAATTTTAATTAATAATTGAGTTTATTAATTTTATAATAATTTTTAATAAAAAATAATTAACCTGATTGCCATTTATAAGACATTGGAGGCGGGCATGGCGGAGCGGGTGGTCCTGAATTCTGATGAACTTCAACAGTAGTAACAGTCTGTCTCTCAATTTCACCGTGTCGTTGAATAATAGTTGAATTATCCATGTAACCATTATTGTCCTTTGAATTATTGTAAGGAATATTATGATGATGATGATGATGATGATCATCATCCGGAGCAGGTGGATCACAAAGATCAATGCTCTCTTTCTCGTACAACAATCTACGATTTCTTTCATCAACCGGATTGGCATCAAAATCATGACTCTCATAATCCCGCGGCGGTACAGGATCGTAAAGTGGTTCATTTCCGGTGTCAGTACGTGAACCATAATTTACATGATTTGTGTTAGTTGGATGTACCATGAAAGAGGATGTTACACTACCATTATTACCAATATTACCACCACCTCCAACATTACCGCTAACATTAGAACGATACTGGTTTTGATTTAGATGATTCTGATTTACGTTATGGTTAACTCTTATAACCGTTGTATTATTTGGTCTACGTGTCCATTCCGGACTCTGAAATAAACGTCAAAACAATTTTATTTTATGAGTTCTTTGGCGTCTGTATAATAACAATAATAAAATTTCTTACTTATCCATAGTCGTCGTCAACAAACGACCGGATAAGAGTTATTTTGTTTTTTAATGTTTTCTTAAGATATTTTACTATTATTATTATTATCATTATTATGTTTTTTTTTTTTTTACCTGATCACTCTGATGACTCCACTCGGAAGAAGAGCAACTACTTGTTGACAATGCCAGAGGACAGCATGCTCTAAATCAAGACAATTAACCAGTTTATTTCATCATTAACTTTGAATTGAATTTTTTAAAAATCCACCAACAATGGCTGAGACAATTTAATGTGATGAATAACGGCAATTATTACCTGCCATTGCGATTATTACAAGTATCATCACGTGTATAACGCGACTGAGGATGAAGGTTGTGATGTTGGTGTTGTGGCGATGGTGGACTTGGATGTGCTGGTGGCGATGGACTTGCTGTTAATAAACTCGATGACTCAGAATCGTAACCACTTGATCCGCGCATCCACAGAGTCTCGGGACAATCGTAAAGACCATTGCTGGCTGGTATCGGACGATTTACGATCAGATCCAAGATTCCTGCGCTACGCATTGATTCAATCGCGCGTTCGAATGGTAAATCTGTTAGTCTTTGACCATTACACCAGGTTATTACATCACCGGCTTTCAAACCAGCTGCTCTCGCTGGTCCACCTTCTCTCGTTCCCTACGATAAGATAAATTATACCAAATTAAATTCAATAAAATAATCAACACTTAAAAAAATTATATTTTATAATTTTTATAATTATTTTACCTGAACAGTCAAACCTGGAACTAATCCACGACAAACACCACAACCTAGTCTACCTTTTTCGCCGACCATAACTCTTATACGTACTTCATTATAAGGAATAGGATTTGATTCGTTGTATTGGATTTGTTGTTGGTATTGTTGCTGTTGTTGTTGTTGGACCATGTGCCATGTCACAGGATCATTCGGATTGCTATTAAATTAATTAATTGATATTATCATTTTTTACTTGAAAAAAAAAAAAAAAAAACTAGTAGAAAAAAATACGTACTCTTTTACGGGTATCATACCAACGCTACGTATTTTTAAAACCAGGACTTGTTGGTTTTTTGCCAAAAGCGCGACTTCATGATGAACTGCATCTTCGACTGGATAACCATTAACTCGAATAATTTGATCGCCGACCTACAGCATCAATTCAATTAATAAAATAATAGTTTATTAAATTAAAGGATAGTAATAAAAAAAATAAATATATACCCGTAGGCCATTCCGATGTGCTTCGCCACCAGGTTGAACATCACTGACGTAAAAACCGGCAGCATACTCTCGTCCACCGCGAAGAGAAAATCCAAACCCGGAAGCTCCCCGACGTCTCAGTCTAACATTTCGGGTTACCCCAATTACAGCCATTCTAGCACCTCCTGTACTTCCGTTTCCTGGGCCACCGGCTGATGACCCTGTTCCAGTGCTTGATGTATTGGAAGAGCCACCCGACCTGTTTTTAAAAAATTTTTATCGTTAATTATTGGTAAAATATTAAATAAATATGTAGAAAAAAATAAGAACGGGTATGATGGTCTTATGATTAAATTTATGATCAATAATTTATCTAATAATCAATGGCTATCAGGGTCACCCTACAGTTTGTCTCAGTAGATTTATTAATCAATAATAAATAATATATTCTTTTTAAACTTTAAAATGAATTAAATTATGATAACTATAAAATAATAGGGAATTAAACCTAGATGAAAGCTATCGAAATCCAGTAGGTTTAATAAATTAAACCGACCACGCCAACTGGGATGATGATTACTTCTGATATAAGTTTCAGCAGTCTATTCTCAAGTGTTTCGAGGATTTCTATGGATATGTCAAAGTTATACAATCTTGAGACAAGTATTATTGAGATACCACTAATCAAAATACCTCTTAATTAACTCGTTTAAGAAAATACATAATTGGAAGCACTTACAAATATAATATACAGCTCTCTAACAAAATTTAATTCCTTTTTCAATCAATAAAATATAATCATAATTTTATTAACGTGGATAATTAAATAAATAAAAATTTTTTGTTTGCAAAAAATAAAATGATTAATTTAATTTAAAAAATAATGAAAAAAGCGTACTTGTCAGAGTTAAAAAAAAAAAAAAAAAAAAAAAAAATAAGTAAGCTAGTGAGAATTCTTTTGTATTCATACATAAGAGCATATAGAGCTACTGTACTACTACACAGTATAAGTAACTTTAGCATCTAAATGACAGTCATTAGTCCAAGATAAAAGACCAAAGCGCTTTAGAAATTCAAGTGACTCGCGGCATTTTTTATCCTTTTTTAACTGTGAAACTCAAGATTGTCTGATTCTGTATGTGAAAAAAAAATGAAATAAATGCATATAAGAAAATTGAGGTATCTGAGTTGAGCCAGACGTCATATACTGTTTATGTCCAGACGGTATCACTTGGAGTTTCACGCAAATTCTAGTCTCTATACAGACATTTCTAACCGGCCATTCGTGTCAAGATTACACACTGACAATCGTCGAGTAGGTCACTCGGACGAACATTCGATATCTCGAGAAACTTCCTTGAGAAAAATTAAATTTTTATTACATGAGTTGTTTATTTCACGTCTTAATGTATTTACATCATTTTAAATACAGAAATTTGACCCAACTGTTCCAATCCACTAATAATAACTGCTCATTTGCCCGTTTGCATCTCTACCAACATCATTTCATACCTTTTATTTTTTATACTCAGCATAATTTTTTTTTTAAATATTTCACTTATTACCAATTAAAATTTCATTTTAGTTTCTTTAAATTTTTATAAATTGCTTAGTTATTTTTTTGTTCACAATTTTGTTTCTTATTAACAAGAATTTTTCTACATATATTTTTTTTTTTATATTTTTGTTTTACGAAACACGTATGAATATGTGACATGAAACTTACGAATGTACCGTTAGTTCATCGATATCGTATATTTTAATGGCACATAAAAAGTAGTACACAATAGCTTTAAATATTTTTTTTTATTTTAAATCTTATAACTCTATCTATCACTGCTAAAACTTTTTTTTTTTTTTTTTTTTTTTACAAACTAACATTTAATGACTGCCAATAATTCATAAAAGTACAATAACATTTGCAAAATAATTTAAATATGTGCAATAATTATATTATAATATATTTTTAATTGCTATTGTAAATATTTGTAGAAATTAAAAAAATAATTATTCAAATTCTTATGGGTGACAGTGTTAAATGAGGATGTGTGTAATAATCATTAGCACGTATTATTTTAAAATAATAAAAAAAATATAAATTTAAATTCATGTCACATGTATGATAATTTGCAAACGGTGCGAAAAATAAATGTCGGGTCTTGTAGTGCATGGAAAATAAGACATGTAATTATATATTTTATACATCTCTTATTCTTGTGATATGTATGTGAAAATAAAAGCAAATGCAGTTAAGCAGGATGGCTAAGTGATGTAGTTTGTGCACGTGGTGAACCAACGGTAAGACACAATGACTGCACGCCCTGATTGTATTATAAATTTTATTTATTTTTATCTAAATATTGCACACCTCAAGCGCGAAAACGCTGAGGGTGCTTTATGATCGCTCTAAATTTTTTGACTCATTCACTCACATAAAATCTTTTAACTCCACTTATTTTAACGAGGAAAATTAAAATAAAATTTCAAAAAAAATTTTAGTTTTTTAAAATGAATAAATCATTTAAATTTAAAAAAATATCACAAACAATAAAAATTTGTTGTAATTATTCATCACGGCTCCATCTATTTTATTTATTTCATCATAAGACTATATGTCTTCTAATAAGTGTATATTAAATTTTATTTTATTTTTCATCAATTCACCGTAAAATAAAACAATTTAAAAATAAAAGTTTGAGATATATCAATTCTTTGATTTTTTGTCATGAAAAATAGGTGGAGCCGTAACACTCATGCATAATTACCAAGTTCGTTAATTCGAGTATTTAAATAATTTACATTTTTTTTTTAACAATTTTGTTTCATCTGAATTTTCAGTACATTTTTATTTAGTGATTTAGCTTTTATTTAAATTTACATAAATCACTATTGAATAATCCTTTCTCTTTCAATATTTATAAAATAATTTTTCATAATTGCCAGAACCGTAAATTTAAAAAATTCTCACATTCTTTAGAAAACTTCCAGCATAATCTAAAAAAAAAAAAAAAAAATAACATTATTAATAATAAAAAAAATGAAGTATGTCGTGTGTAAACTATATTTCTGATTGAGATCGAAATACTTATCGTTATCTATTGCGGTAGTAATGTGACTTTCGAGAGCATTTAAAGTACAACAACAACAGACTAATACTATTTACCAATAGTCATTTTATTTAGTACATATACTGTATACACATCTAATGTTTCCAGCATCCAGCATACTCTTGATACGCATCAACAATTCGCGTTTTATAAAGTTAAATGAACATTAACAAAGAGAGCATATAAAAGAGTTGCACAGATTAATCGATAATAAATAGTGGTTATAGGCGAAACTATATATTGTAGGACAGTATTTATAAATTCTATGCCTGCTTAATAGTCTGAAGATTATAGTGTACTCTCTCTATATATATATAAGTATTATACGTAATTGTAGATAAAAGTATCTGGTGTAACTACTGGGAAATATCATCGTCGTGGGGAAAACTCTTGAGTTAACTCTTACATCTTTGATCAAGAATTATTTCCGGTAATATTGTAGTTAGCTTTTAATTTAAATTATTCTTCTTTACTTCAATATGAATATATATATAGATAGAGAGATTTATAAAACATTAGAACTGGTTGATTACCATTCGCGGTAATAAACAACGGTATAATTTTATTTTTTTATTATTTTACATCATAAAATTTTCTCGAGCATTTCTATTGTTCTTTTATTATTTCTTTTAAAGCGCGTTATGAATTATTTCAAGTGTTAATTTTAAAATCATTTAAATACAAGTATAAATAATGCTTTATATGTATACTTATTACTATATGAAATTGATTTAAAATAATTATTTTTTTTACACAATATATATATATATATAGATAATTGTTAATATCGCGGAGGTTGTTAACCACGAAAGCTAATGCACCAAAGTTTGTTTCAAGAAAGCCACAACAACGCGGTAGTGTAAATTGAGATAGGTCTAGTACAGCAAACTCGATAATAAAGAAGCGTCAACTTATCCGCATCCTTGCTGGTTCATATTATATATATATATAACTACTGTCGCTAATGTATTATGGAATTCTATATTAATACATTCCAATATAAATTCTAATAAAAATTCTTAACTATCGGAATCCGATGGGGGCTATTAATTTTCTCTTAATCCATAATTAATTATTACATTTTGTAAATATTTATTTATCATAGTATATATATAATATAACAAAAAAAAATATTTGTACACGGAGAAATTATTATTGTTTGAAATGCTGTGTCATAATTGTAATGCCGAAGCATGTTTGCCACCTTGACGGAAATTGAAATAAATTTATTGCAAAAATTACTATGGATATAATAATTTTTGCATGTGTTTATTTAAATTTTCGTCTTGTGACCAACATGGTCCAATTTTACTATGATACAATAGCATTTAAAATAAGAATAATTTCTCTGTGTAGTTAAATAATTATTTAAACACAGTGTTGGGGAAACTGATTTTGATAATAGCGGATTTGTAAGTGAGTAAAGTTGTTTAACAGGTGCGTTAAAAGTACTCCTGAGAATTTCTGACGGTCTCTGAAAACGTGATGCGATGCTGAAGAGTAAATGTACGTGTCTAACGTTTGTCCGGTATATTACTACGCGTAGTCACCCGGTACAGGCATTACATACCATAGAGTTTAAAATAATGTATATATACATAAGTATATGTGTATTACTATACATCTTGGAGCACACACATCGTATTGAAAATTGCCGTGAGGCCTCGATCTCGGTCAGGAGGTCGGTGACTTTTGCCGGGGGCAACATTACTTCCAGTCAGAAAGAATAGAACCAGACAGAGAAAAGAATATATGTTAAGATATTATGATGAAAGAGTTTAATTTTTTTTTTCTTTTTTTTTTTACAATCAGATCAACTCTTTTATAATTAAAAACAACTTTTTCACTTGCTAATAGTTTTTTTTATATATTATGGAAACTCATTGTCATTAGAAATTTAACTGGCCATCATTTTTTAAATTAGTTTTTTATTTTTTTTTCTAGTTTTATTTTTTTAATGAAAAATTATGCAATGCGTGATATGAATTTTTTCGCAAGATACCACTAATTTTAAAATAATTTATTTATATTTATTTATGATGACTTGTACTTTTTTTTACGTATTTTATTTAAAATTGTGGCTTATAATATTTTAAGTACTATGGTATGAAATTGTATTTTATTATTTTTATTTTTTATTTTATTCATAAAATAGAAATACACTTTATGTTTAAAATAATTTTCTTGCAATTATACTAAATATTCATAGAAATTGTATAAGAATCGAGAACTTTTAGTCATAAAATTTGTTATTGTTATTTTTTATGATAACAAATATCTCTGAAATTGATTGAGAATTTTTTAAGAGAAAATTACCATGCTGGTAAACAAATATAAAATATAATTTTTAAAGGCGAGAAATCTGTGAAAATTGATTAACGCCCAGTTTTATAAGTTTGTCACCATTTTCGATGTAGATATTTCTTGTTGACTCAAATAGAACTCTCATTTAACATTAGCGAAAGCTAACTACGATTTCTCAGCAAGACTATTGATGATACGATATGTCTGCGTATTCTATTCTTAGAAATGTCTGATGAGAACGACATCAACATTGATCTTTTACTCGTATGTTATTGACCACTCGTCTGTCTCATGTCATCTTTTACTCTGTTCATCGACGCGTTATTTAGTTCAGAGAAATTTTTATCTCATTTATAGTCGAATGGAAAAAGACTATTTTCTCATGTAAAAAAAAAAGAGAAAAACAATATTGTTTAAAAATATTATTTTAAAACTTAAAAATTATTTTTAAATATTTTTTAATTATAAAAAAACGGTTAGAACACGTTTTTTTGACGCCTTAAATTATATATATATATATATATATGTATGTACAAAAATTTACAGTTAATCCAAAATGATAGAATCTGTGCTCTTTAATGTCTAGGTCAGCATAATAGATTTTTTTTTTTCTTATATTTTATATTCGATTACACGTGTCAGTAACACTATATAATCTAACACCTTAACGCGGAAGTATCAAATAAAAAATAAATTGTCTTATTGGGTATACAAATACAGTTATAATATTCGTGAGAAACTTTCATTCTTAAATACCTAAACTTATTAATGACTAAATAAGTTTTGAATTTTTTAAGTTCTATTATACTTTAAATCATATAAGCATTCTTTTGAAACCGTATTCCTATATAAAAAAAATCCATGTTAGATTGTATGGCAAAATCCATAGAAATTCATGTAGGAAAATATGGACTTCTATAAGAACCCATAGGAATTCGCTTAAAAAAAAATGGATTTATATAACTCCCACATGGATTTTTTTTTTATATGGGTTTCGACAAAATTGTAAAGAGTAAATAGAAATACGGTGCAGATTGGTGATTTTCATTGATAAATATGTCAAACCATAAGTCATTTGAGGATTTGCATTAATAAATATATATATATTACCACATATACTATATATTAAGTAAACACTTTCTACATAACGAACAAATGATGCAAAAACAAGTTCCCTGCACATCGATACTTTCAAAGCCCCGGAGGTTTATAGTTAACATAACATAAGAATTTACGTACATATATATCTTACAGAAAATAAATATAAAGAGCACAAGAGAAACAGGGATGAATATATTTGCTATGCAAAAACTTGTTTAGAATCCATTTGTTAATAAATTCCAAGACTTTTCTTATGCTTATTAACTGATATGTTTACATTATAATCACCATTATTGCATAATAAACTTAAGTTAACAACCCGTACACCCTCTATATATACGACTCAATACTAATTTTCTAGAAGCTTTAATAATTACACTTCAGCATAATGTTAACCGGTTCAAATTTTTTAACAAAAAATAAATTATTAAATGGATTTTTAATTTACAAGTTAAAAATATTAGTAATTATCTAATAAAGACGTAACACATCATGGCTCTTGTCTTAAATTCTCGTCTCTCTATATCATCATCGCAAACACCTTTGACTTTTACGGCATTAAGTGCTAATGCTAGTTGGCATAGAAGTAAAATAGATACTAATAAGCGCTAAACCTCTGTATACCCATGAATCTATATATATATATATATATACTTATTCTGCAAATGGAATTTTTTTCATGACCTTTCCCATGCATGGTACATGAGGTATCCATGAATCTATATATATATATTTATATATGAAGTTAAATTATTGTGTTAGTTTAACCTTCGAACAAAGAAATTAGTGTTTTATATGTTTTTAAATTATTGAGCCCCTTTTTAATACCTTGCTTTGTATATTCTGAGAGATTGTCTTTTTTTTTTTTATTCAAATCTATGCGAATATTTGTTTAGCGCATTGAAAATTCTACTTATGCAAGAAATCGTTAATAGATAGTTTGTGATTACAATAATTGGATGGGTAATAATAATAATAATAATAATAACAGTTCACATGGGAAGCCCATAAATTAGATATTGCTAATTAATTAAATACAATAGTAATAAAAATATAAAGCGAAAATAATGACAAAGCAAAGTGTGAAATTACAAAATTTGTCAGTAAAGATACATATATATATCTATATAAATCGTACAAAGAGGGACACGTGGGAATGAGAGTGGGAATGTGTAAGTAAATAACTGAAGGACTAGCGAAAAATATATATATAACTATGTTGGGAAGGGCTTTTTAAAGCCTGATGTCTAGCGAGAGGTGGTTGGTCTAATAGTTTATGAGAAATGCACTTTGTAATATAGCATCGCAATTCTTAATTATGCAACCTTACTTATCCTCTCTGTAGACTGTATAGTAAATTAAATACAAATAAAACAGGCTGGTTTTCTCACGCATCGATAGACTTGCCAAACATCAAGCGAGAGTGCGAGAAATTTTGCCACCTTGTACACATTACTAATCCTTAATTAACTTTACTAATAAATATTTATTTACTCGTATATTCAAAATAATTTGATTGGGCGTCGAAATTTGGTAAAATTTTTAAATTTGACCCATTTGATAGAAAAAAATTTCTGTAACACTAGACAGAGATTATAATTACTGTGCTATTGGTGAAAATTTAAAACAAAAAAGAATAAATATAATAAAATCTTTAGAGACTCTTGTGTAATCTTGCGTGCTTTGTAACTTTGTCAAGTACTTTCAACTATAACACTTAACCCACAAGTGAAGAGAAGAGAACAAGTACCATATATATATATATATATATATATATATATACAGCTTACAATTGGTTACATATTACTCTCATAAACCATGATTAACTTTCTCAAGAAATATTAATAGCATGTTTATTAATTACACGCAATAAATTGATTAATTATGAAGAGCTCATCGCAATGTCTTTAGATTAATGCGCATGATGAGAGGTAGCATTAATTTTAAGTCTCCTTTACAAAACCTTACCTACACTTCAGGTACTTAAAGTAAGAATTTTCTAAGTACTTGGTGTAACTAAAAAGTTAGCTTATTAATTCAATAAAATGGCAAAAAAAAAAAAAATAAATAATAATAATTTCTCTGCATATTTTCAAAAATTTTTTACCGCGTGTTTTCTTTACTGTGGTGTGTTGAATAACCTTGACGTGTTGTAAATCGTTATCGTAAAATGCAAATTAACGGTACAAAAAATATAAGTATGAAAACAAAAACGCCGACTTAAAAAAAAAGTAGTCGATGACTCATTTGTTGCACATCGTATACCCACACAAGATATTGATTTTGGTGTCAACTTGATGCTTTATATGTAAAGAGATGTATGTATATGCGTATATGTATGTATGTATATTCTTTGTTTATATATATATATATATATACATTCATGAATGTTTATATTATTAGATTTGCAAGTGATTTTTCAAGCTTTTTAGCATTTTAAATTTATGATTAAGTTGAATAACAAAGAAGTAATTATTGTAATAAATTTATTAGCGAATAATATATGTATATATATGATCTTCGTAATATCCGTCGCTTTTGCGCTTCTTCATTCGTCACCGGAAACAATAGGACTTTGTCTCGTAACTGGTTTAAAGAATCTGTTTTATAGCGAACGAGCACACAAAACATCTTGCGTAAGAATATAACTTATTCTCGCATGTATAAGTAGAAAAATAATGCTGCGAAATAAAATGGTAAAGCAATTCTTTTATTTCACATTATCCTTTTAAGTAAATATCCATACGCACGAACACATTATTTTAACTCCATATACATAAAAATACATATGTATGTATGGTTAATCTTTGATTAACCTTAAAAAAAAAAAAAAATCGGTCTATCGGTTGACCCTGCGGGTCAGCCCCAAAACTTCCTGCTGTTTTCGAGCTCCTCGAGCTTGAAAATATTTTTTTGAATACATCTCGAAGAGTTAGAAAATACTTTTGTATGTCGTTGTTTTCGAAAAAAATCGTTTTTTACCAATTCTTGTATAATATATGTATAATAAATTTAGTGAAATTCTGTAAAAAATTTTATGAAGATATAATAAGATGCACTTTGAAAAATTATTTAGTACTCATCAGTGATTGTTTTTTTATTCTCGCTATACCGTAAACAATTTAAAGCTCAACGATCATCGAATTCAATGAGAAAAATTTGATTCTTACTTTATAGGACAAAAGTTAATAAGCCTTAAAAAAAATAAATGGCACGGAAAATTTTAATAATTTAAAAAATATCCCGCGATTTATTTGTATAATATATATATTTATTGAATAACTTTTATTTAATAGTAAATTAATTAAAAATAATAAATAATTTTTTAACAAAAAAAAATAATTACATATCCGTGATATAAATAAGCTTAAGGCATCCTTGACAGAATTTCTTGTCATGTAACATGTAAGCATATTTATCCTTATATATATACATATAAATGTATATATATATAGTTATAGCTAAAGTTGAGAATGAAAGCGAATAATTTTATAATACGAAGATCGTCGAGAAAGATCATGATTCACCTATCGAATGTGCCAATGAAAGTGAACTAACAAAACCGGAAATGATTAGTATTATTAACAAACAGCATTAAACATAAAACATTTAACTTGTATTTAAAAAATTGATAATTTAAAATCCAGCAATGACGAAATAAAAAGAAATGACGTTATAAATCAGCATAATAGAAACAAAATTCATAACTATTTTATTTGAATCGTTTTCGTGGTCGTGATAATCTTGCGGGAGTTGAGCGAGTTGCAAAGATTTAAAATTTACAATACGATCTATTCTGTACCCAATTTAAATACCTCGAGCTCACGACGCTTTGTATTCCTGCACGACACCCGGCAACTCTACTATTATCATTATTACTATTATTATTATTATTATTTGATACAACAACATGAAGCATTAAATATCTAATAGTAAATAGTAATTTTAATGTAGTAAACGAGGTTATTACATTAGATACATCTGTGGTGATTACCATCCGGTCGCAGGGTTAATGGAAAATGGTAAATCGCGCGTGCTCGCACCATTGCTACCTTTACTTTATTACTCGTTAGTTAAGTTATGTTACTAATATTATCTTTATTTTACACTCCATATGTACATATATTACATCCACGTGTACTTAATATGTATATTTTTAACTGTAACTGATTTACACATTCGCGCGAGTACACATTACAAGAATGCCCTAATTTCTTCCGCCCTGATTACTTTGTGATACTCTAAATCTCATTATTTTATACTTTTATGATTACTATATGTATTTATATTCCACGTTTTATATTATGTCAGCTTAATTATTTAATAAATTTTTGACAAATGAAAATTTACATCAAGCAAAAAAAAGTTTTAATTGAGCTCCAATTTTTTAATTCGCTTCAATTTTTCTTGAAACAGTTTCAGTGGCAAATTGAAAAAAAAAAATTTACTTGAAAAGAATATTGTCAATAGCATTATGTATTACTTTTTTAAAGAAGAACCCAAAGTAGGACGCAGCCTTTCATTGTAAACGTCCTAATTTTGATGCATTTAAAAAAAATTTTTATTCAATTCCGATTTATTTATCTTAAAACTTTGTTTATTACTCTAATATAAAAAAACAAGATTAATTTTCACATAAAAAATATATGCTATCATTACCCTCTCAGTGAAACTCTGTCATTTTTTTTTCATTATGACTTTTTTTAAATAACAAAAATAAAAAAATTCACTGTTTCTCTTTTTTTCATCCCGGCAATTTGATCATGCTCTCTATCATATACTTTCTCTTTGTTCTTCTTCGTCTGCTTTGTCTCAGAGAAATTTAATCCTTACTACGGTTAATCCTCCATAATTTAAATCTTTGGATTAACGGTCATTGCACCGTTTTCATTAACTGTCAATCCACGTTAATTAAATATAGCTGCGTTTAATTTAAATATATGTACATGCATAATAATAATTATTATTATTATTATACATTATTTATAACTGACTATGACAAAAAAATTAAATTATTGAAATAAAATAAAAATTCCTGTAATGCGTACAAAGTCACGGTTATTGTGTTATATATTTGTGTTAATGTTACTTCCGCTTGATCAATCTTCCGCATTGTTCGCAACAGTTAGACCATAGATACATATTTCTACTATTATACTAATACAACACATCCTAAAATACCCGAAATTTTATGATTAAAAATTAAAAGAAAAAAATAATAACTTTTCAATTTTTCTTTTAAAAAGTTTTTTTTTATGTAATCACTCAAATGTTTACGATAATATGACTTTAGATCTTTTTACTTTAATTCAAGTCTATCTAAAGGCATCACTTAATAGCATAAAAAAATAAAAAACCAGGGAAAACTGCAACGAACTCTTGACGGAAACAATCGCGCAGAAGCTTGATGAACGCGCAAAGATACATATAAGTGATGCCTTATTTGCCATTCGTATACTCGTATACTTGTCCTCGACTTCCGGTTGATCGATCTTCCGTGTTTTTGTATTAATATATGAATGACTGTATATCCTACAGACTTTATTATTCTTATAGCATAAAATTTATATCAACAAGTTTTTTTTCTCGTGTGGTATTCATAAATTGTTTTGCTGGATTATTATATTATTATGTAACGGCAACAATTTTAATTTTATTTAAAAAAAATTTGTTTTTCTTTTTATCGGATAGATAATTTAGTTATAACCATACAAGACCGGCATACAGTGTATAACCGTTGTCAGTAGTCTGTAAATGTACAATTGCACTCGGTCTCGTGAAGATCAAACGTGCTTGGGTCCATGAAATTTTTAGTAGATCGACACTACACTTATATTGACTATATATTGAATATTTTTTAATCTAATTATTCAAGTTTAATAATATATTATACTACATTTTTTATGTCTTGATAAATAAATTAACAAAAATAAAATTAACTTTAAAACTATTTTAAAGCATAATAAAAAAATAAAATACCACATGTTTAAATCGATTAAACGCCACATTTGTTTTTCTACCTCGTCTAATATTGATCTGTCTCCAGCAAAGTTCGTACACCCCTATATAAAGACACGCACGAGCAAGCACACTTTTGCCATCAAATACAACTGGAAAGTTACTCTATCTTAAAATAAACTAATAACAAAAATTTTAAATGTTAATACTTATTTAAATAACTATTAAATTAAAATAATGATTAATAAAATATAAAGATTTAATTACGAGTAATTTTATACGGCATTAATTCTTCTGCAGCAACCCTACATTATACTACAGACTACAGCTATATATTAATAGTGTAGTTTTATAGGTACATGCAGGTACACAGACGAAAGAGTCTCGCTACGCGGTCAATGGCTGCTTCGTACCAGGTTCAAGGAAAGCGGACCGGTTTGATTCGACACCGAGCTAACCGAGGACGTCTAAGCGCAACAAGTCCAAGACGATGAATAAAAACAAAAAGAATAACTACTAAGAGAAAGGAATACGCAAGAAAGAGAAAGACATAATAAATGCATTGAAAATAATAAAAAAAAGTAAAAGTGTTCATTTTTCATTAGCAGGTGGAAAAAATAAAAAAAAAGTAAATATTTCCAAAGTCAATCTATTTTAGAAATATACTTTGATCACGTTTAAGCAAAAAACATTTTTAATTAAACTATTTATTTATTCCTTTTAATGACTTAGTAATCGAATAAAAAATTTTGAAAAATTATTAAAAAATTAATAATTGGTAAAAAATAAAAAATAATAAATAAATAGAGACAGTGGCATTCCCAAGTCAGATTACTCTCCCTTGTACTGCGCCCTGCTGTGCGAAGCAAACCAGATGGCGTGAATATGAATAACCTGACATAAGTTGACTGTCAGTTTCGCATATGAATATATATATATATGTCGTCTATATAGATGTATATGTAACCAACCTGCATATAGTTAATATATTTAACTTGGCCGGATATCCAATTTTTTTACCCTCTGATAGAGTACTGGTATCTTGCCAATTGGAATGTCTTACAGAATTAAAAAAAGAAAAAAAAACTTAGCTTGCAATTTTTATATGCAACGCAAGTTAACTTATTTTGTTTAGCAATAGATTAAGGGAAGAAAATAAAAAATTTATCAAGTGAAGAAAAGATTAAATGCATTCGAAAGTATCGGCAAAATTGATCTGTATGAATATAATCATTAATTGTGATAATAATGAAAAAAATATATACATATTTTACAATTACAAGTCGGTCGATTCGCTTGCACGCATTTCTGGGACATGCTATACTTATGATTAGCTTATATTTTATTTTAACCCTGTATTAATGTATCGAGTTTCATTTTTAGTTATATTGTGGATACCGTATTATTATTATTATTTTTTTGTTTAATATATATTAGTAGCTAACGAGACATATATTGGAATACGATAATATGATATATGAGGTACGGCAATTTTGCTTGGTTAATAACAATATATTTCTCTTTCGTTCCCCTTGGATATAGTTTTAAGTATTTTATATATATTAGAATCACCATAATTATGTTTATATTATTTTATGACTTATTTAATTATTAGTCAGATGTAAACTACAATTAGGTCAATTATTATTTTTTTTATTAAGTATTAATCATTATCTTATTTGATATTAATGGTACATTCATTAATCAATTGACCTTTAATGAATTAAAATTTTTCTTTTTCATGTAATCGACGAGCGCGGCTCTTAAGTGTCTGAAGAAATTTTTTTAAGTCAATTGTTATTTAAATGAAATAATAAATTTTTTAAATTAAATATGTGAGGTGTAGAATTAATTTTTTTCATTAAATTTATTGGAATTAAAGTACTGAATTATATTTATACTCGCGAAGCTCCGAAAATCAATAATCTCCCGAGCGGGAAGTTGGAAAACCTGCCTGAATATTTCGACTGTTATTTACAAATATATTGAATATAAAAAATTAATTTACTTAAAATAAATAATTCACTATATAGATTTAAATTCTATAATGAAATTATAATTAAAATTTTATAAGAAATTGACAAAATTCAAGTGAATGCGGTGAAAACTCAATAACGTAATTAAATTTCTGTAATCAAATATCCGTTGTCAGTAAATATAATTTTACGGTGATATTAATCTCTTATATTTGACTATATCCTATATAATATTATTCAGAAAATGTATAACACAAGATAAATATTATTAAACTTATATTTATATAATATATACATTATATTATAGTAGTTAAATTTAAATTCGCCATTTGCCAAGAGATCACAAGTCCGACCATGGTTGTACTGTTACTACTCTAACCCTATGGTGAAACGCCCCATTGCTTAAACCGTTTTTTTTTTCCTTCCCTCGGGTTCTGTATCGATTTTAACGGATATCGTCCATGTTTTTCCGTTCGATACAGCTGTAAAATTTTTGAACCATCACCATAATTATAATAAATGTCTTAACACTTTTTATTAACTAAAAAATGATAAAAAATCTTTACCATAAAAAAAAAAAAAAAAATTAACAAAAAATAAATTTAATTGAATATTGAATCGGTTTAAAATTTTACTATGTTTATTTAAATATTAAGATAAAAATAATGACAAGTAAAATTACCGGTGCATGAAGGCTGCCGCAGACATATTACTATCCATAGGGTAATGCCATACGTACAGCTTATATTTTCAGCCCTTGTGATAAAAAAATAAAATTAAATAAACTTCACTTTGTTCACAGCATTTTTAAATTTACATGTCACTTGAGTTTATAAATATTCCAATTGTTGATTTAAATAAAAAATTTTGAAAGCACTTGACAAGAAAATAAGTTAAAAATTTAGTTGTTGAACAGGAGGTTTTAAAAAATAGTCAAAAAGATGGCAGTTGCCGGTCCAGCTGTAACGAGATACACCTGTACGACTTTATGTACTGAAAGCGTCAGGAAGACTAAAACGAAACCAGAATGCGCATTCGTTCGCTTCCCCATTGGAGCTGGTGCCGTTTCATCCGTGTCGGTAGTGGTGGAGCGTTGCTAAGATAGTGGGGCTGATGACAACTCTTTGCCCTAACAAAAATATAAATATATAATATATATATATATATATGTACGTATGTGATAGATGTATACAGCGGGCAGTTTTCTATATAATATCTCCCTGTGTTAAGATTTTAACAACGTAATGACCTTCTGTCAAGTGTGCTTGAGTTTTGTTACAAAAACTATAATGACTGATAACTGTGATAAGTTGTAGAGTGGAGTATAAAAGATTTATTGCAAAAATTTGTTGAATCATCTGATCATTAATACCGATATCTTAAATCTATCAATGTCATTTATCATGATGTATTGCTTTCTATTGTAAGACTAATTGTCATTTTTATTTTTATAACTTTTTAAATTTTATTTACAAAAATTTATAACAAGTTTTTATTTTAATTTTCTTATGAACTAAATTATAAAAAATTTATTTTAAAAAATATCTTAAGAATTATAATTTTAAAGAAAGAAATTTTAGCTGTCTCCAATATGAATAAACAAAAAAATTGTTATAAAAATCATAATACACTTTGAATATGAAAAATTCATCAAAAATTATGAGCATATTCGTTTCATTACTAACATGCTAATGATAATGATTAATTTAAACAATTTAAAAGTAAAAGCAAAAATTTAAAATTCACTAAAAAAAGTTAATAATATGACAACTATATCATACGTTAAAAAAAAAATATCTATCGTAAGGAATTACAAGTTTTAGCGAGTAACATCAATGAACAATGCTTTACACATTTAGTATGTATGCATGCGTATATTTTTAACTGGAACATATACATATATGAAAAAAAAACTGTTCACTTGGGGCATTATAATAGTACTCAGCGGTGTGTTCAGTGTTAGAGAGGCCTCGAGGCTGCCGCGTCTATAGAGCAACCTGTAATAATGAAACGCCCTTTCGCCTGCTGCGTTCGCGATGTTCACCTGAAGCCTATGAGTCCCCTTCGTTCTATGTATACACACACACACACACACACACACACATACACATATATCTATATTAGGGGGTTTAAAAAAAAACAAGAATTATTTTTTTTTCTCGGAACCAGGCTCAAAAGTTTCGTTTAGATGCCAAAATAGGCCTCTGAAAATATGAGCCCTTAATATTAATATTAAAGTTGTCCGCATCGCACTTTTCGATTTCCCATAAGAATAACACCGGAAAAAAATTTTTTTTCTTCTGATTTTTTGAACTAATGAACCGTAAATTACATTGTTATGTCCATCAAATATTTTTGTAAAGAATTGAACACTCTACGAAAAAAGTCTCTTATCATTTTTTGATAAATTCGTCTGTTTGAAAGTTATTGGAGCTGAAAGTCAAATCTACAGTAAATTTCGAAATCTTTTTACTTTTCCAGCAAAACTATCAGGCTTATCGAAAAATGTCATAAGACCTTTTTTGTAGACAATTTTATTTCCTACAAATTATTTTTCATAAAGTTTATTCAAATTTCGCATTGTTTTTTAGTTATTTTCATTTTAATGCCAAGCTCATAAAAATAATAGTCTTCTAACCGATTTTGAGAACTTAACGTTAAAATAAAAATATAATAAAAATATATATATATATACGTTCTCAATATTTTGTTTTTGTGTCGCCACTTGTGATGGCTCTCTCTTTCATTCCTGCAACAAACATAATACGTATAGGAATCTATAGACCGGAACCTCTATAAAGAATGCCATGTTTTTGATCGTTTCGCTAACAGTACATCATATCAAACCTCTCTGAGTCAGTCGATAAGTAATATATACATGTATGTATTGTAAATCATAAGTGATTACTAACATAACTTAAAAATATTATTATTAAATATAAGGGCCATAAAATCCATTTTTTTGTAACGTATTTCTTCTGGCGACTGACTTATGTGTAAAACTATACAAACTCGTGATTCTTTTTATATTATTTGCTTTGTGAGTGAATTTTTATCATCAGACTTTTTCCGATTCCTCATTCGGTTTATTATTTATATTCCCATCTATCCTATCCAGCGACGACCGGAACTCAGACTCTTATTCTCTTTTATTCTCTTACTATTTTCTGGTACACAAGGAATCGCACCAACGGGCACTGCTCTACTTTCCGATGCCTAGCAACGTTTCTTTTAACCTGCTCATACGAGATACATTTTTTGCTATTTTCCCCGCGGATGTGAAACGCACTGAATCCACACAAACACCCCATTTGTTTTTTATCTTTCTTCTGCATAGTTTTATTATACTGGTGATCAAATAATATCTTTATTATTTTTTTTTTCAAATGAATTTTCTTGTTCAGTAAGACTGTATACGTCATTATATTTAATAAAATCTTTATCGAATTCAAGGATCAAACTAATACTTGAGTATTTTGTATTTACGTTTATTATTTTTAACGAATACTTTTATTTATAATGTTAAATAAATATCTAAATTTGTTTTTTTTTTCGAGCTGTCAGTAAACTTATATTTATTGTGTGGTATTTCGACTAATGACTTTCCAATTAAAATGAGTTTCACGTTATCTTAGTAGTAAAAAATTAAATAATTTAATTTCAGAATGGATTATTGACATTGTAAAACAAAAATAGACAATATATATAAGAATACTGGAACGAAGATACCTCTAAACATAAATACAAGATTATATTTCATTTTTTCTGATAGTACATGTATATATCTAAGATATGTGGAAGGGTAGTAACCCGACATTTAAAGGCCAAAGATTTCCGCATAACGCTTCTGACTAAGGGTGACGCAGAGCATTGGGTTGTGTTGGCCGTTGACAACTGGTTGGCGAAAATGTGACAGCACTTTCATATGTCCAAGACTCAAAGGAATAAAGCTTTTATAAATAAAGTACGTACTTCAGTGGCGTGACTACTGCTAAATAAATATTAAAAATTTTTAGAGAAATTTAAATCAAATAAATTACACAATTAGTTTCTAGATCATCGGTGGGCACAAAAATAAGTAAAAGAAATTTAAGTTATGGTCGAACAAAATTTTGAGGATGTCCCACATGAGTTAAAGACCTCACAGCTGCTCACAACAAAAAAGTGGCCCTCAGAGAAGCCGACCTCGCAGCAAATTTTTTTTTGTAATTAATTTGTTGAAAAAAAATCCGATAGTGATTAATTGTCTGTTAATTTTAGGATCATTAAAAAGTTATTTGTTTTATATTGGATAGTATATTAAAATTTCTTCGTAGTCACCCATATTTTATTGATTTATTAACTAGCTCGAAGCATTTAAATCACTCAAGTCCACAATGATTACGATGTTTAAGCGAGTTTCAAATAAATTAAAAAACAGATTATACCAAAATGTACAAAAACGTTAATTTTAATAATGCCGAGAGATGAATGATGGAGATTTGGTCGATCATGGACTTTCCTGGGATCTCAAAATACGCATGAAGCAAAAGGCCCCATACTAGGGGGCGGACAGCGCTCAAATTTGGCAGCGCTCCTGTAGTACACGCTGCCATATTATAGAGGCACACAAGTTAAAAAATTACTGCCCACTCTACTGTACTGAGCACCAACAGGTCACAGGCACCTCTGTCTGACCGGCCGCCAGCAATTTACCACCGGTCAGCAAGTTACCACCTATCAGTAAGTTATCACCAGTCAGTAAGTAATCGTCAGTGGTAAAAATATTTATTTTATTGTCCCCATATACATTCGCTAAAAGGGGTAAAAGTGGCTTAAAATGATGACTTTGTCCACGTGATTCGTCGTGAAATTTATAATTATGATTCGATTCGGCTTGAGAATGGGGGAACATGGGAAAAGATGCCGACCTCCATGTATTTCTATGGGAAGTGGTCCGTGACTTTGCTTCCGTTGGGAATAACTCAGCACAATATAAACGTTTTTTGTTCATGATGATGTCCTCTAGTAGGAGAGACCCAAAAAAGTCCTGAGAAAAATTTATTGTTTGAGTTTCAACCCAAATAAGGATGGGTGGACATGGGTGGACATGGGTGGAGATGGGTGGAGATGCCAGTGTGAATTCTTTTAAAGAGTAGCCCATAACTCTTGCCCTGTTAGGAATAACCAAACACAATATAAACGTTTTTTGTTCATGATGATGTCCTCTAGTAGAAGAGACCCAAAAAAGTCCTAAGAAAAATTTATTTTTTGAGTTTCAACCCTAATAAGGATGGGTGGACATGGGTGGAGATGGGTGGAGATGCCAGTATGAATTTTTTTGAAGAGTAGCCCATAACTCTTGCCCTGTTGGGAATAGCCCAACACAATATTAACGTTTTTTGTTCCTTATGGTGTCCTGTAGTAGGAAAAACCACAAAAAGTCCTGAGAAAAATTTATTTTTTGAGTTTCAACCCAAATAAGGATGGGTGGACATGGGTGGACATGGGTGGAGATGGGTGGAGATGCCAGTATGAATTTTTTTGAAGAGTAGCCCATAACTCTTGCCCTGTTGGGAATAGCCCAACACAATATTAACGTTTTTTGTTCCTTATGGTGTCCTGTAGTAGGAAAAACCACAAAAAGTCCTGAGAAAAATTTATTTTTTGAGTTTCAACCCAAATAAGGATGGGTGGACATGGGTGGACATGGGTGGAGATGGGTGGAGATGCCAGTATGAATTTTTTTGAAGAGTAGCCCATAACTCTTGCCCTGTTGGGAATAGCCCAACACAATATTAACGTTTTTTGTTCCTTATGGTGTCCTGTAGTAGGGAAGACCACAAAAAGTCCTGAGAAAAATTTATTTTTTGAGTTTCAACCCAAATAAGGATGGGTGGACATGGGTGGAGATGCCAGTATGAATTTTTTTGAAGAGTAGCCCATAACTCTTGCCCTTTTGGGAATAGCCCAACACAATATTAACGTTTTTTGTTCCTTATGGTGTCCTGTAGTAGGGAAGACCACAAAAAGTCCTGAGAAAAATTTATTTTTTGAGTTTCAACCCAAATAAGGATGGGTGGACATGGGTGGACATGGGTGGAGATGGGTGGAGATGCCAGTATGAATTTTTTTGAAGAGTAGCCCATAACTCTTGCCCTGTTGGGAATAGCCCAACACAATATTAACGTTTTTTGTTCCTTATGGTGTCCTGTAGTAGGAAAAACCACAAAAAGTCCTGAGAAAAATTTATTTTTTGAGTTTCAACCCAAATAAGGATGGGTGGACATGGGTGGACATGGGTGGAGATGGGTGGAGATGCCAGTATGAATTTTTTTGAAGAGTAGCCCATAACTCTTGCCCTGTTGGGAATAGCCCAACACAATATTAACGTTTTTTGTTCCTTATGGTGTCCTGTAGTAGGGAAGACCACAAAAAGTCCTGAGAAAAATTTATTTTTTGAGTTTCAACCCAAATAAGGATGGGTGGACATGGGTGGAGATGCCAGTATGAATTTTTTTGAAGAGTAGCCCATAACTCTTGCCCTTTTGGGAATAGCCCAACACAATATTAACGTTTTTTGTTCCTTATGGTGTCCTGTAGTAGGGAAGACCACAAAAAGTCCTGAGAAAAATTTATTTTTTGAGTTTCAACCCAAATAAGGATGGGTGGACATGGGTGGACATGGGTGGAGATGGGTGGAGATGCCAGTATGAATTTTTTTGAAGAGTAGCCCATAACTCTTGCCCTGTTGGGAATAGCCCAACACAATATTAACGTTTTTTGTTCCTTATGGTGTCCTGTAGTAGGAAAAACCACAAAAAGTCCTGAGAAAAATTTATTTTTTGAGTTTCAACCCAAATAAGGATGGGTGGACATGGGTGGACATGGGTGGAGATGGGTGGAGATGCCAGTATGAATTTTTTTGAAGAGTAGCCCATAACTCTTGCCCTGTTGGGAATAGCCCAACACAATATTAACGTTTTTTGTTCCTTATGGTGTCCTGTAGTAGGAAAAACCACAAAAAGTCCTGAGAAAAATTTATTTTTTGAGTTTCAACCCAAATAAGGATGGGTGGACATGGGTGGACATGGGTGGAGATGGGTGGAGATGCCAGTATGAATTTTTTTGAAGAGTAGCCCATAACTCTTGCCCTGTTGGGAATAGCCCAACACAATATTAACGTTTTTTGTTCCTTATGGTGTCCTGTAGTAGGGAAGACCACAAAAAGTCCTGAGAAAAATTTATTTTTTGAGTTTCAACCCAAATAAGGATGGGTGGACATGGGTGGAGATGCCAGTATGAATTTTTTTGAAGAGTAGCCCATAACTCTTGCCCTTTTGGGAATAGCCCAACACAATATTAACGTTTTTTGTTCCTTATGGTGTCCTGTAGTAGGGAAGACCACAAAAAGTCCTGAGAAAAATTTATTTTTTGAGTTTCAACCCAAATAAGGATGGGTGGACATGGGTGGACATGGGTGGAGATGGGTGGAGATGCCAGTATGAATTTTTTTGAAGAGTAGCCCATAACTCTTGCCCTGTTGGGAATAGCCCAACACAATATTAACGTTTTTTGTTCCTTATGGTGTCCTGTAGTAGGAAAAACCACAAAAAGTCCTGAGAAAAATTTATTTTTTGAGTTTCAACCCAAATAAGGATGGGTGGACATGGGTGGACATGGGTGGAGATGCCAGTATGAATTTTTTTGAAGAGTAGCCCATAACTCTTGCCCTGTTGGGAATAGCCCAACACAATATTAACGTTTTTTGTTCCTTATGGTGTCAAGTAGTAGAAAAGACCACAAAAAGTCCTGAGAAAAATTTATTTTCTGAGTTTCAACCCAAATAAGGATGGGTGGACATGGGTGGAGATGGGTGGAGATGCCAGTATGAATTTTTTTGAAGAGTAGCCCATAACTCTTGCCCTGTTGGGAATAGCCCAACACAATATTAACGTTTTTTGTTCCTTATGGTGTCCTGTAGTAGGAAAGACCACAAAAAGTCCTGAAAAAACTTTATTTTTTGAGTTTCAACCCAAATAAGGATGGGTGCACATGGGTGGCGATGGGTGGAGATGCCAGTATGAATTTTTTTCAAGAGTAGCCCATAACTCTTGCCCTTTTGGGAATAGCCCAACACAATATTAACGTTTTTTGTTCCTTATGGTGTCCTGTAGTAGGGAAGACCACAAAAAGTCCTGAGAAAAATTTATTTTTTGAGTTTCAACCCAAATAAGGATGGGTGGACATGGGTGGACATGGGTGGAGATGCCAGTATGAATTTTTTTGAAGAGTAGCCCATAACTCTTGCCCTCTTGGGAATAGCCCAACACAATATTAACGTTTTTTGTTCCTTATGGTGTCCTGTAGTAGGAAAAACCACAAAAAGTCCTGAGAAAAATTTATTTTTTGAGTTTCAACCCAAATAAGGATGGGTGGACATGGGTGGACATGGGTGGAGATGGGTGGAGATGCCAGTATGAATTTTTTTGAAGAGTAGCCCATAACTCTTGCCCTGTTGGGAATAGCCCAACACAATATTAACGTTTTTTGTTCCTTATGGTGTCAAGTAGTAGAAAAGACCACAAAAAGTCCTGAGAAAAATTTATTTTCTGAGTTTCAACCCAAATAAGGATGGGTGGACATGGGTGGAGATGGGTGGAGATGCCAGTATGAATTTTTTTGAAGAGTAGCCCATAACTCTTGCCCTGTTGGGAATAGCCCAACACAATATTAACGTTTTTTGTTCCTTATGGTGTCCTGTAGTAGGAAAGACCACAAAAAGTCCTGAAAAAACTTTATTTTTTGAGTTTCAACCCAAATAAGGATGGGTGGACATGGGTGGAGATGCCAGTATGAATTTTTTTGAAGAGTAGCCCATAACTCTTGCCCTTTTGGGAATAGCCCAACACAATATTAACGTTTTTTGTTCCTTATGGTGTCCTGTAGTAGGGAAGACCACAAAAAGTCCTGAGAAAAATTTATTTTTTGAGTTTCAACCCAAATAAGGATGGGTGGACATGGGTGGACATGGGTGGAGATGGGTGGAGATGCCAGTATGAATTTTTTTGAAGAGTAGCCCATAACTCTTGCCCTGTTGGGAATAGCCCAACACAATATTAACGTTTTTTGTTCCTTATGGTGTCCTGTAGTAGGAAAAACCACAAAAAGTCCTGAGAAAAATTTATTTTTTGAGTTTCAACCCAAATAAGGATGGGTGGACATGGGTGGACATGGGTGGAGATGGGTGGAGATGCCAGTATGAATTTTTTTGAAGAGTAGCCCATAACTCTTGCCCTGTTGGGAATAGCCCAACACAATATTAACGTTTTTTGTTCCTTATGGTGTCCTGTAGTAGGAAAGACCACAAAAAGTCCTGAAAAAACTTTATTTTTTGAGTTTCAACCCAAATAAGGATGGGTGGACATGGGTGGAGATGCCAGTATGAATTTTTTTGAAGAGTAGCCCATAACTCTTGCCCTTTTGGGAATAGCCCAACACAATATTAACGTTTTTTGTTCCTTATGGTGTCCTGTAGTAGGAAAAACCACAAAAAGTCCTGAGAAAAATTTATTTTTTGAGTTTCAACCCAAATAAGGATGGGTGGACATGGGTGGACATGGGTGGAGATGCCAGTATGAATTTTTTTGAAGAGTAGCCCATAACTCTTGCCCTGTTGGGAATAGCCCAACACAATATTAACGTTTTTTGTTCCTTATGGTGTCAAGTAGTAGAAAAGACCACAAAAAGTCCTGAGAAAAATTTATTTTCTGAGTTTCAACCCAAATAAGGATGGGTGGACATGGGTGGAGATGGGTGGAGATGCCAGTATGAATTTTTTTGAAGAGTAGCCCATAACTCTTGCCCTGTTGGGAATAGCCCAACACAATATTAACGTTTTTTGTTCCTTATGGTGTCCTGTAGTAGGAAAGACCACAAAAAGTCCTGAAAAAACTTTATTTTTTGAGTTTCAACCCAAATAAGGATGGGTGCACATGGGTGGCGATGGGTGGAGATGCCAGTATGAATTTTTTTCAAGAGTAGCCCATAACTCTTGCCCTTTTGGGAATAGCCCAACACAATATTAACGTTTTTTGTTCCTTATGGTGTCCTGTAGTAGGGAAGACCACAAAAAGTCCTGAGAAAAATTTATTTTTTGAGTTTCAACCCAAATAAGGATGGGTGGACATGGGTGGACATGGGTGGAGATGCCAGTATGAATTTTTTTGAAGAGTAGCCCATAACTCTTGCCCTCTTGGGAATAGCCCAACACAATATTAACGTTTTTTGTTCCTTATGGTGTCCTGTAGTAGGAAAAACCACAAAAAGTCCTGAGAAAAATTTATTTTTTGAGTTTCAACCCAAATAAGGATGGGTGGACATGGGTGGACATGGGTGGAGATGGGTGGAGATGCCAGTATGAATTTTTTTCAAGAGTAGCCCATAACTCTTGCCCTGTTGGGAATAGCCCAACACAATATTAACGTTTTTTGTTCCTTATGGTGTCAAGTAGTAGAAAAGACCACAAAAAGTCCTGAGAAAAATTTATTTTCTGAGTTTCAACCCAAATAAGGATGGGTGGACATGGGTGGAGATGGGTGGAGATGCCAGTATGAATTTTTTTGAAGAGTAGCCCATAACTCTTGCCCTGTTGGGAATAGCCCAACACAATATTAACGTTTTTTGTTCCTTATGGTGTCCTGTAGTAGGAAAGACCACAAAAAGTCCTGAAAAAACTTTATTTTTTGAGTTTCAACCCAAATAAGGATGGGTGGACATGGGTGGAGATGCCAGTATGAATTTTTTTGAAGAGTAGCCCATAACTCTTGCCCTTTTGGGAATAGCCCAACACAATATTAACGTTTTTTGTTCCTTATGGTGTCCTGTAGTAGGGAAGACCACAAAAAGTCCTGAGAAAAATTTATTTTTTGAGTTTCAACCCAAATAAGGATGGGTGGACATGGGTGGACATGGGTGGAGATGGGTGGAGATGCCAGTATGAATTTTTTTGAAGAGTAGCCCATAACTCTTGCCCTGTTGGGAATAGCCCAACACAATATTAACGTTTTTTGTTCCTTATGGTGTCCTGTAGTAGGAAAAACCACAAAAAGTCCTGAGAAAAATTTATTTTTTGAGTTTCAACCCAAATAAGGATGGGTGGACATGGGTGGACATGGGTGGAGATGGGTGGAGATGCCAGTATGAATTTTTTTGAAGAGTAGCCCATAACTCTTGCCCTTTTGGGAATAGCCCAACACAATATTAACGTTTTTTGTTCCTTATGGTGTCCTGTAGTAGGGAAGACCACAAAAAGTCCTGAGAAAAATTTATTTTTTGAGTTTCAACCCAAATAAGGATGGGTGGACATGGGTGGACATGGGTGGAGATGGGTGGAGATGCCAGTATGAATTTTTTTGAAGAGTAGCCCATAACTCTTGCCCTGTTGGGAATAGCCCAACACAATATTAACGTTTTTTGTTCCTTATGGTGTCCTGTAGTAGGAAAAACCACAAAAAGTCCTGAGAAAAATTTATTTTTTGAGTTTCAACCCAAATAAGGATGGGTGGACATGGGTGGACATGGGTGGAGATGGGTGGAGATGCCAGTATGAATTTTTTTGAAGAGTAGCCCATAACTCTTGCCCTGTTGGGAATAGCCCAACACAATATTAACGTTTTTTGTTCCTTATGGTGTCCTGTAGTAGGGAAGACCACAAAAAGTCCTGAGAAAAATTTATTTTTTGAGTTTCAACCCAAATAAGGATGGGTGGACATGGGTGGAGATGCCAGTATGAATTTTTTTGAAGAGTAGCCCATAACTCTTGCCCTTTTGGGAATAGCCCAACACAATATTAACGTTTTTTGTTCCTTATGGTGTCCTGTAGTAGGGAAGACCACAAAAAGTCCTGAGAAAAATTTATTTTTTGAGTTTCAACCCAAATAAGGATGGGTGGACATGGGTGGACATGGGTGGAGATGGGTGGAGATGCCAGTATGAATTTTTTTGAAGAGTAGCCCATAACTCTTGCCCTGTTGGGAATAGCCCAACACAATATTAACGTTTTTTGTTCCTTATGGTGTCCTGTAGTAGGAAAAACCACAAAAAGTCCTGAGAAAAATTTATTTTTTGAGTTTCAACCCAAATAAGGATGGGTGGACATGGGTGGACATGGGTGGAGATGGGTGGAGATGCCAGTATGAATTTTTTTGAAGAGTAGCCCATAACTCTTGCCCTGTTGGGAATAGCCCAACACAATATTAACGTTTTTTGTTCCTTATGGTGTCCTGTAGTAGGAAAAACCACAAAAAGTCCTGAGAAAAATTTATTTTTTGAGTTTCAACCCAAATAAGGATGGGTGGACATGGGTGGACATGGGTGGAGATGGGTGGAGATGCCAGTATGAATTTTTTTGAAGAGTAGCCCATAACTCTTGCCCTGTTGGGAATAGCCCAACACAATATTAACGTTTTTTGTTCCTTATGGTGTCCTGTAGTAGGGAAGACCACAAAAAGTCCTGAGAAAAATTTATTTTTTGAGTTTCAACCCAAATAAGGATGGGTGGACATGGGTGGAGATGCCAGTATGAATTTTTTTGAAGAGTAGCCCATAACTCTTGCCCTTTTGGGAATAGCCCAACACAATATTAACGTTTTTTGTTCCTTATGGTGTCCTGTAGTAGGGAAGACCACAAAAAGTCCTGAGAAAAATTTATTTTTTGAGTTTCAACCCAAATAAGGATGGGTGGACATGGGTGGACATGGGTGGAGATGGGTGGAGATGCCAGTATGAATTTTTTTGAAGAGTAGCCCATAACTCTTGCCCTGTTGGGAATAGCCCAACACAATATTAACGTTTTTTGTTCCTTATGGTGTCCTGTAGTAGGAAAAACCACAAAAAGTCCTGAGAAAAATTTATTTTTTGAGTTTCAACCCAAATAAGGATGGGTGGACATGGGTGGACATGGGTGGAGATGCCAGTATGAATTTTTTTGAAGAGTAGCCCATAACTCTTGCCCTGTTGGGAATAGCCCAACACAATATTAACGTTTTTTGTTCCTTATGGTGTCAAGTAGTAGAAAAGACCACAAAAAGTCCTGAGAAAAATTTATTTTCTGAGTTTCAACCCAAATAAGGATGGGTGGACATGGGTGGAGATGGGTGGAGATGCCAGTATGAATTTTTTTGAAGAGTAGCCCATAACTCTTGCCCTGTTGGGAATAGCCCAACACAATATTAACGTTTTTTGTTCCTTATGGTGTCCTGTAGTAGGAAAGACCACAAAAAGTCCTGAAAAAACTTTATTTTTTGAGTTTCAACCCAAATAAGGATGGGTGCACATGGGTGGCGATGGGTGGAGATGCCAGTATGAATTTTTTTCAAGAGTAGCCCATAACTCTTGCCCTTTTGGGAATAGCCCAACACAATATTAACGTTTTTTGTTCCTTATGGTGTCCTGTAGTAGGGAAGACCACAAAAAGTCCTGAGAAAAATTTATTTTTTGAGTTTCAACCCAAATAAGGATGGGTGGACATGGGTGGACATGGGTGGAGATGCCAGTATGAATTTTTTTGAAGAGTAGCCCATAACTCTTGCCCTCTTGGGAATAGCCCAACACAATATTAACGTTTTTTGTTCCTTATGGTGTCCTGTAGTAGGAAAAACCACAAAAAGTCCTGAGAAAAATTTATTTTTTGAGTTTCAACCCAAATAAGGATGGGTGGACATGGGTGGACATGGGTGGAGATGGGTGGAGATGCCAGTATGAATTTTTTTGAAGAGTAGCCCATAACTCTTGCCCTGTTGGGAATAGCCCAACACAATATTAACGTTTTTTGTTCCTTATGGTGTCAAGTAGTAGAAAAGACCACAAAAAGTCCTGAGAAAAATTTATTTTCTGAGTTTCAACCCAAATAAGGATGGGTGGACATGGGTGGAGATGGGTGGAGATGCCAGTATGAATTTTTTTGAAGAGTAGCCCATAACTCTTGCCCTGTTGGGAATAGCCCAACACAATATTAACGTTTTTTGTTCCTTATGGTGTCCTGTAGTAGGAAAGACCACAAAAAGTCCTGAAAAAACTTTATTTTTTGAGTTTCAACCCAAATAAGGATGGGTGGACATGGGTGGAGATGGGTGGAGATGCCAGTATGAATTTTTTTGAAGAGTAGCCCATAACTCTTGCCCTGTTGGGAATAGCCCAACACAATAATAACGTTTTTTGTTCCTTATGGTGTCCTGTAGTAGGAAAGACCACAAAAAGTCCTGAGAAAAATTTATTTTCTGAGTTTCAACCCAAATAAGGATGGGTGGACATGGGTGGAGATGGGTGGAGATGCCAGTATGAATTTTTTTGAAGAGTAGCCCATAACTCTTGCCCTGTTGGGAATAGCCCAACACAATATTAACGTTTTTTGTTCCTTATGGTGTCCTGTAGTAGGAAAGACCACAAAAAGTCCTGAGAAAACTTTATTTTTTGAGTTTCAACCCAAATAAGGATGGGTGGACATGGGTGGAGATGGGTGGAGATGCCAGTATGAATTTTTTTGAAGAGTAGCCCATAACTCTTGCCCTGTTGGGAATAGCCCAACACAATATTAACGTTTTTTGTTCCTTATGGTGTCCTGTAGTAGGAAAGACCACAAAAAGTCCTGAGAAAACTTTATTTTTTGAGTTTCAACCCAAATAAGGATGGGTGGAGATGGGTGGAGATGCCAGTATGAATTTTTTTGAAGAGTAGCCCATAACTCTTGCCCTGTTGGGAATAGCCCAACACAATATTAACGTTTTTTGTTCCTTATGGTGTCAAGTAGTAGAAAAGACCACAAAAAGTCCTGAGAAAAATTTATTTTCTGAGTTTCAACCCAAATAAGGATGGGTGGACATGGGTGGAGATGGGTGGAGATGCCAGTATGAATTTTTTTGAAGAGTAGCCCATAACTCTTGCCCTGTTGGGAATAGCCCAACACAATATTAACGTTTTTTGTTCCTTATGGTGTCCTGTAGTAGGGAAGACCACAAAAAGTCCTGAGAAAAATTTATTTTTTGAGTTTCAACCCAAATAAAGATGGGTGGACATGGGTGGACATGGGTGGAGATGCCAGTATGAATTTTTTTGAAGAGTAGCCCATAACTCTTGCCCTGTTGGGAATAGCCCAACACAATATTAACGTTTTTTGTTCCTTATGGTGTCCTGTAGTAGGAAAGACCACAAAAAGTCCTGAGAAAAATTTATTTTTTGAGTTTCAACCCAAATAAGGATGGGTGGACATGGGTGGACATGGGTGGAGATGGGTGGAGATGCCAGTATGAATTTTTTTGAAGAGTAGCCCATAACTCTTGCCCTTTTGGGAATAGCCCAACACAATATGAACGTTTTTTGTTCCTTATGGTGTCCTGTAGTAGGGAAGACCACAAAAAGTCCTGAGAAAAATTTATTTTTTGAGTTTCAACCCAAATAAGGATGGGTGGACATGGGTGGACATGGGTGGAGATGCCAGTATGAATTTTTTTGAAGAGTAGCCCATAACTCTTGCCCTGTTGGAAATAGCCCAACACAATATTAACGTTTTTTGTTCCTTATGGTGTCCTGTAGTAGAAAAAACCACCAAAAGACCTGAGAAAAATTTATTTTTTAAGTTTCAACCCAAATAAGGATGGGTGGACATGGGTGGACATGGGTGGAGATGCCAGTATGAATTTTTTTGAAGAGTAGCCCATAACTCTTGCCCTGTTGGGAATAGCCCAACACAATATTAACGTTTTTTGTTCCTTATGGTGTCCTGTAGTAGAAAAAACCACAAAAAGACCTGAGAAAAATTTATTTTTTGAGTTTCAACCCAAATAAGGATGGGTGGACATGGGTGGAGATGGGTGGAGATGCCAGTATGAATTTTTTTGAAGAGTAGCCCATAACTCTTGCCCTGTTGGGAATAGCCCAACACAATATTAACGTTTTTTGTTCCTTATGGTGTCCTGTAGTAGAAAAAACCACAAAAAGACCTGAGAAAAATTCATTTTTTGAGTTTCAACCCAAATAAGGATGGGTGGACATGGGTGGACATGGGTGGAGATGCCAGTGTGAATTTTTTTGAAGAGTAGCCCATAACTCTTGCCCTGTTGGGAATAGCCCAACACAATAACAACGTTTTTTGTTCCTTATGGTGTCCTGTAGTAGGAAAGACCACAAAAAGTCCTGAGAAAAATTTATTTTCTGAGTTTCAACCCAAATAAGGATGGGTGGACATGGGTGGAGATGGGTGGAGATGCCAGTATGAATTTTTTTGAAGAGTAGCCCATAACTCTTGCCCTGTTGGAAATAGCCCAACACAATATTAACGTTTTTTGTTCCTTATGGTGTCCTGTAGTAGAAAAAACCACAAAAAGACCTGAGAAAAATTCATTTTTTGAGTTTCAACCCAAATAAGGATGGGTGGACATGGGTGGAGATGGGTGGAGATGCCAGTATGAATTTTTTTGAAGAGTAGCCCATAACTCTCGCCCTGTTGGAAATAGCCCAACACAATATTAACGTTTTTTGTTCCTTATGGTGTCTTGTAGTAGAAAAAACCACAAAAAGACCTGAGAAAAATTTATTTTTTGAGTTTCAACCCAAATAAGGATGGGTGGACATGGGTGGACATGGGTGGAGATGGGTGGAGATGCCAGTATGAATTTTTTTGAAGAGTAGCCCATAACTCTTGCCCTGTTGGAAATAGCCCATCACAATATTAACGTTTTTTGTTCCTTATGGTGTCCTGTAGTAGAAAAAACCAGAAAAAGACCTGAGAAAAATTTATTTTTTGAGTTTCAACCCAAATAAGGATGGATGGACATGGGTGGACATGGGTGGAGATGGGTGGAGATGCCAGTATGAATTTTTTTGAAGAGTAGCCCATAACTCTTGCCCTGTTGGGAATAGCCCAACACAATATTAACGTTTTTTGTTCCTTATGGTGTCCTGTAGTAGGGAAGACCACAAAAAGTCCTGAGAAAAATTTATTTTTTGAGTTTCAACCCAAATAAGGATGGGTGGACATGGGTGGACATGGGTGGAGATGGGTGGAGATGCCAGTATGAATTTTTTTGAAGAGTAGCCCATAACTCTTGCCCTGTTGGGAATAGCCCAACACAATATTAACGTTTTTTGTTCCTTATGGTGTCCTGTAGTAGGAAAAACCACAAAAAGTCCTGAGAAAAATTTATTTTTTGAGTTTCAACCCAAATAAGGATGGGTGGACATGGGTGGACATGGGTGGAGATGGGTGGAGATGCCAGTATGAATTTTTTTGAAGAGTAGCCCATAACTCTTGCCCTGTTGGGAATAGCCCAACACAATATTAACGTTTTTTGTTCCTTATGGTGTCCTGTAGTAGGAAAAACCACAAAAAGTCCTGAGAAAAATTTATTTTTTGAGTTTCAACCCAAATAAGGATGGGTGGACATGGGTGGACATGGGTGGAGATGGGTGGAGATGCCAGTATGAATTTTTTTGAAGAGTAGCCCATAACTCTTGCCCTGTTGGGAATAGCCCAACACAATATTAACGTTTTTTGTTCCTTATGGTGTCCTGTAGTAGGGAAGACCACAAAAAGTCCTGAGAAAAATTTATTTTTTGAGTTTCAACCCAAATAAGGATGGGTGGACATGGGTGGAGATGCCAGTATGAATTTTTTTGAAGAGTAGCCCATAACTCTTGCCCTGTTTGGAATAGCCCAACACAATATTAACGTTTTTTGTTCCTTATGGTGTCCTGTAGTAGGGAAGACCACAAAAAGTCCTGAGAAAAATTTATTTTTTGAGTTTCAACCCAAATAAGGATGGGTGGACATGGGTGGACATGGGTGGAGATGCCAGTATGAATTTTTTTGAAGAGTAGCCCATAACTCTTGCCCTCTTGGGAATAGCCCAACACAATATTAACGTTTTTTGTTCCTTATGGTGTCCTGTAGTAGGAAAAACCACAAAAAGTCCTGAGAAAAATTTATTTTTTGAGTTTCAACCCAAATAAGGATGGGTGGACATGGGTGGACATGGGTGGAGATGCCAGTATGAATTTTTTTGAAGAGTAGCCCATTACTCTTGCCCTGTTGGGAATAGCCCAACACAATATTAACGTTTTTTGTTCCTTATGGTGTCAAGTAGTAGAAAAGACCACAAAAAGTCCTGAGAAAAATTTATTTTCTGAGTTTCAACCCAAATAAGGATGGGTGGACATGGGTGGAGATGGGTGGAGATGCCAGTATGAATTTTTTTGAAGAGTAGCCCATAACTCTTGCCCTGTTGGGAATAGCCCAACACAATATTAACGTTTTTTGTTCCTTATGGTGTCCTGTAGTAGGAAAGACCACAAAAAGTCCTGAAAAAACTTTATTTTTTGAGTTTCAACCCAAATAAGGATGGGTGGACATGGGTGGAGATGGGTGGAGATGCCAGTATGAATTTTTTTGAAGAGTAGCCCATAACTCTTGCCCTGTTGGGAATAGCCCAACACAATAATAACGTTTTTTGTTCCTTATGGTGTCCTGTAGTAGGAAAGACCACAAAAAGTCCTGAGAAAAATTTATTTTCTGAGTTTCAACCCAAATAAGGATGGGTGGACATGGGTGGAGATGGGTGGAGATGCCAGTATGAATTTTTTTGAAGAGTAGCCCATAACTCTTGCCCTGTTGGGAATAGCCCAACACAATATTAACGTTTTTTGTTCCTTATGGTGTCCTGTAGTAGGAAAGACCACAAAAAGTCCTGAGAAAACTTTATTTGTTGAGTTTCAACCCAAATAAGGATGGGTGGAGATGGGTGGAGATGCCAGTATGAATTTTTTTGAAGAGTAGCCCATAACTCTTGCCCTGTTGGGAATAGCCCAACACAATATTAACGTTTTTTGTTCCTTATGGTGTCCTGTAGTAGGAAAGACCACAAAAAGTCCTGAGAAAACTTTATTTTTTGAGTTTCAACCCAAATAAGGATGGGTGGAGATGGGTGGAGATGCCAGTATGAATTTTTTTGAAGAGTAGCCCATAACTCTTGCCCTGTTGGGAATAGCCCAACACAATATTAACGTTTTTTGTTCCTTATGGTGTCAAGTAGTAGAAAAGACCACAAAAAGTCCTGAGAAAAATTTATTTTCTGAGTTTCAACCCAAATAAGGATGGGTGGACATGGGTGGAGATGGGTGGAGATGCCAGTATGAATTTTTTTGAAGAGTAGCCCATAACTCTTGCCCTGTTGGGAATAGCCCAACACAATATTAACGTTTTTTGTTCCTTATGGTGTCCTGTAGTAGGGAAGACCACAAAAAGTCCTGAGAAAAATTTATTTTTTGAGTTTCAACCCAAATAAAGATGGGTGGACATGGGTGGACATGGGTGGAGATGCCAGTATGAATTTTTTTGAAGAGTAGCCCATAACTCTTGCCCTGTTGGGAATAGCCCAACACAATATTAACGTTTTTTGTTCCTTATGGTGTCCTGTAGTAGGAAAGACCACAAAAAGTCCTGAGAAAAATTTATTTTTTGAGTTTCAACCCAAATAAGGATGGGTGGACATGGGTGGACATGGGTGGAGATGGGTGGAGATGCCAGTATGAATTTTTTTGAAGAGTAGCCCATAACTCTTGCCCTTTTGGGAATAGCCCAACACAATATTAACGTTTTTTGTTCCTTATGGTGTCCTGTAGTAGGGAAGACCACAAAAAGTCCTGAGAAAAATTTATTTTTTGAGTTTCAACCCAAATAAGGATGGGTGGACATGGGTGGACATGGGTGGAGATGCCAGTATGAATTTTTTTGAAGAGTAGCCCATAACTCTTGCCCTGTTGGAAATAGCCCAACACAATATTAACGTTTTTTGTTCCTTATGGTGTCCTGTAGTAGAAAAAACCACCAAAAGACCTGAGAAAAATTTATTTTTTAAGTTTCAACCCAAATAAGGATGGGTGGACATGGGTGGACATGGGTGGAGATGCCAGTATGAATTTTTTTGAAGAGTAGCCCATAACTCTTGCCCTGTTGGGAATAGCCCAACACAATAATAACGTTTTTTGTTCCTTATGGTGTCCTGTAGTAGGAAAGACCACAAAAAGTCCTGAGAAAAATTTATTTTCTGAGTTTCAACCCAAATAAGGATGGGTGGACATGGGTGGAGATGGGTGGAGATGCCAGTATGAATTTTTTTGAAGAGTAGCCCATAACTCTTGCCCTGTTGGGAATAGCCCAACACAATATTAACGTTTTATGTTCCTTATGGTGTCCTGTAGTAGGAAAGACCACAAAAAGTCCTGAGAAAACTTTATTTTTTGAGTTTCAACCCAAATAAGGATGGGTGGACATGGGTGGACATGGGTGGACATGGGTGGAGATGCCAGTATGAATTTTTTTGAAGAGTAGCCCATAACTCTTGCCCTGTTGGGAATAGCCCAACACAATATTAACGTTTTTTGTTCCTTATGGTGTCCTGTAGTAGGGAAGACCACAAAAAGTCCTGAGAAAAATTTATTTTTTGAGTTTCAACCCAAATAAGGATGGGTGGACATGGGTGGAGATGCCAGTATGAATTTTTTTGAAGAGTAGCCCATAACTCTTGCCCTTTTGGGAATAGCCCAACACAATATTAACGTTTTTTGTTCCTTATGGTGTCCTGTAGTAGGGAAGACCACAAAAAGTCCTGAGAAAAATTTATTTTTTGAGTTTCAACCCAAATAAGGATGGGTGGACATGGGTGGACATGGGTGGAGATGCCAGTATGAATTTTTTTGAAGAGTAGCCCATAACTCTTGCCCTGTTGGGAATAGCCCAACACAATATTAACGTTTTTTGTTCCTTATGGTGTCCTGTAGTAGGAAAAACCACAAAAAGTCCTGAGAAAAATTTATTTTTTGAGTTTCAACCCAAATAAGGATGGGTGGACATGGGTGGACATGGGTGGAGATGGGTGGAGATGCCAGTGTGAATTCTTTTAAAGAGTAGCCCATAACTCTTGCCCTGTTAGGAATAACCAAACACAATATAAACGTTTTTTGTTCATGATGATGTCCTCTAGTAGAAGAGACCCAAAAAAGTCCTAAGAAAAATTTATTTTTTGAGTTTCAACCCTAATAAGGATGGGTGGACATGGGTGGAGATGGGTGGAGATGCCAGTATGAATTTTTTTGAAGAGTAGCCCATAACTCTTGCCCTGTTGGGAATAGCCCAACACAATATTAACGTTTTTTGTTCCTTATGGTGTCCTGTAGTAGGAAAAACCACAAAAAGTCCTGAGAAAAATTTATTTTTTGAGTTTCAACCCAAATAAGGATGGGTGGACATGGGTGGACATGGGTGGAGATGGGTGGAGATGCCAGTATGAATTTTTTTGAAGAGTAGCCCATAACTCTTGCCCTGTTGGGAATAGCCCAACACAATATTAACGTTTTTTGTTCCTTATGGTGTCCTGTAGTAGGAAAAACCACAAAAAGTCCTGAGAAAAATTTATTTTTTGAGTTTCAACCCAAATAAGGATGGGTGGACATGGGTGGACATGGGTGGAGATGGGTGGAGATGCCAGTATGAATTTTTTTGAAGAGTAGCCCATAACTCTTGCCCTGTTGGGAATAGCCCAACACAATATTAACGTTTTTTGTTCCTTATGGTGTCCTGTAGTAGGGAAAACCACAAAAAGTCCTGAGAAAAATTTATTTTTTGAGTTTCAACCCAAATAAGGATGGGTGGACATGGGTGGAGATGCCAGTATGAATTTTTTTGAAGAGTAGCCCATAACTCTTGCCCTTTTGGGAATAGCCCAACACAATATTAACGTTTTTTGTTCCTTATGGTGTCCTGTAGTAGGGAAGACCACAAAAAGTTCTGAGAAAAATTTATTTTTTGAGTTTCAACCCAAATAAGGATGGGTGGACATGGGTGGACATGGGTGGAGATGGGTGGAGATGCCAGTATGAATTTTTTTGAAGAGTAGCCCATAACTCTTGCCCTGTTGGGAATAGCCCAACACAATATTAACGTTTTTTGTTCCTTATGGTGTCCTGTAGTAGGAAAAACCACAAAAAGTCCTGAGAAAAATTTATTTTTTGAGTTTCAACCCAAATAAGGATGGGTGGACATGGGTGGACATGGGTGGAGATGGGTGGAGATGCCAGTATGAATTTTTTTGAAGAGTAGCCCATAACTCTTGCCCTGTTGGAAATAGCCCATCACAATATTAACGTTTTTTGTTCCTTATGGTGTCCTGTAGTAGAAAAAACCAGAAAAAGAACTGAGAAAAATTTATTTTTTGAGTTTCAACCCAAATAAGGATGGGTGGACATGGGTGGACATGGGTGGAGATGGGTGGAGATGCCAGTATGAATTTTTTTGAAGAGTAGCCCATAACTCTTGCCCTGTTGGGAATAGCCCAACACAATATTAACGTTTTTTGTTCCTTATGGTGTCCTGTAGTAGGGAAGACCACAAAAAGTCCTGAGAAAAATTTATTTTTTGAGTTTCAACCCAAATAAGGATGGGTGGACATGGGTGGACATGGGTGGAGATGGGTGGAGATGCCAGTATGAATTTTTTTGAAGAGTAGCCCATAACTCTTGCCCTGTTGGGAATAGCCCAACACAATATTAACGTTTTTTGTTCCTTATGGTGTCCTGTAGTAGGAAAAACCACAAAAAGTCCTGAGAAAAATTTATTTTTTGAGTTTCAACCCAAATAAGGATGGGTGGACATGGGTGGACATGGGTGGAGATGGGTGGAGATGCCAGTATGAATTTTTTTGAAGAGTAGCCCATAACTCTTGCCCTGTTGGGAATAGCCCAACACAATATTAACGTTTTTTGTTCCTTATGGTGTCCTGTAGTAGGAAAAACCACAAAAAGTCCTGAGAAAAATTTATTTTTTGAGTTTCAACCCAAATAAGGATGGGTGGACATGGGTGGACATGGGTGGAGATGGGTGGAGATGCCAGTATGAATTTTTTTGAAGAGTAGCCCATAACTCTTGCCCTGTTGGGAATAGCCCAACACAATATTAACGTTTTTTGTTCCTTATGGTGTCCTGTAGTAGGGAAGACCACAAAAAGTCCTGAGAAAAATTTATTTTTTGAGTTTCAACCCAAATAAGGATGGGTGGACATGGGTGGAGATGCCAGTATGAATTTTTTTGAAGAGTAGCCCATAACTCTTGCCCTTTTGGGAATAGCCCAACACAATATTAACGTTTTTTGTTCCTTATGGTGTCCTGTAGTAGGGAAGACCACAAAAAGTCCTGAGAAAAATTTATTTTTTGAGTTTCAACCCAAATAAGGATGGGTGGACATGGGTGGACATGGGTGGAGATGGGTGGAGATGCCAGTATGAATTTTTTTGAAGAGTAGCCCATAACTCTTGCCCTGTTGGGAATAGCCCAACACAATATTAACGTTTTTTGTTCCTTATGGTGTCCTGTAGTAGGAAAAACCACAAAAAGTCCTGAGAAAAATTTATTTTTTGAGTTTCAACCCAAATAAGGATGGGTGGACATGGGTGGACATGGGTGGAGATGGGTGGAGATGCCAGTATGAATTTTTTTGAAGAGTAGCCCATAACTCTTGCCCTGTTGGGAATAGCCCAACACAATATTAACGTTTTTTGTTCCTTATGGTGTCCTGTAGTAGGGAAGACCACAAAAAGTCCTGAGAAAAATTTATTTTTTGAGTTTCAACCCAAATAAGGATGGGTGGACATGGGTGGAGATGCCAGTATGAATTTTTTTGAAGAGTAGCCCATAACTCTTGCCCTTTTGGGAATAGCCCAACACAATATTAACGTTTTTTGTTCCTTATGGTGTCCTGTAGTAGGGAAGACCACAAAAAGTCCTGAGAAAAATTTATTTTTTGAGTTTCAACCCAAATAAGGATGGGTGGACATGGGTGGACATGGGTGGAGATGGGTGGAGATGCCAGTATGAATTTTTTTGAAGAGTAGCCCATAACTCTTGCCCTGTTGGGAATAGCCCAACACAATATTAACGTTTTTTGTTCCTTATGGTGTCCTGTAGTAGGAAAAACCACAAAAAGTCCTGAGAAAAATTTATTTTTTGAGTTTCAACCCAAATAAGGATGGGTGGACATGGGTGGACATGGGTGGAGATGCCAGTATGAATTTTTTTGAAGAGTAGCCCATAACTCTTGCCCTGTTGGGAATAGCCCAACACAATATTAACGTTTTTTGTTCCTTATGGTGTCAAGTAGTAGAAAAGACCACAAAAAGTCCTGAGAAAAATTTATTTTCTGAGTTTCAACCCAAATAAGGATGGGTGGACATGGGTGGAGATGGGTGGAGATGCCAGTATGAATTTTTTTGAAGAGTAGCCCATAACTCTTGCCCTGTTGGGAATAGCCCAACACAATATTAACGTTTTTTGTTCCTTATGGTGTCCTGTAGTAGGAAAGACCACAAAAAGTCCTGAAAAAACTTTATTTTTTGAGTTTCAACCCAAATAAGGATGGGTGGACATGGGTGGAGATGGGTGGAGATGCCAGTATGAATTTTTTTGAAGAGTAGCCCATAACTCTTGCCCTTTTGGGAATAGCCCAACACAATATTAACGTTTTTTGTTCCTTATGGTGTCCTGTAGTAGGGAAGACCACAAAAAGTCCTGAGAAAAATTTATTTTTTGAGTTTCAACCCAAATAAGGATGGGTGGACATGGGTGGACATGGGTGGAGATGCCAGTATGAATTTTTTTGAAGAGTAGCCCATAACTCTTGCCCTCTTGGGAATAGCCCAACACAATATTAACGTTTTTTGTTCCTTATGGTGTCCTGTAGTAGGAAAAACCACAAAAAGTCCTGAGAAAAATTTATTTTTTGAGTTTCAACCCAAATAAGGATGGGTGGACATGGGTGGACATGGGTGGAGATGGGTGGAGATGCCAGTATGAATTTTTTTGAAGAGTAGCCCATAACTCTTGCCCTGTTGGGAATAGCCCAACACAATATTAACGTTTTTTGTTCCTTATGGTGTCAAGTAGTAGAAAAGACCACAAAAAGTCCTGAGAAAAATTTATTTTCTGAGTTTCAACCCAAATAAGGATGGGTGGACATGGGTGGAGATGGGTGGAGATGCCAGTATGAATTTTTTTGAAGAGTAGCCCATAACTCTTGCCCTGTTGGGAATAGCCCAACACAATATTAACGTTTTTTGTTCCTTATGGTGTCCTGTAGTAGGAAAGACCACAAAAAGTCCTGAAAAAACTTTATTTTTTGAGTTTCAACCCAAATAAGGATGGGTGGACATGGGTGGAGATGGGTGGAGATGCCAGTATGAATTTTTTTGAAGAGTAGCCCTTAACTCTTGCCCTGTTGGGAATAGCCCAACACAATAATAACGTTTTTTGTTCCTTATGGTGTCCTGTAGTAGGAAAGACCACAAAAAGTCCTGAGAAAAATTTATTTTCTGAGTTTCAACCCAAATAAGGATGGGTGGACATGGGTGGAGATGGGTGGAGATGCCAGTATGAATTTTTTTGAAGAGTAGCCCATAACTCTTGCCCTGTTGGGAATAGCCCAACACAATATTAACGTTTTTTGTTCCTTATGGTGTCCTGTAGTAGGAAAGACCACAAAAAGTCCTGAGAAAACTTTATTTTTTGAGTTTCAACCCAAATAAGGATGGGTGGACATGGGTGGAGATGGGTGGAGATGCCAGTATGAATTTTTTTGAAGAGTAGCCCATAACTCTTGCCCTGTTGGGAATAGCCCAACACAATATTAACGTTTTTTGTTCCTTATGGTGTCCTGTAGTAGGAAAGACCACAAAAAGTCCTGAGAAAACTTTATTTTTTGAGTTTCAACCCAAATAAGGATGGGTGGAGATGGGTGGAGATGCCAGTATGAATTTTTTTGAAGAGTAGCCCATAACTCTTGCCCTGTTGGGAATAGCCCAACACAATATTAACGTTTTTTGTTCCTTATGGTGTCAAGTAGTAGAAAAGACCACAAAAAGTCCTGAGAAAAATTTATTTTCTGAGTTTCAACCCAAATAAGGATGGGTGGACATGGGTGGAGATGGGTGGAGATGCCAGTATGAATTTTTTTGAAGAGTAGCCCATAACTCTTGCCCTGTTGGGAATAGCCCAACACAATATTAACGTTTTTTGTTCCTTATGGTGTCCTGTAGTAGGGAAGACCACAAAAAGTCCTGAGAAAAATTTATTTTTTGAGTTTCAACCCAAATAAAGATGGGTGGACATGGGTGGACATGGGTGGAGATGCCAGTATGAATTTTTTTGAAGAGTAGCCCATAACTCTTGCCCTGTTGGGAATAGCCCAACACAATATTAACGTTTTTTGTTCCTTATGGTGTCCTGTAGTAGGAAAGACCACAAAAAGTCCTGAGAAAAATTTATTTTTTGAGTTTCAACCCAAATAAGGATGGGTGGACATGGGTGGAGATGGGTGGAGATGCCAGTGTGAATTTTTTTGAAGAGTAGCCCATAACTCTTGCCCTTTTGGGAATAGCCCAACACAATATTAACGTTTTTTGTTCCTTATGGTGTCCTGTAGTAGGGAAGACCACAAAAAGTCCTGAGAAAAATTTATTTTTTGAGTTTCAACCCAAATAAGGATGGGTGGACATGGGTGGACATGGGTGGAGATGCCAGTATGAATTTTTTTGAAGAGTAGCCCATAACTCTTGCCCTGTTGGAAATAGCCCAACACAATATTAACGTTTTTTGTTCCTTATGGTGTCCTGTAGTAGAAAAAACCACCAAAAGACCTGAGAAAAATTTATTTTTTAAGTTTCAACCCAAATAAGGATGGGTGGACATGGGTGGACATGGGTGGAGATGCCAGTATGAATTTTTTTGAAGAGTAGCCCATAACTCTTGCCCTGTTTGGAATAGCCCAACACAATATTAACGTTTTTTGTTCCTTATGGTGTCCTGTAGTAGGGAAGACCACAAAAAGTCCTGAGAAAAATTTATTTTTTGAGTTTCAACCCAAATAAGGATGGGTGGACATGGGTGGACATGGGTGGAGATGCCAGTATGAATTTTTTTGAAGAGTAGCCCATAACTCTTGCCCTCTTGGGAATAGCCCAACACAATATTAACGTTTTTTGTTCCTTATGGTGTCCTGTAGTAGGAAAAACCACAAAAAGTCCTGAGAAAAATTTATTTTTTGAGTTTCAACCCAAATAAGGATGGGTGGACATGGGTGGACATGGGTGGAGATGCCAGTATGAATTTTTTTGAAGAGTAGCCCATAACTCTTGCCCTGTTGGGAATAGCCCAACACAATATTAACGTTTTTTGTTCCTTATGGTGTCAAGTAGTAGAAAAGACCACAAAAAGTCCTGAGAAAAATTTATTTTCTGAGTTTCAACCCAAATAAGGATGGGTGGACATGGGTGGAGATGGGTGGAGATGCCAGTATGAATTTTTTTGAAGAGTAGCCCATAACTCTTGCCCTGTTGGGAATAGCCCAACACAATATTAACGTTTTTTGTTCCTTATGGTGTCCTGTAGTAGGAAAGACCACAAAAAGTCCTGAAAAAACTTTATTTTTTGAGTTTCAACCCAAATAAGGATGGGTGGACATGGGTGGAGATGGGTGGAGATGCCAGTATGAATTTTTTTGAAGAGTAGCCCATAACTCTTGCCCTGTTGGGAATAGCCCAACACAATAATAACGTTTTTTGTTCCTTATGGTGTCCTGTAGTAGGAAAGACCACAAAAAGTCCTGAGAAAAATTTATTTTCTGAGTTTCAACCCAAATAAGGATGGGTGGATATGGGTGGAGATGGGTGGAGATGCCAGTATGAATTTTTTTGAAGAGTAGCCCATAACTCTTGCCCTGTTGGGAATAGCCCAACACAATATTAACGTTTTTTGTTCCTTATGGTGTCCTGTAGTAGGAAAGAACACAAAAAGTCCTGAGAAAACTTTATTTTTTGAGTTTCAACCCAAATAAGGATGGGTGGAGATGGGTGGAGATGCCAGTATGAATTTTTTTGAAGAGTAGCCCATAACTCTTGCCCTGTTGGGAATAGCCCAACACAATATTAACGTTTTTTGTTCCTTATGGTGTCAAGTAGTAGAAAAGACCACAAAAAGTCCTGAGAAAAATTTATTTTCTGAGTTTCAACCCAAATAAGGATGGGTGGACATGGGTGGAGATGGGTGGAGATGCCAGTATGAATTTTGTTGAAGAGTAGCCCATAACTCTTGCCCTGTTGGGAATAGCCCAACACAATATTAACGTTTTTTGTTCCTTATGGTGTCCTGTAGTAGGGAAGACCACAAAAAGTCCTGAGAAAAATTTATTTTTTGAGTTTCAACCCAAATAAAGATGGGTGGACATGGGTGGACATGGGTGGAGATGCCAGTATGAATTTTTTTGAAGAGTAGCCCATAACTCTTGCCCTGTTGGGAATAGCCCAACACAATATTAACGTTTTTTGTTCCTTATGGTGTCCTGTAGTAGGAAAGACCACAAAAAGTCCTGAGAAAAATTTATTTTTTGAGTTTCAACCCAAATAAGGATGGGTGGACATGGGTGGACATGGGTGGAGATGGGTGGAGATGCCAGTATGAATTTTTTTGAAGAGTAGCCCATAACTCTTGCCCTTTTGGGAATAGCCCAACACAATATTAACGTTTTTTGTTCCTTATGGTGTCCTGTAGTAGGGAAGACCACAAAAAGTCCTGAGAAAAATTTATTTTTTGAGTTTCAACCCAAATAAGGATGGGTGGACATGGGTGGACATGGGTGGAGATGCCAGTATGAATTTTTTTGAAGAGTAGCCCATAACTCTTGCCCTGTTGGAAATAGCCCAACACAATATTAACGTTTTTTGTTCCTTATGGTGTCCTGTAGTAGAAAAAACCACCAAAAGACCTGAGAAAAATTTATTTTTTAAGTTTCAACCCAAATAAGGATGGGTGGACATGGGTGGACATGGGTGGAGATGCCAGTATGAATTTTTTTGAAGAGTAGCCCATAACTCTTGCCCTGTTGGGAATAGCCCAACACAATAATAACGTTTTTTGTTCCTTATGGTGTCCTGTAGTAGGAAAGACCACAAAAAGTCCTGAGAAAAATTTATTTTCTGAGTTTCAACCCAAATAAGGATGGGTGGACATGGGTGGAGATGGGTGGAGATGCCAGTATGAATTTTTTTGAAGAGTAGCCCATAACTCTTGCCCTGTTGGGAATAGCCCAACACAATATTAACGTTTTTTGTTCCTTATGGTGTCCTGTAGTAGGAAAGACCACAAAAAGTCCTGAGAAAACTTTATTTTTTGAGTTTCAACCCAAATAAGGATGGGTGGACATGGGTGGACATGGGTGGACATGGGTGGAGATGCCAGTATGAATTTTTTTGAAGAGTAGCCCATAACTCTTGCCCTGTTGGGAATAGCCCAACACAATATTAACGTTTTTTGTTCCTTATGGTGTCCTGTAGTAGGGAAGACCACAAAAAGTCCTGAGAAAAATTTATTTTTTGAGTTTCAACCCAAATAAGGATGGGTGGACATGGGTGGAGATGCCAGTATGAATTTTTTTGAAGAGTAGCCCATAACTCTTGCCCTTTTGGGAATAGCCCAACACAATATTAACGTTTTTTGTTCCTTATGGTGTCCTGTAGTAGGGAAGACCACAAAAAGTCCTGAGAAAAATTTATTTTTTGAGTTTCAACCCAAATAAGGATGGGTGGACATGGGTGGACATGGGTGGAGATGCCAGTATGAATTTTTTTGAAGAGTAGCCCATAACTCTTGCCCTGTTGGGAATAGCCCAACACAATATTAACGTTTTTTGTTCCTTATGGTGTCCTGTAGTAGGAAAAACCACAAAAAGTCCTGAGAAAAATTTATTTTTTGAGTTTCAACCCAAATAAGGATGGGTGGACATGGGTGGACATGGGTGGAGATGGGTGAAGATGCCAGTATGAATTTTTTTGAAGAGTAGCCCATAACTCTTGCCCTGTTGGGAATAGCCCAACACAATATTAACGTTTTTTGTTCCTTATGGTGTCCTGTAGTAGGGAAGACCACAAAAAGTCCTGAGAAAAATTTATTTTTTGAGTTTCAACCCAAATAAGGATGGGTGGACATGGGTGGACATGGGTGGACATGGGTGGAGATGCCAGTATGAATTTTTTTGAAGAGTAGCCCATAACTCTTGCCCTGTTGGGAATAGCCCAACACAATATTAACGTTTTTTGTTCCTTATGGTGTCCTGTAGTAGGGAAGACCACAAAAAGTCCTGAGAAAAATTTATTTTTTGAGTTTCAACCCAAATAAGGATGGGTGGACATGGGTGGAGATGCCAGTATGAATTTTTTTGAAGAGTAGCCCATAACTCTTGCCCTTTTGGGAATAGCCCAACACAATATTAACGTTTTTTGTTCCTTATGGTGTCCTGTAGTAGGGAAGACCACAAAAAGTCCTGAGAAAAATTTATTTTCTGAGTTTCAACCCAAATAAGGATGGGTGGACATGGGTGGAGATGGGTGGAGATGCCAGTATGAATTTTTTTGAAGAGTAGCCCATAACTCTTGCCCTGTTGGGAATAGCCCAACACAATATTAACGTTTTTTGTTCCTTATGGTGTCCTGTAGTAGGAAAGACCACAAAAAGTCCTGAAAAAACTTTATTTTTTGAGTTTCAACCCAAATAAGGATGGGTGGACATGGGTGGAGATGGGTGGAGATGCCAGTATGAATTTTTTTGAAGAGTAGCCCATAACTCTTGCCCTGTTGGGAATAGCCCAACACAATAATAACGTTTTTTGTTCCTTATGGTGTCCTGTAGTAGGAAAGACCACAAAAAGTCCTGAGAAAAATTTATTTTCTGAGTTTCAACCCAAATAAGGATGGGTGGACATGGGTGGAGATGGGTGGAGATGCCAGTATGAATTTTTTTGAAGAGTAGCCCATAACTCTTGCCCTGTTGGGAATAGCCCAACACAATATTAACGTTTTTTGTTCCTTATGGTGTCAAGTAGTAGAAAAGACCACAAAAAGTCCTGAGAAAAATTTATTTTCTGAGTTTCAACCCAAATAAGGATGGGTGGACATGGGTGGAGATGGGTGGAGATGCCAGTATGAATTTTTTTGAAGAGTAGCCCATAACTCTTGCCCTTTTGGGAATAGCCCAACACAATATTAACGTTTTTTGTTCCTTATGGTGTCCTGTAGTAGGGAAGACCACAAAAAGTCCTGAGAAAAATTTATTTTTTGAGTTTCAACCCAAATAAGGATGGGTGGACATGGGTGGACATGGGTGGAGATGCCAGTATGAATTTTTTTGAAGAGTAGCCCATAACTCTTGCCCTCTTGGGAATAGTCCAACACAATATTAACGTTTTTTGTTCCTTATGGTGTCCTGTAGTAGGAAAAACCACAAAAAGTCCTGAGAAAAATTTATTTTTTGAGTTTCAACCCAAATAAGGATGGGTGGACATGGGTGGACATGGGTGGAGATGGGTGGAGATGCCAGTATGAATTTTTTTGAAGAGTAGCCCATAACTCTTGCCCTGTTGGGAATAGCCCAACACAATATTAACGTTTTTTGTTCCTTATGGTGTCAAGTAGTAGAAAAGACCACAAAAAGTCCTGAGAAAAATTTTTTTTCTGAGTTTCAACCCAAATAAGGATGGGTGGACATGGGTGGAGATGGGTGGAGATGCCAGTATGAATTTTTTTGAAGAGTAGCCCATAACTCTTGCCCTGTTGGGAATAGCCCAACACAATATTAACGTTTTTTGTTCCTTATGGTGTCCTGTAGTAGAAAAAACCACCAAAAGACCTGAGAAAAATTTATTTTTTAAGTTTCAACCCAAATAAGGATGGGTGGACATGGGTGGACATGGGTGGAGATGCCAGTGTGAATTTTTTTGAAGAGTAGCCCATAACTCTTGCCCTGTTGGGAATAGCCCAACACAATAACAACGTTTTTTGTTCCTTATGGTGTCCTGTAGTAGGAAAGACCACAAAAAGTCCTGAGAAAAATTTATTTTCTGAGTTTCAACCCAAATAAGGATGGGTGGACATGGGTGGAGATGGGTGGAGATGCCAGTATGAATTTTTTTGAAGAGTAGCCCATAACTCTTGCCCTGTTGGAAATAGCCCAACACAATATTAACGTTTTTTGTTCCTTATGGTGTCCTGTAGTAGAAAAAACCACAAAAAGACCTGAGAAAAATTCATTTTTTGAGTTTCAACCCAAATAAGGATGGGTGGACATGGGTGGAGATGGGTGGAGATGCCAGTATGAATTTTTTTGAAGAGTAGCCCATAACTCTCGCCCTGTTGGAAATAGCCCAACACAATATTAACGTTTTTTGTTCCTTATGGTGTCCTGTAGTAGGAAAGACCACAAAAAGTCCTGAGAAAACTTTATTTTTTGAGTTTCAACCCAAATAAGGATGGGTGGACATGGGTGGACATGGGTGGACATGGGTGGAGATGCCAGTATGAATTTTTTTGAAGAGTAGCCCATAACTCTTGCCCTGTTGGGAATAGCCCAACACAATATTAACGTTTTTTGTTCCTTATGGTGTCAAGTAGTAGAAAAGACCACAAAAAGTCCTGAGAAAAATTTATTTTCTGAGTTTCAACCCAAATAAGGATGGGTGGACATGGGTGGAGATAAGTGGAGATGCCAGTATGAATTTTTTTGAAGAGTAGCCCATAACTCTTGCCCTGTTGGGAATAGCCCAACACAATATTAACGTTTTTTGTTCCTTATGGTGTCCTGTAGTAGGAAAGACCACAAAAAGTCCTGAAAAAACTTTATTTTTTGAGTTTCAACCCAAATAAGGATGGGTGGACATGGGTGGAGATGGGTGGAGATGCCAGTATGAATTTTTTTGAAGAGTAGCCCATAACTCTTGCCCTGTTGGGAATAGCCCAACACAATAATAACGTTTTTTGTTCCTTATGGTGTCCTGTAGTAGGAAAGACCACAAAAAGTCCTGAGAAAAATTTATTTTCTGAGTTTCAACCCAAATAAGGATGGGTGGACATGGGTGGAGATGGGTGGAGATGCCAGTATGAATTTTTTTGAAGAGTAGCCCATAACTCTTGCCCTGTTGGGAATAGCCCAACACAATATTAACGTTTTTTGTTCCTTATGGTGTCCTGTAGTAGGGAAGACCACAAAAAGTCCTGAGAAAAATTTATTTTTTGAGTTTCAACCCAAATAAGGATGGGTGGACATGGGTGGACATGGGTGGAGATGGGTGGAGATGCCAGTATGAATTTTTTTGAAGAGTAGCCCATAACTCTTGCCCTGTTGGGAATAGCCCAACACAATATTAACGTTTTTTGTTCCTTATGGTGTCCTGTAGTAGGAAAAACCACAAAAAGTCCTGAGAAAAATTTATTTTTTGAGTTTCAACCCAAATAAGGATGGGTGGACATGGGTGGACATGGGTGGAGATGGGTGGAGATGCCAGTATGAATTTTTTTGAAGAGTAGCCCATAACTCTTGCCCTGTTGGGAATAGCCCAACACAATATTAACGTTTTTTGTTCCTTATGGTGTCCTGTAGTAGGAAAAACCACAAAAAGTCCTGAGAAAAATTTATTTTTTGAGTTTCAACCCAAATAAGGATGGGTGGACATGGGTGGACATGGGTGGAGATGGGTGGAGATGCCAGTATGAATTTTTTTGAAGAGTAGCCCATAACTCTTGCCCTGTTGGGAATAGCCCAACACAATATTAACGTTTTTTGTTCCTTATGGTGTCCTGAAGTAGGGAAGACCACAAAAAGTCCTGAGAAAAATTTATTTTTTGAGTTTCAACCCAAATAAGGATGGGTGGACATGGGTGGAGATGCCAGTATGAATTTTTTTGAAGAGTAGCCCATAACTCTTGCCCTTTTGGGAATAGCCCAACACAATATTAACGTTTTTTGTTCCTTATGGTGTCCTGTAGTAGGGAAGACCACAAAAAGTCCTGAGAAAAATTTATTTTTTGAGTTTCAACCCAAATAAGGATGGGTGGACATGGGTGGACATGGGTGGAGATGCCAGTATGAATTTTTTTGAAGAGTAGCCCATAACTCTTGCCCTGTTGGAAATAGCCCAACACAATATTAACGTTTTTTGTTCCTTATGGTGTCCTGTAGTAGAAAAAACCACCAAAAGACCTGAGAAAAATTTATTTTTTAAGTTTCAACCCAAATAAGGATGGGTGGACATGGGTGGACATGGGTGGAGATGCCAGTATGAATTTTTTTGAAGAGTAGCCCATAACTCTTGCCCTGTTGGGAATAGCCCAACACAATAATAACGTTTTTTGTTCCTTATGGTGTCCTGTAGTAGGAAAGACCACAAAAAGTCCTGAGAAAAATTTATTTTCTGAGTTTCAACCCAAATAAGGATGGGTGGACATGGGTGGAGATGGGTGGAGATGCCAGTATGAATTTTTTTGAAGAGTAGCCCATAACTCTTGCCCTGTTGGGAATAGCCCAACACAATATTAACGTTTTTTGTTCCTTATGGTGTCCTGTAGTAGGAAAGACCACAAAAAGTCCTGAGAAAACTTTATTTTTTGAGTTTCAACCCAAATAAGGATGGGTGGACATGGGTGGACATGGGTGGACATGGGTGGAGATGCCAGTATGAATTTTTTTGAAGAGTAGCCCATAACTCTTGCCCTGTTGGGAATAGCCCAACACAATATTAACGTTTTTTGTTCCTTATGGTGTCCTGTAGTAGGGAAGACCACAAAAAGTCCTGAGAAAAATTTATTTTTTGAGTTTCAACCCAAATAAGGATGGGTGGACATGGGTGGAGATGCCAGTATGAATTTTTTTGAAGAGTAGCCCATAACTCTTGCCCTTTTGGGAATAGCCCAACACAATATTAACGTTTTTTGTTCCTTATGGTGTCCTGTAGTAGGGAAGACCACAAAAAGTCCTGAGAAAAATTTATTTTTTGAGTTTCAACCCAAATAAGGATGGGTGGACATGGGTGGACATGGGTGGAGATGCCAGTATGAATTTTTTTGAAGAGTAGCCCATAACTCTTGCCCTGTTGGGAATAGCCCAACACAATATTAACGTTTTTTGTTCCTTATGGTGTCCTGTAGTAGGAAAAACCACAAAAAGTCCTGAGAAAAATTTATTTTTTGAGTTTCAACCCAAATAAGGATGGGTGGACATGGGTGGACATGGGTGGAGATGGGTGGAGATGCCAGTATGAATTTTTTTGAAGAGTAGCCCATAACTCTTGCCCTGTTGGGAATAGCCCAACACAATATTAACGTTTTTTGTTCCTTATGGTGTCCTGTAGTAGGGAAGACCACAAAAAGTCCTGAGAAAAATTTATTTTTTGAGTTTCAACCCAAATAAGGATGGGTGGACATGGGTGGAGATGCCAGTATGAATTTTTTTGAAGAGTAGCCCATAACTCTTGCCCTTTTGGAAATAGCCCAACACAATATTAACGTTTTTTGTTCCTTATGGTGTCCTGTAGTAGGGAAGACCACAAAAAGTCCTGAGAAAAATTTATTTTTTGAGTATCAACCCAAATAAGGATGGGTGGACATGGGTGGACATGGGTGGAGATGCCAGTATGAATTTTTTTGAAGAGTAGCCCATAACTCTTGCCCTGTTGGGAATAGCCCAACACAATATTAACGTTTTTTGTTCCTTATGGTGTCCTGTAGTAGGAAAAACCACAAAAAGTCCTGAGAAAAATTTATTTTTTGAGTTTCAACCCAAATAAGGATGGGTGGACATGGGTGGAGATGGGTGGAGATGCCAGTATGAATTTTTTTGAAGAGTAGCCCATAACTCTTGCCCTGTTGGGAATAGCCCAACACAATATTAACGTTTTTTGTTCCTTATGGTGTCAAGTAGTAGAAAAGACCACAAAAAGTCCTGAGAAAAATTTATTTTCTGAGTTTCAACCCAAATAAGGATGGGTGGACATGGGTGGAGATGGGTGGAGATGCCAGTATGAATTTTTTTGAAGAGTAGCCCATAACTCTTGCCCTTTTGGGAATAGCCCAACACAATATTAACGTTTTTTGTTCCTTATGGTGTCCTGTAGTAGGGAAGACCACAAAAAGTCCTGAGAAAAATTTATTTTTTGAGTTTCAACCCAAATAAGGATGGGTGGACATGGGTGGACATGGGTGGAGATGCCAGTATGAATTTTTTTGAAGAGTAGCCCATAACTCTTGCCCTCTTGGGAATAGTCCAACACAATATTAACGTTTTTTGTTCCTTATGGTGTCCTGTAGTAGGAAAAACCACAAAAAGTCCTGAGAAAAATTTATTTTTTGAGTTTCAACCCAAATAAGGATGGGTGGACATGGGTGGACATGGGTGGAGATGGGTGGAGATGCCAGTATGAATTTTTTTGAAGAGTAGCCCATAACTCTTGCCCTGTTGGGAATAGCCCAACACAATATTAACGTTTTTTGTTCCTTATGGTGTCAAGTAGTAGAAAAGACCACAAAAAGTCCTGAGAAAAATTTTTTTTCTGAGTTTCAACCCAAATAAGGATGGGTGGACATGGGTGGAGATGGGTGGAGATGCCAGTATGAATTTTTTTGAAGAGTAGCCCATAACTCTTGCCCTGTTGGGAATAGCCCAACACAATATTAACGTTTTTTGTTCCTTATGGTGTCCTGTAGTAGAAAAAACCACCAAAAGACCTGAGAAAAATTTATTTTTTAAGTTTCAACCCAAATAAGGATGGGTGGACATGGGTGGACATGGGTGGAGATGCCAGTGTGAATTTTTTTGAAGAGTAGCCCATAACTCTTGCCCTGTTGGGAATAGCCCAACACAATAACAACGTTTTTTGTTCCTTATGGTGTCCTGTAGTAGGAAAGACCACAAAAAGTCCTGAGAAAAATTTATTTTCTGAGTTTCAACCCAAATAAGGATGGGTGGACATGGGTGGAGATGGGTGGAGATGCCAGTATGAATTTTTTTGAAGAGTAGCCCATAACTCTTGCCCTGTTGGAAATAGCCCAACACAATATTAACGTTTTTTGTTCCTTATGGTGTCCTGTAGTAGAAAAAACCACAAAAAGACCTGAGAAAAATTCATTTTTTGAGTTTCAACCCAAATAAGGATGGGTGGACATGGGTGGAGATGGGTGGAGATGCCAGTATGAATTTTTTTGAAGAGTAGCCCATAACTCTCGCCCTGTTGGAAATAGCCCAACACAATATTAACGTTTTTTGTTCCTTATGGTGTCCTGTAGTAGGAAAGACCACAAAAAGTCCTGAGAAAACTTTATTTTTTGAGTTTCAACCCAAATAAGGATGGGTGGACATGGGTGGACATGGGTGGACATGGGTGGAGATGCCAGTATGAATTTTTTTGAAGAGTAGCCCATAACTCTTGCCCTGTTGGGAATAGCCCAACACAATATTAACGTTTTTTGTTCCTTATGGTGTCAAGTAGTAGAAAAGACCACAAAAAGTCCTGAGAAAAATTTATTTTCTGAGTTTCAACCCAAATAAGGATGGGTGGACATGGGTGGAGATGGGTGGAGATGCCAGTATGAATTTTTTTGAAGAGTAGCCCATAACTCTTGCCCTGTTGGGAATAGCCCAACACAATATTAACGTTTTTTGTTCCTTATGGTGTCCTGTAGTAGGAAAGACCACAAAAAGTCCTGAAAAAACTTTATTTTTTGAGTTTCAACCCAAATAAGGATGGGTGGACATGGGTGGAGATGGGTGGAGATGCCAGTATGAATTTTTTTGAAGAGTAGCCCATAACTCTTGCCCTGTTGGGAATAGCCCAACACAATAATAACGTTTTTTGTTCCTTATGGTGTCCTGTAGTAGGAAAGACCACAAAAAGTCCTGAGAAAAATTTATTTTCTGAGTTTCAACCCAAATAAGGATGGGTGGACATGGGTGGAGATGGGTGGAGATGCCAGTATGAATTTTTTTGAAGAGTAGCCCATAACTCTTGCCCTGTTGGGAATAGCCCAACACAATATTAACGTTTTTTGTTCCTTATGGTGTCCTGTAGTAGGGAAGACCACAAAAAGTCCTGAGAAAAATTTATTTTTTGAGTTTCAACCCAAATAAGGATGGGTGGACATGGGTGGACATGGGTGGAGATGGGTGGAGATGCCAGTATGAATTTTTTTGAAGAGTAGCCCATAACTCTTGCCCTGTTGGGAATAGCCCAACACAATATTAACGTTTTTTGTTCCTTATGGTGTCCTGTAGTAGGAAAAACCACAAAAAGTCCTGAGAAAAATTTATTTTTTGAGTTTCAACCCAAATAAGGATGGGTGGACATGGGTGGACATGGGTGGAGATGGGTGGAGATGCCAGTATGAATTTTTTTGAAGAGTAGCCCATAACTCTTGCCCTGTTGGGAATAGCCCAACACAATATTAACGTTTTTTGTTCCTTATGGTGTCCTGTAGTAGGAAAAACCACAAAAAGTCCTGAGAAAAATTTATTTTTTGAGTTTCAACCCAAATAAGGATGGGTGGACATGGGTGGACATGGGTGGAGATGGGTGGAGATGCCAGTATGAATTTTTTTGAAGAGTAGCCCATAACTCTTGCCCTGTTGGGAATAGCCCAACACAATATTAACGTTTTTTGTTCCTTATGGTGTCCTGAAGTAGGGAAGACCACAAAAAGTCCTGAGAAAAATTTATTTTTTGAGTTTCAACCCAAATAAGGATGGGTGGACATGGGTGGAGATGCCAGTATGAATTTTTTTGAAGAGTAGCCCATAACTCTTGCCCTTTTGGGAATAGCCCAACACAATATTAACGTTTTTTGTTCCTTATGGTGTCCTGTAGTAGGGAAGACCACAAAAAGTCCTGAGAAAAATTTATTTTTTGAGTTTCAACCCAAATAAGGATGGGTGGACATGGGTGGACATGGGTGGAGATGCCAGTATGAATTTTTTTGAAGAGTAGCCCATAACTCTTGCCCTCTTGGGAATAGCCCAACACAATATTAACGTTTTTTGTTCCTTATGGTGTCCTGTAGTAGGAAAAACCACAAAAAGTCCTGAGAAAAATTTATTTTTTGAGTTTCAACCCAAATAAGGATGGGTGGACATGGGTGGACATGGGTGGAGATGCCAGTATGAATTTTTTTGAAGAGTAGCCCATAACTCTTGCCCTGTTGGGAATAGCCCAACACAATATTAACGTTTTTTGTTCCTTATGGTGTCAAGTAGTAGAAAAGACCACAAAAAGTCCTGAGAAAAATTTATTTTCTGAGTTTCAACCCAAATAAGGATGGGTGGACATGGGTGGAGATGGGTGGAGATGCCAGTATGAATTTTTTTGAAGAGTAGCCCATAACTCTTGCCCTGTTGGGAATAGCCCAACACAATATTAACGTTTTTTGTTCCTTATGGTGTCCTGTAGTAGGAAAGACCACAAAAAGTCCTGAAAAAACTTTATTTTTTGAGTTTCAACCCAAATAAGGATGGGTGGACATGGGTGGAGATGGGTGGAGATGCCAGTATGAATTTTTTTGAAGAGTAGCCCATAACTCTTGCCCTGTTGGGAATAGCCCAACACAATAATAACGTTTTTTGTTCCTTATGGTGTCCTGTAGTTGGAAAGACCACAAAAAGTCCTGAGAAAAATTTATTTTCTGAGTTTCAACCCAAATAAGGATGGGTGGACATGGGTGGAGATGGGTGGAGATGCCAGTATGAATTTTTTTGAAGAGTAGCCCATAACTCTTGCCCTGTTGGGAATAGCCCAACACAATATTAACGTTTTTTGTTCCTTATGGTGTCCTGTAGTAGGAAAGACCACAAAAAGTCCTGAGAAAACTTTATTTTTTGAGTTTCAACCCAAATAAGGATGGGTGGAGATGGGTGGAGATGCCAGTATGAATTTTTTTGAAGAGTAGCCCATAACTCTTGCCCTGTTGGGAATAGCCCAACACAATATTAACGTTTTTTGTTCCTTATGGTGTCCTGTAGTAGGAAAGACCACAAAAAGTCCTGAGAAAACTTTATTTTTTGAGTTTCAACCCAAATAAGGATGGGTGGAGATGGGTGGAGATGCCAGTATGAATTTTTTTGAAGAGTAGCCCATAACTCTTGCCCTGTTGGGAATAGCCCAACACAATATTAACGTTTTTTGTTCCTTATGGTGTCAAGTAGTAGAAAAGACCACAAAAAGTCCTGAGAAAAATTTATTTTCTGAGTTTCAACCCAAATAAGGATGGGTGGACATGGGTGGAGATGGGTGGAGATGCCAGTATGAATTTTTTTGAAGAGTAGCCCATAACTCTTGCCCTGTTGGGAATAGCCCAACACAATATTAACGTTTTTTGTTCCTTATGGTGTCCTGTAGTAGGGAAGACCACAAAAAGTCCTGAGAAAAATTTATTTTTTGAGTTTCAACCCAAATAAAGATGGGTGGACATGGGTGGACATGGGTGGAGATGCCAGTATGAATTTTTTTGAAGAGTAGCCCATATCTCTTGCCCTGTTGGGAATAGCCCAACACAATATTAACGTTTTTTGTTCCTTATGGTGTCCTGTAGTAGGAAAGACCACAAAAAGTCCTGAGAAAAATTTATTTTTTGAGTTTCAACCCAAATAAGGATGGGTGGACATGGGTGGAGATGGGTGGAGATGCCAGTATGAATTTTTTTGAAGAGTAGCCCATAACTCTTGCCCTTTTGGGAATAGCCCAACACAATATTAACGTTTTTTGTTCCTTATGGTGTCCTGTAGTAGGGAAGACCACAAAAAGTCCTGAGAAAAATTTATTTTTTGAGTTTCAACCCAAATAAGGATGGGTGGACATGGGTGGACATGGGTGGACATGGGTGGAGATGCCAGTATGAATTTTTTTGAAGAGTAGCCCATAACTCTTGCCCTGTTGGAAATAGCCCAACACAATATTAACGTTTTTTGTTCCTTATGGTGTCCTGTAGTAGAAAAAACCACCAAAAGACCTGAGAAAAATTTATTTTTTAAGTTTCAACCCAAATAAGGATGGGTGGACATGGGTGGACATGGGTGGAGATGCCAGTATGAATTTTTTTGAAGAGTAGCCCATAACTCTTGCCCTGTTGGGAATAGCCCAACACAATAATAACGTTTTTTGTTCCTTATGGTGTCCTGTAGTAGGAAAGACCACAAAAAGTCCTGAGAAAAATTTATTTTCTGAGTTTCAACCCAAATAAGGATGGGTGGACATGGGTGGAGATGGGTGGAGATGCCAGTATGAATTTTTTTGAAGAGTAGCCCATAACTCTTGCCCTGTTGGGAATAGCCCAACACAATATTAACGTTTTTTGTTCCTTATGGTGTCCTGTAGTAGGAAAGACCACAAAAAGTCCTGAGAAAACTTTATTTTTTGAGTTTCAACCCAAATAAGGATGGGTGGACATGGGTGGACATGGGTGGACATGGGTGGAGATGCCAGTATGAATTTTTTTGAAGAGTAGCCCATAACTCTTGCCCTGTTGGGAATAGCCCAACACAATATTAACGTTTTTTGTTCCTTATGGTGTCCTGTAGTAGGGAAGACCACAAAAAGTCCTGAGAAAAATTTATTTTTTGAGTTTCAACCCAAATAAGGATGGGTGGACATGGGTGGAGATGCCAGTATGAATTTTTTTGAAGAGTAGCCCATAACTCTTGCCCTTTTGGGAATAGCCCAACACAATATTAACGTTTTTTGTTCCTTATGGTGTCCTGTAGTAGGGAAGACCACAAAAAGTCCTGAGAAAAATTTATTTTTTGAGTTTCAACCCAAATAAGGATGGGTGGACATGGGTGGACATGGGTGGAGATGCCAGTATGAATTTTTTTGAAGAGTAGCCCATAACTCTTGCCCTGTTGGGAATAGCCCAACACAATATTAACGTTTTTTGTTCCTTATGGTGTCCTGTAGTAGGAAAAACCACAAAAAGTCCTGAGAAAAATTTATTTTTTGAGTTTCAACCCAAATAAGGATGGGTGGACATGGGTGGACATGGGTGGAGATGGGTGGAGATGCCAGTATGAATTTTTTTGAAGAGTAGCCCATAACTCTTGCCCTGTTGGGAATAGCCCAACACAATATTAACGTTTTTTGTTCCTTATGGTGTCCTGTAGTAGGGAAGACCACAAAAAGTCCTGAGAAAAATTTATTTTTTGAGTTTCAACCCAAATAAGGATGGGTGGACATGGGTGGAGATGCCAGTATGAATTTTTTTGAAGAGTAGCCCATAACTCTTGCCCTTTTGGGAATAGCCCAACACAATATTAACGTTTTTTGTTCCTTATGGTGTCCTGTAGTAGGGAAGACCACAAAAAGTCCTGAGAAAAATTTATTTTTTGAGTATCAACCCAAATAAGGATGGGTGGACATGGGTGGACATGGGTGGAGATGCCAGTATGAATTTTTTTGAAGAGTAGCCCATAACTCTTGCCCTCTTGGGAATAGCCCAACACAATATTAACGTTTTTTGTTCCTTATGGTGTCCTGTAGTAGGAAAAACCACAAAAAGTTCTGAGAAAAATTTATTTTTTGAGTTTCAACCCAAATAAGGATGGGTGGACATGGGTGGACATGGGTGGAGATGGGTGGAGATGCCAGTATGAATTTTTTTGAAGAGTAGCCCATAACTCTTGCCCTGTTGGGAATAGCCCAACACAATATTAACGTTTTTTGTTCCTTATGGTGTCAAGTAGTAGAAAAGACCACAAAAAGTCCTGAGAAAAATTTATTTTCTGAGTTTCAACCCAAATAAGGATGGGTGGACATGGGTGGAGATGGGTGGAGATGCCAGTATGAATTTTTTTGATGAGTAGCCCATAACTCTTGCCCTGTTGGGAATAGCCCAACACAATATTAACGTTTTTTGTTCCTTATGGTGTCCTGTAGTAGGAAAGACCACAAAAAGTCCTGAAAAAACTTTATTTTTTGAGTTTCAACCCAAATAAGGATGGGTGGACATGGGTGGAGATGGGTGGAGATGCCAGTATGAATTTTTTTGAAGAGTAGCCCATAACTCTTGCCCTGTTGGGAATAGCCCAACACAATAATAACGTTTTTTGTTCCTTATGGTGTCCTGTAGTAGGAAAGACCACAAAAAGTCCTGAGAAAAATTTATTTTCTGAGTTTCAACCCAAATAAGGATGGGTGGACATGGGTGGAGATGGGTGGAGATGCCAGTATGAATTTTTTTGAAGAGTAGCCCATAACTCTTGCCCTGTTGGGAATAGCCCAACACAATATTAACGTTTTTTGTTCCTTATGGTGTCCTGTAGTAGGAAAAACCACAAAAAGTCCTGAGAAAAATTTATTTTTTGAGTTTCAACCCAAATAAGGATGGGTGGACATGGGTGGAGATGGGTGGAGATGCCAGTATGAATTTTTTTGAAGAGTAGCCCATAACTCTTGCCCTGTTGGGAATAGCCCAACACAATATTAACGTTTTTTGTTCCTTATGGTGTCAAGTAGTAGAAAAGACCACAAAAAGTCCTGAGAAAAATTTATTTTCTGAGTATCAACCCAAATAAGGATGGGTGGACATGGGTGGAGATGGGTGGAGATGCCAGTATGAATTTTTTTGAAGAGTAGCCCATAACTCTTGCCCTTTTGGGAATAGCCCAACACAATATTAACGTTGTTTGTTCCTTATGGTGTCCTGTAGTAGGGAAGACCACAAAAAGTCCTGAGAAAAATTTATTTTTTGAGTTTCAACCCAAATAAGGATGGGTGGACATGGGTGGACATGGGTGGAGATGCCAGTATGAATTTTTTTGAAGAGTAGCCCATAACTCTTGCCCTCTTGGGAATAGCCCAACACAATATTAACGTTTTTTGTTCCTTATGGTGTCCTGTAGTAGGAAAAACCACAAAAAGTCCTGAGAAAAATTTATTTTTTGAGTTTCAACCCAAATAAGGATGGGTGGACATGGGTGGACATGGGTGGAGATGGGTGGAGATGCCAGTATGAATTTTTTTGAAGAGTAGCCCATAACTCTTGCCCTGTTGGGAATAGCCCAACACAATAATAACGTTTTTTGTTCCTTATGGTGTCCTGTAGTAGGAAAGACCACAAAAAGTCCTGAGAAAAATTTATTTTCTGAGTTTCAACCCAAATAAGGATGGGTGGACATGGGTGGAGATGGGTGGAGATGCCAGTATGAATTTTTTTGAAGAGTAGCCCATAACTCTTGCCCTGTTGGGAATAGCCCAACACAATATTAACGTTTTTTGTTCCTTATGGTGTCCTGTAGTAGGAAAGACCACAAAAAGTCCTGAGAAAACTTTATTTTTTGAGTTTCAACCCAAATAAGGATGGGTGGACATGGGTGGAGATGGGTGGAGATGCCAGTATGAATTTTTTTGAAGAGTAGCCCATAACTCTTGCCCTGTTGGAAATAGCCCAACACAATATTAACGTTTTTTGTTCCTTATGGTGTCCTGTAGTAGGAAAGACCACAAAAAGTCCTGAGAAAACTTTATTTTTTGAGTTTCAACCCAAATAAGGATGGGTGGAGATGGGTGGAGATGCCAGTATGAATTTTTTTGAAGAGTAGCCCATAACTCTTGCCCTGTTGGGAATAGCCCAACACAATATTAACGTTTTTTGTTCCTTATGGTGTCAAGTAGTAGAAAAGACCACAAAAAGTCCTGAGAAAAATTTATTTTCTGAGTTTCAACCCAAATAAGGATGGGTGGACATGGGTGGAGATGGGTGGAGATGCCAGTATGAATTTTTTTGAAGAGTAGCCCATAACTCTTGCCCTGTTGGGAATAGCCCAACACAATATTAACGTTTTTTGTTCCTTATGGTGTCCTGTAGTAGGGAAGACCACAAAAAGTCCTGAGAAAAATTTATTTTTTGAGTTTCAACCCAAATAAAGATGGGTGGACATGGGTGGACATGGGTGGAGATGCCAGTATGAATTTTTTTGAAGAGTAGCCCATAACTCTTGCCCTGTTGGGAATAGCCCAACACAATATTAACGTTTTTTGTTCCTTATGGTGTCCTGTAGTAGGAAAGACCACAAAAAGTCCTGAGAAAAATTTATTTTTTGAGTTTCAACCCAAATAAGGATGGGTGGACATGGGTGGACATGGGTGGAGATGGGTGGAGATGCCAGAATGAATTTTTTTGAAGAGTAGCCCATAACTCTTGCCCTTTTGGGAATAGCCCAACACAATATTAACGTTTTTTGTTCCTTATGGTTTCCTGTAGTAGGGAAGACCACAAAAAGTCCTGAGAAAAATTTATTTTTTGAGTTTCAACCCAAATAAGGATGGGTGGACATGGGTGGACATGGGTGGAGATGCCAGTATGAATTTTTTTGAAGAGTAGCCCATAACTCTTGCCCTGTTGGAAATAGCCCAACACAATATTAACGTTTTTTGTTCCTTATGGTGTCCTGTAGTAGAAAAAACCACCAAAAGACCTGAGAAAAATTTATTTTTTAAGTTTCAACCCAAATAAGGATGGGTGGACATGGGTGGACATGGGTGGAGATGCCAGTATGAATTTTTTTGAAGAGTAGCCCATAACTCTTGCCCTGTTGGGAATAGCCCAACACAATATTAACGTTTTTTGTTCCTTATGGTGTCCTGTAGTAGAAAAAACCACAAAAAGACCTGAGAAAAATTTATTTTTTGAGTTTCAACCCAAATAAGGATGGGTGGACATGGGTGGAGATGGGTGGAGATGCCAGTATGAATTTTTTTGAAGAGTAGCCCATAACTCTTGCCCTGTTGGGAATAGCCCAACACAATATTAACGTTTTTTGTTCCTTATGGTGTCCTGTAGTAGAAAAAACCACCAAAAGACCTGAGAAAAATTTATTTTTTAAGTTTCAACCCAAATAAGGATGGGTGGACATGGGTGGACATGGGTGGAGATGCCAGTGTGAATTTTTTTGAAGAGTAGCCCATAACTCTTGCCCTGTTGGGAATAGCACAACACAATAATAACGTTTTTTGTTCCTTATGGTGTCCTGTAGTAGGAAAGACCACAAAAAGTCCTGAGAAAAATTTATTTTCTGAGTTTCAACCCAAATAAGGATGGGTGGACATGGGTGGAGATGGGTGGAGATGCCAGTATGAATTTTTTTGAAGAGTAGCCCATAACTCTTGCCCTGTTGGAAATAGCCCAACACAATATTAACGTTTTTTGTTCCTTATGGTGTCCTGTAGTAGAAAAAACCACAAAAAGACCTGAGAAAAATTCATTTTTTGAGTTTCAACCCAAATAAGGATGGGTGGACATGGGTGGAGATGGGTGGAGATGCCAGTATGAATTTTTTTGAAGAGTAGCCCATAACTCTCGCCCTGTTGGAAATAGCCCAACACAATATTAACGTTTTTTGTTCCTTATGGTGTCTTGTAGTAGAAAAAACCACAAAAAGACCTGAGAAAAATTTATTTTTTAAGTTTCAACCCAAATAAGGATGGGTGGACATGGGTGGACATGGGTGGAGATGGGTGGAGATGCCAGTATGAATTTTTTTGAAGAGTAGCCCATAACTCTTGCCCTGTTGGAAATAGCCCATCACAATATTAACGTTTTTTGTTCCTTATGGTGTCCTGTAGTAGAAAAAACCAGAAAAAGACCTGAGAAAAATTTATTTTTTGAGTTTCAACCCAAATAAGGATGGGTGGACATGGGTGGACATGGGTGGAGATGGGTGGAGATGCCAGTATGAATTTTTTTGAAGAGTAGCCCATAACTCTTGCCCTGTTGGGAATAGCCCAACACAATATTAACGTTTTTTGTTCCTTATGGTGTCCTGTAGTAGGGAAGACCACAAAAAGTCCTGAGAAAAATTTATTTTTTGAGTTTCAACCCAAATAAGGATGGGTGGACATGGGTGGACATGGGTGGAGATGGGTGGAGATGCCAGTATGAATTTTTTTGAAGAGTAGCCCATAACTCTTGCCCTGTTGGGAATAGCCCAACACAATATTAACGTTTTTTGTTCCTTATGGTGTCCTGTAGTAGGAAAAACCACAAAAAGTCCTGAGAAAAATTTATTTTTTGAGTTTCAACCCAAATAAGGATGGGTGGACATGGGTGGACATGGGTGGAGATGGGTGGAGATGCCAGTATGAATTTTTTTGAAGAGTAGCCCATAACTCTTGCCCTGTTGGGAATAGCCCAACACAATATTAACGTTTTTTGTTCCTTATGGTGTCCTGTAGTAGGGAAGACCACAAAAAGTCCTGAGAAAAATTTATTTTTTGAGTTTCAACCCAAATAAGGATGGGTGGACATGGGTGGAGATGCCAGTATGAATTTTTTTGAAGAGTAGCCCATAACTCTTGCTCTTTTGGGAATAGCCCAACACAATATTAACGTTTTTTGTTCCTTATGGTGTCCTGTAGTAGGGAAGACCACAAAAAGTCCTGAGAAAAATTTATTTTTTGAGTTTCAACCCAAATAAGGATGGGTGGACATGGGTGGACATGGGTGGAGATGCCAGTATGAATTTTTTTGAAGAGTAGCCCATAACTCTTGCTCTTTTGGGAATAGCCCAACACAATATTAACGTTTTTTGTTCCTTATGGTGTCCTGTAGTAGGGAAGACCACAAAAAGTCCTGAGAAAAATTTATTTTTTGAGTTTCAACCCAAATAAGGATGGGTGGACATGGGTGGACATGGGTGGAGATGCCAGTATGAATTTTTTTGAAGAGTAGCCCATAACTCTTGCCCTCTTGGGAATAGCCCAACACAATATTAACGTTTTTTGTTCCTTATGGTGTCCTGTAGTAGGAAAAACCACAAAAAGTCCTGAGAAAAATTTATTTTTTGAGTTTCAACCCAAATAAGGATGGGTGGACATGGGTGGACATGGGTGGAGATGCCAGTATGAATTTTTTTGAAGAGTAGCCCATAACTCTTGCCCTGTTGGGAATAGCCCAACACAATATTAACGTTTTTTGTTCCTTGTGGTGTCAAGTAGTAGAAAAGACCACAAAAAGTCCTGAGAAAAATTTATTTTCTGAGTTTCAACCCAAATAAGGATGGGTGGACATGGGTGGAGATGGGTGGAGATGCCAGTATGAATTTTTTTGAAGAGTAGCCCATAACTCTCGCCCTGTTGGAAATAGCCCAACACAATATTAACGTTTTTTGTTCCTTATGGTGTCCTGTAGTAGGAAAGACCACAAAAAGTCCTGAGAAAACTTTATTTTTTGAGTTTCAACCCAAATAAGGATGGGTGGACATGGGTGGACATGGGTGGACATGGGTGGAGATGCCAGTATGAATTTTTTTGAAGAGTAGCCCATAACTCTTGCCCTGTTGGGAATAGCCCAACACAATATTAACGTTTTTTGTTCCTTATGGTGTCAAGTAGTAGAAAAGACCACAAAAAGTCCTGAGAAAAATTTATTTTCTGAGTTTCAACCCAAATAAGGATGGGTGGACATGGGTGGAGACGGGTGGAGATGCCAGTATGAATTTTTTTGAAGAGTAGCCCATAACTCTTGCCCTGTTGGGAATAGCCCAACACAATATTAACGTTTTTTGTTCCTTATGGTGTCCTGTAGTAGGAAAGACCACAAAAAGTCCTGAAAAAACTTTATTTTTTGAGTTTCAACCCAAATAAGGATGGGTGGACATGGGTGGAGATGGGTGGAGATGCCAGTATGAATTTTTTTGAAGAGTAGCCCATAACTCTTGCCCTGTTGGGAATAGCCCAACACAATAATAACGTTTTTTGTTCCTTATGGTGTCCTGTAGTAGGAAAGACCACAAAAAGTCCTGAGAAAAATTTATTTTCTGAGTTTCAACCCAAATAAGGATGGGTGGACATGGGTGGAGATGGGTGGAGATGCCAGTATGAATTTTTTTGAAGAGTAGCCCATAACTCTTGCCCTGTTGGGAATAGCCCAACACAATATTAACGTTTTTTGTTCCTTATGGTGTCCTGTAGTAGGGAAGACCACAAAAAGTCCTGAGAAAAATTTATTTTTTGAGTTTCAACCCAAATAAGGATGGGTGGACATGGGTGGACATGGGTGGAGATGGGTGGAGATGCCAGTATGAATTTTTTTGAAGAGTAGCCCATAACTCTTGCCCTGTTGGGAATAGCCCAACACAATATTAACGTTTTTTGTTCCTTATGGTGTCCTGTAGTAGGAAAAACCACAAAAAGTCCTGAGAAAAATTTATTTTTTGAGTTTCAACCCAAATAAGGATGGGTGGACATGGGTGGACATGGGTGGAGATGGGTGGAGATGCCAGTATGAATTTTTTTGAAGAGTAGTCCATAACTCTTGCCCTGTTGGGAATAGCCCAACACAATATTAACGTTTTTTGTTCCTTATGGTGTCCTGTAGTAGGAAAAACCACAAAAAGTCCTGAGAAAAATTTATTTTTTGAGTTTCAACCCAAATAAGGATGGGTGGACATGGGTGGACATGGGTGGAGATGGGTGGAGATGCCAGTATGAATTTTTTTGAAGAGTAGCCCATAACTCTTGCCCTGTTGGGAATAGCCCAACACAATATTAACGTTTTTTGTTCCTTATGGTGTCCTGTAGTAGGGAAGACCACAAAAAGTCCTGAGAAAAATTTATTTTTTGAGTTTCAACCCAAATAAGGATGGGTGGACATGGGTGGAGATGCCAGTATGAATTTTTTTGAAGAGTAGCCCATAACTCTTGCCCTTTTGGGAATAGCCCAACACAATATTAACGTTTTTTGTTCCTTATGGTGTCCTGTAGTAGGGAAGACCACAAAAAGTCCTGAGAAAAATTTATTTTTTGAGTTTCAACCCAAATAAGGATGGGTGGACATGGGTGGACATGGGTGGAGATGCCAGTATGAATTTTTTTGAAGAGTAGCCCATAACTCTTGCCCTCTTGGGAATAGCCCAACACAATATTAACGTTTTTTGTTCCTTATGGTGTCCTGTAGTAGGAAAAACCACAAAAAGTCCTGAGAAAAATTTATTTTTTGAGTTTCAACCCAAATAAGGATGGGTGGACATGGGTGGACATGGGTGGAGATGCCAGTATGAATTTTTTTGAAGAGTAGCCCATAACTCTTGCCCTGTTGGGAATAGCCCAACACAATATTAACGTTTTTTGTTCCTTATGGTGTCAAGTAGTAGAAAAGACCACAAAAAGTCCTGAGAAAAATTTATTTTCTGAGTTTCAACCCAAATAAGGATGGGTGGACATGGGTGGAGATGGGTGGAGATGCCAGTATGAATTTTTTTGAAGAGTAGCCCATAACTCTTGCCCTGTTGGGAATAGCCCAACACAATATTAACGTTTTTTGTTCCTTATGGTGTCCTGTAGTAGGAAAGACCACAAAAAGTCCTGAAAAAACTTTATTTTTTGAGTTTCAACCCAAATAAGGATGGGTGGACATGGGTGGAGATGGGTGGAGATGCCAGTATGAATTTTTTTGAAGAGTAGCCCATAACTCTTGCCCTGTTGGGAATAGCCCAACACAATAATAACGTTTTTTGTTCCTTATGGTGTCCTGTAGTAGGAAAGACCACAAAAAGTCCTGAGAAAAATTTATTTTCTGAGTTTCAACCCAAATAAGGATGGGTGGACATGGGTGGAGATGGGTGGAGATGCCAGTATGAATTTTTTTGAAGAGTAGCCCATAACTCTTGCCCTGTTGGGAATAGCCCAACACAATATTAACGTTTTTTGTTCCTTATGGTGTCCTGTAGTAGGAAAGACCACAAAAAGTCCTGAGAAAACTTTATTTTTTGAGTTTCAACCCAAATAAGGATGGGTGGAGATGGGTGGAGATGCCAGTATGAATTTTTTTGAAGAGTAGCCCATAACTCTTGCCCTGTTGGGAATAGCCCAACACAATATTAACGTTTTTTGTTCCTTATGGTGTCCTGTAGTAGGAAAGACCACAAAAAGTCCTGAGAAAACTTTATTTTTTGAGTTTCAACCCAAATAAGGATGGGTGGAGATGGGTGGAGATGCCAGTATGAATTTTTTTGAAGAGTAGCCCATAACTCTTGCCCTGTTGGGAATAGCCCAACACAATATTAACGTTTTTTGTTCCTTATGGTGTCAAGTAGTAGAAAAGACCACAAAAAGTCCTGAGAAAAATTTATTTTCTGAGTTTCAACCCAAATAAGGATGGGTGGACATGGGTGGAGATGGGTGGAGATGCCAGTATGAATTTTTTTGAAGAGTAGCCCATAACTCTTGCCCTGTTGGGAATAGCCCAACACAATATTAACGTTTTTTGTTCCTTATGGTGTCCTGTAGTAGGGAAGACCACAAAAAGTCCTGAGAAAAATTTATTTTTTGAGTTTCAACCCAAATAAAGATGGGTGGACATGGGTGGACATGGGTGGAGATGCCAGTATGAATTTTTTTGAAGAGTAGCCCATAACTCTTGCCCTGTTGGGAATAGCCCAACACAATATTAACGTTTTTTGTTCCTTATGGTGTCCTGTAGTAGGAAAGACCACAAAAAGTCCTGAGAAAAATTTATTTTTTGAGTTTCAACCCAAATAAGGATGGGTGGACATGGGTGGAGATGGGTGGAGATGCCAGTATGAATTTTTTTGAAGAGTAGCCCATAACTCTTGCCCTTTTGGGAATAGCCCAACACAATATTAACGTTTTTTGTTCCTTATGGTGTCCTGTAGTAGGGAAGACCACAAAAAGTCCTGAGAAAAATTTATTTTTTGAGTTTCAACCCAAATAAGGATGGGTGGACATGGGTGGACATGGGTGGACATGGGTGGAGATGCCAGTATGAATTTTTTTGAAGAGTAGCCCATAACTCTTGCCCTGTTGGAAATAGCCCAACACAATATTAACGTTTTTTGTTCCTTATGGTGTCCTGTAGTAGAAAAAACCACCAAAAGACCTGAGAAAAATTTATTTTTTAAGTTTCAACCCAAATAAGGATGGGTGGACATGGGTGGACATGGGTGGAGATGCCAGTATGAATTTTTTTGAAGAGTAGCCCATAACTCTTGCCCTGTTGGGAATAGCCCAACACAATAATAACGTTTTTTGTTCCTTATGGTGTCCTGTAGTAGGAAAGACCACAAAAAGTCCTGAGAAAAATTTATTTTCTGAGTTTCAACCCAAATAAGGATGGGTGGACATGGGTGGAGATGGGTGGAGATGCCAGTATGAATTTTTTTGAAGAGTCGCCCATAACTCTTGCCCTGTTGGGAATAGCCCAACACAATATTAACGTTTTTTGTTCCTTATGGTGTCCTGTAGTAGGAAAGACCACAAAAAGTCCTGAGAAAACTTTATTTTTTGAGTTTCAACCCAAATAAGGATGGGTGGACATGGGTGGACATGGGTGGACATGGGTGGAGATGCCAGTATGAATTTTTTTGAAGAGTAGCCCATAACTCTTGCCCTGTTGGGAATAGCCCAACACAATATTAACGTTTTTTGTTCCTTATGGTGTCCTGTAGTAGGGAAGACCACAAAAAGTCCTGAGAAAAATTTATTTTTTGAGTTTCAACCCAAATAAGGATGGGTGGACATGGGTGGAGATGCCAGTATGAATTTTTTTGAAGAGTAGCCCATAACTCTTGCCCTTTTGGGAATAGCCCAACACAATATTAACGTTTTTTGTTCCTTATGGTGTCCTGTAGTAGGGAAGACCACAAAAAGTCCTGAGAAAAATTTATTTTTTGAGTTTCAACCCAAATAAGGATGGGTGGACATGGGTGGACATGGGTGGAGATGCCAGTATGAATTTTTTTGAAGAGTAGCCCATAACTCTTGCCCTGTTGGGAATAGCCCAACACAATATTAACGTTTTTTGTTCCTTATGGTGTCCTGTAGTAGGAAAAACCACAAAAAGTCCTGAGAAAAATTTATTTTTTGAGTTTCAACCCAAATAAGGATGGGTGGACATGGGTGGACATGGGTGGAGATGGGTGGAGATGCCAGTATGAATTTTTTTGAAGAGTAGCCCATAACTCTTGCCCTGTTGGGAATAGCCCAACACAATATTAACGTTTTTTGTTCCTTATGGTGTCCTGTAGTAGGGAAGACCACAAAAAGTCCTGAGAAAAATTTATTTTTTGAGTTTCAACCCAAATAAGGATGGGTGGACATGGGTGGAGATGCCAGTATGAATTTTTTTGAAGAGTAGCCCATAACTCTTGCCCTTTTGGGTATAGCCCAACACAATATTAACGTTTTTTGTTCCTTATGGTGTCCTGTAGTAGGGAAGACCACAAAAAGTCCTGAGAAAAATTTATTTTTTGAGTTTCAACCCAAATAAGGATGGGTGGACATGGGTGGACATGGGTGGAGATGCCAGTATGAATTTTTTTGAAGAGTAGCCCATAACTCTTGCCCTCTTGGGAATAGCCCAACACAATATTAACGTTTTTTGTTCCTTATGGTGTCCTGTAGTAGGAAAAACCACAAAAAGTCCTGAGAAAAATTTATTTTTTGAGTTTCAACCCAAATAAGGATGGGTGGACATGGGTGGACATGGGTGGAGATGGGTGGAGATGCCAGTATGAATTTTTTTGAAGAGTAGCCCATAACTCTTGCCCTGTTGGGAATAGCCCAACACAATATTAACGTTTTTTGTTCCTTATGGTGTCAAGTAGTAGAAAAGACCACAAAAAGTCCTGAGAAAAATTTATTTTCTGAGTTTCAACCCAAATAAGGATGGGTGGACATGGGTGGAGATGGGTGGAGATGCCAGTATGAATTTTTTTGATGAGTAGCCCATAACTCTTGCCCTGTTGGGAATAGCCCAACACAATATTAACGTTTTTTGTTCCTTATGGTGTCCTGTAGTAGGAAAGACCACAAAAAGTCCTGAAAAAACTTTATTTTTTGAGTTTCAACCCAAATAAGGATGGGTGGACATGGGTGGAGATGGGTGGAGATGCCAGTATGAATTTTTTTGAAGAGTAGCCCATAACTCTTGCCCTGTTGGGAATAGCCCAACACAATAATAACGTTTTTTGTTCCTTATGGTGTCCTGTAGTAGGAAAGACCACAAAAAGTCCTGAGAAAAATTTATTTTCTGAGTTTCAACCCAAATAAGGATGGGTGGACATGGGTGGAGATGGGTGGAGATGCCAGTATGAATTTTTTTGAAGAGTAGCCCATAACTCTTGCCCTGTTGGGAATAGCCCAACACAATATTAACGTTTTTTGTTCCTTATGGTGTCCTGTAGTAGGAAAAACCACAAAAAGTCCTGAGAAAAATTTATTTTTTGAGTTTCAACCCAAATAAGGATGGGTGGACATGGGTGGAGATGGGTGGAGATGCCAGTATGAATTTTTTTGAAGAGTAGCCCATAACTCTTGCCCTGTTGGGAATAGCCCAACACAATATTAACGTTTTTTGTTCCTTATGGTGTCAAGTAGTAGAAAAGACCACAAAAAGTCCTGAGAAAAATTTATTTTCTGAGTATCAACCCAAATAAGGATGGGTGGACATGGGTGGAGATGGGTGGAGATGCCAGTATGAATTTTTTTGAAGAGTAGCCCATAACTCTTGCCCTTTTGGGAATAGCCCAACACAATATTAACGTTTTTTGTTCCTTATGGTGTCCTGTAGTAGGGAAGACCACAAAAAGTCCTGAGAAAAATTTATTTTTTGAGTTTCAACCCAAATAAGGATGGGTGGACATGGGTGGACATGGGTGGAGATGCCAGTATGAATTTTTTTGAAGAGTAGCCCATAACTCTTGCCCTCTTGGGAATAGCCCAACACAATATTAACGTTTTTTGTTCCTTATGGTGTCCTGTAGTAGGAAAAACCACAAAAAGTCCTGAGAAAAATTTATTTTTTGAGTTTCAACCCAAATAAGGATGGGTGGACATGGGTGGACATGGGTGGAGATGGGTGGAGATGCCAGTATGAATTTTTTTGAAGAGTAGCCCATAACTCTTGCCCTGTTGGGAATAGCCCAACACAATATTAACGTTTTTTGTTCCTTATGGTGTCAAGTAGTAGAAAAGACCACAAAAAGTCCTGAGAAAGATTTATTTTCTGAGTTTCAACCCAAATAAGGATGGGTGGACATGGGTGGAGATGGGTGGAGATGCCAGTATGAATTTTTTTGAAGAGTAGCCCATAACTCTTGCCCTGTTGGGAATAGCCCAACACAATATTAACGTTTTTTGTTCCTTATGGTGTCCTGTAGTAGGAAAGACCACAAAAAGTCCTGAAAAAACTTTATTTTTTGAGTTTCAACCCAAATAAGGATGGGTGGACATGGGTGGAGATGGGTGGAGATGCCAGTATGAATTTTTTTGAAGAGTAGCCCATAACTCTTGCCCTGTTGGGAATAGCCCAACACAATAATAACGTTTTTTGTTCCTTATGGTGTCCTGTAGTAGGAAAGACCACAAAAAGTCCTGAGAAAAATTTATTTTCTGAGTTTCAACCCAAATAAGGATGGGTGGACATGGGTGGAGATGGGTGGAGATGCCAGTATGAATTTTTTTGAAGAGTAGCCCATAACTCTTGCCCTGTTGGGAATAGCCCAACACAATATTAACGTTTTTTGTTCCTTATGGTGTCCTGTAGTAGGAAAGACCACAAAAAGTCCTGAGAAAACTTTATTTTTTGAGTTTCAACCCAAATAAGGATGGGTGGACATGGGTGGAGATGGGTGGAGATGCCAGTATGAATTTTTTTGAAGAGTAGCCCATAACTCTTGCCCTGTTGGAAATAGCCCAACACAATATTAACGTTTTTTGTTCCTTATGGTGTCCTGTAGTAGGAAAGACCACAAAAAGTCCTGAGAAAACTTTATTTTTTGAGTTTCAACCCAAATAAGGATGGGTGGAGATGGGTGGAGATGCCAGTATGAATTTTTTTGAAGAGTAGCCCATAACTCTTGCCCTGTTGGGAATAGCCCAACACAATATTAACGTTTTTTGTTCCTTATGGTGTCAAGTAGTAGAAAAGACCACAAAAAGTCCTGAGAAAAATTTATTTTCTGAGTTTCAACCCAAATAAGGATGGGTGGACATGGGTGGAGATGGGTGGAGATGCCAGTATGAATTTTTTTGAAGAGTAGCCCATAACTCTTGCCCTGTTGGGAATAGCCCAACACAATATTAACGTTTTTTGTTCCTTATGGTGTCCTGTAGTAGGGAAGACCACAAAAAGTCCTGAGAAAAATTTATTTTTTGAGTTTCAACCCAAATAAAGATGGGTGGACATGGGTGGACATGGGTGGAGATGCCAGTATGAATTTTTTTGAAGAGTAGCCCATAACTCTTGCCCTGTTGGGAATAGCCCAACACAATATTAACGTTTTTTGTTCCTTATGGTGTCCTGTAGTAGGAAAGACCACAAAAAGTCCTGAGAAAAATTTATTTTTTGAGTTTCAACCCAAATAAGGATGGGTGGACATGGGTGGACATGGGTGGAGATGGGTGGAGATGCCAGTATGAATTTTTTTGAAGAGTAGCCCATAACTCTTGCCCTTTTGGGAATAGCCCAACACAATATTAACGTTTTTTGTTCCTTATGGTGTCCTGTAGTAGGGAAGACCACAAAAAGTCCTGAGAAAAATTTATTTTTTGAGTTTCAACCCAAATAAGGATGGGTGGACATGGGTGGACATGGGTGGAGATGCCAGTATGAATTTTTTTGAAGAGTAGCCCATAACTCTTGCCCTGTTGGAAATAGCCCAACACAATATTAACGTTTTTTGTTCCTTATGGTGTCCTGTAGTAGAAAAAACCACCAAAAGACCTGAGAAAAATTTATTTTTTAAGTTTCAACCCAAATAAGGATGGGTGGACATGGGTGGACATGGGTGGAGATGCCAGTATGAATTTTTTTGAAGAGTAGCCCATAACTCTTGCCCTGTTGGGAATAGCCCAACACAATATTAACGTTTTTTGTTCCTTATGGTGTCCTGTAGTAGAAAAAACCACAAAAAGACCTGAGAAAAATTTATTTTTTGAGTTTCAACCCAAATAAGGATGGGTGGACATGGGTGGAGATGGGTGGAGATGCCAGTATGAATTTTTTTGAAGAGTAGCCCATAACTCTTGCCCTGTTGGGAATAGCCCAACACAATATTAACGTTTTTTGTTCCTTATGGTGTCCTGTAGTAGAAAAAACCACCAAAAGACCTGAGAAAAATTTATTTTTTAAGTTTCAACCCAAATAAGGATGGGTGGACATGGGTGGACATGGGTGGAGATGCCAGTGTGAATTTTTTTGAAGAGTAGCCCATAACTCTTGCCCTGTTGGGAATAGCCCAACACAATAATAACGTTTTTTGTTCCTTATGGTGTCCTGTAGTAGGAAAGACCACAAAAAGTCCTGAGAAAAATTTATTTTCTGAGTTTCAACCCAAATAAGGATGGGTGGACATGGGTGGAGATGGGTGGAGATGCCAGTATGAATTTTTTTGAAGAGTAGCCCATAACTCTTGCCCTGTTGGAAATAGCCCAACACAATATTAACGTTTTTTGTTCCTTATGGTGTCCTGTAGTAGAAAAAACCACAAAAAGACCTGAGAAAAATTCATTTTTTGAGTTTCAACCCAAATAAGGATGGGTGGACATGGGTGGAGATGGGTGGAGATGCCAGTATGAATTTTTTTGAAGAGTAGCCCATAACTCTCGCCCTGTTGGAAATAGCCCAACACAATATTAACGTTTTTTGTTCCTTATGGTGTCTTGTAGTAGAAAAAACCACAAAAAGACCTGAGAAAAATTTATTTTTTGAGTTTCAACCCAAATAAGGATGGGTGGACATGGGTGGACATGGGTGGAGATGGGTGGAGATGCCAGTATGAATTTTTTTGAAGAGTAGCCCATAACTCTTGCCCTGTTGGAAATAGCCCATCACAATATTAACGTTTTTTGTTCCTTATGGTGTCCTGTAGTAGAAAAAACCAGAAAAAAACCTGAGAAAAATTTATTTTTTGAGTTTCAACCCAAATAAGGATGGGTGGACATGGGTGGACATGGGTGGAGATGGGTGGAGATGCCAGTATGAATTTTTTTGAAGAGTAGCCCATAACTCTTGCCCTGTTGGGAATAGCCCAACACAATATTAACGTTTTTTGTTCCTTATGGTGTCCTGTAGTAGGGAAGACCACAAAAAGTCCTGAGAAAAATTTATTTTTTAAGTTTCAACCCAAATAAGGATGGGTGGACATGGGTGGACATGGGTGGACATGGGTGGAGATGCCAGTATGAATTTTTTTGAAGAGTAGCCCATAACTCTTGCCCTGTTGGGAATAGCCCAACACAATATTAACGTTTTTTGTTCCTTATGGTGTCCTGTAGTAGGAAAAACCACAAAAAGTCCTGAGAAAAATTTATTTTTTGAGTTTCAACCCAAATAAGGATGGGTGGACATGGGTGGACATGGGTGGAGATGGGTGGAGATGCCAGTATGAATTTTTTTGAAGAGTAGCCCATAACTCTTGCCCTGTTGGGAATAGCCCAACACAATATTAACGTTTTTTGTTCCTTATGGTGTCCTGTAGTAGGAAAAACCACAAAAAGTCCTGAGAAAAATTTATTTTTTGAGTTTCAACCCAAATAAGGATGGGTGGACATGGGTGGACATGGGTGGAGATGGGTGGAGATGCCAGTATGAATTTTTTTGAAGAGTAGCCCATAACTCTTGCCCTGTTGGGAATAGCCCAACACAATATTAACGTTTTTTGTTCCTTATGGTGTCCTGTAGTAGGGAAGACCACAAAAAGTCCTGAGAAAAATTTATTTTTTGAGTTTCAACCCAAATAAGGATGGGTGGACATGGGTGGAGATGCCAGTATGAATTTTTTTGAAGAGTAGCCCATAACTCTTGCCCTTTTGGGAATAGCCCAACACAATATTAACGTTTTTTGTTCCTTATGGTGTCCTGTAGTAGGGAAGACCACAAAAAGTCCTGAGAAAAATTTATTTTTTGAGTTTCAACCCAAATAAGGATGGGTGGACATGGGTGGAGATGGGTGGAGATGCCAGTATGAATTTTTTTGAAGAGTAGCCCATAACTCTTGCCCTGTTGGGAATAGCCCAACACAATATTAACGTTTTTTGTTCCTTATGGTGTCCTGTAGTAGGAAAGACCACAAAAAGTCCTGAGAAAACTTTATTTTTTGAGTTTCAACCCAAATAAGGATGGGTGGAGATGGGTGGAGATGCCAGTATGAATTTTTTTGAAGAGTAGCCCATAACTCTTGCCCTGTTGGGAATAGCCCAACACAATATTAACGTTTTTTGTTCCTTATGGTGTCAAGTAGTAGAAAAGACCACAAAAAGTCCTGAGAAAAATTTATTTTCTGAGTTTCAACCCAAATAAGGATGGGTGGACATGGGTGGAGATGGGTGGAGATGCCAGTATGAATTTTTTTGAAGAGTAGCCCATAACTCTTGCCCTGTTGGGAATAGCCCAACACAATATTAACGTTTTTTGTTCCTTATGGTGTCCTGTAGTAGGGAAGACCACAAAAAGTCCTGAGAAAAATTTATTTTTTGAGTTTCAACCCAAATAAAGATGGGTGGACATGGGTGGACATGGGTGGAGATGCCAGTATGAATTTTTTTGAAGAGTAGCCCATAACTCTTGCCCTGTTGGGAATAGCCCAACACAATATTAACGTTTTTTGTTCCTTATGGTGTCCTGTAGTAGGAAAGACCACAAAAAGTCCTGAGAAAAATTTATTTTTTGAGTTTCAACCCAAATAAGGATGGGTGGACATGGGTGGACATGGGTGGAGATGGGTGGAGATGCCAGTATGAATTTTTTTGAAGAGTAGCCCATAACTCTTGCCCTTTTGGGAATAGCCCAACACAATATTAACGTTTTTTGTTCCTTATGGTGTCCTGTAGTAGGGAAGACCACAAAAAGTCCTGAGAAAAATTTATTTTTTGAGTTTCAACCCAAATAAGGATGGGTGGACATGGGTGGACATGGGTGGAGATGCCAGTATGAATTTTTTTGAAGAGTAGCCCATAACTCTTGCCCTGTTGGAAATAGCCCAACACAATATTAACGTTTTTTGTTCCTTATGGTGTCCTGTAGTAGAAAAAACCACCAAAAGACCTGAGAAAAATTTATTTTTTAAGTTTCAACCCAAATAAGGATGGGTGGACATGGGTGGACATGGGTGGAGATGCCAGTATGAATTTTTTTGAAGAGTAGCCCATAACTCTTGCCCTGTTGGGAATAGCCCAACACAATAATAACGTTTTTTGTTCCTTATGGTGTCCTGTAGTAGGAAAGACCACAAAAAGTCCTGAGAAAAATTTATTTTCTGAGTTTCAACCCAAATAAGGATGGGTGGACATGGGTGGAGATGGGTGGAGATGCCAGTATGAATTTTTTTGAAGAGTAGCCCATAACTCTTGCCCTGTTGGGAATAGCCCAACACAATATTAACGTTTTTTGTTCCTTATGGTGTCCTGTAGTAGGAAAGACCACAAAAAGTCCTGAGAAAACTTTATTTTTTGAGTTTCAACCCAAATAAGGATGGGTGGACATGGGTGGACATGGGTGGACATGGGTGGAGATGCCAGTATGAATTTTTTTGAAGAGTAGCCCATAACTCTTGCCCTGTTGGGAATAGCCCAACACAATATTAACGTTTTTTGTTCCTTATGGTGTCCTGTAGTAGGGAAGACCACAAAAAGTCCTGAGAAAAATTTATTTTTTGAGTTTCAACCCAAATAAGGATGGGTGGACATGGGTGGAGATGCCAGTATGAATTTTTTTGAAGAGTAGCCCATAACTCTTGCCCTTTTGGGAATAGCCCAACACAATATTAACGTTTTTTGTTCCTTATGGTGTCCTGTAGTAGGGAAGACCACAAAAAGTCCTGAGAAAAATTTATTTTTTGAGTTTCAACCCAAATAAGGATGGGTGGACATGGGTGGACATGGGTGGAGATGCCAGTATGAATTTTTTTGAAGAGTAGCCCATAACTCTTGCCCTGTTGGGAATAGCCCAACACAATATTAACGTTTTTTGTTCCTTATGGTGTCCTGTAGTAGGAAAAACCACAAAAAGTCCTGAGAAAAATTTATTTTTTGAGTTTCAACCCAAATAAGGATGGGTGGACATGGGTGGAGATGGGTGGAGATGCCAGTATGAATTTTTTTGAAGAGTAGCCCATAACTCTTGCCCTGTTGGGAATAGCCCAACACAATATTAACGTTTTTTGTTCCTTATGGTGTCCTGTAGTAGGGAAGACCACAAAAAGTCCTGAGAAAAATTTATTTTTTGAGTTTCAACCCAAATAAGGATGGGTGGACATGGGTGGAGATGCCAGTATGAATTTTTTTGAAGAGTAGCCCATAACTCTTGCCCTTTTGGGAATAGCCCAACACAATATTAACGTTTTTTGTTCCTTATGGTGTCCTGTAGTAGGGAAGACCACAAAAAGTCCTGAGAAAAATTTATTTTTTGAGTTTCAACCCAAATAAGGATGGGTGGACATGGGTGGACATGGGTGGAGATGCCAGTATGAATTTTTTTGAAGAGTAGCCCATAACTCTTGCCCTCTTGGGAATAGCCCAACACAATATTAACGTTTTTTGTTCCTTATGGTGTCCTGTAGTAGGAAAAACCACAAAAAGTCCTGAGAAAAATTTATTTTTTGAGTTTCAACCCAAATAAGGATGGGTGGACATGGGTGGACATGGGTGGAGATGGGTGGAGATGCCAGTATGAATTTTTTTGAAGAGTAGCCCATAACTCTTGCCCTGTTGGGAATAGCCCAACACAATATTAACGTTTTTTGTTCCTTATGGTGTCAAGTAGTAGAAAAGACCACAAAAAGTCCTGAGAAAAATTTATTTTCTGAGTTTCAACCCAAATAAGGATGGGTGGACATGGGTGGAGATGGGTGGAGATGCCAGTATGAATTTTTTTGAAGAGTAGCCCATAACTCTTGCCCTGTTGGGAATAGCCCAACACAATATTAACGTTTTTTGTTCCTTATGGTGTCCTGTAGTAGGAAAGACCACAAAAAGTCCTGAGAAAAATTTATTTTTTGAGTTTCAACCCAAATAAGGATGGGTGGACATGGGTGGACATGGGTGGAGATGCCAGTATGAATTTTTTGAAGAGTAGCCCATAACTCTTGCCCTGTTGGGAATAGCCCAACACAATATTAACGTTTTTTGTTCCTTATGGTGTCCTGTAGTAGGGAAGACCACAAAAAGTCCTGAGAAAAATTTATTTTTTGAGTTTCAACCCAAATAAGGATGGGTGGACATGGGTGGACATGGGTGGAGATGCCAGTATGAATTTTTTTGAAGAGTAGCCCATAACTCTTGCCCTGTTGGGAATAGCCCAACACAATATTAACGTTTTTTGTTCCTTATGGTGTCCTGTAGTAGGAAAGACCACAAAAAGTCCTGAGAAAAATTTATTTTTTGAGTTTTAACCCAAATAAGGATGGGTGGACATGGGTGGACATGGGTGGAGATGCCAGTATGAATTTTTTGAAGAGTAGCCCATAACTCTTGCCCTGTTGGGAATAGCCCAACACACTATTAACGTTTTTTGTTCCTTATGGTGTCCTGTAGTAGGGAAGACCACAAAAAGTCCTGAGAAAAATTTATTTTCTGAGTTTCAACCCAAATAAGGATGGGTGGACATGGGTGGAGATGGGTGGAGATGCCAGCATGAATTTTTTTGAAGAGTAGCCCATAACTCTTGCCCTGTTGGGAATAGCCCAACACAATATTAACGTTTTTTGTTCCTTATGGTGTCCTGTAGTAGGAAAGACCACAAAAAGTCCTGAGAAAACTTTATTTTTTGAGTTTCAACCCAAATAAGGATGGGTGGACATGGGTGGAGATGGGTGGAGATGCCAGTATGAATTTTTTTGAAGAGTAGCCCATAACTCTTGCCCTGTTGGGAATAGCCCAACACAATAATAACGTTTTTTGTTCCTTATGGTGTCCTGTAGTAGGAAAGACCACAAAAAGTCCTGAGAAAAATTTATTTTCTGAGTTTCAACCCAAATAAGGATGGGTGGACATGGGTGGAGATGGGTGGAGATGCCAGTATGAATTTTTTTGAAGAGTAGCCCATAACTCTTGCCCTGTTGGGAATAGCCCAACACAATATTAACGTTTTTTGTTCCTTATGGTGTCCTGTAGTAGGAAAGACCACAAAAAGTCCTGAGAAAACTTTATTTTTTGAGTTTCAACCCAAATAAGGATGGGTGGACATGGGTGGAGATGGGTGGAGATGCCAGTATGAATTTTTTTGAAGAGTAGCCCATAACTCTTGCCCTGTTGGGAATAGCCCAACACAATATTAACGTTTTTTGTTCCTTATGGTGTCCTGTAGTAGGGAAGACCACAAAAAGTCCTGAGAAAAATTTATTTTTTGAGTTTCAACCCAAATAAAGATGGGTGGACATGGGTGGACATGGGTGGAGATGCCAGTATGAATTTTTTTGAAGAGTAGCCCATAACTCTTGCCCTGTTGGGAATAGCCCAACACAATATTAACGTTTTTTGTTCCTTATGGTGTCCTGTAGTAGGAAAGACCACAAAAAGTCCTGAGAAAAATTTATTTTTTGAGTTTCAACCCAAATAAGGATGGGTGGACATGGGTGGACATGGGTGGAGATGGGTGGAGATGCCAGTATGAATTTTTTTGAAGAGTAGCCCATAACTCTTGCCCTTTTGGGAATAGCCCAACACAATATTAACGTTTTTTGTTCCTTATGGTGTCCTGTAGTAGAAAAAACCACCAAAAGACCTGAGAAAAATTTATTTTTTAAGTTTCAACCCAAATAAGGATGGGTGGACATGGGTGGACATGGGTGGAGATGCCAGTGTGAATTTTTTTGAAGAGTAGCCCATAACTCTTGCCCTGTTGGGAATAGCCCAACACAATAATAACGTTTTTTGTTCCTTATGGTGTCCTGTAGTAGGAAAGACCACAAAAAGTCCTGAGAAAAATTTATTTTCTGAGTTTCAACCCAAATAAGGATGGGTGGACATGGGTGGAGATGGGTGGAGATGCCAGTATGAATTTTTTTGAAGAGTAGCCCATAACTCTTGCCCTGTTGGAAATAGCCCAACACAATATTAACGTTTTTTGTTCCTTATGGTGTCCTGTAGTAGAAAAAACCACAAAAAGACCTGAGAAAAATTCATTTTTTGAGTTTCAACCCAAATAAGGATGGGTGGACATGGGTGGAGATGGGTGGAGATGCCAGTATGAATTTTTTTGAAGAGTAGCCCATAACTCTCGCCCTGTTGGAAATAGCCCAACACAATATTAACGTTTTTTGTTCCTTATGGTGTCTTGTAGTAGAAAAAACCACAAAAAGACCTGAGAAAAATTTATTTTTTGAGTTTCAACCCAAATAAGGATGGGTGGACATGGGTGGACATGGGTGGAGATGGGTGGAGATGCCAGTATGAATTTTTTTGAAGAGTAGCCCATAACTCTTGCCCTGTTGGAAATAGCCCATCACAATATTAACGTTTTTTGTTCCCTATGGTGTCCTGTAGTAGAAAAACCCAGAAAAAGACCTGAGAAAAATTTATTTTTTGAGTTTCAACCCAAATAAGGATGGGTGGACATGGGTGGACATGGGTGGAGATGGGTGGAGATGCCAGTATGAATTTTTTTGAAGAGTAGCCCATAACTCTTGCCCTGTTGGGAATAGCCCAACACAATATTAACGTTTTTTGTTCCTTATGGTGTCCTGTAGTAGGGAAGACCACAAAAAGTCCTGAGAAAAATTTATTTTTTGAGTTTCAACCCAAATAAGGATGGGTGGACATGGGTGGACATGGGTGGAGATGGGTGGAGATGCCAGTATGAATTTTTTTGAAGAGTAGCCCATAACTCTTGCCCTGTTGGGAATAGCCCAACACAATATTAACGTTTTTTGTTCCTTATGGTGTCCTGTAGTAGGAAAAACCACAAAAAGTCCTGAGAAAAATTTATTTTTTGAGTTTCAACCCAAATAAGGATGGGTGGACATGGGTGGACATGGGTGGAGATGGGTGGAGATGCCAGTATGAATTTTTTTGAAGAGTAGCCCATAACTCTTGCCCTGTTGGGAATAGCCCAACACAATATTGGCGTTTTTTGTTCCTTATGGTGTCCTGTAGTAGGAAAAACCACAAAAAGTCCTGAGAAAAATTTATTTTTTGAGTTTCAACCCAAATAAGGATGGGTGGACATGGGTGGACATGGGTGGAGATGGGTGGAGATGCCAGTATGAATTTTTTTGAAGAGTAGCCCATAACTCTTGCCCTGTTGGGAATAGCCCAACACAATATTAACGTTTTTTGTTCCTTATGGTGTCCTGTAGTAGGAAAAACCACAAAAAGTCCTGAGAAAAATTTATTTTTTGAGTTTCAACCCAAATAAGGATGGGTGGACATGGGTGGACATGGGTGGAGATGGGTGGAGATGCCAGTATGAATTTTTTTGAAGAGTAGCCCATAACTCTTGCCCTGTTGGGAATAGCCCAACACAATATTAACGTTTTTTGTTCCTTATGGTGTCCTGTAGTAGGGAAGACCACAAAAAGTCCTGAGAAAAATTTATTTTTTGAGTTTCAACCCAAATAAGGATGGGTGGACATGGGTGGAGATGCCAGTATGAATTTTTTTGAAGAGTAGCCCATAACTCTTGCCCTTTTGGGAATAGCCCAACACAATATTAACGTTTTTTGTTCCTTATGGTGTCCTGTAGTAGGGAAGACCACAAAAAGTCCTGAGAAAAATTTATTTTTTGAGTTTCAACCCAAATAAGGATGGGTGGACATGGGTGGACATGGGTGGAGATGCCAGTATGAATTTTTTTGAAGAGTAGCCCATAACTCTTGCCCTCTTGGGAATAGCCCAACACAATATTAACGTTTTTTGTTCCTTATGGTGTCCTGTAGTAGGAAAAACCACAAAAAGTCCTGAGAAAAATTTATTTTTTGAGTTTCAACCCAAATAAGGATGGGTGGACATGGGTGGACATGGGTGGAGATGGGTGGAGATGCCAGTATGAATTTTTTTGAAGAGTAGCCCATAACTCTTGCCCTGTTGGGAATAGCCCAACACAATATTAACGTTTTTTGTTCCTTATGGTGTCAAGTAGTAGAAAAGACCACAAAAAGTCCTGAGAAAAATTTATTTTCTGAGTTTCAACCCAAATAAGGATGGGTGGACATGGGTGGAGATGGGTGGAGATGCCAGTATGAATTTTTTTGAAGAGTAGCCCATAACTCTTGCCCTGTTGGGAATAGCCCAACACAATATTAACGTTTTTTGTTCCTTATGGTGTCCTGTAGTAGGAAAGACCACAAAAAGTCCTGAAAAAACTTTATTTTTTGAGTTTCAACCCAAATAAGGATGGGTGGACATGGGTGGAGATGGGTGGAGATGCCAGTATGAATTTTTTTGAAGAGTAGCCCATAACTCTTGCCCTGTTGGGAATAGCCCAACACAATAATAACGTTTTTTGTTCCTTATGGTGTCCTGTAGTAGGAAAGACCACAAAAAGTCCTGAGAAAACTTTATTTTTTGAGTTTCAACCCAAATAAGGATGGGTGGACATGGGTGGAGATGGGTGGAGATGCCAGTATGAATTTTTTTGAAGAGTAGCCCATAACTCTTGCCCTGTTGGGAATAGCCCAACACAATATTAACGTTTTTTGTTCCTTATGGTGTCCTGTAGTAGGAAAGACCACAAAAAGTCCTGAGAAAACTTTATTTTTTGAGTTTCAACCCAAATAAGGATGGGTGGACATGGGTGGAGATGGGTGGAGATGCCAGTATGAATTTTTTTGAAGAGTAGCCCATAACTCTTGCCCTGTTGGGAATAGCCCAACACAATATTAACGTTTTTTGTTCCTTATGGTGTCCTGTAGTAGGAAAGACCACAAAAAGTCCTGAGAAAACTTTATTTTTTGAGTTTCAACCCAAATAAGGATGGGTGGAGATGGGTGGAGATGCCAGTATGAATTTTTTTGAAGAGTAGCCCATAACTCTTGCCCTGTTGGGAATAGCCCAACACAATATTAACGTTTTTTGTTCCTTATGGTGTCAAGTAGTAGAAAAGACCACAAAAAGTCCTGAGAAAAATTTATTTTCTGAGTTTCAACCCAAATAAGGATGGGTGGACATGGGTGGAGATGGGTGGAGATGCCAGTATGAATTTTTTTGAAGAGTAGCCCATAACTCTTGCCCTGTTGGGAATAGCCCAACACAATATTAACGTTTTTTGTTCCTTATGGTGTCCTGTAGTAGGAAAGACCACAAAAAGTCCTGAGAAAAATTTATTTTTTGAGTTTCAACCCAAATAAGGATGGGTGGACATGGGTGGACATGGGTGGAGATGGGTGGAGATGCCAGTATGAATTTTTTTGAAGAGTAGCCCATAACTCTTGCCCTTTTGGGAATAGCCCAACACAATATTAACGTTTTTTGTTCCTTATGGTGTCCTGTAGTAGGGAAGACCACAAAAAGTCCTGAGAAAAATTTATTTTTTGAGTTTCAACCCAAATAAGGATGGGTGGACATGGGTGGACATGGGTGGAGATGCCAGTATGAATTTTTTTGAAGAGTAGCCCATAACTCTTGCCCTGTTGGGAATAGCCCAACACAATATTAACGTTTTTTGTTCCTTATGGTGTCCTGTAGTAGGAAAGACCACAAAAAGTCCTGAGAAAAATTTATTTTTTGAGTTTTAACCCAAATAAGGATGGGTGGACATGGGTGGACATGGGTGGAGATGCCAGTATGAATTTTTTGAAGAGTAGCCCATAACTCTTGCCCTGTTGGGAATAGCCCAACACACTATTAACGTTTTTTGTTCCTTATGGTGTCCTGTAGTAGGGAAGACCACAAAAAGTCCTGAGAAAAATTTATTTTCTGAGTTTCAACCCAAATAAGGATGGGTGGACATGGGTGGAGATGGGTGGAGATGCCAGTATGAATTTTTTTGAAGAGTAGCCCATAACTCTTGCCCTGTTGGGAATAGCCCAACACAATATTAACGTTTTTTGTTCCTTATGGTGTCCTGTAGTAGGAAAGACCACAAAAAGTCCTGAGAAAACTTTATTTTCTGAGTTTCAACCCAAATAAGGATGGGTGGACATGGGTGGAGATGGGTGGAGATGCCAGTATGAATTTTTTTGAAGAGTAGCCCATAACTCTTGCCCTGTTGGGAATAGCCCAACACAATAATAACGTTTTTTGTTCCTTATGGTGTCCTGTAGTAGGAAAGACCACGAAAAGTCCTGAGAAAAATTTATTTTCTGAGTTTCAACCCAAATAAGGATGGGTGGACATGGGTGGAGATGGGTGGAGATGCCAGTATGAATTTTTTTGAAGAGTAGCCCATAACTCTTGCCCTGTTGGGAATAGCCCAACACAATATTAACGTTTTTTGTTCCTTATGGTGTCCTGTAGTAGGGAAGACCACAAAAAGTCCTGAGAAAAATTTATTTTTTGAGTTTCAACCCAAATAAAGATGGGTGGACATGGGTGGACATGGGTGGAGATGCCAGTATGAATTTTTTTGAAGAGTAGCCCATAACTCTTGCCCTGTTGGGAATAGCCCAACACAATATTAACGTTTTTTGTTCCTTATGGTGTCCTGTAGTAGGAAAGACCACAAAAAGTCCTGAGAAAAATTTATTTTTTGAGTTTCAACCCAAATAAGGATGGGTGGACATGGGTGGACATGGGTGGAGATGGGTGGAGATGCCAGTATGAATTTTTTTGAAGAGTAGCCCATAACTCTTGCCCTTTTGGGAATAGCCCAACACAATATTAACGTTTTTTGTTCCTTATGGTGTCCTGTAGTAGAAAAAACCACCAAAAGACCTGAGAAAAATTTATTTTCTGAGTTTCAACCCAAATAAGGATGGGTGGACATGGGTGGACATGGGTGGAGATGCCAGTGTGAATTTTTTTGAAGAGTAGCCCATAACTCTTGCCCTGTTGGGAATAGCCCAACACAATAATAACGTTTTTTGTTCCTTATGGTGTCCTGTAGTAGGAAAGACCACAAAAAGTCCTGAGAAAAATTTATTTTCTGAGTTTCAACCCAAATAAGGATGGGTGGACATGGGTGGAGATGGGTGGAGATGCCAGTATGAATTTTTTTGAAGAGTAGCCCATAACTCTTGCCCTGTTGGAAATAGCCCAACACAATATTAACGTTTTTTGTTCCTTATGGTGTCCTGTAGTAGAAAAAACCACAAAAAGACCTGAGAAAAATTCATTTTTTGAGTTTCAACCCAAATAAGGATGGGTGGACATGGGTGGAGATGGGTGGAGATGCCAGTATGAATTTTTTTGAAGAGTAGCCCATAACTCTCGCCCTGTTGGAAATAGCCCAACACAATATTAACGTTTTTTGTTCCTTATGGTGTCTTGTAGTAGAAAAAACCACAAAAAGACCTGAGAAAAATTTATTTTTTGAGTTTCAACCCAAATAAGGATGGGTGGACATGGGTGGACATGGGTGGAGATGGGTGGAGATGCCAGTATGAATTTTTTTGAAGAGTAGCCCATAACTCTTGCCCTGTTGGAAATAGCCCATCACAATATTAACGTTTTTTGTTCCTTATGGTGTCCTGTAGTAGAAAAAACCAGAAAAAGACCTGAGAAAAATTTATTTTTTGAGTTTCAACCCAAATAAGGATGGGTGGACATGGGTGGACATGGGTGGAGATGGGTGGAGATGCCAGTATGAATTTTTTTGAAGAGTAGCCCATAACTCTTGCCCTGTTGGGAATAGCCCAACACAATATTAACGTTTTTTGTTCCTTATGGTGTCCTGTAGTAGGGAAGACCACAAAAAGTCCTGAGAAAAATTTATTTTTTGAGTTTCAACCCAAATAAGGATGGGTGGACATGGGTGGACATGGGTGGAGATAAGTGGAGATGCCAGTATGAATTTTTTTGAAGAGTAGCCCATAACTCTTGCCCTGTTGGGAATAGCCCAACACAATATTAACGTTTTTTGTTCCTTATGGTGTCCTGTAGTAGGAAAAACCACAAAAAGTCCTGAGAAAAATTTATTTTTTGAGTTTCAACCCAAATAAGGATGGGTGGACATGGGTGGACATGGGTGGAGATGGGTGGAGATGCCAGTATGAATTTTTTTGAAGAGTAGCCCATAACTCTTGCCCTGTTGGGAATAGCCCAACACAATATTGGCGTTTTTTGTTCCTTATGGTGTCCTGTAGTAGGAAAAACCACAAAAAGTCCTGAGAAAAATTTATTTTTTGAGTTTCAACCCAAATAAGGATGGGTGGACATGGGTGGACATGGGTGGAGATGGGTGGAGATGCCAGTATGAATTTTTTTGAAGAGTAGCCCATAACTCTTGCCCTGTTGGGAATAGCCCAACACAATATTAACGTTTTTTGTTCCTTATGGTGTCCTGTAGTAGGGAAGACCACAAAAAGTCCTGAGAAAAATTTATTTTTTGAGTTTCAACCCAAATAAGGATGGGTGGACATGGGTGGAGATGCCAGTATGAATTTTTTTGAAGAGTAGCCCATAACTCTTGCCCTTTTGGGAATAGCCCAACACAATATTAACGTTTTTTGTTCCTTATGGTGTCCTGTAGTAGGGAAGACCACAAAAAGTCCTGAGAAACATTTATTTTTTGAGTTTCAACCCAAATAAGGATGGGTGGACATGGGTGGACATGGGTGGAGATGCCAGTATGAATTTTTTTGAAGAGTAGCCCATAACTCTTGCCCTCTTGGGAATAGCCCAACACAATATTAACGTTTTTTGTTCCTTATGGTGTCCTGTAGTAGGAAAAACCACAAAAAGTCCTGAGAAAAATTTATTTTTTGAGTTTCAACCCAAATAAGGATGGGTGGACATGGGTGGACATGGGTGGAGATGGGTGGAGATGCCAGTATGAATTTTTTTGAAGAGTAGCCCATAACTCTTGCCCTGTTGGGAATAGCCCAACACAATATTAACGTTTTTTGTTCCTTATGGTGTCAAGTAGTAGAAAAGACCACAAAAAGTCCTGAGAAAAATTTATTTTCTGAGTTTCAACCCAAATAAGGATGGGTGGACATGGGTGGAGATGGGTGGAGATGCCAGTATGAATTTTTTTGAAGAGTAGCCCATAACTCTTGCCCTGTTGGGAATAGCCCAACACAATATTAACGTTTTTTGTTCCTTATGGTGTCCTGTAGTAGGAAAGACCACAAAAAGTCCTGAAAAAACTTTATTTTTTGAGTTTCAACCCAAATAAGGATGGGTGGACATGGGTGGAGATGGGTGGAGATGCCAGTATGAATTTTTTTGAAGAGTAGCCCTTAACTCTTGCCCTGTTGGGAATAGCCCAACACAATAATAACGTTTTTTGTTCCTTATGGTGTCCTGTAGTAGGAAAGACCACAAAAAGTCCTGAGAAAAATTTATTTTCTGAGTTTCAACCCAAATAAGGATGAGTGGACATGGGTGGCGATGGGTGGAGATGCCAGTATGAATTTTTTTGAAGAGTAGCCCATAACTCTTGCCCTGTTGGGAATAGCCCAACACAATATTAACGTTTTTTGTTCCTTATGGTGTCCTGTAGTAGGAAAGACCACAAAAAGTCCTGAGAAAACTTTATTTTTTGAGTTTCAACCCAAATAAGGATGGGTGGACATGGGTGGAGATGGGTGGAGATGCCAGTATGAATTTTTTTGAAGAGTAGCCCATAACTCTTGCCCTGTTGGGAATAGCCCAACACAATATTAACGTTTTTTGTTCCTTATGGTGTCCTGTAGTAGGAAAGACCACAAAAAGTCCTGAGAAAACTTTATTTTTTGAGTTTCAACCCAAATAAGGATGGGTGGAGATGGGTGGAGATGCCAGTATGAATTTTTTTGAAGAGTAGCCCATAACTCTTGCCCTGTTGGGAATAGCCCAACACAATATTAACGTTTTTTGTTCCTTATGGTGTCAAGTAGTAGAAAAGACCACAAAAAGTCCTGAGAAAAATTTATTTTCTGAGTTTCAACCCAAATAAGGATGGGTGGACATGGGTGGAGATGGGTGGAGATACCAGTATGAATTTTTTTGAAGAGTAGCCCATAACTCTTGCCCTGTTGGGAATAGCCCAACACAATATTAACGTTTTTTGTTCCTTATGGTGTCCTGTAGTAGGGAAGACCACAAAAAGTCCTGAGAAAAATTTATTTTTTGAGTTTCAACCCAAATAAAGATGGGTGGACATGGGTGGACATGGGTGGAGATGCCAGTATGAATTTTTTTGAAGAGTAGCCCATAACTCTTGCCCTGTTGGGAATAGCCCAACACAATATTAACGTTTTTTGTTCCTTATGGTGTCCTGTAGTAGGAAAGACCACAAAAAGTCCTGAGAAAAATTTATTTTTTGAGTTTCAACCCAAATAAGGATGGGTGGACATGGGTGGACATGGGTGGAGATGGGTGGAGATGCCAGTATGAATTTTTTTGAAGAGTAGCCCATAACTCTTGCCCTTTTGGGAATAGCCCAACACAATATTAACGTTTTTTGTTCCTTATGGTGTCCTGTAGTAGGGAAGACCACAAAAAGTCCTGAGAAAAATTTATTTTTTGAGTTTCAACCCAAATAAGGATGGGTGGACATGGGTGGACATGGGTGGAGATGCCAGTATGAATTTTTTTGAAGAGTAGCCCATAACTCTTGCCCTGTTGGAAATAGCCCAACACAATATTAACGTTTTTTGTTCCTTATGGTGTCCTGTAGTAGAAAAAACCACCAAAAGACCTGAGAAAAATTTATTTTTTAAGTTTTAACCCAAATAAGGATGGGTGGACATGGGTGGACATGGGTGGAGATGCCAGTATAAATTTTTTTGAAGAGTAGCCCATAACTCTTGCCCTGTTGGGAATAGCCCAACACAATATTAACGTTTTTTGTTCCTTATGGTGTCCTGTAGTAGAAAAAACCACAAAAAGACCTGAGAAAAATTTATTTTCTGAGTTTCAACCCAAATAAGGATGGGTGGACATGGGTGGAGATGGGTGGAGATGCCAGTATGAATTTTTTTGAAGAGTAGCCCATAACTCTTGCCCTGTTGGGAATAGCCCAACATAATATCAACGTTTTTTGTGCCTTATGGTGTCCTGTAGTAGAGAAGACCACAAAAAGTCCTGAGAAAAATTTATTTTTTGAGTTTCAACCCAAATAAGGATGGGTGGACATGGGTGGACATGGGTGGAGATGGGTGGAGATGCCAGTATGAATTTTTTTGAAGAGTAGCCCATAACTCTTGCCCTGTTGGGAATAGCCCAACACAATATTAACGTTTTTTGTTCCTTATGGTGTCCTGTAGTAGGGAAGACCACAAAAAGTCCTGAGAAAAATTTATTTTTTGAGTTTCAACCCAAATAAAGATGGGTGGACATGGGTGGACATGGGTGGAGATGCCAGTATGAATTTTTTTGAAGAGTAGCCCATAACTCTTGCCCTGTTGGGAATAGCCCAACACAATACTAACGTTTTTTGTTCCTTATGGTGTCCTGTAGTAGGAAAGACCACAAAAAGTCCTGAGAAAAATTTATTTTTTGAGTTTCAACCCAAATAAGGATGGGTGGACATGGGTGGACATGGGTGGAGATGGGTGGAGATGGGTGGAGATGCCAGTATGAATTTTTTTGAAGAGTAGCCCATAACTCTTGCCCTTTTGGGAATAGCCCAACACAATATTAACGTTTTTTGTTCCTTATGGTGTCCTGTAGTAGGGAAGACCACAAAAAGTCCTGAGAAAAATTTATTTTTTGAGTTTCAACCCAAATAAGGATGGGTGGACATGGGTGGACATGGGTGGAGATGCCAGTATGAATTTTTTTGAAGAGTAGCCCATAACTCTTGCCCTGTTGGAAATAGCCCAACACAATATTAACGTTTTTTGTTCCTTATGGTGTCCTGTAGTAGAAAAAACCACCAAAAGACCTGAGAAAAATTTATTTTTTAAGTTTCAACCCAAATAAGGATGGGTGGACATGGGTGGACATGGGTGGAGATGCCAGTGTGAATTTTTTTGAAGAGTAGCCCATAACTCTTGCCCTGTTGGGAATAGCCCAACACAATAATAACGTTTTTTGTTCCTTATGGAGTCCTGTAGTAGGAAAGACCACAAAAAGTCCTGAGAAAAATTTATTTTCTGAGTTTCAACCCAAATTAGGATGGGTGGACATGGGTGGTGATGGGTGGAGATGCCAGTATGAATTTTTTTGAAGAGTAGCCCATAACTCTTGCCCTGTTGGAAATAGCCCAACACAATATTAACGTTTTTTGTTCCTTATGGTGTCCTGTAGTAGAAAAAACCACAAAAAGACCTGAGAAAAATTTATTTTTTGAGTTTCAACCCAAATAAGGATGGGTGGACATGGGTGGAGATGGGTGGAGATGCCAGTATGAATTTTTTTGAAGAGTAGCCCATAACTCTCGCCCTGTTGGAAATAGCCCAACACAATATTAACGTTTTTTGTTCCTTATGGTGTCTTGTAGTAGAAAAAACCACAAAAAGACCTGAGAAAAATTTATTTTTTGAGTTTCAACCCAAATAAGGATGGGTGGACATGGGTGGACATGGGTGGAGATGGGTGGAGATGCCAGTATGAATTTTTTTGAAGAGTAGCCCATATCTCTTGCCCTGTTGGGAATAGCCCATCACAATACTAACGTTTTTTGTTCCTTATGGTGTCCTGTAGTAGAAAAAACCAGAAAAAGACCTGAGAAAAATTTATTTTTTGAGTTTCAACCCAAATAACGATGGGTGGACATGGGTGGACATGGGTGGAGATGGGTGGAGATGCCAGTATGAATTTTTTTGAAGAGTAGCCCATAACTCTTGCCCTGTTGGGAATAGCCCATCACAATACTAACGTTTTTTGTTCCTTATGGTGTCCTGTAGTAGAAAAAACCAGAAAAAGACCTGAGAAAAATTTATTTTTTGAGTTTCAACCCAAATAACGATGGGTGGACATGGGTGGACATGGGTGGAGATGGGTGGAGATGCCAGTATGAATTTTTTTGAAGAGTAGCCCATAACTCTTGCCCTGTTGGAAATAGCCCATCACAATATGAACGTTTTTTGTTCCTTATGGTGTCCTGTAGTAGGGAAGACCACAAAAAGTCCTGAGAAAAATTTATTTTTTGAGTTTCAACCCAAATAAGGATGGGTGGACATGGGTGGAGATGGGTGGAGATGCCAGTATGAATTTTTTTGGAGAGTAGCCCATAACTCTTGCCCTGTTGGAAATAGCCCATCACAATATAAACGTTTTTTGTTCCTTATGGTGTCCTGTAGTAGGGAAGACCACAAAAAGTCCTGAGAAAAATTTATTTTTTGAGTTTCAACCCAAATGAAGATGGGTGGACATGGGTGGAGATGCCAGTATGAATTTTTTTGGAGAGTAGCCCATAACTCTTGCCCTGTTGGAAATAGCCCAACACAATATTAACGTTTTTTGTTCCTTATGGTGTCCTGTAGTAGAAAAAACCAGAAAAAGACCTGAGAAAAATTTATTTTTTGAGTTTCAACCCAAATAAGGATGGGTGGACATGGGTGGAGATGCCAGTATGAATTTTTTTGAAGAGTAGCCCATAACTCTTGCCCTGTTGGAAATAGCCCATCACAATATTAACGTTTTTTGTTCCTTATGGTGTCCTGTAGTAGAAAAAACCAGAAAAAGACCTGAGAAAAATTTATTTTTTGAGTTTCAACCCAAATAAGGATGGGTGGACATGGGTGGACATGGGTGGAGATGGGTGGAGATGCCAGTATGAATTTTTTTGAAGAGTAGCCCATAACTCTTGCCCTGTTGGGAATAGCCCATCACAATATTAACGTTTTTTGTTCCTTATGGTGTCCTGTAGTAGAAAAAACCACAAAAAGACCTGAGAAAAATTTATTTTTTGAGTTTCAACCCAAATAAGGATGGGTGGACAGGGGTGGAGATGCCAGTTTGAATTTTTTTGAAGAGTAGCCCATAACTCTTGCCCTGTTGGAAATAGCCCATCACAATATTAACGTTTTTTGTTCCTTATGGTGTCCTGTAGTAGAAAAAACCAGAAAAAGACCTGAGAAAAATTTATTTTTTGAGTTTCAACCCAAATAAGGATGGGTGGACATGGGTAGACATGGGTGGAGATGGGTGGAGATGCCAGTATGAATTTTTTTGAAGAGTAGCCCATAACTCTTGCCCTGTTGGAAATAGCCCATCACAATATGAACGTTTTTTGTTCCTTATGGTGTCCTGTAGAAGGGAAGACCACAAAAAGTCCTGAGAAAAATTTATTTTTTGAGTTTCAACCCAAATAAGGATGGGTGGACATGGGTGGAGATGCCAGTATGAATTTTTTTGGAGAGTAGCCCATAACTCTTGACCTGTTGGAAATAGCCCAACACAATATTAACGTTTTTTGTCCCTTATGGTGTCCTGTAGTAGAAAAAACCACAAAATACCTGAGAAAAATTTATTATTTGAGTTTCAACCCAAATAAGGATGGGTGGACATGGGTGGACATGGGTGGAGATGGGTGGAGATGCCAGTATGAATTTTTTTGAAGAGTAGCCCATAACTCTTGCCCTGTTGGAAATAGCCCATCACAATATGAACGTTTTCTGTTCCTTATGGTGTCCTGTAGTAGAAAAAACCACAAAAAGACCTGAGAAAAATTTATTGTTTGAGTTTCAACCCAAATAAGGATGGGTGGACATGGGTGGAGATGCCAGTATGAATTTTTTTGGAGAGTAGCCCATAACTCTTGCCCTGTTGGAAATAGCCCAACACAATATTAACGTTTTTTGTTCCTTATGGTGTCCTGTAGTAGAAAAAACCACAAAAAGACCTGAGAAAAATTTATTATTTGAGTTTCAACCCAAATAAGGATGGGTGGACATGGGTGGACATGGGTGGAGATGGGTGGAGATGCCAGTATGAATTTTTTTGAAGAGTAGCCCATAACTCTTGCCCTGTTGGAAATAGCCATCACAATATTAACGTTTTTTGTTCCTTATGGTGTCCTGTAGTAGAAAAAACCACAAAAAGACCTGAGAAAAAGTTATTTTTTGAGTTTCAACCCAAATAAGGATGGGTGGACATGGGTGGAGATGCCAGTATGAATTTTTTTGGAGAGTAGCCCATAACTCTTGCCCTGTTGGAAATAGCCCAACACAATATTAACGTTTTTTGTCCCTTATGGTGTCCTGTAGTAGAAAAAACCACAAAAAGACCTGAGAAAAATTTATTATTTGAGTTTCAACCCAAATAAGGATGGGTGGACATGGGTGGACATGGGTGGAGATGGGTGGAGATGCCAGTATGAATTTTTTTGAAGAGTAGCCCATAACTCTTGCCCTGTTGGAAATAGCCCATCACAATATGAACGTTTTCTGTTCCTTATGGTGTCCTGTAGTAGAAAAAACCACAAAAAGACCTGAGAAAAATTTATTGTTTGAGTTTCAACCCAAATAAGGATGGGTGGACATGGGTGGAGATGCCAGTATGAATTTTTTTGGAGAGTAGCCCATAACTCTTGCCCTGTTGGAAACATAGCCCAACACAATATTAACGTTTTTTGTTCCTTATGGTGTCCTGTAGTAGAAAAAACCACAAAAAGACCTGAGAAAAATTTATTATTTGAGTTTCAACCCAAATAAGGATGGGTGGACATGGGTGGACATGGGTGGAGATGGGTGGAGATGCCAGTATGAATTTTTTTTGAAGAGTAGCCCATAACTCTTGCCCTGTTGGAAATAGCCCATCACAATATTAACGTTTTTTGTTCCTTATGGTGTCCTGTAGTAGAAAAAACCACAAAAGACCTGAGAAAAATTTATTGTTTGAGTTTCAACCCAAATAAGGATGGGTGGACATGGGTGGAGATGGGTGGAGATGGGTGGAGATGCCAGTATGAATTTTTTTGAAGAGTAGCCCATAACTCTTGCCCTGTTGGAAATAGCCCCAACACAATATCAACGTTTTTTGTTCCTTATGGTGTCCTGTAGTAGAAAAAACCACAAAAAGACCTGAGAAAAATTTATTTTTTGAGTTTCAACCCAAATAAGGATGGGTGGACATGGGTGGAGATGGGTGGAGATGGGTGGAGATGCCAGTATGAATTTTTTTGAAGAGTAGCCCATAACTCTTGCCCTGTTGGAAATAGCCCAACACAATATTAACGTTTTTTGTTCCTTATGGTGTCCTGTAGTAGGGAAGACCACAAAAAGTCCTGAGAAAAATTTATTTGTTGAGTTTCAACCCAAATAAGGATGGGTGGACATGGGTGGAGATGGGTGGAGATGCCAGTGTGAATTTTTTTGAAGAGTAGCCCATAACTCTTGCCCTGTTGGGAATAGCCCAACACAATATTAACGTTTTTTGTTCCTTATGGTGTCCTGTAGTAGAAAAAACCACAAAAAGACCTGAGAAAAATTAATTTTTGAGTTTCAACCCGAATAAGGATGGGTGGACATGGGTGGACATGGGTGGAGATGGGTGGAGATGCCAGTATGAATTTTTTTGAAGAGTAGCCCATAACTCTTGCCCTGTTGGGAATAGCCCAACACAATATTAACGTTTTTTGTTCCTTATGGTGTCCTGTAGTAGAAAAAACCACAAAAAGACCTGAGAAAAATTTATTTTTTGAGTTTCAACCCAAATAAGGATGGGTGGACATGGGTGGACATGGGTGGAGATGCCAGTATGAATTTTTTTGAAGAGTAGCCCATAACTCTTGCCCTGTTGGGAATAGCCCAACACAATATTAACGTTTTTTGTTCCTTATGGTGTCCTGTGGTAGAAAAAACCACAAAAAGTCCTGAGAAAAATTTATTTTTTGAGTTTCAACCCAAATAAGGATGGGTGGACATGGGTGGACATGGGTGGAGATGCCAGTATGAATTTTTTTGAAGAGTAGCCCATAACTCTTGCCCTGTTGGGAATAGCCCAACACAATATTAACGTTTTTTGTTCCTTATGGTGTCCTGTAGTACGAAAGACCACAAAAAGTCCTGAGAAAAATTTATTTTATGAGTTTCAACCCAAATAAGGATTAGTGGACATGGGTGGACATAAGTGGAGATGCCAGTATGAATTTTTTTGAAGAGTAGCCCATAACTCTTGCCCTGTTGGGAATAGCCCAACACAATATTAACGTTTTTTGTTCCTTATGGTGTCCTGTAGTAGGAAAAACCACAAAAAGACCTGAGAAAAATTTATTGTTTGAGTTTCAACCCAAATAAGGATGGGTGGACATGGGTGAGATGCCAGTATGAATTTTTTTGAAGAGTAGCCCATAACTCTTGCCCTGTTGGAAATAGCCCAACACAATATTAACGTTTTTTGTTCCTTATGAAGTCCTGTAGTAGAAAAAACCACCAAAAGACCTGAGAAAAATTTATTTTTTAAGTTTCAACCCAAATAAGGATGGGTGGACATGGGTGGACATGGGTGGAGATGCAGTGTGAATTTTTTGAAGAGTAGCCCATAACTCTTGCCCTGTTGGAAATAGCGCAACACAATATTAACGTTTTTTGTTTTTTATGGTGTCCTGTAGTAGAAAAAACCACCAAAAGACCTGAGAAAAAGTTATTTTTTGAGTTTCAACCCAAATAAGGATGGGTGGACATGGGTGGAGATGGGTGGAGATGCCAGTATGAATTTTTTTGAAGAGTAGCCCATAACTCTTGCCCTGTTGGGAATAGCCCAACACAATATTAACGTTTTTTGTTCCTTATGGTGTCCTGTAGTAGAAAAAACCACCAAAAGACCTGAGAAAAATTTATTTTTTAAGTTTCAACCCAAATAAGGATGGGTGGACATGGGTGGACATGGGTGGAGATGCCAGTGTGAATTTTTTTGAAGAGTAGCCCATAACTCTTGCCCTGTTGGAAATAGCCCAACACAATATTAACGTTTTTTGTTCCTTATGGTGTCCTGTGTTAGAAAAAACCACAAAAAGACCTGAGAAAAAGTTATTTTTTGAGTTTCAACCCAAATAAGGATGGGTGGACATGGGTGGACATGGGTGGAGATGGGTGGAGATGCCAGTATGAATTTTTTTGAAGAGTAGCCCATAACTCTTGCCCTGTTTGGAATAGCCCAACACAATATTAACGTTTTTTGTTCCTTATGGTGTCCTGTAGTAGGAAAAACCACAAAAAGACCTGAGAAAAATTTATTGTTTGAGTTTCAACCCAAATAAGGATGGGTGGACATGGGTGGAGATGCCAGTATGAATTTTTTGAAGAGTAGCCCATAACTCTTGCCCTGTTGGAAATAGCCCAACACAATATTAACGTTTTTTGTTCCTTATGGTGTCCTGTAGTAGGAAAGACCACAAAAAGTCCTGAGAAAAATTTATTTTTTGAGTTTCAACCCTAATAAGGATGGGTGGACATGGGTGGACATGGGTGGAGACGCCAGTATCAATTTTTTTGAAGAGTAGCCCATAACTCTTGCCCTGTTTGAATAGCCCAACACAATATTAACGTTTTTTGTTCCTTATGGTGTCCTGTAGTAGGAAAGACCACAAAAAGTCCTGAGAAAAATTTATTTTTGAGTTTCAACCCTAATAAGGATGGGTGGACATGGGTGGAGATGCCAGTATGAATTCCTCTAAAGAGTAGCCCATAACTCTTGCCCTGTTGGGAATAGCCCAACACAATATTGACGTTTTTTGTTCCTTATGGTGTCCTGTAGTAGAAAAAACCACAAAAAGACCTGAGAAAAATTTATTTTTTGAGTTTCAACCCAAATAAGGATGGGTGGACATGGGTGGACATGGGTGGAGATGGGTGGAGATGCCAGTATGAATTTTTTTGAAGAGTAGCCCATAACTCTTGCCCTGTTTGGAATAGCCCAACACAATATTAACGTTTTTTGTTCCTTATGGTGTCCTGTAGTAGGAAAGACCACAAAAAGTCCTGAGAAAACTTTATTTTTTGAGTTTCAACCCAAATAAGGATGGGTGGACATGGGTGGAGATGGGTGGAGATGCCAGTATGATTTTTTTCGAAGAGTAGCTCATATCTCTTGCCCTGTTTTACCGACTGCCAGTAACCCGCCGACTCTTTTTTACCATCGGTTGGTAAGTTTCTATAATAATTTTCCTAGTGTCTTGAAATACGCATGGGGCCGAAGGCCCCATGCTAGGGGGCGGACAGCACTATAGTTTAGGCAGCGCTCCTGTAGAACCCCTACCCTACTTTACTGACTGCCAGTAATTACCCCAACCTGTTCCACCGACTGCCAGTAACCGGCCTAATCTGTTTTACCGACTGCCAGTAACCTC